>NC_090928.1:1228442709-1230942709 GCF_040938575.1 Ambystoma mexicanum
TTGCTCAAGTTTGAATATACGTTCTTGTTTTTCAGCTTTCGACATGCCAGTTTTTTTGTTATTCTCTGGACTTATTATCACCTGTTTTCGGTGTGTTGTTAACCGCTCACTTATTCTTTGCTCTTTTGAGGGCTTTCGTTCTTCTTCTCTGTTCTTTTTTTATGTCTCCCTTTCTCTCCTCATTTGGGTCTCACTTGCCTCTGGTCTTCTTTTTGGTGTTTGGGGTTTCATGTTTTGTCTAATTTCTATTTCTTTCTCTTCTTCTTTTTGCTTTTGTGTTTGCTGATCTGTGTTCACCTCCATCACAGAGTTGTTGGAGGCGGTCTCTCAATGCTGGGACAAATTCATCAAATCTGTGTCGCTCATCAAATCTTCGACCGAGAAGGGGGAGCTGCTCGTTTTGTCTCTTTTCCTTTCTCTCTGACTTTTTTCTGAACTTTCCTCTCTGATTTTTTCTTTTTTTTTTTCTTTTAGTTTTTCTGCTTCCTGCTGCTCCGCCTTCTCTGTCGTCGGATCTTTGTCAGCCTTGTCATTTTTTTTTAGTTTCAATATCACTGGAACTTTTTTCTGGGGATGATTTTGGAGTCCCGATTTGATTGGGTATGTTTGTGGGGGTTTGGACCTTTCCTCCATCACTTCCTTTATCTCATGGTCTTCTTTGTGTCTATCTGTTACCGCATTTTTACTTTCCCGCTCTGATTTTTTTTTGGTTTTCTGGTCCTTCTCCTTTGTCCCCCTTTTTAAGCACTCAATTTGTTTCTTTAAATCCTCCAATTCTTTTTCCCACCCTTTCTTGTAGGCGTCATTTCTTTGTTCTACAGCTGTGATGTATCCTTCTATATGTGTGATTTTCGTGGACATAGAGGCCAGAATTGATGTGTTATCTTGTATTCCTTCTTTTATTGTTTGATATAGTTTGCAATATGGCGCCAGTGCTATCGTTATTGCAGACATGATTGTTAGTAGGTCCGGTTTTTTACTTGGGGACTCCTTTTGTATCGGCGTGTCTAATTCACTTATCCTTCTGTTTTTCGGCGATTTTGGTGTACTGGCTATTTTCCCTGGCGTTGCCATTTTTTCTGTGAATAGGCTATTGCTTAACCTGGTTCTGTGTGATTTTTCCTCCAACCTTATACACTTAGGTTTTTCTTTCTGTGTTTCTCTTTGTTGGTTCTCTCTATGTAGTTCTCTTACTTTCTACGGGGTACGAAGTAGCTGGTCTGAATTCGGGTGTGCTTTTGCCCCATCTGGGCAGTCCACGTTTTGTCATTGATCTTTTGGTTGGAGCACCCTCTCCCGGGCCAGGGCCTGTCTTTGGTTGTCGTCTTCAAGCGTTACGGTATTTCCCCCTCCTTCAGAGGGCTCCTCCTGATGTTTTTTGAAGGTGCTTTGCTTCCGTCTTTCTTCTCTTTCTTCTATTTGTCGCCGGATTGCTTTTGCCGCATTCTTTTTTTCTTGCAGGAGCTGCGACAGACCTGTAGCTGGCGGTCCTTCTAGCCCCAAGGTGACCCCGGGGGTCTGTTGGCTGTCCCCTCCGGAATTTACCTCGACCGCTTCCAGCAGTTCTGCATCAGATAGATCGTTTTCCAGGTCTAATTTTCGTTTCTGCTGGTTAAAGAAAAATGCTTTCAATGTTCCTGACAAGGATACTGGCAATGTTCCTTTTTGCATTCCCTCAATTTTTTTTTGCGAGTTCTTTTTTATATTTTCTAATGTCGTTTTCGTTTTTCCTAGCTGTTCACATCCTCTTCCTTTAGTGTTCTTTGTTGTTTTCATTTCGTTCGTCTTTTCTTGTTTTTTTCTTTGCGTTGTTGGTTTATTGGTAGTTATCCTTTTTTTCTGTTTTGCTTTTAAGGCTTTTTTCTCCTGTCCTGTTTCCGAGTCTGAGTCTGACATCCCCGTTTCACTTTCACTCCAACTTTCTTCTGTGCTGCTTTCTTTCCCTTCGTTACTGATGGATTTGTTAATTGGCACTTGCGTCCGATTGTCTTCCCTTTGTTTTGTCTCTTCTCCTATTACATTCTCACTTATGCCCAATTCCTCGTCAGTGTCAACAGACCCTGGTTTCCTGTGTACACTTACTTGTACGCCTGTTTTGGGAACCTTCTCTATTGGCCAGTTTAGCCTTCTTCCTTCCTCATTTTCTTGTGGTAAACTGTCCACCTCCACACTTTCCCTTTCTTGAGTGGTGGTCAGCTTATTAGCCTGGCTCTTTGCCAATTCTGCTATCTGCGTCCCTTTAGTGTTTTCGTCTGGGCTGTCTGTTTGACCTCGAACTTTCTCACGGCGTTTCTCTAGACCACTTCTCTCCATGTTTCCCATCCGCGTGGGGTTCCTCCCAGCCCGCCCTGGGTCAGGCGAGGCAGGCAGGGCTGGCTGTCCTGCTCCGCGGTTTGTTGTCTTTTCCGATGATTTCTTCTCCCTTCGTTCCCTCCTGTCCTCGGCGTCACAGCGCTCCTGCTGAGGGTCCGTCAGTGGCTGCCCTCCGGCTGCCATTTCCTGAAACCCACTCGCCTTAAGAGCGGTGTGCAGGGCACTGTGACCCTTGACCGGTAGGTCTTGCTTTCTTTCACCGCTTAGGTTTATTTGCGGGACTTGTGGTTCTGTTGTTACTTGTGCGTCTTTCTCCTCTGGTTCGCAGGCGCACGACGCTGTCGTCTTGCCCACCTCTCTGAGCTCGTTGTTCGTACTGTTGTAACGAGACCTCGGCGTATGTAGCTCTTTTTTTTCTTCGTGGGCGGTTTCTTCACTGGGAAGCGTCTTAGATTTCAGCCGCCTGGCTGGTGATTTCACGCTCCTTAGACGCCGTTTGCTGTTGTCAGTGTCTGAATCAGCTCCCACCTCGTCCGTTTTTTCATTTTTACTATTTTTTCGCCCTTGCTGTAACGGTGGTCTCTCATATTTCTGGGCTGCGGCCATATTGCGTCTGCCTCTGCCCTCGCGGGCTCCCGCGGACTCCAGCAGACTCAACTCTCCTCACCCAACTCCGCTCACCGCTCCGCTCTGGTGCAGGGTTTTTAAGCCCTCCCACACGCTGTAGTCGACAGGGGAGAGAGACTCCAGCAGACTCAACTCTCCTCACCCAACTCCGCCTTTTATCCCTGACGTAAGGCAGACCCCGATCCCAGAGCAGCCTATCATACCTGATGTAAGTCAGATCCCAGAGTGGTCCATTATACCAACTGTAAGGTTCATATTATACCTGATGTAATGCAGACCCCAGAGTCGCCTATTATAATTGATGTAAGGCAAATCTCAGAGTGGTCTATTATACCTGATGTAAGGCAGATGCCAGAGTGGCCTATTATACCTGATGTAAGGCAGATCCCAGAGTGGCCTATTATACCTGATGTAAGGCAGATCCCAGAGTGGCCTATTATACCCGATGTAAGGCAGACCCCAGAGTGGCCTATTATACCTGATGTAAGGCAGATCCCAGAGTGGCCTATTATACCCGATGTAAAACAGACCCCATAGTGGCCTATTATACCCGCTGTGAGGAAGATCCCATTGTGGCCTATAATACCTGATGTAAGGCAGATCCCTGAGTGGCCTATTATACCCGATGTAAGGCAGACCTCACAGTGGCCTATTATACCTGATGTAAGGCAGCTATTATGCCTGAGGTAAGGCAGACTCCAGAGAGGAATATTATACCTGACGTAAGGCAGACCCCGTAGTGGCCTATTATACTTGATGTAAGGCAGATGCCAGAGTGGCCTTTTATCCCTGACATAAGGCAGACCCCGCTCCCAGAGCAGCCTATTATACCTGATGTAAGTCAGATGCCAGAGTGGTCCATTATACCAACTGTAACGTTCATATTATACCTGATGTAAGGCAGACCCCAGAGTCGCCTATTATACCTGATGTAAGGCAAATCTCAGAGTGGTCTATTATAACTGATGTAAGGCAGATGCCAGAGTCGCCTATTATACCTGATGTAAGGCAGATCCCAGAGTGGTCTATTATACCTGATGTAAGGTAATTATTATACCTGATGTAAGGCAGATCCCAGAATGGCCTATTATATCTGATGTAAGGTAGATATTATACCTGATGTAAGGTAGATCCCAGAGCGGTCTATTATACCTGATGTAAGGCAGATATTATACCTGATGTAAGGCAGACCCCAGAGTCGCCTATTATACCCGATGTAAGGCAGATATTATACCTGATGTAAGGCAGATATTATACCGGATGTAAGGCAGATCCCATAGTGGCCTATTATACCTGATGTAAGGCAGATATTATACCTGATGTAAGACAGATCCCATAGTGGCCTATTATACCTGATGTAAGGCAGATATTATACCTGATGTAAGGCAGATATTATACCTGAAGTAAGGCAGACCCCAGAGTTGGCTATTATACCCGAAGTTAGGCAGATATTATACCTGATGTAAGGCAGATATTATACTGATGTAAGGCAGACCTCAGAGTCGCCTATAATACCCGATGTAAGGCAGATATTATACCTGATGTAAGGCAGATGTTATACCTGATGTAAGGCAGACCCCAGAGTCACCTATTATACCCGATGTAAGGCTGATATTATACCTGATATAAGGCAGATATTATACTGATGTAAGGCAGTCACCAGAGTCGCCTATTATACTCGATGTAAGGCAGATATTATACCTGATGTAAGGCAAACCCCAGAGTCGCCTATTATACCCGATGTAAGGCAGATAATATACCTTAGGTAAGGCAGACGCCAGAGTCTACTATTATACGCGATGTAAGGCAGATATTATACTTGATGTAAGGCAGATCCCATAGTGGCCTATTATACCCGATGTAAGGTAGATATTATACCTGATGTAAGGCAAATCCCAGAATGGCCTATTATATCCGATGTAAGGCAGATATTATACCGGATGCAAGGCAGATCCCATAGTGGCCTATTATACCTGATGTTAGGCAGATATTATACCTGATGTAAGGCAGACCCAGAGTCGCCTATTATACCTGATGTAAGGCAGATATTATACCTGATGTAAGGCAGACCCCAGAGTCGCCTATTATACCCGATGTAAGGCAGCTATTATACCTGATGTAAGGCAGATATTATACCTGATGTAATTCCGATGTAAGGCAGATCCCATAGTGGCCTTTTATACCCGATGTAAGGCAGATATACCTGATGTGAGGCAGATCCCAGAGCGGCCTAGTATACCTGAGGTAAGGTAGATATTATACCTGATGTAATTCCGATATAAGGCAGATCCCATAGTGTGAAGGCCTGATGCCCATTCCCAGCTGAGAAGCATCTGAGCAGCTTTCACGCCTCCCCAGTTACCTCAGGGACAATGGGAGCGGCTGCTCTACTCGGTGCTCAATGTCACACTTAATAGCAGAGCTTCCGGTCCATGCCTACCTCAAACCCTCCACGCAGGCGACACCGCCAGGTGAGAAATGTAGAAATACTGCATGTACCTCCCTATTCAGGCTGGGGGCGGTTGTTTCAGCGCAACAGCGTGCAATTCTTGATGACTATTCACTTATTATGCGCTCAGTGTTCACCTCTCTTCAAGCAGCCTGGAATTGCTTCTTTGCCCCTCACGCCCCCCGACTGGCAGTTAGAGGCAGGTGAACCGAGCAAAGGCGAGTGAAAAAGATACAGAGGGTCCTCTGAAGGTGGGGGAGAGGGGTGAAGCAATACAGGGGCGAGAGAGGGAGTGAGAGACTGTGACTGACTGCCAGGCTGTGCCTTAAAGAATGAGAGACTGATTAGAAGGAGAGTGGCGATTGGGGATTAGAACAAGGAAGAGTGACTCGGAGAAGCAGGAGTGGCAAGGACAGGAGGACCAAGAGGGGTTAGGATGAGGAAGCAGGACAAGGAAGAAGGAATACAAAGAGGAAGTGGGATGAGGATGTGAAAGAGAGACTAGAATGAGGAAGAGAGCCTGGGACAAGGAAGAACAGCTACAACGAGGGATTAGGCTGAAGAACAGGGACGAGGAAGAGGGACGAGGACGAGGAAGAGGGATTAAAAATGAGGAACACATAGAGGGAATAGGAAGAGATACAAGGTAGAGGATGATGGAATAAGAAGAGCGGGAGTGACTAGGAAGGGGGAGAGGGCCTGGGACAAGGAAGAGCAACTACAACGAGGGACTAGGCTGGAGAACAGGGATGAGGAAGAGGGACTAGGATGGGGAAGAGGGCCTGGGACAAGGAAGAACAACTATAACGAGGGACTAGGCTGGAGAACAGGGACAAGGAAGAGGGCCTGGGACGATGAAGTGGGCCTGGGACAAGGAAGAGCAACTATAACGAGGGTCTAGGCTTGAGAACAGGGATGAGGAATAGGGACTAGGATGGGGAAGAGGGCATGGGACAAGGAAGAGGACCTGGGACAAGGAAGAGCAACTACAACCAGGGACTAGGCTGGAGAAGAGGGACGAGGAAGAGGGACTAGGATGGGGAAGAGGGCCTGGGACAAGGAAGAGGGCCTGGGACAAGGAAGAGCAACTACAACGAGGGAATAGGCTGGAGAACAGGGACGAGGAAGAGGGACTAGGATGGGAAGAGGGCCTGGGACAAGGAAGAGCAACTACAACGAGGGCCTAGGCTGGAGAACAGGGATGAGGAATAGGGACTAGGATGGGGAAGAGGGCCTGGGACAAGGAAGAGCAACTACAATGAGGGACTAGGCTGGAGAACAGGGTCGAGGAAGAGGCACTAGGATGAGGAAGAGGTACTGAGACTGACTGAGACCAAATTAATTATAGGGCTTTGAAGTTTTCTTTTGTTTATTAATGCCTTCGCTGAGACATGTTGGCATAAGAAGGTTTGATGAGCGTCAGAACACAGCAAGTAACAAGCTGTGATGCTGTCAACACATGCCAATAGCAGTTTCCATGCCAACCAAATAGTCTAACGCCCTTTCCCTTCACTCCCTTCAGGTCTCTGCAGCATTGTGTTGGCCGCAGGGTGGTGCTAATGCGTCACCATATTTGCCAAAACCAAAAACACTTCCATTTGTTATCATTACTAGTGCATACATTATCAGGCACTGGAGACTACGAACACGGACTCACTTTCAGGATGCAATTAGGGAATTCTGTGATATATTTATTTTAAAAAAGTCGTCGAAGGAGTGGATTCTTGGCATCTGGGCTGAGATGTTATCCAATCCATAACCAGGTAACAGACTTCACACCCAATATCCCCAGCCTTCGATGCTGCCTACGAAAAGAACACAAGAAAAGTATATATACATTTTGGAAAAACAGAATTTCTGTCCAGTAAGAAAATGTAACCAGATATTTTGTATTGTCTGTATATGCTTTTGTAATCACATTATGAATGTATTGCAGTACTGCAGAATGTCCGGGTGGTGGCGTCAACCCCGCAGTTTTCTTTTCTCTTTGTTTTTCAAAGATCGAAAGCAATAATCGATCAATTTCGGGGAAACCCTTTTTGGGCTATCACACAATAGTTTACTTTAAGCATTACGACTATTCCTCAGTTCCCTTAAAACGGAGACAGATTGTCCTTTAATAAGAAAAAGAAATCATGCGTGTGTACAGCGAGGCTGAATACAGGAGTCTCTTTCGCCCCCCCCCCACCGCCTCCGCCTTAACGAGTGATGTTTCTGTGCCATTCTTTGTGCTTTGTAAGGATGTGCTGTGACCATGTAAGCACTGTCACAAAACGTATAAGTGCATATTCACCAAAGCAAAAAGGGTTTCAAGTTATTTCAACATCTAACTATTTGCAAAGCAATCTGGAAAAGCACTACCCATCAGAGACACTCAAGGGTCATGCCTCATGACCACCAAGGGCCCGTACCACAAGCATGCACGCCTCGCCCACCCCCAGCCCCCAGAGGGCATGGCCTGCGGCTGATCTCTCTGAGCGCATTACCCATGCCAGGCACACCCACAGGCCATGGAACCCAGGGCACATTAGCCATCTTCACTGCACCCACAGCATATGGCCTGGGGACATGCCCTGTGGGTGCAGCACCCCGGGGGAGGCTCATGTGCAGCACCCCTTTCCACAGCCCCCACAGGGCAGTACCCGGTCCCATGCCTTTGAGTACAAGGCGCTTGGCATGGCCAGGTACAGTACCCCTCTCTCTGCAGCACTCCTGTAGCAGGACCTTGCACCAGTCTCGTGGGACACCACATCAGCGGTGTGGGTAGTGCCCAGAGTGCTGCCCGCCACATTATCCACGGAGTGCGGCCTGCAGCCATAGCCTGCCCATACAGAATGTTACATTTATAGGCGATTTGCCCCATGTGTTTTCTTGGGCATGGCATGCCTAGGCTCACCATGGAGCGAGTGATTTCTAGACATACCCACCTTGTACAGAGAGCGCCTCTTCTCAAGCCCTCTCTCCTCTTGGCGCTGCGCCTCATAGAATCCAGTTGAGTCCCACAATACATTTGGTCCAATTGTACACATAGTTCCGCCGTCGTTTCCTTCTCATGCCTTCCTGAACATCGTATTCATCCCTTGCCCGCCTTTCCTTCTCCCTAACACCACTGAATGTTCTAAGATGCACCACCTTTGCTCTCTGCCAGGCAAAGCGCTTTGAAGCCATAAACTATGGCCGAAGGCGCTATACGAATGCGCGATAACATAACATATCATAACAAACCCGCTGGCACGGGGACAGGGAGGTAGTAGAGCAGAACACAATACAAGGCAACAACGAGGCCAAGAGGCCAGGAGGGAACAGATGCAACTCTGTGGTCAGGGAACAGATAAGTGCAAGACTTTATCAGGCCACACAAGGCGACAAGTGGCTGAGGTAGAGCAGGCTGGAGAACTAAGAGCAAGCAAGGCTTAGGCCGGGGGGCGGAATAGCCTCGGGTTTTTGAGGTTGATAATGGGCACGGTTGCTGTTTCTCAATGTAAAAAAAGAACTACAAAACAAAATGGCCTCCATGGTCATAGAGAGAAGGTAACTCCATGTAGTCCCTTCTTCCTTTCCATGGTGACCATTTCTGTGAAGGGCCGGAACAGCAGGTGTTCCTGGAGTTGGTGAGGGAAGGAGTAGGTTGGGGGGGTAATAGGCGAGGAGCCCGGGGATGGAGGTGCAAGGCAGAGAGGGCTTACCTGCCGGGAGGTAAGACGCAGCCTCCCACTACTGACAATGCTGGGAACGCGGGCCTTCCCATGGGGTGCAGCCGGATTTCCAAGCTTCCTGGTCGCCTGGGAGTCCCCATGACACCCACTCCCAGGTGCGAATTGGGAATACACTGGGATTTTGCAAACTGGGCGTGTGCTTACACTTTGAAACTGGAAGTTTACCAGTGTTGACAAACTGGACTGCAGAACTATTTATAGAGAATAATGAAATTGTGTATTTATTTATTTAAAACCTTTCTAAAAGGCAAACCAGGTATCCCAGCCCTGTACACAGCAGCACACCGGATAAACCATGCTATGATATATTAATAGCCGGGAGAAAGAGCACATGTTTCATATCAGAGAAAAGAAACCCATGAGTCGCTTCCAAAACTAAGCCGGTAGTTTTATCTAAAAGGTGGGCACCCAGTCACGGGTTTAAGGGGCACAGGACGTTCATTCCAATTGCAGATAAACAGGAAATAGGGACAGAACTGAACCTCAAGACAGAGATGGGTTTGGCTCTGCAGGGCTCCGTGGAGGCCAGAAATGGCGAGTTTCCCAGCAGGATAGACTGGGAACTGAGAGAAAGGATTATACAAACCCGCCCCAGTGCCGTACATGTCACGCAGGCCTCCCAGGAGCTCATGGAATTGGGTCACAATCCAACACATGGTCAAACTTCCTGGCTCCAGAGGTTAGTCTTGGACTAATATGGAGGATCGGTCTCTGAGGGTCGAGAGCGGAGCTACAGAGAACTGGCCATGTCAGCATTGCCAGAGTCCAGGTGGGAAATAGCCAAGGATGGTATGTTATGGTATTGTGTATTTATATAGCGCCTATACACAGGCAAGTGTTTCAAAGCACCCAAGGATGGCAAGGGCAACTGAAAAGCGGAGACTGGCCAGAAAGATTGGAGTGAGCAAAGAGAAGCTGTGAACATTGACGGCTTTAACCAATGACTGCACATGAGGCGTACAAGAAAGGCGCAAGCCAACGGTAAAACCCATGGAGTAGAAAAGATTGGGAGGACCCCCATCCACTGGCAAGGAAAGAAGTTCTATTGTCCACACTTAGACAGATTGGTAAATATTAGCATGTCCACACTTAGATAGAATTGTGAACACCAGCCTGCACGGCTCCTAGATAAGATTGTGAATGTTAGCATGTCCACACTCAGATAGAATTGTGAACATTAGCCTGAGTCGCATCTAGATGGAGTTGTAAATATTAGCATGTCCACACTCAGATAGAATTGTGAACATTAGCCTCAGTCGCATCTAGATGGAGTTGTAAATATTTGCATGTCCACACTCAGATAGAATTGTGAACATTAGCCTGAGTCGTATCTAGAATCTAGATGGAATTGTAAATATTAGCATGTCCACACTCAAATAGATTTGTGAACATTGGCCTGAGTCGCATCTGGTTGGAATTGTGAATATTAGCATGTCCACACTCAGATAGAATTTTGAACATTAGCCTGAGTCGCATTTAGATGGAATTGGGAATATTAGCATGTCCACACTTAGGTAGAATTGTAAATATTAGAATGTCGACACTTAGACAGATTGGTAAATATTAGCATGTCCACACTTAAATAGAATTGTAAATATTAGCATGTCCACACTCAGATAGAATTGTGAACATTAGCCTGAGTCGCATCTAGATGGAGTTGTAAATATTAGCATGTCCACACTCAGATAGAATTGTGAACATTGGCCTGAGTCGCATCTAGAATCTAGATGGAATTGTAAATATTAGCATGTCCACACTCAAATAGATTTGTGAACATTGGCCTGAGTCGCATCTGGTTGGAATTGTAAATATTAGCATGTCCACACTTAGACATATTGGTAAATATTAGCATGTCCACACTCAGATAGAATTTTGAACATTAGCCTGAGTCGCATTTAGATGGAATTGGGAATATTAGCATGTCCACACTTAGGTAGAATTGTAAATATTAGAATGTCGACACTTAGACAGATTGGTAAATATTAGCATGTCCACACTTAAATAGAATTGTAAATATTAGCATGTCCACACTCAGATAGAATTGTGAACATTAGCCTGAGTCGCATCTAGATGGAGTTGTAAATATTAGCATGTCCACACTCAGATAGAATTGTGAACATTGGCCTGAGTCGCATCTAGATGGAATTGTAAATATTTGCATGTCCACACTCAGATAGAATTGTGAACATTAGCCTGAGTCGTATCTAGAATCTAGATGGAATTGTAAATATTAGCATGTCCACACTCAGATAGAATTGCCTGAGTCGCATCTAGATGGAATTGTGAATATTAGCATGTCCACACTTAGATAGATTTGTAAATATTAGCATGTCCACACTTAGACAGATTGGTAACTATTAGCATGTCCACACTCAGATAGAATTTTGAACATTAGCCTGAGTCGCATTTAGATGGAATTGGGAATATTAGCATGTCCACACTTAGATAGAATTGTAAATGTTAGCATGTTGACACTTAGACAGATTGGTAAATATTAGAATGTCCACACTTAGATAGAATTGTGAACACCAGCCTGCACTGCTCCTAGATAAGATTGTGAATGTTAGCATGTCCACACTCAGATAGAATTGTGAACATTGGCCTGAGTCGCATCTAGATGGAATTGTAAATATTAGCATGTCCACACTTAGATAGAATTGTAAATATTAGCATGTCCACACTGGCCTGAGTCACATCTAGATGGAATTGTAAATATTAGCATGTCCACACTCAGATAGAATTGTGAACATTGGCCTGAGTCGCATCTAGATGGAATTGTAAATATTAGCATGTCCACACTCAGATAGAATTGTGAACATTGGCCTGAGTCACATCTAGATGGAATTGTAAATATTAGCATGTCCACACTCAGATAGAATTGTGAACATTGGCCTGAGTCGCATCTGGATGGAATTGTGAATATTAGCATGTCCACACTTAGACAGATTGGTAAATATTAGCATGTCCACACTCAGATAGAATTGTGAACACCAGCCTGCGCCGCTCCTAGATAAGATTGTGAATGTTAGCATGTCCACACTTAGATAGAACTCTGAACATTGGCCTGCACCGCTTCTAGATAAGACTGTGAAGGCCAACAAGTGCCACACTTAGAGAAAGCTGTGAATGTTAGCATGCTAAAGGTCAGGTAACCTTAAACCACTAACCAATATAACCTCAAACTCTGCATACTTATCTCACTCAAAAACTCACACAACCATCTCTCGCACCACAAGCCCCACGCACTTCACAACACTGCAACAACACATAAGCCGGAGCAACAGCACACGCGGACTGACACCGATCCAATACCTGCACCAAAGCTCAGTATCTGGTGTATACCGAGCTGAAGCTGCCAACAGAACACCACTCCTCTCACTATCCTACTCCCTCTTCACCTTACTAACCCATCCTACCTTATCGCTTACAGATCCGCCAGAGCGCCTGGGGACCAATTCCGTTGGTGACGGTGCGCAGTAAAAATACCTTTAACATTTAACATTGAACACATTTAACAAATAGAGGAAACCGTGTGTCCTTGGGAAGTAAACTGAAGGCGTCTCATCATCCTCGCACCAATCCTCGGAAGGCAGCCCGCCCTCCTCACCACTGACCCCTGCAGGTAAACTTGGTTATCGCCAGAGCAACCACATGGCCCAGCGGCTCTTTGTAGGTATTCAAAAAGAGTATGGCTGGCAATATGGACCCCTAAGGCACACCAAAGGGGGAAGAACATTCACGCCCCCATTTACGCGCAGGAAAAGTTGCGCTGGGACTCAAATCCGGGATTTCGAAATCGGGTCCCGGCAAAAAACGTGACCGTAGCCAGCCAGGCTTCCAATACCCGGACGGGGTTTGGAAAATGTAAAAACTCCCGGGACACCGGGACGGAGCGTGATTTTCCCTGGTCTGTCCTGGGAAAACCATGACGTCCGGTCACCCTACCAATCTCCCCCTACCTTTATTATTCCCCAAACCCACCCATCCACATACATTTGCAGTAAAATGCGGCAAGACAACAATGCAACCATTTCTGCCTCGATGAAGTCTACTGCGGCCAAACCTTGCGTTACCCTCCATTCATTGCCCCGCCCTGGCAAGAGGTCAGTGGGAGGGCCAGGAGCATTGCTACCAGTCTTTTTGCTGCACCCGGCTCCACCTTTCTTTCATAATTTGCCCTGCTGCTGCCGGCAGCCATTTCACTGGGGTTGAAGCTAGTGGGGGAGGGAGGGGAATTCCCGGGCTTAGAGGTACTCTTTGACGACTTCACCACGGCCAGACCCGGCCCCCTTAAAGCCCTGCTGTCTGGAACCTGAGAATAGACGCCCTTTGCGACTGGTGATTTTCCATTAGCAAAGTAAATACTGGTTTCATTGACGCCCAGCCCAGCGAGTGCAGTGACCGCCATTTCCTGTCATAAACCATGGTTACGATGGCGAGGCTAAAGTATCCGGGTGACGCATCACCCCTCACCCAGAGCCTGAGTGTAGCTGCTCGTGTGCAGCCTTTGCTCATTGCGACTGCGTGATGTCATGCGTGCTGGTGTGATGCGCGGCCCTTCTGAGCAAGCAACAGTTTGCTCAAGGTGTGCTCAGCCACACGATTGCCCGGGGGGGGGGGGGGGTGTTAATGCACCTGTTCCAGGAGAGGCCAGCTCATCCCTCTTACCAGGCCCGATTAAAAGGGTGCAGCAATTTAACACGGTGCATTCAAAGCGCGTTTCTTCTGACCATCAAGCTGGTTCTCTATTAAAAAAATATATATAACAAAGTTAATATGGTTATCATAAGAACACGCCATAACCGGCAAGATTGTGATTAGTATTGGGTCTTAATGCTGCCTCCTTCTATGCAACCTGACCTGAACCTTTGTGTTACTTATCTGAGTCCGTCCTGTTTTATCTCTTTGTGTGCAGGCGTGTGGCGCGGTATATAAAAATTCAAATAAATAAATAAATGAAAAACCGTGGCCAGGTGCTCACTGATTGCTACCCGCGGGCCATCACGGCGAAGACCCTGTGAAACCAGCCTTACGGTGGAGAGTCCGCACAGACCACGAAGAAATCCACCACAGGGCTACAAGCTCATCCCGAGCGGATGGAGTAATGAGGCTCAAGTCTTGGTATCCAATAATCACAGCGGATGGATACAATGCCTCGGCAAGAAGAAGCACTCGCCAGGGGCGTAGCCAGGCTGTCTAACACGTGTGGCCTGAAACTAATGTAGTTGGGCACAATGCAGTGACATTAGCATCTGGAAATGACCACACAGGAGATCAAGAAGCGCATTGCATCTGCATCTTGCATGGCATACTATGACCCCGAACTTGACACTGAAGTGACGGTAGATGCCAGCCCCGTCAGTTTACGGGTGATTCTAGCACAAATGATACCTGGAGTCCCGCCCAACTCAGCAAGACGTATAGTTGCGTGTGCGAATCACAGTCTTTCGGCAACGGAATGCGCATACTCACAGCCAGAAAAAGAGAGTCTTGCTGTTCTATGGGCATGTGAACATTACCATCTGTTCCTATATGGACGTCCGTTTACCATCATCATGTATCATCAAGCCCTTACAACCAATTATGGCAAACCAACAGCCAAGAGGCCTCCACGCATTGCAAGGTGGGGACTCCGGTTGCAAGAATACTCGTTCAACATCATACACCGCCCAGGAAAGGACAACAATCCTGCAGAATTCCTATCTCGATATCCCTTACCAGCCACAGACGAGAGACAATCCATCAAAGCCAAACCAATACATAATCTACCTAGTGAACAGTGCCCTACCCAAGTCTGTTACGAGAGCGCAACTGCTCGAAGGACCAACTACTTGTGTAGAGACAGAAGTGTCTGACATAAGGTCAGTGGCACCTCAAAAACAAACATGACCAGCCACTATCCACAGTTGAAGAGAAACATTTTCAAACATTCCGACTCATAAGACACACGCTATCCGTCTCCCCGGAAGGATTACTGCTGAAAGAAAACCGAATTGTTGTCACTGCGAATCATGAAGATCAAATACTGGCATTTGCACCCACGGGACACAGAGGAATTATGTCCACAAAAAGACAACTCAGAACCAAAGTATGGTTCCCACAGATGAATGGGAGCGTGGAACAGGTACTAGAAAAATGTGTGGCATGCAAGGCAGTCGCTCTGCGCACGTTTCCTGTGCCCCTCAAGATGACAACGATGCCACTGCAGGTATCGGACGCGGTCACTGTTGACATGTTCGGCCCACTCGCCAACAGTAAATATGCACTTGTAATTGTCGACGAGATGTCCATATTCCCGGAAGTGCGCCCGATTCACTCCACCAGTGCTCAGGCAGTAACACCAGCGTTGGACAAAACATTAGCTGACTATGTGATTCCCTCAATAGTGAAGTCGGACAATAGACCCCCTTTTAGTGGTCTTGATTTTGCCATGTTTGCGCAACACTTTGGTGTCCAACATCGCAAGGTCAGCCCTAAGTGGCCACATGCAAACGGAACAGTGGAGAGATTCATGGGCAACATAAAACGCGCCCTGCAAGTCTGTTCAATCACCAAAGGTTCTTTCATGCAGGCCATCTGTACTTTACTGCAGGATTATAGAAACACACCACACATCTCCACGGGGACATGTCCCTCGGCGCTCATGTTTGGGCGCGTGATAAGAACCACTCTGCCTCACAACCCAGGCAGCTCTCTCCCCGGTGAATGTGCAGACATGGCTCGGTCGAAAGATCGTGAGAGCAAATACAAGATGAAGGAAAATGCTGATCACCAACGAAGAGCAAAGCCCAGCAACATCCAGATAGGGGACCAAGTACTGGTGTGTCAGGCACAAGAATCCAAAGAGATCCCTGCTTTCAGGCCAATGACCATGACAGTGACTGACGTCCAATGGTCTAGGATAACCACGGCTAGTCCCACTGGCACTATCACTTGGAGCTCCTCTTTCTTTCGATCTTTTGAAGGCGAAGCACACCAGCAGTCCTTCATGCTTGGGGGTCGCTGGGCGAGGACTGTAGGGTGAAACTGAGGGTGATGAGGCAGTCAGAGCGGCTGTAAGTGGCCTGTATACACACTGATGGAATTTTTTGCAAGGTTCAAGGTGACTTTGCACTGCTGAAAAGTGTCTTTGCGCTGCCGACACAAACCCTGATTCATGGAACTGTGGAAAGTGTATTTTTGCAGTGCAAAGTCATTTCTGCAGTACAAAATGAACTTTGCACTGACTTTGCACTGAAAAAAATACACTTTGCACAGTTCCATGAATCAGGCCCTCAGTCTTCCTAACATGCTCACACAAGCGCAACCCTATGCCTCACATTCTGAGAGAGTGCGTGTGAAAGACCATTGCACCCCGCTCCTGCCATCCAGCCCGGTCCTACCTGTGAGCTGTACAAGTACAAGCGCAGGAGGTGGCAACGCTGCTTCTGGAGTGTCCAGGCCCACTGGTTATGTCAATTGTCCTTGTTCCAAGTCTCTGTGTTTTTCCCTTCCAGCTTGACCCTCTAGCTCTGCAACCCAAAACTCGACACCAAAAGCCGGCCGGCTTGCTCCCCATGCCTTGTGGGAGGGACTGAGGGGTGCCTACACCAGAGAGCAATGTGATTTACTGTAGGGCACCCCCTCTTTCTTGTAGGGCGACCGCCTGATTTTGCTTTAAATTACATATTCTATTATGTCATTAATACAAGAAGAGGTGGAAGCGTTTTGGGAGCCCCCTGCTGGGGACAGTTATATATATATATGCCTCTACCTAAGGACTGACATGCACCCATGATATCACGGACCATTCATCCCTCCCTCCAGGGGTGCTGTTAGGTCTGGAAAAGATCTGGGGCTACGCTAATTTTGGGACTGTCAGGACTGGGGGCTTGCTAGCCTTTTTGGTTGTAACCGCTCCGCTTCTATCTGGGGCTACAACCAAAAGCCCCCAGGCTATAGCCCATCAGACCTCCCCTAGCAACGCCTCTGCCTCTCTCCCCCGCCAGGGGTGGAAGCTGTGACCCCTGTCGTCTCCCTTGCTACCCCTGTTGTCTCCCTTGCAACCTAAACAAACCATTTTTTTTATTATTATGATTCTTTTTTTTAGATGTAAGCTCCTGGCCTTTGGCCAGTGCCATGTGGCTCTTTGTTTCTGGAGTGGCTGGCTTTCTTGTTCAGGTCTCTTAAAAAAGTAAGTGGGGGTTGCACAAGTGTAACCATCTGAAGAATGATCAAAAATAAGAAAGAATAGGAATAAGAAATCATGTGTCTTTCTGGAATTCTATACAATAATTGCTAGACTCATTAAAGGTTTATGTCATGCACACTTCAGGGGGTGAGTCACTTATTAAGTCTGTTCTTAAACCCCTCAACTCAGCCTTCCATCCTTTTGAGGTAGATAAATGAGTACCAACACAGATTTGGTGATATTGTATATATGTGTTTTATTTAAAGCGCTTAAGCATAAGTGCTATAAAATATCATATCATTATCATATGGCCTTGGACCTCTGCTTGCATTCACAGTAATTTGGTAATATGGGCTTATACACACTGGCCCTCATTACGACCCTGGCGGAAATCGAAAAACGATGGCGGAAATGTAATACCGCCATCGAATACCGCTCGGTGCGATTATGACCCGTCACCGTAAAGTACGATGCCATCAGCGACACCGTAGTGAACGCCAACGCTAACTGCACCAAGTACGCGCACGGGCGCCATGCAAAACCGTAATTACCACCATGGCGCAACGGTACGGGAATTCTGACCCTAGCGGACATTTACTTAACGCCATCAAGCATGGCGGAAAGTACCATTCCGCCATGGTGAGAATTACGGCATCGTGAACCAACCGTAAATGGCCCTACTTAGTGCCTGTACACCACTCCCTGCCCACATTGCACAACTCCTCGTAGGTGCAATGAAGTTACACAATGCAACCAGTGAAATGTACAAGTCACCCATGCATGCCAACGAACAAATGAATGTAGGGGCTCCAAGTGCCTTGTGAGTGGCCATCCATATTTGGCATGGCACCATTGCCGTACTGATGCAGCACAGGCATGTGAAGGTTCAAGTACAGCAATATGAACTGAAACATGAGACAAAACAACAACAGGCCCCCATCGCTTGACACCAGTGTAAGGCAACATTCAAAGCAGTATCCTGAGGGAGACTGCACCAGCCCTGTACCCTTGCCAGTAAACAAACCAACCATCAGCATAAGCATGTACCACACAAGTTGGCAGAGTGACTGAGCAGCCAGGCTCATCTCAAGAGGGGCCAATGGGAGCTGCAGGGCACAGATGGCACGAATACAGAAGCTATTCCAATGGACATGACCTCAGTCTCCCTCCAAGAAACGCACGCAAACACAGGCACCTGTGACCAGCCATTTTCTGATAATCACATCATTCCACCAATCCACCTGGCTGACCGGCATCTGTTACACAAAAGCTAATCCCCCGCCCCTGAGCATGACATCATTAAAACAGTCATAATGGCAGCCCCCATCCCTGACCTTACTGGGCTTCGTAGGCAAACGCGGCCAGTACAGTACCACGCAACTATACTCAGAAGCCGGAACCCAATGCAGATCTTCTCACAATACATCGCTCCACAAATAGGAATATGCTACATTACTTGCAAAGAATAATGCTACACGGTTGATATCAGAATCAAATTTTAATGCACATCAAATTCACCAAGCCCATACAGCTATTAGGTCATAAACTCCAAAATATTTTTCATCACTGTGGGCTGCATCCGCAATAAATGACCAGCTTCTTCTTGTGTGACGCCCTGTTCCTTCATGGTACACAGGGGCTACATTCACGTTCAAAAAGGCAACATGGAAGCGCCTAGAACCGCAGGGCCGTCCCATTAGGTAGGCACTAGTCCAGCTGAAAGGTTGATATGTAGCTCCTAGCCACTAGTACTGCGTAAGGGCATGTGGCCCATTGGCGATCGTCCCATAAAATCGTAATGGTGCTCCACTGATTAACACGAAGCAGCAGGTGTCGGGAGTAAAAGCCATCTGCAGGAGTGGCATACAGATGGCAGCGGCAAAAGGGGAGGAGATACCTGTCACCCAAATGAAATGAAAAAGAATAGTATGGGCATCAGAACTTCATTTGTATTACTCACTTCAATGATCACACTAAATATACAGCCATATGCATGCTAGCCCACTCAAAAGGATTATTTCCACCCAAAAATCACTTGCGAATCATAACTATATAAATCGAGGTGAAAACACTATTACAAACGAGTGTTTGTGTGCATGCGTCTGTTAAGACAGAATCCATTAGATGGGATTAGTAACGTGCATAGACACAAGTGTTTGAAGGCGCGTCGAGACAGGGAGGGTTCAACAAGGGCAGATAGACGATGGTCCCACTATGGCAGCTCTGCATCACATAGCGCAGGGGAAGGGGATAGATTCCAAAAAGCCATGTACATGGCAAACTCTCAATTAAATCATCTGTCCATGCATCCATACATCATTCCCTCATCCCGGTATAAAAACGCCTGATCATTTACTCACATCACATTTGAAATTTCCATTGAGTCTGTGCGTAATGCAGTCTGCAAAATCCACTGTGCTCCAGCCCGGAATTCTAGTGTTGTGAAGTAACATGTATTTGGGAACGTCCTGCCTTATCGTCCACTACGCTATTGCGCATCCCATACTTTTCATATCAATCATTGCATTCTCGCCATGGCCCCTGTCCCAAGGACATTAAACAATAGAAAGTTATATTTGCAGTCAGACCTGTGGGCGTCTCCTCGCCGCTAGCTGAAAACCGAAAGCGCTGTCCTTCGAATTCCTCATTTGCAACATCACGTCGAAAAGGCATCTGTGACCGCTTGAAATCACAAATTCATCCATGTAGTGCGGCAGTGTGTGAAAATGGCAACTGGCTTCACTCACAAATGGGACGCCCCGCCCGTCGGTGAACCTCGGTACAGTGCTGCATGAGGGTCCACCGTTAATCGAGTACTACATTCCACTGACCCTTCACAAGTTTGTTCGCGACTGCAAAGATAGTATGTGAAACAATGGGACCATAGCAGAATGAACATATAAACCAATATTTCACTGCCATCGGGATTAAATACATGATTGTAATAGCAAGATGCCATGCGTCACATTGCAGCGTTGTGTGCGGGACGTGCTCGCCCAAAGGGGATTGCAGCTGGCACAGGTGGAATGAATCACCACAGGTGGAGGCTATACAGCCTGAAAACACATAAATTGCACACCCAACCCCCTCCCACAACCACACCCACTCCAAAATGCTACCGGCAGGACTAGCGATGTTGGCCCTGGGAGACCTGATAGCACTGCAAGTACTACAACTTCAAGAAGAAGACGAACACCAACTACTACAACAACCGGCCGCACAGAGGAGACGCAGGAGGAGGAGGAGGGCAAGGCAGGGCCAGCAAGGGCCACCAGCACAGCCACTACCACCACGCAGGCAGCCCGCAATCCCACGCCTCCGAGCTCATCCGTTGAACCTCACTGCTGAGCAGATCCACACCCTCTACCGTTTGGACGGGGACACCATAACCGCCATTGTGAACATGACACACGCTGACCTTGTCAGCATGATAGATAGCCCAACCGCCATCCCACCCCTACTGAAGGTGGTGTCTGTACTCCACTTCCTGGCCACAGGCACCTACCAGCACACAGTCGGACAGTTGCATGGCATTTCACAGCCACTGTTCTCACGGACACTATCGCAAGTGCTCGATGCCCTCCTGAAGCACGCAGACGACTACATCTCTTTACCACGCTCGGAGCAGGAGATTACAAACACAAAAGTGGGATTCCATGCACTGGCCGGCATATCGGGTTGCATTGGTGCCATCGACTGCACCCATGTGGAATTGGTTGTCCCACATGCCATGGAGGCCCAGTACCGCAACCGGAAACAATATCATTCTCTTAATGTACAGATGGTGTGTGACTCCAACAGGATCTTTACACATTGTTGTGCCCGATTTCCTGGATCAACCCATGATTCTATGGTCTTGAGGAACTCTACAATACCACGCTACATGGAGCGACATGCAGGGAACAGATCCTGGCTACTCGGTGAGTCTCATTTCATGCATGATAATGTGGGGTATGTGATGCGGCAATGACCTGGCAGGAAGGGGGGGGGATGCGTACGTAGCAATGTCATTCCACAAACATCCTTTATTGTCCACATACAGGTGATGCCGGGTATCCACTGAAGAGATGCCTCCTTACACCACTCCGGAACCCACAGAACCAGCATGAGGAGGACTACAACCATGCCCACTCACGTTCCCGTGTAGTCATAGAACAGGCATTCGGCCTACTGAAGGCTCGTTTCCGCTGCCTCAGCAGGTCTGGCGGGACACTCCTGTACCGCCATGAGAAGGTTGCAAAGATGGTCATGGCATGTGTCATGCTACACAACATGTGCGTACGTAGAAATGTGCCCATGCCCCCTGACGCAGAACTGCAAGCACCTGAAGATGGTCATGATGAGGGTGGGGATGTGCCAGCACCTCAAGGAGTCCGCGAGGCACAGGAGGCCCGTGAAATTCGTCAGAATATCATAGATTCATGCTTCTAGCACTCACGCCTGGTGGCTGATACATGGACACGGGACTTGTGGCACTGTGTGTGTCTGGAACATGCACAATGTGGACTGTACGCCAATAAAGGCCTCGTACACAAAGATCAATGTCCACACATCTCATTGGATGATTATGTAATGTTTATAGCATATGTGAAATTATATTACACACCCCATCGACCCGCCACCCAAGAAAGCCCAACACCCCCCCTCCACCCTCCTACCTCCCCCCCGAACACCAGTGTCCAAAGATGCTCATTGTCAGTGGGCAGACGCTATTGCAAGCCCCCTCTCCGGGTATCAGGGGCACCCCTGCCTGCGGAGCGCAGGTTCCTCCCAGATCTACGTTGGGGGCTGCCCTGGACGGAACTTGCAACGGATGATGTCTCTGCCTGCTCACGTCCATGCATGTCCCTAAGGGTTTGTGAGAGCTCAGTGAGCACACGGCGCACAGCGGCAAGTTCACCACATACGTCTTTGGACGTCGCATGCAGTTCCCCCCTCAGGCTCTCGGTGCTTCTCTCCATTTGTACCCTTAGTGTCTCTGTACTTCTCTCCATTTGTACCCTTAGTGTCTCTGTACTTCTCTCCATTTGTGCCCTAAGTGTCTCAGTAGATGTTTCTATGACTGCCTTAGAACCCCCACATTCATCAGCATGCTCCTTGAGGAGCGTGGCCAGTTGCTGCTGTTGCACGATCACCTGGTCGAGGGACTGTTGCCTCTGCTGGGCCATGGCCATTTGCGGTGGTGTCACAGAGGGGCTGATGACCTCATGTTGCCTTGCCACAGGGCTTGTGGGGGATGGCCAGTCGTCGTCTTGTGGGTGCCCCTGCGTGGTATCCTCATGGTGTACGGGATGAAACAAACAGGGGGATTGAGACAGGTCATGGATGGGTCCTACATCGACAGCACCGTTTTCTGTGTCGGAGCATGCTGCCATTATTGCAGTGTCACCTATGGTGCTGCTGCCACCAGAAGCAGTGCCTTCTGTGGCATCCATTGGGGGGACCTGTGGTGCTGCTGTTGTGGGCATGCTGGCTGCTGGGGTGCCTGTTGAAGTCCCCTCCTGTGTGCTGCCACTTGATTTGTGCTGCTGCCGTGTCTTGATCCGTGCAGCTGAGGTGGAGGGTCTTTGGCCGTTGGTCTTGGCCCTCTTTGCAGGTGTGCTGGTAGGGGTGTCCTGGAGCTCGTCGTTTGAATCGGACCCTGTGGTGGAGTAAAGGAGGGCGAGCGTTATTTATGGGTCTGTGGAAATTGGAATGGCAATGTATCACATGCATTGGGGTGGTACCTGAGGGTGATTTGGGTCAGGGCCTTGGAGGTGGTTTCATTTTTGTGTGGATTGAGGATGCAGTTGTTTTGCAGCCTGCAGTTAGGGTGTGCATGCTGCACGTGTAGAGGGTGTTTTTAGGATTTTTGATTATTTATGTATTTAATGTGACTTTTAAAGTGCGCTATCAGGCCAATGTATGTGGACGTTCTCCTGGACATGTGTTTCTGTTGCACTATGTGGACACATGGTACTTCACATGATTGGACATTGTGGATTTAGCATTGTTTTATTTGGCCCACCTACCTGATTCTTCGGATGTCTGCACTCCTTTCTCCATCCCTCCGACTTCCTCTATACTCTCCATTCCAATGGTGGAGGCACAGATTTCTTCCCAGGGGGTCAACTTGATGGGTGATTCCGATCCTCCCCCGGTAGCTGTGGCAATGTTACGGTTGGCTGATAGTATGCTCCGTACGCGTATCCGCAAGTCGTCCCATCGCTTTCTGCATTGCTGTGGGTTGCGGGGTGCGGTCCCCACCGCACTTACCCGCTGTGCCACCAGGGCCCATATGGCCTTCTTGTTCGCAAGTGCCGTCCTGGTCATTTGCGTCGAGAAGACGACGGCAGCATTCTCCTGGAGGGTCTCTGTGAGCACGGTGAGTTCCTCATGTGAGAAGTGGACCTGCCGCTTGCGGTCGCACGCTTTTTTAGCAACTTTTCCCATTTTGATTGTTTTAACTAGGGTGGCTAACGGGTTGGGATGTGTCTCAGGGTCGAATTTGTAATGGTTGTGTTGGGATTCTGATTTTGTAGGTGTACGGCGTGCTGTTTCCCGTTCCGGCCCCATGTTTTTACTTCCGTTTCCGTATATTTACGGTCACCGTATTTTGCGATTACCGCTCATTACGGTGACCGCTATGATGGGTGGCGGAATTGCACCTAGGGCGCCGTACGACGGCGGTGAGGGGCGTTTTGGGGACATTTCCGCCATCGCGGACTTTGCACTTCCGCCATGGCGTAATGCTCGTGCCCGATGAGTCAAAATTAGCCGCACTTTACTCCATCGTGCAATGGCGGAAACGCTATTTACGCTATGGCGGTCAGGTCAGTTACTTTCCGCCAGGGTCGTAATGAGGGCCACTGACATTAACGATACACATTGTTATCCAATCTTGTATGAAATGTATGTCACATTATAGTGATATCGTAACCATATTTTTCGTAGTGTACTTAGAAACAATGCTATGTGATGCCACTTCCTGTTTTTCAAGGGGTGAAAGGTTGTGTTCCATCGCGCCCTGTGATATGGCTTCGGGGTGGGGTCACTTTCTGTGATGTCATCAGAGTTCAAGGGTCATGTGATGTCGCTTCCGCTACCCCTGGCATTTTGATGAAAGGACGTCCCTGACTCCCTGTGTTTGTAGCATCTATTTCCCACGTTCTCATCCTCTTACCTTCCACTCGCTCAGCAGACTACGGTCTGGCTACCCCTGGCGAGGACGCAGTACGCCACCCCATGCACAAGCCTAGGTGGACCGATACTACTGAAGTGGTAATTTGGCGCAGCATAAAAGCATATTAAGACAACGCATAAAAGGGCCATACAATCCCAGCTCATACTCAGGCCGTCCGTATCTTACATATAAAAGGGATTTTCAATATCAAAGGTTTTCACTGCTACAGCCATGACCTGGGCTATTGTCCATCTCTGTACCATCATACCATAACTGCTCATTCCTCTTTGCCCCTTTCCTCTCCCACCCAGAAAGGAGCAGAATGCGACATGTCTACTTTTTGGCATAAAAAGAGCGCAGATTTATTTTCACAACATAATAAATTCCAAACACTGCACACAATTTTGTGAAAATAGTTCCAAAGGTGCGGCGACTGCTCCGTGTCCAAACCCTGCTTCCCTCTTTCGCCAACAATGTCCACCGTAGGCAAAACGCACCCAACCCTTCGTGTCCTAGCCCCACCTGCCCATGCAGGTGTTCCTGGGCTAGGAGAGTGCAGTTTATTCGGGGAAAGCTGAGCCCTCCTCGCTACCACCAGACGCTCCTGCCACTTAGGCTCCCAACAGGCACTGATCCCAAGAAGATTGAAGGTGCTTCCGGCTTTCCCATGGCTCATTCAGAGTCTGTCTCTTGTCACTGGTTGCTAAAATACCACCTCGTTGTCCCGCGACGTCAACGGCCAGGCTTTGCCGTACCGCTATTCCTTATGCAGGGTGGGTTGAAAATGAAAATATTGTCCTTAGATGCGGTGGGCGTCCTTCTGCTTGGGGCTGGATGCTCCTGCAGCAGGACGCCCCCGGCTTATATGGGGCTTGTCCCGCCCCCATCCTTTGTTGCCCTTCGCGGGCTTTCCTCGCACTTTGGTGCGCTTGCCACAACCCTCCCCCTTACCTGGGGGGGAGGGAGGAGGAGGACCCTGCAAAGATTATCCGGGTGCCTCCTCCATTGCTCTTCGTCGTCACCTTCATAACCTGGGCATTTGTCCATCTCTGTACCATCATAACATATTTGCCCATTCCTCTTTGCCCCTTTCCTCTCCCACCCAGAAAGGTGCAGAATGAGACATGTCTTCTTTTTGGCATAAAAAGGCTGCAGATTTATTTTCACAACATAATAAATTCCAAACACTGCACACAATTTTGTGAAAATAGTTCCAAAGGTGCGGCGACTGTTCTGCGTCTAAAACCTGCTTCCCCCTTTTCCCAACAATGTCCACAGTAGGCACAACGCCCCCAACCCTTCGTGTCTGAGCCCCACCTGCTCATGCAGGTGTTCCTGGGCTGGGAGAGTGAAGTTTATTCCGGGGAAGCTGAGGCCTCATCGCTACCACCAGACGCCCCTGCCGCTTAGGCTCCCAAGAGGCGCTGATCCTAAGAAGAGCGAAGGCGCTTCCGGCTTTCCCATGGCTCATTCGGAGTCTGTCTCTTGTTACTGGTTGGCAAAACACCACCTCGCCCTCCTGCGACGTCAATGGCCAGGCTTTGCCGTACCGCTATTGCTTATGCAGGGTGGGTGGGTTGAAAACAAAAATATTGTCCTTAGATGAGGCGGGCGTCCTTCTGCTTGGGGCTGGATGCTCCTGCAGCAGGACGCCCCCGGCTTATATGGGGCTTGTCCCACCCCCATCCTTTGTTGCACTTCGTGGGCTTTCCTCACGCTTTGGTGCGCTTGCACCAACCCTCCCCCTTACCCAGGGGGGAGGGAGGAGTAGGACCCTGCATAGATTATCGGGGCACCTCCTACATTGCTCTTCGTCGTCACCTTCATAACCTGGGCATTTGTCCCTCTCTGTACCATCATAACATATTTGCCCATTCCTCTTTGCCCCTTTCCTCTCCCACTCAGAAAGGTGCAGAATGAGACATGTCTTCTTTTTGGCATGAAAAGGCTGCAGATTTATTTTCACAACATAATAAATTCCAAACACTGCACACAATTTTGTGAAAATAGTTCCAAAGGTGCGGTGACTGCTCCATGTCCAAAACCTGCTTCCCCCTTTTCCCAACAACGTCCAAAGTAGGCACAACGCCCCCAACCCTTCGTGTCTGAGCCCCAGCTGCCCATGCAGGTGTTCCTGGGCTGGGAGAGTGCCGTTTATTCCGGGGAACCTGAGCCCTCATTGCTACCACCAGACGCCCCCGCCACTTAGGCTCCCAAGTGGCACTTGTCGCGAGAAGAGCGAAGACCCTTCCGGCTTTCCCATTGCTCATTCGGAGTCTGTCGCTTGTCACTGGTCGTCAAAACACTGCCACGCCAAAGGTGGGTTACTGCCCACCGCGGCTCTCCCCTTTCCTACTTCCTACTTCGAGTGGCTTTGTAGTAGCTTCCAGTGCCCATCCATTCTTGCCATGGAATGAACTCCACCAGGCTCTCGGGTACCCACAAACTGTGAGGTCCACTCGTTTGTCCTACTTCACCCTCGATATGTCCTACTCCACCTCTTATTAGGCTAATGCTCCACCAACCAAATCCTCGTCGCTCTGCCTGCCCCTGCAGGAGTTACCATGCTGGGGGAGCGCCGTTCCTGATAGGTTAAGCTACTTCACCCCATTGCTAGGATATCAAAACCAACCTTGCCTTCCTTCCCCCTTCCATCAGACCTCTCTCTTCTTTATTTAGGCTACACTCGCCCCCCACAAGAATCATTTATGAGTTTGGAAATTACTTATTTTTTCTATGAAAGTGTAAGATGTACATTTGGAATCATTAGTGTGCCCAGCATGTAGGAAGCCGATGATGACCCCCACCCCAGTGATAGTCATGGCCCATTGATTCCCAGGGTGTCCCCTTCAGGGCAGGAGAAAGAAACAGGCTAGGCAAATAGTACCTGCAAACGCGCGAGTGACGCTGGAGAAAGGAGGACAGCGCAGAATAGATCACCCCGCCCCCAGCTTCCCTCGGTCAGGGCTGAGGCAGGCCAGTCCCAGATCCATGGAGAGTCTGCCCATTGACCATCGCCGGTGACCCTTTAATTAGGAAAATGGGAACACAATTTTCCTTTCTAACTTTTGAACTCGCCCATGAAAGTTCATCAAATTTGGAGGAAAAACCACTTTAGCCGCATCAGAAAATACATGCTAAAGTAACACTTTTCATGGAGAAAAGTAAGGCGTGTGCAAAATACATTTCATTGTATGGGGTGTTGTTATACCAAAAGATGTCTTTATGTGAGGGCAAAACGGGCACGCGCCCTGGGCACCCACCTTGGGTGGGGGCACAGTTGGCTGCCTGATGCAAACAAGTCTTATCCCATTTTTAAAAAATCATGAATAACACGTTAGGCTACTTCATGGTGTACTGGTGCAGCTATACACCTGCTGCTGGTGATCAGTACATTCCTATCGGATCAATGAATCTTGTAATGCTTCCGGCGTTCACTGTAGTGCATGCACTTTGTGGGTTTACTATAGTACAGCTCCTGTAGCAGTTTCACATTTTTGTGGACACTATATGGATGACTTGCAAAACCAGGGTTGAAATGCACTTTGATACATTTGAGGGCCACGATGGTTCGCTAGATAGCTCAGTGTGGTAAGCAGGTGTTGCAGAGATAGTTGGCCATATGTCGGATCACAGTACCACGTTCTGGCAGGGGGGCGGATCTGCTTTTCTCTATCTTAGATTGATATATGTATATATGTGCATATAGTTTTGGGGATAGTAGTGCCTACTGTGTTATAAAACAACATACCTGAACTACCTCACATTCGCGATAAAGATGAACACATGGTAAGTATGGGGCACCTCTAGAGCTCTATACCTCCTGAAGAGGGTTATAACAATTGGGTGTCAATTCCCAGAGAAGAGCATAAAGCGGTAAGAGAAGTGATTGGGCAGCCAAATTCAAGAGTGTGGATCCAAAGTCTTGAGGCTCATCCAGCTCTGCCAGCAGACAATACATTGATCCTGGACAAATCATCTTATCTCAGTGTATAACACTGAAAATGTTTGCCCTCTCACAATCTGGTGACATTGTTCTTAACCTGGAAAAAGGACATGGCCCCTTTAAAGGACCAGGGCACACCAAGGCGGGAGGAGGGAGGAAGGGGAGGGACAAGGGGAAGGAGAAGGCAGTTCGAATGTAAGCGAATAAAGAAAGTTGCAACGTTATGAGGCTCCTGTGGTCCTTGATGTTAGAACGTAGTAGAGGCCTATGATGCATGTGATACACCTACAACAACTGGCGACGAGGCCGCCGACCCAGGCATGCTGCAGAGGGACATTCCGAGCCCAACAGTGAGAGGAGACCAGCGAGAGAAACAGAGCGGCCCTCGACTACAGCAGGGTGACCGGCAGTACAGGAAGATGTAGCAGGTGTGCGTGCCCTACCGGAGCAGAAAGGTGGACGTCGCGGGAGCCCATCCCAACAACAGTGAGGACGTCGCGGGAGCCCACCCAGACAGCAGTGAGGACATCGCGGGAGCCCACCCCAGAGACAGCAGAGAAGACCGCAGCCGAGGAACAGCAGGAGGAGGTGCCGACGAGCGTGGCCCAGTGGAGCCCAGCAGAGACACCGGAGCACATCCAGCAACGTGTGAGTAGATCGCCAGACCCAGCCCGGCAGCAGGAGGATGTCGTGGGAACCCACCCCAGCGACAGCAGAGAAGACCCCAACCGAGGAACAGTGGGAGGAGGTGCCGAGGAGCGCAGAGATGCCGGAGCACATCCAGCAATGTGCGACGGCCGAAGAGGAACCGCCGCCAGGAGCAGCCCGACGGCGGGAGCAGAAGGCCACAGGAAGTGCGCAGCCACAGCAGCCACAGCAGGTACTAAACCCCGCGTCTCCCGCGCAGTGACAGTAGAACAAAAATATTACAACTGCCGCAGGCATCACACGCCGTGTCTCCCATACAGTGACATTAAAGCAACAAAAAAAAAAAAACGGACTGCGGCTGCAGCAGATATAAAACCTGCGTCTCCCACGCAGTGACATTAAAGCAAATACAAAAAAAAAAGAAAACACAGATTGCTGCTGCAACAGGTACCAAACCCTGTGTCCTCTCGCAGTGACATCCACAAAAAAAAAGAAAAGGGACCAGACAACATAACGAGGACACCACTCATGCAGCCAGCATTCTCACATGCAACAGAGGCTCCACAAGATCCTCAACTAACGGCAATCCACTAAAAGAAAGGACTGAAACAAGGACTACACCCACCTGCCCCATTCAACAACACCATCCACCAGCCACACCTAACGCGGTGCACTGCCAATTACCTCAACCACGCCTAGACCAACCACCAACCAAAAATGACTGATTCAACCCAGGCAAAGGTAGTGGCTGATGCGGGAGCACTCCACGCCAACCCCAACTCCCATGCCAGCCTCATGAGGAGACCAAGCCCCTTCACCCTGAACCCTCACCATGACCAGGGATAATGCAGGAAAGAGTGGGAAGAAGAATTTGAAGACTTCGTAGGTGCAATCGGCACCCAAGACCCCCCCAACAAGATCAGCATCTTCACAAATGTTGCGGGGCGAGAGATCAAGAATATCATACGTACAATTCCAGCCCAACAAAGAAATACATATGCTCGCCTCCTAGAAGCCATTAATGAAAAGTTGGTCATTACACCCAACAGAGACTATGAACGCTACACATTTAACCAGTGCGTCCAACTAGCCCATGAGTCAATAAGTGAATTTGTCATCCGACTCCAAAGGAAAATCATAAAATGCGACTTCGCCAATTTTAATGACGATGAAGCCATTAGACTGCGAATCATTGAGGGATGCATTTCAACCATGTTCAGGAAACACCTCTTGAAGAAGCCCCTGTGAAAGAAATACTGGACCTGGCAGAGTCTACGAGAGAATAGATGTCCAAGCTGCTGCCATAGAGAACCCCAGGAAAGGGGACACCATAGCAGCCATGACCCCCTACACCCGGTACCCAAACTCACCAAACAGGCAAACCCTCAGAAATACAGCGCAACGACCACAGAGTGACCGGCAATGCTACCGCTGCGGGTTTGAATACCCCCACAAAGGACCATGCCCAGCAATTGGACAACGATGCCTGCGGTGTGGCATGGAAAATCATTTTCAGGCTATGTGTAAGGAACAACTCCCGGAAACTGGGCCTCATCGCCCACAGAACATCAATCGCCCCTGGGAATACCAAAGAGGACAGCAGGATCAACGGCCTGCCGAGAGGGGACTGCCATACTCCACCAACCCTCAACAACGCCCCAACACGGTTATAGCACTCGAAGGACTGCAGATCGAGCCTGACAGGAAGCCTCACGAACTCCATGACCTCCACCTCTATGATCAAACACTCATGACCAGCCCAGAAAAGTCCTACGTGAGAGAGTACACTCCACTCCATGGCCAAGAGAACTACATGAGCCAGCTCCCGGCAGACTACGATCACTACGACAACTCCCCACCGAGCTCCTCCCGGGAGGTGATCTCACAACCACAATACCTACAGGATGGGTATGACCGACAATATGTCAGACTACTCAGTGTCGAGGCTGAAGAAACACCAGCCCCCAAAGTCATCATCCAATTGGGAGCATGAGAAACAACTTTATCGTTGACACCGGGGCAACCGTAAATGTCATGAATGAGGAACTATACCAAGCCATAGCACGTCTCTACCCTCTACGTCAGTCAAGAACACACATATACCAGTGGGGAGCGGAACTTCCACTAATGTCCAAAGGACAGTTCCAATGCAACCTGACACATCGTGATCTTACAACGACAGCAGCAATACATGTCATCCGGAGTCCCTCAATAGGGAGATGCCTCCTCAGCTACAGGACGGCCAGAGCCCTAGCTCTGCTAGACCTTCAATACGAGCCGTCCAAAATAATAAGAGGATGACCATCTGAAAGAGGATAAGTGATGGCCATGACTTGCCGACCTCCATACCAAAGAAGACCTTCAAAAACAATTTCCCAAATTATTCGAAGGAGTAGGGAGGCTCAAAGACTGTCGTCAAGCTGCACATCAATCCCAAAGTGACACCGGTACCCCAACACCCTCGGAAAGTGGGTTTCCACCTCCAGGCACAAGTGTGAAAAGAATTACAACAACTACTACTGCAGAACGACATTATAGAGAAAGCCGAAGGACCAACCCCGTGGGTGTCCGCCATTGTGATTGTTCCCAAAGACAACGGGCGATTGCGCATATGTGTTGACATGCGCATTCCGAACACCACCATCGAAAGGGAGAGACACCCGGGCCCGAGCCTCGAAGACATGCTCATCAGGTTGAACCAAGCAAAACACTTCTCCAAGTTGGACCTCAATCAGGGCTACCACCAGTTGGTCATAGACCCAGATTCCAGATCCATAACTACATTCGCCACACATGAAGGACTCTTTAGATATAAGCGCCTCTACTTCGGCATATCCTCGGCCGTGGAAATCTTCCAAGAAACCATCAGGAGACTAATCTCATCAGAAGTCAACGCACTAAACTATAGTGATGACATCCTCACATTTGGAAAAGACCAGGAGCAACACGACAAAGCACTTCTGGCGGTGTGCAAAACCCTACAGGATGCCGGTCTCACCCTCAATGGCCCCAATTGTGACATTGGTAAATCCAGCCTTAAACTCTTCGGTCACATGTTCTCTGACACAGGCATGACAGTTTACCCAGACAAGATAAAAGCCATCATCGAGCTCCAACCCCCCTCCACAACCGTGGAACTCCGATCATTTCTAGGGATGGCAGCGTATTGTGCAAGGTACCTCAAGAACTATGCCACCATCATCGACCCCCTAAGTACCCTCCTGAAGAGAGACAGCCCTTTTGACTGGGACGCGAGATGTCAAGCGACATTCATGACAATCAAAGACAATCTAGCCAACCATCACCAGCTGGCATACTTCCACCCTGAGTGGAACACCATCGTCACAGTAGAAGCCAGCCCTGTCGGCCTAGGAGCCATCCTAGAACAGACCAACCCAGGAGACACAGAACAACACACAGTGATAGCATATGCCAGCCGAGCACTGTCCCTAGTTGAAAAAGCCTATTCCCAGGCGGAACGGGAGAGCCTCGCAGCCGTCTGGGCATGCAAAAAGTTCCACCACTTTGTAGTGCTCCTGTCCCTATTTGGGAATCCCAGAACAAAGATGCCCCCCAGAATAGAGAGATGGGGAATAAGGCTGCAAGAATACGACTATGATATCACTCACAAACCCGGGGGAGAAGACAACCCAGCCGACTATTTGTCAAGGCACCCAATAGCAGGAGCAGACCACTCCCTAGCCGGCGCAGCAGAAGACTACATCGCATATCTATCATCCAACGCCATGCCACCTACCATATCAACAGCGGTCTTCGCCGCCAGGAGCAAGGCCGACCCCACCATTGCAACAGCCTTAGACCTGACCCGGACAAACACATGGAAAAACGCACACAACAACGGAAACGGAGAAGAGGGGGAAGACAAGAATGACCTTTGCCGCCTAGCCAAAGATCACGCCGAACTCGTAGCCACGGATCAAGGCATACTACTACGAGGCACCCGCCTAGTAGCACCGAAGGACTTGAGGAAAACCCTGGTGGCAATAGCCCACGAAGGCCACAGGGGGATTGAGAACACGAAAAAGATCCTACGAACTCACACATGATTCCCCTACATGGATGTCATAGTAGAGGACACGCTAGCCCACTGTAGACCCTGCCAGCTGTCGGTGAAAAAGACAGACCCCATCCTGTTGCAACCGACAACCATCCCAGAAAGACCCTGGCAACGGGTCGCAATGGACTTTTACGGGCCCCTAGAGGAGGGAGGATACCTGTTGGTGGCCTTCGACGAGTACTCAAGGTTCCCATTCGTCAAGCAGACACCATCCACATCCTTCTACGACAACGCTCCCATCATAGTCAAACTCTTCAGTGAGTGGGGCATACCCAACATCGTTAAAACCGACAACGGATCTCCATTCCAAGGAAGAGATTTTGCCAGACTGGCAGATCACCTTGGATTCCTACACAAAAAGATCACTCTGCTTTGGCCCCAAGCCAACGGAATGGTAGAACGTTTCATGGCAACTATAAAGCTGACTCGGAAAAAAGCCCTGGTCGACCAAGTGGCGCACCCGCAGGCAATCTGCAGCATGCTAAGGAGCTACAGGAATACCCCACACGAGGCGGCACGACGGACACCGGCCGAGCTAATGGTAAAATACAAACCCAGAACCCGCATTCCCCAATGGGAAGACTACACACCAGAAGAAGACGCAGCCATAAGAAGGCGACATACCGAGAAGAAAGCGAAAGCCAAAGAGTGGGCTGACCTGAAGAGGAACGCCAAAGAGTCACAACTCGAAGTAGGTCAGACAGTACTAGTCCGACAAAGACAGTCAAAAAAAGACAGAGACACGCTACAGCCCAGAACCCCGAGTGATCACAGCCGTAAAGGGACCCATGATAACAGCCATAGGGGAGCCCGGCGAGATAACACGAAATGCATCATTCTTCAAGAGGCTGCTCTTGGAAGACGTGGAAGAGCCTGTGGAAACGCCAGCGGACCCTGAGACTGAAAGCCATTCGAGCCCTCCTGTTGAGGCAACATGCGAAACCCGAGAGTCGCCAGGCAGACCACACAGGGCAGTGCGGAGACCTGAGAGGCTCATCGAACAGATGTGACCCCCGCTTTCATGATAAGCAGGGGGGAGGTGTTAACCTGGAAAAAGGACATGGCCCCTTTAAAGGACCAGGGCCCACCAAGGCGGGAGGAGGGCGGAAGGGGAGGGACAAGAGGAAGGAGAAGGCAGTTCGAGAATGTAAGCGAATAAAGAAAGTTGCAACGTTATGAGGCTCCTGTGGTCCTTGAGGTTAGAACGTTGTAGAGGCCTATGATGCGTGTGATACACCTACAACAGTTGTTTAAGCCATTTCCCATTCTTTCCAAAGTGTTGAGGCTCATCCAGCTCTGCCAGCAGACGATACATTGATCCTGGACAAATCATCTTATCTCACTGTATAAAACTGTGCTGTCTTCTGTGGAAATGTTTGCCCTCTCACATTCTGGTGAAGTTGTTTAAGCCATTGCTCACTCTTTCCTTTCATATAGGCCATTTTATGCTAAGAGGTCCTTGAAATAAAAGAGATGACCCAATATTACAGGCCTTTTGTAAGCTTATTTTAAGGCATGCTGGTTTGTTACAAAAACATTTTGCTTTTTTACACAATTTCACATGTTCTCCTGAATACTATGACTAACAATCCACAAGTCTGTGTGGCAGGTGTATTTAACGCTTTAAAATATAATGCAATGAATCCCAGGTGAGATGTTTCAGGCTTGAATCAATTGGTATTTTAGTACTTGTAAACTTGCCTTAATGATGGAGAACATTAAACGAAAATAATTTGCCTTTGTTTTTATAATGTTGAGTTAGTGTGTGATTTGTGTACTTTCCAAGTCAGGTCTTCAAAGCAGGGCACTCTTTTAGCTCATAAAAGTCAACTGTCCTCAAATATTTGCATCTTGCTTTAGGACAAAAACTGGAAGACAGTTTAGTCAAGCGCAGAAATTCAAAAATGGACTGAACTCCTAGCTTCATCTCGTAATTAAGGTGTGTGATCCTTGGCAAATCCATCAACCTGTCACATTTGCTAGTTGTTAAATATTTCAAAATCAAAATGATCAGCCCCTAAGAGAAGTAGTAGTTTGCCATTTATATAGCGCCTTTATCCCATTAGGATGGCCTCAACGCACTTGTGGAGGGCACGCCCTCGGGGGACCGAAGTTCAAGTTATGGGAAATTGTCAGAAGGATTAGAATGTGTGTGTGCATTTGGCCAAAATAGGGAGTTGGGTGGGATGGCCGAGCCCCAGTAAACTACCCATGGTGGTCAGGCATGTGGATGGGTGCTAACAGGGGTCCCGCTTCATTTTCTGTGTACTTATTTGCTCCTTTGTATCACATCACACTTAACCGAGATCCTTTAGAGCGCGGAAGCGTTAGAGGAAGCCTGAGGTCATGGGGTGAATAAGTGTTGCTATCAGAAGTAGGGTAAGGGTTAGGGATAAAGTCAGGGTGCATGTAGAGGGCTGGTGATTGCCTGGTTTTAGAAGGGGTTTGGGTCAGCGTTCGTTTTTCGGCCTTGTAATTTTGTGTATTTAAAGAGATCTTTCTTGGCACCCTCACTCTTCACTTGTGGTATGCTGGTATGGTAGCACAGCGAGTTGAGCGCTCGTTCTGACGTCTGTGCCTAGCCGGCTGACGCAGGTTCGAATCCCGACAGGGCCAACTCATCTTCTGAGGTCTATAAATTGAGCACCACGCAGTGTGATAATAAAAACAACTGTCATTGCAGCACTTAGATTCCTGTGGTTTTGTCGCGCTATAGAAAACTGAGCTATTATTGTTATATGTCCACACTTTACATTGAGTGTGTAGAATGACTACATTTTGAAACCTATTTTTTGTTAGTTTGAAGCTATTTTTTGTTGGCGACTTTTTCATATTTTCCTGGTGACCTTTTCACATAGAACACTTTAATAAAGACCCCTTTTTTTTATATAGTTCTGGGGTAGTGTCTGGCTCCAGTGCTGCTTCCTGCACTTACCTACAGGAAGAATGCTTAAGGTGGCGAGTATTCATGAATCTGATGTGGGGGCGGGGAGGGGTGTTTTGGGGAAGCAGCTGGGCTCTCTCATTTAAAAGAGGGCGGTAAGAAAGGTATTCGCCTCTGTAAAAATGCACCCTTTTATTTGTTTTTAATAACATCGATGACGTGGAACAAAGCAAGCTCAGGGCTAAACAAGGAAGAGGAATTGGATATTGTAAGGGACTTTAAACGGATGGAAAGAAAAGATTAGCCGCTTTCAGGAAACACCGGCCTCCCAGGCAGCCAGGGCTTCATCCGGCTAGACCACATTCCACGCCACTGCTACCCCCACCCCAATCTCCAAGCCCCCACCTATCTCCCCTAGCCCGCAAAACACATATCAACAAATGTACTTCCCCCAAGATGGAACCTTGTCCAAGCAAATTACACCAAAGTAATTTACTTGGGGGAAACCCCGGTATACAAGTCAAACTAAGTGTGGGTGGTGGGGGGCTGTGGGTGGCGGGGAACAGATGTTCCAGGGGTGTACTGGGACCAAAAGTGTCTCTGGGCGTTTTTTCTTTTAAAGTGAACCGATATTACACTGTGCAAGCGAACACAGCCAGCAAGACCAAACCCTTTAATGATGTGAACCACCCCCCTCACCCCAAGAAAATATTGAATACAATGCACCCAGATGGTGCATTGTAAAACAAACTCTTCACATCATGCAGAGAGAGGGGAGGGAAAGGAAGTAATGACAGGGGTGAGGGGGGCTTGACTGGAAGCGAGGGGACGAGGAACACAAAAGCAGGCAGCAGCCATCTTATTTATTTATTTGTATTCATTGGGCATTTGTAAGGCGCCTATACACAAGAGTTTCCAGGAGCCACAAGACAAAGGGGTGGTGGGGACAGAGGAGAACAAGAACAATTACAGTAAATGGTCCTACTAGAACACGTGACATTCGGACCATGCTAGTGCAGTTAGTAAATGCAGGGGAGGGGCGGGTCAGGGCGGAAGGGCTGGGATAAGGGAAGGGGGGATAAGAGCAGGAAGGTAGCGGCCCCAGGGGATGGGTAAGTGCTGAGGGGAGCCCTGGAGAGGCAAGTGCCAGGGGAACCAGGGGTATGGGTCAGCTAGTGCGAGGGCAGGGTGGACCAGATTTCGGCTAGTTAGGGAAGGGTGCCCGAGCGCAAGTGCTGGTTAAGGGGTACTGGGGGAGACTGGACGAGGAGGTCCTGGCCTCTTTAAGGCACATAAGGGACCAGGCTCCAGGAGGGAGGAAAGAGGCAGATTGCGGAAGAGGCTGTAGCAGTAGTCCAGCCTAGAGAGAACCAGAGTTCTGGAGACATTGAGCGTTCCGGCAAAAGGTGAGGAAAGGGAGAATGCCTCTGAAGAGGTAAAGCAGAAAATGGGACTTCTTGGCAAGGTTTGTGATGTAAGGGAAGAAGGAGAGAGAGGAGTCGGAGATGACCCCAAGGTATTTTTGCCTCACAGGAGGGTGCAGGGAGGTGGCCCACGGAGGGAGGCCAGAGAGTGGGAGGGAAACAGGGAACAGGCATCCCAATGGGAAGGATCTCAGTTTTACTGGCATTAAGGCAGAGATCATTGGCACAGCACCATGCCTGAATAGCAGTCAGGTATGAGAGAGGAAGAAGAGGAGGTAGAGGAGGGAAGCTTAAAGGAGAGCTGTGTGTCCTCGGCATAACACTAGAAGTGAGGAGAGAAGGTGGAGGTCAAGTAGGCCAGAGGGGCAGGTAAATATTGAAAAGCCACAGCGATAGGATAGAGCCCTGCGGAACGCTGCATGTAGAGAGAGATGTGGAGGAGAGGAAGGGGCCCAGTTTCACTTGGGAAGGTCGGTTAGAAAGGAAAGAGGTCAGCCAGGCCAGTGCCCGGTTTGTGATGCCTAGGGTATCACAGAGACGATTTATGAGGATGGCATGATTGTGCGCGTCAAAGGCAGAGAAAAGATCAAGAAGAATCAGAATGGAGGGAGAGTTGGAATCAAAATCTGAGAGCAGGCCTTCACAGGTGCCCAGGAGAGCAGTGTCTGTGCCTCTGGATGCTCTGAAGCCAGATTGGTGGTCGTGGAGAAAGCCAGCAGATTCTGTGTGGTGGGTCAGTTGGGGGATGACCAGCTTCTCCAGGAGTTTGCCCAGGAGAGGGGTGATGGAGACAGGGTGATAGTTAGCCAGGCAGGAAGGGTCAGCAGGCGGCTTTTTTAGGAGTGGGTGCACAAGGGAGTGATTGAGGGGCCGTGGGAAAGAGCGAGTGGCAAAGGAATGGTTACAGAAGCCAGCCAAGGCAAGGGCGAGAGAGGAGATGTTGTCCTTCATAGTTCTGGAAGAGCAGGGGAGCACCTGTTTGGAGGAGACTTTCATAGAGCGGACTACTCTAGAGACCTCATCCGGTGCAATGGGAGAGAAGGAGGAGAGTATGGAGGATGGCGAGAGGGCGGCCAAGGGAGGCAGGAGCAGTGGGGGGGGCGGGGGGGATGTTGAGGAAGGGAGTAGCGGAGCGTGAGGACAGGATGTCCTGAGTTTTGGTGGAGAAGTGGGAGGCCAGTGCAGTGCACAGGGCCTGGGAGAGAAGAGGAGAGGAGGAGACTGCAGTAGGACTGACAAGTCCCTTGCAGATTTTGAAAAGTTCATCTGTGTTATTGGTGGCTGTATAAATGCAGGCTTGGACATGAGCCCTCTTCTTAGAGCGGATGGAGAGTCAATATTGCCTTTGGGCAGGCAGCAGGCCAGTTTGTCAGAGGATGTGCTTGCGGCCTGCCACTTCTGCTCAGCAACTCTGCACTTGCTTTTCAGAATGACCATGTCGGAGTCATACCAAGAGTTGCACTTGGAGGCAGGCTTCATGCAGATGCTCATGACGGGGGCAAGGATGTCCAGAGTGTTGGAGATGGAGAGATTGAGGTTAGCCAGTGTTGAGTCGGTATGAGAGTGAAAGGCAGGGGTAGGAGGAGGAAGGAAGGTGGCGGAAAATGCAGCGACTGACACGCTTCATCAGTCGAATGACAGAGAAGGAGACTGGCAGTGTGGGCAGAGGCATCACGGGGGGCCAGGGAGCTCCAGATGGGAGAAGAGGAGAGAGTCGTCAGACCAGGAGAGGGCGGTAGTTAGAGGGTTGGAGAGAGTGACGTCTGCTTAGATGAGAGCACCCAAGGTGTGTCTAGAAGAGTGGATCGGACCGGAGGGAAGAACTGTGAGGGCAAAAGAGTCACAGAGGTCGCAGAAAAGTACAGTGGCTGCAACCGGAGAGTCTAGATGAATATTAAAGTTACCAACGATGAGAAATTTGGGGGAGGAGGTCAGGAGAGAGAAGGAGAGGACAGCTCATTCAGAGAGGAAAAGGGGGGCAGGTCCCGGGGGCCTTTAGATAGTGGCAAATGGGAGAGAGTGGGAGAGACACTGAGCCTACAGATGAGGCATTGAAAGGAAGAACAAGATTGAGTGGGAATGATAGTAGCAGGGATCCACTCAGGGAAGACAAGGGCAACTCCCCCTCCAGAATGGTTATTCCTGAGCTTGGAGTGCATCTTGTAGCCCTCAGGAAGGAGAGTGTCAAAAGCAGTGACAGAGCTGGCATTGAACCACGTCTCAGTGAGTGTGTGGACGTGGATGTCAAAATCTTCAAGGAGGTGACAGATGTCAGAGGAGTGTTTAAACAGCAGAGTGAGAATTGAGGGTAGCTAAGTGAAGCTGGTTGCCACTTTTAAATGTCTTTCGTGGTGGGGGTGCACGGAAGAGGTACATCCTTCGGTCGGGGTGGAGAGGCCTGAGGGGTGGCAGACGGAGGAGTAGCAGGAGAGGGGAGGAAGTTAATGAGAGACAAGAGACGCCTATCCAGAAGGAGGAGGTTGGGCTGAGAGCCCTGGGCTATGATAGGGCCATTTTGGTGGACATTAATGATGCATCTAGATGATGAGAAGTATGCCAAGAGAATTTCCAATCTGGTTCCACCGTTAATGGGTGACAAGGAGATTGGGGATAGGATAGAGACCATATGGGGGGTCCAAAGGCCAGGAGAAGGGACAGTGAAGAGGATGTCAGTAATAGGCTGTCTGAAGGAAGCATGGACGTAGTTATCGGCAATGGGGAGGCCTGGGTAGTCTGTCTGGAGAAAGCATTGACGTAGGTATAGGCAATTGGGAGGCCTGGGTAGTCTGTCTGGAGAAAGCATTGACGTAGGTATAGGCAATGGGGAGGCCTGGGTAGTCTGTCTGTAGAAAGCATAAAAGTAAGTATAGGCAATGGGCGGCCTGGGTAGTCTGTCTGTAGGAAGCATTGACCTAGGTATATGCAATGGGGAGGCCTCGGTAGTCTGTCTTAAGACTGCTCAGAGGCTGCTTCAAAGTGCTAGAGGTGTAGAGAGTGCAGGGGGTGGGGGTTGGAATGTTTGTCTAAGTGCATTCACGATTACTAGACTATGGAGAAAGGGTGCACACAGGTTTTGCTTGTTAACAGGAGTTCATGGGCTGATTCTAAGTGTTGTGTTGGCTAGTCCTCGTGCAGGCCTTCAAAGTGACCTCAGAGAGGCCCCATCTGCTGTAGACTGCTGAAAGTTGCAATAGTGGACCACAGAGAAAGATGATGATTGGTTTCAGTAACCATGACACAGGTGTTAAACAGCCAATCCTTGATAGAAAGTGAACACAGAATGGCAGTTAAGCAGTGGCTGACCTGCTAGCCATGCAAATGTGACGGGCCAGAGTTCCTGCAAAGACTCATGTATCTTTGCAGGCATGGTGTGTGGGTGGGGGGGAGAATCAGAAGTCTTCCTGCTGCAAATGTCCACCACTGCAGGACATGGACATGTTTCAGGACCTGCATCTACCAGCGAGCTAAGTAGCAACCCCTCTTCTGGGCTTGTTATGCTGGTTGGGCCTGTAATGTAAGTGTGTTCGCTAACACATTGCTCCCACTTACAGTTTGACCTTTTATGGCAAGTACCAAGATTTCCCTGAGTCGATCGGACTGCCAATGGAGGATTTTTAGGATGGGTGTAGATGCCCATAATCAGGGATCTGACTGTTCCTCACATGCCTACACATATCCAACCCTTACCCCCATGCCTAGACATATCCCACCCCTCACCCCCATGCCTAGACATAACCCACCCTCACCCCCCCTGCCTAGACATATCCCACCCCTCACCAAAATGCCTTGAAATATCCCACCGCCATGCATAGACATATCCCACCCCTCACCAAAATGCCTTGAAATATCCCACCCCTCAACCCCCATGCCTAGACATATCCTACCCACACCCCCATGCATAGACATATCCCAACCCTCACCCCCATGCCTAGACATATCCCACCCCACACCCCCATGCCTAGACATATCCCACCCTACACCACCATTCCTCGACATATCCAAGCCCTTGCCCCATGCCTAGACATATCACACCCCACACCTCCATGCCTAGACATACCCCACCCTCACCCCATGCCTAGACATATCACACCCCACACTTCCATGCCTAGACATATCCCACCCCTCAACCCATGCCTAGACATATCCCACCCCTCACTCCATGCCTAGACATATCACACCCTACACCTCCATGCCTAGACATATCCCACCCCTCACCCCATGCCTAGACATATCACACCCCACACCTCCATGCCTAGACATATCACAGCCCACACCTCCATGCCTAGACATATCCCACCCCTCACCCCATGCCTAGACATATCACACCCCACACCTCCATGCCTAGACATATCCCACCCCTCACCCCATGCCTAGGCATACCACACCCCACACCTCCATGCCTAGACATATCCCACCCCTCGCCCCATGCCTAGACATATCACACCCCACACCTCCATGCCTAGACATATCCCACCCCTCACCCCATGCCTAGACATATCACACCCCACACCTCCATGCCTAGACATATCCCACCCCTCACCCCATGCCTAGACATATCACACCCCACACCTCCATGCCTAGACATATCCCACCCCACACCCCCATGCCTAGACATATCCCACTCCTCATCCCATGCCCAAACATATCCCACCCCTCACCCCTATGCCTAAATATATCCCACCCCTTACCGCATGCCTAAATATATCTCACCCCTCACCCCGTGCCTAAACATATCCCACCCCGCACCCCCATGCCTAGAGATGTCCCACCCTTCACCCAGCACACCAAAAGGCCTGCATGTTGCTCATTAGTTAATGCACTCTTTATCTGGCAAACCTAAACTCACAAGAGTGGATGCCTAATATTAATATATGTTTGACTTAATCAAGCCGTTTCATGTTATCATTTCTTGTGGATAGCTATTATTGTGTCTAGAGGTTGCCTTATTCTCGTGCTCGATAGCACCAATTAGTGAGGATATGCTGCCGAATTAAGCAATGCATTAATGGATTTCTTAGGGCAGAAGACTTGGCTGTGTGTTTGCACAAGTAAACCAGCTGTGCACTGAAACCGCCTCACACCATGTGATTATCTTCCATGATGGCCCTGCAATTCCCATCGCATCAGGAAACTCTAGATGATAGAGAATCAAAGCGCGTTACCAGCATGCCCCCTAAGCGTCCCTCGCGCGCACGTCATAAGCTGAAACAGAGATCACCCAGCGTATCAAGTCAAAACTTGTGACGTAATAGCTCCCTGTCTCGCAGTGCTGTACCAGTAGAGAGTTTCCAATCGGCTACCCGCCCTCCCACACCATATATCATACCAGTACCTGTGCTTGCACATTGGGTCATTGACCTGTGTGTGATGGGCTGTTCTGCGTTTGTCACCTTGAGATTTCATTATCTCCTTTTTCCTTTGCATTCAGAACACAATGTCGCTCATGTTGATGTCCTCATCCTTTCTGACTTGGTGTAACCACGGTGGTACCATCATGGATGCAGACCTTCTCCCTCTCAACAGTTGAAACAGAGATACTCCTGTGATTGCATTTGGTGTGAGGCAATGAGCTGCAACCGCCTCTTTGACGGTCTTGAGTGGATTCATGCCTGATGCACATGCCAGTTGTAAGGCCCCATTGATGAAGCGGTTTGGTTTGCCCTTTCTACCAGTCCATTGGCTTGTGGTGGGACAAGCTTGCTCTCAATTGACGGATATTGTGGTTCTTAAGGAAACTTTCCATTTCTCTGGAGACTAGCTAAACACCATTGTCCGTCATGATCTCTTTGGGGAAAACAGCACCGAGTACTTCTATAACTGTGCTTGTGGTGATGTCTGGTAGAAATTCGATCTCAACCCACTTTGAAAAATAGTCCACCATGACTACTCCGTACTTGTGATCGGCTGACATGCCATCCAGCGGGCCAATGAAGTCCAGTCCTATTTTTGTGCCAGACGCCATATGGGATTTCTGTGGGTATCATGGGCAACGTTCCCTCTAATTATTTTTCTCTTTGTGCGGAACTGGTTGGCTGCTGTGTGCACATTATTTTGCATGTGCGCAACTGACTAATGAGGTAAGTCACTTTGTGAGCTACCGTCGCAAATGACATCTTGGAAAGGAATGTTCTCTTCCCAGCCACTGCAATTCTTTACAAATCTTACAACAATTTTTCCAAACACAAAGGCTAAAATAAAATATGTCATATGTGATTATACAGAAAACTCGTTAGCCAGTCCAAGACGTCAACATCTGCCACAGTACCTTTCAAACATACTTCTGTGCAGAGAAAAATGTCAGCCTCATTACTAGTTTGGCGGTAAGTAGTAAAGTTGGCAGTAACAAGATTACAATTCCGGGCCTAGAGTGTAGGATTTGCCTCCAGGAAAATCCTAGAGGTAAATAATCCAACTCACTGCCGAAAAATTGGCAGAATCCTCAGAATTATCGCAGCAGAAATTCTGCTGCAGTCATTCTGCCAAAAAAAGCCCCATTGAGTGCAATGGACTCAATATGAATGGGGAATTACAACGCCACCACCACTTGTAATCTAGAGAATATTCTACCAGACCAAGTGGCGATAACGTTAATTCATTTAGGCAGTATTCTGGTGGATGTACCACCGGGATACCGCCCAAGTCGTAATGAGGCCCTGTATGTTTTATGCCACTGGAATATCACTCATGTGTATTACAAAACACAAATATCTCTTGTCATAATAGATGTGGCTGTCAAGAAATTCAGATAGAAAACATTTGCTGATGGATTAATGGCAATTAAAAGAAATGTGTCGAAAACATGCTGATAGGAGTTCAAGTGCCACTTGAATGAAGCAATTCAAGGGCCAGGAGAACATACTTCTAATAATTTGTGTAAGGATGATAATTGCATCAGAATAACTGCACCTCAGAATAGGTTGATCAAAGATTTGTGTGCCTCTGCGTACTATCCACATTACGTTCTCCAGTGGGTAGTGATAACACCAGCGTTACAGTTAAGAGACGTATGCACCATTCATTTTTACTCCCTAAAAAAAGGAAAACGTGCCTAACAAAAATGAGAAACAATGAACATATTGCTTCAACCCACTAAGCTACATAGACATTTTTTTGAATTAGTGACTAGTAGAGCAGTGGCACAGGAAGGAACTCTAATAATATTAATGCCCAATCTCAAGAGGAATTTTAAGGGGAAAGAACATCTTTTATTAAGCAGAAAGTATCCCTATCGGCAAAGCTAATTACTTTTTTACTCCCATAAAAATAATTTGATGCCAATTATTGAGCAACATCTGATAGGAAGTCAAATGACAGCGCACTTAATAAAGCGTATAGTTTTGCCCACCCTACCACACCACAGTCTAGAGAATATTAAACAACAGCCTTACTGAGGTTTATTATGGAGCCCTGTTGAAGAAAATCACACATATATGCCTTTTAAGTTAATAGCATCAATTCTACAGAGATACAACTGATTGAGTGCCTCTTCTATACCTATGGATCCCTCTTCTGTAATTCCTTATGATGAGTTAAATAAGATGCAAGGAGATGCAAGCAAGGAGATGCTAGAGACGATACACACAGGACACATGGTTACATTGGAAAGCCCTCAGTAGCTGAGCATTGAAAGAGAAGGACGGTGCTGTTGTCTAGATGGGTATTAGGATTTCCTATCTTTTAGCAAACAAGCAACGCATTTCCTTCAGTCTACTGCCGAAATGCCTGACTTGGTTTTTGAAATGTGCTGCTTTGTTCACCACCCGCAAGGATTGTTGACCTGTGCTCTTCCTCCCATACCCTTCCCTGGCTCCTGTGCCACCCACCAATACTAGTTGATAGAGCACTGTAAAAAGGGAGGGATTGTAGCAGTAAACAGTCAATGGAATATTTGCAGACCCACAATCCTTTGCAAGCAAGGCATATTTAATGCCCTAACATATGATGTGCATTTTAAGAATGTCATGACTCTGCATGTACATACTTCTTTGAGAGCATACAAGATTGTTTGCAACACATCCCACCCTTATATCATTGTGTAGGATTACACAAGTGCTCAGTGAAACCGTTTTTGTACAGAAGCGAGTTACCATGAATGTGTGAAGGTCTATGCCCAAAGGAACTCTGAACATTTGGAAATTATGTAGTTTGTGTGTAAAGCGCTCTCCTGTCTGAATATCCGGTGCCCTGATACTATGGACGAGTATTCCCAGACATAGTCCATACCATTATCCCTTGTAGGCTAAGTAAATGATATTGCAATGTTGCTCTCCACTTATAGGGTAATGTTAGTGATGATTAACTATGAGATGCTGAGCATCACATTTGTCTTCTCAAAATCAATAGAGGGCAAATTTTCGTGTTCACTTGCAAGGAGGCCGCATCAAAGCACTTGCGGGGCATATGTACAAAGAAGAGTAAGTATGGGATAAGGTTACACATCCAAGTAGCCTGCTTACTTACCGTCAGTATCCAATATTTGAGCTTTGAGTTCAATTATATAGTTTGGGTGATGCTTTTTGTAAGGCACAATGGGCCTCATTACGAGTTTGGATGTAGCCATGCCGTTTGCAGCGACATTTGCGGGCCCGGTAATTCCCATTCGCAGGACCCAGACCCGGTACGTCCCCATTCCCATTTGAGCCCCCATAGGGTTCAATGGGAATGGTGAGGATGCTAACAATGGTCCCGTTAATGATGGGGCCATTGTTAGCATCCTGTTCTGCTAGCGGGTGCCGCTCTGCACGTCTGGTCTGACCAGGTGTACAGGGCGGCGCCGCGAGCAGAACTCGTAATGAGGTGGTGAGGCCCAATGAGTAACAGACATTCTGGTGCGTGAACGTTATTCATGTTCCAACAAACATAAAACGAGAGGGTGTAGGTACATGTCTGCTAACCTTTCGCTGAGCCAAGAGAGGAAGAGTCAAGGTTGTCCGGTAGTATCTTAATGTGATTTGGGGCAGAAGTTAGAGTCATAAGGTAAACGTGTGGTAGAGACAGGTGTAGGAGACATGGGTGTGGAAGGAACATTATTTGGTAAATGTGTGCAGGCATGTCTTGGTTAGATTCCTCTACTCATGGAGCAAGTTTTTCATATTCGTTTTTAACCTCTTGTGTGTGCATTTTGCTATTAGGGATTTTGGGTGTTTTGTACGGTCACCCTTGCATAGTAGTGTAAAGCAAATTAGCAAAATATCAAGACTAGTTTATTTTAAGAGAAAGAACATTTCAGGTAATTGATGTGTCTTGTGCTTTATTACATCTTTTTGACTAAGTGAGAATTGTGCGTGCTGTGAAAAATCCTCTGAGGAAGGAAGCTGGGCAAGCGCACATGCACACAGCTTAGGGGGAACATTGATCATGGGTGCTTGTCTCACTTTCAGTCGTTTGTCATTGTTGGTGCTTTCGTGGCATCTTTCTATCATTTCCCTCACGTCTTGGTCCATGCCGGGCCACCAGTATGCATCGCATACACTGCGTCGCCTCATGTTGCTGCCCAGATGATCTGCATGCGCTCTGCACAATATTACTTTGCGGATGTCTCTTGGGGGAATCACGTGGTCGCCTCTCATTATCAGGCCACCCATTACCGTGATTTCATTGCTGACTTTCCAATATGGTCGCAGACCTTCCGCCACTGCTCTCTCGTTGGGTCACGCTTTGCGGGCCCATTCAGCTACTCGGCCAAAGGCATCATCCTGTTGCTCTGTTTTGGTGCTGCCGGGACTCAGCATGTGCACCAGGGGTTAGGGGTCAGTGACTAAACAGAATTTGATTCCCCAAACGTACAACCTGAAATATTCCACGGCCCAGGCACCTGCCAGCATCTCTTTTTCCACAGTAGAGTATTTCTTTTCTGAGGTGGACAGTGCCTTGGACGCAAAGGCAACTACGTTTTACGTGTCCCCCCTCTTTTAGGTAAGAGTGGCGCCCAAGCCAGATGCGATGGCGTCTGTCGTAATGCACGTTTCCATTCGGGATTAAATGGTTTGAGACAGGGTGCGTGCAGGATCCTTTTTTTGATCTCGGCGAACGCCTCAGCTTTTTGGGGGTTCCATTGTGTATGTTGCGCCTTTTTTTAGGAGATCTATCATGGGCGAAGAGGTTTCGGAGAACCTGGAAACGAATTTCGCGTAATACTCTGCGGGACCCATTTCGTCCTTCGATGTCAGTGCTGGGGCATCACTTATGGCTTGTAGAAGGTTTTTTTTAGGCTCACCCCTTCATTCACGATGCGATATCCAAGGTACTCTACCTCAGCAGCACCGAATATGCACTTCTCGTGGTGCAGGGAGACAGCAGCGCTCTATAGTTTAGTCAGCACTTCGCTCAGTAATTTGTCGTGGGTTCCTGTGTCCTTGGCGTATACCAAGATGTGGTCTTGGAAATACGACACATTTTCGATGCCGTGCAGCAATGAACTCCTCATTCTCTGGAATGCCGATACTGCGGAGGACAGACCGAATGGCATTCATGTGTATTGATAGGTGCCAAAAGGGGTGATCAATTCTGGATCTGCGATTCGAGTGCTGTTCTTTCTGTCGCTGGAACCGGTCTAACCTTGTGCTTTACCGGCACTGCACCAGGTTTGAGGCAGATTTTATGCACATAGTTTCTTATCTTCCCCAGTGTTTCGGAGAACAACTTGGGGGATGCTTCTTTTAGGTTTGGCGCTCCTCCTGAGGATACCAGCAGCACTTGTTCTGGGGTGCTAAGGTCTAGTGGCATGCTCAGCTTATGCTGGTCATCCCAATCCAGTACGACTGGGCCCTGAGAAAAAAAGTAGACTTTCGTGGTAGTACACCTGTCATTGAATTCGATTTTTGCTTTGAAATAGCCCAGTAGACCTACAGTGGCTCCCCCGAAGACCGTTGGCTTTTGCTTGGTGCTTCTGATTTCGACTTCTCGCGTCCCGTCATACTCTTGTATGTCTGAATGGGGAGAATGGTGAGGTCGCACCTGAAGTCGGCCGTGACCCGCGTTTCCATTCCATTCACCCTTACCAGTCAATGGGTTTCTACCTCCTTGCTTGGGGTGTGTTTACCATGATCACCATGGGCTTGTCTAACTGATCGTCGTCACCACTCGACTCGATGTCGCCGTCGACGCGGATGACATTCTTTTCCCGCCACTTGCAAGCTATGGCCACGTGCCCGAAAGGCCTGCACTTGGGGCATTCCTTGTTCCTTGTGGGACATTCTCGATCATTCGCCATGTATTTGGTGCTGGTGCACCTGTAGCACTTGTGTGCGTCTCTGGATTTGGGTCCCTTTTCTCTGATGGTGTCTCAGGGCTGTCTCTCCCTGTGCCCTTTACACTGCACAGCGGCTAATTCGAGAGTAAGTGACGGCCCTCTGACTTCTCTGCGCCTGCTCGAGGTTTCCTCTTCAGCTCTGGCAATTTGTACGGCTTTATCCAGATCCAGTTCTTTCTCCTGTATGAATTTGTCTTGGACCTTGCTGGAATTTGTGTGGACTACTAGCATGTTGCAGATGATTTGTTCGACGTTGTCCCCGAATCTGCACAATGCCGCCAGTTCCCTCATCCTGGTGATGTAATCATCTACAGGTTCATTGCTCTCCTCCTTTCTTGTATGAAACGTGAGTCTGTGGAGGACCACATTTTCCCTGTTGGTGAATCTTTTTACAATGCGGCAAACCGCCTCCATGTAGACATCATCGTCATCATTTGCGATGGGCAAGGCCTTCAATCACGCAAAGATGTGCTGCCCTTCAACCCCCATTGCGTTGAGCAGCATGGCCTTTTTCCTGGCCGGCGAATAGTCTGTGTCGCCTAGTGCCTCCAGGTACGTGGAAAACAACGGCTCCCACTGCTGCTATGGGATGGCCGGCGTGCTGGGGGACGGAAGGAAAGCGGGGGCGGTGTGGCGCCTTGCATGGTTGCTGCGCTGGTGTTTTCAAGTCCTCGTCGGCAATTATGTGGTGGCCTGGACAGAAGACAGGACTTTGCTGGGATTTATCTAGGTGTTTATTGAGACACCTGCAGTAGTGAAACAGTGTGGGCATTTAGTCCAGGACAGGGGTGGTCTCAGTACTCACAGTTCTGGTCATGCAGCTGGTGCAGTTGGCTTCACTGCCCAGCATGGGTCAAGGGTGTTGAGATCCCTTGCCAGCTAGAGCTCCCAGGAGGCTGCCCTCAGCCTTGGTATTACACTCTGCTGGGAAGGGCTTGGGGGTTTCACGCTATCAAATAGCTGAGTCACCTCTAGCAGTAGCAGGAGGAGCAAGGGGTCTGGTGTGTCTCCAAGCCTCCCACCGAGTCCCATGTCCGTCGCGCTCTCCCTCGCGTTTTTCGATGCGAACTCTCGCGAGATCTCATGGGCGGGATCTCGCAAGACAGAGTCTCCACAATCCACTTTCAAGAAACAGAGTTCTGTGTACCCCAACCATCGCAGTGCATGCAAAAGTTAGAATGCTTTTTCACATCTTTTCGCGTCACTTTGTGGTAATGTGAAAAGATGCATAATACAATACAGCATGAGGCCGTGGGGAGGAAGCGCGAGTCACTAACCAGTGTACCTGTTCCTAAGGCCGCGCAATTGGAGCTGCTGACACCACACCCAGAGCATTTAAAGGCCGACGCTACGCGAAGACCGCGAGGCTGTGCAGTGCAAGTTGCTGTTGCGACCTAGTCTTGTTTATACTCAGGTGAACTGGCGAATTCCTCAACTGCACGTTAGTTTATTTCCTGTTTTGACCATCAATAGCCAGCGCCCACGTACCTGACCTCTGGGTTCCTTACTGGAGCCTAGCCATCCCTCATATATCCTAATCTCGGCAGAATGCACACACGCATCTTAAGGTCTACTCTTAGAACGTTTTCCCATACCTGGACTTCAGGCCCGAGGGCGTTCCAACCACAAAGCGCATTGAGGCCATACAAATGGGACAATGGCACTATATTAATGACGACTACAATACAATACAATGAAGCGTTTCCCATAGATGTTTAGGGAAATAGGACCTGTGCACTATCAATTTTAATTTCGCCGGGGTATGCTGCAAAAACAAAAGAGCGAAATACAACCAACGCCTGCAACAGAATCTTTTGCCAATGCTGTAAACTTGAAAGAGTGGATAGTTAGCATTTGCCCCCAGGGCTCTTGTGCTATTGAGTTAAATACCTTTCACATGATTCGGCAGCAAAATGTAAACACAGGCCACCCTCAATGCCAAACTGTTAAAGCAGTTTTTGTACAGCCTTCGGTTGAGGGGTCTACAACCACTGACCTTAGGGAACCAAGATACCTAGCCAAAAGGAAAGTCGAAGCGTGCTTAAAGATAAGTCACGTGGTCCGCATGCTCATCTCTAGAAAATACACCACACTGATATAATCAGTGCTGTCATTGGCCCGGATCTGCTAGAAGATACACCACACTGATATAATCAGTGCTGTCATTGGCCTGAATCTTCCCGGATCTGCAAAAAATGCCTCCCTGGACCGCAGATCTGGCTCCCCAAGCCTGGGGAATCCATGCGCACTTTACATTTATTTTCGAGTGCTGCAGCTGTTCCGTGCATTCATGTCGGGCCAGAATTTGAACCTTGATCACTAGGTTGAGAGGCGACACTCTTCCCCACAAGACTACTTCAGGGTCTGATGGTGTACTCAGGCCATGCCCCCTAGTGAAACCTCATCACCTGAGGGGGGTGTTAAGAGCAGGAGAGCAGTGTGCACTGGGATTATTACCTTTACCTCGTCCAGCCCCTCCTTTTTGTTCCAATTCATAGGCTCAGAGACTGGAATGGAGAGACAAAAGGAGAGGCTGGGCGCACCAAAGGTGTGATACCAGAGCAACCCAGCTTTCCTTCTGTGCCTCCAACACCCAGCTGGCAGCCCTTTTATTCAAGGAGCTGCGTGGTTAAAGGGTAGCCTGCGCGTGTAGCAGAGAGGGTTCATGACTCCCCTGCAGGGAACCCTTTAACCATGGGGCTCCTTGAGCGAAAGGGCTGCCTGCTGCGTGTTGGCTCTCAACTCAGAAACAGGAGGGGCTGGGTTGCCTGGCCCCTTCTTTCGTTTCTGAGTAAAGACCCACCACGCAACAGGAAGCCCTTTACCCAAGCAGCGCTACACGGTTAAAGAGCTGACTGCAGGTGTTTGCACTTTGGATTAGGAAAAAGTAGAGGCAATGCCTTTTCTTTTTCCTAATCCGAAGTGCTGACACCTGCAGGCAGCCCTTTAACCGTGCAGCTCAGCTCGGTTAAACGGGCTGCCTGAGGGGTTGGTGTGGCTGGGGCTAGTGGGGGGGCCCCGGCTCAGGAGCCCTTTTTGGAGACTGCCGGGGCTCGACCCGGCTAACCCCATAAAGCACTGATGGTATGATACGCGGATCAGAAGCTTTGGAAACGCGGAGCAGCAGCGTGCACATGCCGTGATGTCATCACGGTAGCGACGTCAACGACATTTTATATGTATAATGTGCCAAAAAAATAAAGAAATAAAAAGAAATAAAAAAATGGAAATTACATACATACAGTCAAATAATGCTGAGGAACATAACATGCAATTATGTTCAATTACTGTTTCAGTCTTGAAATCCAAGACAAAGTTTGATGTAAACTCTGTCGCAATGGCACACGCATTCTTTGCATAATTTGAATGAGTGAAAAGACAACAGGTGATTGCTTAGGACAGTCAGTCTGAATAGATGGGTGAAAAATACATTAAAAATCCCCGGTCACTAACACAAATCCAGTTCTTGGCCTAGAATTCCCTGAACCCTTTGTGGGTCCAGGAAACATTTCTGGGGGCAGGCAAGTGCCCCCACAGCCACTTTAGGAGAGTTCCAGGACATGGAGAACGTTTCATAGAAGTCACTGGGGCGACCCGCTTATATGGGCTAAGTGAAGTCTCTTTAAATACAGCTGCGGATTCCGTGGCCACCAACCCCAGGGAGGACTAGTAAGGACCCCAATGAAGAGATCCAGAGGTTGATAATGATATGATATGGAATTTATAACGCGCCTATACATAAGTGTTTCAAGGTGCATCAAGGCAAGGGAGGGGGAACAGAGGGAGGACAGACAACGGCCCTACTAGGCCAGGTGACATTGAGATTGTGCGGGGGAAGGGGGAAGGGGAGAAGTGCGGAGTTAAAAGGGGAGGGGGCAGTGCAGTACATAGGAATAACAGTAAAATAAATAAAAAACAATAAAAATAAATAATAATTAAGTACAGCTGGGTGGTGTTAAGTGCTGGGAGGGGGCTTTAGGGATACAGAGAACACCCCCCCAAATGCAGGGGGCAATGCAGGTGTGCAACTGGCGGGAATGGGACCTGGGCCCAAGATCAGATGGTGGCCAGGTAACCAGTGCAGTTTCAGTTTCGGCCAAGACAATCAGCAGGTGAGGGGGGGGGAGAAAGCAGAAGCAAAGAGGAAGGTCTTGAGATGCTTCCGGAACCGGAGATGGTTCTCCTCAAGTTTCAATGAGGCAGGGAGGCTGTTCCAGAGTGAGGCGCCAGCAGAAGAAAGAGATCTACCACCAACTCGTTGCTTGGAGAAGCGACTAACCCTGAGGGAGTTGGAGGCGGATGAGTAAAGGGCTCGAGAAGGAAGATACTTAGGAAGAGAGAGTTGAAGGTATTTCGGCCCCAGGCCCTAGAAGGCCTTGTGAGCAATGCAGAGGGTTTTGAACTTAATCCTCGCCGCCACTGTGAGCCAGTGCAGAGATTTCAGTCCTGAAGAGATACGATCCCTGGGCTTGAGGCCAAGGACAAGTCTCACAGTTCTGTTTTGGATGAGTTGCAGTGGGCGCAGTGTAGATACAGGCAGATTTAGAAAGAGGATGTTGCAGAAGCGCAGCCTAGAGAGAACCAGAGCTCTGGTGACAGTGAGCTTCTGGGGGAAGTAGAGGAAAGTAAAAATACCTCTGAGGAGGTGCAGCTGGTAGTGTGACTTCTTAGAGACGTCAGAGATGGGAGGAGAGAAGGAGAGTGTAGGAGTGGAAGATGACCCCGAGGTTTTTAGCCTCACAGGTGAGGGTAGGAGGGGGGCCAAGAGAGGCCAGCCAGAGAGTAATAGGAAAGGAGGGAGCAGGTGTGCCGATGAGGAGAATCTCAGTCTTACTGGCATTAAGGCAGAGATCGTTGGCGGCACACCACTCCCGGATAGCAGACAGACAGTCAGAGATGAGAGAAGGAGAAGAGGTGGCTGAGGGGAGCCTGAAAATGAGTTGAGTGTCATCCGCATAGCACTGAAAGTTGGGGCAGAGAGCGGCAATGCGGTGGACAAGAAGTGCCAACTATTGGTTGAACAGACACGGAGAGAGGTTAGACCCCTGGGGAACACCACAGGTAGACATAGTGATAGAGGAGAGGAAGGACCCATGTTGGACCTTGGAGGGTCGATCGGAGGGGAAAGAGGTCAGCCACGCCAGGGCCTGATCGTTGATACCCAGGTAATCACGGAGACGGTTGAGCAGGATAGCATGGTTGACCATGTCAAAGGCAGAATAGAGATCAAATAAGGTGAGAACACAGGGGGTGTTGGAATCGAGGTTGGAGAGCAGTTCTTCACGGATGTTCAGGAGAGCAGTTTCAATGCTTCTGGCTGCTCTGAAGCCAGACTGATGATCATGGAGACAACCAACATATTCAGAGTGGAGATTAAGCTGGAAGATGGCCAGCTTTTCCAAGAGTTTGCCAAGGAAAGGAGTTATGGAGATTGGGCGATAGTTAGCTGGGCAGGACGGGTTGGCAGAGGGTTTCTTAAGAAGAGGGTGTACGAGAGAGTGCTTCAGGGGGGAAGGGAAAACTCAGGTGGCAAAGGAGTGGTTGCAGAAGTCAGCCAACGCAGGAGACAGGGTGTCAATGTGGTCCTTGATGGTTTTAGAGGAACAGGGGAGAACCTGTTTTGACAAGACTTTCATAGATCAGACTTGTCTAGAAACCTTGTATGGGGAGAACAGGGGAAAGGCAGAGAAGGGTGGAGGAGGGGAGGCCACAGAAGGGCCAGAGTAAGAGAGGGGAGTAGTGGGGGAGGAGGAAAGGAAGAGTGAGAGGTCAGGAAGTCATGAGTTTTAGAGATGAAATGAGAAGCCAGGGCCGTACAGAGGGCCTGGTAGGGGACAGGGGAGGTGGAGACTGCAGCAGGATTGGCCAGCTCCTTGCAGATTTTAAAGAGTTCAGCCAAGATGTTGGATGTCTTCGAGACGTGGGCTTGGATGTGGGCTCTCTTCCTGGTGCGGACAGAGAGCCGGTATTGCATTTGGAAAAGGCGGCAGACCAGTATGTCAGAGGATGTACAGGAAGTGCAGCATTTCCTCTCAGCCACCCTGCACTTGCGTTTCAGGGTGACGAGGTCTGAATCATACCACGAGTTGCACTTGGCTTTGGGCTTCAAGCGGATCCTCATGACATGGGCAAGAACATCAAGAGTATCAGATATAGCAGAGTGGAGCATAGAGAGGGCTGTGTCAGGGTGTGAGTCAGCCGAATGGGGACCTTGGGGAGAGAAAGTGTCGATGAACGGCTCAACTGATACATGCTTCATGGGTCGGATAACCGAGAAGGTAGGTGGCAGTGCTAGAGTAGGCTTGGCTTGAGGGGTGGAGAGAGTAAGCTGGGAGGAAAGGCGAAAGTGATCACTCCGGGAGAGAAGAGTGTTGAGAGGGATAGAAAGTGGAAGGTCTGAAGAGATCAGAACATCCAGAGTGTGCCCTGCAGAGTGAAGCGGGCCAGAGGGAAGAATAGAAAGAGAGAGAGAGTAACAGAGGTCGCGGAAGAGTCCAGGGGAAGGACAGCAAGCATCCAAGTGGATGTTAAAGTCTCCAAGAAGGAGGAGCTGAATGGTCGAGACCAGGAGGGAAGAGGAGAGGTCTACCCACTCAGAGAGGAAGGAGAAGATCTGACCAGGTGGCTGATAGATGGTAGCCACAGTAAGAGAGTGGCTAGGAGAGAGAGGGAGAGCCTGCAGACGAGGCATTCGAAAGAGGAGTAGGCCTGCGTGGGAATGACAGCAGCAGGAATCCACTCAGGGAATATCAGGGCTACAACCCCTCTGGAACGATTAGACCTGGGCGCAGAGATGATCTTGTAGCCATCAGGAAGGAGAGTGTCAAAGCTCGAGACAGAACTGGCACTGTACCATGTCTCGGTGAGACCGAGGACATCGAGGTCAAGTTCCTGAAGGAGGCGGCAGATATCAGAGGAGTGTTTGACAGCAGAGCGAGAGTTGCGAGTGGCAATATGGAGACAGTTACTGTCCTTGAAAGACTTCCGGGGAGGTGTACAGATCAGAGGTACGCCCTGCGGAGGTGTAGAAGAAGCCTGAGGGGGGGCAGAAGAGGAAGGAAGAGAGGGAAGGGTAGTCCAGGAGGAGACAGCAGGGGGGGGCAAGGGACCTGTGGAGGGAAAAGAGCGGACAGCAGGTGAAGAAAGGAAATTGGTGATAGCAGAACCACCAAAGTAAAGCAGGAGAAACCCCATGCAAGTCAATGGGAAATGCGGTTGAATCTCCGACCCCGGTCCAGAGGGTGAGTATCTTGAATAATTTTCTACCACAGGATCCAGTGGTTAGTTCTCCCCAAAATGACTCCAGCATTGCGAAGCACCCCAGTTAAGTACAGGCTTCCTTCCGAGGTGGGGTTTATAGAAACCGTGGCCTCGGGCTTGAGCCCTGAGCCAAGAGCAACCCCCATGATGGACAAGAAGAATAAATGGCCTTCCCATGATGACAACTTTCAAGCCGGGAGTGAAGAGTCCTGCAAGGAAGACTCTGGGAAAATCAGGCTACCTGTGTAGATGGATACCGGTGGCTCTGTGGACAAGAAAGGGTGGCGGCCCACAAGGACACGATCCGAACACAGGAATAATCGCTAGAGCTGCTTGTGGACATCCCAAGCAGCAGATGAGGTGGTGTGTTGGTGCCCCAACACCCTTCCAGGTGGCGGCAGTGTGCTGTAGCCCTCGAAGCATTTTATGTGCTAGATGGAATTACCAATAATAATCTCGGAACCAAATAACCCGACAGACTCAAAGCATATGGCAAAATACTACTCTATTTGCAGCATAAGGCAATCTGGCAAATAAGAGGCAGTAAATCACGCACTCACACCCAAGTGTAATTATACAAAGGTTTTATACCTCGATAAGCGTCATCTATGACATCATCCTACGTGGCAAACTAAAACCTATTGAAGGGTGGAATTGGTTAAGGGAACATATGTACCTATAGTATATTTAAGTGTTAATAAGTTAATTGGCTGCCCTTTATCTGGTGGGTACACCTTGAACCAACTCCTAATAGGTATAATACTGATTATAGTGGGAAAAAGGGCAGCAGGTTGGTCTTTGTAACATTGTATAACACATTGCTACATAGTCCCTTTCCTAACCTTGGACCTCCGTCACATTTCCAGCACCTAAGCAAAATGAAACTCAAGTGCCACAAGCAACGTCAGACTACTCCTCACTTTCCCAATTAGTCCATCGTCTCTCATTGGTGAGGCCCCAAGCCAAGGCTTCTCCTTTGTAGTTGACCTTGAAGCCTGTTTTCTGTTCTGGGACACTCAAGGGAGTGTAGGCATACTATTATCTTCTTTTGGGCTTAATGAATAGCCCTTGTTTTTTGACTTCTGTATGACATGTGAGGAGACCACAAATGTGTCCATCTCGACCTTCTGTTTACTGCTATTTGATTTAATTGTGCTGGGTGCCATTACCCTTCTTGGCCCCTGGAGAATTGCTCACTCTATCTTACATGGGTTTATCTGCATCTTTAATCATTTAATACTTGAATCTTGCAGATGGTCGCATAATCTGAAAGAAATATGTCTTACATACATGGCCTATCCTTTTGACTCCCCTTATAACTTGCAATTATTCCTTGAAGTAGCATCCTTGATCCTAAGCCAATAGACTCCTTTTTGTACCTTACACAAATCTGTTTTTCCAGTGTCATCTGACTCTGCAGCCCTGGTCTGTCTCTGAGGTAGCTTGATTAGTTTCAACATGAGTCCGACGTCCATCTTTCCATCAAGGCCGCTATAGCCATGCTATGTTTTCCTCTGCAGCAAGCTTCTATATGTCTCATCTACGTTGCGTTTCTGCATACACACATTTATTAGGCAGCAGGTTACTTTATCTTCTTTTCATACACAATTTCTTCATATTCGATTCATTACATGATTCTCTTGTTACTTCAGTTAAATCTTTATTCTTTGAGTATTTGCATATCATTTCAGTGAGTCTCAGTATCTCTCCTCTATGACGTCATTCTGTTCTTGTCAGATTTCACTTATAGCTCTATGATGTCCAATGGTGTGTGCAGAAATCCTTCCACATCTCAGTGCGAGAGTACATTCAATATGGTTGTCTGAGTGCATAGGGTCTCTCATACACTCAATGCAGTATTGGGATGATACCTGGAGTCCCACATAGGGCCCTTCTCCTACTGTTCCAGTATGACAGAGGTGAGGGGACGGGAGCTAGGGATGACATGTCCACCTACTCCTCTACATTGCCCCCTCTGGTCCAGTACTTTACCATCTCCTCGTCTTAAATTTTCTTCATCCTATCTTCACATCTAGGTTTCTTTGGGATTCATATTTTTGTCACCGCCCTCAGGTGACCTGCATTATTAATATGTTCATCCACACTCCAGTCATATGGCAGCACGCACCAGATAGTGAACGGTATATCCAATGTCCTACATACTTCTTGTGATCCTTGGGATAGTAGGATTTTGGTCCTGGGGTTACCAAGGAGATTTTCTTCATATTCTCATGGGTACTTTCCTCATTTTGCATTTGTTCACCAGTACCAGCATCTAAATCAATCATTATCTTCATCCCAAAACCTTTTTTGGCTGTCTTCAGGCATTCTGAACGCTGAATGTCGGAGGCGGCTGCAACGCTGCAGTGCGGCCTGATGGTCCTTGGGCTTGTTAGTGGGACCTTCTAGGCTGCTGGGACTGGTCGTAGATGGGCTGGCTGCCGGTCACCAGCTCTCCTATTGCGGTAGCAGTGCTTGCAGCATTTTTATTGTTCTGCCGCCAGGACGAGCAGGCTTCCAGGCTGCGGGCTGCTTTTTACCATTATCGTACCCTGAGGTAGCTACCTGCACCCCCTACGGTCCTTGTGGCTGATGGCTTGCGGCTGACGGCTGAAGGGGGTAAGCCTTTATCAGGTACCTTTGTGATACCAAGTGATACACGTTTGTGTGTTTGTCATTGTGACCAGTGGCTGTTGCTTCTGCACACTTAACGTTCACTATGTCTGACCCTTCTTCACACAAGCCCACAAACCCAGGGACTCAGGCCTCAAATGTTCTGAGGTCGTCTAAACTGGGAGCCGCGACTTCAAAATCTGTGGAAATGTCACTGGCGCCCACCAAAAACCGCATATTCAAAGTACAGGTTGTAATGACCCCCATTGTCCCAAAATGATCCTTATCAGACAGAATCCTAGCAATACCAATACTAGTACTGCTCCAAGTAGCTTGAAGGCCAGCCAGGTTGGAATCCATGAAAACAGACATGAAAAACAGTCATCTCCTGCTGTCTCATCAACATCATCCTCCATCTTCATATGCAGGGTCGTCTGCATTGTTATTGCTTCTGTCAGTGCCCCATTTTCTCCATCGTGCCTTGAAAAACTTGTGTATAGGCAAGTTATAAATGCCATATCATAACATAGCATATCATATCATCATGGGAAGGTGTGAAGGTCCAGCAAGAAGGCCTGACCTTGGCGCATACACCTCCTTCCATTGCTGTAATTAAGTCCCATACATACCTGTTTTGGAGTGTCAGAAGTCTAATGGCCCTCAGTTCTTTTCTGACTCCATTACATTGTTTAATTGTTTCATTGATCATTTGCAGCAGCTGCCATCTGGTAATCTGCAGCCACTTGGCATTCACTGCAGTCTGGAGTCCTGGCATTAATATAGATGTCATTATCATTGCCGTCTTGCTGAATAATGTATGCTCATCTGGTATGTCATCACAGGCTTCTATTGATTTTGATGAGAAATAGTTCTTCCTCTTCAGTCGGTGAAGGTTGAGCGACCTCTTCCTTCTCTGGTGTTCATCCATTTTTGGAAATTCATCAATATTGAGATCACTTTGGGGAATCACTAATACAGGAATATGTATGATCACAATGGAGCACACTCCTGTCCCAATTTCTGGGCAGCTGCATATAAGCTCTGGATCCACAAGCCCAATATCAATCCATCAGCACAGCAGTTCCTGCATTTGTTCTTGGTACTTCGAGCACCTGCTCACATCCTTTATTTTCTCCACCCTGAATCAGGACTTCATTCTTGAAGCATATGGTTGCATTTTCTAGTGGTATTATAGATACTGGTCCTGCTTCATTGTCAACCCATGTTAGTAGCTTAGAATACTTGGTCCATGATTCTAAGAACATGTAATTTACTACTTGTACTACACATACTGGTTCCTTCTTCAATAAGTGTGCAGGGCAGGATAACAATCCTTCTTCCGATCCTGTACTGGTGGCATCTCGTCCATACACCAGTAGCTGCGGTCTCTCCCAGCATCCTGGTACTCCTGATCTTTGCACTATGTCTGAACATTCCATCTTCCTTATTTCGACAACCTTTGTTCGTTCTCCAATCAGGGATGGATGCATATGTTCTTTGCTTGGCCAACCCATCCCTTTATCCATCTTTTGTGTTTTCCTATAAGCATCTTCATATGGAAATGTCTTCATTGATAGCCATTGTAGGGTTGCCCATTTTCCTTCGAATTGTCCTCTGGTTGTGCATGCTGCCAAATCAGATGACTGAGGCACTTCGCATCATGTGCAGTCATCTCTTTTGCAATACATGTTCTGACTGCGTTCATGGCGTAGGGAATGAGAGAACACACGTAGCAGCTTTCATCTGAGTTTGCATGATATTTTCACCAGACTTATTTTTTGTTGATGCTCAGAATCATGTTAGGCTTTGGGCCAGAATGTTTTTATGATTTTCCATCTATCATCAACAAAATTGCTTTTGGGGCGCAAGCATTGCATATGATGCTCTCTGACCACTCAATATCCTTTTCCAAACAAAGTGAGGTCCAAATAAATGGGGGTGTCCCTATTTTTTTTTTAAACAGCTTTTTTTCTGAGCTTGTGTCTAAGGTCAGGCTTTTTGGGAGTGACCTTTTGTTTCTGAGTGATGTGTGTGCATCGCACGTGCCGCTTTCCTGTAACAGGCAGTCTCACATACGATCCGGCCCGGCTGAAGATGTGGAGGGCTCATTTCAACATAATGGTTGGGGGGACCCTCCTTGGAGCCGATAACAGTATGAGGCACCCTGCGGGTGCATACATCATAACAGAGACAAAGAAATACACCCAGCGGTTAATAGCCACTGATTATCACAGACTGCCAGCCAGCACAGAACTGAAACACCATTTCCTCCTCAGCGGTCCTTTGCTGTCAAAGAAGGTTTTATAGCTTTTCAGGGGGCATTTAGTGTTTCAGCTCCCTGCTGGCTGGCCGTCTAGTGAAAATCGGCCGAAATTAACCCACGGGCACATCTCTTTGTTTTAAATGTGTTAAAAGCGTCATTTGCTGTGGCCTTCCAGGTTGCCACTTCCAAATGATGGCCTGAAGTGCTCCAGCAAATGAAGCTTGTAAGAGGGCACTGCAAAGCACATGTGATGACCTGAAAGTCTCCAGCAAATGAAGTAACCTATTGCCTTATTATAAAGATGCAAATTGGCAACATGGGAGCAGTTGCAGGGGACCAGAGTAGCCCTAGGTCAGAAGAAGTGAAAACAAATTAAAAAAGGCTATCTACCTATGCAGGACACTCCATCTACACCACTGGTGGGTTCTGAGATGTACTAACACCATCAGAAACACGAAAACTATATTTGGCTCTGACAACGGTGCCAAATGACACTGTTAAAAGGGGTTGGCATAGGGTAGAGAGAGCAGCAGCTACCCGACCATGCAGGACGCCTCCTGTGGATCTTGACTGAAAACCTCAGCTGGACTGGACGCTGCCGACCGGGGATGCCACGCAGCGCTCCTTTGCCAAGTTACCATCCCACCCGCCCTTTTGGCAGAAGGAGTAGATAGGTAGGGGTCATAGGAGGACCATGTGGTCAGAGAATTGCCCCTCTCGGGGGGACCTTGAGGTCAGTTGGGTGCAGTGGTGAGGGCACGGTCTGCCTCTCATCGAGATGGCTTTGTCCCGGTAGGAGGGTCCAATGGAAAGGTGGCCGGAAAAAGGGGGTGGGGCCAGGAGGCAGAAGCTGTCGGTCAAGAGAAGGGTGCCTCCTGGGATCACCCCCCAAGATAGGCTATGGCGGGAAGTCCTCAACTGCGTAGGGAGGACCTCACCACTGTACAAACGCAGAGAAGGGGCAGAGTAGGAGGTTCCACCGGGAACCGCCTGTCACAAGGAAAACTAAATGTTCATATGATTTATGATTAATGTTGAAATGTACCAATTAAGATTGAGAGTTTGAGTCATGTTTAATGATTGTAATGCAGCGATGATGTTTAGTAATGTTAAAGGATTAAACATGGCCAGTTATAATTCCAAACAAATTGGTTTGTGTCTTTTCTCCGGTCTGGTCGGCTATGCCTCCCTGCCGAGCCCACATGGGACAATGCTTACCTGTCGGCTCTCTTCACCAACCAACGCAGGATGTGCCCTATGAAGCAGCTTTTGTACACGGGCTCATTGGCTGCTCCTGCTGTGCCTTCTTTGCCCTGGAGGACTTGATGGATCTGTGAGGTGAGTGGCCCGCTTGTGTTACCACAGCTGATTACACGCTCGGCTGACTGGGACACTTTGCCCTTGCTTTGACAGCTCTCCTGTCAAACAGTGTTTCATTTTCTCTCAGAGCTCATCAGTGCTGAACAAAGCGCTCAGATTTTCAGTGCCAAATCACTCACCCCGGCTGTATGAAACGTCTTGCTTTCAGTATTTATATTTGCAGGTGGAGCTTTGAGATCACAGAATGATGAAGCGCTTCAAAAATTACTTTTAGCTCTATGACAATCGTCTGCTATTCTGAAACTATTGTTCAGTGGCTTATTGCAAAAGTCCTTGCTTCATGTGTACTTATGTCAGAGCGTAATCAATTTAAATAATCAATTGGATGTTCTGCCTCAAACAATGTTCCTGACAATTGCGCAACAATTCAACTGGGTATCACATGTGTGATCTGAAAGACTGACCGAATAACGCCTAGATCTGTCCACAAAGTGTGAGGTATTATTGTCTGTGTGATGAACCTGACTTATTGCCCTGCCCTATTTCGTAATGGTTGTTTGGGAGATATTATACTACTAACTGCCATCACAAGGTGTTGATGTATTGCTTTTTTTGCAAAGCACATAATATTTTCATAGATGGTATTTAGATTCTGTATTTATAATGTATGGTAAATGCCGATAGGTTTAATAGGATCAACTCATACTTTTACTAATCTGGTGTAGGCATGCTCATCAAACAGGCCTTGCCTTCGATGGAGCTTTTGTTCGACTATTTGAGCAGCATTTTTCATGTTCACAATGATATATCTACAGCACCCAGGTTGTGCCTTTAATTTGGTTCTCTTTTAATTACTGCATTTCTAGTACATCGCGTAACACAGACTTTTATATTTTGGCTGCCTGCTGTTGACCGCCAGTGGGCACGTGTCTCTGAATACAAACTTAATTTGTTGTGCTTTTTTACTTCATTTCTTTCCTCTTGTCCAAATATGAATATGCCTGGTCCTACCCAGCTGGAAATAAACTTATATAAAATGCTTATGGAGCTCACCAATATACGTACATCAATGCTCTTGATAAGCCTTCCCTTGCTTTTATAGAAGACTTTCAAACATTTAAAAATGAAATCAAGGGATTGTCCGGCAGGCTTGAAGAAGTGAAGGAGCGTGTTTCATTGGCAGACGACAGACTTGAGGGCATGGAGCAAATGCAATCGAGATTACACCAGCTGGAGGAAAACTACAGAGATTTGGAAGATCGCCACAGGAGGAATAATATTAGAATTGATGGTATTCCAGACAAAGAAGAAGGCAACGACCCAATTCAATTCTTAGTGGTCTGGATTCCCAAAATCCTCTGCATATCTTTGTCCCCACCTCTTGAGCTGCAGAGGGCTCATCGAGTCAAGCCACGATTTGCATCATCAAGCCAGGGCCCAAGACATTTCATTACATGCCTACTACGACACCAACAAGTTAGACAAATCTTATCTCAAGCTAAACAATATTTTTTGCTGGTAATAAAATTGACGTTGCTACTGATTTATCCAGAGAGACACAAGTGAAAAGGAAACAGTTTCTAAACATTCATCCATTGCTTAAAATGGGCATTAGATATAGATTATTGCAACCTGCCAAAATGATTATTACTATTCCAAATGGACCTATTAAGGAATTTATGGATCCTGACACTCTTTGCTCTTTTCTAGATGAACTTGACTTTAACCATATGGATATTTCCAATCCTCCATCTATGTCATCTGCGGATTAAGAATCTGCCAATGCTCAATTGTCTCCGTATTCTCAATGAAAAGGCAAATCCAATAAACATCCTACCTTTCGTGGCTACTTTGATGGCCCTTCCTCTTCTGAAAACAAGTCGATATTGGGCATATCCAGAGACCGATCACGAGATAAATCTTGCTTGCCAATTGCATGTTCTGAAACTACCTGGAATCATCTAGCTGAATGAAATAACTTTTACTGCCCTACATATCCTTACTTTTGAATGCTGTTATAGCATAAGGTATATGTATTTTATGATGACAGATCTCACAATGTTATCTACCTGCATCTGCCCATTTACTGTTATTGTCATTTCTTCCTATTAGTGGGTTTGGGATCCCAATAGATAGATGGCTCTTGTGCTTGCTGGCCTTTCCGGTTTTGGGTTTTGATTCATTCATGTTTCTTATGTATCTCTTTTATTCATTTGTCGCTTCTGTTTCTTTTTATGTTTGTCTTATCCTCCCCTTGCGTAGTCTGTTCTATGTTTTGATAATCATTTTCTTATGGAACTTCTTGGAACTGAAGATTTATGAGGCACATGTCACAATTAATATTCCTTGCATGGCGTTTCTTTGCTTGTATTGTTGCTTTTTGTTAATCAAATATGAAAATGTGTACATGGAATGAGAAGGGTATAAACCACCCCATCAAAAGACAGGAAATATTTACTCACTTAGCCAAGTTAAAAACAGATATTGCTTGAATTCAAGAGACACATTTGAATACCATTAAGGAAAATAATAAATTAGCTAAACAGCGGTTTGGTCGTGTTTGTTTCTCCCCAGCTACTACCAATAAAGCAGGTGTGGCGATACTTATCTCTAAAAAATGGAAATGGCAAGTCTGAAATGAAGAAAAAGATATGGATGGCAGATTGATTATGATTGATCTACTGGTTAATAATATGCATGTGACTATTTTGAATCTCTATGGTCCAACCAACTAAGACTCAACTTTGTTGTTATCACTCAAGTCTAGACTGCTCTCTTAGGACTATGATTTATTTATTTTAAAATTTGTTTATTGGCATTTATCAATGTTATTGCAGTAGCTTGACATAGAAATTATACACTGTTAATGGATGGTGTGGATTCCGTGAGAGAACATTAACATTAACAAATTAACAAATCAACAATTCAACAGTAACTGTCTCCAAGTGTTCCGTTCATTACGGTGGCCCAGATTGCCAGTTCCGAGGGGATCAGGTCAGCCGGTGTTAGGGGGGGAGGGGGGGTTGGAGCTTGTAGGATCCTAGTAAGGTGAAGGTCGGCTGCTCTTGGGGTTCAATGACATTAATCGTAGGGCCATGTGCCATGGGCTCATTTCCTTCATGGGGGCTTGTCGTCCGAGGGATGAGACAGGGATCCTATAAGTTATTTCCAGGCCGCTAGGGTCATGCTCGAGGCATCCGTCGATCTAGCTACGCTGTCTTCCCATGCCCTTGTTTCAGCCTGTGTCCAGCGTTCCAATTCCCTGTGCCATAATTTTTGTTGGGGTCCTGCAGGTTTTTTCCAGGACATTGCGATGGTTCCTTTAGCCAGTATGCACACCATATCCATTAATTTGACTAGGTGCTTAAGTTTGGCTGGCCTGGGGTACGTTCCTAGGAGGCATTCATCTGGAGTCCATTTGTACACAGCAGGCCCAGCTTTCTCGCATGTCTGCTGTACAGCGGTCCATAGGGCTTGTGCTTTGGTACACGACCAAAACAGATGGATCAGGTCCGCGTTGTTCGCCCCACACCAGGTGCAGTGAGATTGTGGTGATTTGGTGAGCTTCGCCAGCCTGGATGGGGTTAAGTATGTTCGATGTAGGAGGTTCAGTTGAATTTGTCTAAATCTGTGATTCCTGGAGACTGTTTTAGGATGCGCTAGGGCCCTCTCCCACTCTCCACTCGTTATCTCCCGGCCCAAGTCCACTTCCCATCTGCTTTTCAGACCGGCACTGCACGGGTTAGGGATGTCGCTCAGTTGGGCGTAAATCTGGGACACCGGCTTCCCCCCCTCGCCCAGGTTATACAATAATGTAATTAGGGGGTTTGATTCTGGTTCCTCTGGCCATGTTGCCCACTTATTTCGTGCTGTAGTTCGTATCCTATGATACCAAAGAAACTGGCCTGTGGGCACTCCAGCCTCTTCGCGTAGTCTTTCAAATTCCTTAAAGGTACCGTCAGCGTATAGGTCCCCCCATGTGTATATCCCTTTCCTTTCCCAGTATCTGAGGTGTTGTAGGTCCAAGTCGGATCTGCATAGGTCCGAAATTAACGGTATGTCCGGAGAGTACTGGTGTCGTGCGTGGGCGAGTGTCTCTGCTCTGCGCCAAACTTTACGCCCTAGAGCTGCTATAAGGGGGGCATTTTGCATCAGGTGGCCGGGGGCCCAGATAAGTTCCCTCAAATGGATTGGGGAGATCAAGGACTGGAGCAGAGGAGTTTCAGATGTGACGTCATCAGCCAACCACTTGGACACGAAGGTAAGTTGTGCTGCCAAATAATATTTTTCAAAGTTTGGGAGTTGGATCTCCCCCTGGCTGTACGGGAGGACTAAGGTGGTGAGCGCTATCTTGCGCGTCCCTTTCCCCCATAGGAAATCTCGAAGTATCCCTTCTAGGAGGCGAAAGAAGGAAGCGTTGATATAGTAGTGAATGTTTTGAAACTTGTACAGAAATCTGGGAAGGACGATCATTTTAATTATTGAGGCTCCCATCATGGACAGGGGGAGTTTTGCCCAAAAGTTCATGGATTTTCTCAAGGCAGGGATTGCTGCTTTTGTATTGCGTTCGTGCGTCAATGCCGGGGAGTGCGTTACATGTATACCCAGGTATTTGAAAGTGGTGATCTCCCATTGTACCCCTAGGGAAGGGAGTTCCGGTGTGTTCTTGTTCCTGAGGCCCGCCAGAGGAAAGAGGCAGGACTTTGCCTTGTTAAATTGTATACCTGAGTATTTTGCAAAATTGTCTAAGACGTCCAGCATTGTGGGTACGTTGTTGTGTGGGTCCCTGACGTATAGTAGTACGTCGTCTGCATAAAGTGAGATGATGTGATCCTCTCCCCCTAAGCGTATCCCGGCGTCAAAAAATTGTTTCCGAAAATAGATGGCAATAGGCTCTAGTCCTAATACATAGAGCATGGGGGATAGTGGGCATCCCTGTCTAGTACCCCTGCATATGTCCCAGGCGTCAGATATGTATTTTCCGGTTTTCACTCTAGCCTAGGGTTCCATGTAGAGAATCCTGACCCACCTAACGAACCCCGGGCCAAAGCCAAAAGTTTCTAGAACCGCTACGAGCCATTCCCAATATATCGAATCAAATGCCTTGATGGCATCCAGGGATAGCAGCGCACACGGATCCGTGAGGTCCTGTGTTTGGTTTATAGCCTATTGTAGTCTACGTAAGTTCATGGCCGTGTTGCGGCTTGGTATAAAGCCGCACTGATCCATGTGCACGACCTCCCCTATGATTCTGGCCAGCCTCTTTGCTAGTATTGTCGTCAGAATTTTTACATCGTAGTTAAGCATGGCTATTGGGCGGTAAGAGCCACAATCGTCGGCGGGTTTGTTGGGTTTGAGGATCGGGATCAGGAGGGTCTCTCTCATACTGTCAGGGAGCCGCCCTCTCTCGTATGCTTCTCGGAAAACCTCATGTAATAACGGTGTAAGGGACCTTTCATATGCTTTATAAAATTCGGCGGGTAGCCCATCGTTCCCAGGGGTTTTGCCGGCGGCCAGTGCTTTGATCGCCTCAGTTATATCGTCAGTGGTAATGTCTGCCTCTAGGGCCTCAGTTTGTTCTGGGGTCAATCTGGGGAGGCCTATTTCCTCTAGGGTATCTGTAATCTGTTCTCGGGGAACTTGGTCCGTGTGGGAGTATAAGTGTTCGTAGTAGCGCCTGAAGGCGTTATTTATGTCCTGTTGTGTATGGAATGTGTTGCCGTCTTCATCTCGTATCATGGTGATGTTGTGTCGTGGGTGTTCTTTTTTGCACAGCCAGGCCAGCAGCCTGCTCGGCCTGTCAGCCTCTGTGTGTGCCCTATTAGTCTTAGTGGTATAATCAAATTTGGCTAGTCTGTCCCATGCCAGCGAGCATTTGGCTCTAAGTGTTTTGAGGGTGTCCTCTCTTTGGTGCGTGTTCACCGGGGCTGCCTCCGATTGTTCAATCTCTTGTTCCCAGTGGTCTAGTTCCGCCCGGAGCTGTTTTCTGATGCCGCCCGCTTTAGCTGTGATTTCCCCCCTGGCTGTTACCTTTAGGGCGTCCCACATTGTGCTCAAGTATTTGACGCTTCCGGTGTTCACTTCTATGAAGTTATCTATAAAGTCATGTAGTTCTTCCCTGACCACTAGATCTCCCAGGGCGTCTGTCGGCATCCTCCACATGGGTATGGGGGGTCTAGGGCCAGTGTGATTCCACTCTATTAAGAGTGGTGGGTGGTCCGAGATGGTTCTCCCTAGGAATTTTGCGCCGTCTATTTGTGATAGGTGCTCTTTGCTTACAAAGAGATAATCCAATCTCGTATGGAGATCATGTGGGGAGGAGAAGAACGAGTATCCCCGGGCGTCTGGGTGTTGTTCCCTCCACGTGTCGGCCAGGTCTAATCCGTCTATTAATGAGGACAGGGCCGCTGTTGCTGTTGAGGGACCCTTCGGGTGGGGCTGGGACCTATCGAGTGTGGGGTCTCGTACACAATTGAAGTCCCCCCCCCAAAGAAAGATACCGTGCCTGTATGGTGCAAGTTTAGGGTACATCGAATTCAAATATGCCGGAATGTTGGTGTTGGGAAGGTAGGAGTTCACTATACATACCTCTTCTTGTTCTAGTCGGCCCCATGTTATCACAAACCTGCCCTCCGGGTCAATTTCCGACTTAATTAAATGGAATGGGAGTTGAGGGTGAATCCAGGTGTATACTCCTCTCGAAAATTTGGAGTAAGTGGTTCCAATTCCTTGTCCTCCCCAATGCTCGCATAGTCTGGCCAGCGAGTCAGCCGTGCAGTGTGTTTCTTGTAACAGTGCTATTTGCACTCCTTTTCTGTTCAAGTAGGACTTAATTCTGTTTCGGCGTGGATAAGTTCCTAGGCCCCTTACATTCCAAGATATTATCTTTATTTTAGTCGACATAGTGTGTTGATAGGGTATCCATTGGTCCTGTCGTGCAATCACCTACTTCTTCCGTTCGTTCGTCCAAATTCGGCTCTTCCCCTCCCAGCTCGTCCTCTCCGGCATCTTCCGTTGTTACTCTTGGAGACTTTTTAACTTGGGTAACTCCCATTATATGCATGGGGAAAACAAACCAAACAACTCTAACTGTCCCTAGCAGTTGCTTCAACGTGCAGCGCTCAGGGGGTCCCGAGCCTTCCAGGCCAATCCTGGCCTTCCGGATCAGGCAGTGTGTAGGCAGATTGCCTGCACAGTTTTTGGTGGGGTGGGTCGCTTTCCTTTCTTCCGTGTGTTCCTTCGAGCTCCTGTCCGATCTGGCTTAGATCTCAGTAGGACTCAAAGTATGGTGCAGTTGTCTGTTTTATGCATTCTTGTGGGGTGGTCTCTGTTTTCTCCTTGCCGCAACAGGTATGTGATCAGCCTAGATTCGGTTGTGGTGGTTCATCTTTACCCTCAGCCAGGTTGTTATGTTCTAGCCACATGTTTGCTGTGGCTGGGGTCTCAAGGAATATCGCTCTCCCTTTATATAAAACTTTGAGGCGCGACGGGTATAGCAACATATATTTTAGGTTGAGCTTCCGTAATCGTGCTTTTATTGGGATGAAGGAGTTCCTTGCTCGTTGCACTGTGGGGGTGTAGTCCGGGTACATGACTATTGCCGCATCGTTCCTCCTGATCTCTCCGCCTTCTCTAGAGTACCGCAGTATGATTTCTCGGTCTCGGAAGTTCAGAATTTTAGCGATGATTGGGCGTGGATGCGAGCCGGGTGGGGGGCGCCTCTGGAGGGATCTGTGGGCTCTTTCTACGGAGAACCCTTGGGAGAGGTTGTAACGCTCACCTGATTCTCGCAGAGGCGCCGGTCTTGACTGGGCGACTACCGTATCTTCAAAGGTGATGTGCAGCACCCGGTTGGCTCTTTGGGCTGGACCTCTGTGCCCTGTATGCCTGACGTGCAGAGTAAGATGTCTGCAGATAGAAAATACGGGGTTAATGAACTGGGGTTATTGGGGTGTCCCTATCTCTTTCCTCTTCTCCTCTCCTGTAGACCCCCACAGGTTAACGCTCTCACCTTAGGTAAGTGAATGCCGAGCTCTCCATCTGCCTCGGGGCAGGGTGCTGTAACCAGTTTCTTCACCGGATAGGTAGCGCAGGCCTCTTGACTTCAGAGGACTGCTGTCTGTCGTTTACTGCACGAACGGTAAGTTTCGAGTAACTCAAATGTCTTTAAAGTCTTTAATAATGATGTCTCTTGTTTTGCAGGGTTCCGGCGATGGCGGATGACGGGCTGAAGTGCCTTGAAGATGGAGCCGTGTGATGAATAGAAGCGCCTGGAAGCACGTAAGTAAGCGCTTGTTGCCAGCTTCACAATGCGCTCTAACTGTCTTTTTATTTTGCAGGTACAAGTTCGGAGCGGCTGCAGGGTGCCGGGATACCCACTGGGTTAGATGTGGAAAGGAGTAATGGCACGTGAGTATTAAAGTTCCCCAATGTCTTTAAACGCACCTTGTTTTGTCTTTCAGATGCGGGATGCAGCGCCGACGGCCTCCGGAGCGTGCAAAGAGTTGGTAAGCTTTTGTCTTTCAGATGCCGGAATGCAGTGTGAAGACCTCCGGAGCGCACGAAGAGTAGGTAAGCCTTTGCCTTTCAGATGCCGGAATGCTAACCTGTTCTTTCTTGTCTTTATAGGTGTTGCTGAAGACTGGATTCAGGATGGTAAGCCTTTTTCCTTAGGCCCAGGATCAGATGCAGAAGACACGATGAGCGTTCTGCTGCAGAGGATGCAGAATAACGCAAAGCAAGATTCATCCACCGGGTGTGGTTTAAATAGCCTCCTGTAGTGCTTAGGTGTCTCCTTCCACAGCCACGCCTAAGTAAGAAAAGAGTTCCTGGTAAGAAAAGAGTTCCTGCCTTCCAGAAGAGTTCCAGTGTTCTGAATCTAGGGAGTGGCTCCAGCCCCACCCAACAGGAAAAGTAGTTCCAAACAGAAGAGGATCAGAGGCTCAACTGGCAGGCAAGTAAGCAGCATGGTCTGCTGCAGGTAAGTCCACCCAAGCATTATGAGCCCGGCGCTTCCAGCGCTGGGACTGGGCATATTTATGAGCCTGGTGCCACTGGCGCCAGGACTGGGTCCAAAAGGTCCCCATTGGGACTGGTTGGCACTCGGAACCTGGGTTATGGATCTGCTTCCAAGGGAGTTGGGAAAACCCTGACCTTTTGGAAGCAGAGATCATGACAGTACCCCCCCTCAAGGCCCCTCCCAAACCGGGCTTCTCCGGGGGTTTTGGCTTGTCAGGAAATGTTCGGTGAAATCTTTTGATTAGGCGAGGAGCGTGGACATATTCAGCAGGTTCCCAGGATCTCTCTTGGGGGCCGTAGCCTTTCCAGTCAATTAGGTAGAATAGTTTAGATTTGGAGATCTTGGAGTCCAGAATGCTTTTGACTTCAAACTCGAGTTCTCCATCAACTAGGATAGGTTTTGGAGATTTGGTTAGTCGGGTTTGAGGTTGCACGGGTTTTAATAGAGAGACGTGAAAGACCGGATGTATCTTCATGTGCGGGGGCAAGTCCAACTTGACCGCTACTGGGTTTACTATGGTAGTGATGGAATAGGGACCAAGGTATCTTGGGTTGAATGTGCGTGGCCCCTTTAGAGATAGATATTTGGTGGATAACCAGACTTGATCCCCTACTTGATAGTGAGGGGCTTCCTTCCGATGTTGATCTGCTCCTTTCTTGTATTGTTCTTTAGCCCTTTGAAGGTGAGAAACAGCTTCCTTAAAGGCTTGGGTGATTGTAGAATGCAGGTAGTCTACTGCTGGTGTTTCAAGATCTTGGAGGGGATCCAACTCCGAGGTTCGAGGGTGACTGCCGTACAAAAGAAAAAACGGGGTTTTCCCAGTTCCCGAATGGACAGAGTTATTGTAGGCATACTCGGCTATCCAAAGGATATCTTTCCAAGTTTTTTCAGTTTGTTGCAGCATGCAGCGTAAATACTGTTCCAGAGTTTGATTGGTCCTCTCGGTTTGTCCGTCGGTCTGAGGGTGGTGACTGGTCGATAGTCTCACATCAATTTGAGCCGACCGACAGCAACTTCGCCAAAAATGAGAAATAAATTGACTACCTCGATCCGAAATTAGAACCGAAGGAAAACCGTGCAGTCGGACGATGTTTTCGAGAAATTCTCGGGCCAGAGTTGCTGCTGTTGGCAAGCCTTTGAGCGGAATGAAATGCGCCATCTTGGAGAATAAGTCCACGATTACTAGAATCATATTGTATCCAGAGCATGGAGGTAGATCGGTGATGAAGTCCATAGAAAGCGTATGCCAAGGGCGAGGTGGGATGTCAATAGGGCGTAAGAGGCCTGCTGGTCTTTCCTTTTGACTCTTGTTTTGGGCGCATACTCCACAGGACATTATAAAGTCTCTGATATCTTTTTTCCAAGACGGCCACCAGAAGTAGCGCTTGATCTTTTCTGAGGTCTTGGCTATACCGGGATGACCTTCCATTAAAGAGTCGTGATAACAAGAGATTACTTTTTTCTGTAAATCTGTGCTGGGTAGGTATAATCGTTCTTGGAAATACAATAAGTTGTCCTTTACTGCAAAGTCCTTTCCCTGCAGATGCCAATTCTGTATGTCTGCTGGAGTTACAAGTTGCCTGGCTTTATCCTTAACTTCCTCTATGGATTCTGTGGCGATTACACCCAGAATTCTTTGTTCGGGAATGATTGGTACAGGTTTAGGGTTGATCAAGTGTTCTTCCACTCCCATCCGAGAAAGGGCATCGGCTTTACCGTTCTTTGTACCAGGTCGATAGGTAATTATGAAGTCAAACTCGGCAAAGAATAATGCCCAACGGAGTTGTCTAGAGGATTGGGCTTTTGCGGTTTTCAAATATTGCAGGTTTCGGTGATCCGTAATCACAGTAACGGTGTGTCGGGCCCCCAGCAGATAATGCCGCCAAGCCTTAAAGGCAGACTTGATAGCCAGGAGTTCCTTGTCAGTAATCGTGTAATTGACTTCAGGAGGCGAGAATTTGCGGGACCAAAATGCCACGGGATGCAACTGATTGGTTACCGGGTCCTTTTGTGATAGAACTGCCCCCATGGCAAGGCTTGAAGCATCAGTTTCCACGATGTAGGGGAGTTCGGGGCGAGGGTGTTTTAAGATTGGTGCAGAGATAAATTTAGTCTTCAAATCCTGGAAAGCTTGTTCCGCCTCGGTAGACCATTCAAAACGTTTGTTTTTCTTTAACAAGGCAGTGATGGGCTGGACTATTCGAGAGAACTCGGGGATAAACCTGCGGTAAAAGTTAGCGAAGCCTAACATGCTTTGCACACCTTTTACGGAAGATGGTGATGGCCATTTGAGAACTGCATCGACCTTCTTTGAATCCATACGCACTCCGCCAGGCGATAATATGAATCCCAAGAATTCAACTTCAGTCACGTTGAAAACACATTTTTCCAACTTAGCGAAAAGTTTGTGTTGACGCAATCTTTCGAGGACCATTTTCACGTGTTTCCGATGTTCAGATTCCGATGAAGAAAAAACGAGAATGTCGTCGATGTAAACAACAACACACACATCTATGAGCTCTCTGAGGACATCGTTCATAAAATATTGAAAGGCGGCCGGGGCATTGCAAAGTCCGAAGGGCATGACCTGATATTCAAATAGCCCATACTTGGTGCGGAAGGCCGTCTTCCATTCATCGCCCTCTTTTACTAGTACCAAGTGGTAAGCTCCTCTAAGATCCAGCTTTGTATATATGCATGCTTTTCTGACTTGGTCCAGGAGTTCAGGGATCAAAGGTAACGGATATCTATTCTTAACGGTGATCTGGTTCAGGGAGCGATAATCGATACAAATTCTAAGGTCTCCTTCCTTTTTTGGAACGAAGAACAAAGCTGAAGAGGCAGGGGACTTGGAAGGACGAATAAACCCATTTGCCAGGTATTGATCCAGGTATTGTCGAAGGTGAAGGTTCTCAGGCTCGGTGAGGGCATAAATTCTACTACAAGGAGGAGTAGATCCAGGTATTAGGTCTATCTGGCAGTCATAAGACCTATGAGGAGGTAGAGAGTTAGCCTGCTCCTTCCGGAAAACATCTTGGTATTCTAGGTATTCGGGAGGTAACTGGGGAGTCTCTGAAGAAATTGCTGCCAGTGCAACACCAGGTGGAGGGTGACAAGTAGAGACACATTCTGGAAACTGGACCGTTCTTGCTCGCCAATCGATCAGAGGATTGTGTTTCTCTAACCAAGGTATTCCTAGAATAATCTGGACCTGAGGGTCCTTGATCACATCGAACACGATCTTCTCATGGTGTCCATCTTGACTTACTAGCGTCACCTCTTGAGTGGTATGCGTTACTGGCCCGGAGGCTATCTCCGTACCATCCACCGTAGTAATGACGTCCTTTACAGCCTTGGGACAAAGAGTTAGATTCATCCTCAAAACCATTTCATGATCCACATAATTGCCGATGGCACCGCTGTCAACGTAAGCTTCAATTGCATGTAATCGATCCGGATTATCAGGGCTAATGAGGACCATAGGTATCACGAAATGCGAGGTCACGGAACTGGTTTTCACGCTCGGCAAGAGGACCTCTATTCTTGTCGGGCGAGGTCGTTTCCCTGCTCAGAGTTTGTAACTGTGGTAACTGCAGCTCCTACTGCCTTCTTGGCAGGTTTCACCGGACAGTCTCGAAGAAAGTGCCCTGAATTTCCGCAATATAGGCATAATTGCAACTGTTTTCTCCTTTCCCGCTCCCTTTGTGTTAAAGGACCTTTCAGACCCCCTATTTGCATGGGTTCCCCGGAGTCTACTCCTTTGGAAGGAGTTGGCGGTTTGGAAAATACTCGAGCATCAAACTTGGAACGATCGGCCTTCCTGTTCTGCAGTCTGTGATCTATTTGAACGACCAAGTCTATATAATCCGAACAGTCTTGTGGGGGATTCACTACTTGGGCTAAAACGTCTTTGAGCTCTCCACGTAGACCTCTATAAAACAGCGTAATCCTTTTGTCCTCAGGCCATTGAGTTTCCACTATTAGTCTATTGAAAGATGCAATATAAGCCAAAAGGTCTTGATTACCCTGTCGCAACGAAAGAAGCTCATTGTCCAAGGCCTGACCCTGTGCATGTCTTGCGAACAGTTTTTCCATACTAAGCTGAAAGGCTTGAAAATCATGGAGAACCGGATCATCTTGATTAACTAGAGGGATCGACCAGTCTGCCGCATTGCCACTAAGGTACGAAAGTACAAAAGCTACTTTAGCTTGATCAGTTGGAAAGGCTGCTGGCCGGCATAAGAAGTGCAACCGGCACTGATTGATAAATACCGCAAACCTCTTTGGGTCACCAGAAAATCGTTCGGGCGGAGCCAGAGGTACATTCCCAGGTAGGTTGATCTGCACTGGATTCATAGAGGATGTTGAAGGAAGATTTGCCCCTGATGCGGGTAGCGGGGTCTGTCCGGCTTGTGACTGTAGCAATTGTCTAGCAAGATCATCTGTTCTCTCCTTGGAAATAATTAGTTCCCTTCTTAGAGCGTTTGTTTCCTGACGAGCTGCATGCACTTCTGCCCTTAGTTCCCCAAGTAACCGGGCTAGGTGGTCAGTATCCGAGGTTTCCATAGCGCCTGGGCGAGAGTTTTGCGGTAGGCTTTGCGTTCTGTAACGCTCACCTGATTCTCGCAGAGGCGCCGGTCTTGACTGGGCGACTACCGTATCTTCAAAGGTGATGTGCAGCACCCGGTTGGCTCTTTGGGCTGGACCTCTGTGCCCTGTATGCCTGACGTGCAGAGTAAGATGTCTGCAGATAGAAAATACGGGGTTAATGAACTGGGGTTATTGGGGTGTCCCTATCTCTTTCCTCTTCTCCTCTCCTGTAGACCCCCACAGGTTAACGCTCTCACCTTAGGTAAGTGAATGCCGAGCTCTCCATCTGTCTCGGGGCAGGGTGCTGTAACCAGTTTCTTCACCGGATAGGTAGCGCAGGCCTCTTGACTTCAGAGGACTGCTGTCCGTCGTTTACTGCACGAACGGTAAGTTTCGAGTAACTCAAATGTCTTTAAAGTCTTTAATAATGATGTCTCTTGTTTTGCAGGGTTCCGGCGATGGCGGATGACGGGCTGAAGTGCCTTGAAGATGGAGCCGTGTGATGAATAGAAGCGCCTGGAAGCACGTAAGTAAGCGCTTGTTGCCAGCTTCACAATGCGCTCTAACTGTCTTTTTATTTTGCAGGTACAAGTTCGGAGCGGCTGCAGGGTGCCGGGATACCCACTGGGTTAGATGTGGAAAGGAGTAATGGCACGTGAGTATTAAAGTTCCCCAATGTCTTTAAACGCACCTTGTTTTGTCTTTCAGATGCGGGATGCAGCGCCGACGGCCTCCGGAGCGTGCGAAGAGTTGGTAAGCTTTTGTCTTTCAGATGCCGGAATGCAGTGTGAAGACATCCGGAGCGCACGAAGAGTAGGTAAGTCTTTGCCTTTCAGATGCCGGAATGCTAACCTGTTCTTTCTTGTCTTTATAGGTGTTGCTGAAGACTGGATTCAGGATGGTAAGCCTTTTTCCTTAGGCCCAGGATCAGATGCAGAAGACACGATGAGCGTTCTGCTGCAGAGGATGCAGAATAACGCAAAGCAAGATTCATCCACCGGGTGTGGTTTAAATAGCCTCCTGTAGTGCTTAGGTGTCTCCTTCCACAGCCACGCCTAAGTAAGAAAAGAGTTCCTGGTAAGAAAAGAGTTCCTGCCTTCCAGAAGAGTTCCAGTGTTCTGAATCTAGGGAGTGGCTCCAGCCCCACCCAACAGGAAAAGTAGTTCCAAACAGAAGAGGATCAGAGGCTCAACTGGCAGGCAAGTAAGCAGCATGGTCTGCTGCAGGTAAGTCCACCCAAGCATTATGAGCCCGGCGCTTCCAGCGCTGGGACTGGGCATATTTATGAGCCTGGTGCCACTGGCGCCAGGACTGGGTCCAAAAGGTCCCCATTGGGACTGGTTGGCACTCGGAACCTGGGTTATGGATCTGCTTCCAAGGGAGTTGGGAAAACCCTGACCTTTTGGAAGCAGAGATCATGACAGAGGTTCCCTGGACCAATTTCCTGTAGCAGCAGTGTTTCGATAAACTCCGTCGGGTCCGAGCCCTCCATGTCTTCAGGGACCCCCAATATGCGTATATTATTGCGGCGGGCTCGACCCTCGGCATCCTCGGAGCGCGCCTCCAGCCTGGCCACCTTCTGTTCTAGATCCTGAACTTTTGTTTTTAGGTCTTGGGTGTTCTCCACGTTGTCCTGTAGGGTAGTTTCTGCCGCCGTGACCCTTTCCGTTAGGTTTCGGGCATCTTGACGCATAAGCTGTATGTCCGATTTCACTTCTTCGATCTTTCCTTCGACCGACGTGCGGAGGGCCGCTATTGCTTGTAGGACTTGTGTGTGTTTGAGATCATCCTCTTGATGGGGCGGCTCTTCTGGTGGCTCCCGATCTGGTTGTGCTTGTCTTTGGGGTCTGACTGTTGTGAAGGAGTCCATCGTGACCAATTTGGGTTTGCCTCTGGGGGGGTCATCCCCCGTTTCCAGGCTCGCCGCCTCGCGTGTCCAGTCTGGTTCTGAAGGGTATATCGGCTTCTCCTCCGGTCCCTGGCTTGTGGTGCAGTACGTGTGCCACCGGGTGTGATCTGCTGGGTGAGATCTCCTACCAGTCAATGCCAGACGGCCCAGATCTGTTGCTGCCCTGGCGACCCACTTTCGATCTGAGCTATTCAGGGTGGTCCTTCTGTTGGTTTCGGCCGGATCTAGCCGCCTTTAGTTCTCCGATCTCGATGGTTTCACCCCGCCGTTGATTTTGTTTGCTGCGATAACTGCCCTGGGGGGCGACAGTCAGGCACTGTGTTGCCACGGCCTTGCAACCGTATGTTGCTCTTTGGTAAGATGGCGTTGTGTGGGATTAGGTTTCGGAGCTTGCGGTGTTCAGCTGAGATTCGGAGGGTCTCAGGGAGAGTGCCCCTCACCCCGAGAGCAAGCGGTGTGTTGGGGCTCCACGGCTATAGTGGGGCGGACTTCTGTCCGCTGCTGGGTCCCGTCGGAGCTGTGTTCCAAATGGGTGTCCTTAATTTTCTAGAGCGCGGGCAACCCGGGGCCTAATATTTGGAGCGAGATGCGTCGGGTGGCCCTTCAGCGCTCCGATGTCGTCTCTTGGGGATCCCTCTGGAGTCGGCGGGCCCCTTCCTAGGTCGCCCCTAGTTAAGGTCGTTTGGGTTTCGGCGCCGATTCGTAGGCCACGCCTGTTGCCCTCGTCGCGTGGGTCTCCTGATGGGACCCTGGTACCTGGCTGGGTCTTTTCGCTGGCCACTGCCAGTACGCCTCCGATTCGTCTCGCCGCCAACGATGCTCCCCTCTCCGCGGCCCGCTCCGACCTTCCAGGCGGCTGGTTCCTCTACGGCCGCTCGGGGTTTCCAGTCGCGCTTCCCGGCGGATCTCTTCTTGCGACGTGGTCTCCGCAGCCTTTCGGCACTAACAAGTGAGTGGGCCGGGCCGCGGCCAGACGAAGCACCACGGTTCTGCGGATATCACTTCCCCTCGCATCCGTCACAGCGTGTGTGCCGCCATCTTGCGGGACACAGGGGCTTGTCTTCGCGTCCCACGTTATTGTGCTTCCCAGCTCCGATTTTCCACGGGAGCGGGGTCGAGTGTTGGAGACCGGTTCCCCTTCGTGGATTTATATTTGCCACCGTCGTGCAGACAATTTTAAGGCGAAAATTCAAATGTTGACAGGATCACGGACCGGAGCTCCACGGAAGCCCGACTTTACTGCATGCGTGCTGGCCACGCCCCTCTTAGGACTATGATAGATTAAAATGTTGATGTGATTTTAATAAATTAAGGACATTACTTTAGACTGTCGATCCAAATCTAAAACTCATAAAATGTTGCATACAATTCATACAAGACACTAATTTACAAGATTCATGGCATTTGGCTAACCCCAATCCGATGACTTTTACTTTCTACTCTCACCCACACCACTCTTTTTCTAGATTGGATTATATTTTTCTTAACCCGGCACTCACCTCTTCCATTTTAACTTCTTGTATTGGATCATTTATTATTTCAGACCATGCTCCAGTACTTACCACTTTAGAATGGTTTGCTAGTCTTAACAAACCATGTAGATGGAAATGTATCTCTTTACTCCTTAAAGATGACAAATGTATAGGAAAAATGACTCCTTTTATCTCTGAGTTCTTTCAATTCAATCGTTGTGTAGATATTTCTATATGAACAACTGGGATTCCTACAAAGCATCTCTTAGGGGTGTCATTATTAGCTTTGTAGCCCATAAAATATTTTTTTGACCAACACACAGAAAATGCATTAGAAGAAATTAAAAAACTTGAGTTCGCATACTTGAATAATCAGACTGATTCTATATTAGGAGAATTAACCGACAAACGCATTCAATATAATAGATTATGCACAGAAAAAGCATGCAATACCATGCATTGTCTAAAATGTAAATATAATGGAGGGACTAATAAAGCTGGTAAGGTGATAGCCTCTTATCTAAAACATGAGAGAAAAGAATTCTATAACACATTAAATTAGATAATGGATCAATGATAACTAACCCCCCCCAAAAATCTGATGCATTTCTACCTTTTAAAATACAAATCTTTATAATGCACAGTCCTCAGATAACCTTGATAACATTGATAATTTCTTATCTACTATACCTAATCCTAGAATTCATTTGACTACTCTATCTGATTTGGACGCCCACATTGATATTTCTGGAATTCAAAAAGCTATTAAAGATTTGAAATAAGGTATAAACCTAGGCCCGGTTGGTCTGCCGATTGAATTCTATGATGCCTTCTCAGATATTCTCACCCCTTATCTCCTTCAGTTGTTTTCACACTTTTTGGAATTAGGTGTCAGCAAAAGCTCATTTGCCGAAGCTACAATTGTTTTATTTCCAAAACCTAACAAGGACCCATCCTTAATTAAAAATTATCGCCCTATCTCATGAATTAACAATGAAGCTAAAATCTTTGCTAAAATGTTATCCAATAGACTCGACAAATGTATGCAACATTTGTTTACTGTAGATCAAACAGGTTTTAATAAAGGTCGATATAGTACTTCCAACACCCACCTTCTCTTTAATAGTCTAGCATCTCAACATTCTCTCCTTGATCACCATGCACTCATTACTCTTGATGCAGGGTAAGCTTTTGATTGTGTGGATTGGCAATACATGTTGAAGTCACTTGTTTGGCATGGGATCCCCACTAATTTTTATTAAATTACGATCCTGTATACCTTACCATCTTCCAATATTTTCATTAATGCCCACTCTTTCCACTTTTATTTGTTTTATAACTAGAATCCTTCCTTGAAAGTATAAGAATCAATAATAACATTTTAGGTACTGGTATTAATTCTACTACTGTTAAACTGTCTGCTTATGCTAATTACATCCTGCTTTATGTTTCTAAACCTCAATCGTCTATACCTAATTTGCTCACATCTATTCATGCATTTTCAGAAATATCAGGGTATAAATTGAATCTTGACAAATCTGAAATCCTACCTCTTGATAGCTCCTTGATTTCAGACAGCATGGATACTTGTGGGATGTCGTTATGCACCACAAGCATCAAATACCTTGCAATTATCGTAGCTGCAAATATTCCACGCATGTTGAAACTTAATGCATATTCCATGATATTAACTATTGAAAGTATGGTTACTAAATGGTCTTCCTTGTTCCTAATCTGGTGGGGCAGGCTTGATACTATTACATTTATGATTGTCCCTATAATTTTATACGTGTTGCCTATGATTCCCATTTCCCTCCCCAAAGCCTTTTATAAAAAGATCAATTCTATTCTCATCAAATTCATATGGAACAATAAAAACTGCTCTAAAAAAAAAACTTAAGCTCCAGAAGGAATTAGGAGGTGTTGTTAAATTCTTGACTGTGAATCCTACCACAAAGCTTTCTTTTTTTAAAACAGTTTATTTCATGTTTACACAATGTAGAATTATCTAATATCTCTTCAACTTGGTGTAAGATTGAATTAAACTTGTTATGTCCTTTCAAACCTCTAGAAATTCTGAACATGACCGTATGGCCCATTTTATGGACTTTCCCTACCTTGCGCTTTCTTAAGAATGCCTCGTTAAGCAGACTTTCCATTTCATCTGACATTTTGGCCCATGACAGGGTTGGCCTATGGTTTAACTAGACCCTGCCTTTCAAAGTGGATATTAAACCCATTTGCAGATGGTATTGTAGAGGAGGTCCCAAATAAAGTCTGCACTCCAGTCGCCCAATTTGAAGTACCAGGAACGTTCACACCAAAATATGTGGCGTATGATGAGCAGATAATCCAGCAGAGAGCTGCAGTAGGGCTCTGACCAGTACCTATCAGAAGAACAACGCCTATTGAAGTACTAATACCCAGAAAACCATGGACCGTAAGGTATCCATTAAGAAAACCCTACCAGCATATGAGACGAAACAAATATTGCCTATGTACCGTCCCGGAAGAAACCAAAAAGGTATTAATGGAAGACGAATGGTGACGTCACGAGAACTCAGACAGACTCACAGATAGAACAAATGACGAACCAAGAACGACACAAAGGCGAAACACCCTGAGAAAAGAGATTGTGAGCTTAAAGTGATAGAAAGCTATCAAAACGTAAGAGAGTTAAGCTGTAAGCAAAATGAATACAATCGATCAGTTTACACATGTACATATGCTTGGAATCGCAAGAAGGCTAAGAATACAGTGCGGCTTGCTATGCTAAGTAGAAGAATAGCGCATCAAGCGCCATTATACATAATCTACCACAAACGAAGCACAGTTTTATAAGTGCAATTCCACTTTGCACGAAAAGCAAAATCGACTCAGGTTATAAGAAGCCAAACAAGAAAAGATTCATATTCCAGCAAAACGAGAAGAGGCAGCTGAATCGAAACTCGGCAGATGCAACTAGTGCCAGGAAAGCCAAGGTCATACCAATAGAAGGAACAAACAGTAGCTACATCTAATTGAAGCGTAAGAACAGAATATCCCGTCTCTGAAAGGTCGAGATAAGGAAGTGTAGGCAGATGGCTGAGCTAAATAAGAATCAAATACACAAATTGAGAGAAACAAGACAAATTCACGGTGTGGGTATCACGTGACCAGCCGAGCGAGAAGGAGCACAGGTTCACACCTATGCTTGGCATCCGCCCAGGCAGAGATATCAGAACTTTTCTAGACAGAAGATGCAGTTGAGAGGTCAACCACAGTAAAATAATTGACACATAGTTGCTGAAGCGATGATTGATTGTAACCTTAATTGGAGGAAGGCTGGGTAGCTGAGGGGCACCCTGCACCTGGCTGACCGTTCTGAGTGCTGCTAAGCAAAGTGGAAATTTATGCATGGGGTTGGTGCCAACCCAATCACAATGAACCAAATAATCTAGGGTCCTATAGTTAGTAGAACCAATGGGACGTCGTACTTTTAGTGATGTCTACAGTAGTCATATTTGAAGGAAGGGCTTAGACGCCCACCTGACATTGTTTACCTAATCCCCTCACTCTGTTACCATATACAGATGTAGAACCTATATTAAAGTTACCTTTTCCTAACCAATAGAATTGCATGCTAACTTTTGAATGTTACACGTCGATAATGACGAGTTTTGAGTATAAATGTTACTACTTGTATGAAGTTCATTGGAGTTGAAGTGAGAAGGACAATCCCATCACTCCTGATTTCTATGACTCCCCGTTTTTTGTACTTGTCATTAAACTGACTCCCTTTGCCAAACCATTGAGTTGTCCTTATTGATTGGTGTTGGAGTAATAAATCTGCACCCCCATCCATCTCAAGGGTGCAGCTATCTCGTCTTAAAGTACTTCGGAGCAAACCTTGGCTAAGTGGGCCGGCCGGGGGTCTCCGGAGTACACTTGGTAGCAGAGGATGGTTTATCGATTATCGACTATTGATTAGAATAAGACACCCATTGACCGTCGACATAAAGTAACTCTAGGTCTTCGGCAATATCACGAGTCCTTTGCCATTCGGCTGAGTAGACCGTGAAGCTCCCCGTAGACAGTGGTAGTATAAAAAAGACTGCAGACCAGGGTCTGAAGGGACCCGTGCTCCCCACACATCCCTTCCCATTCCTACAGGCAGCTGAGCGGGTGAAAAACCAAAGAAGGCGGTAACGAAGGCAGTGATCCCGAGGGTCCAGTGAGGAACCATGTAAACGGTGAGTGAAAAAGACTAAATGTTCTTGCAAAAGTGCATGCTTTAGAACAAGTAAAGGAAAAAGGTAACGGAGGGAAGTGGGAAAACTAAATATAGTTAGAAGTAGAGAAGACTGTATACATATAAGGAGATAATGACTCGAGAATAATTAAGTAAATAAAGGTTACAGGTGAGGACACCCGAGAAGTGAGAGGCTACCGTGGAAGACACCTGAGAAATGAGAGGATTCGCCTTATTCCTACGCTTTTAATACAAGTGGCTATAAGAAACTTGTACCCAGAGTCCCAGCTAAAGGGGGACGATTAGACTACCACGACGGTTAACGATGTTGTGAAAGGGGTACGTTTAGACTCCATGAAGGGGTAATGATTAGAGGCAGAGATAACTGTGACCAGCTGATGTTCGTCTAGTCTGTCAAGCGTCTGTCTTACATGTTTTTTGTTGTGATGTAATATCAAAAATTTTCTTTGAGAAAACTGATTTTAAATTAGAAGATATAAAATTTTGTGAAAAATTTGGATTGGAGCTTGCAGTGTTTGGTGCTTGCTCATATTGTTGGAACTGTTAAAGCCACACAAAAGTGTTGACAAGTGTTATATAAGAGGAAAAGGAACAGATTTGAGCATGGAGGACATAACTCCATTGACACACTTATGCAAACAGTTGCCGAAACACACACCCAAACTGAAGAAATACAGTACAGAGTGGGTTAATGGGACTGCCCACAAAATGTTTATGCCATGGCCACAAGGTGGGTCCTTATCTAAATCCGTCTTGCAACATATGACAACATATTTGCATGCCACCTCCACGGGCAAAAAGCTAGAAAAAGGCCTCGCTGTTCTGGACCTTTGGAAAATGTATGAACAGGGAAAGGAAGAGGAGCCACCAATAGATTGGATACTCTCTTTTCCCTTTCTCTGTGCCCCATCCAAAACAAAAGTTGAAGAAAGTAAGGACGAGGGATTATACCCGCTGAGAGAACTTAAAGCAGCCACGGGGTACAGCAAACCAGTATATGAGTCACCTACGCAAAGTAGTGATGAAAATCAAGGGAAAGATAAGGATAAGAATATTACCTCCACAGTCCCACAGGACAAGGGGAAACACGATGACGAAGGAAGAGATCAAGCACAGACAAGTGCATCTTTCGACAAGGAGAGAGAGGGGAAGAGATGGAAGGGAAACAAAGACAGAACTGATGAGAGAGCATCCGCAAAAACGATTGGATGGGAGGGCAAATTTTACTGAAACTTGATGGCAAGGGCATTGATGACATGAAGCAAAAAGAGAGGTTAGATGAGGCACAGAGAAAGGGAAAAGAGAAGGAATTGAGAGACAAAAGAATAAGAAAGAAAGACAGACAAAGGCGAGAACAGCTATATCGCTAAGAGCAAGAGAGACAACTCGATCGCCAACCAAGAGCAGCCAATAATCAAGACAGGCAGGAACAGCAAGGGTTAGAGGAAGAGCAAAGGATACGTGAGAAAAAAATAAAGAGACGAAGAGATGAGGAAATTCGAAGGGCAGATGAATGCAGAAATTAAAAGAAAAAGGAAGAAGAAAGAGTAAGAGAAGAGGCGAGGAAGTGCAGAGAATTTGATGATGACATTGAAAGTAAGCAGAGACAGAGAGCATGCAATCTTGAATATCTGGGGAGAGAGGTTAAAAAACCTGATCCAGTAGTAGACTGGGAAGATACAGAAGAATTCTTTCCTGCATACGATTTAGTACCAGGCATGTCTAGGGCAAATATGGAAGATGACTTCGACACCAGAAGCATCGGAGAAATGATCCATAGAATATATGATGAAATGGGTTTAGAACACACACCCCAAGGGGAGGGGGAAGACGAGCGCCTAGAGAGCACTCAGCTTTACGACACTGAGGATGTCTCCCGAAGTAGTGGGAATAGGGAAGTATCCCTCGATAGATTAGAAATCAGTAGGAACAATGAAGATACAAGAAGTTGCACGAATTGGGGACAGACAATGTCCAACTTGGAAAGGGAGTAGTGCGAGGAAAATGAGGAAGAGAGACGGAGCGAAAGACCACTCCCCAGGGAAAAAGGAATAAGATGGTCAGACACTAGCGAGTTTGCACCGAGGGCATCAGAGTCAGCCACGCAGTCTGACCGACATGGAAAAGTATCTCATGGTCAGAGGGGGGTGTCTTCACCGCCCTATGTAGACAGGCTCAGGACATTGCCAGGAGGACGGCGATGCGGGAATATTACCCCTACAATAGACAGAAGAACAATGAGAGAAGAGAGAGAGTGCTATGCATCCCAATTTACGTTGCTTGAGAAAGGAGGGGCGAGACCACAGTATATTCCATGACCACACATGGATCGAGAAAACTTGAAAAACAAGCTTCCAATGCTGACATGGGAGCCGTAAAGTGGATACATGAGTTAGAAAAAATGACAGGGGGAACATGTTAGCCATAGGGGACATCAAAGGTCTCCTAATCGCTATACTTGGTGAGAGAGCAGACGATGTGTGGGCACGAGCAGGCTACCCTGGTGTAACCACAATTAATACCGCGCATGACAGAGCTCCATTTAACAATTGTAGAGCCGCAGTATGGAAAGCGCTACAAGTGCTATACCCAGATACTTCCAATATGGGAGCTATAATGACATGAAAAAAGGAGTCTGAGGATCCGTTAATTTACATACAGAATTTTCAAGATGCTTGGGTGCTTGAGACTCATGAATCTTGGACAAAATCTATACCTGTGTTTTACCATATATTATTGTGCCAAGGGCTGCCAGAGCCGGTTCAGAAACCAACTCAAGAAATTGGTGGGAATTGAGGCTAAGCCTTGGGCTGAAATACAGTTGACCATCGCGCATTATTGCAGACTGCTGCAAGAAAAGAATCGCAAAAAAGAAGCTGCACGAAAGGGTGAGGAAACGGAATTGGTGCAAAAGAAACTGTCAAAATATGCTCTTGAAGGAGCCATGATAACTAGTGCAGCTGAATTAAGCATGCAGCAGGTGACTAATCCACAGCAGAATAATCAGGGCAATACAGGGTTCTACCCCAGGGGAAGAGGATTCAGGGAAAGAGAATGGCAGAGCAATCAGGGAGGTTTCCAAAATAATCAAGGAGGTTTACAAAATATGCAAAATGGTAACCAAGATATGTCAAACGGACAAATGATCCGACCACCGCCAGTATGTTGGCTGTGTGGAATGACAGGACACTTGGCACGCACATGCAGAAACCAAGGCATGATGCAGAACGGCCAAGGGACAGGAGCAGGTATGACGAATCCACCTACAGTTTTACAGCAGGGTATTGCACTGAATCACACAGTGCAGCAACAAGCCCAAGGAGCGCAACAAGGCGTGCAACCTCAGAGCATAGGGAATTTTCCACAAGGACAATCCCAACGGGCGCTGTTGCAATTATCACAGATGATGAGCACAGGGCAGACACCGAACCTTGGAATGGGAGGTAACAATCGGAATGGGGGAAATCCATCGACACGCAGTGGGCCAAATTTATATATGGACTAGGACAGCTCAGTGGGAACCCTGATGTGTTCTATCCTATCAGTGACACCAGACCCTCAAAGGGAACCTAGGGTGAATGTCGTTACAGGGGATAAAGAATATTTCTTCTTAGTTGACACAGGTGCAACACACTTGTGGATACGTGAAGGCAAGTTTTCCTTGTCCGGCGAGGCCATAAATACTCAGAGTTTTACAGGAGATCTGATGGAGAAATTAATGAACTTGAAATGGATGTGATTAGCAATGACACATAAACACTTGTGGTCACAAACAAACAGAAAAGCCGGAGACAGGGTTGGCACGAAATGAATGAAGAAAGGTTTCGGATAACCACACACATGCAAACACTGAATGCACACGAAACAGGCCTGGTGTCAATGACTGCAGAACCACAAACCAAAGCAGTAGAGAAGAAGAGACTGCCTGCCATAAGAAACTCCACAGAAGATGTTGTGAGAAACGAGAAGAAAACAAGAGCCAACTGGGAGAAACTCTCTGCACGGACACAACTGATAGTAGACTCGTTATTTCCGCACATAGCCAAAGCGGGGAAACTGCAAGAGGAACTGAAGAACAAAACCGCAGAGACTGTATTACCAAGCACATATGTTCCAACTCAAGGGACAAGTACCAATTCTACAATACAACCATACACCAGACCAGTGTCGGGGTGGTTGGTATGGGCATTTGTAACCAGCAGGAGAAAGATGTATGAGGAGAGGGAAAGAGCTGCCAGACTATTGTCCACTCAAATGAGGCGGATGAGGAGGCCTGTACCATGGACCGGGATACCTGAGAATCCTCCAGCAAGAAAGAGCCACATAGATGCATTCAGGGATATAGTCATAGCCAACTACAGGAAAACACTAAGAATCAAGAGAAGCATGCATGGAGATGACAACGAACTCAACGAATACCTGGACAGCACAGCACATCCGGGAAACAACATTTGGTACCAGCACATGAAAGAAGTTGGAAGACAAAGTCAGAAGGGGAATGCTTTGTTTGTGCACTCCTACCATACAGCATGGGGAAATCCAAGATCTTCATAGCTGTAGAAATCGATGTCCATACAGCACACTGTCTCTCACATGTAGCAATGTGCAAGACCAGAGGCCAGTTCATGGGTAGTGATGCCTCACTGAAGTGGGCAACTGAAGCAACTGATCCAAATGAAGACGATTATGTCCAGGACATAAAGACAAGAAACAATGGAAAGACATTGTGATCAGATATGAGAAGCCTGGAGTTAAAGGAGCTGAGCAGAAGAGAAGCAAACCATAAGCTAAATGTCCAAGGAAAAACTCCAGAAGAAGCGCGGAAATTGAACAATCGAGGCCAAATGCAAATTTGGGGAACAGTGCTTTCACCAGACGATTGGGAGAAAGGAGAAGTGATATGCCAAGCATGGATGGTCTTCGGTCACTATGAGCCCACCATCAACATAGTGCGAAACGGATGAAAACCATTATGGCCGAAGCTTGCAAAACTGCTGACATGGGTCAGAGACAGAGGAGGACCCTTACAGATAGTGCCACTGGAAAGCCCAAAATTCTGCTTCAGGAATAATGGCACTAGAAAGATGGGAGAGAATAAGAACTGTGGACGAGTTTTTGATGCTCCAGGAATGGTGCAAGGGACTGCAGTAATTATGGATCATTAGTGGGCGTGTGGATCCAAAGCATACATCCGACTGCCAAGAGACTGGGGAGGCATATGCACAATAGTGAACGTCCACGTTCCAGCATTTGTGATCCTGAAAAGTGACCTGAATAATGACAGTTTCCCGAAAGCAGATGCTCACCTGAGGAAGAAGAGATCTGTGGAACTGATAACTCGAATGAAGAGAGAAAATTATTTCTCTGCTAAATTGGAAGAAGACTTTCATACAATCCCATATGAACACAGGCTGTTCAGCCTCACCTCATCAGTGTTCATAACGATTTTCATGCCGAGAATCCAAGTTGGAATAAATACTAAATGGTTGCAGATAACCAGATGGGAGTTACTGCAGACCATCAACACGACCAAAAAAGGATCCAATGCAATCAAGGAAGAGTTAAGAGCCATCTGACTGATGACTCTTCAGAAAAGATATGTCCTTGACATGATCACAGCCATGGATGGAGGAGTTTGTGCAAAAATTGGAGAATCATTTTGCACATTTATACCTTCTCATGACGAGGAAAATTGAACTTTAACAGAAGCCATAGTGCTGACGAAGCTACAGAACCAGATGATCCACGAAACTGACGAAGTTGATGATGACAGCTGGTTTGGATCACTATTCTCTTGGGTCCCACAATGGATGGCAGACATATTCAAGTTCCTGGGAGCCCTGCTACTGATGATATTACTAGGATTTTTTGTTATCAAGATAATAATCTTACAATGCCAGAAAGCTGCGAAGAAAGCCATAGGGATGAAGGTCATGATTGATATCAAGCCAGGATGGAAGCCGAAAGACTTGACTGATGAAGAAATAAGAGACTTTGTGAAGGCCAGCATTCACGCAGCAGAAGGAACAAAGTTTCTCTATCCCAGGAAGCACAGAATTTATGTGGGAAGATGGGTTTACTGTAGCCCAAATGGACAATGTCAACAAATGGCATGGAATAAAGACGAACATGTAAGGACGGCAGGAAGCCTGAAAGGAGTGATAAAGATATGGACTCCAAAGAGACACTTCTTCAAACCATCATGTATAGACCCAGAAGATGAAGAAGGAATGAACCCAGGCGATGGAGTGAAGACAAATATAGAAGAATTGAGTGAATTGCATCCAAAGAAGGAGGTGAAAGTGGTCGATGAATCGCCCAGAGGGGAGAGGGTAGAGGAGGTCCCAAATAAAGCCTGCACTCCAGTCGTCCATTTTGAAGTACCAGGAACGTTCACACCAAAATATGTGATGTATGATGAGCAGATAAACCAGCAGAGAGCCGCAGTAGGGCTCTGCCCAGTACCTATCAGAAGAACAACACCTATTGAAGTACCAATACCCAGAAAACCATGGACAGTAAGGTATCCATTAAGAAAACCCTAACAGCATATGAGACTAAACGAATATTGCCTAATACCACCCGGAAGAAATGTTAGAGAGAATTCTCTGTTAAGGCTAATTTCCCAAACCTAGTGAGTTCCCCAGCAGCTTTTCTGGATTTTTGGGGTTTATTTTTTTCTCCTGCTAAGAGTGAGACTCTTTTTCTCCCACTCTTAGACATGATTTGAGATATCTGTTACGCTCACCTGGCTCCCACAGGGGCGTCGGTCGGACCCGGACTGCTGCGGCCTCCACCCACATGATGCATAGTGCAGCGATGACTGACTGGATCTGCCCTCCTAATCTTGTCAGCATGACCCGTAGAAATATTCTCCTACAAGTGGAGAGATGGATTTAGCCACTTGTGGATTCAAGTGATAGCACCCCCACTGTCCTCCCAACTAATCACCTCTGAAGCGCCCTCTCAGCAATCTCACCTTATATTCTTGAAGGATGAGCCCTCCATCCTGCGAAGCACACAGGGGCACGTTGATGACCAATTACTTTACTGGCCTGAAGATATTGGAAGAGTTGTAGACGAATCCTGATTCCAAAAGGTCCTGGCGAAGAGCCGTAAGTATATAGTTCGTAAGAGTTCAAAATGTCCAGAATTCACTCCTGTCCAATTCCTCTTTTATCTTGCAGCTTTGACCCAATAAGAAGATTGACAGCTGAAAGCGCTCCGGTAAAAGTCTGTGTTACCCAACACTGTCCGGTAAATAATGCCAAGGGTTAAACTTGCTGCTTTCTCCTTATCTTACAGGTGCGGCATAAGAAGATGTGGCGTGCTGATGAATTATACCTCCGGTGGTAAAATCAGGTAAGCATATGATGGCTAAAGAAATTGTCTCTGTCTGTTCTCTCTGCTCAGCTTGTTGTTTCTTGTCCCCCTTAGGTGCCGGGACTCGGCGATGTAAAGATGGAGACAGCGCCGGATCGAAGAGATGCTGCGTGGAACGGTGAGTATGGTGCGGCGCTGCTTCTGGCAATGCGACACGTTTAAAACAAAGTCTTTCCTCTGGTTTGAAGATGCGATGAATCCGGAATCAGGTAAGATATCAGGTAATACTCTTGTTCTAACCTTTGCTTCTTTCCTTCTTTCTAGGTGCTCCAGGTTCGAGGCGGGCATGGCAGAAGGCTGGATGCTGGTGCTGGCATGGTGAACGTTACGCCGCTGGATGCAGAATAACGCGAAGCGTGTGCTGCTCTTCGGGTGGGTTTAAATAGCCTCCAAAGTAGTCCCAGGTAGGTATTCCTCCCCGACCACACCCGAGTAACAAAATAGTCCCTAAGGTAAAGTAGTCCCTTCCAGGCCTCACATGGGCTTGGATCTTCTTGCAGCATGGTCTGCATCAGGTAAGTGTGCACCTATGAGCCTGGCGCCAGGACTGATGTCCCATATGAGCCTGGCGCCATAGGCGCCAGGACTGACCCCAGACAGCCCCTAGAAGGGATTGCTGGGTTTTCTCAAGGCGACATGATGCCTGCTCCCGGGGCTGATGGACGTGGTCTGGATGCCCGGGGGTGTGCATCATGACAATATCCTTTGACTTTGTAATGTGTTTAATGGGCTATGGGGTCTTTTACTCCATAGGGTTTCATGTATTTTTGGTAAGTGTGTTACACAGCATCCTCAGTGCAATAACACAGGGGTGTCATAGTGACCCCCAAAAACATAGACTCCATACCCTGGAACTGACTACTGTCTCCCAGGGCATGTAAAGTCACCATTGACTTTACTAGTCTTAAATTGGGAACAGAACCAGTACAAACCATCAAATTGTGGAAGTACTGCTAGGGGTAATTAGATTGCCAATGGGTCTGTTTTTCGAGGGGGCACTGTGCAGTCCCCCCTCATCGAGTTTCTGGCTGGTGGCAGTGGTTACCACGCGAAATATTACACTGGAATATTTCCTATGGGATTTTCCCATTCATTTTAAACGCACCACTTTTTGGTGCAATGTTAAAGATACCTCCGGGTTATTTATTTAATATTTATTTCCCAGTTGGGTCTTTTTGCCAGGACTCAGTTTTAAAATGGCGTTTGTGTTCGTCTCGGTAACTCCAACCCAAGTCGAGCCCTTTGTTCCACTTTTTGGCGGGCTTCTCCACAGAAGCCTCCAAAAGTGGTGCCACTCTGTCTGGGTCTACAGGATGTGTGGGAGGGGAGTTTAGGCACCTTGGACTAAGTTGCCTCGGCAACTCAAGTCGCACTCTTGTGTGATTGGCCCAGTGGTGAGCCGCCCGGCTCACCACTTAACATGTTTGAGTGACAGCTAGGACTGATGAATGGGGGTTTTCTGCATAAAAGCAGGGCTTTGGGGACTGGAACTTCAGAAGTCGCCACAGGACCAAAGAATCCGAAGAGGGAGAAGCTGAGCCGACCTGCAACGACGACACCACCGGTGGAGCCCTGCTGAACCGTCTCACCACTTCCCAACGACAGAGAAGATCTTCATCCCGGAGAGTCTTCTTCCTCTGAGCTGGTGGGGATAACCAGTTTGCCCTCTTTTTCGCCTTCCTGGATCGTCCCGTGGTCGAATCACCCGTGCCAAGCACCCCGGTGGCCGGATAGCCACGCTTCACCACTACCGCAAATAAAAGGGTAGTACCTTTTAACCGGGAAACTCCACGGCTGGTTTCTTTCCTGGCAGTTGTTAAGACGGATTTCTGAACTCTGTCCTGGTGGCGCAGAAGTTCAGAAGGCCAACCTAATTACTTGGAACAGGGTAACCTCTGGACAAGCCAGACCAATCAAGGTAGCGATCGCGGCGGTCAAGACTAGGTCTCAAGAGGGGTGAGGGTGACTGAAAGCCCGCAATGAGCACACAAAGCAAGAGCGCTTACAAACTACTCCAAACAGTTGTTATATCAAAAATATATACACATTTATTTTAAGGCCTTTAAAACAATGACCGTAGCGAGAAAATCACAATATCACAATATTAAACCAACACATACCATATCAACACAATATATATACAAATACAACAGTCGCTAGCGTTATAAGCACGAAATGTGTAGTCCACCTGAAAGGGAAGGGAAACAGGCAGTGCGATAACGCTTTAGACTCAGTTCGCCTTCAGAGGCACCTAACTAGATGGAAGTCCGAGCCCTGCGAAGAGTGGAGCCTTGTGCTCAAAGTACCTGCCACGCCGGTGCCAACGGGCAAAAGGAGAAGCTCTTCGGAGGAAGTCAGGCAGTTCGGGTTAGTGCACAACAGAAGGAGAACAGGTTCCGCGACTCAAGCGCAGCCTCCACAGCGAGCAGAAGCAGAGCGCGAGTACGGACAAAAGGGGGCTGTTTTTACACAGCGGGGAAAAGCAATGGGCTACTGCAGGAGGGCGACCAGATCCTAGCTAAACTACTCACCGGTCCCCGAAGCAAGCAGACCCAGGCTTCTCCTCGTTAGTTTCAGCAGCTGGCAGGTTCAGAAGAGCAGAGAACGCCTCGTAGTCGTGTAGAGCAAAAAGACGTCCCAATCGACGAAACCAGCACAGTTTGTTGCCGCAGCAGGACAACGGAGCGGCCGTGTGTATTCGAGCCAAATGAACACTCCTCCCTTCAGACTTGGGAACGCCAAGTGTACGAAGCATGGGAGAGTGACAAGGACTCGAAATACAACACAACCTGGCGGCGGTTACAGAGCAGGACTCCCTTGTAAGCTGGTCAGTCAACTGGATGGCCCAGAGACACTTCCGAAGGCTTACTTGGCAGGAGTTGATGGAGTCGCCGGGAATAGCTGTTCCTGCTATTCCAAAGGTCGAAGCACCAGTACAGGCCTTCTGGTTCGATCCAAGGAGGAAAGGGTTTCACAGGACGACAGCAGTGCAAAGGAGGATTCCTTCAGCGGGTCACCAGCGATTCCTCGGTCCAGCCTCGTGGTTGCAGGATACTTGGCTCCTGTATTCCTTCGTTTGTGAGAACTCAGGAGATCGACATGGTAGTGGTGTTTCCAGCTCCCTCTTATCCACGGTTCCCTTCGCGCCAAAACGGAGGGGAGCCAATGGGAGATCCGCTCATCAACACACATACCATACGCTGACCAATCACGGACCACGGTGGTCCCAGGCATTCACACCACCCTAGACTCTCTGGCACCCAGGATGTGTATTGGGACCAGACATCCCAGCCCACACCCTGGAGGCACACAAACGACATGTAGAAGACCGCAAAAGCAACCACGTTTCGCGGGAAAGTACATGCCCAAATAAGGAAGGCCCCGGGTCGCTCGACCTGGGGAAGGTGAAGGGAGCAAGACGGTCAGTGGACAAGACAAAGGAGCCTCGTGGTCTGGCCATTTTGGGAGCCAGGCCACCATTTTGGGTTCAGTGCGAAAAACGTGCTCAGAACGCCAAAAGGAGCTCAAAATAAACAAAACGATCGCGGCCACCATTCGAGTCCCTGAATGACTTGCACCGATCAAAATACCATCCTAAAAGAGTATCTAGGGCCTGTAGAAGGCTAGAGACCCAAGAGAGCTGTAACTTAGCTTACAGTGCCCTCTTGTGTCATGTTGCACTAAAGCCGCAACACGATAAAAGAAACTACGGGAAACAGCGTTCCCCGGTACTGACTGTCTTAAGGGCATGTCAGTTTCCCCGTAAGAAAAGGAGCGAAAGCCCAGAGGAGTGCGGCAGAAGGCTGCACTTCTCTGGCAAAGTCAAGAACAAGGTGAAAAACAACAGCAAAAAGGTTAGGGGTTGCCACATGGAAGGAAAATGACTTACAATTACGAAATCTTTCCTAACACTCGCCCCTCCCAGACTATGGACAGGGGGAACTAATCCACCCCTGGATGAGTCTCTTGTTCAGGTCGGTAAAACATTCTGGACAACCCATCAGCATTGCTATGTTGGACACCTGGCCTATGCTCAATGGTGAAGTCGAAGCCTTGTAGACTTATGGACCACCTAAGCAACTTTGGATTCTCCCCCTTCATGTTCATTAGCCACTTTAACGGCTTATGGTCAGTTTGCACAGTGAAGTGGGTCCCATAGAGGTAGGGCCTCAGCTTCCTTAGGGCCCACACAACAGAGAAACATTCTTTCTCTACCGTGGACCATCTGAGCTCTCTGTCCTTAAGCTGGCGACTAATAAAACCGATAGGGTGTTCCTTACCCTTCCCATCTACTTGTGATAGTACAGCTCCTATCCCAGTGTCAGAGGCATCCGTCTGCACGATAAAAGGTCTTTGATAATCCGGGGCCCTTAGGACAGGGGCCTGGCACAAGGAGTTTTTTAAGCCATTGAAGGCCTTCTCACACTCGTCGGTCCAAGTTACCTTCTTGGGTTTCTTCGGAGTTGTGAGGGCAGTCAGAGGAGCAGCTATGGTGCCATAGTCTGCCACAAAAGTGCGGTAATACCCCGTGAGTCCTAAAAAGGCTCTCACTTGGGTTTGCGTAGTGGGGGTAGGCCAGTCTTGTACTGCTTGTACCTTACTGGATAGAGGCTGTCTCCTCCCTCCACCTACTTCATGTCCAAGGTAAACCACTGAGCCTTGTCCATTTTGGTGAGGGGCCACTCGGACACCCTCAAAAGAGCTAACTGAAGGACTGCTTGGGAACAGGTCGGGGAGAGGTTCAGACTCCTCTTCCTCAACGTCTGAAGCCAATAGCAGTGCTGCGATTTCGACGCTTGGGACGAAAGCCTTCAGCCTATTCACGTGAAACACTTTTAGAGCCTGTCCAGGCCTTCCAAGGTCTACTGAATAGTTAACCTCACCCAGGGGCTCCACCACTGGGTAAGGGCCTGACCATTTGTCCTGTAAAGCTCGAGCCCTTATGGGATTCATGATCAGGACTTGCTGACCAAGTGTAAAGTGGATGAGGGAAGCTTTCTGGTCGTACCAATGTTTCACCAGCGCTTGCCCTGCCTTCAATTTATCACTAGCCAAGCCCACCAGAAGTACCATCCGTTTTCTGAGCCCTAGCACATAATCAACTACATTGGTAGTAACAGGGGGAGTGGGCATCTCCCATCCCTCTTTGACGATGGCTAAGGGTCCCCGTACGGGATGACCGAACAGAAGTTCGAAGGGGCTGAAGCCAACACCCTCCTGTGGTACCTCTCGGTAGGCAAACAGTAAGCATGAAACAAGAAGATCCCATTTTCTTCTCTGAGGCTCCTCCAGAGCCCCAATCATGCTCGTTAACGTCCTGTTGAAACGCCCCCCCAGACCATTGGTCTGGGGGCGGTATGCAGAAGAGAACCTGTAGGTGACCCCACATTCTTTCCACATAGCCTGCCTATACTTCGACATAAAGTTGCTGCCATGATCCGACACAACTTCTTTAGGAAGCCAACCCTAGTAAATATGCCGAGTAAAGCTTCTGCAACTGACTTGGCAGTTACAGTTTTCAATGGGATGGCCTCAGGATACCTGGTTGCATGGTCGACCAGCACCAGGATAAACCTATTGCCCGAGGATGTTTGCGGGTCAAGGGGACCAACCATGTCGATCCCTACCCTTTCAAATGGTACCCCCACAACTGGGAGCGGTACCAACGGAGCTTGGATTGTCGCGCCAACCTTACCAGACAACTGGCAGGAGGCACAACTCCTGCAGTGACTTTCTACTTGCACCCCCATCTTGGGCCAGTAGAAGTGCATGGATAACCTTTGCTTGGTCCTCTTCATACCAAGGTGACCAGCAAGGGGAACTTCATGCGCCAACTGCAGGAGGAAGGGCCTAACAGCAAGGGGAACCACCAACCTCCTATGGTCTCCTTCTGTAGACTCTGTGGGCTCACTATACAGGAGTCCACCTTCCTGGTAAATCCTATGCATCCCAGGAGGTTCACCCTCAAGCTGGGAGCAGGCCTGTCTCCTTAGGCCTTCCAGAGATGGGCACTGACGTTGGCCTTTACTGAATTCGTCCCTATCAGGACCTCCTTCAACTAACAAGTCTTTTAGTTCAGGATGATCGTTGGGGTCGAATACTTCAGGCATCGCCACCTCCTCGTCAGGCCCGGGCGATTGACCAACTTCCTCCACCGCAGTGGTAGGCGAGCTCGGGGGAATATTCTCTTTCCCTCGTTTTGACTTGTAGACTCCTTTCGCCTTGGGTTTCCCCTTTGGCTGGGGCGGCGTATTGGACTTGGCCAATGCTGCCCGTGCTTGAGACCGTGTGTAGGGTCTTTCGGCAGTGTCTCCTACGAGCCCTAAAGCTCTGAGATCATTACCCAACAAGACCTTTCCCGGGACGTTTCTCTGAATGCTCACTGGAATCCTGACTGCTGTACCATTTAAAGTAAGATTTACAGGTATTACTGGAAACATACGGAGGGGGCCGTCAGCCAACTTAGTGGGCATCAGAGTAGCTCTGGCAACTTCCTCTGAGTCTACCAAGGTAGAATCCACTACAATGCGACTGCACCCACTATCCCTAAGAGCTGGAGTATCTACTCCATTGATCAGCACACTGTCTTTAAAGTAGTGCTTGGTATTATCCGGAATCCTAGCATAAGCCTCTGCGACTTTAGGCTCCCAGGAACCCAGGGACACTAAAACTACCTCAGCCTCTATCCCACTGGGAAATGAGTCTGAGGAGAAGGATGCTCCTGTAATCTCTTCTTCCTCGTAGGAGGAGAAGGCCAGATTAGCGGAGTGGACCCCCAAAGGTCTAACCTTACACCGGGGATCCCCCTTCACATGGTCAGTTGCTCCACAAGAAAAACAAGCCCCAGTGGGTCTGTTTACGTAGGGAGGCTTATTGTAACCAGAGTTCTGTTTTGGAGGCGGACCTCCACTACCCTGCGAGTTCTCTTGTGTCTTACCATTATTTTTCTTTTTGTGGCCCTTATGAGACGAAGATTTAGCAGATTCTCCACCCTCCATATCTTTGGACTTTTTCCCTTCCTCCTGCTTACCAGGATGAGTTTTGTCCTTATGGGACACTCGATGTGACACCCATAAGTCTGCTGCAATGGCCAGCTTCTTAGGATCTATCTCCTTCGAATCGGCCAAATGCTGCTTAAGCTCCGGGGAAGAAGAAGCAAAAATATGTTCCAGCATGACAAGATTTATCATGCCTTCGAAGGTAGAAACCTTATAACCTTCGACCCAGCCAGTTAAGTTTTTCAAAGATTCAGCGACATAAGATACCCAAGTACCACCTTCCTTTTTCTTATACTCTCGAAAACGCTTTAAATATTGGGCCGGAGTCTTCCCAAACTTTAAAATGAGAGTTTGCTTTAACATTGCGAAATCAGCTCGCTCAGCCTTCGACATTTCCATGATGGCACTACAGCCAGAATGGGGCAGTCTACTGAGCAACCACGCAATCTTATCAGCATTGTCAACTTCTTGAACTTCGCATGCATACTCAAACGCATTCAGCCAGTCCATAATGTCATTCCTTTCTTCATACACACTGAGCAGATCTTTCGGAAACCGTGGATGAGAGGAAGCCCCAGACCCATGTCCAAGATCCTTGGACCCATTTGCAACCTGAAGCTTGACCAGTTCCAACTGGTGATCCCTGTCTTTCTGTTTTTCTGCCTGTTCGATTTTTAGTTTGGCTATGCTGAATTCAAGCTCCTGCTGCCTAAACCGCAGCTCTTGCTTCTTGAATTCAAGCATAGCCTCCCCATCAGCACTGGCAGAGGAAACATTAGACATCTCGTCCTCCCTGTCCTCGTGGTCGTGATGGATCAGTGCAGGGGCAGAACCGTCGGTTCTACCAGTGAGAGCAGCCCCACCACCTTCTGCACTGTCCTCGGAAGTTATAGCGTCAAGCTGCGCTTCTTGCCACGCCACGATTCTCTGGATCATTTCCAATTTTGTGCCTTGAGAGGAAACACATCTCTCCGCACACATCTTTTTCAGCGTTTCTGATTTGGAAGCATTTAAAGTTAACAAGGTATTTGTTTCCATACTGTTTGATAGGACTATGGCCTTTTTAAAGTTATACTACAACAATTCACTACGTGTACTGGTTGGAATAACCTGAAATGCCTTAGTTCGTGCGCAACACTGGATACCTTCAGTCGTATCCCACCACTGTACACCAATTTGTTAAGACGGATTTCTGAACTCTGTCCTGGTGGCGCAGAAGTTCAGAAGGCCAACCTAATTACTTGGAACAGGGTAACCTCTGGACAAGCCAGACCAATCAAGGTAGCGATCGCGGCGGTCAAGACTAGGTCTCAAGAGGGGTGAGGGTGACTGAAAGCCCGCAATGAGCACACAAAGCAAGAGCGCTTACAAACTACTCCAAACAGTTGTTATATCAAAAATATATACACATTTATTTTAAGGCCTTTAAAACAATGACCGTAGCGAGAAAATCACAATATCACAATATTAAACCAACACATACCATATCAACACAATATATATACAAATACAACAGTCGCTAGCGTTATAAGCACGAAATGTGTAGTCCACCTGAAAGGGAAGGAAAACAGGCAGTGCGATAATGCTTTAGACTCAGTTCGCCTTCAGAGGCACCTAACTAGATGGAAGTCCGAGCCCTGCGAAGAGTGGAGCCTTGTGCTCAAAGTACCTGCCACGCCGGTGCCAACGGGCAAAAGGAGAAGCTCTTCGGAGGAAGTCAGGCAGTTCGGGTTAGTGCACAACAGAAGGAGAACAGGTTCCGCGACTCAAGCGCAGCCTCCACAGCGAGCAGAAGCAGAGCGCGAGTACGGACAAAAGGGGGCTGTTTTTACACAGCGGGGAAAAGCAATGGGCTACTGCAGGAGGGCGACCAGATCCTAGCTAAACTACTCACCGGTCCCCGAAGCAAGCAGACCCAGGCTTCTCCACGTTAGTTTCAGCAGCTGGCAGGTTCAGAAGAGCAGGGAACGCCTCGTAGTCGTGTAGAGCAAAAAGACGTCCCAATCGACGAAACCAGCACAGTTTGTTGCCGCAGCAGGACAACGGAGCGGCCGTGTGTATTCGAGCCAAATGAACACTCCTCCCTTCAGACTTGGGAACGCCAAGTGTACGAAGCGTGGGAGAGTGACAAGGACTCGAAATACAACACAACCTGGCGGCGGTTACAGAGCAGGACTCCCTTGTAAGCTGGTCAGTCAACTGGATGGCCCAGAGACACTTCCGAAGGCTTACTTGGCAGGAGTTGATGAAGTCGCCGGGAATAGCTGTTCCTGCTATTCCAAAGGTCGAAGCACCAGTACAGGCCTTCTGGTTCGATCCAAGGAGGAAAGGGTTTCACAGGACGACAGCGGTGCAAAGGAGGATTCCTTCAGCGGGTCACCAGCGATTCCTCGGTCCAGCCTCGTGGTTGCAGGATACTTGGCTCCTGTATTCCTTCGTTCGTGAGAACTCAGGAGATCGACATGGTAGTGGTGTTTCCAGCTCCCTCTTATCCACGGTTCCCTTCGCGCCAAAACGGAGGGGAGCCAATGGGAGATCCGCTCATCAACACACATACCATACGCGGACCAATCACGGACCACGGTGGTCCCAGGCATTCACACCACCCTAGACTCTCTGGCACCCAGGATGTGTATTGGGACCAGACATCCCAGCCCACACCCTGGAGGCACACAAACGACATGTAGAAGCCCGCAAAAGCAACCACGTTTCGCGGGAAAGTACATGCCCAAATAAGGAAGGCCCCGGGTCGCTCGACCTGGGGAAGGTGAAGGGAGCAAGACGGTCAGTGGACAAGACAAAGGAGCCTCGTGGTCTGGCCATTTTGGGAGCCAGGCCACCATTTTGGGTTCAGTGCGAAAAACGTGCTCAGAACGCCAAAAGGAGCTCAAAATAAACAAAACGATCGCGGCCACCATTCGAGTCCCTGAATGACTTGCACCGATCAAAATACCATCCTAAAAGAGTACCTAGGGCCTGTAGAAGGCTAGAGACCCAAGAGAGCTGTAACTTAGCTTACAGTGCCCTCTTGTGTCATGTTGCACTAAAGCCGCAACACGATAAAAGAAACTACGGGAAACAGCGTTCCCCGGTACTGACTGTCTTAAGGGCATGTCAGTTTCCCCGTAAGAAAAGGAGCGAAAGCCCAGAGGAGTGCGGCAGAAGGCTGCACTTCTCTGGCAAAGTCAAGAACAAGGTGAAAAACAACAGCAAAAAGGTTAGGGGTTGCCACATGGAAGGAAAATTACTTACAATTACGAAATCTTTCCTAACACTCGCCCCTCCCAGACTATGGACAGGGGGAACTAATCCACCCCTGGATGAGTCTCTTGTTCAGGTCGGTAAAACCTTCTGGACAACCCATCTGTCAGGGCTGGAGCAATTGGCAGTGTTTTGGGGGTTTTGGGGGGAGTTAAGAGGGCTCTGGGGAGTTCAACCACCTTGTCCAGGCGCGTTCTCCTTCCATTTTGCAGAACAAAGGCCCAAGGAAGGAGAACCGCCCAGAGACTACATTGCCCAGCAGGCCATGCGCTTCACGGGCCTGCTGGGAGGAAAAGGACCACACGCGCGCTACTGCGCATGCGCGAGCCGCGCCCAGAGAGGAGCGCTCGTAATCCTGACCATCGGCCAGAGAGGACGTGTTCGCCTCGAGCTCCTGCAGGCACGCCTACGCGGGGCACCGCCCGCCATCTCAACCCCCGGCCCCGCGTACATGCAAAGATAAGTACACGTCTTATTCATAGTCAGCTGATTTATCCCGTGAGGGGGAAAAGTGTTACGCACTGAGGAATACTTCTGTTGACATTGTCGGCAGCACGAAAAGTCGAGTTAAACGTTTTGCATGCAGAGCATGATACTAACCCGGAGTTGGAGTTAGCTTGGCGGTGAAGTAACCGCACCCTTAACTAATCGTTAACCCGTTAGGGAACGCTCTTTTGGAACGGCAATTTCGCATGCACGTGCACTGACTTTGTTTTGGCTATTTTCAGCTTATTTGTTTGAACGGTCCGGTGAGACTTATCACGCCCATCAACACGAAAAGGCCGAAGGACCTAGAACTCCGCAGAACACTGAGCTAAGTGTCTCAGCACCTCGTGTGCATGTTATTGTTTGTTGTTACTATTGCACAGGGTAAGGTGGGAACATGTATCTGCATTTTGGTGGGGAGTTACCATAACATGAAGTGATGTTGGGAGGGTTTGCCTTCATGAAGAAATGAGGGCGGAGCTCTTGTTTGAGAAGGCAGTGTGAAAACCAAGGCAGCCCTAGAGAATACTGATCTAGGGATAAGTTGGTTAGAGGCTCCAATACAAAGGCCTCCAAGGAGAATTTCTGTGAGAGTGGATGGTAGTGAGAAAGTGTGTGTGAGCCAAGTTATCGCCAACAACCATCAGCAAGAGGAGAACCGGAGCCGAGGAGCATGTTTCCCCTAATCCCCCTTTCCCATCCATTGTGAATCCCTAAACCTCTTTCCGGTGATCCTGAACTCCCTCTACCCATCCATTCAACGAACCCTAACCCTCTTTCCCCAGAGGGTTGCGGTGGCCTGTGGTTTCCGTTTCCCAGGTGCCAAGACCCAATGGGGAGGGAGGAGTTTGTGCTGCCTCTGCGCCTGTCAAGAGGAGTGAGGATCTGACAGAATTACGAGCCCACGTATTCTTTCAGCGCCTAGGCAGCACAATCATGGTGGACGTAGTAGCCCTTCTCCAGGACCTCAAGGCTGAATTGGCAGCAACCAGGCAGGATTATCAGAACTTAGCAGGTCAAGTCCATACCTTGACTATCCAGACTCAGGCCAAAGCAACGCCCTTGCCCAGACCACCCCCGCCAGTGCCAGTACAAGTGCAGGTAGCCACGGAACCAACTCTACCTCTTGCTGCACCCGAAAGATACCATGGGGACCCACAGAATTTTAACCAGTTTATCATGCAGTGTCAGTTGCACTTTTTGACCAAACCAGGAGTTTTTAGAACCGCACAAGCCCGCACAGCGTTCGTAATATCCTATCTCACGGGGGATGCAGCTTCTTGGGCTAAACCATTGGTTCGCAAGGACGATGCGTTATTGTACAACTGGGATACTTTTTTGGAAGAATTCGGTAAGATATTTAACCGTAGGGCAGCAACGTTGATTAAGGATCGAGAATTGCTGACACTGAGGCAAGGAAGCAGAGACTTGGTTTCGTATGTCACAGCTTTCAACCGATTGGCAGTAGAAACTGATTGGCCCCAGGAAAAGAGAATGGCCCTATTCTATCAGGGTTTAAGGGAAGACCTGAAAGATTTAGTTGCGCAAGTAGACCCCCAACCAGAAGACTGTTCCACCATGATCGATCTGGCGTTACGATTAGATCAGAGACAAAGTGAACGTCGCCTAGACCGTCGTAAATGGGACAATAGGCCTATGGTTCGGCTGGATCAACAGAAAAACACCAAGTCATTTGAGAAGGGAACCGAGGAACCGATGCAGATTGGAACCATACGAGGCCCCTTAACTAAAGAGGAGAAAGAGAGAAGAAGGAGAGAAAAGTTATGTCTTTATTGCGGAAAGTCGGGCCACTTTGTCCGGGAATGCACCAATAAACCATCCACCAAAGGAACCCAGTCGGGAAACGCCCCAGCTCGTCCATGAGGGGGGTGAGGGCGAGCGAATCTGAAGACACCCCAAAGATGCTAGCAAATGTTCACCACACTCCGTCAGCTCACATTATGCTGGCTGGTCATCTGGAAGTACAAGGAAGGCACATACCAGTGTCGCTTATGGTCGACTCGGGGGCCACTGGTAATTTCGTAGACGATCAAGTAGCTAAAAGTCTAGGACTTTCACTGGCAACTAAAGAACAGCCAGAACAAGTGAAATCAGTGGATGGATCACCGTTGGTTTCAGGCCCGATCACTCAGCATACACAGCCCATGCAGTTAAAGTGTGGGAAGGGACATCGAGAAATTATAGAGTTTGATGTGATTTCAGCACCACAATTCGGATTCATTTTGGGCCTAACCTGGCTAAGACTCCACAACCCAGCCGTGGATTGGGCCGCAGGAACGCTGCAATTCTTATCAACGCATTGCCAGGCTAAGTGTAGTGTGGTGAAGTGTTGTCCCCACTTCATAGGAGGCAGTACAGATGTAGTTTTACCTGAAGAGTCTGAGGAGTATCGGGATGTCTTCAGTAAGGTGGCCGCCGAGACCTTACCACAACACAGACCATTCGACTGTTGCATCGACCTAGAAGCGGGCGCTGTGCTACCCTGTAGCAGAATATACGCACTCACTGAAGCCGAGAATGAACACCTGAAGGAATACATCGAAACCAATTTGGCAAACGGCTTCATACGACATTCTACGTCCCCGGTATCCTCCCCTTTGTTTTTCATACCAAATAAAACGGGAGACCTGAGGACGTGCATCGATTACAGAGCGATCAATCGCATTACCATTAAGAATCGTTACCCGTTGCCCTTAATCCCAGTGTTGTTGGACCAAGTACGAGGATCCACCGTATACACAAAGTTAGATCTGCGAGGCGCGTATCATCTGGTACGCGTCAGAGAAGGTGACGAATGGAAAACGGCCTTTCGGACCAAGTTTGGCCTGTACGAATATCAGGTCATGCCTTTCGGGCTATGTAACGCCCCAGCAGCATTCCAGCACTTTTTAGATGAGGTGTTACGGGGTTACCTAGATGTCTTTGCCATCGTATACATCGATGACATCTTAATCTATTCTCGCAATGCTGCAGAACATCAGGGTCATGTGAAGGCTGTTTTACAGAGGCTACGGGAACATAAGTTGTATGCCAAGCTTGAGAAGTGCCAATTTCATCAAACCACAGTTGAATTCCTAGGGTTTTTCTTGTCACCTCAAGGCATCACAATGGATCAAAAGAAAGTGCAGGCCATTGCCAACTGGCCCTCTCCGAGCTCAGTGAAGGACATTCAAACAGTGTTGGGATTTGCCAATTTCTACCGCCGGTTTATTGACGGTTTTGCCAAGAAGGTCCGACCCATTACTCAACTACTACGAAAAGGAGTTCCTTTTCAGTGGAACGAAAAGGCTGAAGCTAGTTTTCGAACTTTAAAAGAAGCGTTCGTGACAGCACCAGTGCTGCAGCATCCAGACCCTTCTAAGCCTTACATCATAGAAACCGATGCGTCTAGTTATGCGGTGGGTGCTATTTTGTCGCAGCGGGACAACAATGGGCAATTACACCCAGTCGCTTACTACTCGCGAACATTGTTACCGGCAGAACAAAATTATGTTATAGCAGACAAGGAATTGTTGGCTATTAAGGTGGCCTTCGATGAGTGGCGTCATCACCTCATGGGAGCCCATCATCCTATTACCGTCTATACCGACCATCGTAACTTACAATTCTTGAAATCCGCCAGGGCACTCAGTCCGAGACAACTCAGGTGGGCCATGCAGTTCTCAGAATACGACTTTGTCGTCACATATCGACCTGGAGTGGAAAATCGAAAGGCAGACATACTCTCTAGGTATCCGGAGGCAAATACGGCTCTGTCAAAGACCATCGACGAACCCAAACCGATTGTGGATCCGGCACGAATAATCGGAAGGGTGGTGGTAGATGCCATATTTGAAAAAATCCGAAAAGCCATGTCTGCGCAAGACCTGGTGCAATGGGCTAGCAAAAGTCAAGAGCAAACCATCAAGGAGGGGTTGCCCTTTTTCAAATCAGCACTATACTTACCTACTACACCGCTTCGACAACAAGCCATCAGGTGGTGCCACGACTCCCCTTTCGTGGGTCATCCGGGAACACTGAAAACCAAGGAGCTAATCATGCGTCATTTCTGGTGGCCTAGTGTACAAAAAGACGTGAAGCAATATATATCAAGATGTGAAACCTGTTTGAGAAACAAAACTGAGCACAGAAAACCTGCAGGTCTGTTGCAACCCCTTCCGACTCCTTCGGCACCATGGCACACGGTATCGTTGGACTTAATTGTCGAATTGCCACCAAGTCGGGGGTTTTCAGCTATACTGGTTGTTGTGGACTACTTAACCAAAATGGCTCATTTCATACCGTGCAAAGGCACACCAACAGCCAGCATGTTAGCAAACTTGTTTTTACAGAACGTGGTACGGCTTCATGGTATACCGTATGGGATAGTTTCAGATCGTGGACCTCAGTTTACTTCGCGATTCTGGCAGGCTTTTTGCAAAACAGCAGGGATTGAGATTCGGTTGTCCACCAGTTACCACCCAGCAACAGATGGTCAAACCGAGAGACTTAATCAGACATTGGAACAATATTTGCGTTGTCTAACTCAAGGAAAAGAACACGAATGGGCAGAAGTAATTTGGTTGGCCGAACTGACTTACAACAACGCCGTACATGCATCAACTAAGGTCACCCCATTTTATTGTGCTTATGGCTACCACCCACGATTTCAGCCTGTGCCACATGAACCAGTGCCTGAAGTTCCGGCAGTCAGGGAGAGACAGAAACATTTGGAAAGCATCTGGCAAGCTGCGCAACACAGTCTAAATCTCGCTAAAGCCACTTACAAACATCATGCTGACAAGAAGAGGAGACCAAGTCCACCATACCAGGTGGGGGATCAAGTGTGGCTTTCGACACGCAATCTTCATCTACAGGGCTCCCGCAAATTTAGCCCTCGTTTCATTGGCCCATTTCCGATTAAAGCTCTGGTTGGCCCTGTAGCAGCGAAGTTAATCTTACCCCCATCCATGAATATACACCCGGTGTTTCACATCTCATTACTCAAACCAGCCCCAGCTTCTATAACATCCAAGAAACCTCCTCCTGTCTTGAGAGATGGTATTCCAGAATATGAAGTCCACAACATCCTAGACTCACACCGTAAACAGGGATCACTCTGGTATTTGGTGGACTGGAAGGGGTATGGCCCGGAAGATCGCTCATGGGAGCCCGCTGGTAATATTCATGCTCCTCGGCTCCTCCGCCAATTTCATGTGTTACACCCCACTAAACCAGGACCTGCTGGAGGGAGGGGGAGTACTGTCAGGGCTGGAGCAATTGGCAGTGTTTTGGGGGTTTTGGGGGGAGTTAAGAGGGCTCTGGGGAGTTCAACCACCTTGTCCAGGCGCGTTCTCCTTCCATTTTGCAGAACAAAGGCCCAAGGAAGGAGAACCGCCCAGAGACTACATTGCCCAGCAGGCCATGCGCTTCACGGGCCTGCTGGGAGGAAAAGGACCACACGCGCGCTACTGCGCATGCGCGAGCCGCGCCCAGAGAGGAGCGCTCGTAATCCTGACCATCGGCCAGAGAGGACGTGTTCGCCTCGAGCTCCTGCAGGCACGCCTACGCGGGGCACCGCCCGCCAGCTCAACCCCCGGCCCCGCGTACATGCAAAGATAAGTACACGTCTTATTCATAGTCAGCTGATTTATCCCGTGAGGGGGAAAAGTGTTACGCACTGAGGAATACTTCTGTTGACATTGTCGGCAGCACGAAAAGTCGAGTTAAACGTTTTGCATGCAGAGCATGATACTAACCCGGAGTTGGAGTTAGCTTGGCGGTGAAGTAACCGCACCCTTAACTAATCGTTAACCCGTTAGGGAACGCTCTTTTGGAACGGCAATTTCGCACGCACGTGCACTGACTTTGTTTTGGCTATTTTCAGCTTATTTGTTTGAACGGTCCGGTGAGACTTATCACGCCCATCAACACGAAAAGGCCGAAGGACCTAGAACTCCGCAGAACACTGAGCTAAGTGTCTCAGCACCTCGTGTGCATGTTATTGTTTGTTGTTACTATTGCACAGGGTAAGGTGGGAACGTGTATCTACATTTTGGTGGGGAGTTACCATAACATGAAGTGATGTTGGGAGGGTTTGCCTTCATGAAGTAATGAGGGCGGAGCTCTTGTTTGAGAAGGCAGTGTGAAAACCAAGGCAGCCCTAGAGAATACTGATCTAGGGATAAGTTGGTTAGAGGCTCCAATACAAAGGCCTCCAAGGAGAATTTCTGTGAGAGTGGATGGTAGTGAGAAAGTGTGTGTGAGCCAAGTTATCGCCAACAACCATCAGCAAGAGGAGAACCGGAGCCGAGGGGCATGTTTCCCCTAATCCCCCTTTCCCATCCATTGTGAATCCCTAAACCTCTTTCCGGTGATCCTGAACTCCCTCTACCCATCCATTCAACGAACCCTAACCCTCTTTCCCCAGAGGGTTGCGGTGGCCTGTGGTTTCCGTTTCCCAGGTGCCAAGACCCAATGGGGAGGGAGGAGTTTGTGCTGCCTCTGCGCCTGTCAAGAGGAGTGAGGATCTGACACCATCAGCATTGCTATGTTGGACACCTGGCCTATGCTCAATGGTGAAGTCGAAGCCTTGTAGACTTATGGACCACCTAAGCAACTTTGGATTCTCCCCCTTCATGTTCATTAGCCACTTTAACGGCTTATGGTCAGTTTGCACAGTGAAGTGGGTCCCATAGAGGTAGGGCCTCAGCTTCCTTAGGGCCCACACAACAGAGAAACATTCTTTCTCTACCGTGGACCATCTGAGCTCTCTGTCCATAAGCTGGCGACTAATAAAACCGATAGGGTGTTCCTTACCCTTCCCATCTACTTGTGATAGTACAGCTCCTATCCCAGTGTCAGAGGCATCCGTCTGCACGATAAAAGGTCTTTGATAATCCGGGGCCCTTAGGAAAGGGGCCTGGCACAAGGAGTTTTTTAAGCCATTGAAGGCCTTCTCACACTCGTCGGTCCAAGTTACCTTCTTGGGTTTCTTCGGAGTTGTGAGGGCAGTCAGAGGAGCAGCTATGGTGCCATAGTCTGCCACAAAAGTGCGGTAATACCCCGTGAGTCCTAAAAAGGCTCTCACTTGGGTTTGCGTAGTGGGGGTAAGCCAGTCTTGTACTGCTTGTACCTTACTGGATAGAGGCTGTCTCCTCCCTCCACCTACTTCATGTCCAAGGTAAACCACTGAGCCTTGTCCATTTTGGTGAGGGGCCACTCGGACACCCTCAAAAGAGCTAACTGAAGGACTGCTTGGGAACAGGTCGGGGAGAGGTTCAGACTCCTCTTCCTCAACGTCTGAAGCCAATAGCAGTGCTGCGATTTCGACGCTTGGGACGAAAGCCTTCAGCCTATTCACGTGAAACACTTTTAGAGCCTGTCCAGGCCTTCCAAGGTCTACTGAATAGTTAACCTCACCCAGGGGCTCCACCACTGGGTAAGGGCCTGACCATTTGTCCTGTAAAGCTCGAGGCCTTATGGGATTCATGATCAGGACTTGCTGACCAAGTGTAAAGTGGATGAGGGAAGCTTTCATGTCGTACCAATGTTTCACCAGCGCTTGCCCTGCCTTCAATTTATCACTAGCCAAGCCCACCAGAAGTACCATCCGTTTTCTGAGCCCTAGCACATAATCAACTACATTGGTAGTAACAGGGGGAGTGGGCATCTCCCATCCCTCTTTGACGATGGCTAAGGGTCCCCGTACGGGATGACCGAACAGAAGTTCGAAGGGGCTGAAGCCAACACCCTCCTGTGGTACCTCTCGGTAGGCAAACAGTAAGCATGAAACAAGAAGATCCCATTTTCTTCTCTGAGGCTCCTCCAGAGCCCCAATCATGCTCGTTAATGTCCTGTTGAAACGCCCCCCCAGACCATCGGTCTGGGGGCGGTATGCAGAAGAGAACCTGTAGGTGACCCCACATTCTTTCCACATAGCCTGCCTATACTTCGACATAAAGTTGCTGCAATGATCCGACACAACTTCTTTAGGGAAGCCAACCCTAGTAAATATGCCGAGTAAAGCTTCTGCAACTGACTTGGCAGTTACAGTTTTCAATGGGATGGCCTCAGGATACCTGGTTGCATGGTCGACCAGCACCAGGATAAACCTATTGCCCGAGGATGTTTGCGGGTCAAGGGGACCAACCATGTCGATCCCTACCCTTTCAAATGGTACCCCCACAACTGGGAGCGGTACCAACGGAGCTTGGATTGTCGCACCAACCTTACCAGACAACTGGCAGGAGGCACAACTCCTGCAGTGACTTTCTACTTGCACCCCCATCTTGGGCCAGTAGAAGTGCATGGATAACCTTTGCTTGGTCCTCTTCATACCAAGGTGACCAGCAAGGGGAACTTCATGCGCCAACTGCAGGAGGAAGGGCCTAACAGCAAGGGGAACCACCAACCTCCTATGGTCTCCTTCTGTAGACTCTGTGGGCTCACTATACAGGAGTCCACCTTCCTGGTAAATCCTATGCATCCCAGGAGGTTCACCCTCAAGCTGGGAGCAGGCCTGTCTCCTTAGGCCTTCCAGAGATGGGCACTCACGTTGGCCTTTACTGAATTCGTCCCTATCAGGACCTCCTTCAACTAACAAGTCTTTTAGTTCAGGATGATCGTTGGGGTCGAATACTTCAGGCATCGCCACCTCCTCGTCAGGCCCGGGCGATTGACCAACTTCCTCCACCGCAGTGGTAGGCGAGCTCCGGGGAATATTCTCTTTCCCTCGTTTTGACTTGTAGACTCCTTTCGCCTTGGGTTTCCCCTTTGGCTGGTGCGGCGTATTGGACTTGGCCAATGCTGCCCGTGCTTGAGAGCGTGTGTAGGGTCTTTCGGCAGTGTCTCCTACGAGCCCTAAAGCTCTGAGATCATTACCCAACAAGACCTTTCCCGGGACGTTTCTCTGAATGCTCACTGGAATCCTGACTGCTGTACCATTTAAAGTAAGATTTACAGGTATTACTGGAAACATACGGAGGGGGCCGTCAGCCAACTTAGTGGGCATCAGAGTAGCTCTGGCAACTTCCTCTGAGTCTACCAAGGTAGAATCCACTACAATGCGACTGCACCCACTATCCCTAAGAGCTGGAGTATCTACTCCATTGATCAGCACACTGTCTTTAAAGTAGTGCTTGGTATTATCCGGAATCCTAGCATAAGCCTCTGCGACTTTAGGCTCCCAGGAACCCAGGGACACTAAAACTACCTCAGCCTCTATCCCACTGGGAAATGAGTCTGAGGAGAAGGATGCTCCTGTAATCTCTTCTTCCTCGTAGGAGGAGAAGGCCAGATTAGCGGAGTGGACCCCCAAAGGTCTAACCTTACACCGGGGATCCCCCTTCACATGGTCAGTTGCTCCACAAGAAAAACAAGCCCCAGTGGGTCTGTTTACGTAGGGAGGCTTATTGTAACCAGAGTTCTGTTTCGGAGGCGAACCTCCACTACCCTGTGAGTTCTCTTGTGTCGTACCCTTGTTTTTCTTTTTGTGGCCCTTATGGGAAGAAGATTTAGCAGATTCCCCACCCTCCATATCTTTGGATTTTTTTCCTTCCTCCTGCTTACCAGGTTGAGTTTTGTCCTTATGGGACACTCGATGTGACACCCATAAGTCTGCTGCAATGGCCAGCTTCTTAGGATCTATCTCCTTCGAATCGGCCAAATGCTGCTTAAGCTCCGGGGAAGAAGAAGCAAAAATATGTTCCAGCATGACAAGATTTATCATGCCTTCGAAGGTAGAAACCTTATAACCTTCGACCCAGCCAGTTAAGTTTTTCAAAGATTCAGCGACATAAGATACCCAAGTACCACCTTCCTTTTTCTTATACTCTCGAAAACGCTTTAAATATTGGGCCGGAGTCTTCCCAAACTTTAAAATGAGAGTTTGCTTTAACATTGCGAAATCAGCTCGCTCAGCCTTCGACATTTCCATGATGGCACTACAGCCAGAATGGGGCAGTCTACTGAGCAACCACGCAATCTTATCAGCATTGTCAACTTCTTGAACTTCGCATGCATACTCAAACGCATTCAGCCAGTCCATAATGTCATTCCTTTCTTCATACACACTGAGCAGATCTTTCGGAAACCGTGGATGAGAGGAAGCCCCAGACCCATGTCCAGGACCCTTGGACCCATTTGCAACATGAAGCTTGGCCAGTTCCAACTGGTGATCCCTGTCTTTCTGTTTTTCTGCCTGTTCGATTTTTAGTTTGGCTATGCTGAATTCAAGCTCCTGCTGCCTAAACCGCAGCTCTTGCTTCTTGAATTCAAGCATAGCCTCCCCATCAGCACTGGCAGAGGAAACATTAGACATCTCGTCCTCCCTGTCCTCGTGGTCGTGATGGATCAGTGCAGCGGCAGAACCGTCGGTTCTACCAGTGAGAGCAGCCCCACCACCTTCTGCACTGTCCTCGGAAGTCATAGCGTCAAGCTGCGCTTCTTGCCACGCCACGATTCTCTGGATCATTTCCAATTTTGTGCCTTGAGAGGAAACACCTCTCTCCGCACACATCTTTTTCAGCGTTTCTGATTTGGAAGCATTTAAAGTTAACAAGGTATTTGTTTCCATACTGTTTGATAGGACTATGGCCTTTTTAAAGTTATACTACAACAATTCACTACGTGTACTGGTTGGAATAACCTGAAATGCCTTAGTTCGTGCGCAACACTGGATACCTTCAGTCGTATCCCACCGCTGTACACCAATTTGTTAAGACGGATTTCTGAACTCTGTCCTGGTGGCGCAGAAGTTCAGAAGGCCAACCTAATTACTTGGAACAGGGTAACCTCTGGACAAGCCAGACCAATCAAGGTAGCGATCGCGGCGGTCAAGACTAGGTCTCAAGAGGGGTGAGGGTGACTGAAAGCCCGCAATGAGCACACAAAGCAAGAGCGCTTACAAACTACTCCAAACAGTTGTTATATCAAAAATATATACACATTTATTTTAAGGCCTTTAAAACAATGACCGTAGCGAGAAAATCACTATATCACAATATTAAACCAACACATACCATATCAACACAATATATATACAAATACAACAGTCGCTAGCGTTATAAGCACGAAATGTGTAGTCCACCTGAAAGGGAAGGAAAACAGGCAGTGCGATAACGCTTTAGACTCAGTTCGCCTTCAGAGGCACCTAACTAGATGGAAGTCCGAGCCCTGCGAAGAGTGGAGCCTTGTGCTCAAAGTACCTGCCACGCCGGTGCCAACGGGCAAAAGGAGAAGCTCTTCGGAGGAAGTCAGGCAGTTCGGGTTAGTGCACAACAGAAGGAGAACAGGTTCCGCGACTCAAGCGCAGCCTCCACAGCGAGCAGAAGCAGAGCGCGAGTACGGACAAAAGGGGGCTGTTTTTACACAGCGGGGAAAAGCAATGGGCTACTGCAGGAGGGCGACCAGATCCTAGCTAAACTACTCACCGGTCCCCGAAGCAAGCAGACCCAGGCTTCTCCACGTTAGTTTCAGCAGCTGGCAGGTTCAGAAGAGCAGGGAACGCCTCGTAGTCGTGTAGAGCAAAAAGACGTCCCAATCGACGAAACCAGCACAGTTTGTTGCCGCAGCAGGACAACGGAGCGGCCGTGTGTATTCAAGCCAAATGAACACTCCTCCCTTCAGACTTGGGAACGCCAAGTGTACGAAGCGTGGGAGAGTGACAAGGACTCGAAATACAACACAACCTGGCGGCGGTTACAGAGCAGGACTCCCTTGTAAGCTGGTCAGTCAACTGGATGGCCCAGAGACACTTCCGAAGGCTTACTTGGCAGGAGTTGATGAAGTCGCCGGGAATAGCTGTTCCTGCTATTCCAAAGGTCGAAGCACCAGTACAGGCCTTCTGGTTCGATCCAAGGAGGAAAGGGTTTCACAGGACGACAGCAGTGCAAAGGAGGATTCCTTCAGCGGGTCACCAGTGATTCCTCGGTCCAGCCTCGTGGTTGCAGGATACTTGGCTCCTGTATTCCTTCGTTCGTGAGAACTCAGGAGATCGACATGGTAGTGGTGTTTCCAGCTCCCTCTTATCCACGGTTCCCTTCGCGCCAAAACGGAGGGGAGCCCATGGGAGATCCGCTCATCAACACACATACCATACGTGGACCAATCACGGACCACGGTGGTCCCAGGCATTCACACCACCCTAGACTCTCTGGCACCCAGGATGTGTATTGGGACCAGACATCCCAGCCCACACCCTGGAGGCACACAAACGACATGTAGAAGCCCGCGAAAGCAACCACGTTTCGCGGGAAAGTACATGCCCAAATAAGGAAGGCCCCGGGTCGCTCGACCTGGGGAAGGTGAAGGGAGCAAGACGGTCAGTGGACAAGACAAAGGAGCCTCGTGGTCTGGCCATTTTGGGAGCCAGGCCACCATTTTGGGCTCAGTGCGAAAAACGTGCTCAGAACGCCAAAAGGAGCTCAAAATAAACAAAACGATCGCGGCCACCATTCGAGTCCCTGAATGACTTGCACCGATCAAAATACCATCCTAAAAGAGTATCTAGGGCCTGTAGAAGGCTAGAGACCCAAGAGAGCTGTAACTTAGCTTACAGTGCCCTCTTGTGTCATGTTGCACTAAAGCCGCAACACGATAAAAGAAACTACGGGAAACAGCGTTCCCCGGTACTGACTGTCTTAAGGGCATGTCAGTTTCCCCGTAAGAAAAGGAGCGAAAGCCCAGAGGAGTGCGGCAGAAGGCTGCACTTCTCTGGCAAAGTCAAGAACAAGGTGAAAAACAACAGCAAAAAGGTTAGGGGTTGCCACATGGAAGGAAAATTACTTACAATTACGAAATCTTTCCTAACAGCAGTGCAACGACCTCCAGCTTTCCTCCACGTCGAGATCTCCTCTTCCCCTGGACGATGCACTGACTTGCACCCGCTGCCAGGAACAACTGCCCCCGCTGGAGCTTTCTCACCATTTCAGGTACTGAGTCCCGCCTGGTCTCCCTTGCAACAGACTGTTCAAGGTGTCCCGTAAATCCTTGACTTTCTATCCTGGGGTGACTTGGGACCTACTAACTAACTTTTCCTACCTTGAGCCAACCCTTTTTGAACTCTTTGCAACGACTCTTTAAAAGTACTATTCAGCTGTGTGATCTTGGACACATTCCGCCTTGCTCTCTTCAAGAGTGGGCCTGGCCTATGACTTTCTTGCTCCTCAGTAGATTCTGCCTTTTCTGACTTGCTCTGGTTCTCCTAAATGTTGGTATTGTGTATGTTCCTAATTCTGCCTTTTTCCCTCCCTTTTTAATTAATTTATTGGAGTGCCATCTTAGGCTAAGCGCTCACCTCTGTCTGAAAATAAGTGGTGTTTTAACTAAGACTTGTTCAATAAGTGATCATGGATGTGTATATATTAAGAGTGACTGTGTTTGAACTTGCTTGCCATATTAGTGTTAGTGTATTTTACAAAGTGTGTTTTAAAATAAATAATTATATACTTTTATACCCAAGCTCTGGTCAGTGTTTGCTTGTGCTACTGTATTTTGGGTACCTATCTTGTAAACTCTATATACTGTCTAACTCTTCTTGAGAGAAGTCTGGCTGCTCTGCCACAGCTACCAGGTAAATCTGGGTTTTACAGACTGCTACCAATTGCATTTACTGCCAACACCTATAGTCTTAAGCCTTTTGCAGTGGTCCCTAAAGGAACTGCACAGGTTTCTGCCTAACACTGGTGTACAGCGGTGGGATTTGTATTGAGTATACATTTTAGTGTGCTTATAGATACCTTAGTGCAACTAACCACAAAGCTTAGCACTAAAAAGTTTATTTTCTAACCTGTCAACTATGGAAAGTTATAGTCAAGAGCCCCTTGCTACAAAAACTGCTGATTGTTTAAGTGTTCTCTGTAAGCATAAGAATCTCCTGACTAAAGGCAAGAAAATGGAGCTAATAGAAAGGTTGTTAGCAAACCAAAGTCTGGATGGTGGTTCAGAGGAACCTACCCCTCCAGCAAATGTAGATAACAGTAATGATATTGATATTTATCCTAGTATTGATAATCTTGAGTCAGAACCAGAAGAGGAGGGTGAGGATGATGTAGTTGTCCCCCCTAGGCCTCTACCTGCTCTGCCAGCTGTACCTACTGGACCTTTGCCAGGTCCCACATTTAGTCCCCAATATCTGGAACTAGAGAAAATGAAACTGGAATTGGAGTTTAAGAAACTTAATACTCAAGCAGAACAAAGACACCAAGAACTGAATCAAGAACTAAGGCTCAGGGAAATGGAGCTAAAGCATGAGTTAGAAATGAAGAAATTGTCTGTTGAAAATGCTTCTCTCTCCGGATCCTCTAGGAGTTCCAGTCCCAAAAGACCCCGGATGCCTAAAGAGCTTGTGGGTATGTATGAGCCTAAATTGGATGTGTTGGATTGGTTGAGTTTGTTTGAGTATAATCATGGGCTCCAGAACATTACAGGAAATGAGTTACTTTCCTGGTTGTTCTCTAGGCTCCCCCCTGTTGCAACTGATGTGGTAATGGAGTTGGGGGAGGAGGATAAGAAGGATTATGAATGTGTTAAACTAGCTTTGATAGCTAGATTTGGGAAGACCCCTTCCCAGTACCTTAAGAGGTTTAGGACCCTCAAAAAGCATGATGGTACCCCTTGGGCTACCTGGCTGAGTGAAAGTTTGAAGAACTTAGAGGGATAGATTAAGGGTTACAAGGTGAACACTTATGAGGGAATGTAGAATCTTGTGATGATGGAGTCAATTTATGATGCCTGCTCTCCTGAGCTCAGACAGCACGTGGCTGATTCAAAGGAATTACATTCCAGAAAACTAGCTAAGGCTGCTGACTTTTGGGTTGCCAACAGGGCTACTCACAAGGACTCTGGGGTAACTCAGAAAAAGGATGAGGGAAACAGCCAATAAAGGACTCCGAAGAGAATTCTAATAATTCCAATCCCAAAGAGGGCCCCAAACAAAACAATAAGGGTAAGCCACAAGGGAAACCGAATCAGGCTAGTGTACCTTCTGGTGCCAAACCAGAATGAGGTCAGAGCAAGCCACCATTCCAGAAAGCATTTGGAAAATGCTATGTTTGTAGCTCGCCTGACCATGTGAAAGGGGATCCCAGATGCAAGGGTAAACCTTCAGGTGTCTGCACTGTCTCCTTAGCCTTCGCTCCAGAGGAGGAAGTACAGATGGCCAGTGGAAACTTTCTGTTACTAGCTGATGAACCCATTGTAGTCTCAGCTAGTGTTTCTTTAGTGTCGCTGGGGTTGTGGAAGCAACAGAATTTAGATGTATATAATTCTATCCCAGTTAATACTAAAGAGTATTATAAGGACAGTGTCCAGGTGAATGGTCAGGAGACTCCTGCCATTAGGGACACTGGGGCCAGTATAACTGTGGTGGATAAATCATTTTTTCAGGCAGAGGATGTTGCTAAGGCACCCAAATGCCTCACCAAATTAGCTGGAGGGCCTGTGCAGATGCTTCCCCAGTTACCAGTTCTCATCCAGTGTAATGACATGACTGTGAAGATACCTGTCAGCATACAAAGTCAGGTACCAGGAAGGGTTCTGTTGGGTAATGACCTGAAGACTCTTGGAGTAGTGTCACATACCCCAGACCTCCGAGTAAAAGGTTACAGGAGCTCACCAGACGTGCAAGGGAGAGAACCATGAGAGGTACTCCCAAGGAGATGATGAAGAAGGATATCACTCCTACTCCACTGGAGTTACAACTTGCTATCTCAGAACAACAAGAAGCAAAGGGGAAACCCAAGACTTCTAGGAAACAGCCAGCAGCAAGCACTCCAGTACTTCCAACAAAGACTTCCCCTAGGTTGTCCAAAGTTAGACCTGTAACTCCACCTCCAGCTGAGGCTGAGAGGGGGGTAAAGCCCTGTGTGGTAGAGCTAGACTCTGAAGAGGAGCTAGTGGAAGGCCAAGAACTCATTGGAGATCTGGATCCTGTTGACCATCCTGAGCTGCAGTCTTTACTGGCAGAAGGTGGACCCAACAGGGCAGACTTCTGTAAGGGACAGAGGGAATGTCCAACTCTGGAAGGTCTTCACCAATAGGCAACTTCTCAGGCTGTTGGGCAAGAGCCTGGGAAGTATAGGTTGCACTGGGAAGATGGCCTCTTCTACAGTGAACCAACTGAGTCTGCACCTGGAGACTACAAGCGGCTTGTAGTACCTCAAGAAAACAGACAACAGTTCTTGCAACTGGCCCATGAGATTCCTTTGGCTGGTCACTTGAGTTTCAAGAAGACCAAGGAAAGGCTCTCACTCTACTTTTATTGGCCAAAAATGGGGGCTGAGGTAGATAGGTTTTGTAAGAGCACATCTGCCAAACTTCTGGTAAGGTTGGTTCCAAGAATGTGGCACCTTTAGTGCCTCTCCCAGTTGTGGGAGACCCATTTGAGAGGGTAGGGATTGACATTGTTGGTCCCCTTGATCCCTCCCACCTCCTCAGGCAACAGGTTTATCCTTGTTGTAGTAGACCATGCTACTAGGTACCCCGAGGCAATTCCTATGAGGACTGTTACAGCTCAGGCTGTGGCTAAGGCCCTCCTTGGTATTTTTTTTACCAGGGTTGGGTTTCCTGAGGAAGTAATCTCTGACAGGGGGTCAAATTCTATGTCCCACTACATGAAAGCCATGTGGAAAACCTGTGGAGTTACTTACAAGTTTTCTACCGCCTACCACCCTCAGGCAAACGGTTTGGTAGAAAGGTTCAACAGAACCATGAAGAGCATGATATGTGCTTTAGAAGACCCCCTTAAAAGAAAGTGGGACATCCTATTGCCATGCCTTCTCTTTGCTTATAGAGAAGTCCCTCAGGAGGGAGTAGGTTATTCTCCCTTTGAACTTCTTTATGGCCATCCAGTCACAGGTCCATTGGCCCTGATTAAGGAGGGGTTGGAGAGTGCTCTTTCCCCCAAGCCAGTCAGAGTGACTGACTATGTGATAGGTCTCCGGAGGAGAATGTCACACATGATGGCAGAAGCTAGTGATAACCTGAAAGCTGGGCAAGCTTTGGTCAAGCATTGGCATGACCAAAAGGCTAACATGGTTGAGTTTACTCAAGACCAGCTAGTTCTAGTTATGATCCCCACAAGGCAGAGGACCTTGCAAGATAAATGGATGGGACCCTTCAAGGTTGTGGGTAAACTTGGAGAGGTGAACTATCTGGTGGACTTGGGCAATCCCAAGGAGGCTCCCAGAGTCTTCCACACCAACCGACTAAAGGCGCATGTCTCCTGGCCTGAAGTAGGAGCCTTGCTCCTGGCTTCAACAGAAGAGGAAGAAGAGAGTGAAGCTCTCCCTGATCTCCTCAGAGGCTTACCCTTGGATGAAAAGATTGAAGGAGTAGATCTCTCTTCAAATCTGACACCTGAGCAACAAGAAGAGTCCAAATCTATGTTAAATCAGTTTGCCTCCTTGTTCTCACTTTCACCAGGCTTGACCCCCTGGGGCCAGCATGATATACTCACTGGTGACTGTCTGCCAGTCAAAAGCAGAGGATATAGAATGTCAGAATATGTAAGGACCCACATCAAAGGAGAGGTCAAGAAGATGCTTGATCTCGGGGTGATAGAGCCCTCTACTAGTCCATGGTCTAGCCCAGTTGTGTTAGTACCAAAGGCAGGATCCAAAGAATTGAGATTCTGTGTGGATTATAGAGCTCTTAATGCAGTCACCAAGACTGATGCCCACCCTTTGCCAAGGACAGATGAGTTGGTGGATAGACTTGGTTCAGACAAGTTCCTCAGCACATTTGACCTTACGTCAGGCTATTGGCAAATAGCCCTGACAGACCATGCCAAGGAGAAAACTGCATTTGCTATCCAAGTTGGCTTATACCAATTTAAGGTTATGCCTTTTGGACTGAAAAATGCACCTGCAACATTCCAAAGGATGGTAAATCAGGTTCTGGCTGGGATGGAGGACTTCTGCATAGCATACTTGGATGACATTGCAGTATTCAGCCAATCCTGGGAAGAGCATGTTAACCACCTAGGACATGTTTTGCAGGCTCTTGGATAGGCCAATCTGACCATAAAGGCAAGTACATGCCAGATTGGTCAGAGTAAGGTGGTCTACCTTGGGCATGAGGTAGGAGGTGGAGAAATAAGGCCTTTGCTCAGTGAGATTGAAGCTGTGCAAAATTGGACAACACCTACTACTCAAACCCAGGTGAGAGCCTTTGTAGGCCTCACTGGGTATTACAGGAATTTCATAGAGAACTCTGGGACCATAGCTTCTCCACTGAATGTAATCTCCTCCCCAAAATTCCCTAAGAAGGTCAAATGGAATGAGGAGTGCAATCAGGCCTTTGAAAACCTGAAGAAAGCTCTGTGCCAAGCACCAGTATTGAGAGCTCCTGACTATCACCAAACTTTCACTGTGCAGACAGATGCTTCTAATGTAGGTATAGGTGCAGTCCTTAGCCAACTGGATGAGAAAGGTACGGAGCACCCCATTTGCGTCATCAGCAGAAAGCCGAAGGATCCTGAGACAAGGTGGGGAACAATTGAAAGAGAATGTTTTGCTATTGTGTGGGCACTGAAGAAGTTTAGGCCATACTTTTATGGTTCTACTTTTGTCATTCAGACTGACCACCAACCCTTGAGATGGTTGATGCAAATGAAGGGGGAAAACCCAAAACTATTGAGATGGACAATCTGCCTGCAAGGGTTTGATTTCACCATTGAGCACAGGTCAGGGTGTCACCACCAAAATGCTGATGGTCTCTCTAGGATGTATGTCATCGACTAGAGGTATGAGATTAATCCAGGAGTGGATTAAATCCTCCTATCCCTTAGTCTGGGGGGTCGAGTGTTAGGGAGAATTCTCTGTTAAGGCTAATTTCCCAAACCTAGTGAGTCCCCCGCCAGCTTTGCTGTATTTTTGGGGTTTATTTTTTTCTCCTGCTAAGAGTGAGGCTCTTTTTCTCCCACTCTTAGACATGATTTGAGATATCCTTTGACTTTGTAATGTGTTTAATGGGCTATGGGGTCTTTTACTCCATAGGGTTTCATGTATTTATGGTAAGTGTGTTACACAGCACCCTCAGTGCAATAACACAGAGGTGTCATAGTGACCCCCAAAAACATAGACTCCATACTCTGGGACTGACTACTGTCTCCCAGGGCATGTAAAGTCACCATTGACTTTACTAGTCAAGAACAGAACCAGTACAAACCATCATATTGTGGAAGTACTGGTAGGGGTAATTAGATTGCCCCTGGGTCTGTTTTTCGAGGGGGCACTGTGCAGTCCCCCCACGTCGAGTTTCTGGCTGGTGGCAGTGGTTACCATGCAAAATATTCCACCAGAATATTTCCTATGGGATTTTCCCATTCATTTTAAACGCACCAATTTTTGGTGCAATGTTAAAGATACCGCTGGGTTATTTATTTAATATTTATTCCCCAGTTGGGTCTTTTTGCCAGGACTCTGTTTTAAAATGGCGTTTGTGTTCGCCTCAGTAACTCCAACCCAAGTCGAGCCCTTTATTCCACTTTTTGGCAGGCTTCTCTACAGAAGCCTCCAAAAGTGGTGCCATTCTGTCTGGGTCTACAGAATGTGTGGGAGGGGGGTTTAGGCACCCTGGACTGAGTTGCCTCGGCAACTCAAGTCACACTCTTGTGTGATTGGCCCAGTGGTGAGCCGCCCGGCTCACCACTTAGCATGTTTGAGTGACAGCTAGGACTGATGAATGGGGGTTTTCTGCATAAAAGCAGGGCTTTGGGGACTGGAACTTCAGAAGTCGCCACAGGACCAAAGAATCCGAAGAGGGAGAAGCTGAGCCGACCTGCAATGACGACACCACTGGTGGAGCACTGCTGAACTGTCTCACCACTTCCCAACGACAGAGAAGATCTTCATCCCGGAGAGTCTTCTTCCTCTGAGCTGGTGGGGATAACCAGTTTGCCCTCTTTTTCACCTTCCTGGATCGTCCCGTGGTCGAAATCGCGCGTGCCAAGCACCCCGGTGGCCTGATAGCCACGCTTCACCACTGCCGTGAATAAAAGGGTAGTACCTTTTAACCGGGAAACTCTGTGGCTGGTTTCTTCCCTGGCAGTGCAACGACCTCCAGATTTCTTCCAAGTCGAGATCTCCTCTTCCCCTGGACGATGCACCGACTTGCACCCGCTGCCAGGAACAACTGCCCCCGCTGGAGCTTTCTCACCATTTCAGGTACTGAGTCCCACCTGGTCTCCCTTGCAACAGACTGTTCAAGGTGTCCCGTAAATCCTTGACTTTCTATCCTGGGGTGACTTGGGACCTACTAACTAACTTTTCCTAACTTGAGCCAACCCTTTTTGAACTCTTTGCAACGACTCTTTAAAAGTACTGTTCAACTGTGTGATCTTGGACACATTCCGCCTTGCTCTCTTCAAGAGTGGGCCTGGCCTATGACTTTCTTGCTCCTCAGTAGATTCTGCCTTTTCTGACTTGCTCTGGTTCTCCTAAAGTGTTGGTATTGTGTATGTTCCTAATTCTGCCTTTTCCCCTCCCTTTTTAATTAACTTATTGGAGTGCTATCTTAGGTTAAGCGCTCACCTCTGTCTGAAAATAAGTGGTGTTTTAACTAAGACTTGGTCAATAAGTGATCAGTGATGTATATATATTAATAGTGACTGTGTTTGAACTTGCTTGCCCTATTAGTGTTAGTGTATTTTACAAAGTGTGTTTTAAAATAAATAATTATATACTTTTATACCCAAGCTCTGGTCAGTGTTTGCTTGTGCTACTGTATTTTGGGTACCTATCTTGTAAACTCTATATACTGTCTAACTCTTCTTGAGAGAAGTCTGGCTGCTCAGCCACAGCTACCAGGTAAATCTGGGTGGTACAGACTGCTACCAATTGGGTTTACTGCCAACACCTGTAGTCTTAAGCCTTTTGCAGTGAAAAGAGATTGTGCGTTTAAAGTGATAGAAAGCTATCAAAACATAAGAAAGTTAAGCTGTAAGCAAAATGAATACAGTCAATCAGTTTACACCTGTACATATGCTTGGAACCGCAAGAAGGCTAAGAAAACAGTGCGACTTGCTATGATAAGTAGAAGAATAGCAAGGCAAGCACCATTATACATAATCTACCTCAAACGAAGCACAGTGTTATAAGTGCGATTCTAGAAGAATAGCAAGGCAAGCACCATTATACATAATCTACCTCAAACGAAGCACAGTGTTATAAGTGCGATTCCACTTTGCACAAAAAGCAGAATCAACTCAGGTTCCTAGAGGCCAAACAAGACAAGATTCATATTCTGGCAAAACGAGAAGAGACGCCTGAATCGGAACTCGGCAGATGCAACTCGTGCCAGGACAGCCAAGGTCAAACCAATAGAAGGAATGAACAGTAGCTACATCTAATTAAAACGTAAAAACAGAATATCCTGTCTCTGAAAGGTTGAGATAAGGAAGCGTAGACAGGTGGTAGAGCTAAATAAGAATCAAATACACAAATTGAGAGAAACAAGACAAATTCACGGTGTGGGTATCACGTGACCAGCCGAGCGAGAAGGAGCACGGGTTCACACCTACGCTTGGCATCCGCTCAGGCAGAGATATCAGAACTTTTCCAGACAGAAGTTGCAGTTTCGAGGCCAACCACAGTAAAATAATTGACATAGTTGCTGAAGCGATGATTGATTGTATCCTTAATTAGAGGAAGGCCGGGTAGCTGAGGGGCACCCTGCACCTGGCTGACCATTGTGCGTGCTGCTAAGCAAAGTGGAAATGTATGCATGGACCAAATAATATAGGGTCCTATAGTTAGTAGAACCAATGGGACATCGTACATTTAGTGACGTCTACAGTAGTCATATTTGAAGGAAGGGCTTAGACGCCCACCTGACCAACTACCAATCCCCTCACTCTGTTACCATATACAGATATAGTACCTATATTAAAGTTACCTTTTCCTAACCAATAGAATTGCATGTTAACTTTTGAGTGTTATACTTTGATAATGATGAGTTTTGAGTATAAATGTTACTACTTATATGAAGTTCATTGGAGTTGAATTGAGAAGGACAATCGCATCACTGCTGATTTCTATGACTCCACATGTTTTGTACTTGTCATTAAACGGACTCCCTTTGCCAAACCATTGAGTTGTCCTTATTGATTGGTGTTGGAGTAGTACATCTGCACCCCCATCCATCTCAAGGGTGCAGCTATCTCGTCTTAAAGTACTTCGGAGCAAGCCTCGGCTCAATGGGCTAGCCGGGGGTCTCCGGAGTACACTATAGTAAAGGCATTGCTTGTATTCATCATTTATTATATCACGATACTCTAATCCCTTTTCATACTCTAGCCTCTAGCCTATATCTTCGACCTGTATGATTCAGACTGTGCTGCGTATACAGAAGTTGGTAAAGTAATTACCTTGTCATTACCAAATCTTTCACAACGGACCCCTTCCATCCAATTTCAGAATCTTCTTGCAAATGTGGGTTCAATAAAACTACAACAATTTATAAATTCTTTATTTCTTATTCCAACGCGTCAATTACTAATCAACACGTTGAAAATGGATGGATCAATTATCTTTCTAGCAAATATCCTGCTGCCATATGGGAAAAGGTATGACTGCAAATCTTTAACATATCTAAAGCCACAAATCTAACTCAGACTGCCTTTTTTAGTTTGAGTAGAGCCTACCTGACTTCGTAATGCATTTCTAGATTTGCTTCCAACTTGACAACCTTATTCTGGTCTTGTAAAGAATGTACGGATGATTTTAAACACTGTAAATTTGTTTTTTCATACTGGGAAAGAATTTGGATAATGCTACAATTTCTATTAATTTTCCAGCGCAAGTCAATCTTTACAATCTAATTGTCGGATCACATGTTCACTCTGATTTAGCTGATATTTCCTCTCCAATGTTCTTTCACCTGCTTGTCTTCCTTGGTTTTCATTGAATATCTTCTAGCTGGAAATGTTTTGATCGCTTATATTATACTACTTGGTGGAATTATATATGCTACATTCACAGAATAGAAAAGGCTTGTGCCACTTCTCTAAATGACGTACATAAATGTAATCAAAAGTGGAGACCACTGATCGAATATCTTATGCCTCCGTAGCAGGGTCTTTTTAATTTGTTGCTTCAGTTTTAGTTGTGTTTGTTCTTCTTCCTCCTCTTGTGTCTTGTATTGTCCTGTCTGTTTTGTTCTTTTGTGTTCCTGTAGTTCTTTTAGGTTTATATTTCTCATATATTGCTTCAATGAATTCTGATGTTAGAGTTTGGAACTTTGAGTGAATTTTGGCATTTATTGTAACCTTGATACTCTACGTTGCGCTTTTATTTGTTAACTCAGCTTACATTTTTATCTTGGATTATTGGTTAGCAAGTCTTATAAAGGTTAACTGTTGATGATTATATGCTGTATTTATCCATTACAAAGCTTAATAAAAATTGCTTAACAAAACGAAAATACATTCACAGGGGCTCTTAATATTTAAGCAATAAACACTGATGAGCAGGGGATTTACCGGGTCAGTTAATGCCCTGAGGTCCAGTTACAGGCCTGACAAAGCCACCTCTTGCGGAGCAAGTATCACATATGAAAGTCTATGAAAATATGCACCCACCAATATGTCTTCCAAAGAAAGTTGAGTTCAAATAAATGGGTGTCCTAAACATTTTTTTAAAAACTGTTTTTTTGAGCTTCGAAGGTCGGATTACAACAACAAAAAAAAGATTCAAACCACATTTACTTAAAACCCATCTCTGTTAAACAAATCCAGTGCCCATTTTCTCATCAACCTGTTGTGCAATTTGTGATTTAAGAATTGAGATTTCGTGTAGGGAAATGATTGTGTATATCATTTCAGCTCTGTGGAAAGGATCCTTGTGGTGTACCGCACACACCAATGCCGTAATGGAACATTTTGTGGCACTGAAGTTATAGACGACTATGAAACATATCACTTTTTTACAAAAGGATTTAACAATGTGACAGCAACTCATTTTGATATCTTTGCTCCTGGGTGGTCCGAGCTGGGCTCCCACCCACCGCCCCCACCCCCCGGAAGGGAATATAGTTGCGGGCTAGAAGGTTGTCAGAGTTTGCTGTATTAATGGTTAGCCCGGTGCTAGGTGGCGGTGGTTAGCGAAGGAGCACCAGTGACGCAGAGGCTAGAAGGTAGGCCTATCGACGACAAGGCTGATGGTTGAAGTCCAATTAATGGTGTTAACAATACTGGGTGCGTAGCGTACTATATGTGTTGAGAAATAAAACGTTTTCCCTCGTCGCTGAGTACAATACAGAGTACTCCTCTAGCCCCTGCGGCTCAGGGTGATGCATCTATGTCGATCATCTGCGAGGTGGCTGGGAAATAATCACCCTTGTCCTGGTCAAGATGGGCCTGGAGAATAAGTCATTCTTTAGCTTTCCCATTGTGAAATCTTTCATGGGTATATTTGTTATATCACAGCGTGTACTGCAAACGGTAATACAAAGAATTCGCACCAGTGCAGGGCAACTACCACTAGGACAAGAATTTAAATTGTTTTCCTGTGTGGGACATTTTATTATGGTTGAGGTTGGTTTATTATGGGATTTGTCTGATTCAAATGCAGCCCAATTGGTCCCGAAGTTCTTGGGCTCCGTTCTTCCGGATCCGGTTTCTCGGTGGGTAACCGTGGTTTGTGGGTCCTGGGAGGAGGCCTGGCTGGCCCTCCCCTGGCTGGCCCTCCCCAGGGGCCTCTCCGGATATCGACTGACAGGGAGTATATGTGGCCGGAAGCGTGCCCGCGAGATTCGAGTAATGGGGCCCGGTCGCACCTCACAATACTCTGCGGAGCAGCTATGGTCACTGGGGCCCTTATTCATTTATTTGCATTAATAAAGCGCACAAAACAGCCCAGAGGCATCGTGGCGCTGTTACATGGAACCGGCTTAGTTACATTTGCTTGTGGGTGTACTTAATTGTACATGATGTGTTACATGGAGGGCGATATGGCTGCACAGGGTCACATAGTGTGCAGCATACCGTTACATAGCACATGACACATAGCTGTTATAGTTTGATGTTATAGTTATGTTATCCCCCGTCCTCATATCAACCTTTCCGGGTTATTGCCCAAAGACTACTGACACATTGTGATTAGTGTTGACAATAAAAGGCTGTGGTGTTTATTGCACAGTTACATATATCACAATAAATGAATTCTATTCATAACACTCTGGCCCATGCCACCTTCTTATCTGTCTGGTTCTTCTTTTGTGCCTGTCTCTCGTTCCTCTTTCTTCTTTTCCGGGTGGGTGCTGGGTGGGTTGGGTGTCCGGGTGGGTGGGTTGGGTGAAAAAACAAGAGTCTTCTGCTTCAGCAGAAAGGCTCCTTTGCGCTCCGTTCCGCGTGCTGTGCGAACTGGGGGCCCCTTGCTGGCAGGGTCTCCTCTTATTCGCTTTCTGGGGCCTCAGGCCATTCGTTTGGGGGCGCTGACAAATTCTGCAAATGTGTGTGTGTGTCCCCTCTTCCCCTGGAATCGCCCACTTCCTTTTCTTTCTTGTTCCTGGCTGCTGACCCCCAAGACCCTTTTGGCACCATGGTGTGAGATCCTACCTTGCCCTTTGGATGCCCAAGGTGTCCGTGCAGCCTCCGCTTATGCCCCTGCGCCCTTGAGTTCCAAATAGTGCCCTTATTTCGCTGTGCTGCTGGCCCTGGCTAGTAAGGGGGTCAGTGATGTGTTCTGTTTGGGGAAGAGGGGGTAACGGTCTCCAAGACTGAAGAAAGCGAGTGTGTGTTCCTACGTGTCGAGGGGCTCCGGTGGCCTAAGGGATGAGAAGCTGGCCCCCCCCTGCCCCCAAGCCAGGGATGGCGGGATTCATGCCCCATCTGGAGTGGTAGCTGGCATTAGAGTAACAAGGGCTTTAGGGGCCAGGGAGGGGTCAGGTGGGCTGGACTCACATGGTCAATTCTGGATTTCTGCCGAAAGGCATTCGGGTATTGGTAGAGGCCCATCCAAGGTAGTGTCTTGCTACTTTTCAGAGTTTGGTGATGTTGGGGGGCGTTGATTATTAGGGAAGGGTCCTGTATCATGGGACCAGGGTCTGTTCCCAGGCCTTTCAGGTATCGCCACCAAGAGGGTGAGGGCAGTGGAAGGTTCCCTTTCTGTTGGGAGCGGTAGAGCGGATGTTGTTTTCCATGGAGTCCTGTTTTTAATCAATTGCCCCCAGGCGGCAGTCCCGGAACAAACAAAAGGATGTGTGTTACAGGATGGGGGCCTTATGGGACCCTGGTTGTTGTTCCCAGGGGGTGTGGCAGCAGAGGGACCCTTCATACATATACTGGGTTGCCCCTTCTGCGGGGATTTTGCCCATGGTAAGACAGGTTTCAGTTGGGGTTTGGGGGGCTTTGCTTGTGATAGGTGCTTGCCCTTTGGTCCAGAGCTGTTGGTGTGTGAGGTCCCAGTTTGGCGTCCGCAGCCATTCCCATGTGAAATCCTTGCTGGGACAGAGACTTCAGGCAGGTAGGGACTGCAAGGGGTGGAAGATCGTGGGGGGGGTCTGCTATTCAGGCCAGGGAGCTGGGGGCTCCTCGGGTATCATTTCTCAAGGGACATGGCGGGTGAGGAGCTACACCCTTCGGGTGGGCAGGTGCCCATGCTGAGAAACAAGTCTTGGATTTAGTGTCTTTTGGGGGTATGCAGTAACAAAATTGTGGCAAAAATGCCGCCTGTACAAAAATTGTGGCAAAAATGCAGTGGTTTGACCCGTTAAAGGTGTACCCGATTACACAATTTAAGGAGAGCGGGGGTTGCAGGGATGTCCCTCGCTCCCCTTAAATGGTATAATGGTCTGGGGGTCGCGGGGCTGTCCCCCGCATCCTTCGCATGGATTGCGGCGGCAAATCCACAGCCTTTTTGCCATGATATTTTGTGTCCACGGCCATTTTTGCCACGATTTTAACACATGAACCGTTTTGGGGGGCTTTGTGTTTAGATGCTTGCGCCCTGGTTCCTGGCGTCTGGAGCCTTGTTGGTGTGAAGTCCCTGATGTAGTGGGGTTATGGGCTGCGGGCAGCAGGGTCTGCGAGGGCCGGGAGATCAGGATCTGGGGTGGCACTGGTCAGCTGGGCAACTGCCGGTCCGGGGTCTCAATGGGTATCGTTTCTCAAAGGGTATGGCGGGTGAGGGTTCACCTCCTTTGCAGGGCAGTGCCCATATTGTATGAGAGGTTGTCAGTTGTGGTTTCTTGAGGCTTGTGGGATAGATGCTTGCCCCCTGGCGGCGGCCCTAGTTTCCAGAGCCATTGGCATGGTTGGCCCCACTTTGAGTGGGGCGGGTGCCGCTTCAGGGCAGGGAGGGTCTGCGGGGTCCAGGAGATCGAGATCTGGGAGTGCTGAATGCAAGCCTTGGTTCGCTGGGCTCCCAGGGTATCGTTTCACAGGGCCTGGCAGACTGGTGGCTGGAGTACCGGTGTCGAGGATACCATTGGATGACGGGTGGGCTTCTGGTTTACCTCTGAGGTGCGCAGAAGCCTGCAGTGTTTTCTGTCATGGGGTGCCTGGCACACCAGAGGTTGTTGTGGGGTTAGTGTGGTCGACATTGGTTGGTTGTGGTTTCTGGGACATTTGGTTGTCACAGTCTGGGTATAGGTGCCAGTGAGGTCGCCATATGATGTGTGGGGTGTTCCCCTGAGGGGAAGGTAGTCGACGGGACACCCTCCCCTGGTGGTGCCAGACAATGTTGGTCTTGGTTCCTGTGTTATGTGGTGGAGGATTATGGGGCTAGTAAGAGATGGTGGCAGGAGTGGGCTATATGGCCGTGGGCTGAGGGCTCCAAGTACCATGGTTGGATAGGTTGTTGTGCGGAGGGTCTAGAAACTGATATGTATTCATGTCCTGTTTTGTATCTCTAGACAGGGCTGGACTGAGCCGTCGGCCAATCGGCCCGTGGCCGATACAAAATCATGGAGGAGACCTGGGGGCCGGTTCCTGAAGCCCACGCTGGGCAGGTCTCCGGCTCAGTCATGGGCTTCAAGTCTGTGCCTTCACACTTTAGGAACCAGCCCCCAGGGCCTCCCCCTCGCCGCCGCCGGACGGACGCAAGTTGCAAAGGATCTGTAAGTAAGTATCTTACAGATCCTTTGCAATTGCAGCCCCGCCGCCGCCAGCCCGCCGCAGAGGCAGAGAAAGGTAACACCTAAGTGTTACCTTCCTTTGATAAATGCTGCAGGCCGCGACACCATGGACTGGTTTTTTATGAAGCCACCCCAGGGCCGGTTTTAAAAAAATAAATAAAATGTTTGTTTATTATTACATTTGACTCGCTGCCGGCACAGCGCTGCAGCAGCCAGCCAGTGACACACAGTCACAGTGTGCTGTACAGCGCTGTGGGCGCAGGCCAAGCTGGGCCATTTCCATTTGAAACATTTTTTTTATTTGTTGCCTGCAGTGTTTGTACAATTATGGATTGGCTTGGCTGCTGCCGACAGTGGCCACGCCAGCAGCTCGCCTTGCTAGCAGCAGGCAGCGCCAGTGATGGAAACTGGCACTCTGCAGGAGGGGCTGGGGCTGTGCGCATAATTATTCATCAAAGCAAGGTAACAACAAACAAGTTGTTATCTTGCTTTGGTGATTTGCATGCATCATAATTATGATGCATGCATATTATTAATGCCTGATCAAGTAGCCTGGACCCTGGGGTAGGGCCGCTGACATGGTGCAGCCACTCCAGGGGGAGCCGCGGCGTGCAGTGCTAGTCGCCGCTCGGGCCCGCCCCGGCTCCTCTGAAATGCTAATTCGGCTACAACTACAACACCTACTGCAGCCAGGCTCAGCCTCAGGCTGGCTGGCTTGCTCGCCTCCTGCCTGCATGGCCGCTGGCCTGGGGCTGGGCTGACCTGGGCCCGGCACTGGGGCCACGGGGGCACCAACCAAGTGCAGTCTCATAACAAGTTGCTTTAAACTTTGCAGGAAGTAACAACAACGAATTTGTTGCACTTTGCAAAGTTGAAAGCAACTTGTGCCTGGGGCTGGGGATGAGGCTGATCCGGCACAGACTCTGTGCCGCCATTGGACGTGTGACATGTGACCCTCTCTCCCTGGAGAGAAAGGATATTAGTTGAGCCTCTCCTCCCTGCCCTGCATGATGATTTTTGCCACGGGCCACTGTCAGCCAGCCACAACACGACACCACCACGGGCTGCGTGCAGCACAGCAGAGGCCAGCCAGCAGACCGAGACAGTGGACCGTTACTCCACACCGGCTGCAGGCAGCACCCGGTCCGAAGTTCTTGCTGATCCGGCTGCTTGCCAGGGACCGGCTTGCAGTGGCACTGCCAACTCAGTCTGCAGCACTGGTGGTACTAGCAGGCAGGCAGCACTGTACACTGTCTGCTGGTGACTGCCGCCCCGGCCTGGCACCTCGTACCTGCGCCACCACCTCACTCGGTGGCTCAGCAGTGCTCAGCCCAGGTCTGCCAGCCCCCGCGGCAGCCAGCAGCAGCCAGCCCAGCAGACAACATCCAAGAGGAGACAGAGAGAGACTCTGCAGCTAGGAGCCGGCCCGTAAGGTAAGAATAAAGTCCAGGCACTGACTGCACTGGCCTGGCAGTTCTTCTCCTCCTTTCACCTACTGACAGCCAGCCCGTCAGCCGCCCACGAGTCCTCCCTCCCTGAACGTGAGTCCCTCAGTGGGCCGGCGGTGATGTGTGTATCGTGTCGCCCTGCTGTGACTGGGCACGGGCATGGCACTGGCTGGCACGGCACCAGAGGTCTATTTGGCCTATTTATTTATTTCATTTTACGTATCGTGCATTTGTGTGCACACATAGAAAGAGATGCATGCTAGACTGGAGTACAGAAATAGGTGCATTCTCAATCGTACAGTACAGATAGGAGTTCAAAACTGCCTTATCGTGCATTGTCCAAACTGTGTAAAGTAACTTGCCTTATGTATGGGATTATTAGTAGATATTGATTGGCAACCGCAAAATGACCTCAAGTAAGCACCAGGACTGGATGAAGTGATTACACTTGCTCCCATGGATACGGCAGTGGAAAGGGGTGTTCAATGCACTGTATTATATTTAAAGCGAGTCACACATAGCCTGGGCTCATCATGACTTCCATAAGCAACACGTTACAGACCATGTGACATTTAATACTTTTCTACAGTTGTTAAATGGGATAGGCAATTAAACCACATTAAGTAAAGTCTACCAACTTTACTTTGTATAAAAGGGCACAGTCAACTTTTAAAAATGCAGGTGTCTGTTTCACTCGGACTAGACAGACGGCCTGCATCCCTAACTGTGTTATCTCTCCGTTTTTTTGTTTCACTGGTTTTCCCCAAAGCTACATGCCAATGCAGACCTGGACTTGCCATCTCGAGTGCCAGCATGCGTCACTTCCTCCTGACAGGGTAACATTGGAATTAAACTATAAGTTGGGATCACATTGGCACTATTAGAGCTCATCCCCTTTGACCTCCAGGGAGTAGCATGTCCCCTCAAGGTGCTAATACATCAAGTACATTGGCCCTCATTACGACCCTGGCGGAAATCGAAAAACGATGGCGGAAATGCAATACCGCCATCGAATAGCGCTCGGTGCGATCATGACCCATCACCGCAAAGTACGATGCCATTAGCGACACCGTAGTGAACGCCAACGCTAACTGCACCAAGTACGCGCGCGCGCGCCATGCCAAACCGTAATTACCACCATGGCGCAACGGTACGCGAATTCTGACCCTAGCGGACATGCACCTAACGCCATCAAGCACGGCGGAAAGTACCATTCCGCCATGGTGAGAAGTACGGCATCGCGAACCAACCGTAAACGGCCCTACTGAGTGCCTGTACACCGCTCCCTGGCCACATTGTACAACCCCCCGTAGGTGCAATGAAGTCACACAATGCAACCAGTGAAATGTACTAGTCATCCATGCCTGCCAACGAACAAATGAATCTCAAGAGGGCCCAATGGGAGCTGCAGGGCACAGATGGCACGAATACAGAAGCTATACAAATGGACATGACCTCAGTCTCCCACCAAGAAACGCACGCAAACACAGGCACCTGTGACCAGCAATATTCCGATAATCACATCATTCCACCAATCCAACTGGCTGACCGGCATCTGTTACACAAAAGCTAATCCCCCGCCCCTGAGCATGACATCATCAAAACAGTCATAATGGCAGCCCTTATCCCTGACCTCACTGGGCTTCGTAGGCAAACGCGCCCAGCACAGTACCACGCAACTATACCCCGAAGCTGGAACCCAATGCAGATCTCCTCACAATACATCGCTCCCCAAATAGTAATATGCCACATCACTTGCAAAGAAGAACGCTACACGGTTCATATCAGAATAGAAATTTAATGCACAACAAATTCTCCAAGCCCATACAGCCATTAGGCCATGAACTCCAAAATACATTTCACCATTGTGGGCTGCATCCGCAATAAATGACCAGCTACTTCTTGTGTGACACCCTGTTCCTTCATGGTACACAGGGGCTACATTCTCGTACGAAAAGGCAACATGGAAGCGCCTAGAACCGCAGGGCCGTCCCAATAGGGAGGCACTAGTCCAGCTGAAAGGCCGAAATGTTGCTCCTAGCCACTAGTACTGCGTAAGGGCATGTGGCCCATTGGCGATCGTCCCATAAGATCGTAATGCTGCTCCACTGATTAACACGAAGCAGCAGGTGTCGGGAGTAAAATCCATCTGCAGGAGTGGCATACAGATGGCAGTGGCAAAAGGGGAGGAGATACCTGTCACCCAAATGAAATGAAAAAGAATAGTATGGCCATCAGAACTTCATTTGAATTACTCACTTCAATGATCACACCAAATCCACAGCCATATGCATGCTAGCCCACTCCAAAGGATCATCACCACCCAAAAACCACTTGCGAATCATAACTATCCATATCGAGGTGAAAACACTATCACAAACGAGTGTACCTGTGCATGCGTCTGTTAAAACAGAATCCATCAGATGGGATTGGTAACGTGCATAGACACAAGTGTCTGAAGGCGCGTCGAGACAGGGAGGGCTCAACAAGGCCAGATAGACGATGGTCCCACTATGGCAGCACTGCATCACATAGCGCAGGGGAGGCGGATAGATTCCAAGAAGCCCTGTACATGGCAAACTCTGTATCAAATCATCTGTCCATGCATCCATACATCATTCCCTCATCCCGTAATGAAAACACCTGTTTCCATACTCACATAACATGTGAAATTTCCATTGAGTCTGTGCGTTATGCAGCCTGCAAAATCCACTGTGCCCCAGCCCGTAATTCCAGTGTTGTGAAGTAACATGTATTTGGGAACGTCCGGCCTCATCGCCCACGTCGCTATTGCGCATCCCAAACTATTCATATCAATCATTGCATCCTCGCCATGGCCCCTGTCCCAAGGACATTGAACAATAGAACGTTATATTTGCAGTCAGACCTGTGGGCATCTCCTCGCCGCTAGCTGAAAACCGAAAGCGCCGCCCTTCGAATTCCTCATTTGCAACATCACGTCGAAAAGGCATCTGTGGCCGCTTGAATTCACAAATTAATCCATCTAGTGCGGCTGTGAGTGAAAATGGCAACTGCCTTCACTCACAAATGGGACGCCCCGACCGTCGGTGAACCTCGGTACAGTGTTGCATGAGGGTCCACCGTTACTCGAGTACTACGATCCACTGACCCTTCACAAGTCTGTTCGCGACTGCAAAGATAGTATGTGAAACAATGGGACCATAGCCGAATGAACATATCAACCAATGTTACACTGCCATCGGGTACAAATACATGATTGTAATAGCAAGATGCCATTCGTCGAATTGCAACGTTGTGTGCGGGACGTGCTCGCCCAAAGGGGAGAGCAGCTTGCACAGGTGGAATGAATCACCACAGGTGGAGGCCATACAGCCTGAAAACACATAAATTGCACACCCAGTCTCCTCCCACAACCACACCCACTCCGAAATGCTACCGGCAGGACTAGCTATGTTGGCCCTGGGGGACCTGATAGCACTGCAAGTACTCCAACTTCAAGAAGAAGACGTACACCAACTACAACCGGCCGCACGGCGGAGACGCAGGAGGAGGAGGAGGGCAAGGCAGGGCCAGCAAGGGCCGCCAGCACAGCCACTACCACCACGCAGGCAGCCCGCAATCCCACGCCTCCGAGCACATCCGTTCAACCTCACTGATGAGCAGATCCACACCCTCTACCGTTTGGACCGGGACACCATAACCGCCATTGTGGACATGACACAGGCTGACCTTGTCAGCATGATAGATAGCCCAACCGCCATCCCACCCCTACTGAAGGTGGTGTCTGTACTCCACTTCCTGGCCACAGGCACCTACCAGCACACAGTCGGACAGTTGCATGGCATATCACAGCCACTGTTCTCACGGACACTATTGCAAGTGCTCGATGCCCTCCTGAAGCACGCAGACGACTACATCTCTCTACCACGCTTGGAGCAGGAAATTACCAACACAAAAGTGGGATTCCATGCACTTGCCGGCATACCGGATTGCATTGGTGCCATCGACTGCACCCATGTGGAATTGGTCGTCCCACATGCCATGGAGGCCCAGTACCGCAACCGAAAACAATTTCATTCTCTGAATGTACAAATGGTGTGTGACTCCAACAGGATCATTACACATTTTTGTGCCCGATTCCCTGGATCAACCCATGATTCTATGGTCTTGAGGAACTCTACAATACCACGCTACATGGAGCGACACGCAGGGAACAGATCCTGGCTACTCGGTGAGTCTCATTTCATGCATGATGATGTGGGGTATGTGATGCGGCAATGACCTGGCAGGAAGGGGGGGGTGCGTACGTAGCAATGGCATTCCTCAAAATTCCTTTATTGTCCACATTTAGGTGATGCCGGGTATCCACTGAAGAGATGGCTCCTCACACCAGTCCGGAACCCACGGGACCAGCATGAGGAGGACTACAACCATGCCCACTCACGTACCCGTGTAGTCATAGAACAGGCATTCGGCCTACTGAAGACTCGTTTCCGCTGCCTCAGCAGGTCTGGCGGGGCACTCCTGTACCGCCATGTGAAGGTTGCAAAGATGGTCATGGCATGTGTCATGCTCCACAACATGTGCGTACGTAGAAATGTGCCCATGCCCCCTGACGCAGAACTGCAAGCACCTGATGATGGTCATGATGAGGGTGGGGATGTGGCAGCACCTCAAGGAGTCTGCGAGGCACAGGAGGGCCGTGACATTCGTCAGCATCTCATAGATGCATGCTTCTAGCACTCACGCCTGGTGGCTGATACATGGACACGGGACTCGTGGCACTGTGTGTGTCTGGAACATGCACAATATGGACTGTACGCCTATAATGGCCTCGTACACAAAGATCAATGTCCACACATCTCTTGATCGTGCATTGTTTATGGCATATGTGATATCATGTTAAACACCCTATCGACCCGCCACCCAAGTGAGCCCAACACACCCCCTCCACCCTCCTACCTCCCCCCGAACACCAGTGTCCAAAGATGCTCATTGTCAGTGGGCAGTCGCTATTGCAAGCCCCCTCTGCGGGTATCAGGGGCACCCCTGCCTGTGGAGCGCAGGTTCCTCCCAGATCTACGTTGGGGGCTGCCCTGGACGGAACTTGCAACGGATGATGTCTCTGCCTGCTCACGTCCATGCATGTCCCTAAGGGTTTGTGAGAGCTCAGTGAGCACACGGCGCACTGCGGCAAGTTCGGCACATACGTCTTTGGACGTCGCATGCAGTTCCCCCCTCAGGCTCTCGGTGCTTCTCCATTTGTACTCTCAGGCTCTCGGTGCTTCTCTCCATTTCTACTCTCAGGCTCTCGGTGCTACTCTCCATTTGTGCCCTTAGTGTCTCTGTACTTCTCTCCATTTCTGCCCTAAGTGTCTCAGTTGATGTTTCTATGTCTGCCTTAGTGCCCCCACATTCATCGGCATGGTCCTTGAGGAGCGTGGCCAGTTGCTGCTGTTGCACGATTACCTGGTCGAGGGACTGTTGCCTCTGCTGGGCCATGGCCATTTGCGGTGGTGTCACAGAGTGGCTGATCACCTCATGTTGCCTTGCCACAGGGCTTGTGGGGGATGGCCAGTCGTCGTCTTGTGGGTGCCCCTGCGTGGTATCCTCATGGTTTACGGGATGGAACAGACAGGGGGATTGAGACAGGTCATGGATGGATGTAACTTCGACATCCCAGTTTTCTGTGTCGGAGCCTGCTGCCATTAATGCTGTGTCACCTATGGTGCTGCTGCCACCAGAAGCAGTGCCTACTGTGGCATCCATTGGGGGGACCTGTGGTGGTGTTGTTGTGGGCATGCTGGCTGCTGGGGTGCCTGTTGGAGTTCCCTCCTCTGTGCTGCCACTTGATTTGTGCTGCTGCCGTGTCTTGATGCGTGCAGCTGAGGTGGAGGGTCTTTGGCCGTTGGTCTTGGCCCTCTTTGCAGGTGTGCTGGTAGGGGTGTCCTGGAGCTCGTCGTTTGGATCGGACCCTGTGGTGGAGTAAAGGAGGGCGAGCGTTATTAATGGGTCTGTGGGAATTGGAATGGCAATGTATCACATGCATTGGGGTGGTACCTGAGGGTGATTTGGGTCGGGGCCTTGGAGGTGGTTTCATTTGTGTGTGGAGTGAGGGTGCAGTTGTTTGGCAGCCTGCAGTTAGGGTGTGCCTGCTACACGTGTAGAGGGTGTTTTTAGGATTTTTAATTATTTATGTATTTGATGTGAGTTTTAAAGTGTGCTATCAGGCCTATGTATGTGGACGTTCTCCTGGACATGTGTTCCTGTTGCACTATGTGGGCACGTGGTACTTCACATGATTGGACATTGTGGTTTTGGCATTGTTTTATTTGGGACACCTACCTGAATCTTCGGATGTCTGCACTCCTTTCTCCATCCCTCCGACTCCCTCTATGCTCTCCATTCCAATGGTGGAGGCACAGATTTCTTCCCAGGGGGTCAACTTGATGGGTGATTCCGATCCTCCCCCGGTAGCTGTGGCAATGTTGCGGTTGGCAGAAAGTATGCTACGGACGCGTATCCGCAGGTCGTCCCATCGCTTTCTGCATTGCTGTGGGTTGCGGGGTGCGGTCCCCACCGCACTTACCCGCTGTGCCACCAGGGCCCATATGGCCTTCTTGTTCGCAAGTGCCGTCCTGGTCATTTGCGTGGAGAAGACGGCGGCAGCATTCTCCTGGAGGGTCTCTGTGAGCACGGTGAGTTCCTCACGGGAGAAGTGGACCTGCCGCTTGCGGTCGCACGCTTTCTTCGCTACTTTTCCCATTTTTCTTGGTTTCACTAGGGTGGATGACGGGTTGGGATGTGTCTCAGGGTAGTATTTTTAATGGTTGTGTGGAATTTGTGGTTTTATAGGTGTACGGCGGGATGTTTCCCGTTCCGGGACCATGCTTTTACTTCCGTTTCCGTATATTTACGGTCACCGTACTTTCCGGTTGGCGCTCACTGCGGTGTCCGCTGAGATGGGTGGCGGTATTGCACCTAGGGCGCCGTACGGCGGCGGTGTGGGCCGTTTTAGGGTCATTTCCGCCATCGCGGACTTTGCACTTCCGCCATGGCGTGGTGCTCGTGCCCGATGGGTCGGAATGAGCCGCACTTTGCTCCATCCTGCAATGGCGGAAACGCTATTTACGCTATGGCGGTCCGGTCGGTTGATTTCCACAAGGGTCGTAATGAGGGCCATTGTGTTTAAGCTCTCCTCTTATCAGTTCAGAAAAGAAGCATCGGGAGCAACTGGTGCCTGGTACCCAGCCATGCAGCCGTCATCTGCCCTTCAACGTCTGCAGTCACGTTGCTGCCATCACATCTTGCTGCCTGGCATGAAGGGAGTCGGGACCGGTGGTGGACCACCACCAGGATCTGGCCCCCTATGAAACAGTACCTAGTCTCACCTGCTGACAGACAGCCCGTCAGCCGTCCACGAGTCCACCCTCCCAGAGTGTGACTCCCTCAGTGGGCCGGCGGTGGTGTGTGGCTGGCCCCAGGCCTGTGGTTGTTCACCCCCACCCCAGGTGCCCGACTGGCCGCCCCTGCTAATATTATTTGACCAGGATGGCAGGCCCTACATTGCATTGCCCTTCACTTCTGGTGTTCTTTTGTTATTACCAAGACGTTTATTGTCTGCTATCGTTTTTTACACGTTTAGTGAAGGACACATTTTTTGTAATGATGCTGATGATGATTTAGATGTATGATTGTTTTTTGTATTTAGACTAGGTTCATTATTTCGTTTTTCCTATTTCTATTGTTGCCCACTTTCTTTGCTTCCTTTTCTCTTCTATGTCTTGTTCTGTGCTCTGTTGTATGTCTCTCGCGCTGGTGTTTCTTTTTCGTTCTCTATGTTTTCTTCTGGTGGTCAGTGAGATCATCAAGGTAGGGCCACACAGTGTGCTAGCTTGCTTTTCGGACGCACTAACATCATTACTTCATTTACTTACCCATGTCTTTTATCTGTCTCATTATGCAATTCCGCATAGGTGTCACCATCTCACGACATTGAATCACACATCAAACTCGTAAGCTTCTCCCATATGTCACAGCTTTGAATAGTCCTTTCACGCTTTGGATCCCTTTATAGTGCATCACCGTAGTGCAGATTTCCAAGCTGTGAGGCTCCTCAGAAAGAAATGTGATCTCAGGAAAGAGGGGCAAAGGGTTACTTCTTTCACTTTCGTGGACGCGTGACCTGTGGTGGGAGCTTATTGTGGGGGTAGCTGGGAGGGGATGCGGCTGAATGAGGTGAGGGAATGGAGGAAGGGTCAATGTATAGCGAGGTGGTGGGTGACATCCTGCCCAGAAACTCCTGAATGTGGCAAAGGGACTCTGCCAGGCAGGTCATGGCATAGTGAAGGTGAGCTGTGACTGGGCATGGCACTGGCTGGCACCAGAGGCCTATTTGGCCTATTTATTTCATTTTATGTATCGTTCATTTGTAAGGTGCTTATACATCAAGTAAATTGTGTTTCAAAGCACCCCCCTCTCTTATCAGTTCAGAAAGGAGGCATCGGGAGCAGCTGGTACCCAGCCGTGCAGTCTTCATCTGCCTTATCACTTTCTCAAGCGTTTACACAAAACATAACATGCAACAGACACATGAACCCTCCATAAGTAGCATTTTCTGTAAAGTCGTGAACTGACGCGAATCACGGATGATCGTTTGAGGGCCACTTTTTTTGAGGTGAGGGGTGGGCCACTTTTTGAGGCGAGGGGTGGGCCTTTTTTTTTTGGCCTATTTCTTGTCCCAGTCCGACCCTGTCTCTAGATGACACCCAACGACCGGGAGAATGACACCAGGCATCCTGGCCGGTGAATTGCCATCAGTGCAAACAAGGGTACTGTTTTGGGTGGTGGTAATGTCTGGGGGCCGCACAAAAGTTGAAGAGGAGTGCGGGGGTGGGCCCAGTCCAAAGGGAGCATCCAAGAATTCCCGGGTGGCTCCTGCCACAAGCAAGTTTTGCATATGTATGTACGATTGAAGGGCTGCATATCAAGGGAGGGGGGCAATGCAGGGGGAGTCCCGTAGGAGGGGGTGCATCAGGGAAGAGACAAAGTGGTTCTGATGGTGTCCAGGGTTCAATGGGTCGGTCTGACTGTATTAGGTCTCAAGTGAAAAGCATAAGTACTGTTCTAGAAGGGGTGGGGAGTGCCCGGCCAGTAGGCCAGAGGCCCTGTGGCGGTAGGTTGGAGCACATTGCATTGAATCGAGCAAGGGGCTCAACCATCTGGGTCACTGGAAGGGAGATGTAATGCTGATTTACGTTAGGGTCCTAGGTTCTGCACGGAACAGTGGGGTGTCATGCCGGGGGCTCATAGAGCGGCCCTCACTGGTCCCTGCACGGGGAGAGTGGGTTTGGGGGTCTGGTCGGTTTAGGGGGTCACATATTTCCCTAAGGCCCATCCCGAGTGTGGGGGGCGATGACCATTGACACTCACCCCCTGCTCAAGTACGTAGTGATGACATCATTGATGATGTAATGATGACATCATTGATGACGCAACCGATGACGTAACCATCAGAGGATGCTATTCCTGCATGGCTTTGTCGCATTTTGGTGAAGATATATTTATTTTATTTATTTATTTCATTTGTAAAGCGCGCAGAAGCCCTTAAGCATCAGGGCGCTGTAGAACCAGTTACACGGGGCCCGAAGGAGAGAAGGCATAGTTGCAGAGGACATATGAGAAATGCGGCCTAATCCCTTCCAAAAAGAACATTGGTGTTTGGTGTCCCTCATTGGTCATGCTACCTGCGCCGGCCGACTCCTGCACCACAGATACCTATGAGAGCACCTAACACCCACACCACAGATGCCTTGGAAAGCGCTTATCTCGTGAACCACAGGTACCACCGAGCGATTAACACCCACACCATGGATACAGGTGAGAGCGCCTAACACTGAACAGTGGATACTTAAAAGAGTGTCTAACAGCCGCACCACGGATAGCTAGGTAAGCGCTTATCGCCCGCACCACGGATACCAGAAAGGGCGCTGATCACTCACTCCTTGGATACCTGTGAGAGCACCTAACACACGCACTGCAGATACCTGGGAGGGTGCCTAACACCTGCACCACAGATACCTGCAAGAGCGCATACTATCACCACCCGAGATACCGGAAAGAGTGCTTTCTATGCACACCATGGGCACCAGAAATAACGCTCCTCACCCGCACCACAGATACCTATGAAAGGACATAACACCCACACCACAGATACCTGGGAGAGCGCTTAACACATGCAATGGGCATCAAAGAGACGGCTTATCACGCGTACCATGGACACCATAGAGAGCGATTATCACCCGCACCACAGATACCTGGGAGTGCAGGGTGCGGGGAGTCCTGCTCCATAGACTTGAGTCTGTGGCTCAGAATATTAATGCCTCCACTACAAGGGCCTGTGTTTGACCTCATGGTCACAGATTCGAATCCTGGCAGGTCCACTCAGCCTTTCATCCTTCAGAGGTCGGTCGATAAAATGGGTACCATTAAGTTGGGTAACAATAAACGTCTGTTATGTGTCAATAGTGCCACGATGCCCCTTTGGCGGTGAACATGCGCTCTACAAATACACCTGTTATGTTATAGATACCTAGGAGAGCGCACAATTAACAGCTGCACTGCAGATAATGACATGAGTGCCAGAGAAAGTGATTAACACCTGCACCACGGATCCCTATGAAAGCACCGAACATCCTGGGGCGCAACATAAGCTACATTTGGGGGCGGGGCTAAGTGTTGATGGGAGTGGCCACTTAAGAAAATAGGACGGGCAAACGTTGAGGCTCCGCCCCCACTGTTCTACCCCCCCCATGGTCTGCTGTGGGGACCAACTATCAAATAGTATATTTTAAAGCGCAATATAAAGACAGGCGATGGAAGTCTTTCTAGAAAGTAGCAGCTTTTAGTTTTACTGCGTTTGTTCAAGTATGTTTTTCTGCACAAACACACTAAAACCTTCACACTACCAGTTTAGTGGAAGGGTTCCCTCACCTCTCTGCCTAACAAAGTGCAAGTGCACACATCCAGGGGTGCACCTAGGCTAAAATTCTGGAGTGGGCTAACCTTTCAAATGTTGGGAGAGGCGCTAACTTCAGAGACGGTGGGGGAGTGGCAAAGGTACTTGTGTGGGGGCATCTAACTTCTTTACGCATTGCAATGAGACTATTCTAGTGCAGCTTCAATGTTACAAGCAGTTAACTCTCTCCTTTAAGTCTGAAAGCACCCACTTAAGGACTGCTGGGAGAATGTGTGGTCTCCTGTCCCCTCTCGACCCTTCCAATCACTCCCCTGGAATGCAAGTACTAACCCCACATCACGATTTCAGTTGCCTAAAATGCAGGTGCTAACAATGAAATGCTTTACGTAACTAAGGTTTCCTTCAAGGGATCAGACCTCAGGTTCTCCGCATTTAATAACATATGCACAAACCCATTGAAGAGGATCATCACTCAAGACTCGGGTGCTTCTGACCTGCACCCGCCTGTCAGCACCGTCACTCCTGATGCACGTCACAGTGCCTTTACATTCCATACAAAGCATACATTAGATTGCAAAACCACGCCTTCTTCTAATAAAAACAGTTTGCAAGTGAGGAGGTAAGTCGGCGCTGCATCCTGTGGCAAGAAAGTGGTTTATTCGTGTTAAATGTGTGGAATTCAGAACTGTGGTGGAAGTGGAAAAAAGGAACTAGTGGTACTCTGCATCCAAAAAGGAAGAAGTGGGATGGTGGGAGATGGGGGAAGGGTAGAACTGTGCCAGATGGGGTTTGACCTTTGGTTTGCCATCTACAATGTCTCTTGGTGCTTTGTGGCTAGACTAGACATTGCCTGGAATAATAAACTAGCACTGGCAAAGCCAACAGTTTGGGCTTTTGTGCAAGGATGGGATAGGCACTGACATTATGTTAGTGCCTTGCCATAAAATGGCGACGGCTGAAAGATTTAGTGATTACCTAGGCATATGATGGCATTAATGGGCAAATTCCTTTCTGATACCACAACCCAAAACATTTGGCTTTGTGATTGCTGGTTTTTAATAGCAGTTCAGTGCATGGAACCTGAAGTCACACTTGGTTGAGACTTTTTTTTTTATTACACCAGAAGATCTTTACAACTGTAATGAAGCCATTAACTCTCAGCAGACTGCTTAGAAATAACCTTGGAAGGCTAATGGTTGATGTTAATGCTTGATAAAGCTAACTCAAAGAGATCTCATGAGGATGTGTTTTGGGAGCGGCGGGTAGTGAGTGGGATTGGCCATAGGAATTAGCATGGCCATGGGCAGTCAGTGGGCTGGTAAATAACAAAATACCCTCAAGCTGTGGATCCCTCCTCACAAGTCAGCTCCCTCCAAATTGTACTCCAGTTCAATAGTTTTGGCTTAAAGCCAACATTAAAAATAGGATGAAGTTAAACTAAGGTAAAAGTGAACCTCTCTGGTCAGTTGTCCCTCTGGTCCTTGGTTGCTCGGATGAACTCTCTTCTGGTCCTTGGTTCCCTTGAGAGTTGGACCTTTGGTCCATCCCTCCTTTGGTCTTTGGCTCTCTGGTGAGACGGTGGCAAAAACAAGAAGCAAAATGCTTACATTTTCTGTCAATCACACAAGTTAGTACCTTAGCTACCTGAAACGCACATAATCACTGCGCCACACAGCTGACAAAATATCTAAAACGTTCACTGTACAGAGCCCTATCTTTTAAGATCTGCACATATCTATGTTGTAACAAAGCAATCTTGGCCTGATCCCTCTGCTACTGCATTAGCCCCTTGTCCCACTTCTTGTAGATCCTGAAGCTCCCAGAAAGTGTGAAAATGGCAGATGGTGTGCAATGAAAGACACAATATCATAGCATAAGGAAATGGCAGAGTGCGGGGCAGTACTCTGGACGGCCCACGCAACTTCAGTGGCTGGGAGCAACAGGGGAGAAAATTTTATGTTGGTTCTACCACAGTCCGCTAGAAACTCTGGTACACTGACTGGCTGGTGAGACTATGGGCCTCATTACATCTGTGGCGGTAGGGCAACAACGGCACCTGCAATGCAACCGACGCCGTTGTTGCCTTACTGCCACATTAGGAGTTCTGCTCGCGGGTGCCGCTCTGCACGCTTGGTCAAACCAGGCGTGCAGAGCGGCACCCGCAAGCAGAACAGGGTGGTAGCAAGGGTACAGTTATGAACGGTACTGCTGCTACCATCCTCCCCATTCCCATTGAGCCCTACAGGAGCTCAAATGGGAATGGGGACGTACCGGCTCCGGGTCCTGCGAAAGGGAAATTACCGGGCCCGCAAAAGTCAGAATGGCCCGGTTATTCCCCTTTCGCAGGACCCCGTGCCCGACCCGAGTTGGGGGGTAGCCATGCCATTATTAAGGGCATGGCTGCCTCCAAACTCGTAATGAGGCCCAATGTCTGCCTATCAAATCAAGTGTTACGAGACTGGGGGAGGGCCAGTGCAGCAATAATGCAATTCTATGTGACAGTATTGGAGCCACTGGCAGAGGGGCACCAGAGTACACCAATGTGTCCCTAAACTTATTCAAACTGTTCGCTTGTAAGGGTGTAAACGTAATCACTTGTAAGCACTCCAATTTGTGTGCTTGAAGTCAGCGTGAGATTACATTATTTGGCCAGGATCACACACTTAGGCCAAAGGATTTTAGCCCACCTTCTTCCACACTTTACTTGGAACACATATTTAAGTTTTGGGTATCAAGGCGTACAATAATACTGTCCTATAAAGTTTATTTGCAAAGTACACAAATTGCAAAGTAAAGCAACACAGCAACATGTAAATCCTTATAGCAGTTGAGCAGTGTACCTTTATTTTGCACATCCTGAATTGAAAACTATAGGATGTATTTTCAGCACTTTAAGACACACAATAAAAATAAAAACGTTCTTAGTTTTGGAGATGCGTCATAAACCTCCAGCATATTACGATGTATGGTTATAAGAACATTCAACTAAGGACATCAAAGCAAACTTTACTTTTTAGCATTTCAAGCTATTAGACGTTATGGGTATGAACACATCTTTCAAAGGGTGCCTTATTATGTTGCTCACTTTAACTGTGACAGATTTGCAAGGTGACTGGTGGTGGTCTATCAGTTGGAATTTCACCATCATGCATAAGAAAGGCTGTGCTGCTGATGACAAGGTTCATTATGGCACTGGCTGCAGAGCCTGGGGTGCAGCCTGTGTGTCTCAGGGGGGCTGTGGCTGGGGAAACGGGCAGTGCTTGATTTGCCCAGCGACGTCATTTCACCAAAATACCAGGGGTAGTGGAAGTGACAATTCATGACCCTTGACATCTGATGACATCACAGGAAGTGATGTCATTTGACCCCACCCCAAAGTGATATCACAGGAAGCAATGGAACATGACCGTTTACCCCTTGACTAAACAGGAAGTGACATCACATAGCATTGTTTCTAAGTACACTATGAAAAATATGGTTACAATATTACTGTAACGTGATATACATTTCATACAGGAATGGATCACCATATGTATCCGCAGAAAAAAACATGCTATAACTGCAACGTGCGAAAAGCAAAATGCATAGTCCGAAATGGATGCTTATTCGACTCTAAATGCTTTTTGGAGGATTTTGTTGGCATTGTGAATTTGAAATGTTTAAGAACAGACTCAATCAGTGACTCACCCCCTGAAGTGTGCCTGAAATAAACCTTTAATGAGTCTAGCAATTATTGTATAGGATTCCAGAAAGACAAATAGGTCATATAGCATTGGCACATTGGCATTGGCCACAGCCCAGGAGCTTCAATTTGTAAAAATGTTTTTTTTTAAATAATTTTTTGGGGTAGTGAGCGAGACCTCAGGGGTCGCAAGTGCAACCCCTGGCGACCCCTAAATTACATCCCTGGATTTGCGCCAAAGAAATAAAATGCGTTTAGGACCATGTTCCTGATCCTTTGAACTGTTAAAGGCTCAGCACGGAAGTTCCGCCCCTCAGCTCACATTTGAGGGTGGGGGTACAGGGGGAAGGGGGCTGGAGCCTGATTAGCTCAATGACGTTGCGTGCCTGTTAACACCCACACCACAGATACCTGGGAGAGCACTTATCTCGCAAACCACGGGTACCAGCGACAGTGATTTCACCTGCTCCAAGATACAGGGGAGAGCTCCTAACACTGCACCACGGATACATGTGAGAGCGCCTAACACTGCACCATGGTTATTGAAAAGAGCGCCTAACACCCCACCAAGGGTACCTGTGAAAGCACCTAACACCTAACACGAATATCTGTGGGATCACCTAACACCCCACCATGGATACCTGTGAGAGCACCTAACACCCCACAATGGATACCTATGAGAGAACCTAACACCCCACCATGGATACCTGTGGGATCACCTAACACCCCACCATGGATACCTGTGAGAGCACCTAACACCCCACCATGGATACCTGTGAGAGAACCTAACACCCCACCATGGATACCTGTGGGAGCACCTAACACCCCACCATGGATACCTATGAGAGAACCTAACACCCCACCATGGATACCTGTGGGAGCACCTAACACCCCACCATGGATACCTGTGAGAGCACCTAACACCCCACCATGGATACCTGTGAGAGCACCTAACACCCCACCATGGATATCTGTGGGAGCACCTAACACCTAACACGAATATCTGTGGGATCACCTAACACCCCACCATGGATACCTGTGAGAGCACCTAACACCCCACCATGGATATCTGTGGGAGCACCTAACACCTAACACGAATATCTGTGGGATCACCTAACACCCCACCATGGATACCTGTGAGAGCACCTAACACCCCACCATGGATATCTGTGGGAGCACCTAATACCCCACCATGGATACCTGTGAGATCACCTAATACCCCACCATGGATACCTATGAGAGCACCTAACACCACACCATGGATACCTGTGAGAGCACCTAACACCCCACCATGGATACCTATGAGAGCACCTAACACCCCACCATGGATACCTGTGAGAGCACCTAACACCCCACCATGGATACCTATGAGAGCACCTAACACCCCACCATGGATACCTGTGAGAGCACCTAACACCCGCACCATGGATACCTGTGAGAGCACCTAACACCCCACCATGGATACCTGTGAGAGCACCTAACACCCCACCATGGATACCTGTGAGAGCACCTAACACCCCACCATGGATACCTATGAGAGCACCTAACACCCCACCATGGATATCTGTGGGAGCACCTAACACCCCACCATGGATACCTGTGAGAGCACCTAACACCCCACCATGGATACCTATGAGTGCACCTAACACCCCCACAATAAACTTAAGAGAGACTAGAGGTAATATTTCCTATGACCGATAGTGAACAGCCCTCTATAAACAGAACTCTTAAACAATACACAATGTTCACTCGGTCCCTTGCTTCCCCAAGTCCATATTTGGTTGAACCTTACTGCATGAGGTTAATAGCCATTAGATTCTCATACTACACCACATTGTATCAAAAAATAGTATTTTATTTTTCATATTTCAACAGTAAAAAACTTTTTTTCTTTTATCTTTTCTTCTTCACAGTTCCAATTTTTTAATCTTTTTTAAAAAGGAGTATTTCTGATAGTATGCAAATCACAATATCTGCACCATTACCATGCAATATCGTTGTATACATTTAATCTCATGTAACAGTTGACCATTTAATAATTAGCAAAAATTCATCTCTTAACCTGGATCTACAAGTTGCTCACCCCTATCGTCGAGACAAGCAACCCAGTCCGTAACAACCTTTCACTTATTCTTCCTAAAAATCATGCTTACTTTCATACCACATCCATACCATACCCGACATGTTTCATTCCTTACACACTTACACACTATTGACAAGGAAATTCTTCAGGGGTAAAATTTACACAACATTCAATTAAATGCACAATCGTATCAGTCTTCTTGTAGACTTAATTTCTTGCGGGGTCAGCTTTCAATGAGATCCCATTGCACTTTTCTTTAGGGTCCAACCTTCAAAAACGTATACACTTCTACAGGCTGATTTCTTCTTATGTGTCTTCTTGGGGGGTCCCCCTCGATTTACAATCCTCTTCCTAGTTAAAGTCTGTCTGATGTTGGGGTGTGCTTGGCTCTCAACTGGATACCACTATCTGCGATCACTGGGAGGCATTCCTTAATAGATGCTAGACTATTTCTTTCAATTTGATATGAATTACTGGATTCTAAACCAAAGCGAATTTTTAGAATTCAGTCTGAGTACCCTTTTGAGCCTGAAGAAGTGATATGCTGTTATCAAGATAATTGTGTCCAATTTGAAGTAGGTAAATCTGATAAGTCTAAAGAATGACAAGTTACAACAGGAAATGTATTGGACATTATGCAGAGATTACCCAGCCTTTGACCAAACTGCTGAAACAGGATGTACCCTTGGCACTATAGAAATACCAACAAACACATAAAGAGGCCCAGGGTCTTTTGTCCATCATAGTTCCATTTTCCAAGCTAATGTAGTTCAGCTTCCAACGTCACAGTTTGATAGCCGGGAAGATAAGGACATTTGCAAGCAAGCAGCCCGCAGCACGGCGGCAAAGTGGACAAGCAGGACTTCCAGGGACTTGCTTGGATATGCTTGGATAACACCCCACCATGGATACCTATGAGAGCACCTAACACCCCACCATGGATATCTGTGGGAGCACCTAACACCCCACCATGGATACCTGTGAGAGCACCTAACACCCGACCACGGATACCTGCGAGAGCACCTAACGTCTGCACCACGGATAGCTGTGGGAGCACCTAACACCCGCACCGCGGATGCCTGCGAGAGTACTTAACGTCCGCACCACGGATACCTGCGAGAGCACCTAACACCCGCACCACAGATACCTGTGAGAGCACCTAACACTGTACCGCGGATACCTGTGAGAGCACCGAACACCCGCACCACGGATACCTGTGAGAGCACCTAAGCCTGCACCATGGATACCTGTGAGAGCACCTAACACGGCACCACGGATACCTCTGAGAGCACCTAACACAGCACCATGGATACCTGTGAGAGCACCAAACGTCTGCACCATGGATACCTGTGAGAGCACCTAACACAGCACCACGGATACCTGTGAGAGCACCAAACACCCACACCATGGATACCTGTGAGAGCACCTAACACCCCACCATGGATTCCTGTGAGAGCACCTAATGCCCGCACCACGGATACCTGTGAGAGCACCTAACACCCAGACCACGGATACCTGTGAGAGCACATAACGCCTGCACCACGGATAGCTGGGTGAGCGCTTATCACCCACACCACGGATACCGGAGGGAGCTCTTAACATGTGCACTACAGATTATGGTGAGAGCGCCTCACACCTGCTCCATGGATACCTGGTGGAGAGCGCATAACACCTGCAGCACAGGTACTGAAATGAGCACCTAACACCCACACCACGGATACCTGGTCGCGATCGCCTAACATCCGCACCACCGATATCTGGTGGAGAGCGCCTAACACCTACTCCACGTATATCTTGTGGAGAGCACCTAACACCCACACCACAGATACTTGGGAGGACACTTATCATCTACACCACAGATACCGGAGCAGGCGCTTATCAAGCACACCACGTCCACGGGTACCAAAGAGAGTGCTTATCACTGGCACCGCGGATACCTGTGAGAGCACATAACACATGCACCACGGATACCTGTGAGAGCACCTAACACTGCACCGCGGATACCTGTGAGAGCACCTAACACCCCACCACGGATACCTGTGAGAGCACCTAACACCCCACCACGGATACCTGTGAGAGCACCTAACACCCCACCACGGATAACTGTGAGAGCACCTAATAATGCACCACGGATACCTGTGAGAGCACCTAACACCCCACCACGGATACCTGTGAGAGCACCTAATACTGCACCACGGATACCTGTGAGAGCACCTAACACCCCACCACGGATACCTGTGAGAGCACCTAGGACCCCACCACGGATACCTGTGAGAGCACCTAAGACCCCACCACGGATACCTGTGAGAGCACCTAATACTGCACCACGGATACCTGTGAGAGCACCTAACACTGCACCACGGATACCTGTGAGAGCACTTAACACCCCAACACGAATACCTGTGAGAGCACCTAACACCCCACCACGGATACTTGTGAGAGCACCTAATACCCCACCACAGATACCTTTGAGAGCACCTAATACCGCACCACGGATACCTGTGAGAGCACCTAACACCCCACCATGGATACTTGTTACAGCACCTAACACCCCACCACGGATACCTGTGAGAGCACCTAATACTGCACCACGGATACCTGTGAGAGCACCTAACACCCCACCACGGATACTTGTGAGAGCACCTAATGCTGCACCACGGATACCTGTGAGAACACCTAATACTGCACCATGGATACCTGTGAGAGCACCTAACACCTGGACCACGGATACCTGTGAGAGCACCTAACACTGCACCACGGATACCTGTGAGAGCACCTAACACCCCACCACGGATACCTGTGAGAGCACCTAATAATGCACCACGGATACCTGTGAGAGCACCTAACACCCCACCATGGATACCTGTGAGAGCACCCAATACTGCACCACGGATACCTGTGAGAGCACCTAACACCCCACCACGGATACCTGTGAGAGCACCTAGCACCCCACCACGGATACCTGTGAGAGCACCTAGGACCCCACCACGGATACCTGTGAGAGCACCTAAGACCCCACCACGGATACCTGTGAGAGCACCTAATACTGCACCACGGATACCTGTGAGAGCACCTAACACTGCACCACGGATACCTGTGAGAGCACTTAACACCCCACCACGAATACCTGTGAGAGCACCTAACACCGCACCACAAATACCTGTGAGAGCACCTAATACTGCACCACGGATACCTTTGAGAGCACCTAATACTGCACCACGGATACCTGTGAGAGCACCTAACACCGCACCACGGATACCAGTGAGAGCACCTAACACCCCACCACGGATACTTGTGAGAGCACCTATTACCCCACCACAGATACCTTTGAGAGCACCTAATACCACACCATGGATACCTGTGAGAGCACCTAACACCCCACCATGGAACACCCCACCATGGATACCTGTGAGAGCACCTAATACCCCACCACGGATACCTGTGAGAGCACCTAACACCCCACCATGGATACCTGTGACAGCACCTAACACCCCACCGCGGATACCTGTGAGAGCACCTAATACTGCACCATGGATACCTGTGAGAGCACCTAACACCAGGACCACGGATACCTGTGAGAGCACCTAACACTGCACCACGGATACCTGTGAGAGCACCTAACACCCCACCACGGATACCTGTGAGAGCACCTAACGCCTGCACCACGGATACCTGTGAGAACACCTAATACTGCACCATGGATACCTGTGAGAGCACATAACACCCCACCACGGATATGTGAGAGCACCTAATGCTGCACCACGGATACCTGTGAGAGCACCTAGCACCCAACCACGGATACTTGTGAGAGCACCTAACACCCCACCACGGATACCTGTGAGAGCACCTAGGACCCCACCACGGATACCTGTGAGAGCACCTAAGACCCCACCACGGATACCTGTGAGAGCACCTAATACTGCACCACGGATACCTGTGAGAGCACCTAACACTGCACCACGGATACCTGTGAGAGCACTTAACACCCCAACACGAATACCTGTGAGAGCACCTAACACCCCACCACGGATACTTGTGAGAGCACCTAATACCCCACCACAGATACCAGTGAGAGCACCTAACACCCCACCACGGATACTTGTGAGAGCACCTATTACCCCACCACAGATACCTTTGAGAGCACCTAATACCACACCATGGATACCTGTGAGAGCACCTAACACCCCACCATGGAACACCCCACCATGGATACCTGTGAGAGCACCTAATACCCCACCACGGATACCTGTGAGAGCACCTAACACCCCACCATGGATACCTGTGACAGCACCTAACACCCCACCGCGGATACCTGTGAGAGCACCTAATACTGCACCATGGATACCTGTGAGAGCACCTAACACCAGGACCACGGATACCTGTGAGAGCACCTAACACTGCACCACGGATACCTGTGAGAGCACCTAACACCCCACCACGGATACCTGTGAGAGCACCTAACGCCTGCACCACGGATACCTGTGAGAACACCTAATACTGCACCATGGATACCTGTGAGAGCACATAACACCCCACCACGGATATGTGAGAGCACCTAATGCTGCACCACGGATACCTGTGAGAGCACCTAGCACCCAACCACGGATACTTGTGAGAGCACCTAACACCCCACCACGGATACCTGTGAGAGCACCTAATACTGCACCAGGGATAGCTGGGGAAGCACTTATCACGTGCACCTGGAAGAACGCCTAACACGCGCACCGCGAAAACTGGAGGAGGGGGATCCCGCACCAGAGATACCTAGGATAGCGCATAATTAGCACCCGCACCGCAGAGACTGAAACGAGCGCTTAACACTCGCAGCACGAATACCGGAGAGAGCGCTGATCACACGGAAGCTAAACCCCAAGAGAGACCTCCCTGCCGCGGGAGAGGTAGGCAAGGGAGACGGCGCATATAAGCACCGAGGAAACAAATACTCCAAGGACAGAGAGTAACACGGGGGGGGGGGGAGTCACGCATTCCGCGGGGGAAAGAGAGAGGCGGTCATAACTGGCACAGTGAGTGAGGTGTGGGGGCGGTCATTGGGGGGGGGGGGGCGGAGGTGGGGAGACTTGGACACCGAAGAAGAGACTGCCCGCGAAGAGACGGAAAGCTAAACTGACAGAGACAGGCAGCAGGGAGAGAGACACGAGAGACAGGCAGCAGGGAGAGACAGACAAGAGAGACAGGCAGTAAGTCAGGGAGGCGGGTAGCAGGCAGGAACACAAGCTGGGAAGGAGACAGGCAGGGACACAGGCTGGGAAGGAGACAGGCAAGGACACAGGCTGGGAAGGAGACAGGCACAGGCTGGGAAGCAGACAGGCAGGGACACAGGCAGGAACACAGGCTGGGAAGGAGACAGGCGGGGACACAGGCTGGGAAGGAGACAGTCAGAGACACAGGCTGGGAAGGAGACAGGCAGGGACACGGTCTGGGAAGGGGACAGGCTCGGACAAGGGTTGGCAAGGAGACAGGCAGGGACACAGGATGGGAAGGAGAAAGGCAGGGACACAGGCTGGGAAGGAGACAGTCAGAGACACAGGCTGGGAAGGAGACGGGCAGGGACACGGTCTGGGAAGGAGACAGGCAGGGAGACAGGATGGGAAGGAGACAGGCAGGGATACAGGCTGGGAAGGAGTTAGTCAGAGACACAGGCTGGGAAGGAGACAGGCAGGGATACGGGCTGGGAAGGAGACAGGCAGGGACACAGGATGGGAAGGAGACAGGCAGGGACACAGGCTGGGAAGGAGACAGTCAGAGACACAGGCTGGGAAGGAGACAGGCAGGGACACGGTCTGGGAAGGAGGCAGGCAGGGACACAGGCAGGGAGACAGGATGGGAAGGAGACAGGCAGGGACACAGGCTGGGAAGGAGACAGGCATGGACACAGGCTGGCAGGAGACAGGCACGGGCACAGGCTGGGAAGGAGACAGGCACGGGCACAGCCTGGGAAGGAGACAGGCAGGGACACAGGCTGGGAAGGAGACAGGCACAGGCTGGGAAGGAGACAGGCGGGGACACAGGCTGGGAAGGAGACAGGCGGGGACACAGGCTGGGAAGGAGACAGGCATGGACGCAGGCTGGGAAGGAGACAGGCAGGGACACAGGCTGGGAAGTAGAGCGGCGCGGACACAGGCTGGGAAGGAGACAGGGACACAGGCTGGGAAGGAGACAGGCACAGGCTGGGAAGGAGACAGGCAGGGACACAGGCTGCGAAGGAGACAGGCAGGGACACAGGCTGCGAAGGAGACAGGCTGGGCCACAGGCCGGGAAGGAGACCGGCGTGGACACAGGCTGGGTCGGAGACACGCAGGGACACAGGCTGGGAAGGAGACAGGCTGGAAGGAGACAGGCACGGACACAGACTGGGAAGGAGACAGGCACTGGCACGGCCTGGGAAGGAGACAGGCAGGGACACGGGCTGGGAATGAAACAGGCACAGGCTGGGAAGGAGACAGGCACGGACGCAGGCTGGGAAGGACACAGGCTGGGAAGGAGACAGGCATGGGCACAGCCTGGGAAGGAGACAGGCAGGGACACAGGCTGGGAAGGGGAAGGAGACAGGCACGGATATAGACTGGGAAGGAGACAGGAACACAGGCTGGGAAGGAGACAGGCACAGGCTGGGAAGGAGACAGGCAGGGACACAGGCTGCGAAGGAGACAAGCAGGGACACAGGCTGGGAAGGAGACAGGCTGGGCCACAGGCCGGGAAGGAGACCGGCGTGGACACAGGCTGGGTCGGAGACAGGCAGGGACACAGGCTGGGAAGGAGACAGGCTGGAAGGAGACAGGCACGGACACAGACTGGGAAGGAGACAGGCACTGGCACAGCCTGGGAAGGAGACAGGCAGGGACACGGGCTGGGAATGAAACAGGCACAGGCTGGGAAGGAGACAGGCACGGACACAGGCTGGGAAGGACACAGGCTGGTAAGGAGACAGGCATGGGCACAGCCTGGGAAGGAGACAGGCAGGGCACAGGCTGGGAAGGGGAAGGAGACAGGCACGGGCACAGACTGGGAAGGAGACAGGAACACAGGCTGGGAAGGAGACAGGAACACAGGCTGGGAAGGAGACGGGCAGGGACACAGGCTGGGAAGGAGACAGGCAGGGACACAGGCTGGGAAGGAGACAGGCAGGGACACAGGCTGGGAAGGAGACCGGCGTGGACACAGGCTGGGAAGGAGACAGGCAGGGACACAGGCTGGGAAGGAGACAGGCTGGAAGGAGACAGGCACGGGCACAGACTGGGAAGGAGACAGGCACGGGCACAGCCTGGGAAGGAGACAGGCAGGGACACAGGCTGGGAAGGAGTCTGGCAGGGACTCAGGCTGGGAAGGAGACAGGCACAGGCTGGGAAGGAGACAGGCACGGACACAGGCTGGGAAGGACACAGGCTGGGAAGGAGACAGGCACGGGCACAGCCTGGGAAGGAGACAGGCAGGGACACAGGCTGGGAAGGGGAAGGAGACAGGCACGGACACAGACTGGGAATGAGACAGGCACGGACACGGGCTGGGATTGAGACAGGCAGGGACACAGGCTGGAAGGAGACAGGCACGGACACAGACTGGGAAGGAGACAGGCACGGGCACAGGCTGGGAAGGAGACATGCAGGCGGGTAGCAGGCTGAGAAGGAGACAGGCACATGCTGGGAAGGAGACAGGCACGGACACAGGCTGGGAAGGAGACAGGCTGGGCCACAGGCCGGGAAGGAGACCGGCGTGGACACAGGCTGGGTCGGAGACACGCAGGGACACAGGCTGCGAAGGAGACAGGCACGGACACAGACTGGGAAGGAGACAGGCACTGGCACAGCCTGGGAAGGAGACAAGGAGGGACACAGGCTGGGAATGAAACAGGCACAGGCTGGGAAGGAGACAGGCACGGACACAGGCTGGGAAGGACACAGGCTGGGAAGGAGACAGGCATGGGCACAGCCTGGGAAGGAGACAGGCAGGGACACAGGCTGGGAAGGGGAAGGAGACAGGCACGGACACAGACTGGGAAGGAGACAGGAACACAGGCTGGGAAGGAGACAGGCACAGGCTGGGAGGAGACAGGCAGGGACACAGGCTGGGAAGGAGACAGGCAGGGACACAGGCTGGGAAGAGACAGGCTGGGACACAGGCTGGGAAGGAGACCGGCGTGGACAAAGGCTTGGAAGGAGACAGGCAGGGACACAGGCTGGGAAGGAGACAGGCTGGAAGGAGACAGGCACGGACACATACTGGGAAGGAGACATGCACGGGCACAGCCTGGGAAGGAGACAGGCAGGGACACAGGCTGGGAAGGAGTCTGGCAGGGACACAGGCTGGGAAGGAGACAGGCACAGACTGGGAAGGAGACAGGCACGGACACAGGCTGGGAAGGACACAGGCTGGGAAGGAGACAGGCACGGGCACAGCCTGGGAAGGAGACAGGCAGGGACACAGGCTGGGAAGGGGAAGGAGGCAGGCACGGACACAGACTGGGAATGAGACAGGCAGAGACACGGGCTGGGATTGAGACAGGCAGGGACACAGGCTGGAAGGAGACAGGCACAGGCTGGGAAGGAGACAGGCACGGACACAGGCTGGGAAGGACACAGGCTGGGAAGGAGACAGGCACGGGCACAGCCTGGGAAGGAGACAGGCAGGGACACAGGCTGGGAAGGGGAAGGAGGCAGGCACGGACACAGACTGGGAATGAGACAGGCAGGGACACGGGCTGGGATTGAGACAGGCAGGGACACAGGCTGGAAGGAGACAGGCACGGACACAGACTGGGAAGGAGACAGGCACGGGCACAGGCTGGGAAGGAGACATGCAGGCGGGTAGCAGGCTGGGAAGGAGACAGGCACATGCTGGGAAGGAGACAGGCGCGGACACAGGCTGGGAAGGACACAGGCTGGGAAGGAGACGGGCACGGACACAGGCTGGGAAGCAGACAGGCACGGGCACAGGCTGGGAAAGAGCCAGGCATGGACACAGGCTGGGAAGGAGCCAGGCACTGACACAGGCTGGGAAGGACACAGGCACGGACACAGGCTGTAAGTAGACAGGCACGCTGAAGAAAACGGGTAGCAGGCTTAGGACAGGAGGGCTGACAAAAGCAGGCGCTGAAGCGGGAAAACAGGCAGAAGGGCGAGCGGGGATAAGCAAGGATAGGCAGGGCCATCCAAGTGCCCCAGACTGCCAGCTTCATCATCTAAACAAGAATACGAGGCGTGCCCGCTAACTCCCCAGTGCCAGGCGCTTCATCTCTCACCTCACCTTCAAGAGGGTGCCACCGTCGCCCTGCCAGCCAGCCTCATGCCAGGGGGTGGGACCCGCTGCCCTCGGAGTGATGTGCCTCGGGGGCCCCTGCTGCTGGACTGGACCCGCGCGGGGCTGGCCTCATGCCAGGCCAGTGCTGTGATCACGGACCGAGGGGTCTGCCTGAGGCCTCGATGGGGACAGCACAGCAGCGATGCGCGCTCGCAGGTGTGTGTGGCTCTCCTCTCCTCCCGGGGCATCTCCTCCCAGTGCACCTCCTTCCCCTTGGCACCTCCTCCCAGGGAACCTCCTCGCCCCCTGGACATCTCCTCCCAGGGCACCTCCTCCCCATGGGCATCTCCTACCCCTGGGCACCACCTCCCAGGGCACCTAGCCTCGCCCCTGGGCATCTCCTCCCCGGCCCTCTCCGCACCCGTGGCGCACCCTGCCACGCCCAGTGCCTCGAGTGCCCGAGACTGTCCAAGACCGGATAAAACAGTGTATTTTTGCCAGAAAGAAACGACCTTGAAGAAGCGAGTCCTGGGTCCCGGCTCCGCCCCAGGGCAGCTGAGCTGGCCCTGAGGGTGGGACAGGCTGCGATGGCCTGATAGCGACCGCACTTCCGTTCCAGCAAAGCCTCTGCCGACCTTTCCTGACCAAGGCCATGTTCTGGGGTCTTGGGGGCCAGGCCAGGGCACAGGCAACTTTGCTTCTCTGGACCAAAGCCATGAAGGCAGGGTTCGAAGTGTCCAAAAAGAAGTCGTGGAACTATGTTCCCTGCTGGCCTGTCCCCGCCCCCACAAACCCCATCGCCACGCACCATACACACCCCTAAACAAATGCACCTGCTGTTTAAGGGAATGTTCAGTGTGGTGCACTGAAGTGCAAGTTTCAACTTCTTCCTGCACTTTTATTTGAAAAGAAAACCACTCCGGAACGATTTCTTTTTTTAAATGTATTTATTTATTTACTTGTTTATAAACAAAACGATTTTTTACAAGGACCCTTTCAATTTGTACATGGACTTTGTGAGATGTATAAAACATGCGCAAAAGATGGCGTCGGGTAAGAAGAAGAAGAGCGTAAGACGTCTTTATGTCTAAGAAAGTAGTTTTTTTTACTGATTCCCTTAGAGTGCTACTACAGAAGCCGAGTGCGGAGGGGGGGGGGGGGCTGGGCGCTTAGTCAGCCTTTTTAGATCGTCCTCACTTGAGCTGTGATCATTTTGAATGCCGCTTCTAAAAATTCATTTTGACTGCCGCTATGGTGTATCTAACTGTCTCACCCGCTATCAAGCGACACCACCAGGTTTCTGCTTCTCTGATTTCAGAGTCACCAAAAGGCGGAGTCAAGTATGAGATCCCGCGATGGCGGGTCTCTTCACAGGTCATTAGCAGGTGTTTTATTGTTTCTGATTTTGATTCGTCTTTAGGGAGGAGCCCGGCACGGGATAAGGGCGGAAAACAAGGACTGTTAGGAGACTGTTTGGAGCTGTGAGGAGCAGTCTAGCCGGCATCCTGTGTGGAGTGAAGACCCCGACAGTTGAAGTGCATCGGGAGATTGTCTTGTCGGCATCTGTTAAGGTATCTTACATAATCTACTGTGCATATTGGCTACTGGTATTGGGGGAGTCAGGCAACAGCAACCTAGAAGTAAGTGGTACGCGTGAACGCACTAATTCTGGTTGACACTTTAAATTAATCATAAACAGACAATTACAAAAAAATGAAGTTGCGCAGTAATGCCCTCTTAGATGATCGTAAATGCCCGGAATGGGACGGGTCTTATTTAGAGGAAATGACATCACAAGACGTACACTCTACTCCATGTAGAGTGTAACCATCACCCTCAATGTCAAACGTTACAGCGATTGCGCAGGTACATTCAGCACAATCAGTGAATAGCAATGCAGCAACAAACGTTGCTCAACAATGGAAACGTGGTTTGTAATATACCACTACAACCGAAAAAAAAATACAAAAAAAAATAGAAGACCATTTTTGTGAGGGAAAACACTTGAAAAGCACGACTACTGCCCAAAATAAGAACTGGCGCATCTCGTATGCTGGGGAACAGGAGACATCTCCCAACCAAGACCCTTTACCCCAATTGGTACAGGAAAAAGATGTCTCGATCGAAACTCCTATGGAGGGTATAAACCAGGAGGATGATCTCGAAAAGGTGACACCGATTCAAGCAAGCAATGGTGGGAGGCAATCGACTGAGGAAACTATAGACTCAACTCAGGGGCCCCAACAAATACCGGAGGAAGAGGTCTTAAAACAAGCAAGTACGGAAACCCTCGCAGCACTAAATTTTGTCCTGAACTCCCTGGTTACAGTTTTTGATCAGCTAAAAACTGAAGTTCAATTGCAAGGTGGCACCTTGTTAGAGTTGACTCGCGAAACATCCTGCATAGAACCAGCAATAGTGGGACTAACATCGACAATGAACACAGTCCTTATACCCTCCATCAATGACTTGAGGGTGGAGCTAACTAAACAAGGCTTGGATCTTTCAGCAGTAAAAAGATCTCTTAAGGAGAAGACAGAAGAAAAAGAGAAGCAAGAAGGTCTGCTATCGGAAATCCTTTCATTACTTAAAAACCATAGAGCAGAAAGAGGTGGAGCCACAGAACCTCCCTTAGAAGAAGAGGCTGAAATCATCTGCTTTGACGACACACCGCTTTCGGAGTCCGTCTTGGAGGAGTTCAGAAGACTGGCACATGTGGTAGAAGAATGAGAGGCTGAAGAAGTGGAGGTCAGACCAAGTGAACTTCAAAACAGCACACACACTGCCCCTAAAAAAAACCAGCCAGAGACCTCTCCGGAATGGACAGAAGCAGGCAACCATCGGTCAAACGGTAGAAGGAAGGCAAGGAAAAAGGAAGCCAGAAAGAAATGTACTATCACATTTCCAATTGCTTTAAGGAAAAATAAAAAAATAAACCCAAGAGACCCGCAAAGGGACAAAATCCTGAACAGTAAGGAACAATCAAATAACAAAAATGATGATACAAGCAAGCCCAAAGAGACACAAAAAGAAAGAACTAAAAACCGCTAAGGATAAGAAAAATAAAGGTGCCACAAATGAGGTGGAGAAAAGTATTGTGGTACAAAGGAAAGAAAAAAAAACTGGGAGCATCACAGCAGATACATCACAAAATCGGGTAACCCCGATTAAAGAGAAAAAAAAGAAGGTCAGTGTGGGGTTGCAAATTGATCCACCACAGGTCAGATCAGGAGCAGGACACGAGGCAACTTTGTAGTCCAACAATTGGACGAACTCACCGGGTCTCGAAGTAGTAACCTCAAGGAAGACTACCATAAAGATGTGCCCCCCTGTAAAGGGCCCTCCATGGGCCCCAATGTTTCTACTGAAGGGGGCCAAATGCATGTCAAAAAAAATTATTGTACCAGCAGTTGAGCCAACCAGGAAAATTGCACCCATTTTTTTTGCAACATCCCCGGCAAAGCGGGTCACAACTCTGCCCACTCAGATGGTCAGCAAAAATGGTCAAGGGAAAACAAAGGAATTGGGAGCAGTACCCAAACAACAAGAGCAGAAGACTCCACAAGAGCCCTGTCAGGGGAAACTCCTCAGCACCAGGCACAATCATTGGCGGAAACTGCTGTCAATTACGAATATGCAGTTCCAAGATTATGGTTTAAGGTGACAAATAAAATCCCGCAACACAAGTCACTCTGCAGAAGTGCAATTTTGGGCTACTTGAACAAGATTTCTAATCTCTTCCTTTTTGGGACAGGAGATATGGAATACGTCAAATTTCCAAATAGCAGTAATCAAAAATGTGCAGAGGTGGGATTCACATCACTGAAAGCATGGAAGGCAATAAAAGCTAATAGAAAAGAATTAGAGAAAATTCACCTGGTGGTCTTGGAAAATCTACCGGAGAAAGAGGCTAAAGAAAAAGGCTACGGGAATAGTAACCGCTATGAAGTAAATACAAGAACAACGGGTGCATTGAAGGATCATACCTCCTCCGGTCCTAATAAAAATTATATCAATCCTAAGGACTTCACACTGGCTGCACTTCCTGAAATCCTTACACAGGTACTCCAGAAGCTAGGTCTGGGGCCTTCGCATCTTTAGGCAAGACGAAATAAAAATTACAAGCTGTAATACCCGTGGTCCAAATACTTTCATTACAAGTAAAATGAAAAACGCCCTCTTTCATAACATCGACATAGTACTACTCCAAGAGACCTGGCACACAGATTCACTGCAAATAGAAGGATACACGGTCATCACAGTGCCAGCAATACAGAAAGCACTGGGCCGGCCATCAGGCGGGCTGCTGATTGGGATCAATAATTCACTAAGCAGAGATGTTACAATACTACATAGTGACCAAGAGGGCGTCCTCACATGCAAAGTCGGGCTCAATACTACGGGGGGGGGGGGGTAGGTACAACTAGTAATAGTGCATGTATATTGGAACCCGGCACAATTGGACCTCCAAAGCTTCCAGGCCTTGTTGACTATAGTATTGGAAAAGATACTATTAACCCATACTGATGTAAATGTGATCCTAGGAGGCGATTTAAATGCCCAATGTATAACAACACAGACTACGGGAAACAACTCGAAATGGGTTAAAAAAACAAAGACAGGAGCCCAATGGGTAGAATATCTAAACTCATGGGGTCTTTGTATGTTAAATGGATCGTTTACAGGTGACAGGCCAGCAAAACCAACCTGGTCGCGGGGCAACTCCTCCTCAACACTAGACTATTTCTTTGCATCGGAAGCTCTTCAGGCGAAGGACATTTCTATGGAAACTATATGGGGAGAAGGGAGTGATCACGCCCGCATAAAAATTAACATACTGGGCATTAATAAAACACAACCAGCGATGTACATACACAACCTCTCTGTCAAAAAAGGGAAAGCAATGATGGTAAAGTATAAGAGAGAGGGGAAGAAACTAAATGACACATTGTCATGCCTCACTTCCACGGACCCAAAGGAAAATTGCAATCCCGAAGGCTTTAAGAAATTTATTTGGGCTTTGCATCCCCCGAGTACAAGCGGTCCTGGAAAATAACTCACCATCAACACTTATTTGATGAAGAAACCTGGGAGTGCAAAAAAGGTTTTAGAAGAGAAAGTAGACGTCTGAAAACGCTTATAACAAATCCATCAATACTACACAGAGAGTTAAAAAATCTAGCTATAAACTATAAACAGTGGTCTCGTGCAAGAAACCTCCAGCGGCATGAACAAGACAATGAACAGATGCTCAAAGGTCTCTGTGAAGATACTAGCCGCAATTTTTGGTCCCTTATAAACAACTTGGGCAAGAAACCTGATGATAACACTACCCAATGTAACTTAGTCCTGGAAAATAACAGGGTGGTCTATCTTACAAACAACTTAAAAATACATCTAAGTTCCCAAGAGGAGAAGAGGTTAAGACAAAATGGGAGCTTAAGTTTGATGTCCAACTAATAGAGGACTTAATTCTAAAAGATTCATCCTCAAAGGCAGCAGGCCCTAATGGGTTAACTTACCAGGTATTAAAAAATAACGCTAAAACCTGGGCGAACCTCCTATTCATCCTATACACAGAAATATTAAAAAATCGCAAGTTCCCTTCATCCTGGAAACAAGCAGTGATTATACCATTCTTCAAGGGGGGAGATCGGTCGCTGCCAGAAAACTACAGGCAAATTGCCCTCCTCGATATCGAAAGTAAAATATTCATGAGATTGGTCATGATAGAGTTAGAGGGTCGGCTAAGCATGCAAAAACAGTTTCTAAATTTCAAACTGGATTCAGAAAGGGAATGTCCACTACACTAAATTGGCTAACATTGTCCCTGTTGTCAGAATACTCTAAAGCTTCGGGAAAAGGTCCCATATATGGAGCATGGATAGACCTCTCCAGGGCCTTTGACCTCGTGAGTAGAGAACGCTTGTGGGAGAAGATGAGAAACTGAGGAGCACCGAAGGGATTGCTGGCCATTCTTTCTGAATTACATAAGGACCCCTCACTGATGGTATGCTTGGATGAGGCAGGGCACCTAAGTAGCACTATAAAGACAGAGCAAGGAGTGAGACAAGGCTGCTTGGGAGCACCTTTCTTTTTCAACCAGTACCTATCAGATTTACGGCCTTTCTTAGAATCATGGGTAATGGCAAGCCCGAAACTACGTACAGCCAAGGTTCTGTGGCTCGCTTATGCGGATGACATTGTCCTGATCGATACAACTGCGGTAGGACTACAACACCTCCTGAATGGCCTAAGTAAGTACATCAGAGCGAATGGCCTGCGAGTAAACCTTAAGAAATGAAAAATCTTGATAATGAAGCACCCAAACAAGCGCATAAAGTACACAAGCTGGTTCTTTGAAGGCGAGGTGATCCAGAGAACGGAAGAGCTAGTGTACCTGGGGTATGTGATATACGCCTCTCCCTCAACTTATAAAATCAAAGCTGAAATAAGAACAAACGTGGAAAGAGCAATACCACAGATGAAAAAAGTCTTATGGGAGCTTTGTAAATTCTCTATTATGCCGCTGGTAAAGTTCTACATCGCAAAAATAACCCCAGTGTCATTATTTGGCTTGGAGGCGAACCCAATTCTTTGGGAGATAGACTGGCAAAAAGTTGAAGGTCAGGTTTGGAAAAGATCATTAGGCCTACCAAACTGCTTGCCTATGTCGGCCCTAAGGTTTGAACTTGGGTTGAAATCCCTGGAACAACAAGTAAATTGGAGACTGTTATCACTCTATAGGTTGATAAAAGAGCCACAAGATAACTCGCTATATGAGGATATAAGACTCCAGATGCAAGCGAAGAAGTCAAACTCGCTTAAATACTTAGAAGCAAAAGTTTCTGAAACTCTGTTGGCAGTGGACACTTTGACAGAAGTCTTGATGGCCAATCCCTTGAAAGTAAAAAAAGAAACAGAAACACAGGACTGGATTAGAACAGGGTCTAAAATGAGGCAAATTAAACCTAAAAATAGTTTCCTCACAGTGGACAATAGGCTGGGGCAATTGCCGAAATACCTACCAAAACATCCGAGTGCTGACTCACGAAACAGATTCCTGAGGGCTCGCCTAAATTTAATCCATACAGGAGAAATCTTGAGCATTCGGGGCGAGCACTCTAAAGCCACTGCTCTGTGTGACAGCTGTACAGATCCAGCTAAGCAAAGTCTACACCATCTGCTTCGAGAGTGCAACGGGATATAGGATGTAAGAGTTAGCTATCTCTATAAATTTGTGGACAAAATAGAATGCCTGACGTCAGAAAACTTCTGGAACCTAAAGATTTCAGGATATAATACTGCCATAACTATAGCAGTTAATCAGGTTCTAGCAAAAATTGTTCTGTTCCAACAAGAGATAGACCTAGAGTAAGCATAAATCGAAAGTTAAAGTAAAGGAACTTTGGGGGTGGGTGGTTCGGTTGTAAATTAACTCCGGGTTAACATTGTGGCAGGACTGTCATCACAGACTGGGAATAGCAAAGCTATGGCAACCGTAGATACTAAGGCTGGTTGGCCGCTTAGATACAACTTGGCTATCCTCCCCTGTCCTTTTTCCCCCATTCCCATTTTCATGCTTCCATGATCTTTTCATGTTTTCATAATCTTTTGGCCTCCTTTTTCTTCGTTTTCCTTTTACTGTATTTTATTGTTTATCTGTTTTGATGAAACTAAGTGATATAGAATGCTAAACACTTATTTTAGCTGTAATATGTTTGATGGTTTTGTAAAAGTTAGAGTTGATAAAAACAAATAAAAAATAAAAATAAAAAAAAGATTCGTCTTTACAGAGTCTGCATTTGTCCGATGTTGTCAGTGCGCGGATCACACAGATTTCTTGTATAGGATATAAGTTTAGGCGTATTCTCATAAAAGATTTCTGTAGTGCTTTGTTTGGAAATTTCAAACAGTATGCTATTGGCATTTTTAATTTGTTTGTCGATGGTGGGAGTTGTATCAGCAAGCAGTTTGCAGTTGCTTTCTCACACGTTTCATCCAATCACCAAGCCCCATTTTTGTCTTTATTCTTTCGGGGTTAGTGATCAGATCTTCTTGGGAGCATGCCAGTTCTTCCAGTCTACTGATCAGGTTTTGTTTCCAAAAGTTTAATGATTTGCATCGCCCACTTTGAAGTTCTCTTTGAATGATCTTGTAAATAGCCAAGTTGTCTGGGATTATAATTTTTCGCAGCAATTGCATTTGACTTTGTTCCACTGATGCTGCCAAAGACAGAAGGCCAAGCTCCTACCTAATAGCTGGTGTTGAGGTTGATTTAGGCAGTCCCAGTACGGATTTCCACACGTAGCCTTCTATCTTCAACCAGAATGACGATGGGATGTTAAAAGATGCGTCCATTCTGTATATCAGCGTGGGGACCACTTTAGATTTATAAAAGTTTATTGCTGGAATTAGCGAACATTTTCCAAATCTTCTATCCACCAGCCTGATTTGGCTGGTCAAGGTTTTAGTTTTGTGCCAGAGTAGTTCTTTCATTGATTTTTCGTTATTAGTTGAGTGCACCATTATGCCTAAATATTTGAAGTACGTGACTACTTCTATTTTTTTGTTGTTTAATGACCAGTGACTTTTCTTCTTTTTCTCGTTTGTTGTTTTTTTTTTTTGTCAAGAATTAAGATTTTTGTTTTGGCTATGTTGATTTCCAAGTTCTTCTCTCCGGTATATTTGGCCAAGTTAGATATTTGACGTAGGAGACCAATTTGAGTTCGGTCTAAAAGAATTAAATCATCTGCGTAGAGAATACGAGATATTGGTTGGTCACTTATTTTGGGTGGAAATTATCTCACAGATTCTTCAGAGAATTGAAAGTCACTGATGTATGCGATGAAGAGAGCGGGAGCCAAAGGGCAGCCCTGCTTCACTTCTCGCTCCAATTTAATTTCCTCTGAGAGTTGTCCTTGTTGGCTCAATCATACTCGAATTTTGGTGTTGGTATGGAGTGCAATTACTGGTTCGAGAATTTCTCTGGGACAGTTCCATTTGCTGAGTTTGGACCAGAGTTTCTGTTGATCAATTTTGTCAAACCCCTGCGACATGTTGATAAATGCTAAAAATACTCTTTGTGTTCCCGTCTTGATGTTATTTTTTATTTTGTTCAGTAGGAGAATGTTGATGCTGGTACTTGCGTTTTTCAAGAAGCCGGTTTGAAAGACATCGGCGCTTGGTGATTTTTCCGATTATGTCATCGCCATCAGCGCGATTGGTCTATAATTTAGAGGATCGTCTCTTTTTCCCCTTTTTAAAAATTGGTACCACTACGGCTTCTGTCTAGGATGCTGGAATCTGTTTTGCTGCTCTACAATGATGGAACACCTTTCTTATAAAAGTCGCCCACTCGTCCGGGTTCTGTTTGAGATCGATATTAGTAAGACCGTCTGGTCCCGGGGCTCTTGATCTTTTAAGTTTCAAAATTGATGTTCTGATGTCATCGATGTCTGTAAGGTCGCTCCATTTATTTTCCGCTGGAAAGGATGGCGTCTTTGGATTTTGAGTTAGTGGGGCGAAGAGGTTGGTGAAGTGGGCTATCCACTCCGATTCTGGGACCGCGTTAATTAGCGGGTTGTTAGCTTGTTGATCTTTACTCTTTATCAGTGTCCAGAAGTCTCTCAAGTTTTTGTTAGTTAAGATTTTCAACATGTTCTCGGCATCATGTTGATATAATGTTGCTCTGTAGCCTCTTAGCCAGATTTTATAACTCCTTGTTGCTGCTTCAGTGATCTTTGTACCTTCCTCCGCATCGTGGAAGCGAGCAGATCGTTTTAATTTTCTTAACTCTCTTCTTTTCACTACTAGTATCTTGTGATATTCATGATTACCTTTCTTTTTTTCTGTACCTTTGCTAGGGACTTGCTTGTAAGTCATCAAAAGCGGAATATAATTGGGTCTCGATGTTTCTGCGCCAAGGGGGCCGTCTTTCAGTTCAACATTATATTTGTTCGTTATGTATCTTGTGTCTGCCGCTGTGAGTCTGAGGCGCATTTGGCGTGCGTTTTGCTCCACGTTTGGGCTATAAACTTGTTTGAGTGGACAGGTGGTGGTCAGGGTCATACGTAGTAAGTTATGATCACTTTCTTTTGTACGATTTACTTCGAAAAGATCAACATGATGTAGTAAGTTATGTGTCACGAAGACGTAATCTAAAGTTGCGGCTGAATTTTCTCTTTCCCAAGTAGGAAGACATAGATGAATTCCACATGTTGTTGCTACGTTGTGCAGATTTCTTGACTTCATAAGATTCATCCATGTCTTTCCTCGTTCGACTGTTGGTAAACTAAGTTGTTTCTGAGAGTTGGAGTTGGAGGGTAGATCACAATTCGCGTTTAAGTCCCCACAGATGATAATGTGACTTATTTCAAGTTCGATTTGTAGTTTGTTGAGTGTGTCCGATACTTCTGTGCAAAAGGCAGCGTTGGTGGTTCGCTGCGGGTTCCAATACAGGTGTATTATTCCCAGTTTCGTGGAAGTTTTACTCGCCATTTTTGTGGATGTATGGTACCGTGAGGCTGAAATTGCTAAAATTCCGTAGCTCTCACCTACTTTTTTTTCAATCGAGATTACTGAACCTGATTGTACTGCCGTCAGGAGGCCTGAAGATGGCCACCCTAGTAGGCCTTTCTTGGCTGCCGATAGCTCGATTTCGTAGCCGTCCAGGGCTGGTTTTTCTTGTAACCAAGTTTCTTGAAGGCAAATTATGTCCAGAGTTTCCAGGTCTTGTGCTTCGGGATTTGCTAGATGTTCATGTCCCCGTGTGTTCCATGAGCCCATGGTTACTGGTTTTGTTGCTGTCAAAGCACTGCAATGGACGGTACCTGTTTCGTCTTTGCTCTTGCTGTTTGTTGGTTGCTATTTTGCAGATTTCGATTTTAGAGCATCTTTCAGCCGGTTCCAAGGTCCAGTTGAACCCCGAGCATTGTTAGGATCCTTGTCTGCTTTGTTCCAGTGCTGGGCAGAATTTTGGTAAATTGGATTTGTGCCGTACATCAGGTCTTTCCCGGTATGTCTTCTGTCTGACCTCAAACTACCTCTTCTGTCGCTTTCATAGTTGCTGCTCGGTAGTTGTGTAGTCTGTTATGACCAGACCATTCATAGGTGGTCCGGCTTTGGTGTGGCCAATTTCGTGCGCCGTGGAGGTCTTTGCTTTTTCTATTTTTGTGGTAGTCCTCCGTCTTTGACCTGTAGTGAATTTTCGATGCATAACTATTATGTTTTGCACCCAGTTGGTTAATGGCAGAAGATGATGGACCTAGTAGTTCTGATATTTTGAAGCCTAAATGTTCAAAGTCAGAATATACTTCACGATTGATTTCATGAAGAGCTGACGTCTTTATGTGCAGGTAGGTTTTTGCTTTTTTATCCTTATGATAGGGTTCAATCAGAACGAAATCTTCTGTTTTTAATGTATGTAGCTTTTGGACTTTTCCCATTATTTCCAGCACCGATTTTCTGTTTAGCACCATGTAGAATCTGCCGGGCGCTAACTGCTCCATTTTGAAGATACGTGTGGGGCTGGTCTGCGGGTGAGTCCTTGTAAGGTTGTGATGAGTTTGTACTTTAGATGGATCTGTTCCTCCAGATGCTCTTCTTTGTTTGTTTGGTGTCTTTTGGGTGCTGGTGGTTCCTTGTTTTATCTGATTTTTATTAGATGACGATTTGTTTCTTTCAGGGTGGTCTACAACATCTTGCTCTGGGTGTTTTCGTGTTGTAGTTAATGGTCTTGCTGGTAGTGGATTCGGCATTGTTCTATTTTCAAGTGTCAGATCAGGGAGGGAATGTTCGTGATTTTCTGGTGTGTCGACTGCTTCGGTTTGCTCACGAAAGACTTCCACTTCTTCCACTTGATCCAGGTGGAATGTTAAGTTCATTAATAAGGAGTTATCTATAAATTCCTTTGGTGTTAATGGCGACTTGTCGAGTTCAATCACTTCATGGTCATCCTGCTGGTGGTCTTTCGGAGTACTTGTTGGCTTTGTTGATTTTGTTTTCGGTGTATTAGTTTGCGGTTGTGCAGGAGGTCTGGCTAATTAAAATATGGCTGGTGTTTTGGGCACAAGATTCTTTTGCTGCTCCTGCACACTGCATTTCTCCGAGTTGTTTTCCGGTGACTCTGATACCATAGTTTTAGTGGACTCTTTGGCGATTCGTCGAAATGATGAGTTTTTTGTTATAGACTTTGTCTGTGGTGGAAGGTTTCCCTCAACGGTTGGTTGTCCTTCTTTTTCTAAGTTGATTTGTTCTGAGTTGGTTGGACATTGATCCAATTGATGTTTAAATTTATCTTCCAGAGTCGTGAGTCTTTGGTCCCACCTCCTTTCGCGTTCCGCGGTTTTTTGTTCTAAGGCTGTTATGAAACCTTCAACAAAAATTAATTTGGTGTGCATCATTGCTGTGACTGTGAGTGAGTCCATCATGGAGTCATTTATAGACTTGTATAGTTTTCTGAAGGGTGCAAGAGCAATGGTAATGGCGGACATTATTGACAACATGTCTGTTTTTTTTGTTGGCGAGTCTTTATGTATGTTTGTGAGTATTTCACTTGATCTTCTGTTTTTGATAGGAGTGTGGCCCTCTTTGTGATGTTCCTGGCGAAGTCACGGTGAGTCTTGTACAGCCACGTGATCTTTAGTGGTTTTTGGACCTGGTGTAGGTAATAGCTGCTCGGGAGTGGGTCGTACTTCCCCGGGCTGTTCACTTGCCCCTTGGTGGTTTGTATTTGTTGTGTCACTTGGCTTGGGCTTCGACACATGTAATTGGTAGTCCTGGGCTTGGTCATATGGTGTTTGTTTTTCTGATGCTGGGTATGGTTTGGGGTGCCTATTTTGCCCCTCCTCCAGGTTAGTTGTTTGAGCTTCAATTTTCTCATTTGGGGTCGTTACAGGGACAGAGATCCTAGGTTTGGTGCTAGTGTTTCTTTTTTATTTTGACTTCGGGTCGATAATTGTTTCCAATAGCTGGGCTTGTCCGTTCCTAGCTGTTGAATCCTTTACAGGAGTAAGGTCTGTACTGATGGTGTAAGATAGCTGGGAAGCGTCTCTAACTTCTTCTTCATTATGGATGTTATTTGGTGTTTCTGCTCCCGTTTTTTGTTGATTAGATGCGGGCGGGATGTCGTAGACTACATCTAATATCTCTGCGTCAGAAAGTTCAGTCTTAGCCTCCAATTTTCTTTTAAATTGTTTGGTAAAGAAGTCCTTCAGAGCGGTTGATATTAAAGGATTTTGGAAGGAGGCTTTCCCTGTTTCTGTTTTTTTACTTAGGCTGGACTGTTTTTTCTGTTGGCCTTTTGTGTTTGCAGGTTCTGACGTGTCTCTGCCTCTTTTTTTGTGTAGGACCTTCTTTTTGTACATTACTAATGCTTTTTCTCTCTTATGTAAATAGAGGTCCGAATGATCAGTGGTGGGACAGACCCACGGAGGAGGTGGCCCCTTCGTGGCAACCCCCTCGCCACATGCCCCAGCAAGGTCAGCGACCAGAGACGGCAGTTCCTCAGTGGAGGGTCCAGGTAAAGTGTCGGGACTAGCGGTTCCATCTTTGGCATACCAGCTTTTGCCAGGACTTTGGTCGTGTATCATGGGTTCGTCATGCACCAGAGCCTGTATGGTTAACTGGGCTGGACCAGGTTCCAACTCCGTATTTTTTGATGACAGCAACAACGGCACAGTTTTTAATGGCACGTCCTTATACTGTGGATTAGGTTCTTGCGGCAGAGGGAACGTCGCTATTGTTGTTGATGGCTCCGAGGATTCGTTTGCCCTGGCCGGCAGACGGGTGGCCCGCCGGAGGCGCCCTATGACGCCTTCGTCTAGGTCACCACTCGCCGTGGCAGAAGCCTGCCGGCCGGGGGACGTCTCCTCAGAGTCTTCCTGATTTGCTTCAAAGTGCTCCTGTCCTAGAAATCGATCCAGGTGGTTGGGGCCCCCATCTGAGGTGGACCGTTGATCTTCAGTGATATCCTCCTGAGTACTAGACGTAGTAGGCAGGGGGACCCGAGCAGTGGATTGAGGGTGCTGTGGTGAGGTTGTCTCGACCGCACTATTTGCTAAGGACAGACTTGTATCCGGATCTGCGTCTGTGTCCGATGCCGAATAAGAGTTCCCTCGACGTATCCGAAACGCTGTGAGAGGTATGGAGTTCAGGGTGAGTCGGTGGAATGGAAGAAACCGACGGCTGATTGATTTTCGCAGAAGCTGGTTTTCCGCGTCCCTTGTTTGGTCACACCTGGCGGGCAAACTGGCTGCGAAGAACCCGCCCAGAAGGACTATTAGACGAGTCCGTAGGCATAAGTGTTTCAGCTCCTTTGTCCCTTGATTTGGACTGCTTTGTCATATGAGCTGGAGGGGTCTGCCCCAAGGGCTCCATGGATTCCGTGGACTGCCGTAGACTGCTCAAAACTCAGCGGTACAAACTCCATGTACCGCTTCACGTTGGACCCTAGGCTCTTCAGAGCCATCCTCCAGCCAGCAACAGTGTTAAAATGGATTTCTGAACTCTGACCTGGAGGGGCAGAGGTTCAGAAGGCCAGCCTAGTTTCTTGGAACAGGGTAACCTCTGGACATGCCAGACCAATCAGGGTAGCGATGGCGGCAGTCAAGACTAACTCTCAAGAGGGGTGAGGGTGATGGAAAGACCTCAATGAGCACACAAAGCAAGGATACTTACAAATTACTCCAGACAGGTGTTATATAAAAAATATGGACCCATTTATTACAAGGCCTTTGTAACATCGACCATAGCAAAGAATCACAATAATGCAAAAGTAAACCAACACATCCCAATCAATACAATATATATACAAGACCAAGGGGTCTAAGGAGTTAGGAGCACGTAATATGTAGACCACCTAGATGGGGAGGAAAACAGGCAGTACAAGTAATCATTAGACCCAGTTCGACATCTGAAATACACCTAACTAGGAAGAAGTCCGAGCCCTACAAAGAGAGGAGCCTTATGCTCAAAAGTACCTGCATGCGCTGGTGCCAATGGACAAAAGAGGGCCTCTTCAAGGATATCAGGCAGCTCAGAAAGGTGAATGAAGCGATGCAGAACAAGTCCCCCACTACTACAGCAAGGCCTCCACTTGTGGGCAGAGGCAGGGTGAGAGTGCGGGATAGAGATGCTATTTCTCAACAGCGGTAGAAAAGAAACGGGCTCCTGCGCGAGGGGCCACCGGTTGGGGTATGGACTACTCACCGGTCCCCGACGCAGGCAGACCCAGATTCTCCAGTTCAGTTCTCGTTGCTGACAGGTTCAGCTGCGATCATCAGGACGTCTCGACACCGTGTAGATTCTGTGTAGCAGGATGCAGGGTTGAGGGTGTCCCAAATGTAGCGGACGTGCACAGGTTGTTACCGCAGCAGGGCAACACGGCAACCGCATTTACTCTGGTCCAGGCGCACTCGTCTCACTTCAGACCTGGGAATGCCAAGTGTACGAAATTCGGTGTGAGGGTGCCGTGGACGCAGAGCAAGCAGTAGACCAAGTTTCGAGGGCTTCCCCGAAACGGCGGCGGTGACAGAGCAAAGCATCCTGCGTAAACTGGTCAGCCCACTGGTTGGCGCAGGGACACTTCCGAAGAGGCTTACTTGCAGGCTTTGATGAAGGTGCTGGGAATAGTTGATCCCACTATTCCAATGGGTCGAAGCGCCTTCGCAGACCTTCTAGGACGATCAGATGCAGAGGGGTAACGCAGGACGACAGCGGCTCAGGGTGCCAAACCTTCAGCGGGTCACCAGCGGTTCCTCGACTCAGCTTCTTGTTGCAGGATACTTGGCCCCTTATCCCTTGTTTGGTGTGAACTCAGGAGATCGACATGGTAGTGGTGTTTTCAGCCTCCTCTTATCCAAAGTTCCCTTTGCGCCAAAACGGAGAGGACCCAATGGGAGATCTGCTCACAAACACTCACACCATACGTGGACCTATCACGGACCACGGTGGTCCCAGGCATTCCGGACATTCTAGACTCTCTGGCACTCAGGATGTGTATTGGGAACAGACATCCCAGCCCACATCCTGAAGGCACACACAAGGCATGCAGAAGCCCGCGAAAGCTTTGGGGTTTCGCGGGAAAGTGCATGACCAAATAAGGAAGTCCCAGGGTCTGCTCGACCTGGGTGAAGGTGAAGGGGCAAGACGGTCAGCGGGCATGACAAAGAACCTCGTGGCATGGCCATTTTGGGAGCCAGGCCACCTATTCATGCCAAACGCAGCAAGCACGGATAATGTGGCAAAAAAGGGTTTAAAACACAAGAGAAACGATAGCTGCCACCAGTCCTGTCTGTGACACATTTGCACAGTTCATAATAAGTCCAGCGAGAGTGGCTAGGGCCTTTGGAATGACTAGAGACCCAAGAGCACGGTAAAGTAAGTTACAGTGCACTCTTGTTTCATGTTGCACAAAAGCTGCAACATGAGGAAAGGACTAAGGGAAACAAAGTCTCCCAGTACTGACTGTCTTAAGGGCATGTCAGTTTCCCCATATGAATTGAGTGAAAGCCCAGAGGAGTGCGGCGGAAGGCTGCGATTCTCTGGCAAAGTCTAGATCAGGGTGTAAAACAACAGCAGAAAGTTTGGGGGTTCCCACATGGAGGGAAAATTACATACAATTATGAAATCTTTCCTAACACTCGCCCCTCCCAGACTAAGGACAGGGGGAACTTATCCACCCCTGGATGAGTTTCTTGTTCAGGTCGGTTAAACATTCTGGACAACCCATCAGCTTTGCTATGTTGGACACCTGGCCTTTGCTCAATAGTGAAGTCAAAGCCTTGGAGACTTATGGACCACCTAAGCAACTTTGGATTCTCTCCCTTCATGTTCATTAGCCACTTTAAGGGCTTATGGTCAGTTTGCACAGTGAAGTGGGTCCCATAGAGGTAGGGCCTCAGCTTCCGTAGGGCCCACACAACAGAGAAACATTCTTTCTCTACTGTGAACCATCTGAGCTCTCTGTCCTTAAACTGGCGACTAATGAAACCAATATGGTGTTCCTTATCCTTCTCATCTACTTGCGATAGTACAGCTCCTATCCCAGTGTCGGAGGCATCTGCCTGTACAATAAAAGGTTTTTGGTAATCAGGGGCCCTGAGGACAGGGGCCTGGTACAAGGAGTCTTCTAAGCCATTGAAGGTCTTCTCACACTCTTCAGTCCAAAATTACCTTCTCGGGTTTCTTCGGAGTGGTGAGAGCAGTCAGAGGGGCAGCTATGTTGCCATAGTCTGCCATGAAATTTCTGTAATACCCCGTGAGTCCTAAGAAGGCTCTCACTTGGGTCTGTGTAGTGGGGGAAGGCCAGTCTTGTACTGCTTGTACTTTACTGGGTAGAGGCTGTATCCTCCATCCACCTACTTCATGTCCAAGGTAAACCACTGAGCCTTGTCCAATCTGGCATTTACTGGCCTTTATGGTCAAGTGGGCTTTCTGAAGAGCTTGTAACACAATCCCAAGGTGTTTCACATGGTCTTCCCAGGTGGCACTGAAAACTGCTATATCATCCAGATATGCAAGACAGAATTCATCCAACCCATTCAAAACATGATTCACAAGCCTCAGGAAAGTGGCAGGTGCATTCTTCAATCCAAAAGGCATTACCCGGAACTGGTAAAGACCTTCCGGAGTTGAGAATGCTGTCTTCTCCTTGGCATGTTCTGCAAGGGCTATTTGCCAATAGCCTGCAGTGAGGTCAAACATGCTGAGGTACTTGGAGGCACTCAAGGTATCCACCAGCTCATCTGTTCAAGGCAAGGGGTGGGCATCTGTCTTGATGACACCATTCAGAGCCCTGTAATCCAAGCAGAACCTCAATTCGGAAGTACCTGCTTTTGCAACCAAAACCACAGGGCTGGACTAAGGACTACTAGAGGGTTCAATCACCCCAAGATCTAACATTTTGTTGACCTCCGTCTTAATGTAAGATCGTACTTTGTCTGACATCCTGTATCCCCTACTTTTGGTAGGTACACTGTCTCCTGTGTCTATGTTATGTTTGCACCAAGGTGTCAAACCAGGGGACTGTGAAAACAGGGGGGAAAATTGCCTAAGCAAACTTTTCACCTCAGCCTGCTGATCAGAAGTCAGGTGAGGGGCCACTCGGACACCCTCAAAGGAGCTATCTGAAGGACTGCTTTGAAACAGGTCAGGGAGAGGTTCAGACTCCTCTTCCTCAACATCTGAAGCCAATAGCAGTGCTGCGATTTCAACTCTTGGGATGAAAGCCTTTAGCCTATTTACATGGAACACTTTTGGAGCCTGTCCAGGCCTTCCAAGGTCCACTAAATAGTTGACCTCACCCAGGGGCTCCACCACTGTGTAAGGGCCTAACCACGTATCCTGTAAAGCTCTAGGCCTTATGGGATTCATGATCAGGACTTGCTGACCAGGTGTGAAGTTGATGAGGGAAGCTTTCTGGTCATACCAATGTTTCACCAGGGCTTGTCCGGCCTTCAACTTATCACTAGCCAGACCCATCAGGAGTACCATCCTTTTTCTGAGTCCTAACACATAGTCTACTACGCAGGTAGTAATAGGGGGAGTGGGCATCTCCCATCCCTACTTGACTATGGCTAAGGGTCCCCGCACAGGGTGTCCAAACAGAAGTTCGGAGGGGCTGAAGCCAACACCCTCCAGTGGTACCTCTCTGTAGGAAAACAGTAAGCATGGTAAAAGAAGATCCCATTTTCTTCTTTGAGGTTCTTCCAGAGCCCCAATCATACTTTTTAAGGTCCTGTTAAACCGTTCCACCAGACCATTGGTCTGGGGGTGGTATGCGGAAGAAAACTTGTAGGTGACCCCACATTCTTTCCACATAGCCTGCATATACTTCGACATAAAGTTGCTGCCTCTGTCAGACACAACTTCTTTAGAGAAGCCAACCCTAGTAATGATGCCGAGTAAAGCTTTTGCGACTGACTTGGCAGTCACAGTCTTCAATGGGATGGGCTCAGGATATCTGATAGCATGGTCGACCAATACCAGGATAAACCTATTGCCTGAGGATGTTTGGGGGTCAAGGGAACCAACTATGTCAATCCCTACCCTCTCGAATGGTACTCCCACAACTGGGAGTGATACCAATGGAGCTTGGATTGTTCAACCACTCTTACCAGATAACTGGCAGGAGGCACAACTCCTGCAGTGACTTTCTACTTGCACCCCCAACGTTGGCCAGTAGAAGTGCATGGATAACCTTTGCTTGGTCCTCTTAATGCCAAGGGGACCAGCAAGGGGCACTTCATGTGCCAGCTGCAGGAGGAAGGGTCTTACAGCAAGGGGAACCACCAACCTCCTATGGTCTCCTTCTGTAGACTCTGTGGGCTCAAGATACAGGAGTCCACCTTCCCAATAAATCTGATGCTTCCCAGGAGGTTCACCCTCAAGCTGGGAGCAGGCCTGTCTCCTTAGGCCTTCCAGAGATGGGCACTCACGTTGGCCTTTACTGAATTCTTCCCTGTCAGGACCACCTTCTACTAACAAATCGTTTAGTTCAGGATGGTCATTGGGGTCAAATACTTCAGGCATCACCACCTCCTCGTCAGGTCCGGGTGATTGACCAACTATCTCCAACGCAGCGGTAGGCGAGTTAGGGGGAATATTCTCTTTCCCTCTTCTTGGATTCTTAACTCCTTTAGCCTTGGGTTTCCCCTTTGGCTGGGGCAGGGCATTGGTCTTGGCCAATGCTGCCCTCGTTTGAGACCCTGTGCAGGGTCTGTCAGCAGTATCTCCCACAAGCCCTAAAGCTCTGAGATCATTGCCCAACAAGACCTTTCTTGGGACACTCCTCTGAATGCTCACTGGAATCCTGACTCCTGTACCATTGATAGTAAGATTTACAGGTATTACTGGGAACAACATGAGAGGTGGGCCGTCAGCCAACTTAGTGGGCATCAGAGTAGCTCTGGCAACTTCCTCTGAGCCTACCAAGGTAGAATCCACTACAGTGCGACTGCACCCACTATCCCTAAGAGCTGTAGTATCTACTCCATTGATCAGCACACTTTCTTTAAAGTAGTGCTTGGTGTTATCTGGAATCCTAGCATAAGCCTCTGTGACTTTAGGCTCCCAGGAACCCAGGGAAACTAAAACTACCTCAGCTTCTATCCCACTGGGGAAGGAGTCTGAGGAGAAGGATGCTCCGGTAATCTCTTCTTCCTTCTAGGAGGAGAAGGCCAGATTAGCAGAGTGGACCCCCAAGGTTTTGACCTTACATCTGGGATCCCCCTTCACGTGGTCAGTTGCTCCACAAGCAAAACAATATCCATTGGTCTGTTTACATAGGGGAGGTTTATTATAACCAGAGTTCTGTTTTGGAGGCTGGCCTCCACTACCCTGTGAGTTTTCTTGTGTCTTAGCCTTATTTTTCTCTTTGGTGCCCTTTTGGGAAGAAGATTTATCAGTTTCCCACCCTCCTTATCTTTGGACTTTTCCCCTTCCTCCTGCTTACCAGGATGAGTCTTGTCCTTATGGGACACTTGATGTGACACCCATACATCTTCTGCAATGGCAAGCTTCTTAGGATCTATCTCCTTTGAATCTGACAAATGCTGCTTAAGCTCAGGGGAAGAAGATGCAAAAATATGTTCCAGCATGACAAGACTTATCATACCTTCAAAGGTAGAAACCTTATAACCTTCGACCCAGCCAGTCAAGTTTTTTAAGGATTCATTTACATAAGATACCCAAGTACAACCTTCTTTTTTCTTATACTCTCTGAATCTTTTTAAGTATTGGGCAGGAGTCTTTCCAAACTTTAAAATGAGAGTCTGCTTCAACATTGCAAAATCTGCTCTCTCAGCTTTCGACATTTCCATAATGGCACTGCAGCCAGAATGGGGCAGTCTGCTAAGTAACCAGGCAATTTTATCAGCATTGTCAACTTGTTGAACTTCACATGCATACTCAATGTATTCAGCCAGTCCATAATGTCATTCTTTTCCTCATACACACTGAGCAGATCTTTTGGAAATCTTGGATGAGAGGAGGCCCCAGACCCATGTCCAGGTCCCTTGGATCCATTGGCAACTTGAAGCTTGGCCAGTTCCAACTGGTGATCCCTGTCTTTCTGTTTTCCTGCCTGTTCTATCTTTAGTTTGGCCATATTGAACTCAAGCTCCTTCTGCCTAAACAGCAGCTCTTGCTTCTTGAATTCAAGCATGACCTCCCCATCAGCACTGGCAGAGGAAACATTGGACATTTCATCCTCCCTGTCTTCATGGTCGCTGTGGATCAGTGCAGCGGCAGAACTGTCAGTTCTACCAGTGAGAGCAGCCCCACCTCCTTCCGCACTGTCCTCCGAAGCTATAGCGCTAAGAGGAGCTTCTTGCCACGCCATGATTCTTTGGATCATTTCCATTTCGGTGCCTTGAGAGGAGACACCTCTATCAGCACACATCTTTTCAATGTTTCGGATTTAGAAGCATTTAAAGTTAACAAGGTACTTGTTTCCATATTGTTAGATAGGACTATAGCCTTTAAAAAGTTATACTACGAAAATTCACTATGTGTCCTGGTAGGAATAACTTGAAATGCCTTTGCTCGTGCGCAACACTGGATACCTTCAGTCGTATCCCACCGCTGTACACCAATTTGTTAAGATGGATTTCTGAACTCTGAACTGGAGGGGCAGAGGTTCAGAAGGCCAGCCTAGTTTCTTGGAACAGGGTAACCTCTCGACAAGCCAGACCAATCAGGAAAGCGATGGAGGCAGTCAAGACTAAGGGCCTCATTACACGGTAGGCGGTAAGATACTACCCTTACCGTCATGGCGCTATTAACGTGTCTGCCTTGGCAAGAGAACGCTAATTGCGTGCCATTACGAGTACGCGGACACGTGCATAGCGCCATGCTGGTAATGACCCTACCGCCATGCCACTAAAGACCCCGTAAAGACCCTTAGCGGCACTGATGAAAGCGCTGATAGCACTTCCGACCTCCAGCGTCACGCAAATATGGTGACCGCCATTAGCGGTCACCATAAAATTGCGGAAACAGAAATAGCGTCATAGCACAGGAACGGGAAAGAGCACGGCGGCCATCTTTAAAAACACAATCCATTGCCATCCTCTGCCCCCAGGACCTGCATCCACACCTGTGCCATACCAAACCGTCCAGGATCCCCTGACAATGCCCAAGGCAATTAAAAAAGGAGCGGATCGGCAGTGGAAGGAGAAATTCACTAACGAGGAGCTCATCATGCTCACGGAGACGCTTGCTGCAAACGCGAATGTTGTCTTCGCGAATGACATGCGGTGTGAGACCTTGATACAAAAAAAGGCCATCTGGGAAGAGGTGGCCCAGAAAGTCAGTGCGGTGGGCACCACCACCCGCACCGTGAAAGACTGCAGGAAGCGGTGGGACGATCTCCGCCTCTTTGTCCGCAACATACTGGCTGCCAATCGTAACCTGGCCATGGCCACAGGAGGTGGTGGAGATTCACCCATCAAACCTAGGGAGTGGGAGGAGACCTGCTCGAGCACCATTGGTGTTGAATCTATAGAGGGAGTCGGCGACATGGAGCTTGGTGCGCCCACAACATCAGATGGAGGTGAGTGTCCACATAAAACAATGCACTGTGAAAGGTGAGGTACCCCCCAAATCTGAGCCCTGAATCAGCTCATGGATGCAGCCACAAACATACATGCACACAACCCTGCCCATGTGAGTGACACACCCCAACACACACACATGCACGCATCACCACAGACACGTGCCACCCAGACCCATACATGAATGACCCACCCGAAAGTCGCATGACCTGAATACCCACTGATGAAGTCACAATGCATAGAACAGCATGATGAACAACATCTGCATGAAGCACGTTGACCCATCACCAATGCCATCTCCCTCTTTGTCCCCCACAGGCTCACAGACCGACAGCGATGAGCAGGACACTGCAACACAGGCTCCCCCTGCCAAGAAACAAGCCAGAGCAAAGGAGCCAGGGAACAGAACACCGCCAGCACATCAAGGGGCACAGGGAGGAGTGCGCTCCTGCCACGGGGCAAACACAGCAAGCCACCAACGTCACCAAGACGTGAAGCTACGGCAGCAACAATCGCTGCACCCACTGCAGTGATCCCCCCAACACAGGAACCACCCACGGAGGGCACACTGTCTGCTGCCAACAGTTCAATTGGCGAGGCAGCAGCCACCGCACCACTGTCCGATGTGGAGGACACCTGTGACTTGGGCATGCAAGAGCACACCCCCAGCCCTCCCCAATCCAGAGAAGCAAGCCCACGGCTGCCATCGCTAGCCAGCAGCCATGCCCAGTCTGGCGATGAAACCATGGCAGGGTGCTGGAGCCCACAGGTGCCCTCACCCGATAGCCTACCCATATATCAAGGTGTGGCACCTACCCCACGAGCAGTTCACAGTGGCCATGACCTGGCCACCATCAGACAGCGGCAGGAGGAGATCACAGCGCTGGTTGGCCAGCATGTCGATGAGGCAGCCCGTCTGAGGGAGGAGTACAGGGAGAATGCAAGGGAGACGAGACAGGGCATGGAAGCCTGCACCAACAGGCTCTGTGAGGAGATGGCACAACTGAGGCAGGTCCTCACCCGCATAGCGGACGATATGGACAGATAGTACCCCCCCCACCACAAGAACAACCAGGCACATCCTCCTCTGCCAGCTCAAGGCATACGAGCCCCCTGCGCTGCTCCTTGCGCACCATGATGCGCACACCCTCCCAACCCCCTAATGGTGGTGGTCGGGATGGGAAGTAGGGCCAGCCCGATGTAGCTGGCACATGTACAGCAAGACTGCAACGTTGTACCAGCCACACATGGGGGTATAGTGGGGGGAGGAGGGAAAGGGTGTTTTGGGAGTGTTGTGGGGGGTGGGGGAAAGGGTGTTTTGGGAGTGTTGTGGGGGTGGGGGGAAAGGGTGTTTTGGGAGTGTTGTAGGGGTTGGGGGGAAAGGGTGTTTTGGGAGTGTTGTGGGGGGAGGGGGGAAAGGGTGTTTTGGGAGTGTTGTGGGGGAGAGAGGGGAAAGGGTGGTTGCATAGTTGGGGCCGTGCACTTCTTCTTCTCAAAACATATTAAACACACTAGTGACAAGTTAAAACACAGGCTTGGACTCCATCATTGTGTATGTGAGATTTATTGGGGGACAGGGCCCATTGTGCGCTTCACCACAAAACCCAGTGCACAAATACCCACACCTATCCTACAGAGTTGAACCATGTGATTCAGAATATTTGGTTGATCAGATGCTGACGCACATCGCGTCCCTCCTGGGCATCGCCTCTTGCATGACCTGCAGGCCGTCTCCTCCCTCCTCATCCCCATCATCATCCTCATCAGGTGATAGCATTTCAACGTCAGGGGCATTGGCACATTCCGTCTGATACACATATTGTGCAGCATGACACATGCCATGGTGATCTTGGCCACCTTCTCATGGCCGTACAGGAGAGCTCCACCCGACCTGCTGAGGCACCGGAACCGTGTCTTCAAAAGGCCAATTATCTGCTCAATTATGACACGGGTACGGGTATGTGCACGATTGTATTCCTCTTTGTGCCTGTTCTGTGGGTTCCGTACAGGGGTAAGGAGCCACCTCTTCAGGGGATAGCCGGCATCACCTGCATGGGTGGAACAATGGGGACTTGTTACTGTTCACATCAAGTGCAACCTGTACATATCACACAAATCAACTTTGCATTGTGATTGGCATCCACGGATCCCAGCATGCATGGAGACGATATGTGTAACTGCAATGAGTGAGGGTGAGCTAGTCCCTACAAGTGGACATGCACCATGCATGCCTCCGGCAGTTATTGCCATGTCCTGGGTGAGGACAGGTCTTAGGTGTTCCTGGGCCAGGCAAATTTGGTACCACACTGCTATTGCACTGCCATTCTGAAATTGATGTCGCCATGCTGTGAAGCCTCACTTCAGTAGTGGTCTACGGGTGTGGGTCAGTACAATGGCTACAGGTGATCCCTTTGCATGCACTCAAGGGTGCATAGCTGTAGTGATGTTGGTCAGCGCACATTTTCATTCGGCATATTGGCGCCATGTTGCTGATTTGTGTCATATGGGGTATGGTATGATGTGCAATGTGCATGTGGATAGATTGGTCATGTTTGCCATCTCGGATTGTTTTCAATGTTGTGCAGTTTCAAAATTGCATGTGGTTTTGTTTCTGGTCCATTATGGCCTGCCTTGGTGGACATTGGCGTACATCTGTATGTCCATTTGTTCTACGGACGACAGTCCACACCCAGTTGGAGTATGCATCTCTTCCCCCAATCTCACCCCACATCACACTGCCATGTGCTTGCCCTGCTACTCACCAAGTAGCCACGAACGTTGTCCGGCATGTCGCTCCATGTAGCATGGTATTGTTGAGTTCCGCAGGACCATTGAATCATGGGTTGATCCTGGGTATCGGGCACAACAATGTGTGATTATCTTGTTTGATTCACATACCATTTGGACATTGATGGAGCGGAATTGCTTTCTGTTTCGGTAGACTGCTTCATTATGATGTGGGACCACCAATTCCACATGGGTACAGTCGATGGCCCGGATGCAACTTGGGATGCCTGCCAGTGAATAGAAGCCAACTTTGGTGTTGGAGATCTCCTGGGCAGTCCGTGGCAGGGATATGGGTTCACTTGTGTGCTTCAGGAGGGCATCGAGCACCTGGGTCAGCGTGCGTGAGAATACTGGTTGTGAGATGCCATGCATCTGCCCTACTGTATGCTGGTAGGTGCCTGTGGCCAGGAAGTGGAGCACAGTTGCCACCTTCAGTAGAGGGGGGATGGCAGTACGGATGTCTATGAGGCCCACAATGTCATCATGTATCATGTCCATGATGCTGGTGATGGTATCCCGGTCCAGACAGTACAGGGTGTGTATCTGCTCAGGTTGAATGGAGTGGCTCGAATCCTGGGGATTGCTGGCTGCCTCTGTGGTGTTACTAGGTGCCCTGGTGGGGCTTGCTGTGCCTGTCTCACCCTCCTCCTCCTCCTGCGTCTCCTCTGTGCTGCCTGTTGTTGTTGGTGCTGCAATGCAATCATGTCCTCCAGGCCATGTAATGCTGCTAGTATTGAAACCATCTTTGTGTGGGAAGGGGTGTGGGAAGGGGTGTGGTGTGCTCCTTTTGTGCTGCCCCAGTCTCCATTGCCTCCACCTCTGCTGATTGTGTCCACCTGTGGCAGGTGGGAACACTGCTCATTTCTCTTAACGGGTGGTTCGCGATGCCGGTATTTGCGCCATGCCGGTTTTGGCTTTTTGCGGCTATTCCATGCCGCTATTGGCATGTCCGCATGGCTTGTGATGGTGTGCTATTACCGCCATGCCGCTATTTACGAGTTGAAGGGTCGCGTGCCCGCGGACTAGCCGCTATTAGTGACACCGTTCATAGCGGTGCCGCTAATAGCGGTTATCCGGGTCGTAATTTGCATGGGTATTCCCTTACCGGTATCGTTAATCCCTTACCGCAATCCGTGTAATGAGGCCCTAGGTCTCAAGAGGGGTGAGGGTGATGGAAAGACCTCAATGAGCACACAAAGCAAGGACACTTACAAATTACTCCAGACAGGTGTTATATTAAAAATATAGACACATTTATTGCAAGGCCTTTGTAACATCAACCATAGCAAAGAATCACAATAATACGAAAGTAAACCAACACATCACAATCAATACAATATATATACAAGACCGAGGGGTCTAAGGAGATAGGAGCACGAAATATGTAGACCACCTATATGGGGAGGAAAACAGGCAGTGCAAGTAATTATTAGACCCAGTTCGACATCTGAAATACACCTAACTAGGAGGAAGTCCGAGCCCTATGAAGAGAGGAGCCTTATGCTCAAAAGCATCTGCACACGCTGGTGCCAATGGACAAAACAGGGCCTCTTCAAGGATATCAGGCAGTTCAGGAAGGTGAATGAAGCGATGCAGAACAAGTCCCCCACTACTCCAGCAAGGCCTCCACTTGTGGGCAGAGGCAGGGTGAGAGTGCGGGATAGAGACGCTATTTCGCAACAGTGGTAGAAAAGAAACAGGCTCCTGCGCGAGGGGCCACTGGTTGGGGTATGGACTACTCACCGGTCCCCGACGCAGGCAGACCCAGTCTTCTCCAGTTCAGTTCTCGTTGCTGGCAGGTTCAGCTGCGATCATCAGGACGTCTCGACACTGTGTAGATTCTGTGTAGCAGGATGCATGGTCGAGGGTGTCCCAAATGCAGCGGATGTGCACAGGTTGTTACCGCAGCAGGGCAACACGGCAACTGCGTTTACTCTGGTCCGGGCGCACTCGTCTCACTTCTGACCTGGAAATGCCAAGTGTACGAAATTTGGTGTGAGGGTGCCGTGGACGCAGAGCAAGCAGTAGACCAAGTTTCAAGGGCTTCCCCGAAACGGTGGCGGTGACAGAGCAAAGCGTCCTGCGTAAACTGGTCAGCCACTGGTTGGCCCAGGGACACTTCCGAAGAGGCTTACTTGCAGGGTTTGATGAAGGTGCCGGGAACAGTTGATCCCACAATTCCAATGGGTCGAAGCGCCTTCGCAGACCTTCTAGGACGATCAGATGCAGAGGGGTAACGCAGGACGACAGCGGCTCAGGGTGCCAAACCTTCAGCGGGTCACCAGCGGTTCCTCGACTCAGCTTCTTGTTGCAGGATACTTGGCCCCTTATCCCTTGTTCGGTGTGAACTCAGGAGATCAACATGGTAGTGGTGTTTTCAGCTTATCCAAAGTTCCCTTCGCGCCAAAACGGAGAGGACCCAATGGGAGATCTGCTCACAAACACTCACACTATACGTGGACTTATCACGGACCACGGTGGTCCTAGGCATTCCGGCCATTCTAGACTCTCTGGCACCCAGGATGTGTATTGGGAACAGACATCCCAGCCCACATCCTGGAGGCACACACAAGGCATGCAGAAGCCCGCGAAAGCTTTGGGCTTTCGCGGGAAAGTGCATGACTACATAAGGACGGCCCGGGTCGGCTAGACCTGGGACAAGGTGAAGGGGCACGATGGTCAGCGGACAGGACAAAGAACCTCGTGGCATGGCCATTTTGGGAGCCAGGCCACCTATTTGTGCCAAACGCGGTAAGCGCGGATAACATGGCAAAAAAGGGTTCAAAACACAAGAGAAATGATAGCTGCCACCAGTCCTGTCTGTGACACATTTGCACAGTTCATAATAAGTCCAGCGAGAGTGGCTAGGGCCTTTGGAATGACTAGAGACCCAAGAGCGCGGTAAAGTAAGTTACAGTGCACTCTTGTTTCATGTTGCACAAAAGCTGCAACATGAGGAAAGGACTAAGTGAAACAAAGTCTCCCAGTACTGACTGTTTTAAGGGCATGTCAGTTTCCCCATATGAATTGAGTGAAAGCCCAGAGGAGTGCGGCGGAAGGTTGCGATCCTCTGGCAAAGTCTAGATCAGGGTGTAAAACAACAGCAAAAAGTTTGGGGGTTCCCACATGGAGGGAAAATTTCATACAATTATGAAATCTTTCCCAACAGACAGTGAAGACAGACTTCATGGGAAAATAGCAGCGTAGACTACCGTAGACTGCTCAAAACTAAGTGGTACAAACTCCACGTACCGCTTCGCGTTGGACCCTGAGCTCTTCAGGGCCAGCCTCCAGCCAGCGACAGTGAAGACAGACTTCATGGGAAAATAGCAGCGTAGACTGCCGTAGACTGCTCAAAACTCAGTGGTACAAACTCTGCGTACCGCTTCGCGTTGGACCCTGAGCTCTTCAGGGCCAGCCTCCAGCCAGCGACAGTGAAGACAGACTTCACTGGAAAATAGCACATACCTTATGCAAAAGGTGAAGGACCTTAAAATAAAAGTATAGGAACAGTAAAATTTAATTTTAGAAAAGTAGAGGAGCACCGCTCCCAACCGCTCCCGTCCACTTCGACCACTGCATGAAGGCATCCAAGAATCTCTGATCGTGCCCTACCACTCCACCCCCGCCTTCCTGCGTTATCACAACCCATGGCTTGATATTGTGCCCTGGCAGCGATAAAAATGAAACATGTGTATAACTGCACATTTTCCATGTTCCTGTAGTGACACCTTGAGACCATCCGTTTTTTTCCCGTTGCATGATGGGACGTGTACCGCTCGCAATTGTATGTTTGCATATCACTCTGTCTTGCTTCCTAAAATGCTGGCAATTTTATGTGTGCTTGAACTTTAACTTGGGGCTTTTTATAATCTGTTGCCACACGGATTTGCTTGCTTTCCAGGGCTCCTATAAAAACTTAAATATAGTTGTTTTTCTAAAACTGCTCCAGATTGGATTGCTTGCCTTTCAGGGCTGCTTTTGAAACTAATTTCTAGGTGTTTTTCTAAACCTGAGCTGCCTGCATGTTGTGCTGTCTGAATTACAAACCTAAGTACCTCAATTGCCTGTTGCCCTGCTTTCATGAAATTCCACATTTGGTTATATGTAAAATGTGTTGTCCTCCTCATGTATGCTTGAACTTCCTTGTCTGGGCAGCATTTGTAATTCCTTTGTCCTCACTTCATTCTTATCTAAAGTACCAGTTTCATCTGCTCCTTTGTGGCTGCTAGGCCGCCTGGTGATTTTTGCTGTGCACTGTGCAGTTCACTGTCTCTCTCCTTCCCTGTAATACTATTTCAGCCTCCCTCTCCTATGGTGCTATCCATATCCCCCATCTATTCTAAGTGCTTCTCTATCACCTATTCCCCCAATCTCTCATCGCCTGGAAGGAAAAAATTTAAGAAGGCTCTCCTGGTCTCTAACCCTGGTCTGCTTGTTGCTGACACCTATGTCAATGCTTCCTCCAGGCAGACTATCACTGACATTCTCTTTGTTGTTCCCTCTCTGGACCTATGGACTTCCCATATGGTCTCTGTCCTCACCCTTTTCTCTTCCTCACCCATTAATGGTGGAACTGGATGGGAAGTGCTCTTTGCATACTTCTCATCATCCAGGTGTTTCATCAATGTCTACCAGACCAGCACTATGATGGCCCAGGGATCTCAGCCCAACATCCTACTTCCTGACAGGCGCCTTCTGACTTTCTTCAACTTCCTCCCCTCTCCTGCCATTCCCCTGCACCACCACACCCTGGAAATCCTTTAAAGGGGGCAACCAGCTTGACTCAGCTACCCTCAATTCTCGCTTTGCTGTCAAACACTCCTTTGACATCTGTCACCTCCTTGAAGAATTTGACCTTAACATCCTCAGGCTCACAGAGACGTGGTTCAATGCCAGCTCTGTCACTGTTTTTTACACTCTTCTTCCTGAGGGCTATAATATCCTCTCCAAGTCCAGACCTAACCGGCCTGGAGGGAGCAAGGCCCTTGTCTTCCCGAATTGGATCCCTGCTTCTATCATTCCTATTAAATCCTACTCTTGTTTGCAAGGTTAGCATCTCTCATACTCTATCACTCTCGCTACAATCTGAAGGCCCCCTGGACTGGTCTCCATCTTCCTATCCGAGTGGGCCGACTTCATCTCCTCTCTCTTTACTTCTACCTCTAAGCTTCTCCTCCTTGGAGACTTCAATGTTCACCTTGATTCCCCCAGTTCAGATGAAGGCACGCCTCTGCACGCTCACACCAGAAAAAATACTGCCCGCTAGGCCCAAGACATTCTTGCAAGGATACCAAGTATTTATTTCTACAAAAATAATGCATCAGCAAAGAACTCTGCTGCCACGGCACGTTCAGTTTGCATGTGCGGTACATTATAAGCACAAACAGCGTCATTAATGACGTCATCATATATAGTACAATTTGACAATATTTTGTTCATGTGGGGGCTGCTGGGCTCATCATCCGCGATGAGCTGACCCACAGATAATTAGCTACTCTGACACACAAGGTTATTCTTACAATTGTAACAATGCACCTATCAGATACAGGGATGGGTTCAGGGGAGAGCTGAGATCACCCTAACTCACACACACTTCACTCATTTGCAGAAAGATCAGCAACCTCTAAGGTCCACCACCTTAGTTTTAGGCTATAATTCTGATGCCACCCTGTACCTCACTGCACAAATCACATGACTCATTCCTGAAGGCATGATAGCCTTGCCGTAGTGATCGATCGAGGGGTGTAAACATTTTACGGTCATTGGTCTGGGTTTGGATGGTGCTGTGGCATGCGGGGTTCCTGGGATGAAAGCATGGCAAAGTTGTATTTGTCATGTAGGGATTGTTGGGGGCTGGAAGACCTTGCTATCTGTTCTGTGGGATGGTACTGCCAAGAGGTGCTCTGATCCCTTCTCATGACCTTGCAGGGCACATTCTTCTCAGAGCGTGAGGGCCCATCACTTTCTGAACAACGAAAGAGGTTCCAGATCTCTCAGACCTGGCCATGGTGGAGGTGCTGTTTGCGCTCATGCAAGGAGCCTAATGCTAACAAAATACTGTTCGCTGCACTTTGGCTTAACTTCTATGATGGTTGCTGCTTGCCACGATGGCGTTTGCACCTGCATCTACCATATAGCATGCATTGCATGCACTAAGTTGATCACACACCCCCCTTCCCTCGGCTCCCTGGATGTGGTCTATTGTTTGGTATCATCTAGAGGGGTAGTAAGACCCTCTCTCCTTCCCAAATTTACCCTGTTCATTAATCCTAAATTAACAAACTCCCCTGTGGTGTCACTGGCAACTAACTTCCAATATATGTTCTCTTCCCTCCGCTTCACCCTATCTAATCTTTCTGCTTCCAGGTATGGTGTTGACCCATCCTTTGGTAACCATGCTCTGCAAAGATCTCCTATACTTGCTCCAGACTGGGTATATTTTTCTGTGTTACATGTCATATAAATACAACCCCATCCCCAGCTAAATCTTTCCAGTGTTCTGTGTAATTCTCTGGGTCTGGTGGATGTGTGGGAATGGTGCCACAGAGGTACAAGGGGTGGTAAATTTCTACCATGTGGGGTTTGTTGGGGTGGTCTGTCTGGGTACCGTTCTCTATGGTACTTATTGGAAAGTGCTTTGGTTATCCCCCAATTGAGACCATCATCATTGTGCTACTGGGCACTGTTTTGGCACAACACCGGAGTCCCATTTGGCATGCGCAAAAAATCACCAAAATAAAGACGATGATGGGTACCCGCATCTTCACGATCCACCCATCCATGATGAAGCTCAAGAAAAAGTTAGATTGAACCGGTCTTCATATTGTATTCCTGCTTCTTTCTTCATGCACACTCTCGGGTTGTGCACAGCTTCCATTATATGTGACAGGGAACCATTCTCAGCATCTCCGGGAGGCACGAATGTGGAGCATGAGTCCCCAATTCTTTTGCACACTCCTCCCTCCATGGCAGTTAGCATATCGAGGACATAGCGGTTCTGCATTGTCATCAGCCTCAGGGTGCAGAGTTCCCCCTTTCTGAAGTTGAACCCTTGTTCGGTGTCGTAAACCAGCTGTATTATTAGTTCCCAGCAGACAATCGGCAGCCATTTAGGGTTGGCCACAGCTTGCACACCAGGTAATAGCAGTGAGGCAAAAAAAGTCTCTGCTTTGGTGAAGAGGCGGTATTCAACTTTCCTCGAGCAAGTTTGAAGAGTCCTTGGACAGATAGTGTCATGATCTTCCAAAAGATCAGGACTTGCCCGACTCCCTTGGAAGCAGACCCATAACCCCAGTTCCGAGTGCCAGCAAGTCCCAATTGGGACCTTTTGGACCCTGTCCTGGCGCCAGTGGCACCAGGCTCATAAAGATGCCCAGTCCCAGCGCTGGAAGCGCCGGGCTCATAATGCTTGGGTGGACTTATCTGCAGCAGACCATGCTGCTTACTTACCTGCCAGTTGAACCCCTGATCCTCTTCTGTTTGGGACTACTTTTCCTGTTGGGTGGGGCAGGAGCCACTCCCTAGGTTCAGAACACTGGAACTCTTCTGGAAAGCAGGAACTCTTTTCTTACCTAGGCGTGGCTGTGGAAGGAGACACCTAAGCACTACAGGAGGCTATTTAAACCACACCCGATGGATGAATCTTGCTTTGTGTTATTCTGCATTCTCTGCAGCAGAACGCTCATCGTGTCTTATGCTTCTGATCCTGGGCCTAAGGGAACAAAGGCTTACCATCCTGGAATCCAGTCTTCAGCAGCACCTGTAAAGACAAAGAAAGAACAGGTTAGCACTACGGTCTTCAGTGGCAGCGCATCTCTTACCTGGTCCATCGGCTGTCACCAACGCCTTGCGCTGCATTCCGGCATCTGAAAGACAAAGGCTTACCTACTCTTCGCATGCTCCGGAGGTCTTCGCACTGCATTCCGGCATCTGAAAGACAAAAGCTTACCAGCTCTTCGCACGCTCCAGAGGCCTTCGGCGCTGCATCCCGCATCTGAAAGACAAAAGAAGGTGCGTTTAAAGACATTGGGCAACTTTATTACTCACGTGCCATTACTCCTTCCCACGCCGAATCCAGTGGGTATTCCAGCACCCTTCAGCTTCTCTAAAGCTCCGAACTTGTACCTGCAAGATAAAAGGGACAGTTAGTGCGCATCGTGAAGCAGGCTACAAGCGCTTACTTACGTGCTTCCAGGCGCTTCTATTCCTCACGCGGGTTCGATCCTCAACTCTCATCAGCCCGCCATCCGCCATCGCCAGAACCCTGCAAAACAAGAGATATCATTACAAAAGACTTTTAAGACATTTGAAGTGCCCAGAACTTACCGTTCGTGCAGTTAACGACGGACAGCAGTCCTCTGAGGTCAAGAGGCCTGCACCCTTATCCAGTGAAGAAACTGGTTACGGCACCCTGCCCCGAGGCAGATGGAGAGCTCGGCGTTCACTTACCTAAGGTGAGGGCGTTAACCTTTGGGGTTCTACAGGAGAAGAGAAAGGGAAGAGGAGAGAGGCACCCAATAACCCCAGTTCATTAATCCCATATTTTCTATCTGCAGACATCTTACTCTTCGAGTCAGACATACAGTGCACAGAGGTCCAGCCCAAAGAGCCAACCGTGTGTTACACATCACCTTTGAAGATGCGGCATTCACCCAGTCAAGACCGGCCCCTCTGCGGGAATCAGGTGAGCGTTACAGAACACAAAGCCTACCGCAAAAACTCCCACCCAGGCGCTATGGAAACCTCGGATACCGACCAGGTAGCCCAGTTACTTGGGGAACTAAGAGCAGAAGTGCATGCAGCCCGTCAGGAAACGAATGCTCTAAGAAGGGAACTGATTATTTCCAAGGAGCGAACAGACGATCTCGCTAGACAATTGCTACAGTCACAAGCCGGACAAACTCCGTTACCCGCATCAGGGGCAAATCTTCCTTCAACATCCTCTACGAACCCAGTGCAGATCAACCTACCTGGGAATGTACCTCTGGCTCCGCCCGAACGATTTTCTGGTGACCCAAAGAGGTTTGCAGTATTTATTAATCAGTGCCGGTTGCACTTCTTATGCCGGCCAGCAGCCTTTCCAACTGATCAAGCTAAGGTAGCTTTCGTGCTTTCGTACCTTAGTGGCAATGCGGCAGACTGGTCGATCCCTCTAGTTAATCAAGATGATCCGGTTCTCCATGATTTTCAAGCTTTTCAGCTCAGTATGGAAAAACTGTTTGCAAGACATTCACAGGGGCAGGCCTTGGACAATGAGCTCCTTTCATTGCGACAGGGTAATCAAGACCTTTTGGCTTATATTGCGTCTTTCAACAGACTGATAGTGGAAACTCGATGGCCTGAGGACAAAAGGATTACGCTGTTTTATAGAGGTCTACGTGGAGAGCTCAAAGATGTGTTAGCCCAAGTAGTGAATCCCCCGCAAGACTGTTCGGACTATATTGACTTAGTCGTTCAAATTGACCACAGACTGCAGAACAGGAAGGCCGATCGTTCCAAGTTTGATGCTCGAGTATTTTCCAAACCACCAACTCCTACCAAAGGAGTAGACTCCGGGGAACCCATGCAAATAGGGGGCCTGAAAGGACCACTAACACAAAAGGAGCGGGAAAGGAGAAAACAGCTGCAATTATGCCTCTATTGCGGAAACCCGGGGCACTTTCTTCGAGACTGTCCGGTGAAACCAGCCAAGAAGGCAGTAGGAGCTGCAGTTACCAGGGTCACAAACTCTGAGCAGGGAAACGACCTCGCCCGACAAGAATAGAGGTCCTCTTGCCGAGCGTTAAAACCAGTTCAGTGACCTCGCATTTCGTGATACCTATGGTCCTCATTAGCCCTGTACATCCGGATCGATTACATGCGATTGAAGCTTACGTCGACAGCGGTGCCATCGGCAATTATGTGGATCATGAAATGGTTTTGAGGATGAATCTGACTCTTTGTCCAAAGGCTGTAAAGGACGTCATTACTACGGTGGATGGTACGGAGATAGCCTCCGGACCAGTAACGCATACCACCCAAGAAGTGACGCTAGTAAGTCAAGATGGACACCATGAGAAGATCGTGTTCGATGTGATAAAGGCCCCTCAGTTCCAGATTATTCTAGGAATTCCTTGGTTAGAGAAGCACAATCCTCAGATCGATTGGCGAGCAAGAACGGTTCAGTTTCCAGAATGTGTCTCTACTTGTCACCCTCGACCTGGTGTTGCACTGGCAGCAATTTCCTCGGAGGCTCCCCAGTTACCTCCTGAATACCTAGAATTCCAAGATGTTTTCCGGAAGGATCAGGCTAACTCTCTACCTCCTCATAGGTCTTATGACTGCCAGATAGACCTGATACCTGGATCTACTCCTCCTTGTAGTAGAATTTATGCCCTCACCGAGCCTGAGATTCTTCACCTCCGACAATACCTGGATCAATACCTAGCAAATGGGTTTATTCGTCCTTCCAAGTCCCCTGCTTCCTCAGCTTTGTTCTTCGTTCCAAAAAAAGAAGGGGACCTTAGAACTTGTATAGATTATCGCGCCCTGAACCAGATCACCGTTAAGAATAGATATCCGTTACCTTTGATCCCTGAACTCCTGGACCAAGTCAGAAAAGCATGCATATATACAAAGCTGGATCTTAGAGGAGCCTACCACTTGGTACGAGTAAAAGAGGGCGATGAATATCAGGTCATGCCCTTCGGACTTTGCAATGCCCCGGCCGCCTTTCAATATTTTATGAACGATGTCCTCAGAGAGCTCATAGATGTGTGTGTTGTTGTTTACATTGACGACATCCTCGTTTATTCTTCATCGGAAACTGAACATCGGAAACACGTGAAAATGGTCCTCGAGAGATTGCGTCAACACAAACTTTTCGCTAAATTGGAAAAATGTGTTTTCAACGTGACTGAAGTTGAATTCTTGGGATTCATATTATCACCTAGCGGAGTGCGTATGGATTCAAAGAAGGTCGATGCAATTCTCAAATGGCCATCGCCATCCTCCGTAAAAGGTGTTCAAAGCATGTTAGGCTTCGCTAACTTTTACCGCAGGTTTATCCCCGAATTCTCTCGAATAGTCCAGCCCATCACCACCTTGTTAAAGAAAAACAAACGTTTTGAATGGTCTACCGAGGCGGAACAAGCTTTCCAGAATTTGAAGACTAGATTTATCTCTGCACCGATCTTAAAACATCCTCGCCCAGAACTCCCCTACATCGTTGAAACTGATGCTTCGAGCCTTGCCATGGGGGCAGTTCTATCACAAAAGGACCCAGTAACCAATCAGTTGCATCCCGTGGCATTTTGGTCCCGCAAATTCTCGCCTCCTGAAATCAATTACACTATTACTGATAAGGAACTTCTAGCTATCAAGTCCGCCTTTAAGGCTTGGCGGCATTATCTTCTGGGGGCCCGACACACCGTAACTGTGATTACAGATCACCGAAACCTGCATTCTACAATCACCCAAGCCTTTAAGGAAGCCGTTTCTCACCTTCAAAGGGCTAAAGAACAATACAAGAAAGGAGCAAACCAACATCGGAAGGAAGCCCCCCAATATCAAGTAGGAGATCAAGTCTGGTTATCCACCAAATATCTACCTCTAAAAGGACCACGCACATTCAACCCAAGATACCTTGGTCCCTATTCCATCACTACCATAGTAAATCCAGTAGCGGTCAAGTTGGACTTGCCCCCTCACATGAAGATACATCCGGTCTTCCACGTCTCTCTATTAAAACCCGTGCAACCTCAAACCCGACTAACTACATCTCCAAAACCTATTCTAGTTGATGGAGAACTCGAGTTTGAAGTCAAAAGCATCCTGGATTCCAAGATCTCCAAATCTAAACTATTTTACCTGATTGACTGGAAAGGCTACGGTCCCCAAGAAAGATCCTGGGAACCTGCAGAATATGTCCACGCGCCTCATCTAATCAAAAGATTTCATCGAACATTTCCTAACAAGCCCAAACCCCCGGAGAAGCCCGGTTTGGGAGGGGCCTTGAGGGGGGGTGCTGTCATGATCTCTGCTTCCAAAAGATCAGGACTTGCCCGACTCCCTTGGAAGCAGACCCATAACCCCGGTTCCGAGTGCCAGCCAGTCCCAATTGGGACCTTTTGGACCCTGTCCTGGCGCCAGTGGCACCAGGCTCATAAAGATGCCCAGTCCCAGCGCTGGAAGCGCCGGGCTTATAATGCTTGGGTGGACTTACCTGCAGCAGACCATGCTGCTTACTTACCTGCCAGTTGAACCCCTGATCCTCTTCTGTTTGGGACTACTTTTCCTGTTGTGTGGGGCAGGAGCCACTCCCTAGGTTCAGAACACTGGAACTCTTCTGGAAAGCAGGAACTCTTTTCTTACCTAGGCGTGGCTGTGGAAGGAGACACCTAAGCACTACAGGAGGCTATTTAAACCACACCCGATGGATGAATCTTGCTTTGTGTTATTCTGCATTCTCTGCAGCAGAACGCTCATCGTGTCTTCTGCTTCTGATCCTGGGCCTAAGGGAACAAAGGCTTACCATCCTGGAATCCAGTCTTCAGCAGCACCTGTAAAGACAAAGAAAGAACAGGTTAGCACTACGGTCTTCAGTGGCAGCGCATCTCTTACCTGGTCCATCGGCTGTCACCAACGCCTTGCGCTGCATTCCGGCATCTGAAAGACAAAGGCTTACCTACTCTTCGCATGCTCCGGAGGTCTTCGCACTGCATTCCGGCATCTGAAAGACAAAAGCTTACCAGCTCTTCGCACGCTCCAGAGGCCTTCGGCGCTGCATCCCGCATCTGAAAGACAAAAGAAGGTGCGTTTAAAGACATTGGGCAACTTTATTACTCACGTGCCATTACTCCTTCCCACGCCGAATCCAGTGGGCATTCCAGCACCCTTCAGCTTCTCTAAAGCTCCGAACTTGTCCCTGCAAGATAAAAGGGACAGTTAGTGCGCATCGTGAAGCAGGCTACAAGCGCTTACTTACGTGCTTCCAGGCGCTTCTATTCCTCACGCGGGTTCGATCCTCAACTCTCATCAGCCCGCCATCCGCCATCGCCAGAACCCTGCAAAACAAGAGATATCATTACAAAAGACTTTTAAGACATTTGAAGTGCCCAGAACTTACCGTTCGTGCAGTTAACGACGGACAGCAGTCCTCTGAGGTCAAGAGGCCTGCACCCTTATCCAGTGAAGAAACTGGTTACGGCACCCTGCCCCGAGGCAGATGGAGAGCTCGGCGTTCACTCACCTAAGGTGAGGGCGTTAACCTTTGGGGTTCTACAGGAGAAGAGAAAGGGAAGAGGAGAGAGGCACCCAATAACCCCAGTTCATTAATCCCATATTTTCTATCTGCAGACATCTTACTCTTCGAGTCAGACATACAGTGCACAGAGGTCCAGCCCAAAGAGCCAACCGTGTGTTACACATCACCTTTGAAGATACGGCATTCACCCAGTCAAGACCGGCGCCTCTGCGGGAATCAGGTGAGCGTTACAGATAGTTTGCTCTTTTTTTCGTTTGCCTACTCTCAACTAAATGCCCTTGTCGAAGCCAACAATCTCCTAGACCCCGCCCAATCAGGTTTCAGATCATGTCACGGAACCGAAACCACCCTAACCGCGATCTGGGATGACCTTAAAATGACAGCAGACTCCGCGGGATGCGCCGCACTAATCCTTCTCGACCTATCGGCCGCCTTTGACACGATCAATCAGTGAATCCTCCTAGAGCACCTCCACTCCCTAGGAATTCGTGGAACCGCTCTTACATGTATAGCTTCATTCCTCAAAGACAGGCACCAAATAACGACACTCTCCAGCTTCACCTCCCAAGCCCGACCAGTTGACACGGGAGTCCCACAAGGAGCATGTCTATCCGCCCTCCTGTTCAATCTCTACCTGATCACCCTCCCACCAATAATTCGTTCACACATCCTGTGTTACAACTACGCTGACGACACTCAACTAATTATAAAATTCCTGAACTCAAAACCCAACTCCCGACCTGACCTGGCATCCTGCCTCCTTAACATAGAACTCTGGATGACCCAAAGCCACCTCTTGTTAAACCCCTCCAAAACAGAAATCGTGGTTTGCGGCAACTCCGTTCTTCTTCCACACCCACTTCCCTGGCCACCTGCCATGGGCAACTCACTGACACCCTCCAACACAGTGAAAAATCTTGGATGCACCCTGGACTCTGACCTAACACTCTCCCGCCAAGTCAACAATCTCTCAAAGTGCTGCCACCACCACCTTAAAACCCTTAGGCGCATCTTTCCATATCTCTCATTTCCCAACAGACTCTCCGCGGTCCAATCAATCGTTATATCAAGACTGGACTACGCAAACCCCCTATACCTCGGAATCCATGCCTACCAACTGAATTAACTCCAAAGGGCACTAAACGCGGCGGCTACATTGCTACTTGCGCTCGGTCCAAGACACCACGTATCCCCAGCCCTTAAGACACTGCACTGGCTTGCAGTAGCCCGTAGGGTGGCTTTCAAAACCTTATGCCTCTCCCATCGAGCACTGCATAAAACTGGACCTCAATATCTTCAAGACAAGCTAATACCTTATCATTCCACTCGCACCCTAAGATCAAGCTCAGCCGGCCTCCTAGTAATTCCTAAGACAAACTCAGCCAGGTTAGGCGGATCATCATTCTCAGCCCTGGCCCCAACCCTGTGGAACTCGCTCCCACCCCACATCCGCCTAACTGAGGATTTAACGCCCTTCCGCAAACTACTGAAAACCTGGCTCTTCCCCTAAAACCAACCGGTTTTCCAAACTAACATCATCTCAATAACACCGTCCCAACAAACTACCTGAAGCGAGAAATTGACAGCTAATAAACTTGAATGTAAATGTCATGCATGCTGGACGCTACGCTCGTAGGACAGCTAGACCGTTCTACTCCAAATGGAGGCTATTCGATACGTTACCGGGAAAACGACGTTTGCACTTTTCACGTCGCTAACTTCACGTGACTTTTGCTTCGTCACGTGAACTACGGTATTACGTATTTAAGCAGCGTAGTAACTTCACTCGCTGCTTCTGATCGTCTCTATTGGCGTTGTGTAGCTGAACCTCTGATCTACATCCTGGCTGAATCCTACAGCTACTTTTGGGCCTTCGATAGCGTGTGTTCCGCCACACGCTGATTCCTGGAGCTATCCCTTCGCGTGTAAAATCCACACGCGCTCTTTGTCTTCAAGTGCGGCTGGCCAAGGCTGCGTGAATCCTGCCCGCGTGTAAAGTCCACACGCGCTCTTTGTCTTCACACGCGGCTGGCCAAGGCTGCGTGAATCCTGCCCGCATGTAAAATCCACACGCGCTCTTTGTCTTCAAGTGCGGCTGGCCAAGGCTGCGTGAATCCTGCCCGCGTGTAAAATCCACACGCGCTCTTCGTCTACACACGCGGCTGGCCAAGGCTGCGTGAATCCTGCCCGCGTGTAATATCCACACGCGCTCTTTATCTTCACACGCGGCTGGCCAAGGCTGCGTGAATCCTGCCCGCGTGTAAAGTCCACACGCGCTCTTTGTCTTCAAGTGCGGCTGGCCAAGGCTGCGTGAATCCTGCCCGCGTGTAAAATCCACACGCGCTCTTCGTCTACACACGCGGCTGGCCAAGGCTGCGTGAATCCTGCCCGCGTGTAAAATCCACACGCGCTCTTTATCTTCACACGCGGCTGGCCAAGGCTGCGTGAATCCTGCCCGCGTGTAAAGTCCACACGCGCTCTTTGTCTTCACACGCGGCTGGCCAAGGCTGCGTGAATCCTGCCCGCGTGTACAATCCACACGCGCACGTTGTCTTCAAACGCTATTTTCTTCTAACTCCTGCATCTGTGGAATTAACAGAAGGATTGATCCCTAAAGTGGGAAGGAAGCCTTTCAAGGATTATTGGAAGTGACTTTGAACTGAACTTTGGACGCTATCCTGTGGTGAATTCAACCCGTATCTAGCGTGAGCCTCGTTCCGTTCGGGATAAGTCTCCCTTACTAATTTTCCCTTCCCTGTCGTTTGTTCATTTCAAATCCATCAAGAGACTTCTGGATTATTCTACCCAGAGATACAGGTCAGTGTGATCATTCCTGTCATTATCTAATTCATCATACTCAGGTTGGAACAGTTATTCATGATACTTTAACTTGTCCTAGGCTGGATTACTGTACCTTACCCACGCCCTTTCCAGTGATCCATCGCTCTGCCTGTTTTATCAGCCAGAGGGTTGTATCATTTGGAAGGTCTTTGTTGACTTCACGACTATCAAATCGGGTGAACAGGGATCCGGAAGACCCTACCTCCTGTATCCTTTTGAGTATTGTATCCTTTTCAGTTGATACTTTGGTACATTCTGACAGAATCAGAAGCCATGGAGGGTACGGATCCTTTAACTGTTTTGACACAGTTGATCAACGATTTGAGAAATGAAATGGTTACTGCACAGGACATGTTACGGCACCGTATGGACGTTATGCAAGACGCCCTACATGGTAGTCCTCAGGGAGCACAGGCGCCGATGGCTACTGCATCAGGATCGGGGAGTACGGCACCCCCACAGGAAACTATTAATGTGGTTATGCCCACTCAGTTTCCCTTGGCCCCTCCGGAAAGGTTCACGGGTGATCCCAAAACCTACAGAACCTTTGTAAATCAGTGCCGGCTCCATTTTCTTTGCCGTCCTACGTCTTTTCCTGATCTAACCACAAAAGCAGCCTTCGTGCTTTCCCATTTAGGGGGCACAGCTGCTGCTTGGGCTAACCCTTTGTTGGAAACTAATAGCCCTTTGTTGTACGATTGTGACGATCTCTTGACTGCTATGAGTAAAGTCTTTGACATGCGTTACTCTACTCAAGCCACCGATTTAGAGTTGCTTAACCTACAACAGGGCAGCCAACCCCTTATGTCTTACGTTGCCCGGTTCAATCAACTGACGGCGGAAACCCAATGGCCTGACAGCAAGAAAACGGCTGTCTTTTACAAGGGTCTTTCTGAAGAACTGAAAGACGCCTTATCTACAGTTCCTGTGGTTCCTACGGGTTTCCCAGAGCTGCTCGATTTGGTTCTACAAATCGACGCCCGAAGGAATGCTCGAAAGGGAGAGAAAAAGCCCTTCATGCCGGTCTCGGGGCGGTCAGAGACACCAGCAGTCATCTCTAACGACCCTGAACCCATGCAGATAGGCGCCGTGAGAGGCCGATTGTCCAATGCAGAACGGGAGAAACGAAGAAAAAACCACTTATGTATGTACTGTGGGTCTTCCGAGCATTTATTGGCAACATGTCCTAAAAAACCCATCAAGCATGCGGGAAACGCCAAAACTCGACATTAGCAGGAGTCCCTATGTCGAGTGTTTCATCGGACTCCGGTACCATTCCTAAACATGCGCCTGTAGTAGTTCAGGTGACGTTGCATTGTGAGGAGCGAGAAGTGGTTTCCAAGGCCATGGTTGATTCTGGAGCCACCAGCAATTATATAGACATCACTTATGCCAAGAACTGTTCCTTACCCCTTGTAAACAAAAAAAGACCTGAAACGGTGAACACCGTGGACGGATCTGTTCTGATTTCTGGTATGGTAACCCAGGAGACGGTACCTGTTCAGATGACGTTATCAAATAACCATTCAGAAGAAATCATCTTCGATGTTATTGCTGCTCCGCAGTACGAGATCATACTTGGTCTTGCATGGTTAACCCTTCACAATCCTGCTGTTGACTGGGTTTCGGGATCGCTCCAATATCCTTCGACTCATTGCAATGAACATTGCTTTACCAGTCAGGAGGTGTCGAATAAACAACACATATTGGCCTCTATGGTGGAGGAATCTGTTATCAGCGTTGTACATCAATGCGACAATATCATACCTTGCGAATACGCTGATTATGCTGATGTCTTTGATAAAGGCCAGGCAGAACAATTACCTCCTCATCGACAGTACGACTGTCCTATCGAATTGATTCCTGGTGCCAAAATTCCTACAGGCCGTGTTTATTCTTTAACACCTAAAGAAGATGTCGTGTTAAAAGAATACATTGACAAAGCGCTAGCAACGGGCTTTATACGGCCCTCGCAATCTCCTGCTGCATCTCCTCTATTCTTTGTTCCTAAGAAAGAGGGAGACCTCAGACCATGCATTGATTACAGGGCACTTAATGACATCACCATCAAAAACCAATACCCCTTACCACTAATAAACGTTCTGTTGGATCAGTTAGGCACTTCCAGTTATTTCACCAAATTGGACTTGCGAGGTGCATACAATTTGGTTCGCATTCGTGAAGGCGACGAATGGAAGACCGCTTTTAAGACACGGTATGGTCTTTACGAATATTTGGTGATGCCTTTTGGTCTGTGCAATGCTCCCGCCACATTTCAATTCTTCATGAATGATATATTCAGAGACATAATGGACCAATTTGTGGTGGTCTATCTGGACGACATTTTGATCTACTCATCGTCTTTATCGGAACACGTCGGACATGTTTCTACAGTCCTACAAAGACTCAGGGAGAACCATCTTTATGTGAAAGCTGAAAAATGTGTCTTTCATTCACAGGAAGTGGAATTCCTTGGTTACGACATTACCAATCTAGGTGCTCGAATGAGTCGTTCCAAGGTAAAGGCCGTCTTGAATTGGCCGATTCCATATAACGTCAAGTCACTACAGTCTTTCTTGGGCTTTGCGAATTTCTATCGCAGATTTATCCATTCCTTTTCCAAAACAGTAGCTCCTTTGACGGCTTTAACTAGTTCCAAAACACCTTTCTGTTGGAACCAACATGCCCAAGCAGCATTTGAAAAGCTGAAGGAAGCATTTACCACTGCACCCGTGCTTCAACATCCGGATCCTGATCGCCAGTTTATCGTTGAAGCGGATGCATCCAGTGTCGCTATTGGCGCAGTGCTCTCACAAGTTTGCACAGAAACCAAGGAGGAACACCCAGTGGCTTTCTTCTCTCGTAAACTCACCTCATATGAACGAAACTACACCGTTACTGAGCGGGAACTACTGGCTATCAAAGACGCTTTCCGAGAATGGCGTCATCATCTTCTTGGAGCCAAACAACAGGTGTTAGTGTACTCTGACCATAGAAATCTCCAAGCATTCAAATCCATGAAATGCCTTACGGCCCGTCAGGCCAGATGGCATGTCTTTTTTGCCCAATACGATTTCCGGGTCACCTATCGTCCTGCCCGAGAACATGTTAAGTCGGACGCTTTGTCCCGTATGAGTAAAGAGGCGCAGGAAGAAAAACAAGTACAGATCCAGCTGTTGGCAGATCATGTGATTTGTAGTTGTTCGGTTCAACCATCCCTAAAAACCGAAATACAAGAGTGGGTAAAAAATAATCCACAAGTAGTCCAGGATATGAATCTGGACGTGCATAACGGTTTACCTTTCACACAAGGAGTACTTTATCTACCAACTCCTTCAATGCGGAATAAAGCCCTCAAATGGAATCATGATTCCTTGATTGCAGCCCATCCTGGACGGAAGAAAACACTGGACCTGCTCAAAAGGTGGTGCTGGTGGCCATCCATGGCAAAAGACGTTATAAACTATGTATCTTCTTGTTCTGTATGTATCCAATGTAAGAATACTCCTGGTAAACCAGTGGGCTTACTCCAATCCCTGCCTGTCCCTAACAAACCATGGGACATGATATCTATGGACTTTGTGGTAGAACTCCCCCCAAATCAGGGATATGATACCCTATGGGTCGTAGTGGATTATTTCACTAAATTGGCTCTGTTTATTCCCTGTATTGGTTTACCAACTGCTACTGTTCTGGCTGAACTATTCATCCAACATATATTTCGTTTCTTTGGTCTACCATCAATAATCATTACTGACAGGGGCTCGCAGTTTGCGTCACGCTTTTGGAGAGCTTTAACATCTGCATTACTAATTGATGATAGAATGTCCAGCGCTTATCATCCTCAAACCGACGGACAGACTGAAAGGGTCAATTGTACTATGGAACAATATCTGCGGTGTCTGTGTTTGCAATACCAATCGGATTGGCTCACGGTACTGCCGGCGGCTGAATTCGCCTATAACAACTCTTATCATAGTGCCATAGGCACTTCACCGTTCTATGCTCTCTATGGACAACACCCCCGATCAATACCTCTGGATTCCGGTCTATCCCTGGACACGCCTGCCGCAGGCCGTACTCTTCGTGATCTGAAGAGACTACAAAGAAAGGTGAAGCAGCAATTGGAGCAGGCTAAACGACGTGACAAGTTCTATGCCGATGCTCATCGGGTATCCGCACCTGTCTATAAGGCTGGGATGAAAGTCTGGCTATCCACTAAGAACTTAAGAATTCCAGGCAAAAAGAAATTGTTGCCTAGATACATCGGTCCGTATGTAGTGCTCCATGTTCTTAATCCTGCTGCTGTACGTCTGGCTTTGCCACAACGATGGCGGGTGCATCCTGTATTCCACGTCTCGCTCATTAAGCCATTCTCTGACACTACTAGACTGCCTGTACGGCCTGTTGCTATTTCTGTGCGGGGTTCTGATGAATACGAGGTACAAGACATTCTAGATATGAAACTCCGTTCTGGTAGACCATATTATCTGGTGGACTGGAAGGGCTATGGTCCCGAAGATAGGTCCTGGGAACCTCTTTCCAACATTCATGCTCCTGCTTTATTGAAGCGCTTTCACACAAGGAGGGGAGAGGTTGTCCCTTTGGGGGATGGCACTGTCATGCATGCTGGACGCTACGCTCGTAGGACAGCTAGACCGTTCTACTCCAAATGGAGGCTATTCGATACGTTACCGGGAAAACGACGTTTGCACTTTTCACGTCGCTAACTTCACGTGACTTTTGCTTCGTCACGTGAACTACGGTATTACGTATTTAAGCAGCGTAGTAACTTCACTCGCTGCTTCTGATCGTCTCTATTGGCGTTGTGTAGCTGAACCTCTGATCTACATCCTGGCTGAATCCTACAGCTACTTTTGGGCCTTCGATAGCTTGTGTTCCGCCACACGCTGATTCCTGGAGCTATCCCTTCGCGTGTAAAATCCACACGCGCTCTTTGTCTTCAAGTGCGGCTGGCCAAGGCTGCGTGAATCCTGCCCGCGTGTAAAGTCCACACGCGCTCTGTGGGCCTCATTACGACCCTGGCGCTAAGCGAAAAACGATGGCGGTAAATGCTTACCGCCATCGTTTTCCGCCAGGTCCGATCATGACCCGTGACCGTTAACTACGATGCCAATAGCGGCATCGTAGTTAACGCTGCCGCAAACTGCGCTAAGGGTGCGCGCACGCGACCGCCCACACCGTACTTAGCGCCATGGCGGAAAGGCACGCAAATGCCGACCCAAGCGGACATGCACCTAACGCCATCATTGAGGCCGCTAAGTACCTTACCGCCATGGTGCAAATAACGCCATCGCGAACCAACCGTAAAGGGCCAATTCAAGTGAATGCAGCTGCCACAGGTGCACAGAAACAGCACAGGTGAAGGCAATACAGACTCAGGGGAGTATAAAAAGAGCACACCCCACCCCTACCCACACCCAGTCACACTCCACAATGATGCCAATACGACTAGCAATGTTGGGGCTGGAGGACCTGATAGCAATGCATGTGCTACTACAACAGCAACAGCAACAACAACAACAACAGGCAGCACAGAGGAGACGCAGGAGGAGAAGGAGGGCAAGGCAGGCCCAGCAAGCCCCACCAGCACAGCCAGTGCCACCACGCAGGCAGCCCCCAATCCCACGCATCAGAGCCAATCCAAACAACCTCACTGCTGAGCAGATCCACACCCTGTACCGTTTGGACAGGGACACCATCACCGCCATCGTAGACATGACACACAACGACATCGTCAGCATGATAGAAAGTCCAACCGCCATCCCCCCCCTACTGAAGGTAGTGGCTGTACTCCACTTCCTGGCCACAGGCACCTACCAGCACACAGTGGGGCACCTGCATGGCATTTCACAACCATTATTCTCACGAACACTCATCCAAGTGCTTGATGCCCTCCTCAAGCACACAGACGACCACATCTCATTACCACGGACTGCCCAGGAGATTGCAAACACCAAAGTGGGTTTCCATGCACTAGCCAGCATACCCGGTTGCATTGGTGCCATCGACTGCACCCATGTGGAATTGGTGGTTCCACGTGCCATGGAGGTACCGTACCGCAACCGGAAACAGTTCCACTCTATCAACGTGCAAATGGTCTGTGACTCCAACAAGATCATCACACATTGTTGTGCCCGATTCCCCGGATCAACCCATGATTCCATGATCCTGAGGAACTCCACAATACCACGCTACATGGAGCGACATGCAGGCCCAAGATCCTGGCTACTCGGTGAGTGCTATGTCATGGAAGTGGGCATGGGAATGACGTACCAGTGCATACTCCACCTGGCAGAAAGGGGGGGGGGGATGATGCATACTCCACCTGGCTGAAAGGGGGGGGGGGATGATGCATACTCCACCTGGCTGAAAGGGGGGGGGGGATGATGCATACTCCACCTGGCTGAAAGGGGGGGGGGGATGATGCATACTCCACCTGGCTGTGAGTAACACAGAGAACGGATACAGAGGAAGGCCACTCACAATGCACTAAACCCCTCTGCATACATAGGGTGATGGCATGCTAAACAGGCCATGGCAGCAATGGGCATATACTGGTTGCATAGTGTGAATCAATTAGTGCATGTAGAAGTGAGCCAAGGTAACAGTTCCATGCCAGCCATGGTGGGACATCATGTTCCTGGACAGACAACATGACTGACACATACATTCTCGCCTACATACAGGTGATGCAGCCTACCCCCTGAAGAGGTGGCTCCTCACGCCAGTCCGGAACCCGCAGAACCAGCACGAGGAGGACTACAACCGTGCACATACACGTACTCGTGTGGTCATAGAGCAGACATTCGGCCTCCTGAAGGCACGGTTCCGAAGCCTCAGCAGGTCTGGTGGGGCACTCCTGTATGGCCATGAGAAGGTGGCAAAGATCGTCATGGCATGTGTCATGCTGCACAATATGTGCGTCAGACGGAATGTGCCCCTGCCCCCTGACGCAGAACTGCAACCACCTGACGATGAGGATGAGGATGAGGAGGGTGCAGAAGGGGCGCCACCACATGGAGGAGGCGATGCACAGGAGGGGCGTGCCATGCGCCAAAGTATCATCAACCACTGCTTCTAGCACACACGGCTGGTGTTCATCGCATGGAGACAGCACTTGGGGCACTGTGTGACTCTGGGGCATGCACACTGAGGACTGGACACCAATAAAGCACACATACGCAATGAAAATGTCCACACGTTTCCTTTTGTGAAACGAATAAACTGTATTTGAACTATGTACTGTCGTGTCACACCCCCTCCCACCTCCCACCTCCCCCCTGCACACCCCCCCCCCCCAAACTCCCCCCTTAACTCCCCAACACACCACCCCGCCACCCCCCTGCACACCCCAACACACCCCCTCCCACCTCCCACCTCCCCCCTGCACACACCCCCCCCAAACTCCCCCCTTAACTCCCCAACACACCACCCCGCCACCCCCCTGCACACCCCAACACACCCACTCCCCCCTCCACCCTCCCCCCCCCCTGGAATCCCAACAAAGGTGTGAGTTGGTCTGTGCAGCAGTGTCAGTAGTAGGATTCCTACACTGTCCGGCCACTATTGGCAGCCCCCTCCACTGGCCCCCGGGGCACCCCTGCCTGTGCTGCGGAGGTTCCTCCCCGATCGGCGGATGGGGCTGCTCGGTGTCGAGCTGGCAACCGAGGAGGATCCTGCCTGCTCATTTGGACGCATGGCCCGTATTGTCTGCACAAGGTCAGTGATGGCGTGCCGCACAGCAGCTAGTTCCGCGCAGATGTCCTTTGTGGACGACTCTATAGCTGCCTTCACAGTCTCAGCACATTTATCCATTGCTGCACTTGACCCCCCACATTCAGCAACATGTTCTTCGAGCAGCGAGGAAAGTTGCTGCTGCCGGGTGGCAATCGCCTCCAGAGAATGGTTGGGATTCTGGGCCATGGCTAATGGCAGTGGCATTCCCATTGGGCTGATCTGCCCCTGCAGCGGGGATGGAGTGGCTGGCCAATCGTCATCCTCTGGCTGACCCTGTGTGGCATCCACATGCGGGCTGCTTAGGGACAGGTAGGGGGAATGAGGGTGGCCTGTGGGGCTCCTGACATCACTCTCCTCAAAGGTCCCTGCTTCACTATCGGAGGAGGCAGCAATGGCAGCAGTCTCCCCAAGTGTGCTGCTTGCAGCAGAGGCTGTGGCTTCTGTGGGCATGATTGGTGTGATGTCTGCTGCTGCTGCTGCTGCTGCTGTACTGCCTGCTGGGGTGGCTGTCTGTGCCCTGTCCTGTTTCCCTTGCATGGATTTTGCCTGCTGTGGTGTTTTCCTCGGGACGACAGAGGTGGAGGGTTGTGGCGTTGGCACAGTTGGCCTGGCCCTCTTGGTGGGTGTGGAGGCTGTGGTGTCCTCTTCCTCAAGGTCGGAATTTGAGCCTGTGGTGGGACAGAGGAGGGAGAGTGTTATTGATGGGTCTGCGGACATTGGCCGGGCATTGTTGCGACTGGCATCTCATCAGTTAGTACATGTGGCACATTTCATGCAGGGGAAAAAAGTTGACTCCCTTTTGTGTGGAAGTAGCATGGAGGTATGTGGGTGCCTGCAGTTAGGGTGTGCATGCTGCATGTGTACAGGGTGCAGATCGGATGTATCTGTGGGCAGTCTCCTGCTGATGTGTTGCATTCACACTATGGGCCAACATTGTACTTCACATGAATGGACTTTGCATGCCTTGATTTGAGCCACCTACCTGCATCGCCCGATGTCGGGGCTCCTCTCTCCATTCCTCCTACTCCTTCAATGCTCTGCATTCCGATTGTGGAGGCACAGATTTCCTCCCATGGCTGCAATTTTATAGGGGACTCCGATCCTCCCCCAGTTGCCATTGCCAGGTTCATGTTGGCTGATAGTATGCTCCTGACTCTGAGCCGGAGATCGTCCCACCGCTTGCGGCACTGTTTGACATTGCGGGGTGTCGTTCCCACGGCACTGACCCGCTGAGCTACCAGTGCCCATATGGCCTTCTTCTTGGTTATGGCCGGTCTTGTCAGTTGGTTGGAGAATACCACTGCAGCGTTCTCCTGTAGGGTCTCCGCTAGAATGGTGAGCTCCTCTCTGGAGAAGCGGTCTTGCCGCTGGCGGTCACAGGCTTTTTTCAAAACTTTCGGCATCTTCCTGCAGGTAGAAGGTTGAAGCCGGTATTGGCGGGGTCTCAGGCTCGGATGTCCAGTGGTTTCGGAGGATGGCAATGGATTGTGTTTTTAAAGATGGCCGCCGTGCTCTTTCCCGTTCCGCCGCGGTGACGCTACTTCCGGTTCCGCTTATCTACGGTCAACGCTAATTGCGGTGACCGCTAACTACAGTCACCGCTATGTACGGCGGTGGCGGTGGTGCACCTTGCGCCGCATACGATGCCGGTAGGTGCCGTTTTGGGGGCATTACCGCCATGGCGCTGTTTACATTACCGCCATGGCGTAATGCTCGTGCGCGATGGGTCGTAATGTGGCGCACTTTACACCATCGTCCCACGGCGTTAACGTTCATTACGCCATGGCGGTAATGACGGCGGATTACCGCCAGGGTCGTAATGAGGCCCTTTGTCTTCACACGCGGCTGGCCAAGGCTGCGTGAATCCTGCCCGCGTGTAAAATCCACACGCGCTCTTTGTCTTCAAATGCGGCTGGCCAAGGCTGCGTGAATCCTGCCCGCGTGTAAAATCCACACGCGCTCTTCGTCTACACACGCGGCTGGCCAAGGCTGCGTGAATCCTGCCCGCGTGTAATATCCACACGCGCTCTTTATCTTCACACGCGGCTGGCCAAGGCTGCATGAATCCTGCCCGCGTGTAAAGTCCACACGCACTCTTTGTCTTCAAGTGCGGCTGGCCAAGGCTGCGTGAATCCTGCCCGCGTGTAAAATCCACACGCGCTCTTCGTCTACACACGCGGCTGGCCAAGGCTGCGTGAATCCTGCCCGCGTGTAAAATCCACACGCGCTCTTTATCTTCACACGCGGCTGGCCAAGGCTGCGTGAATCCTGCCCGCGTGTAAAGTCCACACGCGCTCTTTGTCTTCACACGCGGCTGGCCAAGGCTGCGTGAATCCTGCCCGCGTGTACAATCCACACGCGCACGTTGTCTTCAAACGCTATTTTCTTCTAACTCCTGCATCTGTGGAATTAACAGAAGGATTGATCCCTAAAGTGGGAAGGAAGCCTTTCAAGGATTATTGGAAGTGACTTTGAACTGAACTTTGGACGCTATCCTGTGGTGAATTCAACCCGTATCTAGCGTGAGCCTCGTTCCGTTCGGGATAAGTCTCCCTTACTAATTTTCCCTTCCCTGTCGTTTGTTCATTTCAAATCCATCAAGAGACTTCTGGATTATTCTACCCAGAGATACAGGTCAGTGTGATCATTCCTGTCATTATCTAATTCATCATACTCAGGTTGGAACAGTTATTCATGATACTTTAACTTGTCCTAGGCTGGATTACTGTACCTTACCCACGCCCTTTCCAGTGATCCATCGCTCTGCCTGTTTTATCAGCCAGAGGGTTGTATCATTTGGAAGGTCTTTGTTGACTTCACGACTATCAAATCGGGTGAACAGGGATCCGGAAGACCCTACCTCCTGTATCCTTTTGAGTATTGTATCCTTTTCAGTTGATACTTTGGTACATTCTGACAGTAAACTAGAAAGACAAACAGAACTAAATGAGTAATGTAGATCAAAACAGTAAAGTGGATAATAGGAATAAATCATTGGGAAAGTAAGGAGATCTAAACTGATGAAATGGACATAATGAATGAGGAGGGAACGTAGTGAATGACATAGATGAAATAGTTAGAATGGATGAAGCGTATAGAACAGATAATTGCACTAAGTGGAAGAGTGCAGGAGTGGAAGAACAGACGACTAGAAAGATCAAATGAGTATGGAGATCAAATGGAATAGATGAACATACTAAAGCCAATGAGTGTGTAGAGTGGTTGGGTGTGTAGAGCGGACGAGCTTGTAGAGTTGATGAGTTTGTGTAGAGTTGATGAGTACGTAGATACAGAGTAGCGAATAGAACGCAGGAGGGCGTAGAACTGATGACTATACAGAACGGACGAACGTATAGACTGGATGAACGCTTAGACCAGATGAACGTGTAAGAGCGAACGAGCATGTAGAGAGGATGAGCATGGAGAGCGAATGAGCGTGGAGAGCGGATGAATGTGGAGAGCAAATGAGCGTGGAGAGCGGATGAATGTGGAGAGCGGATGAATGTGGAGAGCGGATGAATGTGCAGAGCGGATGAGTGTGGCGAGCGGATGAGTGTGGAGAGCGGATGAGTGTGGCGAGCGGATGAGTGTGGAGAGCGGATGAGTGTGGAGAGCGGATGAGTGTGGAGAGCGGATGGGTGTGGAGAGCAGATGAGTGTGGAGAGCGGATGTGTGTGGAAAGCGAATGAGTGTGGGGAGCGGATGAGTGTGGAGAGCGGATGAGCGTAGGGAACGGATGACTGTGGGGAGCACATGAGTGCGGAGAGCGGATGAAGGTGTAAAACAGATGACTCTGGAGAGCGGATGGGTGTGTGGAGCGACTGAGTATGAAGAGTGGGTGAGTGTGGGGAGCAGCTGAGTGTGGAGAGCGGCTGAGTGTGGAGAGCGGCTGAGTGTGGAGAGCGGCTGAGTGTAGGGAGCAGATGAGCATGGAGAGTGGACGACTGTGGAGAGCGGATGAGCGCAGGGAGCGGATAAGTGTAGTGTGTGGAGAGTGGGTGAGTGTAGGGAGCAACTGAGTGTGGGGAGCAGCTGAGTGTGGAGAACGACTGAGTGTGGAGAGCGGCTGAGTGGGGGGAACGCATGAATGGGGGAGCGGATGAGTGTAGAGAGTGGATGAGCGTAGGGAGCGGATAAGTGTGGAGAGCGGATGGTTGTGGGGAGCGGATGACTGTGGGGAGCGGATGAGTGTAGGGAGCGTATGAGTGTAGGGAGCGGATAAGTGTGGAGAGTGGGTGAGTGTGGGGAGCAGCTGAGTGTGGAGAGCGACTGAGTGTGGAGAGCGACTGAGTGTGGAGAGCGGCTGAGTTGTGGAGAGCGGCTGAGTGGGGGGAACAGAAGAGTGTGGAGAGTGGATGAGTGTCGAGAGTGAATGAGTGTGGAGAGCGGATGAGTGCAGGGAGCGGATAAGTGTGGAGAGCGGATGGCAGTGGAGAGTGGATGAGTGTGGGGAGCGGATGAGTGTGTGGAGCAGATAAGTATGTGGAGCGGATAAATACGTAGAGCGGATGAGTCTGTGGAACGGACGAGTACATAGAACGGACGAGTATGTAGAGCGGACAAGTACGTTGAGCAGACGAGTACGTAGAGCGGACGAGTGTGCGGTGCGGATGAGTGTGTGGAACAGATGAGTGTGTGGAGCAGATAAATACATAGAGCGGATGAGTGTGTGGAACGGATGAGTACGAAGAGCGGACAAGTACGTAGAGCCGATGAATGTGTGGAGCGGATGAATGTATGGAAAGGATGAGTGTGTGGAGCGGATGAATGTGTGGAGCTGATGAGTGTGTGTTGCCGATAAGTGCAGGGAACATTTGAAAGGGCATATATCATACCACACCCCACGCTTACTCTCTTCTTTACACCACCACTCAACTAGAACACAGAGATACTATGACACCATTCGGTATAACTGTTCTCATATCAACATTTACCGCTCACTCCCCATCACTCTAAGTAACCACTGCTGGTTTCACCCCCCCCAGCCAGGCGTTCTCCTCAGGCCTAACGCAGCCACACTCGGTCTGGATAAATCCTGCCAGAGCGAACACATACTCCTGATCTCTCAACCACCACACCTACCGCTAAGAAGCAGCTACCACATGAACTCTGCACCAGCTGCACACATACCTGGAGTGCACACACACCTTTGAACTCTCTCTACTGACCCGAACTTCGGTTGCCAAGGGCGTTCAACCTACCAGCGCCTTCAGACCATACCAATGGTATATAAGGCGCTATATAAATACAAAATAACATAACATAACATAACAGCATTATGCCTTTTTCTGTACCAGGGAGGGTGTGGACCTCTGGCACTGGCAACAGGTTTCTTGTTTCTTCTTTAGGGGCTGGGAGGGTGGTAAGGGAAAAAGTCTCTGTTAGCCCCCCTTGCAAATGTAATTCTGGGATTACAAGCAGGGCTGAGTTCAGCGTGGCCATCGAACAATAACCCCTCCATGGAAACTGCTCTCCTGAACATCCGTGAAGACCTGCTCTCCAACCTTGTGTCCTCATCTTGCTTGATCTCTTTTCTGCCTTTGAGAAAGTCAACCATGCCATCCTGCTCAACCGTCTCCGTGATAACCTGGGTATTACTGGTCAGGCCCTGAAGTGGCTGGCTTCTTTCCTCTATGATCGACCCTCCCAGGTCCAACTTGGGTCCTTCCTCTCCTCTATCTCTACCTGTGGTGTTCCCCAGGGGTCTAACCTCTCTTCCTGGCCAATATCTGGCACTTCATGCCCACAGCATTGCCGCTCTCTGCCCCAACTTTCAGTGCTATGCGGATGACACTCAGCTCATTTTCATGCTACTTTCAGCCACCTCTTCTCCTTCACTCATCTCTGACTGTCTGTCTTCTATCCAGGAGTTGTGTGCCGCCATTGATCTCTGCCTTAATGCCAGTAAGACTGAGATTCTCCTCATCGGCACACCCGCTCACTCCTTTCCTGCCACTCTCTGGCCGGCCTCTCTTAGCCCTCTTCCTGCTCCCACCTGCAAGGCTAAAAACGTTGGAGTCATCTTCAACTCCACACTCTCCTTCTCTCCTCATATCTCCGACGTCTCTAAGAAGTCACACTACCAGCTGAACCTCCTCAGAGGTATTCTTCCTTTCCTCTCCTTCCCCCAGAAGCTCACTGTCTCAAGAGCTCTGGTTCTCTCTAGGCTGGACTATTGCAACAGCATCTTTCTAAATCTACCTGCTTCTACTCTCTGCACTCTGCAACTCATCCAGAACAGGACTGCAAGACTTGTCCTTGGCCTCAAGCCCAGGGATCGTATCTCTCCAGGACTGAAATCTCTGCACTGGCTCCCAGTGGCTGCGAGGATTAAGTGCAAAACCCTCTGCATTGTCCACAAGGCCTTGTGGGACCTCAATACCTTCAACTCTCTCTTCCTAAATATCTTCCTTCTCGAGCTCTTTGCTCATCTGCCTCCAACTTCCTCAGTCGCATCTCCAAGCAACGAGTTGGTGGTAGATTTTTTTCTTCGGCTGGGCCTTCCTCTGGAACTGCCTCCCTGCCGCCCTGAAACTTGAGGAGAACCATCTCCGGTTCCGGAAGCACCTTAACCTTAAAACCTTATTCTTTGCTTCTGCTTTCTCTCCCCTCTTTCCTGCTGAATTCCTGGCTGAAACTGAAGCTGCACTGGTTACCTGGCCACCTTTCTGATCTCGGGCGCAGGCCCCGCCAGTTGCACACCTGTGCTGCCTCCCTGGCAACCCCCTGGGGACTGTTTTCTGTATCTGTACAGTCCCCCTACCAGCACTTATGTCTGCACTTACCTTGCACTTGTCACCAGCTGGCCGTATTTTTTATTTATCTTATTTATTCTATTATCCCATGTACTGCACTTTCCCCCCTTCCCCCACGCACTTTTCCCCTTCCCCCTTCCCATGCACTTGCACAATCGGAATTACAGCTGGCCTAGTAACATTATCTATCTTCCCTCTGTTCCTCCTCCTTTGCCTCGTCGCGCCTTGAAACACTTGTGTAGGTGCGTTATAAATGCCATATCATATCATATCTTATCATTGCGGGTAGTGCAGGTACGCTTGTTGACCACACACCCAATAGTAATCCATTGCTACCGCTGTGCCTTTCTTGAGATCAGGAGGAATGATAAATGTTTTATTGCAATGTTCATTGGCCCCTACAGATACTGTTCCGGCACTGTAACAAGCAAAGTTCATGTGATGCTTCTCTGTGTACTTTCACTGGTTTCTCCATTGCTTCAATCCATGTTAACTTTGTGATATGTTCAGTCCAGAATGGTGCGCACACTGCTTCGACCCATGCCAAAACCCCTTCTTCGTACCCCACCAGACCCTCTGCCATTGAGCTTACTTTTGTTTCTTGCCATTTGTTATATGTGTATTTTAGTCCTTGTTTCACCAGGCAGAGTCTCTTCAGGCATTGGCCACCTTTTTGGGTATTTTTCGCATTGCAGGCAATTCAGATCAACAAGTTCGAGCCTTACATTGTGTGCCTGAAAAGTGCCCCATAGCCTACATAATGCAAGATGTACTGGCATTGCACCTCTATAATTGATACTTCCTGTGGCACTAGGACCTTGGGTGCCCTGACGCCCCTGACGCCTGTGGTATCAACAAACACACATAACAGCTGCCGTTCACTTTATTTCTCCCCACTGAGCTCTGTATACCAACTGTTAGACATTTCTGTGTGACACACATCTTCTATGGCGTCAAGACCAAGCCCATGATAAGCATTGTACTTTGCCCTTCGTGCTGGTCTCTTTGTGCGTTTAGGTGCACCTATATATCCATTAATAACATCAGTATTATTATTCACATCGGTGGGAGTCGCGTTGTAAAAGGCAGTGCAGAGTTTCGGAAACAATAGGGACCTAGCAATATATTCTAACAATCCAGTACCAGGAGGTGGGTTCTTATTATATGCAGAATGATTGACCTGTTGATGCATAAGGTTGGGCCTTGTCGGCAATACATAGTCAGTTCCATTTAAGTGGTGTTTAGTTTTGTATAAGTGGACATGTGGCCTGTTGTTGAAAGTGAGATTAAAATGTTGTTTGCTACCCACACGCCCCCTCTTTTATATGTCCCTATAATATAAAAGACGCCCCTAAAAAATCCCTACACCAAACATAGGCATAGCAAATAAACCCGCTATAAAATGCATTGCACACATATACGAGTACAAAAACCTGGGCATAATGCTATAATTACATTTTTTTCTAACATATATGAGTGATTTGAGAGTGCTGGTTCAATCTTCTTGATAACCTGAAAAGTAAAAGTTATGCACACAAAAAGGAATAGAAAAAGGGGGAAAGAGAGAGTGAGAGAGAGAGAGAGAAGGCAATGTAGCGCTCCCATGTGTAAACGTAAAGATTTTTAGTAGCTGTGCATGTGTACAGGTTTTGTGCGGGAGTGAAGTTTGTCAAACTGGAATGATGTCAGTTAGAAGGAAAATGAAGTAGATTCCCACTGCCAGTATTTGAAAGTGCTGGTGCAGCATCCAAAGGTGCTTTTCGAATGTCGGAGAGGTGAATCCAATAACGGAGTCCCTTTACATTAACTGCAAGGGGAGTTGAAAAAATCACCTTGAAAGGTCCCTTGAATCTGGGGCTATTCCACCTGCACCCAAAGGGCTGCATGTAGACAAATTCTCCTAGCAGCAGTGGTTGAGTGCGTGAGGAATCGTTCAGGGAGTCAGTTGTGGTGCCTGACATGTCTTCTGGTTGGGGTGGTGCACAGGGACGTCATTTCACCAAAATGCCAGGGGTAGCGGAAGTGACATCACAGTGCCACGCCCCAAGAGTGACATCAGAGGAAGTGATGGCATTTAACCCCACCCTGAAGTGACATCACAGGAAGTGATGCAACATCACAGGAAGTGATGGAACACAACCTTTCACCCCTTGAAAAAACAGGAAAGAGCATCACATAACATTGTTCCTAAGTACACTACTAAATATATGGTTACGATACTGTAATGTGATACACATTTCATACAAGAATGGATTACCAAGTGTAGCATTAATATCAGTGTGTACAGGCCCATATTACCAAATGACTATGAATGCAAGCAGACGTCCAACGCCAAATTATATTGATGTGTTATTATATAGCACTTACGCTCAAGCGCTTTATATAGAGCAAATATACATACTACATCATCAAACCTGTGTTGGTACTCATTTATCAACGTCTGAAGGATGTAAAGCTGAGCTGGCCTTGCTGGGATTTGAACCTATAACCTGCAGATCACACCCACATTGCAGCAGTAAGTGCTCAACCCACTGAGCTAGCTTACGAGCTATAGTAACAAGAGCAATTACATGTCTGAATGTTCTCAAAGTCAGAAAGCAAATTACACACTTTAGTGGACATCATTACACTGGTAACTGAGATTTAACACATGCCAGTTCATCTGCAGGTCTGGAGCAAAGTTGGCCACATGTCAAACTTGCTCAAGCTTGCGTGGATCTACTTTTCAGGCTTCAGATGTTACAAAATACATACCATTGGGAGGGTTCATAACTGTGTATTAAAGAATTTAGAGTAGCCTGGGGAAAGCAGCACACTCATACAGCATCCCGTACTCTGGGCACCCATTACCTCCTACATGCAAACAAACATCCTGAACAGCATGCCAGCTCTGACTGTTCCCCTGGGTGATGCCACGATCACCCTGTGTCCGCCTTGAGCACACACACAGAGCAGCCTATCATGCCAGGCCAATGCTTATCTTGGCGCCTGAGCAATGCCACTGTTGACCTGTGTCTGCCTTGCACACACACAGAGCCACCCAGCAATCCAGGCCAATGAAGAGTGCGGACAGGCTCCTGAGCGAATCCATGATCGGTCTCTGCCTAGTTGGCACAGACCTGACCTCTCCGCATACCAATCCAATGCCGAGGTCTGCATTCCTGGGTGATACCACGATTGGCCTTTGTTTGCCAATGTTCAGATCTCTACTCCTGGCCGATGGCAATGCCATGGCTGGGCAGGTCTGCACAGACCCATGCGCAGGTTATGCAGCGCGTGTGCATTGCCTAAAGATATTCTCGCAAATGGTCAACATTTACAATGAAAAATGCACATTGGCACTCTTCGAGATTTTAGCAAAGGGTGTTAAATGGAAATGTTTAAAACCATGAGTAAGCACAATAAAACGTAATACAAAGTCTGGGTATTTCTGGGAATGCACCCCCCATAATTCTGTAAAAGAACATGTGGTGACATTGCTGTAATAAACAGCATGGCTATTCTGTAACAGCTGCGTGCAAAGTCCTGTAAAGAGAAAGGGGAAGGAACGCTTCGAAACGTGCACAAACATTTCTGTGAACATGTTGCCTTTTTATTATAAGTGCACAAGCGAATCACACTACACACAGGAACTTGTAAACTGTTCGCCCAACTCTGGAACAAGTAGGTATGGATTTGAAAACAAGGATAAATGTTTCTAAAACGTGCCCATAATCTTTTGCGAAAAGCACATAATTCGGTAAGCAGGAGTAGACATCAGCCAAAGCACCACATATTGGCAGGAAATGAGTCAATGCAGCTGTATTAACAGTGCTTGTGGGCAATGGTAAACAGTGCACACCCAGGTTTCAGTAATTCCACAGACTTGTGTAAAAAGTGCACCAACAATTTCTGTAATCTGGGTTCCAGGGATGGCACCACTTTGCACATTACAAGAGGAGCTTGCTAGGGGCATGCAGTTTTTCTCAGAGAGGAAATAACTAGTTATTTGCAAAACAGTTCTGTGCATGGGCCCGCTCTCAAGCATACAAGAGTACAGATCGACAACAGAGCCCTTCACAAAAAATAAACACAAAATCAACATTGAGAAGGACCTGCCCCTCCTGGGTGCATGCCACTCTACACGTTAGCCTACACCATTTCAGATTCTCATACTCTGAAGCAAAGGCCAACCAAGCACATAGGACCAACTGAAATGGTTCTGTGCCATGCGGATCGATGGACACCACTAAGGATATAGCTGTCAAGCAACTAGTTCTTCTCTCCTGCAAGATGCTCTCCACAGAGCCAGACTGTTGAGCAGAATGCCAAGCAGCACCCAAATGGAGAGGAGATTGTTAGGTAAGCGATTCATTGGTCAAGGAGGGTCAACAACACAACGTAAGCGCCATAGGTTGCTGAATCTTTTTGCAAAACGAAAACCCTACCTTGCTGTGATTTAACAGTCTCCGTCCCCTGCACGCACCTGAGCTTCTGCTGCTGTCTGCTCTCAGAGCTCTGTCCCTCAGCCCCGCCCGATCTCCGGATGAGCTCAGCTCAAGATTAAGAAAGATACATTTACGATCACAGACACTGTGACGCCGTCGCTGCTCCCGCTGCAGCCCAGGCATGGCAGCAGGCAATCTGGAGCATGTTCAACAAACAATTTTTAAAAGCACAACCTCCAGTCCAGGACCACTACAACAAACTATTTTTAAAAGCCCAACCTCCAGTCCAGGACCAATGGAAATACAGAGGTTGCAAAAATCTTTCAGAGGTCGCTCGGGAGATAGCAGCGGTCACTCTTGCGACCTCTGGCGACCCCCAAATGACATCCCTGGTGGTGCAATCTGTTTGGAAGTAGATGTGAGTGCACGTGTTAGTTTTGTTAAATAGTCTCAGAATTATTCTCTTAAACCAGCTGCTTCTCTATGTGATGCCCTCCTAATGGGAGATATCTGTGTGTGAATGTGATGACCAGTCACCACCTCCTGGTGGTCCTTGCTGGCCTGCATGTGCAGGCTGACCAGTGCCAGGGGTAAGCAATGCACCCAGTTTTTCTTCAAAGTGGTGCAACACTTAGACAGCTTACCTTTGAGGAGTCTGCTGATCCTCTCCACAACCTTGTTGGCCTGGGGGTGATCAATCGTACACATCCGGTATTTAATGCCAAGCAGTGCAGTAATCTCTTTAAACAACTCATTGAAAAAGTGTGTGCCTTTATCTGACCATAACACATCACATACCACATATCGTGGGGAACATTTTGTGGACCAGAAATTTGGCCGCGCATTTGACATCCGGATGTGCACTAGGACCTGCCTCCACCCAACGTGAGAAAGGGCAGACAACAACAATCAGACAGCAGGACCTGCTGCACTTCCCGCTCATATCCGCGGAGTCGATATGCAACTTGTGGAATGGTCCAGTAGGGCGGGGCAAAGTGCCCCTCAGTGTTCTTTTTGTCATGCCTTTGCTGAAGCTCTGACATGCGGTGCATCTAATAACCATGCTTGTTAATTGATCCTGGATGTTTGGAATGAACCAGTCCTCTAGTATGTCGGCAGCAATGTGTTGTCTGGAGATGTGGGAGGGGTGATGGAGCTGGTTGAATGCTATTATCAACAATTTGTGTGGCATTACTGCTTTATCTATACATTCCTGCCTCCACAACAAGTCAGTAGGGGACAGCGTGCATCCTCTTTTTACCCACAGTTGTTTTTCTTCTTCTGGGGCACTTCCCTCTAACTCGATTATTTGCTCTCTGGGCAGGGCACTGAATTGGACTTGGGGCTGGTCAACAGCGGGATTTGTGACGATATATTCTGTCATGGTTGGCACTGGGAGATATACTGCTATTTTGTCCCCTGTGTCTGCGGCGGCATTCCCGAGTGACACTTCATCAGTGTTTTTAGTGTGGATGGCATATTTAATGACCACCATTACCAAAGGCTGTGAAAGGTCAAACATTTGCTTGTGTAATAATGCTGCGTGCTGTACTGGGGACCCATCCGCCCTACTGAAGCCCCTCCTTTTCCATCGGGAAAGAACAGCATGCACTGTTGTAGTGACATATGCCGTGTCTGAATATATGGTCACGTGGCACCCCTGAGATGATTGCAGTGCTTCAATGGGTGCAATGAATTCTACTCCCCCTCATATGTTACACAGTCGTGTCTGGCCAAATCCTCTTCAGTGCACATTTCTGAAATTAATGTCGCAGGGTTCACTGTTTTGCATCATATAATGTGTATGTTTGGACTGGCCAGAATTATTTCGTATGCAGATGCTCTTTGAGTAGTCAGGGTAGATTTTGACCTTTCTAAAATGGCAAAGACAGCATGTTCACGCAGAGCGTGTTTGAACAGCACATTCCAATTGTAGAACTTATTTCAATGGCAAATGCTGCAGGTGCAAGAGCCTGCTCACAAGTGAACTGCCCGTGCATTACTGAATCTAACATGGCCTTGTAATAGGCAGTGGTTTGTGGCCCATTGTGCCTTTCTGTGTCAGCACAGCAGTCATGAGCTGGCCGTTAGAATGTGAGAACAAGTAGAATTCTTGTGTAGAGTCTGGGGTCGCCAACATGGGTGCAGTTGAGATCATCTTTTTAAGTTCATCAACATTTTGTAACATGTCTTCAGCCAATGCAATTTTGTTGTCAGTATTTTCTGCTTATTTGAGGCCCTGTAAGAGTGGCCTCATATATGCTCCGTAATCAAAAATCCATGCCCTGCAGTAATTGAACAACCCTACAAACATCTGCATTTCTTTTTCTGTCGTGGGCTGGGGGTGGCGCTCACAGAGGCAGCGCAGTCCAGTATTATGCATTTGTCATGTGCTGAAATCAACTGCCCTAGATATGAAACCTCTTATAGACAGTATTGCAGGTTTATCTTGTCAACCTTGTAATCTTTGAGAGCCAGACGTTGTAAGAGTGCGATTGAGTCTTGTCTGCATTGATGCTCAGAGTCGTAACATACCAGCAGATCGTCACTTACTGGATGATGCTGCTGTACACTTCAATAGCAGACCTGTTATTCAACATTCACTGTTTGTTCTTTCAATATTTTTGCACTGTCAAACTTGTTTATTTGACATTCACTGTCTACCTGCTTGTGGTTTTTTTCATGTATGGAGATATACTTTTTTATCTCTATGGCAATGTACATTTTCTTTATTGTTCCAGATTGGTAAATTGTTTCACAAAGCATTCATGAACTTATGAATCATTTATCACTGTACATTTTATATGTTTCTTGTTGTGAGGTTTCTTTTGTTGTTAAAAAACTTGTTTCATTGTGAAAATACAAACAAGAGTATACATACTTTTGTTGTCTAAATGAATGTTTGTCAATTACCATTGAAATACAGCACTATTTTGCATACATCAGCCTTTCTGTTTGCTATTCGCTCTCTCTTATAATTAAGTTTCCTTCAAAAGGGCAATCTAATTAGGATATCTTTTGATACAAGCCTAGAATAAGTATGAGGATTCACTTCTGATTCATTTTACAGCTTTTTGGAATCTTAGTTTTTTATTACATTAGTCCCCCACCACAGCTGTACCACTATAAAAGGGGCAACCCACATTTGTAGTCTGTACACTTCAATGTTGCCTAGATCTGCATGCAGCATTCTGTTAAAAATACTGGGGCTCTCACAGTCCCCCTGAGGTAATCTTCTATGTTCAAACCTCACCCCCCCATAAATAAAGGCGGTGAGATACTGTGAATCTGGGTGCAATGGTATGAAAAAGAATGTATTCTTGAGGTCAACCACTGAAAAATGTTTTGCCTCCTTGGGAATGCTACACAGGATCGTGGCTGGGTGGGAACTATATGAAATTCTTGCTTTACAATATCATTTAGGGGGCACAAATCCTGAATCATTCTCAATTTCCCGCATTGCCTTTTTTAAAGGGTATATGGCTGTGTTGCATGGGGAGGTAGATGGTACAATTATCCTTTGGTTGAGGAGTGCACTGATGGTGTCCTTAATTCCCTCCCCAGCCTCCCTAGAAAGTGGATATTGCTTAACTAGGGGCAGTAATGCTCCTGGTTCAGTGTGATGTGTACTGAGGTCCTTTCCATGGGGCTTTGTTGTCCATAGTCTCTTAAGCACTTGCTCCAAATCTATTTTGATGAACTGGGGTGGGGCTATAAAGGCCATCATGGGGCACGGAACTCTTCTGTATTGTACCATTATTTCACAGGGTATACACATCGCTAGCACAATCTCTCCATCATCTGGCCAGTCTTCGAACAATTCTGCGACAGTCACCTCCTTCAGGGGTACTTTAGGGTCAATGCAAAGTACTGTGCGCCACTCGCACGCGTGCTGGTCAGTCCCTATTCCAACAACCCTTTTTGCTGAAACCACCAATCCTTGCAAATCTAGTCATTTCAGGGGACACAACAGGATGGAAAATAAAAGGTGGGAGCTCGCCAATACCCTTTGCCATTCTGAGGCACCGCCTCCACAAGGATCGTGATTCCATACACAAACATGTCCGGCTCTATGGGAATACCACGAACCACCACCTCTCCTTCCATTGCATGAATAATCAACATTGCTCTAATGGCTCACATCCTTGTCATTGCGCAAACTATGCCATAGTCTGTGAATGATATTGTCATGTTGAGCTTGCTGAGCAGGTCCCTGCCCAGCAAGTTCACTGGCGAACTTTCTGAACATAGTAAGGGGGCGGGCCGCAACACCTGCCCCCTATTTTGATGTCAACCTCTTTAGTGTATGGAACCATGGAGCCAGTCCAAGAGAAGGCGTGCATGCCAAGAGTGTGGCCCGATAGCGGGAAGTCTCCCTCACGGATGCATGATTTTGTGCCACCCATGTCGACCATAAAAAGGTAGTGTATGTTTCCTATCTCTGCGCTCACCAAGGGTTCCTCATCTAGGTGAACTGTCAGATATAGGACTGGGCATGCAAGCGCCCTCTGTGGGCTGTCCTCATCTGAGTATGTGTTTGACTCTGGGAACGTGAAAGGGTTGTTTCCTATTACGCTCACCCCTCGGTATGGCACTATGGTGCCATTGGGCACTTCGTTGCGTGTTTGCATGTTTTCATTCCCATGCTGGGGCATCGCTCATTGTGGTTACTGTTGCTGTGGGGGCTGCTGCTGCTGTTTGTACTGTTGCAATGGTAGCTGTTGCTGAGGGTACACTCCCGGTGGCTGGGGTGGGAGCTTGTGTGTACGCTTGGTGTATTTCATAGCGTATGGAGGTCATTCTTGGTGTCGGCATCTGCTGTGGGTTCTGGGGTGGCAGGTGGTATGTGTTGTATGTGTTATATCCAGGCACTGGCCTGCTTCTGCATTCTCTTGAAAAATATCCCCACTTCCCCCAATTCCAGCACTTTGAGGACTGCATGCTCCCATACATACAAAGCCCCCTCTTCTGCCCTTAATCTGTCCCTCCCGCGCTGCTGACCTCCTTGCTGCCACTCCTGGGTGAGATACTGCTGTCTGCCTCCCCACTGCCATTGTTCTCCTTCTGGCCAACATGCCGTTATTTGGAAATCTGCGGATCCCTGCATGCTCCCTGTTCCTTCTGCTTGTGCTGTGTGGACACCATCCCATCCACAGTTATCTCTGCTAGCTTCCTCTGCACCAACCTTACCTCATTTTCCTGCAACTGCTGTGTCGTTTCCCTTTCCCATTCCCTATTTGCTTACAGTGGTGTATTATTATACTCTGAATTTCCACCCATCCCTTTGCTTCAATGCCCATGATTTTGTTTAGTGCCTCCTGCATCTCTTTTGGTAAGCCCCTTTTGATAACAAAATAAAAAAGAGGAACTGATCGGTCCCACTGGTCCCCGTCTCTGCTCTCCACATCTCCTGAACCTTAATTATGAACTGCACGGGGTCTTCGTCATCACCCATAGTGTTTTGCATAATTGACTGCAAGTATGGAGTGTAAGGGTATGTGCCCGAAGCGCGATCCACACCTGCGCTCTGATGTTATTGAACGGTGCGCCATTTCAACCTTACTCTGGGGTACCATGCTTTAATCCACACGTCTCCAGCCTGCTTCCCCACTATCATCACTAATAAACTTTTTATATCACCCACAGCAAGGGGTATGCCCATGGTCTGTTTTTCAAACGTGTATATTCATTTCCCTGTCCCCAGCGTTAATGGCGGGAGTGGTATGATCAAATGGTTCTTGTCCATCTGCACCCCAGGTACATTGTGCTCTACCCATGCCCTTGTAAATCAAAGGCAGCTGGAAGCCCAATTGTGTCCCATCTTTTCTCCCGGAACTTCCCTTTTTCCTTGCCACTGCCATTCGTCCAAACCTCCTTACCCTTTCATCCCACAAACCTTCCACTCGAGGTGTTATTTGTGGTGCCTGTTGAGCTTTATTCTAACTGTCATCCTCAAACTCATCCACTGTACTCCACTCATCCTCCCCCTGATCTCCACCTAAGCCTCTGTCCTCCCCCTGATCTCCACCTAAGACAAGTTTTTTTGGAAAAATTTATTTATTTTTCTTTATTTAATTAGAAACATTAAAATGATTATTAAATAGATCAGAGCTCATATAAGAGTAAGTATAAATATAGGACATACAGTTATACAACATGAATAAAGTGCAAAAAAACTTGTCTATGTATTACGTGTAGTGATCTGAGGGGTTGATTGAGGGACCACCCCGAATACTGGTGGGATTGTGTTATTTATAGTGGACTTGTTTATATCCACTGGCTTGATTTCTGTGCCTTGTAGATGGAACAGTTAGTCATATAGAAACCTTAGTGCAATTAAATCCACAAATGGAAGAAGAATTTTTTTATTTAAAAAGATGTGCCTTTAGCCCTGCTCGGAAGGACTGGAGGGAATTTGCCCTCCTTAGTTCAACGAGAGGCTGTTCCACAGCCTGGGCCCTGCAACAGAGAATCTGCAATCTCCTTGTGAAGCACAGTTTGTCCTTTGGATGATAAACAGATGTTTGTCTTGCGACCTCAAGGCCCGAGCAGGGTAGCACGAATTTAGTTTATTCAATAGGTAGCTTGGTGTCAGACCGTTAACGCATTTGTAGACCAGACAACCAATCTTACATTTTATGCGGTCTTCTACCGCTAACCAATGAAGGGAGCGGCGGAAGCCTGTGGTTGGTTGGTTTTGGACACACCAAAAACTAGTCTTACTCCTGCATTTTGTGCTTTTTGAAGGTGATGGACCTGTTTGGCCGTGAATCCAACTAGGAGTCCATTACAGTAGTCTAGTTTAGAGTGGACTATGGCTCCCACAACCAAAGCATGGTCAGTGTCAGGTAAATATGTGTCCCATGCATCTCTGCTTGCTTGACCCCCCATAGGTGTTCCGTGCCCCTCCCTTATCAGAGTCCTGCACACCCTCAATCATCTTCCATAAGTCTAGAATTTCCTTTGTGATCTGAAACTGTTAACCCTTGTATTTCGCTGCTATAAATGTAGTGATGTGCTCCAGTATTCCTTTATTATGGGTGTCTTGCTCTGGCGAGGAGTGTGGCATCCCCCTTCGTGTTTCTCACACCCACTGTTTGTAATACTTCTCAATCTTCCCTTGGTAGAAGGGCAAGGACTTGTGCATGTACTCTAAAGGCGTCTCCCCTCCCATTGCAGCGATGTATGCGCAGTAATGTGTCCCTATGCTTCTAATCGCACGCTGCACACCCTGCAACAATCACAACCAAAAAAACTGTTTATCATCCCCCCTGCCTGTCAGCTCATGTTGCTTCCCCTACCCCTCACACACACCCACTCTGGCTCTCCATGCACTGAAAACGCACTGCTATGTACACTGTACCCTGCACAATAAAAACACAAAAACAATAAGCTAAAATAACAAGGTAAAATATCAACCACTACTATTCCTGAGCCCACTAATTATGCAGGGCTCCTATTTAATTCCTTTTTCTCTGTTACAGAATAAAAGTGGTACCGCTATCTCTTCTCACTTAGGGAGGCTCCTGACAGTCCTGTTTTATTTTCCGTAATATACTCCTTAAAACTTCAATAATAATAATAGACAATCCATATGGCCTCTGTCCTCTACCCTTTCTCTTCCTCGCCCATTAATGGTGGAACCAGAAGGGACGTGCTCTTGGCACACTTCTGATCATCCAGGTGCATCATCAATGTCTACCAGAACGGCACTATCATGGCCCAGGGATCTCAGCCCAACTTCCTACTTCCTAACAGGCGTCTTCCGCATCTCTTCAATTTCCTCCCCTCTCCTGCCGTTACTCCATCTTCTACCACCCCTCCATTGATCCCCCTCCGGTGGTGGTACCACGCCCCTGTACACCCCCAGAAATCCTTTAAAGGGGGCAATCAGCTTCAATCAGCTACCCTCAATTCGCGCTCTGCTGTCAAACACTTCTCTGACATCTGTCACCTCCTTGAATAATTTGACCATGACGTCCTTGCACTCTCTGAGACATGGTTCAATGCCAGCTCTGTCACTGCTTTTGACACTCTTCTTCCTGAGGGCTATAAGATCCTCTCCAAGTTCAGGCCTAACTCGACTTGAGGCAGCATGGCCCTTTTCTTCACAGAATGGATCCCTGCTTCTATCATCCCCATTCAATCCTACTCTTTCTTTGAATGCCTTGTCTGCAATCTTTGCATCTCTTCTACTCTTTCTATCACTCTCGCTACATCTGCAGGTCCCCTGGACCAGTCTCCCTCTTCCTATCTGAGTGGGCTGACCTCACCTCCTCTCTCCTTACTTCTACCTGTAAGCTTCTCCTCCTTGGAGACTTCAATATTCATCTAGATTCCTTTGATGCAGCAGAAGGCACGCCTCTGCAGGCTCAGATCACAAAAGGTCCAACCCGCTAGGGGAAACGTCCCAAGACACTCTTTCAAGGATAACACATATTTATTTCTACAAAGATAAGAATGCATCAGCAAAGAACTCTGCTGCTACGGAACGTTCTGAGGTCCGTTAGCATGTGCAGTACTTTATAAGCACGAACAGCATCACTAATGACGTTATTGTATATTGTACAATTCTTCAATACGGATTGGCAAAGGCCTATAGATGTAGAGCCTGCTCCATATGGGATGCCAGGCCATTGGTCCATCTTCATCTGTTCATCTTTGTTGACGTGGGTGCTGCTGGGCTCGTCATAAGTGTTGAGCTGACCTAACAATTAATTAACTACTCTGACACACAATGTTCTTCTTACAATTGTAACAATGCACCTGGCAGATACAGGGATGGGTTTGGGGGAGAGACGAGGTCACCCTAACTCACACACACTTCACTCATTCCCAAGCAGATCAGCAACCCCCAAGGTCCTCCACCTTAGTTTTGAGCTATAATTCTGATGCCACCCTGCACCTCGCTGCACAAATCATGTGACCCATTCCTGAAAGCGCCATAGACTTGCCTTCTGATCTTAGTGATCAATCAAGGGGTGTAAATATTTTATGGTCAGTGGTCTTGGTTTGGATGGTGCTGTGGCTTGCAGGGGTCATGGGATGAAAGCATGGCAAAGCTGTATTTCTCATGTAGGGGTCATTGGGGGCAGGAAGGCCTTGCTATCTGTACCGTGGGATGGTACTACCAAGAGCCCCTCTGCTCCCTTCTCATGATCTTGCAGGGCGCATTCTTCCCAGGGCCTGAGGGCCTGTAACTTTCTGAACAATGGAGGTGATTTTCGATCTCTCAAGACCTGGCCAAGGTGGGGATACTGTTCGCGCTCATGCAAGGGGCCTAATGTTAACATGCAAAAAACTATTAGCCGCGCTTGGGCCTAACTTCTAAGATGGCATGCCGCTTTCCAAGATGGCATTTGCACCCGCATCTACCATATAGCATGCACTAAGGTGATTGCACACCCCCTTTATGTGCACCCACTCCACCCTGCTCCCTGGATTTGCTCTTTTAGCGTCTAGTTCTTGTTTGGTATTACTTAAGGGGCTGAGAAGAACCTCTCTCCTTCCCAACACAGCCCTCCCCTTCCGCAGCCTCTGTGACTCTTAATCCCTCACCATAATTCCCTCCGGGCCAACCCAATCAGCCGGGCACACTTTCGATGCGCTCATCTCAGCTGACCTTTCTCTCTTTAACCCTCTAAGTTCACCTCTCTCTTGGACAGACCACTCTCTCCTCTGCGCTCACATGGAGCTCCCAGGCTCCCTGGCTAAGCCTTTGCCCGCACTGCCAGCCTCCTTCTCCGTCATCCGACCTATGACGCCAGCGTCAGTAGCTGTCTTTGTTGCCTCTTTTATCCCTCCCTCTACTCCTGAACTCGATTCTCATTTTAACTCAGCCCTTGCTAACCTTCACCTTTCCATCTTCAATACCCTGGATATGCTTGCCCCTGCCATGAGGATCCGCATGAAGCTGCCTCTAAATGCAACAGTTGGTACGAAATTGACCTAGCCTTGCTGAAAAGCATGTGCAGTGTTGCAGATGGGAAATGGCTTGCTTTGCACACATCCTCTGACAAACTGGCCTGCCGCCTGCTCCAAAGGCATTATAGACTCTACATCTGCCCCGAGAAGCGGGCCCACATCCAAGCATGCATCTCGGGCCACCAACAAGACAGCTGAACTTTTCAACATCTGCAAGGAATTTGCCAATCCTACTGCAGTCTCTACTTCTCCTCTTCCTTCCCAGGCCCTCTGCACGGCCGTCTCCTCCCACTTTGCAACCAAAACCCAGGACATCCTGTTCTCACTCCCCTCATCGCTCCCTCCTCCACTTGCTCTCAGGCCTCCCTTGGCCTCTCTCCCACCCTCTTACTCTCCTCCTTCTTGCTCATTGCACCGGATGAGGTCACCAAGACTGTTTGCTCTATGAAAGTCTCCTCCTAACAGGTGCTTCCCTGCTATTCTAGAACTTTCAAGGACAACATTGTTGCCCTCGCTTGCTCTTTGGCTGAGTTCTGCAACCATTCTTTTGCCACAGGCACATTCCTGCAAGCACTCCCTTGTGCACCCTCTCTTAAAAAAGCCATCTGTGGACCCTTCCTGCCTTGCTAACTACTGCCCTATTTCTACTACCCCCTTTGTGGGTAAACTATTGGAGAAGTTGGCCCTCTTCCAACTTTCCCACCACACTGAAGCTGTTGGCTGCCTCCGTGACCAACATTCTGGCTTCAGAATAGCCAGAGGCATCGAAAATGCTCTCTTTAACACCTGTGATGATTTGCTCTCTGCTCTCCTTCTGTTCTCATCCTCCTGGATCTGTCTTCCGTCTTCGATACTGCCAATCATGTCACGGTATTAAATCGATTACAAGCCCATAGAATGTACACGTACTCAAGCATGGAACCAGGATACAGATTGGTAGATGCATGGAAGGTACACATACCATAGCATAGACCAAGGGTACAGATTAGGAGTTACTAGGAAAGTGAACATATCCTAACATAGATGCACAGCATGACATTTAGCAGCCCGTAGAATGTATAGGTGCTCAAGCATGGATCTAGGAGACAGATTGGCAGCAGCAAGGAAGGAGCACATACCTTAGCATAGACCAAGGGTACAGATTAGGTGTTACCAGGAAAGTGAACATATCCTAACATAGATGCACAACATGACGATTAGCAGCCCGTACAATTTACAGGTGCTCAAGCTTGGATCCAGGAGACAAATTGGCAGCAGCAAGGAAGGTACACATACCATAGCATAGACCAGGAGTACAATTTAGGAGGTACCAGGAAAGCGCACAGATCCTAACAATGATGCACAAGGGGGAAGGGAGATCCTTCCATCAGTCCTGAGGGAAAAGCCCAGACAGGAAGACAATGTAAGGAGATGATAAAAGCATGGATGGATTAAGGGAGGACAGAGGGGAAAGACTGCAGCTTTCTAGGGATATATCGTGCAGCGCAGACAACGTTACCCCATACACACACAGACTTAGACATCTTCCAGCAAACGAGGGGAGAATTTGCAAGGGTGTTTACCGCCACTAAGGATACGGGGAGACAAAATGGAAAGGTAGGACTGATGCAGTGCCCACTATTAGAGAAGGGAGGCGGGCGACCTAAATATATACCATAGCAACAGATCGACAAGGATCATTTGAGGTATAAGTTACCTTTGTTGACTGTGGGAGCTCGGAAATGGATATATGAGATAGAAATGTTGACAGCAGGGACGACATTGCCGGTGGGTGACATGAAAAGCGTACTTTCTGCTATTCTCTGGGAGGTTATGGATGATGTGTGGAAAAGGACTGGCTGCCAAGGAGTAACCGCACAGAATATGGCACATGATGGTTTGCTATTTAACAGCTGCCGAGCAGCCATGTGGCACGCTCTAAGGGTACAGAATGCAGACACTTTGGACATCAGCTTAATTATGACACTGAAAATCGGGAAGACGAAGACCCCCTTCAGTATATTCAGGCTATTCAAGAGAAATTGAATCTTGAGACAGGGGAACCGTGGGATAAAACAGTGGGATTGGTCTATTTTATATTGTGTCAAGGGTTACCTGAGCAGGTGGGTGCAAAGACAGCTCAAGAAGCTAGTGGGGATGGAGGCTAAACTGTGGTCTGAAATTCAACTCACTATAGTACACTATTGTACATTAATACAAGAAAAACGAGGAAAGAAAGAAGGAAGAGGCACAGTTGCCGCAGAAGAAATTGTCAAAATACACTATGGAAGGGGCGATGTTAACAAGCACAGAAGGAACAGGTTTGCCCCATGTGCATTACAGACTGCCACCCGCGGGAAGATCTTTCATGGGGCGGGGCGACATGCACCACAGGTTTAGAGGGAGAGGAGGACCACCTAGGGCAATGGGCTATGAATATCAGATGCAGCAGGGCCAAGAGGGGTTTTCAGGGGGCCATCAGAGACCAATAGGAGGACCACCGCAGTGATGGGTGTGTGGACAGATAGGTTATATTTCTCATGTGTGTAGAAGCAGGGGAGGGATGCAACAGAATGGGGGAATACAATACCAGCCAAAATCTCTGGGAGAACAGACTGACTGTTATAACCAAGACCAAACACAGCAACAGGTACAGACCCCAGATGCACACGCACAGGCATACCAGTCTATGGCGCAGACAACCCAGATGTGAGGGAGCACTCGTGGCCTAAGATGAGAGGAAGCGCTCACGACCTACGGTGTGAGGGAGTGCAGTGAGCAGTGGGTGAAGGGGAGGCAGAAGGACAGGTGTTGGGAGCGAAAACAATGTGTGTGCAAGAGTGAGAAGGGGAACCAGGACAGGGGGGGTTATGTGGAATGAAACAAGCTAACCCTTCACACAACTTCTTATCTGGCGGGCCCAGACATGAGGGTGAGTCGTCTGCACTCACTGTCTACGCCGCAACACCTGCGTCGCTCAACACAGCGGCCTTGTCCTGCGAGGGCTTTGCCGCAGAGGGTCCCTATCTCAGTTCTTATAGGCACGGATGCATGGATGTAGCAAAGTGTGCTATGTATCATCAGGCAGTGTCTCCTGTGCACCTGCGTCGCTCTTCACTGCGGCCTTGTCATGCGAGGGCTATGCCACAGAGGGTCCGTACCTTGGTTATTATAGGCACAGATGCGTGGACGTAGCGAAGCATGCTACGTATCATTAGGCAGCATCTCCTGTGCACCTGCGTCGCTTAACACTATAACCTTGTCCTGCGAGGGCTTTGCCGCAGACGATCCGTACCTCGGTTCTTATAGGCATAGATGAGTGGACATAGCGAAGCGTGCTACACATCGCCGGGCAGCGTCTCCTGTGTACCTGCATCGCTCAACAACACGGCCTTGTCCTGCGAGGGCTTATGGTACTGAAGGAAGGGTGCAATGCATTACCAGTGACACAAATAATGGAGTTGCAAGGGAATGCACCAAAGGAAGAAAAGCAGTTATGGGTGAAAAGGGGGTTTTCTATATCCCCCTCACCCTCCTTATAGTGACAGCAAAGCACAGATAAACTAGTGCTACCATTATCATTATTATACAAGGCACTGATGCAACTACACCACCCTACCCACATGGGGAAGAATGTACTTGCTGCTCACATTGGAGAAGACTGGTTTTGTCCAAATTTGGAGGAACATGTGGCAGAGTTTATGACGAATTGCATTGTCTGCAAGAGTTGCACAGCAGGCCATACATTGAGGATAGTGAGAGGAGCCATACCTCGCCCACTGGGCCCATTCCAACACCTTCATGTTTACTATGTTGACATGCTCCAAGTATGCCAGGGCTACAGCTACATGATAGTGGTTGTGTGCCCATTTTCCCAATGGATAGAAGCCGGTCCCTGGTCCCATCCTAATGCCCTTAGAGTGCAAAATTCCTGGTTAGAAAGATTCTCCCAAGCTGGGGCATGTGTGAGGTCCAGCGGTCTGACAACGGCCCTCACTTCGCCAATGAAATATTCCAACATATTGCAACCTTGCTAGGGATTCAACACAAATTCTGCGTACCACCCAGTTGGCGTTGTGCAAGAAACCATGGACTGACCACCACTTAACCCCACACGAGGTGGTAACCGGACAGCACATGCAATGTCCCCTGGCACCTCCCACTAGAGCATTAACTGATACAGAGTCTGTGTTTAATCTATTGGGGAAGGATATGTATGACTTATCAGTGAAGATCGTCTTAAGCCACCATAGCTCTACCCAGGAGACTCTGTGCTACTATGGAACTTCATCCGGACCAGGTACAAACCCAGGTTCATGGGGCCTCAGACTGTAGAGGAAGTAACTGATAGGGCAGTCAAAATCCGTGAAAAGAAGGCTTGGAATTTCCTTGGGGTCGTGAAACCCTGTCGGCCTCTCCTAGCAGCGATGAGGAGGAGGCCAACATTGTGCAAGAAGAAGAACAAGGCGCTCAGCAAAGACTATCACAGCCCATCAAAGGTTAACCAATGATCACACCCTCTAGAGCATGGGTGCACAACATACGGCCCGCGGGCCAGTTGCGGCCCGCCATGCCCTTTTGACCGGCCCGCGAGGCACAAAGACTTTCCTAATGGAGGGCGGCCCGCGGCCGCCCCCCATTAGGAAAGTCTTTGTTGTCTTCCGGGCCGGTGAAAACACTGGCCCTCATTGGCTCAGCACACACACGCATTACGTCGCTCATACGAGCCACGTAATGCGTGTGTGCTGCACCAATGGAGGGCCAGCACTACGGCTGGCATGGTCCATAAGGCTTGATGCCGGAAGGCATTTCAGCCTTGGACCACGCCAGTCGTAGTGCGATTCCAGCGTTCCAGCTTACCTGCCTGCCTTCCAGCACGTCTCCGGTAAGTGGTCTGTTTGTGTTTGTGTGTCGGGTTTGTTTTGCTTTATGTTTGTGTGTGTATGTTGCGGGGGGGTGTGTGTCGGATGTGTATGAATGTTTGTATTTGAATGTATTTTGTGTGTATATTGAGATGCGGGGGTGGGGGGGTGTGTCGGATGTGTATGAATGTTTGTATTTGAATGTATTTTGTGTGTATGTTGAGATGCGGGGGTGGGGGGGTGTGTCGGATGTGTATGAATGTTTGTGTTTGAATGTATTTTGTGTGTATGTTGAGATGCGGGGGTGGGGGGGTGTTTCGGATGTGTATGAATGTTTGTGTTTGAATGTATTTTGTGTGTATGTTGAGATGCGGGGGTGGCGGGGTGCGTCGGATGTGTATGAATGTTTGTGTTTGAATGTATTTTGTGTGTAAGTTGAGATGCGGGGGTGGTGGGGTGTGTCGGATGTGTATGAATGTTTGTGTTTGATTGTATTTTGTGTGTATGTTGAGATGCGGGGGTGGGGGGGTGTCGGATGTGTATGAATGTTTGTGTTTGAATGTATTTTGTGTGTATGTTGAGATGCAGGGGTGGGGGGGTGTGTCGGATGTGTATGAATGTTTGTATTTGAATGTATTTTGTGTGTATGTTGAGATGCGGGGGTGGGGTGGTGTGTCGGATGTGTATGAATGTTTGTATTTGAATGTATTTTGTGTGTATGTTGAGATGCGGGGGTGGGGTGGTGTGTCGGATGTGTATGAATGTTTGTGTTTGAATGTATTTTGTGTGTATGTTGAGATGCAGGCGTGGGGGTGTGTGTCGTATGTGTATGAATGTATTTGAATGTATTTTGTGTGTATGTTGAGATGTGGGGGGGTGTGTGAATGTTTGTATTTGAATGTATTTTGTGTGTATGTTGAGATGTGGGGGGTGTGTGAATGTTTGTATTTGAATGTATTTTGTGTGTATGTTGAGATGCAGGGGTGGGGGGTGTCGGATGTGTGTCGGATGTGTATGAATGTTTTGATTTGAATGTTTTTTGTGTGCTGAGTTGGGGGGTGGGGGTTCGGGTCTGTATGGGTGCTTGTTTGAGAGTTTGCTGATTTGTGGGGGTGGGGGGGTTCGGGTCTGTATGGGTGCATGTTTGTGTGTGTGCTGAGTTGGGGGGGTGGGGGGTTCGGGTCTGTATGGGTGCATGCTTGAGTGTGTGTGTGCTGAGTTGGGGGGTGGGGGGTTCGGGTCTGTATGGGTGCATGTTTGTGTGTGTGCTGATTTGGGGGGTGGGGGGTTCGGGTCTGTATGGGTGCATGTTTGTGTGTGTGCTGATTTGGGGGGTGGGGGGTTCGGGTCTGTATGGGTGCATGTTTGTGTGTGTGCTGAGTTGGGGGGTGGGGGGTTCGGGTCTGTATGGGTGCATGTTTGTGTGCTGGGGTGGGGGGTTTGGGTCTGTATGGGTACATGTTTGTGTGTGTGTGCTGAGTTGGGGGGTGGGGGTTCGGGTCTGTATTGGTGCATGTTTGTGTGTGTGCTGAGTTGGGGGGTTTGGTTGGGGGTGAAGGGGCCATGGGGCATAGTGTTTGGTTGGGGGTGAGGAGGCCATGGGGCATAGTGTTTGGTTGGGGGTGAGGGGGCCATGGGGCATAGTGTTTGGTTGGGGGTGAGGGACATGGGGCATAGTGTTTGGTTGGGGGTGAGGGACATGGGGCATAGTGTTTGGTTGGGGGTGAGGGACATGGGGCATAGTGTTTGGTTGGGGGTGAGGGGGCCATGGGGCATAGTGTTTGGTTGGGGGTGAGGGGGCAATGGGGCATAGTGTTTGGTTGGGGGTGAGGGGGCCATGGGGCATAGTGTTTGGTTGGGGGCGAGGGACATGGGGCATAGTGTTTGGTTGGGGGTGAGGGGGCCATGGGGCATAGTGTTTGGTTGGGGGTGAGGGGGCCATGGGGCATAGTGTTTGGTTGGGGTGAGGGGGCCATGGGGCATAGTGTTTGGTTGGGGGTGAGGGGGCCATGGGGCATAGTGTTTGGTTGGGGGTGAGGGACATGGGGCATAGTGTTTGGTTGGGGGTGAGGGACATGGGGCATAGTGTTTGGTTGGGGGTGAGGGGGACATGGGGCATAGTGTTTGGTTGGGGGTGAGGGGGCCATGGGGCATAGTGTTTGGTTGGGGGTGAGGGGGCCATGGGGCATAATGTTTGGTTGGGGGTGAGGGGGCCATGGGGCATAGTGTTTGGTTGGGGGTGAGGGGGCCATGGGACATAGTGTTTGGTTGGGGGTGAGGGACATGTGGCATAGTGTTTGGTTGGGGTGAGGGGCCATGGGGCATAGTGTATCTAGGGTCAATAAAATATATATAAGTTAATTAAACAGGCGAGATACAATAACTAAATAGAAATAAATTATAACAATGGAAAATGTGTAGTACACAATGTAAGTTTGAAATGCAAATAAAAATTGTTACCCCTCAAAAACATTCTTTTTCCATGTGTTTAGTACAAATTGGGGGTTTAAAAAGCCTCCTGCCACGCCCCGCCTACCGCCCCGCCCACATTTACTTTTCGGCCCACTATAGCCCTCATGTAAGGTACTTTCGACCCTCTGTCAAAATCAGTTGTGCACCCCTGCTCTAGAGCAATAGAGATAGGAAAAGAACTTCCTACACATCCAAAGTAAGGGCAAACTGTCCGTTTTTTACACATAGTTATGCATCGTAAAAGTAGCGACTGTGATTTCTTTCGTGTCCTATGATTCCCCAGGACCCTCATCCCACGACCTATCAGGGCCAATTTGTCCATTTTGCTAGAAGGTCCGAACGAGAAAGAAGACCATCTTCCAGTTTATTCTTTCACGCTTTTCTGATCCACTTGGCCCAAGCATACCCACGACTTTGCTGAGGAAGTCCCTCAATTATTGAAATCTTCCATAACCCTAAAATACACATTGTGTGGGAACGATAATTTTTTATCATACTCGCACAATAATATGCCCATGGAGCTTGAGCTAATATGTACTAACCACATAATCGTGCATTTCTAGTGAATTCCAGGTGGTTCATCATTGCATTTGGAGCTACACAAGATTCCGGAGCGGAGTAAGTTATGGGTACCATTATTAAAAGTGTAAAGATTAACAATAACCTTAGAGAAATACCGATAGAAATCCAATGGGAAGCTCTAAAGGTAGTCACGAGGGGACACTTAATCGCATTAAAGGCCCACAGGGAGAAACTTAACCTTCCAATGGGAAAGAGAGTTAGAGGCAAATATTAGCAAAATCCAAGCAGACATACTGCAGAACCCGACATTGAAGCTACAAAAAGCCCTGAGACATGTACAAGGCCAGCTAGACTCCATCCACACAAAAAAATCAGAAAGACAACTAATCAGGCTGAAACATTGATACTACATAAAGGCTAATAGAGCGGATAAGCTACTGGCCAGACAGCTGAAAGGGAAAAACCAAGATAGAACAGTGATGGCGTTGCTCGACAGTAAAGGGAACAGAAAGACTCAAACGACAGAAATAGGGGACATATTTGAGCAATTCTATCGGCGACTATACTCGTCGGATCAACCAGATGAGAACCTCCAAGAGACATACCTAGAAGGGGTGAAACTCCCAGTACTATTGGATACAGAGAGGCACACACTAGACAAAGATATTACTCAAGAAGAGGTAATTAAAGCAAATAGAGATTTCCCCAGAAATAAGGCCCGGGCCCATCGGTTATATTGCGCAATTCGATAAAACGTATAGCGATAGATTAGCCCCGGTCCTAATGGAATTATTTTACTCCTTCAAAGAAAAAGCTAATATCACCCCATTGATGAATGAGGCAAAGATGCTGGGAATACATAAACAGGGAAAAGATCCAGATCTTCCATCATCTTACCACCCGATAGCGCTGATAAATCAGGACGCAAAGTTGTACACTAAAATCCTAGCCACCAGGTTCATGTGAGTACTCCCGAAGTTGATCCATCAGGATCAGTTGGGATTTGTCCAACAAACGCACGATAACATCAGGAGGGTCCTCCACATTGTGGAAAAAATAGGTATAACACAACTCCCAGCGATAATATTAGCCTTGGACGCAGAAAAGGCGTTCGATCGAGTAGAATGATCGCTTCTGTTCCACACACTGAGGAGAATGGGGGTTGGGGAATTCTTCATTAAAATGATAAAAGACAACTACATCTCGCCTAACATTAGAGTAGCAGTGAATGGAGGCCTATCCAACAAAATTCAAATCGAGAGAGGGACGAAACAGGGTCGGTCCCTATCCCCCTTATTATACGCAATCTTCCTGGAGCCACTACTGACGCAGATAAGAAGCAAAAACGAAATAAAGGGCATAGAAATGGGAGGCATCAACCATAAAATAGCAGCATACACAGACGATATGCTGGTGATGGTGGGGGACTCTGAAAACTCCCTCCCAATCCTCATGCAAGAGATAGAAACATTCGGCTCCCTGTCAGGGCTAAAGATTAATAGACAGAAATCAGAAATTCTGGTATTGGCTGGAAACAACTCGCAGATTCGATCAGTCGCAGACGATCTCCAACTAAAAGTCGCAAAGATGGTGGTCAAATATCTGGGAATCACTCTGACACATAAGATACAACACCTATACTCTCAAAACGACCCTTCTCGACTAAGACAAATTAAACGAGAACTGGAGAGGTGGAACCCACTATCAATATCATGGTGGGGGCGGATAACGGTGATCAAGATGACCGACCTACCTAAACCCATGTACCTATTTTAAGCGCTGCCAATAAGACTCCCACCGCCCTTCTTTAAATCTCTAACGAAAGCAGTCACGGAATACATATAGCAGGGAAAAACCCTGAGGATATCAAACACGGTTCTTACCACCTCAAGGAAGGAAGGGGGATGTGCACTTCCGCAATTTAAAAGATATTATGAGGCCGCTCAATTATGGGTCTTGAAGGAATGGATACCAGTTAACTCCCAGAAGCTGTGGGCAGCCCAAGATAGAGCAGTGGCAACTACACCTACGAGACACATGCTATGGGCGGGGAGGAAACATAGACACCCCAATTTACAAATAAGCAAAATTATGTATGCAGCACTAGAAATATGGGTTAGGGCAACACAGAAAGGCACATTAACAAAACAAAAACAGCCCCCTTATGCCCCTATTTAAAAATCCAGAATTCCCGCCTGGACTCGAGAAAAAGGTGTTTCAAAAGTGGGAGGAAGCATGATGCAAAATGGTCGGGACATGTTTAAGGGACAACAAATAGGATTGTTAGGAGAATGTACTCGTCTAATGAATCTGAACGCTAAGGATAGATATAAATATGATCAACTATACCATTGGTTAGACTCGCCTAGAATAAGAGAAGCGGTCTCGAGAGAGCTAACCCCTTTTGAAAAATAGATTATGACACACGATGGAACAAAAAAGTTTGTCTCAAACACATATAGATGCTTAAACACCATTGAGGAGGAAGTAAAATGGGAATACATTAAGAGATGGGAAAAGACCCTAAGAAGAACGATCCCCAGGGAACGGTGGGAATACACGTGGGAGTTGATACCCAAACTCACGAAAGCGATACACTCAAAAGAAATGTGGATGAAAATCCTCCTGCAATGGAATTACACCCCAGAAAGACTACACGCGATGGTCCGGGGAGCCCCCAACGAATACTGGAGGGCATGTGGAGGGGAATGAACTGGCGACACATATGGTGGGATTGCCCAAACCTACAGTATTATTGGGGAGACGCTAAGGCGCTCATGAAGTTAATGTTCCCAGACAAGGGGGACCTGGGGGAGGAAGTAAGGGTATGTGGGTTATATGATCCTAAAGACGAAAATCTAACCAAAACGCAGAAAATAAACTTCATGGGGCTACTGATCGGAGTATGGTTGGAAATAGCACAAAAATGGAAGCAGAAACTTCCGCCCATGGCAATCGACTGGATAAGAAGAGTTTGGTCCCATATAACAATGGAGCACATCACTTACAATCTGCAGGGGAATCATCAAAAATGTAGAGACGATTGGGCTGTTACCCTGGAATACCTTCAAAGTTACTTTACGGAACAGTGGTGCCCACACAAAATAAAGATACTGGACATGTTCAGTGAAGCAGATGTAGAGACATTCCGGAATTCTGAGTCGACAGGTGGAATATCCTGGTGGGGGGGAGGGGAAAAGGAATGGGGAGGATTACAAGTTCATTGTTGTAAAATCAATAAAAATACTATTAAAAGAAAAGTGTAAAGATGATGATTTGTGTTCTCTTTTCTCTCTCCATCCTTATACTCATTTCTTGGTGAATATTTTTTGATGTAGAAGGACAAGCTGTGACCCCTACTAACCTGACTGCAGTTCTGGCAGGTATGGCTACCATGTCAGGTCAGGTGATAAGCATTGCCAAAACAGTAAAGCGAGGTACACAGAGTGCTGATGTAGATGTAGGAGGAGTTGATTCTTGTGTAACTGATGCAGCCTGAGTATATAATAACATGTGGTGCAAGCACAAGACCAAAGTAGGTAAACAAACCACTGGAGAGAGCCGCTATGTCTGCTCTCTCATGCTCTATGCCATGAGTACCTCAAGAATGTTTGTGGCAACTGAAATTCCAGCAGCGATAGCAGGTTGCCTCATGTACCTATCAATGTGTACCACCAGCGGAGGATTCCAAGGGAAGACAGCAACCTTAAGATGGATGTCCAAGACGACTTTCCCCTATGACGACTGCTATATAAAGACCCTAGACATAATGGACAATTAATGGGAAAAGATCAGGCTATAGAATACATAACTGAAGGCCCAGAAAAGTGAGAGACAAGAGCCATAACATTAAAGGAGTTACTCTGTCCCAAGAGGGGACCAGAAGAAATAGGGGGAGAACCAGGATGCTGAGAAAGACCACTGATGCTGGTGCATGGTAAAGTATACACAGCTGAAGGATGGAAAGAAAGAGTGCTAGGGTGCAGAGCACATACACTCCTCACAGCTCCAGTTCGTATAGTACAAGAAGAGAACGACACATGCTTAAATGAATAGGAAGCGAGTGCAAAGCTACTAACATGGGTAGACAATGAGGCTGGGCCCATGCCTATAGTAATATTCAAATGAGGAGCCTTATAGGACGACGGTCCAATGAAAGTTGGAGAAAACAAAAAGAATGCAAGCAGACAACAAAAGTTCCAGGCATGAAAGTTGGAACAGCAGTATTAATGGATCATTGTTGGGCCTGCAGATCAAAGGCATATGAGAAGTTACCATCCAACTGGGGAGGAGTGTGCTTGTTAAACTGTATTCAGATAATACCGCCTTGTTCTGAATATTGGCCTAAGCCCATTCGTGTTGAACAGAACACAGCGTTTGAAATGCTCCGATATCTGATCAACTTTGCTGCCATTTTAAGAACTATCCGCCATTTTGATTTTAACTCTTCCTTTGTGTCCTACAATGGTGGACTGTGTTTTCAACTACAGACGAGCCAAACGACCTTTGAGTTATGTCAACATTTAGGCTGACCGAGAGCCGACTGTTCGTTCTATGCAAAGAAACCTTGTGACTCGTATGAACTGCAATCTAAGTGTTGTCTGGGCTCACAAGCCTCATCCTCATTTAAACAGCAGAACAATGTAGAGCAAACTAAAAACCATCTGCCTTGGTTGTAATATATTGGGCCTCATTACGAGTACAGCGTTAGGGGGTTAACGGCACCGGTAAGGATGCAAGTGCCATTAACCCCCTACCGCTGCATTCCGAGGTAACTTAGCGGGTCCCGCTAAGGCCGGCTGGTTTTACCCGGCTGAGACCCGGTAAGGGACCAGGGAGCTAATAACGGGCCCGCTATTTGCGGGCCCGTTATTAGCTCCTTCCCCATTCCCATTGAGCCCTATGGAGGCTCGAATGGGAGTGGGGAATGGTTTTCAGATTGGGGATTAACCAGGTCCTCTAAGGTTGGAATAACCCGGTAAGTCCCCATTCCCACTACCCGGACCCGAACACGGGTTTGGAGGCAGCCATGGCGCTAACAGTGCCATGGCTGCCTCCAAACTCGTAATGACCCCCATTGTGTTCTTTCTTGAAACTAGGCTTACTATGAGCTAGAAACCCAATACTGCCATTGTAACTTCATGGACATGCAAACTTGTTAAATCCGTTGAACAATATTGTAATATTTGTCATGTGGACTGGGCACGAACCCTAGCGTGTAAATTATTATGTTTCACAGTTTGTTCATGTCCCATTTTCTAGACAGGAAGTGAATACCATTAGACAGACGATTCCAGATATCAGGAAAAATCCAACAGGATTTTATAAAGAAATTGAATCTGTCTTGCATTTGTCAGTTTTCATGCTGGCTGATATTAACTTGTTGTTCCCTGTGATCCTACCTGCTGATTTATGGAAACAGATTAGAACTATAGATGATCAGGCAGGGCTGGGTGACACATGGGTTAACTTGGTACGGATAGAGGGAGAAAGGAATGTTGGTGAGAAACCGCCACAAGTGATATTGACACTGCCAGACAGAATAGTAACTAAATTGAAAACTTTTGTTCCAGAGAGAAGAATAGTTTGGGACAAACTTACAGCTTGCATCCAGGGGAAATCTGAGGGCGCTACCAAATTTTTTAATCGCTTTGTTTTCAGATTTCAGCGGTCAGGACTTAATACTGAGTCAGGAAAAAGGATGTTTGTAAACAAATGTGTGCGTGGTTTGTTGCCTGATAGCCAATCACAAATTATGACTTCTGAAAGTGCCTGGCAAGCTAAATCACAGTCTGAAGTATTGCATATGGCTCATTATTATGAAAATAGAGTCAACACTGAAAAAGAAAAGATAGAAAAGAAGAAGGGAGACTTAAAGACAAACGTATTGTTGCAACAAATAGTAAGAGGAACCAGAGGTGGGAATACACAGTTTAGAGGTCAGTTTGCACCACAGGGTAATGCGCAAATGGGTCCTGCACACATGAAGAAATGTGCTTATTGCAGACAAGAAGGTCATTGGCGAGCCCAATGCCTGATCCTTCAGCGGCGATCGAATAACACGTATGGTACCATGGGTAGACGATCCAGAGGCTGTCCTGGGATAGGGGGTCCTGGTAGAAGTCAGTTCGCTCAGAATCAACAGTCATTTTCACAAGATAGTCAGCAACATAGTGTTAATAATGGGAATATTTTTGATAATCCTTTGACTCTCTATTTTTCTGAGGATCTTGCATTTAATGATGTACTGTTCCGTTAGGACAACCCGAAGCAGAGTCTGGAACCAGTACCTATTCCCGTAGATCAGAAAGGGCCCTACGTTGAGATGAAGGTGGGGAATAGGAAGCATCTATTTTTGTTAGATACAGGAGCACAGAAGTGTTCTGTTGATCATTCATGGGTTCCAGATATTCCACTGTCAGGGCAGAACAACATTTCTGTAGGGTTCTCTGGTATGCCAGTGGTTAGTCTGGTCTCTCAGCTGGTACCGATTTCACTGGGGCCATTCACTGAATCATGTCCATTTCTTTTGACGACAAATTGTGGCGCAAATTTGGTGGGGTTGAATCTGTTGAAAGAATTGAATGCTGTAATTTACTGTTCTGCGGATGGAGTGCATTTGACGATTATACCTCAACGAACTTCTGTTTCACAATTCTTGACTATGGGCCTCATTACACGGTAGGCGGTGAGGGTTTACCGGTACCGGTAAGGGCACCGGTACCGGTAAACCCTTACCGCCTTACTACGAGTTCCCTTTGCGGGACCCGACCTTAACAGCTGGTTTACCAGCCGTTAAAGTAGGGTGCCGCAAAGTGACCTTGGTGCTAATTACGGTACCACAATTTGCGGTACTGTAATTAGCGCCTTCCCCATTCCCATTATGCCCTATGGGGGCAAAAATGGGAATGGAGAAGTGACTTGGTGAATGGGGAATTACCGCCCCCGCTCACCTTGGAGAAGGGCGGTAATTCTGCCATCCAACAAGGCGGCCACGGTATAATACCGACGGCAACCATGGCGCTAATAGCGCCATGGTGTTACGCTCACCTGGCTCCCACAGAGGCGTCGATCTGGACTGGACAGCTGCTGTCTCCACCAACGTGACGCGTAGGGCCGAGATGACGGACTGGACTGGCCCACCTAGCTTCGTTTTCTTGGCCCTTAGGAATATTCTTCTGTAAATGGAGAAAGGGAATTAACCACCCGTGGAGTTGAGCGTAAATCCCCCCACCCCCGCTGTTCTCCGCACAGATCACCTTTGATGTCCCCTCTTATAGTCTCACCTGATGGTTTGAAAAGATGAGCTCTCCGTCCTGCATTGAGCGCAGGGGCGCATTGATAACCAGTTGCTTCACTGGCTCGAAGGAATTGGTGAATTCCAGAACAATATTGACTCTGAAAAGTATGTAGTTCGTAAGAGTTCACATGTCTGACTTTCACTCTTGTCCAATTTCTTGCAGTTTGCAGCTTGACCCCAGCGAAGAGTTCCTCGTGGTAGCTGACGAAGTTAAGGTAAGGATTTGGCTTATCCTACACAGTTCAATAAAATAAGGCCAGAATGTAACCTGTTGCTTGCTCCCTTTTTCAGGTGTGGAGAGAAAATATGAAGTTCGGGGAATAATGCCTCCGGCAGTAAAATTAGGTAAGTCTATTGCGGTGAGAAGAGTTCCCCTTGTTTGTCCCTTTGTTTCACCTTGTTGTCCTTTTGTTCCCCTTGGGGGCCGGGGTACGGCGAGGATGGAATGGAGACTGCGCCGACCTGTGAAGAGGAATAGTACCCCCGGCGATAATCAGGTATGTCTATGGGGGTAGTTACTATTGCCTCTCTTTATTCTCTTGGCTCACCTTTGCTGTTCTTGTGTTCCCCTTAGGTGCCAGAGTGCGGTGGGAACGTGCAGAAGGATGTGGTGGATCGTGAGGATGCTGCGAAGGTCAGTGAGTTCAGCGCGGCGCTACAGCAGGCGAGGCGGTGCGCGTGAAATGCTTCTTTCTTCCAGCTCAAAGGCGCGGTGGATCCGGAATTCAGGTAAGGATAGAAGGTTTTGCTCTTATTCTAACCTTTTCTCCTTCTGTTCCTTCCTTTTTCTAGGAGCTGCAGACTCGAGGCGGGAGTGGCAGAAGACTGGATGCAGGCTTGCAGACACGGTGAGCGTTATGCTGCTGGATGCAGAATAGCGCAAAGCGTGTGCTGCTCTTCGAGCGTGGTTTAAATAGCCTCCAAAGTAGTCCCAGGTAAGTATTCCTCCCCAGCCCCACCCGAGTAAAAAATAGTCCCTAGGTAAAATAGTCCTTTCCAAGCCTCATTTGGCTTGGAGCTCTGCAGCATGGTCTGCATCAGGTAAGCTTGCAGCATGGTCTGCATCAGGTAAGTTCCACTCTATGAGCCTGGCACCTATGGCGCCAGGACTGACTCTCCATATGAGCGTGGCGCCATAGGCGCCAGGACCGCACCCAAACAGCCCCTAGCAGGGGTTTTTGGGCTTGTTCAAAATAACGTGATGCCTGCTTCCGGGGTTGCTGGACCTGGTCTGGTTCCCCGGGGGTAGGCATCATGACACATGGTTACCGCCTACCGTGTAATGAGGCCCTATGCCTTTACTGACTGAATTGGATAAGGTTGCGGCATGTTTATGGGCAGTTGATGATAACGACGTTAGTATTTTGCAAATTGAGCCTGTTAAAATTGTGTTGAAACCAGGTGTTAAACTACCACGTATTCCACAGTATAAGATTTCAGTTGACGGTGAACAGGCTTTAAAGAGTATAGTTTCTGATTTTGTACATCGAGGAGTGATTGAGGAAATTGCAGGAAGTTTGTGTAATAGTCCGATTCTACCGGTGTATAAGAAAGGGGATAATGTGTTCCCTTTCCGTTTTATTATTGATTTACGCGCTATCAATATGATTGTTGCTCCACAATTTCCGATTGTGCCTGATGTGACTAGTATATTGACAATGATTCCAACTTCAGCTACTCATTTCAATGTTGTGGATCGAAAGAATGCTTTCTTTAGTATTCCTGTACATGTTGACAGTAGATATTTGTTTGCGTTCACCCTAGGGGGATGCTCGTTTACATTTACTCTCGTGCCATAAGGGTACACTGAGAGTCCAAGCATTTATAGTAGGGTTTAGAAGGAACAGCTTGATACACTTGAGTTGCCTTCCACTTGTACGTTATTGCAGTATGTTGACGATCTTCTTTTAGCTGCAGATTCAGAAGTTGCTTGCAAGGAGGGCACCATGTTGCTGCCTACTCATCTAGCAGAACATGGGCATAAGGCTTCATTAAAAAAGTTTCAATATTGTCGACAGGAGGTCGTCTATTCAGGCTATCTCCTGTCAAAGGAGGGGAGAAGACTGACACCTGAATGGATACAAAGCATCTCTAGCATTTCTGTCCCAAATAAACAGAAAGAGGTCAGAGCCTTGATAGGCATTGAGTCATACTGTAGACAGTGGATCCTTAACTTTTCATTAATGATAAAACCAATGTTGGCATTGACAAAGAAGGGCATTTCTTTGCCTTTACCATGAAACATGGATTGCCAGAAAGCTTTTGATCTGTTCAAGACTGCGTTGTGTTCAGCACCAGTTTTGGGCACACCAAACTACGACAAGGCCTTTGTTTTATATGTGCATGAATGTGATGGATGCGCTTTGGCTGTGTTAACGCAGGAACATGGAGGAAAGAATAGACAGTGCAGTATTTTTCCTCCCCGATTGACCCTGTTGCATGCGCTTTGCCGAGATTTTTGAGAGCTGTTGCTGCTGCCGCTGCATCTGTAAAACAAAGTGAGGGTATGGTTTTGGGTCACTCCTTAACCGTGATGGTACCTCACTCTGTAGATGTTCTATTAAATATAACACAAACACACCATCTCACATCAGCACGATTAAGAAGATACAAGCTGTTTCTATTTGCACTGCATATCCAAATTAAGAGATGTTGCACATTAAATCCGGCTGAACTATTGCCTCTTCCACAAGGAATTGCTTGCAGTGACAAAATGTCACATGACTGCCTCTGTACCACAGAACAAGAGACCAAAGGCAGAATTGATTTAAGTGATACACTGTTAAAAGATCCACAAGGGGAGCTGTTTTGTGATGGCTCCTGCTTCAAACTTCCGAATGGTACATCCACCGCTGCTTACACAATCACTACATTAAGCACTATTATGGAAGCCAAAAGAATTCCGCATAACTTCGTGCAGGCCGCAGAGATTATTGTATTGACTCAGGCTTGTGAACTTTCCGAAGGGCTTAGCGTGAATATATTCACAGACAGTCAGTATTCCTTTGGGGTGTTTCACAACTTCGGTCAATTATGGGCAGAGAGAGGTTTCTTGACCTTGCATGGAACTACGATACAACATGGTACCCTGATAGTGTGGCTACTTTCAGCACTTGCGCTTCCTACCCAGTTAGCAATAATGAAGTGCGCAGCACACCAGAAAGAAACAGATGATGTGGGGAGAGGAAACGCTTTTGCTGACAGAATATCCAAACAGACTGCCACCGATTTGTATTCCAAAATGTATATAACAAAAGAGGTCGCTAACACTTGTGTAATAGACGTAGGAATTGGTTGTATAAAAGACATTCAGGCTGATGCCACTCCAGATGAACTTAAACAGTGGGCTGATGGTTCAGCAAGTTTAGACGATGAAGGTTGTTGGGTAGACAATGGAAAATAAAAATGGATGCTGCCCGATGCTTATGTTACCGCTGTGGTTACGATGGCTCATGGTCCAACTCACATTTGTGCTAAAAAGATTTGTAAATTGTTAGAACCTGTCTGGGGTAATGTAAATATTTCGAAAACTGCTGAGAGTTTTGTTCAAAATTGCATTGTATGCTTTCAGCATAATGTTGGGAAAGGTACATCGACACCGAGGGGTAGTTTTGCTCCCCCCTCTATGCCTTTTAAGGTTATACACTTCGTTTTCATTGAAATGGAGCGTTGTCAGAATTACAAATATGTTCTAGTAGTTATTTGCGCTTTTAGTAAATGGGTCAAAGCTTTTCTTCTAAAAGATGCTACAGCACTGACGATGGCGAAAACCATGCTGAAGGAATATTTTCCTAGGCTTGGTTTGCCGAGAGTCATTTGGTCGGACAACGGTCCACATTTTATCGCTGCTGTTATCCTGCAAGTATGCGCAGGATTGCAGATCGATAAACGGTTCCATTCGGCCAGACACGCTCAGAGTGCCGGACTTGTAGAATGCCACAATGGTACATTAAAGAATAAGATGGCAAAGATCTGTGCGAATAGCAATTTGAAGTGGCCAGATGCCTTACCTATAGCTCTATTGTCCATGCGGATGACTGCACAGTCTAGGACAGGGCTCGCTCCCTATGAGGTAATCATGGGGAGACCAGCCAATATTTGGAATGTACCTAAACCCAAGCAGCTAAAGGATGTATAGCATTTGCTCCTTTCTGAATACTGTGACCAGTTAACTCAAAACTTGTATTTGATTTATCAACAGGTGCAAGAAGCCCTCCCAGTAAAATACGAGTGTCCAGGTCATCGACTCCGACCTGGCAACTGGGTGCTTGTTAAATCATTTGAAAGAGCCTCCTGTCTCGCACCTCGCTGGAGAGGACCGTACCAATTCCTCTTGACCACACAGACCGCTGTACGAGTGGAAGGGAAATGACACTGGATCCACACAACGCACATCAAGAAGATACCTTTTCCTCTGACCCACGAGAAAGGGGAAGAGAAAGAAATTGTTCACTTTGATACTGTTCACAAGCCTGTTTTGTCTACGGAAATCCTTCCTGAGCCTGTGGGTCATGGTGAGACTGCTGCTTTGCCTTTAAATTCTTTTTTGGATATTTCTTCACCGTTGAGCAATCGTGCTTCTGCTTCATTACTTCTTTCAGGGAGCAATGACACTCTGTTCGCAGATCACACCGTACCTGGAGTCTTGAGGTACGATCTGCGTCCAAGACACCGGACATACAGCACAGCATTGGCTGTGCCCACAAGGAATCATCAATGAGCCAGACCCTTGTCACTCTTTTGCTGAAAAATAAATAAGAGGCAGAGACCGGCAAAGTTACCTTCAAGCAAGATAGGCCATGTGGTCAGGAGCCACTGACGGATGAACTACAGAGCCTAACGGAGAGGCTTCTAAACTGACTTTGAGAAACAATGTCCCTTCCTACATCCACTCGTGGCTGATAAAGACTCTGTTCATCAAAGATCATGGTCTTTGAGGACCCACAGTTTTGTAATTATAGTACTGGTCTGTGTAGTAATCATATTTGCGCTTGGGTTCTGGTACATAGAAAGAATGCATCCGCTTGAGAGTTTGTTACCCACTGAAATAATCTCCACTGTGTCTCCACCTTTTGTGCATCTGCACACTCTTCCTTCTCAAGACTCCCAACATAGACAGGGTTATCATAATAACACTCTCTTAATGATCATGAATGCAACCCATGCAATTCTGAACAGAACGAATTGCTGGGTGTGTTCACACTTGCCACAACACAGGGAAAAGGGACTGGGCTGGTATATTCATCCTCTTCCTTTAACTACTGCATGCTATGCCTCGCTCAGGGCACTATTCTTTGGTCCTTGGAATGATTGTATTTCTGAGAACTTCGATGGGACTAATCTGAATGAATTTGAAAAACGAGTCTTAACACCTCTAGGATGTTCTCTCTTTGCAAATAGAAGCAAACTCAATGTTGCTTCTATTAGGCCTTCTGACAGACTCTTTAGACCTTTCAATCACTGATTTCCTTCAAGATGGCTCCCGTAGGCAACCAGGATGCCATGCCTCCTTCCTATACTATTAATCATAGCCCCAACTCTGTTTCCTTCTGTATACAAAGGGAAGGTTCTCAGTCAAATGGTACATTCGAGGGTTGTACTAACATTGCAAATCTAACCAGTGAGGACAGACGTTTGTATGTAGGAGATCCTGTTTACTTTGTTTGTGGCAATGAAGCTTATCCTTGATTACCCAGTGATTGGCAGGGTACTTTTTATTTGGGTACCAGGGGTATATGTGGCTACCACCACTGAAGCTTCTAGAGCTCGTCCAAGGGGGGATGAGAATGGTGACACCGCTTCACAAGTCATAGGTGATGTAGCAAAATCCTTTGTGCCATTTTGGGGACAGATAATTAATTCCGAGGATATCATAAGACTAGCAAGGGTACTGGAAAATAACCATCAATAGGACCACTGATATTCTGTACAACATTACATTGGAGCAAAAGGCAATTAGATTAGTGGCCCTCTAAAATAGGGTGGTGTTAGATGTCATCCTAGCTGAGTGTGGTGGGGTATGTAAATTGGTGGGATTCGCGTGCTGTGTTTTTGTACCTGACTCCTCCCCTACCATATTCAAGGCAATACAAAATCTACATACCTTGAGTACTGAAGTACATGTCCCTGAGGGAAACTGGAATTTTAGTGCTTGGTTCTGGGACTTACTACGATCATGGGGTTGGAAACTCTTCACAGTCCTAATGATAGTTCTTGGTGTTCTACTGTTTTGTTTTTGTTGTGTACAATGTCTCCCTATGTTCGTTGTTAGGAGGATGTTGTGCACAAACGATAGGTACACTAGGACCAAAGGTACATGCGCCCAAGGAAACTACTAATGTTTTAGTAATGAAGGATATTACTAACAAGGAACCTATGACAATTGAGATTTCTGAAGAATGTGATTCAGGATGTACGGACATTGAGATGTAGGGTTTTGAATAAAGCGAAGGTTTGGGTAATGCTCTTGGCTTAGGCCAAAAGGAGGGTTTGTTAAACTGTATTCAGATAATACTGCCTTGTTATGAATATTGGCCTAAGCTCATTCGTGTTGCACAGAAAACCGCGTTTGAAATGCTGCGATTTCTGATCAACTTTGCTGCCATTTTAAGAACTATCCACCATTTTGATTTTAACTCTTCCTTTGTGTCCTAAAATGGTGGACTGTGTTTTCCCCTACAACCGAGCCAAACAACCTTTGAGTTATGTCAACATTTACGCTGACCGAGAGCAGACTGTTTGTTCTATGCAAAGAAACCTTGTGACTCGTATGAACTGCAATCTAAGTTTTGTCTGGGCTCACAAGCCTCATCCTCATATAAACAGCCGAACAATGTAGAGAAAACTCAAACCGTGTGCCTCTTGGTTATAATATATTGTGTTCTTTCTTGAAACTAGACTTACTATGAGCCGGAGACCCAATACTGCCATTGTAACTTCATGGACATGCAAACTTGTTAAATCCGTTCAACAATATTGTAACATTTGTCATGTGAACTGGGCACGAACCCTAGCATGTAAATTATTGGTTTGGAGAGGGGCTGGACAATTATTGGAATAACGTATAAAAGAGCCAGCATTAAGATGTCTAGCACTCTCACCCCCTCACTGTGTCTGCTGGTACACACTGAAAGGTGTTGGGAGCCAGATAGCTATCTGTTTTGCTTTGAATTCTGTACAGAAATAAAGAGAATTGTATCTTTCAACCCGTGATTGGCGTATTTCATTTTGTGGTACTAAGCCTCGATATTTCTTTGGTCTTTCATGCTCACTGATGCACATCAACACACCAGCACTGGTAGTACCACACAAGGACATCAAGATGGACAATTTTCCTAAAATGGATTCTAACAGAAGGAAGATGAGATCTGTGGAGCTAACAAGCGTGAAAAGAGGAAACTATATATCATCAAAAATGGAGGACTCTCTAGATGAGATACCACCTGAGCATAGACTGTTCAGCAGAACCAAAATGTTTTTAATATCCATTGTTCCTGCAGTGGCTCCAGACCACAAGGTGGGAGCTGATTCAGACAATAAATATCACCGTCAAGGGATTCAATGCGATAAAAGAAGAGCTCTAAGGTGAATGGCGCTCCAGAATAGATATGTTCTGGATCTCCTGACAGTCATGGAGGAAGGAGTTTGCGACAAGATCGGGTCTTCTTGCTGTACAGTAATTCCAGCAAATGACGAAGACAACAGGACACTCACTGAAGCAGTTACCAGATTATCACAAATGCATGCCAAAATGGAAGCAGAAACGGATGCTGCAGGAAAAGATGAAGGCTGGCTATCATACATCTTCTCATGGATACCAACATGGATGGCCAATGGACTCAAAGTATTACTTGCAGCATTAGTACTAGTGTTGCGGATTTCTCTGTGTCATCAGAATTTGGATCAAACAATGCCGAAATACAACCGAAAAGACTGTAGGCATGAAACTACTGGTAGAACGACTTCTGAAGATGACAAGATAATCTTGAGACACTCTGAGAGCATAGATAACAGATTGTCCTCTGTTCCCGATTGAAGTAGTATTCGATGACCCTGATGACTCCAGAGACTATTGAGGAAAATGGATTTGGTGCAACCCTGGAGAAGATTGCTGTCACATGACCATGCAAGATTCTATGGACACTTAGGGGGGAGTGTCAGAGATTTGGCTCCCGAAGTTGAAGGTGAATAGGTATGGAGAAATGGTTGCAGGTTGACTTGAATGACCTTTATTGCCCCATATGTGAATGTCAATCAGTAGAATGAAGAACAAAAGATTTAGCTCACTGTTTGGCCAATCACCAGGTGCACCAATGTATCCTAGATGTGCAAAGAGATATTCTGTCATGCGACCCATCAAACCATATCAAATTGACGGCTTCTAAGAGACAGGTGCCGCATCGATGACCAAATTGACTGATGGCAAAGTTCAGCCATGATGACATCACTAGTAACAACACAACATAGCAGCATTAGCCATGAAACAAATGTGCATTCCTGCATGAAGATACACAGACACACACAAGCATACATGAAGAACATGCTTACACCTTGTGTATATAGAGTACAGATACATTTACATACTGCCAAAACTTTTTCTTTTCTTTAGCTAAATGCACAAATGCAAGAAAGCCAAACCCATGGACTAAGCTTGCAACCGCTTCATCCCAAATATTCATAAGGAGCTACGAGGACATATAAGGAACCTATAGTGCTCTATTGTGACTACACTCTAAGGAGATATTAGAACGCATAGGGAAACCATAGAATGACTGTAGTGAATACACGTGAAACCACAGGCCACAATACAAGGAAGGAGAGGTGCAGGCCTTACAGCACGAAGCACAGAGAAAGTGTTTGCAGCCAAGGACAACAGCAGGTAGAAAAGTCTTGATTTCCAAGGCAGTGAGCCACCTGCGAAATTCAGAATAAAATCCTCATAATTGCAGACAAGAAGGCATCATTTTGTGGTCTCCATAAACGTGACCCAGCAGAGCCGAACAATGGTTATTTACTCATGGTGAGAAGAGGAGCTGTTCCCAGCGAAGCAGACAAGATTGATACGTTCATTGTCCACCAAAAATGCAATCTGCAGGCACTCTCTCAGTCTATGTGATCAGGCCAGTGGCAACAATGGGAATGCATAGTCTTTCTCATTACCTTGAAAAGGTGCACCGAGCGCTGTGAACAGAACAGGGTCCCAGGCCTTGAGGGACCCGCTTTAGCCAATCCAGACGCTCTGATCATGGGGTGGTGTAGAATGTTGCACGTGCCAATGGTTTTCGTCCCACCCTGCAGCAAAGTGATAGATAGTTTTTAGGGAAGTCTCAGGCAAAGCCACCTGACATGGGAAGACCAGTGGGAATCCAGATGTATATGGGTTCCATAGCTAGTAGCCCCAAGCTAACCAATTTGGGGTTCCCGTAGGTTTTTAGGGATGCTGTTGATGTTTGTGACGTCACCGAGATACAAAACTGGGTGACACAGGCTCAGAAGCTGAGATTTGTGGTTTCCTGAATGATCCCTGTCTATTGGAGAATAAAAGACAGTAAACCTTACCCCATGGCTGAGTCTTCCGTTATTGCTTCTAGAGGGTCTGATGGGCCTTTGATACTGAACTGGAGTCTTCCAGCCCTTTTGAGATGAGGTAGAAATACCCTTGAGATGGATGGGGATGCAGAAATTACTCAAACATCAATAATCAAAACGACTCAGGTAGTTGGCAAAAGGATAACTGTTTTAATATCAATTATCTAAAACAGGGAGTACAAAGGACATCATCGGACGTCTCAGCATAAGAACTCTCAATGCATCTTGAAAAAAAGCATTCTTTTATAGCAAAAAATAGTCATAGTTGAAGTCAACCTACGTATTACCAACGTCATGCTACGTGGCAAACTACAAAAACCTATTGAAGAAAGGTATAGGGTCTAAGGGAATATCTAAGTATACGATCCATACTCGTCTAAGGCAGTGAAGAAATGTGATAGGTTTCTTAAGATCAGGTGGGACAACTAAGCCCTCCCCTAAAACAAGTCACTACGAACGTCACTAAATACACTACGTCTAATTGGCTACACAAACTATAGGACCCTTAATCATGCGGTCCTCTACATTGGTTGGCACTCTAACCTCCGTCAGTACTTTTCCAGTACTTTTCCACCTACGTTAGCAGCATGCAGACTAGGCTTCCAGGTGGGCTTCCAGGTGCTGGTGAGCTAGTCTCCAACCATAGCTTCCCACCAATTAGCATATTCATGCATTCATCCATCATCACCTAAGTGGTCTGCTGTCAATTAGGGCTTTGAACTTGTCCTTGGGAGTGTTCTTTGCTCTGGAGAATTCAGGGGAGTGAAGGCATGCTCTGCCCTCATGCGTAGGTGTGACCATCATGTTCGTCCAACTTCATCCCCCCACATGACTGAAGACTACAAAATTAAGCCTCTTGTGTATTAAAAATACTATTTTCTACTAGACCTCTGACGTCTTTTTTGTTTTGTTCATGCCTCCTGAACTGAAGCTCTGCTCTTTCACGATTTGTATCCAATATCTGCTCACTCCAGCCTCATAAGACCTTGGCTTCTTGGCTCATCTAGTCTCGCCTTTCTGAGAACCACTTTGTAATTCACTTGTTTTGTAACTGCGATACACTGGAAACGTGGCCTTTCTTCTTTAGCCCAGCTCTGCTATAACACGTAGTGGAAACATCCATTCTTTACTCACTTCAATATATATATCAGTAAAAAAACATTGTTAAAGGGGACGTTATGGTTAAGTTGCGCTACTAAAATCTTATGAAATTCAGTAAAAAAAAACTTTGTTTAAGGGACGTTATGGTTCCAAGTAAAACCGAAAAACCCCTGAAATTCACCAGTTATGGTAAGCTAAGCAACCATAACTCGCACCACCACTGTGCACTGCTAAGACTAACACCCAGGACATCCCTCCAGCTGCTTCACAGGCCATTCACGATGCTGTTGACCCTTACCTTTCGAGGGTCACAATATTGTGTATGTACTGCAACGCAGTACTCTGCAGGGGGGAGAGTCTTCGAAGTGCTTTCGAGACTACGGTCACGGAGCACCAGAAGAGCTGCTACCTACATAAATAAGGCCCACCCTACATCTTTATTTCTCCACCTGCCCTTTCTTATCCCCGTGGTTGGTGTTCCTTCCTTACCCTCCTTTCCACTCCTCTCCTAGTGTGTCATGTATAAGAAATCCCAAAAAATATAAAACAACAATTCTTTTTTAAAAAGGCTCTTTTCAGAGCCGCCTTTCTCAGTTTATAAACGGAACTATCAAGTAAATGGTGTAGGCCCCCACACATTTTTCAAAAAGTCAGCGGACAGTCCTAGGACAGAGAAAATTTTAGGGTGCAACCGTAGCAAAACCAATGCACTTTTCTCTGGGAGTAAGTGGTGGCTCTGAAAAGAGCCTTTTGGTGGTGTTTTGTGTGTTTGAAAAACTTGGATTCGTCAACATGCAATGCAAAATAGGTGACTATAATTCCAAAAAAGGTTGCAATGCATTTTGTACATTTCGAAGAAAAATCTGATTGCCAGCATATGTATGAATATGGATCTCTGAGAAAAATGAATGTGCTACGAAACATAATATTTTCATTGTGGAAAGAGGACATGCCAACATCTCTTAGAAAGGCACAAACAGCCTTATTGACATTGCTTCTCGCTTTCTCCATTTGTGGACCAAATAAAGAAGAACGGAGCCACATTTGTCTTTATGCAATACGAGAAAAAATTATTTGCCAATTTGGAAACATGTCCATGACCTTCTCAAGTCCTTCCTTCATTGCAAATTGCAAAGAAATTCCGGACACATGCCCTAAACTGTTTCCTCCACAGTTGATGATAATTATATCAGGATGACGCTCTGTCTGTAAAGTAGCACAGAGAGGTAGCAAGTCCAGCCACTTCATTCCACGCACTCCTTGCCAGTGCACTTCCACATGAGGGAATCCAAGATCTGCAGATATACCGCAACGTTCTGCATGCACCTTCAACCAATGTATCCATGAGCCTCCCAAAATCCAGATAATCTGTTTTCAAGCACACACAGCCATAGCTGTCTGTTCTCCTCTCAGGAAAAAGACGTTTTCACTAAATCTCTCCATTCACAACACACCCACTGAACTTTACTGACGAATCCCTAGCTTCACTCATTCTCATTTGCATGCCTCTCCACCCCAGAATACCTGTATGTAATACACCCTGCCTGCAGACTACCGCCATGTCGCGGACATGTAGAGGATCTAAGCATGATGACTGTACATTTAAATAGTGTTCCCCATTTCCCCTTTAAGGTGGGCTCTGAAAAGAGCTGTTTTTTTTGGGTTTTTTGCAGATGCCTGACAGACACATGTTATTTTGTATTTTTTGGGGTTTTATTTCTTCTTACTTTACTCCTACAATCATCACATAACCTGCTCCAAAGCAAGCCTTACATTACAAAAGAACATGGCATTTCACAAAAAAGATAAAGAAACACCGTCTGCTTCAAAATAAGCCGCATTACTGGAAACAATGTTCTTGTGGCTACAGAAAAACATACCAGCTCTTAACATGAAAGTACGCATGCCACGATTTATTGCATGCCTACCAATACTTTGATCAGGACAAAAAACGGAACTGTTGTTCCATTTTGCTCTAGGAAGTAATCCAGAAAAAATTACTTTCGCAGTCGGAAAGATGTTGATGACTGCTTGAACCAACTGTTCCAAATCTTCCAACAAAGTAGGTGAACTCACGTAGCCCAAATGGAAAGCACCATAGTGCAAAACTACCACATGGGGACTGTTCATCCTAAGCACATTTCTGCAAACTTGGAGAATTGCCTCTATATTGCAGTCAGTCGCAGCGCTCCACACCACCTCCACTCCTCTTACATCTAAATTGTTTGCCACATGCCTACATTGAGAATAGTGCTGTAAACCATGGACAAAAATATCTTTGAGCACCAACACCCTGACTGTCTCCACCTCTGCCATCTTCACTACACACACTCTCTTTCTACAAAAATCAACAATGTCAACATCTGATTGGCTTATCCCTACAGTCCACTTTCCATGCTGGATTTGCTGTAAAACCCCATATGTGGCATGCCCTACCCGCGGACAGGCTCTGTGTCCGCACGGCATGTAACTCTTAGCCAGTCCTTCTACCCTTTCCACATCACTCGCAAATCCATTCCCTCATTGGATACAGCTAAGCAGTCACACAACCACCCCTCAATCACATCCAAGACCTCTACATCTAACTCCATCCTCAGAGTTCCGCACTTCAAATGTACTGTTGATCACTCTGAATACAAGTCTCATATCATTGCACAGCACCTACTACAAAAACTACTGTGCAAGTCTCGAGGATTTCTACTTACAGCTCCATGCATACCCACATGCATGATTACAAAGTACAGGTATGCATATTTTAGTCAGAGTACATGTACAACTCTTATGATTCCATATAAACAAATGAATGCCACTAAATCTGCATAGCCAAAACATACATATGACCGCTCCTGCTTTAAACGCGAGACTCTCGATTTGTCATTGAAAAATCGCACTACTTCTTATTATCTCCCGCATAACCTATACATACGTGCCAACCCTCCCGACTTACACACGCAACTTTGTCACCATTTTTTACTGCCTTCCGCCTAAATTAATGCTACTCCCAATGCGATCGTATGAGAAAAATAAACGTTCCCGATTGCTGTGGTGACATCTCCCTCTCAGGTGCTCCCGATTTTTCACATGCCTACTTATAATATGAAGGTATTCAAATTTTTCCCATCTACTATAATGACCTATCACTTCCAAACCTCTCTGCTATCTACAACACAGCTGCAAAAAAACAAGGGAATTTCATGAACTTAAAATTGTACTCATTTGCGAAGCAGGTTGAACTAACATACTGCAAATAACATATAAAGGCTGCACATAGTCAAATGAAATGCACGCATACACTGTGTTGAGATATCAAAAGGGATTACTTCCACGAAAGCATAAAAATGAACGTGTACATTAACATCACTGCTATAAACACACAACATTACTAACTTCTTCCTTTTACAATTGCAGTGAAGACCACTCTCCTGAAAATCAACAGCACCTACACTATAAACAACATATCCGAAGAAACCTGCTCATTCCACAAAAAAAAGTAAGTACAAAACTACTTTAATATTCTTACTTTTCCTCAAAGACACTGTGTGGGTCATTCATGTAATTTGCGTACCAAAAAAAAACATCGATTTCTGAACCATTCTGCCCACAAATCGCCATTTATTAAACAAAGATTAACAGGCAGAATGGCACACAAATCCCTGTTTTTTTGGAACAAAAATAACATGCACAAGCCTTAGAATGTTAGTACTAAAAAATAAATACCTGTTTTAATTTTATACCATTACGTTTACTATTAATGCTTCTCCTCACCACTAGCTCACTTTCTTCTCTCAGCTGAAGCATAATTATTCCAAAAGAACATGAGTAATTTGTACTAACATACAAACAAAAAAATAGCCTTCCCAACTCATTGTAACTGCCCAATGCACATTCACACACCACCACAAACATCTTCTCCATCAAACTCATACACGCATGCACACAGCACACATACATTGTAAAACAGACCAACACATACCTTCTTTTTTTCAACAGACCCCAAAGAATGCCTACCAAAAAGCAAGTCTGTAGAAAGGAACGCAGAAATAGAGCAAATGAAAATAAAATTGTCCAAAATAAGCATCCATCTCTACCAGACATTGTACAAAACATTGAAACAAAACAGCTAATGCAGTCATTTAGCGAAACAAAAGAAGCTTCAACTACAGAAACTTTCCCTCCTCTTTCAAAATGTGGCATGAAACAGAAAATGCTTAACAAGAATTTGGCTACCACTGCTGCTAACATTGCTCCTATAAATCCTCATATACTAGCAAGAAACTAGAGTAAAAAAAGTATTTTAGCAGAAATGTTCCACCACAGAGTCCTTCAGAATCTAATAAGAAGAGGAGCGAAATCATCCACAACCCTTAAAACCTACTGTAGAAAATTAATTCTAGAAGCTCTTGTAGACAGTGCAATCCTTCTCACAAGGAAGTTATTTACTTTAGTTTTAAACAGGATGAAACCTCTAACAAAACTAAGTACTAAATTACAAAAGAAACTTCTCAATAAACGGAATGTCAACAAAAATTACTTCTTAAATATTTGTAGAGGTGAATGGAGTCAAACGACGACCACAGAACCATATTTTAATGAAGAAGCATACAAACAAAATCAAACAAACACAATGGCCATCCATAGCAGTGGACGAGGATATGAAAAAATCAATAATACCATCATGGAACAAGAAACACTGCTTACAAAAGTATCCCCAGAATTACCTCTCCATTCGACTGAACCAGAACGTCCAGTATACAAATGGCCATGCACCTCAATGTGTAACATTCCCAACAAATCTTTACGCCAGTTCCTCAATCAGTATGTGAAAAACAAAATCAAAATGAAAGTGCTGCAAAATATGGATACCCGTCCAGTGCGCAAATACACAGGACTACCAGGACATTCATTAGCCTGCATTTCAGGATCTATTTGCAAAAGCACCTTCCATGATATCAAAATGATATCAACACATCATTCAAATGTAAGAAATCTAGTGTATAAACTGTACTATGCTAAAAGTCCAGCTTTAGAACTTGCCAATTTAAATAAGACTCTTCTGCATGGTACACCCAAATACCTACAAGAAGAAATCGACTGTATCCAGACAAAATATTTTGGAAGTGAAAGTCACTTACAAAATGCAATAGCTTTAGAACAGACTAGCAACAATTCTGTACATGGCAACCTTCTATTACACACATACAAAGAAGAAATATTAAAATTTAAAAGTACAGCCACTGAAGTACCAAACCACGTGTGTGTGTGTTGCCGCAAAACTTTTTACAAAAGTAACACAAAAACTATAGACGTAACATACAAAATAGAAGACAATGAAGATTCCAAATGGTTTGAATTAGCTCTCTACATTTTAGCAGAAAACAAATACGAAATAAGTGAACCCTTAATATGTTGCAGTTACTGCACTACAAAACTTGACAACAACCAAACTCCTTCACGTGCTATCACAAATAACTTGGAATTATTCCCACTACCCAAACCCCTGCAACAGCTCAATTTGTATGAGAGCATCATAATTCAAACAGTACACCCATTTCAAGCAACAATACGCCTTCAACCAAAAACAGCAAAATTACCTCCCTCTGAATTGGTGAAAGGCATTTGTGGCAAAGTAGTTTATTAGATCTGGCAGAAAATGTGCACACTCTAGGAGTGCAACGTCCAATAGAGCATTCTTTAATTTTCTTAGTAAATGGTGTACCAACAAAAGACAAACAAATTTGGCAACAACTCGTGGACTTACATAAAGTTAGCCAAGCCTTGCAATATCTGAAAGACAATACTGAATACTACAAAGAAATAAATATTGAAGAAAGCTTAAGGGAAACAACTGAAATAATACAAGAGTCATCAGAAACTGGTAAATTTGAACTTCTGCATCCTGCTGCAGTATCCACTCTTTTGGACCATTATACAATTCATCCATTGCACTCTAATGAGAGCATAGATGATGCACTAGAAACTTACCAAATGCGACAAACCAAAGGGTCACCAATGAGCATATGGGAAAAAAGTATAGAAGCACGTGCTTTTCCACTACTATTTCCTACTGGCAAAGGAGGAAGATACGATGATAGACCCACTCAGATAACAGCATCAGAATACCGCTCATTACAAATGTATTCTGAAGATCCCAGATTTAGACAAAATGTGGAATACATATTCCACCTACTCTTTGAAAGTGAACTAGCAACCCTATGTTACGGAGTTGCACACATATTGAAATCTGGAACCCACTTTCAAAATATGTCAGCTACGCAATTAATATAAAAAGTGCAAGAAAAAGATGACGTTTTACAATCAGGCATAACTAATCTGTTTGCAAACATGCGTGGTACGAAAGAACACTGGTTTCTGACATCACGGAGATGTACGTTGTATGATCAGAAACCTTGGACCACCCACTTAGTTTGTTACATTAAGTTGTGCAGAATATGCATGGGAAGATTTACATGAGTTCCTACGCATATCAAACAACAACAAAACTAACATACATATACTAACACCTGGAGAACTTTGCTCTCTAGATCCTGTTAATGTTTCAACATATTTCCACCATTGTTTCATTGCTATGCTACACTTTATTTGTAATAAAACTGTTCCTCCTCTCGGAGAAGTGCAACACTTCTTTTGGAGAAAAGAATACCAAGCAAGAGGAGCACCACATATCCACATGCTTTTATGGATTAAAGGTGCACCTAAATATGGTCAGGACAGCGATGCCACTGTTTTGCAGTTCATCCAAAAATATGTCACTTTTGAAATCCCTTCACAAACGACACATAGTGACCTTAATGGACAAATTGTACAATTTCAAAGACACAAATGTGGCAAATATTGTGGCAAATATTGTTGTTGCAAATACAAAAACAAAGCGAAATACTACACCAAATGCCGCTTTGGTTTCCCTAGACCAGTTACAGAAACAGGTGAAGTGAACAACTTCATGTCTTCAGTTCAACATAGTGTTAAAGGTAAATTACCTAAGAACACATATAACATAAAAAGAACAGAAGAATCAAAATATATCAATGATTACAATGCAATCATTGCCCTCTTATGGAATGCAAACATAGATGTGCAGTACATTGCAGACAATTCCACTGCAGTTGCACGATATGTTAGAGCCTACTTAACAAAATCAGAAAAAAAAGAGCTTCAAGACCTCTGGAATGACCTATCATCAGACAAAACACTATCTCAGAAATTGTACAGGCTAGGCATAAAAATGTTCTCTCATGGAGAATGTGGCACCTACGAAGCTGCAGATCGTTTAACCGGTACTGCTTTGTGTGGAAAATCTGAAAATATAGTATGGCTAAGTCTTGGTCCTGCTAAATCTAGAAAAAGAGTTCTCAAATCATATGAGGACATAGAAACAATAGCCACAAATGATCCCAACAGTCAAGACATTTTGAAAAACCATTTACTAGACACATACTACCCGAACAGGAGTACCACTTTGGAAACCATGTGTCTATACCACATAGCCCAAAACCTTGCATTCAAAAATAATATAAAACCCGATGAAAGCAAAGGTAGATATAGAGTGACAAATTGTGAAGGCCACTTAGTGAAACTTACCAAACGAAGCTTAATGAATCATGTCAAATTGTCATTAAAAACTCCTCAACAGAAAGAAATATATTACATGTCCCTGCTACAACTTTTTAAACCATGGAGAAAAGAAGAAGAGATACTAGATAACTATGACTGCTATGAAGACACTTTCAAAGCAAATGAAAGCACTATCACTGATGTGAACTTTACGTAGTACAAAACAATGTTGCACAATGAACAGCAACACGAAGAAGAACTCCAGGCCCAACTAGATAGGGACACTCCTGACAGTAGTCAACCTTCTCTAACAGGAAGCCAAGAACCACTGGCACAGCCACTAATACCAAATGAGGCAGAATTAGCTATGACTGAAGTAGAAAACACTATGGGCCTCATTACGAGTTTGGCGGTAGCCATGGCTGCCACCAAACCGGGCTCCTTTACCGGGTTCCCAGAATGGGGAATTACCGGGCCATTCTGAATTCGGAGGGCCCGGTAATTCCTCCCTCTGGGAACCCGGGTCCGGACCTTCCCCATTCCCATCTGAGCCCCCATAGGGCTCAATGGGAATGGGAGAGGGAGCTAACAACGGGCCGATTACGACCGGCCCGTTGTTAGCTCCCTCTTCCCCTTGCGGGACCCGTAATTTTGCGGAATGGGTTTAACAGGTCCGCCTCCATTAGCGGAGCCAGTTAACCCGTACCGTGAAGGTCGTAATGAGGTCCCATGTGTCACTATGAATAAGATACAGAAGACTTAAATGTACTACAATCAAAACTTAAAGACCAGCGCACCATTTTTGAAGAAGTAACAAATGAAATTGCACGTGGTATACAACAGGAAAATAAAGAATGTACCTGCCAAAATTACAAACCTATACTGCTGTACGTCAGTGGTGAAGCTGGCTACAATCAAAACTTGACAAAGACCAGCGCACCATTTTTGAAGAAGTAACAAAGAAATTGCACATGGTACACAACACGTCAGTGGTGAAGCTGGTTCAGGCAAAACATTCTTAATCAAATCATCAGCAAGTTCCTTCAACAATTGACAAACAACAAACTGTCAGCTGTTGTAACTGCCCCACAGGTTTAGCTGCCTACAACATAGGCAGTGTCACTTTACACCGATTACTACTCCTTCCAGTAGAACACCAAAACAAATTAGACTATTACAAACTTTCTACAGAAGCTGAAATGGAACTACGCAGAGTATTAAAACAAATGAAAATGCTACTAATAGATGAAGTGAGCATGGTCTCCAACCTAATGTTGGCTTTGATTCACCTCAGATTGCAAGAAGTACTTAAAACAAACTACGAAGAACTCTTTGCCGGAAAACACATTATTGTTTTCGGAGATCTTCTACAATTGACACCAGTGAAAGGTGAACCTATTTTTAAAACCTTAGGACACAAACTCTGCCGTAAAACTGTTGGCAGCATAGGAAATGTCAACCTTTGGCAACATTTCCAATACAGAAAATTAACAGGAAACATGCGTCAATCTGCAGACCTCCCTTACGCCAACATTTTAAAAAGTATTAGAGTTGGTGTACTATCTCAAGAAGCACAAGCAATATTGAAAACCCGGCACATCCATGCGCTTTATGGCGATAACGCATGTGCTACTGATGTTATGGAACAATTAGCGCACAAAAATGTCATTTGTATGGCCTTAATGCCAACTCTTGCAAGCTGTTTCAAATTCAATGAAATAATGTTAAAAAAGAAATGCAAACAATAATAGAAATTTGCTCCACAGACAAACTGGACGTACATGGTATGACACTACCCATGTGTCAGCAAGCCACAACAAGACTAAATACCTTAGAAAATTCAATCTCCAACACAGCTGGGTTGGAAAAAATATTAAAATTATCCTTAAATTGTAGAGTAATGCTTAAACGTAACATTGACGTAGAGCAAGGACTAGTTAATGGGGCACTGGGTACAGTTGTTGGCTTTCAAACAGACCCACGTGACAACAACATTCAGTTTGTCAATATTCTCTTTGACAAACTTTCAGAAGTAAAAAGGATAGGGCGCTCAACAGCCTGATTCCTTCTCTTCAAAGACATGTATGTACGTAGAGAACATTTTTCTCTAACTCTTGCATATGCAGTCACCATTCATAAATCCCAAGGTCTTACCCTAGACAAAGCATTGATAGATATTGGAAACACAGTCTTTAAAGAAGGCATGAGCTACGTAGCACTATCACGCTTTCGTACACTTGACGGTCTATTTCTAATCAACTTTGATGCAAGTAAAGTGAACGCTGATATTCCTTGCATTTTAGAATACAATAGACTACGTTCACTGTACACCCCCCATCTGAAATCATATCCTGTTCCACAAAAAGGAAAACGTTGTAAAAGAAAACTAATTCAAACAGAAATGCAACAGGATCTGACTGCAAATTCTTCAAAGGGAGTAAAAGAAGCTAATACTTCATCAATGACCACAACCAAGGAAGAACCTATCAGTGAAAGTAAATCAGGTACTTCTTCAAAGAAGGAACACAAACTTCGAAAAAATCACTCGGACACAGAACTATCTGGTCCATTCAAAATTTCAAATGTAACTGGTGTAAGTTGCTATGCAAATGTAGCAATGAATATTCTATTTCAATTGCCACAGTTAACAACATTTACCTACACAGTTCAGACCAATTGTGTTTGCAAATGTTAGTCCTTCATAGAAACGCAACAAACAATCCTGACAACACGTATAGTGTTCAGGGAATAAGACAAGAATTGGACTACTGTGCTGGAATGGTGAGGTTCACTATAAACTCACAAGAAGATCCACAAGAATTTCTAATGTACTTACTACAAGTACTTGAAAACAAAAACATACCTACAAATGAAATCTTCCAGATTTCATACATGTGGAAACATACATGCACTCTCTGCAACAATGTGACACAGGAACAAATCCCTAATGAGCGATTTGTGTATGTATCCATACCTAATTGTGAATCCATTCCATTTGAGCAACTTGTACAAAATGCAAACCATGGCAGATTGTGTACTATCTGCAATTCAGATAATCGCTCCACCTTAATGATACAAACACATAGTAACTACATAATATTAATGCTTCTACGTTACAATGCAGATGGTACCAAAAACAACTGCAAGCTGACTGGATTCACACACGGTCAAGTGTCAGTTGGTAAGAAAACCTTCACAACAATAGGTATAATCTACCATGCAGGAGCCACAACCAATGCAGGTCTCTACACTGCATATATTAAAAAGAAATGTGGATGGTTCGAATGTAATGATAGTAGCATTACTCTAATGCAGAGATTACCAGCAAATCTTACAAACACTTATTTCATCTTCTTAAAGCCAACATTTAATAACTAATCTGTACTTCAACATTAACAAAAATGCAATTAAAAGACTATAAACAGTTAGAATACGCCAACAGTTATCTAACTGGCCCAACATTGTATAACAACCACACAGATAAATGAATGGCACTGAAGTGTAACAAAAATAGTTAGAATACGCCAACAGGTATCTAACTGCTTAAAAAATGTGCAACAAGCCAAACAGATAGAACATTAACCAGAAACAACAAGTGACCACTCAAAGGAAACAAACAAATAGTGTGTAGCATAACAAAAAAAGTTTTTTTTTAATCCGCCAATGATTTTTTTTTTCCCCCAGACCCAATGATTTGAAAAACAAACACAGAAACTGAGCAAAATGCACAGTACACTGGTTTGTAAACTAAATATGAGGGTCGAAAAAAAGCTAAAATGTCTATTATGCAATGTAATAAGGCTTTATAAAATACATACACTAACATGCTCTTTTCTTTTATCACAGAAATTGAAAAAGAATATTTCCTCCAAGTACTAAAGTCATGTAAAAAAAAATATCGAATCTCAACAAATGAAACAGTAAGTATATTTTCAAACATTTCATACATATTCAAATCTATACGTGTGATCTATGGCTGTAATAATGTGCGGTGGTTGTGGCCAGGGCCTAGAGTCCTGGATGTATAGCCTACGGCCTACGGCCTTCAGCCATGCACCCAAGACTCTAGGTCCTAGCCACAACCACCACAGCATATCACACCCATTGTGGCTTATAACTTCAGTACTTACAACTTTCGTCTTGGGTGCATGGCCTTTGGCCATGCACCCAAGACGCTACATCCTGGCCACAAGCACCACAATATATAAAACCCATGCTGGCTTATAACTTCAGTACTTACAACATTGGTCTTGGGTGCATGGCCTTCGGCCATGCTCCCAAGACTCGGCCATGCACCCCTAGATCCTGGACACAACCACTAAAGTTTATGAAATCCATGATAGCTTATAACTTCAGGGCTTATAACGTATGCACCCAAGACTCTAGATCCTGGATACAACCACTACAGTTTATGAAATCGATGATAGCTTATAACTACAGGGCTTATAACTTTGCTCTTGTGTGCATGGCCTTCAGCCATGTATCCAAGACTGTAGGTCCTCGTCAAAACCACCGCAACATATCACACCCATTGTGGCTTATAACTTTAGTACTTATAATTTTGGTGTTGTGTGCATGGCCTTTGGCCATGCGCCCAAGACTCTAGGTCCTGAACACAACCACCACAGTATATGAAACCCGTGGTGGCTTATAACTTCAGTGCTTATAACTTCAGTCTTGGGTGAATGGCCTTCGACCATGCACCCAAGACTCTAGGCCCTGCACACAACCACCTCATAGATATTCGATTCTATGGGTGTGATGTATGGGTGTGATATGCTGCAGTGGTTGTGGCCAGGGCCTAGAGTCTTGGGTGTATGGCTTACGGCCTACGGCCTGCGGCCATGCATCCAAGACTCTAGGCCCTGGCCACAACCACCGCAGCATATCACACCCATGATGGCTTATAAGTCATTCTATTCTCAATGCGGCCTCAAACCACAGTAGGGGATTCACAAACTTCTTACTCCGTGGAGCAATGCCTGTTTTCTACAAAAAGAAGTTCAATACCTAAAAGGTGCCACAACTCACATGGGTATCCTATCTAACAGGTAAGTAGCACTGTGAAGTTCAACAATACAAATTTTATTAGTTATACACAATTCATTGCTAAAAAAGTCATCATAAAAAATGGTCATATTAAATAAAACAAACAACCAATTATAAAACCACACAAGTAAATCAGCTTTAGTTGATTCAATTTGATCTCTGGTCGGACCCGTGTGACCTAATCACACTAAGTCCCCTAGCCTAAAATGTTGTTTTGGCTATTTCGTATTTTAGTTTTTCAAATTCCCAACTTGTACAAGTTTCTGTCCCATTGTCACAAAAATGTGGGACATTCTTCAGGGGTGTGTAGTGTCTTGTGTAGATCTTATCCAAGCTGAAATCAAGTATTCAAATTTCTGTCTTCTTGTAAAGACGATGTACCCAGTTAATATAAAGGAGACACTATATTACTCTCTCTTATGACAGTACTAGTCCATCAATTAGACTGACTGCATGACCCTTATCCCCATAAAGGTGAAAAGTATGTGGTTAGTTACATACCTCTCTGACTCTAGAGTTCTCTATCCCGGAGTCTTCTTTAACCTTAAATGGTTAATTCAAAGGCAGAATTTCCAATTATTCTAGAGTTTACTGCCTGGATTCCTCTGTCTTCTGTCCTAGTATATAACACATATTGTCATTAGAATAATGTAGGCCCTGGATGGTAAATTATCATCTCTTGCTTATATAACAGAGGCATCTTACCATGTTCTTATAAACGTATGGCCCCAACGTTACTTCATCCGCTCATAATGTATTTCCAAAGCTTTCTTAAGCCCCCAGGACTGTCTGTTCCCTGAAAGATACAATAACAGGAACAAAAAACCTGTAAGGTTTGTCCGCTTCTTATACTCTAACTGCATATAATAATCAAGTTAAAAAACTTTTCCACTTACTCATATACCAATATAGGTGATGAGTATCTCCAAGGTATCCAGCCCAAATGTTCAATTTAGGCTTAGGAAAAGGGGGATTAGCCTCTTCTCTGTGGTGGCTATAGGGTAACAAAGACTCATGAAGATCCACAGTTCTTAAGCCATGTGTAAGAGGCTGAGATTCCAAAAGTTACTCACTTGGGTAATCTCAAGAGGAGCCGGTAACGGGGGCCACGGTAGCCCCTCAGAAGGATCCAGTATATGATTCTACCATCCGCGATCGCCCTCGCGGGAGGCGTGATGACGTCATCACGCCAGACGTCAACGGAACCATGACGCCGCGCGATGACGTCATCACGCCATGCACGTATGGCCATAGACGACCGTTACTGAAGGGAAATGTAGTCCCTACGCTCCCTATGCCACCCCGCATCAGCCACCAAATGGGCTAGACATGCAAATGTTAGGAATCAGACCCCTATTGTTTCTCCATCCGCCAGCAATAGAACAACACTAGTTCCACCTGACCAAATGTGTGTGTTAGCGCCAATCAGGATGGTCACATCATTATCTAGTCATAATAACTACAAATTCGAGCTGGCCACATTAGATCGCATTATAACAAAGTCCAGTGTATACAAACAGAGTCACACACCAGTATTCAGTGAGGGAGCTGCAAAGAGTTAGCAAATAAATTGGTGTTTTTCACGTACCCCAAACATATGCTTCCATATATTTGTTTATAGAGAAGTTTTTGTCACACTGCTGTGTACTGGTCTTTCCCACCACGTATCTCTGATCTAGCAATATGTACATTGTTGACAAATCAATGGCAATTTTGGCAATAACATGATTACATCTATCCAAAATCCATTTCGAACAATGATGATCGAGTCAGAACAAGTTTCCTAGGCATTGTGCCATTCCACACCTTCGTTTAACCCGTGGAGATGGCTTTTTGACAGAAACATCAATTTCTGTTCTAATTGAAGCAACTTTTTATTAATCAACTCCTGTGACTCTCCTTTGATTTGCTTAAGAATAACCCATTCAAATTCATTACTGGTATGTTTCTTTTCCATAAAATGTTTCACCATGGGTGCCTGTTCAATTCTATTCCTAATGCAGCTTCTATGCTCGATCATCCTCGTTTTACACTTTCTGTTCGTTTTCCCTATATAAATCAATTGACAGGGACATGACATTACTCGTTTCACAATTGGTGTGTTCTGCCATTTTCCACATTTTTCCAAAGCCCAAATCCACAGTCATAGTTTTCTTGGTTTGTATACACATTGTACAATTACCACATGGATGATGTCCCAGTTCTGGCTGGAGTCACCACAGGTTAGTCTGTTGACATACTCTCTTTCTATTCTTTACATCATTCCTTATGACTAAGTCACGTACAGTAGTGCTCTTTTTGAAGGCAATAATTGGATTCCCCATTTCCTTTGTCATAATTTTCTTCCAATTTTTGTGAATAATACTCTTAATCTTATACGAGAGATTACTAAAGGTGTTTACAAAAACTAGTGGCGTCTCTTTGGTTTCTCCATCTCTACGTATTTGTTGGTCCAAGAGTGCTTCTAGATTGTTATTAAAGGCTCTCTTAGCAGCTTTTTTCACTAAAGAGGTGGGATATCCTCTATGTACCAATTTGTCAATAAGAACATTAGCCCCATTCTCGTAGGAAACATTGGTACTGCTGTTCTTCTTCAACCGGAGAAATTGCCCAAAAGGCAGATTATTTTTAACATGTTGTGCATGGTGGCTGTTATAGTGCAATAATGCATTCCTGTCAGTCTCCTTGGTAAATGGTTTGACCAGCAACAAGCCTTGATCATGGTAGATGCAAATATCTAAATAATGTATTTGTTCATTACTGATATTGCTGGTAAACTTAAGGTATCTGTTCTGTAAATTCAACCATTGTACAAACTGCTTAAATTCCTCATCACTCCCTTTCCAAATGACAAAAACGTCATCTATGTAGCGTAACCAACATAGGATGTTCTCTTGGAATGGATTACGGTTGGTATACACCACTGTTTCTTCGAACATATTCACGTACAAATTGGCTAACTACAGGGCTTATAACTTTGCTCTTGTGTGCATGGCCTTCAGCCATGTATCCAAGACTGTAGGTCCTCGTCAAAACCACCGCAACATATCACACCCATTGTGGCTTATAACTTTAGTACCTATAATTTTGGTGTTGTGTGCATGGCCTTTGGCCATGCGCCCAAGACTCTAGGTCCTGAACACAACCACCACAGTATATGAAACCTGTGGTGGCTTATAACTTCAGTGCTTATAACTTCAGTCTTGGGTGCATGGCCTTCGACCACGCACCCAAGACTCTAGGCCCTGCACACAACCACCTCATAGATATTCGATTCTATGGGTGTGATGTATGGGTGTGATATGCTGCAGTGGTTGTGGCCAGGGCCTAGAGTCTTGGGTGTATGGCTTACGGCCTACGGCCTGCGGCCATGCATCCAAGACTCTAGGCCCTGGCCACAACCACTGCAGCATATCACACCCATGGTGGCTTATAAGTCATTACCACACCCGTAGAATGAAACATTTTAACTGCAGCATATACTCAATTTGCACCCAGGACTGTACGCCCTGCCCACACCTACCAGATAGATATTCCAATGTATGGGTGTGATGTATGGGTGTGTTATGGTGCGGTGGTTGTGCCTAGGGACTACAGTCTTGGGTGTATGGCCTTTGGCCTCCGGCCATGTACCCAAGACTCTAGGCCCTGGCCACAACCACCGCAGCATATCACACCCATGGTGGCTTATCACTCAGTACCACACCCATAGAATCAAAAATTTTAACTGCAGCATGTACTCAATTTCAATGGCTGCTGACACCACGCGTGTCCTTAGAACAGTTTCAACTTGCCTGCGCATAGCACGGACGGAAATACTATCCTTATGAGAACCCTCATTTTCAGTAATTACAAACATCCCGGACAGCACGGCCATGCCAAATACATTATTAGCACCTGCCGCCTAAACAAATATAGTATTTCACCCATCTCTTACTCTCTAAACCTCCCCAAGCACTCTGACACACCAAAACACTCTCCAAAACCGCTGGCCACAACCACCGCAGCATATCACACCCATGGTGGCTTATAAGTCAGTACCACACCCATAAAATCAAAAATTAACTGTGGCATGTACTCAATTTTAATGACCGCTGATACCACGCGTGTCCTAAGAACAGTTTCAACTTGACTGCGCATAGCACGGACGGAAATACTATCCTTATGAGAACCCTCATTTTCAGTAATTACAAACATCCCGGACAGCACGGCCGTGCCGAATACATCATTAGCACCTGCTGCCAAACACATACAGTATTTCACCCATCTCTTACTCTCTAAACCTCCCCAAGCACTCTGACTCACCAAAACACTCCCCAAAACTGCATTCCCCTCTGTTCGCCGCCGCGCTGTCGGCAGATCCAAGATGTCGGGCGCATCCGAACAATCTGACGCAGATCACGCCTCACTCCAGCCAATCGGCGGACAAGTCGCGTGTCCGCGGTCATGACGCGAGCCCATTAGCCAATCGTTATCTTGTCCGCGAAGCGAACAGGGAAGTGTGACCGCGGAGCGAACATAGATATCACTAATTTTTTGAGACATACTTTTTGGTCATTTTAAAGAGAACTACAGAACGGATTGGCACCAAATTTACAAAATCAAGCTTTTGGGACCAAGCACCTGCCGCAAATTTGGTGAAAATCTGTCCTGCGGTTTGGGCTGTAGGCATGCGCAAAGTCTTTCCCCCATTCAGTCTCTGGGGAAAAAGACGTTTTGGGACCCTCCCCTATAACCTTTCCGCCCCTGGACCAAACCTCACCAAACTTTGCAAAAAAATTCAGAGTGACCCATATACTTTTTTTGCAAAGTGAGTGAGGATTCGTCCAGGGGGAGCGGAGTTGTAAGCCGCCCAAAAAGTGCTCTTCCTATGGAAACAGCAACTTAACCATAACTACACAGCCACTACCGTGGCTGTGTAATATATATATATATATATTTCAGAAAAAGGAAAAAGGATGTCGATGCACTTCTCTGCGCATATATATATATATGTGAGTTGGCACATGCCGCAATCTATTAACTACTTAGCTAGCCTCAAGAATACTTTGTCTGCTTGTGTTTCTTTGCATCTGTACACGTGTAAAACAGCTTGACATCTTCACCAATTCTGTAGCATAATTTTCTTCATCTTGATCCCAAGATGTCATTTATCTTTGATACTTTCTTGATGTCTTATAGAAATTCTTTAGTCTCTACATCTCTTCCATATGTGTCAGCTCGACTCTGTATGACGTCACCACTCATCTTCGTCATTCATTGGTCCGGTTTCTTCCGGAATTTCATTCAAACGGCCATCGTACTGTCTCGTATGCAAGTATGGTTTTCTCAATGGGAACCTTGCTTCCAGGATTCTCCTGGGTATCTGTATTTTCACTGTTACCGCACGTGTCTCACACTCTGGTTCATGGCATATAGGCAAGATGGGCGAGGTGATTGAGGTGGGTGTACTTAGCTCCTTCTCTATGCACTACTCTTCTAACTTTTGATATCATTGATTCAAACCCTCCCCCCGTTCTCTGGCATACTATTACATTTGTAAATACATTTTGAAAACCTTTATTTCTTAAAGATTCAGGGTTGGTGTAATACCTAACTGGCCCTAACTCTAAAGGAATGGTTCCCTCAAATGATGTTTCCAAGGGCCGTCGATGTCTGAAAGTCCAAAATAATAGTGTGTCTGTGTCTAAACCTAGGCTTGCCCTCACTCTATACAAAAATGTGTTAAGGTCTCCTGTTAAAATTGAAAAGTAGTGGTTCAACAGAAAAATAGGAAACCAGGTTTGGTTTCCAGTGGCCTTCTTGCCAGGCATGGGTTTAAGCTCACAAAAATGAGTTCAATCAAATAGGGCTGGTTGCAAGACCTTCACCAGAGGGTCATTCAATGTCTTTGAGTTCCTTGGGGTTCCCTTCCCCAAGCTTCAACTTATTCAAGTTCCAAACACCACAAAAGAAATGTAACGCAGTTCCTTTTGAAGCTTCACTGGGTTCCCTTCCCCACGCTTCCATCCTTTCAACACCATAAAGGAAACTAATAAGACTCCAACTTGGTTGGGCTTCTTAGGGTTCCCTTCGCCAAGCTCAGTCCCCTTCCAGCTTCCAAACACTAAGTCTGTTTTATCAGGATGTACTTTGATTTATTTCTTAAGTAGGCCCCACTGGGTTCCCTTGCCCAAGCTCAGGCCTCTTCCAGTTTTCAACGCGAAAGCAAAATATAATACAATTCCTTTTAGGCTTCTCAGGGTGCCCTTCCTCAAGCTCAGGCCCCTATAGTTTTCTACACAAATTCAGCTGGTCAGGATATGCCTTTCCTTATTTACAGCTTGTCTTACATACAATACTCTCATGGAGTAGAATCAGTGGCTTTTGAAAACGCCAAGCTCTTTACTTTTCCTAAGGGCGATCACTCTGATCCTTTGCCCCTCTTTATTTCTTACTTGCGCTTTCCTTTGTTCTTTGTTTCTTCAGGTGCTTGTCGTGCCCACTTGCACTGTCTTTTATTCCTTTCACTTTGTTGTGCACACATGCACTGTTCTTCTCCACTCTATACTTCTTCTGTGCTTCTTGCACCCTTCTGTTTCACTCACTTCTGTCTTTGGCCGTGCACACTTGCACTTGCTTTCCTTTCGCATGTGCCCTTGCACCTTTAAACTGTCACGTTCCTTTTCCGTGCCTACTCACACCTTTTCCTTGCTTTACTTTCAGGCTGCTTGCCCTCTCTTGACGTTATTGTGCAATCTCGCACTTTCCTCTTGCTTTACTTCTGTCCGCTTTAACTTTGCATTCGGACCGCTTGCCCTTTCTTTCAAATTGATTTGCTTTACTTTGGGCCTCATTACACGGTAGGCGGTAAGGGTTTACCGGTACCGGTATTTTACCGGTACCGGTAAATCCTTACCGCCTTACTACGAGGTCCCTTTGCGGGTTGGGGAATTTAACGCCTGCTTTTTGCAGGCGTTAAAAACCAACCCGCAAAGGGACCAGTGGAGCTAATTACGGTACCGCAATTTGCGGTACCGTAATTAGTGCCTTCCCCATTCCCATAGGGCCCTATTGGGCAAAAATCGGAATGGGGAAGGGCAATGGTGGAAGGGGGAATTACCGCCCCGCCAACCTTGGAATGGGGCGGTAATTCCCCTTTCCTCCAAGGCGGTACCGGTAAATTACCAGCATGAACCATGGCGCTAATAGCGCCATGGTTTACTGCCTACCGTGTAATGAGGCCCTTTGTCTTTTTTTTCTGTGCTACTCGCGTGCACCGTTTCTCTTCTGTTACATTCTTTCACTCGCTCTCTTTTTACTTTCTGTTTCTTAAACTGTCCTTCTTGCTTTCCGCTTTGTACCGTTTTATCAGTCTTGCTTTTTCCTCCCTTTCCCGCTACAGCCACCCGCACACTCCTGAGTTTCTCTCTCTCATGCAAAACTCACCGTGAGAGGTCGTAGATGCTCGACCCGATGATTAGCAGCCTGTATAATGTAAAGGTGCTTAAGCATGCATCCAGCAGATTGATTGTCAGTAGCATGAAAGGTGCACATACAATAGCATAGACCAAGGGTACAGATTAGGAGTTTCCAGGAAAGTTCAAATATCCTATCATAGACGCACAACACAATGATTAGAAGCCCATGGAATGTGCAGGTGCTCAAATCAAGCATGGATCTAGAAGACAGATTGGTAGCAGCAAGGAAGGTACACATACCATAGCATAGACCAAGGGTACAGATTAGGAGTTACCAGGAAAATGCACATATCCTAACATAGATGCACAACACGATGATTAGCAATCTGTACAATGTAAAAGTGCTCAAACCTGGATCCAGGAGACAGATTGGCAGCAGCGAGGAAGGTACACATACCATAGCATAGACCAAGGGTACAGATTAGGAGTTACGAGGAAAGTGCACATAGCCCAACATAGGCGCACAACACAACGATTAGCAGACCATAGAATGTACAGGGGATCAAGAATGGACCCAGGAGACAGATTGGCTGCAGCGAGGAAGGTACACATACCATAGCATAGACCAAGGGTACAGAGTAGGAGTTAGCAGGAAAGCCCACATATACGAAAATAGATGCACGGCTCAACAGTGACCAGCCCATCAAATGTTCAGGAGCTCATGCAGGAGACAGATTGACAGCAGCAAGGAAGGTACTGTGAGGAATCTGAGGGCATCCTCACTTCTCCCCCACCCCCATATCCTCCTTCCAGGTGGCCAGGGAAAGGCCAAAGCTACCGGATCCTGACCCTGGGGTGGATATGCAATGGAGGACTACCTGGAGAGAAGTGACCGGGCGGAGGGAAGTGGAGGAGCCCAAGGATGAGACACAATATAATTATAATTGTTCTTTTATAACACACTAAATACCAGAGATTGGTTTCTATGCGCAGGATCAGGATTCAAACCTGTGTTGCACTGCATTGTCTTGCTTCCAAGCCCCTGAGCTATCCTCCCCCTCCAGCTATCCCCCATTTCCCATGGAAGAAATCCATTCATCCCCTCCAGCCTTTATAGGCTACTGTCCTTCATACCCCTATTTCCCCATTGACAAACATTATACCACCTACCACTGTGGTACTGAGATGAGGTAGAAGCAACTGAAATTGAAAACAGACTATGTGAACGACCATCAGCGGTCTAGTTGTTGGAGGACTAATCAGCAGAGCGTCCCGTTTAAATACCGGTCCTGCAGAAGGACAAATGTCATAGGTGGCAGCCAGGAAAGTGAAAAGCCTTTCAGACAGAGACACTGGGACAGAGAAACCCACTGCAGAGGATGCGCCGCAGCGAGTATGGCTGAGGGTTGGCAAAACCCTGTACAGGACTGTAGTGAAAGAAGCATGCAGAGAGAAAGTTGGTGGCATGCACAGCATTCGGAGAGGAACTTCGAAGCAGTCTAGGCAGAGTCAGCATTGCAGAGCCGTGTTTGGAGATACGGTCCCAAAAAGCAGTATCCGACCAAGAGGTGGAGGTGAGGAGAATTGACACGCGGACACAACCAGATGCTGGAGGCAAGAAGGTACCATTAGAGGCTCTTGCGAAAGCGGTGGAAAGAACCAGTGAGTCCGCCTTGCAGCACAGAGGGTTCTGAGTATGGCGAACATTTGGGAAACATGAAAGCATAGCATTTGTGAATACCGATTCAGATGAATAGGATAAACGTATACCAACTAGAAGTTGGGGAATGTTGGGAGCTAGCATTGCCCATGCCAGGAGACATTGATGAAGGAAAGTGACATTGATGAAAGCTATGGGAAACCAGCAGCACCCGAGCCCGTAGAGACTGCCTAAGTTGTGCGAGAAAGAATCCAAAGTGACCAAGCATTGGAAGGACCTACTTGCAGGATAGTGTACCAGGAAGGTTGCAAGGCCCCAAGCGGCTATAGTGAACTGTTGTGAAAGTGGATTGTTGAATGTTACACAAGCAAATTGGATAGTCGTCCGGGAAATCTCGAGAGATCCTCTTCACAAACAAAGCATCGTGAATCACAGTGAGGCAGCCTGGCAAGGGAGTATAACAGGTGAAGTGTGAAAGATAGGAAAGTCTTACGGGAGAATACACCAGACTTTCCCGTACAAGAAGGAATAGACTTTGTGTTAACTTTTGCTTGAAGAAATGATCTTGGAGAAATGTTACAAGAACTATCGGAGACAAGAGGAGCCGGGACGCACCCCCTACTTGTCATTGTGAAGTACCAGGAATGTGGGGAAGGGGATTCCCTTCTCGAATTACAGGCGGTGGAGAGTCTGTTGTTAAACACTTATCATTTGGAGCTGAGACCCCTGCACATCCCTCTCTATCCTACCCTGTGTCTCCACGCACACTGTGGGCCACACCTTGGATGCTCTCATCTCTTCTGACATCCCTTTCTCTATCCCTCTCACTACCTCTCTCTCTTGGACTGACCACTCTCTTCTCTCAACACACCTGAATCTCACCTCTCCTCTTGCAGCGGCACACCCGGCATGACCACTCAGCTTCAAGGTCACCAGACCCATGAAAAGAGTGACAGTGGCTGCCTTTGCCTCCACCTACTCTGCGCCTCCCATACCTGCGGCTGACTCCCACCCTGACACAGCCCTTGCTAACCTCAATCTCCAACATCCAACACCCTGGATACTCTTGCCCCTGTCATGAGGGTCTGACTGAAGCCTTCCAAAAAGTGCAACTCTTGGTATGACTCCGATCTGGCTGCTGTTAAACGCAAGTGTAGGGCAGCTGAGCGGAAATGGAATTCATCGGGCGGACCATCTGACAACTGGACTGCCAATTCCGTCAAGGGCAATACCGACTCTGCATCCGCTCAAAGAAAAGAGTCTTTTTTCAAGCCTGCATCTCAGCGGCATCAAACTACACGGCCGACCTTTTCAAAGTCTGCAAGGAACTGGCCAATGCTGCAGCCTCTTCTTCTGTCAGACCCACCCGGGACCCTTGCTCGGCCCTGGCTGCACATTTCATTACAAAAACCCAAGATATCCTTTCCTCCCTCTCTTCCACAGCACAGCATACACCAACACTGAAGCCTCCCCTGCCCCCCTCCACTTCCCCTCTCTTCTGTCTCACTCCTCAAACCCGATGAGGTCACCAGACAAGTCCGGTCTATGAAGGCTTCATCCAAACAGGTGGATCCCTGCCCCTCCAAAACCATTAAGGACAATATTGACTCCTTTGCCCCAGCCTTGGCAGATCTCTGCAATCTCTCCTTTTCCAATGGAGTTTTCCCACATGTGCTTAAGAACTCCCTTGTACACCCTCTGCTCGAGAAACCCCCTGCCGAACCCCTCTCCATCACTTATTTCCTGTGCAAACTCCTGGAGAAGTTGGCTATCTCTCAGCTGAGCCTCCACACTGAATCTATTGGTTGCTTCCATGACCAGCAGTCTGGCTTTAGAGCATCCAGAGGCACGGAAACTGCTCTCCTGAACACCCATGAAGACCTGCTCTCAAATCTTGACACTAACACTCCCTCTGTCCTCATTTTCCTTGACCTCTCCTCTGCCTTTGACACGGTTAACCACAACATCCTGATCGCACGTCTCATTGACACCCTGGGATATCACAGATCAGGCTCTGGCGTGGTTAACCTCCTTTCTCTCCGACCCCGCATCCCAAGTGGAATTTAAAGCCTTTCTCCCAACTATCCCTCTCTCAACCTGTTGCGTTCCGCAGAGATCTAATCTATCCCCTTGGTTCTTCAACGTCTATATGGCTGCCTTGACACGTGTGATTGCCATTTTCACCTCTAACTTCCAGTGTTACACGGATGACATGCAACTATCTTTCAGGCTACCCTCAGCCGCCTCCTCCTCGCTCATATCTGACTGTCTGTCCACTATTCAGTCATGGTGTGCTGCAAACAACCTCTGCCTCAACACCAGTAAGATTGAGATTGTTTGCATTGGGACCTCTGCTCCCGCTTTCCCACTTTCACTCTGGCCGGCCTCCCTTGGCCCGGCGCCTGCACCCACCGGTGAGGGTAAAAACCTTAGGGTCATCTTCGACTCCACTCTCTCCTTCTCTAAAAGGTCTATCAGCTACACCTCCTCAGAGGCACTCTACCTTTTTTCACTTAACCCCAGCGGTTCATTGTCTCCAGAGCACTGTTTCTCTCTAGGCTGGTCTATTGCAACAGCCTTTTCTTTAACCTCCCTGCTTCTGCCCTGCACCCTTTGCAACTCATCCAGAACAGAACTACAATACTTATCCTTGGCCTCAAGCCCAGGGACCACATCTCTCTGGTGCTAAAATCCCTTCACTGGCTCCCTGTGGCTGCAAGGATCAAGTTCAAGACCCTCTGCATTGTCCACAAGGCTTTCTGGTGCCTGGGACTTACCTACCTGCAACGTTGCCTACCTAAATACTGTCCCTCACAAGCCCTCTGCTCATCTACCTCCAACTTTCTGCGAGTGAGCCGGTTCGCAAAGCAGAGATTTGGAGGGAGATCCTTATCCTCAGCAGGTGCCTCCTTATGGAATAGCCTCCCTGCCGCCCCCGTCTTGAGCCTGATCTTCTTAAGTTCCGGAAATTCCTCAAGACCTTCCTCTTTTCCTCTTCCTTCTCTCTCCATCTACCCTGCTAACCTAGCTCTTTGCTCTTTCCCTCTCTCCCTCCTCTTCCTTACTGCTCAGTGACTTTCCACCTGGTGTACCTCAGAGCCTCATAGGTCCCGGGCACCCCCGCCAGTCCCCCCTTGCACTTGCCTCAGGGCCCTGCACACCACCCTCTCTCACAGAACTTGAAAAATAACCCAAGAGAGTGGCTCTCTCTGCACTTACCCCAGTCTCCACCGACTGGGAGCACTTGGACCTCCCCCTCCCTGTGACCGTCTGTGCACTTGCACGATTCGAATGCACCATTCTGGAAGATCGTCTGTCTGTTCTCCCTTGTCCTCAACCCTAATTGAACTTGGTAAAACTGCAGGATCGTCGTCAGGTCTATTTGCTGCGTCTCAACTGTTAAATGTATTATATGCACTTACTCTGCCTTTGCACACTATTATCGTCTCAGAATTTCAAGGGCTCTGAGCGACTGTTGTTTTTCCCCATGTTCCCAACCTCCTTGAGCGCTTTGAAACACTTGCCTGTGTATAGGCGCTTTATTAATAAACATTAACATTACCAACACAGGTAGACGTGAGGGCAAGTATAGGTTTTGGACACAGACAGATGTATACTTTGGATTAGCTGACACACACCATCCTTAGTTTTATTTACATAGGGAAATCCGACCTTAGAATAGGGAAAGTTAGGTTTTTTTCCAACCCCATCTTAAGTTCAATAAAAGTCTATAGTCAAAACTTGAATCACTTTGTCTGTGTCTACTTCATGATGCCTTCACAAATGGTGTCATTGTTGGATGGACTCAACTGATACGGATTGGGGAATCCTTACAGTAAGAAGCAAAACCACCCCATATGCTTCTTGTAGTCCAACATCTCTCAGGAAAGGTAACAATAGTAAAAGTCCAACCCCAGGAGGGATTCTCAAAAATGAAATCACCAATTTCCACCCAGTGTCTACAGACTATTAAGTGTCAGGATCTAGTATATGACTCACGAATCCTACTAGACACTCTTACCTCCTCTACCCACTGTTAAAAAACAGGGGGACAGAATGTTCTTGAATATTGGAAATCAAAAAGGGTTTTTCCGCCCAGGAGCATTGAGCTTATTCCTCCACAAACAAGAATTCTCCTGTGATGCTGGAAATGCATCGGAGGGACAGGGCCTCCGTATCCTTGTCCTTTACTGCTTTTTATTGTGTGTTCTGTCGTGTTTTCCATGCAGGTGTTCATGTGGGACTCCTGGCGGTGCAGTTCTCTCTCTTTTGGTTTGGTGAACGGACCCGTAGGATACCCTTATGGCCCCCATGGGTGGGGGTACAACCCTGTGCCCCTAGTGTATGTTTTTGGGCACCTGTGGGTGGCCCGCAGAGCAGGTTATGGGCTGGTGGCAGCTCCTTGCTGAATTTGACAGGCGCGCAGAGTATTCTCCATTTTGGGATACCCCGGCCCTGCCATTGGGATCAGTTGATTCCTGATGGAAAACAAGATGGCCCCTGTGGCCTCTTGCTTTCTATTACACATTACCTAGTTTTCCCAGAGTCCTGGGAAGCCATGACTCTGTCCCTTCCCCCTGACTGGCTGTGGGGTGGAAATGCCATATATGGTGTTGTTGTGAAGGCCCGGCCAGACTAGCTGGAGCCTTCCCGGTGATGTATGTTGTGGGTACCTCCTGTGGATGGGACCTGGGTGAATAGAGTGTGTGATGAATATGCATTCTGTGTTGTGGGTGTCTAGTATCTGGTGGTTGACACAATGACTGAGACAACCCTGCCCGAAACCGGTATGAATGCAGTTTGGAGTGTTGAATGGCTCGGTACTTGTCCCAATACACATAACTTGTTGTGAGTGTCTGGAGAGAAGTGAATGGCCTGAATACCTCGTGTGCCTGATTGGCTGCCTGCCTGCATGGATGCCCGTAGTCATGATTGAATGCTTGAGTGTGACCCAGCGGAATGAATGGGAGATCAACAGTATATCTGGGGACCTCTCACTGCTAGGAATCGTGTTCAGAAGCTGAAGTGCACTACGACGAGTAACTGGAGTAACTGACGCTTGACCTTGAAGCCCTGCTGGACGAGAAGAATTGCTGTTGCTCTCCTTCGCAATCTGAAAGCTGCTGTGTTTCCAAGGACTGACCCAGAGAGGACCTGGTAAGGCGCCCTCTTCCCGAGCTACGAGGGACCATCGTGCACAGCTGATCTTTGCCAACACTCCCTGGTAGACAGACCTTCGACAGGCTGCCGACCCGATACGAGGACTGCTGCGGAACCCCAAGGAGAAGCACTCGGACTGTTGTCCGCCACTGTCGACGACCGTCGTTGCTGACCGGAGCCGCCGTGCTCCCGTTTGCCTAAGAACTTCCATTGATCATCGGACGCTCTCGCCTGCATCGTCATCTGCTTGTCTCCCGCTGGAGAAGGCCCGACCGTCGACGTGCCAAGGAGCAGCCACAGGTGGGTTTCCCGCCACCTAAAGACCACAGAGACGCCGACGACTCGACGCCCTTGCTGGGCCACAGTTCTTCATCATCTCTTTGCGGTCCAGAACTATCGTCACCGAGGTGCCCCGCACGCCTCTTCCTTGCAGGACGCCAACGCTCTGTCGTCGACGAGCACCGATAGGAACGAAGCTGCCACTTCCCTGCCGTAGTTCACCCTGTTCACCGTCAGACGTTCGACGACCCGTGACTCCTGCCTTAAAGGGAGGGCAATCAAGAAGGGCCGTCGATTCCCCGACACCGAACGCCAAGTTCCCTGACACCTCTCGACGATCCGTAGCTCCCGCCTGAAAGGGAGGCACTCAAGAAGGATCGGTCGACGCATTGTCGGAGAACTCTACTCCACCAGGTAAATTGGGGGGGGGTAAAATCTTAATAGGAAGAAGTGAGACTATTGAACATACGGACTGGACTTGTGCGATATATCTTACTTTACAGGTTGCCCAGGTGTGGGGATCTCCACACAGAACTGTGTCTAGGTAACGGGGCCAGCATTCTGCCTATTGTTTCAACCATCTTACGTTCCTGCCTATCTCTATTGCTGGTTTCCTCGTTATTAATCTGTGTGACATTTTAACCGTACAGTTGATGCACTTTAATGAGATTCGATAACATTAGTGGTACCACTTTAGAATTGTATATATTCATCATTATTGACTTCCAAGTACAAAGTGCGTTATTGTGATCGTGTACATACCTTTGAATATTGATTATATAAAGACTGTGTTTTCAGTAATACAGTGTGTGGACATTCCTTTGTGGGGGTTCGGGACTACACTGTACTTAAGAACCAGCCCGCATCACCTCTTGAGAAGCTAGGCCTTGATTGCTCGTCCATTGCTACCTTATAGAGAATCTTGGCTGGGGTCTTCTGTGCCTCTACTCTACCATATAGAGAGCAGAAGTACAGACACCCCCTACCAGTCTTTACACTGGTGGCAGCGGTGGGATGCTTATGGTTTTAAGAATCAGTGTATAACCGTGCCACTTACAAAATATCTGCACTTTATTAGATTAAGGTTTGGGTGTGTACAAAATAATTGCATTACAAGCAATGGAGTCTATTGCGAATGGTAAATTGACTCGGATGAGCTTAGAGGCTCTCCAGAGTGCTTGTGAAGCCAGGGAGTTAGACTTTGTGGATAAGTCTAGGGCTGAGATGATAGCTGCCCTGGTGGTCTACCAGACCGATGGTGAAACTCTTGATGAGGGGGGGAATGCAACCAATGAGGACTCTGTTCCGAACCCCAGCAAAACCTTGGAACTTGAGTTATTAAGGATGAAATTGGCCTTTGAATATCGCAAGTTGGAAATAGATGCTGAACTTAAGAAAGAGGAGTTGTCATGATGCCTACTCCCAGGCATACGGACCAAGCCCATCAGCCCCGGGAGCAGGCATCTAGACATTTAGTAAAACCTCAGCAGCTCCGGCTAGGGGCTATCTGGGTTCAGTCCTGGCGCCTTAGGCGCCAGGCTCATAGTAGGAATCAGTGCTGGCGCCTAAGGCGCCAGGCTCATAGTCATTACTTACCTCAGGCAGACCATGCTGCAAATGACTCCAATCCAACATGAAGCCTGAAAGGGACTATTTTTCTACAGGGACTATTTTTTACTCGGGTGTGGTTCTAGGGACTTCTTACCTGGGACTACTTTTGAGGCTATTTAAACCACGCCCGACCAGCAACACACGCTTAGCGTTATTCTGCATCCAGCACCGTAACACTCATCGTGCCTGCAGCCTGCATCCAGTCTTCTGCCACGCCCGCCTCGAATCCGGAGCTCCTAAAACAAGGAGGAAAGAAAGGGACAAGGTTAGAAAACGAACTTATTTCTATTCCACACCTGATTCTGGATGCATCTTGTCTCCGGACCTGTAAAGAACATCATTTCTGCACGTGCCGCACCTCCAGCTGCAGCGCCGCACCATACTCACCAGTCTTCACAGCATCCTTCGGGTCGGTGCTGCCTCCATCATTTCTTCACCGAACTTCGGCACCTAGGAGACAAAAGAAAACCACAAGGTGAGCCGAGGGAACCAACAAATATAATTCTTACCACCATAGACTTAGCTGATTTACCACCGGAGGCATCCTTTTGTGACTCTCCATATTTTCACGTGCCGCATCTGTAAAGAGAGACAAAACAACACGTTTTCCTCGTGCAACATTTACCGGACAGCGCCGGGTAATGCAGACTCTTACATGAGCGCCACCAGCTGCCACAAGAGCATCTTTTCACGAGCCAGCTGCAAGACAAGAAAGTAAGAGGGGAATAAGAGTGAACATCGGACATATTGAACTATATGAACTTAATACTTACTGGTCCTCACCAGGAACCTCAGAGTCAATACTCTCTGGAACTCTCCAGAGCTTTCAAACCAGTGAAGTAACTGGAATCGACGCGCCCCTGCAAATCCACGCAGGATGGAGAGCTCATCTTTCAAGAATATAAGGTGAGATTGCTTTGGGGGCATTTCGGAGGTGATTAGTTGGGGAGGACTGTGGGGGTGCCATCACTTGAATCCACAAGTGGCTAAATCCATCTCTCCACTTGCAGGAGAATATTTCTATGGGTTAAGCAGACAGGATTAGGAGGGCAGATCCAGTCAGTCATCGCTGCACTACGCATCACGTGGGTGGAGACTGCAGCTGTCCGGGTCCGACCGACACCCCTGTGGGAGCCAGGTGAGCGTAACAGGAGTTGGCTCAACAAGTTGAACTCAAGAATAGGGATCTTGAACCCAAAGACAAGGACACTGAATGTCAGAGAATCCAGCTAGAGAAAGCTCGAGTGGAGACTTCAGCGAAACCCAGTGAGAGTGTCAGGTCCCCAGCAACTAAGTTTATGAAGGATTTGGTTGGTGTGTGTATTTTATGAGGGTTCTGATATCCTCCAATGGATTGAAGCGTTTGAAATAGCTTGTGCAATTCATGATGTTGACAAAAGAGATTGGGCAAAGTGTTTGCTAATCAGAGTGCCTCAAACTGGATATGACTGTATTCTGAAGCTGAGTGTGGAAGAAAGGGGTCAGTATGAGTGTATGAAATTTGCTTTGATTGCCAAGTTTGGCAAGACGCCTACCCAATACCTTAAAATGTTCAGGGATTTTAAGAAAAGAGAGAATGTGTCTTGGGTTGACTGGGTGAGTGCTGCACACATGAATATGATGGGGTGGATTGATGGTTACAAGGTGAACACTTTTGTTGAGTTGTCCCACCTGTTGTTTTTTGAGCATTTTTCTGAAGCCTGTTCACCGGAGCTGCGTCAGTATGTTGCTGACCAGAACATTTTGGATCCCTTTAAGCTGGCTAGGTTGGCTGACAAGTGGGTCTCCCACCGGGTGTCCCCTAAGGACTCCAGTGGGAAGGACAAGGACAAAGAAAAGGGGGCCTCTCAGAAAGCTGAGGAGTCCCAAAAGCAGTCACAGTCGAATAAACCTAAACCCTCCTCTCCTAAGACCCAAAAATCTAGTGGGGATAAGTCATCTGTGGGTGGGAATAAGAGTAGTGGTCCACCTGCTGCAAAGCAGGCTTCCGGTGGTTCCAGTACCGTACCCAGCACTCCCGGCACTTGTTGGGACTGTGGGGCTCTGGATCACAAAAGGGGTGACTCCAAGTGTAAAGGTAAGGCACTCAGAGTACAAGCTGTCAGCCTGACCTACCCTTACCCCATGTCTGAGGTGGAGGCCACTGTCCTCCCCTCCTCTACAGGAATCACTTTTGGTGCTCCCGTAGAGATTTCCTTAGTGTCCCTTGGGGCCTGGGACCAGTATGCGGAAGTACTGGCGACTATCCCACAGAACACCCATAGATTTTTGAGAAGTGTCCTTCTGAATGGCCAGCCTTCTACTGGTTTGAGAGACACTGGGGCAAGCATGACAGTGGTGAACAGGACCCTGCTCAAGCCAGAGGACTATGTAGATGCTCCTCTGAGAACCACCAGGTTAGCTGGTGGGCCTCCCAAATTATCGCCTGTAGCCCGAGTCACACTCGTAATTGGAGACAAGACAGCAAAGCTTCCTGTCCTGGTTCAGGACAACTTCCCTGCTAACATTCTGTTAGGTAACGATCTAGTCGAGTTGGGATTGCTTGCGGATGGTCTTCCCATGACTGCTGCTGTGGTCACTAGGTCACAGGTGACACCGGGTCTGGCTGTGAGTCAGGTACCCGAGCCGAAGGCGCGGCCTAAGGTACGACGAAGCGAGAGCAAGAAGGCCACCTCTGTGGAGGGAGCTCCTTCTCTTCCTGCTGTTCCTACAGCACCCATTGGGATCCATGCTCCGGACGGGCTGGGTCCAGTGGTAAACCCCGTCTCAACTCCTGTGGGAGAAGAGCCAGAAGACTCTCCTGTGGGAGAGGTTCTCAACCCGGAGGATCATCCCGATCTTCAATGCTTGTTAGCTGAAGGGGGACCCTCCCGGGCAGACTTCTGTAAAGGACAGAGAGAGTGCCCCTCTCTCGAGGGTCTGAGGAAACAGGCCCTGTTCCAGGCACGAGGAGAAGTGCCTAGGACTTTCCGGATTTATTGGGAGGGTTAGCTCCTTGTTAGTGAGCCCACTAAGCCTGAACCTGGTGCCCTCAAGAGGTCGGTGGTACCCCAGGTTTACAGGCCCTTCCTACTGCAGTTGGCGCATGAGGTGCCCTTGGCTGGTCATCTTGGTACCAAGAAGACTAAGCAGAGGCTCTCTGCCCATTTCTACTGGCCTCGGATGGCAGTAGAAGTGGAGTCCCACTGCAGGACCTGCCCAACTTGTCAGTTGTCTGGCAAAACTGGAGGCAGTGTCATCGCCCCACTGCAGCCATTGCCAGTGGTTGGCACACCGTTTGAGAGGGTGGGAATCGACATCGTTGGTCCCCTTGACCCTCCCACCTCAGGTGGACATCGATTCATCCTGGTTTTGGAAGATCATGCCACCAGGTACCCTGAGGCTATACCCCTTTGGACTGTTACTGCCAAGGTGGTTGCCGGGGCCCTCCTAGGCATTTTCACCCATGTTGGATTCCCCAAGGAGGTTGTCTCTGACTGAGGATCCAACTTCATGTCTGGTTACATGAAAACCATGTGGAAAGAGTGCGGGGTAACCTACAAGTTCTCCACTTCTTACCACCCCCAGACCAATGTTCTGGTTGAGAGATTTAATAAAACTCTCAAGGGCATGCTAGGTGCTTTGGAAGAGCCCCTAAGGAGGAAATGGGATCTCCTCCTGCCATGCCTGCTGTTTGCTTATAGAGAGGTACCTCAAGAGGGTGTTGGTTTCAGCCCCTTTGAGTTACTCTTTGGCCATCCTGTGAGGGGGCCCCTCGCCTTGATCAGAGAAGGTTTGGAAGCCACCCCTCCAGGTCCCGCCAAGCAAGTGGGGGACTATGTGTTAGGCCTCAGACGGAGGATGACACTGATGATGGGTCAAGCAACAGCGAATCTCAAGGCCAGCCAGGAATTGAACAAATACTGGCATGACCTTAAAGCATCGCAAGTGGATTAGACTCCAGGACAGGTGGTCCTCGTGATGGAGCCTACCAAGCCTCGGGCATTGGCAGATAAATGGACTGGACCCTTCCGGATAATCTCCAAGATGGGCGAGGTCAATTATCTGGTCGACATGGGAATCCCAGGGGTAGCCCCTCAGGTATTCCATGTTAATAAGCTCAAGCCTTTCCACAGGCGAGCAGAAGTCTCATGTCTCTTGCTGGCTTCAGAGTAAGAAGAAGATGAGAGTGAGACCCTTCCTGATTTGCTGCATAGCAACCCTCAGGATGGCTCAGTGGAGGGAGTGCAGCTCTCTCCAGATTTGACAACCGAGCAGCAGAGGGCCTGCAGGACTTTGCTCCAGCAGTATGCCTCTCTGTTTTTGCTGACGCCAGGCCTTACACCGTGGTGTAAGCACGAGATCGACACTGGTGACAGCGTGCCTGTCAAGAGCAGGAGCTACCGAATGTCAGATACGGTTAAGAACCACATCCAGGCTGAGGTCGCCAAGATGTTGGATCTGGGTGTTATTGAACCCTCAACCAGTCCCTGGTCCAGTCCAGTGGTCCTTGTCCCCAAGGCAAGTTCCCAGGCAGATACCAAGGATTGGAGGTTCTGTGTGGACTACCGAGGAGTCAATGCCGTCACCAAAACTGACGCGCACCCATTGCCCAGGGCTGATGAGCTCATGGACACCATAGGTGCTGCCAAATTTGTGAGCACCTTTGACCTCACCTCAGGCTATTGGCAAATAGCTCTGACGGACCATGCCAAAGAAAAGACGGCGTTCTCAACACCCGAGGGACCAGTTTAGGGTCATGCCTTTTGGGTTGAAGAATGTCCCTGCCACCTTCCAGAGATTGGTCAATCATGCTCTCAGTGGGCTGGAAGCCTTTTGTGTGGCTTATTTAGACGACACTGCCGTCTACAGTTCCACTTGGGTAGAGCACTTGACACATCTGGGTAGAGTGTTGCAGGCCTTAAAAAGGGCTAACCTCACTATCAAGGCCACCAAGTGCCAGATAGCTCAGGGGAAAGTCACGTATCTTGGTCATGAGGTAGGAGGGGGTCAAATCCAACCTCTCCCCAGTAAGGTACAGGATGTACAGGACTGGGAGACTCCCACTACTCAAACCCAGGTGAGAGCCTTTTTGGGCCTCACCGGGTATTATCGCAATTTCATGGCGGACTATGGAACCATAGCTGCACCACTGACAGCTCTGACTTCACCCAAAAAGCCAAGGAAGGTTAATTGGACTGAAGACTGTCAAAGGGCCTTTGATGGCTTGAAAGAAAGTCTGTGTCGAGCACCCGTGTTGTGTGCGCCTGACTACAGCCGACCCTTTATCGTCCAGACGGATGCCTGCGACACCGGAATTGGAGCTGTCTTGTCCCAGTTAGATGACAAAGGGAGAGAACATCCTATCATATTCATCAGTAGACAACTCAAGGGTAGAGAACTTAGGTGGGCTACTGTTGAAAAGGAATGTTTTAGTATAGTTTGGAGCCTTAGGCGTTTTAGGCCCTACCTTACGGGGTCTACCTTCAAGGTCCAAACAGATCATAAGCCCCTGAAGTGGCTTATGCAGATGAAGGGTGAGAACCCGAAACTGCTCAGGTGGTCCATTAGCCTGCAAGGGCTAGACTTCACCATAGAGCACAGACCAGGGAAGAGTCACGATAATGCAGATGGCCTTTCCAGAAGGTATGTTGACCGTCTGGATGAGGATGTCTATCCCGTGGGAGATTAGGCACCCTCCACTTCAGTCTGGGGGGGCGACTGTGATGCTGGAAATGCATCGGAGGGACAGGGCCTCCGTATGCTTGTCCTTTACTGCTTTTTATCGTGTGTTCTGTCGTGTTTTCCGCGCAGGAGTTCATGTGGGACTCTTGGCGGTGCAGCTCTCTCTCTTTTGGTTTGGTGAACGGACCCGTGGGATACCCTTATGGCACCCATGGGTGGGGGTACAACCCTGTGCCCCTAGTGTATGTTTTTGGGCACCTTTGGGTGGCCCGCAGAGCAGGGTATGGGCTGGTGGCAGCTCCATGCTGAATTTGACAGGTGCGCGGAGTATCCTCCATTTTGGGATACCCCGGCCCTGCCATTGGGATCAGTTGATTCCTGATGGAAAACAAGATGGCCCCTGTGGCCTCTTGCTTTCTATTACCCATACCTTGCTTTCCCAAAGTCCTGGGAAGCCCTGACTCTGTCCCTTCCCCCTGACTGGCTGTGGGGTGGAAATGCCATATATGGTGTTGTTGTGAAGGCCCGGCCAGACTAGCTGGAGCCTTCCCGGTGATGTATGTTGTGGTTACCTCTTGTGGGTGGGACCTGGGTGAATAGAGTGTGTGACAAATATGCATTCTGTGTTGTGGGTGTCTAGTATCTGGTGGTTGACACAGTGACTGAGACAACCCTGCCCGAAACCGGTATGAATGCAGCTTAGAGTGTTGAATGGCTCGGTACTTGTCCCAATACACATAACTTGTTGTGAGTGTCTGGAGAGAAGTGAATGGCCGAATACCTTGTGTGCCTGATTGGCTGCCTGTCTGCATGGATGCCCGTAGTCGTGATTGGATGCTTGAGTGTGACCCAGCGGAATGAATGGGAGATCAACAGTATATCTGGGGACCTCTCACTGCTAGGAATCGTGTTCAGAAGCTGAAGTCCACTACGACGAGTAACTGGAGTAACTGACGCTTGACCTTGAAGCCCTGCTGGACGAGAAGAATTGCTGTTGCTCTCCTTCGCAATCTGAAAGCTGCTGTGTTTCCAAGGACTGACCCAGAGAGGACCTGGTAAGGCGCCCTCTTCCCGAGCTACGAGGGACCATCGTGCACAGCTGATCTTTGCCAACGCTCCCTGGTAGACAGACCTTCGACAGGCTGCCGACCCGATACGGGGACTGCTGTGGAACTCCAAGGAGAAGCACTCAGACTGTTGTCCGCCACTGTCGACGACCGCCGTCGCCGACCGGAGCCGCCGTGCTCCCGTTTGCCTAAGAACTTCCATTGATCATCGGACGCTCTCGCCTGCATCGTCATCCGCTTGTCTCCCGCTGGAGAAGGCCCGACCGTCGACGCACCGAGGAGCATCCACAGGTGGGTTTCCCGGCACCTAAAGACCACAGAGACGCCGACGACTCGATGCCCTTGCTGGGCCACAGTTCTTCATCATCTAGCCAGAACTATCGTCACAGAGGTGCCCCGCACGCCTCTTCCTTGCAGGACACCAACGCTCTGTCGTCGACGAGCACCGCTAGGAACGAAGCTGCCACTTCCCTGCCGTAGTTCACCCTGTTCACCGTCGGACGTTTGACGACCCGTGACTCCTGCCTTAAAGGGATGGCACTCAAGAAGGGCCGTCGATTCCCTGACACCGAACGCCAAGTTCCCCGACACCTCTCGATGATCCGTGGCTCCCGCCTGAAAGGGAGGCACTCAAGAAGGATCTGTCAACGCATCGTCGGAGAACTCTACTCCACCAGGTACATTGGGGGGTTAAAACCTTAATAGGAAGAAGTGAGACTATTGAACATACGGACTGGGCTTGTGCGATATATCTTACTTTACAGGTTGCCCAGGTGGGGGTATCTCCACACAGAACTGTGTCTAGGTAACGGGGCCAGCATTCTGCCTATTGTTTCAACCATCTTACGTTCCTGCCTATCTCTATTACTGGTTTCCTCGTTATTAATCTGTGTGACATTTTAACCGTACAGTTGATGCACTTTAATGAGATTCGATAACATTAGTGGTACCACTTTAGAATTGTATATATTTATCATTATTGACTTCCGAGTACAAAGTGCGTTATCGTGATCGTCTACATACCTTTGAATATTGATTATATAAAGACTGTGTTTTCAGTAATACAGTGTGTGGACATTCCTTTGTGGGGGTGTGGGGACTACACTGTACTTAAGAACCAGCCCGCATCACCTCTTGAGAAGCTAGGCCTTGATTGCTCGTCCATTGCTACCTTATAGAGAATCTTGGCTGGGGTCTTCTGTGCCTCTACTCTACCATATAGAGAGCAGAAGTACAGACACCCCCTACCAGTCTTTACATCTCCCCTCCAGTGTCTCCTACCCACTCTAGAGATCAAGCCGGAGCGGACGAGGGTGAAAATACTTCTACCCTAACGGAGACCACAGAAACTGACTCTAGTCAAGAAATATGGGAGGAGTTAGATCTTCTTTCTCTCTCTGATTCTGAAGCCATCCAGACTAGAGTCCCAGTCCCACAAACAGACGTGGCCACTTTAGAAAATCTACTGGCCCAGTTGGGGGCACACCAAATACAGGCCGAAGAGCGTTTCCAATATACCTCAGGGGGTTCTTCAGCCATATAAAGAAGGAGATGCCCATGGGAACTTCTTTTTAAACTTTGAGAGATTTGAACGTATGCTATCTGGGTCCTTTACTGAAGGGGGAGTGACACACCTCCTATTAGCTATTGAATTTACTGGGAGCTGCTACCTTCACTGAAATCAAGAAAGGTCTATTACAACGAGTAGGACAGACTATCAATTTCTATAGACAACGACTCAGAAGCATTAAACTAGGCCCCCGGGAGACACCAGTGGAACTGGGCGAGCAAATCAACAACACCATGTCCTTTTGATTAGGAAGGAAAATTCTACATAAGGTATTAGAGGCTCTAAATATAGAGCGGTTTATTAATTCCTGACCCCCCTCTTCCTCCAGAAGGCCGTTCTTTAACTTAATAAACCCACATTAGCGTTGGCCATTGAAACTGGCCAAAACTTTGCAGATGTCAATGAACATTTTTATTTATTACATTGAGCTGAAGAGAAAAGGGAGAATGGAGGACTCCCTCGCCCTAATTTGCAGCCAAGAGAAAGTATGATTGCACCCAATAAGACCTGGAAATTTGCTAGTGGGGAAAATGAGAGGGGGAAAGGAAAACCAGATCCCCGAATTAGAGAAGAAATAAAACAAAAAGAGGGTATACCCATCAAATCTATGATCCCCATTTGTTTCTCGTGTAATTATTATAATTATAATTGGTTTCTTATAACGTGGTTAATACCGAAGAGGTTCATAAGCGCGGATCCAGGATTGAAATCTGTGTTGCTCTGTGTCGTCTTGTTTCCAAGCTGAGCGCTTTGCCACTGAGCTATACTACCCATGTAGAGAATCAGGTCATCTGGCAAGAAGCTGTCCACAAACTTAAAGTGAAGAATCCATGGAAGTTGGGTGTATGATGGGGGAACAATGGGGAGATCCCTATTCAGATAACTATAGTGAGACTCAAAGTCATTCTTTTTGCAGAATACTAACGGAATCCACTTATGAACCAGCCTTACTAAATGGCAGCCCAGTACAAGCTCTGGTAGACTCTGGCAGTAAACAAAGTGCTGTATGGGCTGACCTGATTCCCTCTGAGAAATTAAGAATCACCCCATGGTGAGAATCACATGTTGTTAAACGGGAAATCATATCGTGCCTCCTTTCCAATATATATATATTGGCCTAAGTCCAGTTGCTCTGCGAAGAAAACAGCGTTGCAAAGTTCCGATTTTAGATCGACTTTGCCGCCATTTTGGGATTGTCCGCCATTTTGATTTCTGTTCATATGTAATTCTGTGTTCTAAAATGGTGGACTATGTTTCAAACTTGTAACCGAGCCTTCCTGACATTTGTACCCAAGTTAATGGTTAGACTGTCCGCGGGCCGAATGTTAAGACTAGGTAATGAGGCCTTGTCCCATACCTGACTTGTGGTTTTAGGATTGTCTGCACCAATAAGCCTCATCCACGAACATACATCGAAAACAATGTAATGCAAATATCGAACGTGGACACTGGCTGATCTGCATTGTGAAGGGATATGTGCTAAGGCTTACTGCTAAATCCTGGAATACACTGTTGCCATTGTAACTTGTTTGAATGTAAACCAAAGATAATCCGTGTGCATATTGTTGTATAAGCCATAAGTGAACTCGGCACCAACTCTAGACCACTGATTATTAACTTGCAGAGGGGCTGGTCATTAATACTGAAATTGTATAAATGTACGAATGTCCAGATGTCCAGTACCTCTCACTTCTCACACCGAAGGGCTGGTATTCGCTGTGATGTACTGAGGACCAGATAGCTATCTGATATTGTCCTTTGTAAACTGCGTAGTTTTAAAGATCTGTGAATCTTTATAAGCCCGTGTTTGGTGTATTTCCTTTTGTGGTACTCAGCCTCGATATTTCCGCTTGCTTTTACATATGGCGCCCGAATAGGGACCCTCATCTCGTTGAAGGTTGACGCGGCTATCGGACCGGGATCGGACGATGATAAAGGGGGCCCCTTTCTTGGATGAGAAGCAATACCTCAACAGTACTGCATGACCCGATCCTTGGACGGTGAGCCCGTGGTCCGAGACGACATCTTGACGAGGGTCCATATATCGAGGCGGACAGTTTTGCCGAAATCACCAACCACGTGGGTCCTTTCTTGTCCTTTGAAATCCGATTGGATCTCCTTTGTCCTTTGATCAGGTGAGTCGTGACCCGATTCTTAAGTATCTTGATAATTTGTTTTGGGGCATTGCACTTCGAGTACAAGTATTGACCAGGTAACACCAGTAATCTGATATGCCTGAGAAATTGCCTGCCTGCTTCAGGGCTTAATTCCGCAGTGACAGACAATCTTTGTAATTTAGCCGACCGGCGCCAATGGAGGGGTCTCCGGCATGTACTATGTACTGTAAGCACGGCATTGATAGTATAGTGTTTAATGATATTTGGCACAGACAAACTAGACATGCTTCCGAACTTCAGTGGCCAACCAATGGTAGTTTTGAAATTCCTCGTATAGAATATTTAGAGTCTATATTATTAAAGAAAAAGGCTAGACCTGCAGCATTTGATGTATTACAGAATTGGAAGAAAGAAGCTATGCAGCAACTTAAAAGTAGAGAAAAACATGTGCACCGTCACATGTCCAACGCCGAAAAAGCGTTGTTGTATGATCAAAATAAACAGTCTGAGTCCGTTAGGAGTATGGATAGGGCTTTTGCACTTGGTATCCAGAAAATCTATCCGTCTAAAGACTTTCATGTATCTGATGAGTTGATTGACAAACTTCTAAATGAACAAAGACCTGGTGCCACTGCGCCACCTCTGTATGTACCTATTCCTGCTGCTCTACCTTTTCCTGCTGTCATTCCTCCTCTCGTATTAATTCCTGCTCCTCCTATCGTTCCTCCTAATGTTCCTCTTCCTCCGGTTGTTGTTCCTCCTTCTATCATTGCTCCTCCACTTGCTCCTCCACCTTTGCCTATTGTTACAGGTTTGGTAGATTTGTCTTCTGCACCAGTGTTAGCACCTTTTTTACTGAATGTACAAGATTTGTCTACTCTTCCCTTTCCGAGTGGTTCTGTTCCGCTTGTAGTTGACAAGGGAGCAGAATCAAAGATTGTAACTCATAATACTGTGTTTAAAGAGAGAAAGTGCGATTTGACTGCATGGGCTAGACAATGCATGGAGAGGGGTGAACAATCTGATGTTGTTGCCACACTCTCTAATCTAGACAGTTTTGCTGAGAAAAATGTTTTCATCGAAGGGTTGGGAATTTATTTATGTGTAATGTGGAACAGATTGGATGATATAGATCTCCCAGAAGGGTTGAGCGATCTGAATGTTTTAGCAAATTCAAGAGATACTGCGGAGAAAGTACATAGGTTACGGAATGAAGAAATTGATGATGAAAGTTTGGGCGCTATGTTTGTACAGAAACGGTTCCTTTCTTGTTGTAAATCGATAAATGAGGAAACACGAATTTGCACAAAGGATGCGATTAGATGGATTTCAGACATGTCGATAACTCCTGTAGAAGTATATGACACGTATAGTCAGTATACACCAGAAATGCAGAGGAAGGTGATACAGGTTATGGTAGAATACCTGCTGGATAAATGCATAAAAAGAAAGATTTGTTGTCCCACAGAATTATTGAATAGCTATAAGAGAGCTTTTTCGTCTGACACTCCTTTAGCTGCTTTAGTGCTCGATTTAGCTCTGTTGTTCAGTAAGCGTTCGGAGTTTCCTATCTCTCAGTTGCCTATGAGAGAGGTTCCGCCGACATTTGTCCCAAAAGTTGAAGTTCCAGCTGATGCCGGAACAGGTACAGCTGCCTATGACATTCCTGCACATTATGGGGGTAATTCATAGATTTCAGCGCAGAGGCAGCGCACGCGAGCAGCGCAGACAGGGAGCGTGCGCCAGCCGAGTGCGCTAAACAGCATTCTGGCGCACTGCGTACTCATGGAATTCCCAAGCCATAATGAGCGCTGGCACAGAGAACATCCCGCAGCGCCAGTTACGCCCCCAAGAACGCCCCTTGCGCAAGGAAAAGCCATTGAAATCCCCAATGCAGCGCAAAGGGCCGCACTAACCCTGGACCAGCTCACAGGGCCGCTACACTGCAATCGCCGAGCGGGAACGTGTATTCCCGGCGTGCGCTGGAATTATCACACGCGATAGGGCTTCGGCGAGCGGGGTACATGTATTACTGGGGTTCACGGGGAGTTTCACACGCGATAGGCCCTATGCGAGCAGGGTACGTGTATTACTGGGGTTTGCGGGGAGTTTCACAAGTGATAGGCCCTGTGCGTGCATGGTACGTGTATTACTGGGGTGCGTGGGGAGTTTCACACGCAATAGGCCCTGTGCGAGCGGGGTACGTGTATTACTGGGGTTCGCGGGAAGTTTCCCATGCAACAGGCCTTGTGCGAGCAGGGTAAGTGTATTTCGGGGGTGCACGTGGACAATCAAACGCGATAGGCCCTGTGCGAGTGGGTTATGTGTATTTCGGGGGTGCACGTGGAGAATCACACGCGACAGGCCTTGTGCGAGTGTGGCACGTGTATTTCGGAGTGCGCGTGGAGAATCACACGCGACAGGCCCTGTGCGAGCAGGGTACGTGTATTTCGGGGGTGCGCGTGGAGTTTCACACGCGACAGGCCCTGTGCGAGCGGTGTACGTGTATTTCGGGGGTGCGCATGGAGAATCACATGCGACAGGCCTTGTCGAGCGGGGTACGTGTATTTCGGGGTTGCGCGTGGAGAATCAGACGCGACAGGCCTTGTGCGAGTGGGGTATGTGTATTTCGGGGGTGCGTGTGGAGAATGACACGCGACAGGCTTTGTGCGAGCGGGGTACGTGTATTACTGTGGTTCGCGTGGAGTTTCACATGTGATAGGCCCTGTGCGAGCGGGGTACGTGTATTTTGGGGGTGCACGGGGAGTTTCACACGCGATAGGCCCTGTGTGAGCGGGGTACGTGTATTTCTGGTGTGCGCGCGAAGTTTCACTCGCGATAGGGCTTGGGCGAGCGGGGTACGTGTATTTCTGGGGTAAGCAGGAAGTTTCACACGCGATAGGCCTTGTGCGAGCAGGGTACGTGTATTTCGGGGGTGCGCATGGAGAATCACACATGACAGGCCCTGTGCGAGCGGGGTACGTGTATTTCAGGGGTGTGCGTGGAGAATCACACGCGACAGGCCTTGTGCGAGCGGGGTATGTGTATTTCGGGGGTGCGCGTGGAGAATCACACGCGACAGGCCCTGTGCGAGCGGGGTACGTGTATTTCGGGGGTGCGCGTGGAGAATCACATGCAATAGGCCTTGTGCGAGCGGGGTACATGTATTTCGGGTGTGCGCGTGGAGAATCACACACGACAGGCCCTGTGCGAGCGGGGTACGTGTATTACTGGGGTTCGCGTGGAGTTTCACATGCGATAGGCCCTGTGCGAGCGGGGTACGTGTATTACTGGGGTTCGTGGGGAGTTTCACATGCGATAGACCCTGTGCGAGCGGGGTACTTGTATTACTGGGGTTCGCAGGAAGTTTCACACGCGATAGGGCTTGGGCGAGCAGGGTACGTTTATTTCTGGTGTGCGCTGGAAGTTTCACACGCGATAGGGCTTGGGCGAGCGGGGTACGTGTATTTCTGGGGTGCGCAGGAAGTTTCACACGCGATAGGCCTTGTGCGAGTGGGGTACATGTATTTCGGGGGTGTACATGGAGAATGACACGCGACAGGCCTTGTGCGAGCGGGGTACGTGTATTTCGGGGGTGCACGGGGAGTTTCACACGCGATAGGCCCTGTGTGAGCGGGGTACGTGTATTTCTGGTGTGCGTGGGAAGTTTCACATGCGATAGGGCTTGGGCGAGCGGGGTACGTGGATTTCTGGGGTGCGCAGGAAGTTTCACACGCGATAGGCCTTGTGCGAGCGGGGTATTTGTATTTCGGGGGTGCGCATGGAGAATCACACACGACAGGCCCTGTGCTAGCGGGGTATGTGTATTTCAGGGGTGTGCGTGGAGAGTCACACGCGACAGGCCTTGTGCGAGCAGGGTATGTGTATTTCGGGGGTGCGCGTGGAGAATCACACGCGACAGGCCCTGTGCTAGCGGGGTACGTGTATTTCGGGGGTGCGCGTGGAGAATCACATGCAACGGGCCTTGTGCAAGCGGGGTACATGTATTTCGGGTGTGCGCGTGGAGAATCACACGCGACAGGCTTTCTGCGAGCAGGGTACGTGTATTTCAGGGGGGTGTGTGGAGAATCACACGCGACAGGCCCTGTGCGAGCGGGGTATGTGTATTTCGGGGGTGCGCATGGAGAATCACACGCGACGGGCCTTGTGCGAGCGGAGTACGTGTATTTCGGGGGTGCGCGTGGAGAATCACATGCGACAGGCCCTGTGCGAGCGGGGTAAGTGTATTACTGGGGTTCGCGTGGAGTTTCACATGCGATAGGCCCTGTGCGAGCGGGGTACGTGTATTACTGGGGTTTGCGGGGAGTTTCACATGCGATAGACCCTGTGCGAACGGGGTACTTGTATTAATGGGGTTCGTGGGAAGTTTCACACGCGATAGTCCTTGTGTGAGTGGGGTACGTGTATTTCGGGGGTGTACATGGAGAATCACACGCAACAGGCCCTGTGCGAGCGGGGTACGTGCATTTCGGAGGTGCGCATGGAGAATCACACGCGACAGGCCTTGTGCGAGCGGAGTACATGTGCGAGCGGGCTACGTGTATTCTGAGGGGTGCACAGGGAGTTCCAAACGTGATTTTGCAGAGTCTGTCCTCCCAGGTGTGCCCTGTACCCCCTCCCCAGCCCCTGCAGCCAGCCCATACCACAGGAGACTACCCTGCACCCCAGGTCATGTCCCATAGGCAGCCCATCCACCCTGGCCATGTCCCCCAGCCAGCTCACATGTCACCACGCACCAGTGAGCACTGAGTCATGTCCCCCTGCATCCCCACCCACCCTGCATTGACGAGCACTTGCCAGCAGGCCCTGACACATGTCCCCACCCAACATGTCATAAAGATGCACATTCATGTGCCTCATGTCCACCAAAATCCCACTGCACGCCACCCCAGTCCTGAGACACTATCAAGTTTCCCATCCACCCCACACTGAAAGGCCTATTTCTTGTCACAAACCAAAAGTCAACTATGCACATCAACACATGTCCGTCACACACACACACTGGGTGCCAGTGATTTTGTAAACCCACATTGTGACATGCAGTAAAACAATGAGCAAATACCACACATGGAAGTAAGAAATCAAAATGTATTGTACACACAATTAAGCAAATGAAATCAAAGCATGAAAATAATATTAATAAAAAAAGAAGAATGCATGTCCAAAAAATAAAACAAAAATAATGAAGTCACAATCCAAAGTCATCCAAAATAAAGTCAGTGAAAACTCCTTGTCCACCAAAGCAAATCCAAAGGAAACAGAAATTTCTAAATCCATTGATCCATGGCAAAGTAAAATAAAATGTTTGCAGAAATCCACAGTCAAACCTGCCTAACTAAGAACTATATACAAAAACGTGGGGCATTGTCCCAAGCGTCCCAAAAGAAAAAAAGAAGAGAAAGGAAACCTAACACTAACTAACTATATACAATGGCAAGTCCTACGGCTCACTCTGTGATGTTGTGGGCCAGGGCATCATCGAACTCCATGTCTATCTCCTGGAGGCGGGCCTCTGCCCTTCCCCTGAGGTCTCGCAGGGATGCACCATGGCCTGTTCCAACTCCCTGCGAGTTGCCTCGAGGCATACAGCCCGTCTCAACGCCCGACGCATGGAGAACTCCGCCCTGACCATGGTGAGCCCCGCCTCTTCCGCCCGCCGCCGCTCCGCATCTATACGCTGGCCCAACCGCAGCCACACAGAAGACACACCCATTCCAGGGTCCTCCTGCCCTTTGGCCGATGCCTGCCCCTCTGCTGTTGATGGCCCCGAGCCATCATTGCTCCCACCTAGAGCCTGCTGCTGCTGCTGTCCATGTGCCCTGTCCGATGATGCCTGCACATCCTCCATCTGCAGGTCTCCAGTTGTTGGGGTGTCCACTCCTGCTGGACCGCCGACTACCGACTGTGGCAGGGATGGGATCTCCACCAAGCTGGCTGTGTTGGTCAGGCCAGGTCCACAGGGGGCCCTGGTGGAATCTGGGCCGGAAGACGGCAGGGAGAATGACTGGCGCATAGTCTCCACAGAGGCGGAGAGGTCCGCCAGAGTGCGCGACACATGTAGGAACTCACCGACCATGGCCCCTCCCAACTGTGCCAGGTTGCCACGCAGCTCTTCATGATGGCGTGCGTGCTCCCCCCAGGAATATCACGAATGATAGGCGTGTGCAACGCGACACCAATCAGGACGGAGCCCATATGGTCATGGGACTCCTCATCCGCAGGTAGTGGAGAGCCAGATGACGTGGGCCTCCCCCCAACCTGTGGACGGGCCTGGGACAGGGCATCCCTGCTGGTGCATGGTGGTGCAGTCACAGGGTCAGGGACAGTGACATGCACAGGCCCCTCTGTGGTGACCTGTGCTGCTTCCTGACCCTGGACTGCACCACTTGCACCAGTGGAACTACCCCCACCAGGCCCCATGTGCGGCTCAGTAGCGGCCTCCTCCTCCTCTGTGGAGACCACCAACCTGGATGTCTCTGCACCGTCTTCCGCCATTGCAAGCCCCTGTGGGGGCTCACCCGGCCCTTCCGCTACAGCCGTAGTAGCAGACGCGGCACCAGTCCCCTCGCTCCCGGATGATGGCAATTCCTGGGAGGGTGGCTGGGCCTTGCGTTGCCGCCCGGTGGAGGCATCCCCGCCGCTTAGCTCCACAGCGCTGTCTCCGCCCTCTTCTTCACTTGACGCTGCGTAGAGGGAGACATACAACACAAGCATCAGGGTACTGTACAATAGTCCCCTAGACAGGAAGCAATAACACATGTATGGCACTGTCAAACGTCACTTCCATCCTGTCCTTCCACAACACATGGGTCAATGCAGGCAACACACATGCAGAAACAGGCACGGTGCATGCAATCAACATCAGCATCCATTTACAAGGGCCTCTATGGCCATAAATGTTGCCTTTAAACTCACATGCATCATGGCTCATACTGATCCCATGCACACACATCACCGGAGGGTCATGCATAATGGCTCTTACACCACAGACACAGTGGATACAAGGGTGACCAGACTGCATAAGTGAATCTACACATCGTCACGGACATGTGTCATGCATCCATGGCGTTTCAAAGTCACACACGCGCTTCTCGGACACACAGATATGTACACCAGACATGTACATGAGAGCAGCACCCATCTCTCACCCCCCATCCATGTCCAAAAACAGGGACAGGCATGCATTCATGTGTGCTTTCCGCATGCTGCTGCTCCCCATGTTGCATTGGAACACATGCACCATCCATGTGGTTCACGCATTACTGGTCTCACATGCATTACCATGATGTCCCTGCACATGCACATCCATACATGGCCTATGTCACACATACAGCCAAGTAGCTGACTACCAGCACACTGCAACATGCCCTGTTTCACACAGCAATGCATGGCCACTTACCGCTCAACTCCAGACGGGTCTTCCTCCGAAGGATCTGGGCATGGAGCACTGGGCTTATGCGTTCCAGGACCCTCATCTGGATGTTGGTCAGGCTGACCCGGCACCCCTCTGCATCCTCTGCCATCGTGAGGCGCCGGGCCTTGTTGAGGGTCCTGGACCTGAAGTCCTCCCAGCGCTTCCGGACGTGCTTGATGTCGCGGGTTGCCACCCCCTCTGCATTGATGGCAACTACTACGTCCTCCCAGATCCTCTCCCGTCCTTCTTTGTTGACGCGCAATGGTGTGAAGAGGGCATCATAATGCCCCAGAACTTGCTCCACCAGGACACAAACTTCCTTCTCACCGAAGCTGGTGGCCCTCTGCCTCTCTGGCTGGGGGTCGCCAGTGGTCTTGGATGGTGTTTGCCCCGACATGGCGACCCCCGAGGCAGGTGTGGGTGGGCAACTGGGTCCTGGGGCTGGGCTGTGGAGCGATGGTATCCCAGTCGGGAGTCTTCTGTTCCAGCAGGGGTGGACACAGCAACTGGACCCCTGCAGATGGCTGACGTGCAGGCACCAAATAGCAGGGCACGTGGGCAGCAGGCAGGCAGCAGATGGCAGGGTGGAGCGTGCTCGGGGCTCCGGGGGGCAGGTAAATGGCCTTCTGGGCAGGAGCGTGGTCTTCTGTGTGTTGTTGCGTGGCCAGCTTGATACAGAGTGATTTGGCACGTGAAAAATGTGCACGTCAGCGTGAAATTTGAGGAAGGGCCCTTAGCGTGTAAGCGCGTCTGACGTTACATGCGTGGGTGTTTCCCACAACACGGGTGCATGTTTATTGTACACATGAAAAAACTGCACGTCCGAGTGTCACTGCGTGTGATTGGAGGGAAGGCCCTTAGCGCGCAGGCGCCTAAGTGACGTTGCACGTGTGAGCTGGCTTAAAACTTACGCGTAGGATGCCATTTTCTTGTACGTGCTTTTTGTGGAGAGCGAGCAGGTGATTATTGTACTTCTTGTCGGTTCACACGCGATTACTTGACAACGGTTCCAGTTCGTATTCCCTGTTTCCTCAGACAGCGTTCAATTCTTCTTTTGGCTGGGGTGTTCCCAACGCGCACATGCGCGTCTTTTTCACGTTCTTTTTCCAGGCAGACGGTGAGTCGCGCACGTATTTACCTGCTGTGGTAGCCCCCGTGTGTCGCGTTCCCCTTCATAGGTCATTGTAGGCTGCGTGTATCACGGGTACGCTTATTTTTGTGTTTCTGGGTGCCACAGCATAGTGCGGGTTAATTTTTCCACGCACGTGGTCTACCAGGGGTTGAGTGCACGTTTGATATTGTTTTCGGGGTGCCTGTGCATTGCGTGACCCGTCATCTTCCGGCAGGGGTCACAGACAGCCTTGCTAGAGCACTAGGGTACGAATACCATCTAGTACCCTACCCCTTGAACCCCAATTGCCCAGGACAATTGTTTACTGCAACTCCCATACGCACAACAACATCAGTGCCATGGTTGGGAGGGGACCAAGCAGTAAGGGAGGCAAAGGTGGCCGAGTTCAAAGAGGTGGGCGAGGTGGGCGCGGTAGGGGACATGGCCAGGATGTTCAGGGTGGCCCAAGAGGCCAGTGTGTGGAGGACCAATCGGGGACACCTATGCCCCCACCCCAATGGGTCGGGGAGATGCAGCAGACACCATCCAACCTCAGGCCTTGTTAAATGCCCCCATATTGTCAACTGGACCGGCACAGGATGACTCCCAGGCTGACTTCCGTGTCACCAAGTCTAAGCCGCGTGTGGTGGTGAAAGTTGCTGTCATCAGGCCACGTGGATCTGGGGCAGCAATGTCATCTGCTGCCCCCAGTAGCAGAGTAGGGGCAGCTGCAGCTCAATCGACCCCAGCTCCAAGTCTCCCAGCCAGGATAGTGTCGGTCCAAGTCCATCACACCAAGGTTGGTCCTGCCAGCATCACCCTGCAGCCAATGCCTGCAGTGAGACCTTTGGTCATTGTGCCTTTGGAAAATCCTAGTACCCAGTCCACCTGCGCTTCTGCCCCTACCAACCAGAGCGGCGTAAACCACTCAGGATCTGCACCACCTTCCAAGAAGAAGAAGGGTGCTCTTGCACTAAAGGCTGGGATCCCAGACACGGCTACACAGTCCGGCATGTCAAGGAAGCCTAGCTTCAATGACGCCGAACTAGATGCACTTGTGGGCTATGTGTTGGCCCATAGCCACAAAATGGTGGTGACTGCAGGGTGCAAGACTATGCCTGCTCAACGTAGGGCCCACTGGCAGACCATCGCGGACCACATTAGTGCCCTTGGATTTGTGAGGCGCACAGCTGATGATTGCTACAAGCGGTGGAATGACCTGAAATGCAGAGCAAAGAACAAGCTGGCTTCCAATCATGCCTCTACTCTGGTGACTGGCGGTGGGTCTCCGCCAGAGGACAACCAACTCACTGAACATGAGTCTGTCGCTGGAACCTTCGTCACAGAGGAACAGATCGGAGGCGTGGGAGACCTACCAGATCTTGAAGCATTGTCCTGTGAGTGCCCATGCATATGTGTGCAATCCATGTGTGTGTTGTTTGGGTGATGTGTTCTGATTGACTGCCAGGTGAGGCTGTGTAGTCATGACTGGTATGGGTCACCCATGTGGTTCCTCCAAACCATTCCCCAGCCTTGGGTTTGGGTATGACAGTATCCCTTCGGACCACAGTAGCCAATTTGCACCAGACTACTGCAGTTGCCCTTCAACCGTCATCTTGCAACAACATTGTTCACAATGTTTTCCTGTTCATTCAGCCTGATTGTTTCAATCCTTGCCATTTTTACGACGCATTTTTCTGCCCTACTGCCACAAATGTGACATACTTCTGTCATAGATTACACCCCACAATGGGCCACATTTATTACCTTGTTATGGGAATGATTTAACCATTCAGGCTGATTGAGTAATTGCCTGCACACAATAATTTAAGGGCCCTGTTTGAATGTTGAACATGACTGTTGTCTTCTGTAATGTTCCATCTGCCTGCCATCACTGCATCAGTGAACACTGGATCAGTTGCAGCGTGTAGCACATGCCTATTTTGTAACACTATTTTGCATGTTGTATCGCATGATGTCCATCTCACATGGATGGGTGACAGCAGAGGCGTTGCTAGGTTTGTAAAAGATCCGGGGCTAGAGCCCATTGCAAGTTTGGACGTCAGTTAACTACATGGTATCAAAACGATCGTGGACGCAGGAGCTGTCCGTTGGAATGTGTTCTGTGATCCCAGTTCCATTGCAGCCTGGGCCACAACCATAACTTGCACAATCACCAACACACTACATGCACCCTTGCACCCCACAGAGGCATTCACTCTGCATATATGCTGCACATACATCCACCCAATGCACATATATCCACCACTGGCCACACCCATTACTTGCACGCACACACTCCACTCGCTCTCTCACACTTCAAATATCATCCACACACTCCATAGACACATACTGTAAATATACTGCACATACACCCACCTACTGAGCTTATAATATATCCACACACTACACTCTACCCACACCAATAACATACACCCTCACACTACGTGCATCCTCGCACTCCACAGACGCATTCACTCTGCACGTATACTGCAACATACACGCATCTACCCACTGCACATATAGACATACACTGGCCACAGATATAAGCTGTGCCCATACACTACACACGCACCCTCACGCTTCACATGCATCCCCATAGCGGGCTTTAAGTGAGATTAAAAAAATTGAGGGTAGGGGGGCTAACCAGTCATGGGACATGACCTGAGAAGTGTAAGTTCTGTGAACCTCAGGCATCTACAGGACCCTTATAAGATGTGGGACCAATGAATATAAAGGAAGGGTCTAAGAGACGTGGTCGATTGTTCATAACCCATAAGTCTGATTCTTATCCAAACGACCTCTAGCCATCTCCTTAAAGGATTCAACTTTAGGACGGTTACTTTCTACAATGCCTGCTTATTTCTGACGGCGATCCCGCCCCATAAATTACTCCATGTTTAAAAGGGTGGCAGACAGACCGTCCTTCACAATTCGACATCAGAGGTGAATGATTATTGCAGTGGGGCTTCTACGGCTCAAATTAACATGTTATTGTTTCTGACCTTGCAGCGCCTATATTCTGACCTTGCAGGCAGCCTGCTCTTGCAACACTGGGACTGCAGACTCTGCTCTGCTGATGCGCCTCTTTTCTGACCTTGCGGGCAGCCTGCTCTTGCAACACTGGGACTGCAGACCCTGCTCTGCTGATGCGCCTCTATTCTGACCTGTTCCAGCACTTGGCCTGCAGAGTCTGCTCTTCTGGTGCACCTCTACTTTCTGACCCTGCACACAGCCTGCTGTTCCAGCACTCCCAGAGATTGGCCTGCACAGCCCCTTGGCCCGCAGCATCAGTGCACCTATGCCCCATAGGTGCTATTTCCGCCCCCTGATTAGATTAAAAACAATCAACACTGGGCAGCGACACCAGTGCCTTGTCTCACTTTCAGAAGGGTTTGGCAATGAGGGAACCTGTTTCTTGTGGAATATTCTAGCTCATTCCCGGTGGATCACGGGGAGGCATGCAGGTGCTCAGTCATGGGGTGTAGAAAGGGGAGATTGCTATGTCCTCTAATGACACAGCAAGAGGCGCTTGATTTTCCTGGGACACTCTGTCTGGGAGAGGGGTAGTGGGAAGTACTCATCTCTTGCCGCCCAGTGGGAAAAGATATGTACACATTACGTAGTCCGGGTGGTTATTCTAAAAAAGGACTGTGTATTGACTTCAGGAACACTCGGGGTTGAACTCTAACATTTCATTACATAATACAACCTCTCGTGCACACAGCTTATCTCAAACACACTACACACACAGGGCGAGAGAGAATTTCACTCTGTGGTATTTACCCAAAACAGCAGAAAGATCTGCCTACAGAAGCACACATCAGCGAGCAACGTGCACCGTTTCTCTTTGTGCAGAAAGACACATCACTGAAAACATTGCACCATTTCTTCTTCTGTACAAAGACATAGCACTGTGCATCTAGCATCATTTGTCATTCTGCACAGGCACACAATACCGAACACCTAGCACAATGCTGCCTTGTGTACAATCACATAGCACAATTTCTCCATCTGCACACAACACCTAGCACCATTTCTCCTTCTGGAGAACCAAACATCACTGAACACATCACATCATTTCTTCATCTGCACAAGAACACAGCACTGATCACCTGGCATCATTTCTCCATCTGAACAAAGACATGGCACTGGGCATCTAGCATCATTTCTCATTCTGCACAAGCACACAACACTGAGCACCTAGCACAATTTTCCCTTCTGTACTTTCACACAGCACAGAGCACCTGACATTTTTTTTTCTCCTTCTGCACAAGCACACAAAACTAAGCATGTACCACCATTTTGTCTTCTGTAAACGCACGCAGCACTGAACACCTAGTACCATTTTGCCTTCTGTACAAGCACACAGCACTGAGCACCTAGCACCATTTTGCCTTCTGTACAAGCACACAGCACAGAGCACCTAACATTTTGTTTTTCACCTTCTGTACAAGCACACAGCACTGAGCACCTAGCACCATTTCTCACAATCACTCTGTGAAAGAAGACAGCCAGTGCCTCTTTGCTGGATTTCTGTAGGGGCCATCGTGAAGTTACACCTCATTTGTTAGAAGATAGTAAAAGGCAAGCATTTAAACATGACTTACGCACTTCCATGTATTGCAAGATGGCAGACGCTTTGTGTGCACCAATGCTATTTCTACACCACACTGTTATATCTCCGAGCGTCAGCTGTACTGCAAAGGTGCCATAGATGCCAGATAGAGCATGGCATGAAAGTCGCCATAAACTAGTACTGGATCTTTAGACAACCAAACCCTTTTGAATTCTGGAATTTGAGTTTCACATTCAAAACAGAACTGTCTGATGCTGACCCTCACGGCATGGGCCATATGGCAGCTTTGCCCTGTTACTCATCACATTTGTGAAATGGAGTTCGTGATTTTTGTTTCACTCTATCTTGACTGTCACTATGGGTAACATTCCTTTTGCATTTTACACAGAACTGTGTGCACCAGCACCTTTCACAATCCAAGAGGGGCACAGTCGCTTTGCTGGAGCTCTGCAGGGGCTTTGTGACATTACACTTTGCTTGAAACAAGAAAGTAAAAGACAGACATGCATTATAACATCACCCGAATGCTGAGGGAGCGCTTGACATTCTCTTTTGAAAGGTCTATGCAAATGGCCGTCAGAGTGCTTCGAAGCAATACCTACCAATGACAATTACACGCTTTGCGAATTCCTCATAACGTACATGAGACTCAAAAATGTGTGGCAAGTGGTGCATGGTTCTACATTTTATCATCATTCTGGTGACTGGTTTTATTTATATTTGTCACCCAATCAGCCAAGGACTTGCGTTCCACGGTTATCAATCTGTAAAAAATCAACTTTTAAAAACAACGTTGGACTCGGATCAAATTCCAAATGTAGGCCTTGCAATTGCATATATTACCTACCTTACCAAGGTGCGCATGTCATGGGGCCCAGCCTGGCGGGCGGCGGCTCTTAAATTCTTCACAGAGAGGCTGGTTGGGAAGGGTAGATGACGGCCGGGGTCAGGTCACACAGAGGGGGGCTGGCAGCTCGAGCTCTGAGCAGAGAGCACCACTGTCTGCAGGCACGGTGGCGTCTTTCACACTTGCTTCTGCGCAGAGGGAGAGACTCTCAGGGCACGTGACGTGCATTTGGGCCTGGGCTCGGCTCCCTATGCGCAAGCGCAGCCTGTGGAAAGTCAGCATCAGCAGCACGAGTAGATGCAGGCTGGCAGCCCAGGAGGCAGCGATATTCGTGTGTGTTTTGGATTCTCAAATCTAACGAACGTTGCTGCCTCCTGGCCTGCATCTACCCATGCCGTCAATGCCGTGTGATGACAGGCATCATGTTCGGGGCTAGCCTTTGGTTGTAGCCCCCTGATCTTCATCCGGGGCTACAAGCGAAGGATCCGGGGCTATAGCCCCTCTAGCCCCCCCTAGCGACGCCCCTGGGTGACAGTACTTATTTCCTACCATATGGCTGTACTTCTGAAAAGTACCATGGCTATGCTACATGCCATCTGTGTGCTGGCATGTGTCATGTATGTGTATTGAACATGCCACTCACAGGCTAATGTGTGATGCCAGTGCTATCCAGCATGCAGAAAATGTGTTGCTTTTCCATCTTGGAGTCCTCAGTGTCTGCTTTTTGCCTCCCATTCCAACTCATTGACAGTGCATGCATGCCAGGGTTATAGTCATGTGGGACATGTGTAATTTATGTACTGGATCTCTGGCTTGTCAGGCCTATGTGTGTGCTATGGTGCTCATGCCTGTTTCCATTTGTTATCTTTCATGCTTTTGCAGGTGATGAGGCACTTGATGCTGTTGAGGGGGAGGAGATGGTGCAGACCCAGGAGGAATCACAGCCACAACCGGGCACCACTGGAGGACGTGGGGTAGTGGTGGGTAAAAACCCATTTGTCCTACAGACCATGCTGTCCATGGGTGTCTCTGGGTACACCTCTGCAGAACTCTATGAATCTGGTGCTGAATCGGACAGTGAGACATATGTGACATCGCAGGTGAGTGTTTCTGGCAGAGATGCTGTTCTGTCCAACCCACCTGCACCGGGGGTAGACCCCTCTATGGGGATGTCAGTGTTGGTAACTCCGCCTTTGGCGGATACGGATGCAGGGTCACACTCCACAACATTTGCTCGGTTCCTGGGCCAGCAGATCAAAGGGGGAATGCAGTCCTGCAGCCTCAGGCAGTGCCAGAACAGCAAGGTGCAGATCGCCTTCCCCCAAACAGGTGTGGTGCCCGCCAACACGGTGGCCGTGGCAATACTGTCTGGGAGAACTTCATGTACAGTATAGCAGCACAACAGGGAGCATTGTGTGAAATGATGGCTCAGGCAATGGAAGGGTGACCACTTCCATTCTCCCCCCTGAAAGGCAGATGGAGCTCCAGCAGCAGGCAACAGACTCTGTTTGCCACTCACACAGGGAGGACATGTTGGCGTCCAACAGGGACTGACAGGCCGGACTGGAGACTGCGCAAAGCCATATCTGTAGAGTCACAGGCCCACAGGGAAGCCCTGAGATTAGAACACCAGTTCCTCAGGGATACTCTGGGTGAACTTGAGGCTTCCCAAAATTTTAGGTCAGAACAGCAGCTGGAGCAGCTCACACGTTCACTCTCAGCAGAGCTCCAGGCAACCCGTGCGGAGATCTGGGCATCACGCAAGGCCATGCAGGTAGAAATGCGGGCTACCCGTGAGGTGCTGAATGGGGATCTCCGTACCATCATCCTGCAGAACGAAACCTTCCACACCCGCATGCTTGCTGCCATGGAGGACAATACCAGGGCTTTGCGTGGGCTGCCTCCCATATCACGGCCACCTCCTGATGTAGCAGCAGAGGGTGAAGAGAGCGACGGCAGTTCTCCCACTGTAGCGTAGCTGTGCAGGCCATGAGCCCATGGAGCTATTTTCTTTTCTCAACATCCACGCATGTGGGTGTTGGTGTGCACCCTGTCCTCGAACCTCCTGGGTGCCCCCCTCTCCCCCTGGTCCACACATGGCCATTTCTTTTTTTATATATTTCTTTTTTTACAGTGTGTTGCTTTGTGTAGCTCCCCTGGGCATCAACTGTGTATTCCATCTGGGCACATGCAGGCTTGTCCTGTCTTTGGGTTAGATGCTTGGGTTCCTGACACACACACCCCTCCTGCTTCCCCTTTCCATGGGCTTGCAAAGGGTGTGGCCAAGTGACAGTAGCTTACACAGTGACATTGGGCTCCCATGAGCTGTGTGGGCAGTCTGTAGTCAAAACTGTGTGTACATCCCTAGTGGGGATTGTTGTTGGATTCTACACTGCATGGTGTATTGATATGTGCTTGTGCATCCATGTCTTTCTCCTTATTCACATGTACCTTCTTCATGTCTTCACATGGCCGTCTCCTTTGCAGATGCAGTTCATGTTGTATGCAGTACACTCACACATTTGCCTGACAGCAACAATCTGCAGTTGGAAGGGGTTGATGTGCTGGCTTAGTCAGGTTGTGAGACTTGCACTACTTTAATTTTAGACTGTCATATATTGCCACTGTTTCATCCTATGTTGCTGTTTTGTTTTGCTGGTAAGTATTTGTTCATGTGTGCTATTTCTTATTGATTACTGGGAGCATATTGTATGTGGCCTGTTTACATTAGAGACAGTGCACTTTGTGACACTTGTGTCATGTGTTATGCATTCATTTGGTTGCTTTCACATTGCATGCCATGCCATGGTGTGTTGGGTAGCTGAGATGGGGAGGGGTTGGGTGACATGGCACTATTTTCATATGGTATTTTGCAAGGGGGTAGTCATTCATGCTGCATGAATGTGTGTCTTTTTGTTACACAGCATTGGTTGTCTTTAAGTAGGTAGGGATGCACACAATGTAACACTTCCAGGTGACCAATATCAGGCTGGTATGGTTGTGACAGTTCACTGTCCCTTATGTCATCATCATTGATTGTCAGCTGGTATGTGCCAGGGCTGTGTGCACTCCAGAGGGGTAGGATTTTAGGTGAAGTAATTAGCCACCAGCTGGGTACGGGCTGCCTCACCATGTGCCCTTTCACCTCCCATGCGCAGCGGCCGTGCATGTGGTTGGGGATGTGGGGGCACCACCATGTCCACCGGCAGGCCCCGGCGGGTTGCAACATTGTGCAGGACACATGCTGCCACTATGATCCTGCACACTACTGGGGGCGCATATAGCAACTGCCCACCAGAGCGGTCAAGGGACCGAAAGCGTGACTTGAGCACTCCAAATGTGGGCTCCACTATGCCCCGGGTTGCAATATGGGCTGTGTTGTATCTTACCTCGGGTGGTATGGTGGGGTTCCGAATTGGCGTCATCATGTAGGTGCTCAGAGGGAAGGCACTGTCCCCTGGGGAGGTGATGATGGGTATCATTAGTGGGGTTGCCACATTACTCAGTATCTGACATGCATGCATGTGCAGAGGCATTTATACTCACCAATCAGCCATGTGTCGCCATGCCGCCCAGCTTCAAGGTCCCGGTTTAGGGGTGACATTCTGAAAATAAACATATCATGGGTGGACCCTGGATAGTTTGCATATACTGAGGTGACGATTCCCTCGGCATCACATACTACCTGCACGTTGATGGAATGCCAGTGCTTGCGGTTTCGATAGATGTGCTCAGTTGCCCTGGGAGGACGTAGAGCCACATGGGTGCAATCAATGGCACCTAGCACTTTGGGGAAGTGTGCCCCCCCGTAAAAGTCCTGGACGGCAGCCTGCCTTTCTGCAGGTGTTCTGGGCATGTATATTTGCCTGCGGACTGAGGGGCGTGCAGTCATGATGGCCAAACCTGGTGTAGGCAGCATTACTGCGTGGCCTGTGACACCCCCCCCCCACTATGGCACTTGTCTGCTGAAATGAACCAGTAGCCAAGAAGTGCAGTACATTGAGCACCTTTTCCAAGGGGCTCAGTGCTTGGGAGCACAGGGTGGGTGATATGAGGTCATCCTCCCACTCACTCACCAGGTCGAGTATTATGTGTGGTCGAAACCTGTACCTCCCATACACCTGATCATCAGGCATCCCAAAAAGGCTGGTTCTGGGTAAAAAAAGGCAGGGCCTGGCTATCCTCCTCCTCCTGCGGTGTCCCACGACCACTGCTGCGAGGAACGGTATATTCATCATAGCGTCTGAGCTTGTTTGTTGTTTGCGCGCACTGTATGCTGCGCGGGGCCGCTTACGCCTGCTTCCTGCTGGCGCACGTGTTTCCGGATTAGCGCGTCTTTTTTGGCGCACGCCTTTCCCTTGTTCGATTCCATGAATACGTGTTGTTGGAGCGCGTGTGGGCATTGTACCCCATTTCGCGTGTTACGCCCTGTGTTCTGCCCACTTTTGTTGTCTGCGCTCTGCGCTATGTGCGTTTTCGCTGTGCGCATAGCGCACGCCATTTAATGACGTGTGCGCCCGCGTGCGCCACCCACGATTTTAGCACACATCCCAGGATTTTCACGCGCACTGAATTCCATGAATCGATGTGCGCGGCTTTGGCATGCGCGTGCTGCGATTTTCACGCTTGCGCTGCGATTTTCACACTTGCGCTGCGATTTTCGGCGCACATTAATTCCATGAATCGGCCTGCATGTGTCACAGTTTATTCACGTCCCGTTCTCAAGACAGGAAGTGAACACCATTACACAATCCATTCCAGATATTAGAAAGAATCCGACAGGGTTCTATAAAGAGATAGAATCTGTTTTGTAGTCATCAGTATTTACTTTGAGCGATATAGATTTGTTATTTCCCATGCTCCTACCTGTTGATTTGTGGAAACAGATTAGGACTGTAGACGATGTACCAGGGTTAGAAGACACATGGGTTAATGTAGTTCGATTAGATAGAGAAAGGCCAGCTGGCGAGAGACCGCCACAGGTAATACTGACTTTGCCTGATAGAATAGTCACGAAACTAAAAGCTATAATTCCTGAAAGAAGGATTAATTGGGACAAACTTACTGCTTGTGTCCAAGGGAAGTCTGATGGAGCTACCGAATTCTTTCTTCGGTTCGAACAAGTGTTTTCAGATTTCAGTGGACAAGATTTGAGCACAGAGTCTGGGAAAAGATTATGGTCCTCATTAGGACCCTGGCGTTAAGGGGTTAATGGCGCCGTAAAAGGTGTCGCCGCCGTTTAACCCTTAAGGCCTGATTATGAGGCCCCTTTGCGGGACCCGACCTTAACGGCTGGTCTAGACCAGCCGTTAAAGTAGGGGCCCGCAAAGGGACTCTCGAGGTAAGGACGGTACCGTATTTACCGCCTTCCCCATTCCCATTATGCCCTATGGGGCAAAAATGGGAATGGGGAAGGGCCATGGTGGCATGGGGAATTACCGCCCGCCAACCTTGGAATGGGGTGTTAATTCCCCATACCGCCATGGCGGACTCCGGCATCGACCATGGTGCTAATAGCACAATGGTTATCCGCCGGAGTCCTAATGAGGGCCTATTTGTAGATACATTTGTGTGTGGATTGTTGCCTGACATCCAATCGCAAATTATGTCTTCTGAGAGCGCTTGGCAAGCTAAGTCTCAGTCTGAAGTGTTGCATATGGCTCAATACTATTAGAACCAAGTCAATAACGAAAAAGAGAGAATTGAAAAGAGAAAGGGAGACTTGAAAACAAACGTTTTATTACAACAAATTGTTAGAGGCCCTAGAGGGAGTACTTCACAATTTAGGGGACAATATGCTCCACAGGGTAATGTGTTGATGGGTCCTGTGCATGTGAACCAATGTGCTTATTTCAGACAAGAGGGTCATTGGCGAGCACAATGTCCGATCCTCCACCATAGGTCGAATAACGCATTTCGTAACATGGGTAGATGATCCAAAGGCCGCCCTGGGGCAGGGGGTCCTGGTAGAAGTCAGTTTTCTCAAAATTTGCAACCTTTTTCACAGGATAATCAGTCACCAAGTGTGGATAATAGAACCATTTTTGATCATCCTTCTGCTGCATATCTCTCTGAAGACCTTCCTTTTGATGATATTCTGTTTCACTAGGATTGCCCGAAGCAGGGTTTGTAACCGACGCCTATTTCCGTTAATCCGAAAGGTCCCTACGTAGAAATGATAGTGGGAAATAGGAAACATCTATTCTTGATAGATACAGGAGCACAGAAGTGTTCCATTGACCATTCAGGGGTTCCAAACATTCCACTGTCAGGGCAAACCAATGTTTCTGTAGGGTTTTCTGGTACGCCAGTAGTCTGTCCAGTTTCTTCGCCGGTACCGATTACATTGGGTCCATTCACAGACCACTGTCCATTTCTTTTGACTACGAACTGTGGAGAGAATTTGTTGGGGTTGAATCTGTTCAAAGAATTAAATGCAGTAATTCATTGTTCTTCGGATGGAGTGCGTTTGACAAATTCACCACAGCAATTTTCTGTCTCTCAGTTCTTGACTAGACCTTTGCCACCAGAACTTAGTGATGTTCCTGAGTGTTTATGGGCAATTGATGACAATGGTGTCGGTGTTCTACAAATTGAGCCTGTTAAGATCATTTTGAAACATGGAGTAAAGTTGCCACGTATTCCTCAGTATAAGATTTCGGTTGATGGTGAGCAAGCTTTGAAATGCATAGTCTCTGATTTTGTGCATCGTGGGGTAATTGAGGAAATTGCAGGTAGTTTTTGCAATAGTCCGATTTTGCCTGTGTACAAGAAAGGCAATAATGCAATTCCTTTTTGTTTCATCATTGATTTACGTGCCATCAATAAAATTGTTGCTCCACAATTTCCTATTGTGCCTGATGTGACGACAATAATAACCATGATTCCAGCTCGTGCTACTCACTTTAGTGTTGTAGATTTTAAGAATGCTTTCTTTAGCATTCCTATAAACAAGGACAGCATATATCTGTTTGCGTTCACCTTATGGGGACGCACGTTTACATTTACCCGTGCGCCGCAAGGATACACGGAAAGTCAGAGCATTTATAGTAGGGCTTTGAAAGAGCAGCTTGATACATTCGAGTTGCCCACCACTTGTACACTGCTTCAATATGTAGACAATCTACTTTTAGCTGCTGATTCAGAAAGTGCCTGTAAGGAGGGCACCGTGTTGTTGCTTAATCACCTAGCAAAACATGGACACAAACCTTCACTCAAAATGTTTCAGTATTGTCAACAGGAGGTAGCCTATTTAGGCTATCACCTGTCAAAGAAGGGAAGAAGGTTGACGCCTGAGCGGATAAAAAATAATTTCTAGCATCTCTGTCCCAAATACACAGAAGGAAGTCAGAGCCTTGATAGGAGTGGCTTCTTACTGTAGGCAGTGGATCCCGAACTTCTCGTTAACGATTAAACCAATGTTGGCTTTGACGAAGAAGGGCATTTCTTCGCCATTGCTGTGGAACTTAGAACACAAGCAAGCGTTTGATCTGCTCAAGACTGCACTGTGTTCAGCACCAGTTTTGGGCACACCAAATTATGAAAAGACCTTCCTGTTGTATGTGGATGAATGTGATGGATGTGCTTTGGCTGTATTAACGCAGGAACATGGAGGGAAGAATAGGCCATGCGGCTACTTTTCTTCCGCCCTTGATCCTGTTGCATGCGCTTTGCCAAGATGCTTGAGAGTTGTCGCTGCTGCTGCTGCGTCTATAAAACAGAGCAAGGGTATGGTAGTAGGCCATGCTTTAACCCTGATGGTACCTCACTCTGTAGATGTTCTATTAAACTGAACACAAACTCAACACCTCACCTCCGCATGATTAATAAGATACGAATTGATCTTGTTTGCACTGCACATTAAAATTCAGAGGTGTTGCGTACTGAATCTAGCTGAACTTTAACCTTTCCCGCAAGGTACTGCTTGCAGTGACGAAGCGTCACATGACTGCCTCCGCACCACAGAGCAAGAGACTAAAGGCAGAATCGATTTAAAAGATACTCCTTTGAATAACCCACAACGGGAGCTGTTTTATCCACGGCTGCTTATGCAATCACCACATTGAGCACGATTGTGGAATCCAAAAGAATCATGCATAATTCCGCACAGGCCGCAGCGATTATAACATTGACTCGAGCTTGTGAACTTTCCGAAGGGCTTAGAGTAAATATATATACTGATAGTCAGTATGATTTTGGGGTGGTTCACAACTTCGGTAGACTTTGGGCAGAACAAGGTTTCTTGACCTCACATGGAACTAAGATCCAATATGGCTCCTTGATAGTACGGTTGCTCTCAGCGCTTGCACTCCCCACTCAGTTAGCAATCATGAAATGCGCAGCGCATCGGAAAATCATAGATGATGTGGGAAAAGGGAACGCTTTCGCTGACCAGATAGCCAAACAGACTGCCACTGATCTCTTTTCAGAAATGTATACTTCAAGGGAAGCCACAAATGTTTGTACTTTGGATGAGGGTATTGAATCTGTAAAGAATATTCAAGCTGATGCCACACTAGAAGAATCTAAACAATGGGCTGAGGGTTTGGCAAGATTGGATGATGACGGGTGTTGGGTGGACAAGTTAGAAGGAAAATGGTTGCTGCCAGATGCGTACATTACAATGATGGTCGTAATGGCTCATGGTCCCACCCACATTTGTGCAAGGAAGGTTTCCAAAATGTTACAAAGTGTCTGGGTGCATGATAAAATATCCAAAATAGCTGAACGTTTTGTTCAGATTTGTATGATCTGTCTACAGCATAATATGGGAAAGGGCACATCGACTCCTAGGGGTAGTTTTGGTCCACCTTCTGTCCCCCTTGAGGTTATACACTTTGATTTCATTGCAACGGAGCGCTGTAAAAATGACAAGTATGTCTTAGTTGTTATCTGCGCCTTTAGTAAATGGGTTGAAGCCTTTCCTGTTAAAGATGCCACAGCAATGACAACGGCGAAAACCATGCTTAAGGAATATTTTCCTAGGTTTGGTTTGCTAAGGGTCATCTGGTCGGACGATGGTCCACATTTTATCGCTGCTGTAATCCTGCAGATATGCGCGGGATTACAGATCGATAAAGGGTTCCATTCGGCTAGACATGCTCAGAGTGCTGGTTTGGTAGAAAGACACAACGGCATAATAAAAAACAAACTTGCTAAGACGTGTGCCAGCACCAAACTGAAATGGCCGGACGCCTTACCGATCGTGTTGTTATTAATGAGAACAACCCCACAGACTAAGACTGGGCTCTCCCCATTTGAGGTGCTTATGGGTAGGCCAGCTAACATTTGGAACCTACCTAAGCTGAGATATTTGCGGGACATTGAACATGTACTTCTTTCCGATTACTGTGGCCGGTTAACTAAAAATCTGTATTTGATTTATCAACAGGTGCGAGAAGCCCTCCCAGTAAAATATGCGGGTCCAGGTCACAGCATACAGCCTGGAAGCTGGGTGCTGATCAAATCATTTAAAAGAGCATCCTGTCTTGCACCGCGTTGGAGGGGCCCACATCAGGTCCTATTGGCTACACAGACAGCTGTACGAGTGAGTGGATGAAAGCATTGGATCCACGCGTCACATGTCAAGAGGATTCCCTTCCCTTTGCCACACGATACAGAAGACACAGAAATCCCTACCTGTACTGCTCCCAGCGATCATGTAGCATCGAGCAGCATCGAGAGTGCTTCGGAGACTCTCCATGAGCCCGTGGGGCCTGGGGAAACAGCCGCTTTATCTCCTCACTCTCCTACAGATTCCTTTTCACCATTATCTGTCACAAATCCACCACTTCCATCAAGAAGCACCGACACGTTGTTCGCATATCACACAGTACCAGGAGTCATGAGGTACGATATGCGTCCACGGAGCTAGACTTACTGCACGGTTCGGCTGTGCCACCAGGAAAAATCATCGCAGGGCTTGTCTTTTGGCCCCGTTCTTTTGCACGTAAGGAATTCTGTTGGCTGGGTTTAGGGAAGGACTAAGAAAACGCGCGATCAGGAGATCACCAGCAAATAAACTCTGGAGTTTTTTCGTTTAAAGAAACAATGCCTGCAACCGCTCCCACTCGTACAGAACAAATAAGTGACTGTGTAACTGATTGTAACAATGGACAATCGAATGCGTGGTCCCCGAAAACGTATTGTTGTCTTGTGATTATGTTAACCGGCTTCACAATAGTAATTGCCTTCGGATTCTGGTATTTGGAAGAAGTACATCCGCTTGAAATTCCTTTGCCTACTGAAAATGTACCTACTGCTTCTACACCTTTCGTGCATCTGCACACTCTATCTTCTAGAGACTCCCAGCATAGACAGAGTTACCACAACACTTTATTACTCATAATGAATGCCACACATGCCATTTTTAATAGGTCTAATTGTTGGGTCTGCTTGCATTTACGGCAACACGGAGACAAGGGGTTGGGCTGGTATATTCATCCTTTACCTTTGACTACTGCATGCTATGTTTCTTTAAGGGCACTATTCTTTGGCCGGTGGAACGATAGCATCTCAGGGAACTTTGATGGAACGAATTTGAATGATTTCGAGAAACGAGTTCTAATGCCCCTGGGATGCTCACTTTTTGCAAATAGGAGCAAGCTTAATTTTGCTTCTATGAGGCCTTCTGATTGACTGTCTCGTCCTTTTCAATCTTTGATCTCTTTCAAGATGGCTCCTATAGGCAATAGGGATGCCATACCACTTTCCTACACTGTTAACCACAGCCCCGATTCAGTCTCTTTCTGCATACAGAGGAATGGTACTCAGTCAATGGGTGATTTCAAGGGCTGCGCCAAGGTTGCGAACTTGACTAGTGAGGACAGACCTTTGTCTGTAGGCGAACCTGTGTACTTTGTTTGCGGTAATGAAGCTTTCCCATGGCTACCTAGGAATTGGCAGGGAACCTGTTATTTAGGGATTCTGTTACCGGGGTATTCATAGCAAGCACCATAGAAATCTCTAAGGCTCGTCCAAGGCGGGACGAGAATGGCGATACTTCAGCACAACTTCTGGGTGATTTAGCTAAACCCTTTGTACCTTTTTGGGGGCAAATATAGAATTCAGAGGATATCAGAAGACTAGCGAGAGTACTGGAGAGGACAATCAACCGGACCACTGACATACTCTATAACATGACTTTAGAACAGAAAGCGATAAGGTTAGTGGCACTTCAGAACCGGATGGCATTAGACGTCATCCTGGCTGAGCATGGTGGAGTATGTAAATTAGTGGGGTCTGCTTGTTGCGTTTTTGTGCCAGATTCCTCCCCAACCATCTTTAAGGCAATACAAAATCTGCACGTCCTTAGTTCAGAAGTGCATGTTCCCGAGGGAAACTGGGATCTTAGCGCTTGGTTCTGGGACTTCTTACGATCTTGGGGATGGAAGCTACTCTCAGTCTTGCTGATTATTTTAGGTATTTTGTTGTTTTTCTGTTGCTGTATACAGTGTCTTTCTGGCATATGTTGGGTGTTAGGAGGATGTTGTGCACAGACGATGGGAACATTAGGACACAAGGTACGCGCCCCGGAGAGAATGACAAATTAATTTGTGTTGAAAGAAATTTTGGTTTTAGACCTATGGCGATCGATATCTCTGATGATTGTGATTCAGGGTGTATGGACCTTGAGACGTGGAGTTACTCGTAAAGTGACTAGAACTAGTTTAGCGCTTGGCTTAGGCCAAAAGGAGGGTTTGTTAAACGGGAAATCATATTGCGCCTCCTTTCGTATATATATATATTGGCCTAAGCCCAGTCGCTCTGCGAAGAAAACCGCGTTGCAAAGTTCCGATTTTAGATCGACTTTACCGCCATTTTGGGATCGTCCGCCATTTTGATTTCTGTTCATATGTAATTCTGTGTTGTAAAATGGTGGACTATGTTTCCAACTTGTAACCGAGCTTTCCTGACCTTTGTACCCAAGTTAATGGTTAGACTGTCTGCAAGCCAAATGTTTAGACTAGGTAATGAGGCCTTGTCCCATACCTGACTTGTGGTTTTAGGATTGTCTGCATAATAAGCCTCATCCACGAACATACATCAACAACAATGTAATGCAAATATCGAACGTGGACACTGGCTGAACTGCATTGCGAAGGGATATGTGCCAAGGCTTACGGCTAAATCCTGGAATACACTGTTGCCATTGTAACTTGTTTGAATGTAAACCAAAGATAATCTGTGTACATATTGTTGTATAAGCCATAAGTGAACTCAGCACAAACTCTAGACCACTGATTATTAACTTGCAGAGGGTCTGGACATTATTACTGAAATTGTATAAATGTACGAATGTCCAGATGTCCAATACCTCTCACTTCTCACACCGAAGGGCTGGTATTCGCTGTGATGTACTGAGGGCCAGATAGCTATCTGATATTGTTCTTTGTAAACTCTTTATAAGCCTGTGTTTGGTGTATTTCCTTTTGTGGTACTCAGCCTCAATATTTCCGCTTGCTTTTACGATGTGTCCACAGGGATCAAGAAATCTACCCCAGTGTCTCCATTCCCATACATGTACAAGGCAAAACAACTGTATTCCACGCAGCCGTTATTCCGCGTCTGCCTGAAGAAACCACCACTGGCACAGACTTCCCTAGTTTCCCCTCATTAATACAAGAAGTTAGTCCCTGTCGACAAAATTCTCTCCCTTCAGACACTGGCAGGAAGAAACCTATACTCCCACACATTTGGTTGGGGATTGGTCATCTAATAATATCACACCCCAACAGCATCCTGAGAACCCACCGGAATATGTCCCTTGTTCGGAAATCACAATTGTTAGGGGGAGGGTATGTGAAGAATCTGAGGGAATCCTCACTTCTCCCCCCCTCCAATATACCTTCCCAGGTAGCAAGGAAAAGGCTGAAGCTGCCAGGTCCTGACCTTGAGGATGGATATGCAAAGGAGGACTAACTACAGAGAAAGGACCTGGAGAGGGAAGTGGAGGAAACCATGGATGAGACATGGCATCCCCCATTTCCCTTTGAAGAAATCCATGTATCCCCTTCATCCATTAAAAGCTAAAGCCATTCACCCCCCTAATTGCCCATTGACAGACATTATATCTCCTGGCACGGAGGTACTGAGACAAGGAAGAAGCAACTGAAACAGACTATGCGAATGACCATCAGCGGTCTAGTTGTTGGAAGACTAATCAGGAGAGCGGCCCGTTTAAATACCGGCCCTTCAGAAGGAGAAATGTCATAGGCGACAATCAGGGGAGTGAGAACCCTTGCAGACGGAGAGACTGGGACATAGAAGCCTGCTGCAGAGGACATGCAACGGCAAGCGTGGCTGAGGGCTGGCAAAACCCTGTACAGGACTGCAGTGAAAGAAGCACGCCGAGAGAAAGTTGGTGGTGAGAGCGGCATTCAGAAAGGAACACCAAAGCAGTCCAGGCAGAGCAAGTATCGCGGAGCTGTGTTTGGAGATGCGGTCCCCGAAAGCAGTTTCTGACCAAGAGGTGGAGTTGAGGAGAGCCGACAGGCGGACACACCGGGACTCTGGAAGCAAGCAGGACCCGTGAGAGGCTCTTGTGAAAGCCATGGAAAGAACCGGTGAGTCCGCCTTTCAGCATAGGGGGCCCTGGGTACGGTGAACATTTGGGAAACAGGAAGCTCAGTGTTTTTTAATAACGATTCAGATGAATAGGATAAAAGTATAACAACTAGAAGTTGGGAAAGCCTGGAAGCTAGCATTACCCAAGCCAGGAGACATTTGGCCTCACAAGTTTGGCGGTAACCCTTAAAAGCGCTGCCAATACCGCTCTGCCGGAGCATGAGCCGGTGCAAATAATGCTGACTGTAACATCAGCCGGTGCTGTTACAGCCGGCGCTATTACAGCTAGCCACAAACGGTGCGAACACAGCCGCATCACAAGTCCATGTTTGGAGGCATTAGCGCCGAAAACCGCCGCTAATACCACCGAAAACACAGTGCAGTTACATCCAGCTTCCAGCTGGAGGTAAATTAACACAGGTGCCTGAAATGAAGCCACAGGGGAGCCCAATCCACCCCAGCGTGCTACATAAGGCACACCCCTACCCCAAACACTGTTTCGCACACCTTGCTTCCATTAGCCACTGTGAGCTGGGATAGGCAGCTGCTCATGCTGCGGCTGGAAGTAGAGAGGCATGACAACCAGACCCGGGCACAGGGAGTACAAGGGGGTTTGATGGGAGGAGGAGAAGGAGAAGACCCTCACTGTAATGCCTCAACAGGGAGACCATAACAGAGCTGCTGACCACAATACAGCTAGTGAAGATAGTGTCTGTCCTACAATTCCTCGGAACTGGCACCTTCCAGCACTCAGTGGCCACGATGCATGGCATGGCACAGCCCACATTCTGCGCAGTGTGGGCCCAGATGCCTGAAGCCCTCCTGCGGCAATTGCAGCGCCACATCTCACTGCCTACCACCCCAGCCCGGGTCAATGCCGTGAAGGCACAGTTCTATGCCATTGCCCAAATGGCAAATGTGATTGCTGCCCTGGGCTGTACCCATGTTGCACTGGTGGTCCTCCAGGCCCATGAAGCAATGTACCGTGACCGCAAGCACCAACACTCCCTGAATGTGCAAGTGACCTGCGACCCCAACCTGATATCACCCACTGCTGTGCCTGCTACCCTGGTTCCACCCATGATGCCATGATCCTATGGAACAGCACATTGCCAGGATACATGGAGAGGCACAGAGGACAATGGACCTGGATAGTGGGTGAATATAAAATCCAGCTGACATGCGCTGTGAAGCACATTCCGAAATTGGGGCGGGGGGTGCAAATAACTACGCAAAGGATGGCATGACAAGCGAATGAGAAATAAGTATTTGAACACCTCATGCACCAACATCACAGTACAGTCCAGGGAGCATGCACATGTCGGATTTACCTGCATGGAGATGCTGATGGACACATACAGTAGCAACTACAAACACAACAATGACTACAGGTACCACAATGCAACATGCACTCACCAAAGCAATGGTGACAAATGGCCAGATTACCTCAACCAACAACAACCTTGCTAGTACCACAGCCATGCATGCATGTGCGCCCAACCCACAATGGCAACCCGGCGGACCCATATGCTCAGGGAGGGCCCATGGGAAACCCAGAATGCCACATGCACAGTGGAAATACACTGCCACATGACAGCAACCAAGTCAATTTAAGGAGATCAGGCTGAAGGCAGAGTGTGGCATGGAGGCTATTCCAGAGGGAGGCACCTGCTGAGGATAAAGAACTCAGTCCAAATCTCTGCTTAGAGAACCGGCTCACTCGCAGAAGGTTGGAGGTAGATGAGCAGAGGGCTCGGGAAGGACAGCATTTAGGTAAGCATCATAGCAGGTAGGTAGGTCCCAGGCCCCAGAAAGCCTTGTGGATGATGCAGAGGGTCTTGAACTTGATCCTTGCAGCCACGGGAGCCAGTGGAGAGATTACAGTGCCGTAGAGATGCGGTCCCTGGGCTTGAGGCCAAGAATAAGTCTTGCTGTTCTGGATGTGTTTCAGAGGCTGCAACGCTGAGGTAGGGAGGTTGAGAAAGAGGCTGTTGCAGTAGTCCAGCCTTGAGAGAACCAGGGCTCTGGAGACAGTGAGCCACTGGGGGAAGGTGAGAAAAGGAAGAGTACCTCTGAGGAGGTGCAGGTGGTAGTTGGACTTTTTAGAAATGTTAGAAATGTGAGTGGAGAAGGAGAGAGTGGAGTCGAAGATTAACTCAGGGTTTCTTGCCTCGCAGGTGGGTGCTGGCGCAGGGCCAAGGGAGGCCGGCCAGAGTGAGAGTGGGAAAGCAGGAGCAGGAGTCCCATTGCAAACCATCTCCGTCTTACTGGAGTTGAGGCAGAGGTAGTTTGCAGCACACCTTGACTGAATTGCGGACAGTCATATATGAGCGAGGTAGAGGAGGTGGCTGAGGGTAGTCTGAAGGAGAGTTCTGTGTCATCTGCATAACACTGGAAATTAGAGATGAAATTGGCAATCAGAGTCTCACAGGTGCCTGGCACCCTCACCAGTCCTCTCGCACTTGCCTCCAGGCCTGCACTTGCCTCATCGGTACTGCACTTGGTCAATGACCCATGAGAGTGTTATCTCTATCCACTTACCCCAGTTTTCCTGACTGAATGGGCGCACTTGGATTCCCCCGCCTCCCCTCTCCTGTACCGTCTGTGCACATGCACAATCTGAACGTACCATGCCTTGAAGATCGTCTGCAGAGGAGGTCCCAGACATGGACTGCACCCCTACCCCTCATTTCGCGGTACCAGGAGAGTACTCACCAAGGTATGTGACGTATGAGGAACAAATGAACCAACTAAGAGCTGCACTGGGGCTCTGCCCAGTGTACATCAGAAGATCCATACCTGTTGAAGCGCCCATAACCAGACAACCCTGGGCAGCACGGTACCGTATCAGACAGCCGTTCCAGCCTCTGATACGAAATGAAGAGTACCTACAGACGGTCCATGAAGAGACCCAAAGAGCCCTAATGGAAGGCCAGTGGAAATGACACAAGGGCCTGAACAGACTCGTGAATGAACAAAAGCGGCTATCGAAGAAAGCACGCCAGTGCGAGTAGCTACGAAAATAAGTGTAATGGATACAGAGAAGAGACAATGTTAAAACGTAAGGAAACGTTGCTACATGTCAAGATAGAATCAACCAACCAGTTAAATGTGTGTAAATAGACTTGGAACGCAAGAGGCTAAAGAAAACAATACTGCTTGCAATGCTTAGTAGAAGATTAGAGCCCCACGCCAACCATATATCTACCTCAATAAGACACATTATACAAGTGCGACTCCATTTTGTAAAAGAAGAAATGTACTCAGGCTGGCAGAGGCCTGACAGGCCAAGTTTCGTAACCCAGCCATAGGCAAGAGAAGGAGCGGAATCGAAACTCAACAAAGAGCGGCTCATGCCTAGGAAATTGAGGTCATCCAGAGAAAGGGAGGAGAGCGTCAGCTAACAAGACTCAAACTTCCGAGCGTACCAGCCTGCCCCATGAAGGTCAAGATCAGAGGGGCCCATGCAGGTGGCGAGGCCAAAACAGAATTAAATACACTAAAAGCTGGAAACTGAAGCAGATTCATGGTGAACTAGCATGTGATCAGCCAGGCGCGAAGATGTACCACCGCCTGATGTCACTCAGAACCCGAGGATGCCATTACTTTTCCTGATAAGAGGCTACAGTTTCGAGGACATACCTAGCCAACTAATTGACACATAGCCCAAGATACTGATTGATGGAAGGGAGGCAGGGTGAAACTTGGGATACCAGGCACCTTGGTGTCCATTCTGCATGCTGCTAATTAAAAGTGGAAATTTATGTCAAGGGGTGTAACCTGCCCAATCACAATGGACCAAGTTATCTGGGGTCCTATATATCATAGAAACAATGAGACGTTGTACTTGCAGTGACGTCTATCACGAGTGTTGTAGAGGGAGGGGTGTAGACGCCCACCCGATAAGAGTTATCCAATCCGCATGTTCCGTTATCATATACAGATATGGCACCTATACTTAAGTTACCTTTCCTAACCAATTATATTGCATGACGAGTTTTATAGAATTAGACATCAATGATGATGAATATTGCCTATAATAACTGCTGTTCAACTGAAGTTTGTGGAAGTTGGAGCGAGACAGAAGATCGCAACGATGCTGATTTCCATTTGTTTCCCTGTTTGATGTACTTGTCATTAAACAGACGTCCCTTTGCCAAACTACTGAGTCCTTATTATTGAGTCGTGTTGGAGTAAGTGAATCCTGCACCCCCATCCCTCACATGGTGCAGCTATCCTGTTTTACAAGTACTAGAGGGTGAGCACTGATCTATGAGCCCGTCGGTGAATTGCCCGCCCTCCTGTACACTTGGTAGCAGAAGATGGTTATGGCCATTGATTATCGATTATGGATTATTGATTGATTGATTGATATTTTATTTCTATCGCGCTCGTACACAAGTGTTTCAGAGCGCGACAAGGCAAGGTAGGGGAACAGGGAAGAACAAAACAGCGATCTTACTAGGCCCAGTGACATTGAGAACGCGCAAGTGCATGGGAGAGGGGGTAGGGGAAAAGTGCATGGAAGGGGAGAGGTGGAAAGTGCGAAGCAGAGGAGAAACAGATAAATAACAATAAATAAATAATAAAGGCAACAAACAGTGGTAATGCAGCCAGCAATTGCTAGGTTTAAGGCAGCAGACAGGGTAGGTCCGATAAGTGCAGGAAGAAAAAGGGGGGGCTGTATGGGTGCAGATACAGACCCCAGTGCAAGGGGTGGCCCGGAGGCAGTGCGGGAGGGTGGCAGGATGAGCAGGTACCTGGGCCCAAAAGACAGAGGGTGGCCAGGTGCACGGTGCCAAGAGAGAACAGATCAGCAGGGGAGAGGGGGAGCGAATGCAGAAGAAAAGAGGAAAGTCTTGAGGTGCTTCCGGAACAGGAGATGGTTCTCCTCAAGCTTTAGAGTGGCAGGGAGGCTGTTCCAGAGGGAGGCCCCAGCCGAAGACAGAGATCTACCCCCAGCTCGTTTCTTAGAAAAACGACTGACCCTGAGTGAGTTGGAGGTAGAGGAGCGAAGAGCTCGAGAGGGGAGGTATTTGCGGAGGGATAGCTGAAGGTATTTTGGACCCAGGCCCCAGAAAGCCTTGTGGACAATGCAGAGGGTTTTGAATTTAATCCTTGCATCCACTGGGAGCCAGTAGAGATATTTCAGATATATTGATTAATATAGTCATAAGACACCTATAGACCGACAGCACAAAGTAACTGTAGGCCTTCGGCAATATCACAAGTCCTTTCGCCATTCCGGCTGAGTAGGCTGAGTAGCTTCCCGTGGACAATGATAGTGTAAGTCCATAAAGAATCTGCAGTGGGTCTGAAGGAACCTGCCTTTCCAAGCATAACCCTTCTCATTCCCACAAGCAGCCAATTGGACGAAAAAAACGTAAGAGGCTGAAGAGGAAGGGGCGGTGATCCCGAAGCTCCAGAGAGGAAAAAAGATGCGATCGGTGAGTGAAACAATGAACTTGTTACTTTGGCAAATGTCTTGTAGGCATTAGAACAAGGAAGGGAAAGGTAACGGAGGGTGGCGGAGAAAAAATTTCAATAGTCAGAAGCAGAGAAGACTGTATATATATAGGGGGTAATGACTCGAGCATAAGAGATAAAGAGTGGATAATGGGGGGACACCTGAGAGAAAAACAAGGGATACCAGGGGGATACCTGAGATAAAAAACGAAGGATTACCAGGGGGGCACCTGAGATAAAAACGTAAGGATTTGCCTTGTTCCTGCGCTTTAATACAGCGGTCAGAAGAAACGTGAACTCATAGCCCATATACTAACGGACAATTAGACTACGATGACGTTTAAAGACGCATCAAAGGATTTTGTTTAAACTCCATGACAGGGTATTGATTAGAAGGCAGGTATGTGTATGACCAGCTGGTGTCTATCTAGTCTGTCAAGTGTCTGTCATATGTGTTCTGTTGCACGTCAAATGTAATAGAACTGTATCGTTGATTGTCCGAAATGAAATTTGGTTTTACGCGATTCTGTGACTGAGAGGGAATCGCCAATGAATTGACGGTTTTGAGTTAATTGATGGTATAAAAAATGTTGGCGGGAAAAGATTGGATTGGAGCTTGCGTATCTGGTGCTCGCTCATACTAGTAGAAGGATAACAAACTGTATAAATATTGTTGGTAATGGAATTGAAAATGGAGGAGGTTACCCCACTTGTGCATCTGTGCATGCAACTACCTAAAAAAGTATAGCACAGAGTGGGATAAGGGTACTGCCCACAAGATGTTTATGCCATGGCCACAGAATGGGTCCCTATCTAAAGCCGTCTTACAACATATGACGACTTTTCTACATGCCACATATACAGGCAAGAAGCTAGAGAAACGGCTTGCTGTTCTAGAATTGTGGAGGATGTTTGAAGAGACGAGGGTGGAAGAACCACCCACAGACTGGATACTAAATGTATGTACGGAGGGGGGTGAGACGCCTACTGTGCCACCAGCCCCGCCTGAGCCTGTCATTGAAGGGAGTAAGACAGAGGGGCTTTACCCGCTAAGAGAACTTAAGGCAGCCACGGGGTATAGCAATCCCGCATTTGAGTCGCCTACTTACAGCAGTGAAGACAATAAGGGAAAGGAACAGGAAAACAATATTGCCTCCGCGGTCCCGAGGGACAAGGAGAGACGCGAAGATGAAGGAAAAGATTGGGCACAGAGTTGTGCACCTCCTGATAAGGAGAGAGAGGGAAAGAAATGAAAGGGAAATTAAGGTAGAGTTGATGAGATAGCAGTCGCGAAAGACGAATGGATGGGAGGTCAGATATTGCTGAAGTTGGATGGAAAAGGAAGTGATGATATAAGGCCTAGAGAGAGGTCTGATGAGATGCAAAGGAGAGAGAGAGAAAAAGAGATGGAAGTAAGGGACGAAAGGACAAGAAGGAAGGATAGGCTAAAGCGAGAACAACTATACTGCAAAGAGCAAGAGAAACAGCTCAATCGCAACCAGAAGGCAGCCTACGACCAGTACAAACATAATAAGCAAAGGTCGGAAGAAGAGCAAAGAGCACGAGAGAAGAAAATGAAGAGAAGAGAAGATGAGGAAATTAGAAGGGCAAAGGAACGTAGAAATGAAAGGATGAGGGACGTAGACTATGCTAGAGAAGAAGTGAAGAAGCACAAGGGAATAGATGAGGAAGCAGAACGTAAGTGCAGACAGAGGGCGCGAGATCTAGAATATTTGGGCAGGAAGTTAAAAAACCCAATCCTGTTGTAGAATGGGAAGACATAGAAGAATTATTTCCTGCACACGACTCGGTGCAAGGAATAAATGTGACAAATATTGAAGATGACTTCGACACTCAAAGTATCGGGGAAACGATTGATAAAATATATGATGAGAGGGGGCTGGAGCAAATATCCCAGGGGGGAAGGGAAGACGAGCGCCTGGAGAGCACTCAACTATATGACACAGAGGATGTCACCCGAAGTAGTGGGAACAGGGGACTGTCCCTAGACAGACTTGAGATTGGGCAAGACGAAGAAGATGCAAGGAGTTGTGTAAACTGGCAGTATTCAGAATCTGACTCCGGTGGGGAAACGGAGTATGAGGCACACGAGGAAGGGAGACGGTGCGAAAAATGGCTCCCAGTGGACCGAGGGGTACGATGGTCAGACTCTAGCGAGTCCGCAAGTGGGACACCGAAGTCTGCCGCGCAGTCCGGCCGACATGAAGGAACACCCAACGATAAGAGGGGGGTGTCAGCACCTGTCCATGCAGATAGATTAAGGGCATTGCCAGGGAGATGGCAAGGCGGAAATGCCAACCCAGTGATAGATAAGAGAGCTATGGGGAAAGAAAAGGAAGACTGCGCATTCCAATTCCCGCTGCTAGAAAAGGGGGGAGCAAGACCACAATATATTCCATGGCCACACATGGACCGAGAGAACCTTAAAAATATGCTTCCAATGCTGGCATCGGGAGCCGGAAAGTGGATACATGAGTTAGAGAAAATGACGGGGGGTGTAACCTTAGCTATAGGGGACATTAAGGGCCTCCTAATCGCCATACTTGGTGAAAGAGCAGACGATGTATGGTAACGGTCAGGCTACCCTAGGGTAACCATAATCAACACCTCCCATGACAGAGCACCATTTAATAATTGTAGATCAGCAGTGTGGAAAGTGCTGCGAACGCTCTATCCAGACACTTCAGATATGGGAGCTATAATGACTCGGAAAATGTAAGAGTCAAAGGATCCGTTGATTTATATCCAGAATTTTCAAGGCACGGGGGTGCTCGAAATGCCTGAGTCTTGGACGAAATCTATCACTGTATTCTACCACATATTATGCCAGGGGTTGCCTGAACCGGTGCAGAAGCAGCTAAAAAAATTGGTAGGAGTAGAAGCAAAACCATGGGCCGAAATACAGTTGACAATTGCACACTACTGCAGATTGTTGCAAGAAAAGAACTGGAAGAAGGAGGCAACTCGTAAGGGTGAGGAAGCAAAGCTGGTGCAAAAGAAACTCTCAAAGTATGCTCTCGAGGGAGCTATGCTGACAAGCCCAGCTGAACCAAGAGCGCAATCAGTAGCTAACCCATCCCAGAATAACCAAGGTAGCGTGGGAATTTACCCGAGGAGAAGGGGTTTTGGAGGAAGAGGATGGCAGAGTAATCAGGGTGGGTTTCGAGGTAACCAGGGGGGCTTTCAGAATAATCAAAGTGGCTTTCAGAATTCCCAGATGGGCATTCCAGCTTCGTCAGATGGACAGATGGCCCGACCACCGCCAGTGTGTTGGCTGTGTGGAATGACAGGACATGTGGCGCGCGTGTGCAGAAGCCAAGGCATGTGGCAAAATAGCCAAGGGATGGGGGCAGGCATGGTGAATCAGCCAGCCGTCCCACAACAGGGCGGTGCACAAAATCACACAGTGCAGCAGCAGGCGCCAGGCTTGCAGCAGTGTGCACAGCAAGCGGTTCCACCCCCCCACATGGGGAACGTACCTCAGGGACAATCCCAGCAGGCACCACTGCAAATGTCACAGGGCACTAGCTCCGGAGGGGGAGTCAACCCTGGGAATGGGGGAAATCAGCAAGTATGCAGCGGGCCAAACTTATATATGGACAGCTCACGGGGGACTCTGATGTGTTCTATCCTATCAGTGACACCAGACCCGAATAGGGAACCTATGGTGAATGTCGTTATAGGGGGTAAAGAATATTCCTTTTTAGTTGACACGGGTGCGACGCGCTCGTGCATATGAGAAGGCAAGTTTTCCTTGTCCGGCGAAGCCATAGATACTCAGAGTTTCACGGGAGCTCACAGTAGAGTTCCCTTTACAGACGCGCTCCTAGTCTCCGTGGGAGAGCGCAAAATGAATGTACCCTTATTATATTCACGTCAGACCCCAGTAAACATCCTGGGTCGGGACTTAATGACTAAATTGAATATGACAATCTCGTTTACCGAGAATGGTATAGTATGCTCCACTCCAGGAATGCATTATTCAAACGTGTGCAAAACGATCAGAGCATACATCGAACGTATAGCCATGAGAGCTATACCATTGGAGCCAGAAGTCTTCGCATATGGCGCGTGGCTGCTCATGGCAGGATTGCCAGGCCTCGCATATAGAACTATGAGGACACCTGATGAGTTTCTATTCAGACCCAGAATACCTATGCAAGAAGAGGAGGGACACGTATTTCCCTTAATGATACAATCTGCCGCAGTACGAGGGAAAGTGGTATTGGTCGAAGGATATGACGACGAAGGCAGACAATGGTGTGAGATTATCGCCATCGAAGAAGGGTATCGAGTGACTAACGTCACCGATGACGATCTGTTCAAAGAACACCCTGACCTAGAAGAGACAAGGGTAGAAGTGAGTCTCATATTTTGGGCCAAAATGATCAAACGGGAGGTGCCACAGAGAATGATGTTGGTGCTAATATGTCCAGAATACTTTGATGATGACATGGCCCAAGTGCCTGTCGCGGTATGGACTACAGGGCTCTATGATGTAGGCCTCCTGACGGGGGCAGGTGAAGTGAAAATTAAACTGAAACCAGGAGCAATTTTACCAAGAGCACGACAATATCCTATGTCCAGAGAGGCAGATGAAGGGATTGCGAAGACAATTTCCGCCATGATGGAGCAGGGCATCCTAGTGACGTCGGAATCACCTTGCAACACAGTGATTTACCCTGTCAAGAAATCAAAGGGAGGGTCTTGGCGTTTAATCCAAGATTTAAGAGCATTAAACGATATAGTTGAAGCTGAGTTCCCTCTAGTTCCTAATCCATCCACAATTCTATGCAACATACCCATTGAGGCAAAATATTTCACAGGGATTGACTTGAAAAATGTGTTTTTCTCAATCCCGTTGCACCGTGACTCACAAGACCTGACATCATTCACTTTCAGGCAAATGTGCCTGAAAAGAACGAGGCTGCCACAGGGTTAATGTGAGTCTCCATCCATTTTCAACAGAGTCCTGCAGATGGACCTAAGCAATATTGCAGTAAACAGTGTTGTTTTGCAGTATGTGGATGACATTCTAATCTGCAGCGTCACTGGGGAACAATGCAAGCGCGACTCTGTCCGGCTATTGACTATCTTGGCTGAGAAAGGGTATAAAGTTGATAAGGAAAAGTTATAATACTGTCAACGAGAAGTGCTGTACATAGGCCAGCTAATCTCACACGAAGGGAAAAAGGTAACCCCAGAAAGGGCTAAAGCTATCATGAACACGGCTAAGCCACTCACGATAAAACAAATGCAAAGCTTCTTAGGCTTGTGCAATTATGTCAGAGCATGGGCCTTCGATTACAGCTCGTATACCAAGCCCTTGCTTCAGGCTTTGAAGAAAGCCCAGGCAACAAAGGGAGAAATTGAATGGACAGAGGCAATGGAGAAGGGGTTTGCAGAACTTAAGGGGGCAATTTGTAAGGCCCTGGTTCTAGGGATCCCAAATTATGCAGAGGAATTCTACCTGTTCTCACATACCAATTACATCTTTATGACGGCAGTGCTCGCTCAGCGAACCTCCCTGGGGTACAAGCCCCTAGCATATTACAGCGGGAGTCTGGACCCGGTTATGAGGGGCCACTTCCCATGCGAACAAAATCTATCTGCTGCCGCATTTGCCATTGAAAAGGCATCATCCATTGTGATGGGGTGCTCCATGACATTGTACGTTGAGCACTCGCTATTTGCCATACTAGAGAATCCAAAGGGTACACTGACATCTCAGAGAGCATCTGCATATGAGGTGGTTATCTCTAACCCATCAAGCAAAATAGTTCGATGTAAAACAGTGAATCCAGCTACGTTCATAGCAGAACCAGTTACAGAGGGAGAACCCATACACGATTGTGCAAATTATGAGGAATTCTATGATGAAATCCCTAGGGTAAAGGAAAATGCCCTGGCAAGTGGTGAAATCCTGTTCATTGACGGTTCCTCAAGAATCGATCAAGAATATGGACAAAGATATACAGGCGTGGCCATGGTAAAACACCTAGCGAATGGAGAGTTTCGAGTACTCGTTAGTGCACGAATACCATCTCATTATTCGGCACAGGCTGCAGAACTATTGGCGCTGATACTCGCCATTGAGAACCATGCAGACCAGGAAGTAACGGTGTACAGTGACTCTGCCTATGTGACGTCCACAGTGCATGCAGGTCTAGCACGCTGGAAAAGGAGGGGCTACCTCGGAGCAGACGGCACGCCAGTGCAACATGCAGCCTTATTGGACAGGTTGATAAAAGCACTACAGCTCCCAGTGGGTATAGCGGTCGTGAAATGCGCCGCTCATACCAAGGGGACGGATTTCGTGTCACGTGGAAATCATGAAGCGGACACGGAAGCCAAGCGTATGGCATCCAAAAACGAAACAATCATGGACGTGGAGGTGGCACGTACACATGAGCGTATGATGGTAGCACGAGCCACACCGGAAGCCTATAGTAACATGAGGCAGACTCAGCTAATGGAGCTACAAGGAGAGGCACCTCAGGAAGAAAAAAATGTGTGGAAGCATCAAGGGTGGTCCTTAAATCCCTCTGACGGGTTGTGGAGGCAAGACAGCACTTGTAAACCAGTAATACCTGTCGCCCTACTGAAGGTAGCATCGGAGCAGTTACACTACCCTATACATATGACAAAAGAAAATCTCACTGCAATGCTCACAGAAGACTGGTTTACACCGAATTTAGCAGAGCATGTTGCATTTTTCATGGTGAACTGCATTATCTGCCAACAGTTCACCGCTTGCATACATTAAAAGTAGTGAGAGGAGTTATCCCCCGGCCAAATGGATCACTCCAGCACTTGCCTATCGACTATGTCCACATGATTCAAGTGTCCAACGGGTACAGGTATTTAATTGTGGTGGTGTGTTCATTCTCTAAATGGATAGAAGCAGGTCCCTGTGCACACCCAGACTCTACCTGTGCTGCCAAATTTCTAGTGAGGGAAGTGTTCCCAAGATGGGGGGTGTGTGAGGTAATGAGGTCAGACAACGGGGCTCACTTTGTTAATGCAGTTTTTGAGCAAATCAGCTTGATGCTTGGTATCAAGCACAAGTTCTTGTCGGCGTATCATCCAGCGGGCAATGGCATATGTGAGTGACTCAACGGCCTGTTAAAAGAGAGGATAGCCAAGCTGAAGCTCACATTGAAAAAGAGATGGTTGCACTGTCTACCACTGGCATTCTATGCACTTCGGAACCAACCCGGTTCCAACCATCATATTACGCTGCACGAGATAGTCACTGGCAGAAGGATGAGGACCCCTCTTACCCCCTGAGATAGAGCTAGATGTGATGCCCAGCCTACAACAGAGGTCTTGGGAACAGAGATGCAGGAGTACCTGAACTATATGACATCCAGCATCTCTGTCATTTCAGGCCAGCTGCAGTGACAAAGAAGAGGGTGCAGCACAGCACAAAATACAATAGGAAGTGCTGAAACAGACTCTGAGCAAAGTCTATGTGCACCACCGTCTTCCGAGGTGATACCGTTCTTATAAGGAACTTTACAAGGAATAAGTGGGATGAGCCACGATTCAATGGCCCTTTCATCGTAGAGGACTGCACTCCTTCAGCCGTCAAGGTCCAGGGAAGAAGGGCATGACTCTTCCTGAATGACAACGGGGAAGAACCTCAGTACGTGCAGACGAGATCCATGGCGAGGAAGAAGGACGCATGAGCAGCAAAATGAAGGCAAAAAGAACTCTGATTTAAAGTGGGGCTTTTAAACAAGACATTTTCTCAAACCAGTGAAAGATGATAAAGGACATAGAATGAACACTCTGTACATCCTAGTTGCAGGGTAAAGATAAGCACATCCAAAGCCACAACAGCATTGATAAAAAGAACTTTTGAAGGCACGTCATGCCCAAGTAGCACAAAGAATCAAGACACTGATAGACTGCAAATAAAATATTTTCTGAGAGCATAACACAGTATCCTGAAGCGACCACTATCAAGACTTTGTTTACAGAACTCATGGTATCTCCTAGCAGAAGCCTCAAGTGGGATGTGCTTACGTACTTTCAATTGGTGGTGCTATCATATCTGTCACTCATAGGGAGAGAGACCAGTGTCACAGACTTTATTCAAGACCCTGCGAACAAGAAAATAATCTGGCAACTACTGACTGTCATAGCGGTCAAGCTACCCGAGCACAGCGAAGAGGACACAAATGCTTCCACCGCCAGTAGACATTGATGAACTCCCATTTACCTTGTTCTTTCAAATAATCGAGAAATGCCCAGGACTCATCGGGAGAACAAATGACACACATACTTTCATCAGAGACCCAAGAAACCTAGCTCAGCTGAACCAACTGTGGACTAAGCTAAATCACCTTGTGGTAGTCCACGCAACAGGAAGGTGCAGAGACTGTGCAAATCAAAAGAAAAGCTCATGACCAGGAACCGGCCAAACAGGATAAATGTCCGTATCACCTGAAGACACCCGGCTGGCGCACAACGTCCTGCTTAGACTAGTCACAGACTATCCGGAAATGGTGGGGAGGCCTGCAGATGTTGACGTCATCACCTTCCTTAGAGATCGGGCCAACGCTCCACACATGGGTACACTCCTCCACGGCATAATGCTCCAGGTGGAGCTATCTAACTTCCAGCGAGAATACCTTAGGAGGTTCCAGTAAGACTTTCCGCCGTGGGACAGATCGCGGAGACAGAGAGACAGAGCTTTATCTTTTGCCTTGGAACAAACCGAGGACAGAGACACAGTTCTTCAATTTTCCGCCACAGGACAGATCGAGGAGAGCAGAGACAAGAACTACACCATCCTATTTTTTCTTTTTACCTTTTACTCTATTTTTCCTTATTTTTATTTTTATTTTTCATGTTCACTTTCATTTTTATTTTTATTTTTACAACATTTTATTTTGTGTGATTTTTCGCAGTTCCATCTTTTCATTCCTTCGCAGTGAACAGGTTCCAGCATGTCCTCGGGACAAAGGCAAAGTCAAGGAATGCACTGGGTTTTTACCTACTGTAAATATGCATTATGAATGTGATATACCAAAGTTGCTAGCCTAACCCTTTTTCCATAGTCTAGCACAGGAACTGTACTGCATACCCAGAGATTACCGACAGCACCCGCAAGAGGGGGGACACATGAAAAAGCACTCGTCACTTTAGTAGTAATGAACTCTTGAACTACGAGATCAGAGCAAGAAGAGGAATAAATAACTGACTATGGACTTGTTTGAAATGGGGGCACAGAACAATAACTTGGTTTTACCACCAACACAGGGTGCCCCCACTTCCCTGGAAGGAAATGCTGCCAGATGTCCTACAAGTCTATTATGTGTATATGCGTAGTAATTTTCATTGTCTTTCTATTTTTGACTATCAGAACTGCTTTCTTTATTGGTGCACAAAGTGTCCCAATCTCAGTGCACCCACCAGATAATGAACGTCTGGGGCCTACAAAAGCACCCAGACCCTATATAGTCATCCTAGTCCCAAGAAAACCTGATAGTAAAGTTAACGAACTAAAGTTAAATATAATTAGCGGTGATTCAGACACACTTGAGGTAACTAATGACGAGAAAAGCTGGAGACAGGGTCAGCACGGAATGAATGAAAACACGGCACTGACCACTGCACGTACCCACACACAGGATGCACACAGACAAGGGCAAGTGGCAATGGTTACAGGGCCTCCAACGAAGGCAGCGGAGAAGGGGAGACTGCCTGCCGAACAATCAGTTCCAGAAAATAGTGAAAGTAACCAAGGAGAACCAAGTAAGCAACCAATGAAAGAGGGCATAGCACAATCCCTCAAAAGAACAGAAGTAGCCGCAAAGGAACTCACAGAGAAAACACAAATACTGATAGATTATTTGTTCCCATTTATAGTCAGAGCAAAGAAACTGCACGAGGAGCTGAAAAATAGAACTACAGAGACTATAACGGCAAGCACGTCAGCTCGAACACTGCTAACAAGCACCAGACCTAGGACACAGCCACGCGTTGGGGAGTTAGTGAGCCAACAGCGGTTAGAGAACCTCTATGGAAGATTACAAGAGGGAAGGAAAAGAAACGAAAAACCTTCTCCTACCACTGAGATACTGTTACACTCACCTGGTCCCCACAGGGGTGTCGATCGGACCCAGACAGCTGCGGTCTCCGTCAACGTGATGCGTAGTGCAGAGATGACTGTCTGGACTGGCCCCTTAGTAACCTCACCTTATGTTTGTAAAAGATGAGCTCTCCATCCTGCGTGTCTTGCAGGGGCGCGTAGATACCAGTTACTTCACTGGGTTGAAGGCGTTGGGAGAGTTCCAGTAAGCATTGACTCTGAAGTCCCAGGCGGGATTGGTAAGTATCAAGTTCAAAGAGTTCAATGTGCCCAATGTTCACTCTTGTCCCCTTCCTTCCTTAAGTTGCAACTGAGTTCGTGAGAAGAATGTCTCGTAGCTGCTGCTGGCGTTCAGGTAAGAGTCTGTGTTACCCAATGCTGTCCGGTAACTATTGCATGCGTTAACGTTTTGTTTTTCTCCCTCTTTACAGATGCGGCATATGAAGATATGGAGAATAATACCGCCGGTGGTAAATCAGGTAAGTCAATGGTGGTAAGAGGTATTTGTTGATTCCCTTGGCTCACCTTGTTGTTTTTGTGCCCCTAGGTGCCGGAGTACGGCGAAGAAATGATGGAGACAGTGGCGGATCGAAAGATGCTGTGAGAACTGGTGAATATGGCGCCGTGCTGGAGCTGGCGAAGCGACGCGTGCAGGACTGATGTACTTTCCAGGTCGGGAGATGAAATGGATCTGGAATCAGGTGAGGAATTTGAAATAAGTTTGTTTTCTAACCTTGTCCTTTTCTTCCTCTTTATTCTAGGAGCTCCGGATTCGAGGCAGGCGTGGCAGAAGACTGGATGCTGGCTGCAGGCACGCGGGCGTGGCAGAAGACTGGATGCTGGCTGCAGGCACGGTGAGAGTCACGCTGCTGGATGCAGAATAACACAAAGCATGTGCTGCTGTTCGGGCGTGGTTTAAATAGCCTCCAAAGTAGTCCCAAGAAAGAAGTTCCCCAGGACCACACCCAAGTAAAAAATAGTCCCTGCAGTAAAATAGTCCCATTCAGGCCTCACGTTGGCTTGGATTTATTTGCAGCATGGTCTGCATGAGGTAAGTAATGTCTATGAGCCTGGCGCCTAGGGCGCCAGGACTGAACCCAGACAGCCCCTAGCTGGGGCTGCTGGGGTTTTTGTAAATGTCTGGATGCCTGCTCCCGGGGCTGATGGGCTTGATCCGGATGCCCGGGGGTAGGCATCATGACAGATACAGCCAAGGCAGCCCGCCCTACCAAGACGCAGAGAGTGGAAAAGCAGTACAGATGCTTTTAAAGACATAGTAATAGCAAACTACAGAAGAATGCTGAGAATCAAAAGAAGCCCGCATGAAGATAACAATGAGCTCAACGATTACCTGGACAGCACAGCACACCTCGGAAACAACATATGGTACCAGCACATGAAGGAAGTAGGAGGAAGAGAGTCAGAAGGAGAGTTAGAAGGAGAATGCTTCGTCTGTGCACTCCTACCATATAGTATGGGATAATCCAAGATCTTCGTGGCTGTAGAAATTGATGTACTCGCAGCACACTGTATATCACATGTAGCAATGTGCAACACCAGAGGACAATTTATGGGAAGAGACGTCTCGTTGATATGGGCCAACGAAAAGGATTACCGGATGAAGATGGCTACATCCAGGACATTAAAACAAGTAACAGGGCGCACACAAGGAATCACGTGATCAGATACAATAATCTAGGCGTCAACGGATCAGGAACACGATGGGTAATAAACCCAGGATTGAACGTTCAGGGAAAAACTGCAGAAGAGGCGCAGACCGGGAAGAACAGAGGCCAAATGCAGATTTGGGGAACAGTGGTCTCCTCAGATGGATGGGAAGAAGGAGTAGTAATCTGCCGAGCTTGGATGGTCTTTGGAGCCTGACGAGAAGCAATAGAGAATTCACAAAAATTATGCAAACCTCTATGGCCAAAACTGGTAAAGCTGCTAACATGGGTCGAAGAGAGAGGAGGACCCCTGCAGATAGTACCAGTGGAAAGCCCAAAACTATGCTTCAGAAGTAATGGCACGAGGAAGATGGGAGAGAATGTAAACTGCGGACGAATCTTTGAAGCCCCAGGAATGGCACAAGGAACCGCAGTTATTATGGACCATTACTGGGCGTGTGGATCCAAGGCATACATAAGACTACCGAAAAACTGGGGAGGCATATGTACACTGGTGAACGTCCACGTTCCCGCGCTAGTGATCCCTAAGAATGACCTGAAGTTGGACAGTTTCCCGAAAGCAGATGCTTATCTAAGAAGAAGAACTGTGGAATTGGTATCCAGAATGAAGAGAGAAAATTACTTTTCTACCAAATCAGAAGAGGCATTCCATACAATCCCATACGAACACAGGCTGTTCAGCCTCACCTCAACAGTATTCACAATGATGCTCTTGCCACACATCCAAATTGGAGTGAATGCTAAATGGCTGCAGATAACCAGATGGGAGTTATTGCAGGCCATCAATATTACTATAAAAGGATTTAACACGATCAAAGAAGAGCTGACCGCAATCAGACTGATGACCCTCCAGAACAGATATGTGCTTGACATGATCACAGAAATAGATGGAGGTGTTTAAAAAAATCAGAGAATCATGTTGCACATTTGTACCATCACACGATGAAGAAAACGGATCCCTAACAAAGGCCATAAGTATGTTGACAAACTTGAAAAACCAGATGATCGATGAAAGTGATGAAGTGGACGATGACAGCTGGTTTGGAGCCCTGTTCTCATGGGTCCCACAATGGATGGCAGATATATTCAAGTTTCTGGGAGCTTTACTAGCAATGGTATTGCTAGGATTCTGTGTTATCAAGATAATCATTACACAGTGCCAGAAAACTGCAACGAAAGCCATAGGGATGAAAATAATGGTTGATGTTGAACCAGGATGGAAACCCAGAGACCTGACTGATGAAGAAATAAGAGACTTTGTGAAGGCCAGCAAATTTGCGCCAGAAGGAACAAAGTTCACATATCCTAAGAAACGAAGAAGGTATGAAGGAAAATGGATCTACTGCAGCCCAAATGGACAATGTCAGCTAATGACATGGAACAAAGACGAACATGCGACAACAGCAGGGAGTTTGAAAGGGGTGATAAAAATATGGACCCTGAAGACTCACACATTCACACCATCATGTACAAACCCTGAAGACGATGAACCTAACACCGAAGAATCAAAGGAAATAAATGCAAAGGAGATCGCAGAAGTGGTCGATGAACCGACCAGAGGGGGGGAGTGTAAAGGAGGTCCCAGACATGGCCTGCACCGCTACCCCTCATTTCGAGGTACCAGGAGAGTACTCACCAAGGTATGTGATGTATGAGGAACAAATGAACCAACAAAGAGCGGCACTGGGGCTCTGCCCAGTGTACATCAGAAGATCCATACCTGTTGAAGCGCCCATAGCCAGACAACCCTGGGCAGCACGGTACTCTATCAGACAGCCGTACCAGCCGCTGATACGAAACGAAGAGTACCTACAGACGGTCCATGAAGAGACCCAAAGAGCCCTAATGGAAGGCCAGTGGAAATGACACAAGGGCCTGAACAGACTCGTGAATGAACAAAAGCAGCTATCGAAGATAAGCACGCCAGTGCGAGTAGCTACGAAAATAAGTGTAATGGACACAGAGAAGAGACAATGTTAAAATGTAAGGAAACGTTGCTACGAGACAGGATGGAAGCAACCAACCAGTTAAACGTGTGTAAATAGGCTTGGAACGCAAGAGGCTAAAGAAAACGATACTGCTTGCAATGCTTAGTAGAAGATTAGAGCGGCAAGCGCCAACCATATATCTACCTCAATAAGACAAATTATACAAGTGCGACTCCATTTTGTAAAAGCAGAAATGTACCCAGGCTGCCAGAGGCCTGACAGGCCAAGTTTCGTAACCCAGCCAGAGGCAAGAGAAGGAGCGGAATCAAAACTCAATAAAGAGTGGCTCATGCCTAGGAAATCGAGGTCATCCAGAGAAAGGGAGGAGAGCGTCATCTAACAAGACTCAAACTTCAGAGCGTACCAGCCTGCCCCATGAAGGTCAAGATAAGGTGGGCCCATGCAGGTGGCGAGGCTGAAACAGAATTAAATACACTAAAAGCTGGAAACTGAAGCAGATTCATGGTGAACTAGCACGTGATCAGCCAGGCGTGAAGAGGTACCACCGCCTGATGTCACCCAGAACCCGAGGATGCCATAACTGTTCCTGATAAGAGGCTACAGTTTCGAGGACATACCCAGCCAACTAATTGACACATAGCCCAAGATACTGATTGATGGAAGGGAGGCAGGGTGAAACTTGGGACACCAGGCACCTGGGTGTCCATTCTGCATGCTACTAATTAAAATTGGAAATTTATGTCTGGGGGTGTAACCTGCCGAATCACAATGGACCAAGTTATCTGGGGTCCTATATATCGTAGAACCAATGAGACGTCGTACTTGCGGTGATGTCTATCACGTGTGATGTAGAGGGAGGGGTGTAGACGCCCACCCGATAAGAGTTATCCAATCCGCATGTTCCGTTATCATATACAGATATGGCACCTATACTTAAGTTACCTTTCCTAACCAATTATATTGCATGACAAGTTTTACCTTAGAAATTGAGAAGAAGACAGTGCTGCATTATTTGCACCCAGAGGTACAGATACTAACCCTTTCAAAACAAGACCAAATGTTGCTGAAACATTAGTACACAAATTCATTAAACTAGAACGCTTATGCAAAAAAGAGATAAACAAATACTGGGAACAAGTCTCCCTCAAAAACTACATTGACCAGAATATCATACCCAGAGGACTGAGAATATTAATCTTTCCATATTTCACAAACAAGGACGACCAAGATCTGGCAGCCGATTGGGAGGCCAATATTACCACAAGTTCAGAAAACATGATGAAAATATTGGTCATACATGCAGAGTAACTTTGGAAATCAAAAAGATGAAGACAGAAATCGCAGCAATGACAAATGCTGACGGCACAAAAGAGAAAAACTTTACCATAAAGAATCAGATATTAGTGGAATACCAAGATGAAATCAAATTACGCACATTTAGAAGGTTTTATAGAGATGAGAAAGATTACTTAAACGATAGAGTATACACATACCAACCCAAATTTGATGGAGACCTATCACAAACTTTAACTCCTACTATATCACCAGTTACCTCTGATGCAGATTCCAAATCAGAAATCCCTGAGGGGACTGAAAACCCAGAATTAGCCACAACCGCTGAACCTATGCAATTCAAAAGGAGAGGTTTCCTTGCAGAAATTAAAAGATATAAGAAAGGGAACCAAACCTTGAATAATACTCAGAACAAACAAGTACGGTTCCAAAAGAATGTCCCTTTAGGACCCAAAAACCCAACTACTCCAACATCATCAGAGGAGGAAGAGGGAGAGGAGCAAACAGGCGAGGAAGGGAGAAATACAGGAAAAAGATTCACCAGATCAAGTCTCAAGAATGTCAGACCCAAACCCATATTGAAGGTCTAGTTATCAACTTATCTGATAAACACCTCTCTCACCAACAATTAACAGTGCTGAACTATGGCCTCTCATTTGCACCAAGTACAGAATCAGACATGACAGAAGTTTAAATTGACTTATATAAATTTAGTAGGAAGCTCAAATTAAAGACATTTTTTCATAACAGACCCACAACATGGACACAGCCAGAAACAATGTTACCTATCAGCAAAAGAAGTATTCAAGAAATAGAGAATATACTGTTACTTTCTTATCTAACTGAAGAAGATCCTAAAACCATGTGTGATGTACAGAAAGAACTAGGTATACACCCTCGAAATTTGGACATGAAAGAACATAAAAAGAAATCTAAATTCATGCTACCCTGTGGAGGTGAGAATGTGATTGATATCTTCTACAAATCAGTCACTAAGGACATTCTTATGTATGATTTATTGATTACCAAAACGTGGTTCTTCACCCTTTTTCTTTGTATGCAAACAATACTTTTGCCTTTATGTTGAATTGAAATACAGGAATCTTACTCTCTAAACACTTATCAGGAGTCTCTCATATTTACTTATTTCTAAACTTCAAGGATGACCGCAAATGCATTCCAGTTTCAGAGGTGGAGCAAGACATGAGAGCAGGCAGTGTGTGACTGCACATGCTGGTGGGCATGTGCGCATGACATGGGTTTGACACAGCAATGACAAACAAATGTGCAAGTCACATGACTAGGGCACCCCTCCACAGTGAGCCCACCACCCTCCACCCCAACCATACTGATGCCAAACACACAGTGATGCTGCACATGTAAATGCAAATGAAAACATACAATGCAGACCAAGTCTTCTGTTGGACCCACTCCCACATGTCAGGCACATGTGCATCCTTCCAGCCGCAACAATTACATCAACAACAACACACACACACAGGCACGCCACAAGACACATGACTTGCAATGGAGAGATGCACTGGCTGAAAAGTGAACTATCAAAGTTTAAGACACACAAATGAACTGCATGAAGCGTGGAATGGAACATAATGAAAGATGTATTAAACAAAACTATGTACAAGAAAAACGGGGAATGAAGGTCCAGCAGTCTGGGGGAAAAGATGAAATTACAAAACAACCCTACACCTAAATAACTATATACAGGAAAAACAGGGAAGGAAAGTCTTTAATGTCCGAGGCACATAACAAATAAAAAAGGAAGCCTACACCTAAATAACGATATACAAAGGCAGTGGGCTAGTCCTCCTCGCCAATCTCACTCAAGCGTTCTACCAGGGCTGAGTTGCACGCCGCATCCTCCTCCATCAGGTGAGCCTCCGTTGTTTCCTGGAGGGCTTGCAAGGTGGACATCATCTGTGCTTTGGCCTCCCGCACTGCCCTGCCAGTATCCTCCAGGATGGCAGCTCGCCTCCATGCCCGACGCAGCGCAACCTCAACTCTGGCCACCATCACTCTAGCTTCCCGTGCCCGCTGCCTCTCTGCCAACAGCTGCCATTCATAGCTCCTGAGCACAGACGACATTGGCCCTCATTACGAGGTTGGAGGTAACCATGCCGCATTTAAAGGCATGGTTGCCTCCTTACCGCATACCGGGACCGGGTTCCTCAAATGAGGACTTACTGGGCCATCCCAACCTTGGCGGACCCGGTAATTCCTTGTCCGAGGAACCTGGACCCGGTCCATCCCCATTCCCATTCGAGCCCCCATAGACACAGCGAGTAGAGCGCTCGCTTTGACACCCGTGCAGAGCCTGTTAACGCAGGTTCGAATCCCGGCGGGGCCAAACTCAGCCTTTCATCCTTCCGAGGTCGATAAATGAGCACCACACACCGTGGGTAATAATAAGCAGCGCTCGGATACCTGAGGGTTTGTAGCGCTATATAAAAGCCTAATTATTATTATTTATTATTATTATAGGGCTCAATGGGAATGGGGATGGAGCTAACAACGGGCCTGTTAGATCCCTGGTCTCCTCGCAGGACCCGGTATGGATGCCTGGTTTTACCAAGCGCCAATTGCGTGTCCCGCGAGGAGACCTTGTGATAGGGCGAAATGGGTTTACCGGCACCGGCACCATTACCGGTGCCAGTAAACCCATTCCGCCAACCTTGTAATAAGGGCCATTGAGTGCAACAATCCCACTTGATCCTTCTGCCTCAAACTTTCCTCCTGCGTCCTTGGGCTGGTCTGCCCTGCAACATAATGCTTCCTCCTCGATGCCACCTGCTGCCGATGTGCCCAGTGCATGCTCCCTGGGTACACCCTCTGACCTGATGATGATCATCGAGGGCATACGGCACCTGCAATGCTCTGTAGTGTCTGCTGTCCCTCCATTGCCAGTGTCATTGACTGGGTAAGCACGGTGACCACCTCATTTGCCGTACATGTGACTCCCACCTCGGGCAGGGATGTAAGCTCCACCAGATGGGGCGTTGTAGGTGGGACTAGTGCACAGGGGGCCCTGCTGGTATGTGGTCCAGAAGGCACCCCAGAGGGTGACTGGTGCACAGAGGAGGAAGCCGAAGAGGTGGTTGCAGCAGTGAACAGCCCACAGAGCCCCGCGCAGATTAGGCTTGCTGGCAGCAAGGCCACAAGGCGGTACAGCTCATTCTGATGATGGGCAAGCAGACAATATGTAGCCTGCCCATCATCACGAATGACTGCAGTCCACCTTGTAAACCCGCCAGCAGGGGCAGCCCCTGATCCCGGATGGACACATCAATCGGCAACGGGATGCTGGTCTGGGTGGAGGCATCCTAGCAGGCGCAAAGTCCTGCATCCGATGTCCCAGGGACCGGATTTTGCACAGGCGCCTCCATGGTCACCTGCACAGCCTCATTCCCCTGGGACAGGATGGCAGCACACACTCCCAACTCGACACCCCCACCTGACCCCATGGGCTGGACTGCAACGGCCTCCTCCTCCGCCTCCCCTCTGTCAACCTGGATGACTCCAGGGTGTCTTCCATCATGGATTGCCCCTGTGATGCATCACCCAGTCCCACCGCTGCTGAGGAGTCCACTGCCACCTCCACCTCCTTGGACTTACCCCCAGCAGCCACACCCGATGGTACAGACGCTATCTCAGCCACATCGCTCCCCGAAGATGAGCTGTCACAGGGGAGTGGCCGGATGGAGTGATTCCTTCCTTCCATGCTCCACAGCACTGCTTTGGCCCTCTTCATCAGCTGCAGCAACTGCGGTAAAGGAGAAGCAGAACAGCAGCATCAGTGTACTGCAACTATGCCGGTGTGGCATCAACAACATTAGCAGGAACATGACATGTCCATGGAACAATCAGCAACATTCACAGCCACACACATGGACATGCACTCCACATCCAAACAGACACAACAACCCAGGCACAGTGAGAAACGCATCCACATGTAAACACAGCACAATGTGTCCAGTGTACAGACACATACCAGATGAATCGCATGACCCTCGGGGAAGGTCACGTTTCCCAATTGCAACCGGATGCATATCCATGGGAGACATGCCACATTGGCATAGGGGTGGGCAGGGAGAAAATGATGTCGTACACACATGTAAACCATGTGAACACAGATGTGGCAGCCCAACGCCGTGGACACATTGTGGCTTGGTAACCCTTTCGCAGACCCTGACATTCATGCCCGACAAACTGACCCTCGCAAATGTTGTCCTATTAGGACTAGACGTTTTGAGCCTTGGTTCTCTGCAGAGTTGAAAGTTCTTAATCTCCAGAAGAGACGAGCTGAAAGGACTTGGAGACACGCGTATTTAGATGAGCATCATCTCATCTACCGGTGTGCGACTCGTCATTATCACAAAGCCATTAGGGCTGCAAAACAGCTCTATTTTGGTAATAGTATTGAACAGGCCTTAAATCAGCCTAGGGCCTTATTTGAGGTTGTTAAGTCCCTTGCGGTGCAGGCTGCTGCTCAGACGGGTATTCCTGCGTCCCAGGAACTCTGTGACTCGCTTTTTCTTTTTTGATAAAAATTGCTGACATACGTGACGGTTTTGCTGCCTCTTGTCTGACTATTGCACAATACCCTTCTGCAAGCATGAGCGACTGTATCATGCCGTCATCTCAGTGGTCCTCCTTCCCTGTGGTTACAGAGGATGAAGTACTTGGGGCGCTTGGGTGCCTTAAATCAGCTTCCTCTGAGGACCCGATCCCTCTCTCTGTCTTGAAAAATATCTCCCGGGATATTGTTACCCAACTTACTGAGGCAATTAATTACTCTTTTAACTCAGGTACTATCCCAGATAGCCTTAAACATGCGTTGGTTATTCCACTGTTGACAAAGCCGGGGCTTGATCCCACGGTTATGTCACATTTTCGGCTTATCTCCTTGCTTCCTTTTCTGATGAAGCTCATGGTATCACTGGTGTCTCCCTTGCTGAGCACCTTTCTTGAATCCTCTAATTATTTTGATCCTTTTAAATCTGGGTTTCGCCCTGCCAGAGGAACTGAGTCAGTACTGGTCTCAGTATTAGACGATCTGACTCGCCTGGCTGAACAGGGTGGGGTTGGTTCTCTAATTCTGCTTGATTAATCAGCAGCATTTGATACCATCGACCACCCCACCTTGTTCTCCGGGCTCTCCACCGCGGGTATCTCCGGCCAGGTACTGGCATGGTTCTCCTCCTTTCTGTCAGGGCGCACTCAGTCTGTTTCTCTGCACCCCGTCTGCTCTCGAGCTATGTCCCTACTTTGTGGTGTTCCCCAGGGTTCCTCTTTTTCTCCCATTTTGTTTAATCTTTACATCCGCTCTCTTCTGGCTATAATTCATGCTTTTGGTTTCTTTTATTAGTCTTACGCTGTTGATACCCAGATTTTTGTACGGCTTGAAGAAGCAAACTCTGAATCGGCTGACCAATTGAAAAACTGTCTGCTAGCGATTGGCGAGTGGATGGCAAGTAACTGGCTTAAACTCAACGGTGTCAAAATTGAGGTTTTGGTGGTGGGCTCTACCTCGCCATCTCTGTATTGGACCCCCGAATTCTGGCCAGTGAGTCTTGGCCCTTTCCCCCAGCCTGTTTCCTCTGTAAGAAAATCTGGGTGTCAAGTTGTCGGCGTCTCTGTCTATGGCCGATCAAATATCTTCTGTGGTTCAAAGGGCCCATTTCAAGCTACGCACGTTACGTAAGGTTATTCCGTATATTCTGGTTAAGCTTCGTGCACCAGTTGTGTCAGCCTTAGTTATCAGTAATAAGGGTTTGACTTCACTATTGAGCATAGGCCAGGTGTCCAACATAGCAATGCTGATGGGTTGTCCAGAATGTTTAACCGACATGAATTTGAGGTAGATTAATTCCCCCTGTCCTTGGTCTCGGAGGGGCAAGTGTTTAGAAAGATTTCCATTCCATGTGTAATTTTCACTCCAGTTGTGTTACCCCCCCCCCAACTTTTTGCTTTGTTACCAGAGGAGCAGAGCCTTCTGCTGCACTCCCCTGGGCTTTTCACTCACTTTGTTATGGGGAAACTGACATGCCCTTAACCACAGTCAGTACTGGGAGACTTTGTTTCCCTTAGTCCTTGTCGATGTTGCAACTTTTCTGCAACATGTTGCAAGTGCACAAAGTACCTTACAGTACAGTGCGCTTGGGTCTTCCTGTCATTTCTAAAGGCCCTAGTTACTCTCAAAGGATTTTTTAGAAGTGCAGATGTGCCTTGGACAGAGCTAGTGGCAGCTTATCTTTTCCTGTATTGTTAACCCTTTCCTGCCAGGTAAACCGCGGTTACTGCGTTTGGCACGGTTAGGTGGCCTGGCTCTAAAATGGCCACGCCACAAGGTTCTTTGTCCTTTCCTTTGGCCATCTTGCCCCTTCACCTTCCCCAGGTCGAGCCGACATGGGTCAGTCCTTATTTAGGCATGCATTTTCCCACATAGCGCCAAGCTTTCGCAGGCAACTGCATACCTTGAGTGTGTGCCCCCAGGATGTGAGTTGGACTGTTTAGTTCCAATACACATCCTGGGTGCCAGGGAGTCTGGTGTGCTGTGAATGCGTGGGACCACTGTGGTCCATGATTGGTCCACGTATGGTATGCCTGTATGTGAGCAGATCTCCCATTGGGTCCTCGTCTTTTTGTCACAAAGGAGATTTTGGATAAGAGAGGGCTCCAAACACCCATACAAGGTAGATCTCTGGATTTCTCACTGAATGAAGGATAGGATCCAAGTATCCTGAAACTACGAAGCCGAGTCGAGGAACCACTGGTGACCCTCTGGAAGTTTTGGCACCCTGAGCCCGCTGTCGTCATGTGGGACCCCTCTGCGTCTGATCATCCTAGAAGGTCTGCAAAGATGCTTCGACCCATTGCTATAGTGGGACAAACTATTCTCGGTACCTTCATCAAAACCTGCAAGTAAGCCTTTTCAGAAGCATCCCTGGGCCAACCAGTAGGTTGACCAGCTTGCGCAGGACCTTTGCCCTGATACTGCCGCCGTTTTAAGGAGGCCCTTGAAACTTGGTACATCGCATGCTCAGTGTTCACGGCACTCTCACACTGAATTTTGTACACTTGGCGTTCCCAGGTCTGGAGTAAAGTGAGTGCGCCCGAACCGGAGTATACGCGGTTGCCATGTCGCCCAGCCATGGTGACGAACTTTGCAAGTTCATTGCCCCTGTGGTCTTCTGTGCCCTGATGCCTTCTACATCAGAACTGGCCTGATCCATCCACCAGGAGCGGAGAAATCGCCACTGTCCCGTTTGGGAATCAACGCTGTATCTTCGTCGCTGAAAGCCGCAGGGCTGCGAGATTGCAGCATTTGAACCTTCAACCGAAGTGGATTCAACTGCCGAAGTTTGGTCTGGAGTGCACCAGGGGGACGGGGGACGGTGAGTAATGGCAACCCTAACTGGTGGCCGCTAGCGCATCCATCCATTTTCTTTACGCACAAGTGGCCCCTGAGTACCCCTTTCCTTTCCACTGCTAGTGCAAACTAGCGAACTATTCCCAAACTCTGGAAACTGCACTGCTCTGTTGGGGAGACCCTCCACGAATAGTGGGAACTTATTCTGCACCACGTCACCCACCTTCCTGAGCGGCTACAGACCCCTGAAGAGACCCCGTTTTGCCCATCTGCATTACCGCGTGTGCCAGCATCGGATTTACATTTGAGCCGTAAGATCCACTCTTCAGTTAGGATTGTGTTTGATACAGAAGGGACTAAAAACTATTTGCACTGCCTAGTTCCTTCCCCTTGGCCTTGTATATATGTTTATTGATAGCATTGTGTTAGCTTTAGAAGTATTACTTTGATTTTATGTGTGTGTTGAAACTCAAAGGCCTTGAAATAAATGTATTATAACGCTCACCTGGTATCCACGGGGACGTCACTCAGCCTGTTCTGGCCTTTTACGACCTCAAACCCTTCCCTGGAGTCCACTCGACTGGAGACTGGGCCTGAAACACAGGATTGGTAGAGTTTAACTCCCTATTGTCTCTGTGTGCTTGAACCCCTTCTTCCCCGGGGTCCAAACCTTCCCTTTGATCCACAGCTCACCTTGTTTTCTTGGAAAGTGTGCTCTCTGTCCTGCTTTCAGCGCAGGGGCACGTTGATTGATGCGGGCTCGTTGCTGCCTAGTTACTTCACTGGCAAGAGTCTGACAGGTAAGTATAATGAGTCTTTTGAACAGTTCTCTAACTTCATTCCTTTCCTTCCTTAGATGATGTCCGGGGTCCCGGGATGGCGACGTGCTGCTGAGATGAGTAGCGCTGAAGGTGAGTGAGAGCGCGATGCGTGATGCAACCCTTTCGTATTTGTATTGAACTGAGTTCTTTTTCAGTGTCTTTTAGGTGCCGCAACATTTTCAGCGTGTATGCCGGTTATGAAGAAGAAATGCGGCGCCTCTAGATGTTTCCACGCTAACCTGGAGTGTCTTTTCCCTCTTGCAGATGGATGAGAAGTTCCGGAGACATAGTTCCCCCAGAGCAGCTGGGATTCAGGTAAGCGTTTGAAGCTCGTACAGTCTTTAAAAATAAGCGAAGATTTGCTGAATGCTTACTAATGCCTTTATTCTGTTCTTTTCCCTTTTCCTTAGGAAGCGGCGTGCCGGGATGGGAATGACTCCGCCGAAGATGCCCACAGAACAGAAGGAGCGATGAATGATGGGCAGAAGCACTGCAAGGTAAGGCTGTTCCTAACGGTGTTCTTGTTCTTGCAGGAGCTGAGCGCAGAAGAAAGATGCAGGCCCACTGGAGACCGATCCGAACACAGTGAGTGTCACGCTGCAGGTGCAGAAAACGCAAAGCATGTTTCTCAGCCCGGGCGTGGCTTAAATAGTCTCTGGGTATCCTAGGTGTCTCTGGGCTGAACCACACCCAAAAGATTAGACTGCACATGCAGTTCTGGGAACCAAAATATGTGGGGGCATCCATCTTATCCCCATCAATGCACTACAAGTCCAATCCCCAATGTTATCCTATGGGAGTGAGTGAGTCTGGTGCCACAAGCGCCAAGTCTGACTCCAAGTGGGTCTTTGGAGGGATGGAGAGGCCCTTGAGGGCCATGTAGGTGATTGTGGTCTGGCTCCAGCCTGACATCTTGGAGGGCTGGCGACATGAGGTGCAGGAATCATGGCATGTATCTGTATTTTTAATATATATATACACTTGACTGGGAATGATTTGTAAGTGTCCTTTACTCTGTGTGGTCATAGAGGTCCTTCAGTCACCCTCATCCCTCCTGAGAACTAGTCTTGACCGCCGCCAATGCTACCTTGATTGGTCTGGCTTGTCCAGAAGGTTACCCTGTTCCAAGAAACTAGGCTGGCCCACCAGGTCAGATTTCAGAAATCCATCTTAACATGCATCACCCACATCAATTGTGTATTGGGACATCTGGCAGAATTTTTATGACAGCCCTGAGTAAAGCATGTCCTGTGATGTACAGCATAGCTCTCAACCTTTTTCGATGCAAAGGCGGGTGAAATCACCCGATTTTGTGTTTGGCGGGTGAGAGGCCCATTGAAATGAATGGGCGTGCACGAGGCTTGGCGGGTGACTCACCTGTTTACAAGGCGGGTAACACCCGCCAAAAGCGGGTGAGTTGAGAGCTATGTGTACAGACTCATACCAATTGGCCATCATACTGGGTGTATGTAGCCCGTGTGGCTGCCATTCGTGGCACATGTCTGTGGGACAGGACACATTCCCCACAGGGTACTCCCCCAGTACTTGGGAAACATGTGACACTGACAAGTAGTGTTCATTGCTGCATTCTTTTTGCATTCTTCTCTGCACTGCTAGACCGGCGCATGCACAAAGTATCACTTACACACAATGTCATGCAGAGATGCAAGTTCCTTTTTTCACCTGCTCCTATGGGTTTCCCTGTCACAATGCATATCTGAGCTGCCTGTCAAAGCACATTGTCGTGTTTACACAGTGTAGTTGCATGGGTGTCCACATTCACTCAATTCCAGTGCCACAGAGACCCTACTCATTGTGGTGCATGCTCCCTCTTATTCTCCCACACTGTGCGCCCACTCCATGTGGCCACTTCTCTCACCCTCTTGTGGATTGAAGGACCTTGTTTCCATCGCCCAATCCACTCTCCATCTCACTGCACTTCAGGGACCTTGACCAGAAGTCCCACTTTCGGGTGTACCCACTCATGGCTTCTTCCCTTTCCACTGCCTCCTGCAGGCCCTCATGGTCACTTGTTCCCGGTTCCATACCTTGTTAGTGTGCCATGTGTCAACCGTGGTGTTGTTTGTGAATATGGATGTCTGGCCGTTCCCACGTGAAGTCATTGTACATTAAAATGTCACATGTGCATGACTTTTCCCCTGGTATGTGTGGCAACTTGACAGTTGAATGTCCCCTTATTGTGAATTTACAACTCTGTTGAATGTCAGTGTGCCCAGTGCTGGCATGTATATGATGGGGGTGGAGGGGGCGGTAAGGGGAACTTGCCAGCAAATGCCATGCATCAGTTTCTTACTGGACCAAGTGTGTGAATGCCCAATGCTGATGGGTGCATGTCATGTCATTTCTTGTCAGAGTACTCATTGGAGCATATGTACATGGTTGTCTCTTTTGACATGTCTCAATGTGTCTTTCTCTGTCCATGTGCAATTGAGGATGCACCAGATGCAGGGGTGGAGGAGGAGGAAGTGTCAGTTGTGCGGCAGACCACCAGTGGGGACGTGGTGTGGTAGGCCGTGAGAACCCACTCGTGCTGCAGACCATCCTGAGTCATGCTGCAAACTCTTCAGACTCTTTAGACTCAGATGCCTCCAATGCTGAACCAGATTTGAATGCCTCAAAGACACCAGAGGTGAGTGCTGCAATGTGTGGAACAGTCGAGACCCGTGAGTTTGTGGCGGGACGGCTGGCTTCACAAGGCCAGTCAGTGGTGGCACCCCATCTGTGGTGGTTACGGCTGCAAGGCCACCCTCCCCGGATTTGGTATCGGGTCCTGGGCCTGATGTCCAAGCGAGGGCTACAGACCTGCAGCCAATGACAGTGGCACCACAACAAAGGACATGGTCCCTTGCAACAGGACGCCGTGGGACCCGCACACGTTGGGGATGAGTGCAGGCTGGGGAGACAGAGTGGGAGCAGCAGATGTTGCATGCCGCCATCTGACATGGATATGTGTTGGATAAGATATCTGAGGGCATTGATAAGATGGCCAAATCCATAATCCCGCCAGCAGCCCAAGTAGAGTAACAGCTGGAGGTCATGCAATACTCATGCCGCTCCCACAGACTGCACATAGAGGCCAACATCAAGGGCGACAGGCTGATCTGGGGTGTCTGCAGGCTTCCTTGCATGCAGACGCTCGGGCACACAGAAAGGCCTTGAGGGTTGAGATGGAGGCCCAGAGAACTGCACTGTGTGCAGAACTAACAGCCACAAGAAGACTGATCCACGATGAGGTGGGTGCCTTCAGGCAATCACTCTTGGAGGAACTCTGTGCATCACCAGCCTAACTGTGCTGGTGCATTCATCAGTGCGATACATGGCTGCCACCTCTGAAGACCAGTCCTTGGCACTGCGTGGTCTGCCTCCAGCACCACGCCCACCTGCAGATCAATCTCAGGATGGGGGTCCCAGCACAGACATGCCTCCTGGTCCACCATTGCCGTAAACTCTATGAACCCTTTGAGATTTCTTTCCTCTTTTTAATAGTCAACTTTTTTGTGCACTCATGGGAACATTGGCATGCACTCTACCCCTCCCCCCTCCAGGGTGCACCCCCCGTCCATGATGGACAATTTTTCTGTTATTTTAAATCTTTTATGGCCATGGCCTTTCTTTTTTTTCTTTTGGTGTCCCTTTCCTTGCCTTGGCAACTCTTTTATTTGATTAGGAGACCTCTGGCCCAGATGTTGGCATGTTTTTTTGTTCATCCATTTCCAAGGTGGAATCTTTTTCTGCTTTCTTTTTGATTTTTACGATTTCCCTTGAGTTGTGCAGTTGCCCTATCAAGGCCATGATGTATGCAATGGTGGACATGCAGCCATGCTCAGTGACGTCAACTGCAACTGTTGCATTGTGGTGGACAGGATGGCATGTGTAGGTAACATTGGGTTGAGTGAATATTGACATGTGTATAGCGTGTATGGTACTGTACTATGGCTGTTATAATGCCTTGTCCCATGTTGTTACAGTGCTGCTGAATGAGGCGGTGACTGCACTTCCGGGGGAGACACCTTGCACCCTTTGACGTCCCAATTGCCCATGCCCTCTGCCAGACACTGGACCTCCTGTCACACATTTGGAGGCACAGTTCCCCTTGGAAGTGATGTGGCAATACATCACACTGGCTCTGTCAGCGGATAAGCACGTGCACTGTCTTGCATGTTCTGCCAGTGTAATTGTTCCCCATGGTTCCTGCATGCAGTACACATCTTGATGAGCTGGTGGTGTTCACCTTGTGTCACAGTGAATGTCTATGCTGATGTGTGTCTGTACACATGAATGTGTGGATATGTGCATTTGCACTTCTACTCCAGTGGCTTGTTTCTGTGGATGCACTAATGATGTTGACAGCATGTTTGTAAGCGATTGTGCAGCACTATTGTCACATTACTCATGATAAGTGTTTCGTTCTGTGTGGGCGCACATACTGCTTGGCCACATGCATTGTCGGTGCTTCTGCAATCTGGTGGTTAATGCTCTTGGACACTTGGCACACTGACCGTGGTGTTGTCTCCTTCCTGCCACCCTTCTGCTCCCACAGTTGCATACCGTGCCCTGCAGGTGTTCTCCCTCTGCACACTACTCTTTGATGCTTATTAATCTTAAATCCACTTCCTTCTCTGCTTACATGTCGTGCCCATCCAGGCCACTGGTCACCATGTCCCATTTACATTGATAGGCATGTATGCACATCCTACACTGCAGCACTTCTTGACATTGGCTCTGGTGACTCTGTTGTGGACATGTGTGTGCATTGACTCCACAGGACGTTTCTGTAGCACTTGATGCATGTTGGTTTTGGCAGATATGCACATGTGTACCTCTGACTGCTTCTGTGTTACCCAGTATGGTGACTTTTTTAACATGTTTTTGTACTGTTGGCCATCATCACTGTTGTTTATCACATGTTTTCTGGTTTTAATTTCTACTTCATGTTTACTGCCACAGTCTGTAGGTGTACATTGCATCGACCCAATGCAGTTGCATGCACGTCTGGCATTCTCCTCTTCCCACTGCTTGGCTTTATCTCATGTCCCTGTGTCAGGTTCAAGTGAGGTCTGGTATCCATGCACACTTACTGTCTCACTGAGGGGTGTGGTGTGTTGGGGGTGAAAGTACAGCTGCATGTACATTGGCTGTATTTTCCACCAGGGGTATATGTTGGCTGATGTAGGGTATGGGTATATGCTTTCAGTGCCTTAGTTGCGTGGAAGTGGGGTACATGTGTCTTGTTGTGTAATGCATGTCATGGTTTGTGTGAGATATCGTTACTGATTGACCCCACACATGTGCTATTATTTGCCAGTATGTGCTTCACTGCCCACCAGTTTTGCACTTCATGGCCTCTACATGTGGATATTTTCCTTCTATGTGCCTTCCGTGATCTCATGACATGATGGTACGTCTGGAGGTATTGCTATCACTATCTTCCTCCCTAGGACTTCTTCTATGTGCCCTCACCCACAGTGATGTTGGGCATGCCCATCCCCGCCTCCAGTCCAGACAATGCACTCCTTGCTATGGTTTTCACGTGTCCCTCCCTGCCTCTCTCTCTCTCTCTCTCTCTCTCTCTCTCTCTTGCTCTCTCTCTCTCTCTCTCTCTCTCTCTCGTTCTCTCTCTCTCTCTCTCTCCTCCTACAGGAGCAATACTATAGTAAACCCACAAAGTGCATGCACTGCAGTGAACGCCGGAAGCATTTCAAGAGTCATTGATCTGATAGGAATGTACTGACCAACAACAGCTGGGCAGCAGGTCTATAGCCTCACCAGTACACTATGAAGTATCTTGATGTGTTATTTCTGATTTGTTTATATTGGGAAAAGACTTCTTTGCATCAGGCAGCCAATTGTGCCCCCATCCAAGGTGGGTGCCCTTTTTGCCCTCACATAAAGACGTTATTTTTCTCCATGAAAAGTGTTACTTACTTTCGAGCTGAGCTGCCTGGTCCTGTTATTTTGTGTCATTTGTTGTTACTAACAACAACAAGCCAGTGCCGCGACCGTCACCAATTAATCCCACCTGCCCCCCCACCCAGCAGTGAATCTTTCATTTTCATTTTCTCTCTCTCTCTCTCTCTCTCTCTCTCTCTCTCTCTCTCTCTCTCTCTCTCTCGCTCTCTGTCTTGTGCTACTCTCCACTCCTAGGCAATTCTCAATCTGTGTCCTGTCTCCCTCTTGCACCCTGTGGTCCTTCTGCACTGGGTGGTTTATGCCTCTTTTTTGATTCCCTAAATGGTTGTCATGCATCTCCACTGTCTTTAAGTTGTTGCAATGCATGTCTTTACAATTTGACGATGTATTTCTCGGTGGGATGCAGTGTATGCAGGCCAGGTGGGTTCTCTGTGCAGGTAAGCGAAGGGCATTCAGGGTATCACTTGTGGTGTGGTGTTTAGCAGGGAGTCTGGCGCTGTGTGCATTCACTTTTGTTTAACTTGTTTTGTGGGCACGGGTTCAAGTTCGTGGGTGCATGTCCCACATGGTGTTCTTATGTTCATTTGTCTGTGCATGCTGTTTTCGCACATGTTGCGGGTGGGTGATCTCTGTAGGGCCTTTCTTGTTGAATTGCCAGGAGGGTGGCAGGGCCAGATGTTTGTGAGCTGTGACGCGTGTTGGTGGTGTGTGTTACATTGCACTTTTAACATGTGTATTGCCTGACATACAATGATTCACTAATATTGATTCATGTACATGGAAGACACTATTTAGCCTTTCTTCGACAGGGTTGACCATTCTTGTTGTGCAGTCCTAAGAATAATCCACACACATGACACCACTGATGCACATGTTTGAGATGCTATGTTAGCAGCAGACACCAGGCACACTACATTGAGCAGGGTTTGTTATATGCCATGCATGGTGCACCATCGGGATTACAGCTGCTGGGTGCATGTCAATGCTACCTTTGATTCAATGCACATGTGATCCAATGTAATTGAGTTGCAGTGATGTCTGCATTACCTTGCACTTTCCAGTTGCCTGCTCCCTTTTGTATGCATTTTTCCTTTGTCTGTTCCTTATTGCTTTGTCATGTCTGCGTGTGTGTTCATGCCAGTTACCTCGGTGCCCAGTCTTCCGGTATGACATCTGCCTCTGTGAAGTGCTGCCTTCTGCAAGATCCTGTCTTAAGTGCAATTGGCGAGTATTTGGGTTCCCACGTTCTTGTGCTTCGCATCATCGGCTCCCATGCCAGTGTTCAGTGCATTGCCCCAGTGCTACGCTGATGATGGCATGCCATGTCATGGCATGGGAAGTGCTGCCAGGGTGATCCAGTCTTGTATTGATCTCAGTGATGTGCCTTTTTGTGGGTCCGATCACTGTCATGCTGACTGTTGCCAGATGTGTGTGTTGAGTATGTGCTATAAGATTGATAATGGGGTAGGTGTGACATAGCCATTCACTTCATGGCAATTGGGGATTCAGGCAGTGTGTGGGTTATGTATGGGTGTTTGTCAGTGTGTGCGTTTTGTGTGTTGGATTTGCATGCAGTGTGCAGATCTGGCTGTACATCTGCCAGGAAACACGTTGAGAGTCAACATGTGAGTTGTTTGCATTTTTTGCATGCCACTCAGGAGGGCACATATTGCTGTGTGTATGGGTGCATGGCTGTGTTGGATGCACTCTCATTGATTTGTCTTTCTCTGTAGATCCATTCTTCATGATATGATGGTGAAGGGATTGGGGGGATACTTGCAGTCATAAGCATGCACAGGAAACAGGTAAGAAGTGCATTTCTCTTGCAGTGCACTTTTGTTGCTCTTTGGTTGTTAATATTCAAAATGACTTCTTTGATGTCACAGAGTATTGTTTGCATTGTTGAGGTCAGCGAATGGGTTGGTCAGTGCATGTGTTTCTTGTTGTGTAACACGCACTGTGGGTCCAGGGCTTTCCTTGCATGGGTTAATTGGCTTCAAGATAGTACTGTGCCTTACTACTTGTGGTCTCATGTGTGAGGTTTGGTGTCTACATGCAGTACAGTAGTCCATATGGCAGTCGTCAGGTAGTTCATCTAATGTGATGTGTTGTTTTTGGTTATTTGCAATGGCTGTGACTATGTTGGTGATTGGTGCAATGCCATGCTGCATATGGCCATGACTCACTGTTGATTTTGCTATGAAATGGCTATGTTACCTGCTGCATCTGTGACTGTGTCCATGTGAGTGTGTCAATCACTTTGTCTCACTTGTCAATTGTGTCCTGTTCAGCGCGTTTTTTGATATGGGGTGTATTGTATCCATATCGGCAGCATGTACGTCACATGTGGATCCTGAACCCACTGCTTGTGCCTGTCATGCACATTCTCACACACATTGGCCTTATGGGGATTGGTGGAACTGATTCTGTTGGAGTCCATGAATGCTATGCTGCTCACAAGTGATAGTTGGCAAGTTGATGAATCTATCTGTGGCAGCACATATTCTGGGTGATAATGTCTTGGACATTAGTGAGGTTGTTGTGCCTCAGGAGTGATTTCACCCCATGATTACTGTGGTGGTGGTGGTATACTCCCACTTACGTGTCTTTCATTTGGCCACACTTTGTGCATGTTGTTTTATGTCTAATGGATGCACACAATTTTGCCCTCCCATGGGCACATTCTCAGTGTGTTTTCGTGTGAACTGAGGATTGGTCCATGGTCATCATTAAATGGCACCTGGGATGTGGCTTGATCATGTGCACTTCACAGGGGCAGGATTTTTCATAAAGTAGGATTGCACCAGCTGGGTACGTGCAGCCTCTCCACGTGCCCTTTGGTCAGCCTTGCGCAAGGGTCGTGCCTGTGGGTGGTGGCCCACCAGCATGTCCACTGGGGCACCACGCCATGTGGCAACATTGTGCAGGACATATGCTGCCACAATGATCCTGCACACAACTGGTGGTGCATATAGCAACACACCACCAGAGTGGTCAAGGGAGCGGAAAACGTGACTTAAGCGCTCTGAATGTGCGCTCCACGATGCCCCTAGTCACTACATGGGCATTATTGTACCATACCTGAGCTGGTGTGGTGGGATTCCGTATGGGCGTCATCATGAATTTGCTCAGCGGGTAGGCACTGTCCCCTGTAAATGTATACATGGTTTTCATTATCATTTGTTGCCAGTGTCTATTGGTAAGTGTGCAACGGGCATGCATGTGCGTGTCCGTTCATATGCACCAATGAGCCATGCGCTCCCATGCTTGCCAGCTAGTAGGTTCCGGTGAAGCGGTGGCATCGGGAATATATAACTTTCGTGTGTGCTTCCTGGATAGTTTGCATACACTTCAGTTATGATTCCCTTGACATTGCATACAACATGAACATTGATTGAGTGCCATTGTTTGCGGTTGCAGTATTTGTGCTCTGTCAATCTGAGGGGACGTAGCATAACATGGGTGCAATGTATTGCACCAAGCACTTGTGGGAAGCGCGTCACTTCGTAGAAGTCCTGCATTACTATTTGCCTTTCTGCTGGTGTTCATGGCATATAGATGTGGCAGTCGCACAGAAGGTCGTGCAGTTATGACAGCCAGCACCTGGTGTAGGCAGCGTGACTGTGTGGCCTGGGAGATGCTGCCTATTATGGCAGAGGTCTGCTGGAAGGATTCAATTGCCATGAAATGTAAGGCAGTGAGCACTTTTTTTGGGGGGCTAAGGGCCAGGGAGCACATGGTGGGTGATGTTAGCCCATCTTCCCACTCCTTGACCAGGTCTAGGATGATATTGGGGGGAGGGCCTGTTCCTGTCATAGGATTGTTCATCCGGCATCCCTAAGAGGATGGTATGAGGGTTGAAGATCCGTGCCCTCGCCATCCTCCTCCTCCTGCAGTGACTGTGCACGATCGCTCTGACAAATGCTGGATTCATCGTGAGTGCATATGTTTTGTTTGGTGTGTATTGCGTGCTTCATAGGCACGCATGAACTTTTTTGTGACCCGATGTTCAGAGTAAGAATCCATGAATACGTGTTTATTTGCGCTGGTATGGGCGTGCAATTGCTTGACCGTGGACCGTCCCTCAACACACCCACATTTTCACGTGTTATTCCTCATTCTGCATGTTCTCCGTCCTATTTTGCTTGCTGCGTAGGCCCGGCCCACACTCTGCTTGGAGTCTCGTGCATGGTGTTCCTCCGCTCGCAGCAATGTGCCAGAACAGCACGAAATCCTTGCAAGTCCAGGAAAAGTACTGCGCATTTGATTCCATGAATCGAGGAAGGCGGATTTGAGCGCAGTTGCCCACGCAAGAAACCCTATTTTCCGCGCAGATAATTCTATGAATCAGGCCCCAAGCATTTGCCAAGAATGTTGACATATTTGAGCGCACGCTAATTAGTCTGCAACATAGTTTGCAAGTGTTACATGATGACGCAACATCCGATGGTCTTGAGATTAATGTAAACAAGACAAAGGTGAAGTGTTTCAATGCTAAGAGATCTCCTGCACACTTTATTGAAACATAAACAGTGGATGAATATCGTCATCTAAGGTTCTTGATAAGCAACCTCTCGTGATCGAAGAAGCAATGACACAACAAATAAAAAAACACGTTTGGCTTTTGTGCATGATATAGGCATTTGCCAGACACTTCCATAATGGTACTACCTGACCATTAATGGTAGCAGCTACAAAACGGTGTGCGTACCTAGGCAGCAGTGCCCGGCAAATGCCCATGTAATTCCAATACATAAGCCAAAACTGTTGACTTTGCCAGTGCTTGCTTTTAACAGGACATAAATATGGAGGACACACATAGTGCTTATAAATCGAGTGGCTGAAGGCAGACTTGGTTAAGACAGTTTTAGTATACCATTAGTGCATTTAAAACAGCAATTATGGCATTATCTCTCAGAAGACTGCTTTGAAATAACACTGATAGGCAACAAAAGCACAAAGTTTGATGTTAGCGCATGACATGTGATTTCCATGGACAGGGTCATGAAATGGGCGAGAATGGCTATAGGGAGTATAATGACCCCCATGGGCAATCAATTGATGGGAAAATAGACAAACACCCACGAGATTCAATCTACGTTTTAGCAGTACTAATAAAACAATAGTTTTCACTCATGGGTGGCACTTTAGAACCACTTAATAGCCAGAATTGACAAATAGCTCCAGTAATCCCTTGTCTGTGTTAATTTGAAGTGCAACATGGGGCTTTTTTCGCCTTTCCCAATGAGGCTAGTTTATTGCCAAAAAGTGGAACTGGAGACATTATAGGGGTTGGGGTTTAAAGAGAAATCGGTTTCCCTTTGTCTGCTAGCCTTGGAAGGGCGAATACGAAAAGCCACCCTTCAGTTACCTAGGACTACATCAACGGCGGCCATCTTGGTTGAGTCAATCTGATCTTTGCACGTGCTTGTGTCACTAAAGACAGTGGGACTCATTCCGAGGTTGGAGGTAAGGTACAAACCATGCCGGTAATGATTTACCGGCATGGATTTCCGCTCCATGCCATTCCGACCCTTCAGACCGTAAATTACGGCGCCGTAAACAACAATGCCGTAATTCACGGTCTTGGGTCGCGCGCGCACACCACCATGGCGTAATTAACGCCATGGCGTAAACCGGAGCTGATCGCAAGTAAGGAGCACACGTAAATAACGGTCTCCTTAAGGCCGTAAAGTACCTTACCGGCATGGAGTACATACAGGCATCTCAGAGAAGGAGTTAAGAACACAGAGCAGTGGTTTCCACAGCCACAGGTGCACACAATCAGCACAGGTGTAGCCAATGGAGTCTGGCACAGCACAAAATGAGCATACCCACACACCACACCCTCTCCCACACCAAGATGATACCAATAGTAGTGGCACAACTGGAGCAGGAGGCCTTGCTTGCAAGGCAGTAACAACAACAACCACAGCCCCAACCACAGAGGACACACAGGAGGAGACGGAGGGTGAGACAGGCCCAGCATGCACCACCAGTGCATCCACCGTTACCACGCCGGCAGCCCCCAATCCCTCGCATCTGAGCCACCTCCTTCAACCTAACACCACATCAGATCCACACCCTGTACCGGCTTGACCATCACACCATCACCACCATAGTGGACCTGATACATGACGACATAGTGAGTTTCATTGAATAAAGCTCTGCCATCCCCCATCCACTGAAGGTAGTGACTGTGCTCCACTTCCTTGCCACAGGCACCTACCGGCACACAGTGGGGCACATGCATGGTATATCACAACCCTTATTTACCCGGATACTGAACCAAGAGCTGGATGCCCTCCTCAAGCACACAAGGGACTACATATACCTACCACGGACTCCCCAGGATGCAAATGTTGCCTTCCATGCACTGTGAGACATCAAATGACACCTGCGCAATGATCAATGTCCACTCCGTTTTACATTATGAACAACCAGTGTATTGAATAATTGACATGAAACGTGTACAACAAAACCTCCACCACCCTCCCCCACCCCCCAACTCCCAAACACACCCTCACTCCCCTCCCCCTAACTCCCAAACACACCCTCACTCCCCTCCCCCTCCCCCCAACTCCCAAACACACCCTCACTCCCCTCCCCCTCCCCCCAACTCCCAAACACACCCTCACTCCCCTCCCCCTCCCCCCAACTCCCAAACACACCCTCACTCCCCACCCCCTCCCCCCAACTCCCAAACACACCCTCACTCCCCTCCCCCTCACCCACAACAACCCCAGAATAGTGCCATAAGGCCAACATAGGCCACATGTGTGTGCCAGCATGTTCAAGGCGTGCCCCCAGAGCCAGGGGGATCCATGTTGGGCCGGCGCAATGTACGCAATGAGCGTCGGAGCGGGCTGGTCTGGGTGGAGGAGCACTGTGACGGTGTGTCCTCCCGCTGGGGCTGTCGTTTGGGAGGTGCAGCCTCCAGGGCATCCGCGATGCGTCCCAGGACCGCACACAACCTATTGCTGCTGTCAGTGACCGCCTGACGCATCTGCCTTAGCTCATCCACCCACACCACCCTGCCCTGGCGGGTGTCCTCCATGAACGCATTGATGAGGTCCGTCAGCTGATGTGCATGTGGTTCATCAATGTATGTAGGTACATTCCTGGCGGGTCTTGGGCCTACCTGCCCTGGCATGGCCTCAACTTGTGGAATAGGTCCAGGATCTGCCGGAGCACTACGTCCAGGTGTTTCCTGCTCCACAGAGTCACTGCTTGATGGCAGGGGGACATTGGTGGGCTCCGGGGTGTGGACTGTGGGGTAAAAGTCCTCCTCAGTGGCACCACAGATCGATAAGGGGCTGTCCACATTCTCCTGGGTGGCCGTAGCTGCCAACTCCCCAGCAATGCTTGATTCTGCCGACCTTGGGGTGTCTAATGTGGCAGGTGCCGAGGCAGGGAGGGATTGTGGTGGTGCATCCTCCACTGGCGTTTGTGGTGCCTGGGTGGTTTTCTTATTCCGTGCGGGAATGCTCCGGGACCGGCCTCTGCACGTGGAGGTGGATGGACGGGTCGTCTGGGTATCCCCGCTGTCATGATCGGTGCCGGTGGGGGTAGAGGAGAGGGACAACATGAGTGATTGTATGATGCGCTAATTGCATAGATCTCTGCATTCACATTTCTGTAATTTGGGGTTTGTGGCCCTATGGGCGTTGCAACAGTACTAGTACATATGATTGTGCATTGAATGTACGCATGTGTACGCATGTGTCGGAGTGACTCATCCTGCCATAGTAATGTGCAGTCTGGCACACACACTGCCGAACCTGATGCCCAATGTGCATGATGGAATGTGCAAGTTACTGCAATATGGCTGATGTGTGTTATGTACTTGCAGTTGGCCCTTGATTGCGTTGCAGTTGACTCTGCATTAGTTGGATGGGGGGTGGCTACATGACAAGGTGCCTTTGGGGGAGTCTACATCATGCAATTGCCATTGGCAGTGTTGACTTTGGACACTCACCTCCATCGGCAGACGACGTTGCCCCGCAGTCCATTTCACCGATGCCCTCTATGCATTCCGTGCCAATCATTGCGGCGCATGTCTCCTCCCATGCCTCAAGTCGCACAGGGGAACTTGGGCCCCCTCCAGTCTGCATGGCCTGACTCCTGTTGGCAGTGAGGAGTCCCCGCACCCGCAAGTCATCCCACCGCTTGCGGCAGTCCTTGGGGGTGCGAGGGGTGGAGCCTACAGCGCTCACCCTTTGGGCGGTTTCTGCCCAGATGTTCTTTTTGCGGATAGTGGAGTCCCTCCGCATGTCTGGGCTGAACACCACGTCAGCGTGTTCTGCCAGGTGGTCCACCATGACCTGGCGCTCATCAGGGCAGAATCGCTTCTTGCGGAGCTGATCCGCAGACTTCTTAGGTGCTTTAGGCATAGTTCCTGGGTTCCTGATGCTTTCCCCAACTTCGGATTGCTCCCGAGGGTGCTGCCTGATGAGGATGGCTATGGATTGTGTTTTTATAGATGGCCGCCGCGCTCCTTCCCGTTCCTGTGCGATGACATAATTTCCGGTTCCGTTGTTTTGCGGTGACCGTAATTTACGGGATCCGTAAATTACGGTCCCCGTTATTTACTGTCGCTGCTGCTTCCATGGCGGTGTTGTAATGTACGTGTCGCAGCAGGCCGGTAGGGGTACTTTTCCGGCATGGCGAAAAGCGCGTTTCCGCGAGGTCGGAATGGGACGCAATTAGTGGTCTGGAACCTTGCCGGAGTCGTACTTTACGTCATGCCGGAAACGACCGGTACTTACCTCCAACCTCGGAATGAGGCCCAGTGTGATGTTCCAGATTTTGGCTGCAGATCCGGAGAATATTGACTATGCTAAGTGAAGATTTGGAATTAGGAAGGTGTTTATTTATTAGAGAATGTGTACGCCAATATAGGGACTTCTTGGTGAAAATGTAATATAATGACCCTTCTCTTCCGGAGCTAGGAGGCAAGTCAGGTTTTTTTTGAAGAGTTAACCATGAGAAGAAAATCAGTCCTAGAGAGGGACAATTAAAAAAAAATATTTAGGGAAAAATATTTAGGGATTTGGCACTTTAAATAAAAATGTTATGAGTTTTCCAAGATGACACTCGTTGGTTAAGTGGTGAAGCTGTGATTTGAGCCCAGCCTGCAAATTCTTCACTTAACAACAATGGATCCCAGTCCTTGTTGTACATAAAGCTGCATTTACTTGTGAATGTATGACTTTTCAAGAGCTAAAATAATACCTTGTTTTGAAGACCTGACTTAGAAAGTATACAAAACACACGATAAACCAACTTGACAACATTAAAAATGTATTTCATACAGAAACATGTTATGCAAAAGGAGTTTGATTGTTATGTTATTGGGCCTCATTACGACCCAGGCGTTAAGGGTTAACGCCGTCGTTAACCCTTAACGCCTATTCTGATTTTAACGGCTGCTTTTAGCAGCCGTTAAAATCCATGGCACTAACCTGCCATGATGCTAATTACGCCACCGTAATTTACGGTGGCGTAATTAGCGCCTTCCCCACTCCCATTATGCCCTATGGGGCAAAAATGGGAATGGGGAAGGGAAAATGGGAAATGGGGATTTACCGCCCCACTCACCTTGGAACTGGGCAGTAAATCCGCCATCCACCATGGTGTAAACGTAGCTATCCGGTTGCCGGGGTGCTTGGCACGGGCAATTCGAGCACAGACCGGTCTGGGGTGCGAAGAGAAGAAGGTAAACTGGTTGTGCCCACCACTCAGGGGAAGAAGCCTCTCCAGCTGGGAGATCTTCTCTGTCGTCGGGAAGTGGTGAGTCGGTTCCGCAGGGCTCCACCGGTGGTGTCGTCGTGGCAGGTCGGCTCAGCTTCTCCCTCATCGGATTCTCAGGTCCTGTGGCGACTTCTGAAGTTCCAGTCCCCAAAGCCCTGCTTTTATGCAGCATACCCCCATTCACTCAGCCTAGCTGTCAATCAAACATGCTAACTGGTGAGGCGGCCGGTTCACCACTTGGGCCAATCACACAAGAGTGCGACTTGAGTTACCAAGGTAACTCAGTCCAGGGTGCCTAAACCCCCTCCCCCACACCCTGTGGTACCTAGACAGAGTGGCACCACTTTTGGAGGCTTCTGTGGAGAAGCCAGCCAAAAAGTGGAACAAAGGGCACGCCTTGGGTTGGAGTCACAGAAGAGAACACAAACGCCATTTTAGGATTGAGTCCTGGCAAAAAATACCAACAGGCAAATTAATATTAAATAAATAAACCGGCGGTATGTTCGAGGCTATGAGAATTAAATAATTAAAGTTGGTAGCCTCGAACAATGGGAAAATCCCATAGGGATATATTTGCGGTCGAATATAAAAAGTAGTATCCACTGCCGCCAGCCAAAACTCGATCAGGGGGGCTGGAGACGTGCCCCCTCGACTAACAGACCCCGGGGCAATCGAATTGCCCCGACCAGTACATCCACAATATGATGGTTTGTACTGGTGTCTGTTCATAATTTGGGACTAGTAAAGCCAATGGTGATTTAACATGCCCTGGGGGACAGTAGTCAGTCCCAGGGTATGGAGTCTATGGTGGGGTGTCACTATGACACCCCTGTGTCACTGCACGGAGGGTGCTGTGTAACACACATAGTAAAAACACATGAGACCCTATGGAGTAAAGGACACCAGAACGCATAAAACACATTAAAAGTCAAAGGAACACCACAAATCATGTCCAAGAGTGGGAGAAAAAGAGTCTCACTCTTGGCAGGAGAAAAAAACAAACTCCAGAAATCCAGCAAAGCTGCTGGGGGACTCACTAGGTTAGGAAATTCAGCCTAAACAGAGAATTCTCCCTAACACTCGCCCCCCCAGACTAAGGGACAGGAGGATTTAATCCACTCCTGGATGAATCTCATACCTCTAGTCGATGACATACATCCTAGAGAGACCATCAGCATTTTGGTGGTGACACCTTGACCTATGTTCTATGGTCAAATCAAAGGTTTTCCTTTGTAAGCTATATGACCTACAAACCCTTTGAGGAACATCAGTCTTTTTAAAGTTATAGGGGATCTGGTTGACCAGTCCCTCAGAAGTTGTTACAACCTCTGAATCTGTGTTAGGCTTTTCCAAGGGGTCCTTATAAAGGATTCCCTTAGATCTAGAGGGGCCTCCAGAGGTCCTCACCACCTCTCTGTTGGGAGAAGGTTGGGTTTTAGGCCTCTTGGTTGGAGGGGATGGAGATAAGCAAGGTACATGCTTCTCCTTCCTCTTAGATCTACCTTTACCTACTTTAGGAGTTTCCCCCTTAAGTCTAGGAATTGGGTTGGAGTCTTCTGTGGAAGGTCCAACAGTCTGAAGGTTTTTGGCCTTAGACTTTTCTTTTCTGGTTTTCCACCAGCACTGAGAATTACCAGTTCTCTTAGGCCTACTTCGGGTTCCAGTAGGTCTATCCACCTCTTCCTCAGAAGCAGGGGGAGTCACAGCCTCTATTTTTTATTTTTAAAATTTGTTTATTGGCATTTATAGTTATAAACATCTTACAATATTACCGGTCAGGTTCTTTGTTCAGAATATCCGACTTATTTACTGCAATTGTGCCTTTTCCAAAGTAAAACAACAACACTTGGGGGAACAATGATGGAGCTTGGTTGGGGCTCCCATTTCCCTAATATTTTAGCCTGAAATTTGCCTGGGTTAGAGGTCAATTTACCAACACAGGGCTTGTAGTGGGGATCTCAGTAGAGGTTCCCACAGGCTTAGAGTGGTTCCTTAAGGTGGCCTCTCTAGCCAATTTGGTTTGTTTCTCGGTCTCCATACTGGAGGCCTCGGGGTACTGGATACTACTCCTAGAGTTCTTAGATCATTCCCCAACAGGACTCTCCGAGGCACCTCAGTCTGAACACTGACAGGAATCAACACTGTCATGTCATTACACTGAATGAGGGCTGGTAGAATTGGAACCATTTGGACAGGACCTCCAGACATCTTAGTGGGACCTTTGGGTGCCTTAGCAACATCATCTGGCCTGAAAAGCTTTCATCCACTACTGTTCTGCTGGCCCCAGAGTCTCACCTGGCAGGGGTATCCTGACCATTGACAAGAACACTGTCCATATAATAAACGTTAGAGTTTTCTGGTATGGAGTTATAAACACTCCTATTCTGATCACTAACCAGACCCATGGACTCTACTGTTACACTTGCTTGAAGACCCAAAGGTTCTTCAGCAAAGACTTCAAAGTGAGCACTAGCCATTTGGACTTCCTCCTCAGGAGTGAAGGCTAAAGAGACTGTGCTGATCCCTGTAGGTTTAACCTTACATCTGGGATCTCCTTTGATGTGGTCAGTAGCCCCACAGAGATAGCATGTTAGAAATGCTCTCTGGAAGGGTGGCTTGGCCTGACCTCCTTCTGGTTTGTGACCAGAAGGTACACTAGCCTGTTGTGGTTTACCCTGGGGCTTACCCTGGTTATTTTGTTGTTTTGGGCCCTCTTTGGGTTGGGAGGTATTAGAAATCTCTTGATTCCCTTTTGGTGGCTGCTTTCCCTCATCCTTTTTCTGAGTGACCCCTGAATCCTTTTGAGTAGCCCTGTTGGCAACCCACAAGTCAGCAGCCTTAGCTAGTCTTCTAGGATCTAATTCCTTTGAATCAGCCAAGTGCTGTCTGAGCTCCAGAGAGCAGGCATCATAAATTGACTCCAACATTACAAGATTTCTCATTCCCTCATAAGTGTTCACCTTGTAACCCTTAATCCATCCCTCTAAGTTTTTCAAACACTCACTTACCCAGGTAGCCCAAGGGGTACCACCATTCTTTTTGAGGGTCCTAAACCTCTTAAGGTACTGGGAAGGGGTCTTCCCAAATCTAACTATCAAAGCTAGTTTCACATATTCATAATCCTTCTTCTCCACCTCCCCCAACTCCATTACCACATCAGTTGCAACAGGGGGAAGCCTAGAGAACAACCAGGGAAGTAACTCATTCCCTGTGATGTCCTGGAGCCCATGATTATACTCCAACATTTTCAACCAATCCAACACATCCAACTTAGGTTCATACATACCCACTAATTCCTTAGGCATCCGGGGTCTTTTGGGACTGGAACTCCTAGAGGAACCAGAGGAGAGAGAAGCATTTTCCACAGACAACTTCTTCATTTCTAGTTCATGATTAAGCTCTATTTCTCTGAGTCTTAACTCAGCTTGCTTCTGCTCAGCCTGGGCATTCATTCTTCTGAACTCTAGCTCTTGGTTTCTTTCAGATTGAGCAATAAAACGTTTGTACTCTAATTCAAGCTTCATTTTTTCAAGTTCAAAATAAGCAGGGTTACATGTAGGACCTGGTATAGGCCCAGTAGGTACAGTAGGTAAGGCAGACAGAGGCTCAGAGTGGCTAACTTCATTAGGTTCACTTTCCTCTTCTGACTCATTATCAAGACTTTGATTCAGATCAATACCATCACTGTTTTCTACATTTGCTGGGGGGAGGGGGGGTAGATTCCTCTGTACCACCCAGACTTTGGTTTTCTAACAATCCTTCTATAAGTTCCATTTTCTTGCCCTTCTCAGAGAGATTCGTATGTCTACACAATACTTTTAAGCAATTAGCAGTTTTGGCAGACAATGATTCTAGGGTATAACTCTCCATAGCAGACATAGTTAGAAAATCAGCTTTTTAGTGCTAAGCTCTGTGGTTAGTTGTCCTAAAGTGTTCAAAAAGCACTCTAAAGTGTATACTCAATACAAATCCCACCGCTGTACACCAGTGTTAGGCAGAAACCTGTGCAGTTCCCTCTGGGACCACTGCAAAAGATTTAAGACTACAGGTGTTTGGCAGTAAACCCACTTGGTAGCAGTCTGTACCACACAGATTCACTTGGTAGCTGTGGCTGAGTAGTCAGACTTCCCTCAAGAAGAGTTAGGCAGTATACAGAGTATTCACAATGGGTCAAAAAAGAACACAGTAGAACAAGTAAACACTGACCAGGGCTTGGTGTAAAAGAGATATAATTATTTATTTAAAACCACATCTAGAAAAACACACAGGCACTAATAGTAAGCAATTCAAAAACACGGTCAATAAAAGATATACACTCCCTTAGAAGGATATTAGACAAGTCTTAAGTAAAGCCCCACTTATTTTCAGACTGCGGTGAGCGCTTAACGCAGATGGCACCCTAATAATTCGTTTTAAAAGGGAGAGAAAAGCAGAGAATAAATTGAAACAGGTCCCACCACTTTTACAAGAACACAACAAGAGAGGAAGGCAAAGTAAAACTGTGAAGTTAGAGTTCAGTAGGCTGGATCCACTTTAAGAGGATCAAACAAAATGTGTCCAAGGTCACACGGTTGCAGTGTACAAAAGTCTTGAAAAGGTTCAAAAAGAGTTGGACCAAAGAAAGGGACCAGTTAGAAGGTCAAGGCGGCCAGCCCACTCCAGAAGGTTAAGGGGTTATTATTACCTTGTAGCAATCTTTAGAACGGGAGGCCTGGTGGACACGGTACCTTAAAGTGGTGAGAATACTCCAGCGGGGGCAGTTGTTCCTGGCAGCGGATGCAAGTCGGTGCTTCGTCCGGGGGAAGAGAGGATCTCATCGGGGAGGAAGACAGGAGTCTGTTGCACTGCCAGGGAAGAAACCAGCCGCGGAGTTTCTCAGGTAAAAGGAGCGGTCCTTTGATTCCCGGTCCAGTGGTAAGTGGCTATCCGGTTGCCGGGGTGCTTGGCACGGGCAATTTGACCACAAGCCGGTCTGGGGTGCGAAGAGAAGAAGGTAAACTGGTTGTGCCCACCAGTCAGGGGAAGAAGCCTCTCCAGCCGGGAGATCTTCTCTGTCGTCGGGAAGTGGTGAGTCGGTTCCGCAGGGCTCCACCGGTGGTGTCATCGTGGTAGGTCGGCTCAGCTTCTCCCTCGTCGGATTCTCAGGTCCTGTGGCGACTTCTGAAGTTCCAGTCCCCAAAGCCCTGCTTTTATGCAGCACACCCCATTCACTCAGCCTAGCTGTCAATCAAACATGCTAAGTGGTGAGCCGGCCGGCTCACCACTTGGGCCAATCACACAAGAGTGCGACTTGAGTTACCCAGGTAACTCAGTTCAGGGTGCCTAAACCCCCTCCCACACCCCCTGTGGTACCCAGAGTGGCACCACTTTTGGAGGCTTCTGTGGAGAAGCCCGCCAAAAAGTGGAACAAAGGGCTCGACTTGGGTTGGAGTCACAGAGGAGAACACAAACGCCATTTTAGAATCGAGTCCTGGCAGAAAATACCAACCGGCGAATTAATATTAAATAAATAAACCGGCAGTATGTTCGAGGCTATGAGAATTAAATAATTAAAGTTGGTAGCCTCGAACAATGGGAAAATCCTATAGGGATATATTCGCAGTCGAATATAAAAAGTAGTATCCACTGCCACCAGCCAAAACTCGATCAGGGGGGACGGAGACGTGCTCCCTCGACTAACAGACCCCGGGGCAATCGAATTCCCCTGACCAGTATGTCCACAATATGATGGTTTGTACTGGTTTCTGTTCATAATTCGGAGTCAATGGTGACTTTACATGCCCTGGGGGACAGTAGTCAGTCCCAGGGTATGGAGTCTATGGTGGGGTGTCACTATGACACCCCTGTGTCACTGCACGGAGGGTGCTGTATAACACACATAGTAAAACACATGAGACCCTATGGAGTAAAGGACTCCATAGCCCATAAAACACATTAACAGTCAAAGGAACACCACAAATCATGTCCAAGAGTGGGAGAAAAAGAGTCTCACTCTTGGCAGGAGAAAAAAACAAACTCCAGAAATCCAGCAAAGCTGCTGGGGGACTCACTAGGTTAGGAAATTCAGCCTAAACAGAGAATTCTCCCTAACAACCTGCCCATCATGTGCCTTAGGAATTATGTATTCAGAGGTAGCAAGGGGAGAACAGCCCCTTTGGGCTCTGTTTTGTAAAATAAAATACCAGTAGGAAACATGAAAACTTGTTTAAAATCGTCTTTCCACATTTTCATTGTATTTATTTACTTATCAAGGGTCGAGACCCACAGGCGTGGCAAGCAAGATAAGCAAACACATGCAAATCAGCTGGGGCAGGTGTGTGCCAGCACAGCTGGAATAAGGCGGTGTGCATTTAAATGGAACTGGACACGTGCGTGGGCCCTTGAATCTGCAGCACCTGGACCCCTGGCAAGTTCTGTGCCCCTGCTCTCCAGTCGGAAACTCAATCTGTTACAATCCTAATCTTTTAGAAAGCAGAGCGTGGAATGAAATGAAAGAGATCTGTTGAGACTGCCTGGGAAAAACCCAAAATTACACAAAGGATCAGGAGCCAGAAAAACCAGACTCAATAACGGAAATAGACAAAGACCAAGGCAAACACAGCGTCATTATCATCCAAATAAGGCATAAAGGCTGCCGCTCTTAGCGCGCTTATGAAAAACAACAACTTGTATACTCCGAGTGGGTCATCAACATCATCATACACTCAGAGTTACCAAAACCTATGGGAGGAGTGGATTGGTTAAGAGGAGTGACTACATATACATATACATTCTGTAAGGGTTCAACCTCTGATTGGGTAACAACAATCTGATGGCTCTTCCTGAGACCACCTCTAAATTCATAACTATTTAAAGACCTCAGTTCTACAATACATTATTGGTTAGTCTAATATGTACTGGGCAGCCTAACATTGGGGGTTTTGATTGGTTGGCTCTGTACTGACTAACCTTGTACAACTGACAGGTCGTCAAGGCATGAGCCAGACAGGAGTAGGGGAAGAGAGATCCATGGACTGCTTTTCTTTCAATTAAAAAAGATACCATCCCTGTAACCCCTACAGCCCCCCGGACCCTGCACTTACCTAGATCTGTGCTGCCCTGGCTGCACTTACTCAGAGCCATGCTGCCCTGTTGGCACTCCCCCTTTCCTCTCCCTTGCACTTCCCCCTCTCCTTCCCCTTGACCTTCTTGTTGCACTTGCACGGTCCAAGGCCTAGTAGGATCGTTTGTCTTGTCCTTCCTATGTCTTCCCCCTTGCCTTATGGCACCTAGAAACACTTGAGTACAGGCATGTTATAAATACCATATGATATCATATCATTATTCCTAGGCCATGAGCCAGGGTGATTCCTTTGGCCTTGTACAGTGTCTCATGTCTGGGAATATGCGTGAGCAGTGAGGTAGGTATCCTATCAGTGTTTGTGGCTAATGAATAGACAGTGTTCTTCAATTATGGATCACGTGTGATGAGATTGCGTTTTGAATTATTTCACTCTGCATTTATTCATATTTTAGCTAATATTAGTGCAAGTGTTTTGGTTCCTTTTCAACCGGGTACACTCTTGAGTTGTTCATTGTGGGCTCTTCTTAGGTTCATGATTCGCTTGCACCTGGCTCACAATGGTCAGTCGTGCTTGTCTAAACTTTAATTCGAGTATTCTTCTTGTCCTGGGAATCATTATCTTGTGACTTTGCTACAGCGTTCGGGCCCTCCCTAATTTCTCAGTAACCTTGGCTCTGATTAGCAGCTACTGGCTGAGCTCTGTACGGATCTGTATTTCTGTGATTTAAGCATTTTAAATTCTCATGAAGTTTTGAGCCCTTTTATTAATTTAAAGGAATGGTTCGGTAAAAATGTTTTATTGCCCCTACGGGTCGGCCATGTGTTTTTAAGCCTAAATCGCTCGATTTTAGAAAAATTTCCTATGGACCTTACCCGAGTTTTCGTCCATTAAACACACGCGAAAACAGGTATCAGGGAGCTGCCATTTTGTGATAATCCTATCATTTCCCCCATCGCCCTGGCTGACCTGCTTTTGCGGCACTAAATCATATCGCCTCTGAGCCTGTCATCAGCAGACGCATACCGCCCATTTCATACCAAAGCACGTCTCATGTCAACATTCGCTGTGCTTCAGCTAATGACGTGTCGCCATGGAAATGGCAGGACGCCTCTTTCCTCAAAAAGTATTAACAGACCGTTTCACAACACACAGCAGCAGATTTTCGGTTCCATTCCTCTCTCTGTGTTACTTTGAGTATTCTGTGACTCGTTTCTGTGCTCTGGTCAGCTATCTTCGTTGCTTGTAGCCGTTTGAACAGATACCAGTACCACCGCTATAAATTATTTTAGTTTGTTTAACACACAATGGCTACAATAATGCCCTACATGTACGAGCCCGAGTATACTGAGGAGGAACTACTAGAAAGAGAAACACGCGAAGACGATGGGGCTTCGGACGGCAGTTGGGAGGACGATTCAACAGCTGAAGAGCCTGGACCTAGTCGCATGGACGGTGTTTCCACCTGGTGCACATGCAATCGGTGCAAGCTAATGCCAACCGAGGAGGAGAACTGCTGCTGCTGTGAACACTCGGGATGCGTGGCCTACATTTCGGAAGGCGAGCCATGACCGCAATGCATCACTGAGCTGCCAGACTTCAGGGCAGCCTGCCTCACACGGTCCGTGATGAGGATAATGATGGTGCTTATGCACGAACTTCGCGCAACTGTTCGTCCTCGTAATCCGAGTAACGAGTAAGTATACACTGCTTGTCATGCCACTCCTATTTCATGGTCTTCTACTATATCCAAAATGACATATACATATCATTGTAAACGCATGAAAGTCGTTCAATAGTGTGCAGTGTCTAGATAGCATTTGTCCGAGCAGAATTCCATTAGTTACAAGAATTGTCATTGACAACAAACGTTTATTAAACTTATCTTGTTCATTTAAAAACAGTTTGTATCATTCTTTTTCACAAGTGGTACCGGCTGGTGGCCTATCATTCCTTTACATGGTGGCTACACGGGAGTCTTGGACACTACGTTCGAAGAGTAATACCCGCCTGTGCCGTTCGTGCCATAAGAGAAACATTCCCGAGTGACAGCGGTCAGTACAGGGGATTTTCTCTCGCTGTGCTGCAACCTGACCTGTACAATGTGTAAAGTCTTGTATTTTTGTGCCATCAAAATAAGATACAAAATAAAACACCACATATATTTTAACAACGGTTGTTTCGATTTTTTAAATGAATCAAGTGTGTCTCCATTCAAGGATGGACGTCAGACATCTGTGCTCCGAATGGGTGAAGGTCAGGTCGCTGTGAAGCAGGGTGGTCACCATCTAAGCTAACATAATATATTCTCAATAATGCATGCACTAAATAACACTTGTTCAAAGTCTTTCAGTCGGTTATGTCTCTATAAAAGTCACAAATATATCTATACTATCAATCAACATTGGATTATACAGGCCTTAGGTCAAGGGTCTTGACCACTATAATACACTGTTTGAAGTGTGGGTCTGCGCTCACAAGAATCTCCGGTATGTGGCATTTGTTATTGATAGGCAACGATATACTGCAGTAGGGGTCTAATGTTAGTTGGGGATCTGCTAGGGGGGCATCATGGCGTGGTCAGTGGTCTGGCACATGAAGAGAATACCTTGCAGGGACACAGGGTCAGAATGGCAGTAAGTTTCCACTGGTGAGGGTGCGTTGACATGGACACGTTTGTGGAGATGAACGAGCTATGTGCTTAGTTCAGGCTGGTTCACATGCAGGGCAGTGATCTCAGAGGAAGAGTGATGTGTTACGTTTATTAGCTGTTGCAAATATCTCTGGAGTTTTCCAGTCGGAGTGGGAACGAGGGTGGGGGCCATGTGCTCTGCGCAGTGAGGCCTGGTCACCAAGATGGAGTGGAAAGGGTGTACAAAAATGGATGCCCCGTGTCCTGCTCAGTGGTCCCATCTACGCGAATGTCAACCAAAGTTAACATCACATAAGGGCAAGGGGTGAACCCTCTACTGGTGGCACTTGGTACGAGTTTCTACTGAGAAGTAAAGGATGAGAGGGGCCTGATGGCCCCTCGCTCCCACATACTTGCCTGCATGCCCACCGGCCCATCCATCCCACCCCTCTCTATCAAAGGTGGTTCGCACCCGGGGATGAGCGCTGGCATGGGGGGCTGTCACGGGCGCAAATGGCCAAGGTGCCAAACAGCATGTACACTTCAAAAGGTATCCCATGCCCAGGGGCCATCGCTCACATGGCCTCCTCAGACCCCGTGTCTCCAGGCAGACCTCCCCTGAGGCAGGCCGCCCCCCTGCAATCCACATAAGTGTGTCTCCATTCAGCAGTCTTCCTGTGCCTTATCTGCACGCCTCAGGCCCATCCATCCCACCCCCCTCTATCAAAGGCGGTTCGCACCCGGGGATGAGCGCTGGCATGGGGGGCTGTGACGGGCGCAAACGGCCAAGGTACCAAACAGCATGTACACTTCAAAAGGTATCCCACGCCCAGGGGCCAACGCTCACATGGCCTCCTCAGAATCCTGTGTCTCCAGGTAGACCTCCCCTGAGGCAGGCCGCCCCCCTGCAATCCACATACGTGTGTCTCCATTCAGCAGTCTTCCTGTGCCGTATCTGCATGCCCCAGGCCCATCCATCCCACCCCCCACTATCAAAGGCGGTTCGCACCCGGGGATGAGCGCTGGCATGGGGGGCTGTCACGGGCACAAACGGCCAAGTTGCCAAACAGCATGTACACTTCAAAAGGTATCCCACGCCCAGGGGCCATCGCTCACATGGCCTCCTCAGACCCCGTGTCTCCAGGCAGGCCTCCCCTGAGGCAGGCCGCCCCCCTGCAAACCACGTAATACCACGACATACACACGTCATTCATTCACAAACACACCCCTGTTTCTAATACTTTATAAACCACTTGATATGTCTCATGAGAACATCTTTGTGCTTTGCAAGTCAACTCCTGAACCTTCTACCTGAGAAGCACTGAGATCTATGCTAATCTGCTCGTCATCGTGCTATCTGTGACCGCTTCGAGCAAACTCGTCAGTGTGCTACCTGTGGCCATCTACCTGTTCTCCTGCAACATACTGCTCGGCCTGCTGAATCCAACTGTTTGTTGGTCAAGGTAAGGCCATGTATCCTAGTCATATTTCGGTCATTTTTACATTTCTATCTATTTGCGATTACAGTACCCAATAGTGCTATGGTCATTGGTCTCATTGCTATTGACTTGAGTTTCAATTGTTATGCTATCAATAGATCTATTTATTTTCATCTGTGTCAATTGTCATCGAATTGCATCCTTCGGGGGTCCAGTCTATAATGTAAGCATGTTTCCTTCTCGTGCAAGACAGAACATTCAAGGGATGAGTCACATGTTCAGAGTTTAGTCACACCATTTAAAACATTTCTGTAACTTATGCAAATGCTAAGCCGCACATGATGAACTGGTATAGTTCCGGTGACCAAAACAAACCTTGCATTGAACATGGTATGGTTCATTTTCTTTTTTATGACATTTTTATTCATCAAGGTTTTATAATAATCTTGATATTTACTTTTCAGAATTTTCAATAATGCCTGCCTGTTCGATTAGCGGTTGCCCTTCGAAGACCCATGCTAAATCTGAAGGCACTACAATGCATGTATTCCCGGAAACTGTTGATCGAATAAGAGAATGGGTCAGACATTGCGGATATCTACTGGATGAGCTGGAAAGTAGAGTCCAACAAGTCTTAAAGGACAAGAGGGGTAATCGATACTGCATCTGCAGCCGGCACTTTTCCTCGAACATGTACGCCACATCTTGGGTAACAAAGAAGAATAAACGGCGATCGACACGAAAATTGCTCGCAAACGCTATTCCAACTCTATTCGTCCACATTCCGCCACTGGTGAGTCAAGTGTCCGGATTTAGCTTTAGGCCTTGCGGTAGTGTGTAGGTAGCCGAATGGATTAATTGATATTTTAGGTGTTGTGTCCCTTGTAATACTCCCTTGTAATACTTTCGATATTGATATGAGTGTATAGCTTTTTGAATAATGACATTTATCAATAAATTATTTTTCGATTTTATAACCCCCAAAGGAAATCTATTTATGGGCACAGGGACCTGTACTATATTGCGCATTTTCAATAGCATTATTCTCAAGTATTCTGTCGGTTTACATGGCAATTTTTTTATATTTGCATTTCATTATCAAACAATAATTTACCTTTACAACTGCTTGACTATCCACTGAATCTGACGCAAGAACATTCTACATCCGTGACGTGCCCGCAGTTATCAACCACTTCTAGCGCGTATCAGGTAATCATACCTGGCTATTCCGGTACAGACTTGTTTTATGCATGTCAAGTAATAGTTTTTATGTATCATGTGATTATTTTACCAATTGTTTGGTTAGTGCTTTCCAATTGATATACACCTTAGTTGTCGTCCCCCGGTGTTTGTTTTCAGTTATAATTAGTGTTATCCATACTAATGCAAGTACTGTCTTTCAGGGAGATGCTGAAGCGTCCACCACATTGACAACAGCCCTAGATGTTCTTCAGCAGCAGGAGGTATGGATACTGACAGCTCCATCGTCCGTGATCATCAGGACTGGAACACTTGTCGTTTGATTGTTCTACACCATGTTTCATTCTTGGTTAGCCATTGATATGTACCTGTGCGGTCGACCACAAGTGTGTGTTGTGTTTTCAATATTGTAATCCTTACTCATGCAAATACTATGTTTCAGGCAGCTGTTGAAGCGTCAACCAACGCACTTGATGCGGAGCCTGACATTCAAGTAATTCCAGGGGAAGCGGGACCATGCGGATACGAATCGGCGCAACAGCTTTCGGAACTGCGCACCACATTTACAACATCCATAGATATTCTTCAGCAGCACGAGGTATGGATACTGACAGCTCTATCGAGCGTGATCATATAACGTGATTCCATTTGCTATACTTTCTTCCCTATTAACGCAAGTACTGTGTTTCAGGGAGACGATGGAGCTTCCACTACAATCACAAGATCCCATTTAGATGATGCAGATGTAAAGAAATCGGAGAAATAAGTCGATTAAATCTGATCATATTTAAATATTCCTTGATTCTTTTAGACAATGCAACATTTGTGGTTATCTCTTTGTATGTACCTGTGCCGTCGACCCCAAGTGTGTGTTATGTTTACAATATTGAAAACCATACTAATGCAAGTACTGTGTTTCAGGGAGTTGCTGATGCCTCCTCTTCAATACAATCATTCGTGGCAGTCCATGCAGAGCCAGAGGTATGGATACTGACAGCTCCATCGAACTAGGTCATCAGAGCTCGAATACTTGTTGTTCGATTGTTCCACACAATGTTTAAATCGTGTTTGGCTATTGAGATGTACCTGTGTGTTCATCCTCACGTGTGTTTTATGCTAACAATATTTTGATACACGGTAATGAAAATACTATGTTTCAGGGAGTCGATGGAGCCTCATTCCGTGCTGTCTATGCGGATACAGAAAATATAGTCGTTGCAGCGCAAGAGGAAGGGGAGACATGAGGATACGAATTGGAGCAACAGCGTGCAGATGTTGAAGGTCGAGTCAAAAAAGTTGCAAAGAAAAAAAACTAAAATAAGGTTAGTTACAAACAGTTCATAACTTTAGAATTTTTTTTGTGCTGGGGACTATTTCATGTTTTTTTTCGTGTCAATTGTACTATACTTAATCTTGTGTTTAAACTGAACATCCCTTTTCCAATCTGTCCTCTAGTTACCCGTGGGTGTCTGAACTATACATACACAGACAGTGAAGCGAATGAGAGATCTCGCTTGCCAGACCATTTACACTATGGAGGAACTATTAATTCAGACGCTGCGTGTTGAGACTCGAGATGCTCATGTCCAATGGCCAGAACATGAAATGAATGTGTCTGGAGAATCCAGCAAAGTTGTATTGGACCATTGCTACAGTGCGACCGCACCACCACAAAAACATGATACTGGATGTATTGAAGATAGCTCTGAAGTAGTCGCAGATCAATTCACACAATCTACACCCGCCAAAAAATTGCCACCAAAAAAGCTGTCACCATTGTTGTGTTCTCCCATCAATGTTGAAGTAGCAGATGTTGAAATGACAGAGAATGAACCAGCAGCAGCATTCACCGACGCATCAGAACTTGATAGCAGCGATATTTCTTTCAAATGCAGTGATATGTCCTCAACGTCACAGGCCGAAACAACTTTGACGCCGGATGACAGTGTAATGAAAGAGGGCAAATACATAGTATTCAACAGTTGTTTGATGAATATTATAAGTATGCTGAAATGTGGGCATTCCGTTAGAGGGAAAGTATGTGGGAAGCCATTGATTCATGTCACTCGTCAAAAAAAAAGGTAGTAACGTCAAAATAAATGCCGCCTGTAGATTAAATGATACGTTCTCATGGTCTGCACAACCGATGCTGGGGAAACTGCCAGCAGGCAATCTACTGTGTGCAGCTGCATCACTTTTTAGTGGGCACAGTTTTAGAAAGTTAGAGTCTTTCTTTCAGTTTGTGGGACTCCATTTCATTTAAAAAACGCAGTACTACAAATACCAACATGATTATCTGTTTCCGGCCATTAATGATGCTTGGAAAATTGAACAATTGTCTCTAGCAAGTACATTCAAAGGCAAACGATTCAAGCTAGCCGGCTATGGACAGTGCGACAGCCCTGGATTTTCTGCCAAGTACTGCACCTACCACTTTCAGGAGATGGATAGTAAGAAAATTGTGAGTTTGGTGGTCGTGCAGGTAACACAATGTACATCCTCAGTGGCCATGGAGAAACTAGGATTTATAAAATCAGTGGAATATCTACAATCGAGGGGAATGCACATCGACCTCATAGCCATGGACAGACACGTTTCAATTGCCAAGACAATGAGAGAGCAGTTCCCACATATTAAACATCAATTTGACGTATGGCATCTTGCTAAATCAATCAATAAGAAAATCTCGGCTGCAGGGAAAAAAAAGGTTTTGAAAGTATTTCAGAGTGGTCCCAGTCTATCAGCAACCATCTTTGGTGGACCTCCAAAACTTGTGAAGGGTCAGTGGAAAAACTACTTGAAAAATGGCGGTCACTGATGCACCACTGTACCAACGTGCACCGCTGGTCAGAAAACTTACATTTCCACCAATGTGAACATGGCCCTTTGTCCCCAGTGGAGGCACGGAAGAAGAAGTGGTTAATTCCATCTTCACCGACACACAAAGCCATTGAGAAGATTGTTTTCGATAAAACTCGATCAAGAGATTTGAGTGGACTGACAGAATTCTGTCACACAGGAGGTTTGGGGGTGTTCCACAATATGTGACTAAAGTACAGGCCAAAGCGCTTGAATTTCAGCATACAGGGCATGAGACATAGGACTCTACTTGCCGTCTTGGCCCATAACGAGAATCTCGGCCGTGAACAATCTAGGACTACGGGTAATGTAAGGATGCCTCGCTACACTAAGGCCTTTTCAAAAAGAAGTAAGCAATGGGTGATCAAACCAGTCTATGAGGAAATGGAGTTCAACTTTGTCAAAAGCCTTATTGTTGCTGTATTAGAGAAGCACAGATATGGAATTTTGAACATTTCTGTGCAGAGCACTGATCCATTGCCACCAAACATTGCCACTGTGCCATGTCCACCCAAAGGAGAGCTGGTTGTGAAGTACAAATCCCGGTTTAAATAATTGTAATACGATTGTCTTTTTGTAAATAAATGTTATTGTACAGTATGCATACAAAGTATGCTAACCCTAACCCCTACCTTCACCATCCAGGGTGGCGAACAACCTGGGTGTCATCTTGGAATTCTCTCTCTATCCACCTCATATTGCTGACCTAGTCTATGGGCCTCATTACACGGAATGCGGTAATGGTTAACGGCCACCGTTAATGGTAACGGTGACCGATAACCATTACCGCCTTACTACGAGGTCCCTTAGCGGGTTGGTGCTTTAACGCCTGCTTTTTGCAGGCGTTAAAAACCAACCCGCTAAGGGACCTCGGAGCTAATTACGGCACCGCAAAATTGCGGTGCTGTAATTAGCGCCTTCCCCATTCCCATAGAGCCCTATGGGGCAGAAATGGGAATGGGGAAGGGCAATGGCGGAAGGGGGATTTACCGCCCCACAAACCTTGGAATGGGGCAGTAAATCCCCTTTCCGCCAAGGCGGTGCCGGTATTTTACCGGCATGAGCCATGGCGCTAATAGCGCCATGGCTCACCGCCTTCCGTGTAATGAGGCCCTATATGTGTATGTATATATTTTTGTTGATGTAACTAATTTTTGCAATCTCATGTAAATGCTGCGCACTGTTAGGGGAGGCTTGCGTATTGCAAATAATAAAACAAACAAACAATAAATCTCACTTTCAACTCAACTCCTCAGGTACCTTATATTTTCCCTGACCTTCCCCCAAAAATTAAATGTCTCCAAAGTTATGGTTCTTTGGGGCTGTAAAGCTCGCAGACAATGAGGACAAAATTGGGGGCCTTGGAACGCGCCAAGCGAGCCGTTGCAGATGGGAGAGAAGCCAGTTTGCATTTGCACATTGAGGCGCAGTACATAGATGGATTCGAAACTTCAAGTTCTCACAGATGGCTTTACACGGGATGTTGCAAAGTAAGAATGTATGCTCATTTCTAGTGAAGGTCAGCGGCTTTGATTTTCAGCTCGCGGCCTGAAGAGGCCCACAACTCGCACTGGCAGTATAAGGTTGTATTGTTTTTTGACCTTGAGAGACAGGGACCATGCAGAAAGAACTTCATTTGAAAGGGGGATTGGGGGGAGCAATAACGTTTGAGACGATAAGGCACAAAATTCTGAAACTAGACCGAGTTTCATGTTAGTTCAGTATACGAAAAATCGTTGTCAAGAGCACAGTGGGATTTACGGACTGCATTACGCAGAGACACAATGGAAATAGCAAATATAATGTAAGTAACTCTTTAGACGCTTTTATACCGGAATGAAGAATTAATGAATGGATGCATGAATAAATGAATGAATGAAGAGCTAGGAAAACGTTTGTGGGATTGTCCTTGTAGCAGGCACATGGGCATGCAGGTCCACATTCTACACGCATGTAGACAAACAGTTGTTTCTCAATGTGTGCTAACCTCGATTTATTTCGTTACTTTTCGCATTGATTTTAGAGCCGAACATACTCCATTGCACTATCCTTGCAAGCAAATAGTTTCAGATCGGCCGTAATAAATAAAATGAATAATATTAATAAAGATCGGCTGGCGAGACTAATTATAATTTTTATGTTTTCAAAACAGGTATATCCTACCCTACTGCTACTGCCACCAGTTTTAGACCCCGGCAGACGGCTTCTTCAACCGCCAGCTGCAGCTTCTTGTCAACAACTGCACCACTTTGATGATCTTATGGGACGATCGCCAAGGGCCAAAATGCCCTTACGCGGTACTAGCGGCTAGAAGCAACATATCAATGTTTACACTGGCCTAGTGCCTAGTTGATGGAACAGCTTTGTGGTTCACCGTGCGGCCAAAGTGCTTCTTTTAACGAAAATCAACACCCTGTGTACCATAAAGGAACAGCGCGTGACTCACGATAAAACGGAACAGTTTTTGCGGATAGAGATAAAAGAAAATAAATGGCATTCCGAGTTAATATGGCAATTGCTGAATATTCTATAAACATTTAATGTCAAATAAATGTACTTTACCAAATGTACCGTGTTGCTGTTTGATTTTAAAGTACAGTTTCATATTCCGAATTGTGGCGCGCTGGGTTGTGAGTTGATCTGTGTTGGTTTCCGGGTTCTGTGTGAAGTCGCGTAGAAGAGGACTGGGCGCGTTTGCCTACGCAGCACAGTAACGTCACGGAGAGAGGCGGGGAATATGAATGTTTTGATAATGTCAGGTTCAGGGGCGGGGGATATGATTTAGTGCCGCAAAAGCAGGTCAGCCAGGGCGATGTGGCAAGTGATAGGATTATCACAAAATGGCAGCTCCCTGATGCCTGTTTTCGCGTGCGTTTAATGGACGAAAACTCGGGTAAGGTCCATAGGAAATTTTTCTAAAATCGAGCGACTTAGGCTTAAAAACACATGGCCGACCCGTAGGGGCAATACAAATTTTTGCCGAACCATTCCTTTAAAAGCGTGCAGTGGCTTCCATTTTGAAAAGGATGGCTGCCCGTTACTCTCGCGTTTCTATGCTAGTGAGCTATATTTGCATGTCGTTCATGTTGCATTCAGTTTATACACTGCTCATGTTAGTGTTCTTCATGTCTTTATGGATGCCATGTTAATATTCTACATGCATAAATTAATATTTGACCTGGCATGCAGATTCTTCATGGTGAGTGCATATCTGCTTTGTGTCTCATGCATGCACATGTAATGTCACAACATTAGCTTGGTTTTACTTGTGCCATCTTTAGCTTATTTTGTGTCCATTTCCTGCTGTAGCTGCCAGGGATACGGGCAGTATGGTTTCTTAGTGAGTAACGTTTCTCACCTGTGTGATATTGGGCCGGGGGAGGTGCGGTAAGTATGGATGACGTGTTCCTCTGCCTCGCAACAGATCTCTCATGGAAAGGGAAATACAAATTAAAAAACAGAGTCTAAGAATTTGCATGTTTTCACTCTGGAATGCAGGAACCAGGGAAGCTGCTTCCCAAACATGGCACTGATGACATCCACTGATCAGTGACCCAGGAAGAGAGACATTGAATGCAAATAGTATCTTAAAATCCTTATCTTTGTTCCTTCTTCTTATGTGAGTGACAACTCCCATTTGCCCGCGCAGACTCCTCATATGGCTGATGGCATCGGAGACTCATCGACTTAGTTTCCTATGCAAATAGCACAATATGGGCTTGGAGGAAAGCGCAGGGGTGTTGCAGAGCGACACAGGTTCCAGTCCCCGTCCCCCCTTAGAGACTGGTCTCCAGTATTAAGCGCGTTATAAAAGATTAATTCATCTATAAATCCCTGTATGCAATGACTACGCGTAGAGATGCCTTTGCCACGACTCATCCGCCTGCACTTTTTGTAACCAGTTGTAAAATAAGAAGAACAAAGCGCAATCTGGCCTGCTTTCAAAAGATCCCTCTTAATGTAGGTTACACACATGTGTAGTTGGCGTGCAAATGAAATCTAGGTGTGCGACAGCCCCTATAAGAAACGCATTTGGCTCTTATTGGTCGCTTGGGGCCCTCTTCACAAGGGACATTATCATGGGTCTCATCACGAGTTGGGCGGTAACGCCGGCGCTATTAGTGCCGGCGCTAATAGCCCTACCGCCGAACCCCCCGGCGCTATTAGCGCCGGATCACGGGTTTGCCGGAACGGTTATTGCCCATTCACCACTGGGCCCATTCAGGAATTCCTCATTCCCCATTGGGCCCAACAGGGAAAATTTGCGCTATTACCGCCGGCGGATTTCCCGCCGGCGGTAAACGCACAGAAAATCAGCAAATTTGCAGTGGATTTCCCCCCAGCTCAGAGCTGGGAGGAAATCCACCAAGGTCATGATCTGGCGGACCCTTAAATGCGGCTGTAATAGCGCTACCGCCACATTTAAAGGTTACCGCCAAACTCGTGATGAGGCCCATGTCTGCTATGAAAAAAAAGCGCTTTGCAGATGTGTGGGCAGCGTCGCATGACTCACACAGACAGGACTAACATGCTCACGCATGACCCCAGGATGCTCTGTCAGGGGGTCTGGAGGGCACGAAGGCTCCTGGGAAGGGGGCATAGTAGAAGACCCCTGGACAGTCATGCATGGAGACTCCCTGGGAGTATCTGAGGAACTACAAGCAGGTCCAAGATGCTGTATGGGAGTAATGGAAAGGGCTTTTTATAGCGCACCTCTGGTGTTTTTGTGGCCCCTTGGCGCATGGTTTCTGGAAGAGGTGATGATTAGTGGTGGCGTAGAGGGAGAGGCAGGCGGGAGGCCTGAGGTGGTGTTGAGAGCAGGCAAGAATACCCTGGCCCTGTGTGCTGCTATGAGTCTGTTTGTGTGTGGGAGTTACACGTGGGTGAAACCAAGACCTATACGCTGGCAGTGCTGGGACACATGGAGGCTGCTGGGCCGGTGGGGAGGAAGGGTTTTTGTGATGGGGCTGAAGCGGATGCAGGCCATGGCGTGAGCTCCAAGTGGCGTCACACTGTAGTTGTGGTGGTGGGGGAAACAGGCGCAGGATGGCAGCGTGCGTGGCTCATATATGGTGCATGTACTCCAGACAGGATGGAAGAGTGAAAGGTGAATAGGCTAGTTGGGGAGGGGCAGTTTTTAGGGAAGCTCTTGAAGAGTCCAGTTGTTTAGAATTGAGGGCTTTGCAGAACCGGTTTGGGTTCGGCTGTCGTGCTGAAAGCAGAGGTCCTGTAGTGTTGCTATCAGTCAGAATGGGGGGAGGGGTTCTGCTGCTCTTGTTTACCTTTTATGATGATTGATAGCGTGGTGTTGATGCCTTGTGTCTGATGGTAACTCGCTGTATAGTAGTTCCATGCGACTGTTACATTTGAAATTAAAACCCCCTCAGTATCCATATTGTTGCACAAATATGACATCCTCAATTTATATTGACAAATATATGGGGCAGTGACCACAATATAATATGAGGCACTGCCTATCAATGTAAGGCACAGTGAGCAGCAGAGACGAGCACCATGAATGCGAGTGAGTGGCGAGATATGAAGCAGAATCCCCAGCAATGCCTGGCACATTAGATGCTGGGTAATCAGGCACTATGTAGAGTGCTGCAACTCCATTCCCTTAGGTGAAGACATCCATTCCTATGCTGGGTGTTTGGGACTGGCTAAGGGGGTGGAATAGCTCTCTGGGAGTGCCAGCAGCATGATTATGGTTATCCTCAAGGGGTGTGTACCCCGTCACCCTGGTGGTCATTGGTGGATGTGGGAGTGCTACTGCGACAGCCCCTCATTTTAGTGCAGGGACTTCAGTGGGGGTGCTCTGGGGATCTCCATACATCCCTTCTACGGCCAGGATCAAGTGGCTCAAGGCAAACCCCAGTCTCTCTGACCACTCACTGTCAGGCATAGTGTATATATATATATATATATATATATATATATATATATATATATATATATATATATATATATATATATATATATATATATATATATATGTCCCTTTGAATGCTCGATATCATTTTGCTTTATGTTATTGTGATTCATCAAGATTCAATACAGTGGCTATACTCAAAATGCAGCTAACTTCAGTACAGTGGCTATACTCAAAATGCAGCTAACTTCAGTACAGTGGCTATACTCAAAATGCAGCTAACTTCAGTACAGTGGCTATACTCAAAATGCAGCTAACTTCAATACAGTGGCTATACTCAAAATGCAGCTAACTTCAGTACAGTGGCTATACTCAAAATGCAGCTAACTTCAGTACAGTGGCTATACTCAAAATGCAGCTAACTTCAGTACAGTGGCTATACTCAAAATGCAGCTAACTTCAGTACAGTGGCTATACTCAAAAATTTAGCTAGATTCAACAAAGTAGTATACTCAAAATGCAGCTAACTTCAGTACAGTGGCTATACTCAAAATTCAGCTAACTTCAATACAGAGGCTATACCAAAAAAATCAGCTAACTTCAATACAGTGGCTAAACTCTGCCTCATTACAAGTGTGGCGGTCTGGAATTATGGGTGCCAGTCGCATTGTAGCGGCACCCATTTCCAGACCGCCACACTACAATTCTGCGATGGGGGCTGTTGCGCCTGGCAGGTTTGACTTGCCGGGCGTAAAGGCACCCACCTGCAGAGTTTTCACAGAAGCACGGGCACCGTTCACAATGGTGCCAGTGCTTCTGTGTCCCCATTCCCATGGAGTCCTGTGGGGCTCCATAGGTATGGGGACTAACATTTTCCGGTGCCTGACTTCCAAATCCGCCGGGATTTATAATGTCTTGGTGGCAGTGGGAAGTCAGGCGCCGGAAAAGTGTTACGAGTCCAGCGGCAACCCACTGGTAGCACCGGCAGGGTTACTGACAGACTCGTAATTAGGCCCAAAACACAGCTAATGTCAGTACAGTGGCTGTACTCAAAAACTCAGTTAACTTCAATACAGTGGCTATACTCAAACATTAAACTAGATTCAACAAAGTGGCTATACTCAAAATTCAGCTAACTTCAATACCGTGGCTATACTGAATAAATCAGCTAGATTCAATACAGAGGCTATGGTAAAAAAAATCAGCAACTTCAGTACAGTCGCTATACTCAAAAATTCAGCTAGATTCAATACAGCGGCTATACTTGAAATTCATCTAACTTCAATAAAGTGGCTATACTCAAGAATTCAGCTAGATTCATACAGAGGCTTTACTCAAAACTCAGCCAACTTCAATACCACGGCTATACTCAAATATTCAGCTTAAAGCTGGCAAAAATAATGCTGTGTGCGAAGTTTCTGCATTCATGGAAGCATTCAGTGATATGGCTCGCTATTCCCTTTCTGTTGAGGATTCATGTACTCGCTGTTGCCTGACCTCATTAAGGCATGAACGTGATGATTAGGGTGTAGTGTAACTATAAATCCTGGATTTGGAGTCACCTGGATACAATTCCTGTATATACATTGCTGGAAACAACTTTCCCTTTGCAATATTCCCAGTTCATGATAAATTTAATAATTAGCTGATGGTGGTCACTGTGGTTAATAAAGGAGAATAGTAGAGAAATCGATCGGGCAGACCGCTCGCGCCCACCCTGATTACGCAGGAAGGAATGTTGTCTGTTCCTAGTATGGATGTACTTGGCTTCAGAGGCGTGATGAGTTCTCATGCAATGAAATGGCGTTCAGCTAGGAGGACACAGATGCGTGACGTGCACGGTGATACCTCTTAGTTGCGCAACGAATTAGCACTCTATTACCACCCAAGCGAGACGAAGCAGCTGAATGTGAAGGATTCTTGTGCATGTCGAATAACGAGTACATAGTAAGTAACGGAACCCTGGATATAGGGGTAACCACTAAATATGGGTTATTGGGACTTAGATGGGGGGACAAGGATCGTGCCCCTTTGTGAAGGTAGAGCCGCTGTGGTGTTTGAGAGCAAGAAATAGCCAGTTTCATTCATGGGATCCCGCCTTCGAGAGAATTACACAGGTAGTGTGGTGGTAAAGGTTGTTATATGAGTTATGCATTTTGTGAGGGTGCAGAAGTAAGGCTCAGCCACAATGGTGGCATGTTTTTGCGTAGAAATGTTTATTAGATGCAAAAGGTTTGGAAAAATGCCTCCCTGTCCCTGAAACTAAGAGGTGTTTCCCTGCCTCTAAGAAAACCAAGGAAATGGTCAGAATGTGCAAATTATAAAGTCTGTCACTGTCCTGCCTGGATAGCCTACCTCTGTCCCTAACACTAATAGCCTAAACCAACTGTGCAAGGATGATCTCTTCCCAGAGTAAAGTGTTCTGTGTAGATCCAATCAACAGAAGAGTTCCCAGTCTCTTGAGTAATCGAAACTGGGGAAAATAAAGAAATGTTCATAAATATAGGACTCCAAGGCTTGGGCCATAATTCTTTCCCCTAGATTCCTTGGTATAGTGTTTCTCTCCTTTTGGGGCCTCTCAGGCCTGCACTTTCCTTTTGGGGCCTCTCAGGTCTCTACTTGCTTATATAAAGGTCTATAGGCAGTTCACAAGAATATGCTCCTTATGCTCTCCTGCTTATCCCACCAACTCGGCACACTCCTTTTGCCAAGCGTGGAATCTGTTTGCACAATGTATTCTCCACTTATTTTGGGTGCTGGTCCCAGACTTGCAGTATTTCGAATGTCTTGGTTTCTTCCTTGCCAAGCAAATGTCCTCTCATGGACTGTCCCTCTTTTTGGTGCAAGTTCCAGTCTCGCAATATAACCAAATCGTCCACTGGCCTGCCAAGCAATTATCTTTTTGTCAACTTCTTTAATTGGATGAGGGTCCCAGGTTCGCAATATTCAAACCGGCTTTGTATTCTCTCCTGCCAAGCGTTCGTCCTCTCAGGGACTGTCCCTCTTTGGGTGTGAGTCTCAGACTGATCACATTCACAGTTGCTTGGTTTACTCTCCTGCCAGGAAACCGATATATCAAGTCTTATCATAACAGTCCCCATGTGGACTATCTCTTTTTGGGTGCGGGTCCCAAACTCGCAATATTCTGTTTGGCTTTGTTTCAGTTTTTCATATGGGTGCAAGTCCCAGACCCTCACTTCATTCCCAGAGTCCCAGACCCTCCTCATCTGTCTTCCGCCTTCACCCCCTTTGTCCCTTGTACCTCCAGCACCACTCGGGTAACCCGGAAACCTGTTTTCATCCCTCTGGGAGCCACCAGAGTTTCCCTAGCAGATGCTGTGTCGCTTGAGGCCCTGGTAACGTTTGGGGCTTCCTCGCGGTCTGCCGCGCCTCTCCTGGTGCCTGCTTCCCCCCAGCCATGCGTCTTCTCTCATGGATGCTTCCCTGGTGCTCTGGATGCCCAGAGGTTTTACACAGCAACACCCCTACCCACCGCCCCAACCTCAATTATCCTCCAACCGTTGAAACCTCTAGTGTCATTGACATCGCCCTTTGGAATGCACAATCTCTCTGTGATAAAACTGCTGCTGTTCTGGACATGTTTCTACGGCTAAACCTGCATTTCTTGTGCATAACCGAAACCTGTATCCCCCCTTTAATTCAACTGTACCTGCTTCACTCACTTCCTCGTCCTCTACCTTTACTCACGTTCCCCGCTTTTCTGGCCGCGGCAGTGGCATTGGTCTACTCTTTCACCCCAAATGCCTATCGACACCCTGTCCAACACCTCTCCCAGTCTTCCCCATTTTTGTATATTTATATAAAATCTTCTCCCCCACCCCGCTCCCAATAGTACAATAGTACTTGGCGACTTTAACCTCCATCTCTCCTCCTCCCACCAATCCTCCCCCTCTTATCAATTCTCAACTCCTACCTTCTTACCCCCCTCCCTACCTTACCTACCCACTCTTCTGGCTCCACTCTTGACCTCATCTTCTTCTCTTCTTTCTCCCCCTCCTCACTCTCCATCCTTCCTACCTATCTGTCTGATGATGCTCTACTCTCCCTCTCCCTCCTTCCACCCCTCTCTCTGCCTTCTCCCCCCTCTTCCTCCATTTCTTTCTCTCGACGCGACCTCCGTAACTTCAACCCCTCTCACTTCTACGACACCTGCGCCTCCTCCCTCTCTCCCACTTCTCATCTCCCTCAGCAGACGATGCTCTATCTACTCTATCCTCTTCCCTCTCTTCCAGTCTTGACTTACTACACCCTCTTACCCCCTTCCGCCTCTACTGTAAACCCTCCCAACCTTGGCTCTCCTCACATCTTCTATCCATGCGCCGCCTTCTCCGATGCCTTGAAAGACTCTGGCTCAAACACTGGCTCAAACACTGTTCACCAGCCAACCAATCCTCCTACTTCTCTTACCACTCCCTCTACGATGCTTGCATCAACTCAGCTAAACAATCCTACTTCTCTAATCTCCTCCACTCTAACTCCTTACATCCCGCCACATCTTCTAAACCTTATCTTGCCTTCTCTCTCCTCCCACCCTTGACCACTCCATTGTGTTTCCTCTCTCACCCTCTGACTTTGTTGACTTCTTCTCCTCTAAAATACTCACCTTACGTCAGAACATTCTAAGCTCCCCCCCTTTCTCTCCCCCTTCCCCATCACCCACTTCCCCTCCCTCCTACTTGTCTAACTTCACTCCTGTTTCTCACTCTGATGTCTCCCTCCTCCTATCCCAAACTCACCCTACTGTTGCACCCTCTGATCCCATCCCCACCCTCTTGATTCCAAAGTTTACCCCCTCCTCATTCTCTGATCTGTCTCACAACCGCTACCTTTCCTTCAGTCTTCAAACACGCTACAATTATCCCTATCCTGAAAAAACCCTCCGCTAACCCCCTCTTGGCTTCCAACTTTTGTCCAATCTCCCTTTTACCCTTCCTCTCTAAACTCCTGGAACGCCTTGTCTACTCCCAACTCTCCACATGTATCTCCAATCTCTCTCACCCCCCAACCCAGTCTGGGTTTCGTCCCAAACACTCAACTGAAACTGCCCTCACTTCCATTCTTAACTCACTCCTCACAGCTCGCTACTCCAAACACTCCTCTGTTCTCATCCTCTTAGACCTCTCAGCCGCCTTTGACACCGTTGATCACCCCTACTCCTAGACACTCTTTCCTCCTTTGGTCTCAAAGGCTTTGTCCTTAATTGGTTCTCCTCCTACCTAGCCAATCTCTCCTTCACTGTCTCAGGGGGCGGCCACACAATCCTCTACCCACTCACTTGACTTCGGTGTTCCCCAAGGTTCTGTACTTGGCCCTTTTCTCTTCTCACTATACACCTCCTTCCTAGCCCCCATCATCTATTCCTTCGGTATCTCCCACTACTTCTACGCCGATGGCACCCAACTCTTCCTCTCCTTCTCTTCCTTCACCCAAGACATCCACTTCCAATTTTCCACCTGTCTCACTGCTCTCAAAAGCCTGGATTTACTCCCACTTTCTCACCCTGAATGCTGACAAAACTGAAGTTCTATTCCTTCCTGCCAACACACTGCCTCCCCCTCACCCTCTCCTTTCATCCTCTTTCCCCCTGCACAACTCCCCATCTCTGCCTCTACCTGCAACCTTGGCCTCCACTTTGACTCGAACCTCTCCTTTTCTCACCACATCTTTCTCACCTCCCGTGCTGTCACTTCCATCTCTATAATGTTCACAAAATTCGATCTTCCCTCACCTTTCACGCCACCAAACTCCTAATTTCCTACCTCACCTTTTCTCGTCTCTTCTGTTGCTCAGCTCTCCTTTTAGGCCATCCCGCCTCACAACTTGCCCCCCTTAAATCCCCTTAAATCCCTCAACCATTCTGCTATCCGTACACTCTGTCCTCTTGACTCCATCTCCCCCTCTCTCTCCTCTTTGGCTGGCTCTCCTTTCACTCCCAACTCAAATTCAACTTCCTCTGTCTCGTCTTCAAATCTCTTCATGACCTAGCCCTTCCTTACCTATCATCCCTCCTCTCCTTCTGCTCCCCCTCTTGTCCTTTCCGCTCTGCTGATCACTTCCTACTCACTGTCCCGCCTGCACCATGCACCACTTTCTGGTCAGTTACCTTCGGGCACTCTTAGGAGTGCACTTAGCAGTACGTAAATAATAATATGGTATGTGGGCTGTGAAATGTTGGAAGACCGTATGGCCATTGTGGGTTAAGTTGTGAATGTTGTAGTGAAACATATTGGGGGGATGCAGGGGAGTAGTGATGGGTTGAAATAAGCTTTTAAAGAGGGCTAAATATTAGAATCAAAATGCTGTAATTGGGGTTGGTAGAGATAACGTATTTTCCCTTTGATTTCTTTTAGGGACTTAAAATATTAATGGGTGATGGAGCAGTGATTTATGGATCCTGAAGAAGACTGGAAGGAGCTAATGAGAGTACTTTGATGAACTGTTGAAACATGTTGCTAAACAATGGTTCTGATATTAAGAACGAGGCCCCTACAAATCACATACCCAATACATATATATTGTTCCTTATTCAAACAGCAAAAAAAGTGAATCCCATTAGGACCAAAATAATGATAGTTAATACCATAGATAATAGCTGATACTCATCGAAACTCAAATTTCAGATAGTCCATTTTAGACGCCTGGAAAATATTTGGAGAAGGGATTGTAATAGTGAGAACTGCATGCAGTTGAAATCAGTGAATTAACATGAAAAATGAATTCAAATCCATTTGGACTATCAGGGGTCTCTCTCGAATCCAATCCACACACATCGAGGATTGCGGTAGGGTTGCCTTTAGGCATACATGCCAACATTCTGAGGCACTTAGGAGGGAGATTTCAAGAGAGAATTCGGGAGACATTAATTTCCCCATAGGCATACATTGGGGCTAGAATTATTTCAGGCGGGAGAACGTGAAAAATAGCAATATTTTTCAGTTCAAAATCGGGAGTCTCCCGCCTAAATCGGGAGGGTTGGCATGTCTGTTTAGGGCGCACTGCCTTTTCAATCTCTATGGGCCTCATTACGACTTTGGAGCTAGCCATGGCGCTATTAGCTCCATGGCTGCCTCAAAAATCGTGTCTGGGTCCGGGTTCCATGAATGGGGAATTACCGGGCCATTCCGACTTTGGAAGTCCCAGTATTTCCTCCTTTAGGGAACCCGGACCCGGTCCTTCCCTATTCCCATTCGAGTCCCTATAGGGCTCGAATGGGAATGGTGAGGGAGCTAACAACGGGCCCGTCAATTATGGGCCCGTTGTTAGCTCCCTGGATCCCCCGCTGGACCCGCTATGGACGTTTGGAAAAACCAGACGTCCACAGCGTGTCCCGCTAGAGGACCTCGTAATAGTGCGGAGTGGGTTAAACGGCGACGGCACCATTACCGGCGCCGTTAAACCCATTCTGCACTACTCGTAATGAGGCCCTGTATCTCGGATACTGCAGATTTCCTGGAAAAAGCCTCCTTTGTGAGGCCCAATGTTGCCACGCTCAGAGTAGCATGGATGGCCTACGCGGATGATGTGGTCCTGTTGGTCCACACTCCCCTTGGGCGACAGCGCCTTTTAGATGCAATTGCTGAATATGCTAAGATAAATTATCTTATCATTAATCCAAGACACTCTAACATTATTCGCTTCAGTAAATGTTTAACTAAGCCACATGACTTCTCTTGGAAACTAGGGACATCCGCTCTAATGCATAGAGACAGGTTACCTATCGTGCCTTCATGTTTATGCCGCACAGAGCACAAGTCAGATGGTCCTTAGGCTCCTTAGCAAGGCAGACCAGCTCTCATTGCAAATGTGGACAATCGGAAGTAATTATTGCAGATTTGCAGTTAAACCTCTCGTTGAGTTCTATAAAATAAAGGTAGTCCCCTCGCTTCCCTATGGCCTGGAGATTGAATCACAGGCATATGATATTAATTGGGACCAACTTGAAGGCCGTATTTGGAAGCAGATTTTTCAAGAGCTTTCCAATTCCAGCTGCAAGATATGAACTTGGATTAGTCTCTCTCCAAGGTTGGCTGCATTGTAAGGCTCTGATTCTATAAACAAAGCTTGTTGCTCCTCCAGTCAATTCTGTGTTTGTAGATCTCAATGTAGCAATGACTGGAGGCAGCAACACCACTTTCTTAGCACTGAAAATTGGCTGATTCTATTTTGAGGGATAGCAATCAATCAATTGATAATCTGTTAACTAATCCAGGCACTGTCAAAAAAGCTTCCATTGAGATGTTTTGGATTATGACAATTAAGAAAATGACGAGTTATACAAATAATTCTTCCTTCTCGCTACTTGATAAGCCTTTGGGTACTATTCTCCCTTACTTATGTAAATTCCCAAATGCATACTGCCGTGGGCAATTCTTAAAATTTAGGCTAAACCGCCTGGAAACTAAGGAGGTGTTGGCTGTTCGATCAAAAAATATGGGGCTCTTGGCACACTGCGATATACGTGCTGATGGGGCGACAATAGAAACATTAAAACACAATATGATCTCCTGCCCGGCTCATCAAGAAAACAGGAAACAATGTTCTTCTGGTTTTGTTGATTATACTGAATGGCTGAATACAGAGGAATTTTGGGCTAGACTGAATTCTGGTATGGAAACTGATCTAATGATTGCAGTTCTCAAATTCTTAACTAAAATGTATCTTATTCAAATTAATTGGATTAATTGGTGAGGTCTGCATGTAGTTATATGTGCATTGATGCAATAACTGTTTCAAATGATATCATTTATGTTCCCGAGGTGTTTTAATATTTTAATTTTAAGTGATACTATATGTTTTCATATGATTGTGATATTATTTTATATTATGATTGGTATATATTGTATTTTGATAATCATGTATTTTGTTATTTTTGTTTCATGAGATTTATGTGAACGGTTGACTCTGTTAACCGTGACACATTAAAATAAAAACATTATTTTAAAAATGAGTGAGCAGGTATATGCCCCATAGGTTTAGTGTAAGTTGTATTAGTATTATGTTCTCTCTCTGTGAGAGTCTAACCTGGAGGACCATGAAATAAATGAATATGTTTAGAGTTTTTAAAAAAAAGGATTGTTGATCTAAGTACAACGTAGTGCACCGTTATCGTTGTCTGGGGGTTGACCCATTTTGTTGCTACTTTCTTCCTACAGTTGCACACACTCCTTTTAATATAATTACAATGTGAATTATCTCCATTTAATAGAGAGTAGTGGAAGATACGGGGATATCTGACATAGGATGTCATTTTCGAAAATTGAATCGCTGATCAGTAATAGAGCAGAAATATTGGGCTTCTCAGAGGAAGAAGCTAAACGTATCCTCAATTTGATTGCTACAACAGAAAAAGAAAATACACACACTACTAAAAATCCAGAAGAATTAATTAAGCAGTTAGAAAGGGTGATTAAGCGAGAAATTAATCAGAAATTGCATGCTAGTACTTTAGCACAGTATTACAAATCACAGAGAATACCTAGGGGTTTACGGGTAGATCTGGAACCAACATTGGGTAGAGAAAGTCTGGGATTTGTTAAAAAGTGGAGACAAATATTAAATAGATGTTCATTAGATCTCATAATTTTAACTATAGAAGAACTATCGAATCATTAACATCATTGAAAGAGGAAATTGATCTACTAAAGTCAAGTTTGTCATCGTTAATGACCAAAGAACAACTTTGTTCAACATTGGAAGATATTAATAATAAATTGGATCAGTTTAAATCGGAAATTGAAACGAAGAAAATCAGAAAACCCCTTTTGTTAAATTGAAACTTACCTTAGAAATTACAAATTCGGCAAATTTGCTGAACAAAATATTGCTTGTGGTTAAGAATTTTCTGCTCTTGTTTGATGAAATATCTTTGTATTTGATGAAATCGTGAAATTCAGATGAGCAAGAATATTGTAGGAATGATGAATACAATTACCTACTAAAAGACATTTACGGAGTATGTGTTTTTTATGTTTTCTGAAAGTTTGATTGAAAAGAGGCTATATTTTCTGAATTGCTTGAAACGTTTTAAAGAGATTCCTTCTCAATTATAGTGACCAGGTATGTGCCCCATAGGTTTAGTGTGGCATAAAGCTGTATTAGAAAAATGATAAATTAACCATAAGAGCAGCCAAATGAGATTTGTATGCCAAACAAATTAATGTTTCAGCAAACTCTACAAACACACTTTTCAGAAAACTGGTGGGGCTTAAGAACCCTTTTAAATTACCACTTTTGTAGAACCGTCCGATGAATGGTTTATTGAAATTCCATCTACATTTGCTTAGATCTCGGGATGATAGCTCGGGGGCAACGTGCTCGCCTTGGAAGCAAGGCAACACGGTGCACCTCTGGGTATTAAGCGCATTATAAATAACCTATCTTATCTTATCTTATCTAGATGATCAATAATATTAGAGTATTACTGCATCCTCCAACAATAATACATCTTTCTCTGCTTTAAATTGAGAAGTAGACATAATACCTCAGTGTCATGCATTACCTCAAAGAAAACCGCATATCATGCAAATGTTTGAGTTTAGGTCTATATTTACCCAAGAGATGAAAGAGGTTCTTACATCTCACAGACTCAGTGCACTCACCAAGTCCCATCACTGCGCAGTTTCGATATATCACTTCAGACACTGCTCCATTCCAAATGAGCTAAAACAAGCCTGGATTACACCACTTCACACAAAACCATATTTAGGCCTCGGTGTATTCCAATTATCGCTCCATTACAAACCCCAGTTTCTTTTGTAAGTCATATATAACATTTCTACTTTGCAATCTTTCTTGGAGAATCATCAATTGCGGGGAGACCATCATTACGTCTTCACAGAGGCCCCGGTGTTGCCTTTGTGGATGCGAAGGAGCCTCTCCCTAAGATCCATTCATTCATATTAGGTTCATTTTGAACAGATGTCATAAAAGCTACAAAATAAGATACACTAACAATTAAAGTGTAAAAAAGTACTAAAATAAGATTAATTTATGTTAATATGATCAAATTAATTCCTATTACAGTAATGTTTATATACATTTGAACAAGAAGACACAGATAAAAAGAAACAAAGCGATAAAACAAGTTCCCATGTGGCGATGCTAAAACAGCACTAACGCTTTGGCCTCAACGAAGCCATGCTTAATATATATAGCTGGAGGCCGATAACAAATCCTGATCCTCATGTTGTTGAATTTACCGGTTACCTTCGATACGCTTGACCAGTCGAAACTGCTACATCTCTTTATTTCTCTGGTAGGGAAATTGATCAACATATGACAATCCTGTTCCAGGAAAAACCTGCCCATATTCTGCAATAGGTGTGTTTTGCTCTAAATAGTCATCGTTATTCTTGTGATCATATTCCGTTAAGTTCCCTAAAATACACGGGGACAATAGAACGACAATAAAAGAAACAAGTAACTGCAGCATTCCTTCATGCAAAATATTGTTCCTTAATTTGAATCCCTGAAAAGCAAGTCACTGTTACTAAGTGCATCCCGGTTTGCTGATTGCATTCTTAATTCCAATATCCCCTTTGATTTTGCCATAGTCCAATATCTACTTAGGCACTAGACCAAAATGGTTCAGAAGCATAAGACAATTACAGGCAAACACACCTTTATTCTTTTTGGGGTGAGGGGCCCTAATATAGGTCAAAATGGACATGTTTAATTCTTTAATTAGAAATTAATAGAGTGCCTTAGTTAGTCATCACAACTCTCCCCTTAAAGTGCAATTGCGGCTTTGTGATTGGAGTGGCCTGAGCCTGTACCAGCGCAGATATGTTCCATGGGAAATCCCTTAGGGAGACCAAATGGATTGTTCCAGCATCGGCCACCAAGCTTTATCATCTGACCGTGTTTCTTTAAAGCTCATGCTCTGATACACATAGGATTCCAGGAGTATATATGAGCCTGTGCACTCCCATAACAGGTTTCACACTATGTACCTTGTGGGACGTAAAAAAAGGGATGCATGGCTGACATTTGCTAAAGCACTTTATCTGTGATATATATCGCGGGGTTGTTAGAACAGTTTTTCTGAAGTCCAACAAAGGGCTTAGTAAAACCATTCCACTGAGGCAATGCAAAACTCCACTCTTAGTATAAGGGTGTACCACCTGAGTATATGGTAGCATAGACAGAGCAGCCTGGCTTATTTTAGGAGGGAGAGAGGGTTGTAGGAAAGTACACTGAGCCTGTAGTATACCAAGGATTCAATAGAAACACTTACAACCAGAAGTATTGTAACAATAAAGGTTTATTATGTATACAAGCAGGCCATGTTAAGTCTTGGGGTAAGTACTAGTCATTGAGTCATAAACACATTATAAAAACCTACCACAATGCTTGGCAGTACAGAGACCAAAGCATAAACCTTCTTCGGAATACTAATAGTATTTCTAGGGAAGTCACACATTATGAAACACATTTAGTATAGGACACACAAATTCATGGGAAAGAAAACCACAAGTTACTTTTAGATTACTTTACAGTAAGTCAAGGGTAGAGCATGTAATTTATGCAGTGACACCCAGATAAGGAATCCAGTTAAGGAAATGTAAAGGAGTACATTTATGATAATACACAGTTATACTAGGTGAGTATGACCATCTGGTGTAATATACAATTACAGTAGCTTTTTGGCTCAGTGGAACACAGTCTAAGATAAGCAGTAACTCTTCACACTAATTTAGGATGTACCAGACAGGCCAAGGTCAGCTACACCTACAGAACACTTTTTACGAATGGCACACATCTATTCTAAGCAGGTAAAACCTAAGGATGTAATATACTTTTACAGTTGCTTTTTAGTTCAGTGGAACACAGACTAAGGTAAGCAATAACGTTCTAACTTATTTTAGGATGGCACACAGTTATTCAAGGTAAGTAATACCATATACTTTTTAAAGGAGCTACCTGCAATTTAAAGGTAAGTATAACCCAAGGCAGACTTAATCTAGACAGGCTAACAGCAAGTCAGGGGAAGCAAGACCCAATTGGGACACTCATAAATGTATATCCTAACAGGAAAACTAAAGTGAAGCCAACAGCATTACATTTGGGAAAGAGGCCCAACCAATTCACAGGTGAGTAGAATAACCTTACATACACTTTTCAAAATGGCACCACACACATTCAAGGTTAGTAATAACTTTTGTAACTGTTCACTCTCAAAGTTACCGTTACCAACTAACTCCTTCACAAGTAAGTACTTGATTAAACACTTGTTATACTTTTCAAGACAGAATCCTTTTCTTATCCAGTCCTTCCCTTATTCTATTGCATGAGTTCTCTCAAGAGGGAGCCTAGTGGCCTAGAAGCCAGCTGGGGGCAGGTGAAAGAGGGTTCGGTGGCAGCAAATGTCAGACTTCCTGTGGAACACTGTTCACTCAAGTAAGCCATTTAGAGTTAGTTAGGGTCCAGGGACTTCTAAAAAGACACTCTATGAGGATTCCAGCAGTGGGCCTGGGTGAACTGGATGAGAGGCCTCCCAATCACAGGAACCACTCCAAAGCTACACAGGAATCACAAAGGCTTTAGGTAAATAAATACCCCAGCCAACACAGCACCTTAGCACGGCAGAAGAGTTTCAGCAAGAACATTTCAGGAGCTGCAGCCAAAAGCCTGGTCGCTGAATTCCTTTATCATGGAGACTGAAGACAGGACACTGGAAGGGGTTTGCAGCAGTGATCGGGGCAAGGCTCTAGGCAAGAGGTTCTTCGTGGTGGAATGTGGCTCTGTGGTTTTGGCACCCTTTTAGGAGCCAGAAGAAGATTGAGCATTGCTGATTGGTTTCGCGTCGCTAATCTAGGCCAGCACTCCGGTGAGGGGATTTCAAGGACTGGAATCATGTCTCTGGAGGTCCAGCAGGATGACAACAAAGTTTCAGCTTGATTCGGAATTAGGAAGACCGTGCACCGTACGATGGGCCAAGGTCCCAGTGTATTAGGCTAATGCAGCCCTGCAAGGCCCCAGCATGACATGGGCTGTTGTTTTCGGAGTCCCCAGGCTGCTTGGAAGGAAGGGCTACAGCAGGCTTCGGTTAAACAGCTGGCTCTCTGGTCGACTGGAAATTGTCTCAGCCGTGTTTTCTTCATCTTTCTCTTCAAATTCAGGTTCAGTGGTCGACTACCTCTTCAGCTTCCAGGATCGGACTTTGATGCAGGAACATAACCAATCAAACTGATGTGCTACATTCAAACTTGGGGGGTTGGCAGTCCTTTCAGGACAGCCAGCCTCCCAGTTTGAACTGAATTCACACAGGCAGGCTGGAAGACAAAGGGCTGCAGAGTATTTGACTCCTCCCTCGCTTCCTGCCTTCAAATACACTCTGTAGCCTGGAAGACTTAACCGAGTTCTCCCTCCGCAGATAAAAATCACACGAAGGAATTTCCCACCCTGGAGGGCAGGGTAAAGACCAAGAAGGGACAAGAAGCAAGAAAATGGCAAAAAAGAAGACAGGGGCTATTTTGGTAAAATGGCCACCCATGGGTACCTTTACCGCAGCTGTGAAAACAGCCTGCAGTAAAGTGCACTGAATTTGTAAAAAGGTTCACTGCCACCAGCCATTTAAGGTAAGCTTGTCCCTGTAACAGAATTGTTATAGTGCTAGTGATAAAGGGGATACACTGTATCTCCCCAGCACTCAACAGAAGGTGGGGCGTTCTGGTTTCACCTAACAAAATGTAGAAGAGATAGAAATATCCTTTCTAGCCTTCGGAACTGTAGTTCTCACCAGGTTGGCCAGAGAAAGTAAAAGGGGAGGCCCACAGGACAATCCTGTAACAATAATAAGGTATATACCAAATGTTGTCAAAGAGGATGAAATAAAAAGGACACTGTGGAGAGTGTTACAAATGACACCCACCAAAAGAGTAAAAGAATCTATGAGTGTGGGAAAAGGTTTCCACTCACTGAGGTATAGGGAAAAATAATCTACCAGTCCAGCAAACAGTTCTGGCGGTCTCACAAGTGAGGAAGATTTAGCAATAAACTTAAAATCTTACCTAACAGGGTGTGCCTGTCCATGAAATATGTTACTGGTATATATTCCAAGATATTTATTAAGATTTTACTTCTTGAATGGGATCACCTGCAAGAAACCACTTTTCTGTCCTTCCGATGGACATTGAAGGACATACGCTTAGTCGTGCTGGTGTTAATGACGAGTTCAAGATTAGCGGAAAGCTCTAGAAGACGAGTAAGAGCTCATTTTAACCTATCAGAGACTCGTTGCGGAGATCAATATCATCCATGTATGTCAAGCTGGTTTATGCAGATAAGATCCTCTCTGAGAAAGGAATACACATAAGTCTTCAACATAGAAATTAGATAGTATTTTAGATTTGGTGTGAATGAGGGTCTGTATTGTGCTCCAGATATATTGCGAACAATGGATCTTAAATCCAATTGATTTTATATCACTGAGCAGCATGGAGGACACTATAAATACTTGACCTTAAAGTGATATGTCTGTAATATCTCATAACATCCACTATTACCACCTTTCTCCCTTATATACATCAACAGAAACTCCAGTTTACTCAAGACAAGTCTGTACCAGTACAAAATGTCTTGCTTTTAAACATAACATTGTTCAATGAATTGTGTATTCGTCACACAAAAACTAAAAATTTGGCCATGGTGTCATTCAATGAATGTTATATATTTCAAACAGAAACTCCAATTAGCCCGCTCTGTACCTATGCATTTAAAGTTACAAAATGTCTTGCTTTTAATCACAACATCATTAAATTAATTTTATGTACTTCACACGAAAGATTAAATTTAGCCATACTATCATTCAACAAATTATATGTTTTCAAACAGAATTTCCAGTGGGCCAACACATGTTTCACATAGTGGACTATACTGAGCTTCTTCAGGGCCCTATCCCTTTTCTAATTCAAATTTTTTAAAAGCTTTCACAGTTTTTTAATTTTCTTTTTCCCCTTAACAGTCAGTTCTTTAGATTTGGAAATTCCCCTTAAATCAATTTAAACACTGGATAAATACTTAATTTGACCTGGATAAAGGCATTGTCATTGTTTGGTAAATGCACTTTCTTCTTAATCTGAAATTGTATTGTCACTGTCTTCTTTATGTGGTCGGATACATCTCCTTCATGCAACTCTTCTTAAGAGTGTAGCCAGGCGGCACAATAACCGCTTAACCAATGCAAATTCCCTGCTTGTTTTTGGCTGCGATTGGTCTTTACTGACTCAGACTTCCATTACTGTCTAGTCACACTTGTCACATGGTGCAATCATTCAACGCAGCAACCATTTTTCTTAAACTGAGCGATATGCCTAATTTCCTTTGTTTCAACCAAGTTTTGAATAATTTCCATAATCAAAACCAACCGAATACTCAATAATCAATAAACGCAAGATAACTCGTCTGCTTATGATAGGAATCATGTTCAATTATCACGGTTGAAACCCTAATGTCTATAGCAGCTGAAAAGCTTGGTCCAAATCCTGTCTAATTGAGAGGTAATAATTAGTGATCAGCCATCCACAAATGCAATTCTCCAAGAAGCACTCAGGCAATTATTTTGCGGGTGCATCAATCATGGCTAAATATTTGGATGCCTCTGTTTGTGTACATGATGCAGTGTTTGCAGAATTTGCGAGATATTTCCAGATGATAATGACTCTGCATACCATATGTAGTCGAGACCACCACATATCCCATAAAAGTATCATTAGGGAATCAGAAAAGCCATGAGGGCCAGAAACTCTCAAATGTTGTGATTGTTATTGATTGCTATTATACCACTTGATCTGGTTTTGTAACGCCAAGTAGTGTGTCTGTACTATTGTAATTGTAGTTGTCGTTTGCTAGCACCTTTTACCATTATTATATTCTCAATGCGCTTGTGGTGGGAACGCCCTTGGGGGCTGCGGTCCAGAGTATGGGAAATTCTCAGAGGTTTAATGAGTGTGTGCATTTTGGCCAAGGTACGGAATTAGGTGGGCTGGCCGGGTTCCTGTAGGCAGCCCAAAAGGTCAGGCCTGTGGGAGGGTGTGGGGGGTGGTTACGAGTGTGTGCGAGTACAAGAGACTTGTTATGTGTCCAGCTAGCCCACATTTTGTTGTAGGGTGTCACTGAGGCGTTGAGACAGGTTTGATGTAAGTAGGCTTAAAAACACTAAGTGTCCAGCTAGACCAAATTTTGTTGCAGGTCGTGGCTGCATTCTAATGTGTGTGAATGGATAGCTGTGCCTGCGGCAGGTGTCCACCGAAGTGGTGCGTTTATACATACCTAAAGCTCAGATGGAGCTTATCATTGATGTTGCTGTGCCATTAGATCATCTGTGGGGGAAAAACAGCTACACTCATAGACTTTGAGGCACTATGGAGAGGCTACCCTCAGGTCTTCTAGGGGCAAAAGTCTGGCTCTGCTAGCACGTCTATAGGCATGAGAGGCACGCTACCAAGATCTAGAATGTTGGTATACTTTAAGCGCGATAGAAGGGCTAGCTTTATAGACCTACAAACTAAGTGTTCAATAAAAACATCCATCTACTATCTGCTATATCAGGATACCTGCATATAGCTTCTGTGTGCTAGAATGGCTAACCTAGGATCCTGAAGTGCAATGAAAGGGTTACCAGCATATATCTTCGAGCATGATGGGCGGGCTAACATTATAAGACAATGCACAAGATGTCCACTCCCAGATCCATCGAAGATCAGTACATTGCCTACTCTCAGACCCGTCTAAATAATACAGTTTCTACGCGCAGAACAAGTGTTTTCACAGTCCTCCAAGTGAAATACGTCTGCTGAGACCAAACCGTTACAAAATCCTTTTGAGTGAGACACCTTCCCTATCCCCAATGGTCCATCTGAGTGTGACGCTATTTCCACCCAACAAATCCATCTCGGTGCAATACGTTTTCTGCCCCCAAACTCCATTTAAGAGAGACTAATTTCCAACCCCCACAAGTCCATCTATGTGTAATAAATTTCAAAACCTTTACCCCCAACAATTAAATTAAGATCTCTACTTTAATGTCAGTAAGGCTGAGATCCTTCTCATTTGGACCCCAGCTTCCTCCTTCCCTACTACCCTCTGGCTGCCCTCTATGGGTCCCCTCCCATCACCCTCTTGTGAGGCAAAAAATCTTGGTTTCATCTTTGACTCCTCTCTCTCCTCTCCTCACATCGCAGACCTTGCCAAGAAGGCCCACTATCAGCTGCACCTCCTCAGAGGCATTCTCCCTTTCCTCCCCTTCCCCCAGAAACGCAATGTCTCCAGAGCTCTGGTCTTCTCTAGGTTTGCCTGCTGCAACAGCCTCTTCATCAATCTTTCTTTATCCTCCCTCCACCCTCTTCAACTAATCCAGAATAGGATTGCAAGGCTTGCCCTTAGCCTCTAGCTCAGGGACTGCATTTCTCCAGCCCTAAAATCTCTCCACTGGCCCCCAGTTGCTGCAAGGATCAAGGCTAGAATCAAGTTGAATACCTTCTGCCTCATCCACAAGGCTTTCTGGGGCCTGGGACCCTGCTACATCCAACTGTCTCTCACAAAATACCTCCCTGCTAGAGACCTTCAGAGAACTCTCTGCAGAGCAGATGCTTCGCTAAGCAGGCTTTGGGGGGTATATCTCTGCAGGAGCCTCCCTCTAGAATGGTCTCCCTGCCCCTCTCAGGCTTGAGCTAGATCTCCTCAGGTTCCAGAAGCTCCTCAAGACCCTCCCTTTCTCTTCTTCCTTCCTTCCTTCCTTCCTATTCTATTCTATACCATTTTATTATTGCGCCAACTCGCCCATAGTGCTCACAGAGACATACAACAGAAAACAAAGATTAAGAGGAATTAAGAGCGAAACACAGATAGTCAGTCAGCTCCTTTGTCAAAGAGAAATGTTTTTAGACAATTTTTTTATTGTGCCATTGATGGAACAGACCTAAGCAGACACGACAAGACATTCCGAATGCTGGGTGCCCATGAATTGAAACTGGACCCTCCAATTCGCTTTAGAAAGGAACAGGTTTGAGCCAAGAGTGCGTCTTTATTTGAGCCCAAAGTGCGCCTAATCGATGCTCTCCTAATTGGAGGACAGAGATGTGGGGGACCAGCTCGAGTCAAACATTTATATACTAAACAAGCTGCCTTAAATTGAATTCTCTGATTAACAGGGAGCCAGTTCAGATTCCGGCGGGCCGTAGAAATATGAGCCTGTCGCTCCAACCCCACAAACTGGGTTTCCCTCTCCCCCTTCCCCTCCCCTGCTGACAACCCATTCTGCCATTGTGACTGGCTGCCTGGGTCCGTCTGAGTTCTACAAGGCACCAGGTCCCCCGCCGACCAGTCCATCCCCCCTCGTTGCACTTAGCATGTGGACCCTCCTCCCCGACACCCTATGCAATCCCTTGCACTTGCCCTCCCCTTAGCACTCGCCTAGTCTCTGGGATCTTTCCCCCCTTTACCCTTCCTTTTCACTTGCACTCTCTCCTCTTACCCTGGACTTCCCTTCCCACCCTAGCACATCGCATTTGCGCAGATTGCCACTCCCTCCCTCTCCTTCGCACTTCTTGTTACTGCAATTGCACAATCTGAATGTCACTAGTCATTAGGCCTAGTAGGACCGTTAAGACGGTTATTGTTATCTTCTCCCTTGCTACCCCACCTCCTTTTTTATCTTGGGACACCTTAAAACATAATTTGTTGTACATGAGCCTTACAAATGTCCAATAAATAATAAATAAAAATGGGGTGCAATACCTTTCCTACCCCCACAGGTCCACCCAAGTGCCTCACATTTCCTACCTCCAACAATTCAACTAAGTGCAATACCTTGCCTACCCCCACAGGTCCATCCAAGTGCGCCACATTTCCTACGCCTAACAATTCAACTAAGTGCAATACCTTTCCTAACCGCACAGGTCCATCCAAGAGCGCCCCATTTCCTAGCCCCAACAATTAAACTAAGTGCAATACCTTGCCTACCCCCACAGGTCCAATCAAGTGCGCCACAATTCCTACGCCCAACAATTAAACTAAGTGCAATACCTTTCCTAACCGCACAGGTCCATCCAAGAGCGCCCCATTTCCTAGCCCCAACAATTGTAATTGCTTATTTATAACACGCTTAATAACCACAGGTTTCTAAGCACAGACCCAGGGATCGAACCTGTGTTGCACTGTGTTGTCTGCTTCCAAGGTTAGCACGTTGCCTCTGAGCTATTCTCCCGAGATGATTCAACTAAGTGCAATACATTTCCTACCCCCAACAATTCAATTAAGTGCAATACCTTTCCTACCCAGAGAGGTCCGTCCAAATGAACCCCATTTCCTAGCCCCAAAAATTCAGCTAAGTGCAATATCTTTCCTACCCCCACAGGTCAACCCAAGTGCATCACATTTCCTACCTCCAACAAGTCAACTAAGTGCAATACCTTTCCTACCCCCACAGGTCCATCCAAGAGCGACACATTTCCTACCCCCAAAAATTCAACTAAGTGCAATACATTTCCTACCCCCAACAATTCAACTAAGCGCAATACCTTTCCTACGCGCACAGGCCAGCCAAGTGTGCCACATTTCCTAGCCCCAAAAATTCAGCTAAGTGCAATATCTTTCCTACCCCCACAGGTCCACCCAAGGGCATCACATTTCCTACCTCCAAAAAGTCAACTAAGTGCAATACCTTTCCTACCCCCACAGGTCCATCCAAGAGCGACACATTTCCTACCCCCAACAATTCAACTAAGTGCAATACATTTCCTACCCCCAACAATTCAACTAAGTGCAATACCTTTCCTACGAGTACAGGCCAGCCAAGTGCGCCACATTTCCTAGCCCCAACAATTCAACTAAGTGCAATATATTTCCTACCTCCACAAGTTTGCACTTTTAATGTACTGTTTGAGCATAGGGTTTGTGATACTCCTTTGGAGATCAATCACAAGTATTAAGTACAAAAGATGAAAATAATCAATTTGTCGTCTCATAGTTGCCTACATGATACATTCCAATCGGTAGGTGCTTATCCAGTCCAGGATTTTTCTTTGAATTCTTGTAGTCTGAGTTTCATAATGGGAAAATAAGAACTACAAGTCCCAGAATGCTAAGAAAAAATCCAGACTGGATAAGCAGGTACCGATTGGAATGGATCATGTTGGCAACTATGAGACGGGCTTTGTGCCCAACAAAAGTGTGTTCTTAAATCAACTTGAAACAATTTTAGTTATCATTACAGAAAAAAGTCAAAAGGGATACATTTGTGTTAATATTGCCCCTAAAAGGGTTTTTTGTCAACTATCTGCCATCTTTACTAAGGTACATACGAGTCCCCTCCACGTACACATCCGACTTCAAGAGGGAGGTGTAAAGTGAAGGCGACATCGCCGCCATGCCTCCCTTTTGCACTCTGAAGTACAAGCTGAGTAAATGCCGGCTGCATGCAGGCAGCGTTCCCATTGGATGCCTGGCTGCAGGGCAGGTAGCGTTTCCATTGGTGCAAAAAGCCGGGTGGATTAATTTATGCCAGCTGGAAAATGCCATGCTGGCATAAATGCTGGAGCATTTGTATAGTAGCGGGGAAGAGGGAGGGTGAATTGCAAAAGATGATCCGCCCCGTCTGACAAATGAGGGGTAATGGCAAATAAATGGTCAAAAGTTTTAACCATGTTTATTATATATTTATTTTAAGTTACTCCCAATTAAACATGAGCACCAGATATCGGCAATGACGTCAACTGGGAAGTGGGAAGTTTGATGTATTTGGACTATGGGGTAGTGATGACGTTGTGCCACGTCTTGTTCATCTTTCCAGACACCCTTGGGGGATACCCCTGTAGAGGAGGTGCCAAGCTGGATTCTGACTCCAACCACCCATTTTGAAGTACCAGGAATGTTCACGCCGAAATATGTGACGTATGATGACCAAATAAACCAGCAGAGGGCTGCAGTTGGGCTCTGTTCAGTACCCATCAGAAGAACAGTACCTGTTGAAGTACTGACACCTAGGAAAACCTGGACAGTAAGGTGTTAGGCAGAAACCTGTGCAGTTCCCTCTGGGACCACTGCAAAAGATTTAAGACTACAGGTGTTTGGCAGTAAACCCACTTGGTAGCAGTCTGTACCACACAGATTCACTTGGTAGCTGTGGCTGAGCAGTCAGACTTCCCTCAAGAAGAGTTAGGCAGTATACAGAGTATTCACAATAGGTCAAAAGAACATAGTAGAACAAGTAAACACTGACCAGAGATTGGTGTAAAAGAGATATAATTATTTATTTAGAACCACATCTAGTAAATCACACAGGCACTAATATTAAGCAGTTCAAAAACACGGTCACTAAAAGATATACACTCCCTTAAAAGAATATTAGACAATTCTGTAGTAAAGCCCCACTTATTTCCAGACAGCGGTGAGCGCTTAACACAGATGGCGCTCTAATAATTCATTTTAAAAAGGGAGAGAATAGCAGACATAAATTGAAACAGATCCCAACACTTTCACAAGAACACAACAAGAGGGGTAGGCAAAGTAAAACCGTGAAGTTAGAGTTCAGAGGGCCGGATCCACTTTAAGAGGATAAGAACGAAATGTGTCCAAGGTCACACGGTTGCAGTGCACAAAAGTCTTGAAAAGGCTCAAAAAGAGTTGGACCAAAGAAAGGGACAAGTTAGAGGGTCAAGGCGGCCAGCCCAGTCCAGAAGGTTAAGGGATTATTATTACCTTGTAGCAATCTGTAGAAAGGGAGGCCTGGCGGACACGATACCTTAAAGTGGTGAGAATACTCCAGCGGGGGCAGTTGTTCCTGGCAGCGGATGCAAGTCGGTGCTTCGTCCGGGGGAAGAGAGGATCTCGTCGGGGAGGAAGACAGGAGTCCGTTGCGCTGCCAGGGAAGAAACCAGCCGCAGAGTTCTCAGGTAAAAGGAGCGGTCCTTTGATTCACGGTCCGGTGGTAAGTGGCTATCCGGTTGCCGGGGTGCTTGGTACGAGCAATTCGACCACAAGAGGTCCTGGGATGCGAGGAAAAGAAGATAAACTGGTTTTGCCCACCAGTCAGGGGAAGAATCCTCTCCAGTCGGGAGATCTTCTCTGTCGTCAGGAAGTGGTGAGTCGGTTCCGCAGGGCTCCACCGGTGGTGTCGTCGTAGTAAGTTGGCTCAGCTTCTCCCTCGTCGGATTCTCAGGTCCTGTGGCGACTTCTGAAGTTACAGTCCCCAAAGCCCTGCTTTTATGCAGCACACCCCCATTCACTCAGCCTATCTGTCACTCAAACATGCTAAATGGTGAGCCGGCCGGCTCACCACTTGGGCCAATCACACAAGAGTGCGACTTGAGTTACCAAGGTAACTCAGTCCAGGGTGCCCAAACCCCCTCCCACACCCCCTGTGGTACCAAGACAGTATGGCACCACTTTTGGAGGCTTCTGTGGAGAAGCCCCCCAAAAAGTGGAACAAAGGGCTTGACTTGGGTTGGAGTCACAGAGGAGAACACAAACGCCATTTTAGAATCGAGTCCTGGCAAAAAATACCAACCGGCGAATTAATATTAAATAAATAAACCGGCGGTATGTTCGAGGCTATGAGAATTAAATAATTAAAGTTGGTAGCCTTGAACAATGGGATATATTCGCGGTTGAATATAAAAAGTAGTATCCACTGCCACCAGCCAAAACTCGATCAGAGGGGACGGAGATGTGCCCCCTCGACTAACAGACCCCCGGGCAATCGAATTGCCCCGACCAGTATGTCCACAATATGATGGTTTGTACCGGTTTCTGTTAATAATTTGGACTAGTAAAGCCAATGGTGACTTTACATGCCCTGGGAGACAGTAGTCAGTCCCAGGGTATGGAGTCTATGGTGGGGTGTCACTATGACACCCCTGTGTCACTGCACGGAGGGGGCTGTGTGACACACATAGTAAAAACACATGAGACCCTATGGGGTAAAGGACCCCATAGCCCATAAAACACATAAACAGTCAAAGGAACACCCTAAATCATGTCCAAGAAAAAAAGAGTCTCACTCCTGGCAGGAGAAAAAAACAAACTCCAGAAATCCAGCAAAGCTGCTGGGGGACTCACTAGGTTAGGAAATTCAGCCTAAAGAGAGAATTCTCCCTAACATAAGGTACCCATTGAGAAAACCATATCGACAAATGAGACAGAATGAAGATTGGCAGAATGTAATACCCAACGAAGCTAAGAAGATACTGAAGGAAGACGAATGGTGACGTCACAAGAACCCGGACTGACTTGCATATAGAAGATTTGAAGACCTGTGAATAATGAAAAGAGACGAAACAACATAGAAAAGTGACATCCTGAGCCTAAAGTGAAATAATCGATGTCAGGATAAATGATGTCATATGCACGATGAAGATATTCAGTTAGTTTAAACGTACACATAAGCAAGGTACCGCAAGAGGCAAGAAATCGTGAAGCTTGCTTATGCTTAGTAGTAAAATAGATTGCGGTAAGCGCCACCTATACATATCTACCTCAAAAGGAGCACTGTATATAAGTATACTTCTACTATGTACAAGAGCAGAATCAAGAAAAGGTTACTAAAGGTCTTAAGAGGAGAGCTTTGCAGCAAACAAATCAAGAATTAAAGACAGAGAGAAATTCAGACGAAGGTAAATTGTGCCAAGAAGGCATGGTCGTATCGGCTGAAATAGACCAACAGTGGGTACAATTAATGAGAAGAAGAACAGAGTATCCTGTTCAGAAAGGTCAAGATAAGCCACAGATGGCAGATGGTTGGCAGACTTGAATCAAATACACGAAATTGCATAGAGAATAAGACAATTTCACAGTGTTGAAATAACGTGACCAGACGAGCAAGAAGGGATGAAACTTTCACACCTACGCATGGACCTGTGCCATGCACAGATGCCTTAACTTTTTTAGACCAAGATGCAGTCTCGAGGCCAACCACAAAGTAATAATTGACACATGACCACTGAGGTGATGATTGATTGTAGCAATAATTGGAGGGAAGCTCGGGGTGCAGACAAACTCCCTGCACCTGGCCGGCTATTCTGCACGCTGCTAAGCACGTGGAAAAGTATGAGTGAGGTCGATGCCAACCCAATCATAGAGGACCAAGTAATCTAGGGTCCTATAGTTTGTAGAACCAATGAGACGTTATACTTTTTATGACGTCTACAGTAGCCATTTTGAAGGAAGGGCTTAGATGCCCCACCTGACAGTGTTTATCCAATCCCCACTCCCTGTTACCATATACAGATATAGTGCCTATATTAAAGTTACCTTCCTAGAACCAATCAAATTGCATGCTAAGATTTGAGAGTTACACGTCAGTGATGATGAGTTTTTGTCATAAATACTATGTTTTTTCCAAAATTAATTGTAGTTGAAGCGAGAAGGAAGATCGAGCGATTGCTGATATTCATGAACTCCCCGTTTTTTGTACGTGTCATTAAACGGACTTCCTTTGCCAAACTATCGAGTTGTCATTATTGATTTGATGCGAAAGTATTAATCTGTATCCCCATCCATCTCAAGGGTGCTGCTGCTCATCTAAAAGTGCTGTTGGGAAACCCCCCGTCCTATGGGCCAGCTGGGGTCCTACTGCACACTTGGTAGCAGAGATTGATGGTTATTGATTAGATAAGACACCCATTGGCCGTCGACATAAGTAACTCTAGGTCCTCAGCAATATCACACGTCCTTTGCCATCTGGCTAAGTAGACCAAAATGCTCCCCGTGGATAGTGGTTAGTCTAGGTAAAAACCCTGCAGGTTAAGGTCTGAAGGAACCTTTGCTTTCACCGACAAACTCTTTCCCAATTCTACGAGCAGCTGATCGGACGAACAACAAGGAGAGGCTGTAACGAAGGTGGTGATCCTGAGCATCCAGAGAGGAATAAAATGCAAATGGTGAGTGAAAAAGACTAAATACTTTGGCAAAAAGTTGCATGCCTTAGAACAAGTAAGGGAAGGTAACAGAGGGAGGTGGGACAAAAATAACATCAGAGTAAGAGTATAATGTATAAATAAGGGGAAAGAAATATTGACTTGAGGGTGACCGTGCAATAGAGAAAGATACCGGGAGGATACCTGATCTAGAGAAAGATACCAGGAGGATACCCGAGCTAGAGGATACACCCAGATACCTAGGTTTTAATATAGCGCTAGAAGAAGCCTGCATTTAAAGTCCTGAAAAAATAGGACGCTATAGGAGACCAAAACGATTAAAGACATTTTTGAAAGAAATGGGCTTATATTCCATGTCGGAATAGTGATAGGAGCATGAGATTTATGTAGCCGGCCGGAGTCTGTGTAGTATGTCACAATTGTTTTGTGTTTTTCTTTTTTCTCTGATGTCACGAGGTAAGAACATTTTTGGGGGAAATAGCATGAAAATTGTGCGATTGTATAGCCAGAATGTTGTATGACATGTATTGATGGACGGTTGTTTGAAAAGATACAAAGAACATTTTTTGTGAAAAAAAATGGGATTGGAGCTTGCAACAATTGGTGCTTGCTCATATTGTTGATTTTGTTTGATAAACGTAAAACATAATAAAGTGTTATATGAGTAGAAGATAAATTTAAGCATGGAAGACATTACATCGTTAGTACACTTGTGCAAACAGTTGCCAAAACATGCACCTAAGCTGAAAAAGTACAGTGCAGAATGGGTTAAAGGAACCGCCCACAAAATATTTATGCCATGGCCCCAAGGCGGATCGCTATCTAAAACGGTCCTGCAACACATGACGACATATTTGCACACCACGTACAAAGGCAAAAAGTTAGACAAATGCCTAGCTAGTTTAGAACTTTGGAAGATGTACAAAGAGGAAAAGGAGGAGGAGCCACCGTTAGATTGGATACTTAACATATGCACAGAGGGGGGTGAAACGCCTTCTGCGCCACCCACCCCATCTGATGCAAAAAGTGAAGCCAGTAAAGACGAAGGATTATACCCATTGAGGGAGCTTAAAGCAGCCACGGGATATAGCAACCCAGCATATGAGTCACCTACGCAAAGTAGTGATAAAAACCCAGAGAAGGATAGAGACAGAGATATCACCTCCAACGTCCCGAGGGGCAAGGAGTGATGCAAGAAAGAAAAAGGAGACCAGGCACAGGCAAATACATCTCTAGATACAGATAGAGAAGGAACGAGATGGAAAGGAGATTAGGACAGAACTGATGAGATGACATTCACACAGAACAAATGGATGGGAGGTCAGATTCTATTAAAACTTGATGGTAAAGGCATTGAGAACATGAGACAAAAGGGAGAGCCAGATGATTCAAAAAGGAAAGAGAAGGAAAAAGAAAAAGGATTGAGAGACGAAAGAATCAGAAAAAAGATAGACAGAGACGAGAGCAGTTGTATCGCGAAGAGCAAGAAAGGAAATGCGATCATAAGCAGAGAGCAGCTAATGATCAGGACAGGCAAGAACAAAGGAGAATAGAAGAAGAAGAAGAAGAAGAAGAAGAAGAAGAAGAAGAAGAAGAAGAAGAAGAAGAAGAAGAAGAACAGAAAATACAGGAAAAGAGAATAAAGAGACGAAGGGATGAATAAATACAAAGGGCAAATGAACATAGAGAAGCGAAGAAACAAAAAGAAGATAGGGTCAGAGAGGAAGCGAGGAAGCGTAGAGAGTTCGATGATGACATAGAACATAAGCAAAGACAGAGAGCACGAGATCTTGAATATCTGGAAAGAGAGGTTAAAAAACCTGATCCATTAGAAGGCTGGGAAGACATAGAAGAATTCTTTCGTGAGTACAATTCAGTACCAGGCACGTCTAGGGCTAATATGGAAGATGACTTCGACACCAGAAGCATCGGAGAGACGATCGATAGAACAAGTACCCCAAGGGAAAAGAGATGACTGGAGAACACTCAGTTGTACGACACTGATGCTGTCTCTGTCATGAACCGTCGTCTACGTCTTTTCTGGACTTCCTGGTCCCTGACTCGCAGGGGATTGCATGCAGTTATCCTTCCAACATGGCCACCCGGAACAGAATGCTCCGGATCAGTCTATGCGTTTCACGCTGCTCATCCTACAAAAGAGACACGCCCCCACATCTCTGCCATCTCAACGCTACTGCTACCTGTAGTCGGACATGCTTAGCCGGAGTTCGATAGGGGCTCTCGCTTGATTCCTTGTTCCCAGTCCCTTGAATTCCCTCCTGCTCCCTTTCCTCCCCAATCTCCTGGAAAACCTTCCGCGCTCGATTCATGGTCCCCCGTGCCTCCGAGCGTACCTTAATTACTTCCTGGAATTACCCTGGATCTTTGAAACGCTCCTGGAAACTGAACCGCTACTCTCACGCTGGACGCCGAAGATCGGCACTTGGGTCTATACAAATCCCGGACCGTAAAGAAGAAGAAATCCCAGAAGGTCGCAAGTACACAACAGAAACAGGTGAGAAGGGGAAAGACTTGTGACAGATTGAGACGCCTTAAAAACGATACAGATTCAGAGATGGAATCCGCCGTTCAAGACCTCATGCGAGGCATGCAGGAATTAACAACGGAGGTACAGAACCTCAAGGCAGAGAACGCAGCATTAAACCAGCTAGTTCTATCACGTGATTCCACAACCAAAGAAAATGTAATATTGGGTGGAATAGTGGACAAGTATGACGGTTCTTCCAAGAGTCTCCGCGCCTTCCTTAATTCGTGTTTAGTTCACTTCACTTTCAAGCCCTTCTACTTCTCCACTGCTAGAGCAAAGGTGGGTTTTATGATCTCACACCTCACTAGAAATGCATTGACTTGGGCAACCCCCCTAGTCAATACAAGCAACGCTCTCCTGGATGACTATAATGGCTTTGTGAGAGCCCTTAAGGAAATGTTTGATCGCCCAGAGCAGGTGTATAGTGCTCAAGAGAGACTACTCGAGTTTCAACAAGGGTCCCAGGATATGCTCACCTATGTTACTCGTTTCAAACAACTTGTGAAAGAAGCAGACTGGTCTCCAGAAGCTAGTTTTACACTCTTCCGAAGGGGGCTGAACGAAGAAATAACAGATGAGCTCGCTAGGGTGGCCCGCCCAAGCTCCTTCCAGGCTCTTATGGATCTATCCTTACAGATAGATTTCCGAATCCAAGAAAGAAGAGCAGAGAAGAGGAAGTCTAAGGCAAGTATCCAAAAGACCATCACGGAACATGCCCCTAGAGCAGAGTCTACTGTTCCTTCTATACCGGACCCAGAACCTATGCAACTAGGAGCCTTTCGTGGACCCATTACCCCTCAGGAAAGGATGCGACGAATCCATACTGGTCTATGCATGTATTGCGCCTCCGATAAACATCTTGTGAGAGAATGTCCCATTGCTCCTCCACAGCGTTCGGGAAACGCCAGCTCCCAATTCTAGATGGAGCACAGTGTCGGGAGAGAGATGTTTGCTCCACATCAATTCCATCCTTGAACTCTCCTGGACAAAATAACCTTGTGGTTCTTCAGGCCCTACTATCGCCTTCCAAGACAGAATCCTACCCCATCCTGGCATTAGTTGACTGCGGAGCTATGGGCGTATTTCTAGATCAAGATTGGTTCACTGCTCATAACATTCCACATGAAAGCCGAGTTACAATGCAACCAGTAGAGGCAATTGATGGAAGGCCTCTTTCCTCAGGAACCATAACCCTTCAGACTAAAGAGATTCTACTTTCTATTAATCACCATGAAGAGAGAATCAAATTTGACCTCATTAAATCAGCCCATTATCCGATGGTTCTTGGAATGCCCTGGCTGCAGAGGCACAATCCTTACATCAACTGGACAGTCGGCTCACTGTTTCTTGGATCTGAATATTGTATGGCTCACTGCCTATCCCTGGATACCTTACCAAAGCCTTCTAGAGACTTTCAAGAGAACCAACAAAGTCCAGTCACCGTTTCTAACATCATCCAGATTCCCAGGGCCTACCAAGCCTTTTCTGATGTTTTTCCGACCGCGATAGTCCAAGCTCTCCAACCTCACAGGCCAGAGGATTGTGCCATCGATACCGAACCCACAGCTGTGATTCCTTAAGGCAGAATGTTCATATTATCTGAACCTGAAAAGAAGGCTCTCCGAGAATACCTGGATGCTAACCTGGAAAATGGCACCATACGCCCATCCAAATCTCCAGCGGGTGCTTCATTGTTCTTCATTCCAAAGAAAGATACTAAATAACTCAGACCATGTCTGGACTACCATGGTCTAAATCAGTGCACTCTCAAGGACCGTTATCCTCTACCCCTCATCTCGGATATCCTGGAAGCAGTCAGAGGTGCAGTAATCTTCACAAAATTAGACCTAAGGGGTGCTTACCATCTCATTCGTATAAAGGAAGGTGACGAATGGAAAACAGTCTTTAGAACTCTATTTGGCCATTTTGAATATCTGGTCATGCCCTTTGGACTTGCTAATGCCCCAGCAGTTTTTCAACATTTCATGGATAGGGTGTTCTCGGACATGCTGTTCCTCTTCGTTATCGTCTACCTGGATGACATCTTGATCTACTCCAAGGACCTTCTAAAGCATGAAGAGCATGTTAAGGCAGTCTTACAACGATTACGTGAACACAAACTCCTAGCTAAACCCGAGAAATGCCTGTTTCACGTCCCTTCTGTTCATTACCTAGGATTTGTCCTTAGTCCAGAAGGAATTGGAATGGATCCTTCAAAGGTAAAGGCAATACTATCTTGGCCGGCTTCCACATCCGTGAAACAGATTCAATCTTTCCTGGGACTTGCCAATTTTTACCGAACGTTCATACCGTCCTTCTCTGAAATTGTTCAACCGATCATTGCTCTCTTGAAGAAAGAGGCTCCATTTCTCTGGTCTACAGATCAAGACAAGGCATTCCAACGATTAAAGACAGAGTTTACTCAAGCCTCCATCCTGGCTCACCTGATATTAACCGCCCATTCCTAGTGGAGAAGGATGCATCCAATTACGCCATAGGAGCAGTACTAAAACAGGAATTTGAGGACAAATTGGAGCGCCCCATTGCTTACCTTTCACGAACCCTGACGCCCAGTGAGACTCATTATTCCGTCTTGGAAAAGGAACTGCTAGCCATCGCCAAGCCTTCACAGTATGGCAACATCTACTCCTGGGAGCTAGGTATCCAGTCCAGGTCCGTACGGACCATCGAAATCTTCAAGTTCTACAATCTTTGGAGTGTAGGAACAGTCGTCAGACCCGTTGGGCATTCTTCTTTGCCCAGTACCAGTTCCACATCCATCATGTCCCTGCATCACAAAACATAATTGCTGATGCCCTTTCCAGATGTCCTGACTATGAAAACTCTGAGGATCGGAACTTTCCAAAGATGTTTCCTCACACGATCTTTGTTGCCCAAGCACTCACCCTCCTGGAGAATATCCAAGGCCAAACTCGACTTTTGGACCTCTGGAAGGAGCACAAGAGATATAACAGATGGAATCTCACAGCTAAGGACGGGTATCTATTCAAAGATAATCGCTTAGTCATTCCCACCCCTGGACTGAGACAAAGGATCACAAGTCTATGTCATGAATACCTTACATTCGGGACATCGTGGGATAACCAACACTCTCCATCTAGGACAAAGACAGTTTTGGTGGCCCAAGATGAAGGATGATATTAGGATCCATGTCCAAACATGCGCAGTTTGCAATCAGAACAAACACGATAATAAGAAGCCAGCCGGACTCCTGCTCCAACCAGCAATACCAGCAAGACCCTGGGAATTCATCGCCACTGATTTTATCGTGGAATTACCACCCTCTAGAGGCTACACAACAATCATGGTCACTATTGATTTGTTTACTCATATGGCTCATTTTACATCCTTATCCAAACTACCTTCCTCATCAGACCTTGCCGGAATTTTCCTGGAACACATATTCCGACTTCATGGGTTGCCTTCCAAGATCATTTCAGACCAAAGACCTCAGTACATATCTCAGTTTTGGAAGCAAGTAGGTCGTATTCTGGGAATCCAACGTGCCTTATCCTCTGGCTACCATCCACAAACCAATGGAGCCACGGACCGTGTGAACCAGACTCTCAAACAATATCTACGATGTTTCGCCACCAAAGTTCAGGACGATTGGTCACTCCTAATACATATGGCTGAATTCACCTATAACAATTCAAATCATTCAGCTATCACGACCAGTCCCTTCTTCTGTAGCCAAAGATTCCATCCATCTGTCCTACCCTCCGTTATCCCACATCCTACTCCAGTACGTGCAGTAGACTCCTGGATCGAAAACCTCATCACAGTACATAAGGAGGTTAAGGAATACCTAGGACGGGCCCGAGAAGATGTCAAATGTTATGCTGACTCTAGAAGAAGACCTGGAACTTTCATAATCAGTAAGAGATAAGGTTTGGTTAATCTCGAAGTTCCTTCCTCGACACCTGCGCCCCAATAAACTGGCTCCCAGATACTACGGTCCCTTTTCCATACAAGAAATCATCAACCCAGTGGCCTTTTGACTTCGGTTACCTGAATCTTGGAAAAGAATCCATCCAGTCTTTCACACTTCTCTGTTAAAACTATACATTCAGTCATCCCGAACAGCTCCTGTTCTACCTCTGTTATTGTAAATGATCAACTGGAATACGAGGTTTCCAGGATTTGGGACTCAAGATATCGATGTGGTCAACTACAATATCTGGTTGAGTGGAAAGGGTACCCTTCCAGTGAGCGTACCTGGGAACCCGTGTCAAACATGAATGCTCCCAGATAGGTTCGACGATTTCATCTGATCCATCCGGGCAAACCCGGAGGAGCTGGTTTCCAGAGGAGGCATACTGTCATGAACCGTCGTCTACGTCCTTTCATGGACCTCCTGGTCCCTGACTCGCAGGGGATTGCATGCAGTTATCCTTCCAACATGGCCGCCCGGAACAGAATGCTCCGGATCAGTCTATGCGTTCCACGCTGCTCATCCTACAAAAGAGACACGCCACTGCGGCTCTGCGCGTCTCAGCGCTACCGCTACCTGTAGTCGGACGTGCTTAGCCGGAGTTCGATTGGGGCTCTCGCTTGATTCCTTGTTCCCAGTCCCTTGAATTCCCTCCTGTTCCCTTTCCTCCCCAATCTCCTTGAAAACCTTCTGCGCTCGATTCACGGTCCTCCGTGCCTCCGAGCGTACCTTAATTACTTCCTGGAATTACCCTGGACTTTTGGAACGCTCCTGGAAACTGAACCGCTACTCTCACGCTGGACGCCGAAGATCGGCGTTCGGGTCTATACCAATCCCGGACAGTAAAGAAGAAGACATCCCAGAAGGTTGCAAGTACACAACAGAAACAGGTGAGAAGGGGAGAGGCTTGTGACAGTCTCCCTGTCACAACCGCGGGCGACTGGCGTGTGCGGAGGAGGTGGAAACAAGGACACCATTAGACTGTGCCACCACGTTTCCTTGTCAACGTGGTTGACGGTCTAGTTTTTCTTCCAACATGGCCGCGCCGAGTGTATTTACCATTCGGCACTCGGCGGCTTGGCGCGTTGCAACTGTGATTTTTCTTTGTTGCGTGCGCTCCGTTTTGTACTCCTCCCGGTGGTGTTTTCTTCCGCCCGCTTATTCCAGCTCGCTCTCTCTCTCCCTCTGCTTACTGGCTTCGCCCCCTTCCAACCTTCGCATCAGCTTTCTCTCACTTGCCTGTTGCATTCTTTTTTCTTTCTCTTGCCCCGTTAACATCCCTCCTGGATTTCTCACCTGCCCTTGTTTTTTGGACGACTTATGTGGTCTCTTCCGCCTGACTTCCTCCAGGAGAGATGTTTTCAGTGCCGCTTCATCCTGAGGACCTTCCATCCTGCATTTGGTACTTTCATTCGCCAGTTCTACATCTTCAGCCGTGTTTACTCCTGCCATCCCAGCCAATTTATCAACAGCTATTCCGGCTATCTTCAGTTCTCTCCAACGAACTGAGGGTTTTTTTGTGCCCAAAGGCTTTTTCCCCTTGCAACATTACTGGCTGTCACGGAGGGGAGCCACTGTGGATTTCTAGACCTAGAGTCACGGTGGCTTCCTTTCGAGGCAGACCGTATCTGCTCAAGAAAAAGAAGCCCAATGCTCGACATACCCGAAGGAAGAAGTTGGACTATTCAACTTCATCAGGTGAGGAGGAGGAGGGGGAATCGGGAGATCTCCGTTATTTAAGTGAAGAGGAAGGTATTGCTGACCCATTAGCCAATCCTATTGATCAGCCTGATAGTCCTGATAGTTTGCAACGCCAAGGTGAAGATATGGCAACGCCACAACAACTGCAAGAGTTGGTGGCAGCGGTCCAGAACCTCAATGCGGAAGTTCAGGCACTCAAAACCGACAACGTGGCCCTCCAGCAAAGAGTAGCCGCCAGGGAACAACAGGCGTTAGATTTACCCCATTTACCCCTGGTGTTAGGGAAGTTCGACGGCTCAGAAAGGAAGGTGAAGGAATTTTTGGAAGCCTATAATATACACTTCACATTCAGACAAAACGCCTTTTCCACTGATCATGCTAAGGTGGGTTTTATGATAACCCATATGACGGGGTATGCCTTGGCATGGGCAACTCCATTGGTATCCCTGTCCGACCCTGTTCTACAAGACTACACTGCATTTAAGGATCTCCTAAACAAACCTTTCTTCGGACAGAATGCGCACATTTAGCCAGCGAGGACTTAATAAATGTGCACCAAGGAAGCTCTGACCTACTTTCCTACATTTCCACCTTCAAGAAACTGACCGCAGAGTTTGCATACAATAATGCAGTGCATACACCCATTGATATTAGCCCTTTTTATTGTACCTACAGGTTGCATCCTCAATCCATCCTACATACCTTTTGGGGAGAAACAAACATCCCGTCATTAGAGACTCCACTCGAGCAGCTCAAGGAAGCCCATGGCACTGCCAGACAGAGTCTACAAGAGGCAAACAGACGCTACAAGGACCAATCAGATAAACATTGGAAACAAGTACCTGCTTGGGATAAGGGCACTAAGGTCATGCTGTCCACAAAGTTTTTGCCTCGTTGGGTCCGTCCATCCAAACTATCTCCCCGGTACATCGGACCTTTTGAAATACTGTCAGGGATCAATCCCATTGCCTATCGTCTAAAAATGCCAAAGACTCTTAGGCGGGTTCATACAGTATTTCATTCCTCACTCCTACGCCCTTTCGTACCAGATACCCGGAAGCAAGTTACTCCCAAACTATGGATCTTGCCCGCTCCGGCCTCTGATGAATATGAAGTCTCCCAAATCCGAGACTCCCTGTACCACAGAGGCCGCCTTGAGTATCTCATTCACTGGAAAGGATACCCTTCATCAGAGGATACCTGGGAACCTCAGACTCACATTTGTGCATCCCGTTTGTTACTCAAGTTCCACAGACTTCTTCCAGGAAAGCCGGGAGGAAAAGGCCTTCGGAGGGGGCATACTGTCACAACCGCGGGCGACTGGCGTGTGTGGAGGAGGTGGCAACAAGGACACCATTAGACTGTGCCGCCAGGTTTCCTTGTCAACGTGGTTGACGGTCTAGTTTTTCTTCCAACATGGCCGCTGCCGAGTGTATTTACCATTCGGCACTCGGCGGCTTGGCGCGTTGCAACTGTGATTTTTCTTCGTTGCGTGCGCTCCATTTTGTACTCCTCCCGGCGGTGTTTTTTTCCGCCCACTTATTCCAGCTCGCTCTCTCTCTCTCCCTCTGCTTACTGGCTTTGCCCCTTCCAACCTTCGCATCAACCTTCTCTCGCTTGCCTGTTGCATTCTTTTTTCTTTCTCTTCCCCCGTTACCATCACTCCTGGATTTCTCATCTGTCCTTGTTTTTTAGATGACTTACGTGGTCTCTTCCGCCCGACTTCCTCCAGGAGAGACATTTTCAGTGCTGCTTCATCCTGAGGACCTTCCATCCTGCATTTGGTACTTTCATCCGCCAGTTCTACATCTTCAGCCGTGTTTACCCCTGCCATCCCAGCCAATTCATCAACAGCTATTCCGGCTATCTTCAGTTCTCTCCAACGAACCGAGGGGTTTTTTGTGCCCAAAGGCTTTTTCCCCTTGCAACATTACTGGCTGTCAGAGAGGGGAGCCACTGTGGATTTCTGGACCTAGAGTCACGGTGGCTTCCTTTCGAGGCAGACCCTATCTGCTCAAGAAAAAGAAGCCCAACGCTCGACACACCCGAAGGAAGAAGTTGGACTATTCAACCTCATCAGGTGAGGAGGGGGAGGGGGAATCGGGAGATCTCCGTTATTTAAGTGAAGAGGAAGATATTGCTGATAGTCCTGATACTCCCTAAGTAGCAGAAATAGAGAGCTGTCCCTGGATAGGTTGATGCTAAATAGGAACGAGGAAGATGAGAGCAGTTGCACGAGTTGGGCACAGACAATATCAGACGCGGAAAGAGAGGAATATGAGGAAAAAGAAGAGGAGACAAGACGCGAAAAACGCTTCCCTGGAGGAAAGGGAATATGATGGTCAGATTCTAGCGGATCTGCAGCTAAGGCATCAGAGTGTCACGCTCACCTGGACTCCACGGGGGCGCCAAACGAAGCTGGACTGCTGCAGTCTCCACCAGAGTGACTCGTAGCGAAGTGATGATCGACTGCACTTGCCCACTCAGTTTCGTCTGCCTGGCCCGCAAGAGGATTTTCCTAGAAGCAGTAAAGGGAATTAGCCACCCGTGGTAGAGGGGTTAACACTAACACTATCTTCCCAAAAACTTCTAGTATTCCCCTTTGTAAAGTCTCACCTTATAGTTAGGAAGGATGAACTCTCTATCCTGCGTTTGGAGTGCAGGGGTGCGTAGAACTTCAGTTACTTCACTGATCCGAAGGTATTTGGCAGAGTTCCAGACAAATAATGACTCCGAGGTAAGTTGCGTGTAGACCAAATGTATAGTTCTTTTAGAGTTCAAATGTCTGTTTTTCACTCATGCTCCTTTCATACCTTTCCCCATGCAGCGTGGTCCGAGGAGCGAGTTCGCCTCGATGGATGAAGGTAGCGCCTTGGTAAGAGTCAGTTTGCACCAAGCACTGTTTAGCAAGTAATATTGTCCCAAGTGTGATTAACCAATAGTTCTCTATCTTCGTTGCAGGTGCGGCGCCTTTGCGAAAATGTCGAGCGTAGAATGGTGACCAGCGCTGCCTCGAGCGGTAATATGCCAAGTAAGTATCTTGCGGTAAGTAAGTGAATGCCTTTGGCGGAACCCAGCTCACCTTTTGTTTGTTCTGGTTTTTTCAGATGCTGATGTTACGAGCGGCGATTCAACAGGCACCGCACTGGGTTGTGAAGATGCTCTAATGATAGGTGAGTATGGCGCGGCGCTGCAGCTGGCAATGCGACACGTTTTTTAAAAATGTTTTTTCCCTTTCTCATAGGTGCGGCTGCTCCAGGAGAAGATGATGACCAAATGGGAATCTTCCTGTTCTAACCTTCTCTTCTTCTTTCCTTTTCTCTAGGATCGGCTCCGGACACAAGAAGGGTGTGGCTGTAGACTGGATGCTGGACTGCAGACACGGTGAGCGTTACGCTGCTGAGATGCAGAATAACTCTTCGGTCGTGGTTTAAATAGCATCAAAAAAGTAGTTACCAGGTAAAGAGTTCCAGTACCACACCCAAGTAGTAAAATAGTTCCTAAAGGAAAGTAGTCCCTTCATGGCCTCATGATGGCCTGTATGTGAGTTCTTTGGAGGATGACCTGCACAATTTAAAGATGGCAATATGAGCCTTGCGCCTACGGTGCCAGGACTGAACCCATATAGCCCCTAGACGGGGTTCATAGATGCCTGTTCCCTGGATAGATGGACATGTTCCGGGTGTCTGGGGGCAGGCATCGTGACACAGAGTCAGCCACACAATCAGACCGACACGAAGGAGTATCTTATGGTCAGAGGGGGGTGTCGCCACCACCCTATGTGAGCAGACTAAGGACATTGCCAGGTAGACAGCGATGCAGGAATATTACCCCTGCAGTGGATAGGAAAATTATGAGAGAGGAAAAGGAGTGCCATGTGTTACAGTTCCCGTTGCTTGAAAAAGGAGGAACAAGGCCACAGTACATACCTTGGCCACACATGGATAGAGGACATTTGAAAAATAAGCTTCCAATGTTGACATCGGGAGCCCGAAAATGGATACATGAGCTAGAAAAAATGACGGAGGGAACACGTTAGCTATTGGGGATATTAAGGGTCTTTTAATCGCCATACTTGGTGATAGAGCTGATGATGTGTGGACACGTGCAGGTTACCCTGGCGTGACTACAGTTAATACTGCGCATGATGGAGCGCCGTTTAACAATTGCAGAGTCGCGGTATGGAAAACATTACGATTGCTATACCCGGACACTTCAGACATGGGAGCTATAATGACATGTAAAATGAAGGAGTCAGAGGATGATTTGCTTTACATTCAGAATTTCCAAGACGCATGGGTGCTGGAAACTCACGAATCCTGGGGGAAATCCATACCCGTGTTTTACCATATATTATGCCACGGGCTGCCAGATCAGGTACAGAAGCAGCTCAAGAAATTGGTAGGAATTGAAGCCAAACCGTGGTCTGAAATACAGTTGACCATAGCGCACTATTGCAGGCTGCTGCAAGAGAGAAATCGCAAAAAAGAGGCTGCCCGAAAAGTTGAAGAGGCAAAATGAGTGCAGAAAAAATTGGCAAAATATGCCATTGAAGGGGCAATGATAACTAACACAGACGGATCAAACATGCAGCAGGCCAATAATCAAGGGAGGGCAGGGTGATCAAGGCAATAACGGGTTTTACCCAAGGGAGAGAGGCTTTCGAGGAAGAGGATGGCAGAGTAATCAGGGAGGATTCCAGAGTAATCAGGGAGGTTTTCAAAACATGCAAAACGGCCATCAAGATATGTCAAATGGGCAAATAATCAGACCACCACCAATATGTTTGACATGTGGGATGACAGGGCATCTAGCATGCACATGCAGAAGTCAAGGCATGGTGGAAAACGACCAAGGAACAAGAGTAGGGATGGTGAATCCACCTGTGTTTTTACAGCAGGGTGGAAACGGAGTTTCACAAAATCACACGCTGCAACTGCAAGCACCGGGAGCACAACAAAGCTTGCAACCTCAGAATATGACAAATTTATCACAAGGACAGTCAACAGTCGCTGATGAAACTGTCACAGACAACAAGTACAGGACAGGTACTGAATTCTGAAATGAGAAATAACACTGTTGATGGAGGAAGTCCATTCACTCAGCATGGGACAAAGTTATATATGGATTAGGACAGCTCACTGGGAAACCTGATGTGTTCTATCCTATCAGTGACACCAAACCCTCACGAGGAACCAAGGGTGGATGTCGTTATAGGGGCTAAAGAATATTCCTTCTTAGTTGATACAGGTGCAACACGCTCGTGTATACGTGAAGGTAATTTTTCCTTGTCTGGCGATGCCATAAATACTCAGGGCTTCACAGGAGAAACAAGTTGTGTTCCTTTTACAAACAAACTTCAAGGGTCTATAGGAGAATGTGACATGAACGTGCCATTACTGTATTCACGGCAGTCACCAGTAAATATATTGGGGCAAGACCTAATGATGAAGTTAAACATGACAATCTCGTTCACGGAGACGGGCATAATATGTTCAACTCCAGGAATGCATTATTTGAACATATGCAAAATGATTAGAGTATACGCAGGACAAACGGCTATGAGAGCTGTTCCATTGGAACCAGAAATATTCGCATATGGAGCTTGTATACTAATTGCGGGGCTACCAGGCCTGGCAGACAAACCCATGAGAACCCCCGATGAGTTTCTATTCAGACCACAGAGCAGAAACCTCTCTCCCTGCCTTTCAAAGAAACCTCAATACTACTCTTTTTAATTAACCTGCCTCTTCTTCACATGCAAAGTCTACATCAGCTATGCCTGTATGTCTATGATATGTAACTAAGTGATGTTCATTCTCTGTAACAAGCACCACAATGCCTCTGGGCTGCTGTGTGCTCTACAAATAGGAATAAATAAATAAATAAATAAATAAGAATACCTATGCATGAAGAAAAGGGACAAGTGTTTTCCTTGGCAATACACACAGCTATAGTACAAGGAAAAGTAGCTTTGATCGATGGTTGTGATTACAAAGGTAGACGATGGTGCGCAGTGATCGCCATCGAGGAAGGATACAGATTGACTGACATCACTGAAGACGATCTGTTTGAAGAGCAAACAGGTTCAGATGAAACACCAGTTGAAGTTGATCTCATTTATTGGGTGAAAATTATCAAAAGAGAGATGCCCAAGAGAGTGATGCTGGCACAAAAACGTCCTGTATATTTTGGTGACGACATGGCAGAGGTGCCTGTCTCAGTGTGGAGTACAGGCCCTTATGACATAGGCTTGTTGAAAGGAGTCGGAGAAGTAAAGATTAAATTGAAACCAGGAGCAATTTTACCAAAAGCACAACATTATCCCATGTCTAGGGAAGCAGATGAAGGGATTTTCAAGACAATTTCTGTTAAGATGGAGCAGGGCATTTTAGTGACGTTAGAGTCGTCATGCAATACCGCAGTGTACCCTATCAAAAAAATCAAAGGGAGGATCTTGGCATTTAATCCAAGATCGAAGTCCAATAAATGATATTGTAGAGGCTGAGTTCCCACTAGTCCCTAACCCGTCCACAATCCTATGTAACAGACCCATTGAGGCTAAATATTTCACGGTGATTGACTTGAAAAATGCATTTTTCTCAATCCCATTGCACAAAGACTCACAAGATTTGACATCATTCACGTTCAGGCAAATGCGTCTGAAAAGCACAAGGTTACCTCAGGGGTACTGTGAGTCTTAAGCAATATTGTGTTGTTTTGCAATATGTGGACGACATTTTAATTTGCAGCACGACAGAGGAAACGTGCAGACTCGATTCTATTCAGCTATTGACTATATTGGTTGAGAAAGGATATAAAGTTGACAAAGAGAAGTTACAATATTGTCAACAAGAAGTGCTTTACATAGGACAACTAATCTCACATGAGGGGAAAAGGGTTACCCCCGAAAGGGCTGAAGCCATACTAAACACAGCCAAGCCACACACGATGAAACAGATACAGAGTTTTCTAGGATTATGCAATTATTTCAGGGCATGGTTTTTTGACTACAGCTCTTATACCAAGCCCTTGTTACAAGCCCTAAAAAAAGCACAGATGACGAAAGGAAAAATAGAATGGAACGAGACCATGGAAGAAGGGTTTGTTGAACTCAAAAAGGCTATTTACACAGCACCAGTTCTAGGAATTCCCAATTATGCAGAGGAATTCTACCTCTTTTCACACATGAATGGTAGTGTTATGACGGCAGTACTCACGCACAGAACCACGTTGGGGTACAAGCCCCTGGCATACTACAGTGGGAATCTAAATCCAGTGATGAGGGGTCACTTCCCGTGCTTACAAGTTTAGCTGCCGTAGCATTCGCCATAGAAAAGGCTACAACCATTTTGATGGGATGCTCAATGACGTTGTTCGTTGAGCATGCATTATTTGCCATTATAGAGAAACCGAATGGCGCAGAGAGCTTCTGCTTATGAAGTGATCTTATCAAATCCATTGATTAAGATAATTCGATGTAAGATAGTGAAGCCAGCTATGTTTATTGTAGAGCCAGTCACTGATGGAGAGCAATCCATGATTGCGCGAACTATGAAGAATTCTATGATGAGATTCCGAGAGTGAAAGAAAATGCATTGGCAGAAGGAGAAATTGTCTTCGTTGACGGTTCTTCGAGAATCGATCAAAATGATGGGCAGAGACATACAGGCACCGCTGTGATGAAGCACAGAGCAAATGGAGAATTTCGAGTACTCATTAGTGCATGAGTACCATCTCATTATTCAGCGCAAGCTGCAGAATTATTGGTGTTGATCCTCGCTATCGAGAATCACGCAGACCAGGAAGTGACTGCGTACAGTGACTCCACCTATGTGACATCGACAGTGCATGCAGGCCTAGCACGCTGGAAAAGTAGGGGCTACCTACAAGCGGACGGCATGCCAGTGCAGCATGCAACCTTATTGGATAGGCTCATTAAGGCACTACAACTCCCAGTGTGCATAGCGGTCGTGAAATGTGCCGCCCACACGAAAGGGACAGATTTTATCTCACGTGGAAATCAAGCAGCAGACACGGAAGCCAAGCATGTGGCAACCAAGGACGAAATAATAATGAATGTGGAAATAACTGATGTGCATGAGAGAATGATTGTTGCACGAAGTGAACCTGAAGGTTATAGTAGCATGTGGCAAACCCAGTTAATGGAACTCCAAGGGGAGGCACCAAAGGAAGAAAAAACTCTTTGGAAGAGGAGAGGGTGATCTTTAAACCCCTCCGAGAGCTTGTGGTGACAAGATAGCACTGGTAAACCAGTGATGCCAATAGCCCTATTGAAAATAGAATTGAAACAGTTGCATTATCCAGCACATATGACAAAAGAGAATCTAGCAGTGATGATTGCTGAAGACTGGTTTATACCGAACTTCGCAGAGCATGTTGCATTTTTTATGGTGAACTGTATAATCTGCCAACAGTTCACGGCTGGGTATACACTACATTTAATGAGAGGAGTCATCCCAAGGCCCAATGGACCTTTTCAGCACTTGTATATCGATTATGTCGATATGATTCAAGTATGTAACGGGTACAGGTATCTAATTGTTGTGGAGTCCATTCTCTAAATAGATAGAAGCAGGTCCATGTACACACCCAGACTCTAACTGTGCAGCCAAATTTCTGGTGAGGAAGGTATTTCCCAGATGGAGAGTATGTGAGGTCATGAGGTCAGATAATGGTCCTCACTTTGTTAATGCAGTATTTGAACAGATTAGCTTCCTGCTTGGAATAAAGCACAAGTTTTCTTCGGCGTATCATCCTCAAGGTAATGGGATATGCGAGAAGCTCTCCGGCTTGTTAAAGGAAAGGATAGCCAAGTTGAAGCTTACTCTAAAGAAGGGATGGCTGCACTGCCTTCCACTGGCACTGTATGCGCTCAGAAACCAGCCTGGTCTGACCACCATTTTACGCCGCATGAAATCGATACAGGCAGAAGGATGCACACACCATTGACACCCCGAGATAGAGCTAGATGTGATGGTCAGCCGACAGGGGAAGTTTTAGGATCAGAAAGGCAAAATGACTTGAATTGCATGACATCTTGTCTTACTGTAATTTCAGCACAGCTGCTGCGACGACAAAAAAGGTGCAGGACAGCACAGAACACAGAAGGAGATACTTAAACAGACCAAATTCAAGGTTTACGTCTATCACAACTGTTCCCTGGGGACACAGTCCTGGTGAGAAACCACACAAGAAAAAAAGTGGGACAAGCCAAAGTTCAACGGACCATTCAGAGTGGAGGACGGCACTCCCTCTGCAGTCAAGCTACAGGGAAGAAGAGCTTGGATATTCCTGGGTGACATCAAGCCATACAACGGAGAAAGCCCTATGCCCGCACCCCAACATGTAGAGACTACAGACGACGGGGAAGAACCACATTACGTGCAGACGAGATCCATGACAAGGAAGAAAGACGCATGTCCAGCAAATCAAAGGCAAAGAACTTTTGTGCAAAGTTGTGGCTTCATTTTGGACAGTTACTCTGAGCAGAATAAGGGCATAAGGACACAAACACGGACATTCAGTGCATTGTAGTTGCAGGGTGAAGAAGAAAAATTGCACGTATAAGCCACAACATAGTCTGGTGACTTTGAACTTTGGAATGAGGCACGCTGAAACCGTGATGAGAAAAGGATATGCCAAATTTTGATCCAGGACACATACATTGGAAGAAAATACAGTATCGATATCATACCCATCATTAGTGGGAAGGCTCACTAACATCACTGAATTTCTTCAAGACCCTGAAAACGAAAAGACAATAAAATGGCTGCTCATTTTGATTGCCGAGCAGTTCCTTCTGCTTCTGGAATACAGGGAGGACAAGACAAATGTCCCTGTCATCAGAAGATAGCAGACTGGCAAGCGACATCTTCTTTCACCTAATTGAGGACTTTCCAGAGCTTGTGGGGAGGTCTGCCGGTGTTGACGTCCTCACTTTTATCAGAGACCCAGCACACTCTACACAGATGAGCATGCTCCTGCATGGTATTGTAATGCAGGTAGAACTTTCTAATCATCATCAGAATTTCCGGAGAAGACTGTAAGACTTTCCGCCGAGAGACAGATCGAGAAAGCATTGCCAGAAGCTTCACTCCTGTTTATGCTGACAAGGACACAACATGTCTTCTGGAGTGGAACAGATAAGAGGCATTGACTGAGAGCATGTTTATTTTGAACACGCAAACTAGAGACTTGCTGAACTCATTACCTTATTTTGACATTTTCGTATACAGAAAAGAGTAATGTTTCCAGTGACAAGAGACAATCTATTATTCAGGCAAAGAAGGACAATTGTTCCAGTACCTGCAACCTATGAGCAGAGACAGCAGAATCCAGAGATAATATTACCTAGAATGTATTAAAGAGTTAGTTTCCTTTCCTTAAATGATTGAGATGGGCAACCAAAGTAGTAATGTTGTCATCCCTCAGGAGGAGAGATGCTTGTGTTGTCCCGGAACTAAGTGTTGTAGGTTAACCTATAGAGGAATCAAGTACCTATGCATGGTATTCATCATTGTTTTACTGTCACTGACGATTCAAACTGCATTTTGTATTGGTGCACAAAGTGTTCCGATTCCAGAGCACCCACCGAATGATGTACGCATGAAACCCACGAAGGCCCCCTGACCTTACATAGTATTTCCAGTCCCTAGAAGGTCTGACAGAGGAGTGGGTGAACTTGAAATGGATGTGATTAGCAATGACACAAACACATTTGGTAACAAGCAAGTTGAAAAGCTGGAGACAGGGTCGGCAGAGTAAGCATGAGAAAAAAAGAATGAAAGACACACACACGCAAACGATGAGTGCACTTGTCTGGAACTTGAATGGATATACCTGAGAATCCTCCAGTGAGATGAAGCTGCATGGATGCTATTAAGGATGTGATGATAGCAAACTACATGAAAACCTTGAGGATCAGAAGAAGCACACAAGAAGACAATAACGAACTAAAAGACTACCTTGACAGCACAGCACACTTGGTACCAACATATGAAAGAAGTTGGATGATGAAATTCTGAGGAAGAATGCTTTGTTTGTGCACTCCTACCTTACAGCATGGGGAAGTCAAAGATCTTTGTAGCTGTTGAAATCGATGTGCAGACGGCACACTGTCTATCACACGTACCAATGTGCAAGACCAGAGGCCAGTTCATGGGAAGTCATGCTTCACTGAAATGGGCAACTCAAGCAACAGATCCAAATGAAGACGATTATGTCCAGGACATACAGACAAGAAGCAATGGAAAAACAAAGAACGCTGTGATCAGATATGAGAAGCCTGGAGTTAAAGGAGTAGAGATCAGAAGAGAGACAAACCAAAAACTGAACGTTCAAGGAAAAACTCCAGAAGAAGGTCGGAGTAGGAAGAACAGTGGCCAAATGCAAATCTGGGGAACAGTGCTTTCACTGGACAGATGGGAGAAAGGAGTAGTGATTTCCAGAGCGTGGATTGTCATAGGTCATTGCCAGGGTACCAATGACATAGTACAAAAGGGATGCAAGTCATTATGGCCAAAACTTGCTAAACTATTGACATGGGTTGAGGACAGAGGAGGACCCTTGCAGATAGTGCCATTGGAGAGTCGGCTTCAGGAATAATGGCACAAGGAAGATGGGAGAGCATCAGAATTGTGGACGAGTTTTTGACGCTCCAGGAATGATACATGGAACAGCAGTAATCATGGATCATTATTGGGCATGTAGATCCAAAGCATACATCAGACTACCGAATAATTGTGGAGGTATATGCACACTGTTGAATGTCCATGTTCCAGCATTGGTGATTATTGAAAAGTAATCTGAATATTGACAGTTTCCCGAAAGCAGATGCTCACCTGAGAAAAAAGAGATCTGTGGAACTGATGAGCCGAATGAAGAGAGAAAATTACTTTTCTGCCAAATCAGAAGAAGCTTTTCATGCGATCCTGTATGAACACAGGCTGTTCAGCCTCACCTCATCAGTGTTTGTTACGCTCACCTGGCTCCCACAGGGGCGTCGGTTGGACCAGGACTGCTGCGGCCTCCACCCACGTGATGCGTAGTGCAGCGATGACTGACTGGATCTGCCCTCCTAATCTTGTCTGCTTGACCCGTAGAAATATTCTCCTACAAGTGGAGAGATGGATTTAGCCACTTGTGGATTCAAGTGATAGCTTCCCCCACTGTCCTCCCCACTAATCACCTCTGTGCCCTCTCAGCAATCTCACCTTATATTCTTGAAGGATGAGCCCTTCATCCTGCGAAGCATGCAGGGGTGCATTGATGACCAGTTACTTCACTGGCCTGAAGATATTGGAAGAGTTGTAGACGAATCTTTACTCCAAAAGGTCCTGGTGAAGAGCCGTAAGTGTATAGTTCGTAAGTGTTCAAAATGTCTGAAATTCACTCCTGCCCAATTCCTCTTTTATCTTGCAACTTTGACCCAATAAGAAGTTTGACAGCTGAAAGCGCTCCGGTAAAAGTCTGTGTTACCCAACACTGTCCGGTTAATAATGCCAAGGGTTAAACTTGCTGCTTTTTCCTTTTCTTACAGGTGCGGCATAAGAAGATGTGGCGTGCTGATGAATAATACCTCCGGCGGTAAAATCAGGTAAGCATATGGCGGCTAAAGAGGTTGTCTCTGTCTGTTCTCTCTGCTCACCTTGTTGTTTCTTGTCCCCCTTAGGTATCGGGATTCGGCGATGTAAAGATGGAGACAGCGCCGGATCGAAGAAATGCTGCGTGGAATGGTGAGTATGGCGCGGCTCTGCTGCTGCGATGCGAAGCGTTTAAAACAAAGTCTTTCCTCTGGTTTGAAGATGCGATGAATCCGGAATCAGGTAAGAAATCAGGTAATACTCTTGTTCTAACTTTTGCTTCTTTCCTTCTTTCAAGGTGCTCCAGGTTCGAGGCGGGCGTGGCAGAAGGCTGGATGCTGCTGCTGACATGGTGAACGTTACGCTGCTGGATGCAGAATAACGCGAAGCGTGTGCTGCTCTTCGGGCGTGGTTTAAATAGCCTCCAAAGTAGTCCCAGGTAGGTATTCCTCCCTGACCACACCCGAGTAACAAAATAGTCCCTAAGGTAAAGTAGTCCCTTCTAGGCCTCACATGGGTTTGGATTTTCTTGCAGCATGGTCTGCATCAGGTAAGTGTGCACCTAAGAGCCTGGCGCCTATGGCGCCAGGACTGATGTCCCATATGAGCCTGGCGCCATAGGCGCCAGGACTGAACCCAGACAGCCCCTAGCAGGGGTTGCTGGGTTTTCTCAAGGCAACATGATGCCTGCTCCCGGGGCTGATGGACGTGGTCTGGATGCCCAGGGGTATGCATCATGACAGTGTTCACGACAATTCTGATGCCAAGAGTTCAGGTTGGAGCAAATACTAAATGGTTGCGGATAACCAGATGGGAGTTACTCCAGACCATCAACACGACAATAAAAGTATTCAATGCAATCAAGTAAGAATTAAGGGTGATTCGACTAATGACTCTCCAGAACAAATATGTCCTTGATCACAGCTACGGAAGGAGGTGTTTGTGCAAAAATCGGATAATCATGTTGGACATTTATACCATCTCACAATGACAAAAATGGAACTTTAACAGTTGAATAAACTACAGAATCAGATGATTGATGAAGCTGACGAAGTGGACGACGACAGTTGGTTTGGATCACTATTTTCATGGGTTCCACAGTGGATGGCAGATCCATTCAAATTCCTAGGAGCCCCGCTAGTGATGATATTGCTCGGATTCTGTGTTATCAAGATAATAATCTCTCAGTGCCAAAAAACTGCGAAAAAAGCCATAGGAACGAAGATCATGAGTGATGTTGAGTCAGACTGGAAGCCCAAGGACCTGACTGATGAAGTAAAAAGAAACTTTGTGAAAACCAGCATTTGTGCACCAGAAGGAACAAAGTTTCGATATCCAAGGAAACATAGAAATTATGTTGGAAAATGGATCTATTGTAGTCCAAGTGGACAATGTCAACTAATGATTTGGAACAAAGATGAGCATGTGATAACAGCAGGAAGCTTGAAGCGAGTCATAAAGATATGGACCCCAAAGATATATTTCTTCAAACCTCTATGTGTGGACCCAGAGGATGAAGTAAAAGTGGCCACCGAGGAAGAAGTGAAAGTGTTTGATGAATCGCCCAGAGGGGGGAGTGTAGACGAAGTGCCAAGCTCGATTCACACTCCAACCGCCCATTTTGAAGTCCCAGGAACGTTCACACCGAAATATGTGACGTATGATGACCAAATAAACCAGCAGAGAGCTGCAGTTTGGCTCTGTCCAGTACCTACCAGAAGAACAGCCCCTGTTGAAGTACCGACACCTAGGAAAACCTAGACAGTAAGGTACCCATTGGGAAAACCATATCGACAAATGAGACAGAAGGAAGATTGCCAGAATGTAATACCCAACAAAGCTAAGAAGATACTGAAGGAAGACGAATGGTTACGTTACAAGAACCCTGACTGACTCACATATAGATGATATGACGATCTGTGAAAAATGAAAAGAGACAAAACACCATAGACAAGTGACATCCTGAGCCTAAAGTGAAATAATCGATATCAAGATGTCAGAAATTATGCCACATACATGATGAAGATATTCAGTTAGTTTAAACGTGTACATAGGCAAGGAACCGCAAGAAGCTAGAAATCGTGAGGCTTGCTTATGCTTAGTAGTAAAATAGATTGCGGCAAGCGCCACCCATACATATCTACCTCAAAAGGAGCACTTTATATAAGTATACTTCCACTATGCACAAGAGCAGAATCAACCAAAGGTTACTAATGGTCTCAAGAGGAGAGCTTTGCAGCAAACAAATCGAGAATGAAAGATGGGGAGAAACTCAGACGAAGGTAAATCGTGCCAAGAAGCCAAGGTCATATCGGCTGACATAGACCAACAGTGGATACAATTAATGAGAAGAAGAACAGAGTATCCTGTTCAGAAAGGTCAAGATAAGCCACAGATGGCAGGTGGCTGGCTGAATTAAATCAAATACATGAAATTGCACGGAGAATAAGATGATTTCACGGTGCTAAAATCATGTGACAAGATGAGCAAGAAGGGATGAAACTTTCACACCTACGCATGAACCTGTGCCATGCACAGAGGCCTTAACTTTTCCAGACCAAGTAGCAGTCACCACAAATAAATAATTGACACATGACCACTGAGGTGATGATTGATTGTAACAATAATTGGAGGGAAGCTGGGGGTGCAGATGAACTCCTGCACATGGCCGGCTATTCTGCACGCTGCTAAGCAAGTGTAAAAGTATGAGTGGGGTCGATGCCAACCCAATCATAGTGGAGCAAGTAATCTAGGGTCCTATAGTTAGTAGAACCAATGAGATGTTGTACTTTTTATGACGTCTACAGTAGCAATTTTGAAGGAAAGGCTTAGATGCCCCTCCTGACAGTGTTTATCCAATCCAGAGTCCCCCTTACCATATACAGATATAGTGCCTATATTAAATTTACCTTCCAAGAACCAAAAAAATTGCATGCTAAGTTTGCAGAGTTACACGTCAGTGATGACGAGTTTCTGTTATAAATACTATGTTTTTTCTGAAATTAATTGGAGTTGAAGTGAGAAGGAAGATCGAGCGATTGCTGATATTCATGAACTCACCGTTTTTTGTACTTGTCATTAAACGGACTCCCTTTGCCAAACTATCGAGTTGTCATTATCGATTTGATGCAAGAGTATTAATCTGCATCCCCATCCATCTCAAGGGTGCTGCTTCTCATCTTAAAGTGCTGTTGGGAATCCACCCGTCCTATGGGCCGGCTGGGGTCCTATTGCACACCCCTCTTTTTATACCCCGCCCCAACCCCTATCAACACCCCACCTGCCTCCGTCACTGATGTTAATCACGTCCTCTGACCTTGTATTTCGCATCCACAAACTCACATCACAATTGCTACACAAATAGTACTTATGTTGCCAAATACATTCGAGAGGCCAAGGATTGAATGGGCCTGTAGCCTGCAATAGCTTCATAGCTTCTCGCTTGCTGGCTAGCTCGGTGCACGATGGTGGAGGGGGTACATGCTAGGCACCGAAGACCCCACTCTACCACCCTACACACTCACCAAGGCAACACTGTAAAGAGTCTGAAGTGCACACAGACAATTCAAAATGGCCGTTTCACCCGCAAAGGTGCACATAAACACTAACGCAGCTGTGGAGGTGTAAAAAAGTAGTGTGAAGCTGGGAGGGGTGGGGGTCTGGGGGTGTGCACATGAAAGTAGCCAAGCTCGATTGTGTTTCATTGTCTTTAATCGCCGATGCTATATGGGTTGTGGGAGGTATTTCTGTTGCAGCTTCTGAAGGGGGAGGAGGGTATTAATATTTTTCTTTCATTGTCCAGGCTGATATGACATCTTCGATAATAAGTTTATTCAGTTCAAATCCATAAAAAAGTAAATAGATATACAGAAAATAAATTATAAAATTGAACATATAAAATTCCAAAATATCAAATACAAAAGCCATAAAGGGCCCGATTTATGGAAAAGTGTGCATTGATCCCGCAAAGTCTCTGTGCCGCAAATGACTTTGCGTGTCCCTGCGTGCAGAGTTTAATATGCGCGCTAAGGTGTATTCATCTAATTGTGACTGCAAAGTAACTCTATGCGCAAGTAGCCGCCGGAACGCCCACGACACGCCCCCACGCAAAGTAAAACCAGCCACTAAAACCAACCACCGCGCCCTCCTCGTCTGCAAAGTCATGCACCCCGGCAATACTGTGTGCCATCCGCCGAAACCAAGGTAGTAACCCGGCTACACTGTGTAGGGTCTCGCGTAACCCTTCCCAGCACCCCAACCAAATACATACACATTTCCGTTACACAAGGCAGACTCCAGTAAATCTGCATGCATACCCACTAAATCAAGCCTGCATCCCTTTAATCTGCGTACACGCGTTCCTAACAGTGATTGGCACCCTAAATGTGTGCACGCACCACTAAATTCCTGATCGCGCCTTACCTTTGCACGTTGATTCCTATGTGATTGGTACTTTGTGGGTGCTTTCATGTGGCGGTGTGATCCAGGGTTTTGCATGCAGTTTTCACCAACGAGACGTTGTGTGGTCAGATCCATGAGTGTGCTTGGTAGCACGCGGTGTCGGGCGTGGGATTTCCTCACGCAGCCCCTCCATCGACACGCACACGTAATGCCTTGTTCTTCCTCATTCAGTGAGGAGTATGGTGTAAATGCATGTTCCACGCCCTATTTATTTCCTTTTCGTAGGCCCGTCCTGCACCTTGCATGAAGCCTCGCGCAAGTCACTCGACTGCTCGCAGAGATGTGACAGACCTGCGCAAAGTGCCTACAAGGTCCGGAAAAGGCCTGCAAAGTCGATTCCATGAATCGACAAAGGGGGTTTTGTGAGCTGAATGGCGCGCAAAGTCACTATTCAGCACGCAAAACATTCCATAAATCAGGTCCTAAGACTTTTGTATACTTGAGCGTGCACCTAAAATGCATTTGCATAGTTTCTTTATTGAAGGTGGATACACCCCTGGCTGGTTGGACTATGCTAATGTATTTTAGACGAGCCCTGCCTTCCCTGGAGTCACACTGCCAAGTGCACATGTGCGTTTGCTAGAGCCACCCCAGCTGTTGCTGTTAGTAGTATGATTAGAGGGGAAAACACAGTTATCCTGAATGGGAAGGAGTGGGTGCTGTGCTTGAGAAGACCACAATCTAATCAATCCCTGCAATGCCACCGATAATTGTCTCCTTATAGCGTCCTTTCATACAAGGTCTGAATTAAGCTAATGTCTGAATAGCCTAGAAACACGAAAAGTTAGAAGCATGACATGCTGTGGGTTCCTGGCGCGACCCTTTTAGACTCGAAGTATCCATTTGACTGCTAATCTGTTTAACATGGTTTGAATGTCATCCATTTGTATTTGTTGCCTATTCGGTTGAGGGTTCTAATTAAGAAATAAATAAATAATAAAGTAGACTAAGAGCAGTAGCAACAGACCGCCTAGTATTTGGAGACATATACTGACTCCCACGTATCGTTCCGCAAAGCCATCAAAACAACGCTATTTGTCTAAACTGCTACTTGTCTGTAACCTGCCAATATGCTGTAACTAAGTAACCACTGCCTCCTATGCAATCTTGTTTACGTACACCTTCTTGTAACAAGCGGCTCAATGCCTTTGGGCTGCAGTGCGCTATACAAATGTAAATAAATAAATAAATCACATATGTGCCACAGGGAAGTCACCACCACTTAGGGTGCATTGCCTGCACTGGGGGAGATGAGGGTGGCATGGATAGGCTCTAAGGTGGGGCACTGTGGTTCTGAAAGACCTTGTAAGGGACCAGAGGGCCAGGCAGCAGCCTCTACAATTGTGGTCTTTTATCCCTATAATTTCTATCAATTAATGGTGTTTCTGAAGAATGTAACTGTGATATGGTGCTCACAGAAGGAGCAGATCATTGCTTTGAAGCTTAGCACAACTCTTTCCAAGAAAGAAGGACTTTCTGAGGGACACCATGATGTGTAATGTTGGAAACAGAAGCTTTAAAAAAGCAAATTATACTATAATTGTACTAACATTGTATGCGGACTGTTTTGAAAACTGTACAATGTTCATTTTCCATGAGCACTTCCATTGTACACTGTAGTCATAATAAGAATCTTACACCTGTCTTACTGAGAAAAGCAAATTATGAAAAAAATTATGACAAAATCTAGAATAACCATATACATTATTTTTTGACACACGTTTAGCATTCCAAGATGGACAGTCTGGTGCATTCCTCCTGTACTATTTTTAAGTACCCCTATCAGAAAAGGGGACAAATAGAACCTATGAGGGTTCTTGACTGCTTGGCATACACAGGTCCTTTTCGGGAGCAAAATAATGACCACACCTATCTTTCTATCTCACACAAATGAATATGATAAAGGGCATGTATGCTCGACTCTGGTAGCAACCTTTCCTTTGTGGCACATTTGAGTCGAGAGGAGTTGATTGGTTTGTTTATTAATGTGAGTTGGATCTCCCGAAGATCCTTGGTTGTTGCCTTCATCTTCAAACACATTGAACAGGTTCGCTGTGGGATCAGGCAGGTCACCATGACTTCTGTAAGTGATTACAAAGGGGGCTTGTTTTGTGATCATTGTTGACGTCTGGAGTGGCATACTCTGTGTTTGGTGGTGTAAGTCTAGTGGTTGGCTTGGAAGCTTTCTAAGGTCGGTTTCTGTTGTTACCAGTTACTTCTCGGTGCACTGAGTTGCTGACAAGAGGCAGGACCTGGTTGTTTGATGCCGCTGCAGAGAGTTCTTTGAAGAGGTACCTGAGAGATGAAGGCCGTCGGGGTCTTTTGGGGGAGATGATGGGGTTGCCTCCAATACCTCTTTAGATTGTTTTGTGGGTGTTGTGCATGTGGACTCCTTTGATTTCCTGCTTCTTCCTTCTGTTGGGATACTGCCATCTTTCTGTGTTCTAGGCACAATGTGGTCTTGCAGTGTGGCAGTCATTGGGGGATACAAGGGTTCTGTAAGGCAAGCTGTTGTGAGGGTCCCTGAATGGGGATACTGCACTCAGGTTTTAGCTCCTGGGCATACGGTGCATCACAAAGCAGCTGGCTGCACAACAGTTAATTAGATTATGTAGAAAATAGGCTGACTGTGCAACAGATTCAACTAGCTGAACATCACATGAACCTACCTGTGCAGAAATTATGTTTGGCCATGCAAAAATGCGTCCGGCTATGTAACAATTATTATGGCTATGCAAAGATGAGTCTGGCTGTGCAGCAATTAATATGACTATACAAAGACGAGTCTGGCTATGCAACAATTATCATGGCTGCAAAGATGAGTCTGGCAATGCAACAATTAATATGACTATACAAAGACGAGTCTGGCTATGCAACAATTATCATGGCTGCAAAGATGAGTCTGGCAATGCAACAATTATTATTGCTATGAAAAGATGAGTCTGGATGTGCAGCATTTGATCAGAGAAAGCAAAACTTGGAACCGGATATTGTGAGAAACCTGGGGGCGAGACATGGTATCCCCCCTTTTCTGGTGAAAACCAACCTTACCCTCCCCCTGCCCTTATAGGCTGTTACCAATCACTTCCCCTCATTTCACCAGATTCATATCACCATAGTACTGGGATGAAGAAGAGGTGGCTAGGAGTAGTGCACACTAACTTGTCATTTCACCACTCTGGTACTGAGAAGAGGAAGAGGCCTGAGACTGTTGTGAGGGTCAGGCATGTCCCAATAATTATAGTCAGGCAATTTGAGTTAAGTTCTCACCACTGCAACCTGTTGCAGGTGTATAAAAGGAGAAAGGAGCAGCAAAGGAGAGAACCAGCTGGGCAGTAGAGCGTGGCAATCCAAGGGAGAGCAGGAAGAATATGGGCCGGTGAAAAGGATGCTGACTACTGTAGAGAAGTCAGGAAGACACCAAGGCTGGAGCGGGCAACAAGAAGGTTTGAAGCTGTGCAGTGCCCAATGCTGTGTGCTCCCCGTTGGGAGTGGGGAACACAGAGACTTCCCCGCCGACTGGTGCAGGAGAGTGTGAAGGAAGCGAGCGCTGCTCGCTGGAGCTCTCGTGGAGTGAAAGGGGATGCAGCAAGAACATGAGAGGGAAACCAGAGCACTCAGAGGAGCGCCGCACACCAGTGAATGACAGGGAAGAACCACTCAGGCCAGGCGCTCCAGAGGCATGGTGTGTGTAACGGCGGATGCCGGTCAAGCAAGAATACATGATAAATGGTTCTGGAGACCAGATATGAGCTATTGAATACTGAACACGTTGTTAAAGAAGTAATGATTTTTGAATGCTTACCTGAGGAAAAGACACAAGAATATCGCAGGAATGAAGCAGAAAGTGATGTGAATTTGCAAACGAGATGAATCCAAAGAGACCGCATTTGCGAACAAAGTGAAACGAGTGAAAAGCAAGACACTATTGGATAGTGGGAAAGCACCGTGGTAGCCAGGAGAAATACCACAAAGGAAAGTGTGTGGGAGTCACATGTTGGTAAAGGCAAGAAGCTTTTAAAGTGAACCAGAAGCATATGTGGATTTATGACACAGAGGCAGAAAGGAAACCTGTGTTGTCAAGGAAGTCCTGTGAGAGTGTATGAACTGTTGTAAAGTGCCAAGGGTTATCGGTTGCGCGACCTGTGACGGGTGGACCGTGTGGTCCGACAACTGCTCCTAGACAGAGGAACCCTTCCTTGGAGTAAACCAAAGGAAGTCAATAGGCCGTAGCTGCATCCCTGCACATTGTTTAGCTTTAGGTGTGACGGGAAGCATATGTTTTTTTGACACAGATAGACTTTTAAATTGCACTTACTGACTTGGACTATCCTTTGTTTATTTAGGTAGGGAAATACCACTTTAGTACAGGGCAAGTTAGGCCTTACACCATCCTTACATTTGAGTTAATAAACATCTTTTGTTTGAACTTTGAATCTGTTGTCTGTGTCTTGCTTCATGAGGCCACCACAATATTTTAACATTTATTCTGCATGTGCAAATGCAAGGACCAGCTATGCAGCAAATAATTTTGACTGACTTCCCTCTGAACTAAGAAGTGACAAAGGAACAGTTGTAACAGATGTGACAAATGTACTCCTGCTATGCAGGAATGCAAGGATGGGGAAAGGCTAAGATGCTGGGAGGAATCTGAGGGCATCCTCAATTGTCCTAAATGAATACATTGTAACTGACAGCACGCGACTAATCTTTCTTCCCATTATTTTACTCTCGAAGTGAATCGAGTCAATGTGAATATTGGAAAGGTAACTTCCCATTGTTAAAGTAAAGGATTCTGACACCGGCGTGGCATTTAGGAAGGTGTTGAATCATTGTTGAACCAATCAAGACTCCCGGGAAGTGAAAACAGCAAACAAAGAACTTTTGTTTTCCCTCAGAACTATTTTTTTATCGTTATTAAGCCTGAAAGAACTCATGTAACATTGCAAGCAGATTGCGAGACTGAACCAGCATTGTATAAGTTAAACCCCAGTAAGAATGAAAGGGAAGCCATTTTTGTCAGAAACAAATAAAGGGAAAATACTTAAAAATCCAATGAAGATGTTATATGAATGAACAGTCAGTCATAAGTGAAGGAAAAGATATGCAAAGTATATGAAAATATTGCACGAGTGAAAAGAAAGTGATGTGCATTGATGAACGCAGTGAAAACAAGTAATAAGAATTGATGGACAATGTGAAAGTATGAACAAAGTATAAACACTATTGGATAGTGTGAACGCAAGGTGGTGAAAAGGAATAAACACCACAAAGGGAGTTGTGTGAAGGTCACGTTGTGGCAGAGTCAAAAGGCTGCCAAGGTGAAGCAGAATTGAATGGGGACAAATGACACAGGTTCAGAGGGAGAGCCTGTGTTGGCAAGGATGTCCATTGAGAACATATGAATATAACAAAGTGCCTGGGGTTACTGGTTGCCTGACCTGTAATGGGTGGACCGTGTGGTCAGACAACTGCGCCTAGATCGAGTAACCTCTAGTTGGAAAGAACCAAGGAAAGTCGAGATACAGAATCAGATTTGAATAATAAGTGCTGGAGTGATTGAAGAAACGAGCAGCTAGTTACATGAACTGTTGAAAGGCCTGAGGGGTTACACCACTGATTTGGAATCATTATTGAAAGCTGAGATATTAGAACTGACTGTGGTTTTGAAGCTGGAAGAGCTGCCTTCTTGGGGAAGGGAACCCCAAGAATTTGTGAACTGCATTGACCTTGGGGAAGGGAACCCAGAGGCCCTTTCGAACTTTGTTGACCTTTAGGGACGGGAACCCTGAGGCCTTTTGGAACTGTGTTGAACTACTTGGGGAAGGGAACCCTGAGGCCTTTTGGAACTGTTTTGAATTTGAGGAACAGAAGGATGAAAGGAAAGCCAGGAGCTGGAGTAAGCTTGGACTTCTATGTTAGGACACTGTTTCTTTTGATTGCAGACTTCCCTACACATTGCATATCTTTATTTGTGAGATCAGGCATAGGTTTTGAACACAGACTGTCATTAGTTTCTTTAGGTAGTGACATCCCACCTTAGCATCGGGCAAGTGAGGCCTTACTCTACCCTGACAGATGAAAATAAACCATTTTATTTTAGAAAAGTAAATCTGTTGTCTGTGTCTTACTTCATGATGCCTTCACAATGCCCACTCAGTCCTTACACTTCTACAAACCAAGGGCCGACATGATCATAAAGGTATAACAGGCACACGGAGTAGATGCAGAGTAGCAGTCTCTGCGTTACTCTACAGTGTTGATTCAGACTTTGCAGCTCGGAAAGTCTTTCTACTGCTTCTACTGCTGAGGGGGTTGGACTACACCTTAAAACCCCTTTGAGCCCGCGGAGCGGCCGCGGAGCAGCTGCAGAGTAGCAGTCTCTGCGTTACTCTACAGTGTTGATTCAGACTTTGCAGCTCGGAAAGTCTTTCTACTGCTTCTACTGCTGAGGGGGCTGGACTACACCTTAAAACCCCTTTGAGCCCGCGGAGCGGCCGCGGAGCGGCCGCGGAGCAGCTGCAGAGTAGCAGTCTCTGCGTTACTCTACAGTGTTGATTCAGACTTTGCAGCTCGGAAAGTCTTTCTACTGCTTCTACTGCTGAGGGGGTTGGACTACACCTTAAAACCCCTTTGAGCCCGCGGAGCGGCCGCGGAGCGGCCGCGGAGCAGCCGCAGAGTAGCAGTCTCTGCAGTCTACGGCAGTGCCGGCCGCCCGAGGCGCGATGGGCTCTGCTGTATCCTTGACTTTCCCTTGTCCTGCTTCAGAGGAAGAAGGCTGCCATTTGAGGAGTGCGCACAGTCAGCGCAAGGAGAAAATGGATTCTGGTTCCATTGGCAGGCCCCCGCACCATCCCAGTAAGGGGGCGGCGTGTGTTTCTACCCTGGTGACGGGTGCAGCGCTCTCTGCTTTGGAAAGGGCTGAAATGACGGAAGCGCAAGCACCGCCTGGAGAAGGGACGCCTATCCAGCAAGTGCAAAATGTTGTTGTGAAAGTAACTGAACCTCGGCCGGGGCGGCCAGCCCTTGCAACAAGCCCTAATCGCACGACCAAGCCTGGAATTTCATCCGCCTCACCTGGTGCCTCTGCCTCCGCACCTGCTCCTGTACCCGACTCCTCTCCCGCCCCCTCGCCAAATGTAGGAGGTTGCGAGGGGTTTAAGGCAGGCTTGGCGTCAATAAGTATTGTAAAAGGACATTATGTGGAACAAGAGGAGGCCGATACGATCGCCTCACCCAAAGGGTTTGTGAGACCAGATCACGGAGCCTCTTTACCACGGGGTAACGACCCGAGGAAGGAGGAGGCTTTAGGGAGAAGCTTCAGCCCTTGGAAGTTCACTTACTGGGAAAAAAACAGCTTGTGGTGCCCATCCAAATACACGCAAGTGAGCAGGAAGGTTGCCTGCTCAGCCCCACAAACTGCGAGACCGGGACCCCTGAACCAGACGATCCTTCGAGTGACGTCATTATTAGCCCAAAACTAAGTTTTGGGGGGAGTCCCCCCTGAAGAGCCACAGGGTGACAGCAATGAACCTTCCACTCTGAAAACGCTCTTGCACTAATCTGTAAAACAACGGCTGCACAAATTAAAAGAAGCTCCTTCTCGGCGTAAGAGAATCGCCCACCTAAGGCAAAAGACAGGCAAAACTTCTGTGTCATGTACAACTTCAAGGAGACCTGGCTTGTTCGCCAAACAGAAGAAAGAAAAAAGGGAAGCCCCAAAGAAAGGGGAAGCCCCAAGCCCCTGCTGGCACCGACTTTGGTGGACTTTTTACTAAACAAGCAAAAAGGAAGTTTGAAACGATTGGCGAGCTCTCAGACGCTGAAATTCTGAATGCAGTTCAGGAACACCAGACCTCACCTAAGCAACGCAAAATAGATGAGGTCCTCCGGATTGAAGACGAAATGCCTCATATCGCCCAAAAGAAACTGCTCCCTGACATACAGTCTCCATCGATCAGGTGGCATTTTGGGTCAGCTCAAGTGACTCCTAAAGCCTTCAATCGGAACTACAAAGATCACTCACTCGCTTGTGATGAAATTGAAGGTGCAACCAAGCCTTGGGGGGGGTGATGAAGAGCCAAAACCCGGTCGGGGTATCGCAGGCTGCTCTGTCTCCAAGTCAAATGCCAACTTTGCCTGCTCCCCGGTCAGCCACTGCGCTGGCTTTATCCAGCCGCGTGCATGGTCAAGAAGCTCAGCCTGCCGGGAGCGGGTTTGAGTATAGCGAACATAGAATCTTGCTAACCCCGGAGTCCCTCGCTACAGGAGTTTTGAATGAAAACATGGAGCACCAGGCGCTTATGCCTAGGCAAATCGAAAATGAAAGCAGTGGCCGATCGACTCTTGAACTGCCAGTTTTTGACAACTCGTTGGTGCAGCGTCTCGCACCTACGCCGAGGGATTCCAGACCATCGCTGCCGTCCTCTTCTCCAAGAAATAGAAGACTGAGCAAACTGCCTCTTAATATAGCAAAAGTTTCGCCAATAAAGAAATCTGACCTTCTTCCAGTGATGTCAGCGGTAATTGCATTGGCCCCCTTCTGCAAGCTATATGAGTAACTTAATGCTACTTTTGAAAGACCATACGACCCTCTCAGCTATGATGCATAGCAAATTAATCTATCTGGAAGAGTATATAACTGCTATGGAGAAACGCTTAGAAGCCCAAGGGAGTTGCAGCCAAACCAACACCAGAGACAAAGTGCAGGAAGAAGTTTTGATTATTTCCAGTTCACCTGCTATGAGTAAAATCAAAACTCTTGAGGCAAGTACCCAGACTACTTTTGATCAAGGGGACTCGATCCATAGGGAATGAAAACTTATTGGGAGGTCCTAAAAATGGCACTATAAATGAAGATACCATTCTCATTTCGCCACCATTGGCCAACATTAATAGTGCGGACACAGCTCCTAAAGAACTCACTAACAGAGACTTTGCCATCTTTGATCACATGAAAGCTAAAGAAATGGCAGTAACCGGCCAACCAATCTTGCGAGATGGTGGGGGTTCCAATGTTGATTGTGCAATTAAAATCGGGCTGCTGCCGTTTGCCTCAAGATTAAGAGCACAAGGGCCAGGCCATTTTTCAGAAAAGGGGGCAATCGATAATCCATCTAAACATCTAGGCAGAAAGAACTGTCCCCCACAATCCCCAAAAACTGCTGACGACTTTATGGATGTCGATGACCTGATAAATCTAAGCGAACATCTACACTCAGAGGATGATGTTCAAACAGTCCAAAAGGAGGTCGAAAATTGTGGGAAAACTGATCAGGACCGGGAGTTGCCAAAACTCTCTAAAATTAAATCTATTGACAGGCACATAGTTGAACCTGAGGCCTCAGTCCATTTTCAAACCCTGGAGGACCATTGTAAGAAATTTATTTTTAGACCCATTTGGGGTCCGGTGGTTGAAAAACGGATGCCTTGGGGAGACACGAGGAGGCGAAGGTCTAAAGATGTGAAATCGCCTATAACGAACTTCCGGCACGCATAAGAGACTCACCTTGACCGCGCACGCCTCCAAGAGTGCAAAATATCCCCGAAGTTCCAAATCTGGCTCTCGGCGCACACAGTTGAATTATCCCCAAACTAGGATGCATCGGCCTGAAACCAGTACCCATCATCTAAGGGATAAGGCAAATAGCGGGAAAACAGTAGGGATGATCGGGCAAAAACAAAACGTACCTTTAAGCTGGAACAGTTGCTTTATAACCGAGAGTATCTTGTCTTGAATAGGAGAACAGTTCTAAATTTTTTCAATGTATCCCGAACTTGCGCTTGTTAAGAACTGTGACCGTTCCACAAGGGGGATAAACCGATTGCATATTTGCATATATCCTCCCTTGTTGTGAAAACCATGATAGGCGATGCAGTGGAAAACTTCCTGAGATTGGGGTTTGATTTGTTAGAAGTAGTAGGCAGATCAGCCTCACCTATCACAGTAGATGGTCTGAAGGGGGCAAGCCAAGCCACCAAAGAGAGCCTCCCAAAATCCAATTGGCTTTTCCAATTCAGAGGACCGCCTCTACAAAACGACGTCCAGGAAAGAAGATAAGATCTGTTCCCATCAGGAACCAATTAAAAGGGGCGATTGTGCCACTATCAGCTTAACAGAAAGTGGTTGACAACCAGGATCCTTGACAACGGGTAAACAACCCTTAGTTGGTCGAAGGCCAGTGGATAGCACAAACTACAAAGACCCTCTTGGAGTTGGAAGATTTCCATTGGGATCTCTGGAGAAGATTCATAGGACAGTGGTTCAAGTCCCCCCAAGAGAACTGCCATCGAACCACAAAAATGTGAAGTCTGCACCTCTTCAACAGCTATGGTCTTGGATCCCGGAAGCATTAACTTCTAACCTTATAAAGTAGCAACGCGATCTGCCTCCAAACCCGGTCCAAAAGGATGAACTTATAGATCTAGAAAAACCACTAGAATGGGTGCCGAGGTTAGGATCCTGGAACACGCGTGCCTTTCGACATCTGATGGTAGAGGGCAGAATTAATTTGGGCTCCTTTGACATACTGTGTCTACAAGAGTCTTGGATAACTGAAAAACCTACTATGGACGGCTATGATTTAGCCTTTGCTCATGCTCAAAAAGGAGTCCAAGGTTGTCCTTCCTCAGGAATAATTTCAGTGATACGTTCGGGTAGTGGCCTGCATCTACAAGAAACACTGATCGTCAACCTTTTTTTGTTGGTTATCCTTGTAAGATGGGAACGATAAATGGGCTTGACAGGCAAGTCACTTTCTATTCCAATGATCATCATGAATACTTATTGCAACCCGCAAGTTATGGAAAACAAGAGGTTTTTGTCAATTATTGAAAAAGAAATTGACGAGGCTTACTCTGAACATCCGGTTTCCCATATAATTATCTGTGGGGATTTAAATGCAATCTGTAGTAGCCAGGAGGATAGGGAGAAGCTGAAGGAGCCCAAAACTCGAGGTGAAGAGCGAGGGGCTATGTGGACCGACCTCATGACCTTGAGAGATCTCATCGATGTTGGCACTTTATTTACACAAGCGGAACGTGCAAGATCTTGGGAAAGAGATCAATCACACGCAACTATTGATTACATCTTTGCAACAAGGGCTTTAGTACCTCTAATAGCCTTGTTCAAGGTTATTAAGACAAAACCAAGCGACCACAACCTATTGTCTTTCTCATGGAAAACTTGCTCAGTGCAGAAACCCCAAATGAAGATACAAACGGAATGTCATTCCCAAAGAACACGACTTAAACTGACCGCTAGAAACATCTTGGAACTTACAAAGAATTACAACAATGGGAACAGTGATAGCCAGTCAACTGGAAATATAACGGCCTTGGATTATCAAGCACTTCTTGTAACATATAAGACAAAGGCAAATAAACTAAGGATCCCACTGTATCCTAGAAACCACATCTACAGTAAAACTCTTGTAGAAAAAAGACGAGAACTTCAAAAAATCAAATGCTTGGTCCAGCGACAAAACACTAAAACAAACAGAGACCTATTGCTTGTAGCCACAAAGACGTAAAAGTCCTGGGTCAAAAACCATTGCTTATTATTATACCAACGGGACTCAGAGGAGATGCTTAGGAAGGTGAGCGGCCATAACCCGCGAGAACGTTGGTCTCTAATTAGATCTGTAGACTCTCCAGTGGAAGAGGGCCTGCTGAACAGTATAGGCGAAGCAACATGGGTGAGGTTCATCAAGACATGATTCCATATTGTGCAATCTAGTAGCATCCCAGAGCTAGGTGACAGAAACGAACAATGGGCTGACTTGGGAGACAGAGATGCAATCATAGAGGTCATTCGAAAGCTGAAACCATCGAGAGCTCCCGGACCCGATGGTATTACAAATATTGACCTCAAAAACCACCCGGTGGAATGGGCCTTCTTCATCAGCTCCGTTTTCGTGAGATGTATGGAGTCTAAATCTATACCAACATCATGGACTTCATCTATTGTGGTCCCCATTTTCAAAAATGGAGACAAGGAGGACCCGAGAAATTACCGCCTCATCACGTTACTTGACGTGATTGGCAAAGTCTTTGGCTCTTTGCTACTGAAGCGCTTCCAACTCTGGGCTAGTACTGCGCCTTGCGCTGACCCCTTCCAAACGGGCTTCATGAAAAATATTGGGACTAGTGCCAATATAATGTTCATGAGCATTCTCAATAGCAAGATCCAGGAGGGAGGCCCGAGAGTCTTTGTCTCGTTCATTGACCTGCCTCAAGCTTTTGACCAGGTCAATCGAGAAAGGCTATGGGTAAAATGAACATCGTGGCAATGTCGCCTGAAATTTTACACCCCATTTGTGCATTGCACAATAATACTAAAATGAGGGTGGCATCGACTAGCGGCGTCAAACAAGGGTGCTCCTTGGCTCCTGCTCTTTTTCTTGCATACTTGGTCACATGACACTAATTAGACCACACACCAATTGGCCTTCAGCGCCAGCTTGATAACTTGGCTCACTACATACGCTCTAATAATTTAGAGATTAACATAGGGAAGAGCAAGACCATGTCTCTGGAAAAGTTTCAAAAGAAAGAAGCTCCAATGGTTTTTAGAAGGTACTCAAATAGAAACGGTCAACAAATTCAAGTATCTGGCAGTGACCCTGGATGCCTCTAAATCGGAAACCGTCATGCAACAAGTCCTTCAAGAAAAAATAAGGAAGCTCACCGCGCAAGCCAGAGTGATGGACAAGAAATGTGGTTGCTTCTCTTTAGTTCCAGCTATCAGCTTTTATAGAGCGAAGGTGATCCCGTCAATTTCATATGTTGTGGAAGCAATGCCACAAATACCAAAATATACATGGCTGCTACTGAAAGGGTAGTTTTGGAGATCTGTTCTAAATTTGCCGAAATCATCTTCTATGGTCCTAATTAGACGAGAACTAAGCCTTCTCTCGCTCCAAGCTACAATTGAGCGGAACAGCATGATGCTGAAAACCCTGCTGGAAAACTGCCCTTGCATGCTGAACGTGATAAGACTGGAAACGACAGGAGAACGCTGCAGTATGCTTAAGGTGTGGGACCAAGACTGCAAAAAGAAGCTGGCAGAAATCCAAAGCTGTGAAGACGAGCTGATCCAAAATCCCACAAGGGAAAAAAAAAGGGGCGAATTAGATTGGATCAGTTCTTTAGAAACTGCTGCTAAACTCAAATCGACAGTGCATTTACCGGCTCAAGCAAGGAAATTAAACTGTACACAGAACTACTTGAAAAGGTTTCCAAATAAATCACTAGGGAACATTTTTCTTAGAGCACACCTCAATCTTTTAGAAACAAATGAAATTTTAGCTGTTAGAGGCCTTTAAAGTTCGGACAAGTGCTGTTTCTGTGAGGGGGACAACCAGACTGAAACAATAAGACACTTGCTCTTGGTTTGTCCTGGAACTCTAACCATAGGAGCAAGTTATTGGAAGACCCTCTTGGCCTCCGCGCACATCTTTGAAGAAACTTTGTTTATGTTTATGTTTAATTATTTCTATTGCGCACCGGGTACCCAAAGGCTTATGGGTGCATACAACAAAGAAACAGACAATACAGACAATTCTTAGCACAAAAACAAAAATGAACAGCTAAATAGTGTGACCACAATATATGCAGAGCTAACAACAGCACAAGGCATGGCGTAAGAAAGACCACCTAAAACTGAGTATAAGGTCAGATAATCAGATTACAGCAGATGAGTCCCCTCTGCATGTATCTGCATAGTTCTAGAAAGGCAGGTAGGGAACTAGACCCACACCCCAGCAGAACGCAGTCCTTATTGCCATGTGTACTCCAGTCTCTCAGGTCCATCCTACGGAGGATTTTAAGATCTGATAACTTGACCACACCCGGCCCTGTTCCTTGTCTGAACCATGCTAGAACTTTAAATCGCAGGGCTTCTTTGGGTTCATGCCCATTAACCTTGCTGATATTAGTGATAATAAAGTTTCTTGGGTCTAAAACAAAATCCTGAATGCTCGTGTCTTCTATTTTGGGCATCCGACATTTTCTAATACACAGGTTCTGGGAGGAGCCCAACTTCGGAAGGGCATTCATCTGTGTGGAGGGTTTGTAGGCTTCTTGACCCGGTTTCTGGTGGGAAAGATTCATTGGCGGAGAAAAGACTGCATAGGTAATAGCGACGGCACAGATGCTGAAACAAAATTTGAGAAGCGGAGGGTACCCTGGTTCATGAAACACACTGCTAATTGGAAAATGGAGAGGACAATGGCTGTTGCTTCAGTTACGTAAAGCTTTACGTCGTCTCTTTCTTTGTGTTTTTTGTTTCCTTCAACAGTTACACTTTGTCTTGTAAAAATCACTAATCCGATTAAATCAAGTAATCAGAAAAATAAAAATAAATAACAGGCACATTTAAGAGCTATAACTCCTTTGTCTTTTGCAGTGACGTGAGCCAAGGGAAGGCTATACTCTCAAGAGGTGTGTAAATGTGGTTCAATAGCAACCCAAATAGTGAAGTATAGCAGTCCAAAATAAAGGAATGTCCAATAAAGGTTCTATACAAATATATACTTTAATCAAACACACCATGTACAATAATAACTAACTACAAACCACTCTATAAACCCACCCCTGTAGAAAGAACACAGAATATGCAAATAGAGAATAGATGCAGCACTTTGGGTAATGAGATGGGGAGAAAAGGGAATTTAAATACCATAGTATTTTAGTGTATTGTCTTGGCCATTCATATAGCACCCTTTCCCCATTTGTATGGCGTCAATGCGCTTTGTAGTTGGAACACCCTTTGTGACCGTAGTCCATGTGTGGGAGATGGTAGGAGTTAATTCAAAGATGTGTGAGTGCATTTGGCCAGGTTAGGCCTTAGGTGGGCTAGATAGGCTCCAGTAAGTAGCCTGGAGGTCAGGCGCGTGGGCGGGTGCTGTTGGTAGTTTAGGATAGAGCGCTAGTGCTGGAAACTCTATGTGTGCCCAGCTAGACCGAAACTTTTTCCTAGGTTGCTGCTGTATACTAATGGCAGAGGTGTTTATATATTTATTTCATTTGTTTAGCGCACATACAACACTGAGGCATTGAGGCACTGAACACCCTGAGGTACGTCAGGGGTTTCAGTATGGACGGCTATGCGAGCTGCTAGAACGGAATTGCACAGCCATAGCTGCATTCTATGGTGCATGGATGGGTGGGCGTGCTTGCGGCCAGTGTCCACAGACGTGGTGCAAGGTATACATACCTTAAACCCCGATAGAGTTCTTCTTCGATGTCTGTTCCTAGGTTCAATGCAATTGGCCAGTCTCCAGAGTTGTGGTCTCCCTAGATTGAGAGTCTGAGCAATAGGAGAGGGGGCTGGAGGGACGGGGGAGTGCTGTACGGTCGTCTGGGTGTGAGTGGTATGCCGGCATCTGTGGAGATAGAATCACCTAGATTTGAGATAGCTCAGTAGAGGGAAAACCTCTAAAACGGGGGCACAACAGTTAATGCAGTAACACCATGATTTGGGAAACCTGGATAGAGGGAGAAACGCCTGAAATGGGGGCACAACAATAAATTTAGAAATACCTACATTTGTAAAAATAAGTATTTATTATAAATACATGTAGGCCAAGATAAATATTGGGAAAGGTAAGCACTATCACATATAATATAAACACAATTATTAAAAAAAAGTGGGAAAGGCCCCTGCATATCCCGTACCTGGCAGCCGTGTGCAGAGGAGATAATGATAATAATTAAACAGTTCTGCACTCAAACGACTCACTACTCCTGCAGTATCTCCTCATGAACAGGTCGGTGGACAGTCTCTGTGGGATACCGACGTGGGGTGTGGTGAGTTTTCAGTAGACACTGGGTGAAAGGGTGCTGGAGGCGTGAGACAGATTTGCACCTTTGCTCTGGTGGTTGTCAGAGTGGGCACCAGGGGGGTGCGGCTCCCAGTGAGTGCTCGTGCGCCCTTTGTGTCAAAGTTAATTCTGGGTTACAGTGGCACACCTGCTGGCACGTGCGCAGATCACACCAACATCTACTACCCGCCATGGGGGATGAAGAGGGAGGCACCCAGGCGGCTGGTGGGACGTACTGGCAACACGCTCAGCTAGCGCCACTGTATGCTTTTGATGTGGTGGGAGCACCGGCCAGTCTAGGGCCCCGATGGACAGCATGGGTGGAAAACCTCAAACTTTATTTTGAGGCGGTGGAGATTAACGAAAGGGCAAAATGGCCAATTTTGCTATACTCAGCAGGCCACGCTGTTCAAAGGTTGTTCAAAACGTGCGGCCCAGGGATCAAATATATGCCTCCGCCATTGCCACACTGAATGAATACTTCATGCCCATGATCAACCGTGATTATGAACGGTTCCGGATGAGATGTGTGAGGCAAGAAGAAGGGGAGAGCTGAGACGCATTTAATGGCAAACTTCGAAACACTGCGCTCTCCTGCGCTTTGAGCTTTTAAGATGAGATTAGTGCTCAAATAATCTGTGGCTGCAGCTCGGTCAAGTTGAGGAAGCAGGTCCTCAGGGAGCCAGGGTTAACCTTGGAGAGGATCCTGGAATTGGGACGATCCCAGGAGCTAGCAGGGGTATGGATGTTTGCCATGGACATCTCCAGGCAGCAGTTCAAGCTGGAAGCCCCCATGCAGCGGGTGAAAATGGAGGAGGTGTGGGTCATGGACAAGTGGCAAGGAAGTTAGCCGGCAAGAAAAGGGGAGTGGCCACGGAAGGAGACGGGCGCTATGCCTGCAGCGTCGATGGAGCCTGCCGCACACACATGAGTGCCCGGCCAAAGGATACACGTGCGGGAGGTGCACGAAGGAAGATCATTGCGCAAGTGTCTACCCAGCTCCTTCACCAGCCAGCCCAGTTGCCTCAAAGGAAGACACTAGACAAGCAACGGGGAAGAGACCGCCCAGACCAGCCGTGGGCCAGCTGGCAGAGAGAGGGCACTCGGGCTACATAGAGGATGATGATGAGGAGCAGGTGTTCTTCCTATCCTGCACCCCTGCTATTGCCTAGGAGCGTCTCCAGCAAATGCGGGAGGACCGGAGCATGGTTCCCCGAGACGAACAGTTTGATCGAGGAATATAGGATCGCCAGGTAACGAGTGGATTGTTGTGGTTAGTTACAATGTTAATAGTATTGGTGTGCGGAAATGAATGCACCACAGTTGGGGGCTCAGTTACAGGGCCAGTGTTACTGTTCTGATTATCATTTGGTTACAGAAAAGGAGGAGTGTGGTGTAGCCCCTTTAACTGCATTGTGTTGCCCGTTTAAGAGAATGAGTCCTGACTTTGTCATGACTGAGGTTAATAAAAAGGGGCTCTGTGAGCACGTCCAGGCAGTCTAGCCAGAGACCCAGAGAGTGTATACTTTGTGTCTGTGTTTCACTGTGTGGTGGGTGAATCGTGTGATCATGGCTGTTGGCTAAGCCTTGGCCTGTGTGCCCACAGTGCAAATGGTTGAACGCGCTGGGTGCTCCCGGCAGTGCCTGGACCCGGTCTGGTGCTCCCGACCGATGTAGGGTGCTCTACCACCCTGATGGGAGCTGCGTGATTGCAGTGAACCTGACCCTGCTGGGTGCCTCCCAGTAGTTGGCTGTCCGGCCCGGATGCCCCAATACGGGGGAACCACAGGCTGGACCTTAAAATGTACTTGGTCTTTGCAGAGCAATGTTACATCATTACAGCTTAGGTCCAGAAAGTCAACCCGGCTACTCGTTCCCTCCTGCGGGAGATGCTGTAAATCGTCTGTTAATCCAGATCTGCTGATGCTCCTCTGAACAGAAAGGGGGCGGTTCTTCCTGTTTGTTTCTTGTTCTTGAAGCCAGGACGTTCCTTCCTTGCTTTGGATGCCAGGGCGGGACTGCCAGTGCTAGGCGTGTAGGGCATGCGTCTTGTGTATGCTTGCCGGCTGCAGCGGATCCTCCACACACAGAGCCTGGAGATCAGATGTCTCCCGAGCGCTGGCACATTTTATTGAGGCATAAAGATATGGCAGCGGCGTGACTCAGATTGCCACCAGATAAGGGGAGATTGGAGATCCGGGACAATAGCGCGGGTTGATAAAATGGCGGAATACGCTACTCCTTGTCTTGCGTCACTTGCCCTCCCTGGTATAATACTGTCCAACAATTTAGGGTCGGAAACTGAGACAAAACACGAGTGTTCAGGCAGACAAAAGCTCTACGACCGACCGACGTTAACATGTAATCCCGGCCAGTGCAAGTAATCCTCAGTGGGTGGGCCTGGCCTTTAAAGTGGTGGGACATAAATGTTTTCTTCGAAATGGTTAGAATGTTCAGATGTCTCGGGAGGATAGCTCAGGGGCAGCACGCTCGCCTGGCAAAAAGACTACGTGGAGCAACACAGGTTCGATTCCCGAGTGTCCGCTTGAAACTGCGTTAAAACTAACCAATTACAATTACTACAGTGAGCAACCCTGAACAAAGCCGAAACGGATCAAGTGTGTACGGTTCAACCTGGTTGAGGCTCTCCCATGAGTATTTACAGAATTGGTTGAAGTTTTATTTACAGTGAGTTTCATAGAATATGCACATCAGTTCACTGGGGAACACGTGACACACTCCAGTGGACGCCAGGTCTCATCTGCACAAAGGGTCATTTTGCAACACAGTTTAATGCTGGCTGTCTCAAAGAGAAATCACGAGGCCTGTCTCAACAGGAGAAGCCAGCTTTGCGACTGTAAACACGTTTTCATCCTGCCTCCGCCCAACAATAATTTGTGGCCTGTTTTCAAAAACATATGCCAGCATTTCAACTGTTAAACACATTTCCATGCTGCCTGTGCTGAGCAACAATCACGAAGCCTGCCTCAACAATATACGCTGGCAATGACACCATGAGCACACCTTCATGCTGCCTGTGCTGAGCAACAATCACGAGGCCTGCCTCAACAATATATGCTGGCAATGACACCATGGGCAAACTTCCATGCTGCCTGTGCTGAGCAACAATCACGAGGCCTGCTTCAACAATATATGCTAGCCATAACACCATGAACACACCTTCATGCAGCCTGTGCTGAGCAACAATCACGAGGCCTGCCTCAACAAGTCATGAGGCCTGCTTCAACAATGTATGCTAGCCATGACACCATGAACACACTTTCATGCTGCCTGTGCTGAGCAACAATCACGAGGCCTGCCTCAACAATATATGCTGGCAATGACACCATGAGCACACTTCCATGCTGCCTGTGCTGAGCAACAATCACGAGGCCTGCTTCAACAATATATGCTAGCCATAACACCATGAACACAGTTTCATGCAGCCTGTGCTGAGCAAGAATCACGAGGCCTGCCTCAACAAGTCATGAGGCCTGCTTCAACAATGTATGCTAGCCATGACACCATGAACACAGTTTCATGCAGCCTGTGCTGAGCAACAATCATGAGGCCTGCCTCAACTAAACATGAGGCCTGCTTCAACAATGTATGCTAGCCATGACACCATGAACACACTTTCATGCAGCCTGCTGAGCAACAATCATGAGGCCTGCCTCAACAAGATATGCTGCTTTTGTGCTTGCTGCTGTCGCTCCTTCCATACTGATAATCAGAGGCGTAGCCAGGATTGCCTAACAAGTGGGGCTTGAAGCTGATGTAGAAGGGCCCACCGCAGTGACATGAACATCTGCAAATGCCCACGCAGCTCTGCTGAGTGGGCATTTACAGATTTTGGGTGGGTCTTTCCCACTCAGGCCCTACCCTCTCTACGCCTCCTCTGATCATAGGGACAGAAAACATGAGACCTTTCTAAACATGATTTGCCTGCGCTGCCTTCCCCCTCTCAAGACTATTGTGCCGAAAAAAAACATGAACACAGTCTAAAGAATATGCATAGTTCAGTAGTCTAAGCACTTACCGCTGTGATCTGTGTGTAATATGCCGGTCACAGGGTCGAATCCCGGCAAGGTCTACGCAACCTTTCATCCGTCTGAGTTTGATAAAATGAGTACCAATTTCGATTGGGTAATTATAATTGTATATACACATGTTCTATGTAAAGCGTTTTTGAAAAAAACACTATGTAAACGACAAGCTATTATTTTAAACTTGGATGCGCACAAACCCATTCTTCATGCACTTATCTTTTTGTACACAGGTCTGGAATTATTTGGAAACTGGAAACAGGGAGGGAAGTCGATTGTTCTCCCCCTCCCTGAGTGCTGCTTTAGAAGGTTTCACTTTAAGGGCTTTTAAAATGGACCCCCTAAATGCCCTCTTCTGGATATGTTTGGGCTCCAAACCCAAAACCCTCATGGCATCATATGTCCAGGGCAAATCGGAGCCACCTTGTACCTGTGCAGTGCTGAACATGACAACCATTTACTGTGGAAACCCACCGCCTGTGTGTGGTGGGGGTGTTGTGGGGGTGTTGTCTAGTGATCTGTGCAGAACTAAAGGTTAAGTTCAAGCAAGCAGGCCTGGAAAATGTGTTTGTAAAATGCCTCAAGTAACACTCTATTTTATAGAGATGACTTGAAATGTGCACACATCACATAGCAAACCAATGTGACAATACATGACAATATGTAGCTATTATTGTAGCATGTTGATCTGTGTAGGTACTATAAAACTACTACACTGGTGATTTAGTACAGTTTAAAAGCTTATTAACATAGCAAAAGGAGAATCATTTTAACTTTATATTCCTGATCCTCAATGAAAGCCTATTTTTACGAGCATCTGAACCCAAAACAATCGCCTCAAGGTTTTACAACTGCACTATCAAGGCTGAAAGAAAAACTGTGAATGAAAATGCACGATTCAATCACCTGCTTGTAGTCATTCTTTCGCATAACATGCAGCTTTATGCAACCCTATTTGCAATGACCGTACATTCACACCACATAAGGGACATGTCACAGCCACATCCAATTACCCACTCACTGCTGTGTCTGCACCCATCTAATGTTAATCACTCTTTAATGAGCCTAAAAGCAAAACTAAAAACAAGGAGCAGGGTCCTCCTGAGCACAGAAGTTAGTCTCCCAGCACTGAGAACATAGGCTTTGGTTTCCCCTGGTCCGAGATCTGGAGAGCAATTTTTGCTGGTTTACGGATCAGGGAAAATCTGTCAGAATTCAACACTGTGTCTGCAGGGGCGCTTGCCCCTGCAGACATAGGGTGACTCTGTCATGCAGGGATCCCCTGGTTATGTTTACTGACAGGGGATGCTGTGTAGAAGGACAGTGGCGGCGTGTGCAGAATGCTGGGGCACCGCACCGACCCCCATTATAAAGAGGCAGCCATGGTGCCAGTGTATAACTGGGGGTGTGGTAGCCGCCGATTTAGAATTGGAACATATCTTGAGTGCAGTATGTTGTAATATTCTGATGTAGCTAAATTGGTGTTAGTAACAATCGCCAAGAACCCAACATGCACGTTTTTTGAATAGTGCTCACATGCAGAGAGATTATAAGGCTGGGTTTGCAATGAATCACAAATCTGTTTCCGGTCTCCTAAGTCTCAAAAAAGGTTCATGTGTTTATTTACACAACTAAGGTAGTACATATCATTTTAAGTATGCAAACAAAAAATAAGGACAGTATGCATATACATAAGGACCCACAACAAAACGACACAATGGTCTTAGAGTTATGTGGCGCACATTGTTTACATAGAAAGGACATTACCCTTGCCATGAGAGGAGCCAATCCTTACATTCAAACAAATCAGGAGAACATGCATTGCAGTACAATTCTTGCGGTGCATTGATGGACTTCAATGAAAACAATATTACAAAAGTAAATAAGAAGAAGGTAGAGCGAACAAAGCAACACATAGAAATGTGTAAGTTAGAGAGTGAACAGTTGCTGTCTAGTAGTGATTCCAGAGCATGTCAAAGTACTGAATATAGGAGGTAGTTAAAGTCCACTGTACAGAATAAACATCACTTAATTGATGGCTAAAAGGAGAAAGAACCTTATTATTATGAAAGGTGGACAGGCGGAGTTGAAGAAAGATGTTGCACGCTAGTTTGGTAATGGCCTTGCAGTGCCAGGAGGGCCAAAAGGCGACACACCACTTCAGCTCCCACAGTCTCAGGAAGTGTGTAGCAGCCCAGACCAGACCCAGGGCACGACCGAAAGATGGGAATCTGCACCCATCAGCAATGCAACAAACTGTCCCCCGGAAAAAAACTCCTCACTCATAAAGTTTCTAGTATGAAAGTGACACAACCTTAGTCACAGCGCTCTGCCGCCCCTTCCGGAGTGCCCCCTACAATTCCGGAAGTGCTCTTACATTTACGGTCTGTGTGTTCCTTGTTACTATTAATCCTGAGCTGTCTTGCTTCCCCTGGATGCAACCTGTATTTATTCATTGCCAGGAAATTCAACCAGGAAAAGCCAGACTCGTGACCCAGAGACACGCCAAGAACAAGAGACCCTCGACTGCAACGAAGCCCGACCGCACGCAGGGGCGGCAATGACCAGTGCTGCGGAGGGGGCACCCTGCAGCTAGAAAGCACGAGAGAGTAATCCGAGGGGCAAGGGGGACAGCGGGACAGAACACATGCTGCCACACGCAGCATGAACAACCTGAGGCCACAAAAACACCAAGCCCACCCCCCCCCCCGTCACTTGCTCTTAGCACATGCAGGAGGCTCAGGGCTACACACCAGGGTGCCAAGGCACTGTGCGGTGCCCTCAGAAAGGAAAAGGCAGGAAGAAGGCAAGTGGCAAACAAAGGTGCACAACAAGGTGCAAATGGCCGTCGGTGCCAGCGGGCCGGGGGGACAACAAAAGCCCACACAAACACATGCATGGCCTAAGGAAAAGCTACAAGGATAAAAGGAGGCACCAGGGAGCGAGAAATCAGTTCATTGGTACTCCGGACGGAGCAACATAGTTATTCTGTGTACGCAGAAGACTTTCTTTTTTCGAGCATTGGCCTGCTCAGCTGCCCCCACTTACCACAAACTTGATCCTGCTTTGATATAGCGGGCACAGCAGTGCCGTTTACGGGTTGACACGGCCCATCTGCTTAGGGGTTTGCAATCTCCATTCGAGAACAAGCAGGGAAGGAGCGGCTTCGTGGCAGCATTCAGAAGAGCCAGGCAAGCCCCGTGGTACCGCCAAGCACGAAGACGAGGTTACAACAGATGCAGCGAGGCCGCACTGCTACAAGAACCGCGAGTAAGAGACGACCCGACAAGCGTTGCTCAGCAACGTCTCGCAGCTGCTACACGACGGAGAGCTGCAGTTGCAACATAGTCGCTGCATTTCGCTCGGAGACACGAGTGAAGCAAACAAGGTTTAAAGTAACAGCGTACTGACAAGGGCAAGAAAATATAGGTACGCTGTTGAAAATGAATGGAACGTTCATTTAACATACGCCGGCAGAGGGAGTGAGCAAAGCAAAATACTTTGGTTGAAACTTACGGCGGCAACGTTTCAGCAGCAATAAAACCTGCACGGGTTTTAGAAAGGCAGTACACACTCTGTTTTTTCTCCTGGTGCACCTTTGGAGTAAAAGGAGAACTTATAGTGACAGTTTGCCCTTATTGATTCCTGTCAAACCTTCTAGGAATGATCCATCTAGTAGATTAGAAAATAGGACCTATGGACGTCTCATGGGCTACATGAAGCAGGCCTGCAAACTAGGAGAGACCAACTTTCTGAGGTATAACTCCTTATGGACTACTGGTGAGAGACCCCTGGACAAATGCATTGCTGGGGGCATTACTGTGGCCTCCAATGGCAGTATTCTCCCCCCTTGGTCCCACATACTCATCAATTTGACCCTAGAATTAGGGAGTCCAAGAGACACAAGAGACAGGCGTTAAAGCATTTGAGGGGCTTGGGACTTTCTGACTGTGAATATCACAGACGTAGGACCAAGGAGGCCACTAGACATAAGAATATGGTCAAAGTACTCAAATATGATCTTTATCGTCAAGATAAACAGCTTATGATGAAGACACTTCTTCATTCCGAGAATAGACAATTCTGGACTTGCATAGATAAAGTACAGGATTCCGCCTACGAATCTAGTGTGGAACCTATAGAAGAAAGCATATGGGTCTCGTTCTATGTTGACACATTTGAAACTCGTCCCCGTATGGCTGTCCGCTATCCCAGTGTCTTTTAACAAAATATCTGTGATGAGCCCTGCCCTTGGGCAATGGAGGATATAGCATGGGCCATAAATAAGCTTAAATCATCCAGGGCTCCCGGACCAGATGGCCTTCCACCATTTCTTTTAAAACGGGACCGGGAATTCTGGGATTGATTCCTTAATCCCTATTTTGACAACATATATGCTATTAACAGGGTCCCCTTGTCTTATAATGAGTCTATTGTTATTCCTATATACAAAAAAGGAAATGTCACAGACCCTGGCCCATTGCTCTTACTGACCCCACCAGTAAAGTGTTTTCCATACTACGTTTAAGGGATCTTAACATCTCCCTGAATCAAAATACCACCCTTTCACGCTTTCAGAAATAAGTACATCCCTCAATGCCACACTGTAAAAACATCTACTACAGAAAGCAAAAGCTACTCAGGGTATGGAAATATACATGGCCTCCCTGGACTTGTCCGCAGCTTTTGACTGCGTAGCCCGTGAGTGTTTGTGGGCTAAATCACTCAGATACAAGGTTCCTATGAACAGTGTTCAGTTGATTGCCTCGCTCCAATGTGGCTCAAAACTTCGAGTTCGCCTGAGCAAGGATGGTGCAGTCACTAGACACATATTGGTTAAGGTGGGATTTAAGCAGAGTTGAACCCTGGCTCCAACCCTCTTCAATGCATATCTTAATGATATTGTGGAGAGTTGGCGTGCTAAGGGTCTGATTCCTGTCAGGCCGGCCCATCTTGACATTCATTGGTTGGCTTTTGCTGAGGACATTGTCATCTTCGACAGAACTGCGCAAGGCCTCCACCGCAAACTGAATATTGTTTAGGACTACGCCCAGTCCAATAAGCTAGTGGAAAATGGTGATAAGTGCAACGTGGTTGTTTTTTCCAGTGGCAAGAAGTCTGTGGTCAAGCGCTGGTCATTGGGCATTGGACTAGTGTAGAAGGTGGCCTCTAGCCGCTATCTGGGGTGTGCTTTGACCTATGCACCCTCAGTTAAGATGTGGAAAGAGTCACCAATGGCCACATTGAATCCTTTGAGGTCCCAAATGAAACACATATTTAGGAGAGTCTGTGGCTTCTCACTTCTACCAGCAGTCAAATACTATCGGGGAAAAGGTAAAACCGGGACTGCCATATGGGCTTGACATGGCATCTGTCGATGTGTGCCATGTTCTTGATGCCCTGCAAGGACTGATGTGGAAGAATGTAGGGACTTAGCCTCATCGATCCCTAACGCAGTAATGAACCCACAAATGAAATCTTATTTCACTCCATGATCGATATCAATGGGAACCACTCTTGGTATACTCCAAGTTTTTGAGACCTGCGGCCAACTCATTATGTGTGGATTACCAATGTATGGCAGAATGTGGAGCAGTTCCCGCTGTGAATGAGTTCAGGACTTGTATGAGGGAATTGCAGGAAGAAATTGGCTTCTAAGACATGGAACTCAATTTGAATCCAGATAAAGTAAAATTCAAACTATTCCAGGATGACTGCAGGTTGACCATTGAGGCTTTGTCCAATTATTGACTTTTCAGAGAAAATTTCCCCAGAAGAAAGGGGGGATTTAGCAATATATCTGAAGTGTTTTCATTGTCAAAAGACACACCAGGTTTTTGTACGTTTTAAACTTAATCAATAATAATAATCATTTTGCATTTACATAGCACTACGAACCCTCAGGCATCTGAGCGCTGTTTATTATAATCCACGGTGTGTGGTGCTCATTTATCAACCTAAAAAGGATGAAAGGCTGTGTTTGGCCCTGCTGGGGCTTGAACCTGCATCAGCAGACTCTGCACTGATTTCAAAGCGAGTGCTCTACTGGCTGTGCTATTGGACCGGAAGAGTTGTGCAATCTTTGCAATTCCTTAGAGGAGTTATAAGGTGTTAGTGACTGATGCTTGATTGGGGTGGCTAAGCTGAATGTGAACAGAATTTGAGGATGGGGAGGGAAGAACAAAGTTATGGGAAAATTAAGGTGGGTGCCAATTGTAATATATAAATAATATGAGGTGCAGACCAAGGTGGGAATATAGTTCAGAACTGCTGTTATAATGTTAATATTGGGTCTCAAAATCACTCTGTGATGATACAGAGAGTTGGGATAATGCTATTTTTGTTTTGTTTTATGTGTATATGGTGGGTGTCTTTTGTTTTATTTTGTCGTTTAAATATAGTTGGTCTAGGATGCAGATCACTATCACGTCAAAAGTGGATGGCCGAATGGACACAGATGGCCCTGACCTTACTCGGATTCGAGGTATGTACATGTGTGACTTGAAATGTGTGTTATAGGGAGGTGGTGTGATATGCTTTGCTGTTCATATCTAGCTCAGGATTGGGAATAAGCATGAATAACTGATTACCAGATGAATGTATTGACATTTTGTTCATGGAATGTGATGGGACTAAATAGCCCTAGGAAAAGAAAGGAAGTATTAATGAGATTGAAGAGAGAAAGGAGCGGATGTTGTTTTCTTTCAAGAGACTCATTTGTAGGATGAATATAAAAATGTATTAAATAATCCATTGTATAGTAAGATATTGCTAAACTGCTATATCCTTTCAAAATCAGTATAGGTTTGAATGGGAATCAAATCCTGCTTGTGGCTACAGCCCGAAGTGCAGGACAGGATTGCAGCAAACATTCTGGAGGAGCATCAGCAAGGACTTCAAAGCATGGTTTTGCAAATCTGTCCTGTGTTTTATTTTTTCGAAAGGGTCAAAATGTAAGTACAAAAATTGTGATATAACTTTGGTGCCTGGGCAATGGGCCTGCCCCAAGTAAGGACAGATGGGTATTCTGATTTTCTTATTGGGGAAGGCAGCCTTGCCAAAGCCCCATGCAAGCCATGAGCACTTGCCATTGGTCACATTTTGAGGGTATAGTGGACACTGAACTAGGATGCAGGGTAGGTGCCGTGGATAACGGGGTGGTTTGGTGGGACTCGGGTCATGGTCGAACCTCATGCCCACGACAATTCAACCATGACTTGCATCCCCAGCATGCGAAGCTGATAACGACACACATCAGTATTCATCGCAAAAAATATGTTTGTTAAAATAGATTTACAGTTCTTTCATATATATTAAAAGAGGAATTATTAATAACTTATATACAGTAATATAACGTCATGAAACGGTTTCACTAATAAAACCTATGAAATTCACAGAAAAACTTTGTTAAAGGGATGTTATGGTTAAGTTGCACTAATGAAAGCCTATGGAATTCACTGAAAAACATTCGTAATGGGTGATGTCATCAATGTTATTTGTGATGTCATCTTTCATGTCATGGGTGTTAGTCTTAGCAGTGCACGGTGGTGGCGCAAGTTATGGTTGCTTAGCTTACCATAACTGGCAAATTTCAAGAGTTTTTTGGTTTTACTTGTAACATTAACGTCTCTTTAACAACGTTTTGTCATTGAATTTCATGGGTTTTTTGTTAGGGAAACTTAACCATAATGTTCCTTTAACAAAGTTTGCTCAGTGAATATATATATATATACATATATATATAGGCCGGTGGTCGCCGCCCTATAGTTAAGGTGAGTCGGACCCCCATAGGAAACCCAAAAATATGAATTGCTATTAACATTTGACTCATGCAATGGATGTGGCTGAAATTCAGGAGTCAATTAGGGAAACATGGGCCCCTCCTGACTGCAACATTTGGGAAAGTCTGATTAAGAAAACAAAAAAATAATTCGGCCTAGTCCACATTAATTTTCCCCTAAGCCAAAAAGGTCAATTTGTGGTCCATTGCAGAGCCCAAACCGCTGGACGGATTTTGACCAGGTCTGGAACAACTTGGGCACGAAGAGTTAACTCGCGATCCATGCTTGGTTTGGGGTTATTCCGTTCAGGAGTTTTAAAAATATTTGATGGAAACAAAGGTGTCCTCTTCTCCAAAATAGATAACTATATCTTGGGTAAATTGCCAAGAATCAAGGTGTTTATAAATGAAACAGATGCCATCTTTTATTTTTCTTGATGCTAGAGATAGCCGCGGCTGTAGCCGAGAGTATCGGAAAATGAAACACAAAAGGAATGCTTTTGCAGATCAAAAAACAAGCAAATGCCATCAGGCTAGAGGTGGGGGGTGGCAAACGGACACCAAGTGAAAGGTCGAAGTTGGAGGGGGCCTAAGGACTGAGTTTGCAACACAAAGCTTTTCTGTAACCATGGCTATCGGACAGAATAGCCGCGAATAGCCAACATCTCAAAGCAAACTGCGTCACGGAAACAATGTGTGTTGTGGGGGGAATGAGAGTGGGAAGGGGAGGTGAGGCGGCCATTATAGGTGTGTGGGGAACAGGCATTTAGGAGGGGGGCACTTGGTGAGGACCTGGTGGGGCAAGGAAGCATTTTCATCTGCCATTTTTCCAAAATGTGCTGCTTTAATGACTACAGATAGCCAAGGGTATCTGTAGTTCTGTACCCGTGGCTTTTAAAAATGGATCATTTTAGAGCACAATGACAAGGGGGTAAAAAATCACTGCCCATGTCTCCCATTCATGCAGTAACCGGGACCGATGCTGTTTAGCTTCAAAGCAAGGAAGCGGCCTGCCCCCTCAGGCCATGTTGCCTAATAGAGTAACACAAGTTACAAGAGCACTTAGAGCAACATGGCCTGAGGTGGGCCGGCCCCTTCCCTGCTTTGAAGCTAAGCAGTGTCCGTCCTGGGATGGGAGCAGTCCACAGATACGGATCCTGTGTGTTTTGTTAGTTTTAAATATCTAATAACACACTAAGAAAACACACGGCATCCGCATCATTTTTTTAAAACCATGCTATTGTCAGACCTTGCAAGTATTGCACTCTAAAATTCAAGCTGTCATGAGGCCCACATTAAAAAAGAGCAGGTATCTCTGGTTGTCGAATATTGTTTAAAGATCTTCTATGTTTCCCGAGCTCTCTGAGAGCTCTCCTCTCAGAGACCATTTGTTTGCCATTTGCTAAATGACATCTTGGTATTTGCAGTCTCCTAGTCAAGGTGGAGGGAATAATGCCACAATTGTACACTATTTTGCCTAACATAGTTCTATAAGGATTTATATAGTTGAGTGACACTACGGTATGTGCACTTTTCAAGTTATCGTTATAAAGTAGAGTATGGGGATGAGAAGGGGAAATGATGGGAGGGTAAGTAAGTCATGAGTATTTGCCCAGGATATGGCAAGAATGTTTGCAATCCTGGACACTGGTGCAGTCATGTTCCCCTGAATGTGGCTGCTTTTCAGGGAAACAGGTAAAGGACACATATGGGTGGCCAGCGTAACTTCTTTTCAGAGGTCGGACGCAACCCCTTGTTGTTTTTGAGTTTGGCAAGCTTGCTCAAATATTTGGCTACCAGGATTTTACACAGGTTGTCATGTTCCCTGTGCAGACACTTAACCACAAGACCACTAGCACATGTCTCGTATTGGGATTTTGTTTTCCAGGGAATATTTCACTACAGATTGCTGGGTTTAAAAGGTGAGCACCTTTTATACTTTGCCAGCATATTTATTGGAAGATTTCCTCTCTCAGGTTATTTTCTGGTGGGCATTACTTTTTTTAAAGTCCAAAGCCTTGCACACTTTCTTCGAAGGGGAAGGTCAATTGAACTACATTTGTATATTTCACTTTAGAATATATGTTCACTTACTGTGCATATATTCATAGGTGCCAGCTTTTGATTTTCGCTAACGGTGCAAGAGTACCTGGGCATTTGTTATTCTTACAGCCGGCCATTTTTTTCCATTTACCGTGTTGTTTAAATGTGGTTAGTTGGGGTTATGCAATGTATCACAACAGTCACCAAGAGACCGGCCATAAAACAAGGAGCTTGTAGCCTGCTGCTTAACGAAATTGTGAGTTCTCAAAGCCTGCTATCTTTGATACATAACAATATAACTGTCATAACCGGTCAAAATCAGTCTGTGATTGATGAACATCTTTGAGTGATGGGGCAAGTGTTTTGAAATATCGAGTGACCGTGGCCGAAGGCTGTGCCCACTGGCCATGGACAAAGGGCAATGCTAGCAGTCTGGTCGTGTTTTAAAAAAGGACAGTCGGCCACTCCCACCGGCCATGGTCTGATAGTGTTTTAGAATTGACAGTTCTCAAAGCCTGCTTTGGCCAGTCTTTGGCCTTGCCACATGGTATTTGTACATAAAGTTCACTTGACTTTGCCGATTCGCTTTCTGGTGGTTTTATTTATTCCCCACCTTTCTGTCAGGCTCTTTCACACTTGCACTCTTACTTTCCATTAGACTTTCATCATCTCGTAGATTTGCCTCAAAGTTCATTCAGTTCGGTATTCAATATTTGCCTAATATTTCCTTTTCAAGTGTTTATTACTTGCTTGGGATTGCAAAATGTTCAATTTGCTATTCAGGACTACGCCCAATCACTTTCAGATCATTTGGCATTCATACTTTACTTGTTTCAGCCAACCTGATCAACACCTTGCTCTCTATCTTTCAGTGTTATGCAGATGACACTCAGCTCTCTTTCAGGCTCCCCTCAGCCTTTTCTTCTCTCTCGGTCATCCCTGACTGTCTATCCATGATTCAGGATTGGTGCGCCTCCAACGATCTCTGCCCTAATGGCAGTAAGACTGAGATTCTTCTCATTGGGACCCCTGCTCCCACTTTCACTCTCTCACTCAGGGCTCCCTTCTTGGGCTCTCTTCCTTTGTGAGGTGAAAACCTTGGCGTCATCTATGACTTCACTCTCTCCTTCTCTCCATACATCACGGACCTTGCCAAGAAGGACCACTACCAGCTGCACCTCCTCAGAGGCATTCTTCCTTTTCTCACTTTCCCCCAGAAGCTCACTGTCTCCAGAGCCCTGGTTCTCTCTAGGCTGGACTACTGCAACCGCCTCTTTCTCAATCTGCCTTCCTCTACTCTCCGACTCTCTGCAACTTATCCAGAACAGGTCTGCAAGACTTGCCCTTGGCCGCAAGCCCAGCGACTGTATCTCTCCAGCCTGAAATCTCTCCACTGGCTCCCGGCGGCTGCAAGGATCAGGTTCAAGACCCTCTGCATCATCCAAAAGGCTTTCTGGGTCTGGGACCAACACTACATCCCACTCTTTCTTCCAAAACACCTTCTTTCTTGGGCCCTTCGCTCAGCCACCTCTAACCATTCGATAGTCAGATGCTTCTCCAGGCAGAGAGGAGGGATAGATCTCTCTCCTTTGCAGGTGCCTTCCTCTGCATTGGTCTCCCTGACCCTCTCAAACTTGAGCCGGATCACCTGAAGCTCTGGAAGCAGCTCAAGACCTTCCTTTTCGATGCTGTTTCTCTCTCACTCTCCCCTGCTGACCTACCTGTCTGCTGCGCTGAATGGTTGCCTGGCTACCCTCAGATTCTCACTGGGTTCCAGGCTCTTCGACGACCAGTCGCACCTGCACTGCCTCTGGGACTACAGCGCATTTGGGGCTGTAACTGTAACCCTGCAGTCCCCTACCTTCTTGCACTTACCCAGAGCCATGCTGCCCTGACTGCACTTCCCCCATCCCTCTCCCTGGCACCCCCACCTTTCTCCTCCCCCACTGCACTTTGCATTATTTCACTTGCATGATCTGAATGACACAAGGCCTAGTAAGATCGTTTGTTTTGTCCTCCATCTATCTTCCCTCCCTTGTCTTGTCTCACTTAGGAACCCTTGTGTACAGGCTTCATATTAATTACTTATATCATATCATGTCAGCATTAACGGGGCGCTCCGGACAGAGTGTTCCCTAGACTGCACTCGCCGATTATGCGCAACCACTCTCTGCATCCTCGCCAGTTCTTCTTGTACGATCCTCCTGGATCTACAAGCTTCGTCTCCCTTGTGGTGTCCACCGAGAGCTTCCCTCGCTCTTCCGCTTGCCCCATCGGCTGTGGGCTTCGGGCAGAGAACAGCTTTCTATTGTTGCTAGCGGCAAATGAAGCTCAGCCGGATATTTAGACCCTCTCATGGCACGCACTCGGCCTAGGCATCTCTCTCCTTCTCCGGACTCACACAGCTCACAATCCTGGCTCTGACATGCTTCTCTGCAGGCCTGTTCCATCCCCTGCTCTCCCTGCTCGCACTCTGGACTCCCTCCAAGGTGTGCAGCCCTACCTCTCATTCTGCCACGGAGTATTAAGGGTTCACAGGTGTGGATGAGTAGGTTCAATTGCCTGACCCCTAATCAACCTTTTTGTGGAACATGCCTGACTTCCCCAATGTTATTCAATCACATTCTTCTTCTTCGTCTCAGTACCAGAGTGGTGAAAATACCTATGGGTGTTTACTACTCCTAGTCGCCTCTCCCTCGTCTCAGTACTGTAACAAGTCAAATGAGGGTAAATGAGGGGAGATGCCTTACAGTAGCCCATAAAGGCCGGGCAGAGTTAGGGTGGTTTTCAGAGGGAAAAGGGGAATACCATGTCTCACCTGTGGGTACTCCATTCCCAATCTCCAAGGACCCTCCACCCAAGTGATCCTCCCTTGCTTGTCAGGATCCAAAAGCAATGGCCTTTCCCTGGCCACCTGAGAAGAGGATCCAGGGGGTCTATGAGTGAGGATACACTCAGGCTTCTCAGAGATATCAATATAAGTGTAAATTAGGGGTGCTGCAGATCTTTTGTTAGACAGGTCTTTGCAAGACCTAAAACCGGAACTGCGCGTGACGCAGTGTTGCCCCGGGTGATATGCTTTCCTTATCCGCTGCATTCCTCATGGCCACCTGCGCAGTGTTGGCTCGGATTATATGCTTTCCATATCCCCTGCACTCCTCAAGGCCACCTACGCAGTGTTAGCCCTGGGTGATATGCTTTCCATATCCCGTGCACTCCTCGGGGCCACCTGCGCAGTGTTCGACTCGGGTGATATGCTTTCCATATCCCCTGCATTCCTCATGGCCACCTGCACAGTGTTAGCCCTGGGTGATATGCTTTCCATATTGCCTGCACTCCTCGTCGCCACCTGTGCAGTGTTGGACCGGGTGATATGCTTTCCATATCCCCTGCACTCCTCGTGGCCACCTGCACAGTGTTGGCCCCGGGTGATATGCTTTCCATGTCGCATGCACTCCTCGTCGCCACCTGCGCAGTGTTGGCCCCGGATGATATGCTTTCCATGTCCCCTGCCCCCCTCGTGGCTTCCTATGCAGTGTTGGCCCCTTGATTATATGCTTTGCATATCCCCTGCCCTCCTCGAGGCCACCTGCGCAGTGTTGGCCCCAGATGATATGCTTTCCATATCCCCTGCACTCCTCTGGGCCACCTGCGCAGTGTTGGCCCCGGGTGATATGCTTTCCATATGCCCTGCACTCCTCATCGCCACCTGCGCAGTGTTGGCCCCGGGTGATATGCTTTCCATATCCCTGCACTCCTCTTGGCCACCTGCGCAGTGTTGGTCCGGATGATATACTTTCCATATCCACTCACACTCGTGGCCACCTGCCCAGTGTTTGCCCGGATGATATGTTTTACATATCCCCTGCACTCCTCTTGGCCACCTGCGCAGTGTTGGCCCCGGATGATATGCTTTCCATATCCCCTGCACTCCTTGTGACCACCTGTGCAGTGTTGGCCCTGGATGATATGCTTTCCATATCGCCTTCACGCCTCGTGGCCACTTGCCCGAACCCCGGACCTAGGAAAGCACACAGGAGCACCCAGGTCTGAACAAAGGTACATCATGTTATCACACCTCCGCCCGCTTCCACCCAATGCCAGTGGAACCTTGTAAAGCACTCAAGCTTAAACAAACAGGACTTGTTATCACACCCTCTCATCTTCCAAAGGGACCCAGCAGGACAGTGTGCAGAAGCGCCCTGGAGCACCCAAGTCTAAACAAACTTAGATTGCCTTTAACACCCTTTGCCACCGTTCACCCATATATAGCACAGAAAACTTAAGCAATGAGGACAAAACCAGCAGGCTGTTATCTCAATACCCCTCCCCGAACAACCAGGCCCATCACAGCATCCGGGAGCACCAACGCCTCCCCAAGCAAGCAGGCCCATCACAGCATCTGGGAGCACCAATGCCTCCCCAAGCAAGCAGGCCCATCACAGCATCCGGGAGCACCACCGCCTCCCCAAGCAAGCAGGCCCATCACAGCATCCGGGAGCACCAACGCCTCCCCAAGCAAGTAGGCCCATCACAGCATCCGGGAGCACCACCGCCTCCCCAAGCAAGCAGGCCCATCACAGCGTCCGGGAGCACCAACACCCCCCAAGCAAGCAGGCCCCTGCCCATCACTGCATCCGGGACCACCAACGCCTCCCCAAGCAAGCAAGCCCATCACAGCAACCAGGAGCACAAACGCCCCCCAAGCAACCAGGCCCATCACAGCATCCGGGAGCACAAACGCTCCCCAAGCAAACAGGCCCATCACAGCATCCGGGAGCACAAACACCCCCCAAGCAAGCAGGCCCATCACAGCATCCGGGAGCACAAACGCCCCCCAAGCAACCAGGCCCATCACAGCATCCGGGAGCACCAACGCCTCCCCAAGCAAGCAGGCCCATCAAAGCATCAGGAAGCACCACCGCCTCCCCAAGCAAGCAGGCCCATCACAGCATCCGGGAGCACCAACACCCCCCAAGCAAGCAGGCCGCTGCCCATCACTGCATCCGGGAGCAACAACGCCTCCCCAAGCAAGCAGCACCATCACAGCATCCGGGAGCACAAACACCCCCCAAGCAACCAGGCCCATCACAGCATCCCGGAGCGCAAACGCCCCCCAAGCAAGCAGGCCCATCACATCATCTGGGAGCACCAACGCCCCCTAAGCAAGCAGGCCCATCACAGCATCCGGGAGCACAAATGCCCCCCAAGCAAGCAGGCCCATAACAGCATCCGGGAGCACAAACGCCCCCCAAGCAAGCAGGCCCATCACAGCATCCGGGAGCACCAACGCCTCCCCGAGCAAGCAGGCCCATCACAGCATTCGGGAGCACCAACGCCTCCCCAAGCAAGCAGGCCCATCACAGCATTCCGGGAGCACCAACTCCTCCCCAAGCAAGCAGGTCCATCACAGCATCCAGGAGCACCAACGCCCCCCAACCAAGCGGGCCCATCATAGCATCCGGGAGCACCAACGCCTCCCCAAGCAAGCAGGCCCATCAAAGCACCTGGGAGCACCAAAGCCCCCCAAGCAAGCAGGCCGCTGCCCATCACAGCATCCGGGAGCACCAACGCCTCCCCAAGCAAGCAGGCCGCTGCCCATCACAGCATCCGGCAGCACCAACGCCTCCCCAAGCAAGCAGGCCCATCACAGCACCCGGGAGCACCAACGCCCCCCAAGCAAGCAGGCCGCTGCCCAACACAGCATCCGGCAGCACCAACGCCCCCCCCCCTCCCAGCAAGAGCCAGCAGGTAATTCCTGGCCAACCAGGACTATAACAAAAAACGAGTTATCCCCCTTCTGCTGCCTTCCACTATGACTCAGCAGGCAGGGCCATCTTAAGCACTTTTGGGGCCCTGGTCACGGACTTCTTTGGGGCCCCTCCACCAAACCAAAGGAATTAAATGATCAAGAATATCTGATCCGCCCCCCCGCCGCAATCACATCCCATAGGTTAATATGCTGCCTCACAGCATTAAAAATAAGGATATTTACTCCCTTTAAGTCCCCTTACCCTTTTCATTCTTGCTCTAATCCGACTGATAATGTTGGGCTTCAAATGCTTCCTGTTTATGAATCTACGAAGAGGTTACTTCTGTTCTAGCATAGATACAGGAGACTTTATATCAGTAGAATCCAGGAAGGTAAGCAGCCTGTAGTATTAATGCAGGACTGTATGTAAAAGGTACATGTAATCCAGAATAGACAGAGATCTCACATTTGCTGCCTCACAGAATGCAACGTGCTGAAGCATGGATAGAGCAGACCAATTGGTAGGAAGGAGAAAGCTACACGTACAATAGCATGGATAGTGAATGCAGATTAGAAGCTACCAGGAAGGTGTCTGTATCCAGACAGACTGAGATTATAAGTGGGATCATGGTTTTCAAATAGTATTGCCATTAGAGATCAAAGGAACACGTGCCTGTGGTGTGCAATATATCAATGCTCACTATTATAGTGGAAGCAACACTATAGCCAGTGAAACCATGAATGAGGCTTTTTTGAAGATCAGACCCTGAGAAGGAAATCCCTTCTGTCTACCAGCCCTTCCACTTAAATGGCCTACATAAGAAGAAAGATCAAGTAAAGGGCCAAACGATGCCACCAGCATGCGAGGAGTCAAACTTCACAGAAGACAGCACAGTAATGTACGAGACATAAGATGATTGATAGGATCACGGTATTGTCTGCTGGCAAAGCCAGGATACAAGCATGAATGCTTTGCTTCCAAATTCTGATACTTATTCATCTCTTGGACTAACAGTTTATGCTCAACGTTGGAGGCGATTGCCTAGGTTTTACAACACCCCATCTGAGGACACCAATTTCTAGACCTTCACCATAAGGATGACAGGTTCGTTTTTATGGCAACCCCTATCTGGTGCAGGTATATTGCTGATTTTAGCACCTGTTGTGCTGCAAGACCAAGTACATATGCAGGCAGGTTTATAAACTTCAGACACAGGAAAGGCTCAGCCAGCCTTACAGGAATGTTCTACTCTAATCTTGCATAGGAACACATATCACTGCAATGAATGGTTAACACACTGAGCTAACTTCTGAGCCATTGTGGCACTCAATTTACTAGTATGCATTTCAAATGCGGATATTGAACATGATCAACATAATGCCCACAGAAAGGAAAGAATGCTACAGGAGTTGTGCTGCAAGGAACACACAAACTATATATACCATAGTGAACACAGAAAGCATTACATGATGAATTAATTGAGGCACAATGCACTTTACCAAACAGACAGGCAATAGGTTTAGAGCCTCAGCACCATGCCATACAATATCCTTGTGTGTGCTATTTAAGTCTGGTGAACAAAGGAATCTTACTTCTTTAGATCAGGCAGACTTGCGGGGGCACCTCCAAGGTGGGGGCCCTGGGCAAGTGCCCCTTTTGCCCTCCCATAAAAACGTCCCTGCCAGCAGGGCATCCTGGAACACTCAGAAGTAAAGCACAGACTGCTATCACACTCCCTCCCACCTGAAGCCAGTCCCAGCAAGGCATCCTGGAGCACTGAGAAGTAAAGCACAGACTGCTATCACACTCCCTCCCACCTGAAGCCAGTCCCAGCAAGGCATCCTGGAGCACTCAGAAATAAAGCACAGACAGCTATCACACTCCCATCCACCTGAACCCAGACCCACCAGGGCATCCTCGAGCACTCAGACGTAAAGCACAGACTGCCATAACACTCCCGCCCACCTGGACCCAGAACCACCAAGGCATCCTGGAGCTCTCAGAAGTAAAGCACAGACTGCTATCACTCTCCCGCCCACCTGAACCCAGACCCAGCAGTGCATCCTGGCACACTCAGAAGTAAAGCACAGACTGCTATCACACTCCAGTCCACCTGAACCCAGACCCACCAGGGCATCCTGATGCACTCAGAAGTAAAGTACAGTCTTCTATCACACTCCCTCCCACCTGAACCCAGTCCCAGAAAGCCATCCTGGAGCACTCAGAAGTAAAGCAGAGACTGCTATCACACTCCCGCCCACCTGAACTCAGACCCACCAGGGCATCCTGGAGCACTCAGAAGTAAAGCACAGACTGATATCACACTCCCTTCCACCTGAACCCAGACCAACCAGGGCATACTGGAGCACTCAGAAGTAAAGCAGAGACTGCCATCACACTGCCACCGACCTGAACCCAGTCCCAGCAAGGCATCCTGGAGCACTCAGAAGTAAAGCACAGACGGCTATCACACTTCCGCCCACCTGAACCCAGACTCCCCAGGGCATCCTGGAGCACTCAGAAGTAAAGCAGAGACTGCTATCACACTCCCGCCCACCTGAACCCAGTCCCAGCAACACATCCTGGAGCACCCAGAGGTAAAGCACAGACTGCCATCACACTCCTGCCAGACCCACCAGGGTATCCTGGAGCACTCAGAAGTAAACCAGAGACTGCTATCACACTCCCGCTGACCTGAACCCAGTCCCAGCAAGGCATCCTGGAGCACTCAGAAGTAAAGCGCAGACTGCTATCACACTTCCGCCCACCTGAACCCAGACCCACCAGGGCATCCTGGAGCACTCAGAAGTAAAACACAGACTGCTATCACACTCCCGTCCACCTGAACCCAGTCCCAGCAAGGCATCCTGGAACACTCAGAAGTAAAGCAGAGACTGCTATCACACTCCCTCCCACCTGAACCCAGTCTCAGCAAGGCATCCTGGAGCACTCAGAAGTAAAGCACAGACTGCTATCACACTACCCCCCACCTGAACCCAGACTCACAAGGGCATCCTGAAGTACTCAGAAGTAAAACAGGGATTGCTATCGCACTCCCACCCACCTGAACCCAGTCACAGCAAGGCATCCTGGAGCACTCAGAAGTAAAGCAGAGACTGCTATCACACTCCCTCCCACCTGAACCCAGTCCCAGCAGGAGATCCTGGAGCACTCAGAAGTAAAGCAGAGACTGCTATCACACTCCCGCCCGCCTGAACCCAGACCCACTAGGGCATCCCGGAGCACTCAGCAGGAAAGCACAGACTGCTATCACACTCCCTCCCACCTGAACCCAGTCCCAGCAAGGCATCCTGGAGCACTCAGAAGTAAAGCAGAGACTGCCATCACACTCCCTCCCACCTGAACCCAGACTCACCAGGGCGCCCTGGAGCATTCATAAGTAAAGCAGAGGCTGCTATCACACTTCCGCCCACCTGAACCCAGACCCACCAGGGCATCCTGGAGCACTCAGAAGTAAAGCAGAGATTGTTATCACACTCCCACCCACCTGAACCCAGTCCCAGCAAGGCATCCTGGAACACTCAGAAGTAAAGCAGAGACTGCTATCACACTCCCCCACACCTGAATCCAGTCCCAGCAACGCATCCTGGAACACTCAGAAGTAAAGCAGAGACTGCTATCACACTCCCTCCCACCTGAACCCAGTCCCAGCAAGGCATCCTGTAGCACTCAGAAGTAAAGCAGAGGCTGCTATCACACTCCCTCCGACCTGAACCCAGACTCACCAGGGCGCCCTGGAGCACTCAGAAGTAAAGCAGAGACTTCTATCACACTCCCTCACACCTGAAGCCAGTCCCAGCAATGCATCCTGGAACACTCAGAAGTAAAGCAGAGACTCCTATAACACTCCCGCCCACCTGAACCCAGACTCACGAGGGCATCCTGGAGCACCCAGAGGTAAAGCAGAGACTGCTATCACACTCCCGCCCACTTGAACCCAGTCTCAGCAAGGCATCCTGGAACACTCAGAAGTAAAGCAGAGATTGCTATCATACTCCCGCCCACCTGAACCCAGTCCCAGCAAGGCATCCTGGAGCATTCAGAAGTAAAGCAGAGACTGCTATCACACTCCTGCCCACCTGAACCCAGTCCCAGCAAGGCATCCTGGAGCACTCAGAGGTAAAGCACAGACGGCTATCACACTCCCGCCCACCTGAACCCAGACCCACTAGGGCATCCTGGAGCACTCAGAGGTAAAGCAGAGACTGCCATCACACTCCCGCCCACCTGAACCCAGTCCCAGCAAGGCATCCTGGAACACTCAGAAGTAAAGCACAGACTGCCATCACACTCCCGTCCATCTGAACACAGACCCACCAGGGCATTCTGGAGCACTCAGAAGTAAAGCACAGACTGATATCACACTCCCTCCCACCTGAACCCAGACCCACCAGGGCATCCTGGAACACTCAGAAGTAAAGCAGAGATTGCTATCATACTCCCGCCCACCTGAACCCAGTCCCAGCAAGGCATCCTGGAGCATTCAGAAGTAAAGCAGAGACTGCTATCACACTCCTGCCCACCTGAACCCAGTCCCAGCAAGGCATCCTGGAGCACTCAGAAGTAAAGCACAGATGGCTATCACACTCCCGCCCACCTGAACCCAGACCCACCAGGGCATCCTAGAGCACTCAGAAGTAAAGCAGAGACTGCCATCACACTCCCGCACACCTGAACCCAGTCCCAGCAAGGCATCCTGGAACACTCAGAAGTAAAGCACAGACTGCCTTCACACTCCGGTCCATCTGAACCCAGACCCACCAGGGCATTCTGGAGCACTCAGAAGTAAAGCACAGACTGATATCACATTCCCTCCCACCTAATCCCAGACCCACCAGGGCATCCTGGAGCACTCAGAAGTAAAGCAGAGACTGCCATCACACTCCCGCCCACCTGAACCCAGTCCCAGCAAGGCATCCTGGAACACTCAGAAGTAAAGCACAGACTGCCATCACACTCCCGTCCATCTGAACACAGACCCACCAGGGCATTCTGGAGCACTCAGAAGTAAAGCACAGACTGATATCACACTCCCTCCCACCTGAACCCAGACCCACCAGGGCATCCTGGAACACTCAGAAGTAAAGCAGAGATTGCTATCATACTCCCGCCCACCTGAACCCAGTCCCAGCAAGGCATCCTGGAGCATTCAGAAGTAAAGCAGAGACTGCTATCACACTCCTGCCCACCTGAACCCAGTCCCAGCAAGGCATCCTGGAGCACTCAGAAGTAAAGCACAGACGGCTATCACACTCCCGCCCACCTGAACTCAGACCCACCAGGGCTTCCTGGGGCACTCAGAAGTAAAGCAGAGACTGCCATCACACTCCCGCACACCTGAACCCAGTCCCAGCAAGGCATCCTGGAACACTCAGAAGTAAAGCACAGACTGCCTTCACACTCCCGTCCATCTGAACCCAGACCCACCAGGGCAACCCTGGAGCACTCAGAAGTAAAGCACAGACTGCTATCACACTCCCGTCCACCTGGACCCAGACCCACCAGGGCATCCTGGAGCACTCATTAGTAAAGCACAGACTGCTATCACACTTCTGCCCACCGGTACCCAGACCCACCAGGGCATTCAGTAAAGCACAGACTGCCATCACAGTCCCGTCCACCTGAACCCAGCCCCAGCAGGGCATCCTGGAGCATTCAGAAGTAAAGCACAGACTGCTATCACACTCCTGCCCACCTGAACATAGACTCAGCAGGACATCCTGGAGCACTCAGAAGTAAGGCACAGACTGCCATCATACTCCCGCCCACCTGAACCCAGACCCACCAGGGCATCCTGGAGCACTCAGAAGTAAAGCACAGACTGCAATCACACTCCAGCCCAAATGAACCCAGTCCCAGCAAGGCATCCTGGAGCACTCAGAAATAAAGCACAGACTGCTATTGCACTCCCTCCCACCTGAACCCAGACCCACCGGGGCATCCTGGAGCACTCAGAAGTAAAGCAGAGGCTGCTATCACACTCCTGCCCGCCTGAACCCAGACCCACCAGGACATCCTGGAGCACTCATAAGTAAAGCACAGACTGATATCACACTCCCTCCCACCTGAACCCAGACCCACCAGGGCATCCTGGAGCACTCAGAAATAAAGCACAGACTGCTATCAAACTCCCGCCCACCTGAACCCAGTCCCAGCAGGGCATCCTGGAGAACTCAGAAGTAAAGCACATACTGCTATCACACTCCCGCCCACGTGAACCCAGTCCCAGCAACGCATCCTGGAGCACTCAGAAGTAAAGCACAGACTGCCATCACACTCCTGCCCACCTGAACATAGACTCAGCAGGACATCCTGGAGCACTCAGAAGTAAAGCACAGACTGCCATCACACTCCTGCCCACCTGAACCCAGACCCACCAGGGTATCCTGGAGCACTCAGAGGTAAAGCACAGCATGCTATCACACGCCCGGCCACCTGAACCCAGACCCACCAGGACTTCCTGTAGCACTCAGAAGTAAAGCACAGACTGCTATCACACTCCCGTCCATCTGAACCCAGACCCACCAGGGCATCCTGGAGCACTCAGAAGTAAAGCACAGACTGCTATCACACTCCCATCCACTTGAACCCAGACCCATCAGGTCATCCTGGAGCACTCAGAAGTAAATCACAGACTGCTATCACACTCCCTCCCACCTAAATCCAGTCCCAGCAAGGCTTCCTGGAGCACTCTGAAGTAAAGCAGAGACTGCTATCACACTCCCGCCCTCCTGAACCAGCTCCAGCAAGGCATCCTGGAGCACTCAGAAGTAAAGCAGAGATTTCTATCACACTCCCGCCCACCTGAACCCCAAACCAGTAGGGCATCCTGGAGCACTCAGAAGTAAAACAGAGATTTCTATCACACTCCAACCCACCTGAACCCAGTCCCAGCAAGGAATCCTGGAACACTCAGAAGTAAAGCACAGACTGCTATCACACTCCTGCCAACCTGAACCCAGACCCACCAGGACCTCCTGGAGCACTCAGAAGTAAAGAACAGACTGCTATAACACTCCCGCCTACCCGAACCCAGTCCCAGCAGGGCATCCTGGAGCACTCAGACGTAAAGCACAGACTGCTATCACACTCCCTCCCACCTGAACCCAGTCCCACCAAGGCATCCTGAAGCACTCATTAGTAAAGCACAGACTGCTATCACACTACTGCCCACCGGTACCCAGACCCACCAGGGCATCCAGTAAAGCACAGACTGCCATCACAGTCCCGTCCACCTGAACCCAGACCCACCCGGTAATCCTGGAGCACTCAGAAGTAAAGCACAGAATGCTATCACACTCCCGCCCACCTGATCCCAGTCCCAGCAATGCATCCTGGAGCACTCAGAAGTAAAGCACAGACTGACATCACACTGCCGCCTAACTGAACCCAGTGCCAGAAAGGCATCCTGGAGCACTCAGAAGTAAAGCAGAGTCTGCCATCAGATTCCAGCCCACCTGAACCCAGACTCACCAGGGCGACCTGGAGCATTCAGAAGTAAAGCACAGACTGCCATCAGACTGCCGCCCACCTGAACCCAGGCTCACCAGGGCGTCCTGGAGCACTCAGAAGTAAAGCACAGACTGCCATCACACTCCCACACACCTGAACCGAGTCCCAGCAAGGCATCCTGGAGCACTCAGAAGTAAAGCACAGACTGATATCACACTGCCGCATACCTGAACCCAGTGCCAGAAAGGCATCCTGGAGCACTCAGAAGTAAGGCAGTCTGCCATCAGACTCCTGCCCACCTGAACCCAGACTCACCAGGGCGTCCTGGAGCACTCAAAAGTAAAGCACAGACTGCCATCAGACTCCCACCCACCTGAACCCATACTCACCAGGGCGTCCTGGAGCACTCAGAAGTAAAGCACAGACTGCCTTCACACTCCCGCCCAAATGAACCCAGTCCCAGCAAGGCATCCTGGAGCACTCAGAAATAAAGCACAGACTGCTATTACACTCCCGCCTACCTTAACCCAGACCCACCAGGATTTCCTGTAGCACTCAGAAGTAAAGCACAGACTGCTATCACACTCACATCCACTTGAACCCAGACCCACCAGGTCATCCTGGAGCACTCGGAAGTAAAGCACAGACTGCTATCACACTCCCTCCCACCTAAATCCAGTCCCAGCAAGGCTTCCTGGAGCACTCTGAAGTAAAGCTGAGACTGCTAACACACTCCCGCCTTCCTGAACCCAGTCCAAGCAAGGCATCCTGGAGCACTCAGAAGTAAAGCAGAGATTTCTATCACACTCCCGCCCACCAGAACCCAGAACCAGTATGGCATCCTGGAGCACTCAGAAGTAAAACAGAGATTGCTATCACACTCCAACCGACCTGAACTCAGTCCCAGCAAGGAATCCTGGAGCACTCAGAAGTAAAGCACAGACTGCTATCACACTCCCTCCCACCTAAATCCAGTCCCAGCGAGGCATCCTGGATCACTCAGAAGTAAAGCAGAGACTGACATCAGACTCCCGCCCACCTAAACCCAGACTCACCAGGGCGTCCTGGAGCACTCAGAAGTAAAGCACAGACTGCCATCAGACTCCCACCCACATCAACCCAGACTCATCAGGGCGTCCTGGAGCACTCAGAAGCAAAGCACAGACTGCCGTCTCACTCCCGCCCACCTGAACCCAGTCCCAGCAAGGCATCCTGGAGCACTCAGAAGTAAAGCACAGACTGCTATCACACTCCCGCCCACCTGAACCCAGTCCCAGCAGGGCATCCTGGAGAACTCAGAAGAAAAGCACATACTGCTATCACACTCCCGACCACGTGAACCCAGTCCCAGCAACACATCCTGGAGCACTCAGAAGTAAAGCACAGACTGCCATCAGACTCCCGCCCACCTGAACCCAGACTCCCCAGGGCGTCCTGGAGCACTCAGAAGTAAAGCACAGACTGCAATCAGACTCCCGCCCACCTGAACCCAGACTCACCAGGGCGTCCTGGAGCACTCAGAAGTAAAGCACAGACTGCCATCACACTCCCGCCCACCTGAACCCAGTCCCAGCAAGGCATCCTGGAGCACTCAGACGTAAAGCACAGACTAATATCACACTGCCGCCTACCTGAACCCAGTGCCAGAAAGGCTTCCTGGATCACTGAGAAGTAAAGCAGAGACTGACATCAGACTCCCGCCCACCTGAACCCAGACTCACCAGGGCGCCCTGGAGCACTCGGAAGTAAAGCACAGACTGCCATCAGAAACCCACCCACCTGAACCCAGACTCACCAGGGCGTCCTGGAGCACTCAGAAGCAAAGCACAGACTGCCATCTCACTCCCGCCCACCTGCACCCAGTCCTAGCAAGGCATCCTGGAGCACTCAGAAATAAAGCACAGACTGATATCACACTCCCTCCCACCTGAACCCAGACCCACTAGGGCTTCCTGGAGCACTCAGAAATAAAGCACAGACTGCTATCACACTCCCGCCCACCTGAACCCAGACCACCAGGACATCCTGGAGCACTCATAAGTCAAGCACAGACAGATATCACACTCCCTCCCACCTGAACCCAGACCCACCAGGGCATCCTGGAGCACTCAGAAATAAAGCACAGACTGCTATCACACTCCCGCCCACCTGAACCCAGTCCCAGCAGGGCATCCTGGAGACCTCAGAAGTAAAGCACATACTGCTATCACACTCCTGCCCACGTGAACCCAGTCCCAGCAACGCATCCTGGAGCACTCAGAAGTAAAGCACAGACTGCCATCACACTCCTGCCCACCTGAACATAGACTCAGCAGGACATCCTGGAGCACTCAGAAGTAAAGCACAGACTGCCATCACACTCCCACACACCTGAACCGAGTCCCAGCAAGGCATCCTGGAGCACTCAGAAGTAAAGCACAGACTGATATCACACTGCCGCATACCTGAACCCAGTGCCAGAAAGGCAACCTGGAGCACTCAGAAGTAAAGCAGAGACTGCCATCAGACTCCTGCCCACCTGAACCCAGACTCACCAGGGCGTCCTGGAGCACTCAAAAGTAAAGCACAGACTGCCATCAGACTCCCACCCACCTGAACCCAGACTCACCAGGGCGTCCTGGAGCACTCAGAAGTAAAGCACAGACTGCCATCACACTCCCGCCCAAATGAACCCAGTCCTAGCAAGGCATCCTGGAGCACTCAGAAATAAAGCACAGACTGCTATTACACTCCCGCCTACCTTAACCAAGACCCACCAGGATTTCCTGTAGCACTCAGAAGTAAAGCACAGACTGCTATCACACTCCCATCCACTTGAACCCAGACCCACCAGGTCATCCTGGAGCACTCGGAAGTAAAGCACAGACTGCTATCACACTCCCTCCCACCTAAATCCAGTCCCAGCAAGGCTTCCTGGAGCACTCTGAAGTAAAGCTGAGACTGCTAACACACTCCCGCCCTCCTGAACCCAGTCCAAGCAAGGCATCCTGGAGCACTCAGAAGTAAAGCAGAGATTTCTATCACACTCCCGCCCACCTGAACCCAGAACCAGTAGGGCATCCTGGAGCACTCAGAAGTAAAACAGAGATTGCTATCACACTCCAACCCACCTGAACTCAGTCCCAGCAAGGAATCCTGGAGCACTCAGAAGTAAAGCACATACTGCTATCACACTCCTGCCAACCTGAACCCAGACCCACCAGGACCTCCTGGAGCACTCGGAAGTAAAGCACAGACTGCTATCACACTCCCTCCCACCTAAATCCAGTCCCAGCAAGGCATCCTGGATCACTCAGAAGTAAAGCAGAGACTGACATCAGACTCCCGCCCACCTGAACCCAGACTCACCAGGGCGTCCTGGAGCACTCAGAAGTAAAGCACAGACTGCCATCAGACTCCCACCCACATGAACCCAGACTCATCAGGGAGTCCTGGAGCACTCAGAAGCAAAGCACAGACTGCCGTCTCACTCCCGCCCACCTGAACCCAGTCCCAGCAAGGCATCCTGGAGCACTCAGAAGTAAAGCACAGACTGCTATCACACTCCCGCCCACCTGAACCCAGTCCCAGCAGGGCATCCTGGAGAACTCAGAAGAAAAGCACATACTGCTATCACACTCCCGACCACGTGAACCCAGTCCCAGCAACACATCCTGGAGCACTCAGAAGTAAAGCACAGACTGCCATCAGACTCCCGCCCACCTGAACCCAGACTCCCCAGGGCGTCCTGGAGCACTCAGAAGTAAAGCACAGACTGCCATCAGACTCCCGCCCACCTGAACCCAGACTCACCAGGGCGTCCTGGAGCACTCAGAAGTAAAGCACAGACTGCCATCACACTCCCGCCCACCTGAACCCAGTCCCAGCAAGGCATCCTGGAGCAGTTAGACGTAAACCACAGACTAATATCACACTGCCGCCTACCTGAACCCAGTGCCAGAAAGGCATCCTGGATCACTGAGAAGTAAAGCAGAGACTGACATCAGACTCCCGCCCACCTGAACCCAGACTCACCAGGGCGTCCTGGAGCACTCGGAAGTAAAGCACAGACTGCCATCAGCCTCCCACCCACCTGAACCCAGACACACCAGGGCGTCCTGGAGCACTCAGAAGCAAAGCACAGACTGCCATCTCACTCCCACCCACCTGCACCCAGTCCTAGCAAGGCATCCTGGAGCACTCAGAAATAAAGCACAGACTGATATCACACTCCCTCCCACCTGAACCCAGACCCACCAGGGCTTCCTGGAGCACTCAGAAATAAAGCACAGACTGCTATCACACTCCCGCCCACCTGAACCCAGACCACCAGGACATCCTGGAGCACTCATAAGTCAAGCACAGACAGATATCACACTCCCTCCCACCTGAACCCAGACCCACCAGGGCATCCTGGAGCACTCAGAAATAAAGCACAGACTGCTATCACACTCCCCCCCACCTGAACCCAGTCCCAGCAGGGCATCCTGGAGACCTCAGAAGTAAAGCACATACTGTTATCACACTCCCGCCCACGTGAACCCAGTCCCGGCAACTCATCCTGGAGCACTCAGATGTAAAGCACAGACTGCCATCACACTCCTGCCCACCTGAACATAGACTCAGCAGGACATCCTGGAGCACTCAGAAGTAAAGCACAGACTGCCATCACACTCCTGCCCACCTGAACCCAGACCCACCAGGGTATGCTGGAGCACTCAGAAGTAAAGCACAGCCTGCTATGACACGCCCCCCACCTGAACCCAGACCCACCAGGACTTCCTCTAGCACTCAGAAGTAAAGCACAGACTGCTATCACACTCCCGTCCATCTGAACCCAGACACACCAGGGCATCCTGGAGCACTCAGAAGTAAAGCACAGACTGCTATCACACTCCCATCCACTTGAACCCAGACCCACCAGGTCATCCTGGAGCACTCAGAAGTAAAGCACAGACTGCTATCACACTCCCTCCCACCTAAATCCAGTCCCAGCAAGGCTTCCTGGAGCACTCTGAAGTAAAGCAGAGACTGCTATCACACTCCCGCCCTCCTGAACCCAGTCCCAGCAAGGCATCCTGGAGCACTCAGAAGTAAAGCAGAGATTTTTATCACACTCCCGCCCACCTTAACCCAGAACCAGTAGGGCATCCTGGAGCACTCAGAAGTAAAACAGAGATTGCTATCACACTCCAACCCACCTGAACCCAGTCCCAGCAAGGAATCCTCGAGCACTCAGAAGTAAAGCACAGACTGCTATCACACTCCTGCCAACCTGAACCCAGACCCACCAGGACTTCCTGGAGCACTCAGAAGTAAAGAACAGACTGCTCTCACACTCCCGCCCACCCGAACCCATTCCCAGCAGGGCATCCGGGAGCACTCAGAGGTAAAGCACAGACTGCTATCACACTCCCTCCCACCTGAACCCAGTCCCACCAAGGCATCCTGAAGCACTCATAAGTAAAGCACAGACTGCTATCACACTACTGTCCACCGGTACCCAGGCCCACCAGGGCATCCAGTAAAGCACAGACTGCCATCAAAGTCCCGTCTACCTGAACCCAGCCCCAGCAGGGCATCCTGGAGCACTCAGAAGTAAAGCACAGACTGCTATCACACTACTGCCCACCGGTACCCAGGCCCACCAGGGCATCCAGTAAAGCACAGACTGCCATCAGACTCCCACCCACATGAACCCAGACTCACCAGGGCGTCCTGTAGCTCTCAGAAGCAAAGCACAGACTGCCATCTCACTCCCGCCCACCTGAACCCAGTCCCAGCAAGGCATCCTGGAGCACTCAGAAGTAAAGCACAGACTGCTATCACACTCCCGCCCACCTGAACCCAGTTCCAGCAGGGCATCCTGGAGAACTCAGAAGAAAAGCACATACTGCTATCACACTCCTGACCACGTGAACCCAGTCCCAGCAACGCATCCTGGAGCACTCAGAAGTAAAGCACAGACTGCCATCAGAATCCCGCCCACCTGAACCCAGACTCACCAGGGCGTCCTGGAGACCTCAGAAGTAAAGCACAGACTGGCATCAGACTCCCGCCCACCTGAACCCAGACTCAATAGGGCGTCCTGGAGCACTCAGAAGTAAAGCACAGACTGCCATCACACTCCCGCCCACCTGAACCCAGTCCCAGCAAGGCATCCTGGAGCACTCAGACGTAAAGCACAGACTGATATCACACTGCCGCCTACCTGAACCCAGTGCCAGAAAGGCATCCTGGATCACTCAGAAGTAAAGCAGAGACTGACATCAGACTCCCGCCCACCTGACCCCAGACTCACCAGGGCGTCCTGGAGCACTCAGAAGTAAAGCACAGACTGCCATCAGACTCCCACCCACCTGAACCCAGACTCACCAGGGCGTCCTGGAGCACTCAGAAGCAAAGCACAGACTGCCATCTCACTCCCGCCCACCTGAACCCAGTCCCAGCAAGGCATCCTGGAGCACTCAGAAATAAAGCACAGACTGCTATTACACTCCCTCCCACCTGAACCCAGACCCACCAGGGCATCCTGGAGCACTCTTAAGTAAAGCACAGACTGATATCAAACTCCCTCCCACCTGAACCCAGACACACCAGGGCATCCTGGAGCACTCAGAAATAAATAAAGCACAGACTGCTATCACACTCCCGCCCACCTGCACACAGACCACCAGGACATCCTGGAGCACTCATAAGTGAAGCACAGACTGATATCACACTCCCTCCCACATGAACCCAGTCCCAGCAAGGCATCCTGGAGCACTCAGAAGTAAAGCACAGACTGCCATCACACTCCCGCCTACCTGAACCCAGTCCCAGCAAGGCATCCTGGAGCACTCAGAAGTAAAGCACAGACAGACATCAGACTCCTGGCCACCTGAACCCAGACCCACCAGGGCATCCTGGAGCACTCAGAAATAAAGCACAGACTGCTATCACACTCCCGGCCACCTGAACCCAGACCCACCAGGGCATCCTGGAGCATTCAGAAGTAAAGCACAGACAGCCATCAGACTCCCGCCCACCTGAACCCAGACTCACGGGGGCGTCCTGGAGCACTCAGAAGTAAAGCACAGACTGCCATCACACTCCCGCCTACCTGAACCCAGTCCCAGCAAGGCATCCTGGAGCACTCAGAAGTAAAGCACAGAGTGCCATCAGACTCCTGCCCACCTGAACCCAGACTCACCAGGGCGTCCTGGAGCACTTAGAAGTAAAGCACAGACTGCCATCAGACTCCCACCCACCTGAACCCAGACTCACCAGGGCGTCCGGGAGCACTCAGAAGGAAAGCACAGACTCCCATCACACTCCCGCCCAAATGAACCCAGTCCCAGCAAGGCATCCTGGAGCACTCAGAAATAAAGCACAGACTGCTATTACACTCCCTCCCACCTGAACCCAGACCCACCAGGGCATCCTGGAGCACTCAGAAGTAAAGCAGAGGCTGCTATCACACTCCCTCCCACCTGAACCCAGACCCACCAGGACTTCCTGTAGCACTCAGAAATAAAGCACAGACTGCTATCACACTCCCGTCCCTCTGAACCCCGACCCACCAAGGCATCCTGGAGCACTCAGAAGTAAAGCACAGACTGCTATCACACTCCCATCCACTTGAACCCAGACCCACCAGGTCATCCTGGAGCACTCAGAAGTAAAGCACAGACTGCTAGCACACTCCCTCCCACCTAAATCCAGTCCCAGCAAGGCTTCCTGGAGCACTCTGAAGTAAAGCTGAGACTGCTATCACACTCCCGCCCTCCTGAACCCAGTCCCAGCAAGTTATCCTGGAGCACTCAGAAGTAAAGCAGAGATTTCTATCACACTCCCGTCCACCTGAACCCAGAACCAGTAGTGCATCCTGGAGAACTCAGAAGTAAAACAGAGATTGCTATCACACTCCAACCCACCTGAACCCAGTCCCAGCAAGGAATCCTGGAGCACTCGGAAGTAAAGCACAGACTGCTATCACACTCATGCCAACCTGAACCCAGACCCACCAGGACCTCCTGGAGCACTCAGAAGTAAAGAACAGACTGCTATCACACTCCCGCCCACCCGACCCCAGTCCCAGCGGGGCATCCTGGAGCACTCAGAAGTAAAGCACAGACTGCTATCACACTACTGCCCACCGGTACCCAGACCCACCAGGGCATCCAGTAAAGCACAGACTGCCATCACAGTCCCGTCCACCTGAACCCAGCCCCAGCAGGGCATCCTGGAGCACTCAAAAGTAAAGCAGAGACTGCCATCAGACTCCTGCCCACCTGAACCCAGACTCACCAAGGCGTCCTGGAGCACTCAGAAGTAAAGCACAGACTGCCATCACACTCCCGCCCAAATGAACCCAGTCCCAGCAAGGCATCCTGGAGCACTCAGAAATAAAGCACAGACTGCTATTACACTCCCTCCCACCTGAACCCAGACCCACCAGGGCATCCTGGTGCACTCAGAAGTAAAGCAGAGGCTGCTATCACACTCCCGCCCACCTGAACCCAGACCCACCAGGACTTCCTGTAGCACTTAGAAGTAAAGCACAGACTGCTATCACACTCCCGTCCATCTGAACCCAGACCCACCAGGGCATCCTGGAGCACTCAGAAGTAAAGCACAGACTGCTATCACACTCCCATCCACTTGAACCCAGACCCACCAGGTCATCCTGGAGCACTCAGAAGTAAAGAACAGACTGCTATCACACTCCCTCCCACCTAAATCCAGTCCCAGCAAGGATTCCTGGAGCACTCTGAAGTTAAGCTGAGACTGCTATCACACTCCCGCCCTCCTGAACCCAGTCCCAGCAAGGCATCCTGGAGCACTCAGAAGTAAAGCAGAGATTACTATCACACTCCTGCCCACCTGAACCCAGAACCAGTAGGGCATCCTGTAGCACTCAGAAGTAAAACAGAGATTGCTATCACACTCCAACCCACCTGAATCCAGTCCTAGCAAGGAATCCTGGAGCACTCAGAAGTAAAGAACAGACTGCTATCACACTCCCGCCCACCCGAACCCAGTCCCAGCAGGGCATCCTGGAGCACTCAGAAGTAAAGCACAGACTGCTATCACACTCCCTCCCACCCGAACCCAGTCCCAGCAAGGCATCCTGAAGCACTCATAAGTAAAGCACAGACTGCTATCACACTACTGCCCACCGGTACCCAGACCCACCAGGGCATCCAGTAAAGCACAGACTGCCATCACAGTCCCGTCCACCTGAACCCAGCCCCAGCAGGGCATCCTGGAGCACTCAGAAGTAAAGCACAGACTGCTATCACACTCTCGGCCACCTGAAACCAGACCCACCCGGTAATCTTGGAGCACTCAGAAGTAAAGCACAGAATGCTATCACACTCCCGCCCACCTGATCCCAGTCCCAGCAATGCATCCTGGAGAACTCAGAAGTAAAGCACAGACTGATATCACACTGCCGCCTAACTGAACCCAGTGCCAGAAAGGCATCCTGGAGCACTCAGAAGTAAAGCAGAGACTGGCATCAGATTCCCGCCCACCTGAACCCAGATTCACCAGGGCGTCCTGGAGCATTCAGAAGTAAAGCACAGACTGCCATCAGACTCCCGCCCACCTGAACTCAGACTCACCAGAACGCCCTGGAGCACTCAGAAGTAAAGCACAGACTGCCATCACACTCCCGCCCACCTGAACCCAGACTCAGCAGGACATCCTGGAGCACTCAGAAGTAAAGCACAGACTGCCATCACACTCCCGCCCCCCTGAACCCAGACCCACCAGGGCTTCCTGTAGCACTCAGAAGTAAAGCATAGACTGCTATCACACTCCCGTCCATCTGAACCCAGACCCACCAGGGCATCCTGGAGCACTCAGAAGTAAAGCACAGACTGCTATCACACTCCCGTCCACCTGAACCCAGACCCAGCAGTTCATCCTGGAGCACTCAGAAGTAAAGTACAGACTGCTATCACACTCCCGTCCACCTGAAACCAGACCCAGCAGTTCACCCTGGAGCACTCAGAAGTAAAGTACAGACTGCTATCACACTCCCGTCCACCTGAACCCAGACCCACCAGGGCATCCTGGAGCACTCAGAAGTAAAGCACAGACTGCCATCACACTCCCGCCTACCTGAACCCAGTCCCAGCAAGGCATCCTGGAGCACTCAGAAGTAAAGCACAGACTGCCATCAGACTCCTGCCCACCTGAACCCAGACCCACCAGGGCATCCTGGAGCACTCAGAAATAAAGCACAGACTGCTATCACACTCCCGGCCACCTGAACCCAGACCCACCAGGGCATCCTGGAGCATTCAGAAGTAAAGCACAGACAGCCATCAGACTCCCGCCCACCTGAACCCAGACTCACGGGGGCGTCCTGGAGCACTCAGAAGTAAAGCACAGACTGCCATCACACTCCCGCCTACCTGAACCCAGTCCCAGCAAGGCATCCTGGAGCACTCAGAAGTAAAGCACAGACTGCCATCAGACTCCTGCCCACCTGAACCCAGACTCACCAGGGCGTCCTGGAGCACTTAGAAGTAAAGCACAGACTGCCATCAGACTCCCACCCACCTGAACCCAGACTCACCAGGGCGTCCGGGAGCACTCAGAAGTAAAGCACAGACTCCCATCACACTCCCGCCCAAATGAACCCAGTCCCAGCAAGGCATCCTGGAGCACTCAGAAATAAAGCACAGACTGCTATTACACTCCCTCCCACCTGAACCCAGACCCACCAGGGCATCCTGGAGCACTCAGAAGTAAAGCAGAGGCTGCTATCACACTCCCTCCCACCTGAACCCAGACCCACCAGGACTTCCTGTAGCACTCAGAAATAAAGCACAGACTGCCATCAGACTCCCACCCACCTGAACCCAGACTCACCAGGGCGTCCGGGAGCACTCAGAAGTAAAGCACAGACTCCCATCACACTCCCGCCCAAATGAACCCAGTCCCAGCAAGGCACCCTGGAGCACTCAGAAGTAAAGCACAGACTGCTATCACACTCCCATCCACTTGAACCCAGACCCACCAGGTCATCCTGGAGCACTCAGAAGTAAAGCACAGACTGCTAGCACACTCCCTCCCACCTAAATCCAGTCCCAGCAAGGCTTCCTGGAGCACTCTGAAGTAAAGCTGAGACTGCTATCACACTCCCGCCCTCCTGAACCCAGTCCCAGCAAGGCATCCTAGAGCACTCAGAAGTAAAGCAGGGATTTCTATCACACTTCCGTCCACCTGAACCCAGAACCAGTAGTGCATCCTGGAGAACTCAGAAGTAAAACAGAGATTGCTATCACACTCCACCCACCTGAACCCAGTCCCAGCAAGGAATCCTGGAGCACTCGGAAGTAAAGCACAGACTGCTATCACACTCATGCCAACCTGAACCCAGACCCACCAGGACCTCCTGGAGCACTCAGAAGTAAAGAACAGACTGCTATCACACTCCCGCCCACCCGACCCCAGTCCCAGCAGGGCATCCTGGAGCACTCAGAAGTAAAGCACAGACTGCTATCACACTACTGCCCACCGGTACCCAGACCCACCAGGGCATCCAGTAAAGCACAGACTGCCATCACAGTCCCGTCCACCTGAACCCAGCCCCAGCAGGGCATCCTGGAGCACTCAGAAGTAAAGCAGAGACTGCCATCAGACTCCTGCCCACCTGAACCCAGACTCACCAAGGCGTCCTGGAGCACTCAGAAGTAAAGCACAGACTGCCATCACACTCCCGCCCAAATGAACCCAGTCCCAGCAAGGCATCCTGGAGCACTCAGAAATAAAGCACAGACTGCTATTACACTCCCTCCCACCTGAACCCAGACCCACCAGGGCATCCTGGTGCACTCAGAAGTAAAGCAGAGGCTGCTATCACACTCCCGCCCACCTGAACCCAGACCCACCAGGACTTCCTGTAGCACTCAGAAGTAAAGCACAGACTGCTATCACACTCCCGTCCATCTGAACCCAGACCCACCAGGGCATCCTGGAGCACTCAGAAGTAAAGCACAGACTGCTATCACACTCCCATCCACTTGAACCCAGACCCACCAGGTCATCCTGGAGCACTCAGAAGTAAAGAACAGACTGCTATCACACTCCCTCCCACCTAAATCCAGTCCCAGCAAGGATTCCTGGAGCACTCTGAAGTAAAGCTGAGACTGCTATCACACTCCCGCCCTCCTGAACCCAGTCCCAGCAAGGCATCCTGGAGCACTCAGAAGTAAAGCAGAGATTTCTATCACACTCCCGCCCACCTGAACCCAGAACCAGTAGGGCATCCTGTAGCACTCAGAAGTAAAACAGAGATTGCTATCACACTCCAACCCACCTGAATCCAGTCCTAGCAAGGAATCCTGGAGCACTCAGAAGTAAAGCACAGACTGCTATCACACTCCTGCCAACCTAAACCCAGACCCACCAGGACCTCCTGGAGCACTCAGAAGTAAAGAACAGACTGCTATCACACTCCCGCCCACCCGAACCCAGTCCCAGCAGGGCATCCTGGAGCACTCAGAAGTAAAGCACAGACTGCTATCACACTCCCTCCCACCCGAACCCAGTCCCAGCAAGGCATCCTGAAGCACTCATAAGTAAAGCACATACTGCTATCACACTATTGCCCACCAGTACCCAGACCCACCAGGGCATCCAGTAAAGCACAGACTGCCATCACAGTCCCGTCCACCTGAACCCAGCCCCAGCAGGGCATCCTGGAGCACTCAGAAGTAAAGCACAGACTGCTATCACACTCTCGGCCACCTGAAACCAGACCCACCCGGTAATCTTGGAGCACTCAGAAGTAAAGCACAGACTGCCATCAGACTCCCACCCACCTGAACCCAGACTCACCAGGGCGTCCGGGAGCACTCAGAAGTAAAGCACAGACTCCCATCACACTCCCGCCCAAATGAACCCAGTCCCAGCAAGGCATCCTGGAGCACTCAGAAATAAAGCACAGACTGCTATTACACTCCCTCCCACCTGAACCCAGACCCACCAGGGCATCCTGGAGCACTCAGAAGTAAAGCAGAGGCTGCTATCACACTCCCTCCCACCTGAACCCAGACCCACCAGGACTTCCTGTAGCACTCAGAAATAAAGCACAGACTGCCATCAGACTCCCACCCACCTGAACCCAGACTCACCAGGGCGTCCGGGAGCACTCAGAAGTAAAGCACAGACTCCCATCACACTCCCGCCCAAATGAACCCAGTCCCAGCAAGGCATCCTGGAGCACTCAGAAGTAAAGCACAGACTGCTATCACACTCCCATCCACTTGAACCCAGACCCACCAGGTCATCCTGGAGCACTCAGAAGTAAAGCACAGACTGCTAGCACACTCCCTCCCACCTAAATCCAGTCCCAGCAAGGCTTCCTGGAGCACTCTGAAGTAAAGCTGAGACTGCTATCACACTCCCGCCCTCCTGAACCCAGTCCCAGCAAGGCATCCTAGAGCACTCAGAAGTAAAGCAGGGATTTCTATCACACTTCCGTCCACCTGAACCCAGAACCAGTAGTGCATCCTGGAGAACTCAGAAGTAAAACAGAGATTGCTATCACACTCCACCCACCTGAACCCAGTCCCAGCAAGGAATCCTGGAGCACTCGGAAGTAAAGCACAGACTGCTATCACACTCATGCCAACCTGAACCCAGACCCACCAGGACCTCCTGGAGCACTCAGAAGTAAAGAACAGACTGCTATCACACTCCCGCCCACCCGACCCCAGTCCCAGCAGGGCATCCTGGAGCACTCAGAAGTAAAGCACAGACTGCTATCACACTACTGCCCACCGGTACCCAGACCCACCAGGGCATCCAGTAAAGCACAGACTGCCATCACAGTCCCGTCCACCTGAACCCAGCCCCAGCAGGGCATCCTGGAGCACTCAGAAGTAAAGCAGAGACTGCCATCAGACTCCTGCCCACCTGAACCCAGACTCACCAAGGCGTCCTGGAGCACTCAGAAGTAAAGCACAGACTGCCATCACACTCCCGCCCAAATGAACCCAGTCCCAGCAAGGCATCCTGGAGCACTCAGAAATAAAGCACAGACTGCTATTACACTCCCTCCCACCTGAACCCAGACCCACCAGGGCATCCTGGTGCACTCAGAAGTAAAGCAGAGGCTGCTATCACACTCCCGCCCACCTGAACCCAGACCCACCAGGACTTCCTGTAGCACTCAGAAGTAAAGCACAGACTGCTATCACACTCCCGTCCATCTGAACCCAGACCCACCAGGGCATCCTGGAGCACTCAGAAGTAAAGCACAGACTGCTATCACACTCCCATCCACTTGAACCCAGACCCACCAGGTCATCCTGGAGCACTCAGAAGTAAAGAACAGACTGCTATCACACTCCCTCCCACCTAAATCCAGTCCCAGCAAGGATTCCTGGAGCACTCTGAAGTAAAGCTGAGACTGCTATCACACTCCCGCCCTCCTGAACCCAGTCCCAGCAAGGCATCCTGGAGCACTCAGAAGTAAAGCAGAGATTTCTATCACACTCCCGCCCACCTGAACCCAGAACCAGTAGGGCATCCTGTAGCACTCAGAAGTAAAACAGAGATTGCTATCACACTCCAACCCACCTGAATCCAGTCCTAGCAAGGAATCCTGGAGCACTCAGAAGTAAAGCACAGACTGCTATCACACTCCTGCCAACCTAAACCCAGACCCACCAGGACCTCCTGGAGCACTCAGAAGTAAAGAACAGACTGCTATCACACTCCCGCCCACCCGAACCCAGTCCCAGCAGGGCATCCTGGAGCACTCAGAAGTAAAGCACAGACTGCTATCACACTCCCTCCCACCCGAACCCAGTCCCAGCAAGGCATCCTGAAGCACTCATAAGTAAAGCACATACTGCTATCACACTATTGCCCACCAGTACCCAGACCCACCAGGGCATCCAGTAAAGCACAGACTGCCATCACAGTCCCGTCCACCTGAACCCAGCCCCAGCAGGGCATCCTGGAGCACTCAGAAGTAAAGCACAGACTGCTATCACACTCTCGGCCACCTGAAACCAGACCCACCCGGTAATCTTGGAGCACTCAGAAGTAAAGCACAGAATGCTATCACACTCCCGCCCACCTGAACCCAGTGCCAGAAAGGCATCCTGGAGCACTCAGAAGTAAAGCAGAGACTGGCATCAGATTCCCGCCCACCTGAACCCAGATTCACCAGGGCGTCCTGGAGCATTCAGAAGTAAAGCACAGACTGCCATCAGACTCCGGCCCACCTGAACTCAGACTCACCAGAACGCCCTGGAGCACTCAGAAGTAAAGCACAGACTGCCATCACACTCCCGCCCACCTGAACCCAGTGCCAGCAATGCATCCTGGAGCACTCAGAAGTAAAGCACAGACTGATATCACACTGCCGCCTACCTGAACCCAGTTCCAGAAAGGCATCCTGGAGCACTCAGAAGTAAAGCAGAGACTGCCATCAGACTCCTGCCCACCTGAACCCAGACTCACCAGGGAGTCCTGTAGCACTCAGAAGTAAAGCACAGACTGCCATCACACTCCCGCCCAAATGAACCCAGACCCACCAGGGCATCCTGGAGCACTCAGAAGTAAAGCAGAGGCTGCTATCACACTCCTGCCCACCTGAACCCAGACCCACCAGGGCATCCTGGAGCACTCATAAGTAAAGCGCAGACTGATATCACACTCCCTCCCACATGAACCCAGACCAACCAGGGCATCCTGGAGCACTCAGAAATAAAGCACAGACTGCTATCAAACTCCCGCCCACCTGAACCCAGTCCCAGCAGGGCATCCTGGAGAACTCAGAAGTAAAGAACAGACTGCTATCACACTCCCTCCCACCTAAATCCAGTCCCAGCAAGGATTCCTGGAGCACTCTGAAGTAAAGCTGAGACTGCTATCACACTCCCGCCCTCCTGAACCCAGTCCCAGCAAGGCATCCTGGAGCACTCAGAAGTAAAGCAGAGATTTCTATCACACTCCCGCCCACCTGAACCCAGAACCAGTAGGGCATCCTGTAGCACTCAGAAGTAAAACAGAGATTGCTATCACACTCCAACCCACCTGAATCCAGTCCTAGCAAGGAATCCTGGAGCACTCAGAAGTAAAGCACAGACTGCTATCACACTCCTGCCAACCTAAACCCAGACCCACCAGGACCTCCTGGAGCACTCATAAGTAAAGCACAGACTGCCATCACACTCCCGCCCACCTGAACCCAGTGCCAGCAATGCATCCTGGAGCACTCAGAAGTAAAGCACAGACTGATATCACACTGCCGCCTACCTGAACCCAGTTCCAGAAAGGCATCCTGGAGCACTCAGAAGTAAAGCAGAGACTGCCATCAGACTCCTGCCCACCTGAACCCAGACTCACCAGGGAGTCCTGGAGCACTCAGAAGTAAAGCACAGACTGCCATCACACTCCCGCCCAAATGAACCCAGAACCACCAGGGCATCCTGGAGCACTCAGAAGTAAAGCAGAGGCTGCTATCACACTCCTGCCCACCTGAACCCAGAACCAGTAGGGCATCCTGTAGCACTCAGAAGTAAAACAGAGATTGCTTTCACACTCAAACCCACCTGAATCCAGTTCTAGCTAGGAATCCTGGAGCATTCAGAAGTAAAGCACAGACTGCTATCACACTCCTGCCAACCTAAACCCAGACCCACCAGGACCTCCTGGAGCACTCAGAAGTAAAGAACAGACTGCTATCACACTCCCGTCCCCCTGAACCCAGACCCACCAGGGCTTCCTGTAGCACTCTGAAGTAAAGCATAGACTGCTATCACACTCCCGTCCATCTGAACCCAGACCCACCAGGGCATCCTGGAGCACTCAGAAGTAAAGCACAGACTGCTATCACACTCCCGTCCACCTGAACCCAGACCCAGCAGTTCATCCTGGAGCACTCAGAAGTAAAGTACAGACTGCTATCACACTCCCGTCCACCTGAACCCAGACCCACCAGGGCATCCTGGAGCACTCAGAAATAAAGCACAGACTGCCATCACACTCCCGCCCACCTGAACCCAGAACCACCAGCGCCTCCTGGAGCACTCAGAAGTAAATCACAGACTGCTATCACACTCCCTCCCACCTGAACCCAGTCCCAGCAGGGCATCCTGGAGAACTCAGAAGTAAAGCACAGACTGCTAACACACTCCCGCCCACCTGAACCCATACTTACCAGGGCGTCCTGGGGCCCTCAGAAGTAAAGCAGAGGCTGCTATCACACTCGCTCCCACCCGAACTCAGACCCACCAGGGCATCCTGGAGCACTCAGAAGTAAAGCAGAGTCTGCTATCACACTCCCTGCCACCTGAACCCAGTCCCAGCAAGGCATCCTGGAACACTCAGAAGTAAAGAAAAGACTGCTATCACACTCCTGCCACCTGAATCCAGACCGAGCAGGGCATCCTGGAGCACTCAGAAGTAAAGCGGAGACTGCTATCACACTCCCTCCCACCTGAACCCAGTCCCAGCAGGGCATCCTGGAGAACTCAGATGTAAAGCACAGACTGCTATCACACTCCCGTCCACCTGAACCCAGACCCAGTAGGGCATCCTAGAGCACTCAGAACTAAAGCATAGACTGCTATCACACTCCCACCCACTTAAACCCAGTCCTAACAACACATCCTGGAGCACTCCGAAGTAAAGCAGAGACTGCAATCACACTCCCGCCCACCTGAATCCAGACCCACCAGGGCTTCCTGGAGCACTCAGAAGTAAAGCACAGAATGCCATCACACTCCCGCCCACCTGAACCCAGTGCCAGCAATGCATCATAGAGCACTCAGAAATAAAGCACAGACTGATATCACACTGCCGCCTACCTGAACCCAGTTCCAGAAAGGCATCCTGGAGCACTCAGAAGTAAAGCAGAGACTGCCATCAGACTCCTGCCCACCTGAACCCAGACTCACCAAGGCGTCCTGGAGCACTCAGAAGTAAAGCACAGACTGCCATCACACTCCCGCCCAAATGAACCCAGTCCCAGCAAGGCATCCTGGAGCACTCAGAAATAAAGCACAGACTGCTATTACACTCCCTCCCACCTGAACCCAGACCCACCAGGGCATCCTGGTGCACTCAGAAGTAAAGCAGAGGCTGCTATCACACTCCCGCCCACCTGAACCCAGACCCAACAGGACTTCCTATAGCACTCAGAAGTAAAGCACAGACTGCTATCACACTCCCGTCCATCTGAACCCAGACCCACCAGGGCATCCTGGAGCACTCAGAAGTAAAGCACAGACTGCTATCACACTCCCATCCACTTGAACCCAGACCCACCAGGTCATCCTGGAGCACTCAGAAGTAAAGAACAGACTGCTATCACACTCCCTCCCACCTAAATCCAGTCCCAGCAAGGATTCCTGGAGCACTCTGAAGTAAAGCTGAGACTGCTATCACACTCCCGCCCTCCTGAACCCAGTCCCAGCAAGGCATCCTGGAGCACTCAGAAGTAAAGCAGAGATTTCTATCACACTCCCGCCCACCTGAACCCAGAACCAGTAGGGCATCCTGTAGCACTCAGAAGTAAAACAGAGATTGCTATCACACTCCAACCCACCTGAATCCAGTCCTAGCAAGGAATCCTGGAGTACTCAGAAGTAAAACACAGACTGCTATCACACTCCTGCCAACCTAAACCCAGACCCACCAGGACCTCCTGGAGCACTCAGAAGTAAAGAACAGACTGCTATCACACTCCCGCCCACCCGAACCCAGTCCCAGCAGGGCATCCTGGAGCACTCAGAAGTAAAGCACAGACTGCTATCACACTCCCTCCCACCCGAACCCAGTCCCAGCAAGGCATCCTGAAGCACTCATAAGTAAAGCACAGACTGCTATCACACTACTGCCCACCAGTACCCAGACCCACCAGGGCATCCAGTAAAGCACAGACTGCCATCACAGTCCCGTCCACCTGAACCCAGCCCCAGCAGGGCATCCTGGAGCACTCAGAAGTAAAGCACAGACTGCTATCACACTCTCGGCCACCTGAAACCAGACCCACCCGGTAATCTTGGAGCACTCAGAAGTAAAGCACAGAATGCTATCACACTCCCGCCCACCTGATCCCTGTCCCAGCAATGCATCCTGGAGCACTCAGAAGTAAAGCACAGACTGATATCACACTGCCGCCTAACTGAACCCAGTGCCAGAAAGGCATCCTGGAGCACTCAGAAGTAAAGCACAGACTGATATCACACTCCCTTCCACCTGAACCCAGACCAACCAGGGCATACTGGAGCACTCAGAAGTAAAGCAGAGACTGCCATCACACTGCCACCGACCTGAACCCAGTCCCAGCAAGGCATCCTGGAGCACTCAGAAGTAAAGCACAGACGGCTATCACACTCCCATCCACCTGAACCCAGACCCACCAGGGCATCCTCGAGCACTCAGACGTAAAGCACAGACTGCCATAACACTCCCGCCCACCTGGACCCAGAACCACCAAGGCATCCTGGAGCTCTCAGAAGTAAAGCACAGACTGCTATCACTCTCCCGCCCACCTGAACCCAGACCCAGCAGTGCATCCTGGCACACTCAGAAGTAAAGCACAGACTGCTATCACACTCCAGTCCACCTGAACCCAGACCCACCAGGGCATCCTGATGCACTCAGAAGTAAAGTACAGTCTTCTATCACACTCCCTCCCACCTGAACCCAGTCCCAGAAAGCCATCCTGGAGCACTCAGAAGTAAAGCAGAGACTGCTATCACACTCCCGCCCACCTGAACTCAGACCCACCAGGGCATCCTGGAGCACTCAGAAGTAAAGCACAGACTGATATCACACTCCCTTCCACCTGAACCCAGACCAACCAGGGCATACTGGAGCACTCAGAAGTAAAGCAGAGACTGCCATCACACTGCCACCGACCTGAACCCAGTCCCAGCAAGGCATCCTGGAGCACTCAGAAGTAAAGCACAGACGGCTATCACACTTCCGCCCACCTGAACCCAGACTCCCCAGGGCATCCTGGAGCACTCAGAAGTAAAGCAGAGACTGCTATCACACTCCCGCCCACCTGAACCCAGTCCCAGCAACACATCCTGGAGCACCCAGAGGTAAAGCACAGACTGCCATCACACTCCTGCCAGACCCACCAGGGTATCCTGGAGCACTCAGAAGTAAACCAGAGACTGCTATCACACTCCCGCTGACCTGAACCCAGTCCCAGCAAGGCATCCTGGAGCACTCAGAAGTAAAGCGCAGACTGCTATCACACTTCCGCCCACCTGAACCCAGACCCACCAGGGCATCCTGGAGCACTCAGAAGTAAAACACAGACTGCTATCACACTCCCGTCCACCTGAACCCAGTCCCAGCAAGGCATCCTGGAACACTCAGAAGTAAAGCAGAGACTGCTATCACACTCCCTCCCACCTGAACCCAGTCTCAGCAAGGCATCCTGGAGCACTCAGAAGTAAAGCACAGACTGCTATCACACTACCCCCCACCTGAACCCAGACTCACAAGGGCATCCTGAAGTACTCAGAAGTAAAACAGGGATTGCTATCGCACTCCCACCCACCTGAACCCAGTCACAGCAAGGCATCCTGGAGCACTCAGAAGTAAAGCAGAGACTGCTATCACACTCCCTCCCACCTGAACCCAGTCCCAGCAGGAGATCCTGGAGCACTCAGAAGTAAAGCAGAGACTGCTATCACACTCCCACCCGCCTGAACCCAGACCCACTAGGGCATCCCGGAGCACTCAGCAGGAAAGCACAGACTGCTATCACACTCCCTCCCACCTGAACCCAGTCCCAGCAAGGCATCCTGGAGCACTCAGAAGTAAAGCAGAGACTGCCATCACACTCCCTCCCACCTGAACCCAGACTCACCAGGGCGCCCTGGAGCATTCATAAGTAAAGCAGAGGCTGCTATCACACTTCCGCCCACCTGAACCCAGACCCACCAGGGCATCCTGGAGCACTCAGAAGTAAAGCAGAGATTGTTATCACACTCCCACCCACCTGAACCCAGTCCCAGCAAGGCATCCTGGAACACTCAGAAGTAAAGCAGAGACTGCTATCACACTCCCCCACACCTGAATCCAGTCCCAGCAACGCATCCTGGAACACTCAGAAGTAAAGCAGAGACTGCTATCACACTCCCTCCCACCTGAACCCAGTCCCAGCAAGGCATCCTGTAGCACTCAGAAGTAAAGCAGAGGCTGCTATCACACTCCCTCCGACCTGAACCCAGACTCACCAGGGCGCCCTGGAGCACTCAGAAGTAAAGCAGAGACTTCTATCACACTCCCTCACACCTGAAGCCAGTCCCAGCAATGCATCCTGGAACACTCAGAAGTAAAGCAGAGACTCCTATAACACTCCCGCCCACCTGAACCCAGACTCACGAGGGCATCCTGGAGCACCCAGAGGTAAAGCAGAGACTGCTATCACACTCCCGCCCACTTGAACCCAGTCTCAGCAAGGCATCCTGGAACACTCAGAAGTAAAGCAGAGATTGCTATCATACTCCCGCCCACCTGAACCCAGTCCCAGCAAGGCATCCTGGAGCATTCAGAAGTAAAGCAGAGACTGCTATCACACTCCTGCCCACCTGAACCCAGTCCCAGCAAGGCATCCTGGAGCACTCAGAGGTAAAGCACAGACGGCTATCACACTCCCGCCCACCTGAACCCAGACCCACTAGGGCATCCTGGAGCACTCAGAGGTAAAGCAGAGACTGCCATCACACTCCCGCCCACCTGAACCCAGTCCCAGCAAGGCATCCTGGAACACTCAGAAGTAAAGCACAGACTGCCATCACACTCCCGTCCATCTGAACACAGACCCACCAGGGCATTCTGGAGCACTCAGAAGTAAAGCACAGACTGATATCACACTCCCTCCCACCTGAACCCAGACCCACCAGGGCATCCTGGAACACTCAGAAGTAAAGCAGAGATTGCTATCATACTCCCGCCCACCTGAACCCAGTCCCAGCAAGGCATCCTGGAGCATTCAGAAGTAAAGCAGAGACTGCTATCACACTCCTGCCCACCTGAACCCAGTCCCAGCAAGGCATCCTGGAGCACTCAGAAGTAAAGCACAGATGGCTATCACACTCCCGCCCACCTGAACCCAGACCCACCAGGGCATCCTAGAGCACTCAGAAGTAAAGCAGAGACTGCCATCACACTCCCGCACACCTGAACCCAGTCCCAGCAAGGCATCCTGGAACACTCAGAAGTAAAGCACAGACTGCCTTCACACTCCGGTCCATCTGAACCCAGACCCACCAGGGCATTCTGGAGCACTCAGAAGTAAAGCACAGACTGATATCACATTCCCTCCCACCTAATCCCAGACCCACCAGGGCATCCTGGAGCACTCAGAAGTAAAGCAGAGACTGCCATCACACTCCCGCCCACCTGAACCCAGTCCCAGCAAGGCATCCTGGAACACTCAGAAGTAAAGCACAGACTGCCATCACACTCCCGTCCATCTGAACACAGACCCACCAGGGCATTCTGGAGCACTCAGAAGTAAAGCACAGACTGATATCACACTCCCTCCCACCTGAACCCAGACCCACCAGGGCATCCTGGAACACTCAGAAGTAAAGCAGAGATTGCTATCATACTCCCGCCCACCTGAACCCAGTCCCAGCAAGGCATCCTGGAGCATTCAGAAGTAAAGCAGAGACTGCTATCACACTCCTGCCCACCTGAACCCAGTCCCAGCAAGGCATCCTGGAGCACTCAGAAGTAAAGCACAGACGGCTATCACACTCCCGCCCACCTGAACTCAGACCCACCAGGGCTTCCTGGGGCACTCAGAAGTAAAGCAGAGACTGCCATCACACTCCCGCACACCTGAACCCAGTCCCAGCAAGGCATCCTGGAACACTCAGAAGTAAAGCACAGACTGCCTTCACACTCCCGTCCATCTGAACCCAGACCCACCAGGGCAACCCTGGAGCACTCAGAAGTAAAGCACAGACTGCTATCACACTCCCGTCCACCTGGACCCAGACCCACCAGGGCATCCTGGAGCACTCATTAGTAAAGCACAGACTGCTATCACACTTCTGCCCACCGGTACCCAGACCCACCAGGGCATTCAGTAAAGCACAGACTGCCATCACAGTCCCGTCCACCTGAACCCAGCCCCAGCAGGGCATCCTGGAGCATTCAGAAGTAAAGCACAGACTGCTATCACACTCCTGCCCACCTGAACATAGACTCAGCAGGACATCCTGGAGCACTCAGAAGTAAGGCACAGACTGCCATCATACTCCCGCCCACCTGAACCCAGACCCACCAGGGCATCCTGGAGCACTCAGAAGTAAAGCACAGACTGCAATCACACTCCAGCCCAAATGAACCCAGTCCCAGCAAGGCATCCTGGAGCACTCAGAAATAAAGCACAGACTGCTATTGCACTCCCTCCCACCTGAACCCAGACCCACCGGGGCATCCTGGAGCACTCAGAAGTAAAGCAGAGGCTGCTATCACACTCCTGCCCGCCTGAACCCAGACCCACCAGGACATCCTGGAGCACTCATAAGTAAAGCACAGACTGATATCACACTCCCTCCCACCTGAACCCAGACCCACCAGGGCATCCTGGAGCACTCAGAAATAAAGCACAGACTGCTATCAAACTCCCGCCCACCTGAACCCAGTCCCAGCAGGGCATCCTGGAGAACTCAGAAGTAAAGCACATACTGCTATCACACTCCCGCCCACGTGAACCCAGTCCCAGCAACGCATCCTGGAGCACTCAGAAGTAAAGCACAGACTGCCATCACACTCCTGCCCACCTGAACATAGACTCAGCAGGACATCCTGGAGCACTCAGAAGTAAAGCACAGACTGCCATCACACTCCTGCCCACCTGAACCCAGACCCACCAGGGTATCCTGGAGCACTCAGAGGTAAAGCACAGCATGCTATCACACGCCCGGCCACCTGAACCCAGACCCACCAGGACTTCCTGTAGCACTCAGAAGTAAAGCACAGACTGCTATCACACTCCCGTCCATCTGAACCCAGACCCACCAGGGCATCCTGGAGCACTCAGAAGTAAAGCACAGACTGCTATCACACTCCCATCCACTTGAACCCAGACCCATCAGGTCATCCTGGAGCACTCAGAAGTAAATCACAGACTGCTATCACACTCCCTCCCACCTAAATCCAGTCCCAGCAAGGCTTCCTGGAGCACTCTGAAGTAAAGCAGAGACTGCTATCACACTCCCGCCCTCCTGAACCAGCTCCAGCAAGGCATCCTGGAGCACTCAGAAGTAAAGCAGAGATTTCTATCACACTCCCGCCCACCTGAACCCCAAACCAGTAGGGCATCCTGGAGCACTCAGAAGTAAAACAGAGATTTCTATCACACTCCAACCCACCTGAACCCAGTCCCAGCAAGGAATCCTGGAACACTCAGAAGTAAAGCACAGACTGCTATCACACTCCTGCCAACCTGAACCCAGACCCACCAGGACCTCCTGGAGCACTCAGAAGTAAAGAACAGACTGCTATAACACTCCCGCCTACCCGAACCCAGTCCCAGCAGGGCATCCTGGAGCACTCAGACGTAAAGCACAGACTGCTATCACACTCCCTCCCACCTGAACCCAGTCCCACCAAGGCATCCTGAAGCACTCATTAGTAAAGCACAGACTGCTATCACACTACTGCCCACCGGTACCCAGACCCACCAGGGCATCCAGTAAAGCACAGACTGCCATCACAGTCCCGTCCACCTGAACCCAGACCCACCCGGTAATCCTGGAGCACTCAGAAGTAAAGCACAGAATGCTATCACACTCCCGCCCACCTGATCCCAGTCCCAGCAATGCATCCTGGAGCACTCAGAAGTAAAGCACAGACTGACATCACTCTGCCGCCTAACTGAACCCAGTGCCAGAAAGGCATCCTGGAGCACTCAGAAGTAAAGCAGAGTCTGCCATCAGATTCCAGCCCACCTGAACCCAGACTCACCAGGGCGACCTGGAGCATTCAGAAGTAAAGCACAGACTGCCATCAGACTGCCGCCCACCTGAACCCAGGCTCACCAGGGCGTCCTGGAGCACTCAGAAGTAAAGCACAGACTGCCATCACACTCCCACACACCTGAACCGAGTCCCAGCAAGGCATCCTGGAGCACTCAGAAGTAAAGCACAGACTGATATCACACTGTCGCATACCTGAACCCAGTGCCAGAAAGGCATCCTGGAGCACTCAGAAGTAAGGCAGTCTGCCATCAGACTCCTGCCCACCTGAACCCAGACTCACCAGGGCGTCCTGGAGCACTCAAAAGTAAAGCACAGACTGCCATCAGACTCCCACCCACCTGAACCCATACTCACCAGGGCGTCCTGGAGCACTCAGAAGTAAAGCACAGACTGCCTTCACACTCCCGCCCAAATGAACCCAGTCCCAGCAAGGCATCCTGGAGCACTCAGAAATAAAGCACAGACTGCTATTACACTCCCGCCTACCTTAACCCAGACCCACCAGGATTTCCTGTAGCACTCAGAAGTAAAGCACAGACTGCTATCACACTCACATCCACTTGAACCCAGACCCACCAGGTCATCCTGGAGCACTCGGAAGTAAAGCACAGACTGCTATCACACTCCCTCCCACCTAAATCCAGTCCCAGCAAGGCTTCCTGGAGCACTCTGAAGTAAAGCTGAGACTGCTAACACACTCCCGCCTTCCTGAACCCAGTCCAAGCAAGGCATCCTGGAGCACTCAGAAGTAAAGCAGAGATTTCTATCACACTCCCGCCCACCAGAACCCAGAACCAGTATGGCATCCTGGAGCACTCAGAAGTAAAACAGAGATTGCTATCACACTCCAACCGACCTGAACTCAGTCCCAGCAAGGAATCCTGGAGCACTCAGAAGTAAAGCACAGACTGCTATCACACTCCCTCCCACCTAAATCCAGTCCCAGCGAGGCATCCTGGATCACTCAGAAGTAAAGCAGAGACTGACATCAGACTCCCGCCCACCTAAACCCAGACTCACCAGGGCGTCCTGGAGCACTCAGAAGTAAAGCACAGACTGCCATCAGACTCCCACCCACATCAACCCAGACTCATCAGGGCGTCCTGGAGCACTCAGAAGCAAAGCACAGACTGCCGTCTCACTCCCGCCCACCTGAACCCAGTCCCAGCAAGGCATCCTGGAGCACTCAGAAGTAAAGCACAGACTGCTATCACACTCCCGCCCACCTGAACCCAGTCCCAGCAGGGCATCCTGGAGAACTCAGAAGAAAAGCACATACTGCTATCACACTCCCGACCACGTGAACCCAGTCCCAGCAACACATCCTGGAGCACTCAGAAGTAAAGCACAGACTGCCATCAGACTCCCGCCCACCTGAACCCAGACTCCCCAGGGCGTCCTGGAGCACTCAGAAGTAAAGCACAGACTGCCATCAGACTCCCGCCCACCTGAACCCAGACTCACCAGGGCGTCCTGGAGCACTCAGAAGTAAAGCACAGACTGCCATCACACTCCCGCCCACCTGAACCCAGTCCCAGCAAGGCATCCTGGAGCACTCAGACGTAAAGCACAGACTAATATCACACTGCCGCCTACCTGAACCCAGTGCCAGAAAGGCTTCCTGGATCACTGAGAAGTAAAGCAGAGACTGACATCAGACTCCCGCCCACCTGAACCCAGACTCACCAGGGCGCCCTGGAGCACTCGGAAGTAAAGCACAGACTGCCATCAGAAACCCACCCACCTGAACCCAGACTCACCAGGGCGTCCTGGAGCACTCAGAAGCAAAGCACAGACTGCCATCTCACTCCCGCCCACCTGCACCCAGTCCTAGCAAGGCATCCTGGAGCACTCAGAAATAAAGCACAGACTGATATCACACTCCCTCCCACCTGAACCCAGACCCACCAGGGCTTCCTGGAGCACTCAGAAATAAAGCACAGACTGCTATCACACTCCCGCCCACCTGAACCCAGACCACCAGGACATCCTGGAGCACTCATAAGTCAAGCACAGACAGATATCACACTCCCTCCCACCTGAACCCAGACCCACCAGGGCATCCTGGAGCACTCAGAAATAAAGCACAGACTGCTATCACACTCCCGCCCACCTGAACCCAGTCCCAGCAGGGCATCCTGGAGACCTCAGAAGTAAAGCACATACTGCTATCACACTCCTGCCCACGTGAACCCAGTCCCAGCAACGCATCCTGGAGCACTCAGAAGTAAAGCACAGACTGCCATCACACTCCTGCCCACCTGAACATAGACTCAGCAGGACATCCTGGAGCACTCAGAAGTAAAGCACAGACTGCCATCACACTCCCACACACCTGAACCGAGTCCCAGCAAGGCATCCTGGAGCACTCAGAAGTAAAGCACAGACTGATATCACACTGCCGCATACCTGAACCCAGTGCCAGAAAGGCAACCTGGAGCACTCAGAAGTAAAGCAGAGACTGCCATCAGACTCCTGCCCACCTGAACCCAGACTCACCAGGGCGTCCTGGAGCACTCAAAAGTAAAGCACAGACTGCCATCAGACTCCCACCCACCTGAACCCAGACTCACCAGGGCGTCCTGGAGCACTCAGAAGTAAAGCACAGACTGCCATCACACTCCCGCCCAAATGAACCCAGTCCTAGCAAGGCATCCTGGAGCACTCAGAAATAAAGCACAGACTGCTATTACACTCCCGCCTACCTTAACCAAGACCCACCAGGATTTCCTGTAGCACTCAGAAGTAAAGCACAGACTGCTATCACACTCCCATCCACTTGAACCCAGACCCACCAGGTCATCCTGGAGCACTCGGAAGTAAAGCACAGACTGCTATCACACTCCCTCCCACCTAAATCCAGTCCCAGCAAGGCTTCCTGGAGCACTCTGAAGTAAAGCTGAGACTGCTAACACACTCCCGCCCTCCTGAACCCAGTCCAAGCAAGGCATCCTGGAGCACTCAGAAGTAAAGCAGAGATTTCTATCACACTCCCGCCCACCTGAACCCAGAACCAGTAGGGCATCCTGGAGCACTCAGAAGTAAAACAGAGATTGCTATCACACTCCAACCCACCTGAACTCAGTCCCAGCAAGGAATCCTGGAGCACTCAGAAGTAAAGCACATACTGCTATCACACTCCTGCCAACCTGAACCCAGACCCACCAGGACCTCCTGGAGCACTCGGAAGTAAAGCACAGACTGCTATCACACTCCCTCCCACCTAAATCCAGTCCCAGCAAGGCATCCTGGATCACTCAGAAGTAAAGCAGAGACTGACATCAGACTCCCGCCCACCTGAACCCAGACTCACCAGGGCGTCCTGGAGCACTCAGAAGTAAAGCACAGACTGCCATCAGACTCCCACCCACATGAACCCAGACTCATCAGGGAGTCCTGGAGCACTCAGAAGCAAAGCACAGACTGCCGTCTCACTCCCGCCCACCTGAACCCAGTCCCAGCAAGGCATCCTGGAGCACTCAGAAGTAAAGCACAGACTGCTATCACACTCCCGCCCACCTGAACCCAGTCCCAGCAGGGCATCCTGGAGAACTCAGAAGAAAAGCACATACTGCTATCACACTCCCGACCACGTGAACCCAGTCCCAGCAACACATCCTGGAGCACTCAGAAGTAAAGCACAGACTGCCATCAGACTCCCGCCCACCTGAACCCAGACTCCCCAGGGCGTCCTGGAGCACTCAGAAGTAAAGCACAGACTGCCATCAGACTCCCGCCCACCTGAACCCAGACTCACCAGGGCGTCCTGGAGCACTCAGAAGTAAAGCACAGACTGCCATCACACTCCCGCCCACCTGAACCCAGTCCCAGCAAGGCATCCTGGAGCAGTTAGACGTAAACCACAGACTAATATCACACTGCCGCCTACCTGAACCCAGTGCCAGAAAGGCATCCTGGATCACTGAGAAGTAAAGCAGAGACTGACATCAGACTCCCGCCCACCTGAACCCAGACTCACCAGGGCGTCCTGGAGCACTCGGAAGTAAAGCACAGACTGCCATCAGCCTCCCACCCACCTGAACCCAGACACACCAGGGCGTCCTGGAGCACTCAGAAGCAAAGCACAGACTGCCATCTCACTCCCACCCACCTGCACCCAGTCCTAGCAAGGCATCCTGGAGCACTCAGAAATAAAGCACAGACTGATATCACACTCCCTCCCACCTGAACCCAGACCCACCAGGGCTTCCTGGAGCACTCAGAAATAAAGCACAGACTGCTATCACACTCCCGCCCACCTGAACCCAGACCACCAGGACATCCTGGAGCACTCATAAGTCAAGCACAGACAGATATCACACTCCCTCCCACCTGAACCCAGACCCACCAGGGCATCCTGGAGCACTCAGAAATAAAGCACAGACTGCTATCACACTCCCCCCCACCTGAACCCAGTCCCAGCAGGGCATCCTGGAGACCTCAGAAGTAAAGCACATACTGTTATCACACTCCCGCCCACGTGAACCCAGTCCCGGCAACGCATCCTGGAGCACTCAGATGTAAAGCACAGACTGCCATCACACTCCTGCCCACCTGAACATAGACTCAGCAGGACATCCTGGAGCACTCAGAAGTAAAGCACAGACTGCCATCACACTCCTGCCCACCTGAACCCAGACCCACCAGGGTATGCTGGAGCACTCAGAAGTAAAGCACAGCCTGCTATGACACGCCCCCCACCTGAACCCAGACCCACCAGGACTTCCTCTAGCACTCAGAAGTAAAGCACAGACTGCTATCACACTCCCGTCCATCTGAACCCAGACACACCAGGGCATCCTGGAGCACTCAGAAGTAAAGCACAGACTGCTATCACACTCCCATCCACTTGAACCCAGACCCACCAGGTCATCCTGGAGCACTCAGAAGTAAAGCACAGACTGCTATCACACTCCCTCCCACCTAAATCCAGTCCCAGCAAGGCTTCCTGGAGCACTCTGAAGTAAAGCAGAGACTGCTATCACACTCCCGCCCTCCTGAACCCAGTCCCAGCAAGGCATCCTGGAGCACTCAGAAGTAAAGCAGAGATTTTTATCACACTCCCGCCCACCTTAACCCAGAACCAGTAGGGCATCCTGGAGCACTCAGAAGTAAAACAGAGATTGCTATCACACTCCAACCCACCTGAACCCAGTCCCAGCAAGGAATCCTCGAGCACTCAGAAGTAAAGCACAGACTGCTATCACACTCCTGCCAACCTGAACCCAGACCCACCAGGACTTCCTGGAGCACTCAGAAGTAAAGAACAGACTGCTCTCACACTCCCGCCCACCCGAACCCATTCCCAGCAGGGCATCCGGGAGCACTCAGAGGTAAAGCACAGACTGCTATCACACTCCCTCCCACCTGAACCCAGTCCCACCAAGGCATCCTGAAGCACTCATAAGTAAAGCACAGACTGCTATCACACTACTGTCCACCGGTACCCAGGCCCACCAGGGCATCCAGTAAAGCACAGACTGCCATCAAAGTCCCGTCTACCTGAACCCAGCCCCAGCAGGGCATCCTGGAGCACTCAGAAGTAAAGCACAGACTGCTATCACACTACTGCCCACCGGTACCCAGGCCCACCAGGGCATCCAGTAAAGCACAGACTGCCATCAGACTCCCACCCACATGAACCCAGACTCACCAGGGCGTCCTGTAGCTCTCAGAAGCAAAGCACAGACTGCCATCTCACTCCCGCCCACCTGAACCCAGTCCCAGCAAGGCATCCTGGAGCACTCAGAAGTAAAGCACAGACTGCTATCACACTCCCGCCCACCTGAACCCAGTTCCAGCAGGGCATCCTGGAGAACTCAGAAGAAAAGCACATACTGCTATCACACTCCTGACCACGTGAACCCAGTCCCAGCAACGCATCCTGGAGCACTCAGAAGTAAAGCACAGACTGCCATCAGAATCCCGCCCACCTGAACCCAGACTCACCAGGGCGTCCTGGAGACCTCAGAAGTAAAGCACAGACTGGCATCAGACTCCCGCCCACCTGAACCCAGACTCAATAGGGCGTCCTGGAGCACTCAGAAGTAAAGCACAGACTGCCATCACACTCCCGCCCACCTGAACCCAGTCCCAGCAAGGCATCCTGGAGCACTCAGACGTAAAGCACAGACTGATATCACACTGCCGCCTACCTGAACCCAGTGCCAGAAAGGCATCCTGGATCACTCAGAAGTAAAGCAGAGACTGACATCAGACTCCCGCCCACCTGACCCCAGACTCACCAGGGCGTCCTGGAGCACTCAGAAGTAAAGCACAGACTGCCATCAGACTCCCACCCACCTGAACCCAGACTCACCAGGGCGTCCTGGAGCACTCAGAAGCAAAGCACAGACTGCCATCTCACTCCCGCCCACCTGAACCCAGTCCCAGCAAGGCATCCTGGAGCACTCAGAAATAAAGCACAGACTGCTATTACACTCCCTCCCACCTGAACCCAGACCCACCAGGGCATCCTGGAGCACTCTTAAGTAAAGCACAGACTGATATCAAACTCCCTCCCACCTGAACCCAGACACACCAGGGCATCCTGGAGCACTCAGAAATAAATAAAGCACAGACTGCTATCACACTCCCGCCCACCTGCACACAGACCACCAGGACATCCTGGAGCACTCATAAGTGAAGCACAGACTGATATCACACTCCCTCCCACATGAACCCAGTCCCAGCAAGGCATCCTGGAGCACTCAGAAGTAAAGCACAGACTGCCATCACACTCCCGCCTACCTGAACCCAGTCCCAGCAAGGCATCCTGGAGCACTCAGAAGTAAAGCACAGACAGACATCAGACTCCTGCCCACCTGAACCCAGACCCACCAGGGCATCCTGGAGCACTCAGAAATAAAGCACAGACTGCTATCACACTCCCGGCCACCTGAACCCAGACCCACCAGGGCATCCTGGAGCATTCAGAAGTAAAGCACAGACAGCCATCAGACTCCCGCCCACCTGAACCCAGACTCACGGGGGCGTCCTGGAGCACTCAGAAGTAAAGCACAGACTGCCATCACACTCCCGCCTACCTGAACCCAGTCCCAGCAAGGCATCCTGGAGCACTCAGAAGTAAAGCACAGAGTGCCATCAGACTCCTGCCCACCTGAACCCAGACTCACCAGGGCGTCCTGGAGCACTTAGAAGTAAAGCACAGACTGCCATCAGACTCCCACCCACCTGAACCCAGACTCACCAGGGCGTCCGGGAGCACTCAGAAGGAAAGCACAGACTCCCATCACACTCCCGCCCAAATGAACCCAGTCCCAGCAAGGCATCCTGGAGCACTCAGAAATAAAGCACAGACTGCTATTACACTCCCTCCCACCTGAACCCAGACCCACCAGGGCATCCTGGAGCACTCAGAAGTAAAGCAGAGGCTGCTATCACACTCCCTCCCACCTGAACCCAGACCCACCAGGACTTCCTGTAGCACTCAGAAATAAAGCACAGACTGCTATCACACTCCCGTCCCTCTGAACCCCGACCCACCAAGGCATCCTGGAGCACTCAGAAGTAAAGCACAGACTGCTATCACACTCCCATCCACTTGAACCCAGACCCACCAGGTCATCCTGGAGCACTCAGAAGTAAAGCACAGACTGCTAGCACACTCCCTCCCACCTAAATCCAGTCCCAGCAAGGCTTCCTGGAGCACTCTGAAGTAAAGCTGAGACTGCTATCACACTCCCGCCCTCCTGAACCCAGTCCCAGCAAGTTATCCTGGAGCACTCAGAAGTAAAGCAGAGATTTCTATCACACTCCCGTCCACCTGAACCCAGAACCAGTAGTGCATCCTGGAGAACTCAGAAGTAAAACAGAGATTGCTATCACACTCCAACCCACCTGAACCCAGTCCCAGCAAGGAATCCTGGAGCACTCGGAAGTAAAGCACAGACTGCTATCACACTCATGCCAACCTGAACCCAGACCCACCAGGACCTCCTGGAGCACTCAGAAGTAAAGAACAGACTGCTATCACACTCCCGCCCACCCGACCCCAGTCCCAGCGGGGCATCCTGGAGCACTCAGAAGTAAAGCACAGACTGCTATCACACTACTGCCCACCGGTACCCAGACCCACCAGGGCATCCAGTAAAGCACAGACTGCCATCACAGTCCCGTCCACCTGAACCCAGCCCCAGCAGGGCATCCTGGAGCACTCAAAAGTAAAGCAGAGACTGCCATCAGACTCCTGCCCACCTGAACCCAGACTCACCAAGGCGTCCTGGAGCACTCAGAAGTAAAGCACAGACTGCCATCACACTCCCGCCCAAATGAACCCAGTCCCAGCAAGGCATCCTGGAGCACTCAGAAATAAAGCACAGACTGCTATTACACTCCCTCCCACCTGAACCCAGACCCACCAGGGCATCCTGGTGCACTCAGAAGTAAAGCAGAGGCTGCTATCACACTCCCGCCCACCTGAACCCAGACCCACCAGGACTTCCTGTAGCACTTAGAAGTAAAGCACAGACTGCTATCACACTCCCGTCCATCTGAACCCAGACCCACCAGGGCATCCTGGAGCACTCAGAAGTAAAGCACAGACTGCTATCACACTCCCATCCACTTGAACCCAGACCCACCAGGTCATCCTGGAGCACTCAGAAGTAAAGAACAGACTGCTATCACACTCCCTCCCACCTAAATCCAGTCCCAGCAAGGATTCCTGGAGCACTCTGAAGTTAAGCTGAGACTGCTATCACACTCCCGCCCTCCTGAACCCAGTCCCAGCAAGGCATCCTGGAGCACTCAGAAGTAAAGCAGAGATTACTATCACACTCCTGCCCACCTGAACCCAGAACCAGTAGGGCATCCTGTAGCACTCAGAAGTAAAACAGAGATTGCTATCACACTCCAACCCACCTGAATCCAGTCCTAGCAAGGAATCCTGGAGCACTCAGAAGTAAAGAACAGACTGCTATCACACTCCCGCCCACCCGAACCCAGTCCCAGCAGGGCATCCTGGAGCACTCAGAAGTAAAGCACAGACTGCTATCACACTCCCTCCCACCCGAACCCAGTCCCAGCAAGGCATCCTGAAGCACTCATAAGTAAAGCACAGACTGCTATCACACTACTGCCCACCGGTACCCAGACCCACCAGGGCATCCAGTAAAGCACAGACTGCCATCACAGTCCCGTCCACCTGAACCCAGCCCCAGCAGGGCATCCTGGAGCACTCAGAAGTAAAGCACAGACTGCTATCACACTCTCGGCCACCTGAAACCAGACCCACCCGGTAATCTTGGAGCACTCAGAAGTAAAGCACAGAATGCTATCACACTCCCGCCCACCTGATCCCAGTCCCAGCAATGCATCCTGGAGAACTCAGAAGTAAAGCACAGACTGATATCACACTGCCGCCTAACTGAACCCAGTGCCAGAAAGGCATCCTGGAGCACTCAGAAGTAAAGCAGAGACTGGCATCAGATTCCCGCCCACCTGAACCCAGATTCACCAGGGCGTCCTGGAGCATTCAGAAGTAAAGCACAGACTGCCATCAGACTCCCGCCCACCTGAACTCAGACTCACCAGAACGCCCTGGAGCACTCAGAAGTAAAGCACAGACTGCCATCACACTCCCGCCCACCTGAACCCAGACTCAGCAGGACATCCTGGAGCACTCAGAAGTAAAGCACAGACTGCCATCACACTCCCGCCCCCCTGAACCCAGACCCACCAGGGCTTCCTGTAGCACTCAGAAGTAAAGCATAGACTGCTATCACACTCCCGTCCATCTGAACCCAGACCCACCAGGGCATCCTGGAGCACTCAGAAGTAAAGCACAGACTGCTATCACACTCCCGTCCACCTGAACCCAGACCCAGCAGTTCATCCTGGAGCACTCAGAAGTAAAGTACAGACTGCTATCACACTCCCGTCCACCTGAAACCAGACCCAGCAGTTCACCCTGGAGCACTCAGAAGTAAAGTACAGACTGCTATCACACTCCCGTCCACCTGAACCCAGACCCACCAGGGCATCCTGGAGCACTCAGAAGTAAAGCACAGACTGCCATCACACTCCCGCCTACCTGAACCCAGTCCCAGCAAGGCATCCTGGAGCACTCAGAAGTAAAGCACAGACTGCCATCAGACTCCTGCCCACCTGAACCCAGACCCACCAGGGCATCCTGGAGCACTCAGAAATAAAGCACAGACTGCTATCACACTCCCGGCCACCTGAACCCAGACCCACCAGGGCATCCTGGAGCATTCAGAAGTAAAGCACAGACAGCCATCAGACTCCCGCCCACCTGAACCCAGACTCACGGGGGCGTCCTGGAGCACTCAGAAGTAAAGCACAGACTGCCATCACACTCCCGCCTACCTGAACCCAGTCCCAGCAAGGCATCCTGGAGCACTCAGAAGTAAAGCACAGACTGCCATCAGACTCCTGCCCACCTGAACCCAGACTCACCAGGGCGTCCTGGAGCACTTAGAAGTAAAGCACAGACTGCCATCAGACTCCCACCCACCTGAACCCAGACTCACCAGGGCGTCCGGGAGCACTCAGAAGTAAAGCACAGACTCCCATCACACTCCCGCCCAAATGAACCCAGTCCCAGCAAGGCATCCTGGAGCACTCAGAAATAAAGCACAGACTGCTATTACACTCCCTCCCACCTGAACCCAGACCCACCAGGGCATCCTGGAGCACTCAGAAGTAAAGCAGAGGCTGCTATCACACTCCCTCCCACCTGAACCCAGACCCACCAGGACTTCCTGTAGCACTCAGAAATAAAGCACAGACTGCCATCAGACTCCCACCCACCTGAACCCAGACTCACCAGGGCGTCCGGGAGCACTCAGAAGTAAAGCACAGACTCCCATCACACTCCCGCCCAAATGAACCCAGTCCCAGCAAGGCACCCTGGAGCACTCAGAAGTAAAGCACAGACTGCTATCACACTCCCATCCACTTGAACCCAGACCCACCAGGTCATCCTGGAGCACTCAGAAGTAAAGCACAGACTGCTAGCACACTCCCTCCCACCTAAATCCAGTCCCAGCAAGGCTTCCTGGAGCACTCTGAAGTAAAGCTGAGACTGCTATCACACTCCCGCCCTCCTGAACCCAGTCCCAGCAAGGCATCCTAGAGCACTCAGAAGTAAAGCAGGGATTTCTATCACACTTCCGTCCACCTGAACCCAGAACCAGTAGTGCATCCTGGAGAACTCAGAAGTAAAACAGAGATTGCTATCACACTCCACCCACCTGAACCCAGTCCCAGCAAGGAATCCTGGAGCACTCGGAAGTAAAGCACAGACTGCTATCACACTCATGCCAACCTGAACCCAGACCCACCAGGACCTCCTGGAGCACTCAGAAGTAAAGAACAGACTGCTATCACACTCCCGCCCACCCGACCCCAGTCCCAGCAGGGCATCCTGGAGCACTCAGAAGTAAAGCACAGACTGCTATCACACTACTGCCCACCGGTACCCAGACCCACCAGGGCATCCAGTAAAGCACAGACTGCCATCACAGTCCCGTCCACCTGAACCCAGCCCCAGCAGGGCATCCTAGAGCACTCAGAAGTAAAGCAGAGACTGCCATCAGACTCCTGCCCACCTGAACCCAGACTCACCAAGGCGTCCTGGAGCACTCAGAAGTAAAGCACAGACTGCCATCACACTCCCGCCCAAATGAACCCAGTCCCAGCAAGGCATCCTGGAGCACTCAGAAATAAAGCACAGACTGCTATTACACTCCCTCCCACCTGAACCCAGACCCACCAGGGCATCCTGGTGCACTCAGAAGTAAAGCAGAGGCTGCTATCACACTCCCGCCCACCTGAACCCAGACCCACCAGGACTTCCTGTAGCACTCAGAAGTAAAGCACAGACTGCTATCACACTCCCGTCCATCTGAACCCAGACCCACCAGGGCATCCTGGAGCACTCAGAAGTAAAGCACAGACTGCTATCACACTCCCATCCACTTGAACCCAGACCCACCAGGTCATCCTGGAGCACTCAGAAGTAAAGAACAGACTGCTATCACACTCCCTCCCACCTAAATCCAGTCCCAGCAAGGATTCCTGGAGCACTCTGAAGTAAAGCTGAGACTGCTATCACACTCCCGCCCTCCTGAACCCAGTCCCAGCAAGGCATCCTGGAGCACTCAGAAGTAAAGCAGAGATTTCTATCACACTCCCGCCCACCTGAACCCAGAACCAGTAGGGCATCCTGTAGCACTCAGAAGTAAAACAGAGATTGCTATCACACTCCAACCCACCTGAATCCAGTCCTAGCAAGGAATCCTGGAGCACTCAGAAGTAAAGCACAGACTGCTATCACACTCCTGCCAACCTAAACCCAGACCCACCAGGACCTCCTGGAGCACTCAGAAGTAAAGAACAGACTGCTATCACACTCCCGCCCACCCGAACCCAGTCCCAGCAGGGCATCCTGGAGCACTCAGAAGTAAAGCACAGACTGCTATCACACTCCCTCCCACCCGAACCCAGTCCCAGCAAGGCATCCTGAAGCACTCATAAGTAAAGCACATACTGCTATCACACTATTGCCCACCAGTACCCAGACCCACCAGGGCATCCAGTAAAGCACAGACTGCCATCACAGTCCCGTCCACCTGAACCCAGCCCCAGCAGGGCATCCTGGAGCACTCAGAAGTAAAGCACAGACTGCTATCACACTCTCGGCCACCTGAAACCAGACCCACCCGGTAATCTTGGAGCACTCAGAAGTAAAGCACAGACTGCCATCAGACTCCCACCCACCTGAACCCAGACTCACCAGGGCGTCCGGGAGCACTCAGAAGTAAAGCACAGACTCCCATCACACTCCCGCCCAAATGAACCCAGTCCCAGCAAGGCATCCTGGAGCACTCAGAAATAAAGCACAGACTGCTATTACACTCCCTCCCACCTGAACCCAGACCCACCAGGGCATCCTGGAGCACTCAGAAGTAAAGCAGAGGCTGCTATCACACTCCCTCCCACCTGAACCCAGACCCACCAGGACTTCCTGTAGCACTCAGAAATAAAGCACAGACTGCCATCAGACTCCCACCCACCTGAACCCAGACTCACCAGGGCGTCCGGGAGCACTCAGAAGTAAAGCACAGACTCCCATCACACTCCCGCCCAAATGAACCCAGTCCCAGCAAGGCATCCTGGAGCACTCAGAAGTAAAGCACAGACTGCTATCACACTCCCATCCACTTGAACCCAGACCCACCAGGTCATCCTGGAGCACTCAGAAGTAAAGCACAGACTGCTAGCACACTCCCTCCCACCTAAATCCAGTCCCAGCAAGGCTTCCTGGAGCACTCTGAAGTAAAGCTGAGACTGCTATCACACTCCCGCCCTCCTGAACCCAGTCCCAGCAAGGCATCCTAGAGCACTCAGAAGTAAAGCAGGGATTTCTATCACACTTCCGTCCACCTGAACCCAGAACCAGTAGTGCATCCTGGAGAACTCAGAAGTAAAACAGAGATTGCTATCACACTCCACCCACCTGAACCCAGTCCCAGCAAGGAATCCTGGAGCACTCGGAAGTAAAGCACAGACTGCTATCACACTCATGCCAACCTGAACCCAGACCCACCAGGACCTCCTGGAGCACTCAGAAGTAAAGAACAGACTGCTATCACACTCCCGCCCACCCGACCCCAGTCCCAGCAGGGCATCCTGGAGCACTCAGAAGTAAAGCACAGACTGCTATCACACTACTGCCCACCGGTACCCAGACCCACCAGGGCATCCAGTAAAGCACAGACTGCCATCACAGTCCCGTCCACCTGAACCCAGCCCCAGCAGGGCATCCTGGAGCACTCAGAAGTAAAGCAGAGACTGCCATCAGACTCCTGCCCACCTGAACCCAGACTCACCAAGGCGTCCTGGAGCACTCAGAAGTAAAGCACAGACTGCCATCACACTCCCGCCCAAATGAACCCAGTCCCAGCAAGGCATCCTGGAGCACTCAGAAATAAAGCACAGACTGCTATTACACTCCCTCCCACCTGAACCCAGACCCACCAGGGCATCCTGGTGCACTCAGAAGTAAAGCAGAGGCTGCTATCACACTCCCGCCCACCTGAACCCAGACCCACCAGGACTTCCTGTAGCACTCAGAAGTAAAGCACAGACTGCTATCACACTCCCGTCCATCTGAACCCAGACCCACCAGGGCATCCTGGAGCACTCAGAAGTAAAGCACAGACTGCTATCACACTCCCATCCACTTGAACCCAGACCCACCAGGTCATCCTGGAGCACTCAGAAGTAAAGAACAGACTGCTATCACACTCCCTCCCACCTAAATCCAGTCCCAGCAAGGATTCCTGGAGCACTCTGAAGTAAAGCTGAGACTGCTATCACACTCCCGCCCTCCTGAACCCAGTCCCAGCAAGGCATCCTGGAGCACTCAGAAGTAAAGCAGAGATTTCTATCACACTCCCGCCCACCTGAACCCAGAACCAGTAGGGCATCCTGTAGCACTCAGAAGTAAAACAGAGATTGCTATCACACTCCAACCCACCTGAATCCAGTCCTAGCAAGGAATCCTGGAGCACTCAGAAGTAAAGCACAGACTGCTATCACACTCCTGCCAACCTAAACCCAGACCCACCAGGACCTCCTGGAGCACTCAGAAGTAAAGAACAGACTGCTATCACACTCCCGCCCACCCGAACCCAGTCCCAGCAGGGCATCCTGGAGCACTCAGAAGTAAAGCACAGACTGCTATCACACTCCCTCCCACCCGAACCCAGTCCCAGCAAGGCATCCTGAAGCACTCATAAGTAAAGCAAATACTGCTATCACACTATTGCCCACCAGTACCCAGACCCACCAGGGCATCCAGTAAAGCACAGACTGCCATCACAGTCCCGTCCACCTGAACCCAGCCCCAGCAGGGCATCCTGGAGCACTCAGAAGTAAAGCACAGACTGCTATCACACTCTCGGCCACCTGAAACCAGACCCACCCGGTAATCTTGGAGCACTCAGAAGTAAAGCACAGAATGCTATCACACTCCCGCCCACCTGAACCCAGTGCCAGAAAGGCATCCTGGAGCACTCAGAAGTAAAGCAGAGACTGGCATCAGATTCCCGCCCACCTGAACCCAGATTCACCAGGGCGTCCTGGAGCATTCAGAAGTAAAGCACAGACTGCCATCAGACTCCGGCCCACCTGAACTCAGACTCACCAGAACGCCCTGGAGCACTCAGAAGTAAAGCACAGACTGCCATCACACTCCCGCCCACCTGAACCCAGTGCCAGCAATGCATCCTGGAGCACTCAGAAGTAAAGCACAGACTGATATCACACTGCCGCCTACCTGAACCCAGTTCCAGAAAGGCATCCTGGAGCACTCAGAAGTAAAGCAGAGACTGCCATCAGACTCCTGCCCACCTGAACCCAGACTCACCAGGGAGTCCTGTAGCACTCAGAAGTAAAGCACAGACTGCCATCACACTCCCGCCCAAATGAACCCAGACCCACCAGGGCATCCTGGAGCACTCAGAAGTAAAGCAGAGGCTGCTATCACACTCCTGCCCACCTGAACCCAGACCCACCAGGGCATCCTGGAGCACTCATAAGTAAAGCGCAGACTGATATCACACTCCCTCCCACATGAACCCAGACCAACCAGGGCATCCTGGAGCACTCAGAAATAAAGCACAGACTGCTATCAAACTCCCGCCCACCTGAACCCAGTCCCAGCAGGGCATCCTGGAGAACTCAGAAGTAAAGAACAGACTGCTATCACACTCCCTCCCACCTAAATCCAGTCCCAGCAAGGATTCCTGGAGCACTCTGAAGTAAAGCTGAGACTGCTATCACACTCCCGCCCTCCTGAACCCAGTCCCAGCAAGGCATCCTGGAGCACTCAGAAGTAAAGCAGAGATTTCTATCACACTCCCGCCCACCTGAACCCAGAACCAGTAGGGCATCCTGTAGCACTCAGAAGTAAAACAGAGATTGCTATCACACTCCAACCCACCTGAATCCAGTCCTAGCAAGGAATCCTGGAGCACTCAGAAGTAAAGCACAGACTGCTATCACACTCCTGCCAACCTAAACCCAGACCCACCAGGACCTCCTGGAGCACTCATAAGTAAAGCACAGACTGCCATCACACTCCCGCCCACCTGAACCCAGTGCCAGCAATGCATCCTGGAGCACTCAGAAGTAAAGCACAGACTGATATCACACTGCCGCCTACCTGAACCCAGTTCCAGAAAGGCATCCTGGAGCACTCAGAAGTAAAGCAGAGACTGCCATCAGACTCCTGCCCACCTGAACCCAGACTCACCAGGGAGTCCTGGAGCACTCAGAAGTAAAGCACAGACTGCCATCACACTCCCGCCCAAATGAACCCAGAACCACCAGGGCATCCTGGAGCACTCAGAAGTAAAGCAGAGGCTGCTATCACACTCCTGCCCACCTGAACCCAGAACCAGTAGGGCATCCTGTAGCACTCAGAAGTAAAACAGAGATTGCTTTCACACTCAAACCCACCTGAATCCAGTTCTAGCTAGGAATCCTGGAGCATTCAGAAGTAAAGCACAGACTGCTATCACACTCCTGCCAACCTAAACCCAGACCCACCAGGACCTCCTGGAGCACTCAGAAGTAAAGAACAGACTGCTATCACACTCCCGCCCCCCTGAACCCAGACCCACCAGGGCTTCCTGTAGCACTCTGAAGTAAAGCATAGACTGCTATCACACTCCCGTCCATCTGAACCCAGACCCACCAGGGCATCCTGGAGCACTCAGAAGTAAAGCACAGACTGCTATCACACTCCCGTCCACCTGAACCCAGACCCAGCAGTTCATCCTGGAGCACTCAGAAGTAAAGTACAGACTGCTATCACACTCCCGTCCACCTGAACCCAGACCCACCAGGGCATCCTGGAGCACTCAGAAATAAAGCACAGACTGCCATCACACTCCCGCCCACCTGAACCCAGAACCACCAGCGCCTCCTGGAGCACTCAGAAGTAAATCACAGACTGCTATCACACTCCCTCCCACCTGAACCCAGTCCCAGCAGGGCATCCTGGAGAACTCAGAAGTAAAGCACAGACTGCTAACACACTCCCGCCCACCTGAACCCATACTTACCAGGGCGTCCTGGGGCCCTCAGAAGTAAAGCAGAGGCTGCTATCACACTCGCTCCCACCCGAACTCAGACCCACCAGGGCATCCTGGAGCACTCAGAAGTAAAGCAGAGTCTGCTATCACACTCCCTGCCACCTGAACCCAGTCCCAGCAAGGCATCCTGGAACACTCAGAAGTAAAGAAAAGACTGCTATCACACTCCTGCCACCTGAATCCAGACCGAGCAGGGCATCCTGGAGCACTCAGAAGTAAAGCGGAGACTGCTATCACACTCCCTCCCACCTGAACCCAGTCCCAGCAGGGCATCCTGGAGAACTCAGATGTAAAGCACAGACTGCTATCACACTCCCGTCCACCTGAACCCAGACCCAGTAGGGCATCCTAGAGCACTCAGAACTAAAGCATAGACTGCTATCACACTCCCACCCACTTAAACCCAGTCCTAACAACACATCCTGGAGCACTCCGAAGTAAAGCAGAGACTGCAATCACACTCCCGCCCACCTGAATCCAGACCCACCAGGGCTTCCTGGAGCACTCAGAAGTAAAGCACAGAATGCCATCACACTCCCGCCCACCTGAACCCAGTGCCAGCAATGCATCATAGAGCACTCAGAAATAAAGCACAGACTGATATCACACTGCCGCCTACCTGAACCCAGTTCCAGAAAGGCATCCTGGAGCACTCAGAAGTAAAGCAGAGACTGCCATCAGACTCCTGCCCACCTGAACCCAGACTCACCAAGGCGTCCTGGAGCACTCAGAAGTAAAGCACAGACTGCCATCACACTCCCGCCCAAATGAACCCAGTCCCAGCAAGGCATCCTGGAGCACTCAGAAATAAAGCACAGACTGCTATTACACTCCCTCCCACCTGAACCCAGACCCACCAGGGCATCCTGGTGCACTCAGAAGTAAAGCAGAGGCTGCTATCACACTCCCGCCCACCTGAACCCAGACCCAACAGGACTTCCTATAGCACTCAGAAGTAAAGCACAGACTGCTATCACACTCCCGTCCATCTGAACCCAGACCCACCAGGGCATCCTGGAGCACTCAGAAGTAAAGCACAGACTGCTATCACACTCCCATCCACTTGAACCCAGACCCACCAGGTCATCCTGGAGCACTCAGAAGTAAAGAACAGACTGCTATCACACTCCCTCCCACCTAAATCCAGTCCCAGCAAGGATTCCTGGAGCACTCTGAAGTAAAGCTGAGACTGCTATCACACTCCCGCCCTCCTGAACCCAGTCCCAGCAAGGCATCCTGGAGCACTCAGAAGTAAAGCAGAGATTTCTATCACACTCCCGCCCACCTGAACCCAGAACCAGTAGGGCATCCTGTAGCACTCAGAAGTAAAACAGAGATTGCTATCACACTCCAACCCACCTGAATCCAGTCCTAGCAAGGAATCCTGGAGTACTCAGAAGTAAAACACAGACTGCTATCACACTCCTGCCAACCTAAACCCAGACCCACCAGGACCTCCTGGAGCACTCAGAAGTAAAGAACAGACTGCTATCACACTCCCGCCCACCCGAACCCAGTCCCAGCAGGGCATCCTGGAGCACTCAGAAGTAAAGCACAGACTGCTATCACACTCCCTCCCACCCGAACCCAGTCCCAGCAAGGCATCCTGAAGCACTCATAAGTAAAGCACAGACTGCTATCACACTACTGCCCACCAGTACCCAGACCCACCAGGGCATCCAGTAAAGCACAGACTGCCATCACAGTCCCGTCCACCTGAACCCAGCCCCAGCAGGGCATCCTGGAGCACTCAGAAGTAAAGCACAGACTGCTATCACACTCTCGGCCACCTGAAACCAGACCCACCCGGTAATCTTGGAGCACTCAGAAGTAAAGCACAGAATGCTATCACACTCCCGCCCACCTGATCCCTGTCCCAGCAATGCATCCTGGATCACTCAGAAGTAAAGCACAGACTGATATCACACTGCCGCCTAACTGAACCCAGTGCCAGAAAGGCATCCTGGAGCACTCAGAAGTAAAGCACAGACTGATATCACACTCCCTTCCACCTGAACCCAGACCAACCAGGGCATACTGGAGCACTCAGAAGTAAAGCAGAGACTGCCATCACACTGCCACCGACCTGAACCCAGTCCCAGCAAGGCATCCTGGAGCACTCAGAAGTAAAGCACAGACGGCTATCACACTCCCATCCACCTGAACCCAGACCCACCAGGGCATCCTCGAGCACTCAGACGTAAAGCACAGACTGCCATAACACTCCCGCCCACCTGGACCCAGAACCACCAAGGCATCCTGGAGCTCTCAGAAGTAAAGCACAGACTGCTATCACTCTCCCGCCCACCTGAACCCAGACCCAGCAGTGCATCCTGGCACACTCAGAAGTAAAGCACAGACTGCTATCACACTCCAGTCCACCTGAACCCAGACCCACCAGGGCATCCTGATGCACTCAGAAGTAAAGTACAGTCTTCTATCACACTCCCTCCCACCTGAACCCAGTCCCAGAAAGCCATCCTGGAGCACTCAGAAGTAAAGCAGAGACTGCTATCACACTCCCGCCCACCTGAACTCAGACCCACCAGGGCATCCTGGAGCACTCAGAAGTAAAGCACAGACTGATATCACACTCCCTTCCACCTGAACCCAGACCAACCAGGGCATACTGGAGCACTCAGAAGTAAAGCAGAGACTGCCATCACACTGCCACCGACCTGAACCCAGTCCCAGCAAGGCATCCTGGAGCACTCAGAAGTAAAGCACAGACGGCTATCACACTTCCGCCCACCTGAACCCAGACTCCCCAGGGCATCCTGGAGCACTCAGAAGTAAAGCAGAGACTGCTATCACACTCCCGCCCACCTGAACCCAGTCCCAGCAACACATCCTGGAGCACCCAGAGGTAAAGCACAGACTGCCATCACACTCCTGCCAGACCCACCAGGGTATCCTGGAGCACTCAGAAGTAAACCAGAGACTGCTATCACACTCCCGCTGACCTGAACCCAGTCCCAGCAAGGCATCCTGGAGCACTCAGAAGTAAAGCGCAGACTGCTATCACACTTCCGCCCACCTGAACCCAGACCCACCAGGGCATCCTGGAGCACTCAGAAGTAAAACACAGACTGCTATCACACTCCCGTCCACCTGAACCCAGTCCCAGCAAGGCATCCTGGAACACTCAGAAGTAAAGCAGAGACTGCTATCACACTCCCTCCCACCTGAACCCAGTCTCAGCAAGGCATCCTGGAGCACTCAGAAGTAAAGCACAGACTGCTATCACACTACCCCCCACCTGAACCCAGACTCACAAGGGCATCCTGAAGTACTCAGAAGTAAAACAGGGATTGCTATCGCACTCCCACCCACCTGAACCCAGTCACAGCAAGGCATCCTGGAGCACTCAGAAGTAAAGCAGAGACTGCTATCACACTCCCTCCTACCTGAACCCAGTCCCAGCAGGAGATCCTGGAGCACTCAGAAGTAAAGCAGAGACTGCTATCACACTCCCGCCCGCCTGAACCCAGACCCACTAGGGCATCCCGGAGCACTCAGCAGGAAAGCACAGACTGCTATCACACTCCCTCCCACCTGAACCCAGTCCCAGCAAGGCATCCTGGAGCACTCAGAAGTAAAGCAGAGACTGCCATCACACTCCCTCCCACCTGAACCCAGACTCACCAGGGCGCCCTGGAGCATTCATAAGTAAAGCAGAGGCTGCTATCACACTTCCGCCCACCTGAACCCAGACCCACCAGGGCATCCTGGAGCACTCAGAAGTAAAGCAGAGATTGTTATCACACTCCCACCCACCTGAACCCAGTCCCAGCAAGGCATCCTGGAACACTCAGAAGTAAAGCAGAGACTGCTATCACACTCCCCCACACCTGAATCCAGTCCCAGCAACGCATCCTGGAACACTCAGAAGTAAAGCAGAGACTGCTATCACACTCCCTCCCACCTGAACCCAGTCCCAGCAAGGCATCCTGTAGCACTCAGAAGTAAAGCAGAGGCTGCTATCACACTCCCTCCGACCTGAACCCAGACTCACCAGGGCGCCCTGGAGCACTCAGAAGTAAAGCAGAGACTTCTATCACACTCCCTCACACCTGAAGCCAGTCCCAGCAATGCATCCTGGAACACTCAGAAGTAAAGCAGAGACTCCTATAACACTCCCGCCCACCTGAACCCAGACTCACGAGGGCATCCTGGAGCACCCAGAGGTAAAGCAGAGACTGCTATCACACTCCCGCCCACTTGAACCCAGTCTCAGCAAGGCATCCTGGAACACTCAGAAGTAAAGCAGAGATTGCTATCATACTCCCGCCCACCTGAACCCAGTCCCAGCAAGGCATCCTGGAGCATTCAGAAGTAAAGCAGAGACTGCTATCACACTCCTGCCCACCTGAACCCAGTCCCAGCAAGGCATCCTGGAGCACTCAGAGGTAAAGCACAGACGGCTATCACACTCCCGCCCACCTGAACCCAGACCCACTAGGGCATCCTGGAGCACTCAGAGGTAAAGCAGAGACTGCCATCACACTCCCGCCCACCTGAACCCAGTCCCAGCAAGGCATCCTGGAACACTCAGAAGTAAAGCACAGACTGCCATCACACTCCCGTCCATCTGAACACAGACCCACCAGGGCATTCTGGAGCACTCAGAAGTAAAGCACAGACTGATATCACACTCCCTCCCACCTGAACCCAGACCCACCAGGGCATCCTGGAACACTCAGAAGTAAAGCAGAGATTGCTATCATACTCCCGCCCACCTGAACCCAGTCCCAGCAAGGCATCCTGGAGCATTCAGAAGTAAAGCAGAGACTGCTATCACACTCCTGCCCACCTGAACCCAGTCCCAGCAAGGCATCCTGGAGCACTCAGAAGTAAAGCACAGATGGCTATCACACTCCCGCCCACCTGAACCCAGACCCACCAGGGCATCCTAGAGCACTCAGAAGTAAAGCAGAGACTGCCATCACACTCCCGCACACCTGAACCCAGTCCCAGCAAGGCATCCTGGAACACTCAGAAGTAAAGCACAGACTGCCTTCACACTCCGGTCCATCTGAACCCAGACCCACCAGGGCATTCTGGAGCACTCAGAAGTAAAGCACAGACTGATATCACATTCCCTCCCACCTAATCCCAGACCCACCAGGGCATCCTGGAGCACTCAGAAGTAAAGCAGAGACTGCCATCACACTCCCGCCCACCTGAACCCAGTCCCAGCAAGGCATCCTGGAACACTCAGAAGTAAAGCACAGACTGCCATCACACTCCCGTCCATCTGAACACAGACCCACCAGGGCATTCTGGAGCACTCAGAAGTAAAGCACAGACTGATATCACACTCCCTCCCACCTGAACCCAGACCCACCAGGGCATCCTGGAACACTCAGAAGTAAAGCAGAGATTGCTATCATACTCCCGCCCACCTGAACCCAGTCCCAGCAAGGCATCCTGGAGCATTCAGAAGTAAAGCAGAGACTGCTATCACACTCCTGCCCACCTGAACCCAGTCCCAGCAAGGCATCCTGGAGCACTCAGAAGTAAAGCACAGACGGCTATCACACTCCCGCCCACCTGAACTCAGACCCACCAGGGCTTCCTGGGGCACTCAGAAGTAAAGCAGAGACTGCCATCACACTCCCGCACACCTGAACCCAGTCCCAGCAAGGCATCCTGGAACACTCAGAAGTAAAGCACAGACTGCCTTCACACTCCCGTCCATCTGAACCCAGACCCACCAGGGCAACCCTGGAGCACTCAGAAGTAAAGCACAGACTGCTATCACACTCCCGTCCACCTGGACCCAGACCCACCAGGGCATCCTGGAGCACTCATTAGTAAAGCACAGACTGCTATCACACTTCTGCCCACCGGTACCCAGACCCACCAGGGCATTCAGTAAAGCACAGACTGCCATCACAGTCCCGTCCACCTGAACCCAGCCCCAGCAGGGCATCCTGGAGCATTCAGAAGTAAAGCACAGACTGCTATCACACTCCTGCCCACCTGAACATAGACTCAGCAGGACATCCTGGAGCACTCAGAAGTAAGGCACAGACTGCCATCATACTCCCGCCCACCTGAACCCAGACCCACCAGGGCATCCTGGAGCACTCAGAAGTAAAGCACAGACTGCAATCACACTCCAGCCCAAATGAACCCAGTCCCAGCAAGGCATCCTGGAGCACTCAGAAATAAAGCACAGACTGCTATTGCACTCCCTCCCACCTGAACCCAGACCCACCGGGGCATCCTGGAGCACTCAGAAGTAAAGCAGAGGCTGCTATCACACTCCTGCCCGCCTGAACCCAGACCCACCAGGACATCCTGGAGCACTCATAAGTAAAGCACAGACTGATATCACACTCCCTCCCACCTGAACCCAGACCCACCAGGGCATCCTGGAGCACTCAGAAATAAAGCACAGACTGCTATCAAACTCCCGCCCACCTGAACCCAGTCCCAGCAGGGCATCCTGGAGAACTCAGAAGTAAAGCACATACTGCTATCACACTCCCGCCCACGTGAACCCAGTCCCAGCAACGCATCCTGGAGCACTCAGAAGTAAAGCACAGACTGCCATCACACTCCTGCCCACCTGAACATAGACTCAGCAGGACATCCTGGAGCACTCAGAAGTAAAGCACAGACTGCCATCACACTCCTGCCCACCTGAACCCAGACCCACCAGGGTATCCTGGAGCACTCAGAGGTAAAGCACAGCATGCTATCACACGCCCGGCCACCTGAACCCAGACCCACCAGGACTTCCTGTAGCACTCAGAAGTAAAGCACAGACTGCTATCACACTCCCGTCCATCTGAACCCAGACCCACCAGGGCATCCTGGAGCACTCAGAAGTAAAGCACAGACTGCTATCACACTCCCATCCACTTGAACCCAGACCCATCAGGTCATCCTGGAGCACTCAGAAGTAAATCACAGACTGCTATCACACTCCCTCCCACCTAAATCCAGTCCCAGCAAGGCTTCCTGGAGCACTCTGAAGTAAAGCAGAGACTGCTATCACACTCCCGCCCTCCTGAACCAGCTCCAGCAAGGCATCCTGGAGCACTCAGAAGTAAAGCAGAGATTTCTATCACACTCCCGCCCACCTGAACCCCAAACCAGTAGGGCATCCTGGAGCACTCAGAAGTAAAACAGAGATTTCTATCACACTCCAACCCACCTGAACCCAGTCCCAGCAAGGAATCCTGGAACACTCAGAAGTAAAGCACAGACTGCTATCACACTCCTGCCAACCTGAACCCAGACCCACCAGGACCTCCTGGAGCACTCAGAAGTAAAGAACAGACTGCTATAACACTCCCGCCTACCCGAACCCAGTCCCAGCAGGGCATCCTGGAGCACTCAGACGTAAAGCACAGACTGCTATCACACTCCCTCCCACCTGAACCCAGTCCCACCAAGGCATCCTGAAGCACTCATTAGTAAAGCACAGACTGCTATCACACTACTGCCCACCGGTACCCAGACCCACCAGGGCATCCAGTAAAGCACAGACTGCCATCACAGTCCCGTCCACCTGAACCCAGACCCACCCGGTAATCCTGGAGCACTCAGAAGTAAAGCACAGAATGCTATCACACTCCCGCCCACCTGATCCCAGCCCCAGCAATGCATCCTGGAGCACTCAGAAGTAAAGCACAGACTGACATCACACTGCCGCCTAACTGAACCCAGTGCCAGAAAGGCATCCTGGAGCACTCAGAAGTAAAGCAGAGTCTGCCATCAGATTCCAGCCCACCTGAACCCAGACTCACCAGGGCGACCTGGAGCATTCAGAAGTAAAGCACAGACTGCCATCAGACTGCCGCCCACCTGAACCCAGGCTCACCAGGGCGTCCTGGAGCACTCAGAAGTAAAGCACAGACTGCCATCACACTCCCACACACCTGAACCGAGTCCCAGCAAGGCATCCTGGAGCACTCAGAAGTAAAGCACAGACTGATATCACACTGCCGCATACCTGAACCCAGTGCCAGAAAGGCATCCTGGAGCACTCAGAAGTAAGGCAGTCTGCCATCAGACTCCTGCCCACCTGAACCCAGACTCACCAGGGCGTCCTGGAGCACTCAAAAGTAAAGCACAGACTGCCATCAGACTCCCACCCACCTGAACCCATACTCACCAGGGCGTCCTGGAGCACTCAGAAGTAAAGCACAGACTGCCTTCACACTCCCGCCCAAATGAACCCAGTCCCAGCAAGGCATCCTGGAGCACTCAGAAATAAAGCACAGACTGCTATTACACTCCCGCCTACCTTAACCCAGACCCACCAGGATTTCCTGTAGCACTCAGAAGTAAAGCACAGACTGCTATCACACTCACATCCACTTGAACCCAGACCCACCAGGTCATCCTGGAGCACTCGGAAGTAAAGCACAGACTGCTATCACACTCCCTCCCACCTAAATCCAGTCCCAGCAAGGCTTCCTGGAGCACTCTGAAGTAAAGCTGAGACTGCTAACACACTCCCGCCTTCCTGAACCCAGTCCAAGCAAGGCATCCTGGAGCACTCAGAAGTAAAGCAGAGATTTCTATCACACTCCCGCCCACCAGAACCCAGAACCAGTATGGCATCCTGGAGCACTCAGAAGTAAAACAGAGATTGCTATCACACTCCAACCGACCTGAACTCAGTCCCAGCAAGGAATCCTGGAGCACTCAGAAGTAAAGCACAGACTGCTATCACACTCCCTCCCACCTAAATCCAGTCCCAGCGAGGCATCCTGGATCACTCAGAAGTAAAGCAGAGACTGACATCAGACTCCCGCCCACCTAAACCCAGACTCACCAGGGCGTCCTGGAGCACTCAGAAGTAAAGCACAGACTGCCATCAGACTCCCACCCACATCAACCCAGACTCATCAGGGCGTCCTGGAGCACTCAGAAGCAAAGCACAGACTGCCGTCTCACTCCCGCCCACCTGAACCCAGTCCCAGCAAGGCATCCTGGAGCACTCAGAAGTAAAGCACAGACTGCTATCACACTCCCGCCCACCTGAACCCAGTCCCAGCAGGGCATCCTGGAGAACTCAGAAGAAAAGCACATACTGCTATCACACTCCCGACCACGTGAACCCAGTCCCAGCAACACATCCTGGAGCACTCAGAAGTAAAGCACAGACTGCCATCAGACTCCCGCCCACCTGAACCCAGACTCCCCAGGGCGTCCTGGAGCACTCAGAAGTAAAGCACAGACTGCCATCAGACTCCCGCCCACCTGAACCCAGACTCACCAGGGCGTCCTGGAGCACTCAGAAGTAAAGCACAGACTGCCATCACACTCCCGCCCACCTGAACCCAGTCCCAGCAAGGCATCCTGGAGCACTCAGACGTAAAGCACAGACTAATATCACACTGCCGCCTACCTGAACCCAGTGCCAGAAAGGCTTCCTGGATCACTGAGAAGTAAAGCAGAGACTGACATCAGACTCCCGCCCACCTGAACCCAGACTCACCAGGGCGCCCTGGAGCACTCGGAAGTAAAGCACAGACTGCCATCAGAAACCCACCCACCTGAACCCAGACTCACCAGGGCGTCCTGGAGCACTCAGAAGCAAAGCACAGACTGCCATCTCACTCCCGCCCACCTGCACCCAGTCCTAGCAAGGCATCCTGGAGCACTCAGAAATAAAGCACAGACTGATATCACACTCCCTCCCACCTGAACCCAGACCCACCAGGGCTTCCTGGAGCACTCAGAAATAAAGCACAGACTGCTATCACACTCCCGCCCACCTGAACCCAGACCACCAGGACATCCTGGAGCACTCATAAGTCAAGCACAGACAGATATCACACTCCCTCCCACCTGAACCCAGACCCACCAGGGCATCCTGGAGCACTCAGAAATAAAGCACAGACTGCTATCACACTCCCGCCCACCTGAACCCAGTCCCAGCAGGGCATCCTGGAGACCTCAGAAGTAAAGCACATACTGCTATCACACTCCTGCCCACGTGAACCCAGTCCCAGCAACGCATCCTGGAGCACTCAGAAGTAAAGCACAGACTGCCATCACACTCCTGCCCACCTGAACATAGACTCAGCAGGACATCCTGGAGCACTCAGAAGTAAAGCACAGACTGCCATCACACTCCCACACACCTGAACCGAGTCCCAGCAAGGCATCCTGGAGCACTCAGAAGTAAAGCACAGACTGATATCACACTGCCGCATACCTGAACCCAGTGCCAGAAAGGCAACCTGGAGCACTCAGAAGTAAAGCAGAGACTGCCATCAGACTCCTGCCCACCTGAACCCAGACTCACCAGGGCGTCCTGGAGCACTCAAAAGTAAAGCACAGACTGCCATCAGACTCCCACCCACCTGAACCCAGACTCACCAGGGCGTCCTGGAGCACTCAGAAGTAAAGCACAGACTGCCATCACACTCCCGCCCAAATGAACCCAGTCCTAGCAAGGCATCCTGGAGCACTCAGAAATAAAGCACAGACTGCTATTACACTCCCGCCTACCTTAACCAAGACCCACCAGGATTTCCTGTAGCACTCAGAAGTAAAGCACAGACTGCTATCACACTCCCATCCACTTGAACCCAGACCCACCAGGTCATCCTGGAGCACTCGGAAGTAAAGCACAGACTGCTATCACACTCCCTCCCACCTAAATCCAGTCCCAGCAAGGCTTCCTGGAGCACTCTGAAGTAAAGCTGAGACTGCTAACACACTCCCGCCCTCCTGAACCCAGTCCAAGCAAGGCATCCTGGAGCACTCAGAAGTAAAGCAGAGATTTCTATCACACTCCCGCCCACCTGAACCCAGAACCAGTAGGGCATCCTGGAGCACTCAGAAGTAAAACAGAGATTGCTATCACACTCCAACCCACCTGAACTCAGTCCCAGCAAGGAATCCTGGAGCACTCAGAAGTAAAGCACATACTGCTATCACACTCCTGCCAACCTGAACCCAGACCCACCAGGACCTCCTGGAGCACTCGGAAGTAAAGCACAGACTGCTATCACACTCCCTCCCACCTAAATCCAGTCCCAGCAAGGCATCCTGGATCACTCAGAAGTAAAGCAGAGACTGACATCAGACTCCCGCCCACCTGAACCCAGACTCACCAGGGCGTCCTGGAGCACTCAGAAGTAAAGCACAGACTGCCATCAGACTCCCACCCACATGAACCCAGACTCATCAGGGAGTCCTGGAGCACTCAGAAGCAAAGCACAGACTGCCGTCTCACTCCCGCCCACCTGAACCCAGTCCCAGCAAGGCATCCTGGAGCACTCAGAAGTAAAGCACAGACTGCTATCACACTCCCGCCCACCTGAACCCAGTCCCAGCAGGGCATCCTGGAGAACTCAGAAGAAAAGCACATACTGCTATCACACTCCCGACCACGTGAACCCAGTCCCAGCAACACATCCTGGACACTCAGAAGTAAAGCACAGACTGCCATCAGACTCCCGCCCACCTGAACCCAGACTCCCCAGGGCGTCCTGGAGCACTCAGAAGTAAAGCACAGACTGCCATCAGACTCCCGCCCACCTGAACCCAGACTCACCAGGGCGTCCTGGAGCACTCAGAAGTAAAGCACAGACTGCCATCACACTCCCGCCCACCTGAACCCAGTCCCAGCAAGGCATCCTGGAGCAGTTAGACGTAAACCACAGACTAATATCACACTGCCGCCTACCTGAACCCAGTGCCAGAAAGGCATCCTGGATCACTGAGAAGTAAAGCAGAGACTGACATCAGACTCCCGCCCACCTGAACCCAGACTCACCAGGGCGTCCTGGAGCACTCGGAAGTAAAGCACAGACTGCCATCAGCCTCCCACCCACCTGAACCCAGACACACCAGGGCGTCCTGGAGCACTCAGAAGCAAAGCACAGACTGCCATCTCACTCCCACCCACCTGCACCCAGTCCTAGCAAGGCATCCTGGAGCACTCAGAAATAAAGCACAGACTGATATCACACTCCCTCCCACCTGAACCCAGACCCACCAGGGCTTCCTGGAGCACTCAGAAATAAAGCACAGACTGCTATCACACTCCCGCCCACCTGAACCCAGACCACCAGGACATCCTGGAGCACTCATAAGTCAAGCACAGACAGATATCACACTCCCTCCCACCTGAACCCAGACCCACCAGGGCATCCTGGAGCACTCAGAAATAAAGCACAGACTGCTATCACACTCCCCCCCACCTGAACCCAGTCCCAGCAGGGCATCCTGGAGACCTCAGAAGTAAAGCACATACTGTTATCACACTCCCGCCCACGTGAACCCAGTCCCGGCAACGCATCCTGGAGCACTCAGATGTAAAGCACAGACTGCCATCACACTCCTGCCCACCTGAACATAGACTCAGCAGGACATCCTGGAGCACTCAGAAGTAAAGCACAGACTGCCATCACACTCCTGCCCACCTGAACCCAGACCCACCAGGGTATGCTGGAGCACTCAGAAGTAAAGCACAGCCTGCTATGACACGCCCCCCACCTGAACCCAGACCCACCAGGACTTCCTCTAGCACTCAGAAGTAAAGCACAGACTGCTATCACACTCCCGTCCATCTGAACCCAGACACACCAGGGCATCCTGGAGCACTCAGAAGTAAAGCACAGACTGCTATCACACTCCCATCCACTTGAACCCAGACCCACCAGGTCATCCTGGAGCACTCAGAAGTAAAGCACAGACTGCTATCACACTCCCTCCCACCTAAATCCAGTCCCAGCAAGGCTTCCTGGAGCACTCTGAAGTAAAGCAGAGACTGCTATCACACTCCCGCCCTCCTGAACCCAGTCCCAGCAAGGCATCCTGGAGCACTCAGAAGTAAAGCAGAGATTTTTATCACACTCCCGCCCACCTTAACCCAGAACCAGTAGGGCATCCTGGAGCACTCAGAAGTAAAACAGAGATTGCTATCACACTCCAACCCACCTGAACCCAGTCCCAGCAAGGAATCCTCGAGCACTCAGAAGTAAAGCACAGACTGCTATCACACTCCTGCCAACCTGAACCCAGACCCACCAGGACTTCCTGGAGCACTCAGAAGTAAAGAACAGACTGCTCTCACACTCCCGCCCACCCGAACCCATTCCCAGCAGGGCATCCGGGAGCACTCAGAGGTAAAGCACAGACTGCTATCACACTCCCTCCCACCTGAACCCAGTCCCACCAAGGCATCCTGAAGCACTCATAAGTAAAGCACAGACTGCTATCACACTACTGTCCACCGGTACCCAGGCCCACCAGGGCATCCAGTAAAGCACAGACTGCCATCAAAGTCCCGTCTACCTGAACCCAGCCCCAGCAGGGCATCCTGGAGCACTCAGAAGTAAAGCACAGACTGCTATCACACTACTGCCCACCGGTACCCAGGCCCACCAGGGCATCCAGTAAAGCACAGACTGCCATCAGACTCCCACCCACATGAACCCAGACTCACCAGGGCGTCCTGTAGCTCTCAGAAGCAAAGCACAGACTGCCATCTCACTCCCGCCCACCTGAACCCAGTCCCAGCAAGGCATCCTGGAGCACTCAGAAGTAAAGCACAGACTGCTATCACACTCCCGCCCACCTGAACCCAGTTCCAGCAGGGCATCCTGGAGAACTCAGAAGAAAAGCACATACTGCTATCACACTCCTGACCACGTGAACCCAGTCCCAGCAACGCATCCTGGAGCACTCAGAAGTAAAGCACAGACTGCCATCAGAATCCCGCCCACCTGAACCCAGACTCACCAGGGCGTCCTGGAGACCTCAGAAGTAAAGCACAGACTGGCATCAGACTCCCGCCCACCTGAACCCAGACTCAATAGGGCGTCCTGGAGCACTCAGAAGTAAAGCACAGACTGCCATCACACTCCCGCCCACCTGAACCCAGTCCCAGCAAGGCATCCTGGAGCACTCAGACGTAAAGCACAGACTGATATCACACTGCCGCCTACCTGAACCCAGTGCCAGAAAGGCATCCTGGATCACTCAGAAGTAAAGCAGAGACTGACATCAGACTCCCGCCCACCTGACCCCAGACTCACCAGGGCGTCCTGGAGCACTCAGAAGTAAAGCACAGACTGCCATCAGACTCCCACCCACCTGAACCCAGACTCACCAGGGCGTCCTGGAGCACTCAGAAGCAAAGCACAGACTGCCATCTCACTCCCGCCCACCTGAACCCAGTCCCAGCAAGGCATCCTGGAGCACTCAGAAATAAAGCACAGACTGCTATTACACTCCCTCCCACCTGAACCCAGACCCACCAGGGCATCCTGGAGCACTCTTAAGTAAAGCACAGACTGATATCAAACTCCCTCCCACCTGAACCCAGACACACCAGGGCATCCTGGAGCACTCAGAAATAAATAAAGCACAGACTGCTATCACACTCCCGCCCACCTGCACACAGACCACCAGGACATCCTGGAGCACTCATAAGTGAAGCACAGACTGATATCACACTCCCTCCCACATGAACCCAGTCCCAGCAAGGCATCCTGGAGCACTCAGAAGTAAAGCACAGACTGCCATCACACTCCCGCCTACCTGAACCCAGTCCCAGCAAGGCATCCTGGAGCACTCAGAAGTAAAGCACAGACAGACATCAGACTCCTGCCCACCTGAACCCAGACCCACCAGGGCATCCTGGAGCACTCAGAAATAAAGCACAGACTGCTATCACACTCCCGGCCACCTGAACCCAGACCCACCAGGGCATCCTGGAGCATTCAGAAGTAAAGCACAGACAGCCATCAGACTCCCGCCCACCTGAACCCAGACTCACGGGGGCGTCCTGGAGCACTCAGAAGTAAAGCACAGACTGCCATCACACTCCCGCCTACCTGAACCCAGTCCCAGCAAGGCATCCTGGAGCACTCAGAAGTAAAGCACAGAGTGCCATCAGACTCCTGCCCACCTGAACCCAGACTCACCAGGGCGTCCTGGAGCACTTAGAAGTAAAGCACAGACTGCCATCAGACTCCCACCCACCTGAACCCAGACTCACCAGGGCGTCCGGGAGCACTCAGAAGGAAAGCACAGACTCCCATCACACTCCCGCCCAAATGAACCCAGTCCCAGCAAGGCATCCTGGAGCACTCAGAAATAAAGCACAGACTGCTATTACACTCCCTCCCACCTGAACCCAGACCCACCAGGGCATCCTGGAGCACTCAGAAGTAAAGCAGAGGCTGCTATCACACTCCCTCCCACCTGAACCCAGACCCACCAGGACTTCCTGTAGCACTCAGAAATAAAGCACAGACTGCTATCACACTCCCGTCCCTCTGAACCCCGACCCACCAAGGCATCCTGGAGCACTCAGAAGTAAAGCACAGACTGCTATCACACTCCCATCCACTTGAACCCAGACCCACCAGGTCATCCTGGAGCACTCAGAAGTAAAGCACAGACTGCTAGCACACTCCCTCCCACCTAAATCCAGTCCCAGCAAGGCTTCCTGGAGCACTCTGAAGTAAAGCTGAGACTGCTATCACACTCCCGCCCTCCTGAACCCAGTCCCAGCAAGTTATCCTGGAGCACTCAGAAGTAAAGCAGAGATTTCTATCACACTCCCGTCCACCTGAACCCAGAACCAGTAGTGCATCCTGGAGAACTCAGAAGTAAAACAGAGATTGCTATCACACTCCAACCCACCTGAACCCAGTCCCAGCAAGGAATCCTGGAGCACTCGGAAGTAAAGCACAGACTGCTATCACACTCATGCCAACCTGAACCCAGACCCACCAGGACCTCCTGGAGCACTCAGAAGTAAAGAACAGACTGCTATCACACTCCCGCCCACCCGACCCCAGTCCCAGCGGGGCATCCTGGAGCACTCAGAAGTAAAGCACAGACTGCTATCACACTACTGCCCACCGGTACCCAGACCCACCAGGGCATCCAGTAAAGCACAGACTGCCATCACAGTCCCGTCCACCTGAACCCAGCCCCAGCAGGGCATCCTGGAGCACTCAAAAGTAAAGCAGAGACTGCCATCAGACTCCTGCCCACCTGAACCCAGACTCACCAAGGCGTCCTGGAGCACTCAGAAGTAAAGCACAGACTGCCATCACACTCCCGCCCAAATGAACCCAGTCCCAGCAAGGCATCCTGGAGCACTCAGAAATAAAGCACAGACTGCTATTACACTCCCTCCCACCTGAACCCAGACCCACCAGGGCATCCTGGTGCACTCAGAAGTAAAGCAGAGGCTGCTATCACACTCCCGCCCACCTGAACCCAGACCCACCAGGACTTCCTGTAGCACTTAGAAGTAAAGCACAGACTGCTATCACACTCCCGTCCATCTGAACCCAGACCCACCAGGGCATCCTGGAGCACTCAGAAGTAAAGCACAGACTGCTATCACACTCCCATCCACTTGAACCCAGACCCACCAGGTCATCCTGGAGCACTCAGAAGTAAAGAACAGACTGCTATCACACTCCCTCCCACCTAAATCCAGTCCCAGCAAGGATTCCTGGAGCACTCTGAAGTTAAGCTGAGACTGCTATCACACTCCCGCCCTCCTGAACCCAGTCCCAGCAAGGCATCCTGGAGCACTCAGAAGTAAAGCAGAGATTACTATCACACTCCTGCCCACCTGAACCCAGAACCAGTAGGGCATCCTGTAGCACTCAGAAGTAAAACAGAGATTGCTATCACACTCCAACCCACCTGAATCCAGTCCTAGCAAGGAATCCTGGAGCACTCAGAAGTAAAGAACAGACTGCTATCACACTCCCGCCCACCCGAACCCAGTCCCAGCAGGGCATCCTGGAGCACTCAGAAGTAAAGCACAGACTGCTATCACACTCCCTCCCACCCGAACCCAGTCCCAGCAAGGCATCCTGAAGCACTCATAAGTAAAGCACAGACTGCTATCACACTACTGCCCACCGGTACCCAGACCCACCAGGGCATCCAGTAAAGCACAGACTGCCATCACAGTCCCGTCCACCTGAACCCAGCCCCAGCAGGGCATCCTGGAGCACTCAGAAGTAAAGCACAGACTGCTATCACACTCTCGGCCACCTGAAACCAGACCCACCCGGTAATCTTGGAGCACTCAGAAGTAAAGCACAGAATGCTATCACACTCCCGCCCACCTGATCCCAGTCCCAGCAATGCATCCTGGAGAACTCAGAAGTAAAGCACAGACTGATATCACACTGCCGCCTAACTGAACCCAGTGCCAGAAAGGCATCCTGGAGCACTCAGAAGTAAAGCAGAGACTGGCATCAGATTCCCGCCCACCTGAACCCAGATTCACCAGGGCGTCCTGGAGCATTCAGAAGTAAAGCACAGACTGCCATCAGACTCCCGCCCACCTGAACTCAGACTCACCAGAACGCCCTGGAGCACTCAGAAGTAAAGCACAGACTGCCATCACACTCCCGCCCACCTGAACCCAGACTCAGCAGGACATCCTGGAGCACTCAGAAGTAAAGCACAGACTGCCATCACACTCCCGCCCCCCTGAACCCAGACCCACCAGGGCTTCCTGTAGCACTCAGAAGTAAAGCATAGACTGCTATCACACTCCCGTCCATCTGAACCCAGACCCACCAGGGCATCCTGGAGCACTCAGAAGTAAAGCACAGACTGCTATCACACTCCCGTCCACCTGAACCCAGACCCAGCAGTTCATCCTGGAGCACTCAGAAGTAAAGTACAGACTGCTATCACACTCCCGTCCACCTGAAACCAGACCCAGCAGTTCACCCTGGAGCACTCAGAAGTAAAGTACAGACTGCTATCACACTCCCGTCCACCTGAACCCAGACCCACCAGGGCATCCTGGAGCACTCAGAAGTAAAGCACAGACTGCCATCACACTCCCGCCTACCTGAACCCAGTCCCAGCAAGGCATCCTGGAGCACTCAGAAGTAAAGCACAGACTGCCATCAGACTCCTGCCCACCTGAACCCAGACCCACCAGGGCATCCTGGAGCACTCAGAAATAAAGCACAGACTGCTATCACACTCCCGGCCACCTGAACCCAGACCCACCAGGGCATCCTGGAGCATTCAGAAGTAAAGCACAGACAGCCATCAGACTCCCGCCCACCTGAACCCAGACTCACGGGGGCGTCCTGGAGCACTCAGAAGTAAAGCACAGACTGCCATCACACTCCCGCCTACCTGAACCCAGTCCCAGCAAGGCATCCTGGAGCACTCAGAAGTAAAGCACAGACTGCCATCAGACTCCTGCCCACCTGAACCCAGACTCACCAGGGCGTCCTGGAGCACTTAGAAGTAAAGCACAGACTGCCATCAGACTCCCACCCACCTGAACCCAGACTCACCAGGGCGTCCGGGAGCACTCAGAAGTAAAGCACAGACTCCCATCACACTCCCGCCCAAATGAACCCAGTCCCAGCAAGGCATCCTGGAGCACTCAGAAATAAAGCACAGACTGCTATTACACTCCCTCCCACCTGAACCCAGACCCACCAGGGCATCCTGGAGCACTCAGAAGTAAAGCAGAGGCTGCTATCACACTCCCTCCCACCTGAACCCAGACCCACCAGGACTTCCTGTAGCACTCAGAAATAAAGCACAGACTGCCATCAGACTCCCACCCACCTGAACCCAGACTCACCAGGGCGTCCGGGAGCACTCAGAAGTAAAGCACAGACTCCCATCACACTCCCGCCCAAATGAACCCAGTCCCAGCAAGGCACCCTGGAGCACTCAGAAGTAAAGCACAGACTGCTATCACACTCCCATCCACTTGAACCCAGACCCACCAGGTCATCCTGGAGCACTCAGAAGTAAAGCACAGACTGCTAGCACACTCCCTCCCACCTAAATCCAGTCCCAGCAAGGCTTCCTGGAGCACTCTGAAGTAAAGCTGAGACTGCTATCACACTCCCGCCCTCCTGAACCCAGTCCCAGCAAGGCATCCTAGAGCACTCAGAAGTAAAGCAGGGATTTCTATCACACTTCCGTCCACCTGAACCCAGAACCAGTAGTGCATCCTGGAGAACTCAGAAGTAAAACAGAGATTGCTATCACACTCCACCCACCTGAACCCAGTCCCAGCAAGGAATCCTGGAGCACTCGGAAGTAAAGCACAGACTGCTATCACACTCATGCCAACCTGAACCCAGACCCACCAGGACCTCCTGGAGCACTCAGAAGTAAAGAACAGACTGCTATCACACTCCCGCCCACCCGACCCCAGTCCCAGCAGGGCATCCTGGAGCACTCAGAAGTAAAGCACAGACTGCTATCACACTACTGCCCACCGGTACCCAGACCCACCAGGGCATCCAGTAAAGCACAGACTGCCATCACAGTCCCGTCCACCTGAACCCAGCCCCAGCAGGGCATCCTGGAGCACTCAGAAGTAAAGCAGAGACTGCCATCAGACTCCTGCCCACCTGAACCCAGACTCACCAAGGCGTCCTGGAGCACTCAGAAGTAAAGCACAGACTGCCATCACACTCCCGCCCAAATGAACCCAGTCCCAGCAAGGCATCCTGGAGCACTCAGAAATAAAGCACAGACTGCTATTACACTCCCTCCCACCTGAACCCAGACCCACCAGGGCATCCTGGTGCACTCAGAAGTAAAGCAGAGGCTGCTATCACACTCCCGCCCACCTGAACCCAGACCCACCAGGACTTCCTGTAGCACTCAGAAGTAAAGCACAGACTGCTATCACACTCCCGTCCATCTGAACCCAGACCCACCAGGGCATCCTGGAGCACTCAGAAGTAAAGCACAGACTGCTATCACACTCCCATCCACTTGAACCCAGACCCACCAGGTCATCCTGGAGCACTCAGAAGTAAAGAACAGACTGCTATCACACTCCCTCCCACCTAAATCCAGTCCCAGCAAGGATTCCTGGAGCACTCTGAAGTAAAGCTGAGACTGCTATCACACTCCCGCCCTCCTGAACCCAGTCCCAGCAAGGCATCCTGGAGCACTCAGAAGTAAAGCAGAGATTTCTATCACACTCCCGCCCACCTGAACCCAGAACCAGTAGGGCATCCTGTAGCACTCAGAAGTAAAACAGAGATTGCTATCACACTCCAACCCACCTGAATCCAGTCCTAGCAAGGAATCCTGGAGCACTCAGAAGTAAAGCACAGACTGCTATCACACTCCTGCCAACCTAAACCCAGACCCACCAGGACCTCCTGGAGCACTCAGAAGTAAAGAACAGACTGCTATCACACTCCCGCCCACCCGAACCCAGTCCCAGCAGGGCATCCTGGAGCACTCAGAAGTAAAGCACAGACTGCTATCACACTCCCTCCCACCCGAACCCAGTCCCAGCAAGGCATCCTGAAGCACTCATAAGTAAAGCACATACTGCTATCACACTATTGCCCACCAGTACCCAGACCCACCAGGGCATCCAGTAAAGCACAGACTGCCATCACAGTCCCGTCCACCTGAACCCAGCCCCAGCAGGGCATCCTGGAGCACTCAGAAGTAAAGCACAGACTGCTATCACACTCTCGGCCACCTGAAACCAGACCCACCCGGTAATCTTGGAGCACTCAGAAGTAAAGCACAGACTGCCATCAGACTCCCACCCACCTGAACCCAGACTCACCAGGGCGTCCGGGAGCACTCAGAAGTAAAGCACAGACTCCCATCACACTCCCGCCCAAATGAACCCAGTCCCAGCAAGGCATCCTGGAGCACTCAGAAATAAAGCACAGACTGCTATTACACTCCCTCCCACCTGAACCCAGACCCACCAGGGCATCCTGGAGCACTCAGAAGTAAAGCAGAGGCTGCTATCACACTCCCTCCCACCTGAACCCAGACCCACCAGGACTTCCTGTAGCACTCAGAAATAAAGCACAGACTGCCATCAGACTCCCACCCACCTGAACCCAGACTCACCAGGGCGTCCGGGAGCACTCAGAAGTAAAGCACAGACTCCCATCACACTCCCGCCCAAATGAACCCAGTCCCAGCAAGGCATCCTGGAGCACTCAGAAGTAAAGCACAGACTGCTATCACACTCCCATCCACTTGAACCCAGACCCACCAGGTCATCCTGGAGCACTCAGAAGTAAAGCACAGACTGCTAGCACACTCCCTCCCACCTAAATCCAGTCCCAGCAAGGCTTCCTGGAGCACTCTGAAGTAAAGCTGAGACTGCTATCACACTCCCGCCCTCCTGAACCCAGTCCCAGCAAGGCATCCTAGAGCACTCAGAAGTAAAGCAGGGATTTCTATCACACTTCCGTCCACCTGAACCCAGAACCAGTAGTGCATCCTGGAGAACTCAGAAGTAAAACAGAGATTGCTATCACACTCCACCCACCTGAACCCAGTCCCAGCAAGGAATCCTGGAGCACTCGGAAGTAAAGCACAGACTGCTATCACACTCATGCCAACCTGAACCCAGACCCACCAGGACCTCCTGGAGCACTCAGAAGTAAAGAACAGACTGCTATCACACTCCCGCCCACCCGACCCCAGTCCCAGCAGGGCATCCTGGAGCACTCAGAAGTAAAGCACAGACTGCTATCACACTACTGCCCACCGGTACCCAGACCCACCAGGGCATCCAGTAAAGCACAGACTGCCATCACAGTCCCGTCCACCTGAACCCAGCCCCAGCAGGGCATCCTGGAGCACTCAGAAGTAAAGCAGAGACTGCCATCAGACTCCTGCCCACCTGAACCCAGACTCACCAAGGCGTCCTGGAGCACTCAGAAGTAAAGCACAGACTGCCATCACACTCCCGCCCAAATGAACCCAGTCCCAGCAAGGCATCCTGGAGCACTCAGAAATAAAGCACAGACTGCTATTACACTCCCTCCCACCTGAACCCAGACCCACCAGGGCATCCTGGTGCACTCAGAAGTAAAGCAGAGGCTGCTATCACACTCCCGCCCACCTGAACCCAGACCCACCAGGACTTCCTGTAGCACTCAGAAGTAAAGCACAGACTGCTATCACACTCCCGTCCATCTGAACCCAGACCCACCAGGGCATCCTGGAGCACTCAGAAGTAAAGCACAGACTGCTATCACACTCCCATCCACTTGAACCCAGACCCACCAGGTCATCCTGGAGCACTCAGAAGTAAAGAACAGACTGCTATCACACTCCCTCCCACCTAAATCCAGTCCCAGCAAGGATTCCTGGAGCACTCTGAAGTAAAGCTGAGACTGCTATCACACTCCCGCCCTCCTGAACCCAGTCCCAGCAAGGCATCCTGGAGCACTCAGAAGTAAAGCAGAGATTTCTATCACACTCCCGCCCACCTGAACCCAGAACCAGTAGGGCATCCTGTAGCACTCAGAAGTAAAACAGAGATTGCTATCACACTCCAACCCACCTGAATCCAGTCCTAGCAAGGAATCCTGGAGCACTCAGAAGTAAAGCACAGACTGCTATCACACTCCTGCCAACCTAAACCCAGACCCACCAGGACCTCCTGGAGCACTCAGAAGTAAAGAACAGACTGCTATCACACTCCCGCCCACCCGAACCCAGTCCCAGCAGGGCATCCTGGAGCACTCAGAAGTAAAGCACAGACTGCTATCACACTCCCTCCCACCCGAACCCAGTCCCAGCAAGGCATCCTGAAGCACTCATAAGTAAAGCACATACTGCTATCACACTATTGCCCACCAGTACCCAGACCCACCAGGGCATCCAGTAAAGCACAGACTGCCATCACAGTCCCGTCCACCTGAACCCAGCCCCAGCAGGGCATCCTGGAGCACTCAGAAGTAAAGCACAGACTGCTATCACACTCTCGGCCACCTGAAACCAGACCCACCCGGTAATCTTGGAGCACTCAGAAGTAAAGCACAGAATGCTATCACACTCCCGCCCACCTGAACCCAGTGCCAGAAAGGCATCCTGGAGCACTCAGAAGTAAAGCAGAGACTGGCATCAGATTCCCGCCCACCTGAACCCAGATTCACCAGGGCGTCCTGGAGCATTCAGAAGTAAAGCACAGACTGCCATCAGACTCCGGCCCACCTGAACTCAGACTCACCAGAACGCCCTGGAGCACTCAGAAGTAAAGCACAGACTGCCATCACACTCCCGCCCACCTGAACCCAGTGCCAGCAATGCATCCTGGAGCACTCAGAAGTAAAGCACAGACTGATATCACACTGCCGCCTACCTGAACCCAGTTCCAGAAAGGCATCCTGGAGCACTCAGAAGTAAAGCAGAGACTGCCATCAGACTCCTGCCCACCTGAACCCAGACTCACCAGGGAGTCCTGTAGCACTCAGAAGTAAAGCACAGACTGCCATCACACTCCCGCCCAAATGAACCCAGACCCACCAGGGCATCCTGGAGCACTCAGAAGTAAAGCAGAGGCTGCTATCACACTCCTGCCCACCTGAACCCAGACCCACCAGGGCATCCTGGAGCACTCATAAGTAAAGCGCAGACTGATATCACACTCCCTCCCACATGAACCCAGACCAACCAGGGCATCCTGGAGCACTCAGAAATAAAGCACAGACTGCTATCAAACTCCCGCCCACCTGAACCCAGTCCCAGCAGGGCATCCTGGAGAACTCAGAAGTAAAGAACAGACTGCTATCACACTCCCTCCCACCTAAATCCAGTCCCAGCAAGGATTCCTGGAGCACTCTGAAGTAAAGCTGAGACTGCTATCACACTCCCGCCCTCCTGAACCCAGTCCCAGCAAGGCATCCTGGAGCACTCAGAAGTAAAGCAGAGATTTCTATCACACTCCCGCCCACCTGAACCCAGAACCAGTAGGGCATCCTGTAGCACTCAGAAGTAAAACAGAGATTGCTATCACACTCCAACCCACCTGAATCCAGTCCTAGCAAGGAATCCTGGAGCACTCAGAAGTAAAGCACAGACTGCTATCACACTCCTGCCAACCTAAACCCAGACCCACCAGGACCTCCTGGAGCACTCATAAGTAAAGCACAGACTGCCATCACACTCCCGCCCACCTGAACCCAGTGCCAGCAATGCATCCTGGAGCACTCAGAAGTAAAGCACAGACTGATATCACACTGCCGCCTACCTGAACCCAGTTCCAGAAAGGCATCCTGGAGCACTCAGAAGTAAAGCAGAGACTGCCATCAGACTCCTGCCCACCTGAACCCAGACTCACCAGGGAGTCCTGGAGCACTCAGAAGTAAAGCACAGACTGCCATCACACTCCCGCCCAAATGAACCCAGAACCACCAGGGCATCCTGGAGCACTCAGAAGTAAAGCAGAGGCTGCTATCACACTCCTGCCCACCTGAACCCAGAACCAGTAGGGCATCCTGTAGCACTCAGAAGTAAAACAGAGATTGCTTTCACACTCAAACCCACCTGAATCCAGTTCTAGCTAGGAATCCTGGAGCATTCAGAAGTAAAGCACAGACTGCTATCACACTCCTGCCAACCTAAACCCAGACCCACCAGGACCTCCTGGAGCACTCAGAAGTAAAGAACAGACTGCTATCACACTCCCGCCCCCCTGAACCCAGACCCACCAGGGCTTCCTGTAGCACTCTGAAGTAAAGCATAGACTGCTATCACACTCCCGTCCATCTGAACCCAGACCCACCAGGGCATCCTGGAGCACTCAGAAGTAAAGCACAGACTGCTATCACACTCCCGTCCACCTGAACCCAGACCCAGCAGTTCATCCTGGAGCACTCAGAAGTAAAGTACAGACTGCTATCACACTCCCGTCCACCTGAACCCAGACCCACCAGGGCATCCTGGAGCACTCAGAAATAAAGCACAGACTGCCATCACACTCCCGCCCACCTGAACCCAGAACCACCAGCGCCTCCTGGAGCACTCAGAAGTAAATCACAGACTGCTATCACACTCCCTCCCACCTGAACCCAGTCCCAGCAGGGCATCCTGGAGAACTCAGAAGTAAAGCACAGACTGCTAACACACTCCCGCCCACCTGAACCCATACTTACCAGGGCGTCCTGGGGCCCTCAGAAGTAAAGCAGAGGCTGCTATCACACTCGCTCCCACCCGAACTCAGACCCACCAGGGCATCCTGGAGCACTCAGAAGTAAAGCAGAGTCTGCTATCACACTCCCTGCCACCTGAACCCAGTCCCAGCAAGGCATCCTGGAACACTCAGAAGTAAAGAAAAGACTGCTATCACACTCCTGCCACCTGAATCCAGACCGAGCAGGGCATCCTGGAGCACTCAGAAGTAAAGCGGAGACTGCTATCACACTCCCTCCCACCTGAACCCAGTCCCAGCAGGGCATCCTGGAGAACTCAGATGTAAAGCACAGACTGCTATCACACTCCCGTCCACCTGAACCCAGACCCAGTAGGGCATCCTAGAGCACTCAGAACTAAAGCATAGACTGCTATCACACTCCCACCCACTTAAACCCAGTCCTAACAACACATCCTGGAGCACTCCGAAGTAAAGCAGAGACTGCAATCACACTCCCGCCCACCTGAATCCAGACCCACCAGGGCTTCCTGGAGCACTCAGAAGTAAAGCACAGAATGCCATCACACTCCCGCCCACCTGAACCCAGTGCCAGCAATGCATCATAGAGCACTCAGAAATAAAGCACAGACTGATATCACACTGCCGCCTACCTGAACCCAGTTCCAGAAAGGCATCCTGGAGCACTCAGAAGTAAAGCAGAGACTGCCATCAGACTCCTGCCCACCTGAACCCAGACTCACCAAGGCGTCCTGGAGCACTCAGAAGTAAAGCACAGACTGCCATCACACTCCCGCCCAAATGAACCCAGTCCCAGCAAGGCATCCTGGAGCACTCAGAAATAAAGCACAGACTGCTATTACACTCCCTCCCACCTGAACCCAGACCCACCAGGGCATCCTGGTGCACTCAGAAGTAAAGCAGAGGCTGCTATCACACTCCCGCCCACCTGAACCCAGACCCAACAGGACTTCCTATAGCACTCAGAAGTAAAGCACAGACTGCTATCACACTCCCGTCCATCTGAACCCAGACCCACCAGGGCATCCTGGAGCACTCAGAAGTAAAGCACAGACTGCTATCACACTCCCATCCACTTGAACCCAGACCCACCAGGTCATCCTGGAGCACTCAGAAGTAAAGAACAGACTGCTATCACACTCCCTCCCACCTAAATCCAGTCCCAGCAAGGATTCCTGGAGCACTCTGAAGTAAAGCTGAGACTGCTATCACACTCCCGCCCTCCTGAACCCAGTCCCAGCAAGGCATCCTGGAGCACTCAGAAGTAAAGCAGAGATTTCTATCACACTCCCGCCCACCTGAACCCAGAACCAGTAGGGCATCCTGTAGCACTCAGAAGTAAAACAGAGATTGCTATCACACTCCAACCCACCTGAATCCAGTCCTAGCAAGGAATCCTGGAGTACTCAGAAGTAAAACACAGACTGCTATCACACTCCTGCCAACCTAAACCCAGACCCACCAGGACCTCCTGGAGCACTCAGAAGTAAAGAACAGACTGCTATCACACTCCCGCCCACCCGAACCCAGTCCCAGCAGGGCATCCTGGAGCACTCAGAAGTAAAGCACAGACTGCTATCACACTCCCTCCCACCCGAACCCAGTCCCAGCAAGGCATCCTGAAGCACTCATAAGTAAAGCACAGACTGCTATCACACTACTGCCCACCAGTACCCAGACCCACCAGGGCATCCAGTAAAGCACAGACTGCCATCACAGTCCCGTCCACCTGAACCCAGCCCCAGCAGGGCATCCTGGAGCACTCAGAAGTAAAGCACAGACTGCTATCACACTCTCGGCCACCTGAAACCAGACCCACCCGGTAATCTTGGAGCACTCAGAAGTAAAGCACAGAATGCTATCACACTCCCGCCCACCTGATCCCTGTCCCAGCAATGCATCCTGGAGCACTCAGAAGTAAAGCACAGACTGATATCACACTGCCGCCTAACTGAACCCAGTGCCAGAAAGGCATCCTGGAGCACTCAGAAGTAAAGCAGAGACTGGCATCAGATTCCCGCCCACCTGAACCCAGATTCACCAGGGCGTCCTGGAGCATTCAGAAGTAAAGCACAGACTGCCATCAGACTCCCGCCCACCTGAACTCAGACTCACCAGAACGCCCTGGAGCACTCAGAAGTAAAGCACAGACTGCCATCACACTCCCGCCCACCTGAACCCAGTGCCAGCAATGCATCCTGGAGCACTCAGAAGTAAAGCACAGACTGATATCACACTGCCGCCTACCTGAACCCAGTTCCAGAAAGGCATCCTGGAGCACTCAGAAGTAAAGCAGAGACTGCCATCAGACTCCTGCCCACCTGAACCCAGACTCACCAGGGAGTCCTGGAGCACTCAGAAGTAAAGCACAGACTGCCATCACACTCCCGCCCAAATGAACCCAGACCCACCAGGGCATCCTGGAGCACTCAGAAGTAAAGCAGAGGCTGCTATCACACTCCTGCCCACCTGAACCCAGACCCACCAGGGCATCCTGGAGCACTCATAAGTAAAGCGCAGACTGATATCACACTCCCTCCCACCTGAACCCAGACCCACCAGGGCATCCTGGAGCACTCAGAAATAAAGCACAGACTGCTATCAAACTCCCGCCCACCTGAACCCAGTCCCAGCAGGGCATCCTGGAGAACTCAGAAGTAAAGCACATACTGCTATCACACTCCCGCCCACGTGAACCCAGTCCCAGCAATGCATCCTGGAGCACTCAGAAGTAAAGCACAGACTGCCATCACACTCCTGCCCACCTGAACCCAGACTCAGCAGGACATCCTGGAGCACTCATAAGTAAAGCACAGACTGCCATCACACTCCCGCCCCCCTGAACCCAGACCCACCAGGGCTTCCTGTAGCACTCAGAAGTAAAGCATAGACTGCTATCACACTCCCGTCCATCTGAACCCAGACCCACCAGGGCATCCTGGAGCACTCAGAAGTAAAGCACAGACTGCTATCACACTCCCGTCCACCTGAACCTAGACCCAGCAGTTCATCCTGGAGCACTCAGAAGTAAAGTACAGACTGCTATCACACTCCCGTCCACCTGAACCCAGACCCACCAGGGCATCCTGGAGCACTCAGAAATAAAGCACAGACTGCCATCACACTCCCGCCCACCTGAACCCAGAACCACCAGCGCCTCCTGGAGCACTCAGAAGTAAATCACAGACTGCTATCACACTCCCTCCCACCTGAACCCAGTCCCAGCAGGGCATCCTGGAGAACTCAGAAGTAAAGCACAGACTGCTAACACACTCCCGCCCACCTGAACCCATACTTACCAGGGCGTCCTGGGGCCCTCAGAAGTAAAGCAGAGGCTGCTATCACACTCGCTCCCACCCGAACTCAGACCCACCAGGGCATCCTGGAGCACTCAGAAGTAAAGCAGAGTCTGCTATCACACTCCCTCCCACCTGAACCCAGTCCCAGCAAGGCATCCTGGAACACTCAGAAGTAAAGAAAAGACTGCTATCACACTCCTGCCACCTGAATCCAGACCTAGCAGGGCATCCTGGAGCACTCAGAAGTAAAGCGGAGACTGCTATCACACTCCCTCCCACCTGAACCCAGTCCCAGCAGGGCATCCTGGAGAACTCAGAAGTAAAGCACAGACTGCTATCACACTCCCGTCCACCTGAACCCAGACCCAGTAGGGCATCCTAGAGCACTCAGAACTAAAGCACAGACTGCTATCACACTCCCGCCCACTTAAACCCAGTCCTAACAACACATCCTGGAGCACTCCGAAGTAAAGCAGAGACTGCAATCACACTCCCGCCCACCTGAATCCAGACCCACCAGGGCATCCTGGAGCACTCAGAAGTAAAGCACAGAATGCTATCACACTCCCGCCTACCTGATCCCAGTCCCAGCAAGGCATCCTGGAGCACTCAGAAGTAAAGCACAGACTGATATCACACTGCCGCCTACCTGCACCCAGTGCCGGAAAGGCATCCTGGAGTTCTCAGAAGTAAAGCAGAGACTGCCATCAGACTCCTGCCCACCTGAATCCATACTCACCAGGGCGTCCTGGGGCACTCAGAAGTAAAGCAGAGGCTGCTATCACACTCGCTCCCACCTAAACCCAGACCCACCAGGGCATCCTGGAGCACTCATAAGTAAAGCACAGACTGATATCACATTCCCTCCCACCTGAACCCAGACCCACCAGGGCATCCTGGAGCACTCAGAAATAAAGCACAGACTGCTATAACACCCCCGCCCACCTGAACCCAGTCCCAGCAGGGCATCCTGGAGAACTCAGAAGAAAAGCACATACTGCTATCATACTCCTGCCCACGGGAACCCAGTCCCAGCAACGCATCCTGGAGCACTCAGAAGTAAAGCACAGACTGCCATCAGACTCCCGCCCACCTGAACCCAGACTCACCAGGGCGTCCTGGAGCACTCAGAAGTAAAGCACAGACTGCCAACAGACTCCCGCCCACCTGAACCCAGACTCACCAGGGCGTCCTGGAGCACTCAGAAGTAAAGCACAGACTGCTATCACACTCCCGCCCACTGGAACCCAGTCACACCAACGCATCCTGGAGCACTCAGAAGTAAAGCACATACTGCTATCACACTCCCGTCCACCCGAACCCAGTCCCAGCAGGGCATCCTGGAGCACTCAGAAGTAAAGCACAGACTGCCATCACACTCCTGAACCCAGACCCACCAGGGCATCCTGGAGCACTCAGAAGTAAAGTACAGACTGCTATCACACTCCCGCCCACCTGAACCCAGAACCACCAGGGCATTCTGGAGCACTCAGAAGCAAAGCACAGACTGCTATCACACTCCCGTCCACCTGGACCCAGACCCACCAGGGCATCCTGGAGCACTCATAAGTAAAGCACAGACTGCTATCACACTACTGCCCACCGGTACCCAGACCCACCAGGGCATCCAGTAAAGCACAGACTGCCATCACAGTCCCGTCCACCTGAACCCAGCCCCAGCAGGGCATCCTGGAGCATTCAGAAGTAAAGCACAGAATGCTATCACACTCTCGGCCACCTGCAACCAGACTCACCAGGTAATCCTGGAGCACTCAGAAGTAAAGCAGAGACTGCCATCACAATCCCGTACACCTGAACCCAGACCCACCAGGGCATCCTGGAGCACTCAGAAGTAAAGCACAGAATGCTATCACACTCCCGCTCACCTGATCCCAGTCCCAGCAATGCATCCTGGAGCACTCAGAAGTAAAGCACAGACTGCTATCACACTGCCGCCTACCTGAACCCAGTGCCAGAAAGGCATCCTGGAGCACTCAGAAGTAAAGCAGAGACTGCCATCAGATTCCCTCCCACCTGAACCCAGACTCACCAGGGCGTCCTGGAGCCATCACACTCCCACCCACCTTTACCCAATCCCAGCAAGGCATCCTGGAGCACTCAGAAGTAAAGCACAGACTGATATCACACTGCCACCTACCTGAACCCAGTGCCAGAAAGGCATCCTGGAGCACTCAGAAGTAAAGCAGAGACTGCCATCAGACTCCTGCCCACCTGAACCCAGACTCACCAGGGCATCCTGGAGCACTCAGAAGTAAAGCACAGACTGCCATCAGACTCCCACCCACCTGAACCCAGACTCACCAGGGCATCCTGGAGCACTCAGAAGTAAAGCACAGACTGCAATCACACTCCAGCCCAAATGAACCCAGTCCCAGCACGGCATCCTGGAGCACTCAGAAATAAAGCACAGACTGCTATTGGACTCCCTCCCACCTAAACCCAGACCCACCAGGGCATCCTGGAGCACTCAGAAGTAAAGCAGAGGCTGCTATCACACTCCTGCCCGCCTGAACCCAGACCCACCAGGACATCCTGGAGCACTCCTAAGTAAAGCACAGACTGATATCACACTCCCTCCCACCTGAAACCTGAACCCCGACCCACCAGGGCATCCTGGAGCACTCAGAAATAAAGCACAGACTGCTATCACACTCCCGCCCACGTGAACCCAGTCCCAGCAACGCATCCTGGAGCACTCAGAAGTAAAGCACAGACTGCCATCACACTCCTGCCCACCTGAACCCAGGCTCAGCAGGACATCCTGGAGCACTCAGAAGTAAAGCACAGACTGCCATCACATTCCCACCCCCCTGAACCCAGTCCCACCAGGGTATCCTGGAGCACTCAGAAGTAAAGCACAGCCTGCTATCACACGCCCGCCCACCTGAACCCAGACCCACCAGGGCTTCCTGTAGCACTCAGAAGTAAAGCATAGACTGCTATCACACTCCTGTCCATCTGAACCCACACCCACCAGGGCATGCTGGAGCACTCAGAAGTAAAGCACAGACTGCTGTCACGCTCCCGTCCACCTGAGCCCAGTGCCAGAAAGGCATCCTGGATCACTCAGAAGTAAAGCAGAGACTGACATCAGACTCCCGCCCACCTGAACCCAGACTCACCAGGGCATCCTGGAGCACTCAGAAGTAAAGCACAGACTGCCATCAGACTCCCACCCACCTGAACCCAGACTCACCAGGGCATCCTGGAGCACTCAGAAGTAAAGCACAGACTGCAATCACACTCCAGCCCAAATGAACCCAGTCCCAGCAAGGCATCCTGGAGCACTCAGAAATAAAGCACAGACTGCTATTGGACTCCCTCCCACCTGAACCCGGACCCACCAGGGCATCCTGGAGCACTCAGAAGTAAAGCAGAGGCTGCTATCACACTCCTGCCCGCCTGAACCCAGACCCACCAGGACATCCTGGAGCACTCATAAGTAAAGCACAGACTGCTATCACACTCCCTCCTAACTGAAACCTGAAGCCAGACCCACCAGGGCATCCTGGAGCACTCAGAAATAAAGCACAGACTGCTATCAAACTCCCACCCACCTGAACCCAGTCCCAAAAGGGCATCCTAGAGAACTCAGAAGTAAAGCACATACTGCTATCACACTCCCCCCCACGTGAACCCAGTCCCAGCAACGCATCCTGGAGCACTCAGAAGTAAAGCACAGACTGCCATCACACTCCTGCCCACCTGATCCCAGACTCAGCAGGACATCCTGGAGCACTCAGAAGTAAAGCACAGACTGCCATCACATTCCCACCCCCCTGAACCCAGACCCACCAGGGTATCCTGGAGCACTCAGAAGTAAAGCACAGCATGCTATCACACGCCCGCCCACCTGAACCCAGACCCACCAGGGCTTCCTGTAGCACTCAGAAGTAAAGCATAGACTGCTATCACACTCCTGTCCATCTGAACCCAGACCCACCAGGGCATCCTGGAGCACTCAGAAGTAAAGCACAGACTGCTATCACGCTCCCGTCCACCTGAACACAGACCCACCAGTTCATCCTGGAGCAATCAGAAGTAAAGCACAGACTGCCATCACACTCCCGTCCATCTGAACCCAGACCCACCAGGGCATTCTGGCACACTCAGAAGTAAAGTACAGACTGCTATCACACTCCCGTCCACCTGAACCCAGACCCACCAGGGCATCCTGGAGCACTCAGAAATAAAGCACAGACTGCCATCACACTCCCGCCGACCTGAATCCAGACCCACCAGCACCTCCTGGAGCACTCAGAAGTAAAGCACAGACTGCTATCACACTCCCACCTAAATCCAGTCCCAGCAAGGCATCCTGGAGCACTCAGACGTAAAGCACAGACTGCCATCACACTCCCATCCACCTGAACCCAGACCCACCAGTGCATCCTGGATCACTCAGAAGTAAATAACAGACTGCTATCACACTCCCTCCCCCCTGAACCCAGTCCCAGCAGGGCAAGTAAAGCACAGACTGCTATCACACTCCCGCCCACCTGAACCCATACTCACCAGGGCATCCTGGGGCACTCAGAAGTAAAGCAGAGGCTGCTATCACACTCGCTCCCACCTGAACCCAGACCCACCAGGGCATCCTGGAGCACTCATAAGTAAAGCACAGATTGATATCACACTCCCTCCCACCTGAACCCAGACCCAGCAAGGCATCCTGGAGCACTCAGAAGTAAAGCACAGACTGATATCACACTACCGCCTACCTGAACCCAGTGCCAGAAAGGCATCCTGGATCACTCAGAAGTAAAGCAGAGACTGACATCAGACTCCCGCCCACCTGAACCCAGACTCACCAGGGCGTCCTGGAGCACTCAGAAGTAAAGCACAGACTGCCATTAGACTCCCACCCACCTGAACCCAGACTCATCAGGGCCTCCTGGAGCACTCAGAAGCAAAGCACATACTGCCATCTCACTCCCGCCCACCTGAACCCAGTCCCAGCAAGGCATCCTGGAGAACTCAGAAGAAAAGCACATACTGCTATCACACTCCCGACCACGTGAACCCAGTCCCAGCAACGCATCCTGGAGCACTCAGACGTAAAGCACAGACTGCCATCAGACTCCCGCCCACCTGAACCCAGACTCACCAGGGCGTCCTGGAGCACTCAGAAGTAAAGCACAGACTGCCATCAGACTCCTGCCCACCTGAACCCAGACTCACCAGGGCGTCGTGGAGCACTCAGAAGTAAAGCACAGACTGCCATCACACTCTCGCTCACCTGAACCCAGTCCCAGCAAGGCATCCTGGAGCACTCAGACGTAAAGCACAGACTGATATCACACTGCCGCCTACCTGAACATAGTGCCAGAAAGGCATCCTGGATCACTCAGAAGTAAAGCAGAGACTGACATCAGACTCCCGCCCACCTGAACCCAGACTCACCAGAGCGTCCTGGAGCACTCAGAAGTAAAGCACAGACTGCCATCAGACTCCCACCCACCTGAACCCAGACCCACCAGGGCATCCTGGAGCAGTCAGAAGCAAAGCACAGACTGCTACCACCATTCAAAATCCTGATGGGAAGTGAGACAGGAAAAAGAATATCAGCCCTAAGAGACTGGAAATATCAATGTAGTCAGATCTTAAAACAACTGGGGACAGATGAGCCAACGCTATGGAAATACCCGGAGTATGTTAAGAGAAAATTGCTCGATCTAGACTGGATTGAAATCGGGGAAAAAAGAGCCTCACAAAAATCCATGCTAAATCAACCAGAAGAAGCAAAAAAACGAAACACACCCCAGAAATATCTGGTTCTATTTCCATGTAAGCTCCTTAGAAGATACTATTTGAAGTTCCGGCTGAACATCTTAGAAACAAAAGAAATTCTGAGAAACAGGCGTGTCATTCCGAGGGGCGACGTCCTATGCCGATTTTGTGGGAAGGACGAAGAAAACTTAAAACATCTCATCCTAAATTGCTCTGAACTAAATGGTCAACGGGAAATCTGCCTGGGAGAGATGATGACAAACTATCGGACGCTTTCTGCAGAGGAATGGTGGAAACAACTGCACTTGACAGAAAGTAACTCAGTATGGATTGCGTTGACGAAATTCTTTGAGTACATACAGAACTACTTAGAATCGAGTCCAGTGGTCTCGAAACTAAAGGTCTATACGGAGTCAAGTGAAGAGAACAAATCTGCTGATGAGATCCAGATTTAAGAATAAAGGAACGAGTGCCATCTTCGAGATCTACCACAAGACAGTATTTAAGGAGCCGACCGAAATAAGGCCAGAAAAGAGGTCATGTAAAAACGAAAGATGTAATGTTTTGTATGTGTTTTAAGTAAAAAAAAAGATTTTCAAAAGTTTGTATAAACTAAATGGAAATTAAAAAAAAAAAACCATTGCATGTCTGGCGGGTTTGGTTTCTTAAATGTCCTCTTTCTCTCCTCTGTTTCCTCAGCCTGGTGGGTGCCCTCTCTCATGGTGCTTTCAAATCTGGGGAAGAAGTGAGAGCATTTAACAGTTGTCCCCATCCAAATACTGTGCCCCCCTCTGATTCCAGCTCCACATTATTACTCAGGAGCTCTCTCCGTCCCCCGTTGTTAGGCAGAAACCTGTGCAGTTCCCTCTGTGACCACTGCAAAAGATTTAAGACTACGGGTGTTGCGGTAAACCCACTTGGTAGCAGTCTGTACCACACAGATTCACTTGGTAGCTGTGGCTGAGCAGTCAGACATCCCTCAAGAAGAGTTAGGCAGTATACAGAGTATTCACAATAGGTCAAAAGAACACAGTAGAACAAGCAAACACTGACCAGAGCTTGGTGTAAAAGAGGTATAATTATTTATTTAAAACAGATCTAATAAAACACACTGGCACTAATATCAAGCAATTCAAAAACACTGTCACTAAAAGATATACACTCCCTTCAACGATTGGTTAGACAAGTCTTAAGTAAAGCAATACTTATTTTCAGACAGCGGTGAGCACTTAACGAAGATGGCACTCTAATCAATCGGTTTAAAAGGGAGAGAAAGGCAGAGCAAAGATAGAAACAGATCCCAACACTTTCGGAAGAACACAGTAGGAGAAGAAGGCAGGTTAAAACCGTAAAGTCAAAGTTAACAAGGCCGGACCTACTTTAAGAGGCTCCGGTTGAAATGTGTCCAAAAGTCTCGCAATAAGTTCAGAAAGAGTTGGACCAAAAAGAAAGGGACCAGTTAGATGGTCAAGGCGGCTAGCCCAGTCCAGAAGGTTAAGGGATTATTATTACCTTGTAGCAATCTTTAGAAAGGGAGGCCTGGCCGACACGGTACCTTAAAATGGTGAGAATACTCCAGCGGGGGCAGTTGTTCCTGGCAGCGGGTGCAAGTCAGTGCTTCGTCCGGTGGAAGAGAGGATATAGTCGGGGAGGAAAGCAGGAGTCTGTTGCACTGCCAGGGAAGAAACCAGCCGCGGAGTTCTCAACTAAAAGGAGCAGTCCTTTTATTTGCGGTCCAGTGGTAAGTGGCTATCCGGTTGCCGGGGTGCTTGGCACGGACAATTCGACCACAAGACGTCCTGGGATGCGAGAAAAAGAAGGTAAACTGGTTGTGCCCACCAGTCAGGGGAAGAAGACTCGTCAGTCGGGAGATCTTCTCTGTCGTTGGGAAGTGGTGAGTCGGTTCAGCAGGGCTCCACCGGTGGTGCCACCAGCCAAAACTCGATCAGGGGGGACGGAGACGTGCCCCCTCGAACAACAGACCCCGGGGCAATCGAATTGCCCCGACCAGTACGTCCATAATATGATGGTTTGTACTGGTTTCTGTTCATAATTTGGGACTAGCAAAGCCAATGGTGACTTTACATGCCCTGGGAGACAGTAGTCAGTCCCAGGGTATGGAGTCTATGTTGGGGGGTCACTATGACACCCCTGTGTTACTGCACGGAGGATGCTGTGTAACACACATAAGAAAAACATATGAGACAATATGGAGTAAAAGACCCCATAGCCCATGAAACACATTAACACCATAAATCATGTCCAAGAGTGAGAGAAAAAGAGTCTCATTCTTGGAAGGAGAAAAAAAACAAACTCCAGAAATCCAGCAAAGCTGCTGGGGGACTCACAAGGTTAGGAAATTCTGCCTAAACAGAGAATTCTCTCTAACACCCGTCAGTCCCCACCTCCTAGGGTTTGTCACCCACTGTTGGAGACGAGGCCCCTAGAACTTTTCCACGATGTCGCAATCCTCCTTTTTTGCCAGAAGTAATAGGAACTGTGTTATTTTCTTTCTATGTTTAGTCTTCTTACCCCCCACACCTCCTTTCCAGAACAGGTATACGGTAGGTCAGTGGTCTTCAAACTTTTTTGGCCAGGGCCCCCCTGAGCAAAATTTGGGCAGGTCGGGACCCCCCAGAAATGCCAAATGGACAGTATATATTGCGCGCCGTCACCTGCTCCCATCAAAGTCGCTGGGCTCCCTCATCCCACTCCTACCCAGTCGCTGGTCTCTCCCCACCCCATCACACACCCAGGGCTCTCCCCACTCTGCTCCCATCACTATCCCATGGTTCCCGCCCATTGTGCTCCCACCATAGTCCCTCGGTTCCCCCATCCCGTTCCCAACACAGTCTGAGGGCCAGTGGCGGCTGGTGAATCTTTTTTAAGTGGAGGGGCATTAAGGGGAGGTTCGGGGGGGGGTTTCCCCCTGTGAATTTTTTTTTAAATAATAGGTTAAAATGTTGCATTGTAGAGCATACTTTTAACAAAAAATGGGTAAATAGCCAAACAGTTTGCAATTGTTGCTGGGAGTCCAGGGGGCAGGCATTGATATTTTATTTCTATCGCGCTCGTACACAAGTGTTTCAGAGCGTGACAAGGCAAGGGAGGGGAACAGAGGAGAATAAAACAGCGATGTTACTAGGCCCAGTGACATTGAGAACGCGCAAGTGTGAGGGGAAAAGTGCATGGAAGGGGGGAGAAGTGGAAAGTGCGAAGCAGAGGAGAAACAGATAAATAACAATAAATAAATAATAAAGGCAACAAACAGTGGTAGTGCAGCCAGCAATTTGCAAGTGCTACGTTTAAGGCAGCAGACAGGGTAGGTCTGATAAGTTCAGGAAGAAAGATGGTTCTCCTCAAGTTTTAGAGTGGCAGGGCGCTGTTCCAGAGGGAGGCCCCAGCCGAAGACGGAGATCTACCCCCCAGCTCGTTTCTTTGATAAACGACTGACCCTGAGGGAGTTGGAGGTAGAGGAGTGAAGAGCTCGAGAGGGGAGGTATTTGCGGAGGAATAGCTGAAGGTATTTTGGACCGAGGCCCCAGAAAGCCTTGTGGACAAGGCAGAGGGTTTTGAATGATAGATGTCTGGTAAAAAGATACCATCCCTGTCCCCTGGGCCCCACTGGTCCTAACACAATGAACATGATTATGTGTATATGCAAGGCGCTGCACATTCATACAGCAATCACTCTATCATTCACATGAGCATCCATCACCATACACTCACTCATAACACATCCATACACATGTTTAAATAAAAACAATGAACATAAACGTACCTTCTGCATTGGCCTGTGTGTGGGTGCTGCTCCAGCTGCTCTGTCCGTATGTGCGAGGAGGCGCAGGAGCTCCCCCTCGGACATACAGACATGCAGTGCCCCAGCCAGCATTTCCAATGAGCTATGCAATGCTGGCGAAGCAAAACGCCCCAGCACTTGCATGGCTCAGTGAGCATGTGCGGCTGGGGAACTAAACTGAACTGTCAAAGGGAAACAGTGTTTCCCTTTGACAGTTCAGCCAGCCCAGGAGCACTCCATTAGCTGGATAAAGCAGCTGAGGGAGTGCTCACTGTTTCACTGGGCTGGCTCCTTAGCTCCTCCATAATGGGTGAGGGGCCACTATGCAGTTAGTAATGTTGACCATTGTTGCTGAATATATCACAATTTACTTACATTTTAACACAAAGCACCCCTTTGGGTACTATTGAAACAGTGGGCTTCATAACTACTCTGGCGGTAGCTGTGCCGGTAAAACCGGCACGGCTGCCACTGGAGTTGCATCCGGGTCTGGCACCCGCGAATGGGCAATTACTAGGTCATGCCGAGTTAGGCGGACATGATAATTGCCCTTTCGAAGGTGCCGGTAGATCCCCATTCCCATTTGAGCCCCATATGGCTCAAATGGGAAGGGGGAGCTCGGATGCACCGGCACCGTTAATAACGGTGCTGGTGCATCCGACGAGCTGAGGTCAGACCTGGCGGGGGCTGTCAAGCACCCACGAGCACAACTCTTACTATGGCGGAACGGTAGCAACGGTGCCGGTAGCTTACCAGCACCGTTGTTACTGGTCCGCCATAGTAGTAATGAGGCCCAGTCTGTGACTAAAGGAATGAATATCCATTTACAACTGTGGGCCACTTTTTCATTGTTGCCTGAGACAGTTTCATGCTTCAGCCCGCCCATGTGGGCCACCCCTGCCCATTTCTTCCAATCTAAAAAAAAAAAAAAAAAAATCTTTTTTCATGCTGAGCTCTCAGGGCCCCCCTGGGATGCACCCGCGGACCCCTAGGGGGTCGCGACCCACAGTTTGAATACCACTGCGGTAGGTGAACATTCCAGGGAACTTCAAAGTGGAGAGTTTATTTGTATTTATTACATTTATAAAGTGCCTTTCTCCAAAGGCGCTGAACAATAAAAAAGCAAAAGAATAAACAGTACAATCCAAATTTCCAACAGCTAAGAGAGACTTTTAAGAGGCTAAAGACGAAAGAAGATACAGTTTGAGATTAGTCTGAAAAATACGAAGAGATGAAGAGGAGCAAAGCGAAAGAGGGAGAGTGTCCCAATGTGTGGGAGCCAAAAGAGAAAAGAAACGGAAAGGAGACGAAGCACAGGGGGGCTCAGGAATACTTTCTGGATATATTTCCTCGCTCTAATAATACTGAATAGGGTCACGCTCCCAAACCACATGCCGAATACCTTCCGAGTCCTGTGCTCATCTCGGACAGCCGTGAGACAGTTGTGCATTGAGAGGATGCAATTTCCACTGACTTTAACTAAGTATGCAAAAACCAAATCGACCGTCTGTAGTTAAGTGCTCACTGCTTGTTTCTGTTTGACTGTTATGATCTCTGTAACCAGACATGTACATGGTAACAGCGCCACGATGCCTCTGGGCTGCTATGCGCTATATAAATGCTGATAGATAAATAAATACATTTCGCCGGGGTCAAACACGCCCTGTGTTACAACTTGTGTTACAACTTGTATTGAATCAACTTAAAGCGAGCATTTCGAGGTACCTTCTTCACATGTTGTCATATTCCTGTCCATTCCTGATCCAAGAGAGGGCAACCCGTATCCCTTTCCATTGTATCTTTTAATTTCAAAGATGAGGAGAGCCCCCGCCCCCGTGCACCAATGTCCCATCACTTGGAGAAACCTTACCTTTTCCATTCCCCACCGTGACAAGAGCTTGCAACAATGCATTTGTTCCGGGATATCCTCCCATATCTACACCATGTTCCGACCCACCCTAGCATACAACAGGAAGTGTCCGCTTGGCATTCTAAACGTTTGTGACCATTGTTCAAATGTAACTAAAACCCCATCCACAAAGTACTCCCTCATCGATATACACCCTCTGGCCTTGATAGGTATATTTCGGGATATGGGTCTCTCGACTTTATAGTCAGGAGACCCATATCCCGAAATATACCAAAAATAGTTGAATCAAAACTCAGTGATGAAAATCTGGACAAGAATATGAATGCCTATATATATATATATATATTACACAGCCATGGTAGCCTTGAGGAGTGTGTTGGTGTGCAGAAGTGCTTGGGGAGGGTTGAGGAGCTGCCCCTGATGTGTTCACCATGTCTGCGGTCGTAGCGGCTGTTCGCGGATATAGTCAATGCACTACTGGCTATTTCACTTTAGTATGATGTTGGTTTTGGGTTGTTAGTAGAGGATTGATTGTAATTAATATCCCCTATAAGGAGTTCACATACCATAGTCAAAATGTTTGGTATTATAGGTGTGTTATGCAACACACACACATGGTTTGGTACTAAAGCGGAGGTACTTTTAAACTTTAGGATTTCTTTTTTGTATGTGTTTAATAGAAGGTTGCTATTTGTACAGTAGTTGGTAGTTTGTGGTAAAGCTAATGTTTTTTGTAAGTGGCTTTCACTTCCAAAATATTTTCTCTGGATATGCTCTATTTCTTCGAGTAGTTGCTTGACTGTACCATGTAGAAGATTGTTATTTAAATTGACTAGTGCTAAAGCAGGACTTTTAGCATAGTAGAGTTTCTGGACCAGACATTTATAGTTGCATGTTGCGTTGATATCATTTTAATATGATGGAAGGTGGTTTTGCAAAAAGGTCCTGAAATGCAGGCTAATGATGTGCTTGTAGTCCTGTGTATTTGCGCACTGGACAGGTATCCATATTGTGTAGTAGTTTCATTTTGATTTTGTCTTTGCTTTTTACATACTAATTGAGGAAGTGGCGTAAAGATTTGAAAGATTTTTTGGCAATGGTCACATTGATGTGCATATTTGCGCACCGGACAGGTATCCATATTCTGTAGTAGTTTCATTTTGATTTTGTCTTTGCTTTTTACATACTAATTGAGGAAGTGGGGTAAAGATTTAAAAGATTTTTTGATGTTACACATTGATGTGCACAGCCATTTGTAAACTGGACGTTTTGGTTTATTGGAATGGAGAGGTGATACTGAGTTTTTTGGGGATATTTGTGTAAGCAGAATTTCTTGTTTCATAATGGTGTTATTATGTTTTTCATACCCTTGTCCACTGCTATGGATGGCAATTGGGTTTGTTTGCTTTTGTTTATATGCTTCTTCATGAAAATATGGTTCTGTGGTCGTGGTGTGACTCTATTCACCTTCATAGATGTTTAGGGAGTTATTTTTGTTTATATTCAGTTTACTGGGAAGTGTTTTTTTGTAATTTAGTAGTTAGTTTTGTGAGTGGTTTCATTCTGTTTAAAATAAAATAAATAACTTCCTTTTCAGAAGGATTGCACTGTTTATGAGAGCTTTTAGGATTACTTTTCTATGGTAGGTTTTAATGGTTGTCCATGATTCCTCTCCTGTTTTTATAAGGTTTTGAAGCCGCCTGTGACAGGACATGTTTTGTAAAATATTTTTTTTGGTATAGTTAGTTGCTATTATATCAAGATTTATAGGTGCACAGCATTAGTAATCGTGGTACGTGAAGTCTTGTTAATCACTTTTTGTTTCGTTTTACATTTTGACAGAGGAGGGAAAGTTTCTGTAGTGGAAGCTTGTTTTGTTTCGCGTAATGACTGTATTAGCTGTTTTGTTTGAACTTTTTGTACAAAATCTGGTAGAGATGGATGATTATTTTGGACACTTTTATTTTCATTTGCTCTACTTCTGCGTTGCTTTCCACGGAGTTGCTTTTTGGTAGGCATTCTTTGGGGTCGGTTGGATAAAAAAAAAGTGTGGGTTGGGTTGTTGAGTATGATGGTAAGAACGATTGTGGAGGTGTGTGATTGTGCAATGGGCAGCTATATAAAGTTGGGAAGGTTATTCTTGCATTTGTGTGTTAGTATACTGGGCTTGAGATGACATTATAAAGTATGCAACTGGTAAGGGGAAGCGGTAATAATACATCTAATGGGAAAGGGTTAATATACTTCTTTGTTCTACAACAGTAAAAGGCTAGTGTTTTTGAGTAATAGTTTGAAAATTATGTAAGTATTGTACTTACTTTTTTGTATGGAAAGAGTAGGTTTCTTAAAAGTTGTTGTTCGTACTTTAGACGCTGCTGCTTTTCAGGAGAATGGTCTTCACTGCAATTGTAAAAGAAAGAAGTTAGTGAACATGCGTGTTTATAGCACTTTTGTTAATGTAGACATTGTTTTTTTTTGTAGTAGTAGTGTTTTCTTACAAGTGAGCATAGTATGCATATGCACTTTCCTTTCTCTATGTGCATTTTGTATATTGTATTTAGAATCTGTATGATGAATATGTTTTACAAATGAGTATAATAGTAAACGTATAGAGCACACTAGTTTTTTTAATGCTATGTTATTGGATGACAAGAGGTGGAAGAAATAATCACATGCATGTTTTACTATGTTTACAGGGTAAATGGCAGAGATTGTACAGAGAAGCAATCAATGTATGCATTTGTGAAGGTGTGGGAATAAAAGGAGTAGGATTTCATATAGAGGCAGTGGTGTTGTTTGAGCTGGGAGCCTCTGTAATGATATTGTCTGTGTGTGTGCTTGAATGAACATGCATGTACTCATCATGGCTGTGTGTAATTTTATAACACACTGGACAGTCTTTTTCATAATTATTCTGTTATTTATCCCATCTTTTAATATGAAATACAATTGTTTTAAATAGTTCTGTGAGTAAACAAAAATTTGGAGAGGAGACAGGTTTGCAATTGATAGCTCATTATACCAGATGGGATAAATGAGGTAAGGTAATTTTACAGTTTATTCAGGGTAAGTGGAAGTTACTCTGTTTATATGTATTCTTAGAAGAGCAGTACATGTACTATGTTGAAAATATTCATGCCTGTAGTCTGTGTTCATGCATGTGGATGTGCATGAATCTGCAAGTAGAAATATTGGCCAGTTTTATAGTAGTTGTTGCTGTAGGTCTGTTGCAGTGACAGCCGAATTGTACTGAGAGAGATCAATAGTACATCTAAAGTGCTGATGTGTGATGGTAGAGTTAAATGTAGAGTTCTTGGATGTGACTGGTGGATGATGATTGTGTGATTGTTTAACAGTAACCAATGAGGAAATGGTGCAGAGAGTGAAGTGGAAAGGGTAGAAGTGTTGCCCCAGTGTTACGCGCTCCTCGAACATCGTGGGTATCCGCGGGCAGAGTGTGCTACACCTGGGGTCTCTCAGCAAATGCAGCATGTAAAGGGGACTGTAGGGATGAGCCAATCAGGTATTGAGGTTGTGGTTTGTGTTGAAAGAGGCTGTGCATAGTGAAGATGGTAGAGGTTGGAGAAAAGCAGGGTTTTGGTGGTTGGAGATATGTTTGTGCATGATTTGGAGTGGTATGTTAAATGTAGGAATGTGGCAAAAAAATGTGATGTTAAAGGAATGGAGGTGGTGTGGAGCACTATACCTGGTTTTAATGTGCAGGGAATCGGTCAAGTTTGTGGAGATATGGGCAGGGTAAACATTGCACATGTAGTTGTTTTGCACTGTGGTGCTTTGTATTTGGGGTATATCAGTGCCCCTACTTTGTTGGCAGATTTTGAATATTTGGTTCAGGCAGTAAAGAAAATATTTCCAAATGTCAAGGTTATTTTTCCTGGTTTAGTACTTAGGACAAAATGGGACAATAGTTTTGTTTTTTGTGCTCAGCTGGTGGAAAGAAGATGTAGGGTGCGGTTTATTGAGGTAGGTGGCAGAACATCTTATTCTCTGTTTTACAGTAATGATGGTATCATTATATTTGACCCATCTACAATTCTTTTCTATATATGCAGTGTAGTGACATGCAGTGGTTGTGGGTGGTGTGTGGTAGAATATACCTAATGATGTGAAGGTTTTCTTTTACGAAGTGATAGTTTACTATTTGTAAATCCAGTTAGCTTGCAGTTCTTTTTGGTACCATTTGCATTCTAACGTGAAAGCATTACTATTATGTATTTACTAAGTGTCTGTATTTGTAAGGTGGTAAGACGTCCACACCGTTCATTTCGCTAGTGACCGAAAGTGGGATAGTACAAACACACATGTGCAAATTATAAGACATTAATATATAAGTGCGGTCATTGGGGTCAGGGTCGGCGGCATGGACGGAGGGGATTGTAGCAGGGTTTGTTCGGACATTCTCATAGGACCACCTTTTGTCAGGGCTTGAGACTTGCTTCTTTTAAAAATGTTTACGTGAGTTGCCGTGTGAAGAGGAGATGCGATGAGGTGACAGGTGGTGTGGTCTGACTACATGGGCGTAATTTTAGGGGGACGGGGGTGTTTGTCCCCCCCAACTTTCGTGGCACACCATTTTGTCCCCATTCATTTGGCAGGGGCGCCTTTTACTTTATATGTCATGTCCCCCCAACATTTTTAGTAAAGTTACTCCACTGCCTGACTGTGGGAGTCGCTGGGAGAGTGTGAAGTTCTCCAGAGGAACAAAATAAACCCGTACAAATGTTGTCCGCATTGGTGAATGGTAGCAAACAATCCATATGTTTTTCAAAAATATTTGTAATGCCACTGTGGTGTAAAGGGCTATCGGTTCCCATTCTGAGTGAAGGTCAGCGCTGTTGAATTTTAGTTTTCTAGCTGAGCAAACCCACGCATGGTACACAGTATAAGGTTCAATTGTTTTTTTACCTTGAAACAAAGGGAGGATTGCGAACAGAATGCATGAAGGGAGGGATGTAAGACTTTCAAATATGATAATGTTGACCATTCAAAAATTGGACAAAGGAACATGTAATTTCATTTTACGAAAATCTGTTGAAGTGAACAGAGTGTGTGTTTTACACCAATACAATAGAAATGCCAAATATTATGTAAGTTTTACTTTGGGCGATTTTATACACGAACTAGTCAAATTATCATTCAGTGACATTATTGGTGGGGTAAATTGTATTTTTTGTTGTGTGTGGTATATTACAATGGCACGCAATTACAGGATGTGTGTGTAGTTTGTTTTGTTGTGGGGACATGGACAGTGCAGCATTGAGATGGGTGTAGTTCAGAAGTGGGTTCCCCCAGGTTTATAAACGTGTAATTGAACGCTAATATTAATATAAATTTCATGTATGTGTTGTTCTTGGTTTTATTTAGCTCTCTGATTGCAGCGTCAGCTTTAGCATTCCATTTCGAGCTGACCATACTCCGTAGCAATAACTTGTACAGCAAACTGAAGAGTACTTTGCACGTTTTTTTGCTTTATCATTGTTTGACGTCCGTGTTTATCAATAGTTGTAACAGGGGCCCAAATTAATGGTTAAAATGATAAACTGTAATAAGATCGGTTACAGAGACACATTTCCATTATCTAAACAGCTACATCTTGACTTTCTGCGATTGTCATGGATTCCAGATACCAACTGATGCTTTTTTTAACCCTCAGCTACAGATTAACATCAGTGGGTGGATCACAGTGACTCTTTTTTGGGATGATCGACACGCGCCCATATGCCTGTATGCCATACTAGCGATAAGGAGCAACTTGATATCGCTTATGGTGGCATAGCGCGAAGATCATGGCAAAGTCTTGTGATTCACAGTGTGTACAATGCGTTCTTATATCAAGGAGGAACACTGCGTGACTCACGATAAACATTTGTGGATCGAGAACAAAGAAAACAATTACCTATTTGCTTGCGTATGTAAGTCTCCGGATGTTCTCGGAGCGTTTATTGTGAAATAAAAGTAGTTTATAAATTGTAGTTTTGCTATTTCATTTAAAAGTATGGTTTCATATTCAAAATTGGGACGTTCTATGTGGTGAGATGATGTGTGTTGATATTCTGAGTTCTGCGTCAAGTAGCGTTATGACGTAGGTGATGATTGGGTGTGCGTTTTACTACGCCGTATAGTAATGTTCTGGAGATAGGTGGAGCATATCACTAGGTTTGGTGATTGTAGCCTCAGGGGCGGGGCATATGAATTAGTGCCACCAGGGTAGTCCACCTTGGGTGATGCGGGAACGGATAACTGTTTTAGCGGTGTCCCCACTGTCATCCTCATTTTGTTGTTGCCCAACCCCCTCACATTCCAAATGACTATTTTAGTGTTGTTCACACTCATCCCAGTCATCGGTCTGCATGATCATCGCCCCAGGGAACATTCCCAGCAACGTTATCTCCTAGCCCGTAAACAATTTATTTCTTGGGCATTTGTAAGGCGCTTATACAGCAAGTAAATTGTATTTCAAAGCGCCCACAGGGCAACAGGGAGGGAACGTGGGAGTGAAAGGCAAATAAAATAATGAAAGAGAGAGACGGACTTAGTAGGTCTTGTGAGCATCTTTGCATCTTATTATAATCAACAACTTTGCCCCAACATTCTACCCTTTCCCGCCTCCCAATTTCCCTACGGACAATCCACATCGTTCTTCAGATGTCTCATACCAAGCCAGCGACACATAATAGCCCAAACTAAAAATGAAAGAGTAAAAGTGAGTTGGCCTCGATCTACTCTTCCCTATAATTGCATACAGGGCCCCCCACAACATGTGATTTGGGGGTCACCTAGATGCTATTAACATTCCATATGAAATAAAGCTACGATTGTTATCATACACCGTCTCGCCGTTACAACTAGACGCAGAAATGCATGCAGGGTCAATTAAAGGACACGGTGCCCTCTTACCTCTGAAGAAGCCCCCACTGTTTACGCTGGAACACGCAACCCCCAATGGAGTTGGAAGCCTAATCAAACAAGCAGTGCTGAAGCTAATAGGACTCGGCTGCCATATGTCAAGAGCAGACTCAAATGCCCCAAAAGACTTCATGTCACAGAGAAATGACAGAAGTAAATGTTGCATCATAACAAGTGAAATGAATCATTAAAGTGCTTTACTCAGAACAAGCACACATTAAAAAAAGTACAGGAAAACAAATGCCATTCTGTCATACCACGGACATCTGGGGCTTTTTGAATTAAATTTTAAACAAAGCCACAGGGCAAATATTTGCATTTCAGCAAATCATGTAAACATCACTAATGAAGATGTGTATTCATACACATTTGCCATCTACAACTATATTTACCAACAGTTTTTATTTCTTGGGTTTACGCGACACATATGAGCCAAATCTTCAGGAAATGACCTGCTTTTGAATTGTGGGTGTGCTTTTCCAGTGGGACGTACTACATGGAATGACAGGGAGACTAGCAGAACAGGATGCCAATGGCTGATTTCTAGAATAAAAATGAATAGTGACGCACTGAGGAAACCCTAGAACATAGCACTCCCACATTTGTTGGCCGAGGGGCTCTTCAATAACTGTGCTATTCTCAAAAATTGAGATTATGTGAGATGAACGCGGCGATCAACAGAAGCAACTCCATTTTCAAAATACAAAGCCACGCAAAATATGTAGTGTCTAGTGAGGACATGAACGCAGAAATATATATAACGTGTAACTATTTATTGACTTATTTAAGTAATGACTGTAGGGAATGCGAGCTCTGTCTCTGCAGCTCTTCTCTTCAAACCGCCACCGTTCCTTTTCTCCGCCACGCACCTCGTTCTCTTCCTTTTCCCTTCCACACTGTGTCATTCAGTTCCATGACACGGTGTGCGACATAGGTTACACATCCCCTTTCTTTCACAAGAGTACTCCTTCCACTCTATTGAGTATATTCATTCAGGTAGCTTGGTCTTCGATACCTTCCCCCATACCTTGATGCAGGAGTAGCCATATCTGTTGTATCAGACAAGGAATCTCCACCATAGAAAACTCTCTCCTTCCTCTCGTCAGATCTTACCCTCATAACTCTTTCCAAGTTCCACACTCTCCCCTCTTTCGTCCTTACAGCATGCCTGAATACCTCTACTACCTCGATGGGTTTGACCATTGACAACCATAACCTCTCAACACTGATTGTACTCTGATCCTGACCCAACTCCCTACTTTCACAGGAGAATGCCTCACAAAACTCCTGTTATCATACAAAGCTTTGTTCTTCATTTGTTTACATCTTGTGTTTTCTTTCACGCCATCCAAACTTACATCCATGCCGGCTCCCTCACTCATCCAACCTGGAAATAGCTTTGTAACTCCCTTCCTTCCTCTGCTATGTTCAAGCAGTGAGATGGCGGTGGTGCTGTGTGGAGTAAACTTATGAGCAACCATCATCTTTCTTACTACTGTCTTCCAATCTCTCCCATTTGACCATGACCACCTAATAGCTTCTTTGTTTACCCTGTTACACCTTTCCACAATTTCATTGGTTTGTGGATGTAATAGGGCACTACTGGTTTTGTGTAGAATGGCTCTTTCCTCACAACACTTCTTCATCTCTCTTCACTTAAATTGTGGCACATTGTCTGTGAGAATCACTCCTGGATAACCTTCACGTTCACACAGATCTTCCAAAAACTCAACTATTCTTCTGGTAGTCACATGTGGTGTCATGATTACTTCTGCCCATCTCGTTGAAACATCCACTACAACTACACAATATGTTTGACGTCCTTCACTCCACACCGGCCCAATCACATCACTAGCTATTTTCTCCCATGGTCTCCCTGGAATGTCTCTGAGAGCCACAGGACACTTCTCCCCCACACATACTTTATCACTGTTTATGCAAAGGATACAGTCTCTGACAATCTTCTCTATCTGATTGTCACATACCGGGCACCGGTAGCTGTTCCTTATTCTTCGCTTGCTCTTTACTATTCCTTGATGTCCATCTTGTCCTAGTCGGACAAACTTTTCTCTCAGTTCCTCAGGTGGAACCAGTTTGTCTCCTCCCACAATGATGGCATCTAAAGCACATAGTTCTTCCTTGACATTCCAAAATTCTTCCACTCCTGCTTTCTGCGCGGATTCTTTGTCTAGTCTTCCTTCCATCAATTCATTAATTACGATTTTCATCTTGACATCTCTTTCATCTGCCTCGAGCCACTCTTGTTTTGATATCGAAGGTTCCATTATTTCACATATTTAATCTTGTTCTTCTCCCTCCTTCTCATGTTCTACTCTGGGAGTCATCCGCGATACACAATCTGCGACATCATTTCTTACTCCCGGAATGTATTGAACTGTAAAATCAAACTCCTGCCGCCTGGATACCTAGCTTCTTATCCACCCGGATACTTTGTCCATGCCTTTTAGTGGAAAGCACCTCAACCAAACGTGTGTGATCTGTATGCTCTTCAAAAGTGGCACCCCATACAAAGCTTCTAAATGTGTTCATAGCCCACCTTATGGCCAAGCCTCTTTTTTTATAGTTGCATAACCCTTCTCTGGTCCCTTTAACAGTGGGGAGGCAAATGCTATTACAATCTCTTCCCCTTCTTTGATTTGTGTGAGACCAGCACCTAATCTAACATTGCTTGCATCTGTGGTAATTATCGTGTGTCGTCTTCTTTGACAGTTGTGTAGCACCATTGCTGTTGCTAGAGCTTTCTTTATGTATCGAAACTCATTTTCACATTGATCATTCCATTCAAATTTTACATTTGTCTTTAATATACTTCCCATAGCGCTTGTATGATCAGCAAATCCACTAACAAATTTGGAATAATATTCTGCCATTCCTAAAGATTTCCTAACATGTTCTTTACAATTTGGGGTACCCATGTGTTCTATTGTGTCAATTAAATCTTTCTTGGGAGAAATTCCTTCTTCAGAAATTATGTGTCCTAAGTATTCAATTTCTTTCCTGTTTATCTTTGACCTTTCTTTGCTGAGAGTCATTCCCACATCACTGAGTTTCTTGAGAACTCCGACTTCCTAAAATGGCCGCCCTACGCGTGACATCATACGGATGTCTGTGGGTCCTGTTTTCTAATGTTCTTTATGCTTTTCCATGGGGCCTGATCAGTCGGTGCCACTTTTTGTTAAAAGTTAGCGCGAGAGTGGCACTGCTGCCACACTCTCATCTGCAGTGATTGATCCTGCGGTCGGGCCCCCATCAATATAGTTTGCCAGGCAGAGCACGCTCTTGTGGGGTGAGTATGATCCTCGTCGCCATTTCTGTAGTGTTTAGGGAGGACACGTGGAAATAAATATAACGTGTAATTATTTTTTGACTTATTTAAGTAATGAATGTAGGTAATGCAAGCTCTGCCTCTCCAGCTCCTCCCTTCCAACCGTCGCTGTTCCTTCTCTCCGCCACATGCCTCGTTCTCTTCGCTCTCCCTTCCACACCATGTCATTGAGTTCCATGACACTGTGTGCGATGTATGCTATACAATACAAGAGAACAGCCAGTGAAATGTATATTTTCTTGACTGATAGGGTTGGCTCTTTCAATCAGAAGTGCTGTACTACACACAGGCAATGTAATGTGTCATTCCCTCTTAAGAGATACCATACGAGCTCTGTCGCTGCTCTCGACACTCTCCTCCCTGTGGGCTACAAAATCCTCTCCAAACCCAGACCATCCTGGAGGGGGAGTGGCCCTAATCTTCCCTGAGTGGGTCCATGCCTACATCATACCTACTCAGTCATGCTCCTCTTTTGAATGCCTTGTCTGTAGGCTGGAGTTTCTGCCACTTTCTCTCTCAACCCCGCCACTATCTACAGACCCTCTGGCCCTATCTCCCTCTTCCTCTCTGAATCGGCCATCTTCGCTTCATCTCTTTCAAACTCCTCTTCCAAACTCCTCCTCCTTGGTGACTTCAACATCCACCACGACTCTCTTGAATCATCCACCTCTCAGTTACGGGTCCTCTGTGACTCCCTCTCTCTCCCTATTCTTCCTTCTGGCCTGACTCACTCTGCCGGCCACACCCTTGATGCCTCCCTCATCTCTGGTCACATCCCTGTCTTTAATCCGGTCACCACCCCCCTCTCCTGACCTGACCACTCTCTCCTTTCCGCCTACCTGGGGCCTCTGAGCCCTCTATCTGAGCCACCCCCTGCACTGCCAGCCTCCATCACCATCATTCGACAGATGAAGCGAGTGTCAGTTGCTGCTTTTGCCCTCACCATCATCCCCCCTCCGACCCCTGCTCCTGACTCTCCCTCTGACTATGTCCTTGCTAACCTGCACCTTGCCATCTCCAACACCCTAGACACCCTTGCCCCTGCCAGGAGGATCCGTCTAAAACCTGCCACCAAGAACAACAGCTGGTACGACTCTGATGTAGCATCTCTGAAATGCAAGTGCAGAGTTGCTGAACGGAAGTGGAGACCTTGGGCTCTTCCACTGACGACCTGGCCTGCCGCCTGTTTAAAATTCAACAGCGCTTCTTTATCCGGTCCAAAGAGCGGGCCCACATCCAAGCCCGCATCACGGGAGCCTCTAACAACATGGCTGAGCTTTTCAAAATCTACAAGGAACTTGCCAATCCACTTGCAATCTCCATCTCTTTCCTTCCTTCCCAGGCCCTCTGCACTGCCTTGGCCTCCCACTTCACATCCACAACTCAGGACATCCTCCTCCATCCCCATCTCCTCTCACACTCCTATTCCCCTGCCTCCCTTGGCCCCCCTCTAACAGCCCCTCACTGTTCTCCCTCCTGCCAATACCACTGGACGACGTCTCTTAAGTGGGCTGCTCTATGAAGGCCTCCTCCAAACCGGTGCTCCCCTGCTCCTCCAGGACCATCAAGGACAACATATCCTCTCTCGTCCCGTCCTTTGCAGACTTTTGTAACCACTCCTTCGCCTCTGGCTCTTTCCCTCTATCCCTCAAGCACAACTGCTATACTTTAAATGGTATATTAATAGCACCTCTCCGCAAGGCTGCAACACGTTCCCTTCTTTTCCCCCCACCCCATCCTCACCCTCACCCCTCCTTGACTCCTCCTCCTGCTACCCTCCCCCCTCTCCCTCCTAGCTCTCCTCCACTTCTCTCGCCCTTCCCTCTGTCAAATTGCTCTACATACTGTTTTGTTGACTGATTCAAAATTGTAATTTGCTTCTTTGTTGCTGTTATTGTTATATTAAATGCATCCTACTGTTGTTAATGTGCAGCGCTTTGGTATAAAGCGCTATATAAGCCTAATAAATAAAATACAAATAAAAATATGTTCAATCGAATAGTGTAAACACTACTGCTAACTTTCAGTTGGATAGTATTATCACTTCTCAGCAAGGCTGCCATACCTTCTACGGGATAGTATCAGCACTTCTCAACAAGGCTACCATACTTTCAATGGGATAGTTTAAGCACTACTTAGCATGGTTGCTATACTTTCAATGGGATAGTAGTAGCACTTCTCAGCTAGGATGCTATACATTCAATGGGATAGTAGTAGCACTTCTCAGAGAGACTGCTATACTTTCAATGGGATAGTATTAGCACAGCTGCTATATTTTTAGTGGGATTGTATCATCACTTCTCAGCAAGGCTGCTATACTTTCAATGGGATAGTATAAGCACTTTTCTGAGCAAGCTGCTATACTTTCAATAGGATAGTAGTAGCACTTCTCAGCAAGGCTGCTATAAATTCAATGGGATAGAAGTAGCACTTCTCAGCAAGGCTGCCATACTTTCAATGGGTTACTATAAGCACTTTTCTGAGCAAGGCAGCTGCACTTTCAATAGCATAGTATCTGCACAGCTTCTATAATTTTAGTGGGATAGTATCATCACTTCTCAGCACAACTGCTATACTTTAAATGGTATATTAGTAGCACGTCTCAGCGAGGCTGCAACACGTTCTATAGAATAGTATAAGCACTACTGCTAACTTTCAGTTGGATAGTATTATCACTTCTCAGCAAGGCTGCTATACTTTCAATGGGTAGGAATCAGCACTTCTCAGCAAGGCTGCCATACCTTCTACAGGATAGTATCAGCACTTCTCAACAAGGCTACCATACTTTCAATGGGATAGTATAAGCACTACTTAGCATGGTTGCTATACTTTCAATGGGATAGTATCCACACTTCTCAGCAAAGCTGCTATACGTTCAATAGGGTATTTGTAGCACTTCTCAGCAAGGCTGCTATACATTCAATGGGATAGTAGTAGCACTTCTCAGCAAGGCTGCTATACTTTCAATGGGATAGTATTAGCACAGCTGCTATATTTTCAGTGGGATAGTATCATCACTTCTCACAAGGCTGCTATACTTTCAATGGGATAGTATAAGCACTTTTCTGGACAGGCTGCTATACTTTCAATAGGATAGTAGTAGCACCTCTCAGCAAGGCTGCTATACTTTCAATGGGATAATATAAGCACTTTTCTGAGCAAGGCTGCTGTACTTTCAATGGGATAGTATTAGCAAAGCTGCTATACTTTTAGTGGGATAGTATTCACACTTCTCAGCAAGGCTAATATATTTTCAATGGGATGGTATCAGCACTTCTCAGCAAGGCTGCCATACTTTCTAGGGGATAGTATCAGCACTTCTCAGCAAGGCTACCATACATTCAATGGGATACTATAAGCACTTCTTAGCAATGTTGCTATACTTTCAATTGGATATTATCCACACTTCTCAGCATGGCTGTTATACGTTCAATGGTGTAGCAGTAGCACTTCTCAGCAAGGCTGCTATACTTTCAATGGGATAGTATAAGTTCTTTTCTGAGCAAGGCTGCTATACTTTCAATAGGATAGTAGTAGCACTTCTCATCAAGGCTGCTATACATTCAATGGGATAGTAGTAGCACTTTTCAGCAGGGCTGCTATACGTTCAAGGGGATAGTAGTAGCTATACTTTCAATAGCATAGTATAGGCGGTTTTCTGAGCAAAGCTGCTGTACTTTCAATGGGGTAGTATCAGCCCATCTGCTATACTTTTAGCGGGATAGTATCATCATTTCTCAGCAAGGCTGCTATACTTTCAATGGGATAGTAGAAGCACTTTTCTGAGCAGGCCTGCTGTACTTTCAATGGGGTAGGATCAGCACAGCTGCTATACTTTCAGTTGGACAGTATCATCACTTCTCAGCAAGGTTAATATACTTTTAATGGGATAATATAAGCACTTTTCTTAGCAAGGCTGCTGTACTTTCAATGGGATAATATTAGCACAGCTGCAATACTTTTAGTGGGATAGTATTCACACTTCTCAGCAAGTTTGCTATACGTTCAATGGTATACTAGTAGCACTTCTCAGCAAGGCCGCTATACATTCAATGGGATAGTAGTAGCACTTCTCAGCAAGGCTGCTGTACTTTTAATGATGCTGTTCGAATCATTAAAAATGTTTCCAAACGGTATCATATAGCTACAGCCAGGAAGGAACTTCACTGGCTGCCGGTTACGTCCAGGATTGCCTTCAAAATCCTCACCCTTACACATAAATGTCTGCATGGTCAGGCAACAGCCTCACCTTACAATTACAAGGGAGATCAACAAGATCCAGTAATACCTATTGGCTTGTTTGCCCGAAGGTAATAAGAACAGGCGGCTTGGGTCGTTCATTCCCGGCCTTTGCCACACTTGCCTGGAATGAACTCCCAGCAGAGCCACGCACAGAGAATCGTCTGCCCATGTTTCCTAAAAAGGCTGAAGACTTTATTATTTTACTAGAACCTCTGTCCCCCTTGCCGATCTCTTAACCATCTGTCTGTCAGTGTTGTGAGTTGTCATGTTCCTCATGTTTCATGTGCGCCCTGATGCCTGCAGCGCGTTACAAGCAATAAATAAATGAATAAATGGAATAGTATCAGCACAGCTGCTATACTTTCAGTGGGATAGTTTCATCACTTCTCAGCAAGGCTGCTATACTTTCAATCGAATTGTAGTAGCATTTCTCAGCACAGCTGCTATACTTTCAGTGGGATAGTATCACTTCTCATTAAGGCTACTATAGTATCAAACGTATAGTAGTAGAATTTCTCAGTACAACTGCTATGCTTTCAGTTGGTTTGTATCATTGCTTCTCATCAAGTTGGCTATACTTTCAGTGGTATAGTAGTAGCATTTCTCAGCAAGTATGCTATACTTTCAATGGAATAGTATAGGCAGTACTGCTATACTTTCAGCTGGATAGTATCATCACTTCTCAGCCAGCCTACTATACTTTCAATGGGATATTATCAGCATTTCTCAGCAAGGCTGCTATACATTCAACGGTATAGTAGTAGGATTTCTCAGCACAGCTGCTATACTTTCAATGGGATAGCATCATCACTTCTCAGCAAGGCTGCTATACTTTCAGTGGTATAGTAGTAGCATTTCTTAGCATAGCTGCTGTACTTTCAGCAGGATAGCATCATCACTTCTCAGCAAGGCTGCTATACGTTTAACGGCATAATAGTAGAATTTCTCAGCACAGCTGCTATACTTTCAATGGGATAGCATCATCACTTCTCAGCAAGGCTGCTATACTTTCAGTGGTATAGTAGTAGCATTTCTTAGCATAGCTGCTGTACTTTCAGCAGGATAGTATCATCAATTCTCAGCAAGGCTGCTATACGTTTAACGGTATAGTAGTAGAATTTCTCAGCACAACTGCTTTACTTTCAATGGGATACTATCTCTTCACAGCAAGGCTTCTATACTTTCAATGGTATAGTAGTAGCACTTCTCAGCAAGCCGGCTATACTTTCAATGGAATAGTAGAAGCACTACTGCTATACTTTCAGCTGGATAGTATCATCGAATCTCAGCATGCCTACTATACTTTCAATGAGATAGTATCAGCACATCTCAGCAAGGCTGCCATACTTTCAATGGGATAGTATCAGCACATCTCAGCAAGGCTGCCATACTTTCAATGGGATAGTATCAGCACTTCTCGGCAAGGTTGCCATGCTTTCAATGGGATAGCATAAACACTTCTTAGCAAGGTTGCTATACTTTCAATAGAATGGTATGAGCACATATGCTATACTTTCAGTTGGATAGTATCAAAACTCCTCAGCAAGGCTGCTATACTTTCAGTGGGATAGTATAAGCACTTCTCAGAAAGGCTGCTATACTTTCAATGGGATAGTATCTGCACAGCTGCTATACTTTCAATGGGATAGTGTCAGCACAGCTGCTATACTTTCAGTGGGATAGTATCATCACTTCTTAGCAAGGCTGCTACATGTTGAATGATACAGTAGTAGCATTTCTCAGCACAGCTGCTATACTTTCAGTTGGATAGTATCATCACTTCTCAGCAAGGTTGCTATACTTTCAATGGGATAGTGTCAGAACTTTTCAGCAAAGCTGCTATACTTTCAATGATATAGTATCTGCACAGCTGCTATACTTTCAGTTGGATAGTATCATCACTTCTCAGCAAGGTTGCTATACTTTCAGTGGGATAGTATAGCTGCGTTTCAGCACGGCTGCTAAAGTCTCAATGATATAGTAGAAGCACTGCTCTGCGAGGCTGCTATACTTTCAATGGAATAGTATAAGCACTACTGCTATACTTTCAGTTGGATAGTATCATTACTTCTCAGCAAGCCTGCTATACTTTCAATGGGATAGTATAAGCTATAAGCACATCTCAGCAAGATTGCTATACTTTCAGTGGGATTGTATCAGCACTTCTCAGCAAGGCCGCCATATTTTCAGTGGTATATTATCGGCACTTCTCAGCAATGCTGCCATACTTTCAATGGGATAGTATATGCACTTTCCAGCAAGCTTGCTATTATTTCAATTGGAAAGCACATGAGAACAGCTGTTCTACTTTCAGTTGGATAGTATAATCACTTCTCTGCAAGGCTGCTATACTTTTAATGGGATAGTATCAGCACTTCTCAACAAGGGTGTGATACTTTCAATGGGATAGTGTCAGCACAGCTGCTATAATTTCAGTGGGATAGTACCATTGCTTCAAGCAAAGCTACTATACGTTCAATGGTATACTAGTAGCACTTCTCAAAAAGGCTGCTATAAATTCAATGGGATAGTAGTAGCACTTCTCAGCAAGGCTGCTATATGCTAAAGGGGATAGTAGTAGAACTTCTCAGCAAGGCTGATGTACTTTTAATGATGCTGTTTGAATCATTAAAAATGTTTCCAAAAGGGAGCATATAACTACAGACAGGAAGGAACTTCACTGGCTGCCTGTTACGTCCAGGATTACCTTCAAAATCCTCACCCTTACACATAAATGTCTGCATGGTCAGGCAACAGCCTCACCTTACAATCACAAGGGAGATCAACAAGATCCAGTACTACCTATTGGCTTGTTTGCCCGAAGGTAAGAAGAACAGGCGGCTTGGGCCGTTCATTCCCAGCCATTGCCACACTTGCCTGGAATGAACTCCCAGCGGAGCCACGCACAGAGAAGAGTCTACCCATGTTTACTAAACGGCTGAAGACTTTATTATTTAACTAGAACCTCTGTCCCCCTTGCCGATCTCTTTACCATCTGTCTGTCAGCGTTGTGAGTTGTCATGTTCATGTTTCACACGCGCCCTGCCTGTGGCGCGTTACCAACAATAAATAAATACATAAATACATGGGATAGTATCAGCAAGGCTGCTATACTTTCAGTGGGATAGTATTGTCACTTCTCAGCACGGCTGCCATACTTAAGATGGTATAGTAGAAGCACTACTGCTATACTTTGATTTGGATAGTATCATCACTTCTCAGCAAGCCTACTATACTTTCAATGGGATAGTATCAGCACTTCTCAGCACGACTGCCTTAGTTTCAGCGGGATAGTATCAGCACTTCTCAGCAATGCTGCCCATACTTTCAATGGGATAGTATAAGCACTTCTCAACAAACTTGCTGTACTTTCAATTGGATAGTATGAGCACAGCTACTATACTTTTAGTTGGATAGTATCACTTCTCTGCAAGGCTGCTATACATTTCATGGGATAGTATCAGCACTTTTGAGCAAGGCTGCTATACTTTCAATGGGATAGTGTCAGCACAGCTGCTATACCTTCACTGGGATAGTATCATCACTTCTTAGCAAGGCTGCTACATGTTGAATGATATAGTAGTAGCATTTCTCAGCACAGTTGCTATACTTTCAATGGGATAGTATCTGCACAACTGCTATACCTTCAGTTGGATAGCATCCTTGCTTCAAGCGAAGCTACTATACTTTAAATGGGATAGTATAACTCAGCAAGGTTGCTATACTTTCATTGGGTTAGCATATGCACTACTCACCAAGGTTGCTATTATTTCAATGGGATAGTATCAGCTCTTCTCAGGAAGGCTGCCATACTTTCAATGGGATAGTATCAGCACTTCTCAGCAAGGCTGCCATACTTTCAATGGGATAGTATAAGCACAGCTGCTATACCTTCAGTGGGATAGTATCATCACTTCTCATCAAGGCTGCTATACATTCAACGGGATAGTAGCAGAGGCGTAGACACGGTAGGGTCTGAGCAGGCAAGGCTGATCGAAAAGCTGTGAATGTCCCCTCAGCAATGCCGTGTGGCCATTTACAGATATTGATGTCACTGCGATGGGCCCAACTAGATTAGCTTCAGGCCCCACTTGTAAGATAATCCTGGATACGCCTTTGGATAGTAGTAGCACTTGTCAGCAAGTCTGTTATACTTTCAACAGGATAGTATGAGCACAGCTGCTATACTTTCAGTGGGATAGTTTCATCACTTCTCGGCAAGGCTGCCATACTTTCAATGGGATAGTATAAGCACTTTTCTGAGCAAGGCTGCTGTACTTTCAATGGGATGGTATGAGCACAGCTGCTATACTTTCAGTGTAATTGTATCATCACTTCTTAGCAAGGCTGACAAACTTTCAATGGGATAGTATCAGCACTTCTGAGCAAGGCTGATATACTTTCAATGGGATTGTAGTAGCACTTCTCAGCAAGGCTATTATACCTTCAATGGGATAGTATCAGCACTTCCCTGCAAAGCTGCTATACTTTCAATGGGATAGTATCATCACTTCTCAGCAGGGCTGCAATACTTTCAATGGGATAGTAGTAGCACTTCTCAGCAAGGCTGCTATACTTTCAATTGGATAGTAGTATCACTTTTCAGCAAGGCTGCTATACTTTTAATGGGATAGTAGTAGCACTTCTACTACTACAGCAAGGCTATTATACTTTCAGTGGGATAGTATCAGCACTTCCCAGCAAGGCTGCTATACTTTCAATGGTATAGTAGTCGCACTTGTCACTCGGTCTGCACATACATATATTGGTTCAGTACCCGCCATTCAACAGGGGTGCTTTCCTTCTCTATCTTGGATGGCTGAGTACCAGCATTTCCTGGTAGGACTCCATACCTTTAATGGGACAAAAGCATCACTTATCGTCAGGACTGCTAAACAGTTAAATTGAGGGTGGCAGCACTTTTCAATAGGACTGCTATACATTGTATGGGGCTGCACTAGCTCCTCTGATTAGGACTGTGTACTTTTAAAGGGACAGTACTGGTGCTTGTTGTCTAGACTCCTGTACCACAGTCTCTGCACTTCTCAATGGAACTGCTGTACTTTTAATGGATGAGTACCAGCATTTCCCAACCCTGCTACCATACTTTTAATAGAACAGTAGTAGGGCCTTCCTGCGGGGCCGCACTCATTTTAACGGGACACTACTATCACCTTTTGACAGGGCAGCCATACCTTTAAAAAGACAGTGGGCCTCATTACGACCCTGGCGGTCCCATAATGAACGGTGCTGGTACGGGACTGGCACCGTTCATTACGGGATGCCTGATTATGGTAAAACCAGACGTCCTTTCCGGGTCCGACGAGGGGACCAAGGAGCTAATAACGGGCCTGGTACTAGCTCCATCCCCATTCCCATTGAGCCCTATGGGGAATGGTTTTGTGCATGAGGAATTACCGGGTCCTCCAAGGTCGGAATGACCCGGTAATTCCTCATTCACAGAACCCGGTATTGGAACCCGGTATGGAGGCCCAGTGCCTGCACTTTGCGGCAGAACTTTATGATCTTGATGGGACATTACTTTACTACATGGCCACCGCTTCTCACCAGGGCTGCTCTACCGAACGGTATAATAACATCGCTTTTTAGTAGGGCTTTGACACCAATAGTGGACAGTGCTGGCTCTTGTCTCTGGGTGTGCTGCACGTTTATTGAAATGGTATTTAGGTTTTCCAGACAAGCCATTACATGACATCTTTCTGCTAGCTATTGTATGTTGTCCATAACCAGTTAAGAAAGGTTCCTCTTTCCGCTGATGCCGCAGGGAAGCAACAATGTGAGTGAGGGTGAAACCAAACTATCTCACTAGGGTATGTTATTTTCTAAGAAATCTAAATCGCATGCAGTGGATGGCTCTGGTGGCTTAGGGATATCCGGACACTGGATTGAGATGGGTAAAGCTTTATTGGCAGTGGTTACACTGAACAGAAGACATTCCTAAATGAGGCATATAAGTCTCTTGGGCAACCACTGCAGTAGGTTCACTGCTGTGGGATTGTGCTCTGAATTAATGTCACTCAAATGGAGGCTGGGTTGTAAAAGTCAGGCTGCGGGCCTAAACGCAGGAGGAGCGCCAGGGAGCGGCTGCTTGTCTCCTGGTCCGCTCTGGGTCTGGCGTGCTTCTCCTGCAGCGCACTCTAAGCACGCGTAGTCTCATGAGATCTCGGCAGGTCGAGATCCCGCGGGATTCCTTCCCCACATACCTCCTTTTGTTAAGCAGCGTGGTCCTACTCCATCACGAAGTCTCTGTACTTGGTTGGTCTTCTCTTCTCTCGCTGTGGTCAGCTGTCGCTGGGTGAGGACCTCGGTCAGGGGGTCCCGACTTCTATTGCTTCTTCCAGGCCTTGTGACAACCGTACCCTCGCCAGGTGTTGTTCATCTTCTCCTTGTGCGAGATACCCTCCGCTGCGTCTCTCCAAACTCTCATCCGACCTGTTCTCAGTCTCAGTAGTCTCCAGTTCTTCGTATGAGTCTTGGTGTTCTGCTGGCGGCTCAACTGGAGCGTATTCTCTCCTCCCGGGGAGACTTCCCTTGAACATAGCCACGCTCTCTAGATTCCATCCCTGGTGCACATGTGATTTGTGCCTTTTTGTGTGACTTCTATCGGCTGGCTATACTTGGAGCCTGTCACTTGATCCTTGTGAGTTAGTTTTATTTTCACTAAATCTCCTTCCTTAACTTCAGTCCGCTGGACTGCTCTGCGCACGTCGCTCTGTGCCTTCATTTGGTCTTTGTTTTTCTGGATCCTCCAGAGTACCTCCTTCATTTCTATGGTGTCGTCCTGCCTCACTTTTTTGCAACCACGGGGGCACCAACGTGGATGCGGCCTTCCTGGCTCTCTACATTTAAAACAGTGACACGGCCGTGACTGCATTGGCAGTTAGGCGGTGAACGGCGACAGCTTCTATGACTGTTCTGTAAGGATCCATTCCTGCCGCTCTGGCTAGTTGCAGGCAGGTATTAGGGAGAATTCTCTCTTTAGGCTGAATTTCCTAACCCAGTGAGTCCCCCAGCAGCTTTGCTGGATTTCTGGAGTTTGTTTTTTTCTCCTGCCAAGAGTGAGACTCTTTTTCTCCCACTCTTGGACATGATTTATGGTGTTCCTTTGACTGTTAATGTGTTTTATGAGCTATGGGGTCCTTTACTCCATAGGGTCTCATGTGTTTTTACTATGTGTGTTACACAGCACCCTCCCTGCAGTAAAACAGGGGTGTCATAGTGACACCCCACCATAGACTCCATACCCTGGGACTGACTACTGTCTCCCAGGGCATGTGAAGTCACCATTGGCTTTACTAGTCCCAAATTATTAACAGAAACCGGTACAAACCATCCTATTGTGGACGTACTGGTCGGGGCAATTCGATTGCCCCAGGGTCTGTTAGTCGAGGGGCACGTCTCCGTCCCCCCTGATCGAGTTTTGGCTGGTGGCAGTGGATACTACTTTTTATATTCGACCGCGAATATATCCCTATGGGATTTTCCCATTGTTCGAGGCTACCAACTTTAATTATTTAATTCTCATAGCCTCGAACATACCGCCGGTTTATTTATTTAATATTAATTCGCCAGTTGGTATTTTATGCCAGGACTCGATTCTAAAATGGCGTTTGTGTTCTCTTCTGCGACTCCAACCCAAGTCGAGCCCTTTGTTCCACTTTTTGGTGGGCTTCTCCACAGAAGCCTCCAAAAGTAGTGCCATTCTGTCTGGGTACCACAGGGGGTGTGGGAGGGGGTTTAGGCACCCTGGACTGAGTTACCTTGGTAACTCAAGTCGCACTCTTGTGTGATTGGCCCAAGTGGTGAGCCGGCCGGCTCACCACTTAGCATGTTTGATTGACAGCTAGGCTGAGTGAATGGGGGTGTGCTGCATAAAAGCAGGGCCTTGAGGACTGGAACTTCAGAAGTCGCAACAGGACCTGAGAATCCGACGAGGGAGAAGCTGAGCCGACCTACCACGACGACACCACCGGTGGAGCCCTGCGGAACCGACTCACCACTTCCCGACGACAGAGAAGATCTCCCGGCTGGAGAGGCTTCTTCCCCTGACTGGTGGGCACAACCAGTTTACCTTCTTCTCTTCGCATCCCAGGCCGTCTTGTGGTCGAATTGCCCGTGCCAAGCACCCCGGCAACCAGATAGCCACTTACCACTGGAGCGCGAATAAAAGGACCGCTCCTTTTACCTGAGAACTCCGCGGCTGGTTTCTTCCCTGGCAGTGCAACGGACTCCTGTCTTCCTCCCCGACAAGATCCTCTCTTCCCCGGACGAAGCACCGACTTGCATCCGCTGCCAGGAACAACTGCCCCCGCTGGAGTATTCTCACCACTTTAAGGTACCATGTCCGCCAGGCCTCCCTTTCAAAAGATTGCTACAAGGTAATAATAACCCCTTAACCTTCTGGACTGGGCTGGCCGCCTTGACCTTCTAACTGGTCCCCTTCTTTTGGTCCAACTCTTTTTGAACCTTTGCAAGACTCTTGTGCACTTCAACCGTGTGACCTTGGACACATTTCGTTCTGATACTCTTAAAGTGGATCCGGCCTACTGAACTCTAACTTCACGGTTGTACTTGCCTTCCTCTCTTGTTTTGATGTTATGAAAGTGTTGGGATCTGTTTCATATTATACTCTGCTTTTCTCTCCCTTTTTAACGAATTATTAGAGTGCCATCTACGTTAAGCGCTCACCGCTGTCTGAAAATAAGCGGGGCTTTACTTAAGAGTTGTCTAATATTCTTTTAAGGGAGTGTATATCTTTTAGTGACCGTGTTTTTGAATTGCTTATTATTAGTGCCTGTGTGTTTTTCTACATGTGGTTTTAAATAAATAATTATATCTCTTCTACACCAAGCTCTGGTCAGTGTTTACTTCTTCTACTGTGTTCTTTTGACCTATTGTGAATACTCTGTATACTGCCTAACTCTTCTTGAGGGAAGTCTGACTGCTCAGCCACAGCTACCAAGTGAATCTGTGTGGTACAGACTGCTACCAAGTGGGTTTACTGCCAAACACTTGTAGTCTTAAATATTTTGCAGTGGTCCCAAAGGGAACTGCACAGGTTTCTGCCTAACAGCAGGGTCGGACAGGGACAAGAATTAGGCCCGGGCACCTAAAAAAGAAGTGGCCCTCAAACCGTCATCCGCGAATCGCGTCAATTTGCGACTTAACAGAAAATGCTACTTATGCATGGTTAATGGTGTTTATTGCATGCAATGTTTTGTGTAAACGCTTGAGAAAACCAGTGATAACATTCCTCTTGTTCTTATCATCACATACCTAAAATCTATAATTATTTTGTAGAACCAGACTCGAGGACATGTAAACTATAACTATTTCACCATTAAATGAGTCTTGATACTGCAGGGTTCCTGCAGGGCAGTGAGAAGACCAACACAGCAGGCAGAATGCATACAGCAGGCCACACCACACAGCTGCATCCAGGCTCCCACTTCCGCCCATTATATCATTTGCATTCTTATATAGTGTGACTTATACTCACACCTGATCACTCCTGCTTGTACGTGCTGTAATGGCCGGTGTTATAATTCCATTGAACAGTGGCCAGTGTATGAGCCGCCTCAGGAAGATGAAAGGCCGGATGGGCTCGTGCAGGATTCGGACTTGTGAAGTGCGGGCTGGCTCCACCGTGAGCGACAACAGCGGGTGAGGACTTCATTTGTGAGCGACCCACCCCGATACTCCAAGCAGTAGCCATGTTCCTGGCATTTGATAATGATTTGCTATTTATATCGCGCGTTTGCCAAAGCACTGTACATAGAACATATTTACATACAATTATTCCCATACGAAGTTGGTACTCATTTATCAACCTCGGATTAATGAAAGGCTGAGTTGGCCTGGCTAGGATTTGAACCTGCAACCTCCAGACCAGGGATGGGCAAAATACGTTCCTCTGGGCTGGCTGGTAGACCGTTACGTGTACCTGGTGCTGTATAAATGCTTGTTAAATCACATGCTATTACCTGGCCTTTGATGAGAGTACCCGCCTTTTGATGCAAATGTGGTATCAGGTACTCAATGACACTAAATGGCATCGTCCCAGGAGGATAGCTCTTAGGCAACGTGCTCGCCTTGGAAGCAAGGCGACAAGGAGCAACACAGCGCTTAGAAACCTCTGGTTGTTAAGCGCGTTATAAATGACCTATCATATTATATGATTTAATTATATGAGATGTGTATCTGAACAACTATTTACTAAAAAGTGTGTGCCAAGAGCACAGACACAATCTCCATCCCATGCAGGCGGCCTGGTTCTCATAATCAAACCTCTGTGTGACTGTGGCTCTGCACGCACAGACTCACTGTTTCAATGAAGAGTTCCCCGAGCATGCAGCTGTGTGCATGCTGGCGGCTGGACTGCTGCACTTGCAAGGGCATGCCTGATTCATAGGGGGATCAAGATGCACTTGCAGTGTGCCACTCCCTGCACTTATGTCACGATGCGTGGCCTTGCCTGTTAGAATCTCGGAGCAGAGGGCATGCTTAATGCTGTCAGGTGCCTCTTTAGTTCTCTAGCAGCAATGGTAGGGCACAATAGAAATGCTCGTGCTTTTCAAGAACATTTGCATTTCTGTGTATTATTTACATTTCCACCTCTCAAACAAAGGTGGAAATGCAAACAATGCAGTTGCTACGACGGGCACTTTAAGGAGGTCAGTGCAAAGGCTCTCCCTGTCTGCCTAACCCACGTTGGCAGGAGACTGACACTGACTAATCGCCTGAGTCAATGATCCAACACATGCTTAATTGTCAGGAAATCCCCCGAAACTTCAATTTGAATGAAGGGGCAGTGTGCATTTTCCTTGCACCTGTAGCCAGCCCATCCCTTTCTTATTTTAGGGACTTGCCATCTTACATGTGGTGCCAGCCAACACCAAATACATAAAGCCTACTGCTCATGTACAATGGCCCATTAAAGCAATTTATTTACTGCATACAATCTGCATTTGCACACGGGTCGGGGAGCTCGCAGGGATGTCATTTCACCAAAATGTCACCCCGAGTGGGACGGGTAAGCCCAGACGTGGTTCCCGAGTCTGTCGGGCCTAGAGACCCAAGCTACTCCTCACTGATGACGCCCAACAAGGCTGAAACATGTCTGGGGATGCTTGTGGTCTCGTGCAGAAGGGATGTGACCTAGCAGTTCGAGCTGGACTGCCCCTTTTGGGGTAGGACCAAGCCTGATTTGCATATGGTTTTTCCCCTTCTGTAATGGCTTGGCAGGCTGAAAAACGATGGTCTGGAGGGTTGCCCAGAGCTTTGCCCGTGGTTATGATTAATTCAAAACCTTCCAGCCATCACCTTTCTGTTTTGCCAGGGGTAGGGGAAGTGACATCACACAGCTCTTGACCACTCATGAGATCACAGGAAGTGATGCCATTTGACCCCACCCCGAAGTAACATGATAGGAAGCAATGGAACACAACCTTTCATCCCTTCACAAAACAGGAAGTGGCATCACATAGCATTATTTCTAAGTACACTCTGAAAAATATGGTTAAGATATCACTGTAAAGTCATATATATTTCATACAAGAATGGATCACCAAATGTGTCATTAATATCAGCGCGTATTGGCCCATATTGCCAAATGACTGTGAATGCAAGCAGACGTTGAAGGCCAAATGATAATGATGTGTTATTATGTAGCACTTACGCATAAGCGCTTCATATAGAACAAATATACATACAATATCACCCAACCTGTGTTGGTACTCATTTATCAACCTCAGCAGGATGAAAAGCTGAGTTGACCTTGCCGGGAATCGAACCTGCAACCTGCAGATCATACACACATAGCAGCAGTGAGCGCTCAATCCACTGAGCTATCTTATCAGCTATAGCTATCCGAAAACCAGCCACTCCAGAAACAAAGAGCCACATGCTGTTGGCCACAGCACAGGAGCCTCAATTAAAAGCAAGGGAGACCACAGGGGTAGCAAGGGAGACCTCAGGCGACCCCTACATGACGTCCATGCGAACTCGAGAAAGAGGTCCCCCGTCCACGGAAAGCCTGGTGCATCAATGAAAGCATCGGTTACATCTGCCGAAGCGGATTAGAAAAGCATGAGCCTCATTCTAAGTCTGGTGGTCCAGAAATAAGGGTGCCGGTAGCAACATGCCAGCACCCTTTGTGGTCTGCCAGACTATAAGTAAGCCTGCCGGGGCCGGTCCGCCCGGCAGGTCAGATCTCCTCAGAAGCACGGCACAGTTGGCAACCGGGCCAGTACTTCTGTGTCCCCATTCCCATGGAGTCCTATAGGACTCCACGGGAAAAGGGACTTACACTTTCCGCCGCCTGACATCCCCAGTGGCACCGGGATATCAGGCGACAGAACAGTGGGCCTCATTCCAGGTCGGGCGGTCCGGTAAAAAAGTGCTGGTATCCATGGATACCAGGACTGTACCGGACCGCCCGACTATGGGTTTGCCAGTGGAGCATCTGGGTTACCTCCAGCAAAATGCTGGAGGTAAGTTAGGCGGGCCTACTGGCCAGCTAAATGCTGGAGGTAAGTCAGGCACCCTACTGGCCAGCTAAATGCTCTAGGTAAGTCAGGTGAGCCTACTGGCCAGCTAAATGCTGGAGGTAAGTCAGGCAAGCCCACTGGCCAGCTAAATGCTGGAGGTAAGTCAGGCACCCTACTGGCCAGCTAAATGTTGGAGGTAAGTCAGGCAAGCCTACTGGCCAAAAAAGAACTCATTAATGGTGGAAAATCCCCTCATGGAGTCCTAGGACTTCATGAATGGGGGTTTACACCTGTCTTGCCGGCACTCGTAATCTGGTGGCAATGCCGCCAGACCGAGTGCCGGTAAAGGTAAGTACCAAATTCCGGTATCCTGGCAGTTCTACTGGCAGGATACCGGCATACTCGGAATGAGGCCCTGTGTTGGTAGTAGCACTGGCGGGTTACTGCCAAACTCGTAATGAGGCCCACGAAAATATCTTTAATAAGGTCAGAGACACAGTAAAACCGGAGGAGTCCTTCGGGTGGGGCGGGGTCGGGTAGGGGTAGGGGATATTCCTGCGGAATGTGTCTCCCTCGTAAACTGGAAGCAGGGGAATTAGCAAAACATGAAATTATCCAGAGCCATCTGATCTGTGGCTGAGTGGGTGGGTGGGGCTGGGGTGCCAGGGGCCTGGGGATCCTAAATGGACTATCTATGCAATAGTGTCATGTGGAAATCAGAGTACACGCACTCCAAGCATTGTCATTAACTTGGTCATGCTAAAAGCCGGTACATGCCTGAAAAGGCCAGAGCAGTACCAAAAAAAAACCACAATGTCGGGAACAGTGTGCTCTATTTTGCACATTGTGGACCAAAATTCACATTTAACATGTACAAAAACAAAAATTTGCCAAAAGTAGCATAATCTTGCACCAATTTGCAATTAAAAACGTACATGTATGAACCCCTCAGAAGAATGTTTTGTGAGACAAAAATATGAAAGAATGTGGTTATTAACCCGTTCCGACAGACCCCTCTAGTTTCCCCATTCCATGTTTGAGTACATCTTGTCCAGTACTTATTTGCATTCTTAAGCATTTCGTTTTATGTTTCCCTCTTTAAGTTCAGGACTACAAATCCCAGAGTTAAAAGAAGAAATAAACACGGCTAATAGGAGTGGGGAATGGGACCTAACTGCACTATTCTGGATGTGCTAAGGAGGCGGAACCGGAATAGCTGGGAACTTCCTTCTCAGCACCCAGTGTAAACAACGGGGGCCCCTGGGAGGCAGACACACAACACAAGTGACCGGAAACTGCAGCAACAGAGCACGGACAGAGCTGCGTCACGAGGAACCACGGGGAATGAGGCCTCAGGCCATGCAGTGCTGTAACCCCCCTGCAGCTCTGCAAAACGTCGGTCCGAACGTGCCCCACAAAGGGACAGATGGGTGTGGACAATGTGGAAAGCAGAGCCACTTCACATGAGTCAACCATCTACCCTGCTAAGAGCAAGAGAAACCATGTCGGGAGTGGGAAGAAAAGTACTCCCCAAACAAAGTGCATTATTAACATTCAAGGGGAAAGGATCCGCTGGTCTGACACTGGTGCTTCCAACGTGATGACGTACTCTCATTTCAAGGCACTTAGAAAATCCCAGTCACTCTCACCGATCAATGTTTCATTATAGCAGGGATCCAAGATCCCATCTTGAAAGGGAAAAGAAATTGCTTGCAGCTTGACGCCAAATGGAAGCATGTAGATTATGCCAAACCGTATCTTCTCCACCATTCCAGAGAAGACGGGGTACATCGGGGTGCATTACCTCCTGGCACTGAGACCCTCAACCACATGCCACACCTATGAGGGAAAAGCGCGCCCTGAGATGGTCCGACCCCTTGTTTTGTTATTTTCTTATTTTACTTACTTCTGTTCTGTGTGTGACTTCACTGAGCACGCCGGCCCGTGTCCACTCCCACTAGTCCTCTTCTTGGCTGGGCCAGGCAAGGCAGGCTGCGCCTCTGGCACTGTGACTGACTGCAGGCAGTGAGAAGCTCCCCCTCAGCGAATAGGCTGCGTTGCATGGCACATGCTTTTCCTTTGGCCAGCCGGTCTTCTCTGTCCTGTCCACAATCTGCTCCTGGGCCCCCTTCCCCAAAGCAAACTTCTACTGAACACAAACAACAACACGAGCCGAGAGAGAGAGAGGCACAAGCTCAGTCCTCTCTCAGCTCACACTACCAGCCCATCGGCCCATCCACCAGAACAATTTGTTCTTGCAAATGCAATGTGTTATAAATCACAACCATAGGAGCGGCTGCCTTCGCCTCCTGATAGGTGCCACGCCGGCTGATGGCTGGGACACTGACCAAGCACGGCCTATCTACTGTGATTAACTCATCAAAGCAAAGGTAACATTTAGGTCTTAACTTTGATGATTCATCTACTGTGCAAGGTGAGCTGGTGCCGGGAGGGGCCGCAGTCTGCAGACAAGCAAAGTGACGTACGTTACTTTAAGTAACAAAAGTTACTCTGTTCCAAAAAAATATTGTAAATATAAAAAAACAGCCTAGGACGGCTTATGAAAATGACCCCAGGGTCTCCAGCCGTTCGGCCACCAATACTTCTGTCCACCCCTGGTTGCAGGGCTCCTTTTATGAATCTGTTTGTTCTTTCGACTAGTCCATTGGCTTGTGGGTGGTAGAGACTGCCTCTTATCTGGCAGATATTGCGTTTCCTTAGAAACACTTCCATTTCCCTTGAAATCAGCTGAACCCCATTGTCCATGACAATTTCTTTGGGCAGGCCTTCCCTCTGAAAAATCGAGTTCAGAACTTCTATTACTGTGGTGATGTCTGGTACAAATTCTACCTCCACCCATTTGGACATGTAGTCCACTATGACTACCCCCTACCATACTTGTGATGCAGCAACATATTGTCCAAAGGGCCAATAAAGTCCAGGCCAACTTTGTGCCATACTCCCATGGGAATTTCGGTGGGGATTATGGGTGTTTTACTGAGTCTTTTGTCAATATTCATACACTCGTGGCACCTTTCTATCATGATTCTGATATCCTGATCCATGTCCGGCCACCAGCATGCTTCCCGCACTCTCCGCCTGGACATGTTGCTGCCAAGATGGCCCGAGTGTGCTCTGCATAGTATTACTGTTCGTATTCCGCTTGGTGGTATCCCCTAGTCGACTCTCATCACCAGGTCGTCAGTCTCAAAAATGTAATTTAGCTTCCAGTACAGCCGCAGTCCTTCTGGAAAGGCCTTTTCATTGGGCCACCCCTTGCAAGCCCAATTTGCCACCTTGCGCAATGACTCATCTTTGTCCAACTCTTCTTTCCAGTGGGCTTCACTCATCTCCAAGAATTCTTGGCTTCTTATATACTTGACGCGATCCAACACCCTTGGCATGCAGTCTGCCTGGGCATTCCTCCACCCAGCTATGTGCATGATTTGGTAAGTGTATACTTGCAGCTTGGCTGCTATCCTTGCCAATCACTGCGTTGATGTTCCTGTGCCACCTGGACTACGCATATGGACTAGGGATTTATGATTGGTGACCAGTCGGACCTTTGTGCCCCATACATATGTCCGGAAATATTCCACAGCCCAGACACATGCAAGCATTTCTTTATCCACCATAAAGTCGTTTTTTTCAGTGTAGAGAGTGCTTTGGATGCAAAAGCGACTATATCTTCAGTATCCGCCCTCTTTTGGGTGAGCGTGGCTCCCAGGCCGTAGGCCCTTGCGTCTGTGGTGATATATGTTTGCCATGTCGGCTTGAACAGTTTTAGGCACGGGGCATTGACAATCCTTGCTTTGACTTAATCGAAAGCGGTCACTTGCGATTGACCCCACTCGTACTTCGCTCCCTTACTCAGCAATTTTCTCAAGGGAGTCATTGTTTCCAGAAACCTTGGCCCTAGAAAGGATTGTAACTTATCTTTTGAAATTGGGGCCAGAGCTTTAGCTATAGCCTGCAAGACATCTTTTTTGGGCTTACCGCTCCTCTCGAGATCTGTTAGGGTAGTCTAAGTACTCTACCTCCTGGGCTCTCAAAAGCATTTTTTGTATCTTAGCCGAACTCCCACCACTTGAAGTTTGTCCAAGACTTTCCTCCGTGCTTTGTCATGCATTTCATGGTCCTCGGCATAAATAAGGATGTCATCTTGGAAGTATGACACATTTACCACACCACGCAACAGGGAGTCCATCATTCTTTTGAATGCCGAAGCGGCTGCAAACAGTCCGAATGGCTTTTGCGTATAGTGATACATGCCGAAAGGTGTTATGAAAGCTGCGAGCAGACGTGACTCCTTGTGTAAGCTTATCTGATGGTATGCATCATGCATATGCAACTTGGAGAAGATCATAGCTTCCTTCATTATAAGTATCAGCTCGTTGATGCTAGGTAGTGCGAAGCTATCCCTTATCACTTCCATATTGAGACTACATAAGTCAATGCACACTCTTATATCATTGGTCTGATGTTTTTTGATCAGAACCACCAGGCTCAACCACTCAGAGGACTCCACGGTTTCGATTGTGCCGTCCTTGACCATCTTTGCAGCTGGAATTCCAATGCGTCTCTTGCCGTTGATGGCACCGGTCTCACCTTATGCTTATCAGGAACCGCATTTGGTGTGAGCCAAATTCTGTGGACATAGTTTTTTATCCTTCCTGGTTCTTCAGACAATAATTCAGAGAATTCTTCTCGCAAGCTTGACGCTCCTCCTGCTTTGACTGAGAGCACTTGAACGTCAGTGCTGGAGTCCAGACGTATGCTTAACTTGTGTTGATCGTCCGACCCCAACATTGCTGGGTCTTCTTCTACTTTAGTCGTGGTTTGTCTGTCCTTAAACTCCACCTTGGCAATAATGTAGCCTAGTAGATCCACTGACACTCCCCCAAAGACTGTCAGTTTGTGCTCGCTTGGATCTTTTGACTTCCCATCCAGGTATATAAAAGTCTGTTGTCCCACCATGCATTTATATACCTGGATGGGAATGATAGTTAGGTCAGAGCCTGAGTCAGCCATTACTCTTTTTTTGAAAATCATATTTTATTAATTTTTGCGTTATAACATTGCAGAGCATAATTAAACATGGGTTAACATAGAACCAATTATAACGCATCCCCCCTGTCGCGACCCCCACCCACCTCCAGTTCGGGTTCTCTTATGCAGCTTGCCTGACGTGTTCTTGAAGAGCATAGCGGTGTTGTTACGATGTGTCACTCAGCACGCCAAAGTCTTGGGCTGAGCATTAAGCAGTTTACAGTTAGATCAGTGGGCGGCGGCCTGTCGCTTCTGGGGGGGGGGCACTCAGTATGGATGTGTCACACTAGGCGGGGCGTCTGTATTTTTCAAAGAAGGGGAGCCATATTTCTTTGGTATTTGACTTGGACTCATCAAGTAGATGTGTAAGGAATTCCATATCATAAATGGCCCGTACTTTGGTGACCCATGTTTTTTCCCCCGGCATTCTGGGGCTCTTCCATTTCTGTGCTAGACAGCACCTGGCCGCCACCAACATAACCTGTAACATGTGGTCCTGGGTGCTCTCCTGACCATCTCCAGTGTCGATTCCAAAGAGGAGGAGCCAGGGGCAAGAAGACCTTTCAACCCCGTCAACCCGCTTGATCCAAGATAATACCTCTCCCCAGTAGGTTTGGACCACTGGACATCCCCACCACATGTGAATGTAATCACCTCTCACCGTCCTGCACTTCCAGCAATGTGGGTCGTAACCTGGCCTCATTCTAGCAATCCTCTGCGGGGGGTAGTGCCATCGGTGTAATACCTTGAGGGCCTGTTGGCGATATTGGAGTGAGGCAGTAGAGCGGTTGGCCCGCCTGCACATTTCTGACCACCTTTCATCATCGATTTCCTCTCCTAGGTCCCTTCCCCATTGTGTGCGTGCCGGTGGTGGATCCCTTGGGATGGAGAACAGAAAGAGTTTGTAGAGGCGGGATATTACCCCTCTAGAGCCCCGGTCAGAATGGAGGAGTTTCTTAAAATCTGTGAGGTCTCTCTTGAGGGTGTGCCCCCAGGATGGCTCAGTGAGGACTCCCTTGAGTTGGAAGTAACGGAAGGGGAACAGGGTACCTATTCCCAGAGCCTCCTCCAAGTCTCTCAGGGGTAGAAATGAGCCCCAAACCCAGAGATGGCCGGTCCTACTGAGGCCGGCCTCAAACCACTTTTGGTATGCAACTGGCTCTTCTATCTTGTCTATGAAGGGGGGGCCCAGATGGAGCTCATTGGAGATGGCCAGGTTGTGAGCCAACAGTAGTAACCTCCCTCTCTCCATCCATAAGGACCACAGCACTTTTAGGACTGGGTGGTACAGGACCCTTCTAGGGATATTTTTTCTTGGGACCCAAAGCCATTAGTCTACTGTGACAGGTGCAAGGACCTTGTTGTCCATGGCCACCCATTGTTTTTCTGTACCTGGGGTGAAGTGGTCGATGAAAACACTCAACTGGGAAGCTCTATGGTATGTTTCCAGGTCAGGGTATCCCACCCCGTCTTCTTTTGGCCTAGTCAATACCTCTTAGGAGATGCTATGTTTTTTTACCTGACCAGAGAAAGGTAAGAAGAGCTCACTTTGTTTCTGTGAAGAATCCTTTGGGGATCTGTACTGGGAGCATTTGGAAAAGAAATAAGAACTTGGGGAGGATTACCATTTTTATAAGATTGAGGTGTGCCATCCAGGAGGGCCGACCTTGCCCATCTCTCTATGTCTCTTCTAATTGCGGACCAAAGGGGGGGAAAGTTGCCTGGGAACAAGCCCTCGGGGTCGTGTGTCACCTGGACCCCCAGGTATCGGAACCCATCCTCCCGTAGCCTAAAGGGGAGCCCACTCACATAGGTTGCCTCTGGGTCCGATAGATCTCCTCCTATGAACGCCACTGATTTCTCAAGATTAACCTTGTACCCCGATAATTCCCCGTAGCGCGACAGACCCTGTAGTATCCTGGGGACCGTCTGGGACGGTCTTGTGATGTAGAGTAGTGCGTCATCCGCGAAGAGGCAGATTTTACAATGTATATCTCCTATTTGTACCCCCTTGATGGCCTCATCGTTGCGGACAGAGATTGCCCATGGTTCCATCACCAGTGCATAAATTAAGGGGGACAGTGGGCATCCCTGTCATGTACCTCGCTCGAGGGGGAATGCTCTCGACTCCATCCCGTTTGCTACCACTCTAGTCGAGGGAGAGGAATAGAGCACCGACATCCAGCCAAGCCACCTCGGACCCATCCCCAGAGTCGAGAATACCTCCCCCGTGAAAGCCCAGCTGACCCTGTCGAAGACCGTCTCTGCGTCAAGGGCCAATAGGAGTGTGCCCTCCTCACGAACCGCCCTAGAAGTGAGCACGGGGAGAGTTTTCCGCATATTATCAGAGCCCTATTTAGGACGAATCCCGCCTGGTCAGGGTGTACTAAGCGGGGGAGGCAGCCTTCCAGTCTGGAGGCCAGGATTCTAGCGAAAATCGTGGCGTCTAAGTTTAAGAGCGAGATAAGTCTGTATGACCCGCATTCTGTCTGATCTTTACCTGGTTTGGGTATTACGGTTATTAGGGCCTGTAGGAACGCCGGTGGGATTGAGTCTCGGTTCCTGATTTGGTTAAACAGTTTGGCCAGCGGCTGCAGCAAGACAGATTGGGTCTGCTTGTAAAAGTCAGCCGTGTAGCCGTCCCCTCCTGGTGCCTTTCCCGCTTTCAATCTCTTGATGGCGCCCTCCACCTACTCCTCTGATATCTCCCCCTCCAGGGCCACTAGCTCCGAGTCAGACAGCCTGGGCAGAGGGTGATCCACCAGGTAAGTTTGGATGTCTTCCAGTGATTCACCCTCCTGTCTGGAATAGAGTTTGCAATAGTAGTGAGCGAAACACTCTGCTATTTCCTCCCAGCCTCCACAGGTCCTGCCCTCCCTGTCCTTGAGGTGAGTGACCCCTCTCTCCACTCTGCAACCTCGAGCTCTTTGCGCCAGAAGGGTCCCCGCCCTATCCCCCCGTTCATAGCACCTTTGCTTGGTGTACCTCATCTTCTTGATGACCTCCCCTATGAGGACCGTGTGGAGCTCTTGTCTTTTGCCCTGCATCTCCACTAAGAGAGCCCCACGGTCTACCCCGGGGAGGCCCAGCCTAGCTCGCAGACCACCCAGTTCTGTTCGGATCTTACTCTCAATGAGTCCCCTTTCCCGCTTGCGCCTCGAGCCCTCTGCTATTAGGAGGCCCCTGAAAGTGTCCTTTGCAGCCTCCCATACCACGGCCATGTCAGTCTCTCCATAGTCGTTCATCTCGAAGTAGGCCAACATTTCTTTCTTCATGAAATCACAAAATATGGGGTCTCTAAGAAATGTGTCGTTACATCATCATCGGGAAGATCTTGGGGAGACACGCAATGACCAATTGGCTATGAGTAGTTCATGATCTGACCATGTTATAGCCTCTACCTTTGGTTGTTCAACCTCCCCATTCCCCTCCTCAGAAACTAACAAGAGATCAATTCTGGTGTAGGTGCAATGTGGGGGTGAGAAAAAAGTGTATCCACCCTGGCCTGGATGTGTTTTGCGCCAGACGTCTACCAAATAGTGTTCCCTCAGGAGGGTCTGCATGGCCAGGTTATCTTTGGAAATTTCCTTGGGTGTGCCCTCCTTCGCGGACCACCAATCCAGACGGGGATCCATTATAAGGTTGAAGTCTCCACCAAGTATCGTGGCCCCCTCGGCCCATTCGTCCATTACATTAAAGATCTGAGTGAGGAAACGAATTTGGCCGGAGTTGGGTGCATATAGGGTGGCCAGGGTGACGCGCTCTCCCTCGCAGGTACCCTTAATACCCAGGAATCGACCCCTGAAACCCCTCTTGGTTTCTATTCCAGTAGGACGTAACGCCCTTCCCAGGAGAATGCCCACCCCTTCCTTCTTGGAACTCCTGTGAGAGGCCCAATAGTTACTGCCAATCTCTTTCCCCTTAATTTTCGAGTCCATTCCTTGTTTGTAGTGTGTTTCCTGTAGGAAAAGAACCATGAGGCGTTGTTTGCAAAACATATTGCTCATTAAGGCCCTTGACATTCAGCGTGCTTATTTTCCCTTCAATCATTATCGTTTTTCATTTTGTGCTCTTTAAACCCCTTTGAGTGTTTGCTATGTAGAACCCGTTGTGGAACAAGTATCCATGGCTCGAGCTGATTTTCCCCTCAACCCCGTCAAGAACTCCACCCCCCTCCTCCCTCCCCTCTTCCGTCTCCCTTACCCATTTTGTAGGGCGTTCGTCGCCGGCTCCCCAAGTGGGGTTCAAGCAAGCAACAAACTGCCAGGGTTGCTACACTGGCCCTGGGAAAACATTTTTTGGGTTTGACGCTTTCCAACATGCCCTTCTCTATTAGGTGTTAGCCCCTCCCTCCTGGAGGTGGGGATCCGGCGATGGCGCCCCCTCCCCACAATTCCCCCCAACCTTGGCATGTGATGAACTCCACTTGTCCCTCGTGGCGCATGTCGTGGCGCGGGGTCACCAACCTCCACCATTTCTTAAAGACGAATTGCCAAGGGTCACTTTATAGAACCATAAAACAGCCTCTGGATGAGCAACATTTCAACTTTGACCTAGGTCGTTTGACCAAAAACCCCCGCCAACCGTGGAAAAAACATGGTGGCCAGTGCAGTCCTCAGGTCGCTGAGGGCCCCTGAGGGACATGAATCGAGCCTCAGCATGGTGATTAAGCCTTGGATGCTGCTTGTGTGATCAAGTAGGGCCTCCCCGGTCCTTTGGGGGGTGTCTGGTCTTCTGGAATTTACGTGAGCCTTTAACTTTTAGCTTCCCTTGAAAGAGGTCTGGGCCCCGAGGGGCACGGCCGTGATCTCTGTCGGCTTCATTCTGTTCTCTTGATGATCCTGCGAGGTCTCCCGTGAGGTCGTCTGTGGCCCTTTGAATGTCCGCTTCCGTGACTAGCTGGTACCTCTGACCCTGCCATTCGAACGCCAAGTAGAATGGATGTCCCCAGCGATAGCGGACCCCCTTCTCTTGTAGCCATCTAGTGATGGATCCGCATTTCTTCCTCATCTGGAGTGTGAGGGCTGAGAGGTCTTGGTATATTGTCACTCTGGAGTTCCCATATTGAATGTCCCGCAAAGTTCTCGCCCTCTCCAACAACCCGGCTTTGTCTCTATAGTAATGGAATCTGGCTAAGACTGACCGCGGGCCCCTGCCTCTACTGCCCGCCCGATGGACCCTGTCAAGCAGGAGGGTCTCACCAGAGTCTGACCCCAGGACGATCCTAATAATGTCTTGAACTTTGCTTTCAAGATCCACCTGGGTCTCTCCTTCCGTCTCCTCCAGGCCGAAAATCCTCAAGTTGTTCCTCCTCTCATGGTTTTCCATGTCATCGACCTTGAGCCGGAGATCTTCCTCACGGCGCTGCAGCTCCTTGAATCTAATTTCCATTTGCATTTCAAGTAGGTCTGTTGATGCCTGGTTGTTCTCAACCCCCTCCATTCGGTCCTCTAGCGTGGAAGCTTTGGCAGTGAGGTCTGCCAGTTTGGCCCCCATGTCTGTTCTCATACCTCTGATCTCCTCAAGGATCATCTGGATATTACTCTGCATGGTGTTCATGTCTGGGGACTGCGTGGCTGTGGGACTGGTCTCCATTTTGAGGTGTTCTGGGGTGAACTGGTACTTCGTAAGAGTTTCTCTCCAGCTCATGGGGTTTCAGTCGCCTTGGGATACGGGGACCTCTCAGGGTGTCTCCTGGTGTTTTCCTAGGGTCCAGAGTCGTTTGCCCCGTTGATTAGCCCAACTCCTTGGGATTATCTTCAGGTAATGGGGCTGTGTGTCAGTCTCTGAGCCCTGTTCCGTGGCCCACCACTTTGGTCTCGCCAAGAGCACGCTCACCCCTGACACGGCCCTGGGTCGGTAGACTTCCCCAATCCTTTTAGGTGTTCCTTTCGGAGGGTCTAGGCAGGCCTTGGTTGGCGACTGAAAGTTTGACACTGGGGGTTCCACCTCCGAAGGTAGGCCCGGCCTGTTTTACTTCCCTGTGCCCCCTTAATATAGTGAGCCCCCAGTTCTGGTTTGTTGGTTGCAGGGGAGTGTTGATTGGGGTGTGGGCTTCCAGCAGGCCCCCTGGGTGGATAGCAGCACAGTTTCTCACCTGGGATGGCTACGTGGGCCTTCTTGCTGCAGGGGGCCTGGGGTGGCTCCGGGGTGTGGTGTGAGGAGTCTGGAGCTCCAACTCTCGTCGAGCAGACACGCCCGTGTGGGACCCGCTCTGGTCACTGAGCAGGATTAGGGATGGGGGGGCCAGGCGCGCTCCCGCGACAGCCTGAGCCTGGCCTGGTGTCGTCGTGGGTTCCCCTGCTCTATGCCGCTGCTGGCCCCTGCTATCCCTTTGATGATGCAAAGATGCGGGGGTGCAGGCCGCGTCGGCCCGGGCTGGATTGTGTCTGTTGTGATGGAGGTGGTGGGGGGCAGGGGAACGCGGCCCCCTGGGTGCCCCGACCTTTGGGTCGTGCGGCAGGACACCGCGGGTGCTCCTCTCTCTGCATCCCTCGTTCTGGCAGCCGTGCGCCGCATGTCTCCAGCGGCGGGGTGGCAAGGGGAGCTGCCGGCAGAGATCTCCTTGCAGCCAGCACCCCCTCGCTACGAAGTGTCGGGCGCAGCTACTGGATCAAGTGAGTGCGGGCAGGGTGTTTGGCTCCTCCTCCCTAAGCGCGGCTGGCCACCACGCGGCGCCCGGCTCAGAGCTTCCACGGAGGTGCTTGGGGGAGGGGGAGGACTGCAGCCCGCCAGCCGCCAGCAAGAGAACGGAGGCACTTCGTGAGACCGCTCGAACTCCCTTGTGTTCCCTAACGGTTCCCCTTCTTGAATTTTGACGGCAATTGGGGCTTGTGGACCTTTATGGCATGTTCTCTGGATTGTTTCCCGGGGCCATGCGGGAAGCTCGAAGTTCAGGCAGCTATCTTGCCTGCACCCCCTGGTGGCCTCCCAGCCATTACTCTTATCTCATTTCCGTCCACTTTTATCACACAATGGGGTTTCTCCCTTCTCACCCAATCAGAGTTTACCATGATGACGTTAGGTCTGTTGTCTCCCTCGTCATCATCGCTTGTGCACCCTTCACCTGCGATGATAGTGACGTTCTTCCCCTTCCATGTGCAGGCAATTGCGATATGACAGAACCTCTTGCAATTGGAACGCTCTTTGTTTCTTGAGGGATAGTCCATGTCGCTCGCTAGATGTTTTGTGCACTGCAGGGGCTCTATCCTTCTCGCTCCTCCATCAATGGGGGCATCTCTCTTGTGCCTGTCACGGCGTCCCTTCCACTGTAGTATCGCCACTTTGGTGGCGGGCACGGATCCCGCCATTTCTTTTTGTCTGCTCAAGGTTTCTTCTTCCTCCCTCACTATCTGGATGGCCTTGTCTAAATCCAGCTCCTTTTCCATGATAAACTTGTCCTGGACTTTCCTGAAAATTGTGTGTACCACCAGCATGTCACAGATGACATTTTCCACATTGTCACCAAAATCACACTGAGCAGCCAGCTCCCTCATGCGGGTGATGTAGTCATCGACCGGCTCACCATTTTCCTGCATCCAGGTGTAAAACTTCAATAAGTGATGGACCACATTTTCTTTGGTGGAGAACCGTTTTATGATGTAGTGTATCGCCTCCTTGAACACGCCATCACCACCTGCTGGCTCTGCTTTGAGGCCTGAAAATATCCACTGCTTCTCAACACCCATTGCGTTTAGCAACATCGCCTTCTTTCTGCTTGCAGAATACCCTATGCCTCCTAATGCCTCCAGGTACGTATTGAACATCGATTCCCATTGAAGCCATGGTATCCAAGGCCTACCTGGGGGCTGGAGGAACGGTGGAGGAGGTGTAGCTCCTTGCATGGCAGCTGCGTGAGTCGTTTTCCCTGGTCCTCGTTGCCAATTATGTTGTGGCTTAGGGATAGGCAGACACTGGATTGAGATGGGTAAAGCTTTATTGGCAGTGGTTACACTGAACAGAAGACATTCCTAAATTAGACATATGAGTCTCTTGAGCAGCTACTGCAGTAGGTTCACTGCTGCGCGAGTGTGCTCTGAATTAACGTCACTGAAATGGAGGCTGGGTTGTAAAAGTCAGGCTGTGGGCCTAAACGCAGGAGGAGCGCCGGGGAGCATCCATTTGTCGGCCTGTCTGCTCGGGGTCTGGCGCGGTTCTCCAGCAGTGTGCTCTACGCTCGCATAGTTTTGCGAGATCTTGGCGGGGCATGATCCCGCAGGACTGCTTCCCCACAATGGTCAACATTGGTCCTTACGTGATGTGGTCTCCCCTGCATGCAATGTTACAGGCCCATGAGATGAGGGGACAAGGAAAGAGTTAAAAGCGAGGTCTTTACCAGGGGCAAAACTATGGCAGTTTCCTTGGAAATCCATTTGTTGTACGCCTGCATTAAAAGTTCATGTAGGTGTACAATGGGGCGCAATGACGAGGTGGAGAAGGACTGCGTAACACAGATCTTATCCCTGATCCATGCCTCTACTCCGTCTCCCCACTGCTGCAAAATTGGGTAGAGTGGCCCTGCTCCACTTAGGGTGGCCAACTGTCCCGTAATTTGTGGGATTGTCCCGTAATTGGGGACTCTGTCCCGCAGTTTGCCGAGTGGCTCTGCGGGACGCCGGTTGTCCCGATTTGCTCTGTTTGGGCACAGTTAGACATGCTGGGGGCTGGCATAGGAGCAGGGAGGGGGTCATATACATGTATTTTCTGTGAATCGGAATAACAGTGGCTGGCGAGTGCCAGATAATCTGTGAATAAGAGTCCTATTGCATTGCAGCTGCTGACATGACGTGACGTGGCAGAATCAATGCATTGCACCCACAGCTGCTGTAGGCCTGTCACGTCAGCAGCTGTGGGTACAATGTATTGATTCTGCCCAGTGAATAACGCCGTGACGTCATCACCGCCTTGTGTCCCGCAAAAGGGTCTCACAAAGTTGGCCATCCTAGCTCCGCTGCGCCACTGCTGCAAAATTGGGTAGAGTGGGAAATGGAGGCCTGCGCGACACATCTTATTTCTGCTCCGTGCCTCTGCTCCGCTGCACCACTACTGCGAAATTGGGTAGAGTGGGAAATGGAGGCCTGCGCGACACATCTTATTTCTGCTCCGTGCCTCTGCTCCGCTGCACCACTGCTGCGAAATTGGGTAGAGTGGGAAATGGAGGCCTGCGCGACACATCTTATTTCTGCTCTGTGCCTCTGCTCCGCTGCACCACTGCTGCGAAATTGGGTAGAGTGGGAAATGGAATCCTGCGCGACACAGATCTTATTTCTGCGCTGTGCCTCTGCTCCGCTGCGTCACTGCTAAAAAATGCGGTAGATTGGGAAATGGAGGCTTGCGCGACAAAGATCTTATCTCTACTCCGTGCCTCTGCTCCGTCGCATCACTGGTTCAAATTGGGGTTGAGTGGGAAATGGAGGCATAGAAGCATAATGCCTGGGTTTTATACTTCGAGTCCCACGTCGCCCATTTAGAACGAGGCTGTAACTGGCCTCGCCAGCATTTTGAGGGTTTTTCTGCAGATCACTTTTAAACTTCGGCCTCATTCTAATCACCTGGCATTCCGGTTTGCATCGGGGCAGTCGAGGTGAAGAGGTGCCAATCTCCTTCCCCGTAGCCTTCTCTTAGAAGCGCCTATACACCAGATATAGCTCTGGAAAGTTCTCGGCTTTTACCTGTTTGCCATTTATAATTGCCCTCCCAATTAGTCTGGTCCTGGCCTGAAGGGCAATAGGGCAGTTCTCAAGGGCCAGGCCAGCATGGGAGCGTGGGCCCGTTTTTTTAAGCAAGCGGGGCCAGTGTGATCATTCACTCTGCTGCACGCCTGGTGATTTTGAGCTATGTTACTGACCAAACGTGCTTTAAAATGTACCATTTGCAAGAAGACTATTATATCAAAAAACGCCCATTCAAACAGTTTGTCACAAAAAGTAGCTATCGGCGACTGTGGGGCACTTTCTTATTGGGGCCTAACCCGCTTTCATGCCCCTGCCTGATCCTACTTGCCATGGTAATAGGGTGGCACTCTATGGTGCTAGCTAGCTGCCCTTGTCCTGGGTCCATGCCCGTTATAGGCCTGCGTCGAGTGGCACATGTGTGCACTGCCGCCAAGGCCATGTTTTGTGTAACCACCCAAGATTGACAGGCAGGTGACCTTTTATCCACTCTCGTAGTGTCTTGGCGCCTGGAGCTGCAGGTGTGTCACGCCACAGCCCTGTTCCTGTTGCCAGAGTCCCTGCTAATTACTGCCTTGGGAGGCTCTCCCAGCTTCCGGTTCGCTTCTGTAAACTGATCTGCGCTGGAGCCGGGCTGTTATGCATGCTTGCTTCCGCTCCTCAAGAGGCGGCAGCTGGCTCCTGGCCCAGGCATGAGTGAGTCAGAAAGGTATTCAGTCACTCACGCAGAGTTCACCTGTGACGGAATGACTACTGCTCTGCTGGAGTGGAGGTTTCGAAACCACTGCTCCACCCTACTCACACGGGCAGTATAGCTCAGTGGCAACGCGCTCGTCTAGAGCAACACAGGTTCAAATCCCGGGTCTGCGCTTAGTATAAAAAAACAATTTTAATTACACTACTACTAAACCAGCATTAAGGTGACTCGGATCCAGAAGGAATGGTACACCTCCTCCCCACCTTTAAGGTAGTGGGGGAGAGAGCCCGCTATACTCTTATGGAGGAGTGTGAGCCAGCATGGAAGCATCCAAACAATAGTACTGTGGGACCAGAAGAAAAGAAACACCCAATCAGGGTTTAGGTTGAAAGGGGAGCTCTGGATTTTGAGACGGGGGCCTCATTACGAGGACGGAGAACCAGCAGGTTGTCGCCGTCCTCGTAACACGAATCCGCCGCCTGATATCCCGGTGCCAGGACATTACTAGTCAGGGCGGCCCGGGGTTTCAGGCAGCGTATTCGGGAAGTCCCCATTCTTGTGGAGTCCATGGGAACCGGCACAGTTACCAACGGTGCCGGTGCTTCCGTGAAAAATCTGCAGGCAGGGGCCGTTGCACCCGGCAGGTCAGACCTATCGGGCGCAATGTCCCCCGCCCGTAGATTTAGAGTGTGGCAGTCAGAAAGGGTGCTGGTACGTTGCGACTGGCATCCAGGAGTTTAGAATTAATGTGTGCAATTAGCCAATACAATGCAGGTGGGGACGGCCAAGTCCCTGAAAGCTACCCATGTTGAGCTGGCATGTGGATGGGTGATGTGAGGTAGTCTTGAATGTATGCAAGTTTAAAGTATATGTTGTTTAAAAAGTTGAGAAGTTGGGACTTGATTGTCACTAAGGCAATTAAACCCAGACAGGGGGTGCAGAACCACTGTAGCTCTTAACACCTTTTTTCTGGAGTTCGAAAGCCTCAAGACAGAATTTAAGGTGCTTTCTGGTGTGCCGAATATGGTTCAAAGGGCTGAGCTTGTGCAATGGGATTCAGCGACTCGGTGCAATGCAACTAGCGGCAACGCCACTAAGCTTGAAGAAGCTTGGGACAGGCAGGCGGAAGTACTCGGAGCGGCTCGAAATTCCAGGGAATAGACAGCACGAGCATCTTTTGTTCCTGTGGTGCTGTGAAGCCCTGCCCAGGATCGTTCAGTAACCGTCACATCTTCGTCTATCCTTCCCAACAAGGGCGGTTGACAGGGGCACTTAGAAAATCTGCCACTTCAGCAGGCAGCGTCTGGTGTACCAGTGTCCAAGCAGCAGGCAGGCTTTCCAGCAGCAGGTCCTGGGTTTACTTTGAGACGTTACACTGCCTCACGGAGAAAAGGCGAGCTTGTTTTCTGTTTGTTCCAGCTTGGAAGGTTTCCAGGGACTCCTGCGGGTCTGCCACTTCAGCAGGCAGAGTCCTGGGGACCAGTATTCAAGCAGCAAGCAGTGTTTATAACATCAAGTCCTTGGTGAGACTTTACACTGAGTCTCTGAGAAAAGGCAAGTCTGTTTTCTGAGCTTTCCAGCTGGGAAGGTTGCCAGAAACACCTGGAAGTTTTCCACTTCTGCGGGCAGAGTAATGGGCACCTTGAAGCATCTGTTGCCCTAGATGGAATTACCAGCAAAATACTTCAGATCCAGTAACCGAACAGACTTAAAGGAGAGAGTAAAATACTACTTTAATCTCAAGAAGTGAAGCAGGGCGAATACACACTCATCAAGTCGACTCATGCAAGATCACACTGTTTTATTATTTATTTGTAGCTTATATGTAAGGCTTCCAGTTTTCAGTTTTTACAGATTTTTACATATAAATACAGATGGAAATCAATCTGCTTAATAAAAATGGAAAAAAACAGAAAGTGAGGTATTTCTGGTTCTCTATGAAGTCAGTCGTAGAAGGCAGGCCAATCACACTGCAGATTGGCAGCATGGAGCATGTAAAAGTTGCATAAAATAGCATTTACGGTCTTTAAATTGATGACAGTATATATCTTAAGGCATCAGCAGTCACAGGAGCAACAGTTTGTTGATATGGATAAAACGGAGTCAGCATTTATTTCCTATATGGCTGCATGTGTGCTTAAATAAATGCATTTTTTAATTAGGATAAATGCAGGAAAATACTAGTTGCAAATTATCTTTTTATATGACAAAAAATAAATGTGGATCAAAACAGAAAAAAAGGACTAAAAATAAATATGGATAAATACAGATGGAAATGGCAGAAAAATAAATACCATAAAACCATCAGCCTTAATTATATGATGCTAGATACGTCATCTATGACATCATCATACGTGGCAAACTTCAAAAACCTATCGAGGGGTGGGATCATATCTTCTTATAGAACATGCGTGTGTTAGTCTCTCATTGGTGGTCTCTTTTCTGTGAGACACACCCTGAGCTACTTCTAACCACATGGTATAGGGTACTCGTCATAGCAGAAAATGTGACAGCAGAGTAATACTTTGCAACATTGTATGTTAAAGTGCATGGCAGGCTATTCTAATTGGTTGGCAACCCAACTCCAACCTTGGACATTCGGCTTGTTAGCAGCAGGTACATAGGAACGAAACCTAGGTGGTTGTTGATAAGTCAGCTCTCCCTTTGTTTCCCAATTAGGCCACCCTCTCTCATCGGTAAGTCTCATGCCAGTGTCTTCGGTTTGAAGACTGACCTTGCAAGTCTGCACTGTCTTGGGGCATTCGATGGAGTGTAGGTACACTGCTATCTTAGTTTGAGGCCTAATGAATAGCCCTTGTTTGCAAGCTCTTCATCACGTGTTACAAGACCGTGAAATTGTCCATATCGACGGTGCTTTTAACATCATTTGGTTCAATTATGCTGAGTGCAGTTTCTCCTCTAGGCCTTTAGAGATTTGATCACTCCATCCCACATTAACTTCATGCCCTCTTAATTGTCCACTTCTTGGCATCAGTACATGTTCTTGTCCCTCCTAACCTTTGGGAAATATGTCCTTGCGCATGATCTGCTCATAGACTCCCTTCGTGCTTTTCTTCATCTCTCGAAATAGCATCCTTGGTTTTAAGCCAATGTACTCACCTATTCTTTCCACGTTAAAACTCGGCTAGTATTTTGAGGTAGTTGGGTTGATTGGCATGAGCCATCGTCCATCTTGTTCTAATGGTCGTCCTAAAGGTTGAGCATATACCTCTCATAAGCAAGCTTCTATGTATTCTTTCTACCTTGCGTTCGGCGTATTTACAGTTATTGAGCAGTGAGTCACTTCATTTTTCTTTGTATTCATGAATACTGCATCGTGGAGTACAGGTTCCCCTTAGTGTTGCAATTGCATCGTTTTTCTTAAGCATTTTCATATCATTTCAACATAGATTCATATATCTTCTTTGGGACATTCTTTTGCTGTTATTAGACTTTGTTTAGCATACATTCATGTCACACACCATTTGATTCATGGCTGCATTCCGGCACCTCGGCAAGGGACATCTTTCTTGGTAGTTTTCTTCCACTGTTTCAACGTGACGGTATCGTCTGAATGGCTGCCTGAGTGCATATCGTCTTTCATATAGTCGACGTGGTATAGGCATATTGCATAAACTTCTGCAGGGGTTCCCAATTGTGGCTCCTCGTCTGTCATTCTAATAGGGTGGGGGCGAGGGGGTGCTGACTAGGGAGAATGCGTCCACTTTCTCCTCTACAGTACCAGTGCACAAGCTGCAGACAGGATTTTCCAATGGCAGGTCACGTCAAATCAGTAGTGGCTGGTGAATATTTAAACTGAGGGGCATAAATATTTCCCCCAAACATGCCTTAGCGCCTGAGTGTAGGGAGGGAGCCTAGGCCTATCAGAGGGGATCATGGGGATCCTCCCCTGAGAACATTTTTAAAATAATGGGTTAAAATGGTTCATTTTACGGAACACTTGCTTAAAAAAATTGGTAAAAAGCCAAACAGTTTGCAATTGGTTTTGTAGGGTAACTCATTAAAATATCCAATAGAAGCAAGTCACCAACAGTGCCCAGGAGCATTTCTCCGACACATTTTCAAGATGCCTTTGCCCACAGTATGTGCCAGTATAAAAACATTTGCAAGCTGGCTTTCCCTTACATTTCCATGCTGCCTGCAACAATATATGCCAGTATTCCCACATGAGAACATACTCATGTTTGCTTTGCGCATAATGTCGGAAACCATGTCCACAGTTGTTCTGCCAATATATGGAAGAATCCCCACATAAGGACATACTCCATTTGGCCATTACCATTAAAAATGCCATGCCACAGTATGAAAACATGTCCAAACTGGCTGCACCAAAATGCCAGTGTAACTAAATAATAACTTATCATGCTTGCTTTATCGAAGATGCCCAATACTAAACATCATGCCATGGTAAGAAATGGCTAGACTAACTGCACCAAAATGCCAGTTAGTCACACAATAACACTTATCATGCTTGATTTATCATAGATGGGCAGTTAAAAAATGACAAGCCCTCCACATGGGCCCCTCAGTGCCTCACACACACAATCAATGTGATTATGTGTGTATGTGAGATGCTGGTGGTTCCAGGGGGCAGACATGGTATTTTCCACTCGGCATCTATCATAGATGTCTAGATGAAATGCCCATCCCTCGCACATACAAACATGTATTTCCTAAGCCTGCAACCCCAATGGGCTATGCAAGGTTGGGGAAGCAAAACACCCCGTCCTTGCCTGACTCATTGAGCATGCGCAACCAGGGAACAGAACTGTCAAAGGGAAACCACGTTTCCCTTTGACGATTCAAACAAGTCCAGGAGCACTCCCAGAGCTGCAAAAAGCAGCTGAGGGAATGCTCAATGTTTACACAGGGCTGGCTCCTGGCTCCTCCATAATGGCAGGGGCGCCAGCGCCCCTAGCCCATTAAGGGTGAGCCGCCACTGCTACACCAATACCCCCTCCAGGGCTGAGCCCCCACATTCATATACACATGCACACAAGCAGTCCTGCACCCATACAGCCTCTCTCAATCATGCACATGACACCCACCAGAACACTTCACTCACACAGATATATGATTGTGTGTATCTGCGTGAGTGAAGTGTTCGAGTGAATGTTGTGTGAATAATTAAGAAAGCTGTATGGATGCGTAACTGCTTCTGTGCATGTGTATATGAACGTGTGTGTGGGCTTGGAAGGGGGAATTGGTGCAGGGCAATACCAAGCAACAAAAACATGTTCTTGCTGGCTATGTCCAGTGCAGGCAGTCAGTAAGAACATGTTTTCTCACCTTGGTATTGCACTGCACGCCTTCAAACCCAAGCACCCACACACTTACACACACAGACACACACACACACACACATTCATATACACATGCAACTGCACAAAAGCATTTACGCACCGTCTCTCATTCATGCACATGACACCCACCAGAACACTTCACGTGCACAGGTACACGCTCATATATACATGCACAGAGTCACGCCCCCATGCAGCTTCTCTCAGTGGGTGTGTCTCTGCTTCTGTGCATGTACACATGAACATGTGCATCTACCTGTGCAAGTGTTCTGCTGGGCGCTGTGTGTATGATTCGTTCGCATGGTGCCAGGCAGAACAGTTTACTCATGCATGCACACACATTCCTAGAGACACATGCCCACAAGCAGTCACGCAATCATACAGCTTCATTAGATCATGCACTCTGCACCCACCAGAACACTTGCTCACACATTCATACACTCGTTCACAGCATCCGCACAAGTAGTCACGCACCCATGCAGCCTCTGTCACCATCAATCATACACAACACAGACACAACACACTCAGGGCCTGATTGTAAGCCCTGTGTAAAATAATAAAAATATCTTTACACACACACACACACGTGCGCATGCACACGCACGCGATTTCTTTTAATTTTAAACACTTCCCTGAGTGGGCCAGGCCTCTGGAAGAGCCCGGCTTTCTCCCTCTTCCTCCAATGTCACCACGTTGGAGGAAGAGCATCAGCCAGGGTCAGGAGACACCCTTCACCCCTCCTCCTGCCTGTTCCTCTATCATGCAGAGGGCAGGTGAGCTGAGTGGGAGGACTTTGCTGAGAGGTGACGGGGTGAGAGGCAGGAGGAGGAGCAGTGTGATGTTGGATTTTGTGAGGCAGAAGGGGCGGTGGGAGGAGTTGTGAGTTTATGTGAGCTAAGTAATGATTGGTGGGTCTGGTGCACATCATCCTTTAGGATGGGGAAGCGCCTGCGTGGGTCCGCCCACGCCTCCGATAAAAGAAAGAAAGAAAGAAAGAAAGAAAGAAAGAAAGAAAGAAAGAAAGAAAGAAAGAAAGAAAGAAAGAAAGAAAGCATTCTAACCCAGCCCCCAGCCTGAGACAGACAGATAAGCCGAGAGAGGGGTCACGAGCCATCCAGGACCCCTCCAGGGCTGTTTGTAACTGCGGCCTCGAGGAATCTTGAAGGCCTGACGTCACCCATGGTCTCCCAATGCCTTTCATAGAGCTCTACATGCGTGAAGGCATGGGTGCTTTATTCACCGGCCTTCCCTCCGCCCATGTATAGTAGGGCATAAGGGACACCACCAGTCTTTGCGTTTGCAAATCATTTCTAAATGTTTTAGATTCTTTGCAAATGCAAATACATTTGCATTATTATGGAGCGTGATAAAATCACTCGTTCCACTTTTACATTTGTTTTTATTTTGTTTATTTGCAGGACCTGGAGGGTCCTGCAAATGTGTGGGTAGTGAGGGGTGGGCACCAGCCTAGTGCCCCCCACGGGTGAGCCTCCACTGCTTCAAATGTTCCCTTGAAGTGGCAGGGGGAGGGCCTTTCGAAGTTGGTTCGGGATGATTCGCCTAAGGGGAGGAGTCTCACTCCCTTGCATAGTCACGCTGCCACAGCGGATTGGTCATTTCAAGCCTTTTGTAAGTGGCCAATCTCAGCTGCGGTCTGATGTCAGCTCTTAGAGTGATTTGCCTGTTGGGAGCGGGCCCAGGAAGGAGTGTGCCCTCACAACTCCCAGGAGAAGGGACCTGTCCTCTGGAGACAGCTCCTTCCATGAGCTCCCCCTCTCATGTCTGCCTGATCACAGAGACGCCAGTCATTTTTCTCCTGTAGTGACTTCACCATTGTGCGGGCAGAGCTTCCTTTGAAGCACTCACTCCCTCCGTTGCCCCAGGGGTTATGTCCTGTTCCTATGGGAAGGAGTCAATCCTTCCCAACAGATGGGAACAAAGAGAGCCCTTTGAGCTAGGCCCAACTATCAGTTTTGAGTGAACTCCGGACAGCAATACACACATGCTCTGACAAGTGTAGGAATCACAGGCAACCAGCTGATAATAAAATGACATCAGATTATTTTATTTCGTCAATGTTTAACTCCGTTTCCCTACAGGCCACCATATCAAATGGTATTTATCTTTATAGTTCTATTTAACCAAGCGGCTTCTAGGCCTTGGTGTATGTACACAGCTACTTATAATGTCAATCAGAGGCGCCCACTGTTAAGGGTAGCCTGTGGCTGTTGGAATCATTTGGATTCCAGCAGCTTTTTCAGGAATGTGCATGTTACTCAGGGACTACCATGTTGTCAAACCATATGGCAGTTTTGCGGATGTCCGTTTACAACCTGGGCCCACCAATGAGAACAGATGTGTACTGTACTTTCCTGCATTAAGCATTTAGAAATGGAGGCCTGATTATAAGAGATCGCTTTCTGAGAGAGAAAAACCAGCATCTTTTTACATAGTAAAAAAATCAAAAAGCTATGGCTTGTACGCATGCGCAGGTGGCATTTATTCACAGGCATAGAGTAGCGCCAAGAGGCGAAAAGCACATACTTCAAGACCACTTTGCAGTGTCCTGGAGGATGTTGCGGCTGACCGGTTTCACAAATAAATAGCTGCCAAATGACTCGGGATTTCTGAGTTTGCTCTGCAACAGCATCCCAAACAGACCAGGCCACCAACGATGTCAGAAAACCCTTGTGACAGCATTACTCAAATGATGACTCTTTCACATTCAGTGTTATTTTAGAGGACCAGTTAAAACTAAAGATAAGCTTTGAAAAATTTGGAAATAAGCTTGCATTGGGGGACAGAGCAGCCAATTGTTTATTTTATTTTATTTATTGGGAATTTGTAGGATGATCATACAGTAAGAATTGTGTTTCAAAGCGCCCATAGGGCAAAAGGGTAGTGAGCAAAACAAGACAATAGAATAAAAAACGACAATGAAAAGCAAATGACAACAGCAGTCCTACAAGGCCTCGTGAACATTCAGAGCGTGCAAGTGCAGAGAGAGAGAGAGAGAGAGGGGGGGGGGACTGGGGTAAGTGCTAGCGGGTCCAGCAGCGGGGGAAACGCCAGAGAGCCAGTTGCAGGCCAACAGGTAAGTGCGAGGCAGTGACCGCCTGGTAAGAGTGGGGTCACCCGCCAACACAAAAAATGCAGACCTAAGAGACAACACAGGCCAGTGTGGGCCCGAAGGCAAGTGCACGGGGAGGGCAGATGCTGTAGGCGATTGGACAGAAGGCCAGGACCCAGTGGGGCTCTTGAGGGGGTTTAGCACAGGAGGTAAAGAGGGAAGGAGGAGGAGAAAAGGAAAGTCTTGAGATGCTTGCGGACCTTGAGGAGAACCGGCTCAAGACGTAGGGAAAGAGGGAGGCTGTTCCAGAAGAGAGAGCCCACCAAGAAAAGAGAACAGCCGCCCACTCTCTGCTTAGAAAAGCGCTTGACAAGCAGAGAGTTGGAGCCGGAGGATGAGAAGGATCTGGAAGGAGAGTATTTGGTGAGAGCGAGTTGCAGTTAGAGAGCTCCCTGGCCCCGGACAGCCTTATGGATGATGCAGAGGGATTTAAATTTGATCCTTGCAGCAACCGGGAGCCAGTGGAGAGATTTTAGGGCTGGAGAGATACGGCCCCTGGGATTGAGGCCAAGGATAAGTCTTGCAGCTGTGGGAAACGTGATGGCTTTGTCACTTATGGAACCTGGGATTCTATGTTCAGGTGGCCAGGGCACGGCCATCGCCTTTGGAACCAGTCCCTGGGGGTGGACCAGTGTGGGAGGATCAACTGAACAGGGTCTCCTTGGGGACAGGTAGAGGAATGCCCTCCAGAGAGTCGCTATATTCCCCCCTTTCTGATAAACCCCTACCCAACACTTCCTCCACCTTTATAGGTTTCTATGAATCCTGCCCCGTTGCCCCCTCCCCAATTCCAACAGGCACTAACATTAAAGGGTGGCGTAGGAGAAGACAAATATCCCTATCCGACATCCCTGCAGTCACTATGGGACATTATCATCTAAAACCCATTCACCTACAATCACACATCTGCCCCTTCACCCTGACAAACACTTACAGAAGTTTCCCTCCATCATTGGGGAAAACTACAACTCCCATACTTCCTCCCCATTGCCTTTTGCCAAAACCACTGGGACGAAGAAGAAGGGGAATAAAGCTATGAAGATTGCCCATAGGAACTAATGTACCATGGATTCCTATGGGCAGTCTCCATCTTGTCCCATTAACAAGGACAAGCATAGTCAGGCCTCCCTTTTCAACCACCCACACCTGACTCTAACTAACACTCCCTGTCAGTATAAAAGGTGGGGCACTGAGACACACTTTGAGTGAGCAGAGCAGAGCAGAGCAGGGCAGGGCAGGGCAGGGCAGGGCAGGGCAGGGCAGGGCAGGGCAGGGCAGGGCAGGGCAGGGCAGGGCAGGGCAGGGCAGGAACCCTGGTGAGTCTGGAAGGGAGCTGAGGGCCAAGATGACAATCCTGTGCCTGTGCTGTTGAAGGGCTGCAGCAGGGCTGAGGAGCTGTGCCTTCCAAGAGCCAGAGAGGGCTGAATCTCCACAGAGATACTTGTTTCCCCTGGGCATATGAAGGGAAGCCCAGGTACCTGAGGGGCAGGTGGGAAGACCCTGACCTCGACCCAGAAAGCTCCAGAGAAGTTGCTTGCCGGAGCTGCGCTAACTTGGTGAGTCTCATGGCAAGAGAGAGGAAATCCCAGTGAGCGTGTGTGGGGCTAGAGTGGGAACCTGCACATTAAATTTGAGAAAGAAAGCAGGAAATAAAAAAGGCCCATGAAAGGCATTATGGGAGTTGAAGTTCCTTTTTGAAATGAAGTGAAATTGAACTGTAAAATAAAGTAAAAGAGTGGTCCGCGGAAAACAAAAGTACGCCCATTCGAAAGACTCCATGTACTGTGTTTAGGCACCAGCCCGACAGAGGGAAGCGTAAAGGAAATGAACTGTGATAATCCTTTGTGAACCAAACAGGCTGAAGCCTGACAGAAGGAGGCCTGCATAAGAATTGTGTTTGTAGAAGTGATATGAAAACTGTTTTTGATTCTGACAAAGTGGAGGGACTTTGCAATCTCTGCAAGGCCCAGACTTGGGTAAGGAAAACCAGAGGGGTCAGGTGTGAAGAAGGATAAAGAAACTATGGATTAAGTATTGAGGCAAAGCAAGGCTGAAGAGAGCCTGAGAAGATTGTGCGAACTGTTGAATCTGGTCAAATATTTGGAACTGTGTGAAAAGCATACAAGTACTATCCCGGGAGGATAGCTCAGCAGCAACGTGCATGCCTTGGAAACATTACAGCATGAAACAGCACAGTTTCGATCCCCGGGTCCGCGCTTAGAAACCTCTAGGTATTAAGCGCGTTATAAATATGCAACTAAGACATATTCTGGTAACAGCGCCTCATTGCCCCCGGGCTGTGTGAGCACTATAAAAATGCAAATAAATAAATAAATAAGGCATAGCAACCGCTAAAGAATAAAGCTGTGGGAAAGGAACCCTGAGAAAGTAAATTGAAACAGTTTGAGCCCAAGAGAGGGGAAACAAGAAAGAAGCTGAAAGTAAGAGGCTGGGGCTTGGTTGAGGGGTCCTATAGAGACTTTAAAATACACTTTTCTTTGGAACTTTTGTGTTTGTGCTGAAAAGCTAGGAACTTTTGTGTTGATGCTGAAAAGCTTGGAACTTTTGTGTTGGTGTTGTAAAACACAGGGGATTGACCTGGAATTGGGGGGGGGGGGAGATCCGAGAGGTCAAAACCCTGACCTTTGAGACAAAGTATGTGACTGCCAAGCAGGCTCTGGAGAGCCACGCCAACTACCCCAGGTGTACTCGCATAGCAGAGTGTGCCCATACATCAGGTGTAACACCCCGCCCACGTGGGCAAGAATCTGATGTGCCATTCTGACATCCTTTTTGTTTCCCACTGTTTTTCCGTTTGCATTATGTTTCCCTATTTCACTTGTATGTTATTAGAGTCAGGGCAGGCAATCGGTTTTTCTGGTTTAGTTGTTATTGTTTTGGGCTTACGACGGACTAGAAGAGTTTTCTTTGTATTTAGATGGCACTTTGTGCTCCCATCTTTAGTGTTGGTGCAAGACAGGAGTTCTTCCAACCACCTTTTGAAGTAAATAAAACTGGTGATTTGTATCTTTTGTGTCCTCGTCCTCCTTGTGATACCATGCCTTCCTCACATATGGTGTCATGTGTGGGATGCAATCCAATTGAAACAAATTGAGAACCCCACCAAAATAGAGACGTAAATCACCTGACAAACCCGAACCAGACAAATGAGCACTTAAGTCATAGGATGGGTATCACCTTTCATCCCTTGACTCCAAGAGCAATCCTCCCGGAGAGGAAATGGGTAGAAGGAAACGTTTATCACCTTATATGTTATGTTATGTTATTTTGCATTTATATAGCTCCTTATATACCATTGGTATGGTCTGAAGGCGCTGGTAGGTTGAACGTCCTTGGGAACCGAAGTTCAGATCAGTAGAGAGAGTAGAGAGAGTCAAAGGTGCGTGTGAGCACCGGATATGTGTGCAGCTGGTGCAGTATTTGTGTATTAGCTGCTTCTTGGCGGTAGGTGTGGTGGTTGAGAGATCAGGAGTATGTGTTTGTTCTGGCAGGATTTATCCAGATCGAGTGTGGCTGCGTTAGGCCTGAGGAGAATGCCTGGCTGGGGGGTGTGTAACCAGCAGTGTTTACTTAGAATGATGTGGAGTGAGCGGCGGATGTTGGTATGAGAAGTTATATCGAATGGTGTCATAGTATCCCTGTGCTCTAGTTGAGTGGTGATGTAAAGGAGAGAGTAAGCATGGTGGTGTGATATGATGGGTTATATGATCTTTCCAAACGTTCTCTGCTTTCCAGACCATACTATATGATACTATATACGTCACGCAATTCTATGCGCTCCAGTCGGTTCCATGCACTCCTATCCACTCCCTGCATCCCAATCTGCTCCACATACTCTGGTTCGCTCGACGCACTCATGGACTTCAGTCCACCCCACGTGCTCCAGTCCGCCCTGCGCGCTCCAGTCAGCCCCATGCATGCACTCTTGTCTGCTCCATACATGCACTCTTGTCTGCTCCTCGCATGCATTCTTGTCTGCCCTATGCATGCACTCCTGTCCGCCACACGCACTCAAATGTGCTCTATTTACATTATATTTTTCATATATTAGGTTGTTTTATGCACTCCATCCACATATTTCCCATATCGTTCCGTGTATTCTAAGTTGTTTTATTCACCCCATCCACATATTTCGCCCGTGACATCTTCATTCTTCATCCTTCCCATCAACCTTTTTCACACGTTTCATCCATTTACGTCATCCGTTTAATCCACATACGGCACGTGATCCATCCCTATAAGGCCTCCATTCTATGCACATATGTTAGCCGTTCCATCCACATATGTTAACTGTTCCATCTACATATGTCACGCCCGGCATTCGTTTGATCCATATATGTGATCAATTCCATTCACATATATCATTTGTCCCATCCATATAGACTCCATCTACATACTTCATTCGTTCTATCCGCTCTACGCATTCAGCAGCTCTGGGTACTCATCCATTTTACGCACTCATCAGTACTGCTTGGAATCTGGGCTCATTCGTTCTACGTACTCATCCGCTCTACACAACTGGTCTATTATACCTGACACGTCCGTTCCACTTTAGGCACTCATTCGCTCCAGGCACTTGTCCTCATTATGCCCTCACACACACTTATGCATTCACCTGTTTTGCTCATTCGTCCCCTCCACGCACTTGGCCCCTCTACGTGCTCCACCCCTCTACGCACTCCGCCCCTCTATGCATCCCATTTTTCATATGCACTCTTTCGCTCATATGCACTCGTCTGCTTTATATACTTGTCGGCCCTAGACACTAGTCTATTCTATGCAGTCCTCCATTCTATACGTTCGTCCGCTCAGCTCATCCATCCCCCTCCGCTCATCCATCAGTTCCCTGCACTCATCCGTTCTACACATTCATCGGCTCTGCATGTATTCCGCATTCATCCGTTTAACATGCTTATCTGTTCTGTGCACTGACCTGGTCTATGTAACTCCTCCACTCTAGGCATTTGTCCGCTTTATCCCATCGTATGCATCATACCTTCATCTGCTCTATGCATTCACCCACCCTACGCAATCACGTGCTCCCCTCACTCCTCCGCTCTCTGAACTCACCAGCTCCTCTCGCGCATCCGCTTTCCATGCGCATCCGCTTTCCATGTGTATCCGCTCTCCACACTTGTCCATTCTCCGCACTCATCCGCTCCCCGCACTCATCTCCCCACACTCACCCGCTCCTGACACTTATCTGCTCCCCGCGCTCATCCGGTCCCTACGCATTTAACAGCAATATGCACTCATCAGCTTTATAAAGTAATTCGCTAATACACAGTAATCCTGTTCTATCTATACGTCTGCTCTCTACACTCATCTGCTCTATACACTCACTCGCTCTGTACACTCGGGCGCTCTGTACACTCGGGCGCTCTATACACTCGGGCGCTCTATACACTCGGCCGCTCTATGCATTCAGCCGCTCTATGCATTCAGCCGCTCTATGCACTCGTCCGCTCTATGCACTCGTCCGCTCTACACACCAAACCGCTCAACCTGATCATCCATTCTATACACTCATCCAATCTACATACTCATTCGATTTACACACTCATTCGAACCTTATAGTCGTCTGTTCTTCCACTCGCGCATTCTTCCACTCAGCGCATTAATCTGGTCCACACGCTTCATCCATTCTAACTATTTCATCCACGCCATTCATTTAGTTCACTCCTCATGCATTATGTCATTTCAGGAGTTTTAGTCTCTTTACTGTTTCCATAAGATTAATTCTTATTAACCACTTCATTGCTTTGATCTATTTTATTTGGTTAATTCTGATTGTCCTTCTAGTTTATATTAGGGGTTATTAACTGTCAATTTCTCACATTTGGTAGTTTGTTGGGTTGGTGTCATTGAGATGCTGTTAGTCTGTCTGGGTTATTTTGGTATGGGTTGGTTTTAGGGGAAGAGCCAGGTTTTCAGCAGTTTGCAGAAAGACGTTAAATCCTCAGTTGGGCGGATGTGAGGTGGGAGATAGAGTTCCATAGCGTGGGGGCCAAGCCTGAGAATGATGATTCGCCTAACCTGACTGATTTTGTCTTAGGTATGACTAGGAGGCCGGCTGAGCTTGATCTTAGGGTGCGTGGGGGATGATAGGGTTTTAGCTTGTCTTGAAGATATTGAGGTCCGGTTTTATGCAGTGCTCGATGGGAGAGGCATAAGGTTTTGAAAGCCACCCTTCGGGCTACAGGAAGCCAGTGCAGCGTCTTAAGGGCTGGGGAGATGTGGTCTCTTGTACCGAGCGCAAGTAGCATTTTGGCCGCCGCGTTTTGTGCCCTTTGGAGTTTATTTAGTTCGTAGGCGTGGATTCCAAGGTATAGGGGGGTTTGCGTAGTCCAGTCTTGATATAACGATTGATTGGACCGCGGAGAGTTTGTTGGGAAATGAGAGATATGGAAAGATGCGCCTAAGGGTTTTAAGGTGGTAGTTGCAGGACTTTGAGACATTGTTGACTTGGCGCGAGAGTAGTTAGGTCAGAGTCAAGGGTGCACCCAAGATTTTTCGCTGAGTTGGAGGGAGTCGGTGAATTGCCCATGGCAGGTGGCCAGGGTAGTGGGTGCGGAAGAAGTTTGGAGTTGCCGCAAACCATGATTTCCGTTTTGGAGGGGTTTAACAAGAGGTGGCTTTGAGTCATCCAGAGTTCCATGTCAAGGAGGCAGGATGCCAGGTCCGGTCAGGAGTTGGGTTTTGAGTTCAGAGGTTTTAGAATTAGTTGAGTGTCATCGGCGTAGTTGTAACACAGGATGTTGTGTGAACGAATTATTGGTGGGAGTGTGATCAAGTAGAGATTGAACAGGAGGGCGGATAGGCATGCTCCTTGTGGGACTCCCGTGTCGACCGGTCGGGCTTGGGAGGTATAGGTGGAGAGTATTGTTTTTTGGTGCCTATCTTTGAGGAATGAAGCTATCCATTTAAGAGCGGTTCCACAAATTCCTAGGGAGTCGAGGCGGTCTAGGAGGATTGAGTGATTGATTGTGTCAAAGGCGGCGGATAGGTCAAGAAGGATTAGTGCGGCACATCCTGCAGAGTCTGCTGTCATCTTAAGGTCATCCCAGATTGAGGTTAGGGTGGTTTCAGTTCCGTGACGGGCTCTGAAACCTGATTGTGCGGGGTCTAGGAGATTGTTGGCTTCGACAAAGGCATTTAGTTGGGAGTAGGCGGTTCGGTCAATGAGTTTGGAAAGGAACCTGGAGTTTGAGATGGGGCGGTAGTTTTTGGGCTCGAGTGGGTCGAGGGAAGGTTTTTTAATTAGAGGTTTGACATGAACCATTTTGAATGCGTCGGGAAAGATACCGGAGAAAAGGGAGGCATTTATGATGGATCTTGCGTGTTCTCCTGCGCAGGTGGAAGCGAAAATTTCTTTCAGGGTTGTGGCTGGGCAAGGGTCTAGCGGAGAGCCAGATGGTTTGCAGGCAGATAGAAGTTGGAGAAATTGCTCTGGTGATATTGGACTAAAGGATTCGAACGTTGGTTGCGTAGTGGCTGCAGCTGGTGGGCAGGTCGGAATGGGGGGAGTATTGCCTGGTGGCTGTAGGAGAGCTACTTTGGTGGCTAGAGTGTTTGTTCTTTCGAGAGCTTTGGTGTAAAAGTGGAGGGAGAGCAAGTCTCACAGTGATTGTGAGGGGGTCGGGACGGTCGTGGTGCAAGCCGGTTTGGTGAATTCAGAGATGATTTTGTGGAGTTCTTTGCTCAGGTTTTTGCAGTTTAGGATTCGGGAGTTGTAGTGGGCTTTTTTTGCTTTCCGGATTTCGGCCTTGTACTGATAAAGGTGTCGGGCCAAGGTGGCCCTGCTCTCCTAGGTTTTGTCTTTCTGCCATTTGCGTTCTAGGTATTTATATAGTTGTTTAGTGGTCTTCAGCTCGGGAGTGAACCATTTGGGGAAGAGGCCACGCCGCTTTGAGGGTTTGCAAGGGAGTGTGAGCCGCATAAGGGATGCGTTGAGCCATGAGTCAAAGGCGTCAGGGGTTAGTTGTTTATTGAGTTGGCAGGAAGGTGGTGGAGATTGGAGGAGCGCGTCGGCTAGGTCCGGGACGATAGTTAGTTTTTTCCAGCATTTGCGTAGATTCGGAGGTTCGGATTCGAGTAGGGGAAGGGGTTCGGGTGAGCGAATGGCGAACGAGAGAATGAAGTGATCGAACCAGATGATGGGGGTGTGGGGATTTAAATGAATCTGGGTGTTGGAGCTGAAGATGGCATCAAGAGTGTGACCTTTATAGTGAGTCGGGCCATTTATGTGGGGTTGGAGGTTAATTGCGTCTAAATCGTCAACCAGAGAGTGTGTCATAAGGTTGGAGGGAATGTCGAGCCATGTGTTGAAGTCTCCAAGAAGTGTGAGGTTGGTATGGTTTAGTTGAAGGGTGGCAATGGAGTCGCAGAGGTTGTTTGCGAATTGTCTATCGTAGCCCGGGGGCCTGTAGATTATTAGTAAGCTGTATGAGAGCGATGGGGAGAGGGATAGTTTAATGAGGAGAGATTTGCAGGAAGGAATGGAAGGTTGGTTGTCGATGATTGAGGCGTGGAAGAGAGACTTGAAGATGAATGCTACTCACCCTCCTCCGGAGGGACGGTTCAGTGGGATGAGGGAGTAGTCAGAAAGACACTTGAAAAAGTCCTTTCTTTGGAGTGGAGAATTCTTTAGATTTGGCGACATCCTTTAACAATTTCAGAATTTTTGTCGATGACGTCAAAGTTCTCGGCGACGTCAACGTCTTTGAAAATAATGGCGAAGATTTAGCCAGTAAGGGAAGTCAAACCCTTTGTTGTCGAAGGTGTCGATTTTGGCTTCGAAGGAGTAGGTTCTCAACTCAAATGAACTTAGAAGGTTTGAGGAGTTCTCATGGACACACGTGCTCGAGGGCGCAGAGGGTTTGTCCTTTGCCTAAGACCCGACAGGGGCATGGCACCTACTCTTCTGCTTCGAGCGGTTCAGGTCGCATTCTCTAAGATCTGGAGCATTTTTTGACAGAATCTCCACCATTCAGCCGGTGAAGATGATTTTGACGGGCATGTTACCCGTTCAGGGGAGGAACTCGAAGAGGACGGCGACCTGCGAGGCCTTTTCTTCATTTGTCGGTAAGACAAAGATGAGTGTTGCGATCCACTCCTGGATCGAGAATGCCTTTTAGCTTCCTTTCCGACGAGGAGACTCCCCCCTCGACCCAGAGGATCGCTTTTTCGACAGTCGTCAAAGGGGATTTATAGGACCTGTCTGCAGCCAACTTCCCTTTACATTATTTCAATGTCATTGAAAAGCAGGATCCACACTCCGATGTTTTATGATCGGATCCTAATGGGGGTTCGCAAGGGTTACATCTTCACTCTAGTCATAGCATTTTTTTTAAACCACGATTTTAAGATGCCGTTATTCACTTTATAAGAAACCAAAGTGCACTGTTCTTCACAAGCGATGGCTCTTGCAGAAAAACAGAACTGACGCCAATGGTCGCTGCGCGCTATTGTTTCTAAATGCGGACCCGGGATCAAACCTGTGTTGCTCTGTGTCGTTTTGCTTCCAAGGCGAGTACGTTGCCCCTGAGCTATCCTCCCGAGGCGACGTCGACATCGGGATGGAGGCCCTCGAAGTACAGAGTCAACCAGCATCGACGCGCAGAGTCCCCGGCTGAAAATCTTCTCAGTGGGAGCTATAGCTGAATAGGGATATATCAAAAGAAGAGGAATAACGTGAGCGGGCACAATCCGTTTGAAGGTTGTTTCTTCTAAGGATGGGAAATATATCATAGGTGAGACCCTCAACACTGGCAAAGGCAGTGCCATAAGGATGGATCTAGTTATGTGGATGGCCTGGCACTGCATCGAACGTACACATATGGTTCCACTCAAAACATTATGCCTACAAGTTTTTAGCCCACTCATGAAGCTCCAATGTACTTGCCAGCAAACCCCTTTGCCCCTTTAACTGCTCAGGTTAGCCAGTGAAACGCACACTGGTTACAGGCACATTTCCCCTGGATTTGCGCATATATCAGATTACTTTTTTTAAATCTTCCCACACGTATGGCAGAAGGGGACGTGATGCAATGTCATGTTTACAGTATCGCTGGTGTGTCGAGGATAAGCGGCTCATGAGTTGGTTATAAATGGCTTACAAACATGGTCAATAATACGCAACTAAAAGTAGTAAGATGCTCGGCTGGGATGGGGTCTGATTCTATGAATGCGTTAGAAGCAGTTTGCCTCTGTATGTCGATATGGAGGCTTCTGCCAACATGGTGAATTTATTCTCAATTGTTAGGCCTTTAGTAAAATGAAAGACAATTTTTTTGTGTGAAGTGGTCTCCAGTTTTCTGCCAATTCAGTGGCCTGATTGGTGCATATACCGTGTTTATATTTCCATTTGGTGGATGAAAAGATAGGACTTGGAAGAATACAAAGTTTAGAAGTGCAGGGTTTTGGGGATGGACAGAGGAAGTCCTAGGAGCAACATTTTCTTAAACCATTCAGTAACATGAAGTGGTTGCAACACTTGCCAAGCGCTACACAAAGCCCCATACTACAGCATGTAGCCAGGATAGTTCATTTCCAAGCTGAACCGAACAGCAACGTTGCTAATGTTTGTAGAGCTAGATGTACACTTATTGGATTCAATTCTGCCACTAGGTTTAGATGTGTGAAGACACACAGGGTACGGGACCCTTACCACCACAAGGTTGAATCGATCTGTAACTTTAATCGCTATACAAACTTTGGTGAATTTGCTTCCCTGAGAATTGTTGGGTACAGTAGGTAGTATAAAGAATCTGACATAAACCCTAGAAAACCATACATTGCCAAATAGGGCTTCCTATAGACAAATGCACGATGCCCTCGAGAAGCAGATGAGGTGGCCTTAATGCAGCGCCCGTAGTCGGACGTGCTATGAACAGCTCTCCCAGACCAGGGTGAACAGCACAACAGCCGCGCTCCAACAGGATCAGCTCATATTAAGTTGCAGTTGACTGAGAACCATCTTACACCTGGACCATTTTGGACTACAACTCTTCATTGGTGATAATGGCAGAAAATCCGTAGTGAAAAAAGTGAGCCAGTTTTAAGCTCCCCTCCTCCCCTTTGTGTGAATATATTTAGTCACCTGTGGACAAAATGCAGATATATTCAAGTTACTGCAATGGATCTCAACTTCCACTTTTATTTCCGATATATAAACTTAATTCAAACACATGGTGTACACAGAATTCACCGAAATCAACAATCGGTAAAACCTCACAAACATTGTACATTGCTGCCGCCAAATACTGTGTAACACCTGCTCATAAAAATGCCTTTTGTGCAATAGACATATTTCAATTAACACATTTTAACAATTCTTCAGTTTTATACATGTGGGTATGGTACTACCAACGGAGTTTGTTTCCAATTGTGCCCAGTAAATATTCTGTCTGCCAACACCCCAACCCTTCCCTACTCTACTCTACAGCACAAGATGGAGCCAACGCGGCAACAAATTGCAAAAACACAAATACATTGCTACCTGGCCAAAGCCCACCAGAAAATACAGATGGCCCACATGACTTGGCCTCTCTGGGCAGACTAGGCAAGGTAGAAACGGAAGCCCTCATCCCAACCATCAAGCAGGATGGGAGTGATGATGTTTGAGGCCTTCATCCCTGGGTTAGAGGAGAATGACCGACCATAAACCTACAATACAATGGCTGCAGAAAGGCCGCCTGCGGAGTGTGGCAACAGGACCGTCCACAGATTGAACATGTAGGAAAGCATTTCTGGCAGACTAGCCCAACAGAAACCGGAAGGACTTCAAGACATTGGTGCTGAAGGGGGTATCGCCAAGTGCTGGAAGTTTGTATGCAATCATTTAAAGCAAGTGTTAAATCAAGTTCTCTTTATGAGTGCTTTCATTGAAACACAAGTTAGGATTGCAATACGTGAAATGTGGGCGCGTTCACAAGTGCACACTGCAAGACTACCGTACTTTAGCCGGCGTTCCCTGCCCTGCCATGGCTGCATTCTGATGGGAACACGGAGCAGACTGCTCGTGCCAGCACAGTCACTACGGGTGGCGCAAAGGTCGGAAGGCATGAGAAACTGGGCAACAGGGATTGGCCAACAAGCGTGAAGAAGTAGCAAATAAATAGCGAGGCACAAACCTGTCCCTCCGATCCTTGCATGAACACTTCTCTACATGTACACAACAAACATTTGATGGCAAGAGTGAATTGTATTTCAATGGCTAAAGTTCAAGTGTCTCACTTCTCAAATAGCACTGTGTGGTCATGTTTATAAAACCAAGGCGTGTGTCCTTCTGCTTATTACATGCACACTGTAATGGGCCATATCTTTGTATATGTGTCTTGTACTCTTGCTTTTGTATGTATACCATGTATGTAACATGCTCTCCAAGTTAAGCGCCTAGCTACCTCAGGGTTCAGTGCGCTATATAAGCAAATAAAACCAAACTAAACGCAATGCCCCTAAACGCATGCAAGGGAAGCAAGCATGCAGAGAATAGGAGAGAGCGGGACGCACCTGTCCAAGCTGCGGCACTGGAAGTGGACGGAGGAGAGCACAGCAGGACGCCAGTGTTGTCGGGCTCCTGCCTCCAGTCTCCGCAGCTTCGAAGTCTCCCGCCTGATACTCGCGATGAGCCAACTCCGCTAAGCCTTGGAAGGAAAGCACACGTTTCGTTGGTTCTGTGCTCAGGGACGTCATTTCACCAAAATGCCAGGGGTAGCGGAAGTGACATCACATGACCATTGTCCCCCCTGATGACATCACAGGAAGTGATGTCATTTGACCCCACCCCTAAGTGATATCGTGGGAAGCGATGGAACACGGCCTTTCACCCATTGACAAAACAGGAAGTGGCATCGCATAGCATTGTACACTACGAAAAATATAGTTTTGATATCACTATAACGTGATTTCATACAAGAATGGATCGCCATATGCATCGTTAAGATCAGTGTGTATAGGCCCATATTACCAAATGACTGTGAATGCAAGCAGACGTCCATGACCAAATGATAATGATGTGTTATAATATAGCACTTACGCTTAAGCGCTTTATATAGAAAAAATATACACCCAATATCACCCAACCTGTGTTGTTACTCATTTATCGACCTCAGAAGGATGAAAGGCTGAGTTGAGGCGTTTAAGAACAGACTAAATCAGTCACTCATCCCCTGAAGTGTGTCTGAAATAATCCTTTAATGAGTCTAGCAATTATTGTATAGAATTCCAGAAAGACACATTTGGTATTCCTATTCTTTCTTATTTAGGGTCAGTGCTAAAAGTTTTAGACTTGTGGCACCCCTGTTCTTATTTTTCTTCTTTTTTTAACGGGCCTGAACACGAAATCTAGCCACTCCAGAAGTAAAGAGCCACATGGTGCTGGCTCTTTACTTCTGGCGTGGCTGGCTTTTTTGTACACTCAAAGCTTCTTGCAATTAAAAAAAAAAAAAAAACTATTATATCTTTTTTTTTAGAGGTCACAAGTGAGACCACAGAGGTTGCAGTTGCGACCTCTGGCGACCCCTAAATGACGTCCCTGTCTGTGCTGTCCCCAAGAGCACTTAGTACCAGGGAGAAATAAAATCCTGATTTTGTTGGAACTACAAATTTGTTTCCCCAGCAGTATGATGGTCTACATCAGCGGTACTCAAACTGTGGGGCGTGCCCTTCTGGTGGCTGCAGCCTCATGCCCGGGGGGCGCACACCCACAGCCTGAAAAGAAAAGAAAAACCAAGATACATTATAAACTGATCTGGCTGTTGCTTCATCAACAAGCAGCAGCCCAATCCACGGCCCAGGTCACACATGCTTAGTGCGACAGGGGCCGGGCCTTTGTGGGGCCTCAGGCTCCATTAGGGGCCTATTCATGAAGACAAAGGAAAAAGCGCACACCTTGTTTTGCAGGGATGACCAGCCCCTCCCATCTGAATGCAAGGCAGGAAATCGCTAATGATGGCTCATTAGTGACGTAATGGTTTCCTGCCCTACTTTCAGATGGGAGTGGGTGGTAGGGTGGGCAGGCCAATCTGTGGCAGCCAGCTTCTCTGAGCTTGCATTTTGCAAGGGTCACAAGCTGTGCTGCCAGCTCAATCTGGCTGATTGACAGCCAATGAGGATGGAAGGCGCCACTACCTCCAACTATAAAAAAAATGCTCACCTGCAGCTTCATTGATCCTGCTTCAGATTGTTTCCATCGACTCCGTGGTTGCATGAGGTTCCTGCTTTTCTATTATTTTACTTTCAAAGGGTAAGTGCCCAGAAACACGAGGAAAAACGATGCGTGGGGGCCTCTGTTGTAGTTGATAGAACAGAGCCCCCCACAGCCCTCTTTTCTCTTGCAGCAGCAGTAGCCAGGGAAGGTACCATGGCATTTCAACCTTTTCAAATGAGAGGTGCCAGGGCATTTCAACCTTTTCACATGAGAGGGGCCTTCACTGAGTCTTGGGGGGGGGGGGGCAACTGGCCCCATGTTGCCAGTCAGAACTCATTTATCTCAGCAATGTATTCAGTTCTCTGTTTTTTATTCTGGCGCTCAACATGTGCACATTGCATTAGAGACTCCGTACAAGTTGATAGAACAGAGACCCCATGTCCTCATTTCTTCTGCAGTAGCAGTGGCCAGGAAAGGTGCCAGGGCATTTAAACCTTTTCAAATTAGAGGCTCCAGGGCATTTCAACCTTTTCATATGAGAGGGACCTTCACTGAGTCTTGGGGGAGGGTAGAGGGGGGACTGTCCCCATGTTGCCAGTCAGAACTCATTTACCTCAGCAATGTATTCAGTTCTCTGTTTTTTGGTTCTGGTGCTTAAAATATGCACTTTGCATTACAGGCTGTGTGTCGCAGACTGGTTCCACTCCAAGTGGGGGAGAAATGTGGACTGTGGGGACTCTGTACAAGTGAATACAACAGAAACCCCATGGTCCTCATTTCTCCTGCAGCAGTAGTGGCCAGGGAAGGCACCAGGGCATTTCAACCTTTTCATATGAGAAGGACATTCACTAAGTCTTGGGGGTGGGATGCATCACCTCCCACAGAATATGGCACAGTATTATCACCTCATTGCTTTCTAATACTGGTTCCTCCACATCAGCCTCTTGCTGACATAGAAGGGTTTATAGCTGTTCAGTGGGCATTTAGTGGTTAAGATCCCTGCTGGCTTGCCAACTTGTGATAAACGGCAGCTATTAACTTTACCTTTGTCACCGTTGCAAGCCTCACTTCTTCCACAGCAACAGCAGAGCCCACTTGCCAGTGCCCGATAACTCCAAAAATTCTCTTTAATTCCATGTAAAGCTGCATTTTATTTTTACAAAGTTATTTTATTAACTGAATGCCGATCAAGTGTTTTAAATGTGGACTTTATTAACTGGGTGCTTGTAATTACAACCCTATTGATAATCTGAACTAGAGGTGTATTTACAATTATGAGTGTTCCGAAATACATCTCCTAGTGTGCTGCTTTGGGTCAAGAGGCCCTTTTTAGGCTGTACAAAATGATACATTGTCTGGTTGACATACTATGTGATTTGTGTATTTTGAAAAGTAAACTATAAGACCATTAAAACTCACCAGCCCAAAAACACCCAACCCCACCTTTGGAGGCATTCATGGGGAAGTGGGGACGCTGAGGGAAGAGCCATAGCTGGGTAGCCTGTTGATTTTCAGTTGTACATTTATTTTGGAGTGCTGTAAATTGAAGGGGTTGCGTTTTCCAAAACGTTACCTGCTTTGTTTTTTGTGAAGTGATGGGTAAAACGGCTTTGGTTGGGTGTGAAAGCTTACTGGAGGCAAAGGTAGAATGTCTTTCTTAGAGGACCACCATGTAATGCCCCAATGGTGTGTGGCCAGCACAAGCAGTTAGCAATGTCCCTTGCCTTTCTTTGGATTCTGGAAACTAACCAGATCTTCAAACCGAGACCCTTAGGACATGAAGAACACCAGCCCCTAATGTTTTCTCAACAGCCTTTTGGTGCATGTGTGATTTTGTCACAGCTACAAAACTGTTTGCATTTTTATTTTCAAATTATCGTTTTCAAATCCTACTGTACCTCATTTGGTAAGTAAATGTAGGATATCAACAAAGCATATGAAAAGGCATTAATATAGGAGTTTACATGTTTTCATAGGTGAGGAACCCATTTTGAAATGGAGCGCTTTCTTTTTGCCCAAAAACGGTAGTGTGAAAAGGAAGGCAGACGCAATCATTGACACAGGAAAAGACCTGCAAAAGCCAGGAAGTATGATGCCACATACGTAGACCTTGGATTTACTTCCATTGTGATGGAGGTGGAACGAGGCCGCAGCGAACTTTAGCGAAAGAGAGCCTAAAACCAACCAAATTAAGACGCCACTTGGAAACAAAACATGGGGATCTCATTGGCAAAAGCAGCAACTTCTTTGCTTGCAAGTTAAGTAATCAGTCAGTAGAAAAGTACAATGCAAAATATTGCTTCTACTCCAGCCAGTGCACTGAAAGCATTTTATGACGTTGCCTACCTCCTTGCCAAAAATAAATAACCTTTCACCGACGCTTAGAAAGTAGCTTTACCAGCAGCCATGGCAATGTGTAGCAGAATGGATTCTGAAAGTGTAGCAGAGAAGCTTAAAATGATTCCTCTGTCAGACACCACCATCTGCCGACGTGTGTCTGAGATGGCAGAAAATGTCACTGCGCAATTAATCACACAGCTGCAAACCAGTCCCTTTGCGTTACAGTTGGATGAGGCAACAGATATATCCAGAGAGACACATTTAATAGCCTATGTCCGGTACTGTGGGGCAACAACAATACTGGAAGACTTTTTGTTTTGTAATTCCATTAAAACCAGGGCACGAGCATCAGAACCGTTTTGACATTTTAAATGATTTTATGAGCAGCCACTGTTTGAGATGGGACTCCTGCGTAGCAATCTGCACAGATAGTGAGCATTCAATGTGTGGAGATAGATCGGGGTCGAAGGCCAAAGTGTTAGCAGTCGCTCCACATGTGGCATGGACACACTGCATAATTCACTGTGAAGCGCTTGCTGCTCGGAATATGGACCATGAACTTTCTGATGTACTCAGTTCATCTGTACAAATAGTTAATGCCATCAAAGCACACCCGACAAGAGCACGTCTCTTTGCAGTTCTTTGTGCAGAAATGGGGGCAGCACATGATGGTTTGCGCTATCACACAGACCTCACATGGCTCTCCAGGGGAAGAGTGCTGCAACGTGTCTTTGAACTCCGAAACAAAGTGCAGCAATTCCTTTTGGATGACATACTATGTGATTAGTGTACGTGGTAGCTGTTTAGCAGCGTTACGAGAGCTGCAGAAGGACATGCCGCACCTGCAGGGATATATATGTATTGCATTCAGACTGTCTCTCTGCATTTGCAAAGTTAACATAAACCAAAGGGCCCACATACTTATTTCCAAGTGGGCTTTTGCAAAATAAACCACATCAGCCTCGAAAAAGACCTGCTGGTCGAAACCTGTGTCGGCTACATTCACTTCTGTTCACTGATCATAAATGGATATCGTAATTGCACAGTGTGTTTGTGCCTCTTTGTGTATCGTTTAACTTTCTGGACACCTCGGGCAAAGGGTCCTCTTATACACAAGCACCCGCAGCAGTTACACACCCGGATACCACCGGTTTCATATTCTCTGCACAAAGTGGCTTTTGCCTTGACAAGCGCACAGGTTCCCAGTCTTCTGCCCTCTTGGTCTGGTCCATTATAAACACCACTGGCTTCCTTCCTTCTTCCTCTTTCTGAAGCTGATCGACAACTGAAAACCTGCGTCCTAACCGGTAAAACGCTTGAACTCCCCAAACTCATTCCGTCATTTTTCATGAGCCCGAAGGTTTCGAGTCTGCACCTGTCAAAACATAAACATTATTACTGAACCAACTATCCCAAGAGGTGTGGGCAATCGCAGAGATATAAATCACACATGAATTGACATGAATAATTCCATAATTAACACTCAATTCTCAGTCATGTCAAACTATCTTCACGATTGACAGGGTGAATTAATCCTTTGCCTCTGTGTCTTTAATAGAAGTATGACTTTCTATTACGAATATATATATTGAAAATCTGTATTCTATGTCAATGCCTTGAGACTCACCCGACCCGCCTGCCGCTTTCATAATGTCTTCTAAGCATGCTCCCATTGTGGACGCCATGTCCCCTCTAGTGGAATGCTCCCCGAAATGATCAACATCAGTGCCTGCCTGGCTCACGCACCATTTCACCCATCTCGCTAATGTAGCTAACGATACTGCCCCGAATTGCTTCTTTACCGCTATTAATAACTGAGATTCGCCTGCTGGCCTATGCTGAGCTGTAAAGTTCTCATAAACCTTAAGACATCTGATCAGACATAACCTGGGTTGGTCTGGAAATGCTGCATACTCTACAGTCTTGATCCCTGTCTCAGTCCTTTTCTCTATATAGAATGTTACTCCCATAGGCGAAAAGGACTTCCTGTCCACTTCCAAAGCTTTGACGTCAGAAACCCTCTTGCAGGAAACATAGCAATGTGGCCTGTTTTTCCCAAAGAGCCTTTCTGGATAACCCTTCGTTATCTGGCCATGACTCAAACATTGTCAGCACTAGACTCACGTCCCAAAGATGAGAATACTTTGGAGCTGGAGGTCTCAGACTCTTAATCCCTTTAATTAATCTGCATATCAAAGGATGTTCACCTACTGTGTTACCCTCGACATATTCGTGCCCAGCTGAGATCATCAACCTATAAGTGTTAATCGTTCTGTAAGCCTTGTTCTGAGCCGCTTCATTAGCTAGAAAGTTCACCACATAAACTATATCTGTTCGAACGGATGTACCTCCCTCTCCATGCACCAATTACACCACTTGTGCCATACACCTCTGTATGCCTTTTTGGTTCTGGGAGCCCAAGATTTCCTGATGAATTCTTGAGCCTCTCCCAAAAGACCCGGCTTGGACCAGGCTCTCCTGAAATCACCCGCGCTACCAGGCTTAGACTCCCTACCTGAACCAGAGGATGTCTTTCCCCTGTTGGGCCCAGCAGGATGTCCTTTATTTGCGGTAGCATAATTGGTGAATCGTACGACATCTGCAACAGATCCGGAAACCAAGACCGACCTCTCGAATCGGGAGTCACCCTTGCTCCCTGTCTTGTGATTTGTGCCAGCGTTTGTGGTATCATGGCGAATGTAGGGAACGCATATTCTGTTGCTGGTCCCCAGACCTGGAGAAAAGCATCCGTCGCTGATGCTTCCGGGTCTGGCCTCCGACTGTAGAACAGAGACAATTTCCTGTTGTGCCTCGAGGCAAACAGATCTGTCTGACAGGGATCCCTCTGTCTCATTTTCTCCTGAAAGACTAATTCATCTAGCGATTGCCAATTGCTGGAGTCCCTCAGGTGTCTCGAATGCTAGTCCACTATCTGGTTCTGTGCACCTGGCAAATGTGCTACCGTTACACTGATTCCTCTCTGGAGACACAAATGCCCAAATGTCCTTCACTAGCTCTACCAGCATCTTGGATCTTGTCCTGCCAAGTCGGTTGATGTACCTGACCGTGGACACATTGTCCATCTTGAGGAAAATGTAGCACTTTGCTCTTTTTTTGTGTCCAGCATTATACTGCGAATGATCCTGCCAACAACTGGAGGCACTTGATGTGGAGGCCTAGCTCCTCCTCTGACCATATTCCCTCCGGTTGTCAAATTCACACATCGGGGCCCCTAGCCCCAGCGGCTGGCATCCGACTCTATAACAGGTCCGGGGAAGAGCCAAATATCGCCCTGCCGTTCCAGGCTTCCATGTGGTGACCACTCTAGTTCCGCCCTCGCCTCTTGTGAGATAGGGACTTTCTGTTCATATGACAGGCCCAGTCTTGTTAAGCAACTACAATTCAGCACTCCAACTGAGTCAATGCCTAGTCTGGGATGCCCAAGGGAAGCCCTTATTTATATATTTTTATGACAAGTTCATAGATCTGGATGATAAACCCTTGTATAACGCCCCTCTCTTTGAATCCCCCTGTCCTCACTGAGCCAAGAAGTAGGTTTGTTTTGCAAATTGAAAGATTTATTGAAAAATTAAACAAGTTATATATCACACTTTTATAAATAAATATTTGATAGCACACTTATGAATATGACAGTGATCAACAATGGATAGTATTATACTAGCACACTTTTTTAAATACTTAGGAGTTGGTATTGAGAGGTTAAAGTAGCTGAGAATGCTTTTATGGGTTCAAGGAAATGCAATGATGGAAAAGAATGCAGCACAGAAATAACTGAGATGGTTTCCACAAGAGATAATACGATCACTTTTTCTTTTGACAATTCACTCCCCCCCATGCAATATAAGGAGATGGAAGGAAAGCACACAATTTTCAGGAATACAATCAAATGCAATACCAATTCAGTTCCCCCCTAGCAAGCTTAGAGCAACCGGTATGCTTTTAAAACACAGGCAAAATACTTTAAATGTGATTTGCAATGAAGTGAAAATATGCTAAAAATGATTTTAATTCCCTATAGGAGATTCAGGGTGGGTGACAGCTACTTTGAATTAGTTCAGGTCAACACTAGCAATGATTCATGAGGGATTATCAGGTTGAAAACGAATTTCAGCAATGGAAGCAAAAGACAGCGATTTTTGACAGGTGAAGAAGTTTGAGTCAAATTGCAATTTGCAGCACTTTTTCCGAGTGCGTCGAGCGCGATTATGGAAAAACTATAAGAAGTAGAAAGCCGAGGATCTAAGCTTTAAAATAAAAGTTAAATCCCGCTCCTAGGACGTGCGGTTCAAAAGATACGGACAATTTAGTGGAGGTAGATTCTCAGAAATAAAGTAAGATTCAAATGACAAATGACACTTTCACAGGTTTGAAATCACAGAATGGACACACGATTTCTATGCAGTTCTAAATAGGTGGAGATGGTTTGAATTAGGTTATTTTAAACTAAGAGATTGGTTTGCACAGCTCTGGCTGGATACTCACTCCTAATTTTGGAAGGAATGGGCCTCGTCACAGATCTGGTCAACAGGTTTAGCTGCGGTTCTCTCTGCTCTGCTGGTCTGGATCTCTGGTTTTGTCAAAAGGTCTGGCACTACAATGCGGTCTGGTCTGGGTCTGGTGTTCTATCGGCACTGCACGGCAGTCTGGATACAGCTCTGCTTTCTGGGTTCTGGTAACAATTCTTGGCACAGGGTTCTAGCCAGAATCACACAGCTTGCCGGCTGTTGAATAGTTTGGTTAGGTTGCTGGATTATGAGGCCTCTGGAAAGGATTCAGCTTGTGGACTACGCCATTCTGCTACAAAGTTTTGGAATCTGTAGTCTGGTTTTCTAAGTTCTGGTCTCTGAATATTGTCTGGATTTGAAGTCGTCCGGCAAAGTGCTTCGCAAGAAAGTGGAAAGAGCCGTCCCTACCTGGGTTTCAGTGGGTCTTTTTATGTCTCTTGAAAGTGGGTGGGAAGGCTGACTTTCTATGCCCAACCCTCTGAGGATCCTGATAGGCTATAGGGTTCTCTGTCGCCTGACTGGGGAACAGAGTTGTGAGTCATCCAGTGCTACCAATTTACAATCTATTGAAGAAACGCCCCTTTGCTTTTATTTAGAAAATGAATTTTTCATAACTAACAGGTTTCCCAGATACACACGTTGTTGAAATTACATGTACACATCACAGATTGCTTAAGGTACAGTTTGGTTCAAGGCACATGTTTCTACGAGCTTGGGTTTAGAAACGACAACATTTTGCGCTTTTTAGTGACTTTCGCCAGATTGGTTTCCCTCAAAATGTACACAGACCTGCACCCTCTCCCTGAGCATATTAATATAAGTTATCATGTCTCCAGCATAAACACCATACCCACAATATTCATAAATCCTGGGGTTCGGAGTTGAGTTAAGTCTCAAATTCTAGGTACATTTTTCATATTAAGAATCTCCAAATTGTACATTTTTGTAAGCTTCATACAATATTTTATAAGCAATTAAATAAAACATACATTTGCCCTTAATGGAATTCACATCTGAGTCTGGGTCCGCCCCCAGGAGCTTGGCTTGACTCAGAGATCAAATGTCTTCCTTCCCCCAGAGCAACTGTTTACAATTACACCTCAAATCAGCATATCCTATTCAGCTGAAGAGTCTATTGTGTTGACTGAGGTTAGCAGAGCAGGGTACCACCCTGCATATGGTTAACAGAAACCTGTGATCTCCGTGTGCTGTTGCTGGTAAGGGCAGGTGTGAATGCTTCCCGTGGACAGAGGCCTCTTGAACTTTTAATTAGATCAGACTGCCTTCTGATGTGGGGCCTGGGAACAGTGGTGTTAAGAATTCTCATTAACCAGCAAGGCTTTGAAGTTTCCAGCTAACTCAGGTTCCTTGTCAGCTCCTGAAAGACAGGCCTCCTGTCAGAGATTAGACCGCTAGCGCCGGTTAGTGTCGAGCGCCGGTACTGCACCCCTTTTTGGGAGCTGTCTTGAATTAACACATTTCAGATTTTGAACAGCACCATATTTCTTTCCACTGGTTTTTGCTCTGTGTGTAGCCAAAGGATAGGGCCTGGCCATGGTCTCTTGTATTAACATTAACAGAGGCAAAAATGGATGGCAACCTATTTTTCATGTTTTCCCTGTGCATTTTCTGGGGAGTTCTTGCCATCATGATGTTTTCAATGCCAGTAATGCACAGTTCTGTGGTAGGGCTTGGATGCATGGGTAAAAACATCCCACAAGCCCCCCTCTTGCGATGGCCATTCTGATCTTTCACTGATGGAACTCGCAAGATCTGGGATGTTCGCCTCATCTTCTTCCGATTCCGCCGATGGCAAAGTTCAGCATCTTTTCCTCCATCAGGGTGGATTGATCAGTTCTCCTTGCCGGCCCTGATGGGAGTATTGGGCGGTACCCCGGACCCCTCGGATCTTTGCCCCCAGTCCCTGGGTCGTCCTCCATGGTCAGTCTTCATGGTTTATCTCTCCTAGGATGACAAAGCAAAGTGGCAGAAACAAATTCGTAGACATTTCCCCACCACTATCAATGGTGGGGCGAACATATACATTTTATACAGCAGGAGACATTTGCATTCAAGAATCATCAGATTTTATAGGCTATATGTGGAATATTTTAGGGTTGGACTTGTCTTACTCTGGAGCGGCCCCCTATGGGATTGCAGAGGACTCCTCCAGTTGCTGCAGAGTGTGCCTGGGATGGCAACACTTTAGCTGATTTATATGGACCCACTTGTCTTCCCTTTCCGCCAAACTACCCTTGGGGATGCGGATCTTGTAGGTGACTGGGGAGATCTTGTCTACAATTTCAAAAGGTCCCTTCCATGTAGGCAGAAATTTCCGCTGTTTGGCCTGGTTCCTTTGGAAATTGTATAGATAAACCTGGTCCCCTACATTGTATTCTTTCCTAGTAGTCTTTAAATCATAGTGAGTCTTCATGCTATCGGCTGATCTTTCTAGGTTTCACTGAGCATAGGCAAAAGCATGTTGGAGGCGTTTCCTTAAATTTTCAACATACTCATGCGTTGTGGAGGCATTGATCAAGGTTTGCTCTTGGGTCCTGTAGAGCAAATGCTGGGGAAGCACCATCCTGCGTCCAGTCATCAGCTCAAACTGTGACATTTTAGTTGCAGATGAAGGGGTAGATCTGATGGCCATTAGGACCAGAGGTAATCGGATATCCCAACTTGGCCCAGAATCTGCCACAAACTTTTTTAATATGCTCACAATGGTTCGGTTGCAACGTTCTACTGCACAAGAAGAGGCTGGCCGGTAAGCAATGTGTAGCTTCCTTTTAACCCCCAGTATCTCCCACATCTTTGTCATTACTTCACTGGTGAAATGGCTACCTCTGTCGGACTCAATCCTTTGGGGTAGTCCAAAACGCGAAAAGATGTGATTGATCATCAGGGCAGCTGCTGTTTCTGCCTTGCAGTTTGGGGCCGGGAGACATTCCACCCATTTAGTAAATAAGCATGTCATTGTCAAGATGTACTTATTTCCCCTAGAGGAGCGAATCACGGGTCCTACAAAGTCGACTTGCAAATCTGACCATGGCAGTGTCATCCCCCTCTTTTGGAGAGGCGCACAGTGTGTGAGGGATGTTGGCTGAAATTGTGCACACACAAGACACCCCTTCAAGTATTGGTCGAGGTCCTGCCCCATGTGTGGCCAGTATGCAACCTCTCTTAAGATCTCAAGTGTTGTATGAAACCCCCTATGACCGGCGGTGGCCGCATCATGGGCGTGACTTAACATCAGGCTTCGGAATGAGGTAGGGACCACCCACTGATCATGGCCAGCTTGGGATTTCCTTACCAACAAACCGTCTTGGATTCGGAACATTTTTGAACATTTCATCAACACTCTAAGGTCCTCTTTCCCAATGTAATCGGTATCCGTCAGGGGAAAGTTCTCAGGTTCCTCAATGTGTTGGTAAAACTTACCAATTATTGGATCCCCCTTCTGAGCTGTGATCAAATCAGCATCTGGGGTCACCTTACTCCATTGTGCAGTTGAAAGATCATTGTGAGCATTTGTCTGGGACCTAGTGATAGCAGTGACCTGGATTTCCCCCAACAGGGACGCAATCTCTATTAGATCCCCTTGGATGGCCCCAGTTTTGGCCAGCTGATCAGCTAAGTAATTTCCAGTTTTGTCTGGTCCCTCTACTTTGGAATGACCCTTGATCTTCTTCCAGTAGATGGTCATCCCATTCACGGTGACCAGATCATCAATGTTTTGAATTAACTTCCCATGTTTCAAGGGTTTGTTATTAGCACATAACATGCCTCTCGTTTTCCAATTAACCAGGTGCTCCACGAAGCCGTTCCGTACATAATCTGAATCTGTGATTATGACCAGTTCGCAGAGTTGATTTTGGACAGCAGTGTGGATGGCCTGATGCACAGCCATCAACTCTGCCACGTGACTACTTCGGGGACCAATTTTGTACCCAGCGGAGGGTTCTGGGGACTCATTCACCCATGCATTCCCTACGCCCGCCACCAGTTCTTTTTGCCCGTTGTTGTCAACATGGTAAGAGCATCCATCCACATATACAGTGGGCATTCCCTCACACTTGTCTTCTTCAAAGACTTTGTGTGGGGAATTAAGGTATGCCTCCATGTTGTCCTTGATCTTTAGACTTTCGCCCTCGAGACAGTTTTCTCTGGCACAATCATGCAAGTCAGCCAGACCTTGCGCGAGGGGACTCTTCTTGTTTTGGCCATATCTGACCTCCACAGGAAAGCCTTGCATTGACAGAATCCAGGAAGTAATTTGGGAATTACTCACATTTCCGGCACGGATTCATTCACTTTGGATATATTGCAGAGGCTGGTGTGGAGTCTCCACTATGATGTGTTCCCCCTGGATAAACTGGCGGTGATTCTTCAATGCCCACACCGTTGCCAGGAGTGCCTTCTCACAATCGTTGAATTTTTCCTCCACAGAGGATAAAGTTTTGCTCGCATAGGAGATTACTTTATTGACCTTGTTATGCTTTTGATATAATACTGCAGTCAAGCATGTATTAGAGAACCCTGTCTCCAAGAAAAACTCCTTATTTCTGACAGGGTAAGCTAGGCAGGGCGCTTGTGAGAGGCTTCTTTTGAGCTGTCTTACTGCGTCGGATTGTTCTGGGCCCCATTCCCACTTGACCCCCCCTTCAAGAGATGAATCAGGGGTCTAATGATCTCTGCGTAGCCCTCAATGAACTTTCTGCTGTAATTAGTCAGTCCAAGGAGGCTCCTTAGTTCCCGCAGAGTTGTGGGGTCTTTCAGTTTCTGAAGGGCTTCCATTTTCTTTTCCTGGGGACAGAGACCCTGAGGAGTAATCTCATGCCCCAAGGAATTAACACAGGTTCTACACCACTGTGCTTTCTGAAAGGAGAGTTTTGCTCCGGCGGCCCTCAACTGTGTCAGAACATAACGGATCTCTGCTATGTGTTCCTCCACAGATGAACTTTTGATGAGAACATCATCTACATAAGCCAGGTTACCCCTCGCACCTAGGTCGGGCATGGCCTTATGTAGGAAAATGTTGAATTCATTGCCGGAGTTGAGGTATCCGAAGGGAGTCCGGGTCCATGTGCACTGCTGACCCCCAAAGGTAAAAGCCAGTTTGTTTTGGTCCTCCCTACTGACAGGCACGGTCCAGTATCCATTGGTCAGGTATATTGCAGTGAATACCTGTGACCCCTGGATCTGGGCCAGCCCTTGGTCAATGTAGGGAAGAGGCCATTGGGAAGTATGGACCCATTTGTTGAGCTCCCTAAGGTCAGCGCAGAGTCTCCACTGGCCGTTTGGCTTCAATATTCCCAGAACCGGATTATTGAAGGTGCTGTGTACTGGACAGATTATTCCTCGGGACTCAAGGTTCTTAATTATTTCAGTAAGGGACTCCATGGATGCGAGAGGGAAGCGATATTGCTTCACAAACACTGGAGTCATGCCAGGGTCCGTGGGAATTGTTGTTGTGTGGATGTCGGAGCGACCACAGTCATATGAGTCTACCGCAAAGAGATCTTGAAAATCAAGAAAACTTGTTTCAACTTTTGCTTCTCTTCCAGAGTCACACAGGCATCAGCTAGGTGGACTCTCTCTTCCACCATCTGCCTGAATCCTGGGAAGACTTCTGGTTTTGCTATCTCAGCGGCCTCCTCCAGCTGGGTGGAGAAGTCCCTGGTCAGAGTGCTGATTTGGACTGGAGGCTTCTGGTGGGAAAGGCAGCCCTCATGGACCTGGAAAATCACCTCACCCCTCCTGAAGTCACTAGTCACATCCTCCTTACGATAAGGGCAGGAAGTGTACACCAGGAAATTCCCCCCATGCCGGGTAAAGATCCTGTCTGGTGTTGTGTTGTCATCACTGTCACTGTCAAAACAGTCCTTGGGGATTGGTCCGAACAGTTCATTTACTAAATCAATGGAAAAAGGTTGGTCATCAACCGCCATTCCAATAATGGTGCCTGCGGCTAGAGTAATACTCTTTAAGTCGCTGTTATCCACCTATATTGGAATGGTGTCATGTTCTATGTTGACTAATGGTGTTGGGTTTACCCCCAACCCTTTCTGTTGGAGAGAAGCATTTAGATGAATATAAGAATCAGGGTTTTTCAATTTTTGTCCTCTTTTAACTTTCACTTCCAGGGAGAATTGTTGGGTCCTTTCTGGGATGGTGACCTCCTCTTTAATCTGAATTTCAACTGCATAAGGTAGCAATTGAGATGACCTAAATGCTTTTTCTGGATCATCAAAGCCCATGGGATTATCTGCTAATCGGGACCAAGCTTTGAAGTTTATTAGGTCCAAACTAATGGCAAAGTGATTGAGAATATCACTGCCTAAGTAAAAGGCGGCAGTGACGTCTCGCACGACCCAACAATTATGGACTGTGCTCTTGTTGCCAATGGAGATTTTGAGCATACACCTGCTTGGCAGGAGATTTTTGGAATTGGGTATTTCCAGATCCATTTCCCATTTGTCTATCAGTTTGAATGTGGGAATGGCTGGATCTTTTGGGAGTTGGCGGAACATGGCTTCGCTGATGAAGCTCTTACCGTTGTTCACACACACTCGGGCGAGAACAGAGTCCTTCCCATCATTTAACTGAACAGGGATGAACAACTGCTCTCCAATTTGCTGAATATCAGCCAGGCTCTGAGCTGATTTCACATCTTTCGGAAATATTGGAGTGGGAATGTCTGATTGTGGATTAGTAAAGAATTTCAGAGTGTTTCCTTCCAGTGTGGAATACCACCTTAAACTGGAAGGAAGGTTGATTTTCAGAAATAGAGAGGACCCCCTCATCACCAGTCTGTTGTCCTACTGCTATTATTGTCACGTCTGGAATTTGGTTGTTCTGGAAGTGAAATTCTGCATGGTCAGATTTTTGTTCAACCATGTGGCATGTGCCGTTTAAACTAACATGGTTGACACTGTTTTAATTTTATTGGTCGGCTAGTCTGGGTCCAGAGGACCTTGTTTACGCAATCTATTAGGGGTGACAACCTTCTCAGGAGGTCATTCCCTAGTAAACAAGGGGTGCCCTCTCGAGTCACTACTATGACCGGGTGTTTCACCTTGTGTCGCCCAATTTCAATGTCCAAATCTGCAGTCCCCTCGACGGGAATTTCCTTCCCGTCAAAGTTCTGAAGTTGTCCAGGAAGAGAGGTGAGAGGAATACGGTAATTCTCCCCCCTTCCTGCATTTGGTTCATCAAAGGCCCTTCTGGACAGAAGAGTAGCTTGGGATCCAGTGTCCACCAGTGCCAAAATTGTACCCTGCACTTGTACCGGGGCATAGTATCTTCCCTCCTTCTCCTCAAGGGTGTACAGATAATGCACATTTTCGGACAACTGGCTAATTCTTTAGTTTTGGACATTGTGAGAGAAGAGATTTGGGCAGAATTCTGTGGAGAGTCATGGGAATCTGCAAGAAAAAGTTGGCAACTGGAAATCAGGGCCATTGTGGGTTCCCCTGGTTCCGGTTCTGGGCCGCCCCCCCTTTTTGGAGGCAGTCACCAGGATGGGTTTGAACCAGGGGATTTTCATGCGGTTGGTTCTGGGATGAGATGATGGGCGGAGCTAGCTCAGTCCCCACATCTCCCCAGTCGGGATGTGAATCCCTTGGGACCCATCTTTCTTTGGGAGGAGTTCCCCCATCTCTGAAGGAGAAGATCCTTTTCCCAGGATCCTCTGAGGATCCCTCTCTCTCAAATTGGAAGATCTGTACCTCCTCCACAAACTGGGTCTGTTTGGGTCCTTTGTTTCTCCTACCTCCTCTCTGCTCCTTGGGTGGCAGACTTTCAGGGGTAGGAGATTTTATTTCCGGTTCCTGGGTTTCCAGGGGCTGTTTGCAAGTGGGGAAGGAAGCTCCCTCCAAGGCTTTACACCCCCCTTCCCCTTGTGCCTCCTCCCTGGGAACCGGTGGGTTATCGGGGTGCTGCCCCCGTCATTGTTCTGGGGCACCAGGCCCAGAGTTTGGGGCATTCTGCGCCGGCATGCTCGTCTGAGGGTTCTGTTGAGCCCTCAGCATGTGACCCAGATCCCGTGCCATATTTTGGACCTGGCGCTCTAACTGTGAAACCCGCTCAGGCTGATACGGGGTTCTGTTTTCTCCCCTGGGCTGATCCCGGGAAGGGTAGCTATCCCTTCTCTGGTATTACCCCGGGTTGGGAAGATTTGGGTACCCCTCCACCCTTGGCCTCGCCTCTCCCGGATTAGGTTGTCTGGGCTCAGGGAATTGGGGAAAGAAGGATGGATGATTTTGGGGCTGGAACTTGGGTGGATACCTGGGGAAAAAAGTTCTGCCCAGGGTTTGGTGAATTTCTGCCCTCCTGGGGGAAGTTAGGAGGGAAGTACCCTGGTTGGGTGCCTGGTTGGGTCCCCCCCCTTGGGCTGGAGGAGTCCACACGTAACCCAGGATGGGTCGGTTTCTCTTGTAGCGGGGACTTACATAGTCAGGGGAGCGAGGGACCCCATTTGTGGGACTACCTCCTTGACTCCCTGTCTGTGACTGGCCCGAGGGCCTTCTGGGCTGAGAATTATTCGGTACAGGCAGGTTTTTAGGCCCCCCCATCTTCAAATCTAAAACGGGGGCAACCTTTACCTCTGCCACCTTGGCAGCAGCAGGGGTGCTAGTCGATTTGGGGCTTTTCTGAGCGTTATTTTTATTTTCTATGGGCTTCTGAACCTCGTAGATCCGGGTAGCCTGTTCAATGACCCAGTCTAGTGACCTTTTCTCATGAAAATCTCTCACTAGCTGGGTCATTATGTATTAATGGGCAAGGCATGGAAAAACGTATTTACAAACTATTTACTGTCCGTGCGCACCCTTTTGGTAGTCTGCACAAAGGCACACTTTAATTCCTGCACAGATTCTTGTGGGGCCTGGTCCTCCCCACATTGCAAATTGTAGGCTGCCTTGCGAGCCTCTTGGGGATTCCGGTGAACAGAAAAATGTTTCAAGATGGCCGCCCTGTATGTGGACCATCTTGAATGGTTTTGGTCCTCCAGCCCCGCAAAGAAACTGGAGTATTCTGGGGAGAATGTCCATTTTACATACTGGATGCAGCTACTGCTGTCCTTCAAATGGAAAGTCTCCATCATTTGCTCGTAAAGCTCCAAGTGTTCCAAACAGAATACTTGATGTTCTTGTGATAAGGGGTGATGACACTCCTTATTGCCTTAATCTGTTTTAAGAGCTCTTTAAGCAAGGCCCTTTTTGCATTATTGGCCTTTTCGGTTCGGGTAACCCTGGTCCATTCATCCTCTGACTCAGAAGCACTTTTCCCAGAGGTGCCCGTCTGATCTTCCAGGTTTTCCCGGATTCTGCGAGCCTGGGAATAGCTGTCAGAATGTGGGGACCTGGTCTCCTGTGTCCTGTGACGCTCAGAGGATTCTTCAGATCCCTCCTTGCTGCCAGGATTTGATGGGTAACCCCCCCACTGACCTAACTGGGCAGAGGTTTTCAGGATGCCCTTAGTGGGCCTACTCTCCTGGGGTTCCCCACTAAATTGCACTGTACTTAGGTGCCCATAATCTGAGAGTGCCCTGCACAGTGTCCAACATAAAATCCCAGAAATCCCATCGACTGGGCTGGGGTCAGCTCTGATTTCTCCCAATTCACTAGAAACCCCAATTGTTGTAACAAACCCATCGAGCTCTTCACCTGCTCTGAAAGCAACTCTCTGTCCTGGCACATAATGCATATATCGTCCAGGTATATGATCATTATGAAACTTTGCTGTCTGAGGTGTCCTACTACTGGCTTCATCAGCTTTGTAAAGCACCATGGTGCTGACGGTAGGCCGGACTGGATGCACGAAAACTTCCATCTCTGACCTTTCCAAAGGGATTGAAGGAACTGACGTTATCTCTGATGTATGAGGAGCTTCAGGTATGCGTATCTGAGGTATATCTGAGACGGCCAGCCTCCTGTCTGGAGTACACGTCCCTCAGTAGATGGATGTCCTCCATCTTGAAAGGCCTGGATACCAGAAACATATTCAGTGCCCTGAGGTTGATCACTGGCCTGACCTTGTGTTGGCCCTTCAACAAGAACATGTTGCTTATGAAACCTTGTTCTCTGATAGCTGGTACGATGGCTTTCTTTAGCCGTAACTTCTCTATTTTGCCATTTAGCAACAATTCGTCTTCCCTGCTGAGCCTGATTGGTCCCGGGAGGTATACTTGTACTGGTTCTTGCCAAAATTCTAAGAGGAAACCCTCTACCATCTGTAAAATCCAGAAGTCTGAAGATATCTCTCTCCACTTTTGTATATGTTGTGACACTTTCCACCCCCCACTGGAGGGATGTGTGTGTTTTGTGCGTTCATTAGTGATAATTGCTCTCTCACTTGTGGGGTTTTGTTGTTGATGCTTGGCGTTACCTCTCCAGCTCCTGCCCCTGCGCCTTCCCCTGGATGGGAAGAAGGGGTTGACTCGCCAGTCGTCCTGTGCTCTCCAGTATGTTCTGTTGCCCGAGGACCTGTAGTGAGAATAACGGCTGGCCGAGCGGCCTCTGCCAGCACTGTCGAAAACCTTCCTACCGAAGATCTTCTTTAGGGTTGCTTGGGCTTTATCTAGTGTGGCGTATGTGCTAACAAACCTTGCCATGTCCTTGATGAATGTCTCACCAAACAATTCACCTTTGGCAGCCGCTGATGCTTCTGAAGGGGCTACTTCCCCTAACTTGGAGTCGATCTTCATGAGGATCGAAAGTCTTCTCTCCTTTGCGATGGAACTAATCGCATTACCCAAAAGGCAATTGTCCTCAGCGCCCAGCTTGAGACGACATCTGGGTCGATAGGTTCCTTTCTCTGCTTGGCCTCCTCCGCCAGCTGCCATATATTTGTGATTGGCCCTACTACACAGAGTAGCTTGTCTCGGCACGTCCTCCAGGACTGGTTGATGCCTTTTTTTATGTCTTTACCCTACCTTACCATGAAGGTCAACATGCGATCCTTAATCTCAGGGGTCTCGGTCACCCCTTCCGGCACACTGGGCTGGGGCATTCCACCCTCATTTTGTTTCTTGACTCTTTCCTCAAAGGTGGCCTCAATCTTCTCTTCAGGTATGCTGTAATATTGTCTGGGGGTTCCCATTCAGAGGACTTCAGATGAATTCAAGCATCTGGGTCAATTACGTCCCTTTGAGGATCCTCGCCCGTAGGTTTGCTCTTTTTACTTCTGGGTTATTCAGCCTCCTCAGAAGTTGAGTCTTCCGACTCATGTGTGCTCTCGTCCTCTGATTCGTCACTGCTTAGGCAGCTCATCTCAGAGGATTCTGCTGACCTATCCCTGCCATGTTAGGCCCATGACCTTGTTCTTCTCTTGTCACCCCTTCTCCTGTGTGGCGAACCAGGGGGGGTCTGGGCGCTATGTACCCTGTGGGTCTTCTTTCTTCCCCCTTTTCCCCTGCGTGCCTTTCTCCTGAACTCTGCCATGCCCTGAGAGGAGGCCACAAGGTCTTCCATAATGCCCCTTCTTTCCCACATCGGGCCTTTACCGGCACTCATAGCTCTCTGGACAGCCTGGCTAATTCTGATGCCACTCATGTGAGTGCCGCCAGAGTCCTATTCAGAGTAATCCCTGCTTATGCTATTTGTGTCAACTTCCGGTGATTCCTTCGCCCCTTCCGATTCACTCCAATCCCCCTCCTCCTCACCTGTGAGTTCCGAATGTAGGGTTCCCCCGAACCTTTCTTCCACAGCTCTTCTTTCCTCTTTCCTTTTTTTTGTGGAAAGGATCTGCCCCAAAGGGAAGCCACCCTGACTTCTAAATAGAAGATCTGGGGGGGGGCCCTCCTCCGGTTCAGACCAGCGGGGAAAAAGCCGTAGGCATAAAAAACCCCTAGGTGACGTTCTGAGATGAGATCGGCAGAAGGTGAGTCCTTGTCTGATAAGCCGGATGGAAGAGGCAGGCAGAGAATACGAGGGCTGGCGTACCTGAGATCAGAACGCAAGAAATTCTGAAGTGAGAAAGGGAGTGAAAATTGGAGGAGAGGGGGGAAAATGCTGCACTCCCTGCTAAACCTGACGCGAGCCTGCGGGAACAAGGGCAGAAGGAAAATTCCAAAGGAAGGGAAAAGCAGAAGGGAGAAAATCCGGCACCGAGAAAAGGCGCCGAGTTACACACAGAGGGAGAGAAAACTTACTAGCGCTTCAACCCGAAAGCCTGACGCGAATAGGTTGCAACGCGCAGACTTCCGGGTAGGAGCGGCTAATAAGCGGTCACCTCCCGGCAGCCGGCCGGAAGACTAGACCGTGACCGTGCGTTGCACGGAGACGTGGCGGAACCGCTAATGGCCGCTCCAACGCCATCGGCTCCATGCACGCCAGTCGTGGCGGATCATGACAGTATGCCCCCCTCCACGGCCCACACCCCCCGGCTTACCCGGGTGGAGTCGGTGAAACCGCCGAGTCAGCCTGGGTGCATGTACATAAGAACCAGGCTCCCAAGAGTCCTCAGAATGGGGGAACCCTTTCCAGGCGACCAAATACTCCAGCCGCCCTCGTCGATACCTGGAATCTAGAATACTTGAAACTTCGTATTCCTCGGGGAGAGGTGGTTGGGCTGCAGGTAAGGTTAGCTTTCGTTTGCAAGGAGTACCAGAATCCACCGGTCGGAGTAAGGAAGAGTGAAATACAGGATGAATCCGGTGCATATTTCTGGGGAGTTGTAGTCTAAAGGCCACCGGATTTATCTGCTTGACGATCTTAAATGGACCCAGGAATCGGGGAGTAAGTTTGTTCGGATGAACCCATCGTGGTAAATATTTGGTGGACAGCCATACTCTGTCTCCTACCTTCCACTCGGGACAAGGAAGGCGAGATCGATCTGACTGCTCCTTATACCTACTGCGGGATTGCAGCAGACTTTGATGAGCAGCCTTGTGTGCGGTGGTTATCTCAGCTAAATGGGATTCAAGCGTAGGTATATTGGAAAAGGATTTGAAAGAGGGAAGCAGTCCTCGTGGGTGTATACCATAAGTGCAAAAGAAAGGACTAAAACCTGTGGCTGAGTGCAAGGAGTTATTATATGCGAATTCCGCAGTAGGTAGGAGGGATACCCAGTTATCTTGTACCCTGTTAACATAACATCTGAGATATTGTTCGAGTGAGGCATTAAGTCTCTCAGTCTGCCCATTTGTCTGCGGATGAAACCCCGAGGAAAGGGCACGTTCGATTCCCAAACGCTGACATAGTGCCGCCCAGAAACGAGAGGTATACTGACTTCCTCTATCACTGGTAATCTTCTCAGGTAACCCATGTAACTTGAAAATATCCCTAAGAAAAACTTCCGCCATGACCGAGGCAGATGGCACTCCGGTTAGAGGGGAGAAATGAGCCATTTTGGTAAAAGAATCTATAGTAACCATCAGACAGGTACAACCCTGAGACGGAGGTAGATCTACAATAAAATCTGTAGAAATATGGGACCACGGTTGTACAGGGGTCTCCGATTGTTCGAGGAGGCCATAAGGTTTATGAGTTGGATTTTTGTTCTTGGCACAGGTCAAACAAGCTCTACAATGTCTCTTGACATCTTGGGCAAGAGTGGGCCAGAAAAAGGATCGGGAAATAAGATCTAGGGTACCCTTGATCCCTCTATGACCTGCAGTCACATGGTCGTGGCCCCAACGTAGGATCCCAGATTGTAGGGTCTTGGTGGGGATGAACACTTTCTGACCCACCAGCAATAGACCATCTGACCATCGGACCTGGTGTTGTTGGTTCCGAGGTATCAGAGTCTCTGTTTCAGACGTAGTAACCGTTCTGACCTCTTGAAGAAAGGCGGAGATCATACCCACGAGACGGTTCCTAGGAAACATAAACTCAGGTGTGGGTTCTGGTAGTAGATCGGGGACGTTGCGCCTAGATAACGCATCTGCCAAACCATTCAAGGTTCCAGGTATGTAGGTAATGATGAAATCGTATTGACTAAAGAAATGAGCCCAACGTGCTTGTCGAGAGTTCACACATTCCATGTTCCTGAGGATCCGTAGGTTTTTATGATCCGTGCGTAAAGTGAAAGGATGCAGACTTCCTTGTAGTAGGTGTCTCCATTCCTCGCAAGCAGCCTTCAATGCCAATAATTCCTTCTCGATCACCGAATAATTCTTCTGACTGATAGTGAGGGTTTTTGAGAGGTAAGCCACAGGATGTTCCTTCCCGTCTTTAGTCTGTAGAAGAACCGCTCCTAGGGCTCTCGCTGATGCGTCTGCTTCTACGATGAAAGGTTTGGTTTGATCTGGCTGACTTAAGATCGGAGCAGTACAGAACCTCTCTTTGAGTGTAATAAAGGCTTGGTCCGCTTGTTCTGTCCAGAGAAAAGGTCGTGATTCCTTCTTGAGAAGGGCGGTGATGGGTAGAACAATTTGTGAGAACTGACCTATGAACTTCCTATAAAAGTTCGCCAAACCTAGGAAGCGCTGAACCTCCTTAAGGGAAGTAGGAGCTGGCCAGTCCAGGATAGCCGACACCTTCCTGGGATCCATCGTGATGCCTTCAGAGGAAAGGATGTACCCTAAATATGGCACGGACGAGACTTTAAAGAGACATTTCTCTGTTTTGACCTTTAAGTGTTGAGAACGAAGACGGTTGAGTACTGTCTTCAAGTGCTGAGTATGTTCTTGATGAGAGGTCGAGAACACTAGGATGTCATCCAGGTAAACGATGGTATTCAGAAAGAGTAAATCCGAGAATAAACGGTCCATAAAGCGCTGGAAAACGGCTGGTGCATTAACGAGTCCGAAGGGCATAACCCTATACTCATACAGACCAAAAGGTGTTCGGAACGCCGTCTTCCATTCATCCCCTTCTTTGATACGGAGGAGATGGTAGGCGCTTCGTAAATCCAATTTGGAGAAGACCGAGGCGTTTTGTACGGCCTCAAGAATGTCTGAAATAAGCGGCATAGGGTAGCGATCCCGGATAGTGACTTTATTAAGGCCACGGTAGTCTATACACGGTCTTAGTTCCTGAGAATCCCGTTTGGGTATGAAAAATAACGAGGCTCCCGCAGGAGACCGTGAAGGTTGAATGAGCCTATTAGTCAAATGGGTGTCCAAATAGGTACGAAGGACCCTCTTCTCTGTCATGGATAACGAAAACATGCGCCCAAAGGGCACTAGAGCATCTGGGATCAGCTCTATGGCGCAATCTTCTGGCCGGTGAGGAGGCAGGTCCAGGACCGGAGTTTCCTTGAACACTTCTTGGTATTCCGACAATTCTGGGGGGATCCGACACACGGTGCAAATGTTCTTATCTTCAGTAGTAATGATTTGCACAATGTCGGCCTGCGGCAGAACGAGACATTTCTGTCTACAAAAGTCTGACTCGAAAGCCATAGTGTTACGGTTCCAGTCTATAGTTGGATTGTGTCTCCTGAACCATGGAATCCCGAGAATAATAGGGAAATGAGCCGCTCTGATGAGATCGAATTGTATCAGTTCGGAATGCTGAAGGATGGTTGCAGTTAGGAATTCCGTGGACTGAGTAATTGGTCCGGAGGAGAGTGGGGTACCATCCACCCCTTCCACCTTCTGAGCGTCTTCACGTTGCAAGAGGATGAGACCTTGCTGGTTGGCCCATACAGTGTCCATGAACACTCCCGCGGCCCCGCAATCAAGCAAAGCCATAGTGGTAAGGTCTACGTTTCTTATCTTCAACTGGATAGCTACTACCATGAGACGCGCATCCATTGCTGGGACTTGGGGTGATACGGTAACAGAAACATAGGGACTAAAGTTTAGACCTCGGACACTGGTCCCCTTTAGGTCCGAGGTTGATCGTTTCCCGCCCGTCTAGGTGGTACAGCTGGGCAATTTCTTAATAGATGGGTATTAGAACCGCAGTACATGCATAGGCCAGATTCTCTCCGTCGCCTTCTTTCCTCTGGTGTCAACGGAGGCCGAGCTGTTCCGATCTGCATTGGTTCTTCCTTATGGCACAAGTATGGGACGGAAGGTAGAGAGGAGGCTCCAGCGGAATGGGTGACTGGGGTCCTTTGCTTCCTTCTTTCAGCCTTTCGTTCAGTGAGTCTATATTCTATCTGCAGAACTATCGACATGAGGTCTGATAAGGTTGTGGGTCGAGCTATGCGAGCCAGCTCATCCTTGAGTTCTTCCCTAAGACCTCGACGAAAGAGGGTATACTGAACCCGTTCTGGCCACCCTGCTTCTGTAGACAACCGTTTAAACGAGGAAATGTAGGAAAGCAGGTCGCTGGATCCCTGCTGTACTTCGAGTAGCTGTTCAGCCGCTACAAGTGTTATGTCGGGCTGTTCGAATGTCTGTTTCAGCACAGTCAAGAAGGCATCATAATTCCGAAGAACTGGGTCGTTGGATGTGACAAGAGGTGTAACCCAAGCCAGGGCATTGCTTGTCATATTAGACACCATAAATCCCACTTTTATGTGGTCTGTGGAATAGGTCTGTGGACGAAAGGCAAAGTGGACAGAGCATGCTTCCAAAAATTCCTTCAAATGTTTAGGGGCTCCATCGAACTTGCCGGAGGACAAGACCATGGGAGGCAAATCAAACTCCTGTGTTTCTCGGTGAGTAAACAATTGCTTCAGGGTGGCATTCTCAGATTTGACGTTCTGTAGTTCTGTGTTCATAGCCTGAACCGCGGCTACCAACTCTTGTAACTGTTCCGGGGTAGCCATCTGAATCTTTTGGCGTTGCAAACTGTCAACTTCCAGTGATTCCTTCGCCCCTTCCGATTCACTCCAATCCCCCTCCTCCTCACCTGTGAGTTCCGAATGTAGGGTTCCCCCGAACCGTTTCTTCCACAGCTCTTCTTTCCTCTTTCCTTTTTTTTGTGGAAAGGATCTGCCCCAAAGGGAAGCCACCCTGACTTCTAAATAGAAGATCTGGGGGGGGCCCCTCCTCCGGTTCAGACCAGCGGGGAAAAAGCCGTAGGCATAAAAAACCCCTAGGTGACGTTCTGAGATGAGATCGGCAGAAGGTGAGTCCTTGTCTGATAAGCCGGATGGAAGAGGCAGGCAGAGAATACGAGGGCTGGCGTACCTGAGATCAGAACGCAAGAAATTCTGAAGTGAGAAAGGGAGTGAAAATTGGAGGAGAGGGGGGAAAATGCTGCACTCCCTGCTAAACCTGACGCGAGCCTGCGGGAACAAGGGCAGAAGGAAAATTCCAAAGGAAGGGAAAAGCAGAAGGGAGAAAATCCGGCACCGAGAAAAGGCGCCGAGTTACACACAGAGGGAGAGAAAACTTACTAGCGCTTCAACCCGAAAGCCTGACGCGAATAGGTTGCAACGCGCAGACTTCCGGGTAGGAGCGGCTAATAAGCGGTCACCTCCCGGCAGCCGGCCGGAAGACTAGACCGTGACCGTGCGTTGCACGGAGACGTGGCGGAACCGCTAATGGCCGCTCCAACGCCATCGGCTCCATGCACGCCAGTCGCGGCGGATCATGACAATTTGTTTCTGCCGTCTTTTGTATTTGCAGAATACTTGGCTGCCCATCACTTTATTTTTCTTTGTAGCTAGGCAGGTGTGGTAGCAAATAATCCCTAGTTTATCTTGGCACTGTGCTCGTCTGTAGGGAGCTACTCCTTGGTCCCTGACCTTTGGAATGATTGCAGTTTCTCCTCGGACTGTGCCCGTCACACGCACCTATTTGTTTGCAGGTTTATAACCTGTGGTGTGCCCATGTCACCAGCAGGTGGTGTGCTGTGAATGAAGCCTCAGCGATAAAACTCTTCCGAGTTTCCTCTCGGAGCGGATGTGTCTGTTGTTCCAATAAGTATATCAATAAATGGTCTCAGTGTGCGGAGTACCCACTGGAGTCTTTCTCCGCAGGCGGTCCTACATGGAAGTAACGCTCCAGCACCGGTACCTCCTGGGGTCCCGTCGCGCTCGGCTCAAACTTCCGTGCTATACCGCCTTCTAGTGCCTGCTGAGCGCGGATGCCAGGGAGTCGTGGGGGGGGGACCCAACCAATTTATATTTTGCTCAGGGCGGCTTTGGCATAACAAGTTCAAAGATCACTGGTCTACATGATGCCCTCCAGCAAGAAAGATTTCAAAATAGGACCACTCCTTGCTAGTGGAAATGACTTGCGATTAGTTCTACTTAATTTTTCCACCACCAATCCCATGAAAATCAATAGGGGTAAACTTCTGGAAATCCTCCTATATGAGAGCCTGGGAGAACCTTTTGTATGAGAAAACTAACGAAGGGGAACAGGTAATTTAACCTGAGAAGGATAAAACCCAGGGAATAACATATTTTCCTGACAATAGGATACCATCTAAACATCCATTCATTTTCTTGGAGCACTGGGAACCTCTAGGGGAAGAATGGAGATTTCCCTTCAGACATTACCCTCTTGAGCTTCGGGAACAGGAATCCTAGTCCCCAGATACATCTCTCAAATTCACACCCCAAACTTTACATCAATTTTCTTTATAGAAATCCCTGCCTGCAATCCAGGGTTGGAGAGAAAGCAAAAAGCAAGCAAGACCCTCCTGTTTAAAATACCTCCCCAGGATTTAGAAAACCCCACTATACCATCTGATGGGATGAACATATTTGTGAGCCCCTGCGATCCTCTATGACATCAAGTTCGGAGAATCCGAGAGATGAGGTACCAGAAGAGACGACCCTGGAAAAAGGTAAGAAAGAGAATGACAGTCCCCCTGAGAATTATTTTTACCATCTGAAAGAAGAACCTCAATATCTGTAGCTCCCACCACGTCTCTAACGGAATGAGAATCTTCCCAAATAAAACAATGATATTTCTGTGGGGACTGGAGACATAACTTCAAATATTGGCCTATAAATGGGGAGGAAGAACTCATGGAGAGGACAGTTAAAAAATGTCATTGTTCGGAAGGCCATGGTGTTAGGGGAAGGTTATGTGAGAAGCCTGAGTACTTTCTCACTTACGGACCCCGGGGATTCTTTGTTCAGGTGGCCAGGGCACATCCATCGCCTTTGGAACCAGACCCTGGGTGTGGACCAGTGTGGGACGATCACCTGCGCAGGGGGTCGTTGGGGACAGGTGGAGGAATACCCTCCAGATGGATGCTGTATTCCCCCCTTTCTGATAAACCCCTACCCAATACTTCCTCCAGCTTTATAGGTTGCTATGAATCCTGCCCCATTGCCCCCTCCCCAATTCCAACAGGCACTAACATTAAAGGGAGGCGTAGGAGAAAAGAAATATCCCTATCCAACATCCCCACAGTCACTATGGGACATTATCATCTAAACCCATTCACCTACAACCACGGATCTGACCCCTTCACCGAGTGGTTGAAGTATATGAAAAGAAGTAGTGGAACTATATTCCCTACTGGCCTGCCAATGCTCCCCAGAACCCCATTGCCACATGCCTTCCCACACAATACAAACCCCCAAACACATGCGCCTGCTGTTAAAGGGAACGTTTATTGCAGTGCACTGAAAGTGTACGTTTCTACCTCTTCCTACACTTTTATTTTAAAATGAAACCATTCGGTTTCTTTTTAAAATAAAAGTGTAGGAACAGTAAAACTTAATTTTAAAAAGTAGAGGAGCACCACTCCCGCTCACTTCGACCACTGCCTTCACCCTGGCAAACACTTACAGAAGTTTCCCTCCATCATTAGGGAAAACTACAACTCCCATACTGTCATGTTGTCACAGGATCAGTTATGTGAGGCAGGGTTTGAGTGGGGGCGAGGGCAGGAAACGGTAGTGACGGGGTGTAAGGGGAGGAAGAGGTTAGTCTAAGAATAAAGGACTTGAGGCCTTGTACTGCCGTATGGGCCTCCTCATTGAGTGAATGACGCATGGGTCCTGACACGGCTACAAACTGTGTATACGCGAGCACCTGGCACGGACCTCCCTAGCCTTCGTTTCCCGCTTGGAGCAGAAGCAGGAGGCCCGGCCCACTTTCACAGCACACGCGGACCCAGGCCACGGTGGTGATTCCACTACTATGGTGCGGCCACAACTATAAGCGGTCAGCACAGCAAGCCCTCAACCCGGGCCACGGCGGTGATTCTAGGTGCAACATGGCCAGTGGCCTCCACCAATGGCCACGCTGGTATAAGCGTGCAGTCACATCACGAGGAGGGGAAGAGCCTGGGCCTGACAGCCCCCCTGGAGAGTATGCATCTCAAGAGCCTGGCAAGCAGGTCCGGAGACGCCCACCTGTTTTGGAACATTGGAGTGAGGCCCGCTCACACGTGCTATCAGCATAAATCAGCACTCCAGACAGCAGGGAGAAGCGCAGTGTAATCAGCAATGTCGGAGGGGGGCATCCCAGATGCTGTGCCTGCAATACTTTCAGAGGCCGTTTCACATTGCCAGGGAGACATTAACCCCGTTGGCAACTACCCCAGGCATTCGCCCTCGGAGATACAGGTAACCTGGGACCCCAGTGGGTCCGATGGATGAAAGATTTCAAGGTGTTTGTGGGGGCGATGGGCCCCATGGATGAAGAAAGCAGCGGGGGCTGCTGTCAGAGACCTCCTCTACCAATTGGTTGACGAGGAAAAGGCAATGTACCTGGAAATTCGAGAGACGGTTTATGCCCACAATGCCCCACACACCAACATGGACTACAAGAGACATATCTTTCATATAACCATGCAGGAGAAAGGGGCACCCATGGACAACTATGTCATGCGGCTGTGTGTCCACATGAAGCACTCTGCCCTCTATCAGTACTCAAATGACGAAGCTCTATGCTACCAAGTCATTGTGGGGTGCGAATCCGCAGACTTCAAACAGAAATTGCTCCAGAAACAGAGGACCCTCGACGAAATCCTAGAAATAGCCCGCACTGACTCAGTAATCACTCAGCAGGTGGTCGGCTTAGGATGAGTAAAGATCTCGTCAGACACCAGGGACCAGGCTGCCATCAAGAAACTAAGGCCAACCATACACAACCATTTTAATAGCATTCATTTTTGCCCAAAGTCCCAGCGTCAAACAGCCCCATTTTGATATGTCCCTCTGGATTTTCTCCAAAATCTCTGAGATGTTATATTCCGCCATCTTTTTCAGGTCACAAACCAAGTAAATTGCCAAATATTTCATTGACCCTGTCTCCCACTGACAATTCCAAGAATCTATATAACTCCTGCATGTCCGACATCCAGAGGGAAGGACACAGTCTTTTCCCAGTTTATCTTATGTCCAGACAATGCTCCCACTTTCTCAAACATTTGTTTGAATTTTACACACCCTTCCAGCGGATTTGTCAAAATAATAGTCATATCATTCGCATAACATAGGATTTTAATTTCACTATCCCCAAATTTAAGTCCACAAAGGCTCTTCTCCTGTTTTATATATGCACTCAATGGTTCAATTGCCAAGTTAAATAGATACGGGGACAACAAACAACCCTGTCTAGAACCTCTTGGCAAGAAAAACGGAGAAGACATAACACTATTGACCCAGACCCTAGCATTAATAGATAAGTTCAGCATTTTGATAACTCTTATGAAGATGTCCCCAAAACTCATTTCCCTGAGTGTACGATTTAAGAAAGCACAATTGACCCTATCAAAGGCCTTATCTGCGTCCATAAAGATTAAAAGCGCAGTACAAACCTTTTCCTTCGGGAGTTCCATAATATCGATTAGTGTCCTTACATGATCATACCCATATCTGTCCCGAATAAAACCAACTTGGGAGTGACTAATCAGGTCTCCAATACAGTTGTCCAGCCAGTTAGCTATTATTTTAGTGAATATTTCAAAATCAACATTGAATAGCGATATAGGCTTATAGTTTTCACATTTTTTATGGTCTTTGCCAGGCTTCGGGATCACCACAATGCAAGCTTCTTTCATCGTAGGACATGCAGTCCCCTCGGACATAAAGCCATTATATAGGGTACACAAAAACGGTGCCAACACGTGACCCAGTACCCGGTAAAACGCAACCGGAACACCGTTCAAACCCACTGATCTACCTGTATTAAGTTGTTTCATGGCCACCATTATTTCTTCGCCCGTAATAGGCCTATCAACAGCTGTATTTGACAAAGTCATTTGACAACTTTGACAGAGTAATCTTATCGAAGAACCTATCTATGTCATCAGACGTAGGGAGCTGATCTTCCCGTAAAGTGATTTATAACATTTCCTAAAACTCTCACATATCTAATATTTCTTAATTTTACAATCCCCCCCATCGTCAACTAATTCCGAACAAAGGAGTTGTCAGTTATACCTTACAGCTTATCTGCTAACAGTTTACCATCCTTGTCCCCCTGTTCCCATTACTTTTAAACCACTGCAGCAATTGCAAAGAACACACAGATAAGAAGTTTGCCGGCGACAGTAACAGGTTACAAATTAAGATAAGGCATGTGAAGGGAAATACAGAATCCCGGCAGAAAATCCAGGATACAATTAGTCTAAAGTCTGGTAACACAGTGTGAGATGAAGTCCATAGAAAGTATGTGAAGGCCAGAATGCATGGGCATAGGAGATGATGCCGTATGAGTGGTGTGGATCCAGGCGAGCGCAATGGGTACTCGTGGGGGGGGGGATATGCGGGCTATGCCGGGGATTCAGCAGTAAAGCAGAGGCTGCATCAAAGGGGGAGCGCATTGCAGAAGAAATCAGGGCAGACGACAAGGGAGGCCCTTAGCGAGCGCTCACTGGTGATGAGGAAGGGAGGACGAAAGGGTTTGAGGAGGGACAGCTCAGTGCGGCATGCAGATTGGAGTCGAGTAGATGACAATGAGATTGTTGAGCAGAACATAGCGCACCTCCAGGCCCGGACAGGTCCAGACAGGGTCAATACAGGCACTTATAGGTGGCCCTCTGAGGGGCCGACATTGTCTGCCAGCCGGGCCAGGATGTAATTTTGTCAGTGCAACAGCCAATCAGACGGCCCTCAAGGAGCTGATGCAGTGGGTCAGCCGGCTGCAGAAACCACGACAGCCATGATGGAAGAGGCTCTGCAGAAATGAAGAAATGCAGCGCCACACAGGCTCACTCCTCTGCTATAGCTGTCCCCACTTCCTGCCCTGACAGAGATTTGTCACTGGCAAGTGCACTCTGGTTGCTCCTTCGAGATCCCTCACCAGCCTTGGACCTGGACCAGGCCTACCCTTAACTGTGAAATCAGGCACTCACTGCTCCTGCAGCACTCAGCCCCTATGTTGTATGCCTCAGACTCTACTCTAGCCGTGTCATACTTGCCTCTCTTTTCTGATACCTTAACAGTCTTCCTTTCTTTGAGTCTTTCCCTTCTTTTAAGCAGAGCTTTCTTTGTAGAGGAAGAGACGTTCCCCCGCTAACCCCCCAGTAGCCACACTTCGTTTACAGTTGTTAAGGGACGGCTTAATCTATATGGGCTCCCTAGTGAATATCTGATGTCCATGCAATCTTTCCTTATTACCCGAGTAGGTTCATCTTTTGTTTTTCTGTCCATTGTTTTAAAACCTAAGGACAAGATTTTTAATACCAATTTTAAGGAAGACAAATTGCTCTACAATAAAAGAAGCTACTTGTGTTATATTATCACTGCCATCGAAAGAGGCACGGGGGCAACGTATGATGTATATGCACCTAGAAGCGCTGGACAGCTGATTGCCGAAAATGTGCCTGAATGATTGCAGTTGTACAAACCCTAACCTTTATATTTATAAATATAACAGAATGTAATGTGTTCATTTCGTTATATATGTATTTTATTTGTATATTTGTATGTTTTCTTTTAGGAAGATTTGTTCTTCGAAATAAAGATTAATTCATTTCAAATACATGAAAAATTGACGCGATCCCTACGACGGCCTGCAGTGGCGTGTACAGACTCTTTTGACTGGGATGGCCCAAGTGGGGCACTGACTTACGTAGAGGTGGCATGGAGTATGTGCGCACACACACATCTGGCTAGGATAATGGGGTGGCACATGGAGTGGCGAATCAGATTCCACGGGCAGCACCCGCCACCTCAGGCCACTTCCTGGACACGCTTATGACGACGGGGGGGGGTGCCCTGAACAGCCCCCTCCTCACATTACAGATTAACCTGTTCATCAGGAGCTCATCTTCAGGGGTGTTGTGTAATACACATCACAGAGGTAGTCAAAGTGGTATGGCCCAGATCTCACCACCCAATGACATCGAAAGATGTAAAATCGTGCAACCTTTGACCCAGATTTGCCTAATCTCCTGGTTTATCCAGGAGACTGTGGGTTTAGTGTGGAGTCTCTGGGAACTCCACCCACGCTTCGACATGATTGGCCACAAATGTCTGTTTGTAGCCAATAACAACGAGGCATGCGGGAAACTGAGTATTGTGTGTAAAGCTCACACGGATGACTTCATTTGACTGCGTTAAAGTGGGTGAGTCGGGTGGGTAGAGTCTTGAAGAAGGGGGCAGGGGATCAGGGACAGGGCATCATGTGACATCAGTCTCTGGGTTTTCTGTTTACAAATGTAGGCAGGTCTGCTTTGACCCCTGTTACCAGACCCGTGCACGTTTTTAGACATCTTAACTTAAAACTCGATGCTTCAGCAGGTCAGTGAGTGTTGATTAATAACCACAGGTAAAAGTCACCGTCCATATAGTTGTTTAAATATGAGGCTGCTGAGCTAATCTATCTCATGATCTCCCAATCACCCGCAGCCTTGCTTCCAGGCACTATCAGCGGTTAGAAGAGACTACTTGTAGCATTGCGAGATGCCACCGTCATCAGGACGGAGTTGTGGAAATCACGGGTCATTCTATCTCCCCGCTTCCTCCTGGTGTCTGGGTATTCAGTGCGCGTGTGCACGGCTGCCGCCATAGCTCCTGCGCGCACCCCACTCCCTCAATAAAAAGACTACACTGGCAACGAGGCATTGACTGGACCGACCCGCTGACATCAAGCGGGTCAACACGTGGAATTTGCGGCATTCAAAGAAGGAAGCGGATGCCGTTCCAAAAGGGAGAAGAGGGACCGGTGAAACCCTGCAGCCCCCACGGGTGCGTGCATAGAGCAGACACAGCACCCCCACAAGGACCAAAATGCCCACAGAAGCCCTAGCGTGAAGGGGGAAGCACCAACAGAAAGGTACAATAGTGCACCTAGTGCACCTATATAACTGGAGGGTAAGCTCATGAATAAGTGGGAGGACTTAGGAGCTAATAACACTTGGAGCAAGAGGGATGGCGTGCTGCCACTTCCTTTAAGTCTCTTTACCTGTATATTTTGATAAAGGCTTGCTTATGTAGCATGCTGGTTATGGCAATAGCTATTTCATTAAGCTGACTGTCAAACGTATTCTAAAAGACGAGCAAAAGAGCCCTTCATAAATACACGATAGCTTTTTTATTTGGCCAGTGTAAAATAAGTGCAAACCAGATTTTAGGCATTTAGATTTGACAAAAAACTTTTTTTGTTTTCAGTGTACATTTGAATCAAAACACATTCATATTATTCTACAAATGCATTGAAAAAAGAGTAACTAACATTGTTTAATAAAAAGTTCACAAATACAAAAAAACATATAGATACACCATCATTAGTGTTTAGTCTCAGTAGGCAATAAATGCAAAGAAACATGGTGTATTCTTTTTGACAACTGCAGCAATCTCCTCGAAGAGGTCTGCAACACCATTTTCAATTCCCTGTCAACAACGACTGGAAGTCAATACGATTCTCGGACTTCCGTCCAGGTTAGTAACCAAGTGCCAGCGAGCTAATGGACAACGCAACAGTTGTACCCATAGATGGTCCCGAATAGATTTTAACGCATGCCAGTACCACAAGTACTAGATTTTATCTCCTTTCAGATGAGTTCCACCATAAACTGAGCCCCACTCTTTCTTTCTTTTCCTTTGTTTCTTACACAGGGGAGACCAAGTCGAGGACCATGAAGAAGGCTTCACGCTGAAACATCACGGGAACACATTATTTTGAGGGCTTTATTTCCACAATCCCGCTCCATAACTTGATCTGTTTCTTGACGTTGACCAACGACTAGGTCTCTTTTTCTTCAAGAGCCAACAAGAAAATAACCCAGTTTCAGAAATAAATAATGCCCTTTTTCTCTTACTCATGGCTCTAGACTTCACACACTACATGTAACTGTTTGTTTTGTGTCAAAGAGAATACACCATGTTTCTTTGCATTTATTGCCTACTGAGACAAAACACTAATGATGGTGTATCTATATGTTTTTTGTATTTGTGAACTTTTTACTAAACAATGTTAGTTACTCTTTTTTCAATGCATTTGTAGAATAATATGAATGTGTTTTGATTCAAATGTATACTGAAAACAAAAAAAGTTTTTTGTCAAATCTAAATGCATAAAATTTGGTTTGCACTTATTTAACACTGGCCAAATAAAAAAGCTATCGTGTATTTATGAAGGGCTCTTTTGCTCGTGTTTTAGAATACGTTTGACAGTCAGCTTAATGAAATAGCTATTGCCATAACTAGCATGCTAAATAAGCTAGTCTTTATCAAAATATACAGGTAAAGAGACTTAAAGGAAGTGGCAGGACGCCATCCCCCTTGTTCCAAGCAGGAAGGGGCACCAGCATACCAGCATCACACAAAGGACCATTTCCACCCAAATCCTCCAGTAACGGATAAAGGCCAGGAGACACCATGTCAGACCAGGACCAGAATCAGGCCCCACCTGCCCGTGCACAGGAGCATAAAGGGAGAGATGCATTCCCTGTACCATCAGTACTGCCTTTTGATAAGGTACATACCACCAGTCTGGGTCCACGTTGGTCCAGGTGGATGAAGGTGTTTGATGCTTACCTCGCCGCAGTAGGCCTTCAAGAGGACAAACCCATCATTGGCTTACTCACCGTCACTGCAGGTCTGGAGGTGCGCAACATTATTTTTGAATTGCCTGTCTGAAGATGGAGATTATAAATATGACGATCTCGAGAAGATATTAAAAGAACATTTTGCCACACACCGAAATGTGGATCTTTCACACTACCACACAATCAAAAGGGGAGAGCGTGGACAAATTTGGCACACGATTAAGGGTCAGACTGAAGCACTGTGAGTTCCACTTAAACAACAACAAGGCAGCCATAAAAACCCAAGTGATCGCAGGGTGCGAGCCTTTGGTGTTAAAGAAGAAATTGCTGCAAGTACTGCATTCTTTGGCGGAAATACTTGTACTGTCGAGGACATCATCAGCTCTAGACCTACAAATATCCACATTGAGCAAGACACACATCACAGCACCTGTCGTAAAAGAGGAGGGGATAAACAAAATGATGTCACAGCCGACAGCATCACACATCAGACAGGAGACACAACAGTGTTTTCGGTGTGAACAAACATGCAGTGCCTGCAGAGAAGATCACTACCATGCAATGTGCCGGAATCTGAAAGTAATGAGGACCTCTTCCACAGATCAGGGCTGCACAGACACACCGATACCAGAGGGAGGATAGGACATGCGACACAAAAAAGGAAATACCACAAGGAGAGACGACACACAAGAGGGAAGCATTCAAAATCCCCAGAAGGTCACCGGAAAGGAAGGACATACACAGGTTATAGACGTCTACAGCTCAGAAGCAAGCCAAGGTTATGCAAGGCTCAAGTGGACATTATGCATATGAAGCCAAAGAGCAACTGCTCTATCTGGGCACTTTCAGAACGTTGTGCCACCACAAGGACGAGAAAGGCAATATAACCATCCACGTCCTGGCAACTGAGGCTGCAAGAGGAAGCATACTAAGGTTCAAATGTGCCTCATCCATATCCTTTACCGACTGATGGCAGGGAAATATATGTCCCAAGCAGCGAAAGTCACAGCAAATTTCCCCAATCTCTTCAAGTGCATTGGAAAAACTTAAAGGTTGAACAATTTCACTACTTTATTGATCCCAAGGTGAAGCTTGCAGTGCAACATTTCAGGGGGATCCCATTCAACATTCAGTACCAAGCTGGGAAGGAGCTACTGTCGCTTTTGGAAGGGGACATCGTAGAACGTACCAGCGGGCCCACACCATGGGTCTCACCAGTTGTCCTGGTGCCGAAGCAAAGTGCAGATGGTCAGATTAGATTGTGTGTAGACATGAGGGCTCCCAATCGAGCAATTCTTTGAGAGCATCACCAAGCACCCTGCATCACTGATATGATTCACCTCCTCAACGGCACCACCGTATTTTCCCGCCTTGATCTAAACAAGGGCTATCACGAGATTGAGCTCAGAGAGGAGTCATGTTATAAAACATTTACTACGCACATGGGACTCTTTAGATATAAGCGCCCGAGTTTCGGAATCTCATCAGCGGCCCAAATATTTCAAGAAAAAATATGCAAAACTCATCAGACACATACCGAATTGTCTGTATGCAGAGTTCTGGAAAGTCATAGTTTCTCACAAAACACACAGCCGAAGATGCCACGCTAGCATTAGTGATGTCCTGATGGAAATCGGGAGAAGAGGCACTTTGGGCAAGTCCGGCGCTGGATGTCGGCTATTCAAAACACTGGAAAAGTCAAAGGAGGTTCTTTCCATATCGCCGTCATCTTTGCTATTTAAAGGGATTAGGGTCATAATACCAGAAACCCTCCATCAGAAGATGATTGAGATAGCACACATGGGTCATTGTGGGATTGCCTCCACCAAACACCTGTTGCAAAGCAAGTTATGTTTCCAAGGAATGGACAGGCTAATAGAAAGAATGCTCAAATCCTGCCACATCAGCCTCAGTTTGCAAACCACAGTAATCCCGGAGCCGCTACACATGTCAGAGGGAGGGAGTATGGCAAAAAGTGGCAATAGACTTCTTTGGACCCTTAAGGTCAGGGGAATGCATGCTAGTGGCAATGGATGAACATTCCCGCTAGCCCGAGACAGAAATGGTGGCATCCACAGCAGCCACTGCACTCATATGTGGCATCCACAGCAGCCACTGCACTCATACCAGTGCTTAATCGCATTTTCTCAGCATTCAGAGTACCAAAGGGAGTAAAATCAGGCAATGGCCCGCCCTTCACCAGCAAGGATTTCCAAAACTTTGCAAACTACCTGGGATTCAGACACAAAGAAATCACACCCCTGTGGCCTCAAGCAAATGAAATGGAAGGCCGACATCAAAAGGGCAGTCCGCATTGCAAATATCACACACATGCCCATTAAACATGCGCTCTACCACTTCTAAGAGACTACCGAAACACAATGCATAATTCCACAGGGAAATGTCCGGCAGAACTCATGTTCGTGCACCCCATCAGATCAAGAATACTATCGGAAGATCTGGAAGTGGAGGTGGATCAGGAAATGACGAGGACAAGGCAAACAGATGACAGAGCAAAACAAAAAATGAAGGACTACACTGACCGGAGGATAAGGCCCCGACCGGCAGATATATCGCCTGGGGAACAAGTGCTAGTAAAGCAAACCCAAGTCCATAAGGACATGCCACCATTCGATCCTAGACCCATGAAAGTATCTAACGTCATAGGAGCCATGATCACCGCAGAATGAGATGGTTGGGTTATAAAGAGAAACAGCTCATTCTTCAGAAAAGCAGGAGGGGACATCATCCAGACACATGGACAAAGGAATGGAGATGAAGAAGAAGATGCAGAAAGACAAAGGGAGTCAGGATATCCGGCGGACGAAGATGAGCCAGTCAGAGAAGAACGCAGCAGCATGGAAGAGCATATGGAAGAGACAGCCACATCCCGTAGACAAGGAAGACTCTGTCGCACCATCTGAAAACCTCAACGCTGGATCGAGGAAATGGGGTAGGACTGTATTCACTTTTGCGGGAGATGTAGCATATCGAGATGCCACCGTCGTCAGGACGGAGTTGTGGAAATCACAGGTCATGTGACCCAGTTGGATGAGCGCGCATCTCGCGCTAATAAAGTCAGTTTACTGCCCCACATCCTGGTGTCCGGGTGCACTGTGCGTGAGCGTGCGGCTGCCACCATAGGCCCTGCGCGCATCCCCTCCCTCAATAAAGACACTACACCCCCCCAGCAGGGTAGGAGCTATACCAAAACTTAAATGAACACAGAATAAATACATTCTAAAGGCAGCAGTTTACCGAGTTTCTTTTCAATGTTTAGGAGTCGGTGCGTGGTTAAGCCACATTTGGTGCCAGCCAATTCACAGGGGGTGTAAACCAAAAACTAGGGAGAGCCACTGCCTTCTCTAGCCCCCTAAGTGATGCTTCAGCAATCTCCCTGACACAAGCAAGGCTTTCTAGCAGTGACATGTCAGGGCCTTCCTCAAGATGTAACACTTCCTGCACCCACTTTACTTTGCCGAACGTATTCCTAGGCCCTCTCTTTCATCAGCCCTGAGCACACCGCTGCAAAGATAGCTCTTTTGGTTGCGCACATGTGTGACTGACATATAAAAAACAAAAATAAATCAACGCTTCCCCCTAGGATTTCAAAGATATGAGTACTGGTAACAGGGCGGGTCTTTTCTCCTCGACCCCTCCTGATCTCGTCTAGCCCACCTGTGCGTGGTTTGCACAATATAAGTACAGTGTACCTATGTACACATTCGTGTACCTGCTGATAGGTTGCAGGGGCCATAGGGTCAGTCACTATAACAAAAGAAAAACACCTTTATTATAGTTCATAGGGATATGGTATGGTGAAGTCCTCGCCATCCTGACCAACCCTATCCCTCAAGTATTCACCCACTCCTACTCAGTGCAGCCTGGCAGCTGTTTCTAATGAAACATATGCACAGCAATCACAACTGAACAGGCCATGAATGCTCACTGCATGTTAATGCCCCATGTGAAGCTGCCCCAGCAGAACCTGAGCACAAAGGGTTAAATCCATAAAGCCCCCCCGAGCCAGGTTCACATGGGCAGTGAAAGTGAAAGTGACCGAGCAGGGCAAACGCCCCCCCGCCCCTCTCCCCAGCCACGTGCTCATGGACTGTGATAGTGGAAGTGACTGAGCAGGGCCAACGCTTCCCAGGCATGTGCACATGGGCTGTGAAAGTGACTGAGCAGTGCCAACATCCCCCAGGCAGGTGCACATAGGCTGTGAATGTGACCGAGGAGGGCCAACGCTTCCCAGGCACGTGCACATAGGCTGTGAAAGTGACCAAGCAGGGCCAACGGCTGCCAGGCATGTGCACATAGGCTGTGAAAGTTACAGAGCAGGGCCATCTCCCCCCCCCCCCCCACACGTGCACATGGGCTGTGAAAGTGACCGAGCAGGGCCAATGTCCCCCTAGGCACGTGCACATAGGCTGTGAAAGTGACCATGCAGTGCAAATACACTTGCACGTGGGCTGTGAAAGTTACAGAGCAGGGCCAACTCCCCCCCCCCCCCACACGTGCACATGGGCTGTAAAAGTGACCGAGCAGGGCCAACACCCCCCAGGCAGGTGCACATAGGCTGTGAATGTGACGGAGGAGGGCCACCGCTTCCCAAGCACGTGCACATGGGTTGTGAAAGTGACCGAGCAGGGCCAATGTCCCCCGAGACATGTGCACATAGGCTGTGAAGGTGACCAAGCAGGGCCAACGCCCCACCTCGAGGCAGGTGCACACTGTCTGTGAAAGTCACAGAGCAGAGCCAACGCTTCCCAGGCATGTGCACATGGGCTGTGAAAGTGACCGAGCAGAGCCAACGTCCCCCGAGGCAGGTGCACATGGGCCTGTGAAATTGACAGAGCAGAGCCAACGCCCCCCAGGCACATGCAAATGGGCTGTGAAAGTGACTGAGCAGTGCCAACATCCCCCAGGCAGGTGCACATAGGCTGTGAAAGTGACCGAGCAGGGCCAACGCTTCCCAGGCATGTGCACATGGGCTGTGAAAGTGACTGAGCAGTGCCAACATCCCCCAGGCAGGTGCACATAGGCTGTGAATGTGACCGAGGAGGGCCAACGCTTCCCAGGCACGTGCATATAGGCTGTGAAAGTGACCAAGCAGGGCCAACATCCCCCAGGCAGGAGCACATAGGCTGTGAATGTGACCGAGGAGGGCCAACGCTTCCCAGGCACGTGCATATAGGCTGTGAAAGTGACCAAGCAGGGCCAACGGCCGCCAGGCATGTGCGCATAGGCTGTGAAAGTTACAGCTCAGGGCCAACGCCCCCAGGCACATGCACATAGGCTGTGAAAGTGACCGAGTAGGGCCAACGCCCCCCAGGCACGTGCACATAGGCTGTAAAAGGGACCGAGCAGGGCCAGCGCCTGCCAGGCATGTGAACATAGGCTGTGAAAGTTACCGAGCAGGGCCAATGCTCCCCAGGCACGTACACATGAGCTGTGAAAGTTGCAGAGCAGGGCCAACATCCTCCCTCCCCTCCCCTCCACTGCACGTGCACATGGGCTGTGAAAGTGACTGAGAGTGCCAACATCCCCCAGGCAGGTGCACATAGGTTGTGAATGTGACCGAGGAGGGCCAACGCTTCCCAGGCACGTGCACATAGGCTGTAAAAGTGACCAAGCAGGGCCAACGGCTGCCAGGCATGTGCACATAGGCTGTGAAAGTTACAGAGCAGGGCCAACTCCCCCCCCCCACATGTGCACATGGGCTGTGAAAGTGACCGAGCAGGGCCAATGTCCCCCTAGGCATGTGCACATAGGCTGTGAAAGTGACCATGCAGTGCAAATACACTTGCACGTGGGCTGTGAAAGTTACAGAGCAGGGCCAACTCCCCCCTCCCCCACACGTGCACATGGGCTGTGAAAGTGACCGAGCAGGGCCAACACCCCCCAGGCAGGTGCACATAGGCTGTGAATGTGACGGAGGAGGGCCACCGCTTCCCAAGCACGTGCACATGGGTTGTGAAAGTGACCGAGCAGGGCCAATGTCCCCCGAGACATGTGTACATAGGCTGTGAAGGTGACCAAGCAGGGCCAACGCCCCACCTCGAGGCAGGTGCACACGGTCTGTGAAAGTCACAGAGCAGAGCCAACGCTTCCCAGGCATGTGCACATGGGCCTGTGAAAGTGACAGAGCAGAGCCAACGCCCCCCAGGCACATGCAAATGGGCTGTGAAAGTGACTGAGCAGTGCCAACATCCCCCAGGCAGGTGCACATAGGCTGTGAAAGTGACCGAGCAGGGCCAACGCTTCCCAGGCATGTGCACATGGGCTGTGAAAGTGACTGAGCAGTGCCAACATCCCCCAGGCAGGTGCACATAGGCTGTGAATGTGACCGAGGAGGGACAACGCTTCCCAGGCACGTGCATATAGGCTGTGAAAGTGACCAAGCAGGGCCAACATCCCCCAGGCAGGTGCACATAGGCTGTGAATGTGACCGAGGAGGGCCAACGATTCCCAGGCAGGTGCATATAGGCTGTGAAAGTGACCAAGCAGGGCCAACGGCCGCCAGGCATGTGCGCATAGGCTGCGAAAGTTACAGCTCAGGGCCAACGCCCCCAGGCACATGCACATAGGCTGTGAAAGTGACCGAGTAGGGCCAACGTCCCCCAGGCACGTGCACATAGGCTGTAAAAGGGACCGAGCAGGGCCAGCGCCTGCCAGGCATGTGCACATAGGCTGTGAAAGTTACCGAGCAGGGCCAATGCTCCCCTGGCACGTGCACATGAGCTGTGAAAGTTGCAGAGCAGGGCCAACATCCTCCCTCCCCTCCCCTGCACGTGCACATGGGTTGTGAAGGTGACCGAGCAGGGCCAATGTCCCCCGAGGCATGTGCACATAGGCTGTGAAGGTGGCCAAGCAGGGCCAACGCCCCACCTCGAGGCAGGTGCACACGGTCTGTGAAAGTCACAGAGCAGAGCCAACGCTTCCCAGGCATGTGCACATGGGCTGTGAAAGTGACCGAGCAGAGCCAACGTCCCCCAGGCAGGTGCACATAGGCTGTGAAAGTGACCGAGCAGGGCCAACGCTTCCCAGGCATGTGCACATGGGCTGTGAAAGTGACTGAGCAGTGCCAACATCCCCCAGGCAGGTGCACATAGGCTGTGAATGTGACCGAGGAGGGCCAACGCTTCCCAGGCACGTGCACATAGGCTGTGAAAGTGACCAAGCAGGGCAAATACACTTGCACGTGGGCTGTGAAAGTTACAGAGCAGGGCCAACATACCCCCCCCAGACGTGCCCATGGGCTGTGAAAGTGACCGAGCAGGGCCAATGTCCCCCTAGGCACGTGCACATAGGCTGTGAAAGTGACCATGCAGGGCAAATCCACTTGCACGTGGGCTGTGAAAGTTACAGAGCAGGGCCAACATACCCCCCCCACACGTGCCCCTGGGCTGTGAAAGTGACCGAGCAGGGCCAACGCCCCCAGGCACGTGCACTTAGGCTGCGAAAGTGACCAAGCAGGGCCAACACCCCCCAGAAACGTGCACATAGGCTGTGAAAGTGACTGAGGTGGGCCAACGCTTCCCAGGCACGTGCACATAGAATGTGAAAGTGACCTAGCAGGGCCAACGCTTCCCAGGAACGTGCACATAGGCTGTGAATGTGACCGAGCAGGGCCAACGCCCCCCCTCGAGGCAGGTGAACACGGTCTGTGAAAGTGACAGAGCAGGGCCAACACCCGCCAGGTATGTGCGCATAGGCTGTGAAAGTTACAGGGCAGGGTCAACGCCCTCAGGCACGTGCACATAGGCTGTGAAAGTGACCGAGCAGGGCCAACTCCCCCCAGGCACATAGGCTGTAAAAGGGACCGAGCAGGGCCCACGCCCGCCAGACATGTGCACATAGGCTGTGAAAGTTACAGAGCTTGGCCAACATCCTCCCTCCCCTCCCCCGCTCGTGCATATGGGCTGTGAAAGTGACCGAGCAGGGCCAATGTCCCCCGAGGCATGTGCACATAGGCTGTGAAGGTGACCAAGCAGGGCAAACGCCCGCCAGGCACGTGTACATGGCCGGTGAAAGTGACTGAACAGTGCCAGCATCCCCCGAGGCAGGTGCACATGGGCTGTGAAAGTGCCCTAGCTGAGCCAACACGCCCCAGGCAGATGCATATGGGCTGTGAAAGTCACTGAGCAGAGCCAACACCCCCCAGGCACATGCACATAGGCTGTGAATGTGATCGAGGAGGGCCAACGCTTCCCAGGCATGTGCACATAGGCTGTGAAAGTTACAGAGCAGGGCCAATGCCCCCAGGCACATGCACATAGGCTGTGAAAGTGAACAAGCAGGACCAACGCCCGCCAGGCATGTGCACATAAACTGTGAAAGTTACAGAGCAGGGCCAACGCCCCCAGGCACATGCACATAGGCTGTGAAAGTGACCGAGCAGGGCCAACGGCCGTCAGGCATGTGCACATAGGCTGTGAAAGTTACAGAGCAGGGCCAACATCCCCCCCACACGTGCACATGGGCTGTGAAAGTGACCGAGCAGGGCCAATGTCCCACTAGGCACATGCACATAGGCTGTGAAAGTGACTAAGCAGGGCAAATGCCCACCAGGCACGTGCACATGGGCTGTGAAACTTACAGAGCAGGGCCAACGACCCCAGGCACGTGCACATAGGCTGTGAAAGTGACCGAGCAGGGCCAACACCCCCAGGCACGTGCACATAGAATGTGAAAGCGACCTAGCAGGGCCAACGCTTTCCAGGAACGTGCACATAGGCTGTGAATGTGACCGAGCAGGGCCAACGCCCCCCCTCGAGGCAGGTGCACACGGTCTGTGAAAGTGACAGAGCAGGGCCAACGCCCGCCAGGTATGAGCGCATAGGCTGTGAAAGTTACAGCGCAGGGCCAACGCATCCAGGCACGTGCACATAGGCTGTGAAAGTGACCGAGCAGGGCCAATGCCCCCCAGGCACGTGCACATAGGCTGTAAAAGGGACCGAGCAGGGCCAACGCCCGCCAGGAATGTGCACATAGGCTGTGAAAGTGACTGAGCAGGGCCAACGCCCAGCAGGCATGTGTGCATAGGCTGTGAAAGTTACAGAGCAGGGCCAACGCCCCCAGGCACGTGCACATAGGCTGTGAAAGTGACCAAGCAGGGCCAACGCCCCCACAAGCACGTGCACATAGGCTGTAAAAGGGACCGAGCAGGGCCAACGCCCACCAGGAATGTGCACATAGGCTGTGAAAGTTACCGAGCAGGGCCAACGCTCTGCAGGCACGTGCACATGGGCTGTGAAAGTGACTGAGCAGGGCCAATGTCCCCCGAGGCATGTGCACATAGGCTGTGAAAGTGACGAAGCAGGGCAAACGCCCGCCAGGCACATGTACATGGCCGGTGAAAGTGACTGAGCAGTCCCAATATCCCCCGAGGCAGGTGCACATGGGTTGTGAAAGTGACCAAGCTGAGCCAACACGCCCCATGCAGATGCATATGGGCTGTGAAAGTCACAGAGCAGAGCCAACGCTTCCCAGGCATGTGAACATGGGCTGTGAAAGTGACCGAGCAGAGCCAACGACCCCCGAGCCACGTGCACATAGAATGTGAAAGGGGCCCAGCAGGGCCAACGCTTCCCAGGAACGTGCACATAGGCTGTGAATGTGACCGAGCAGGGCCAACGCCCCTCCTCGAGGCAGGTGCACACGGTCTGTGAAAGTGACAGAGCAGGGCCAACGCCCTCCAGGTATGAGCGCATAGGCTGTGAAAGTTACAGCGCAGGGCCAACGCATCCAGGCACGTGCACATAGGCTGTGAAAGTGACCGAGCAGGGCCAATGCCCCCCATGCACGTGCACATAGGCTGTAAAAGGGACCGAGCAGGGCCAACGCCCGCCAGGAATGTGCACATAGGCTGTGAAAGTGACTGAGCAGGGTCAACGCCCAGCAGGCATGTGTGCATAGGCTGTGAAAGTTACAGAGCAGGGCCAACGCCCCCAGGCACGTGCACATAGGCTGTGAAAGTGACCAAGCAGGGCCAACGCCCCCACAATCACGTGCACATAGGCTGTAAAAGGGACCGAGCAGGGCCAACGCCCACCAGGAATGTGCACATAGGCTGTGAAAGTTACCTAGCAGGGCCAACGCTCTGCAGGCACGTGCACATGGGCTGTGAAAGTGACTGAGCAGGGCCAATGTCCCCCGAGGCATGTGCACATAGGCTGTGAAAGTGACCAAGCAGGGCAAACGCCCGCCAGGCACATGTACATGGCCGGTGAAAGTGACTGAGCAGTCCCAACATCCCCCGAGGCAGGTGCACATGGGTTGTGAAAGTGACCAAGCTGAGCCAACACGCCCCAGGCAGATGCATATGGGCTGTGAAAGTCACAGAGCAGAGCCAACGCTTCCCAGGCATGTGCACATGGGCTGTGAAAGTGACCGAGCAGAGCCAACGACCCCCGAGGCAGGTGCACATGGGCTGTGAAAGTGACAGAGCAGAGCCAACGCCCCCCAGGCACATGCACATGGGCTGTGAAAGTGACTGAGTAGGGCCTACGTCCCCCAAGGCAGGTGCACATAGTCTGTGAATGTGACCGAGGAGGGCCAACGCTTCCCAGGCATGTGCACATAGGCTGTGAAAGTTACAGAGCAGGGCCAACGCCCCCAGGCACGTGCACATAGGCTGTGAAAGTGACCAAGCAGGGCCAACGCCCCCCAGACACGTGAAGATAGGCTGTGAAAGTGACCGAGCAGGGCCTACGTCCCCCAAGGCATGTGCACATAGGCTGTGAAAGTGACCGAGCAGGGCCAACACCCCCGAGGCAGGTGCACATAGGCTGTGAATGTGACCAAGGAGGGTCAACACTTCCCAGGCATGTGCACATAGGCTGTGTAAGTGACCTAGCAGGGCAAACGCTTCCCAGGAACATGCACATAGGCTGTGAATGTGACCGAGCAGGGCCAACGCCCCCCTCGAGGCAGGTGCACACGGTCTGTGAAAGTGACAGAGCAGGGCCAACGCCCACCAGGCATGTGCACATAGGCTGTGAAAGTTACAGAGCAGGGCCAACGCCCCCAGGCACGTGCACATAGGCTGTGAAAGTGACCGAGCAGGGCCAACTCCCCCCAGGCACGTGCACATAGGCTGTAAAAGGGACCGAGCAGGGCCAACGCTCGACAGGCATGTGCACATGGGCTGTGAAAGTTACAGAGCAGGGCCAACATCTTCCCTCCCCTCCCCCGCACGTGCACATGGACTGAAAGTGACCGAGCGAGCAGGGCCAATGTCCCCCGAGGCATGTGCACATAGGCTGTGAAAGTGACCAAGCAGGGCAAACGCTCACCAGGCACGTGTACATGGCCGGTGAAAGTGACTGAGCAGTGCCAACATTCCCTGAGGCAGGTGCACATGGGCTGTGAAAGTGACAGAGCTGAGCCAAAACGCCCCAGGCAGATGCATATGGGCTGTGAAAGTCACAGAGCAGAGCCAACGCTTCCCAGGCATGTGCACATGGGCTGTGAAAGTGACCCAGCAGAGCCAACGTCCCCCGAGGCAGGTGCACATGGGCTGTGAAAGTGACAGAGCAGAGCCAACACCCCCCAGGCACATGCACATGGGCTGTGAAAGTGACTGAGCAGGGCCTACGTCCCCCAAGGCAGGTGCACATACGCTGTGAAAGTTACAGAGCAGGGCCAACGCCCCCAGGCACATGCACATAGGCTGTGAAAGTTACAGAGCAGGGCCAACGCCCACCAGGCATGTGCACATAGGCTGTGAAAGTTACAGAGCAGGGCCAACGTCCTCCCCAACCCCCTGCACATGCACATGGGCTGTGAAAGTGACCGAGCAGGGCAAATGCCCACCAGGCACGTGCACATGGGCGGTGAAAGTCACAGAGCAGAGCCAACGCCCCCCAGGCATGTGAACATGGGTTGTGAAAGTCACAGAGCAGAGCCAACGGCCCCCAGGCACATGGGCTGTGAAAGTGACCGAGCAGAGCCAACGCCCCCCCAGGCAGGTGCACATGGACTGTGAAAGTGACTGAGCAGGGCCAGCGCCCCCCCGAGGCAGGTGCACATGGACTGTGAAAGTGACTGAGCAGGGCCAGCGCCCCCCGAGGCAGGTGCACATGGACTGTGAAAGTGACTGAGCAGGGCCAGCGCCCCCCGAGGCAGATGCACAGGGACTGTGAAAGTGACTGAGCAGGGCCAGCGCCCCCCGAGGCAGGTGCACATGGACTGTGAAAGTGACTGAGCAGGGCCAGCACCCCCCGAGGCTCGTGCACATGAGCTGTGAAAGCAACCGAGCAGGGGCGGAAGTGGAGAAAAGGGACTAGTGGTGCTCTGGCTGCATCGAAATAGGAAGGAGTGGGGTTGGAGGAGGGATGGGAGGGACTTGACCTTTTTGATTGCAATCCTTATTTCTTATTGTTGCACTGGGGCTTAAGTAGACAATACCTGTGGCGCTGCCCGATGACGGGGCGCGCACGCGGTGGCATGACATTGCACGCCGCCGCGTGCAGCATAAATAAACGGGGCATTTCCCGGCCGCGGCAGAGCGACCGGGAAGCCCGAACCGAGAGGACGTGTGAGTCCTTGGAGGTCCGGGTTTACGGGCAGTGCTGGGGGGGCACCAGTGACCCCCAACAGTGGCGACGAGTGGGGGAGACGATGCCTGGGCCCGGCGGTGAACATTTCTGTAATTTTTTCACCGAAACGAGGTCGGATTAAGACTTTGTTTCAGGCCGCAGGCAGTGCGTCACCCACGCGGCTGGTGGCCATTTTGTCTATCAGGCCGTGGAACTTCACGGAGCTCCGGTTCGAGCTCTGAAGTGCATCCAGACCTAATTTTTGGAATTCCTGTCAGCAGGCAGCAATACCTGCATACACATGTGCCCAATTTGTGATTTTTTCATTTTCTTGGGTCTCCTACATCGAGTGCAAGCAAGGAATAGGGCTAAAATGGCTGGGCCTGCATAGCCCATTATTCTTTCTTGTTTCAATTTTTGGAACAGTGGAGGGCTGGAGCCTTCTTCATCCTCTTCATCATCACAGAGGTGTGTTGCAGTGATCTTACGCTTCTCCATCAGGCTGGAGCATTCTTCATCCTCTTCATCATCACAGAGGTGTATTGCAGTGATCTTCTTCAGTGTGACTGCTGGTGACCCTACTGTTTTTCATCCTCTTCATCATCACAGAGGTGTGTTGCAGTGACTGTTCTCCTGCCTGGAGGTGGTTCTGAGTTTGAGTTGCGGCCCCCATCTCCAACTCTGGGGGTGCCTGTGCGCTCAAGCTCATGAGTGATACTGAGGATCAAGACGGTGCAATTATCCCACAAATGGCCCCAGATTCACCCTCTAAACAAATATCCAAACAATATATTAATAAATGGAAGTCTTTCCTCTAACGGCGACTGCATGTTCCATGACACACTAGTTGACACGCAGATCTCTTTCGAGCATGTGTATTAGTCATTTACACTAAAACACGTCATTACAAACATTGCGTAAACATCTTGTGATTGGCATTAAATGAGAACTGCACAGGGCTCTAAGCTGTGTCAGTAGGCACGCATGTGTTACTGAATGCACACATGATGTCAATGCAGGACAGGTGGCCCTTTAATGGCAATTGTATATCATTACTGTAGCCCTTTTTTTATAAATGACACTCGCTGAGCAAAACAGAAGCTATCTACTGATCCCAGGGCCATACCTTCAACTCAGTGCATTTTGGAGTACTCATCTGGCTGCAGTCACTTCAATTGAATAAAACCAAAGCACCAGCAAAGCCCAGGGTGATCAGACGTTTGAGACTAGTGGGGGAAGGGACCCCACTGATGTGCCAGTGGTCGCCAGTGATAGCTGGAGGCCCTGTACTCTTTGGGACTAGTGGGGGAAACAACCCCGCTGATGTGCCAGTGGTCGCCAGTGATAGCTGGAGGGCCTGTACTCTTTGGGACTAGAAGGGGGGGGGCAGGGACCCCGCTGATGGGCCAGTGGTCGCCAGTGATAGATGGAGGCCCTGTACTCTTTGGGACTAGTGGGGGAAACAACCACGCTGATGTGCCAGTGGTCGCCAGTGATAGCTGGAGGGCCTGTACTCTTTGGGACTAGGGGGGGGGCAGGGACCCCGCTGATGGGCCAGTGGATGCCAGTGATAGCTGGAGGCCCTGTACTCTTTGGGGCTAGTGGGGGAAGGGACCCCGCTGATGTGCAAGTGGTCGCCAGTGATGGCTTGAGGGCATGTACTCTTTGGGACTAGTGGGGGAAGGGACCCCGCTGATGTGCAAGTGGTCGCCAGTAATAGCTGGAGGGCATGTACTCTTTGGGACTAGTGGGGGAAGGGACCCCGCTGATGTGCAAGTGGTCGCCAGTGATAGCTGGAGGCCCTGTACTCTTTGGGGCTAGTGGGGGAAGGGACCCATCTGATGGGCCAGTGGTCACCAGTGATAGCGGGGGGGGCGTACTCTTTGGGACTAGTCGGGGAAGGGACCTTGCGGATGGGCGTGAGGTCGCCAGTGATAGCTGGAGGGCCTGTACTCTTTGGGACTAGAGGGGGGGGGGGTTGGGACTCCGCTGATGCACCAGTGGTCGCCAGTGATAGCTGGAGGGCCTGTACTCTTTGGGACTAGAGGGGAGGGGTAGGGACCCCGCTGATGGGCCAGTGGTCGCCAGTGATAGCTGGAGGGCCTGTACTCTTTGGGACTAAAGGGGGGGTAGGGACCCCGCTGATGCACGAGTGGTCGCCTGTGATAGCTGGAGGGCCTGTACTCTTTGGGACTAGAGGGGGGGTAGGGACCCCGCTGATGGACCAGTGGTCGCCAGTGATAGCTGCAGGGCTGGAGATGTGCCAGTGGTCAGGCAGGACGTTTATCTCAGTTCTGTCCTAAATCTGAACCTGAGGAGCCAACGGGCACTAGCTATATTGGTCCACGTTCCAGCCCCTGAGAAGCTCAGCTGGGGCACGTGGGTGCCTTACCTGGAGGGGGTGAGGAACACCACATCCCTATCCTTTGAATGAGCCACAGCTTACCCCCTGACCCCACTCAGACCTGAGGACTAAAGAGACTTCCATCAGGTCTGCTCTGGTATTTCCTGAGGAGGTTCAAATGGACCACTTAGTCCACCTCAAGTGCGCCCACCAAGACCATGTTAGCTCTTGGGTGAAAAGTCACCAGGCCTGTCATAGACTAGAATCCTGGGAAGTGACCTCCCAGGGTGTGGCCCCTGGCTGAACAGGCCCAAGGCCCCTATGCAGGGAGCCCTGGCGATTCAAATTAAGGGGGATCCCACAGGACCTTGGTTCCAAGATGGGGAATTAGGAAATATCAGAATGGTCCAAACAGTGTTGGGGGATGAGAACCTGTACATCAGGCAATGCCAAGAGGGAACTCAACAGAAGGAATGATCTATGGGATAGGCGGGGTGCAGAGGAAAGTGCAGGCGTATGTGACAGAATCACAGGCTTTGAACTCTGAGGAGGGCTCGAGAGACCACCTGCTAAGTGATGCAAACCAGGGGAGGCATGTGGAGGACACCCCGGGCCACTTCCCAATGTCTGACACCCCAGTTGGTGTTTCATTAGTGACACTGTAAGGGTCATTTTACACGAAAAGGTAAATAGCACAGACAGGGCGGCAGACACTAAATGATGCGTGTATGTTACCATCTCTGATACTGCACTTCCTTTTGGTTTCTTTGAGGCACATCAGGTGCAATGAGACTGGCCTAACAGACTGGCCTACAGATGAAACACCCATGCCAGGCGAGGTTGCAGAGCTGTGGAATGTGTGATTCTGTACGCACGCATCGTGGGGCACTGAGACCCCAACCTGGGTTGGGAATAAATGCATATTTGAACCTTGTGACTGGCTATTTCCATTTCTTTGTAGTAAGCCTCATTTTGTGGTCTTTCAGCGGTTCTCCGAAATGTACCTTTTTGTTATATACGTACTGTTTCATGGGTGGAGAATGGATTTAGCCACTCCGTTTGTACATAAGGATGAGCCAGACCCGGGAGGGGCAGAGCAGAATGCTGCCCTCCCATGCACTGGTGTGTGTTTGCATTACAGCCCATTTGTCTGTACTTCTGGTCTCCTGTGTGTTATTTGTATCCAAGTGCCGAGTGCCTGGAGTGCCTGGGGTGTGGGGGAACAGTGGTATCATGGGGAGCAGGACTGTAACACTAGTGTGGCCAACTGTCCCGGATTTCGCAGGATTGTCCCGCAATTAGGGAGTCTGTCCTGCAGTTTGCATTGTGGCTGTGCGGGACACAGGTTGTCCCGACTTTCGTCAGGACAACCTGCCTCCAGCACAGCCACTCTGTAAACTGAAGTGGCCATGTACACAGCACGGCACTGCCGCCTGCTGCTTTCTTTCTCTGGGCGGCTCTGCAGCCCTGGCTCCTTTTGAGCCTGCAGGTCAGCTGCTAACACTCTGACACCTGCTTCATTCAAATGCTAATGCTTTGTTCCTGGGGTCCTGATGGTCATGGTTGCAGTTAAAAAATGTCACCATCACCTCCCAAGGAAAAACCATTTGCATTTCAATTAAGCCAGGAATTAAGAGCCATTAAAAAAATGTAAATTAAAAAAGGGGCGGGCCAAACGTAAATTATGTTGTGACGTCATCACTGCCTTGTGGGCAAATGTCCCGCGAAAGACTATCAAAGAGTTGGCCACCCTATGTAACCCTGCCCACTGTCCTTTCCATGTTATTCTGATTAGTTTTTGTGAATGAGAATAAATCATGCACAGAATTCGGGGCGGTTGTGTTATGTGTACGCCCGTGCCTCGGGTCGTACCGCACTCACGCTTGCACGCAGTCATGCACACAAGAAGTCACGGGACGCGATGTGTTCCGTTCTGCGTCCCGGCGGCAACTGTCCGCACGGGCGTGATTAATTGAAACACGCATGCGCATAGCCAGAACGAGGCTCGCGCATGCGTCAATCGTGACTGGCACGTCACATCCCTTTTTTTCTTTAACGAAAAACACAATGGCCCTCATTACGACCCTGGCGGAAAGGGTTTTACGCCAGCGTAATGCATGGCGTACCTTTCCGCCTTACTACGAGTTCCCGTAGCGCCATGGTGGTTTTTTCGCCTGCTTTTTCCGGGCGGAAAAATCCATGGCGCTACGGGACCTGTTGTTAATTACGCCACCGTAATTTACGGTGGCGTAATTAACGCCTTCCCCACTCCCATTATACCCTATGGGGCAAAAATGGGAATGGGGAAGGGTAAATGGGGATTGGGGACTTACCGCCCCGCCAAGGTTGGAATGGGGCGGTAAGTCCGCCAACCCCCATGGCGGAGTTGGCAGCTCTGCGCCATGGACCATGGTACAAATTGCACCATGGTCCTCCGCCAGGGTCGTAATGAGGGCCAATATAATATTATATTCCAACAACAGTGCAAACTTCTAACACATAAACATTTTCTCTCGCTAATTGGAAGTCTCCCATGACCTCGGTTCAGTCTCCCGAGTCCAGGACGTTGTCCTTGAGGTGAGCAGGCAGTCTGCGGTCTCTCCACACTGGATACCTCGACGTACTTGGCATGGTTTCGCTGGGACTCTCTCCACATGGGACTGCAGACCTCGGGCCATCTTCAGCCGGACCCTCTGGGATTGCTTGGGAGTCAGGGCTCTCTCCGGGATCACAGGTTTCCGACGAGGTGTCCACCTTCTTGAAGAAAGACCTGTTGCGGGTGACCGTGCCACGTTCACAGGCCGCTGTCAACATGGTCCCTTTCACGTGCGTGACCTTCCATGGGTGTGGCTCATACGGCAAAGACAGTTTGCCCTCTGGGTGACGGTTCCGGACTAGCACTGAATCACATACACGCACTTCTTTGTCTTGTAGACCCCTTCTTTCACTTTCCTTCTGATTGCATGCCTCGGGCTCCTCTCTTACTTTCTCGTTGTCGATGATACCTGGCCCTCGGCCGTCCATTTCCGGTATCATGCCACGAGGGCAGCGTCCAAACAGTGCTCCCGCGAGAGCCACCCCGGTTGACTGGTGCGGGGTGGTCCGGTATTCTCTTAGGAATTCCACGAGCTTCTTCTGAAGGTCATCACCCCCATGAGCGGATATCCTTAGCACCTTGTTCAAAGTACGCATTAGCCTCTCAGCTTCTCCATTGGCACGAGGCCACAGAGGCGATACTCGGCGGTGATGGATGCCTCTATCCTTGAGGTATTGGGCGAACAGACTGCTGGTAAATAGGGGCCCATTGTCAGAGCATATTATTTCTGGGAACCCATGGGTCGCAAACATTTTATCTAAGGCCCTGGTGGTGTACTCCATTGCAGTGGATTCCACGACCTCCACCTCAGGATAACTTGACCATTGGTCTACGGCCACTAAGAAATACATGCCCCGACCTGTCGACCCAAAATCCATGTGGACAGTTCCCCAGGGCTTTTCGCTCCGTTCCATGGAGCTGATCAGTGGGGCCTTGTCCCCTGGAGCCGCTGCTTGACATGGCAAACACCTTTTCACAAAACGCTCGACCATCCCTTCAAGATCAGGGAACCACACAGTGGGTCGGAGACTCGCTTTGGTCTTAACGACCTCTTGATGGCCAATGTGTGCTAACTCCAGGATGCGATTCCTTAGAGCCTGTGGGATCACGATTTGTCTCCCCCTCAGCAGCAATCCGTCATCCGAAATGGACAGCTCATCCCTTACCTTCCAAAGTGCCTGAAGGTCTTTCTGGGCGTTTGCCTGCCGCCTGGAGTTGTTTCTTAGTACCTCTCTCCAGTCTCCACTTCTCACTGCAGCCTTGATGATGTGGAACACCTCATCCTTGGACGACTCCGTCGCTATGGCAAGTCTCGATAGCGCCACGGGTAACGCACCTTCCACCACGTGACAGAGTAGCCCTTGACAGTCAGCCACCTCGTCGTTCTTCTCCACACTCCCAGTGCTGGGGTGACGCGACAGGTAGTCCACCGGGTTATTGGTCCTTGGCCTGTACACAAGTCTAACCCCATACTCCATCAGGGCCAACATCCAACGCTCAATTCTGGGCAGCGGCTTGGATGACGCGCCCGCCAGGATGGGCAGCAACGGCTTGTGGTCTGTCACCACCACAACAGGCTTTCCCAGAATGTAAAGACGAAAATGGCGACAGCCTCATAGGATGGCCAAAGCATCTCTTTCAATCTGCGAGTAGCGCTTCTCCGTGTCCGAAAGCGCTTTGCTCGCATAAGCGATGGGTCGCATGTCCCCTCTTTTGTCTGGCTGCAGCAGCACCGCTCCAACACCCACGGGACTGGCATCAACAACAATCTCGGATTCCACCGACGGGTTAAAGTATGCCATGGTGTCCCCATCAGACAAAGCATTCTTGAGGAGCTGAAAAGCCTCCTGCTCCTTCCTTTCACACGTCCATACGGCGTCGTTCCTGGTCAACGCCCTGAGGGGCTCCGACAAAGAGGCCAAATCTTTGATGAAACGCCTGCAGTAATTTACCATCCCCAAGAAGCTCCTCACCTCGGTGGGGGACTGGGGTGCTGAGGCCTCTCGAATGTCCTTGATCTTAGCCGGATCCGGGGATACACCACTGGCGTGAAAAATGAAACCAAAAAACCCAATCCTGTCTTTGAAAAACTCACATTTTTCACAGTGGAGAGTAAGACCCAAATCATCCAACCTCCTCAGTGTGCACTCCAGCCTTGCCTTTTCAAGTGCTCTGTCTCCGATTCCGCAAACACTAAAATGTCATCACTCATATTCAAAACACCTTTGAAGCCAGCCAGCGCCCCCCTGATGGTATTCTGAAAGACTTCGGCAGCAGATGAAATGCTGAAGCTCAGGCGCTTAAACTGATAGAGACATTCATGAGTCGTGAAGGTCGTGATGAATCTGGAGTCTGGGTGGAGCTCAAGCTGATGATAGCCCGCTCGCAGATCTAATTTTCGAGAAAACTCTTGCGCCCTGCAATTCTCCAATAATATCATCAAGAGTGGGCGTAATGTGTCTCTCCCTCTTGATGGCGGCATTGGGGAGACGCATATCTACACATATGCGCACCGCTCCGGGCTGTTTTGGCTTGGGGGCCACCACGATGGGCGAGACCCAGGGCGTTGGGCCTTCCACCCTCTCGATAATGTCCATCTGCATGAGCGAGCAGAACTCCTCCTCTACTTTCTCTCGGAGGTGAAATGGGATCCTGCGATGCTTGAGAGCCGTAGGTGTGATGGTGTCGTCAATGTGCAGACATACCGGGGGAGCCTTCAACTTCCCCACACCCTTGAAAATTCCTGAGAACTTGCCCAGTACCTGCTCGATGTCCACTTGGTAGACCTCCCATGCAAAATGCACTAGGTCCAGGGCCTCCGATGCCGCACAGCTGAGTAGAGTGTGAGGGCTCACGTCAGTGACGAAAAATCGGGCTTTTATGGTCTTGCCGACTTTGGACACAGGCGCAACGAAAACGCCCTTCATCGGGAGTGGCGTGTCTCCGCCAAACGTGAACATTTTCGCCGTCGAAACATCTAGCGCTGGTGGTCCCGGGATAGACTGGTAGTGATCGGACGCCAGCACACATACTGAGGCCCCCGTGTCAACCAGCACTTGTGTCGGTACGCCCTGAATGTCTACGACACACTTGGGTTGTCTCTTCTTTTTCGCCCCTGTTGCAACGCTCGAAATGAAGAACACTTCATCCTCCTCCTCTTCCTCAGCCATGCTAAGCTTCTGCATTTCCTGTTCTAACGCTGCGATGCTCCTCAGCCCCCTCGAACTCCTGCCAAGTGCCCTGGCCGGGCCCCTCTGCACAGTTATTGGGGCGGGAGCGCGACACATCCGGGCATAGTGTCCAGGTCCATTGCATCTGCCACATGTTCTCGATTTGGCGGGACACTCCTCAGAGTGCTGCAGGTCATATCCGCAATATTGGCAGATGGACATCGCCCCTTGCATCGGACCAGCTTCCTGGCGCTTCTGGCCCCACTTGGCTTTCGACGCCAACTGCCTTCCAACGGCAAATGCTTCTTCCGACCTTCCCGGACGCACCGCTGTGTCCATTTTGGCACCCCTCGATTCTGCCAGTTCATAGGTTCTTCCGCTGTCTAAAATCTGTTGCAGAGACCATCCAGGCTCCCTCAGCACTTGCCTACGTAGCTTGCCTGAGCTACAGCCTTGGATGGCCTGATTCCTGATCATGGACTCATCATTGTCCCATCGACAAGTTGTGGCCATTTGTCACAGGCGAGCGCAGAATTGGTCAAGTGACTCCTCATCCTGCTGTTTTTCACCACAAAACAGAAATATCTCGTAGTCCACGTTGGACAACGGAATGAAGTAGTTTTTTAGAGCAGTTTTAACAGCATCATAGGTGGTTACCTGCAGGTTGAGGGACTCATAAATGCGCAGAACGTCCATGCCCGCTGAGTATAGGAGAGTGGCTATCTTAGCGTCGTCATTGGTTTCCCCAGTTGCCGTAAAGTACATGTCCAATTTTTTTATCCACAACAACCATCTTGGGCCCAATTTGGAGGGGGGACCGGATGTGTCAAATTCTTGCATGGGTAACAAAGCCCCCTGTTGTCTCCTTACAACCACTCTCGCTGTTTCTGCCTCGCTGTCACTATCCGCCATGTTCACAGGTCGCACAGGCACCTCGTGGTTATTCAGAGGCCGCAAACCTGACTTGGGTGAACCGTGGACGTACCTTGGGTCACTGCGTCATCATGGAATGTTCGAGTTGACAAGGGCCTTCCCCTGTGCCTGTGTTCCCCTTCAGTTGCCCCTTGTGTAGTGGCAACTAGTCCAGGTGCAGTCCTCCTGGATGGTGAGGACTGCCAAGTTTCCAAAAATTGTTCAGATGTATTTTCAGGTATAAGCAGCGCACGAGCACCTTTTCAGGCCGCTACTGCCTCCTACCGTGCGTGAAAACACCTCCGCTGTGTTCGCGCCGGGTTCGTAACGCTCAGCGGTGTAGCGTTATGATGATTGACACGCAGCGGCGTGTCAACAAATGCTCCGCTTGCATCCCGCTTCGTTGCCAGATGTTATGTGTACGCCCGTGCCTCGGGTCGTACCACACTCACGCTTGCTTGCAGTCATGCACACAAGAAGACACGGGACACGATGTTTTCCGTTCCGCGTCCCGGCGGCAACTGCCCGCACGGGCGTGATTTATTGACACACGCATGCGTGTAGCCAGAACGAGGCTCGCGCATGCGTCAATCGTGACTGGCACGTCACAGGTTGCTTGTTTCAATGCTGCTTTGCACCATTCCCAAAAACCGTATAAAGGTAAACAGCTGAGAGCTGATGAAGGGCCTGGTAATAAGGGCCAGCTAGCCTGATGCCACAAGGCCTCAGGGCCATTACCGGCCAAGCCCACACCCCAACCGTGTGCTTTATGCCATTAGCACCCCAAGATTCGCTTAGTTTTTTCGCCAAAAGGACTAGGGTGCGCGAGTGCAAGCCTGGTCCCCTTAGAGAAAAAACAAGATGGCTGCTACACAAAGCAGGAAAGGATTTAAGTGCTATGTTGCTGTACGCCATTGTGCCATGCTAGAGCGTGTGGTGAGAGACCAGTGGGGCTTGCTACAGGTAAATGGGGGGAAGGAGGGGCAGGGAAGGTGAGTGGAGAGGTACTGGACATGGGGGAGAGTGGGAACCTGGGTAGGAAAGGGGCAGTGGCGAGGAGGCCGCAATGAATGTCGGCTTACACTGTGTCATCACGTTCCTAGGCCCCTGATTGAACTGGCGCAGGGGTTCATTGTTAATACTGCCTGCCGTGTACCGCAGGTGGTGGAGTGCATTAATAAGGACCCGGATGGAGAATGTCTGGTTTTTGCAAATGACAAGTGAAATCAACCGTTAGTCCGGCAATTTCTACGCACACGAAATTCAAGACCGCAGTGCATGTGGATTCGTTATGCAACGCGGCGTGTCAAATCCACTCCAATCAGTAAATCACGAGATGCGCCTCTCCTCACCTGCATTGAAGTGACCCCAAGACTAACCCACACAGTCATGCACCAGAGCGGGGTGCCCAGGATCACACCCTCTCGCCGCGCATCGCTTTTAACCAAAAGACCTTTGCCGGCGGCGGCATTCGGCCATTTGCTTATAGTGGAAAAGCGAACCAAAGCACCAAATGAAATACCTGGACTGGAGAAAAGGTGACTGCAGGGCCTTGGGGCAGCTGGCCATGTCTGGGGCAAACTCTACATGCAGCCAGGCCACGTGATTTTTTAGGTAGCGAGTATAAAACGTCACCCCGGCTGATTTGCATGGAAGTGCATGCACCCCGGCTGATTTGCATGGAAGTACGTGCCCCCGGTCTGATTTGCATGGAAGTGCATGCACCCCGGCTGATTTGCATGGAAGTGCATGCGCCCCGGCTGATTTGCATGGAAGTACGCGCCCCTGGTTTGATTTGCATGGAATTGTATGCAGGATTCTGATCGCATCTGTAAAAACAGCTCGGGCAGGAACACACAGGTGGTTCAGACATAACCACAGGTGTTCCCGACCATCTGTTGCGAGCTTGGCGAGGGCGTGGGGGCGGGGGCGAATGTTTAGATTCCCTTATGGCAGCAGAACAATTTCCTATAATTACACCTGCACAGCAACGCCTCCCTGAAGAGGAAACGACCCATGGGCGTAATTTTAGTGGGGGACAAGGGTGTTTGTCCCCCCAACTTTCGTGGCATGCCATTCTGTCCCCATTCATTTGGCAGGGGCACCTTTCCTTTAGATGTTATGTCCCCCCCAACATTTTCAGTAAAGTTACTCCACTGAAACGACCCAATGCAGCATTTCATCAAAAGGCAATTACACATACAGAAGTGTCTGCTACTATATACAAGAGTGGGGTGTGAACAAAGAGATATGAGTGCAAATGGCAGGAGGACAGAAATCATCTGCAGTGATAGGAACTGGCAGCTTAAAGGATGGGGGGAGGCGTGCTGACCCTAGGTGGAGCCCAGGGGACCGCTGGGGTGCATGACAGAGACGAGCAGGTGGCAGAGGCTGTATGAATTTACGAGAGAGATTCAATCATTCATTACTCTTAGCATGCACCAAAATGTGGCAGGGAGGCTTCGAATCATGCATTACTCTTTGCATGCACCAAGGCGTGGCAGGGAGGCTTCCAATCATGCATTACTCTTAGCATGCACCAAAATGTGGCAGGGAGGCTTCCAATTATGCATTACTCTTTGCATGCACCATAGCATGGCAGGGAGGCTTCCAATCATGCATTACTCTTTGCATGCGTCAAGGCGTGGCAGGGAGGCTTCCAATCATGCATTACTCTTAGAATGAACCAAGGCTTGGCAGGGAGGCTTCCAATCATGCATTACTCTTTGCATGCATCAAGGCGTGGCAGGGAGGCTTCCAATCATGCATTACTCTTAGCATGCATCAAGGCGTGGCAGGGAGGCTCCCAATCATGCATTACTCTTTGCATGCGACAAGGCATGAAAGGGGGGCTTCCAATTATGCATTACTCTTTGCCTGCATCAAGGCATGGCGGCTTCCAATAATGCATTACTCTTTGCATGCATCAAGGCATGGCAGGGAGACTTCCAATCATGCATTACTCTTAGCATGCGTCAAGGCATGACCAGAAGGCTTCCAATCATTAATCACTCTTTGCATGTGCCAAGGCATGGCAGGGAGACTTCCAATCATACATTACTCTAAACATGCATCAAGGCATGACAAGGATGCTTCCAATCATAAATTACTCTTTTTACACACCAAGGCATGGCAGGGAGGCTTCCAATCGTGCATTACTCTTAGCATACGTCAAGGCTTGGCAGGGAGGCTTCCAGTCTTGCATTTATCTTTGCATGCACCAAAACATGGCATGGAGGCTGCCAATCATGCATTACTCTTTAGACGTGCCAAGGCAAGGTAGGGAGGCTTCCATTTATGCATTGCTCTTTGTATGTGTCAAGGCATGGCAGGGAGGCTTCCAATCATGCATTACTCTTTGCATGCATCAGGGCATGGCAGGGAGGCTGCCAATCATGCATTACTCTTTGCATGCACCATGGCATGGCAGTGAGGCTTCCAATCATGCATTACTCTTTGCATGCATCAAGGCATGGCAGGGAGGCTTCCAATCATGCATTACTCTTTGCATGTGTCAAGGCATGGCAGCGAGGCTTCCAATCATACATTACTCTTTGCATGCGTCAAGGCGTGGCAGGGAGGATTCCAATGATGCATTACTCTTAGCATGCATCAAGGCGTGGCAGGGAGGCTTCCAATCATGCATTACTCTTTGCATGCATCAAGGCGTGGCAGGGAGGCTCCCAATCATGCATTCCTCTTTACACGTGACAAGGCATGGCAGGGAGGCTTCCAATCATGTATTACTCTTTGCATGCATCAAGGCGTGGCAGGGAGGCTCCCAGTCATGCATTACTCTTTGCATGTGTCAAGGCATGGCAGGGAGGCTTCCAATCATGCATTACTCTTTGCATGTGCCAAGGCATGGCAGGGAGGCTTCCAATGATGCATCACTCTTTGCATGCATCAAGGTGTGGAAGGGAGGCTCCCAATCATGCATTACTCTTTGCATGCGCCAAGGCATGGCAGGGATGCTTCCAATCATGCATTCCTCTTTACACGTGACAAGGCATGGCAGGGAGGCTTCCATTCATGCATTACTCTTTGCATGCATCAAGGCGTGGCAGGGAGGCTCCAAATCATGCATTACTCTTTGCATGTGCCAAGGCATGGCAGGGAGGCTTCCAATGATGCATTACTCTTTGCATGCATCAAGGTGTGGAAGGGAGGCTCCCAATCATGCATTACTCTTTGCATGCGCCAAGGCATGGCAGGGATGCTTCCAATCATGCATTCCTCTTTACACGTGACAAGGCATGGCAGGGAGGCTTCCATTCATGCATTACTCTTTGCATGCATCAAGGCGTGGCAGGGAGGCTCCAAATCATGCATTACTCTTTGCATACACCAAGACATGGCAGGGCAGATCAGTCTGCATGAAAAAATACACGTATGAATCAGCAGCAGATTAACATCGTTCTGTGAGGCCAAGGACTGCCAGCACTTTACTGTCGACTGATGACCATAAAGACACCCCTACACTTAGATGTTGTTTTTTCAGAACTCAGCTGTATTCAGGAGGCGTACCACAAGGCCACTTGCACTCTCAACGGCTCCACAGCATCCATAGATGACCCCAGGATCCCAGCACCCCCAGAGGACCAGAGATGCCATCTGATTGCCTGGACTTGCAACCCCTGTTGAGATGACTGCCGCCGGTTTAGCGATGCCCACAATTGCCACACTGAATGTTTTCAAGCCTCCTGATTGGCTTCCACAACATGCAAATGGATTGGCTCATCTGAGCCGAATGGTGCAGCCGGCCGTCCCCGAAGGCCGTACCATAAGGCCACTTGCACTCTCAGCAACTCCGCTGCGACCACAGATGACTCCAGGACCCCAGCGCCCCCAGATGACCAAAAATGTCATCCGAATGCCTGGACCTGCAACCCCTGTTAAGATGACCGCCGCCGGCATAGCGATGCCCGCCTCTGCCGCACCAAATGTTTCCAAGCCTCCTGATGGGCTTCAACAACATGCAAATGGATTTGTGAAAATGCTTCTATTTTGTGGTATTCTGTGTTAGCCTAGGGACACACATTGAAGTGCGCCATTCAGATTCCATTCAGGTTTCTTTGCTCACTTACTGGGTTTTCATCCTGCATGCAGAAAATCATTGCAAACTGAAAGGCTGGCAAAACGTGCCTCTGTGAGGAATGCATAGCTAATGGAATTTACCAGCTCGAGCCTTGAGCAGGCAGACACGGACAGACAAAGATAAAGGGCAGTTTATGTTCTTTCCTGTCTTCTGCTTTCTGAAGCTTTCAGTCTGAAAAAAACAAATCCCTAACCGTCGTCTTGCCCCCCCCCCTCTGCAAGCATGCTCCGGACTCAGACAATCTTTGACAACCTCCTAGGGGGTTATGGATCACTATACCCCCCTTGCTGCATTCATATCTCAGTCCCTATGTGCACTGTGTTACTCCTAGCTTACTGCTAACCACACAATAACAAATAACATAAGACACCACACAAAGAAAACACCAAAAACAATTCAATTATAACAATGGGATACATTTATTTATATACACACAGCAAAGCATAACAATGCAGGCAATCCTAATGCTATGTCTAATTTGCACCTTTTATACTTCTGGTGCAAAGCAAATCTACCATGCAATATTTAAAAGCCTTACAGGTTCCTAATGCATGTGTTTCTAATGCAGTCTAAAATACAAGCCTATCGTGCAAGCGTCAAACATCCAACAATCCTCTCCTTCAGACAGAATCAAATCTCTCTTCAATCCACACCATGCTTCACACTCCCTATCTAAACAATCCCTATCTGGTTTCCACTTCTCCTCTTATGTGAGTGTCTGTTCTGATCAATCAGTCAGTCTAGGTCAAACCCATACTTCCCATTTGCATGTTTTTCCAGCTCTGTCTGTGCCAGCTCTGCACGACTCTGCAATCAGCCAGTCAGTGGCAAGCCTCAAGAACTGCCAACTGCCAAGTTCTCGATCTCATCAGAGCCAACAGATTCTGCTGCACCAAGACACCTCTCTCTCTCTCATCGCATCTCGTCTTGCACCATCCAGCCAACTCTCTGCAATTCTCCCAAACTCCCCTTCAGCAATCAACTTCTCCAGAACTCTCTCTGTGTCTCTCTCCAACTCTAATGGGCTCTCTTCTCCCCCTTCGGTTATAGTATCCCATGATGCACATATCTCTATGGTTACATACATTCTATAAGCCTAAGAATGTCTCTCCCTTTGTGTCAGCATTTAACAATGCCTACCAGTCTGCTTGCGTGTTCCTGTTCTCGTGTCCTGTCACTGCGTGTGCTGTCAGCGTGACATTTGAACATCATATCTTCTTTCATGGCCATCTGTGTCTGTTGCGAAAAACACCATCTATTCCCTATTTCTCCTTTCCTGCACTGCAGGCTTCACGAAATGCTCCCTCTGTCCAGTCTCTCTCTCATGCAAAAGCACTCCCTCCATTTGTCCATGTCACTCCCTGGCGCAGCACCCACCCTCGTGTTATCTCCGCGAAGCTCAGAGCCCAAGACTCGGACAAGGGTTCATGTTATCTGTCTGCCAAGCAAATGTTTACAAATTCCTTCTTTCAGTGTTAATTCAAAACAATCTTCGGACAGAGTGGCGCTTCTGTATCTCCATGTGAAATGGCTTTCATGATCCTTAGGCCTCATGCTAAATGCTTCCTAGCATTTACCGCAAATCCAAGCACTATAATGCAAATCATTCTAAGTGACTCAACATACATACATACATACATGACAGTTTCTTCATGTGTCTCTACAAAGCATACATGTGTGTCATTCTAAATGGCTCTACGTGTGTTTCAAATATGCCTGTGTGTGTCATTCAAACAACAGGTTTCTCTCAGCCTAAGCGCTATTTCTAATGCAAACATAAATGCATAGCAAGTAATTCTCTGTCATGCTACACATATACTGTGTCTCTAAAGCACAATCATGGCACTTCAAATATGGTAATATGGTGCAAGTGTCATTCCATTGCAAATGGCAAAGTGTCTAGCATGTGTCTCTCCTATTGGAACACTATAATACATAACATGTCATTCTAAAAGCATCTCTTTCTGTCATAACATAACTATATAATAAAATAACAAAACATAGCATAGCAATCGTGGTATGCTAATACCAAGCAAATTGCGAAAGGGAAAAAGCATATAGTTCATGATGCAGAAAAAACCCTTCTAAAATGCAAGCATTTCAATCTATCAGTGGCAAGCTAAAATATCAAATGCAAAACTGCAAATGTGTCAGAAATCAGAACAGCATAGCCAAAAGTCAAAGGTCAAGCCAAAAATCAAGTCAAAAGTGCCTACAAGCCAAAGGTGTGAAAGTGTCTCTACAAGCAGGAAACGAAAATGCAATGCATAGAATCAATGCATGAGTACTGTGTATACAGGTGTTTCCAATTCAATGTGTCAAGCACAAAATATGACAATCACTTTTACAGGTGTCAAAGGTCAGTACAGATGTCAGTAGCCAAACAGGCCAAACATTCCATAGATCAATGCATACATATCAGTGTATACATGCAGTCATATTCAGTTATATTCCAGTCCAATGTGTTTCCAAGTTACTCATGAAGTATGTGTGTCCTCACAACCGTGCACAGTTCCATGTCAGTACAAATCAAGTCTAATGCAAAAGGGTCAGCCAAGGAATGTCAACAAAGATTCAATGTCAACAAAGCAAGTGTTCACAAATCGGATAAAGTGTTCACAACAAGCATATCAGTGTTCAGCAAAAGGTCAAAGTTCAGGTTGCAAAGTTCTCCACAGCAACAAAGTATGTAAAACAGCAAAGTGTTCAAGCCAATCAATGTTCAGCCCCATGGGGTGATCAACATATGCCCTTTCACTTCAAAGGTAGCCCCGGGAAAAACTGTGTGTCAGGACTTTCAATTGATGCCAATTGATGCATACGCTCCCTTTTTCCCTAGGCCTTAAGCACAGGTACACTCATTCAGAGTGTTTGCAAGATGGTTACTCTCCAGTGCAATTTCATGCACATTGCAATTTCATGCACATTGCCCCTCTCCATAGGCCCATCTCCCGCTTCAAATCTCTACTTCCTCGCCAGGTCATGCTGTTGCCATGCCATTGCCATGCCAGCCAGTCCCATGCTCTTCAAATGAGAGACAGCCAGCATTGAATACAAGTGCAAATTTCAAAAGCTTCACTGCTTTCAAACGTGGATCAGGCAAGAAATGCTTTCAGAGCGTGTATTCCTGCTCATTGCTGCATTTTTCTCTTTCTCTGCTCAGGCACAAACTTGTCTGGTGCTGGTTCACAAAGTAAGGCATTCCAAATGGATTCTCTTCTCGCTGCAGATTAAAAAAGCTGCTCACAAAGCAATTCGAATTTCTCCCTTCTCTCTGCTGAACAATTTTTCTGCTGCTCTTTCTCTTTCTCTTGGAACAGGATGCTGCAAGGTGTATTCTCTCTGCACAGCCGGTCAAGATCTTCACTCTCCATGGCAATAGGTGTCATGCCACAAAGTCTCTTTAGTCTGGGTAACAAGCAGATTTTCTGGGTAAATTCTCAGAGCACAGGCATTGGGCAAGGCCACACCCTAATGCCTCAAATCTGTCGGTCGGCATTCCCCAAAAGTGCTGCTGCAAAGTGTCAAATGTCAGATGCCAATGTCTCATCATTGCTGCAAACAAACAGCCATGATGCAAAGTCACATTACAAGGTGACAAAAGCCAGTCTCTTTCTGGTACTGCTTCAAAACAGCCATGCAAAGTCACAAGGGCCCTCATTACGACCCTGGCGGAAATCGCGGTGCTAAATGCACCTTGGAGCACGGCGGAAAGCTGCCGATACCGCCATGGGGGTTGGCGGATTCTCCGCCCCATTCCGACCTTGGCGGGGCGGTAAATCCCCAATCCCCATTTTACCCTTCCCCATTCCCATTTTTGCCCCATAGGGTATAATGGGAGTGGGGAAGGCGTTAATTACGCCACCGTAAAGTACGGTGGCGTAATTAACAACAAGGTCCCGTAGCGCCATGGATTTCTCCGCCCGGAAAAACCAGGCGGAGAAAGGCTCCATGGCGCTACGGGAACTCGTAGTAGGGCGGACGGGTCCGCCACGAATACCGCTGGCGTAAACCCACTCCGCCAGGGTCGTAATGAGGGCCAAGGTGTCAGCCATCATCAAAGTCTGGCCATTTGGTCTGGTCATGCCGGTTTCAGGTGTCATGCTGGTGCCTCATGGTCTTGTCATTTCATGCGGCGATGCCATCTGGTCTGGTCATCAATGCGATCTCGGTCTGGTCAAGGTGTCTCTCCAGATTTCATGCAAAGAAACAAAAGTGCAAGTATCAGTCTTACTCATTTTCAGGTGTTTTCAAAACCAAAAAATAAAACAGCATTTCTCATTGTGCGTTGTAGTGCACATCTATTCCTCTACACTTTCTCATGTCTCTCAAAAGACATCAATGCTATCTCCCCCTGTGTCTCATCAATGTGTCAGTGCTTCTAACTACTTTGCCTGTCTCTCCTTGCCTCATAATGCATGCATGCTTAATGCATGACTCCTGCAGTTCCATCCCTATCCTTTTCAAAACAAAACAAAACAATCGATTTCACATACTCCAGATGCAAAAATGTCACAACTGCATTCTCTGTGTCACTTCCATGTCTCCTAACCACAACACTCTCCCCATTTTTCATCATTAAGAATTCACAACGTTGAATGATTCCATGTTGAAAAATCAAATCAGTTTCATTCAAACAACCTCTCTCATCTACAATGCGATTCACATTCACACTACATTCCTGCAATGCACTGCTATCTCGTGCTTCAAATACACAGTCTGCCAGTCCAGCGCAATCTCTAATGTCAACAAACTTTTTTTCCATGCACACATTAAAACTACGAAAATTCCAGGCATGCAAAGTTTCAAAACATCCAAATTTAGCACGATTCCCTTTATCAACGTTCTCTTGCAATGTTGTCAAAATATCTATGTCATTCGACAATATTTCTTTCTCACTCAAAAACGTAGGAATCAAAATACTGGTGCTGCAAAAACTGTCAGTATTTCTATTCAAATCAAAGACCTTCACATAACTACCTTCATGCACATAACTCTTCTCATGCATAAGTGTCTTCAATGATACAATTTCACAATGCCCTTCATAGGCAACCCCTCAATGCATTCCTCTAGCCAATTCTCTAGGCACACTGCACATGTCTGTCAAATCTGTACTATCTCTCCCATCGTTCTGAGGTAACTCTTTCTCCCCACGAACAATATGCATTATTCTAGGAACTGTATTCCTGCCCATCACTGCTGATGAAATTGAATTCAATGGGTCTGATTCTGCTTTGAATGGGACATTTTCCCAGTTACTAATCATATCTCTGAGACGATATATTACTGAGTGCAAATCAATAATATATGGGCTCCCCTCTCTCATAGCTATGTCACTTTTCACTTTCAATACAGTTGATTCCTTGGCTATATCCCAGGCCTCAAGCATATTTTTAAGCTGATTTCTTATTGCCTTCAGGTCACTAAGAAATGAACTCATTCTGCAGTTTCAATTATTCTGAGCGTCTTCAAGAGAAAAAAAACTGTTTTTCTCACTCAGCGAATTAATGTACATTTATTCATAAAACATTGCAAGTCATGAAATACTGCTCTCGGTCAATGTCAACCAAATGTGACTAATGTCAACCAATTCCGGCAATCAAAGGTAAAACAATTACGTTCCCCTTCATACGACGAACGAAATTGCAGGCAGCATGCTCTAAGACAATAACATAACATCCCCAAAACAGACAAAACATGAAACAAAAAAATCTCTTCCCACGACGAACTAACAGAAGAAAAAAAAAAAGTTGCACAAGATGTTCAAACTTTGACCGCTGCAAAACCAATAAGTGTAACAACAGACCAGCTGCAAAACATCTTAATCAGTCTGCATTTAGTGAAGATACGGGTGTCATCTCCATTTGTCAGTCTGAAAAAAACAAATCCCTAACCGTCGTCTTGCCCCCCCTGGGCAAGCATGCTCCGGTCTCAGACAATCTTTGACAACCTCCTAGGGGGCTATGGATCACTATACCCACCCTTGCTGCATTCGTATCTCAGGCCCTATGTGCACTGTGTTACTCCTAGCTTACTGCTAACAACACAATAACAAATAACATAAGACACCACACAAAGAAAACACCAAGAACAATTCAATTATAACAACGGGATACATTTATTTATATACACACAGCAAAGCATAACAATGCAGGCAATCCTAATGCTATGTCTAATTTGCACCTTTTATACTTCTGGTGCAAAGCAAATCTACCATGCAATATTTATAAGACTTACAGGTTCCTAATGCATGTGTTTCTAATGCAGTCTAAAATACAAGCCTATCGTGCAAGCGTCAAACATCCAACAATCCTCTCCTTCAGACAGAATCAAACTTCTCTTCAATCCACGCCATGCTTCACACTCACTATCTAAACAATCCCTGTCTGGTTTCACCTTCTCCCCTTATGTAAGTGTCTGTTCTGATCAATCAGTCAGTCTAGGTCAAACCAATACTTCGCATTTGCATGTGTTTCCAGCTCTGTCTTTGCCAGCTCCGCACGACTTTGCAATCAGCCAGTCAGTGGCAGGCCTCAAGAACTGCCAACTGCCAAGCTCTCGATCTCATCAGAGCCAACGGATTCTGCTGCACCAAGACACCTCCCTCTCTCTCATCGCATCTCATCTTGCACCATCTCCAGCCAACTCTCTGCAACTCTCCCGAACTCCCCTTCAGCAACCAACTTCTCCACAACTCTCTCTGTGTCTCTCTCCAACTCTAATGGGCTCTCCTCTCCCCCTTCGGTTATAGTCTCCCATGACGCACATATCTCTATGGTTACATACATGCTATAAGCCTAAGAATGTCTCTCCCTTTGTGTCAGCCTTTAACAATGCCTGCCAGTCTGCTTGTGTGTTCCTGTTCTCGTGTCCTGTCACTGCGTGTGCTGTCAGCGTGACATTTGAACATCATATCTTCTTTCATGGCCATCTGTGTCTGGTGCGAAAAACACCATCTATTCCCTATTTCTCCTCTCCTGCACTGTAGGCTTCACCAAATGCTCTCTCTGTTTAGTCTCTCTCTCATGCAAAAGCACTCCCTTCATGTGTCCATGTCGCTCCCTGGCACAGCCCCCACCCTCGTGTTGTCTCCGCGAAGCTCAGAGCCCAAGCTGATAAGCTTCGTTCTCGGACAAGGGTTCATTTTATCTGTCTGCCAAGCAAATGTTTACAAAATCCTTCTTTCAGTGTTAATTCAAAACAATCTTCGCACAGAGTGGCGCTTCTGTGTCTCCATGAAAAATGGCTTTCATGATCCTTAGGCCTCGTGCTAAATGCTTCCTAGCGTTTACCGCAAATCCAAGCACTATAATGCAAACTCATTCTAAGTGACTCAACATACATACATACATACATGACAGTCTCTTCACGTGTCTCTACAAAGCATACATGTGTGTCATTCTAAATGGCTCTACGTGCATTTCAAATATGCCTGTGTGTGTCATTCAAACAATAGGTTTCTCTCAGCCTAAGCGCTATTTCTAATGCAAACATAAATGCATAGTAAGTCATTCTCTGTCATGCTACAAATATACTGTGTCTCTAAAGCACAATCATGGCACTTCAAATATGGTGCAAGTGTCATTCCATTGCAAATGGCAAAGTGTCTAGCATGTGTCTCTCCTATTGGAGCACTATAATACATAACATGTAATTCTAAAAGCACCTCTTTCTGTCATAACATAACTAAGCAAACCCTTCATATAACAGGGCAACTCTCTTCAAATGCATAACATGTCAATCTATAAGCAAATTGCAAATGCATACAAAGGTGGTAGTCTAATAATGTGGATAGTGTCTACTTCAGCAATGTACTAATCAGAACTAAACAGAATGCAATAATGGAATGATTCCATAGCAAGGTAATGGTGATTCTAATGATTCTCTAACAGTGAGTCTAATAATGGGTAATGGTTCTCTACAGAGAGTACTGATTCTAATAATGAGTCTTATGATTCTTCTAATGATAACAATCCCAGGCTCCTCAGTTTATCCAATTCCACAAAGCTAATCACACGACTCATGTTTAGAAAACGTGATGCACCATGGTGTACCATGCACATTCTAGAGCGGGAAAGATAATTGAGCTACCGAGCCGAAATGCGAAGTGTCCTTCTCGTCTAAAGACAAACATTGATAATGAGCACAAGGAATGTCTCCTTGTGCTAAGAACGTGATTAACTACCTCGCTCTGTGAACAGTAAATTGTACAGAGATGACGCAGAGCGAGGTACCACGGTTTGCCATGGAAAATGTGCATGTTATGTGTGTCGTACACTATGTATTATTTCAGCAACCAAAGCTGATTTGAAGTGTACTTAAGGTTGCCTGTCCCCCATGTGAATTGCCCAATTTCTCTATGACTGTGCGCATACATAGCTGAACCTGTGCCCGCTTAAGTATAAACACTTGTTATATATTTGTTTCGTGACTGGTGTGTCCTTCATTTCTTTGCAGTAACTCAGATTTGGGACTAAAGATTGGCTCATCTGAGCCAGATGACGCAGCTGGCCGTCCCCGAAGGCCGTACCATAAGGCCACTTGTGCTTGCAGCCGCTCCGCGGCAACCACAGATGACCCCAGGACCCCAGCAGTCCCAGATGACCAGAGATGCAATCCTATCGCCTGGACCTGCAACCCCTGTTAAGATGACCGCTGCAGGCATAGCGATGCCCGCCTCTGCCGCACCAAATGTTTCCTCCTGATAGGATTCCACAACATGCAAATGGATGGGCTCTTCTGAGCCTCATGGTGCAGCCGGCCATCCCCAAAAGGCCATACCATAAGGCCGTTGCACTCTCAGCCGCTCTCTACTGCTCACCGCCGTTGCCAGAAACCCATATCCAGGAAGCTGTAGCAGCCCTCAAACACACACTGAAAGGTAAGCCTTTGAGTTGTATAATGGCCTAGTGTGACTCCCATGCACCCGCCATTACGCTACCCCCTGCCCGAGTCCCTTTCTCCCCCGAATCCCAGCGTTAATTATGCCACAAAACCCACACAATGCGAATCAATCTAAACCCATAGCAGCAGTACCCCAATCCTGGCCAGTGCCCTCCCAAAACGCACAAGCAGATGCAACTCCTACAGCGCAACTCGCTGTAAAAGCCTTGCCAAGGCTGGAGCACAGCGCCCCTGGCAAGTGACATGAATATATGCTGTCCCGCTCCCAGAGAAAAGCTACTAAAAGTGCAGAGACTACAACCAACGAAGTCCCCGGGTACCAGCAACACACATCACACCCTGCACATGACCCTAAACAACGTTACATATTTATGCCTCTGTTGTCCCCACATGGACAGACCCCCCCTGCATTCCTGACAAAAACACACAGCAATCGCCAGACTGCCCCCCTCAAACAACGAGAAACGCCACAAGCCCCTTCATACCCCAACACACACCCTGCCTGGCCAGCTCCCGCACAGCACCCCCGGCATGTCCCACGACCCACTCGCCAATGAATCCATGCTCTCCATCCCAGCTACGTCAACTCACAGAAACAGCAGATTGGGCATGAGGCCTTCGAGAGCTAGCTTTCACACCCGCCCCGCCCCCACCTTCACCAGGCTTCTAAATCTCTGCGCTAGAACTCACATCAGGTTCCAACTACCACAACCTAAAACTAAATGATCTCAGGGCAGCTTGTACGCTCTAGCCTTACAACACAAGGACACAACCTGCGGGACAACCATCACGCAGCAAGAGCGAAACCTGCAGGCACTGGCCACCCACCACATCACTCACAACCCATCTAAAACAACGAAATGCCGTGATAGGCTCAAATCACCTACTAGCTCTAAGACAGTCGCCCCAAACAGCAGGACCCATAGAAAACAAAAAGCTTCCCCCAGACCCGTGTGAACGTGAATGCACCCTTTCTAACTAAGCCGCACCCCCTCGTCCTCAGTGGAGCCCTCATTAATGCAAGCTCCCTCCCTGCTCACGCCCTAGACATCAATGACCTAATCACCACCAATCATCTTGACATACTGGTAATCATGGAAACTTGGCTTCATCAGGCCTCAGGTTCAGCTCTCTCCCTAGTCCTCCTGGAGGGTTTCACCATACTCAGGTGCAACAGAACCAATACAAGAGGCGGAGGTGTTGCCCTCGTCTACAAAAAACCCACATATTAGCCCCATTGTCAGTTCCATGGAAACCAACTGTGATCTACTATCAGCTAAGCTCATTTCCTACCCCACGGACTCCACTACTATACACATCATATACAGGCACCCAGGCCCCCCCACACAGCCATTGAGGAAGATATCACGCATTTGCTCACTAACAACATTAAACCCTCATCCAGATTCATACTCCTAGGTGACCTCAATCTAGGACTCCACGACCCATCTGACCTAACTGCCACTGCTGTAGCTAACGCCCTCATAGATTTAGGATTTATACACTAAGTCACTGACCACACCGACAACAAAGGAAGATCCCTGGACTGGGTGGCGGACCTGAATAGCCAGATCACCATCGCAGCCAACTCCCCATGCCCTTGCTCGGACCATCACACAATCTGCTTCACCATCCGTCTGTAGAAACAACACAGTGCAGACACCCCAACCCTCCCACCTACCTCGCCCGCAGCTCCAAGAATATCACTAAGATCCATCTTCCTTCCCCCCTTAACCGGGAACACCCTAACTCAGTTGACCCCACCACTCTGGCGGACCTCTATTCCAGCACAATTACCGAAGCAATGAACACGGTGGCTCCGCTTAGATAGATAGAAAAGCCAAGCCTATAGCCCACATTGTTCACGGTTTACCGCAGACATCTCAGCTTTACGCTTGAGAAAAAGACAGGCAGAAAACATCTGGAAGAAAGACCTCACTCACCTCACCAAGACCACCTTCATCACATTAGCCAAGGAATACAAACAGGCCATCATAAAAGCAAAAGCAGTGACCTACAATGCCAGTATAGCCATTGCCAACTCAAACTCATTCCAACTATTTAAACCCCTTAGAGAACATGAAAACCCAGCCCCGCCACCAAGCACCATCTCCAAGTACGATACCTGGTGTACTAGCTCCCAAAATGCCATCCGAGCAAAAATAATTTCCCTACAACAGAAAATTGGAAAGAAACAGGCATCTTTGAATCCTGCCCACTTGTTAGACAGCCCGCTGAGAACTCATTCCACCCCAGCTTTCAACTTCAGAGAAGTATCTGAAATAGAAATGGCGAATAGCCTCAAAAACCTAAAACCGTCAAAATGCAAAGGGGACATATGTCCAGCCACAATAAACAAAGAGTGCACGGATTCAGTAGTCCCATTCTTGACTAGGTTCATAAACTCTTCCTTCTCCTCCAACTTGGTCCCGGACAGCCTGAAAGAATCTTGGGTGCTCCCCCTGCTAAAAAAAACTCCCTAGACCCCCTCTCACCTAACAATTACAGACCCATCACCACATTCCCATTCCTGCTAAAGATCCTTGACAGAACAGCATATCTTAAAATACAATCCTTCCTAGAAACATTTCACATCCTAGGTATGCGTCAATCTGGCTTTCGCCCAGGTCACGGATCAGAGACAGCTCTCCTAGACCTAGAAATCAAACTTGACTTGTTCAAAGACAAGGATAAGCCTGCCCTGCTCGTCCTCCTGGATCTATCTGCAGCCTTTGACTTGGTAGACCACACCACTCTATGCCATCACCTCACAGCCTCAGCCAATTTCTCCCAAGAAGCAACCTCATAGATAGCCTCCCTCCTGGAAAACAGGACTATGAGAGTCTTATTCGACACAGCCAATGCCCCCATCCCCATAGGTTGAAGTGTCCGCCAAGGATCCTGTGTTTCTCCCCCACTCTACAACATCTTCACCAAGCCCCTCTTCGACCTCCTTGACTCACAGGGCATCTCCTACACCAATTACGCAGGTGACACCCAAATCCTCCTCCCACTGACAGGGTCCCTCCACAATGACTCCCACAACACAATCTATACCACCATCCAGACCTGGATGTCCTCGAACTACTTATTCCTGAATGACGATAAAACGGAGTTGTTACTAGTCAGATCACCGACCATGCTTAAGAAACTCAGTGCTGATTTCTCCTTAGCTACCATAGATGAAATCACTATTCCTGTCTCCTCATCTCCTCCTCAGTAAAAACCCTAGGGTTCACCTAGATGCCACACTCTCACTCACCAACAAACAAGTTAACGCAATCACCTCCTCTTCTGCATGCACAATGAAATGTATCAATGCAGCTAGACACGTCCTCTCACCAATCAGCTGCCTAACCATTGCCAGAGTGATTATTGGAGCAAGACTGCACTACGGCAATGTCCTATTCGTAGGAACCTCCAAACAGAACCTTACCAAACTTCAGGTCCTTCAAAATAATGCCCTGCGGGCTGCCCTAAACATTTCCAAAAGAGAGCATATCTCAGCCGCCAGAAGAAAAGCCCATTGGCTCCCCATTCTGCAAAGTGTCATCTTCAAAACCCTCTCCATCATGCACAAATGCCTATCCAACACTGCCTCCAAATACCTGTCCCAGAACGTTGCAAGATCTAAATCCAACAGACCGGTAAGATCCTCCTATACAATCCGCCTCGCACCACCCAAGGTGAACAGAGTAAGGGGAGGAGGGACAAGCGTCCCCGCAATAGCTGCTACACAGTGGAATGCCCACCCCCTCGACCTAAGAGCGGAAACTTCATACATGCACTTCTGTAAGGTCCTAAAGACTTGGCTATTCGGCTACAGGGCTCCCAAGCTCTAACAAAAGAGCAGAACATTTACCACCACAACTGTAAATGACGCCTGTTTTATCATGTATATCTTTGCAGCCTTGCCTGGCCTTTGTGTGTCTGTCCTCATGCTCTCCCAACTGTTCTAAAATATATATACCAGTGGATACAGCAGTGTCCATCTCAATGAGATGAATGTAACCAGTTGAATCAGCGCCCTGATGCCCTTGGGCTTGGGCGCTTTACAAATGCAAATAAATTAATAAATAATGTATGTATTACTATAATAATGTATGTATTACTATTAGCATGAGTCAGGGAATGGCAGGGGGGTTTCCTATTATGCATCATTCTTAGCACGCCTCAAGGCATGGGAGGGAGGCGTCCAATCATGCATTACACTTTGCATGCATCAAGGCATGGCACGGAAGCTTCCATATGCCAAGGCATGGCAGGGTGGCTTCCAACCATGCATTACTCTTAGCATGTGACAAGACATGGCCGCAAGGTCTCCTATTATGCATCGCTCTGAGCATGCGTCAAGGCTTGGCAGGGAGGCTTCCCAACAGGCATTTCTTTTTGCACATACCAAGGCATGGCAGGGATGCTTCCAATCATGCATTACTCTTAGCATGTGTCAAGGCATGACAAGGAGGCTTACAATCATGCATTACTCTTAGCATGCATCAAGGCATGCCAGGGAGGGTTCCAATCATGCATTACTTAGCATGTGTCAAGGCATGGCAGGGAGGTTTCTTATTATGAATCACTCTTAGCACGCATCAAGCCATGACAGGGAGGCTTCCAATCATGCATTACTCTTAGCATGTTTCAAGGCATGGCAGGGAGGCTTCTAATCATGCATTACTCTTAGCATGTGTAATGGCATGGCGGGGAGGATTCCAATCATGCATTACTCTAGGCATTCATCAAGGCATGGCAGGGAGGCTTCCAATCGTGCATTACTCTTTGCATGTGCCAAGGCATTGCAGGGAGGCTTCCAAACACGTATTACTCTTTGCATGTGTCAAGGTATGGCAGTGAGGTTTCCTATTATGCATCACTCTTAGCTTCTGGCAGTGCATGGCAGGGAGGCTTCTAAACATGCATTACCCTTAGCATGTTTCAAGGCATGGCATGGAGGCTTCTAATCATGCATTACTCTTAGCATGCACCAAGGCATGGCAGAGAGGCTTCCAATCATGCATTACTCTTAGCATGCATCAAAGCATGGCAAGGACGACTCTGATTCACTCAGCAACACCAAATGCAAAGTGCCAAGCCAAGCATCAAGGTACATAGTGTGATGAATTCGATGGTGCCATCACTGCTTTCCCTGGGGCGGCTCCTTCCCGTTTGGCCAGGGGACGGCAGCTACTACCTGATCCTGGCGGTGGCTGTTTGAGGAATGATCACATGGGGGAGGTAACTCACAGGGAGGTCCCATGACACTATCGGATGAGACATGGTATTCCCCTCCCCCTTTTGAGGATGAACCTTCTATTCCTCATGCCTTGATGGAATGTTGTTATAGCTTTCCTCACTCCCACCTTAAACCCACTAAGGGCTTCTCCTCAAACTCTGCCTTTAAAATAACACAAGTTGACTTTCCTTTTTCTAATGCTGAAACTACTGCCACGAAAAAGATGAGCCGAGCAATAAAGATCACAAAATTACAGGAATACACGCTGTGCTCTAATTGTTAGGAGCGCTTGACTGCCAACAGGCATTTAAATAGAGAGTTCAGTTGACCAAGAGTGCTTGCATGGAGGACGACAATCGAATCAGTGCTGACCGAGGGCCTACCAGCCAGAATCGAGGTCTGTGGAGCCAACCAACTCAAGAGAGGAACTGGGGGAGAGAGACTGCCCGGCAAGCTGCGGGAATGCCAGAGTAAAGAAGACTGTGTCCCAACGTGCAGCTATACTGGGGAGCAGCCTCTGTGCTACTGGAGTCCAGGAAGGTGTACAGCTGGCGAGCAAGGCACACGAGCAGGACGGGAACCATATGGCATAGGCATAGAGCCCCAGAGGAGACACCAGGACTCCCGCAAGCCATTGGCAGTTCACCACAGGAGAACCTATTCCTGTTGCAGTAACCCGGGGAGTCTGCCCTAGGCAAGAGGGGGCACTGGGGCATGCACATAATTAGGTGCCTAATAACTTAAAGAAACCAAACCTTATAATAACAAGAGACTGTCAAAGTTGCAAGAGTGTGCATTTTTTCAAACAATGATGCCGAAAAGAAACTGAAGCAAATGAGCTAAATGAGACAGAAAGGTGCCCAAATACTTAAAGAAACTGACCAGTGTCATAACAAGAGATTGTTACGTTTGCAAGTGTGCACAGTACGAGTATAGGAGGTCCTAGTATACCAGGCAGCCCTCAGTTACAGAAATGTGCATCTGAAAGGAAGCTCTGGCAGTCGAGTATACCAGGCATTTTGAGACTATGAGAACAAGTGTATGAGAACAAGTGGTTTGCATACAAAAAGTCCTGGCAGGAGAGCATACCAGGCATTCGCAAGAAAGAGGTGTTTATGTAAAACCCTGGCAATAGGACTTTCCAGCAAGGTAAAATTGGACAATGTTATATGAGCGAACAATGACAGAAATATAGCAAGAGATAACCAAAGAGTGTGAATAAAACATATCCCAGAGTAAGAGGAGGCCTGGCAGGAGAATACACCAGGAAGCACTTTGTATACTCATTCTATTGATGTAAGGGAACTCGGAGTACTGCTATTAAGTGAAGAGAAATCCAGGGGAAGGGAAATACCCTCTGGAGCTGTGAGCTAAATGTACTTGGAACTTTTGCGTTGGAGTTAAACATTTCTTGTTTTACATTTATACACTTTTCAAGGCCAAAGACATTTCACTTTCACTTTAGAGTTAATTTTAGAATGTGAGGGGTAGAATAGAACTTGGGACACAGGATTTGTTGTTTTGGACATTCTGACAAAGGACCGACCCATCTTGTTTTATTTTGGTAGGGAAAACGCCTCTAAGGGCAGGGACAGAGAGGCTTTTTTCCAAACCCATTTTGTTTCATAAAGGTCTATGGCCAAAAACATGAATCCACTGTGTCCGAGTTTCATTTCTGACCTTTCACAGTAGTCAAACACCACTATGTGGACACAAGCCGCAGGCACGGCAACCCACCCGCATGCACCTGTGTCCATACTCACACACACACAAAGTACAACAGCCATCAGACTTCAGCTACACCAAAATTCAATCTAGCTTGACACATGACGAATCTCCGGCACTAGAGTGCAGCTTCGACCTATGACAAATTTTGGTCAAGCTGGTCACGTAGCAAATCTTTTGCCCTCTCCAATTTCTCCTGACCTCCCCCAGCACCTATTCATATTCCTAACCATGTTGGGTTGATGAGAGGCGCACGGCCCACCTACCTAAACTTATCTCGGCCAAATGTGCACCCGCATTCTAAGCATTCCAACAATCTACATACTTGGACTCGGTCCCCAAAGGCGTTCACCCACAAGCGTATTGAGGCCATACTAATGGGATAAAGGCGCTATATAAATGTCAAACTACTATTACTAATCAATGTACCACAAGTGAACCATTTGCCAAGAAGACACTTTATTCAAACAACCTGAATAAATTCACATTTGCTAAATATATGCGTTAGGGTGTTCAGTAGTTAAAGTGTAAATATGGCCAGTTAATGTGTACTGGTGTGTGCCCAGGGGTCGGTTTCAGAATCAGGCTTCAAAAGTGCCCTTACCCATAAGGTCTCACACTGGAATTTTCAAGTTTAAAACAAAATGTAGACTCTGTGTATGGAGGCTACATACATATGGGTGACACTCTGTCTACACCCCCTATGGGTTCTGAGATGTACTAATGCCACCATGAACACAAAAACGATCATTAGCCTTGACATAAGAATTAGTGACATCTTGACAAATGTGCCATACATGACCCATTTCACAGGAAGTCGCTTTTTTTGAAAAATACTTTGGTTGTCGAATCTCCTTCTTGAGTTCACAGTTACTACATAGATTTAAGCAGTAAACCGCAATGGCCGAGGACATTACCAGGTCAGGGGAACGTTACAGTCCCGAGCAAAGCCCACTCTTGATTTGAGCATCACATGTGATGGTCACTGAAAAAAGGCACCGCCAATATTTGTTTCCAAACAAAGTTGGGTTCAAATAAACAGGGGTGTCCTAAAACATTAAAACAACTTTTATTGGACATGAGTCCGATATCATTCTTTTTGGGAGTTACCTTGTGTTTGTGAGTGAAGTTTGGACATCACGTGTGCCGCTTTACTAAAATGACCTTAGAATGCAAAAAGTGATTTTTGGAGAAAAAAAGGCTACCTACATATGCAGTATAGTCCATCTATACGACGAGTGGGTTAATTTATTGATGTAATAATGTCTCAGAAACAAACAGAAACACTATATGTAGCCTTGATAGGAAAGTTAGTGATATTTTAGCAAATGTGCCACTTGCTAAATACATGTGTTAATATGTTCAGTCAAGGTTTAAATATGGTAATTTCATGTGTACTGGTGTGTGTCCAGGTGTCAGTTTCAGAAACAGTCTTGAAAAGTGCACCGACCCAGAAGGTCTCACACTGGAATTGTTAAGCTAAAAAAAAAAAGACTCTGTGCATAGAGGCTACATACATATGGGGAACAATACATCTACACCCCGGGTGGGTTCTGAGGTGTACTAACTCCATCAGGAGCGCAAAGACGACCATTAGCCTTGACTTGAGAATGAGTGACATCATGGCAAATGTGCCATATATGACCCATTTGCCAAGAAGCCACTTCTTTCAAAAAGTTAAATTGGTTGCACATCTCCATCATGGGTTCACAGATGCTCTATAGATTTAAGCAATAAACCCTGCTATCCGGTGACATTACCAGGTCAGGTATGGGGTCAGGGCCAAGTTACAGGGCCGAGCAAAGTCCACTCTTGGGGGTGCAAGCATCAAGCGATGGTCTCTGAAAAAATGCACTCCCTAATATTTTTTTACAAACAAATTTGGGCAGGGCACAGCCATACAAGAGGCACAGAGAGTGGTCAAAGTGGTACAGAGACATGAAGTTCAACAAAGGGTTAACAGTGCCCACACATACAGGAAGGTCACAGATATACATGAGGGTCACAGAGACCAAAAGGGCACAGAGACACCAGGCGGTCCCCAAAGGACGAGTAGGACACAGACATACAGGAGGGACAAAGAAAGACCAAAATGGCACAAAGACTCAAGAGGGCCATCAAAGGACAAGCAGGACAAAGAGACTCAAGAGGGTCACAGACATACAGGAGGGGCAGAGGGATACCAAAGATGCGCAGAGACTCAAGAGGGTCCAGCAGGGGCACAGGCATAGAGGAGGGACAGAAATAGGCAGAGCACAAGTCCTTTCAAGACAATCTCAATAAACACCACTCTTCTGTACAGAGCCTTTCAAAGGCCCACAGAGTGACACTTGACTGAATAGGCCTTGTAACAAAATGAGTGCCACCAGTGACTCTTGTTGGAGAGGACATGTCAAAACGATTGCCCTCATAGCTAGCAGACTTTCCTTCCTCTCACACACAACCGTACAAAACTACACTCAAAATGTATCTTCATGCTCAAAACACAAGTGTATCATTATAGGAGAAGCTGGACAGAAATACTGCTGCGGACCCTGCTTGCTGTTTCCAATGTCTAGTCCAGGATGGAAGGAATCGCTGGCTCTTTGAAGTGCGGGTGAGCTGGATGACTATTTATGGTCTACTAAAAACCAATGATGAGTCCCATAGCAACCAGACCAAGATTAAAATAATGGCAACCGCTGCCCCGTGATGTTCATGTAATGATCTGCCTCAACTTCCAGCTGTGGTGAACTGATCTGAACGTATTTCATGGGGTCACCTTTACTGACTGGTCATTCCTTAAAATCTACTGACATCATTTGGATGCATGCAGCGACCAATCAGTCCTAAGGGGTCTTTTGCATGAATAATGAAGGCTCAACAGCTTGCAACAAAGATTCTTAGCATTCGATGTGTCCTCCTGGACAACTGATAGGCTTTCACGCAATCCTCCGGCCCACATCCACAAAGACACTGTCTGCCCTACAAAACAATGTGGTCCCCATGTTGCACCAAAGAATTAGTTGTACAGAATTCTATTACTCCCCAGATGGGCACAAGTGTCAATACCTGCATGGAAAGTACTTGGTTGGTGATTGATGGACGTATACATTTCACCTGTAAATTCACAGGGATGTGTCATGATCGCCTTCTTTTGTAGTATATAATCAGAGTTCAATCCTATTTGACTGAATCCTAGTTTGTTAGAGGGGACAATTGGGGAAGAGTGTAGAATGGACATGTTGGGCATGACCGGAGGATAACGGGTGCGCAGTGCCGGATGGACATCTTTCTACAGTTTATTTGAGCTGTAACACAAAGTACAAGGCTTAAAGTATGCAGGTGGAGTTGCAGGCCCCCAGACACATTCGTTGAATACAAAAGCTAAAGTAGGGAAGGCTTTCAATTAAAAGGCCTCCAACACCACCCAGAGTACGTACTTAATGGCTACTAAGATGAAACTATCTAAGTGCTCAAAGCAGTGCTGGCAACAGCATGTTGCGGTGGTAAGCGTAAGACCATCGTTGCGCTCCTTTACGGAAGGCATGACCAAGAGCGAGACATCTACCTCTGATGCCTCCCAATACTGTCAGAAGAATTCTTGAAATTGAGTTTGGTGGTGGGTAAGGTTGCCTGAAGAAGGGCGGGTATATGAACACATGCCCAGGACTTTGCAGGCCCTTTGCTAGGCTTTCCTCATATTAGAAAAGCACATTTTTCTATTTCAGAGACTCGGGGCCCAAGTAAGCTCAGGATATTAAACATCCTACTAAGGTCTGTAACCCTTGGTTCTCCAGATGTTTTGGACTATAGCTCCAATCAGCCATTGTAGCATAATCAAGGGTGTGGAATCAAGTCAAATTCCAACACATCTGGGGTGCCGCAGGTTGCACAGCACAGTGGGTAGGTCTAGTGTAATCCTCCACAGTCCTGATGACTGCTTTGATTCAGAGGCTCTAGTTTCAAACCCCAAAACCTTATAGGGTGGAGAATTCAGGTTATGGAGGGGATTCACTGTAGAACCCCTTTTTGAAAAGGGATTTATGAAAATTGTAATTAATAATTTACTATTGCAGAGTCCTGCTAGGGTGAAGTTTGCAGAGTTAGTGTCTACTAGGCAGACACACATTGGTGAAGCTGAAGAACTGATATGGTAGGGCTCTTTCAATTGGCAGACAGGCAGAAGCAGTGATTGGTTGGAAATGATTCAAGATCTTAAATGATTTCATTTTTCATTGGTTAGGATTTGTTGCTGGAAGGATTGGGGATGGGATTCAGGTGGGGGAGGGGTTTGGCATTTTAAGTAGGGACTTGGGAGGGGTTTTTATCTCTACAAAAAGTGACTACATTAGAGCTACTTATTTTGTTTATTTATAAAACAAGATAAAACAAGAGCTACACTTGTGAGCCATCGGGCCACAGGGATTTTAAGACATGTGCCTACAATCATATAAGGGACTTCTGGAGTCAGAGTTCTCCAGCCCACACCTCCAAATCTCAATTTGTCAATTTATTCTGCTATAACATTTTCTTCCAATGCCCTGATGAGGGTGCAAAGCACAGTTAGAAAGAGGTAGACCAAAGTGACTGTTATGCAATTCATAGTCCTCCAACCACTAGGGGGAGCTCATCAGAGTCATTGAACCTCGTGGGTTCAGCTCTAACATTTCAGGTGATGGCTCTGGCTCAGTGAGAACAATAACTTCACGCAAGGATTTCACTTCTGAATAAACCCAGGCAATGGTTTATTACTGAAGCCTGTCTGTGACCACATTCACTGGGAACCTTTTGGCAAGACATAAAGAAAATCTACCCCTAATACCACAGTGTTCAGCAGCTTACTATATTCCCTCCCCTTTAAATAAAGTCTCTATCCCCTTCAACAGCCCCCCCGCCACACCCCTCTCAATTCCAAAATACAGTACAGAGCCCCATTTAGAGTTCACATCATTGGCTGGCACCATGTCCCAGGGTTAGGATCTTGGTGATGCCTGCTGGCAGGAGCTGGAGGATGATAGAAAGCGTGAAGAGGTACAGAGGTACATAACATCTATACAGTAGATGCAGGGTGCGGCAGGTCGAGGTGATAAGGAGTGTGGCGGAATAGGAGTGATGAAGGTGCACAGGTTATTTTCTCTCTTGTTTTCGGGAGGTGGAGGGAGGCACTTGTATGATGTATGGGCCCGGCCCGCCGTAACGTCCGCTTCTCGACTTTCAACCGCACATAGTCATCGTCATGCACTGAAGATAAAGCATAGAAACAATGACTCCATGACTGTACCCCGAAAACAAAGTCCAGGTTTAACTTGATACAAGGGAGAAGAACCAAAGGCCTAAAAGAACAGACTCCCCATTAAAGAGCAAGACTGCCAACAACTAACCCTGGCACTAAGGTCCCTCCACGCTGCCTCATTCATGGCCCTAAGAGGAAACCCAATCCATAAATATAAATGAAAGATACACTTTTGACAAATCCCTCCCTCGTCCCACAACTCGTCAAATACCACTATTCCACCCCTAGCTTGATTACGGGGATTCTTCTTAACGGAGCTTGTATGGGCTAGTCGGATGCTTCTCTTGGAGCACATATGCCTTTCTTGTTGGCAATTTAGACGGTTTTCCAGGATTTCAATCGATGGCTACGGAACGGGCGGCATTGTTGAACAGCATTCCACCTCTGGAAGAAGCCGAAACCTGTCTTCTTCCAGAGATCCTCTACTTAACCTTCTGTCAGAAACAAAAGGGTGTCTCACTTGCTGCTGCCTGGGGATCTCTCTCTCAGGTGGCCAAGCCACGGCCATCGCCTTTGGATCCAGACCATGGGGGTAGACCAGTGCGAGAGGATTACCTGGGTGAGGGATCCTCGGGGAGTGGGGGTGAGGCAACCGATGGTGAGATGTGGTATCCCCCCTTTCCCGTGCCCATACCCCATCCTATTTTTTAGGATTCTCCAATGTCCCAACTCCCCCCATTTCTACATAAACACTGGGCTGAGGAAGAGGGTGACACTGAGTAAAGAGGCTAACCCTTACATATTTCATTGGACATGTCCCGTTAATCAGTTTAGGCAAAGTCAGGCACTTCACCTTAATCAGATACATCTGATACCCATTAGCTTCCCCCGTCCGGATAAAAGGCAAAACATAGAGACATACTCTGAGCAAGGTGAGACACGAGAAGGAGCAGACCTTCCAGGGCGAAGGTGAACCCACTGGAGCAGGACGACCAATCGAGGGACAAGAGCGAGGGGTAGGAAAACCCTGAAGTTTCCTGCAGGAGGTTGCTGCCTCAGGGAAACCGTGAAGGAGACACAGAGAAAGCCAAATCCCAGACAAGAAGAAGCCTGCATTGTGTTTCAAGGATGCCAGCGACCCTCCCGGGTGAACAACAGGTTTGGGGAAGTGAGGCCAAGCCTGTGCTATCAACCTTGACTGGTGAATTAGAGCTGCAGAGACAAGAAAGGAATGCACACAACCGGTGAGTTAGCAAAATAAATGAAAGGCCGGTTTGTGTTAAGAAAAGATTGAAGCCACACCAGTGTATCACACGATTGAAGGTTGCACTTGTGCTGATGACGCGAAAGAAAGCAAACATGTAATGAATTTGTAAGTTACAGATAACTGTGAAGCCAGTGATACAGAGTAGTGGAGTGGTCCGGCAAAAGGAAATAACCCACTCGAAAGTCTCTGCAAAATGTATGATGTCTTCTTAAAAAGCAGCAAACTAAACAAACTCTGTAATGAGCAATTGGCAAGATTAACCAAGACAAAAGGGGAAGTTAAAAGGTGATTGCCTGAAGACGAAGATTTCTTTGAACTTTTCTGATTGATGTATAGAACTACCAATACCAAGGGACATTGCGGCAAATAACTTTAAGGGAAAGCTGAAGTGAAAGTCGAAGTGGTCCTGCGGAGGTCTATGGTAAAATCATTGCACATTTGAAGGTCTTTGACATTAGTGAAAGCTCCGAGCACCACTGAGTGAGACTGAAAACATGAAATATGGTAGGGGAAGAGAACCCCTAAAGAATGTGAATGAAGCGTGGGGAAGGGAACCCCTCCAAGTGCTGTGATTGCGAGGTCCAATTCCGTTCAGGGAGATCTACATTGAATCAGGTACTTTTTGATTGAAAGGTCCGAGCCCGACAGAGGGAGACCTACGTGAACTTTTGTTTAACTGTGAAAGAACTTTTGCAAAGCTGTCATCATTGACTTTAACGTGGAAGACCAAGCGGGCCTCGATCCACGTTTTGAACTGCCTTTATTTCGATAACCTGAACCAGAGTGTGCCATCCGGTTTACGTGGGCAGCCTTATTCCGTGCTATCCAACGTGCAGAGGAGAGCTGCTTCAGCCACATTGATCCTTAATGTTATAACATTTACTTTTCTTTGCATGCACATTCCTCTATACACATTTTTTTGTATAAGATAGGGCAGGCATTAGGGTTTGTTAGTATAGGACATTTTGATTTGACATAGACTGAGCAGGACTGTGTTTTCTTTATTATTTGATGGTAGAGACTACTCCCATCATAGCTATAGGGCAACATAGGGATTTTTCCATACCTCAAAAATCTAATAAAGGTTATGGGACTTGTAACTTTTGTGTCAGTGTCATACGTATGATACCATGCCTCCCTTAGACTTTACAAACACTCCCTGCGTTGCTTCTAACGTAGCATATGGTTGATATACTGATCTAGCCAATGAGGCAGTTTAGAGGGCCTGGGGGTTGCAAACCAGCTTTCATATAACATAACTAAGAAACCCTAAATGGAACGGGTGCAAAAGCATCATGCAAAGGTTCTTGGCCCCTGAGAATTACTTTCGCTGAAATAAAGCTCTATCATTTTAGCTTGAGAAAGAGAAAATCCATGTATAGTCACAGACACCATGGTGAGAGACTATGGTTAGAAAGTAGGCTGCTTTTCCCACTGTTCTTCCCCTCTACCCCTTCTTTGCCCAATCCAACTGCACTTCTGCACTCAGGCTTCAAAAGAAAAGGGGGTGTTTGAGAGAGCTCACCTCACCAAGGCCCATGGTGGCAGTTCCACTGTCATCACAAGCCATTGATCTGAAAAACCCTGCAGTAGAAAACCACAATTAGTGACTTGTACATGTTTGGTGGATACTGTGCATTGCACTGTGCACATTTCGACATTCTTTTCAAAAATCCACTAGTTTCTGGGTAAATCAGGCGAGAAGGGTTCCTTTATTATAAGGCATAGGTACAGAGAAGGGGGAGGGGATGATTTGTGCGAGACAGAGTCCAGACAGGGGATGTGAGTGGGTGCGCTTTGATTGGCAGTGACTACAGTAAGATAAGGCATAGTCGCATCAAGCACAAGCCAGTGTTGCAGAGCTTACAGTAACACAAGGAAAACAGTTGCTGCAATTAAAAGCGAGAGCAGCATAGTGTCAGAGCTTACAGTAACACAAGGAGTACAGTCTCTGCAAGTAAAACCGAGAGCATAGTGTCGGCGCTTACAGTAAAATAAGGAGTACAGTCGCTGCAAGTAAAAGCGAGAGCAGCATAGTGTTGGAGCTTACAGTAACATAAGGAGTACAGTCGCTGCAAGTAAAAGAGAGAGCAGCATAGTGTTGGAGCTTACAGTAACATAAGGAGTACAGTCGCTGCAAGTAAAAGCGAGAGCAGCATAGTGTCAGAGCTTACAGTAACACAAGGTGTACAGTCTCTGCAAGTAAAAGCGAGAGCATAGTGTCGGCGCTTACAGTAAAATAAGGAGGACATTCGCTGCAGGTAAAGGAGAGAGCACAGTGTCAGAGTTTACAGTAACATAAGGAGTACAGTCGCTGCAAGTAAAAGCGAGAGCAGCATAGTGTCGGAGCTTACAGTAACATAAGGAGAACAGTCGCTGCAAGTAAAAGAGAGAGCACAGTGTCAGAGCTTACAGTAACATAAGGAGTACAGTTGCTGCAAGTAAAAGCGAGAGTCTAGTTTTTCAAAGCTTACAGTAACATAAGGAGTACAGTCGTTGCAAGTAAAAGTGAGAGCCTAGTGTCAGAGCGTACAGTAACATAAGGAGTACAGTCGCTGCAAGTAAAAGCGAGAGCCTAGTGTCAGAGCTTACAGTAACATAAGGAGTACAGTCACTGCAAGTAAAAGCGAGAGCATAGTGTCAGAGCTTACAGAGTTTACAGTAACATAAGGAGTATAGTCGCTGCAATTGCTGCAAGTAAAAGCGAGAGCACAGTGTCAGAGTTTACAGTAACATAAGGAGTACAGTTGCTGCAAGTAAAAGCGAGAGCATAGTGTAGCAGAGTTTACAGTAACATAAGGAGTATAGTCGCTGAAAGTAAAAGCGAGAGCTGAGTTTACTGTAACATAAGGAGAAAAGTTGCTGCAAGTAAAAGAGAGAGCACAGTGTCAGAGCTTACAGTAACATAAGGAGCACAGTTGCTGCAAGTAAAAGCGAGAGTCTAGTTTTTCAAAGCTTACAGTAACATAAGGAGTACAGTCGTTGCAAGTAAAAGTGAGACCCTAGTGTCTGAGCTTACAGTAACATAAGGAGTACAGTCGCTGCAAGTAAAAGCGAGAGCCTAGTGTCAGAGCTTACAGTAACATAAGGAGTACAGTCACTGCAAGTAAAAGTGAGAGCATAGTGTCAGAGCTTGCTTACAGAGTTTACAGTAACATAAGGAGTATAGTCGCTGCATCGCTGCAAGTAAAAGCGAGAGCACAGTGTCAGAGCTTACAGTAACATAAGGAGTACAGTCACTGCAAGTAAAAGCGAGAGCATGGTGTCAGAGCTTACAGTAACATAAGGAGTACAGTCACTGCAAGTAAAAGCGAGAGTCTAGTTTTTCAAAGCTTACAGTAACATAAGGAGTACAGTCGTTGCAAGTAAAAGTGAGAGCCTAGTGTCAGAGCTTACAGTAACATAAGGAGTACAGTCGCTGCAAGTAAAAGCGAGAGCCTAGTGTCAGAGCTTACAGTAACATAAGGAGTACAGTCACTGCAAGTAAAAGAGAGAGCATAGTGTCAGAGCTTACAGAGTTTACAGTACCATAAGGAGTATAGTCGCTGCAATCGCTGCAAGTAAAAGCGAGAGCACAGTGTCAGAGCTTACAGTAACATAAGGAGTACAGTCGCTGCAAGTAAAAGCGAGAGCATAGTGTAGCAGAGTTTACAGTAACATAAGGAGTACAGTCTCTGCATCATCATCAGGGGAGAAAAGAGGAAAGGATGAGAAAGAGGGTGGGGTGACTGAGGGAGGGTCAGTAAGCGCAGACAGAGAAGGGAAAGGAGGGGGAGGGGAGGAGAGGGTGGAAGGATGTCCTGGGTTTTTGAGATAAAGTGAGAGGCAAGGGCATTGCAAAGAGCCTGGGAGGCAAGAGAAGGGGTAGAGACTGCAGCAGGTTTGGCCTGCTCCTTGCAGATTTTGAAGAGTTCGGCCGAGTTGTTAGATGCTGCAGAGACACAGGCTTGAATATGGACTCTCTTCTTGAAGAGGACAGAAAGTCGGTATTGGCTTTGGAGCAGGCGACAGGTCAGTTTGTCAGAGGATGAGCTAGAAGCCCTGCATTTCCTCTCAGCCACCCTACACTTACGTGTAGCTAGGTCAGAGTTATACCAACAGTTGCACTTAGCTTTGGGCTTCAAGCAGATATTCATGACAGGGGCACGAACATCAAGAGTATCAGATACAGCAGAGTGTAGCACTGGTTTTGCCTCTTCGTGCCTGTTTATAGGTTCACATCAAGAGTATCAGAAATAGAAGAGTAGAGCAGGGACAGGGCTGTGTCAGGATGTGAGTCATCCAGAGGTGCAGGAGGGGGAGAGAGGTGGCAGCGAAAGCCTCAACTGACACACACTTCATGGGTCATATGTCCGAGAAGGTAGGTGGCAGTGTTGGCAGTGTTGGGATGGGCTTGGCTTGGCTTGGGAGGAAGAGATGGAGAGATGAGAGGAGAGGAAACAGTGATCGTTCCAGGAGAGAGAGTGGTCAGAGGGGTATAGAGAGGGAGGCCAGTGGAGTGTGTCCTACAGAATTAGTTGGGCCAGAGGGGAGGGTAGAAAGGGAGAGGGAATCGCAGAGGTCGCGAAAGAGTAAGGATGAGGAACAGGGAGAATCAAGATGGATGTTGAGGTCACCAAGGAGGAGGAGTTGAGTGGTTGAGGCCAGGAGGGAGGAGGAGTGGTCTGCCCACTCAGAGAGAAATTAGGTGATTTCCCAAGGGGGCGAGTAGAGAGTAGTAACAGTAAGAGAGTGGTTAGGAGAGAGAGCCTGCAGACAAGGCATTCGTAAGAGGAGTAAGTCTGAGAGGGGATGATAGAGGCAGGAATCCACTCAGGAAAGATCAGGGCTACACCCGCTCTGGGCCGGGTGGATCTGGGCGTGGAGAGGATCTTGTAGCCAACAGGGAGGAGAGCATCAAAGCTTGTGACAGAGCTGGCCATGATCCATGTCTCGGAGGAGACAGGACAGAGCACAGAGATCATATGAGGGGTCCATAGATCCAGCGAAGGAATGACAAAGAGGATGTTGTGAGGGTCTGTCTGGAAGAGGCGCTGGAATAGGTATCAACAATGGGGATACCTGGGTTGGATGCCAAGATATCCTTTTTAAACTTCTTCTTGCCAGACTTAGTGAGAAGGGAAGGATAGTTGATAGAGAAGCAGTTGGAGTATATAGGAGAAACAGCTAGCGCCATGGGTGCGTAGAGAGAGGAGACAGTGGGAGGAGTAAGCAAGTACAGCGGTGTGAAACAGTCACTGGGCTAGCAGGTTACAATTAATGGCCTAAGTTAGATGCAAAACTCCCCCAAATTGGACTTTACAGGGTTAAATGCAAAAACACACGCAAGTTTGACTTTCAAAGTTAATGCAAAACACACCCAAGATATGTGTTTAAGATAAACTTAATGGTTGTCTCTTGTTATGCTTGAATATCCCTGATACTGCTGGAAATGCTTGCTTACCACACAATATCATGATATAATCTGCTTGATGACCTATGGCAGCTTATGGCAATGTCAGATCTAATGACAGGTTCTCCTTAGTCACCTATTCTATGCACTTCAGTTTGCTTCATGGTAATCATTTATACAGAGACTTCACCCTAGCAGAGAACATTATTATGTACACTTATTACCCAAGCAAAATTGGGAAAACACGTGATGACATTGGAAGAATGAAAGGCTGAGGAGCTGGCCTTGCCAGGATTCGGATCTGTGACCTGAAGATAACACACGGCTCTCGGCAGCAAGCGCTTACCCCACTGAGCTATTTTACCGTTTTCATATTTAACCGGGAAGAACGCGCACCTTAACGGAGGAGGGTAACTTTAGAAGTTTCTTTCACTTGTGTCAATTGAAGGCCCTACTCATTTCCCATGATGCTTCGCAGGATCTTGAGTAGAGGGCGGGGTTTGCTTGGGAGACATAACCCATTTGGAGCCTGAGGAACAATGGTGCTTATGGAGGAAGGCGAGGAGTTTCCCAGCATGCTCCTGGAGGAAAGGGGCCCGTTGGTTTCGGGGAGGGGCTTCCGCACTCTCGTGCACAGATTGAGGCCCACGACCTTCAAGGGAATAGCCCTACACAGGTCAGAGGTCAGTGGCGTGGGAGAAGCAACGTGCTCAGCAGTGGGAAATGAGGTCTGAGGTCACAGGGCGCCGCTCCGTTCCATGTATACCCCCCTGTACGTGGTCTTGTGGTTAAGTTCCAAGCCTCACAATCTTGCAGGCCATGGTTCTTTGCTGGGCTTAAGCTTTTAATTTTATTCTATTGGCAAAATATCACATTATTTTTATTTAAAAGGGGGAATTAACGAAAGGTTCTGTTTATCCTCAAACCATGGCCTGCAAGACTCTGAGGTAAAGAACTTAACGCAAGGCCACTACCTTTGAGGTGGTAGCTGGGAGGTGGTAGCTGGCAGGTGGTGGGAGGCAGTAGTGGGCAGGGGGTGGAGGAGAGAGGTGGTAGCTGGCAGGTGGTGGGAGGTGGTAGTGGGCAGGGGGTGGAGGAGAGAGGTGGTAGCTGACAGGTGGTGGGAGGTGGTAGTGGGCAGGTGGTGGGAGGAGAGGGGTGGTAGTGGGCAGGGGGTGGAGGAGCGAGGTGGTAGCTGGCAGGTGGTGGGAGGTGGTAGTGGGCAGGGGGTGGAGGAGAGAGGTGGTAGCTGACAGGTGGTGGGAGGTGGTAGTGGGCAGGTGGTGGGTGGAGAGGGGTGGTAGCTGGCAGGTGGTGGGAGGGGGGAAGTGGTAGTGGGCAGGGTGTGGAGGAGCGAGGTGGTAGCTGGCAGGTGGTGGGAGGGGGGAGGTGGTAGTGGGCAGGGGGTGGAGGAGCGAGGTGGTAGCTGGCAGGTGGTGGGAGGCAGTAGTGGGCAGGGGGTGGAGGAGAGAGGTGGTAGCTGGCAGGGGGCTAGAGGTGGTAGCTGGCAGGTGGTGGGAGGTGGTAGTGGGCAGGGGGTGGAGGAGCAAGGTGGTAGCTGGCAGGTGGTGAGAGGTGGTAGTAGGCAGGGGTTGGAGGAGAGAGGTGGTAGCTGGCAGGGGGTTAGAGGTGGTAGCTGGCAGGTGGTGGGAGGGGAAGGTGGTAGTGGGAAGGGGGTGGAGGAGCGAGGTGGTAGCTGGCAGGTGGTGGGAGGGAGGAGGTAATAGTGGGCAGGTGGTGGGAGGGGGAGGTGGTAGTGGGCAGGGGGTGGAGGAGCGAGCTAGTAGCTGGCAGGTGGTGGGAGGGGGAGGTGGTAGTGGGCAGGTGGTGGGAGGGGGAGGTGGTAGTGGGCAGGGGGTGGAGGAGCGAGGTGGTAGCTGGCAGGTGGTGGGAGGTGGTAGTGGGCAGGGGGTGGAAGAGAGAGGTGGTAGCTGACAGGTGGTGGGAGGTGGTAATGGGCAGGTGGTGGGAGGAGAGGGGTGGTAGTGGGCAGAGGGTTCTTTTTTATTGTGAATTGCCCAAATGCTTTATTATTATTGTTTTTATTAGACTGTTCGATCATGGGGGTTAAATATGTAACTTTTGAAAGCCCAGGCAGAAGGCCAGTTTGGGCTTGTGGATAAGTTCCAAGCCTCACAATCTTGCAGGCCATGGTTCGTGGCTGGGCTAAAGCTTTTGATTTTATTCTATTTGCAAAATATCACATTATTTTTTTTTTCAAATAGAATAAAATGAAAAGCTTTAGCCGAGCCACGAACCATGGCCTGCAAGATTGTGTGGCATGGAACTTAACCACAAGACCAAACTGGCCATATTTAACTCGCATAATTGAACAGTCTAATAAAAATAATAATAGTAATAAAGCATTTGGGCAATTCACAATAAAAAATACTACACTTCACGCCAGTCACTTGCCCCCAAATTATTTTCAAATGCAACACGTTGTCAGGCACAGTTCCTGTCAACGTGCTGCATTTGAAAATAATTATGCTTTTAAATTTGGCGTGAGGGAGTTTAGATGTGGCTGCAATGTCAGCCAAGTCCAAACGTCCCTCGCGCCAAATCGGCGGCGCCAGAAAGGCTCCCGCGCCAAACCGGCCCGCGGGTGTACAGTCACATGCTGAGAAATAATCTATCAGAAGCCTTCCCTTTCTGTGAAAATGGTACTGCAGAGGTATGCTGGCTATAGATTCAAAAACTCACGTTATTCTGACATCTAGTGGTTACATTCCGAACTGCTGGGGGGAGGGTTCTTTTTATAAAAACATAAATGTTAAAGATGCAAACAGCATAGCTTGTGGGTACACCTGTAAACCAATCCTTGTTATGAAACAGGCCAGAACTCCATAATGCTACTCTACCCTGTACCATCCTTATGTGTATTTTCCCCTGGTCATGACACCCCCAGATGGTTTGAAGCCGTAGTATCACGCTGACTCCCAACACCCTCAAAGGCTGCACTAGCCAGACAGCCGTAAGAGGCAACACAGGATTGGTGTACATTGTGAGCTGCAGTGTGAGGCACCATTGGTGTACATTCTGAGCTGCAGTGTGAGGCACCATTGGTGTATATTCTGAGCTGCACTGGTGGGGCACTATTGGTGTACATTCTGAGCTGCAGTGTGAGGTACCATTGGTGTACATTCTGAGCTGCAGTGTGAGGCACCGTTGGTGTATATTCTGAGCTGCAGTGTGAGGCACCATTGGTGTATATTCTGAGCTGCACTGGTGGGGCACTATTGGTGTACATTCTGAGCTGCAGTGTGAGGCACCATTGGTGTACATTCTGAGCTGCAGTCTGAGGCACCGTTGGTGTATATTCTGAGCTGCACTGGTGGGGCACTATTGGTGTATATTCTGAGCTGCAGTGGTCTGACACTATTGGTGTATATTCTGAGCTGAACTGGTGAGGCACTATTGGTTTATATTTTGAGCTGCACTGGTGGGACACTATTGGTGTATATTCTGAGCTGCAGTGGTCTGACACTATTGGTGTATATTCTCAGCTGCACTGGTGGGGCACTATTGGTGTATATTCTGAGATGCACTGGTGGGGCACTATTGGTGTATATTCTGAGCTGCATTGTTCGGGCACTATTGTATATTCTGAGCTGCACTGGTGGGACCCTATTGGTGTATATTTTGAGCTGCACTGGTGGGGCACTATTGGTGTATTTCTGGGCTGCATTGTTCGGGCCTTATTGGTGTATATTCTGAGCTGCACTGGTGGGACACTACTGGTGTATATTCTAAGCTGCACTGATGGGGCACTATTGGTGTATTTTCTGAGCTGCATTGTTCGGGCACTATTGGTTTATATTCTGAGCTGCACTGGTGGGACCCTATTGGTGTATATTCTGAGCTGCACTGGTGGGACACTATTGGTTTATATTTTGAGCTGCACTGGTGGGACACTATTGGGGTATATTCTGGGCTGCAGTGGTTGGATACTATTGGTTTATATTCTGAGCGGCACTGGTGGGGCACCTTTGGTGTATACTCTGAGCTGCACTACTGGGGCACTATTGGTGTATGTTCTGAGCTGCACTAATGGGGCACTATTGGTGTATATTCTGACCTGCAGTGGTCATACACTATTGATGTATATTCTGAGTTGCACTTGTGGGACACTATTGGGGTATATTCTGAGCTGCAGTGGTCAGACACTATTGGTGTATATTCTAAGCTGCAGTGATTGCGCTCTATTGGTGTATATTCGTGCCTGTGGTTTTGAGCTGTATGGTTTCATGTATTTTGAGTTGCACTGGTGGGAAACTATTGGTTTATATTCTGAGCTGCACTGGTGGGGCACTATTGGTGTATATTCTGAGATGCACTGGTGGGACACTATTGGTGCATATTCTGAGCTGCAGTGGTGGGACACTATTGGTGTATATTCTGAGCTGTGCTGGTGGGACCCTATTGGTGTATATTATGAGCTGCAGTGTGAGGCACCATTGGTGTATATTCTGAGCTGCACTGGTGGGGCACTATTGGTGTATATTCTGAGCTGCAGTGGTCTGACACTATTGGTGTATATTCCGAGCTGAACTGGTGAGGCACTATTGGTTTATATTTTGAGCTGCACTGGTGGGACACTATTGGTGTATATTCTGAGCTGCAGTGGTCTGACACTATTGGTGTATATTCTCAGCTGCACTGGTGGGGCACTATTGGTGTATATTCTGAGATGCACTGGTGGGGCACTATTGGTGTATATTCTGAGCTGCATTGTTCGGGCACTATTGTATATTCTGAGCTGCACTGGTGGGACCCTATTGGTGTATATTTTGAGCTGCACTGGTGGGGCACTATTGGTGTATTTCTGGGCTGCATTGTTCGGGCCTTATTGGTGTATATTCTGAGCTGCACTGGTGGGACACTACTGGTGTATATTCTAAGCTGCACTGATGGGGCACTATTGGTGTATTTTCTGAGCTGCATTGTTCGGGCACTATTGGTTTATATTCTGAGCTGCACTGGTGGGACCCTATTGGTGTATATTCTGAGCTGCACTGGTGGGACACTATTGGTTTATATTTTCAGCTGCACTGGTGGGACACTATTGGGGTATATTCTGGGCTGCAGTGGTTGGATACTATTGGTTTATATTCTGAGCGGCACTGGTGGGGCACCTTTGGTGTATATTCTGAGCTGCACTACTGGGGCACTATTGGTGTATGTTCTGAGCTGCACTAATGGGGCACTATTGGTGTATATTCTGACCTGCAGTGGTCATACACTATTGATGTATATTCTGAGTTGCACTTGTGGGACACTATTGGGGTATATTCTAAGCTGCAGTGATTGCGCTGTATTGGTGTATATTCGTGCCTGTGGTTTTGAGCTGTATGGTTTCATGTATTTTGAGTTGCACTGGTGGGACACTATTGGTTTATATTCTGAGCTGCACTGGTGGGGCACTATTGGTGTATATTCTGAGATGCACTGGTGGGACACTATTGGTGCATATTCTGAGCTGCAGTGGTGGGACACTATTGGTGTATATTCTGAGCTGTGCTGGTGGGACCCTATTGGTGTATATTATGAGCTGCACTGGGGTGACACTATTGATGTATATTCTGAGATGCATTGGTGGGACACTATTGGTGTATATTATGAGCTGCACTGGGGTGGCACTATTGATGTATATTCTGAGCTGCATTGTTCGGGCCTTTTGTTGTATATTCTGAGCTGCACTGGTGGGACACTATTGGTGCATATTCTGAGCTGCATTGGTGGGACACTATTGGTGTATATTCTGAGCTGCGCTGGTGGGGCAGTTATGGTGTATATTATGAGCTGCACTGGTGGGACACTATTGATGTATATTCTGAGCTGCATTGTTCAGGCACTATTGTTGTATATTCTGAGCTGCACTGGTGGGAAACTACTGGTGTATATTCTGAGCTGCACTGATGGGGCACTATTGGTGTATATTCTGAGCTGCACTGGTGGGGCACTATTGGTTTATATTCTGAGCTGCACTGGCGGGACCCCATTGGTGTATATTCTGAGCTGCACTGGTAGGACACTATTGGTTTATATTTTGAGCTGCACTGGTGGGACACTATTGGTGTATATTCTGGGCTGCAGTGGTCGGACACTATTGGTGTGTATTCTAAGCTGCACTGCTGGGCCACTATTGGTGTATATTCTGAGCTGCACTGGTGGGCACTATTGCTGTATACTCCGAGATGCACTGGTGAGCACTATTGGTTTATATTCTGAGATGCACTGGTGGGGCACTTCTGGTGTATATTCTGAGCTGAACTACTGGGGCACTATTGGTGTATATTCTGAGCTGCACTAGTGGGGCACTATTGGTGTATATTCTGAGCTGCAGTGGTCAGACACTATTGGTGTATATTGTGAGCTGCACTGGTGGGACACTATTGGTGTATATTCTGAGCTGTGGTGATTGAGCTCTATTGGTGTATATTCGTGCCTGTGGTTTTGGGCTGTATGGTTTCATGTATATTTTGAGTTGCACTGGTGGGACACTATTGGTTTATATTCTGAGCTGCACTGGTGGGGCACTATTGGTGTATATTCTGAAATGCACTGGTGGGGCACTATTGGTTTATATTCTGAGCTGCACTGGTGGGGCACTTTTGGTGTATATTCTGAGCTGCACTGGTGGGACACTATTGGTGTATATTCTGAGCTGCACTGGTGGGACACTATTGGTGTATATTCTAAGCTGCAGTGATTGAGTTCTATTGGTGTATATTCTGAGCTGCAGTGGTCAGACACTATTGGTGTATATTCTGAGCTACAGTGGTCGGACACTATTGGTGTATATTCTGATCTGCAGTGGTCGGACACTATTGGTGTATATTCTGGGCTGCAGTGTTTGGGCACTATTGGTGCATATTCTAACCTGAAGTGATTGCGCTCTATTGGTGTATATTTGTGCCTGTTGTTTTGGGCTGTATGGTTTCATGTATATTTTGAGCTGCACTGGTGGGACACTATTGGTGTATATTCAGGGCTGCAGTTGTCAGGCACTATTGGTGTAAATTCTGAGCTGCACTGCTGGAGCAATATTGGTGTATATTGTAAGCTGCTGTGATTGAGCTCTATTGCTGTATATTCTGGGGTGTGGTTTTGGGCTGTATGGTTTCATGTATATTCTGAGCTGTAGTGGTAGGGCACTATTGGTGTATATTCTGAGCTGCAATGGTGGGGCACTATTGGTGTATATTCTGAGATGCACTGGTGGGACACTATTCGTGCATATTCTGAGATGCACTGGTGGGACACTATTGGTGCATATTCTGAGATGCAGTGGTGGGACACTATTGGTGTATATTCTGAGCTGCGCTGGTGGGCAGTATTGGTGTATATTATGAGCTGCACTGGTGGGACACTGTTGGTGTATATTCTGGGCTGCAGTGGTCAGGCACTATTGGTGTATATGCTAAGCTGCAGTGATTGAGCTCTATTGGTGTATATTCGGTCCTGTTGTTTTGGGCTGTATGGTTTCATGTATATTTTGAGCTGCACTGGTGGGACACTATTGGTGTATATTCTGGGCTGCAGTTGTCAGGCACTATTGGTGTAAATTCTGAGCTGCACTGCTGGATCAATGTTGGTGTATATTATAAGCTTCGGTGATTGCGCTCTATTGGTGTATATTCGTGCCTGTGGTTTTGGGCTGTATGGTTTCATGTATATTCTGAGCTGTAGTGGTAGGGCACTATTGGTGTATATTCTGGGCTGCAGTGGTGGGACACTATTGGTGTATATTCTGAGCTGCAGTGGTGGGACACGATTGGTGTATATTCTGAGCTGCACTGGTGGGGCACTATTGATGTATATTCTGAGCTGCACTGGTGGGGCACTATTGGTGTATATTCTGAGATGCACTGGTGGGACACTATTGGTGCATATTCTGAGCTGCAGTGGTGAGACACTATTGGTGTATATTCTGAGCTGCGCTGGTGGGCATTATTGGGGTATATAATGAATGCACTGGTGGGACACTATTGGTGTATATTCTGAGCTGCAGTAGTGAGGCACTATTGGTGTATATGCTAAGCTGCAGTGATTGAGCTCTATTGGTGTATATTCGGGCCTGTTGTTTTGGGCTGCATGGTTTCATGTATATTTTGAGCTGCACTGGTGGGACACTATTGGTGTATATTCTGGGCTGCAGTTGTCAGGCACTATTGGTGTAAATTCTGAGCTGCACTGCTGGAGCAATGTTGGTGTATATTCTAAGCTTCGGTGATTGCGCTCTATTGGTGTATATTCGTGCCTGTGGTTTTGGGCTGTATGGTTTCATGTATTATCTGAGCTGTAGTGGTAGGGCACTATTGGTGTATATTCTGGGCTGCAGTGGTGGGACACTATTGGTGTATATTCTGAGCTGCAGTGGTGGGACACTATTGGTGTATATTCTGAGCTGCACTGGTGGGGCACTATTGATGTATATTCTGAGCTGCACTGGTGGGGCACTATTGGTGTATATTCTGAGATGCACTGGTGGGACACTATTGGTGCATATTCTGAGCTGCAGTGGTGAGACACTATTGGTGTATATTCTGAGCTGCGCTGGTGGGCATTATTGGGGTATATTATGAGCTGCACTGGTGGGACACTATTGGTGTATATTCTGAGCTGCAGTGGTGAGGCACTATTGGTGTATATGCTAAGCTGCAGTGATTGAGCTCTATTGGTGTATATTCGGGCCTGTGGTTTTGGGCTGTATGGTTTCATGTATATTCTGAGCTGTAGTTGTGGGGCATTATTGATGTATATTCTGAACTGCACTGGATGGGCACTTTTGGTGTGTACTCTGAGCTGCGCTGGTGGGGCACTTTTGGTGTATTTTCTGAGCTGTGCCGGTGGGACAGTGTTGGTGCATATTCTGAGCTGCATTGGTGGGACACTATTGGTGTATTTTCTGAGTTACATTGGTGGGACAATATTGGTGTATATTCTGGCCTGCATTGTTCGGGTACTATTGTTGTATATTCTGAGCTGCACTGGTGGGACACTGTTGGTGTGTATTCTGTGCTGCAGTGGTCAGGCACCTTTGGTGTATATTTTAAGCTGCAGTGATTGAGCTCTATTGGTGTATATTCAGGCCTGTGGTTTTGGGCTGTATCTTTTCATGTATATTCTGAGCGGTAGTGTTGGGGCACTATTGGTGTATATTCTGAGCTGCGCTGGTGGGCAGTATTGGTGTATATTCTGAGCTGCGCTGGTGGGCAGTATTGGTGTATATTATGAGCTGCACTGGTGGGACACTATTGGTGTATATTCTGAGCTGCGTTGTTCGGGCACTATTGTATATTCTGAGCTGTACTGGTGGGACACTGTTGGTGTATATTCTGGGCTGCAGTGGTCAGGCACTATTGGTTTATATGCTAAACTGCAGTGATTGAGCTCTATTGGTGTATATTCGGGCCTGTTGTTTTGGGCTCTATGGTTTCATGTATATTTTGAGCTGCACTGGTGGGACACTGTTGGTGTATATTATGGGCTGCAGTGGTCAGGCACTATTGGTGTATATTTTAAGCTGCAGTGATTGAGCTCTATTGGTGTATATTCCGGTCTGTGGTTTTGGGCTATATGGTTTCATGTATATTCTGAGCTGTAGTGGTAGGGCACTATTGGTGCATATTCTGAGCTGCAGTGGTGAGACACTATTGGTGTATTTTCTGAGCTGTGCTGGTGGGCAGTATTGGTGTATATTATGAGCTGCACTGGTGGGACACTATTGGTGTATATTCTGAGCTGCATTGTTCGGGCACTATTGTATATTCTGAGCTGCACTGGTGTGACACTGTTGGTGTATATTCTGGGCTGCAGTGGTCATGAACTATTGGTGTATATGCTAAGCTGCAGTGATTGAGCTCTAGTGGTGTATATTCGGGCCTGTGGTTTTGGGCTTATGGACTCATGTATATTCCGAGCTGTAGTTGTGGGGCATTATTGATGTATATTTTGAACTGCACTGGTGGGGCACTTTTGGTGTATACTCTGAGCTGCGCTGGTGGGGCACTTTTGGTGTATATTCTGAGCTGCGCTAATGGGCCAGTGTTGGTGTATATTCTGAGCTGCATTGGTGGGACACTATTGGTGTATATTCTGAGCTACATTGGCGGGACACTATTGGTGTAAATTCTGAGCTGCACTGGTGGGGCACTATTGGTGTATATTCTGGCCTGCATTGTTCGGGCAATATTGTTGTGTATTCTGAGCTGCACTGGTGGGGCACTATTGTTGTATATTCTGAGCTGCACTGGTGGGGCACTATTGGTGTATATTCTGGGCTGCAGTGGTCAGGCACTATTGGTGTATATTTTAAGCTGCAGTGATTGAGCTCTATTGGTGTATATTCGGGCCTGTGGTTTTGGGCTTTATGGTTACATGTATATTCTGAGCTGTAGTTGTGGGGCACTTTTGGTGTATATTCTGAGCTGCGCTGGTGGGACAGTATTGGTGCATATTCTGAGCTGCATTGGTGGGACACTATTGGTGTATATTCTGAGCTACATTGGTTGGACACTATTGGTGTATATTCTGAGCTGCACTCGTGGGACACTATTGGTGTATATTCTGAACTGCACTGGTGGGGCACTATTGGTGTATATTCTGAGCTGCATTGTTTGAGCACTATTGTATATTCTGAGCTGCACTGGTGGGACACTATTGGTGTATATTCCGGGCTGCACTGGTGGAGCACTTTTGGTGTATATTCTGAGCTGCGCTGGTGGGGCACTTATGGTGTATATTCTGAGATGCACTGGTGGGACACTATTGGTGCATATTCTGAGCTGCAGTGGTGGGACACTATTGGTGTATATTCTGGGCTGCACTGGTGGGACACTGTTAGTGTATTTTCTGAGCTGCATTGTTCGGGCACTATTGTATATTCTGAGCAGCACGGGTGGGACACTGTTGGTGTATATTCTGGGCTGCAGTGGTCAGGCACTATTGATGTATATGCTAAGCTGCAGTGATTGAGCTCTATCGGTGTATATTCGGGCCTGTGGTTTTGGGCTGTGTGGTTTCATGTATATTCTGAGCTGTAGTTGTGGGGCATTATTGATGTATATTCTGAACTGCACTGGTGGGGCACTTTTGGTGTATACTCTGAGCTGCGCTGGTGGGGCACTTTTGGTGCATTTTCTGAGCTGTGCTGGTGGGACAGTTTTGGTGCATATTCTGAGCTGCATCGGTGGGACACTATTGGTGTATATTCTGAGTTACATTGGTGGGACAATATTGGTGTATATTCTGGCCTGCATTGTTCGGGTACTATTGTTGTATATTCTGAGCTGCACTGGTGGGACACTGTTGGTGTGTATTCTGTGCTGCAGTGGTCAGGCACCTTTGGTGTATATTTTAAGCTGCAGTGATTGAGCTCTATTGGTGTATATTCAGGCCTGTGGTTTTGGGCTGTATCTTTTCATGTATATTCTGAGCGGTAGTGTTGGGGCACTATTGGTGTATATTCTGAGCTGCGCTGGTGGGCAGTATTGGTGTATATTCTGAGCTGCGCTGGTGGGCAGTATTGGTGTATATTATGAGCTGCACTGGTGGGACACTATTGGTGTATATTCTGAGCTGCGTTGTTCGGGCACTATTGTATATTCTGAGCTGTACTGGTGGGACACTGTTGGTGTATATTCTGGGCTGCAGTGGTCAGGCACTATTGGTTTATATGCTAAACTGCAGTGATTGAGCTCTATTGGTGTATATTCGGGCCTGTTGTTTTGGGCTCTATGGTTTCATGTATATTTTGAGCTGCACTGGTGGGACACTGTTGGTGTATATTATGGGCTGCAGTGGTCAGGCACTATTGGTGTATATTTTAAGCTGCAGTGATTGAGCTCTATTGGTGTATATTCCGGTCTGTGGTTTTGGGCTATATGGTTTCATGTATATTCTGAGCTGTAGTGGTAGGGCACTATTGGTGCATATTCTGAGCTGCAGTGGTGAGACACTATTGGTGTATTTTCTGAGCTGTGCTGGTGGGCAGTATTGGTGTATATTATGAGCTGCACTGGTGGGACACTATTGGTGTATATTCTGAGCTGCATTGTTCGGGCACTATTGTATATTCTGAGCTGCACTGGTGTGACACTGTTGGTGTATATTCTGGGCTGCAGTGGTCATGAACTATTGGTGTATATGCTAAGCTGCAGTGATTGAGCTCTAGTGGTGTATATTCGGGCCTGTGGTTTTGGGCTTATGGACTCATGTATATTCCGAGCTGTAGTTGTGGGGCATTATTGATGTATATTTTGAACTGCACTGGTGGGGCACTTTTGGTGTATACTCTGAGCTGCGCTGGTGGGGCACTTTTGGTGTATATTCTGAGCTGCGCTAATGGGCCAGTGTTGGTGTATATTCTGAGCTGCATTGGTGGGACACTATTGGTGTATATTCTGAGCTACATTGGCGGGACACTATTGGTGTAAATTCTGAGCTGCACTGGTGGGGCACTATTGGTGTATATTCTGGCCTGCATTGTTCGGGCAATATTGTTGTGTATTCTGAGCTGCACTGGTGGGGCACTATTGTTGTATATTCTGAGCTGCACTGGTGGGGCACTATTGGTGTATATTCTGGGCTGCAGTGGTCAGGCACTATTGGTGTATATTTTAAGCTGCAGTGATTGAGCTCTATTGGTGTATATTCGGGCCTGTGGTTTTGGGCTTTATGGTTACATGTATATTCTGAGCTGTAGTTGTGGGGCACTTTTGGTGTATATTCTGAGCTGCGCTGGTGGGACAGTATTGGTGCATATTCTGAGCTGCATTGGTGGGACACTATTGGTGTATATTCTGAGCTACATTGGTTGGACACTATTGGTGTATATTCTGAGCTGCACTCGTGGGACACTATTGGTGTATATTCTGAACTGCACTGGTGGGGCACTATTGGTGTATATTCTGAGCTGCATTGTTTGAGCACTATTGTATATTCTGAGCTGCACTGGTGGGACACTATTGGTGTATATTCCGGGCTGCACTGGTGGAGCACTTTTGGTGTATATTCTGAGCTGCGCTGGTGGGGCACTTATGGTGTATATTCTGAGATGCACTGGTGGGACACTATTGGTGCATATTCTGAGCTGCAGTGGTGGGACACTATTGGTGTATATTCTGGGCTGCACTGGTGGGACACTGTTAGTGTATTTTCTGAGCTGCATTGTTCGGGCACTATTGTATATTCTGAGCAGCACGGGTGGGACACTGTTGGTGTATATTCTGGGCTGCAGTGGTCAGGCACTATTGATGTATATGCTAAGCTGCAGTGATTGAGCTCTATCGGTGTATATTCGGGCCTGTGGTTTTGGGCTGTGTGGTTTCATGTATATTCTGAGCTGTAGTTGTGGGGCATTATTGATGTATATTCTGAACTGCACTGGTGGGGCACTTTTGGTGTATACTCTGAGCTGCGCTGGTGGGGCACTTTTGGTGCATTTTCTGAGCTGTGCTGGTGGGACAGTTTTGGTGCATATTCTGAGCTGCATCGGTGGGACACTATTGGTGTATATTCTGAGTTACATTGGTGGGACACTATTGGTGTAAATTATGAGCTGCACTGGTGGGGCACTATTGGTGTATATTCTGGCCTGCATTGTTTGGGCACTATTGTTGTATATTCTGAGCTGCACTGGTGGGACACTGTTGGTGTATATTCTGGGCTGCAGTGGTCAGGCACCTTTGGTGTATATTTTAAGCTGCAGTGATTGAGCTCTATTGGTGTATATTCGGGCCTGTGGTTTTGGGCTGTATGGTTTCATGTATATTCTGAGCTGTATTAGTGGGGTACTATTGGTGTATATTCTGAGCTGCACTGGTGGGACACAATTGGTGTATATTCTGAACTGCACTGGTGGGGCACTTTTGGTGTATATTCTGAGCTGCGCTGGTGGGGCACTATTGGTGCATATTCTGAGCTGCACTGGTGGGACACAATTGGTGTATATTCTGAGCTGCACTGATGGGGCACTATTGGTGTATATTCTGGGCTGCACTGCTGGAGCAATATTGGTGTATATTCTAAGCTGCTGTGATTGAGCTCTATTGGTGTATATTCTGAGATGCACTGGTGGGACACTATTGGTGCATATTCTGAGCTGCAGTGGTGGGACACTATTGGTGTATATTCTGAGCTGCACTGGTGGGACACTATTAGTGTATATTCTGAGCTGCATTGTTCGGGCACTATTGTATATTCTGAGATGCACTGGTGGGACACTTTTGGTGTATATTCTGGGCTGCAGTGGTCAGGCACTATTGATGTATATGCTAAGCTGCAGTGATTGAGCTCTATTGGTGTATATTAGGGCCTGTGGTTTTGGGCTGTGTGGTTTCATGTATATTCTGCGCTGTAGTTGTGGGGCATTATTGATGTATATTCTGAACTGCACTGGTGGGGCACTTTTGGTGTATACTCCGAGCTGCGCTGGTGGGGCACTTTTGGTGCATTTTCTGAGCTGCGCTGGTGGGACAGTGTTGGTGCATATTCTGAGCTGCATCGGTGGGACACTATTGGTGTATATTCTGAGCTACATTGGCGGGACACTATTGGTGTAAATTCTGAGCTGCACTGGTGGGGCACTATTGGTGTATATTCTGGCCTGCATTGTTTGGGCACTATTGTTGTATATTCTGAGCTGCACTGGTGGGACACTGTTGGTGTATATTCTGGGCTGCAGTGGTCAGGCACCTTTGGTGTATATTTTAAGCTGCAACGATTAAGCTCTATTGGTGTATATTCGGGCCTGTGATTTTGGGCTGCATGGTTTCATGTATATTCTGAGCTGTATTGGTGGGGCACTATTGGTGTATATTCAGAGCTGCACTGGTGGGACACAATTGGTGTATATTCTGAACTGCACTGGTGGGGCACTTTTGGTGTATATTCTGAGCTGCGCTGGTGGGGCACTATTGGTGTATATTCTGAACTGCACTGGTGGGACACAATTGGTGTATATTCTGAGCTGCATTGTTTGGGCACTATTGTATATTCTGAACTGCACTGGTGGGACACTATTGGTGTATATTCTGGGCTGCACTGGTGGAGCACATTTGGTGTATATTCTGAGCTGTGCTGGTGGGGCACTTATGGTGTATATTCTGAGATGCACTGGTGGGACACTATTGGTGTATATTCTGAACTGCACTGGTGGGGCACTTTTGGTGTATATTCTGAGCTGCACTGGTGGGACACTATTGGTGTATATTCTGAGCTGCATTGTTTGGGCACTATTGTATATTCTGAGCTGCACTGGTGGGACACTATTGGTGTAAATTCTGAGCTGCACTGGTGGGGCACTATTGGTGTATATTCTGGCCTGCATTGTTTGGGCACTATTGTTGTATATTCTGAGCTGCACTGGTGGGACACTGTTGGTGTATATTGTGGCTGAAGTGGTCAGACACTATTGGTGTATATTCTAATCTGCAGTGATTGAGCTCTATTGGTGTATATTCAGGCCTGTGGGTTTGGGCTGTATGGTTTCATGTATATTCTGAGCTGCACTGGTGGGACACTACTGGTGTATATTCTGAGCTGCACTGATGGGGCACTATTGGTGTATATTCTGGGATGCACTGCTGGAGCAATATTGGTGTATATCCTAAGCTGCTGTGATTGAGCTCTATTGGTGTATATTCTGGGCTGTGGTTTTGGGCTGTATGGTTTCATGTATATTCTGAGCTGCACTGGTGGGGCACTATTGGTGTATATTCTGAGCTGCGCTGGTGGGACACTATTGGTGCATATTCTGAGATGCACTGGTGGGACACTATTGGTGCATATTCTGAGCAGCAGTGGTTGGACACCATTGGTGTATATTCTGAGCTGCAGTGGTCGGAATTATTGGTGTATATTCTGAGCTGCGCTGTTGGGGCAGTATTGGTGTATATTATGAGCTGCACTGGTGGGGCACTATTGGTGTATATTCTGGCCTGCATTGTTCGGCCACTATTGTTGTATATTCTGAGCTGCACTGCTTGGACACTGTTGGTGTATTTTCTGGGCTGCAGTGGTCAGGCACTATTGGTGTATATTTTAAGCTGCAGTGATTGAGGTCTATTGGTGTATATTCGGGCCTGTAGTTTTGGGCTGTATGGTTTCATGTATATTCTGAGCTGTAGTGGTGGGCACTATTGGTGTATATTCTGAGCTGCGCTGGTGGGGCACTTTTGGTGTATATTCTGGGCAGCAGTGTTCAGGCACTATTGGTGTATATTCTGGGCTGCAGTGATTGAGCTCTATTGGTGTATATTCGGGCCTGCGGTTTTGGGCTGTATGGTTTCATGTATATTCTGAGCTCGACTGGTGGGGCACTATTGGTGTATATTCTGGGCTGCAGTGATTGAGCTCTATTGGTGTATATTCTGAGCTGCACTGGTGGGACACTATTGGTGTATATTCTGAGCTACATTGGTGGGACACTATTAGTGTATATTCTGAGCTGCACTAGTGGGACACTGTTGGTGTATATTCTGGGCAGCAGTGTTCAGGCACTATTGGTGTATATTCTGGGCTGCAGTGATTGAGCTCTATTGGTGTATATTCTGAGCTGCACTGGTGGGACACTATTGGTGTATATTCTGAGCTACATTGGTGGGACACTATTGGTGTATATTCTGAGCTACACTGGTGGGGCACTTTTGGTGTATATTCTGAGCTGCACTGGTGGGACAGTATTGGTGCATATTCTGAGCTGCATTGGTGGGACACTATTGGTGTATATTCTGAGCTACATTGGTGGGACACTATTGGTATATATTCTGAGCTGCACTGGTGGGGCACTATTGGTGTATATTCTGGCCTGCATTTTTCGGGCACTATTGTATATTCTGAGCTGCACTGATGGGACACTATTGGTTTATATTTTGAGCTGCACTGGTGGGACACTGTTGGTGTATATTCTGAGCTGCAGTGGTGGGACACTGCTGATGTATATTCTGGGCTGCAGTGGTCAGGCACTATTGGTGTATATTTTAAGCTTCAGTGATTGAGCTCTATTGGTGTATATTCGGGCCTGCGGTTTTGAGCTGTATGGTTTCATGTATATTCTGAGCTGCACTGGTGGGGCACTATTTGTGTATATTCTGGGCTGCAGTGGTCAGGCACTATTGGTGTATATTTTAAGCTGCAGTGATTGAGCTCTATTTGTGTATATTCGGGCCTGTGGTTTTGGGCTGTATGGTTTCATGTATATTCTGAGCTGTAGTTGTGGGGCACCTTTGGTGTATATTCTGAGCTGCGCTGGTGGGACAGTATTGGTGCATATTCTGAGCTGCATTGGTGGGACACTATTGGTGTATATTCTGAGCTACATTGGTGGGACACTATTGGTGTATATTCTGAGCTGCACTGGTGGGACACTATTGGTGTATATTCTGAACTGCACTGGTGGGCCACTTTTGGTGTATTTTCTGAGCTGCACTGGTGGGACACTGTTGGTGTATATTCTGAGCTGCATTGTTTGGGCACTATTGTATATTCTGACCTGCACTGGTGAGGCACTATTGGTGTATATTCTGGGCTGCAGTGGTCAGGCACTATTGGTGTATATTCTGAGCTACACTGCCAGAGTAATATTGGTGTATATTCTACGCTTCAGTGATTGAGCTCTATTGGTGTATATTCAGGCCTTTGGTTTTGGGCTGTATGGTATCATGTATATTCCAAGCTGTAGTGGTGGGGCACTATTGGTGTATATTCTGAGCTGCATTGGTCAGGCACTATTGGTGCATATTCGGAGATGCACTGCCGGAGTAATATTTGTGTATATTCTAAGCTGCAGTGATTGAGCTCTATTGGTGTATATTCGGGCCTGTGGTTTTGGGCTGTATGGTTTCATGTATATTCTGAGCTGTAGTTGTGGGGCATTATTGATGTATATTCTGAACTGCACTGGATGGGCACTTTTGGTGTGTACTCTGAGCTGCGCTGGTGGGGCACTTTTGGTGTATTTTCTGAGCTGTGCTGGTGGGACAGTGTTGGTGCATATTCTGAGCTGCATTGGTGGGACACTATTGGTGTATTTTCTGAGTTACATTGGTGGGACAATATTGGTGTAAATTCTGAGCTGCACTGGTGGGGCACTATTGGTGTATATTCTGGCCTGCATTGTTCGGGTACTATTGTTGTATATTCTGAGCTGCACTGGTGGGACACTGTTGGTGTATATTCTGTGCTGCAGTGGTCAGGCACCTTTGGTGTATATTTTAAGCTGCAGTGATTGAGCTCTATTGGTGTATATTCAGGCCTGTGGTTTTGGGCTGTATCTTTTCATGTATATTCTGAGCGGTAGTGTTGGGGCACTATTGGTGTATATTCTGAGCTGCGCTGGTGGGCAGTATTGGTGTATATTCTGAGCTGCGCTGGTGGGCAGTATTGGTGTATATTATGAGCTGCACTGGTGGGACACTATTGGTGTATATTCTGAGCTGCATTGTTCGGGCACTATTGTATATTCTGAGCTGTACTGGTGGGACACTGTTGGTGTATATTCTGGGCTGCAGTGGTCAGGAACTATTGGTTTATATGCTAAACTGCAGTGATTGAGCTCTATTGGTGTATATTCGGGCCTGTTGTTTTGGGCTCTATGGTTTCATGTATATTTTGAGCTGCACTGGTGGGACACTGTTGGTGTATATTATGGGCTGCAGTGGTCAGGCACTATTGGTGTATATTTTAAGCTGCAGTGATTGAGCTCTATTGGTGTATATTCCGGTCTGTGGTTTTGGGCTATATGGTTTCATGTATATTCTGAGCTGTAGTGGTAGGGCACTATTGGTGCATATTCTGAGCTGCAGTGGTGAGACACTATTGGTGTATTTTCTGAGCTGTGCTGGTGGGCAGTATTGGTGTATATTATGAGCTGCACTGGTGGGACACTATTGGTGTATATTCTGAGCTGCATTGTTCGGGCACTATTGTATATTCTGAGCTGCACTGGTGTGACACTGTTGGTGTATATTCTGGGCTGCAGTGGTCATGAACTATTGGTGTATATGCTAAGCTGCAGTGATTGAGCTCTAGTGGTGTATATTCGGGCCTGTGGTTTTGGGCTTATGGACTCATGTATATTCCGAGCTGTAGTTGTGGGGCATTATTGATGTATATTTTGAACTGCACTGGTGGGGCACTTTTGGTGTATACTCTGAGCTGCGCTGGCGGGGCACTTGTGGTGTATATTCTGAGCTGCGCTAATGGGCCAGTGTTGGTGTATATTCTGAGCTGCATTGGTGGGACACTATTGGTGTATATTCTGAGCTACATTGGCGGGACACTATTGGTGTAAATTCTGAGCTGCACTGGTGGGGCACTATTGGTGTATATTCTGGCCTGCATTGTTCGGGCAATATTGTTGTGTATTCTGAGCTGCACTGGTGGGGCACTATTGTTGTATATTCTGAGCTGCACTGGTGGGGCACTATTGGTGTATATTCTGGGCTGCAGTGGTCAGGCACTATTGGTGTATATTTTAAGCTGCAGTGATTGAGCTCTATTGGTGTATATTCGGGCCTGTGGTTTTGGGCTGTATGGTTTCATGTATATTCTGAGCTGTAGTTGTGGGGCATTATTGATGTATATTCTGAACTGCACTGGATGGGCACTTTTGGTGTGTACTCTGAGCTGCGCTGGTGGGGCACTTTTGGTGTATTTTCTGAGCTGTGCTGGTGGGACAGTGTTGGTGCATATTCTGAGCTGCATTGGTGGGACACTATTGGTGTATTTTCTGAGTTACATTGGTGGGACAATATTGGTGTAAATTCTGAGCTGCACTGGTGGGGCACTATTGGTGTATATTCTGGCCTGCATTGTTCGGGTACTATTGTTGTATATTCTGAGCTGCACTGGTGGGACACTGTTGGTGTATATTCTGTGCTGCAGTGGTCAGGCACCTTTGGTGTATATTTTAAGCTGCAGTGATTGAGCTCTATTGGTGTATATTCAGGCCTGTGGTTTTGGGCTGTATCTTTTCATGTATATTCTGAGCGGTAGTGTTGGGGCACTATTGGTGTATATTCTGAGCTGCGCTGGTGGGCAGTATTGGTGTATATTCTGAGCTGCGCTGGTGGGCAGTATTGGTGTATATTATGAGCTGCACTGGTGGGACACTATTGGTGTATATTCTGAGCTGCGTTGTTCGGGCACTATTGTATATTCTGAGCTGTACTGGTGGGACACTGTTGGTGTATATTCTGGGCTGCAGTGGTCAGGCACTATTGGTTTATATGCTAAACTGCAGTGATTGAGCTCTATTGGTGTATATTCGGGCCTGTTGTTTTGGGCTCTATGGTTTCATGTATATTTTGAGCTGCACTGGTGGGACACTGTTGGTGTATATTATGGGCTGCAGTGGTCAGGCACTATTGGTGTATATTTTAAGCTGCAGTGATTGAGCTCTATTGGTGTATATTCCGGTCTGTGGTTTTGGGCTATATGGTTTCATGTATATTCTGAGCTGTAGTGGTAGGGCACTATTGGTGCATATTCTGAGCTGCAGTGGTGAGACACTATTGGTGTATTTTCTGAGCTGTGCTGGTGGGCAGTATTGGTGTATATTATGAGCTGCACTGGTGGGACACTATTGGTGTATATTCTGAGCTGCATTGTTCGGGCACTATTGTATATTCTGAGCTGCACTGGTGTGACACTGTTGGTGTATATTCTGGGCTGCAGTGGTCATGAACTATTGGTGTATATGCTAAGCTGCAGTGATTGAGCTCTAGTGGTGCATATTCGGGCCTGTGGTTTTGGGCTTATGGACTCATGTATATTCCGAGCTGTAGTTGTGGGGCATTATTGATGTATATTTTGAACTGCACTGGTGGGGCACTTTTGGTGTATACTCTGAGCTGCGCTGGTGGGGCACTTTTGGTGTATATTCTGAGCTGCGCTAATGGGCCAGTGTTGGTGTATATTCTGAGCTGCATTGGTGGGACACTATTGGTGTATATTCTGAGCTACATTGGCGGGACACTATTGGTGTAAATTCTGAGCTGCACTGGTGGGGCACTATTGGTGTATATTCTGGCCTGCATTGTTCGGGCAATATTGTTGTGTATTCTGAGCTGCACTGGTGGGGCACTATTGTTGTATATTCTGAGCTGCACTGGTGGGGCACTATTGGTGTATATTCTGGGCTGCAGTGGTCAGGCACTATTGGTGTATATTTTAAGCTGCAGTGATTGAGCTCTATTGGTGTATATTCAGGCCTGTGGTTTTGGGCTTTATGGTTACATGTATATTCTGAGCTGTAGTTGTGGGGCACTTTTGGTGTATATTCTGAGCTGCGCTGGTGGGACAGTATTGGTGCATATTCTGAGCTGCATTGGTGGGACACTATTGGTGTATATTCTGAGCTACATTGGTTGGACACTATTGGTGTATATTCTGAGCTGCACTCGTGGGACACTATTGGTGTATATTCTGAACTGCACTGGTGGGGCACTTTTGGTGTATATTCTGAGCTGCACTGGTGGGACACTATTGGTGTATATTCTGAGCTGCATTGTTTGAGCACTATTGTATATTCTGAGCTGCACTGGTGGGACACTATTGGTGTATATTCTGGGCTGCACTGGTGGAGCACTTTTGGTGTATATTCTGAGCTGCGCTGGTGGGGCACTTATGGTGTATATTCTGAGATGCACTGGTGGGGCACTATTGGTGTATATTCTGAGATGCACTGGTGGGACACTATTCGTGCATATTCTGAGATGCACTGGTGGGCACTATTGGTGCATATTCTGAGCTCCAGTGGTGGGACACTATTGGTGCATATTCTGAGCTGCAGTGGTGGGACACTATTGGTGTATATTCTGAGCTGCGCTGGTGGGCAGTATTGGTGTATATTATGAGCTGCACTGGTGGGACACTGTTGGTGTATATTCTGGGCTGCAGTGGTCAGGCACTATTGGTGTATATGCTAAGCTGCAGTGATTGAGCTCTATTGGTGTATATTCGGTCCTGTTGTTTTGGGCTGTATGGTTTCATGTATATTTTGAGCTGCACTGGTGGGACACTATTGGTGTATATTCTGGGCTGCAGTTGTCAGGCACTATTGGTGTAAATTCTGAGCTGCACAGCTGGATCAATGTTGGTGTATATTATAAGCTTCGGTGATTGCGCTCTATTGGTGTATATTCGTGCCTGTGGTTTTGGGCTGTATGGTTTCATGTATATTCTGAGCTGTAGTGGTAGGGCACTATTGGTGTATATTCTGGGCTGCAGTGTCGGGACACTATTGGTGTATATTCTGAGCTGCAGTGGTGGGACACTATTGGTGTATATTCTGAGCTGCACTGGTGGGGCACTATTGATGTATATTCTGAGCTGCACTGGTGGGGCACTATTGGTGTATATTCTGAGATGCACTGGTGGGACACTATTGGTGCATATTCTGAGCTGCAGTGGTGAGACACTATTGGTGTATATTCTGAGCTGCGCTGGTGGGCATTATTGGGGTATATTATGAATGCACTGGTGGGACACTATTGGTGTATATTCTGAGCTGCAGTAGTGAGGCACTATTGGTGTATATGCTAAGCTGCAGTGATTGAGCTCTATTGGTGTATATTCGGGCCTGTTGTTTTGGGCTGCATGGTTTCATGTATATTTTGAGCTGCACTGGTGGGACACTATTGGTGTATATTCTGGGCTGCAGTTGTCAGGCACTATTGGTGTAAATTCTGAGCTGCACTGCTGGAGCAATGTTGGTGTATATTCTAAGCTTCGGTGATTGCGCTCTATTGGTGTATATTCGTGCCTGTGGTTTTGGGCTGTATGGTTTCATGTATATTCTGAGCTGTAGTGGTAGGGCACTATTGGTGTATATTCTGGGCTGCAGTGGTGGGACACTATTGGTGTATATTCTGAGCTGCAGTGGTGGGACACTATTGGTGTATATTCTGAGCTGCACTGGTGGGGCACTATTGATGTATATTCTGAGCTGCACTGGTGGGGCACTATTGGTGTATATTCTGAGATGCACTGGTGGGACACTATTGGTGCATATTCTGAGCTGCAGTGGTGAGACACTATTGGTGTATATTCTGAGCTGCGCTGGTGGGCATTATTGGGGTATATTATGAGCTGCACTGGTGGGACACTATTGGTGTATATTCTGAGCTGCAGTGGTGAGGCACTATTGGTGTATATGCTAAGCTGCAGTGATTGAGCTCTATTGGTGTATATTCAGGCCTGTGGTTTTGGGCTGTATGGTTTCATGTATATTCTGAGCTGTAGTTGTGGGGCATTATTGATGTATATTCTGAACTGCACTGGATGGGCACTTTTGGTGTGTACTCTGAGCTGCGCTGGTGGGGCACTTTTGGTGTATTTTCTGAGCTGTGCCGGTGGGACAGTGTTGGTGCATATTCTGAGCTGCATTGGTGGGACACTATTGGTGTATTTTCTGAGTTACATTGGTGGGACAATATTGGTGTATATTCTGGCCTGCATTGTTCGGGTACTATTGTTGTATATTCTGAGCTGCACTGGTGGGACACTGTTGGTGTATATTCTGTGCTGCAGTGGTCAGGCACCTTTGGTGTATATTTTAAGCTGCAGTGATTGAGCTCTATTGGTGTATATTCAGGCCTGTGGTTTTGGGCTGTATCTTTTCATGTATATTCTGAGCGGTAGTGTTGGGGCACTATTGGTGTATATTCTGAGCTGCGCTGGTGGGCAGTATTGGTGTATATTCTGAGCTGCGCTGGTGGGCAGTATTGGTGTATATTATGAGCTGCACTGGTGGGACACTATTGGTGTATATTCTGAGCTGCGTTGTTCGGGCACTATTGTATATTCTGAGCTGTACTGGTGGGACACTGTTGGTGTATATTCTGGGCTGCAGTGGTCAGGCACTATTGGTTTATATGCTAAACTGCAGTGATTGAGCTCTATTGGTGTATATTCGGGCCTGTTGTTTTGGGCTCTATGGTTTCATGTATATTTTGAGCTGCACTGGTGGGACACTGTTGGTGTATATTATGGGCTGCAGTGGTCAGGCACTATTGGTGTATATTTTAAGCTGCAGTGATTGAGCTCTATTGGTGTATATTCCGGTCTGTGGTTTTGGGCAATATGGTTTCATGTATATTCTGAGCTGTAGTGGTAGGGCACTATTGGTGCATATTCTGAGCTGCAGTGGTGAGACACTATTGGTGTATTTTCTGAGCTGTGCTGGTGGGCAGTATTGGTGTATATTATGAGCTGCACTGGTGGGACACTATTGGTGTATATTCCGAGCTGCATTGTTCGGGCACTATTGTATATTCTGAGCTGCACTGGTGTGACACTGTTGGTGTATATTCTGGGCTGCAGTGGTCATGAACTATTGGTGTATATGCTAAGCTGCAGTGATTGAGCTCTAGTGGTGTATATTCGGGCCTGTGGTTTTGGGCTTATGGACTCATGTATATTCCGAGCTGTAGTTGTGGGGCATTATTGATGTATATTTTGAACTGCACTGGTGGGGCACTTTTGGTGCATACTCTGAGCTGCGCTGGTGGGGCACTTTTGGTGTATATTCTGAGCTGCGCTAATGGGCCAGTGTTGGTGTATATTCTGAGCTGCATTGGTGGGACACTATTGGTGTATATTCTGAGCTACATTGGCGGGACACTATTGGTGTAAATTCTGAGCTGCACTGGTGGGGCACTATTGGTGTATATTCTGGCCTGCATTGTTCGGGCAATATTGTTGTGTATTCTGAGCTGCACTGGTGGGGCACTATTGTTGTATATTCTGAGCTGCACTGGTGGGGCACTATTGGTGTATATTCTGGGCTGCAGTGGTCAGGCACTATTGGTGTATATTTTAAGCTGCAGTGATTGAGCTCTATTGGTGTATATTCGGGCCTGTGGTTTTGGGCTTTATGGTTACATGTATATTCTGAGCTGTAGTTGTGGGGCACTTTTGGTGTATATTCTGAGCTGCGCTGGTGGGACAGTATTGGTGCATATTCTGAGCTGCATTGGTGGGACACTATTGGTGTATATTCTGAGCTGCACTCGTGGGACACTATTGGTGTATATTCTGAGCTGCACTCGTGGGACACTATTGGTGTATATTCTGAACTGCACTGGTGGGGCACTATTGGTGAATATTCTGAGCTGCATTGTTTGAGCACTATTGTATATTCTGAGCTGCACTGGTGGGACACTATTGGTGTATATTCTGGGCTGCACTGGTGGAGCACTTTTGGTGTATATTCTGAGCTGCGCTGGTGGGGCACTTATGGTGTATATTCTGAGATGCACTGGTGGGACACTATTGGTGCATATTCTGAGCTGCAGTGGTGGGACACTATTGGTGTATATTCTGAGCTGCACTGGTGGGACACTGTTAGTGTATTTTCTGAGCTGCATTGTTCGGGCACTATTGTATATTCTGAGCAGCACGGGTGGGACACTGTTGGTGTATATTCTGGGCTGCAGTGGTCAGGCACTATTGATGTATATGCTAAGCTGCAGTGATTGAGCTCTATCGGTGTATATTCGGGCCTGTGGTTTTGGGCTGTGTGGTTTCATGTATATTCTGAGCTGTAGTTGTGGGGCATTATTGATGTATATTCTGAACTGCACTGGTGGGGCACTTTTGGTGTATACTCTGAGCTGCGCTGGTGGGGCACTTTTGGTGCATTTTCTGAGCTGTGCTGGTGGGACAGTTTTGGTGCATATTCTGAGCTGCATCGGTGGGACACTATTGGTGTATATTCTGAGTTACATTGGTGGGACACTATTGGTGTAAATTATGAGCTGCACTGGTGGGGCACTATTGGTGTATATTCTGGCCTGCATTGTTTGGGCACTATTGTTGTATATTCTGAGCTGCACTGGTGGGACACTGTTGGTGTATATTCTGGGCTGCAGTGGTCAGGCACCTTTGGTGTATATTTTAAGCTGCAGTGATTGAGCTCTATTGGTGTATATTCGGGCCTGTGGTTTTGGGCTGTATGGTTTCATGTATATTCTGAGCTGTATTGGTGGGGTACTATTGGTGTATATTCTGAGCTGCACTGGTGGGACACAATTGGTGTATATTCTGAACTGCACTGGTGGGGCACTTTTGGTGTATATTCTGAGCTGCGCTGGTGGGGCACTATTGGTGCATATTCTGAGCTGCACTGGTGGGACACAATTGGTGTATATTCTGAGCTGCACTGATGGGGCACTATTGGTGTATATTCTGGGCTGCACTGCTGGAGCAATATTGGTGTATATTCTAAGCTGCTGTGATTGAGCTCTATTGGTGTATATTCTGAGATGCACTGGTGGGACACTATTGGTGCATATTCTGAGCTGCAGTGGTGGGACACTATTGGTGTATATCTGAGCTGCACTGGTGGGACACTATTAGTGTATATTCTGAGCTGCATTGTTCGGGCACTATTGTATATTCTGAGCTGCACTGGTGGGACACTTTTGGTGTATATTCTGGGCTGCAGTGGTCAGGCACTATTGATGTATATGCTAAGCTGCAGTGATTGAGCTCTATTGGTGTATATTAGGGCCTGTGGTTTTGGGCTGTGTGGTTTCATGTATATTCTGCGCTGTAGTTGTGGGGCATTATTGATGTATATTCTGAACTGCACTGGTGGGGCACTTTTGGTGTATACTCCGAGCTGCGCTGGTGGGGCACTTTTGGTGCATTTTCTGAGCTGCGCTGGTGGGACAGTGTTGGTGCATATTCTGAGCTGCATCGGTGGGACACTATTGGTGTATATTCTGAGCTACATTGGCGGGACACTATTGGTGTAAATTCTGAGCTGCACTGGTGGGGCACTATTGGTGTATATTCTGGCCTGCATTGTTTGGGCACTATTGTTGTATATTCTGAGCTGCACTGGTGGGACACTGTTGGTGTATATTCTGGGCTGCAGTGGTCAGGCACCTTTGGTGTATATTTTAAGCTGCAACGATTAAGCTCTATTGGTGTATATTCGGGCCTGTGATTTTGGGCTGCATGGTTTCATGTATATTCTGAGCTGTATTGGTGGGGCACTATTGGTGTATATTCAGAGCTGCACTGGTGGGACACAATTGGTGTATATTCTGAACTGCACTGGTGGGGCACTTTTGGTGTATATTCTGAGCTGCGCTGGTGGGGCACTATTGGTGTATATTCTGAACTGCACTGGTGGGACACAATTGGTGTATATTCTGAGCTGCATTGTTTGGGCACTATTGTATATTCTGAGCTGCACTGGTGGGACACTATTGGTGTATATTCTGGGCTGCACTGGTGGAGCACATTTGGTGTATATTCTGAGCTGTGCTGGTGGGGCACTTATGGTGTATATTCTGAGATGCACTGGTGGGACACTATTGGTGTATATTCTGAACTGCACTGGTGGGGCACTTTTGGTGTATATTCTGAGCTGCACTGGTGGGACACTATTGGTGTATATTCTGAGCTGCATTGTTTGGGCACTATTGTATATTCTGAGCTGCACTGGTGGGACACTATTGGTGTAAATTCTGAGCTGCACTGGTGGGGCACTATTGGTGTATATTCTGGCCTGCATTGTTTGGGCACTATTGTTGTATATTCTGAGCTGCACTGGTGGGACACTGTTGGTGTATATTGTGGCTGAAGTGGTCAGACACTATTGGTGTATATTCTAATCTGCAGTGATTGAGCTCTATTGGTGTATATTCAGGCCTGTGGGTTTGGGCTGTATGGTTTCATGTATATTCTGAGCTGCACTGGTGGGACACTACTGGTGTATATTCTGAGCTGCACTGATGGGGCACTATTGGTGTATATTCTGGGATGCACTGCTGGAGCAATATTGGTGTATATCCTAAGCTGCTGTGATTGAGCTCTATTGGTGTATATTCTGGGCTGTGGTTTTGGGCTGTATGGTTTCATGTATATTCTGAGCTGCACTGGTGGGGCACTATTGGTGTATATTCTGAGCTGCGCTGGTGGGACACTATTGGTGCATATTCTGAGATGCACTGGTGGGACACTATTGGTGCATATTCTGAGCAGCAGTGGTTGGACACCATTGGTGTATATTCTGAGCTGCAGTGGTCGGAATTATTGGTGTATATTCTGAGCTGCGCTGTTGGGGCAGTATTGGTGTATATTATGAGCTGCACTGGTGGGGCACTATTGGTGTATATTCTGGCCTGCATTGTTCGGCCACTATTGTTGTATATTCTGAGCTGCACTGCTTGGACACTGTTGGTGTATTTTCTGGGCTGCAGTGGTCAGGCACTATTGGTGTATATTTTAAGCTGCAGTGATTGAGGTCTATTGGTGTATATTCGGGCCTGTAGTTTTGGGCTGTATGGTTTCATGTATATTCTGAGCTGTAGTGGTGGGCACTATTGGTGTATATTCTGAGCTGCGCTGGTGGGGCACTTTTGGTGTATATTCTGGGCAGCAGTGTTCAGGCACTATTGGTGTATATTCTGGGCTGCAGTGATTGAGCTCTATTGGTGTATATTCGGGCCTGCGGTTTTGGGCTGTATGGTTTCATGTATATTCTGAGCTCGACTGGTGGGGCACTATTGGTGTATATTCTGGGCTGCAGTGATTGAGCTCTATTGGTGTATATTCTGAGCTGCACTGGTGGGACACTATTGGTGTATATTCTGAGCTACATTGGTGGGACACTATTAGTGTATATTCTGAGCTGCACTAGTGGGACACTGTTGGTGTATATTCTGGGCAGCAGTGTTCAGGCACTATTGGTGTATATTCTGGGCTGCAGTGATTGAGCTCTATTGGTGTATATTCTGAGCTGCACTGGTGGGACACTATTGGTGTATATTCTGAGCTACATTGGTGGGACACTATTGGTGTATATTCTGAGCTACACTGGTGGGGCACTTTTGGTGTATATTCTGAGCTGCACTGGTGGGACAGTATTGGTGCATATTCTGAGCTGCATTGGTGGGACACTATTGGTGTATATTCTGAGCTACATTGGTGGGACACTATTGGTATATATTCTGAGCTGCACTGGTGGGGCACTATTGGTGTATATTCTGGCCTGCATTTTTCGGGCACTATTGTATATTCTGAGCTGCACTGATGGGACACTATTGGTTTATATTTTGAGCTGCACTGGTGGGACACTGTTGGTGTATATTCTGAGCTGCAGTGGTGGGACACTGCTGATGTATATTCTGGGCTGCAGTGGTCAGGCACTATTGGTGTATATTTTAAGCTTCAGTGATTGAGCTCTATTGGTGTATATTCGGGCCTGCGGTTTTGAGCTGTATGGTTTCATGTATATTCTGAGCTGCACTGGTGGGGCACTATTTGTGTAGATTCTGGGCTGCAGTGGTCAGGCACTATTGGTGTATATTTTAAGCTGCAGTGATTGAGCTCTATTTGTGTATATTCGGGCCTGTGGTTTTGGGCTGTATGGTTTCATGTATATTCTGAGCTGTAGTTGTGGGGCACCTTTGGTGTATATTCTGAGCTGCGCTGGTGGGACAGTATTGGTGCATATTCTGAGCTGCATTGGTGGGACACTATTGGTGTATATTCTGAGCTACATTGGTGGGACACTATTGGTGTATATTCTGAGCTGCCCTGATGGGACACTATTGGTGTATATTCTGAACTGCACTGGTGGGCCACTTTTGGTGTATTTTCTGAGCTGCACTGGTGGGACACTGTTGGTGTATATTCTGAGCTGCATTGTTTGGGCACTATTGTATATTCTGACCTGCACTGGTGAGGCACTATTGGTGTATATTCTGGGCTGCAGTGGTCAGGCACTATTGGTGTATATTCTGAGCTACACTGCCAGAGTAATATTGGTGTATATTCTACGCTTCAGTGATTGAGCTCTATTGGTGTATATTCAGGCCTTTGGTTTTGGGCTGTATGGTATCATGTATATTCCAAGCTGTAGTGGTGGGGCACTATTGGTGTATATTCTGAGCTGCATTGGTCAGGCACTATTGGTGCATATTCGGAGATGCACTGCCGGAGTAATATTTGTGTATATTCTAAGCTGCAGTGATTGAGCTCTATTGGTGTATATTCGGGCCTGTGGTTTTGGGCTGTATGGTTTCATGTATATTCTGAGCTGTAGTTGTGGGGCATTATTGATGTATATTCTGAACTGCACTGGATGGGCACTTTTGGTGTGTACTCTGAGCTGCGCTGGTGGGGCACTTTTGGTGTATTTTCTGAGCTGTGCTGGTGGGACAGTGTTGGTGCATATTCTGAGCTGCATTGGTGGGACACTATTGGTGTATTTTCTGAGTTACATTGGTGGGACAATATTGGTGTAAATTCTGAGCTGCACTGGTGGGGCACTATTGGTGTATATTCTGGCCTGCATTGTTCGGGTACTATTGTTGTATATTCTGAGCTGCATTGTTTGGGCACTATTGTATATTCTGAGCTGCACTGGTGGGACACTATTGGTGTAAATTCTGAGCTGCACTGGTGGGGCACTATTGGTGTATATTCTGGCCTGCATTGTTTGGGCACTATTGTTGTATATTCTGAGCTGCACTGGTGGGACACTGTTGGTGTATATTGTGGCTGAAGTGGTCAGACACTATTGGTGTATATTCTAATCTGCAGTGATTGAGCTCTATTGGTGTATATTCAGGCCTGTGGGTTTGGGCTGTATGGTTTCATGTATATTCTGAGCTGCACTGGTGGGACACTACTGGTGTATATTCTGAGCTGCACTGATGGGGCACTATTGGTGTATATTCTGGGATGCACTGCTGGAGCAATATTGGTGTATATCCTAAGCTGCTGTGATTGAGCTCTATTGGTGTATATTCTGGGCTGTGGTTTTGGGCTGTATGGTTTCATGTATATTCTGAGCTGCACTGGTGGGGCACTATTGGTGTATATTCTGAGCTGCGCTGGTGGGACACTATTGGTGCATATTCTGAGATGCACTGGTGGGACACTATTGGTGCATATTCTGAGCAGCAGTGGTTGGACACCATTGGTGTATATTCTGAGCTGCAGTGGTCGGAATTATTGGTGTATATTCTGAGCTGCGCTGTTGGGGCAGTATTGGTGTATATTATGAGCTGCACTGGTGGGGCACTATTGGTGTATATTCTGGCCTGCATTGTTCGGCCACTATTGTTGTATATTCTGAGCTGCACTGCTTGGACACTGTTGGTGTATTTTCTGGGCTGCAGTGGTCAGGCACTATTGGTGTATATTTTAAGCTGCAGTGATTGAGGTCTATTGGTGTATATTCGGGCCTGTAGTTTTGGGCTGTATGGTTTCATGTATATTCTGAGCTGTAGTGGTGGGCACTATTGGTGTATATTCTGAGCTGCGCTGGTGGGGCACTTTTGGTGTATATTCTGGGCAGCAGTGTTCAGGCACTATTGGTGTATATTCTGGGCTGCAGTGATTGAGCTCTATTGGTGTATATTCGGGCCTGCGGTTTTGGGCTGTATGGTTTCATGTATATTCTGAGCTCGACTGGTGGGGCACTATTGGTGTATATTCTGGGCTGCAGTGATTGAGCTCTATTGGTGTATATTCTGAGCTGCACTGGTGGGACACTATTGGTGTATATTCTGAGCTACATTGGTGGGACACTATTAGTGTATATTCTGAGCTGCACTAGTGGGACACTGTTGGTGTATATTCTGGGCAGCAGTGTTCAGGCACTATTGGTGTATATTCTGGGCTGCAGTGATTGAGCTCTATTGGTGTATATTCTGAGCTACACTGGTGGGACACTATTGGTGTATATTCTGAGCTACATTGGTGGGACACTATTGGTGTATATTCTGAGCTACACTGGTGGGGCACTTTTGGTGTATATTCTGAGCTGCACTGGTGGGACAGTATTGGTGCATATTCTGAGCTGCATTGGTGGGACACTATTGGTGTATATTCTGAGCTACATTGGTGGGACACTATTGGTATATATTCTGAGCTGCACTGGTGGGGCACTATTGGTGTATATTCTGGCCTGCATTTTTCGGGCACTATTGTATATTCTGAGCTGCACTGATGGGACACTATTGGTTTATATTTTGAGCTGCACTGGTGGGACACTGTTGGTGTATATTCTGAGCTGCAGTGGTGGGACACTGCTGATGTATATTCTGGGCTGCAGTGGTCAGGCACTATTGGTGTATATTTTAAGCTTCAGTGATTGAGCTCTATTGGTGTATATTCGGGCCTGCGGTTTTGAGCTGTATGGTTTCATGTATATTCTGAGCTGCACTGGTGGGGCACTATTTGTGTATATTCTGGGCTGCAGTGGTCAGGCACTATTGGTGTATATTTTAAGCTGCAGTGATTGAGCTCTATTTGTGTATATTCGGGCCTGTGGTTTTGGGCTGTATGGTTTCATGTATATTCTGAGCTGTAGTTGTGGGGCACCTTTGGTGTATATTCTGAGCTGCGCTGGTGGGACAGTATTGGTGCATATTCTGAGCTGCATTGGTGGGACACTATTGGTGTATATTCTGAGCTACATTGGTGGGACACTATTGGTGTATATTCTGAGCTGCACTGGTGGGACACTATTGGTGTATATTCTGAACTGCACTGGTGGGCCACTTTTGGTGTATTTTCTGAGCTGCACTGGTGGGACACTGTTGGTGTATATTCTGAGCTGCATTGTTTGGGCACTATTGTATATTCTGACCTGCACTGGTGAGGCACTATTGGTGTATATTCTGGGCTGCAGTGGTCAGGCACTATTGGTGTATATTCTGAGCTACACTGCCAGAGTAATATTGGTGTATATTCTACGCTTCAGTGATTGAGCTCTATTGGTGTATATTCAGGCCTTTGGTTTTGGGCTGTATGGTATCATGTATATTCCAAGCTGTAGTGGTGGGGCACTATTGGTGTATATTCTGAGCTGCATTGGTCAGGCACTATTGGTGCATATTCGGAGATGCACTGCCGGAGTAATATTTGTGTATATTCTAAGCTGCAGTGATTGAGCTCTATTGGTGTATATTCGGGCCTGTGGTTTTGGGCTGTATGGTTTCATGTATATTCTGAGCTGTAGTTGTGGGGCATTATTGATGTATATTCTGAACTGCACTGGATGGGCACTTTTGGTGTGTACTCTGAGCTGCGCTGGTGGGGCACTTTTGGTGTATTTTCTGAGCTGTGCTGGTGGGACAGTGTTGGTGCATATTCTGAGCTGCATTGGTGGGACACTATTGGTGTATTTTCTGAGTTACATTGGTGGGACAATATTGGTGTAAATTCTGAGCTGCACTGGTGGGGCACTATTGGTGTATATTCTGGCCTGCATTGTTCGGGTACTATTGTTGTATATTCTGAGCTGCACTGGTGGGACACTGTTGGTGTATATTCTGTGCTGCAGTGGTCAGGCACCTTTGGTGTATATTTTAAGCTGCAGTGATTGAGCTCTATTGGTGTATATTCAGGCCTGTGGTTTTGGGCTGTATCTTTTCATGTATATTCTGAGCGGTAGTGTTGGGGCACTATTGGTGTATATTCTGAGCTGCGCTGGTGGGCAGTATTGGTGTATATTCTGAGCTGCGCTGGTGGGCAGTATTGGTGTATATTATGAGCTGCACTGGTGGGACACTATTGGTGTATATTCTGAGCTGCACTGTTCGGGCACTATTGTATATTCTGAGCTGTACTGGTGGGACACTGTTGGTGTATATTCTGGGCTGCAGTGGTCAGGCACTATTGGTTTATATGCTAAACTGCAGTGATTGAGCTCTATTGGTGTATATTCGGGCCTGTTGTTTTGGGCTCTATGGTTTCATGTATATTTTGAGCTGCACTGGTGGGACACTGTTGGTGTATATTATGGGCTGCAGTGGTCAGGCACTATTGGTGTATATTTTAAGCTGCAGTGATTGAGCTCTATTGGTGTATATTCTGGTCTGTGGTTTTGGGCTATATGGTTTCATGTATATTCTGAGCTGTAGTGGTAGGGCACTATTGGTGCATATTCTGAGCTGCAGTGGTGAGACACTATTGGTGTATTTTCTGAGCTGTGCTGGTGGGCAGTATTGGTGTATATTATGAGCTGCACTGGTGGGACACTATTGGTGTATATTCTGAGCTGCATTGTTCGGGCACTATTGTATATTCTGAGCTGCACTGGTGTGACACTGTTGGTGTATATTCTGGGCTGCAGTGGTCATGAACTATTGGTGTATATGCTAAGCTGCAGTGATTGAGCTCTAGTGGTGTATATTCGGGCCTGTGGTTTTGGGCTTATGGACTCATGTATATTCCGAGCTGTAGTTGTGGGGCATTATTGATGTATATTTTGAACTGCACTGGTGGGGCACTTTTGGTGTATACTCTGAGCTGCGCTAATGGGCCAGTGTTGGTGTATATTCTGAGCTGCATTGGTGGGACACTATTGGTGTATATTCTGAGCTACATTGGCGGGACACTATTGGTGTAAATTCTGAGCTGCACTGGTGGGGCACTATTGGTGTATATTCTGGCCTGCATTGTTCGGGCAATATTGTTGTGTATTCTGAGCTGCACTGGTGGGGCACTATTGTTGTATATTCTGAGCTGCACTGGTGGGGCACTATTGGTGTATATTCTGGGCTGCAGTGGTCAGGCACTATTGGTGTATATTTTAAGCTGCAGTGATTGAGCTCTATTGGTGTATATTCGGGCCTGTGGTTTTGGGCTGTATGGTTTCATGTATATTCTGAGCTGTAGTTGTGGGGCATTATTGATGTATATTCTGAACTGCACTGGATGGGCACTTTTGGTGTGTACTCTGAGCTGCGCTGGTGGGGCACTTTTGGTGTATTTTCTGAGCTGTGCTGGTGGGACAGTGTTGGTGCATATTCTGAGCTGCATTGGTGGGACACTATTGGTGTATTTTCTGAGTTACATTGGTGGGACAATATTGGTGTAAATTCTGAGCTGCACTGGTGGGGCACTATTGGTGTATATTCTGGCCTGCATTGTTCGGGTACTATTGTTGTATATTCTGAGCTGCACTGGTGGGACACTGTTGGTGTATATTCTGTGCTGCAGTGGTCAGGGACCTTTGGTGTATATTTTAAGCTGCAGTGATTGAGCTCTATTGGTGTATATTCAGGCCTGTGGTTTTGGGCTGTATCTTTTCATGTATATTCTGAGCGGTAGTGTTGGGGCACTATTGGTGTATATTCTGAGCTGCGCTGGTGGGCAGTATTGGTGTATATTCTGAGCTGCGCTGGTGGGCAGTATTGGTGTATATTATGAGCTGCACTGGTGGGACACTATTGGTGTATATTCTGAGCTGCATTGTTCGGGCACTATTGTATATTCTGAGCTGTACTGGTGGGACACTGTTGGTGTATATTCTGGGCTGCAGTGGTCAGGCACTATTGGTTTATATGCTAAACTGCAGTGATTGAGCTCTATTGGTGTATATTCGGGCCTGTTGTTTTGGGCTCTATGGTTTCATGTATATTTTGAGCTGCACTGGTGGGACACTGTTGGTGTATATTATGGGCTGCAGTGGTCAGGCACTATTCGTGTATATTTTAAGCTGCAGTGATTGAGCTCTATTGGTGTATATTCCGGTCTGTGGTTTTGGGCTATATGGTTTCATGTATATTCTGAGCTGTAGTGGTAGGGCACTATTGGTGCATATTCTGAGCTGCAGTGGTGAGACACTATTGGTGTATTTTCTGAGCTGTGCTGGTGGGCAGTATTGGTGTATATTATGAGCTGCACTGGTGGGACACTATTGGTGTATATTCTGAGCTGCATTGTTCGGGCACTATTGTATATTCTGAGCTGCACTGGTGTGACACTGTTGGTGTATATTCTGGGCTGCAGTGGTCATGAACTATTGGTGTATATGCTAAGCTGCAGTGATTGAGCTCTAGTGGTGTATATTCGGGCCTGTGGTTTTGGGCTTATGGACTCATGTATATTCCGAGCTGTAGTTGTGGGGCATTATTGATGTATATTTTGAACTGCACTGGTGGGGCACTTTTGGTGTATACTCTGAGCTGCGCTGGTGGGGCACTTTTGGTGTATATTCTGAGCTGCGCTAATGGGCCAGTGTTGGTGTATATTCTGAGCTGCATTGGTGGGACACTATTGGTGTATATTCTGAGCTACATTGGCGGGACACTATTGGTGTAAATTCTGAGCTGCACTGGTGGGGCACTATTGGTGTATATTCTGGCCTGCATTGTTCGGGCAATATTGTTGTGTATTCTGAGCTGCACTGGTGGGGCACTATTGTTGTATATTCTGAGCTGCACTGGTGGGGCACTATTGGTGTATATTCTGGGCTGCAGTGGTCAGGCACTATTGGTGTATATTTTAAGCTGCAGTGATTGAGCTCTATTGGTGTATATTCGGGCCTGTGGTTTTGGGCTTTATGGTTACATGTATATTCTGAGCTGTAGTTGTGGGGCACTTTTGGTGTATATTCTGAGCTGCGCTGGTGGGACAGTATTGGTGCATATTCTGAGCTGCATTGGTGGGACACTATTGGTGTATATTCTGAGCTACATTGGTTGGACACTATTGGTGTATATTCTGAGCTGCACTCGTGGGACACTATTGGTGTATATTCTGAACTGCACTGGTGGGGCACTTTTGGTGTATATTCTGAGCTGCACTGGTGGGACACTATTGGTGTATATTCTGAGCTGCATTGTTTGAGCACTATTGTATATTCTGAGCTGCACTGGTGGGACACTATTGGTGTATATTCTGGGCTGCACTGGTGGAGCACTTTTGGTGTATATTCTGAGCTGCGCTGGTGGGGCACTTATGGTGTATATTCTGAGATGCACTGGTGGGACACTATTGGTGCATATTCTGAGCTGCAGTGGTGGGACACTATTGGTGTATATTCTGAGCTGCACTGGTGGGACACTGTTAGTGTATTTTCTGAGCTGCATTGTTCGGGCACTATTGTATATTCTGAGCAGCACGGGTGGGACACTGTTGGTGTATATTCTGGGCTGCAGTGGTCAGGCACTATTGATGTATATGCTAAGCTGCAGTGATTGAGCTCTATCGGTGTATATTCGGGCCTGTGGTTTTGGGCTGTGTGGTTTCATGTATATTCTGAGCTGTAGTTGTGGGGCATTATTGATGTATATTCTGAACTGCACTGGTGGGGCACTTTTGGTGTATACTGTGAGCTGCGCTGGTGGGGCACTTTTGGTGCATTTTCTGAGCTGTGCTGGTGGGACAGTTTTGGTGCATATTCTGAGCTGCATCGGTGGGACACTATTGGTGTATATTCTGAGTTACGCTGGTGGGCAGTATTGGTGTATATTATGAGCTGCACTGGTGGGACACTATTGGTGTATATTCTGAGCTGCATTGTTCGGGCACTATTGTATATTCTGAGCTGTACTGGTGGGACACTGTTGGTGTATATTCTGGGCTGCAGTGGTCAGGCACTATTGGTTTATATGCTAAACTGCAGTGATTGAGCTCTATTGGTGTATATTCGGGCCTGTTGTTTTGGGCTCTATGGTTTCATGTATATTTTGAGCTGCACTGGTGGGACACTGTTGGTGTATATTATGGGCTGCAGTGGTCAGGCACTATTGGTGTATATTTTAAGCTGCAGTGATTGAGCTCTATTGGTGTATATTCTGGTCTGTGGTTTTGGGCTATATGGTTTCATGTATATTCTGAGCTGTAGTGGTAGGGCACTATTGGTGCATATTCTGAGCTGCAGTGGTGAGACACTATTGGTGTATTTTCTGAGCTGTGCTGGTGGGCAGTATTGGTGTATATTATGAGCTGCACTGGTGGGACACTATTGGTGTATATTCTGAGCTGCATTGTTCGGGCACTATTGTATATTCTGAGCTGCACTGGTGTGACACTGTTGGTGTATATTCTGGGCTGCAGTGGTCATGAACTATTGGTGTATATGCTAAGCTGCAGTGATTGAGCTCTAGTGGTGTATATTCGGGCCTGTGGTTTTGGGCTTATGGACTCATGTATATTCCGAGCTGTAGTTGTGGGGCATTATTGATGTATATTTTGAACTGCACTGGTGGGGCACTTTTGGTGTATACTCTGAGCTGCGCTGGTGGGGCACTTTTGGTGTATATTCTGAGCTGCGCTAATGGGCCAGTGTTGGTGTATATTCTGAGCTGCATTGGTGGGACACTATTGGTGTATATTCTGAGCTACATTGGCGGGACACTATTGGTGTAAATTCTGAGCTGCACTGGTGGGGCACTATTGGTGTATATTCTGGCCTGCATTGTTCGGGCAATATTGTTGTGTATTCTGAGCTGCACTGGTGGGGCACTATTGTTGTATATTCTGAGCTGCACTGGTGGGGCACTATTGGTGTATATTCTGGGCTGCAGTGGTCAGGCACTATTGGTGTATATTTTAAGCTGCAGTGATTGAGCTCTATTGGTGTATATTCGGGCCTGTGGTTTTGGGCTGTATGGTTTCATGTATATTCTGAGCTGTAGTTGTGGGGCATTATTGATGTATATTCTGAACTGCACTGGATGGGCACTTTTGGTGTGTACTCTGAGCTGCGCTGGTGGGGCACTTTTGGTGTATTTTCTGAGCTGTGCTGGTGGGACAGTGTTGGTGCATATTCTGAGCTGCATTGGTGGGACACTATTGGTGTATTTTCTGAGTTACATTGGTGGGACAATATTGGTGTAAATTCTGAGCTGCACTGGTGGGGCACTATTGGTGTATATTCTGGCCTGCATTGTTCGGGTACTATTGTTGTATATTCTGAGCTGCACTGGTGGGACACTGTTGGTGTATATTCTGTGCTGCAGTGGTCAGGGACCTTTGGTGTATATTTTAAGCTGCAGTGATTGAGCTCTATTGGTGTATATTCAGGCCTGTGGTTTTGGGCTGTATCTTTTCATGTATATTCTGAGCGGTAGTGTTGGGGCACTATTGGTGTATATTCTGAGCTGCGCTGGTGGGCAGTATTGGTGTATATTCTGAGCTGCGCTGGTGGGCAGTATTGGTGTATATTATGAGCTGCACTGGTGGGACACTATTGGTGTATATTCTGAGCTGCATTGTTCGGGCACTATTGTATATTCTGAGCTGTACTGGTGGGACACTGTTGGTGTATATTCTGGGCTGCAGTGGTCAGGCACTATTGGTTTATATGCTAAACTGCAGTGATTGAGCTCTATTGGTGTATATTCGGGCCTGTTGTTTTGGGCTCTATGGTTTCATGTATATTTTGAGCTGCACTGGTGGGACACTGTTGGTGTATATTATGGGCTGCAGTGGTCAGGCACTATTCGTGTATATTTTAAGCTGCAGTGATTGAGCTCTATTGGTGTATATTCCGGTCTGTGGTTTTGGGCTATATGGTTTCATGTATATTCTGAGCTGTAGTGGTAGGGCACTATTGGTGCATATTCTGAGCTGCAGTGGTGAGACACTATTGGTGTATTTTCTGAGCTGTGCTGGTGGGCAGTATTGGTGTATATTATGAGCTGCACTGGTGGGACACTATTGGTGTATATTCTGAGCTGCATTGTTCGGGCACTATTGTATATTCTGAGCTGCACTGGTGTGACACTGTTGGTGTATATTCTGGGCTGCAGTGGTCATGAACTATTGGTGTATATGCTAAGCTGCAGTGATTGAGCTCTAGTGGTGTATATTCGGGCCTGTGGTTTTGGGCTTATGGACTCATGTATATTCCGAGCTGTAGTTGTGGGGCATTATTGATGTATATTTTGAACTGCACTGGTGGGGCACTTTTGGTGTATACTCTGAGCTGCGCTGGTGGGGCACTTTTGGTGTATATTCTGAGCTGCGCTAATGGGCCAGTGTTGGTGTATATTCTGAGCTGCATTGGTGGGACACTATTGGTGTATATTCTGAGCTACATTGGCGGGACACTATTGGTGTAAATTCTGAGCTGCACTGGTGGGGCACTATTGGTGTATATTCTGGCCTGCATTGTTCGGGCAATATTGTTGTGTATTCTGAGCTGCACTGGTGGGGCACTATTGTTGTATATTCTGAGCTGCACTGGTGGGGCACTATTGGTGTATATTCTGGGCTGCAGTGGTCAGGCACTATTGGTGTATATTTTAAGCTGCAGTGATTGAGCTCTATTGGTGTATATTCGGGCCTGTGGTTTTGGGCTTTATGGTTACATGTATATTCTGAGCTGTAGTTGTGGGGCACTTTTGGTGTATATTCTGAGCTGCGCTGGTGGGACAGTATTGGTGCATATTCTGAGCTGCATTGGTGGGACACTATTGGTGTATATTCTGAGCTACATTGGTTGGACACTATTGGTGTATATTCTGAGCTGCACTCGTGGGACACTATTGGTGTATATTCTGAACTGCACTGGTGGGGCACTTTTGGTGTATATTCTGAGCTGCACTGGTGGGACACTATTGGTGTATATTCTGAGCTGCATTGTTTGAGCACTATTGTATATTCTGAGCTGCACTGGTGGGACACTATTGGTGTATATTCTGGGCTGCACTGGTGGAGCACTTTTGGTGTATATTCTGAGCTGCGCTGGTGGGGCACTTATGGTGTATATTCTGAGATGCACTGGTGGGACACTATTGGTGCATATTCTGAGCTGCAGTGGTGGGACACTATTGGTGTATATTCTGAGCTGCACTGGTGGGACACTGTTAGTGTATTTTCTGAGCTGCATTGTTCGGGCACTATTGTATATTCTGAGCAGCACGGGTGGGACACTGTTGGTGTATATTCTGGGCTGCAGTGGTCAGGCACTATTGATGTATATGCTAAGCTGCAGTGATTGAGCTCTATCGGTGTATATTCGGGCCTGTGGTTTTGGGCTGTGTGGTTTCATGTATATTCTGAGCTGTAGTTGTGGGGCATTATTGATGTATATTCTGAACTGCACTGGTGGGGCACTTTTGGTGTATACTGTGAGCTGCGCTGGTGGGGCACTTTTGGTGCATTTTCTGAGCTGTGCTGGTGGGACAGTTTTGGTGCATATTCTGAGCTGCATCGGTGGGACACTATTGGTGTATATTCTGAGTTACATTGGTGGGACACTATTGGTGTAAATTATGAGCTGCACTGGTGGGGCACTATTGGTGTATATTCTGGCCTGCATTGTTTGGGCACTATTGTTGTATATTCTGAGCTGCACTGGTGGGACACTGTTGGTGTATATTCTGGGCTGCAGTGGTCAGGCACCTTTGGTGTATATTTTAAGCTGCAGTGATTGAGCTCTATTGGTGTATATTCGGGCCTGTGGTTTTGGGCTGTATGGTTTCATGTATATTCTGAGCTGTATTGGTGGGGTACTATTGGTGTATATTCTGAGCTGCACTGGTGGGACACAATTGGTGTATATTCTGAACTGCACTGGTGGGGCACTTTTGGTGTATATTCTGAGCTGCGCTGGTGGGGCACTATTGGTGTATATTCTGAGCTGCACTGGTGGGACACAATTGGTGTATATTCTGAGCTGCACTGGTGGGACACTGTTGGTGTATATTGTGGTCTGAAGTGGTCTGACACGATTGGTGTATATTGTAATCTGCAGTGATTGAGCTCTATTGGTGTATATTCAGGCCTGTGGTTTTGGGCTCTATGGTTTCATGTATATTCTGAGCTGCACTGGTGGGACACTACTGGTGTATATTCTGAGCTGCACTGATGGGGCACTATTGGTGTATATTCTGGGCTGCACTGCTGGAGCAATATTGGTGTATATTCTAAGCTGCTGTGATTGAGCTCTATTGGTGTATATTCTGAGATGCACTGGTGGGACACTATTGGTGCATATTCTGAGCTGCAGTGGTGGGACACTATTGGTGTATATTCTGAGCTGCACTGGTGGGACACTATTAGTGTATATTCTGAGCTGCATTGTTCGGGCACTATTGTATATTCTGAGCTGCACTGGTGGGACACTTTTGGTGTATATTCTGGGCTGCAGTGGTCAGGCACTATTGATGTATATGCTAAGCTGCAGTGATTGAGCTCTATTGGTGTATATTAGGGCCTGTGGTTTTGGGCTGTGTGGTTTCATGTATATACTGCGCTGTAGTTGTGGGGCATTATTGATGTATATTCTGAACTGCACTGGTGGGGCACTTTTGGTGTATACTCCGAGCTGCGCTGGTGGGGCACTTTTGGTGCATTTTCTGAGCTGCGCTGGTGGGACAGTGTTGGTGCATATTCTGAGCTGCATCGGTGGGACACTATTGGTGTATATTCTGAGCTACATTGGCGGGACACTATTGGTGTAAATTCTGAGCTGCACTGGTGGGGCACTATTGGTGTATATTCTGGCCTGCATTGTTTGGGCACTATTGTTGTATATTCTGAGCTGCACTGGTGGGACACTGTTGGTGTATATTCTGGGCTGCAGTGGTCAGGCACCTTTGGTGTATATTTTAAGCTGCAGTGATTAAGCTCTATTGGTGTATATTCGGGCCTGTGATTTTGGGCTGCATGGTTTCTTGTATATTCTGAGCTGTATTGGTGGGGCACTATTGGTGTATATTCAGAGCTGCACTGGTGGGACACAATTGGTGTATATTCTGAACTGCACTGGTGGGGCACTTTTGGTGTATATTCTGAGCTGCGCTGGTGGGGCACTATTGGTGTATATTCTGAACTGCACTGGTGGGACACAATTGGTGTATATTCTGAGCTGCATTGTTTGGGCACTATTGTATATTCTGAGCTGCACTGGTGGGACACTATTGGTGTATATTCTGGGCTGCACTGGTGGAGCACATTTGGTGTATATTCTGAGCTGTGCTGGTGGGGCACTTATGGTGTATATTCTGAGATGCACTGGTGGGACACTATTGGTGTATATTCTGAACTGCACTGGTGGGGCACTTTTGGTGTATATTCTGAGCTGCACTGGTGGGACACTATTGGTGTATAGTCTGAGCTGCATTGTTTGGGCACTATTGTATATTCTGAGCTGCACTGGTGGGACACTATTGGTGTAAATTCTGAGCTGCACTGGTGGGGCACTATTGGTGTATATTCTGGCCTGCATTGTTTGGGCACTATTGTTGTATATTCTGAGCTGCACTGGTGGGACACTGTTGGTGTATATTGTGGCTGAAGTGGTCAGACACTATTGGTGTATATTCTAATCTGCAGTGATTGAGCTCTATTGGTGTATATTCAGGCCTGTGGTTTTGGGCTGTATGGTTTCATGTATATTCTGAGCTGCACTGGTGGGACACTACTGGTGTATATTCTGAGCTGCACTGACGGGGCACTATTGGTGTATATTCTGGGATGCACTGCTGGAGCAGTATTGGTGTATATCCTAAACTGCTGTGATTGAGCTCTATTGGTGTATATTCTGGGCTGTGGTTTTGGGCTGTATGGTTTCATGTATATTCTGAGCTGCACTGGTGGGGCACTATTGGTGTATATTCTGAGCTGCGCTGGTGGGACACTATTGGTGCATATTCTGAGATGCACTGGTGGGACACTATTGGTGCATATTCTGAGCAGCAGTGGTTGGACACCATTGGTGTATATTCTGAGCTGCAGTGGTCGGAATTATTGGTGTATATTCTGAGCTGCGCTGTTGGGGCAGTATTGATGTATATTATGAGCTGCACTGGTGGGGCACTATTGGTGTATATTCTGGCCTGCATTGTTCGGCCACTATTGTTGTATATTCTGAGCTGCACTGCTTGGACACTGTTGGTGTATTTTCTGGGCTGCAGTGGTCAGGCACTATTGGTGTATATTTTAAGCTGCAGTGATTGAGGTCTATTGGTGTATATTCGGGCCTGTAGTTTTGGGCTGTATGGTTTCATGTATATTCTGAGCTGTAGTGGTGGGCACTATTGGTGTATATTCTGAGCTGCGCTGGTGGGGCACTTTTGGTGTATATTCTGGGCAGCAGTGTTCAGGCACTATTGGTGTATATTCTGGGCTGCAGTGATTGAGCTCTATTGGTGTATATTCGGGCCTGCGGTTTTGGGCTGTATGGTTTCATGTATATTCTGAGCTCGACTGGTGGGGCACTATTGGTGTATATTCTGGGCTGCAGTGATTGAGCTCTATTGGTGTATATTCTGAGCTGCACTGGTGGGACACTATTGGTGTATATTCTGAGCTACATTGGTGGGACACTATTAGTGTATATTCTGAGCTGCACTAGTGGGACACTGTTGGTGTATATTCTGGGCAGCAGTGTTCAGGCACTATTGGTGTATATTCTGGGCTGCAGTGATTGAGCTCTATTGGTGTATATTCTGAGCTGCACTGGTGGGACACTATTGGTGTATATTCTGAGCTACATTGGTGGGACACTATTGGTGTATATTCTGAGCTACACTGGTGGGGCACTTTTGGTGTATATTCTGAGCTGCACTGGTGGGACAGAATTGGTGCATATTCTGAGCTGCATTGGTGGGACACTATTGGTGTATATTCTGAGCTACATTGGTGGGACACTATTGGTATATATTCTGAGCTGCACTGGTGGGGCACTATTGGTGTATATTCTGGCCTGCATTTTTCGGGCACTATTGTATATTCTGAGCTGCACTGATGGGACACTATTGGTTTATATTTTGAGCTGCACTGGTGGGACACTGTTGGTGTATATTCTGAGCTGCAGTGGTGGGACACTGCTGATGTATATTCTGGGCTGCAGTGGTCAGGCACTATTGGTGTATATTTTAAGCTTCAGTGATTGAGCTCTATTGGTGTATATTCGGGCCTGCGGTTTTGAGCTGTATGGTTTCATGTATATTCTGAGCTGCACTGGTGGGGCACTATTTGTGTATATTCTGGGCTGCAGTGGTCAGGCACTATTGGTGTATATTTTAAGCTGCAGTGATTGAGCTCTATTTGTGTATATTCGGGCCTGTGGTTTTGGGCTGTATGGTTTCATGTATATTCTGAGCTGTAGTTGTGGGGCACCTTTGGTGTATATTCTGAGCTGCGCTGGTGGGACAGTATTGGTGCATATTCTGAGCTGCATTGGTGGGACACTATTGGTGTATATTCTGAGCTACATTGGTGGGACACTATTGGTGTATATTCTGAGCTGCACTGGTGGGACACTATTGGTGTATATTCTGAACTGCACTGGTGGGCCACTTTTGGTGTATTTTCTGAGCTGCACTGGTGGGACACTGTTGGTGTATATTCTGAGCTGCATTGTTTGGGCACTATTGTATATTCTGACCTGCACTGGTGAGGCACTATTGGTGTATATTCTGGGCTGCAGTGGTCAGGCACTATTGGTGTATATTCTGAGCTACACTGCCAGAGTAATATTGGTGTATATTCTACGCTTCAGTGATTGAGCTCTATTGGTGTATATTCAGGCCTTTGGTTTTGGGCTGTATGGTATCATGTATATTCCAAGCTGTAGTGGTGGGGCACTATTGGTGTATATTCTGAGCTGCATTGGTCAGGCACTATTGGTGCATATTCGGAGCTGCACTGCCGGAGTAATATTTGTGTATATTCTAAGCTGCAGTGATTGAGCTCTATTGGTGTATATTCAGGACTGTGGTTTTGGGCTGTATGGTTTCATGTATATTCTGAGCTGTAGTTGTGGGGCACTATTGGTGTATATTCTGAGCTGCACTGCCGGAGTAATATTTGTGTATATTCTAAGCTGCAGTGATTGAGCTCTATTGGTGTATATTCAGGCCTGTGGTTTTGGGCTGTATGGTTTCATGTATATTCTGAGCTGTAGTTGTGGGGCACTATTGGTGTATATTCTGAGCTGCACTGCCGGAGTAATATTGGTGTATATTCTAAGCTGCAGTGATTGAGCTCTATTGGTGTATATTCGGGCCTGTGGTTTCGGGCTGTATGGTATCATGTATATTCCAATCTGTAGTGGTGGGGCACTATTGGTGTATATTCTGAGCTGCACTAGGTGGGCATTATAGGTGTATATTCTGGACTGCAGTGGTCAGACACTATTGGTGTATATTCTGTGCTGCACTGGTGGGGCACTTTTGGTGTATATTCTGAGCTGCGCTGGTGGGGCACTTTTGGTGTATATTCTGAGCTGCACTGGTGGGGCAGTATTGGTGCATATTCTGAGCTGCATTGGCTGGACACTATTGGTGTATATTCTGAGCTACAATGGTGGGACACTATTGGTGTATATTCTGAGCTGCACTGGTGTGGCACTTTTGGTGTATATTCTGAGCTGCACTGGTGGGACAGTATTGGTGCATATTCTGAGCTGCATTGGTGGGACACTATTGGTGTATATTCTGAGCTACATTGGTGGGACACTATTGGTGTATATTCTAAGCTGCACTGGTGGGGCACTATTGGTGTATATTCTGGCTTGCATTTTTCGGGCACTATTGTTGTATATTCTGAGCTGCACTGGTGGGACACTGTTGGTGTGTATTCTGGGCTGCAGTTGTCAGGCACTATTGGTGTATATTTTGAGCTTCAGTGATTGAGCTCTATTGGTGTATATTCTGGGCTGTGGTTTTGGGCTGTATGGTTTCATGTATATTCTGAGCTGCACTGGTGGGGCACTATTGGTGTATATTCTGAGCTGCGCTGGTGGGACACTATTGGTGCATATTCTGAGATGCACTGGTGGGACACTATTGGTGCATATTCTGAGCAGCAGTGGTTGGACACCATTGGTGTATATTCTGAGCTGCAGTGGTCGGAATTATTGGTGTATATTCTGAGCTGCGCTGTTGGGGCAGTATTGATGTATATTATGAGCTGCACTGGTGGGGCACTATTGGTGTATATTCTGGCCTGCATTGTTCGGCCACTATTGTTGTATATTCTGAGCTGCACTGCTTGGACACTGTTGGTGTATTTTCTGGGCTGCAGTGGTCAGGCACTATTGGTGTATATTTTAAGCTGCAGTGATTGAGGTCTATTGGTGTATATTCGGGCCTGTAGTTTTGGGCTGTATGGTTTCATGTATATTCTGAGCTGTAGTGGTGGGCACTATTGGTGTATATTCTGAGCTGCGCTGGTGGGGCACTTTTGGTGTATATTCTGGGCAGCAGTGTTCAGGCACTATTGGTGTATATTCTGGGCTGCAGTGATTGAGCTCTATTGGTGTATATTCGGGCCTGCGGTTTTGGGCTGTATGGTTTCATGTATATTCTGAGCTCGACTGGTGGGGCACTATTGGTGTATATTCTGGGCTGCAGTGATTGAGCTCTATTGGTGTATATTCTGAGCTGCACTGGTGGGACACTATTGGTGTATATTCTGAGCTACATTGGTGGGACACTATTAGTGTATATTCTGAGCTGCACTAGTGGGACACTGTTGGTGTATATTCTGGGCAGCAGTGTTCAGGCACTATTGGTGTATATTCTGGGCTGCAGTGATTGAGCTCTATTGGTGTATATTCTGAGCTGCACTGGTGGGACACTATTGGTGTATATTCTGAGCTACATTGGTGGGACACTATTGGTGTATATTCTGAGCTACACTGGTCTGGCACTTTTGGTGTATATTCTGAGCTGCACTGGTGGGACAGTATTGGTGCATATTCTGAGCTGCATTGGTGGGACACTATTGGTGTATATTCTGAGCTACATTGGTGGGACACTATTGGTATATATTCTGAGCTGCACTGGTGGGGCACTATTGGTGTATATTCTGGCCTGCATTTTTCGGGCACTATTGTATATTCTGAGCTGCACTGATGGGACACTATTGGTTTATATTTTGAGCTGCACTGGTGGGACACTGTTGGTGTATATTCTGAGCTGCAGTGGTGGGACACTGCTGATGTATATTCTGGGCTGCAGTGGTCAGGCACTATTGGTGTATATTTTAAGCTTCAGTGATTGAGCTCTATTGGTGTATATTCGGGCCTGCGGTTTTGAGCTGTATGGTTTCATGTATATTCTGAGCTGCACTGGTGGGGCACTATTTGTGTATATTCTGGGCTGCAGTGGTCAGGCACTATTGGTGTATATTTTAAGCTGCAGTGATTGAGCTCTATTTGTGTATATTCGGGCCTGTGGTTTTGGGCAGTATGGTTTCATGTATATTCTGAGCTGTAGTTGTGGGGCACCTTTGGTGTATATTCTGAGCTGCGCTGGTGGGACAGTATTGGTGCATATTCTGAGCTGCATTGGTGGGACACTATTGGTGTATATTCTGAGCTACATTGGTGGGACACTATTGGTGTATATTCTGAGCTGCACTGGTGGGACACTATTGGTGTATATTCTGAACTGCACTGGTGGGCCACTTTTGGTGTATTTTCTGAGCTGCACTGGTGGGACACTGTTGGTGTATATTCTGAGCTGCATTGTTTGGGCACTATTGTATATTCTGACCTGCACTGGTGAGGCACTATTGGTGTATATTCTGGGCTGCAGTGGTCAGGCACTATTGGTGTATATTCTGAGCTACACTGCCAGAGTAATATTGGTGTATATTCCACGCTTCAGTGATTGAGCTCTATTGGTGTATATTCAGGCCTTTGGTTTTGGGCTGTATGGTATCATGTATATTCCAAGCTGTAGTGGTGGGGCACTATTGGTGTATATTCTGAGCTGCATTGGTCAGGCACTATTGGTGCATATTCGGAGCTGCACTGCCGGAGTAATATTTGTGTATATTCTAAGCTGCAGTGATTGAGCTCTATTGGTGTATATTCAGGACTGTGGTTTTGGGCTGTATGGTTTCATGTATATTCTGAGCTGTAGTTGTGGGGCACTATTGGTGTATATTCTGAGCTGCACTGCCGGAGTAATATTTGTGTATATTCTAAGCTGCAGTGATTGAGCTCTATTGGTGTATATTCAGGCCTGTGGTTTTGGGCTGTATGGTTTCATGTATATTCTGAGCTGTAGTTGTGGGGCACTATTGGTGTATATTCTGAGCTGCACTGCCGGAGTAATATTGGTGTATATTCTAAGCTGCAGTGATTGAGCTCTATTGGTGTATATTCGGGCCTGTGGTTTCGGGCTGTATGGTATCATGTATATTCCAATCTGTAGTGGTGGGGCACTATTGGTGTATATTCTGAGCTGCACTAGGTGGGCATTATAGGTGTATATTCTGGACTGCAGTGGTCAGACACTATTGGTGTATATTCTGTGCTGCACTGGTGGGGCACTTTTGGTGTATATTCTGAGCTGCGCTGGTGGGGCACTTTTGGTGTATATTCTGAGCTGCACTGGTGGGGCAGTAATGGTGCATATTCTGAGCTGCATTGGCTGGACACTATTGGTGTATATTCTGAGCTACAATGGTGGGACACTATTGGTGTATATTCTGAGCTGCACTGGTGTGGCACTTTTGGTGTATATTCTGAGCTGCACTGGTGGGACAGTATTGGTGCATATTCTGAGCTGCATTGGTGGGACACTATTGGTGTATATTCTGAGCTACATTGGTGGGACACTATTGGTGTATATTCTGAGCTGCAGTGGTGGGGCACTATTGCTGTATATTCTGAGATGCACTGGTGGGGCACTATTGGTGTATATTCTGAGCTGCAGTGGTGGGGCACTATTGGTGTATATTCTGGCCTGCATTCTTCAGGCACTATTGTTGTATATTCTGAGCTGCACTGGTGGGACACTGTTGGTGTGTATTCTGGGCTGCAGTTGTCAGGCACTATTGGTGTATATTTTGAGCTTCAGTGATTGAGCTCTATTGGTGTATATTCCGGCCTGGTTTTGGGCTGTATGGTTTCATGTATATTCTGAGCTGCAGTGGTGGGGCACTATTGCTGTATATTCTGAGATGCACTGGTGGGGCACTATTGGTGTATATTCTGAGCTGCAGTGGTGGGGCACTATTGGTGTATATTCTGGCCTGCATTCTTCAGGCACTATTGTTGTATATTCTGAGCTGCACTGGTGGGACACTGTTGGTGTATATTCTGGGCTGCAGTGATCAGGCACTATTGGTGTATATTCTGGGCTGCATTGTTCGGGAACTATTGTTGTATTATATTCTGAGCTGCACTGGTGGGACACTAATGGTGTATATTCTGAGCTGCAGTGGTCGGACACTATTGGTGTATATTCTAAGCTGTGGTGATTGAGCTCTATTGGTGTATATTCCGGCCTGTGGTTTTGGGTTGTATGGATTCATGTATATTCTAAGCTGCATTGGTGGGACACTTTTGGTGTATATTCTGAGCTGCACTGTTGGGACACTATTGGTGTATATTGTGAGCTGCACTGGTGAGGCACTATTGGTGTATATTCTGAGCTGCAGTGGTCGGACACTATTGGTGTATATTCTAAGCTGTGGTGATTGAGCTCTATTGGTGTATATTCCGGCCTGTGGTTTTGGGTTGTATGGTTTCATGTATATTCTGAGCTGCACTGTGGAACTGTATGAATCGTGCACTTTTGTAGCTAGAGTAGAGTGCCCTATTGGCGATCTTTGCTAGAGTGCTGCCCCTGCAAAGCCCAGGAAGTGTGAGCCAGCCACGGTGGGAAGGCGGCCGGACTGGCGGTTTCTCTAAGCTCAAGCGGCGAGGCTGTTCATCCAGGTGACTGACCTCCTTACAGGGGTGTAAAGATGCTTATTCTTGGCACCCCGGGAGAGACGGGGATGTACACATTCTTCTTATTCATACATCTTTGACATTATTGTTTCATGTGAAAGATGTATGAATTGGCCCCTGGACCGACCGCATAGTTAGGATCTGTGGAGATTCTTAGGGGTTCTCCTCTGGCTCCAACCTTCTCTCTGCACATTATTTCTGCAAGTAAGGCGCCATCTTGCTTGCTCGATCTTCTGATTGGAGGTGAGGTGGCTCTACCCCTTCTACACTATTGGCTGAGGGAGGAAGCCCCTAATCTGGTGCACGTTGAGTTTCCATGGGATGGACTCAACCTCTTCCAGAAGCAACAATGGCTCCAATCCCTCAATGGTCATTTATGGCAGAATTGGCAACGCCGCGCGACTCACCAACCAACGTCGGATTCTGTTCCACGGGATTTGGAATTCCACCAGGCCCAGCTTGGCGCTGCCGTCTTTCTGTGGAGACATCTGGTTAAGGAGAACGTTCCAAAATATCCAACGTCTGGGGGTCAGGGACCACACTTGTATGAACCACTTAAAGTACCCACTTCTAGGCGCTGGCAGCACTCATGACATCAGCGAGCAGAGAACATCCAGAAGCTCGCATCAGCAATACAACTTGACCCGCTGCAGATCCCTCTTCCCTAATATGTACCAACTCCTGGCTCCCAAAGGGGTTGCCTACCCATCCTGCCCCAGGGTTTAGCAGAGAACATCCAGGAGCTCCCATCAGCAATACAACTTGACCCACTGCAGACCCCTCTTCCCTAACATGTACCACCTCCTGGCTCCCAAAGGGGTTGCCCACCCACCCTGCCCCAGAGTTTGGTACCAGCAGTGGCCGCACCTGTACTTCACTGCGAATAATGTACATTATGTGCAGTGACCCCAATTCATGTCCCCCACCACCCTCTCCGCCAGCCGCCGCCTGTCATTGCCCAATACTGCTGCTCACCCACTGTAAAGCTCCCAGCCGTGGGAATGCTCCTATTCGGCGCTATAAGTACACAGATGTCAAGTGCTTCAGTAAGAGGCAATAACCCCAACTCAAATGCACTGAAATAATACAAGCCTTGGATTACATACACACAGCAGCCAAACAGGCAAGTGTCCCCCAGTTAGGCCGCATATAGAGTTCCAGCGCCCAGTCACGTCACAGCTTTATCAATGGCATAGAGAGAGCGCTCCATTGGCAGACAAATCTGAGGGGTCCTATTATTCCCAATAAGAAGACTTAAAAGCATCTCGTGACTGATGCTAGTGTCCCACTTCCCCAAAGCAGTACCGACCTCGGAAGAACACAAATCAGAGCCAGCCCTGCTGGGACTCGAACCCGCGACCACAAGTTCCTTTCTTATTGGCCACGTGGTAAACAGCGGGGGTTAACGCTGCTTTTAATGCAAATTTAAGAGTTTCAGATTGAAAGTCGGAAAAAAAGCCGGTTCTGCGCAGGAACCGTCCTCGACACAGACCCGTCTATAATGCTCGTGCAGTCTCACATGGCCCCAAAATGGGTGACAGCTGGAGGGGCTGCATGACTCTAGAGACCCTTCCCATCACAGCACACTTCCCGCATGCAGTAACACTGTTCTCCCATGCTGCACATGCGCAGTGCACACCCAACGCTCCCAGCAACTGCAAACAACATGTGGGACACAGCCGCCTATTGTGCAGGAGCGTTCACTTACAGTCCAGCTCCATGTACTGAGCGCCAAAAAAGGGCGTACCGGTTCGGTACACCCCTTTTGGGGCGTATTTCTTATGTAATGCTGCCATCTAGTGTCACATGGCTGCAGTGCTCGAAGTAATTCCAATGCTGATTGTGCGCATTTGCCTACTGTACATTTCATCAGGGGCGTTGCTAGGGGGGGGGGGGGCTAAGGGGGCTATAGCCCCTGATCTTTTGGTTGTAGCCCCTGATCGAATCTTAGGAGCTACAGCCAAAAGACTAGCTAGCCCCCAGTCCCAACAGTTCCAACATCAGCCTAGCCCCGGGTCTTTTCCAGACCTAGCAACTCCCCTGCATTTCTTGGTAACTGCTGCCTGCACGTCCATTAACATAAACAGCTAAAAGTCCCCGGTTCAAGAGTGCTATCCCGCTCCTGTACTTTAGTCACTCTGCTGTTAATCACCCAATGATTAGATTACTATTAAAAGTCGCCCCGGGACTGACCCCCAACCGTAGAGCAGGGTGTCCATCCAAGAGACGCATAAGAGGCACCCTACAGGCAGTCCACACTCTGGGTATCTGGGCATGATACTAAAGTCGCTGTCAGGTGGGGTGAAGGTCTCCTGAGGCCCCTTCTCCGCGCCCCTACTATCCTGTGTCTTGCTCTCTCTTCTGGGATTCCATTTGAGCAGGACATGCCTGGCTCTAGGGCAGAGGTCTTCAAACTATGGGGCGCGCCCTCCAGGGGGACGAAGCTACCTTCCCGGGTGGGAAGGGGGAGAGGAAGGGGTTGGAGTCAGGGAGCGTGAGTCCCTTGCCTAAAATAAAAAAATAAAATATATATATATATATATATATATATATATATTTCTTTTTTTAAATAGAGGAAGTGGGCAAGGGCGGATCACAGGGTCGGACTGGAGCATAAAACTGTCTCAGGCACCATTGAAAAAGTGGCCCACAGTTGCAAGTGGCAATTCATTCCTTTAGTCACAGACTGTTTGAATAGTACCCAAGGGGGTGTTTTTTGTTAAAATATAAGCAAATTGAGTTATTTAAGGAATATTTATTCAGCAACAACGGTCAAAACTACTAGCTGCATAGCGAAGTAACTCAACAAACTAGCCCATTTAGACCAAAAAAACTGGCCCACACTAGAATTTTGCATTTTTGGCTCAGGCATTGCCCTATTGCCCTATAGCCAGTCTGAGCCTGGCTGCTCATCCATAATAGGCAAGGGGGAGTCGACTCAGTGGCCCCTTCACCCATTATGAAGGAGGCAAAGAGCCAGCCCAGTGAAACACTGAGCGCTCCCTCAGCTACTTTTTCCAGCTGCAGGAGTGTTGCGCAGACAGGACGCATACACTATAATCCGGGGGAAGATGACTACGCTTTCTTGTAATCTGTGTGCCCTGGGTGACAGAGGGGAAGGTTTGGGCAAAAGTGTCCAGGACGGTCGTGGTTGCTGCGCCCTCCCTTGGGTGCCTGCCTTGCATGTGGTTACTCTGCCCCATGCCCCCGCCCCTCTAACATCACTTCCTTTCTCCCCGCTATTCCCAAACTAGAACGTCAAAGAGACACCCCCCCCACAAATTAAACAGTTACCCAAGGTGGGTGATAACAACATAACTCAGTTCACTAGGCCACTTCCTCAATCAGGCGACGAGGCCTGGTTCTGGCTCTCTGGGGTCGGGAGCTGACTAGGTCAGCACGTTCACTTGCCTCATGCCCCCCCATCAATGTCAACATTGTCAGACCTCTCTGAGTCTTCGTGATTTCCTTGGTAAGAGTCATCGGACACATAGTTGAGAGGTATCTCTACTATTCCACTGGGACGCCGGGACCCTGACGTGGGGATTTTCTTGAAGTGTGATGAGCTGCGGTTGGTCATGCCCCGGTCTCCTTGGGCCATGATCATGGAGCCCTTTCTTTCAGTGATGAAGAGTGGCTCCTCTTGGAATGCAGCCGTGTGTTTGTGAGTCTGAGGTTGCTTTACGACTCCCACATCCCCAAGTGCAATGTGAGGAGTCTCGAGCCTGCCGACGTCCGTCGGCATTTGATTTCATGCGCTCCCTCGCCGCCTGGTCCCTTTCTCTCAATTCTGTGTCCATTGGTGATCGACTCTTGGGTTGGCTGGCCTGGGGCAGCCGAACATCATTTCTGCTGGGGCTTTCCCCGTAGTACTATGTCCTGTACTGCAATCATTTTGTAACATCTGATGGAGCACTTGCTCACAGGGCTGTCCAGTGAGCTCCGCCACATGTAGGGCCCTCTTCAGATTGGCCATGAACCTTTCGTTCATGCCGTTGGCCTGAGGCGACAACGGAGTGACCTTGGTGGGGATGGAACCCCATGTATTCACTAAATTTGGTGAAGCTGTGCCCATAAGAATGGCGGCCTATTGTCTGTCTTTACCTGACAAGGGACGCCATAAGCCGTGAAGATTCGGTCTAGCACAGGGATCACATGGCGAGTTGCCTTTGATGATACTATCTGAGCTTCCGGATACCTCGAGTGCTCTCCATGACAGCTAGCACATATCCCCCCCTCAATAGGCCCTAAGAAGTCCGCCGCTACTGCCTCCCACACCCCTCCAGGCCGTTCCGACATTCAGCGGCTCGGGATGATGATTCAGGGGGAGAAGACAATAGGTGGGGCATTGCCTCAGGAGCTCCTCAACCATGGCGTCCAGCTGCGAAAACCAGACCTTCTAACGCAGCATCCGTTTTATAGGAGACCACTCCCCTGTGCCCTTCATGAGCCAGCTCGACCACCTTCCTCTTCAAGGCGGTGGGCATCAGCAACTTGTGTCCTTTAAGCAGGAGGTTGTCCTCCGAGAGTGCCAATTCCTCTTTCACACGCAGGAGTCGGTCAACTTCCAGGTGCACTTCATCTGGTGCGAGCCAGCCTCGTTCCTTGGCCTTTCTCCACTGACCTGAGCGAAGTCCCTCACATATGATTTGACAGGCGCTGTCTGCGTCCACTTCCTGCACCAGGCGAGATGGTTCGATACCCTCTGGCACTGCTAGTTGGATCAAATATCGCAGATAACAATCTGCCACTGATGGTTCAAGTGTGCATTCCTCTCGGGGGTGACGGGACAGAATGTCAGCCAGGTTTTCCTCTTTCCTGGGCCAACAAGTGATCTCAAAAGCATAGTCCTGTAGCTGTAAACCCCATCTTGCGATGTGGGGAGGCATCGTCGCCTGGGGGTTGCCGTAGAGAAATAGGAGTGCTTGATGATCCGTCACCATTCAAAGGGGTTTACCGTGATGAAATAGATGAAAGTGTTTGCATGCACATACTACAGCGAGGCTTCCTTTTTCTGCCTATGAGTAAGCCTGTTCTGTGGCATAGAGGCTCGTGCTGGCGTATGCGACAGTGTGTTTCTGGCTGGTGTCCTTTTCGTCGATCTGGGCTAGAATGGCGCCTAATCCCACTGGACTTGCGTTCACCGTGAGCTGGGTCTTACATGCAGCATCTGTGTATGACATGTTCTCCGCTCTGGCTACTCTTTCTCGAATGACTTCAAAAGCCTTCTGGCATTCCTCTGACCAGTTGAACACCGCATTTTGCTTAGTCAGCCCTTGGAGGGGCTCACTGACCGTGGCAAAGTCCTGTATGTACCTTGTACAGTAGCTTGCGAGGCCTAAGAAAGACCTGAGTTCTGATATGTTAGTCAGTGGGGGTGTCTCGTTGAGTGCGGCTACTTTGTCTGGATCGGGTGTCCTGCCGTTCTCCGAGAATACATGGCCAAAGAAGTGCAGTGTGTATTCAGGAATTCACACTTCTCTTGGTTGAGGGTGAGGTTGGCAGCTTCTAGGACCATGCAAACGTTGGTCAAAGTTTCATCATGCTTTCCCACGTCTGCCCAAAACTCTAAGATGTCGTCACTATGGTTCAGACAATTTGGAATGTGCTTGATTATGTTATGGACCTCTGCTTGAAATATCTCGGCCGCCGAGGAAACCCTGAAGCTCAATCTTTTGTATCGGAACAACCCCAAATGGGTAACAAAGGTCATTATGTTTCAACTTTCCGGACTGAAGACCAGCTGGTGGTAGCCTTTCTTCAGGTCCAGCTTGGAGAAGACGCTGGCCCCATTTAGTAGATGGATCATGACAGTGATCTGCAGAGCCATGTGTCTCTCCCTTTGAATTGCTCTGATTACTTACGGTAATCCTCATTACTCCTAGTCCTACTCTTCCTCGTCACAGTACTTACCTCATGAGGCCCCTGCCTCCGACACAGGACCTTCTTTTATTTCTGTTTATTTCTATAACTCTCACCCCACACCCACGTCACTTAGTTTCACATTACCAAGCCGTAGCATGGGACCTTCCCCGCAGGGAGGGTGAGGAGGGTCATCAGTACTGTGATGAGGAAGAGTAGGACTATGAGTAATGAAGATTACCGGTAAGTAATCAGAGCATTACCTCCATGTCCACTCTTCCTCGTCCCAGTACTTACCTCATGAGGTATACCAAAGCAACAAATGGGGGAAAAGGTCCCAATGAGACACAGAGTCAAAACACACACCTTTAATAACTCCAAATTTACATCCCCACAGACAAAACTCCAACCCCGATGGAACCAACCCCCGTGTGGGAGACATTCAACCTATAGTGGTTGATGAAGGTGCTCTGATCAGCCCAAGTGGCAGCTCTACATATCTCCTGTAGAGAAACCCCCCTTGCATCGGCCCATGAGGCCGCCAAACCTATGGTGGACCGCCCCTGAACGTGCGCAGCCACAGGCAGGCCAGAAGCAACATAGGCCATGGAGACCACAACACGGATCCATCGGCTAATGGACACTACAGATGCCTTACGCCCAGCCCCAGCCGGGCCAAAAGTAATCAGAAGACTGTCAGAGTGGTGGAAAGGGGCAGTCCTAGCCAAATACTCCAACACCGCCCGCCGCACATCAAAATTATGCCAAGCCACTTCCTCTGGCGATTGCGGATTCTGAAAAAAGGCAGGGAGAACCAGATCCTAAGAGGTGTGAAACCGAGAAACAACTTTAGGGAGAAACTTCGGATCACACCTCAGCACCACCAAGTCTGGCAGAACCCTCAGGAAAGGGGGGTGACATAACAGAGCCCCAATCTCCCCAAGCCTACGGGCAGAAGTTATGGCAATAAGAAAGGCAGTCTTCAGCGCCAGATGTTTCACATCAATCTCGGAAATGGGCCCTTGAAGAAACGTTAAGACAAGAGGGAGATCCCAAGGAGGAAGCCCCTTATAAGTACAAGGACGGGAAGAAGAAAAACCCCTGAGCAACTTCCCCACCAACACCTCACCATCCAAGTACCCATCAGAGTCCCCCAAAAGGAATTTTATGGAGGCCCACTGAGAGCGAAGCGTGGAAACCGCCGGGCCCTTGTCAAACCCATCCCGGAGGAATTGAAGGATAGCGGGGAGGCCAGAACGCAGGGGAGGTATCCCAGACCAACCACACCAGTCCCGGAAATGGCTCCAATGTCTGCCGTAAGCCTTCAGAGTGGAGGGTCTAAGAGCATTCATTATGGAATCTACCACAGGACCAGAAAACCCCTGAGATATCAGCCTAGCCCGTGCAATATCCACACTGCCCATTGTATCTGGCGGACTGCGAACCGCAGCTCCCCCAGCTCCCCAAGAAGGGCTCCTGGCACCGAAACTCCAACAGAGAGGGAAACCAACTCCGGCGGGGCCAGAACGGAGCCAACAACAATACAGTCACCCTGGACACTCTGATGCACTGAACCACCCGGGGCAGAAGAGGAATAGGTGGAAAAGCATAAAGGAGACCCTGAGGCCACTGCACAGAGAGGGCATCCGCCCCCCAATCACCCTCTGCCTGAAAACGAGAGCAGAAGAGGGAACTTTTGCTGAGGCTGGAGACGCAAACAGGTCCAGAATAGGGGTCCCGAACCTGACACAGATCTCTGCAAAAACCTGGGTCGACAGGACCAGTTCCACCGAGGAGGGAAACCGGCGGCTGAGAAGATCCACCCGAACATTGTCCACCCCCCTGATATGCAAAGCCACCAGGGACACCAGATGTGATTCCCCCCATGCACCTATCTGAGCTGCCAGGGCATTCAAGGAGCGGCCGGAACCCCCTTGGCGGTTAACGTAAGCCAAAGCTGTCGTATTGTCCGTCCGGACCAAAACTGCCCGGCCCACCAGCAACCTCCTGAAGTACACCAGAGCCCGGAGAATGGCACACAACTCTCGCCAATTGGATGTTCGATGGCTCTCTTCCGGATCTCACAACCCCTGAGTAGAGAGGACCCCCAACGTAGCTCCCCAGCCCCTTCCACTGGCATCGGTAGTAAGTGTGGTCACAGGAGGAATGATCAGGAACACCCCAGCCCGTAGTTTCGGAACCACCACTGCAGGGAGACCCACAGCGCTGGGGACACCGGAATCAAAGCCTCGAAAGCTTGAGATGTCAGGAGCCAGTGGGAGAGAAGGTAAAACACCAGGGGGCGTAGATGAAGACGGGCCTAGGGAACTAGAAACACGCAAGAAGCCATGTGCCCCTGCAACTTCAGCAATAGGCGAGCTGGGACATACTGCCTCCTGAGAACCTTGCCCAGAACAGCCAGCAAGCGACGGACCCTGCCAGAGACAGGGACACCCTTCCCATCCTGGTGCAAACCTGTGCACCAATGAAAACTAGATCTTGAGACGCCTCCAGTTGAGACTTCTGCCAGTTCACCAGGAAACCCCAGTCCTGCAATGCCTGGCAGACCAATCGGAGATGAGACATGACAGTTTGCCGGCAGGACGCTTTGATCAACCAATCGTCCAGGTAGGGAAATATCTGAATGCCCCGCAGATGTAAGTGCGCCACCAGGGGAGCCACCAGCTTGGTGAATACTCTGGGGGCTGATCGCAGTCCGAATGGGAGTACCCTGAACTGAAAATTTCGGGATCCCACTGCAAAGCGGAAGAACTTCATGTGCCAGGGACGGAGAGCCACGTGGTAATAAGCGTCCTGGAGATCCACAGATGTCATCCAATCCCCCTTTAATAACATCGGAAGAATCTTCTGTAAAGTCTCCATTTTGAAGTGTTCTTTTTGGACGAAGCAGTTCAGGGCTTTGAGGTCCAGAATTAGACGGTACTTCCACGAAGGTTTGGGGACCAAGAACACCCGCGAGTAGAACCCCTGTTCCTGAACAGGGAGAGGAACGGGCATGATGGCTGCCTTCAACACTAATTCGCAGAGAGCGGCGTCCATGGCCAACCTCTTGAGCCGAGACCTGGGAACCACAGTCCGAACCATGCAATGCTGGACAGGAGGAGACAGGAAATGCACTCGATAACCCCATTGTACTGTGTCCAGAACCCATGAGTCGGAGCACCACCTTTCCCATACTGGAAAAAACTGCCGGAGCCGCCCGCCCACCGGCAATTCCAAACCGTCAGGACTTAAGTGCCGGCCCAGGACGTGAAGAGCGTGGAGGACCGCGACCCCCCCTAGTTCTCCAAAAAGAATGTGGTGAGGAGCCGGGAAAAGACCTGCTGGTCACTGGACCAGCACCAGAGGAAGACTTCTTGGCCGTTGAAGGAGGCTTGCGTCGAAGTTTGTCGGCATGTTTGTCCACCCTAAAAACTTTGTGCACCTTATCCTCAAGGCAATCACCAAAAAGCCTGGACCCAGTGAAAGGAAGTTTCAGGGCAGCCGCCTTCTGAGACCCATCAGTCTTCCAGTCCCTCAGGTGCAATGCTTCCGGGCAGATATACCAGCCCCCATGGCCATGGCTGAACCACGCACCCCATCAAAAGCCAGATCGGCCAAAAGCTCAACCTGTCTCTGCATGTCTGTAAGTAAAGGGGCACAATCCGAGCCTTCATTGACAGCCTTTTTCAACTTCCTGAAACCATTCAACACCGTTTCAGCTGTGTAGGCCAATAGATATTCGCTCGAAGGGTCAGATGCGCTCCTGCATCAACCTTATCAAGCCCGGAATTAACTCGGCTGTCCACTGGATCCCGGACTGCCGTCTCCTCGGCCGACATAGAGGAGCGACCCACCAGGCTGGCGAGGATATCGTCGACCTCAACTGGATCAGACAGCAAAGTCTCGCCCTTCAATGGGTAAAGTTTGGACATGAAGCAGGGCATTGCAATCTTCTCCGGGTCATGCCATTCCCGGGGGATTTTATCCCGGATATCGGAAACCAATGGCAACCCCTTCCTAGATGTATGCCTATACTGGCGAATAGAAGGGTCGGCCCCCTCCACCAATACCAGTGGCTCTGAAAATCCCATGCAATCCCCAACTTGAGCAAGCACCTCCTCCACTGACTCTCTGTCCATATACTTCCCTTCTGCATCAGCCGATGATGCACATGAAGATGCCGATGACTCAGTGCCAGAAGAAGAAGAGGAGGACGAGGAAGACAGACGCCTGCGCTTGTGTCCATGAGCATGTGTGCGACTCCCTCTACGATGCTTAAGCAGCTTCTTCAAATCCTTTCTGGTCAGGGAAAAACGCTTAGCCTTCTTCTTTCTCTTTCAGTATAACTCAGGAGAAGAGGAAGATGAAGAAGAAGACAGAACCAGATGCCTGCTCTTCGCAGAATGTTTTCCCATGTAGAGACACCCAAAAACAGTGACCAAAGGAAGCCTGCTTCACCACCAAAGACCTCTGCACACTGAACAAAGGCTCCACATACAAACAATTGCCAATGTGCCTCTCCCACATTCAAATAGAGGCCAGAAAGAACAACAACCAATAGGAATAACATCAATATATTCCTTTGGCAACACTGCTTGCAGCACCAGAGGCGGAGCCCACCCACCTCCGGACCACGTGGATCAAACAAGAAAAAGGAGCTGCCAAGCTGCGCACAGCCGCCCCTGCAGCATGGCCATGCAACGGGAAAACATGCCCCCAAACTCCTTACCTTAATCCGGGTCCGTTTTCCAAGAACCCGGGCCACAATGCCCTGCGCTGGCCAAAGCCCAGCAGAAACCAGGCAAGGCAGCCTGACTCGACTGGGTCCCAAGCCCCGCAGGGAACCCAGGAGTCTTGCCACACCTGAGGGAGCCGAAGGCCCTACCACACAGCCCCACCAGGGGGCCAGCATTCGGAGCTCCCCAGCGCCCCGCGCCAGCAAGAAAAAACAAGCCCAACCTGCCGGAGGCAGGAAAAATTAAACTAAGTGACGTGGGTGTGGGGGAGCAGTTATAGAAATAAAAAGAAATAAAAGAAGGTCTTCTGTCGGAGGCAGGGGCCTCATGAGGTAAGTACTGTGACGAGGAAGAGTGGAGTGCAAGTGGAAGCAGTCATTGCAGTCTCCAGCCTTTTTGACTGAAACTCTGTGCAACAACCTGGTTTGGAGTCCTACTTCACTGTCTACTACTTCTGGCTGTGCAGGGGTTAAAAACTCCCAGGACCGCGAAGCGGAGCGAAGTGGTGTGCAAGTGGAAGCAGTCATTGCAGTCTCCAGCCTTTTTGACTGAAACTCTGTGCAACAAGCTGGTTTGGAGTCCAACTTCACTGTCTACTACTTCTGGCTGTGCAGGGGTTAAAAACTTCCAGGACCGCGAAGCGGAGCGAAGTGGTGTGCAAGTGGAAGCAGTCATTGCAGTCTCCAGCCTTTTTGACTGAAACTCTGTGCAACAACCTGGTTTGGAGTCCTACTTCACTGTCTACTACTTCTGGCTGTGCAGGGGTTAAAAACTCCCAGGACCGCGAAGCGGAGCGAAGTGGTGTGCAAGTGGAAGCAGTCATTGCAGTCTCCAGGCTTTTTGACTGAAACTCTGTGCAACAACCTGGTTTGGAGTCCTACTTCACTGTCTACTACTTCTGGCTGTGCAGGGGTTAAAAACTCCCAGGACCTCGAAGCGGAGCGAAGTGGTGTGCAAGTGGAAGCAGTCATTGCAGTCTCCAGCCTTTTAGACTGAAACTCTGTGCAACAACCTGGTTTGGAGTCCTACTTCACTGTCTACTACTTCTGGCTGTGCAGGGGTTAAAAACTCCCAGGACCGCAAAGCGGAGCGAAGTGGTGTGCAAGTGGAAGCAGTCATTGCAGTCTCCAGCCTTTTTGACTGAAACTCTGTGCAACAACCTGGTTTGGAGTCCTACTTCACTGTCTACTACTTCTGGCTGTGCAGGGGTTAAAAACTCCCAGGACCGCGGAGCGGAGCGAAGTGGTGTGCAAGTGGAAGCAGTCATTGCAGTCTCCAGCCTTTTTGACTGAAACTCTGTGCAACAACCTGGTTTGGAGTCCTACTTCACTGTCTACTACTTCTGGCTGTGCAGGGGTTAAAAACACCCAGGACCGCGAAGCGGAGCGAAGTGGTCTGCAAGTGGAAGCAGTCATTGCAGTCTCCAGCCTTTTTGACTGAAACTCTGTGCAACAACCTGGTTTGGAGTCCTACTTCACTGTCTACTACTTCTGGCTGTGCAGGGGTTAAAAACTCCCAGGACCGCGAAGCGGTGTGCAAGTGGAAGCAGTCATTGCAGTCTGTGCTGTCGGCTGAGGCAAGGTGGGGAATCCTGCCGCATTATCCATCTTTTTTATCAGGTAAACCCCCATTGACTCGAACTGTGACTGCTTCATTGACATTCATGATTGAAATCTGAATCAAGTATAACAGAACTTGTGAGAACCGTCATTGTTCGCCATTGTTTGTAACAATTGGAGCAAGCTTTGGAATACTTTGGTGCTTCCTCTGCACGCTAGTCATAGTTGGGGGAGCCGGCGTGAGTGAGGAGAAAGAAGTACCTCGCGTAACGACGGTGTACTTCATAGCCCTTTTTTAGCCGCGCGTTCTCAGCACATATTCTAGCTCTGCGTGGGAAGCAAGAGAAGGGCTGAGAAGGGCTGAGCGGCGACTGCGGGCTCTGTAGCCTTTGAGCTGCTCAGCTGCAGTGTTGCTCCTCATCATCGTACACGCTGTGGGAGGGGCGCTATTTGGCGTCTATTGGGGCTCACAATAACTGAGCTGGTCGGCTCCATTGTGAATTGCCTCTCTGCTGCAAAAACAGGCGGAGGGTTGAGCAGCGCATTTGAGCAGTGTAGCTTGTGAGCTGCTCTGTCCTAAATACATTTTAGCGCTCACAGGTGGGGTTCGTTTTGATACGTGTAGGAAGACGCAGCTGCTCTCTTTCTTGGTAATTCCTCCTGCCTGAGGACCTCTGAACATTGTAGTGCTCCAGTCTTTGAGTGTGAAGCAGGCTCATGAAATTGAGGAGTACCCCACTACAGGATGATCCAAGAGCCCCAGAATGGGAGGACCCAGACCTGAGAAGGATTCAGTTAAACAGTGGTGCTAATTGTCTTATAGATGAGCCTGGCAGGGGCCAAGCGATGGAGGTGGGGGACTCGCGGTTACAAATACAAGCGTTAGTGCATATAACCCCATGTCTCCCCCTTGTCTCCACGCCTGTCAGATGTAAGGGGGCCTTGTATCCTGAGCCCACCCTAGCCGATAAGTGGAAAAAAGGTTTAGAATACACAACAACAACGACAAAAATTCAGAAAAAAATAGAAGAGCATTTTGGGGCAAATAAAGTGGTGCCTGATGAATTAACATATGGACCAAGTAATATATCATCAAGCTCCCTAGAAGATGTTTGTAAACTGGCCAAATGTGTCAGTTGCCACTCGGCTCTGGACACAGGTGATCCAACTCTGAGTCATCTGAATCTTACAAATACAGAAGACAACCAGGAACTCGGAACTCCGGTACAGGCCCGCCAACCGGTCGAATTATCTGTTGCTATCAGTCCAAACGTAACACAGGAAGAAATTCTGGTTGAGGGGCCGGAGTCGAATGTCAACTCCTTAACTGCACTCAGTTATGTGTTGAATTCGCTGGTCTCCGTTTTTGAACTTCTGAAATCTGAAGTGCAAATTCAATCTGGAACCATGATGGAATTAACAAAAGAAGTAGCCGCACTGGACAGCTCCGTAGCAGGCTGCTGCAATGCTGTTAATTCATGTGTATTGCCGAAATTACAGTTGATGCAACTGGAGTGCACTAAACAGGGTTTGGACATTTCTGCAATACAGAGGTCCATTGCAGACATTCATAAATCTGAAGAGGCAGATAGATCCCTTAAACAGGGTATTTTGGCCCAATTGCAATTCTACAATCATAACTCACAAGAACAGTTGGGAAAAGAGCCTATAGAGGCAGATCCTACAATTGACTGTGAATCATCTCTTTCAGCGTCCACACTGGAAGAATTCATGAGACTGGCAAATGTGAATGTGGATCCCTTCCATGGAGTCGCAATGGAGAAGTCTTCAGCAACCAATACCAGCAGTCAGCTGGACTCCCAAGAGGCTGCATTAGAAGAAGTGGGTGTCTCAAGTCCACACCAAGACAGGAAAAAAATGAGAAAGAGGGCAGCAAGACGGGCTAAAAGAATCAAAGAAATTAAATCTCAAAGGAAAAATGATAACTTGGAGAAAAAGCCAAAAAATCAGAGTAGAACAAAGCAAAATAACTCGGCCACTAACTCATTCTTAAAGAAAGTTGGAAATAACCATCCGACTCTGATAGAGGATGATATGGAAATGATGGAATTAACATCCCCCAACAGCTCATCTGTTAAGGGGGGGGACCCACAGAGGAATTGCAATCTCGTGAAATCCCCTCAACTCACCGATGAACACAAAAAAAAGCAGGCATCATTAAAAAGAAGGTCGACCAAAGTATGTTCACGAAAGGATCCCAAACAGAAAAGTTCCCTGACAAACCAGAGATGGCCCAAGCACTGTCTAACCCAAAGAAGTCAATTCCTTTGGCCCCTATCTTTCTGAAAGCTAAACAAAAGACGAGAGCAAATGCGTCACTGAATGATAATGATCCTACGGTGTTGAGGAATCTTAACATTAAGATTGCTCCTATCTTTTTGAAAAAAAAAATAGCCCCCAACAGAACTTGAAAGCACCCAGCGAATGTGAGTCAAATGACAATACAAATGTGAACAAGCGAGTCAGAGCCCAATCATATTCACCTCTAGACACCTTGGTAAAAGAAATCTCGCATAGTGAGCTACAGGGATCACAGCGTCTGGAGGCAAATTTGGCAGTTGAAAAGAGCAACACATGTGACATTATGGATGCGAGTTGGAATAGTGGGGAGGATGTAAGAGCCCACAGATCTGAAATTAGGAGAGCAGTAGATGCTTACATGCAAGGCCTTTCTATTCCTCTACTCATAGATCCAGCGTCATCAACCACCCATTGCAAACTACTTGATGGTGTTGACAAAATCACGGGGAGTGTGAAACAAGCCCAGAAGGGGCCGGAGATGGGAGGGTCTGTCCCCATGATTCAAGCAACAGTAACATCTGTGACTCCAGCCGCAAGTTTGGATGTAAACACCCTAGGGTGCCCACCCCTGTGGCCGGCTCTGATCTATCTTCACCCCCACAATTGAGCCTACCCATTGATTTTACAAAGGATATATTGGCGCTGATTCAAGATGCTCTAGGGGATTTGGCACCCAACCTGAAAGAGAAAAGAAATAATGTGACCTCCACCAGGGCATTAAAACACAAGGGACTGTGGGAATGGGGAAGGTTACTCCTCGAGTGGCACTGTGTTCCATGATTTTGAAATGTAGACCTGCTCCATGGACTCAATACGATCTGAACCGAAGAGCTATATTAGCCATCTTTTCGGATATACCATTGCTGGAAGATATATCTTCAGCTGACTTGACTTTGGTAGAATTCACATCCAATCAGAATTTAAATTCAGTACGGGTGTGGATGCAATCTAGAGCAATTCGTAATCTGGTATGGCAAGCGAAAAACTCATTATTTGATTTGGGCTTTCTGCTCGACTTAGAAATCGACAGTGTTTTGGAGTCTGAGTTGTCAAGCAATATGGAATCTATGCCAAGGGCAAAAATTGTCACAGCGAATTGTCAAGATTTAAAGGAGCCATTGAAGGATAGGACTTTGTGTGCACGCAACTGCAGCAGTAATTCGAACTAGCTATCTAACCTGGCAAAGTTAACGCCTCTTACCTTGGTCAGCTGGAATTCGCGGGGTTTCAAACATTTGCTAAATAATGATGAGAGTGGCCTAGGCAAATTCCATATAATTCTGCTGCAAGAGACTTGGTTGCTAAGTCCCATAGTCTGGTCAGGTTATCAAAAACACTTGAATCCAGCTTTGAAGCCCGCAATAGGCAGACCCTCTGCGGGTCTACTGGTGGCGCTGAAAGACGAACCGGGATCATCATCACAGGTGTGGGCCATACCGAATGCATACATGCTACTTGTAAGGGCGGTAATTAATGGTGACATCTATGCAATTTTGAATATATACTGGAACCCAGTAGCCATTACAACTGAGTGTTTCGTTAGGGATTTGAATACATTATTTGACATAGTATCTGCGGATGATAAGATTTTGTACTTCATCTTAGCAGGTGACTTGAATATGAATTGCTTAGCACCAAATGGGGCACAAAAGAGTGAAAAGCTGTTACAATGGAACACAATGGTCACTCACAGGAACTTGCAAATGTTGAATGGAGCATTTAAAACAGACATCCCTCCTGCACCAACTTGGAAGAGAGGAAATTCTGTATCCACAATTGATTTCATCTATGTAAATTGTGCTTTATGGTCAGCAATGTGTTCCTTTTGTGTGTCTCCATCTGTAACAAGTGACCATAACATGTTGTGTGCCACTTGGCAATTAATGGCAAATGTGAATGATATCAAACACAAGATAATTGAAGGTGGTTGCTTTGTGGTAAATGGCAGCAAGAACCGACTCTGATGGTCGGAGAACGCCTTGTGGCATTTTAATCAAATTTTATATGACTCAAATACCTCAACTAACTGGCAAGCATCAGACATAGGTTTAACATATTGCAATACAATGCAATTATATAGCCACCAGAAGGCTGTGAATTCCAAAAGAGAAAGGCACATCCATGTTTTTGGTAGCTCAATATTAATTAGGAAGAGAGCATATCGTGCTGAAGTGAGAAGTTTGGCAAAGCTTCCTCTCACCATTAGATTGACTCTCATAAAAAAAAGTCCACCTGAACTACAATAACTGGGTCAAAGGACATCGAGCCAATCTATATCAAAAAGATGGTGCAATTATGTTGTCGACTTTGGCTGATAAAAATATCACAAAAATGTGGGCAATAATAAATCAAACTAATAACGCCCGCCAATTAGACCTTCAGACATCGACAGTTGAGGTACATCAGTGGGTAGATTACTTCCAATCCCTATATGCTTCACCCGTAAACACGGTCTCGACATTAAATACACGAGAGGTGTTGAGGTTCTGTCTACATACTGACCAAAAGGAAATAAAACACCTAATTATGACATCAAGCAACTCGTGTGCAGTAGGGCCTGATGGGATTTCTAACTCTCTGATGAACAAACACCCTGAAGTCTGGAGCTCAATTCTCTACAAGATATTTTCTGCAATAAACAACCATCAAAAATTACCAAAAACATGGACGGATGCAATTACAATTCCGATTTATAAAAAGGGTGACCGTCAAATACCAACGAGTTACCGACCAATTTCTTTATTGGATGCACCTGCGAAAATATTTTGTAGAATAATATTAAAGGAGCTTAATGAGTGGGTAGATCAAAATAGTCTAAGAGACCCATTCCAGTCAGGCTTTGTAAAGGGCATGGGCACAATACCGAACATGTTAGCACTCTCAATGATACAATCAGAGCAAGTTGATGGTGGACTCCCCTTATATTTGGGGTTTATCGACTTTAAATCCGCCTTCGACTACATTGATAGAGATATGCTTATAGCTAAGCTAAGGCAACATCAGTGCCCAGTGTCCCTTATAAACTTAGTGATCTTACTACACTCCTCTGCCTCCGTGCGAGTTAAACTAAATATGGGCGGAAGATTATCACCAGCTATCCAAACATATAGAGGAGTGAAGCAGGGCTGTGCTCTTGCCTCATTTTTATTTAACTTCTTTATTTTTGATCTAGGCCCTGCACTAATGAACTGCGTAGTTGATGCGCCTCGTATAGGATCTCAAAAGGTTGCCTACTTACTATACGCAGATGATTTGGTATTACTATCCCACACTCCCATAGGCCTACGAAACATGTTAAACCAATTAGATTCATATGCAACATTAAATAACCTTGTGATCAACACAGCCAAATCCCAAATTTTAGTGTGTAATAATAATTTTACAAAAAAATATCATCTGGAGTGGTCCCTCCAAAATTGTGTACTAACTAAAGTTGCCAGATATAAGTATCTCGGAGTATATATTGAGCACAAGAAAACCCTAAGTACCATGACAGCTGAAATTAGGGTTAAACTTAGTTCTTTGATTTCACAATCTAAAATCATGTTAGGAAGATATGGAAAGTTCACTGTGAAACACATTGTGCTCTTTTATAAGGCCAAAGTAATTCCAATTCTGCTATATGGTGTCGAGGCTTTGGTACCACAAAACCGCAAATTCTGGGATAGCTTAGAAGCTAGATTTTGGAAAAATGTTCTATCACTCACCCCAGGTACACCACTGGCCATGCTGCAATATGAACTGGGTCTGGTCTCCTTATATGCCCATGTATTATGGAAGCAGTGTGCGCTTCTATGGAAAATGCTGGATGGTTTAGGGAGGCCTACCTTTCTAAATGTACTAGCCCAAAATCTATTAACTGCAAAAGTTGGTATGTCATGGATGTGGAGAAGTCACACGCTTAATGCGGCTGCTGATGCCTCAGTATCGATTGAGCTTCTGTTGACTTCTGTTGAAAATTTATCAAGCAGACTGGATTTTCAACATGGAACTTTGCACAAAACTTAAAGACTTTAACCTCGAGGCTTTTGGCATCAAAAGGTATGGGGTAATAGCAGAGTATCTGCTGAAATTCCTGTCACATGCATGCCGACAGAAATATCTAAGATTCAGATTCAATCAATATGAGACAAATGAGATCCTGTCTAGAAGAAAGGTAATATCGAAGGATCAGAATTTCTGTCGTCACTGTAAAGTTAATGGACAATGTAAAACATTACAACATCTCATCATTGAATGCCCCACATTACATGACATCAGAGTGAAATGCTTCGGGGGAAAGTTGTCGGTTCAGAGTGGCACCAGTTCTGTGCAAATATGGAATTGTCTGTTTTCTAATCCAAGAATGACTATACAACTTGCAATTGTGCAATTTCTTAATATAATTTTCCCTGGCTCGAATTCTGCATAAATTAATTCAAAGTGAATGGTGATTGTCAGTTCTAAGTAATTTCAAGGAGGGCTTTCACTTTCACTTTGTATCATTCTGTTTATTTTGTTTTATGTGGTTTTATTATGTGTACTTGTTTCATATTTGCCTATAATGGGGTGTAAATATTCGTTGTAAAGTATAAGATGTTTAAGTATGCTAAATGATAATGTGTATAAAAATTTGAAAAGTTGGTTTTCCAGCTATAACAAATAAAACATTTCTTTTTTTAAAAAAAGGAAGAGTGGACGTGGAGGTAATGCCTGGTTTGGCCGTCTCATATCCACGCAGTCTTATGGCGTCCAAGCTCTTCTTACGCATGGGCACAATGGGCGAGACCCAGGTGGTGGTACCTGTTGCCGTCTCTATGATATCTTGCTCGAGGAGTTTGTGCAGCTCGTCCTTCACCTTTTTTTGTATATTTACCGGTATGCCCCTGTAGTGTGGTGCCACAGGGTGCACCTATTCATCTATGTGTAGCTTTATGTGTCTGTTACGGAGTTTTCCAATGCCTTCGAACAAATTGGGGTAGAGGTTCTTGGTCATGTGCACCGAGTCTATGTATTTCTGGACCATGATTTTATATAGCACGTGTACTAGGCCCATTTCAATGGCCGCCTTGAAAGTTAGCATGCAGCCGCTTTCCTTGCCAGACTTTAGTACATGTATCAACACCTTCTTTTTGTGTCTCTTATATCTGCATGAGCCCTCAAATTGGCCTGTGGACTTGAGGGGCATAGTGGCTCCGTAAGCGTATATGTCGACGGTGGTTGGACCCAGCTTGTGACGTTGTGGCAAGTCCTGAAAGACCTCCTCGCTGATCACGTTTACTGTTGCCCCTGTGTCGATGAGGAACTCTGTGGGCCTTTCATTGAGCTTTAGGATGAGAGTGGGCCGAGGTCTGTGGCTACTGTATTTCCCAGGGCATATACGTACGCATTTCTTCGATGATCACTTCCCGAGGAGCTACCTTCGGATTCTGAAGGAGATTGTTCGACAAGGTACCTCACATGGCATTGTGAGCACTGCTCCAGTTGCTCTCGGGTCACATATCTTCTCCTTTCTCTCCTCTTTCTCCTGTTTCTCACATCTCCAGAGTCCCTGTCTTTTGGATCCGGATCAACCACTCTCTCAAGGGTGTGTGTCATTGCCCGTGTTGGGAGCGTCTCTCCTCTCTCTGTTCCTATTGATTCGGCATACTGCCTTAAAATGTCCTTCTTCCCAGCATGTGGTGCACCGCTGACAGCTTGCAGGGCAGGAACCTTCATGGGGATATTCGAATCCACACTTGAAGCAGTATGGTTCATCGGGCCTTCTCTCTGGCTGTAGACAATGTACCGTCTCCCGGGTGGCGGAATTGTTAAAGCATTCAACCTGCGGGTCCACCGGCCTTTCCGCCCTTGCCAGCGTTAGTATCTTGTCTAAAGTGCGGGCCTTTTGCAGTCATTTTCTTCGGAATGTCTGTGATTCGCATCCAGCAATGATTTGTGATTGTAAGGCCTCTGTGTTAGAGTAGTTCACTAAGTCGCAATGCTTCATTTTGATTCTGCGTCTCATGACGTACACATCCATTGTCTCACCTTGCATGGTGGCGTGGAACAAGTGTCTTTCATCGTCCACATTGGTATGTGGGGTGAAGTATGCTGACAATGCTACTTTTAATTCCTGTAAGGGGCCTATGGATGTTGCAGGCATTTCGTCGACGATATCGCGTGTGGCAGAACCAACCGCCAGTTTTAACAAACATTTTTGCCTGTCTTCCTCAATGGGCCTCGTGGCCACCATGTATAACACAAAGTCCCTCTTCCACCGGGACCATCTGGGCCCCATGTTGCTACTGTCCGTTACATCAAAAACCCCTGGCATTTGGGCTGTTAAGGCTTTTGGAAGCCTATATTGGGCCTGCTCTTGTGGAGCTGTTGCTTCTGCTACCACTGGCCCCTGGACCACTGGTGCCGGGTCCCCAACCTGGAACCGTGCCCCATCCTGGCATGACATCCTCTCAACTGATGTCTCCTTCTGGTTTGGGAACTCTCACGGTCGCCTCTGAGGCACGAGCACCATGTGGGAGAGCGTCTGTGCTCAGCACCCTGCAGCCTGCCTGCCCCTTTAGTGGCTGCCTCCTGGCACGAGCAGCATCAGGGCAATGTCTTTCCCCACTCACCACGTGGGCTGCATCACCGCCGCAGCCCGGGCCTTGCCAACACTACACTGAGCGTGCTGGAGTGGGCAAGGCATTGTTTTCACCACTTGCAGCCCAGGTGTTTTCTGCAGGCATAGCGCGCTCCCCTTTGTGTGAGACAGACGTGTCTCCAACACAAGCCTCTCACCGTGTCGCTGTGGGCATCCGCACCTCCTGTGTGCCCGCCTCTTCACCAGTGTGATGGCCAAGCATTGTGAAGTGAGTGCGCACCTCGCTGCGCCGTAATAAATAACTGACACGGAGCTGCACAATATACATCTTCTTTATTTCAGCTTCCAGTTACTCTGCCTACTGCCCTCTGCCCACCCTCCTAACGCCACTTCCTTCCCTGCCTCCCGCTATTCCTGAACTACAACATCAACGCAACAGAGCCCATCTGGACTTCCAGAGCAAGCTGGCCATCTGGTCCTTCTATTCATTCCATTGGTCAACTACCAGATTACCGGGCTCGGAGCAAGACCATTTGGTAGTGCAATATATTCCATTGGGCCCTGGCGGGAAGGGCTCCTGGCAAAGGAACGGGTGGCCCCCAGATGGCAAGGGGGTCAGTCAACCCATGTGAAATTCAAGTGCCCAAGGGAGGCGGCTGCACCCCCAGCTGGGGCAAGCTGGGGCTGCTGCTGGACAGGGCCATACATAGCTGCCAAGTTTCCCAGTTCCATGAGGTATCTTTGAGCCAGTCATGATTTATTTTCGCACTGCATGCTGGGACTTATATGCCCACCCTTGCAATAGGAAAAACTACACGTTCCAGCATTCAATTGGAAGCTAAAAGCAGGACAGGCTCGAGGTGTCACACATGGAACTGGGAAACTTGTCAGGGAGGCACAGTCCAAACGGCGGGCAGTAGAGCCATTGTTCAACCTCTCTTAGAGCCTATAAAGTTCTGCTCCATTATTTGCAGTGAAAGCCTGCTGTAAAATGTCAGGGCTCTGGGGTCCAAGGACACCACAACAGAAGACCCTCAGGCAGAGCACTCTCAGAGAAAACCTGAAGACCATCATCTTCCCATGGCAACAAGGCCAAATAAGAATGGAGGGGGTCATTCACTAGATAGCTCAGTTACTCAGCCTAAAAGGCCTGGAGCGGATCCAACATTTCCCAGACCTGATTGGGGAAAGAAACCTATAGTGGGGGTGCCTAACCATCATGGATGCCCCTTTCCCCACAGGAGGAATAAAAGAAAGGGACCCACACACCTCTTCCTAATGCCACAGCACCACCCACTTTATGCTGAGCCCCCTGAAATAAAAACAATGTTGGCAGGGCCCCTGCTGTGATTCTCCATTAAAAGCAGTCACCCTCCTTCCTTTGGAAAGAGCCTTGGTCCCCACCTGGACACCCTTGGGGCATCCCCATTTGAAGACAACTAACCAATAGTGAGGTGTACATGTGTACCCATTTTCCCAACCAGAAATGTCCATCTCCATCCAGCAGCAGGCCTTTCCCCTGTAAAACAACCATCTGCCTTGGAAAATTGATTGGGAACAACATTTTTTAAATTCCCCAGGGGGAGGAAAACGAGCAGTCCATAGCCTGTTAAGACTCCTGAAGTTAAAAGGGTATTGTGTCAAAAAAACGCATGGCAAAATAACGAGGCCGAAAACGCCACATTAAAAACGCATGGCAAAATAACAAAGCCGAAAACACCGCATTTGTGTAATTATTGTTTTGGTATTTTTTTTAAATAAATATATGGGAGGTTGGTTTAGGGAATAAAAACGGGTGGGGGATGTGGGAGTGCTCAGGGGTGGGGGTCTCCCCCCACATTAAAAAGGAAAAGTAGGGCAACAATATTTTCGAAATTCGAAAAATGTGTTGTTTTAGGCCTCGTTTTCATGATTTGCGGTTGAATGAATGAGGTAAAAATGTTCGCGGTAGAAACGACTGAAGGTTATTTTTTCGAAATAACCTTTGGTCTTTTCTCCCCTGAACATTTCACACTTGGCCAAAACCCCGCCCACACCCCCAAAACACCCCACCCCCCGCCTGCTATTTACCTTTCATTCCGGCACGCTGTGTCCCTGCGACGTCTGTTCCCTTTCACTTCCGTGATTGGGAACCGGCGCTGGAGGGTGCATTCCTTTTTTTTTTTTTTTTTGAGACTGCGGGTCAGCTGCGGTGGACAACACCGGAGCCCTTTTTTTCGAGACTGCCGGCCAGCTGTGGCGGTGTCCCTCATAACCCCCGCTCACTATACTGTATGTATAGTATAGTGAGTGGGGGTGTTGCAGGGGACACCCCCCACATCCTCCACAGCCCTAGACCGAATCCAAATGTTGGTAGAACATTTGGTGGTACCTATTTTCGAACTTCTAGATGGGTAGGTCATTTAGATTCAGTCATTTTGGCTTTTGGCCGAAACCCTTTTCTTTTCGTTATTTTAACATAGATTCGGCTAAAAGCATCTTGCCTATATAAAAGTCGGTATGCTGGGGAGAGTTGGGAATCTCTCCTCCAACAAACACCCTTCCTAGCAGCATGGCATGGATTCAAGATGACCGCTGCTCTTGTAAAGCATCTAACCCCAACCCCCCCAACCTGAGTGGTCAACTATAAATCCTCAAATTAATCAGATCACTACAGGGCACCGCCTGATCGCTCCAGCCAATCAGGGAGCAAGCAACTGCTCTGAGGGCTTTATGAGAAGCTCCACATCCTCGGTTGGTTTGAGGGTTCGTTCGAGTGTAGGTGACTCTGCAGGAGCTGCAGCAGAGGGAGCAAGAGGGTGAACGCTTGGGAAAGGAGAGGTCTTAGCATAGTGGAGAGGAAAACAACGTAAGATTGGGGTGAGGGTGGAGCAAACAGGGGGATGTTTGCTGCCATAGGAGGGAGATAGCAAGGAGGATGAAACAAGTGTAACCGGCAGAGTGAGGAGGTGGAAGAGGAAAGAGCCCAGGAGTAGGTGAAGCAGTCAAGAGTGGAAAAAAAGGGCCAGGCCGTGACAAGGAGAAGAGGAAGGAAGAGCCAAGAGAAGTCTCGAGGCAGGAAGAAATAACCTGAGCAAGGAAAGCAGGAGGAGGAGCAGGAGGGGCAGAGTGAAGTGGCAATGGCATGCAGTGATACAATCGCTACCTGACTGAGGAAGGGAGGAAGAGAGAAAAGGGTTAACTTTGAAAGAGGCAAAATACAGAGGGCTTCATCACGAGTTAGGCGATAGCCCTTAAATGCGTTGGAAATGGTATTACCGCCATTTTTAAAGGCTGGCCCGATCATGAGTTGGGTGCTAAATGGGCTGTTTTACCTCCAGCTTTTTGCTGCAGGTGAAAATACCATTTAGCGCCATGTTTTTGGCGTAATTACCGCTGGCTGTATTAGTGTGCTGTATTTGCGCGGAAAATGCCCCCAATGAGTCCAATAAGGAATGGGGATTTACCATTAACACCCAATAATTCGGTGGTAATAAGGCCGGAACTGCTGGTGCTAACGCTATTACATTTGGTCAGTATTACAGCCGGGATACCGCCCAACTCATGATATGGCCCATAAACTGAAAGGAAAGTATAGGAAACCCTTCAAAATCTTTTGTTCCAAGTCTTGCTGGGGCAAGGGATCCAGAGTGGGGGGGGGCAGGAGACCCTTTGAATTCTTTCGTCTGTAGGCCTTGTTGGGGAGAGAGATACTCTAAGCCCAGGAGTGCCAAATGTTAGCAAACCCAGGAGCGCCAACCTGCATCCAAAGAAGTATTGTGATACACTTTAAGGTCCACAAACTGAAAGTGACCCTTGAACTAAATAAAAGATGATACAATCGCGTCCATGGACATTCTTGGATTAGGGTTTTTGGATTTTAGATCTTCAGGGTCCCACTCAGGTTAGGAATTTGTTATCTTTCTCAATGTATTTGTGTTTGCATCAAACCTGTGCATTTTTTAATAGAGTTATAACCCTCCTTCATTCAGGGACGTCATTTAGGGGTCACCAGGGATCACAACTGTGACCTCTGAGGTCTCCCTTGCTACCCCGTGGTGTCCCATACAACCCCTAAAAAAATATATATATGTTTTCTTCTTTTTATTTTTTTGCAAGCTCCTGGGCTGCGGCCAGCGCCATGTGGCTCTTTGCTTTTGGAGTGGCGAAAAAAGAAAAAGAACAGGGGTTCCACAAGTGTAACACTTTGAGCAGTGACCCTAAATAAGAAAGAATAGGAATACCAAATAATTTGTCTTTCTGGAATTCTATACAATAATTGCTAGACTCATTAAAGTTTTTTCAGGCACACTTCAGGGGGTGAGTCACTGATTTAGTCTGTTCTTAAACACCTCAACTCAGCCTTTCATCCTTCTGAGGTCGATAAATGAGTACCAACACAGGTTGGGTGATATTGTATGTATATTTGTTCTATATAAAGCACTTAAGCGTAAGTGCTATATAATAACACATCATTATCGTTTGGCCATGGACATCTGCTTGCATTCACAGTAATTTGGTAATATGGGCCTATACACACTGATATTAACGATACATATGGCGATCCGTTCTTGTATGAAATGTTTATCACTTTATAGTTATATTGTAACCATATTTTTCATAGTGTACTTGTGAACAATGCTCTGTGAAGCCACTTCCTGTTTTGTCAAGGGGTGAAAGGTTGTGTTTCATCACTTCCCGTGATATCACTTATGGGGTGGGGTCAAATTACATCACTTCCTTCCTGTGATGTCATCAGCGGTCAAGGGTCGTGTTATGTCACTTCCGCTACCCCTGGCATTTTGGTGAAATGACGTCCATGCCTGCATTATATTTTCCACCCTAGAGGTCATTTCAGGCATTATTCAACCATATTACTGACTGTAAATAAAGCTGTTGAAACTTACCTTTGTGCCAGCATTTTTGGGCATCCTTTCGGCCTCTGACATTAATGAGACCAATTTAGTCCAGCACATTTAACTAGCTTATAAAATAGGAGTAGATACACATGGCATTATGTAGACTCAAGTCTGTTTATTAATTTAGCAATATTTGACATTGCTTGATAGTGTATTAATTCCCCATTATTTATTTTTTACAAACACTATATAAAATAATGAATTCATAGGTAGATCATATCTTTACAGAATTGCAGCTATATTCTATTTGTGTTGACCAACTTATATTGGGAAGTTGTTCTGTCCCCCTCATACCTGCATGCCATTACTTAATAGTCATTTTATAAACTAATTTACAGGTAATCACAACATATTTGAACACCTAGCAAACGTCCAGTCGATCGGCTGTGCAATCGTCGACGCTGATCCTGAAGCAATGATATTTCAAGCTATTTGAAGGCAGGCAACCAGATCCATCCTGACGGTGTGATTGGATTCACTCAGGCCTACTCATGCTACCTTCTACAAACCAACTTGTTGAAGGTAATTCTCAAGTACTTGGACATTGGAAATGTGTCATTGATGTCCAGTCATATCGCAGTAGCCTACTTTTGGGTTTTTAGACATTACAACACACATCAAGGGCACTTCCTTACCAAGTATCTGGCATCTAAGTTAGTAGATGTCTTTTTTTCTGGAAATGTCCTCCGCTTCAGAAATCTGCAACCTGCGGCGCGCAAGGTGCTTTGGACTGGCACGCCCATGATCCCTCACAAATGACTATGCTGGCTAGGGCTGATGGGAGTTGTAGTCTGAAACATCTGGAGAGCCAAATGTTGCAGACCCCCATTTACAGGACAGATGTGTGCTCTGAACACCACGCATCTTTTTTAGCATGTTTTAAGAGTTCTTTTATCACTTATTGTGGTGGCCCACCACAGGTCACCAGGACAGGCCACATCAGATGCTGGGATCACCCAGTTTACCAATCGTGCTGCGGTCACGCAGCAAACCAAGGGCAGGGGACACCCTGCAGAGCGGCCGGATCACCGGGCACAACACCGTGGCTGGGGACACCCAGCTGATGGCAGCCTCGGCTCTGGGGGGTACCCAGGCCGGGGCTGCAGCACAAGGCTGTGGTCACACGGTATACACCAAACAAGAATGACACAGACACGAGTTGCCACTTCCTGGGGCTCTGCTGCACTGATCCTCACGTGCCAGCAGAGCCCCTTTTATTTGAGGAGCGTCATGACGATGTCATGACGCTTTTCCTTAAAGGGGCAACAGGCCCACACTTAAATGGGCCACACAGCACTTCCCTCCTTTATTATAGCAAAAGAAAAACCCACAACACACAGAGAACAGCGACCCTCTACTGGGGTCCAAGTATGGTGTATTCCAGTCCACACCCCACTACTATACTACAAAATCACTGAAAATGGTGGTGCATTCTAGTCCGAGCCTCCACTGACAGCCACCTGGACCGCCGCCACTCTGGGGGGCCTCCTCCCTCTAAACATTTCTGGCCGATGGCCCCGCCATGCTGGCTGGCATTGGGTCTGTGCACACCCGTGCGAAGTGATCCACCTTTCGGCACCTCCCACAGATGTGTCCTTTGGCCGGGCACTCCTGCACGTGCGGGAGGTCCCACCCACACTGATGGCATATGGTGGCACCTGGGTTTCTCCTTGGCCAATCCCCTCTTCTTGTTGGCCTACTTCCTTGCCTCTTGCTGACGGCTGACACCTCCTCCAACTTGACCCGTTGCATGGGGGATTCCAGCTTGAGCTGTTACCTGGAGAGGTCCATGGCCGAGGCATGCACCTCCATCAACTCTGGGGTGTGACCGAGTTCTAGTGTTTGGTCGAGGTTTAGCCCTGGGTCCCTGAGGACTTGTTTCCGCAGCTTAGATGAGGTACAGCCATAAAAGATCTGTGCCCTGATTTTGTCCTCCTCAAAGTTACCCAGTGCGCAGGACAACGCAATGCCATGCAGCTTTCCATGAAACGCATCGAGGCTCTCCCCTTCCTCTTGCCTCGCGCATCTCATCCTGAACCATTCATAGTCCCTGTTGACCATGGGTCTGAAGTACTTGTTCAGTGCTGCAATGGCCGCGCCACATGACTGGTCTCTGGGCCGTAAGGTCTTAAGCAGCCTCCGAACGGCTCGACCGACTGAGTACAGGAGGGTTGGGCGGATCGCCCTGTCCTTGATTTCCATCGGCTAAAAATACAGCTCTAATTTTTAAACCCACGCCGTCCACTGGGGTCCCAGACTGGCAGGTGCACCCACCACATCGAAAGGATACAGGGGCCCCAGACCACCTTGTCGACACACCACTTCATTTTCCTCATCCCCCATGATGGTTGATGGGCGTGCGGCAGTTGGCGCTCACTGTCGATGGGTCCTGGGTTGACTGACCACTGTGGAATTCCTTGAGGGCGCTCAAGCACTCCTTATGGAGCAGCTACCCTCTCAGGGGGCTTGTTGGTGGTGGAGATGTGGCAAGGGTTTGATGACTTTGCCGGGCCCAGGTCACGGAGGGCACACAAGCACTCCTTGAGGAGCTGCTACCCTTTGGGGAGTTTGGGGAAGGTAGAAAGGTCAGGAGGGGTTGATTAGTACTTTAGTACCCAACGCACTGGGGTACTTGGGCACTGCAGCACCTTCCAGGGGAGGACCGGTTGTTTACTGGCCTCAACCTCCTCTTTCTTTATTTTCACTGTGGGCCTGGTGATTGTAGGCCACCTCCCCTCCTTTACGGGGCACCACGGGCCGTAGTGTCCCCTTGCTCCTTAAAACTTTTGTGGTCTTTGTTATCCAAATGTTGCAAAATAAATGTATGTATTATTTTTTTTTCTGGCGCGTTGTTCGTGAGCCACGCCTTTTCCCTTCTGTTGTGGATGCAGAGAGTCACAAAAACACCAAACCCAAAAAAAAAATCACTGCCGCGGCCCGGTGACTGCAGGGGGCCACCAGCTGGTTACAGTGCCCCATTTCCACACGCGGTCCAAGGGACCAGCTGCCTGCCTCCGCGCTTACACCATTGCAGGCCTGGGTCCTCCCAGGCGCCGCCCCCTTCCTTTGTGTGTCGTCTGCTACAGCTTTTATCCCCGGCGCTCCCACTGCACCTCCTCCCTTGCGGCCGACGCCACACCTGATCGGGCCGCCTCAGATGTTCGGTGGACCCCAGGCAGCCTGTGCACGCACACCGCACAGGGCCCTGGACCACCCGTAGCGCAGAGGACGCTGCTCCCTCTCACCACGCGGCCTCCTTTGCCGCTTGCCCAAAAGAGGCTTTGGCAGCCCGCACACGGATGTGCGCGGGGGCCCAGACCACCTTGTCGCCAAAGTGGTGGCCCACCACAGGTAACCAGGGTGGCCCACACCAGACGCTGGGATCACCCAGTTTGCCAATCGTGCTGCGGTCACGCAGCAAACCAATGGCAGGAGACACCCTGCAGAACGGCCGGATCATTGGGCACGCCACTGTGGCTGGGGACACCCAGCTGATGGCAGCCTCGGCTCTGGGGCACCCAGGACGGGGCTGCAGCACAAGGCCGAGGTCACACGGCAAACCCCAAACAAGAATGACACAGACACGAGTTGCCGCTTCCTGGGGCTCTGCTGCACTGATCTTCACGTGCCAGCACAGCCCCTTTTATTTGGGGAGCGTCATGACGCTTTTCCCTAAAGGGGCAACAGGCACACACTTAAATGGGCCACACACCACCATATTATTGTGTTCTTAGTTATTCACCATAAACAATAATACAATCAGAGGTATGTTATTGGCATGACAAGTTAGACAGTTATTCCCAGAGTAAATACGTGGGACACATAAATGTGACATTCTTTTAAGTAGTGATCATTTCGTTTTTCATCTTTTTTTCTACACATCCATATCGCTCGATACACGTTGTCTGTCTCTGGTGGCACGCAGGAATATATTTGCACTCCCTCTCTCTGCAAATTCTGGTTGTTGTTCAGGGGTGAAGCACAGCTGTTCTTGTCCTCTTTTACTTGCACAGACGTCCTTATTCGCACAGAATGTCGGCAAATGCGTGTGGCGAATATCTTCCCACGTAGGGCAGCGTCTCCCATTTTCTGTTTCTCTCAACTCCCTCTGTTGACCGGTTCTGTCCTCCCTAAACTGCGTCACGTGCTTGAGATGTGTGGGCCAGACTCTGCGTTTGGCCAGTGTTCGCATGTGCTTGCTGTTTCTTAACAATATTAGGGGTTATTTCTCTTGCTGTGGGATTTGAATATAAACCTGTGCTTTGGTTGTATAAAAGCTTAGAATGCATTTACTGGTGGACTGAAGTTTGATATTTGCTTCTCTGTGTCGTAGAATTAACAGAGGGTCTTTTTTCCTGAAGTGTTTTTATTGCCAGATGCACTTATTCTGAGACCTGGGTTGGTGAAATCTGTGACGTGCTGAACCTGTATTTCTTAGCTATGCAGCACCTCTAGCTCCACGTTAAGATGGCCGTTCCAGCATGACTTCCAATCATGACATCAGATCTCTGCTGATTGGCCACATTACAGCTCTGATGTGCACCTGCTTTTTCGCTAGGCTGTCTGCCTAATTTGCCATAAATATCGCGAAGCTGGACGCCCGCCGCCAACATCCTTCCTAATTTCCAAGGCTGCATCATCTAAGTGTTTGTATGCACTTTGGATGTCCCTTGAGCCCCCTCGCCTGCAAACCAGATCTGTTTCATTAAGAATTGTGCTAACCGCCATTAGCACCCGCAAGGAGATTGCCACTCCAAAATGGCTGTCTCGGATTTCGAAGTGCCTGCCTGCCTGCACTCCCCGGCTCTGAGGAGGAGGAACAACAGACCCCCTCGCCCTGTTCCATTGGCTCCCTGCCCCCTTTAAGCAGCCAATCACGGGCCGGCAGGCTCGAGCCGGCTCCATACACAGGCACAGTGCCTGTCGTGAGCCTGTCTGGGGCCGTATGGGCTCTGGGAACCCAGCGCTGCCACCCAATACTGGTAAGTCACACTTGCCTTATCCCGCCTACGCTGCCCCTCGATCTGTGAAATCACGCCTGCTGTGCCAAAACAATACTGCCACCCTTTCCTGCACCTAACTGCACTGACCCATGCCATAACACTCTGCCTTTACCACCTAAGACTGTAGTCTGCCCAAATCACGCATCTGGATCCCTGAGGCACCTTCACCCGATGTACTATCACGCTGTCAAGGCATATGCTGTATCCACCAGGATCACAACCGTCTAACTATTGTTGAAGTTACTGCCTAGTTGAACTTTGTGAAATTGTTGCCACTTTCCCGTTTTGTTGTTACCAGCTATTGTCCCCACAATGATGAAACTAACTTCCCTTACTACTGCTGTATGATTAACCCTCACAGAGGACCACAACACCTAGCTGAACCATCACTGCTTCACTAGTCACAGGCACTCGTAGCATTACTGTGTCCACCAGATTTAGACATACTCCCATTGTTTAAATAACTTCATTCATTTGAATCTTTTACTGTTACCAGGTTACACTGACTAGCCTTTAAGTGCCCTGTGCCAAAATTGCACCTTGCCTATGCGTGTTTCTGCATTGCCTAGTATGATGTGCCCTGTGCCTAATGTAACTGTGCTGTACACTAGGGTCGCCAGAGACCACTGTGCAATTGTGTTGTGCCTTATGGTCACTTACTGACCACTGTACACATGTGTTGTGCTTAGCTGCTACCCTAACCAGCCTGTTGTCTGCTCCATTTTTGCCAGTTTTACACACAACTCCAATCTAGCTACTGTACTCACGCCCTCCCATTGCCTTGAACTATGCCAGCCTGGCTCATCCTCATCACGTTCCCCTTCTGTGTCATGCCTAATCACACGCCTTGTAGCAGAAGCAGCTACATCCCATTTAGCAATGGTCTGCCCTAGACATCACCCCATTCCCTGCCCTACACCCTTCCTGCCCACCCTGCCTCCCTTCCCCCACAGTGCCCCTATAGACCATACTGCAAAAATCGACATCACTCTAGGTCACCCTCCACTTCACCGCGCTGACCTTGCCAAAGATGCCCACTGTGACACCAACCAAAACTCACCCAAAATAACAGAATATCGCCCTACAGCCTACCCCAACATCACCACCCGCAACAACAGACTAGGCTGCAGACTTCTCACCTTACCGAGTAAAACACTAACTACGCCCACGACTAAAGACACCAACAAAAATAGCCATGCAAGCACCGGTTCACTAAAAGGAGCCTTACTTAACGTCAGATCCCTTGTTGCTCACCCTACTGAAATCGCCGACCTCATCAGTTCAGAAGACCTGGACTTCCTTGCCACCACAGAAACCTGGCTTCATGCAGCAGCAGGTCCCTATACCTAACCCTTGCGATTCCTGACAACTACTCCATCCTTAGGGCCGACAGACCCAATGCTCGCGGAGGAGGGGTAGCTCTCATATTCAAATCCTCGCTTGACATTAGATATGTTACCTCCCCCCTACTAAATTCATGCGAACACCTTTCCATTAAAATACAAACTTCACCTAAGACCACTATCACCTCGGAACTAATATACAGGCCCCCTGGTCCAACAGGGACCTTTGAGGAAGATATAACATCCCTCATAGCAGAGAAATCCAAACCTCTCTCACAGAATATTATCCTAGGTGACTTTAACCTGGGTTACAATGATCCTCACAATACCCCTGCATCCTCCCTTGCTAATGCCCTCTGTGAACACAACTACACTCAACTCATCACCTTACCTACGCATCAGAAGGGCAGAACCTTAGACTGGCTCGCTGCCTACAACTGCAATATCACCTGTAAGGACCCCCAACCCCTCATATGGACTGACCATCTCCTACTCTCATTTGATATTAGCACCAACAACCCGAACCACATACAGTGCCCCCTGGCACCAGCTTGTCTGACTAGAAACAAGCGTAACATTACCTTAGAAACCCTCATTCCATTGTTTCTGCCTACCCTTAACATGATCCCTGACACATCGGACCATAACGTACTTGTAGACACCTACAATGACGCCATGTCCAAAGCCATTGACATCATTGCCCCCTTAAAATTACGTAAAAGTAAACCTAGAGCCCATCTTAACTCCTGGTACACACTGGAACTTAAAATACTAAGAAATAAGAAAACTAAAATGGAAACCCTGTGGAAAATGAATCCATCTGAGGAACACAAAATTAATCTCACCAATGCATCCTCCCTCTATAAAAAAGAAATAATTCGCACCAAAAAGGAAGCCTACAATGTAAGAATAAACAAGCTAGCTCCAATACTAAAGCATTATTTACTATCTTGAAGGAGCTAGAAAACCCCAATCCACCTATGGACACGTCCGTGAAGGATCAATTATGGTGCACCAGCATCCAAAACGCCCTTGCGAATAAAATCACTGGCCTGTAAACGAAAATTGAAAGTAAAGGACTACAACTCTCCAACAGTAACCTATCCATCCCTAGTTCACCTACTACGTCCAATATCAACTGTGGTTTCACCTTCAAAAAGGTAACCGCACTAGAAGTGCAAAGAATTATAACCTCTCTCAAACCGTCAAACTGTAAAGGGGACAGCTGTCCCGCACAGATTATAAAAGATGCCGCAAGAGACCTCTCCCCATTTATTTCTAAATTTATAAACGTATCATTCTCTACCAACTCAGTACCTAACAACTTGAACCAGTCATGGGTCCTCCCTCTTCTAAAAAAACAGACCCTGGACCCAGCCCTTCCTACTAATTATAGGCCTATCACCACCGTTCCCTTCCTGCTAAAAATCCTGGATAGAGTTGCTTACTTGCAAATCCAGAATTATCTAGAATCCAACCAATTACTGGGACTGTGTCAATCTGGCTTTCGACCTCAGCATGGAACAGAAACTGCCCTTGTTGATCTCAAAAGTCAGATCGACGACATTAAAGACAAGGGTAAGGCTGCCATCCTACTCCTCCTAGACCTCTCAGCAGCTTTCGACTTGGTCGACCATAAAATACTCTGTAACCACCTCTCCTCTGCTGCTCATTTCTCCCCTTCTGCTGTCACATGGATACAGTCCTTCCTGGCCAACAGAACCATGAGGGTCTTTTCCCCTGTGGCAGCAGCAGACCCCATCCCCATTACTTGTGGTGTCCCACAAGGCTCATGCGTCTCCCCCACACTTTATAATATTTTTACAAAGCCTCTCTTTGATAAATTGGATCGTCTGGGTGTCACCTATACAAACTATGCGGATGACACCCAGATACTCCTCACCATAACTGGCAATTACAATACTTATGTCACCAGGATCAATGAAATTTTCTCTGTCATTCAGGCATGGATTGGATAGCCACACATGGCCTCTGCCTGAATGACGAGAAGACCGAACTGCTCATTGTTGGTTCACCTAACAACGTACAAAAACTGAGCCCCAACTATTCTAAAATCATCATCGATGGCAACACCATCCCTGTCGCCAAAAACGTGAAAACTCTTGGTTTCTATCTTGATGCCAATATCAATCTCACCCAGCAAGTCAATTCTACCGCTTCCTCCACCGCCTACACAGGAAAACTAATTCGGACCTGCAGACCTTTTCTCTCTACTAATAGTTGCCTTACTCTAGCGAGAGCCCACATACAGTCCAAGTTAGAATACTACAACAGCCTCTACCTAGGTGCCAACCAAGCTATAATTAGTAAACTCCAAGTCATTCAATATAATGCGCTACGAGCAGCACTAAATATTCCTAGGCGAGAGCATATCTCCAACATTAGAATCACATGCAAATGGCTTACCATCCAACAAAAAATTGACCTCAAAACTCTCTGCCTTACATACAAAGCTCTCAACCACTTAGCCCCTCCCTATCTTACCAATAAGTTCACCTGGAAGCAATCCAACAGAATTACTAGATCTTCCAACACCCTATGTCTCATGGTGCCCAGATATATCTCCAAAAGAGCCAGAGGCTCTAGCTTCACTGTCCTCGCCTCCCAACGTTGGAACTCCCTGCCACTAAACATTAAGTCGGCCAGTTCCTTCAGTCCTTCAGGAAACTTGCCATTGGGTGGCTATTGGCACAAAGTTAATTAGTATGTTAGACACAAAGTCAATTAGTTTGTTAGACACAGTTACTATCTGTATATATTGTACATGTACCAGTTATGTCTTAATTGGCCATGGCCTGTACTCTCTGCATATAACTTTTGCTAAAAGTATCACTGTTAATTACCATGTATTGTGCTTTGTAACATGTACCAACACCCATTTACTCCCGGGTCCGGAGCGCTTTATAAATAAAATAAACAAACAAACAAACAGATGTTACGCTTCCTGCTCCTTCTCGTGCCAGCAGCAGGCGTGTCTGTACAGCACAGGAGCCACTGGTGTGCTAGAGCACATCTCTGCATGGGCATGCTAACACTGGATGTATGATGTGCTGTTATGGACTTCTACCTACTTATGCCATTTCTGGTGTCTCAGGTCAGTAGTGCACCTTTTTTCCGTTCCATGATCCAAACTGGTTGCCCTTCGCCCCAGCCCTCTCCATTTACCCATTCATATTATACAGAGGTTAGTTTCTAATTCTATTCTAGTAACTCATCGCTGTATGTGCCCCCAATTAAACTTCCCATACAGGCTTGTCCTGCATGATGGGCTGCTGCTGTTACTCCTCAATCTCCGCTCCTGTTGCCTGCAGCACACTCTAATACCCCATCACACTTCTGCAATCTCCTTTCACGTAACTATTATGATACGGGCTTCATTACCAAACCCTCTGTCCCTGTTATTGAAGATGTTGTTGCATGTCACACCCTCTTGGGAGCATGGTAACTCCCAGGATGTGTGTAATGGTCACATGGTGGTAACCATGTGACCAACTCAATAAAAGGGACGAGCCAGTTCCTGCTCATTAGTCGAACAAAAAACGGACTCCTGCGTGTTTAGTGTGGCACCATGCTGGTGCCACACCATGTGCAGAAGGCCTATGGGATGGGCCCTGCTCTGGATGGTGCCCTGCCGGGCAACACTGTCCCACTGTCTTTGGGGTGCAGTGTGACCACTGCTATGGTCGCAGCCCTGGCCTGGGTTCCCCCAGAGCTGAGGCTGCTGTAGGCTGGGTGCCCCCCAGCCACAATGTCCCGTGCCAATGATCCAGAGCCTGCAGGATGCTTCCTGCGGTGTGTTGGCTGTGTTAGCGCAGCTCTATGGTCCCTGTCAGGTGATCCTGACATCAGCGGTGGCCCGCTCCGGTGACCCGGGTGTGGGCCACAACAATGGCGATAAAGATGGGATGTCTGGGCCCCTCATGCAATGAAAAACAGCAGAGGTGGCCTTGGCCGCGATATAAGGAGGTGGGGTTGCACTGCCCTGTGTGCCCCCGAACAATCAGCAGTCATCACTGTGCGTATGGAGGGGTGCCTGCACTCGCGCCTCCCCGGCCGCGGCCCTCATTGAAGAGGGTGCTCGTGTGACTGGGGTCAGTTTGAGCCGGCACCCCACTGTGTACACAGCAAAAGGAAGTGATGCGGCCGCAGTCGTGAGTGAAAGGTACACATCCCGCCTGGTGAGATGAAGCTCCGGGCTCAGAGCGATAAAAACAAAAACCATAGATGCAGAGTGGACAGGCCTTTGGCAGCCCCACAGAGAAGATGGGGGGCATGGCCTGGGAATGACGGACCGCAGCGGTGCAGCACAGGGTAGTGCGGCCAGGCCAGCATATTTCCAGAGGAGCTGCGGGTCCTCGCACTCCCCGCACCGTGACAAAGAGGTAGCCTGGGGACACGTACAACCCAGAGGTACATGATTTGCGTCCGTGAGGTGGGGGAGCATTCAGTCTGGCTCAGGAAGCAAATGGACAAAGAGCACCTTTTGTCCCTGACACTGCGTAGGGGGGAGGCTGTGGGCTCATTGGGCCCATGGGACTGAAGTCCATGGCCTCCTCATAGCTCTGGTCTGTGTCAACACTTTCTGCTCCAGCCTCGTCCCCAGTGTTTTCATCAGGACCCCCTTGAGGACCTCTTTGCGGCTGGGGTGCAGATGCCACCGGGATGGTGGTTGGCTGGGGTGCAGGTGCCTCCGGGATTGTGGGCGGCCAGTGACATGCAGATGTCGAGCGTGCTCACACCTGCCGGAGGATGCTGTGGAGTCCTGTGTGGACGTAGTGGTGGTCCGTCTGTGACGTGGCATGGTGGCCCGGGATGTTATTCGCTGTCCAGCCTCATTGCCAGATGATGTGCCTGAGGGAGTCAGAAAGGCAGGGCATCAGTGATGGGTGTGAATTGATGAGACAGACATGAATGCTGTTGCTTCTTGATGACAATGTTGTGTCAGGGACATGGTGGTGGCCCTGGCATGGTGCACACATGCTTGTGTCAGGGATACTGTGTCCGTGCATGCGTGGTGTGCCTACATTCTCTGTGTACAGTGGCACTTCCGTGGTGTACTAGTGTTTCACGGTTAGGGTGTTATGGGTGTGGCACACAAGCTGTATGATGTTTTGTTGTGGCTGGTTGTGCCATGGTTGTGTTCCACATGTGACTGCTGCCTATGGCACTTACTGCGTTGGTGATGATTTTGCTACATGGGTGGTGGTGGATTGGACGAGGGGGCCACATGTTTCATTGCTGTGTGCGGCACGTCGTTTGCTGGTGGTGTAGGTTCTTGGCACTGACGTGACTTAGGGCCTGTGCTAGCACAACGGTTACAACACAAGTTAGGCTGTTTCAAGGGGATGTGTGTCTGAGTACTAGCAGGAGCAACTTGTGAGGGTGATACAGGGAGCCTATGTTATGTTCACTGTGTGAGTGGGGTATGATTGAGGTTTGGGTGCAAGGTGTATGTGGATGGGTGCAACCAGCTGGGGGGGAGGCAGCAAGCAGGCCTGTTCTGGCATTGTGCACAACATACTTGATATGTTTGCAAAGTCTATTGTATGCAGTGTGGACAAGGTGGATGATGTGACATTGGGCTTACGGGTATTTACCAGCATCCTCCGATGTCACAGCTCCAGCCTCTGTTGCAACAACTCCCTCAATCGACTCTAGGTGGAGCAGCATGCTCCTGCAGGTCTCCTCCAATGGCTGCAGGTGGATGGGGGGTGCAGTGCCGCCTCTTGTGGCCAGGTCCTAGGTGTGCTGTGCCGACAGGAGTTTCGCACAGTCAGACGAAGGTCGTCCCACCTTTTATGGCAGTCCCTGACGGTTTGTGGTTTTGTTACAACCGCCGTTACCTTCTGGGCCACCTCCTCCAAGATTTCCTTCTTGCGTAACTGCGCCTGCCTTCTGAGGTTGTTGTTGAATATCTGGTCAGCATGCTCGACGATGGTATCTGCCACAATATTCAATTCAGCCTCGCTGAAGCGTGGCTTGTGCCTCCAGGTTGCAGGTATCCTTGCAGACATGTCTCCTGATGTGATTCAGTGCTCGGGATATGGGTTACACTCCTGTGCTCTCAGGATTGCAATGGATTGTGTTTTGTTAATGGCCGCCGGTCCAGTTCATTTTCAGGCGAACACGTTATTTCCGGTCACAGTAATAACGGCACCGGTGTTACCGGTGCCAGTGAGTCAGATAGCGTGGAGCTGGAATCCGAATCACCAGCACCAAGGGTGGTGGTGTGGGGATTTGAGGAGGGTTTGGTGGTATTACCAGCATGCTGGTGCAACCGTTTTCTGCATGCAAAAATGCACATGCACGCTAACACAGAATCAACCGTTGATTCCGGCAGCAGTGCTTCACGGACACAGTAGCACAGGCCCGTCAGTAATTATGATTTTTTAATGAGGCCTATAGTCTCTTTTCCATGGGCGTTGGGTGGCGAATTTCAACCCGGGATTCCCCTCGTCTGTGCGACAATCCCTAGAAAGTTCTTCACTGATATCAACACCCTGGATATCTATGTTTCTCGCTTTCGAGGGCCTCTCCACTTCCAAAGAAAAGTTCATTTAACAAATGAAAGCTTGTTCCCAATGTTTACTGGGTCATGAGGACACCCCTGGGTTCCCCTCTTCATGGTGCTGACCCTTTCAATTGCTCACCAACGTTTCAGGTCGGTTGATGGCTTCACCACTGGGTCCCCCTCTTCTGGGCACTGACCGTTCTTTCAAAAATCTCAGTTTCTTTTCAAACAGTTCTAATGGACATCCCTCCACCGTGTTCACTCCCGTCAACACACTGTTTCTTGGGACTTTAACTTTGCCCCTCTTTTCATTAACATCCCTCCCCCAGGTTCACTCTTGCTGCTTCTTAAATTTTGCTTCCACATTTGGGGTGACAACTTTCACCCTTGGATCACCCTCCGACCACTCTCTAGTCTTAGCCTCCCTTCTTTGGATTCCCTTGTGGCTCTCGATCAGGGTGATAGTGGTTCACCCCTAGGTCCCCCTCTTCTGGGCACTGACCCCTATTTACCTTCACAGTCCTACTTTTACACAGTTCATGGTTTGCGGGATTTACTTGCCTTGCTTTCACACTGTTTGTAGATCAAAGGCTTTCGATTGTACTGGGGTTTTACTTGACCCTCAGCATGACCATTTTGACCTAGTCTGCTGGCTCTCCTATGGCCTTCTGGTATCTGTGGTTTCTATCATATGGGACTCGACCAGTTTCCCTCTGCACCTGGTCTCCCCTTCAATACTTGTTACAGTTTCTTAACACAGTTCATTAATCGTAGTTCAAACCTGCTACTTATCGATTCTCTCACTCAACACAGCCCCGTTCTCATTGATTCTCCCCTCGACTACCGGCTGTGATGAAACGCTTGGCTTTTGGCTTTCCCGGAGTCAAGCTTGGTACCACGGGCGTTGGAGCTTCCCTCTGTCCTGCTTATCGGCATAAACTTGCCCAGTGTACCGTTGACATCTGTTACAAGACACTCGTGCTATTGTTGGCGGCCTTAGGCTTTCTTCCTCGAAGGTTCTGCGGGTCTGGGACGAAAAGGGCAAGGTCACTTATCTCCTCCCTCTCGATTTCTGGCGCCTTTCTCCTTTGTTTGAACTGCCGCGCCTTCTTAGCCATCTCATTATGCTGTCTGCCGTGCTCGCCTTGCTCATATTGTGCTCTCCTGCTCCACCTTTTATCCCTGTGGGGAAAGGAAAGGGCTGTCAGGTGTGTGTAGTTCAGGTTAATTGCCTGACTTTGCCTGACGCTGGGGTTGGGACATGTCAGGTAGACATGTAGTCTTTGTATTGGAAAGGGAGGGGTTGGAGTGTCAGAGACTCCTATGGGATGGGATAGTGAAGGTTTATGAAATGGATGAGAATGACTGGGATGAAGAACAGAGGAATCTCATGTGCCAACTGTAAGAACATCTGTCTCACCTCCTGGGGCACTACAAGTCTCCTGTAGTCCCCTGGGGGTAGATTCAGTAGGTTCACTGTAGAGGAGGCCATCCTCCCAGGAAAGCCTATGCTTCCCTGGCTCTTGCCCTTCCAGGTGGGAAGTTGTCTGCTGGCGCAAACCTTCTAGAAAGGGACACTCTCTTTGTCCACTGCTGAAGTCTGCCCCTTCTGCAAGTAAAGTGTGCAGCTCAGGATGGTCTCTAGGATCTAGATCTCCAATGCAGGGAAGGTTTTCTTCCAGCTTGGTGTCATCAGTAGCTGACTCCACAGAGTTTGGTTGGTCTTCCCACTCAGCCTCAGTTGGGGAAGGGGTCACTGGGGGGACCTGGGACAATCCTCTCGGGGTGTCCTTGTCCTGTGAACAGGTTTAGGTTTGAGACCTTTCCTTCTCCCAGGGACCTTTGATTTCTCCTTTGTCTCTTTCTTTTTGCTGCAAATAGAAGAGTGGCCTTCCTGTGGACTGGTGGTATTGGAAATCTCCTCAACCTCAAACTGAGAGTCTCTGAATGTTGACTCTCTGCCCACTCTTGTTTGCTCCTGTTTCTTCTTGCTGGGAGGCCTGAGGGTACTAGATACAACTCCAAGAGTTTTCAAATCATTTCCCAACAGGACTCTCCCAGGCACCTCATTTTGTACACTGACAGGTATTCTAACAGTCTATTATTGCACGGGATGAGAGCTGGTAGTATTGGAACCATCTGGATTGGGCCTCCTGCAAGTTTAGTGGGACCTTTGGGTGCCTTTGCTACATCCTCAGGTTTGGAAAAACGTTCATCTACCGCTGTAATTCTTGCCCCAGTGTCTCTAATGGCAGGGGCCTCCCGACCATTTACAAGAACACTCTCCTTATAATATTCTTTTGTGTTATCTGGTATGGAGTTGCGCACACCCACATTCTTTTGTTCCCACAGACCCAGCGACACTAAAGAAACACTGGCTTGAGCTCCAATGGGGTCTTCAGCCAGTAATTGAAAGTGTACACTTGCCATTTGGGCTTCTCCCTCAGGGATGAAGGCTAAGGAGGCAGTGTGAACCCCTGAAGGTTTACCCTTACATCTGGGATCCCCTTTCACATAATCTACAGACCCACATACACAACATTTCCCAAATGGTGTCTGGAATGGGGGTTACTGTTGACCTCCCTCTGGTTTGGCACCAGAGGTTCCACTAGACCTACCAGGTTTCCCATGGAATTTACCCTTGCTTTGTGTGTGGCCCTCTTTTGGATGGATGGAATTAGAATTCTCTTTTCCCTCTTTCTTGTGCTGCTTCCCCTCTTCCTTCTTGTGAGTTTCCCCATGGTCCTTGTGAGTGGCCCTGTTGGCTACCCATAAGTCAGCAGTTTATGCTAGCTTTTTGGGATCAATCTCTTTTGAGTCAGCCACGTGCTGTCTCAGCTCAGAAGAGCAGGCAACAGAAATACATTCTATCAAAAAAGATTCCTCATTCCTTCAAAGGAGTTCACTCTGTAACCCTTAACCGAACCATCTAGGTTTTTCAAACATTCACACACCCAGGTAGCCCAAGGGGTACCATAAGTCATTTTGAGGGTCCTAAACCTCTTATGGTACTGGGAAGATGGTTTCCCAAATATTGATACTAATGCCAGCTTTACTGATTCATAATCCTTTCTCTCAATGGCACCCAACTCCATTACAGCATCACAGTCATTCAGGGGGAGACTAGACATGAGCCATGGAATGAAATCATTCCCACTGATTCTTTGAAGACCATCGGTGTATTCAAACATACCCAGCCAATCCAACACATCAAGTTTAGATTCATGTATACTCACTGCTTCTTTAGGCAGGCGAGGCCTCTTGGGACTAGCAGACTTAGATGGCTCGGAAAGGGAAGCAGAATCAAGGGACATTCTTCTCATGTCCATTTCAAGAGTTGCATCTCTCTTTCTCTAAGTTTCACCTTTTGATGTTTGGCTTCAGCGTGGGCGTGTAGTTTCTTGAACTCCAACTCTAATCTTAGTCTTGCAAGAGAAACATATTTTGGGCTTAACTGTGGACCTTGTGGGGTCCCAATGGAAAATGGCTGAGGCATAGAGGCAAGCTGTGGCAGAGAGGGTCTCGCTTCCTGAGACTCCTCCGCCTCCTCTGACTCCTCTTGCAGATTGGAGCCTGGCTCTAAACTGACGTCCTCATCATTATCTTCCACATTACTTGGGGGAGTAGCTGTTACAGGCCTATACCCAAACTTTGGTGATTCAGCAACCTTCTAATTAATTCACATTCTTTTTCCATTCAGAGTCAGACCCCTGGTTTTACACATGTCTTTCAGTTGATCTACTGTCAGGACAATCAGGGCTGCCTCATTAAAGTTATCCATATTTGGCATGGGACAATTGCTTCACTTTATGATGGAGCCTAGCCTTGTGGCTAGTTTAGTTGGGCACAAGTACAGCAAATAATCAATGTAACCACTCTACATCTATCCCACCGCTGCCACCAGTGTTAGGCAAGATTTGATGTAGTAACCCTGCGGGAGACTACACAACACTTGTCCTCTTGGTATTAGGTAACCCACCTATTAGTATAGGTCTGTACTACACATGTTGGTAGAGTGACTAAACAGCCAGGCTTATCTCAATAGTGGTAAATGTGAGCAGTAGAGCTGTAACAATGAAATCCACTAATACAAGTAGCCAAGTAACACTTACACTCAAGGTTATAGTTAAAATAATAATTTATTTATTTAACAGTAGTTTTTAAGTAAGCATTCTTTAAAAATGGTAATATATGTAGCAATCAAATGCACTTTAAATACTTTCACAGAATTCACACAAAGCTAGTTGATACTCTTTATAGATGCTTCTTACACAAGTCCTACACCCTGAGGTGACTTCACTAACTAGCACGGTAATTGCATTTATATATCACTAGTACACTTTGTAGGTTCTGCGGTTTGCAGAAAGGAAAGGTTAAGGGAAGGCAACAGGGTTAAACAGGTTCTCAGAGCGTGTGAGCACTTTAAATCTTCCAATGCATTCTAGATAAAAACCTTTCCCAGAAATATTAGTTTACAACCAATGTATCACCTATGAAGGACAGTAAGAATCATCAAAGTCAAATGGACTAGAAGAGTCTGCAGGGAGCCAGGACGGCCAAAGTCAATTGGAGCAAAGCCTATGGAGCTGAGGCACTTCTTAGATAGTAAAAGTCTTGCACAAAGTTAGAGAGTTTGTTGAAGAAAAATCACTGTAGGGTCATAAACTGTTATACTTGTGAAGGTTAGAGCTGAAATCAACTCTTGCAAACCAGTTACTGCAAGTCTCAACTGAGAAGAGCAAGCTACAGACGCTGACATAAGTACCCCAAGTCAGAACAATACCTTTGGCTAGAAAAATAGTAGGCCAGCTGGCTTCTGTCTGGTTGTAGCAATGCAGATCCTGGGTTCCTGGGCCTCAGTCGTGGGGACAAAAGGGAGGATGTCTGGGGACTCCTGCGGCAGCAATTCGGAGGTCAGCTGCAGCTACGGGCTCTTTTCGGATCAGCAGCACTTTGCAGTTTCAGCGCTCGGTAAACAACACGACCACGGATCTTGGACACTGGTTGGGCTACCTTCACTACTTGAGTCCTGCACTCTGGTGAGGGGACTCGAGCTCTGGTCGTCCTGCTTCTGGATGGTCCTGGGGAGATGTCTGGAGCTTTGACCAGATCACACACGTTGCACTTGACTACAGATTTCTCAATCCCTGGCACTCTGTTCCTGCAGCAGCAACGAAGTACAGCCAGTTGGGGAAGATGGTCCAGTGGAGTTCGTCTCGAGGTTAGTTGGTCCAACTAACCCAATGGAAGAAGTCGTCCCTTTTGGAGCTTCTCTTATCGATTAGAAAAGCAGTTTCAGCAAAGAAGCAGGGCTTCACTGGGCAATGCAAATGTCCAGGAGAATGCAGCAAGCTTCTTTCATTGTTTTCTATGTCGGGTTGTTCTTCCAAGTGATCGACTCTGTCTTCAGTCCCAAAACCCTCACCTTTTAAGCAGGTTTATCCCATTCATGTACCGCCTGGCTGTCACTCTAACAGCAGGGTGGCTGGCCTGTAAGGACAGCCACCCAGCCAATCAGGTCTGGGTGCATTCAGGCATTCCTAAAGACAAAGGACAGGGGAGTTTTGGGAACCTCCCTCACTTCCTGCCCTTCTAGACTCACTGGAGCGAGAGGCGGGTTTCAGTACGGAAGCCCGCCAAAGAGAAAATGAACAAAGGGCTCCAACCTGGTTTGGTGTGCAGAATAAAACCCAAGAAAGACCTCACAAACAGAAAATGGTGAAAAAAGAAGACCGAGGCCATTTTGACAAAATGGTCACTCATGGGTGCTATACTGCAGCTGAGGATTCAGCCTGCGGTAGAAAAGCGCAATGGTAGGAAAATTAACCCCTGCCACCAGCCATTTAAAGTAGTGAGGGTAACATAAGTATCAGTAGGTAGTATAAGGGGCTACTAAGTAACAACCTCAGCACTCCACATAAGAGGGTGTGAGCTGGCCCGACAAAGAGAAAAGGTAAGTAAAGTCAATTTCACTTTACTATTCTAGGGAATAGTAGTTCACACAAGAAACGGTATTTAAACCTTACGTTAAATCTGAAGGATTTCTCTGTGACACTGCACTGAAAGTGCTGTGTGTGACCATACAAAAACTAGATGCCTATGGATATGGAGTTTGTCAGACTCCAAAAACAATGGAAACACATGATCCAAATCAGGTTAAAACACACTAGAGAGTGAGAAAAAAGGCTCATTCACTACATGCTTAGAATTAAAAAGTCCTAAAGTCCAGCAAAAGAGGTGGGGGTGTCTAACGTTGAAGGGAATTAGCACAGAAATGAGAATTCTCCCTAACACTGCCTACTCCAAAGGCAATATCGTCTTGCCATCTGCTCCTCCAAGAAGAGGGCTCACATCCAGGCCTGCGTCTCTGGAGCCACCAATAACACGGCTGAACTCTTTAAAATCTGCAAGGAACTTGCCTGACCTAGCACAGTCTCCTCCTCGCCTCCTCCCTCCCAGACCCTCTGCTCTGTACTGGCTGCCCACTTCTCCTCCAAAACTCTGGGCATCCTGTCCTCTCTGTCATCTGCTCCCCCCAACCTGCCCCTTTCTCTCACCTCCCTTGGACCCTACTACCCCCCCATACTCTCCTCCTTCTCTCCCATTGCACCAGCTGATAGCTCTAGAGTTGCTCTATGAAAGTCTCCTCTAAACAGGTGCACCCCTTTTCTTCCAGAACCATCAAGTGCAACCTTGCCTTGGCTGACCTCTGCAACCATTTATTTGCCACAGGCTCATTCCCTCAACCCCTTAAGCACACTTGTGTGCACCCTCTCCGAAAAAAGCCATCTATCACCCCTTTTTTGGGCAAACTCATGGAGAAGCTGGTCATAACCCAACTGACTTTCCACACCATAGTGGCTGGCTGCCTCCATGGCCACCAGTCCGGTTTCAGGTATCCAGAGGCACGGAAACTGCTCTCCTGAACACCCTTGAATACCTACTCTCTAATCTGGATTCAAAACTCCTTCTGTTCTGATCCTCCTCGATCTTTCTTCTGCCTTTGACACTGTCAACCACTCCAACCTCATAAATCGTCTCCATGATACCCTAGGCATCACGGACAGGGCACTGGTGTGGCTTATCTCACTCCTTTCAAACAGCCCATTGCAAGTTCAAATGGGTCCTTTTCTCTCCTCCACCTCACTTTCTACCATTGGCGTCCCTCAGGGCTCTGTCCTATCGCTTTGGCTCCTCAACATCTACCTGGCCCCTCAGGCCCACCTGATCTTCCCTCATTTCCATTATGCAGATGCCACACAGCTCTTTCAAGCTGCCATCCTCTACCTCGTCACTCATACCGGACTGCCTGACTTCTATTCGGGCCTGGCGCTCTGCCAATGATCTCTGCATTAAGGCCAGTAAGACGGAGATCCTTCTCATTGGGACTCCTGCTCCATGTTTCCCCCCACTCTCTTGGCAGACTGCTTGGGTCCCCTCCCCCCACCCAGTTGTGAGACAGATAATCTTGGGATCCTCTTTGACTCCTCTCTTTCCTTCTCTCCACACATCACAGACCTTGCCAAGAAGCTCAACATCTCAAGAGCCCTAGTTCCTCAATCGGCCTCTTTCCTCCATTCGCCCCCTTCAACTAATCCAGAATAGGACTGTGAGACTTATCCTTGGCCTCAAGCCTAGGGACCACATCTTTCCAGTCCTAAAATCTCTCCACTGGTTCCCGGTGACCGCAAGGATCAAATTCAACACCCTTTGCATCATCCACAAGGCTGTCTGTAGCCTGGGACCTCTCTACATCCAGCTTTCTCTCCCTACATACCTCCCAGCCAGAGTCCTTTGGTCCTCTGGCTCCAACTCTCTGCAGGTCAACTGTTTCTCCAAGCGGAGAGTGGGAGGTAGATCCCGTTCCTCTGCAGGCTCCTCCCTCTGGAACAGCCTCCCTACCCCCCTCAGACTTGAGTCGGATCTTCTTAAGTTCCGGAAACTTCTCAAGACTTTCCTTTTCTTCTCTTCCTTCCCTTTCCCCCTCCCGTGCTAACTCTCCCTCTGCTGCTGCGACTGGGGCCTGGTCCCTTCTTAGTCATACAGGGGCCAGACCACCCCCACCAGTGCCAGACCCCCCCCAACCAGTCCCCCCAGCACCCCTTGCCAGCACTTGCCCTCAGGCTCCCTTTCCTGGACTAGCCCAGCCTGGTCCACTCTGTCCACCGCACTCATCCTCCCTTCCCTCCTCTTCCCCCTGGCAGTTGCTGACTTGGCCTGCCCAGAACGTGCCTGCCCCTCCTTTGTGGGCACCCCAGTCCTGCACTTCTCCCTCTAGCCCCTCCACTCCCTGCACTTACCTCCTTGTTCATGCACTTGCACTGTAGGATTTTGACAAGGACAATATAACCATGTTTGCTGTTCTACTTTTGTGAGTCCCATGCCCCTCCCCCCTAGCTTGTCTTGTGGCGCCTGGAAATACTTGTGTATAGGCGCCATACAAATTTCCAATAAATAAAAATGCCACCTATCTTGACTGCCATTATGTTGCGCGTCCACCTAAGGATCTGACACTGAGGGAGAGCCTGGATTAACAAAACCAGAGAAATAGGGCGCATATCAGTGCAGTGAGTGTGTTTGTAACTTTAAAGTGTATAGTACAGATCATTAAACTCAATGCACAGAGGTGTAAAAAGGCCTACGGTCAACAACGAAGCCTTGCGGTCCACTGTGGAATAGGAGATGGCTCAAGGCAATAGGTCATTCCAAGCTGTCCTGTTCGTAAATTCTCTGAATCATTTTACTTCCTTGAAGGCATAGACTTACTTCCCGTTCCATTTTTCTTTTGTTTTATTACCTAAAAAAGATAATGTGCCTCATTCCGAGTGTGGCGGTCTGGAAACAAGGGTTCCGGTAAACTCACCAGCACCCTTGTTTCAGGACCACCAAACTACGTGTCTGCGTGCAGGGTCTGTGGCACCCGGCAGGGTCAGACCTGCCGGGTGCAACGGCCGTTGCCGGCAGACTTTTCACAGAAGTCATGTGAATGGGGATTTAGCGAATCCCCCGCCTGACTGCCCGCTCCGCCGGGACTTGCAATGTCCTGGTGGCACCGGGAAGTCAGGCGGCAGATTTGGTGTTTCGAGGTCAGCAGCAATCCGCCGGTAGCACCGGCGGGTTACCGCCAACCTCCTAATGAGGCCCAATGCCTCATAAACAATACAGGTAGATTTCTTATTTTTCAATTAAAATCCAACGTGCAATTTCATTTTAGCGGTTGTCTAGTTTATCAAAATAGTTTACTTTCTTAGAATGCCATCTAAATCAAGAGGTTCTTAAAAGTGCGGAAATACAGTACTGTTGAAATCCACAAAGCGCAAAGGTTGTTGGGCTCAGTTAGAAGGTCGGTGGCTGCACAAATGTATATAGCAATATGAAGCTCAGACAAGGATAGCGCCTTGAGACCCCTACAGTTGTGATCTGGCCTATTATCAAAGCTCAATAATACATTGATAATCTCTGATCTGCTTAATTTGATTTTCAATGTGGATACATTATTAAAAAACAACACTATTTGTGGAGACATAGCGTCAAAATACAAAAAAGAGGTAACATTTCCACATTGGTGATTGGGCCCTCGGAAGACATTTCATTTGATTAAATTGCAATTTTTCAACTTGTAGCAACTAACCAGCTGTGCTTTAATGATTTCCCTGGTTGAGATTTTCTAAAGAAAAATGCGTGATTTCGAGTTAGCGTTCATGATGTCATTTTTTGCGTAGACCTTTGCATTTTTCCTGAACCTGCACACATGAGGCCTTAGCATTAACATGGGTAACTGCCTATTAGTGTAGTGCCTCAGCTTGATTTTGCGGGAATGTTCTTGCTGAATCCGGCAGTAAGCCATCTTTAAAAATCGAAGCAATGCTCATCATGACGTTCCGCACTCAGAGACGTTTCTGGACTGAAAGTCAGGCCATATTTCCATTAGGCGCTGAGGGCTGTATTGGTGCATGGTTATGAGAGACGAGAACCGACACCGGTCGTACTCGATGTGGTGTCCATTGAACACGCCTTTGGGGGGAATTGTGAGGTTGAGCTTCAGAGCTTCCATGCAGAGTCCAGTGAAACAGTCCTCCATGTTAATTAGCTGCATGGTCTGAGCCACGTCATAGATTTTTTTGGCCAGATCCCCAGAAAGCACGGATGATCCAGAACAATATGGCGGGTACTCGTTTCTTGGGTAGACCTCTTTAGGGGCATAGTATTTGTATCCTATGTTCCTCTGAGGCTTTGCATTTCTGACAATATTGCCAGACATGTAGTTTCTTCTCACCTGGATCCCAGGCATCAGGAGATTTCGGACCAAAAAGTCCACATTCAAGAACATGTCGATGTCGATTTTCATGACGTAGCTGGCGTTCGGACAATGTTTGGCTACCCACTCCATCCCCATTAAGGTCTTCAGGGTCAGGTTATTGTAAGTGTCTAGGAAGTCCTGTTGAATGATATCATGGAAGGTGGCGCTCTCCTCTTCAAGCATCTTCTGGACCCGGTCGGTGACTCGGGGGGCAATCCCAGTCAGGAAGAGCCTGATGACGGACACCCCAGGGACAGTGCTTTCATTGCCCCAGGTGCTTCGGACGGCGTGTCTCGCTTGATAGTCATTAGAATTTCCAGTGACTAAAAGCACCAGAAATGGCGCTTCGGGCTTGCACTTGTCTGGTTCATTGAGAATGAACTTGTAGTCATGGGGATAGGGTGGTATCAGAGGGTGCCGGGTGGTTGGTTTTGTCTGATGGGTTGGTAGGACAGTGTAATTCGATGTGACGTTGGAGCGTGACATCGGCCTGGGAGTGACATACGCCCACAGAGTTTTGGGGATGTCAGTACTCCTGTGTATAAACAAAGAAAGCATAAATGTGCCTAGGACGAGGAGCAGGCAAGTGTATAGGTGACATCGTATTCCCCGCATTTGCTTCATGCTGCAAGGCTTGCTGGGTAAAATCCAAGATGGCAGTCCAAGGTGACCTTAGAAATCAAACACAAAAAATAAAGGAGAAGGTTTTTAGTATACACAGCATGAGGAGATCAGGAGCTTCTATGAAATATCTTGGGAATAATAAACCGGCCTGAAAATTAAGCTGTGAACACAAAAAGGTCAACATGACTTATTCCGCAACCGAAAACAATTGATATTTTTCAATGGAAAAAGTCAAACGTAGCACATTTTTTATTTTTCTTGTTTTTTTTCTAAAATCACAATGCTAATGATGGGCAAATATCTCTAAAATGTGTTTTGATTTCTTATTTATTTACTAATATGGGTGAACCCCAATCCTACTCCGCAACTCAACTCGGCACTCCTTTTCGTGCTCCCCTACTGCCATTTGTGGGTAGCATATACTTTCAAAATGGGGGTAACCCTTCAGCCAGCCCCCCCCCCCTCCGCCCCGAGGCACCAATCCACCTCCCCCCACCAGTTGCCCTAAAGCATTCTGATCCTGGGCAGAAGAGCTTTTCACTTTGATTTGCTCCTTTTAATGTGTTTGTTAAATTATTAATTTCAAGCCACTTTTAGTGCTTTCATTTGTAGTTTGAGTATTTTATGTGGCCCTTAATTTTCAGTCTTCTTTTTCATAGAGTTACAGCCTCATTGCGACCTAGGCTGTAGTGGGAAAACACATGGCATTTGGAAATGCTTCCTGTTTTATCGCTCTGACTAATTATGTGTTTTGGTGACAAAACACAACCCCCCCCCTGCATTTGAGTTGTGGTACTTACTTTGTGAAACCTGAAGGAGTTCCATCCGCTAGTCCCAGAGGATCTGTCATACAGGGGGCCATCACTATTGGATCCAGTTACTGGGGGTGGACCAGTGTGGGAGGATCACCTGGATGGGGGGGGTCTTCGGAGAGTGGAAGTGGGACACCAAAGGCTGAGATGCGGTATCCCCTTCCTTTTGACACCTTTTTCCTATTCTACCCCGTAGGATATTTAGAAACTCTATCCCCCTTCCGACACATACACTTTCTCACACTGTGAAAGACAACAGACTAACCCCCAGAGCCGTTTACCTGACATGTACCAACACAAGGGTCAGGCAGGGTCAGCCATTTGCTGATAACTACACACACCTGACTGCCCTTTGCCTCCCCCACAGGGATAAAAGGCAGAGCACGAGAGCACACTCTGATCAAGGCTGAACACACGAAGAAGGAGCTATTCCTCAACGGCAGTTCAAATGGAGGAGAAAGGTACGGAGACCTCAAAGGACGACCAGGATGGAATAACCAGCGAGTCCATAGGACTCTAAATATACCTGCACCCGCCGCTAACACTGTTGCAAAAAATAATTACGCAGTGCTATTAGAAAATGAGCCATTGGATTGTACGCTCAAATTACTGCTATAAGTAATAACTTGGTTATGCCAATGTGTGAGCCGAGTGCTGAACGCTCGCTGAATCACACATTTATTTCACTGGAAAACAGAATTCCTCTTCTTTGTCTTCTTCACTGTCCCTCTTTTCACACACCTCTCCTGCTTCAAGTATTAATCCACCCTTTGGAGCAACGACTACCTCTTCGCTGAACTTTGTATTAAATTCTCTTGGAAAACTATACGAGAATATAAACATGAACAAAAACGAGCGGCGAGCAATGATTATGCATTCTAATTGTAAGCTGGTGTTGATCGAAGGGTAAAGTACAGCACGGAATGGGCAGAATACGATTACGTCTACACCTGTGATACATTTAGACTCATTCTAAACACCTTAATTGCCACACAATTCTGTCATTGCACGTGCAGCTGACAATTTTCAAGCTCAAATGCATAGACAACAAGGGGACGCAATTCTAAACCAGACCCTAAATAACAACAGCGGTCTTAGGATTCTTGGCGAGGATCCGATGGAGCCTGTTCAGTTGGATGAAGTTACTATCCAACAGGAATTGAGGGAGACACACTTGGAACCCCTGTCTAAACTATTCCATTTATTCAAATGGAAAAAGAAAGGATCGAAAATGGCAGCAGTGGTCAAAACGAAGAAATCCAAAAATATGAAACAGGAAAATGCCAATATCAATCGAGGTTGTCGTAAATCTTTACCCAGCCTTAACTTCTCTTCAAAAGAGCAAAAGAAACAGAGGAGGCTAACAAGAAACAAGAGAAGAAAGCCTCCCAACTTCAAAGTGTGCTACAACAGTAAATCATTTTAGAAGAGCCTACAGACCTTGAGAGGGTTAGTCCCTGTGTACCGATAGCCAGAGGGAATTTCAAAATCACTATTAGATCTTTCGATATATTCCATGGACAAATTTTTACCACCTCAACAACCTGTAGGAGTCCAACCTTTGGAAAGAGGACCGTTGCGTCTTCTCTGCAACTTCCGTCCACTACGCGTCTCGTGCCGAAGGAAACGCTCGCCTTTCAACCTACTGTTGAGCCTTTGCCTTTTATCACACTGGACAATAGGAGGTTAGCGTTACTGAAAAATCTTCAAACAAGGCAATACCGATCTGAGGGGGCCAAACACCACCAAGAGCTCTGGGTATGTTGGTTGATATTGGAGAAACTGCCAATTGTAAAGGAACCGTTTATTTTAAACAGATCAAATGTCTTAAAATGAATAAAGGGCCTTTCTCCCTTGGAGAACATTAGCTCCCGTGATATTGAACAGGAGGAATTCTGGAGTAATTACGGTCTGCATCGTTTGATTCTGCATATAAACTCTACATGTATTGAAGATTGCCAACTTGCGGTGGTGGATGAACTATTAACATATGAATATGAACTATCTCAGTTTATGTAGAAAAAAGCCAGGTCAAAACAAGGTGATATGAATGGGATAAGTCACAAAAAGAATATTCCCACGATGAAGGTGACATGTTTAGGAAGCCCGAAAGAGCAAAGACAGGTCTTGATGCCTGAATCCTGCTCCCAGGATGGTAATGACGAGGAAAATTGGAGCTGGTGGCTCATGCGCTTCAGGTGCAGCCTACCTTTACATCTTAGCAATCCATTCCAGAGAGCAAGAGAGAGATCCGTATTGTCTCATGGAACTCCAGAGGCTTTGCGCACCTGTTTCAAAAAGGCAGTCTGAACCTGGAGGCCTCTGAAATATTTTTACTGCAAGAAACTTGGCTGTGGAAGGAATTTGTGTGGTGTGGCTTTTCGTTGTTTCTGAACCTGGCTCCCAGAGGTGCCAAAGGGCGACCGTCGTCAGGTTCACTAATGGGCATTCGTAATGGTCCAGGGATCTCTGCTAAAGAATGGAACCGACCCAACTCCTTCGTAGAGGCCATTGAACAGGGGTGGGCCAGGGTGAGGTTCCCACTTATGCAGTTCCCATTACTGATCAAAATATACTGGAATCCCACTGACATCTCCCAATCCAATTATTTTCACTCTTTGAAAGATATCATGCGTAAGTGGCAGACTGCTAGGTGTTCAAAGAGCATTATGATATGAAGAGATCTTAATTGTGTTTGCGAAACCCTGATGGCGCTCTATTCCAACACTGCAGTAAAGATTAGAATAAATACACAGGGTCTTTTGTCGTCAGCAATACGACTAAACAGGGGCTAATTCAGGGTTGCGTCTTGGCCCCCTTCTTTTTAATCTTTGTATCTCTATCATTGGAGAATGTGTAGAATTGCACCCATCCCCCTCACTTGGCTTCATCTGTGGTAAATTAGCCACTGTATGTGGGTGATCTAGCCTTGTTAGATTTGACTCCAATAGGCCTGCAGCGCCAATTAATTGCTCTTGAGAATTATACTAAGTTAAATGAATCAATTATACATATAAAAAAACAAAATTGCCATCTTAAACTCAGGAAGAAAAAGGTTCAATCCACATTTTAAATGGTACCTCAATGCTACAGAAATAAAAAGGGTGCCTTCTTCTATATGTTTAGGTTTGTGTTTATTCACTGGCACTGATACAAGTAATCTGTTGAAGGTAATGACATCAAATGCCATCTGTTTAGTGTCTAAGGCTTCCATTATTAGCCGTACATTTGGGCAACTTTCCTTACTTCCAGTGTGGGAATTCTATATGAAGAAAGTAGTCCCAACCTTAACGTATGGAGCTGAGGTTACGCTAATAATGGAGAATCTGGATTGGGGCCAGCTTGAGGGGGTGTGTTGGAAATGCGCACTCATGCTCCCCGAGGGGGCCTCAGATTGTGTAATCTGATATGAGCTTGGCTAACTTTCCCTGGAGGTGAGTTGGAAAAGATTTACCCATATCACTAAAATAGAGAACGCTTGACAAAAGTACATTGTGGTGAGATTTGGAAGTACTTATGGAACAGAAATCTAATGTCAAATTTAATTAATGGATACTTTTATTCCAAACAGGCAAATTGGATTACACACATATATGATGAAAACAAACCCCTACAAATGGAAGAAAGAATTATGGGCGATTGATTGGCAAACCACAATTGAAGATGTAAAGAATTATAAACTGTTCTCTCAGATTGTTTCTTATGGAAAAGCTCCAAACACTATTCAAAATTATCTCTCTAAATTCCCTAGTGCTTTGTTGTGGTCTCAATTTTTGAGATTATGTTTAAATCTTTTCCCAACAAATGAAATTCTGGGAGCAACAAAGAAAATAGCGCTATACATCGGTTTATAGTCATAAAGTCGAATTAAATAATGTCGAAAGTCATGAAGTCGAAAAAATAATGTCGAAAAAAAAATTTTAATGTCTTTTTTACTACGTTTTTTATTCGAAATGGGGGGGTTCCCCCCCAACCACCCTTTTTTATTTTATTTTTGTTTTGACCTTTTTTTGTACATGTGGAACCCAAAAAAATCATATTAATACAAAATAAAGCATTCAAATTTTGTTTTTTTCGACATTAAGTTTTCAACTTTTTTGTAAGTCGACATAATTTTTTCGACATTATGACTGCACACCCTATACATGATAACTTGTCCTCATTGTAGCGATTTGAGTCAAATCGAAACATGGCCCCATCTGCTCCTGGAATGCCTCGCGTTACATATATCCCGTCATCATTTCATTGGCGCCATTCTTAAGGACTTTAGGCTCTTAATAATAGAAGAGCCCTGGCATAAAATATTGGTAGATACGTCCAATTCCTGGAGGTTTGTGGCTTTGCAGTTCTTAAAGCAACTTTTTCCTGTGTCATCTGAGTGAGAATTGCACTTAATTTAATGTATTTCGTTTATTGTTTTATTGCATTTAGACTAATTAATAACGTTATGCTCTTCATGGTCTTAGAGTGTGTAAAATATGTATTATCTATTGTATGCTATTTCGTCTGTGAAATGTTAACATGTTAAACTATGGCACAATAAAAAATAAATAAATAAAAATGGACCTCCGTGGTATTAATGCAGCCAATCCTGAAATGTAGTCCTATCTCTTTGCACCGGTTAGGCTTAGTGGTTTTATCCAAGGCTCAGCTGGCAAGCTAAATTAATAATCACAATGTGAATTTATATTGTCCCTCTGTATTCCAAAGTAACATGACTACATTACTAGTAATCTAACCAAAGTTTTGTGGGAAGGTCCACTGTTGAAGTATGCCACGCCCCTGTGAAATAGTCCAAAGGCTGCAGTCTTATCTGTAGGAACAGTCAAATGAATAAATGATGGCGCAGGTCCCATCGCCCTACCAAATAGTGAAATCGTGTGGGGTTGTCAGAATGGGGCAAGGAATTTAAGTGGTGTTTATTTCCAAGATTTGTTTTTTCTTTAATTCAAAGAACTAAGCTGAGTTTTATAATTTGACCGATTAATAATTGTTATAATTTCTTCGTGACATCTGCTGAAAAAACTTCCAATATTGTATTTTTCTTTTTGTGAATTTCTCCAATACAAACTACTTCTATATTGTATAGAGTATGGAATGTTTGAACACGGGTAGCACAGACATATTCTCTTAGCACAGGCCCTCCAGATGTTTTGGACTACAACTCCCATCAGCCCTTGCCAGCATAGTCAATGGTAAGGTATCGTCTGGAGAGCTTCAGGTTGCAGAAGGCCGTCTTAGAGGATAGACATAGGATATTCTGCTTTACCAGGGTTCGACTTTCACATCATAACTAAGCAGATGCAGCATAAGAAATCCCATAATGCATTGCCTGCAACAACCACGGGCTCATCGACACGAAAGCTCGAGCTCGGGCCCAATTCACGTGCTTGCCATTGATCGACACAAGGAAAGGATTTATTGGGGCTAAATAATAAACGGGGCATTTCACTATGGCAATGTTATCAGGATGGCGATTCTCGTGAATTTGGGCAGAGCTTTAGGATTACTTAAAAGGAAGGAGGCTCTCAGCGAACTTAATGAGGTCCCAAATAAAAAGTTCCCCATTCTCCATAATTCAGGATCCAGGTAGTTCCTAGCAGGATAATGTAGTAAAATCTATACTTATGGGGCTTCATTACAAGTTCAGAGGTGCAGGAAAAAACGGCGCTAATGCAGCGATAACTTGGTTACCACTGCATTACCGCACTGCCAAATTACAGGTTTGGCGGTGAGATGGAGCAAAAACCTCCAGCAGAATGCTGGAGGTAGCTCCACTGCTTGGCTGCCGAAATGCACCCATTTCGGCGGTACTACCACCTGTGGTAATACTGCCGAAACCCCCATGGAGTCCTACTCCATTAATGGGGACTAACACCGCCAAACCACCACTTGTAATCCAGCAGTAATGCTGCCAATGGCACTACCGCAGGACCAAGTGGTGCAAACAATAATACCATTTGGTGGTATCTCGGTGGTATTACTCTTTCAAACTTGTAATGAGGCTGATAGTCTCGGGTTTAAGGGCTTTGGTCAACTTTCTTCTCTGGCACTCCTCTCCTTGGTTCTCCCTCCCAGACTTAAGGGATTGCTGCACCCTTCTTCTCTGGTCTTTCATGAGGGGTCTCTATCTGCTTGGTTCTTAGTCTTTGGTCTAAGGGGTTCCTGTACCCTTCTTCTATGATCTTTCACGAGGGGTCTCTATCTGCTTGGGTCTCTGTCCCAGGTCGATGGGGTTCCTGCACCCTTCTTCTCTGGTCTTTCACGAGGGGTCTCTAGCTGCTTGGTTCTTAGTCTTAGGTTTAAGGGTTCCTGTACCCTTCTGCTCTGGTCATTCACGAGGGGTCTCTATCTGCTTGTTTCTCAGTCTTAGGTTTAAGGGATTCCTGTTCCCTTCTTCTCTGGTCTTTCACGAGGGTTCTCTATCTGCTTGGGTCTCTGTCCCAGGTTTATGGGGTTCCTGCACCCTTCTTCTCTGGTCTTTCACGAGGGGTCTCTATCTGCTTGGTTCTTAGTCTTAGGTTTAAGGGATTACTGTACCCTTCTTCTCTGGTCTTTCATGACAGGTCTCTATCTGCTTGGTTCTTAGTCTTAGGTTTAAGGGATTCCTGTACCCTTCTTCACTGGTCTTTCACGAGGAGTCTCTATCTGCTTGGTTCTTAGTCTTAGGTTTAAGGGATTGCTGCACCCTTCTTCCATGGTCTTCCACAAGGGGACTCTATCTGCTTGGTTCTTACTCTTAGGTCTAAGGGATTGCTGCACCCTTCTTCTCTGGTCTTTCACGAGGGGTCTCTATCTGCTTGGGTCTCTGTCACAGGTTTATGAGGTTCCTACACCCTTCTTCTCTGGTCTTTCATGAGGGGTCTCTATCTGCTTGGTTCTTAGTCTTCAGTCTAAGGGATTCCTGTACCCTTCTTCTCTGGTCTTTCACAATGGGTCGCTATCTGCTTGGTTCTCAGTCTTAGGTTTAAGGGATTCCTGTACCCTTCTTCTCTGGTCTTTCACAACAGGGTCTATATCTTCTTGGTTCTAGTCTTAGGTTTAAGGGGTTCCTGTGCCCTTCTTCTCTGGTCTTTCACAACAGGGTCTCTATCTGCTTGGTTCTTAGTCTTAGGTTTAAGGGTTCCTGTACCCTTCTTCTCTGGTCTTTCACAAGGGGTCTCTATCTGCTTGGTTCTCAGTCTTAGGTTTAAGGGATTCCTGTACTCTTTTCTCTGGTCTTTCACGAGGGGTCTCTATCTGCTTGGTTCTCAGTCTTAGGTTTAAGGGATTCCTGTACTCTTTTCTCTGGTCTTTCACAACAGGGTCTCTATCTGCTTGGTTCTTAGTCTTAGGTTTAAGGGGTTCCTGTACCCTTCTTCTCTGGTCTTTCACGAGGGGTCTCTATCTGCTTGGTTCTAGTCTTAGGTTTAAGGAGTTCCTGTACCCTTCTTCTCTGGTCTTTCACAACAGGGTCTCTATCTGCTTGGTTCTTAGTCTTAGGTTTAAGGGGTTACTGTACTCTTCTTCTCTGGTCTTTCACGAGGGTGCTCTCTCTGCTTGGTTCTTAGTCTTAGGTTTAAGGGGTTCCTGTACCCTTCTTCTCTGGTCTTTCACGAAAGGTCTCTATCTGCTTGGTTCTTAGTCTTAGGTTTAAGGGAATTCTGCACCCTTCTTCTCTGGTCTTTCACGAGGGGTCTCTACCTGCTTGGTTCTCAGTCTTAGGTTTAAGGGGTTACTTTACTCTTCTTTTATGGTCTTCCCCGAGGAGTCTCTATCTGCTTCGTTCTTAGTCTTGGGTTTAAGGGGATGCTGCACCCTTCATCTCTGATCTTTCATGAGGGGTCTCTATCGGCTTGGTTCTTAGTCTTGGGTTTAAGGGGATGCTGCACCCTTCATCTCTGGTCTTTCATGAGGGGTCTCTCTCTGCTTGGTTCTCAGTGTTGGGTTCTATGGTATTCCAGGAGAGGGTCCACCTCCCTAGTCTCACCACTGGACAGATGCTTGTTGGAAGGCTCTGCAGGTGGTATTACCATGTAGCCGGCCTTCAAAGAAAGGCTGGAGCTGCAGAGACACTGGATGCCACCCTACGGTCTTCTCAGGGCACTCATGAGGTCTTGTACAACCTCCCTATTCTTCAGGGTCCTGGTTCTCCAGCCACCTACTCTTGCCTCTCTTTCATCCTCACATCTTCCCTTAAGTCTTGTTCCTACAGGGTCCTTCCACGGACCTTCCTTTTCCTTTCTCATCTTCTCTGGCCCCTATTGCATGTCTCACCACAAGCTTGTTCTGCCACCCCTCCTAGAATTACCCCCTAGTGTATTAGGGTCAACCAACTTCTTCTCTTCTCTACTGCCTCCTCTTTCCAGATGTTTCTCCACTCTCCCTCTATTAATACCTCTTCCACCATCTCCTTATTTGTGTCCCCTGCCCTTTTGTCTTTTGTTGTCCACCTCTCTTGGTCTGATAATTCTATTGAATCCTCCACATCTTCTTCCTATTGGCCCTCAAGGTCTTCCAACTCCTGGCCCTCTGGGTGTTTCTCCTCCCAGCCCTCTGGGTGTTTATTCCACTGGCCCTCTGGGTGTTTCTTCTGCCAGCCCTCGGGGTGCTTCTTTTGTCGGCCCTCGTGAGTGTTTCTTCTGCCGGCCCTCCGGGTGTTTCTTCTGCCGGCCCTCTGGGTGTTTCATCTGCTGCCTCTGGGTGTTTCTTCTGCCAGCCCTCTGGGTGTTTCATCTGCCGGCCCGCTGGGTCTTTCATCTGCTGGCCCGCTGGGTCTTTCTTGTACCAGCCCGCTGGGTCTTTCTTGTGCTCGCCCGCTAGGTGTTTCTTCTGCCAGCCCCCTGGGTATTTGACCCGCTGGCCGTCTGAGTGTTTCTTCTGCCGGCCCTTTGGGTGTTTCATCTGCCTGCCTCTGGGTCTTTCTTCTGCTGACACGCTGGGTATTTCTTCTGCCGGCCCTCTGGGTGTTTCTTCTGCCTGCCTCTGGGTCTTTCTTCTGCTGACACGCTGGGTATTTCTTCTGCCGGCCCTCTGGGTGTTTCTTCTACCGGCCCTCTGGGTGTTTCATCTGCCGGTCCTCTCGGTGTTTCATCTTCTGGCCCGCTGAGTCTTTCTTCCACCAGGTCTCTGGGTCTTTCTTCTGCCAGCCCTCTGGGTGTTTATTCCACCAGCTGTCTGGGTGTTTCTTCTGCCAACCATCTGGGTGTTTCTTGTGCCGACCCTCTGGGTGTTTCTTCTGCTGGCATGCTGGGTGTTTCTTCTGCCAGCCTTCTGGGTGTTTCATCTGCTGGCCCTCTGGGTGTTTCATCTGCCGGTCCTCTCGGTGTTTCATCTTCTGGCCCGCTGAGTCTTTCTTCCACCAGGTCTCTGGGTCTTTCTTCTGCCTGCCTCTGGGTCTTTCTTCTGCTGACACGCTGGGTATTTCTTCTGCCGGCCCTCTGGGTGTTTCTTCTACCGGCCCTCTGGGTGTTTCATCTGCCGGTCCTCTCGGTGTTTCATCTTCTGGCCCGCTGAGTCTTTCTTCCACCAGGTCTCTGGGTCTTTCTTCTGCCAGCCCTCTGGGTGTTTATTCCACCAGCTGTCTGGGTGTTTCTTCTGCCAACCATCTGGGTGTTTCTTGTGCCGACCCTCTGGGTGTTTCTTCTGCTGGCTTGCTGGGTCTTTCTTCTGCCAGTCTGCTGGATGTTTAATCTGCCGGCCCTCTGGGTGTTTCATCTGCCGGTCCTCTCGGTGTTTCATCTTCTGGCCCGCTGAGTCTTTCTTCCACCAGGTCTCTGGGTCTTTCTTCTGCCAGCCCTCTGGGTGTTTATTCCACCAGCTGTCTGGGTGTTTCTTCTGCCAACCATCTGGGTGTTTCTTGTGCCGACCCTCTGGGTGTTTCTTCTGCTGGCATGCTGGGTGTTTCTTCTGCCAGCCTTCTGGGTGTTTCATCTGCTGGCCTTCTGTATCTCTCTTCTGCTGGCCCGCTTGGTCATCCTTCTGCCGGCTTTCTGGGTGTTTCTTCTGCCGGCTCTCGGGGGGTTTCATTTGCCGGCCTTCTCTGTCTTTCTTCTTCTGGTTCGCTGGATCTTTTTTCTGGCGGTCCTCTGGGTGTTTCTTCTGCTGGCACCCTGGGTGTTTCTTCTGCTGGCCCTCTTTGTATTTCTTCTGCTGGGCCTCTCAGTGTTTCTTCTGCTGATCCTCTGGGTGTTTCGTGTGCTGGCCGTCTGGGTGTTTCATCTGCCGGCCTTCTGGATCTCTCTTCTGCTGTCATGCGGTTTCTGCCTTCTGCTGGCCCTCTGGGTGTTTTATCTGCCAGCCTCTGGGTCTTTCTTCTGCTGGCCCGCTGGGTCTTTATTCTGCCGGCCCTCTGGGTGTTTCTTCTGCTGGCCCTCTCAGTGTTTCTTCTCCCAGCCAGCCCTCTAGGTGTTTCATCTGCTGGCCTTCTGGGTCTCTCTTCTGCTGTCCTGATGGGTCTTCCTTCTGTCAACCCGATGGTTGTTTCTTCTGCCGGCCCTCTGGGGGTTTCATCTGCCGGCCATCTGGATGTTTCTTCTACTGGTCCATTGGGTCTTTCTTCTGTTGGCCCACTGGGTGTTTCTTCTGCTGGCCCTCTTTGTGTTTCTTCAGCTGGTCCTCTGGGTGTTTTATCTGCTGGCCTCAGGGTCTTTCTTCTGCTGGCCTGCTGGGTCTTTCTTCTGTCGGCCCACTCTATGTTATTTCTGCTGGCCCGCTGGGTCTTTCTTCTGAAGGCCCCCTGCCTCTTTCTCCTCTCAGCCTCTGGTCTTTTTCCTCCCTGACCTCTGGGTCTTTTAATTCCCAGGGTCTGTCTTTCCAGAGCCTCAGGTCTCCTTCTTATTCCAGTCAGATGGGCCTCTCCTCCTGCCTCCTGTCTCCTGCTCTCCCCTGGCATGAGGGGCTCTCTTCTAGTCTCCTGCTGTAACGTCTTCTCTTCACCCCTCCAGCCGGCCCCAAAGAGCTCTTTAACTAACTCCCACAGTCTCCGGCCACAGGCCCGGCCTTTGAAAAGCATTGGCCTCCCTTCCAGCCTGTCTCTGGTGTAATCAGGTGTGTTTCCTTTGGTAGCTGGGATGAGGACAGAGTTAAAGGCTCCACCCATGGGGTGGCTTACATTTCTAATGTAAGAATCAGGGTTTTCTCACCCCACCTCTAGGATGGTCCTCTCAGTGCCTGGCACACCCTCAGGGAGGACTCCCTAACCGGTCTTAGCTGTACGAGTGCGGAGGCCCTGGGTGGTGGCTGATGGACTGCTTGTGTTCTAGCTTCTTGTCCAGGCCCCTCTCTTCCTCCACTGGTTGTATATCAGATTTCTGTGCCCGCATGAGGGGGGCAAGAGCTAGACTTTAACAATCAGCAAGGACACCCATATGCGTGCCCCCCAGGATCCGACTGGTGGGGGGGGGGGTGCTTGAATCGCAGTGCCAGAGACAAACAGACAGTGAGGTGCTTTGGGCCTATGGCGCAGATAGTGGGAGGTATGTGTCTCAAATGAAGGCGTGTCTGGCACTTTGGGCACAACGTCAGGGTGTCTGAGAGGCCTTGGGCACAGTGATTGGCAACAAGGAGCTCTGGGGACCTGGGCTAGCAGTGTGAGGAAGTTAAAGCATGCATGATGCCAGAATGCCCCTCGGGCTTTGGGCATGTTTATGAGTGTGAGGGGTTTAGGAAACACACAGAGCATATGAAGAGCATAAGACACAAGGACAGACAGCAGGGAGCTTTGGGCACAGAGAGAGGCATGTGCGAGGAGTTTGGGGCACAGGGACAGGCGTGTGTGAGGAGTTTAGGGCACAGGGACAGGCGTGGGTGAGGAGTCTGGGGCACACAGAAAGGCGTGTGCGAGGAGTTTGGGGCGCGAAGAGGCGGGGCAAGGAGTCTGGGCACAAAGAGAGGCATGTGTGAGACTGGGCACCCAGTGAGGCATGTGCGGGGAGTTTGGGGCACAGAGAGGCATGGGCAAGGAGTCTGGGGCACACAGAGAGGCATGTGCGAGGAGTTTGGGGCACACACAGGCGTGTGCGAGGATTCTGGGGCACACAGAGAGGCGTGTGCGAGGAGTTTGGGAACACAGAGAGGCATGTGCAAGGAGTTTAGGTGCACAGAGAGGTGTGTGCGAGGAGTTTGGGGCACACAGAGAGGCATGTGTGAGGAGTTTGGGGCACACAGAGAGGCGTGTGCGAGGAGTTTGGGGCGCAGAGAGGCGGGGCGAGGAGTCTGGGCACACAGAGAGGCATGTGTGAGAATGGGCACCCAGTGAGGCATGTGCGGGGAGTTTGGGGCACAGAGAGGCATGGGCAAGGAGTCTGGGGCACACAGAGAGGCATGTGCGAGGAGTTTGGGGCACACACAGGCGTGTGCGAGGATTCTGGGGCACACAGAGGCGTGTGCGAGGAGTTTGTGGACACAGAGAGGCATGTGCAAGGAGTTTGGGTGCACAGAGAGGTGTGTGCGAGGAGTTTGGATACACTGTCAAGAGCTGCCTTTGGAAGCATTGGCAATGATGGAGATTCATGTAGACCAGCGGTATTCAAACTGTGGGGCGCGACCCCCCGGGGATCCGCGGGTGCATCCCTGGGGGCCCCTGAGAGCTCAGCGTGAAATCTAAAAAAAAGAAATTCAAAAAATGTTTTATTTTTCATTTTTTTAGTTTGGAAGAAATGGGCAGGGGTGGCTCACATGGTTGGGCTGAAGCATGAAACTGTCTCAGGCAACAATGAAAAAGTGGCCTGCAGTTGTAAATGGATATTCATTCCTTTAGTTACAGACTGGGCCTCATTACAACTATGGCGGTATGGTAACAACGGTGCCGATAAGCTACTGCGGCACCCGCGACCACAGCTTGTCGGATGCACTGGCACCGTTTTTCACGGTGCCGGTGCATTCAAGCTCCCCATTCCCATTGAGCCTATGGGGCTCAAATGGGAATGGGGATCTACCGGTACCGGCACCCGCGAAAGGGCAATTATAAGATCTGCGTAACTCGTCATGACCCGGTAATTTCCCATTCGCGGGTGTCGGACCAGGATGCAACTCCGGTGGAAGCTGTGCCAGTTTACCGGAACAGCTACTGCCAGGGTTGTAATGAGGCCCACTGTTTCAATAGTACCCAAGGGGGTGCTTTGTGTTAAAATGTACGTGAATTGTGATATATTCAGCAACAATGGTCAAAATAACTAACTGCATAGTTAAGTAACTCATGAAACTGGTCCACATTGGCCAAAATGGTCGCCCATTTTGACTGGCCCACACTAGCATTTTACCTTTTTGGTACAGGCATTGCCCTATAGGCCAGTCCGAGTCTGGCGACACATCCCATTATGGAGGAGCTAAGGAGCCAGCCCAATAAAACAGTGAGCACTCCTTCAGCTGCTTTTTCCAGGTGATGGAGTGCTCCTGGGCTGGCTAACTGTCAAAGGGACACACTGTTTCCCTTTGACAGTTCAGTTTACTTCCCCAGCTACACATGCTCACTGAGCCATGCAAGTGCTGGGGCGTTTTGCTTCGCCAGCATTGCATAGCTCTTTGGAAATGCTGGCTGGGGCACTGCATGTCTGTATGTCCAAGGGGGAGCTCCTGTGCCTCCTCACACATACGGACAGAGCAGCCTGGGCAGGGCGTTTCAGCACCCACACGCAGGCCAATGCAGAAGGTACGTTTATGTTCATTGTTTTTATTTAAACATGTGTATGGATGCGTGTATGCTTATGTTATGAGTGAGTGTATGGCGATCTCGTGTGAATGATAGAGTGATTCCTGTATAAATGTGCAGCACCTTGCATACACACATAATCATGTTGATTGCGTTAGGCCCAAGGGGGCCCAGGGGACAGGTATGGTATCCTTTTACTGGCCATCTATTATAGATGTCCAGTAAAAAAAATGTCATGCCTGCCTCCTGGGCCCCCCAGCACCAATTGCAAACTGTTTGGCTATTTACCCATTTTTTTGTTAAAAGTATGCTCTACAATGCAACATTTTAACCCATTATTTAAAAAGAATTCACAGGGGGAAACCCCCCCAAACCCAACCCCCCCTTTATCGGTTCGGGCTCCCTCACTATGCTTGGTCGCTATGGCATTTTTGGGGGAAATAGTAATGCCCCTCCATTAAAGAAATTCACCAGCCGCCACTGGCCCTCAGACTTTGTTGGGAACGGGATGGGGGAACCCAGGGACCATGGTGGGAGCACAATGGGCGAGAACCATGGGATAGTGGTGGGAGCAGAGTGGGGAGAGCCCAAGGTGTGCGATGGGGTGGGGAGAGACCAGGGACTGGGTAGGAGTGGGATAAGGGAGCCCTGCTACTGTGATGGGAGCAGGTGACAGCACGCGATATATACTGTCCATTTGGCATTTCTGGGGGGGTCCCGACCTGCCCAAAGTTTGCTCAGGGGGGCCATGGCCAAAAAAGTTTGAAGACCACTGACATAGACTGTGGTCAGTTCCATCTCGTCTAACAGTCTAGATTTCCGCCAAGATGCTCGCCGCTCCCATAAATCTGGGCTCAGCTTTCAGCTCCTTGCATTGTATCCGTTTTCTCAGGAGATACACTGCCGAAGCTCTGCCTGTTTCTTGTGGAGATCCTGCCCTTTTGCCCATGTTTTGCTGTAGTGTACTGCTCTCCTGTCCTCTCGCTTTCTATCCACTCGCTTGTGAGGCATTCTGTTTCAGTTCTTCCATTTTGCTTTTCAAGGCGGTTTCTGGCTTTCCTGACTACCTTAGCTATTTCTTTCTGTCACTCTTCTTCACGCTTTTTCGCTGTTTCGTACGACTTTCACTCTTTATGGTAAGTGTGGTGTCACATGCTGGATAGTAGCCGGTCACGTGACAGGGGGGTAGGGAGGCGGAAATAAAGGAATCACCGGAACTGGAGTCATAACGCCAGTCTGGGTTTATGCACTATAACGAGTGGTCGTGTCTTTCTTTTCCTGCGCAGCGATGCGCTGCACCATACAGCTTGGGCCAGGGCCCATCCGGTATTAGGCCTGAACAGATGTCCTTGCCGACATCACACTGGCGACGAGGTCTGATTGAGCCCCGCACGCAATCACCGCGGGCCACAACATACTGCCAGCAAGGGGAGCGGGAGAGTGAGAGGCCTACCAGCAACCAGCAGAGCTGCATATTAACATGCGTGTGTATGCAGAGCCTCACTCACACTCCCCCAACATTCTGTCACACGGCCTGTTTACAGATAAGGAAGCGGAGCCTCACCCCAACGTTCGGAAGCCATCAACAGAAACGGAGGAAAGAACAAAACATCGTTCTCAAGCCCCATACGTTCCATTGGGAAGCACAAACATAGCCACAGCAAGTAACAAGATCCCCTAGTACCACAGGCCAAAGAGACAGTGCTGGAATTGCCACAGGACATTGCAAACACCCAAAAGCACCAACCCTGGACATTGGTGAGTGTAATCAAGCCAGCCTGGGCCCACATAGGACATTTTTCATCCAAGTAAGGACTCCATTTGTGAAACACCACAGCACCTACCATGTCCAGCGCTGAAACAAGCCCCGGGAGGGCTGGTGCAAGCCCATCAGCAGGGAGAAATGCCAATCCAGATCACCCTGACCCAGCTCTGACCACCCACATGCCACCTTTTGACCCCTTCACCACAGGTGCAGCCATTCGGTGGGAGATCTGGCTACAACAATTTGAAATGCACCTTGATGCAAGAGAGATCACATTAGCAAAGAAGAAACGCACATTTCTTCTACTCAACAAATCGGAGCGGCAGCACTACGCCTGTTCAACGCGATCCCAGACCGCGGGGACGAAAACAACTATGACGCTGCAAAGAACGCACTGACCAACATGTTTAGGCCCGACCTCAATCCGGACTATGAACGCTTTCAATTCTGCATGGCCAGACAGCATGAAAACGAGACAATGGACAAATTCCACGCACGCCTACGCGAACTGGTGGTCGGCTGTGAGTTCCCCAACGAGGAGCTCGCCATCCGTCTTCAAATCATGAACGGAATTTCATCCAAAAAACTGAGGAGGGCCATCCTATCGGAGAGGAACATACGCCTGTCCCGAATCCTAGAAATGACACGCCTGCACGAACAAACAGAAGACCAGGTGGCAGTAATCGAGGCAGCCATCCAAAGACTCCCGCTCGACAACCCGAAGCCTACGGAAGATGTTGCAACCATATCGAGGCACCAAAACACCACCAAACCCAAAACACCACAAGGGAGAGACAATGCATGCAAATGGTGCGGCGGCCCATGGTACAGGGGAGAGTCCTGTCCTGCATGGGGATCGACATTCCGCAAGTGCAACCACCTTAACCACTACGCAGCAGTCTGCCTAAACCCACCAAATAGAGGCAATTGAGAACAAACACTGTGGCAAACACAAGAACGCTGGAAGAAATTTACGCCCCGAGAAACACCTCTCCAACCAATCAAAAAAAGAAGGGCGAGAGCAGTAGACCACTCCCAGAGATCACCGGACACAAGTGAAAGCGAGACAGTGAGGACAGTGCATCCCCCTGATAGAAGGGACCACTACAAAAGGAAAAAGTCCAGCAAACGAGTGCACCGCGTACGCCTCATCTCGGCTGTAGAGCCGCAATGGTCCAGACAACGGAAGAGGCCATCATGCACTGCCATCTCTGAAGGAGAACCACTGCGCGTGGTCATAGACACGGGCACAACCGTCAGTGTAATGCCAGTATCAGCATTTAACAAACTTCGCCCAAAGCCCAAACTCCAAGAAAGGAAGGTCAGACTATATGCATACGGCTGCAAGAGACCTCGGCCGGTGCAAGGGTCGTTCAAATCTGACTTCGCCCACAACAGCGCCATGTGCCGAGCATGAGTCTACATCGTCGATGCTGGCTGCGAAACACTGCTAAGCTGTAGAACCTCCGAGAAGCTGAAACTAATCCACTTGCCTTCAGCATCCAACGCAGGGAGATCGACGACCTACTGGAAGTACCTCACAAGGTATTCCAAGGCATCCGGTCCCTAAGGGGCAGATCCATCAAACTACACATTGACCCCACCATCGAAACAAAAGCAGTACGCCATCGCCGAGTACCATTCCACATGTGGGAAGCTGTAGAAAAAGAACTGGACAAACTGGAAGAAGCGGGCATCAAAGAGAAAACATCAGGACCAACCCTGTGGGTATCCCCCATGGTAGTCGCAAAAAAACCCAAACAACCCAACGCAGTACGAATCTGCATTGACATGAGGCTCCCCAACGCAGCCATTGGGAGGGAACGCCGCATTAAACCGACCATAGATGAACTTATTGTCGACCTAACGGGGGCAACCATAATCAGCAAGCTTAACCTCAGGTCCAGCTACCATCAACTTAAACTAGCCAAGGAGTCGAGATACAGCACTACGTTCTCCTCCCACCTCGGACTGCGACGCTACAAGTGGCTAAATTTCGGAATATCGTCGAAGTATTTCAGCACGAAATTCGGAAAGTCCTCACCGGCTTGGAAGGGATGACGAATATCAGCGATGACATCATCGTATATGCATCCAACAAAAGTGAACACGTCAAGCACCTTGCGGCGGTCCTATGCAGGCTAGAGGAATCCGGACTGACCCTGAACGCCGAAAAATGCAAATTCAGAAAGGAAGAACTAAGCTTTTTTGGATACATCTTCAATGCAAGAGGGGTGTCCCCAGATCCTGCTAAAGTCAACGACATCAAAAGCACCAGGCCCCACTATCAGCCACGGAAGTAAGGAGCTTCATGGGAATGGCAACGTACAGCGCGAGATTCATTCCAGATCTCGCTACCATCGCAAGTCCCTGCCACAAACTAACTAAGAAGGACCAAAAGTGGGACAGGATGCCTGCCCACCAACAAGCGTTCCAGCGAATCAAGGACACTCTATCTGCCTCTGCAACAATGGCCTTTTTTGACATTGAGAGACATACAGAACTCCTAGTCGATGCTAGCCCAGTCGGCCTAGGAGCCGTACTGACCCAGACAGACAACGAAGGAAACATCTACCCAATCGTCTTTGCCAGTCGTGCGCTAACCAAAATGGAACAAAATTATGCACACATAGAGAAAGAGGCCCTCGCTATCCTGTGGGGATGGAGACATTTCAAAGTCTACCTGTTAGGCAAGCAGGCTAAAGTATTCTCAGATCACAAACCACTTATCCCAATCTTCAGAGGATCGGCACCCCATCCACCAGCACGCATCGAAAAGTGGATGCTACAACTCCAGCCCTACAACATAGAGGTGGAATACCGACCAGGAACGGACAACCCAGGAGACTACCTGCACCCACGGCCCGCCACAGATCAAGAAGAACACCACGCGAGGGAGACGGACGAACATGTGCGCCACGTGGTAGCCTGTGCCCGATCGCAGGCTTTGACCTTGCGAGAGATGGCCAATGAGGCCGAGACAGACACCATCCTAACCCACACCATAACCGCCATCCAATCAGGGAATTGGAAGAACTTCCTTACCTCCATGGCTCAGCGCACCGCAGCTTCCCAAGCATCCCTATTCAGAATCTGTCACAAACTTACCTTAGCCCCCCAAGGGACAATACTCAAAGGCCACCGCATTGTGCTAACCATGTCATTAGAAGAACAAGCCCTAAAACTAGCCCACAGCGGGCACCAAGGTATCGTGAAAACAACAGCATACCTGAAATCCAGGATGTGGATGGCCAGCATGCAACAGCGAGTGATGGAGCTGGTGTGGTCTTGCGCTGTCATGATTTCCCAACGAGTTCCCTGATTTAACCCATGTTTCTGTAGGTTATTATTACTCTGTCATTTGAGAGAAGGTATTGTTTCCATTCAGATCCATATAGTAAGTCATGGGAAATTGGGATTCCAAGATGGCCGCCTAGTGGTGTACCCAGGAACTAATCTGTAGGTCTAGTCTTTTGCGACCTCTGTTATAAGTACTCAATTTCTGAGGAGACTTGCGCTTCGCGTTGCTGACTGCCTTGCAGTACGGACGCTCACCGCGGTCTCCGTCGAAGTCCAGTCAGAGTTTCCCCGCTCTTCATATTTCCAGTCAGAATTTCCTCGTCCTGTCCCATAGTCTCCTTCACTGCTCACAGTCAGTAGTTTTCTTCCTTATTTGATGTCCCCTAGTTACCGCGTCCTCAGTTCCAGTCCGAAGTTTTTCCTGTCAGAGTTTTACGCAAGTACCAGTGCCTAGTTGTTCTCTGTTACGAGTGTTTTAGCAACGGATTAGTCATAGTGCATTTTCGCATTTTTGGTTTATACTATACATAGTTGTTCCTTGTGCCAGTGTTTGAAACTCATTTGCTGTGCCAGGTTGTTGTCACACTGCCCATATATGTGCCAAGTTGGGTAGCTGTTGTAGCTAGTAGAACATTCTTTTTGCATATCATTCCGCATTACACTTTGCTGATAGTTATTTAGTCAGTTCCCGATAGGACAGCACTACACCTCTCATGTCATCTATATTTCCACTATTGCCCTCCAGTTTTGATTGTACTAAGGTCTTCTCACAGCTACACTCCTATATGACTATGACTAAATAGGCATTATTTTCCCCTTGTCACCAGTCTCCTTTATTCCTTTATATAAGAATACTATTGACATCTAGACATACACTGTTTTCTTCAGGACATGCGCCCCTGTATGAATGCAGGATGGAGGGCTCACTAAAAAAGCACTTAGGGTGAGTTTTCCTGATGTTGGTTGTCATTCTATTTTCAGTACTGGAGAGTTTTCTCAGAACAGGGTAGGAACATTATTAAGGAGTGTTGTTATCTTGTCATCCTTTCTACAGGGATTGTGATTACAGAAGTTCCAGGGAGTTCTTCTGGCGTTCCCGCAGATTGACAGGTGAGCGTTACATGCGCAGCCTGCAAAGCCACCAGGAGAGCCGAGAACCCAGAACCCATCATCAGCACCCTGCGAAGCAGCAAACGGTGGGAAGCTGCCTTCCTACTTGTCCTAATCGACGAGTTCAGCAGGTATCCCGAAGTCGAACACGTGGAGTCCACCAATGCCGAGACCATGACTCTCGCAGTGGAGAAGATATTTGCAATACACGTAATCCCATCAAAAATCAAAAGTGACTACGGGCCGCTCTTCACCAGCCAAGAACTACGCCAATTCTTCCAGGATCTCAACGTACGACACAAACGGATCACCCCAGGATGGCCACAGGCGAACGGTGACGCTGAACGATTCATGGGGTCACTCAACAAAGTCATCCGCATCGCCAAGGAAAGGGGACATTCATGGCTGAAGGCAGTGTATCGATTTCCTCGACAGGAATCAGCCCAGCAGCACTCATGTTTGGAGTACCCATACAGGCAGAACTCCCCATACACCCCAGGTGGGTAACACCTGAGCCAGATCTTTCAACCATAGACGCCAAGAGAGCAAAACGGAATGAACAAGAGAGTACGTCTCGACGAGCCAGCCACCGGGAGCTAACACAGTCATCGTCAAGAACCGAGCCACCCCCAAGAAGATGTCCCTCAACTTTGAATACCAGCCCTGCACGGTCAGTGCCGCTAATCACAGTATGATCACGGCCACCAGAGGAAGTAAGACCGTGACGAGGAATATTTCACACTTAAGGAAAGTACCGCCAGAGTTATGGGAAGAAAGCCCGGAAGCCGCGAGAGAAGGATCTGGATCGCCCTGCCGGCCGCAAGGCCCACCGACACCCGGACTCTATGAAACACTAGGAGAACCGAGGACTCCCAGTCGGCAAGGAGATGAAGTCCAGCCCGAGAGCCCCCTGGCGGATAACCCAGAGAGAGGCAATCCCTGATACCACCTGAGGGAAAGACCAAAACCATTGTCCCGCCTCTGGGGATACGTGGTGGATGGAATCTACCAGCAGGTGAGTTTGCTCAGATGAACCCTAAGAGACTAGAACAGATTGGACCAGTTGTGCTTGCTATTGTTAATTATTGTCAAAACATTCCAAGTTGGGGAGGAATGTGGTGTCACGTGCCGGAGAGTAGCCGGTCACGTGACAGGGGGGCAGGGAGAAGGAAATAAAGGAATCACCGGAACTGACGTCATAGCGCCAGTCCGGGTTTATGCACTATAAAAGCTGGTCGTGTCTTTCTTTTCCTGCGCAGTGACGCACAGCGCCATACAGCTTGGGCCAGGGCACATCCAGTATTAGGCCCCAACAGATGTCCTTGCCGACATCACCGTAAGTGTTCTTCGCTGTAGCAGGGCTGCATTTCACGGTGTCTCGCGTGGCATTCCTTTTTCTTATTTCACTGCGGCTCACGCGGCTTTCGTTTTCTTAATGTGCAGTGTCTGTTGCACATTGTCCTATTAGCCTACCTCTTATCAGACTTCCATGACACCATTCCCAGACTAGTCTTGTACATCCTACGCTTGCCCAATTAGATTCACTCTGTGGATCTATTTTTGTAGGAGGAGTACTTCCTTTTCCAAGCTACCTACATCTTTACCATCCTGTGGAGCAAGCAACCAACTCCTCATCTTCTCAGTGGACTATTAACAGGGTTTTGTGTGCCTGTTGGCTTTTTCCCTGCACTACAAGGGGACTTGCTCCTTGGAGTCCTTCTGGGCTTGGACTCCGTTTCAGGCCAAGGTGGATTCTGACGGAGCTCACCCTTATTTGCATCAGAAGAAGGAGAAGAAAGAGAAGAAGGTTAAAGAACCCTGGAAGACTCGTAGGAAGAAGGATTTCCGAAACCCAAGATAGCTCCTTTGAGGACCCAGGTGAGGAGGAAGCACGGGAGGGATCCTCTGAGCGTGACACACACAGGGAGGCATGTGCGAGGATGTTTGGGTGCACAGAGAGGTGTGCGCAAGGAGTTTGGGTGCGCAGAGAGGCGTGCACGAGGATGGGGCACAGAGAGAGGCATGTGCGAGGATGTTTGGGTGCACAGAGAGGCATTCACGAGCAGTTTGGGGCACACAGAGGCATGTGCGAGGAGTGTGGGGCACACAGAGAAGCGTGTGCAAGGAATTTTGGGCGCACAGAGAGGCGTGTGTGAGGAGTTTTGGGGCACACAGAGGCGTGTGCGAGGAGTGTGGGGCACACAGAGAAGCATGTGCGAGGAGTTTGGGCACATAGAGAGGCGTGCGCGAGGAGTTTGGCCGCAGTGAAAGACAGGAATGCTGGCCATCTGGTCGGTGAGGTGCTTATTGGGCACATGGAAGTGGAACTGAAGTACACGGGCCTGTGTCATGCTGTGTGCCCCCAAGGGACATACTTGCCAACCCTACAGATTTAGGCAGTAGGCTACTGCTTTTTAAGCAGCCCTACCGCCTACAGATTTGGGTGACAGATCCTACTGCTTTCTACAGTGGCAGGTAATGTATGTGACTCTAAGGCAGGCTGGACGACAAAGCATGCAACACATTAATTCGTCTGTCTGTCTGTGCAGTGGGCTGGAAGGTGATCACTTTGATTAGGCTCAGACCAATCCACTGACCTGACAGCTGCGTGACTGTCCTGCACTCTGGCCGCTACAAACCTTAGGTGAACCACCAGCGAAGGCAAGTGGCAGAGTGTAACACCTTCACACAACATCTGCACTAAGGGGGGTATCAGTCACCATGTCATTCAGTGTTCAACTTGCAATAAACATGTACTGACTGGGCTGCTGCTACAGAGCAGTGGCAAACGTTGCCCGCCAGCTCTGTGTAATTACCTTCTGTGAAGTTAGGTCATTGAATCTGGTGTTAAATTACCATTCAGAAGTATACATTTTTAACCTTTGAACATCTTTCCATATTGTGCTGTTTGATGGGTTGTGTGTTTTAGAATGCTTCAATGGTGCCAACAATGTATGTTATGGATTTTCCTGTGATGTCATTGTTATGGGAATTATTAAATTTTTGAAACTTCAAAAATCCTACATCTTTTTGGTCACAGAAAGTTGGCAAGTATTTTTTTTAATTTGAATTCAGCTGAGTAAACTCAACTTTTTCAAAAACAATTTTAAATTACATACTTAAAATCTGCAAGTTTACAAATTTGCAAATGACAGGAGCAAGGAACATGAAAGTTTGTGAGAGGAAAAAGGAAAAAATAATAGTTAAGAAATTGAATGGTTAAATACCACAAAACAAACAATAAAAGCTTAAAAACAATACACTAAATTACAAAGAGCAACAAAAAAACACACCAAAATTACATTACTAACATAAAAACATTTAAATAAATTAACTCAATAAACCAAGACCTGTGTTACCATTCGACTGATAGAGGTGTAAAGAATGAAGTTAACCAATCGGAATGTTGGCAAGTATGAAGGGAGGTTGTGGGAGGTGGGTTTTGGGTGGATGGTGGGATGACTGGAGTGAAGTACATTAGAGCGCTCCAAAAATGCTTCAGGCTGAGCACCAAAACATAGCCTAGTCCTAGGCTGCACTTCCTGTCACGTTCTACGGCCGCGAGCAGCTCCAGGGAACTGAAGCAGGTGTTATGCCAGAAAAGAGGTGCTTTGTGCACGTGGCCGCTAGGTGGCGCCGGGTGCTTATAGGCTCTGACTACTTTTAACAAGGTGCGGGCTGTTTTGGCGCACCACTGTGGGCACGGAAGCCAATTCGGTGCCGGTCATTTGGCGCGACGGTCATTTAGATGCGGCTGACATTGCAGCCTATGTGTAAAACATCCCTTGCGCCAAATAAGCACTGCAAACATGTTTGAAAGTATAAAACCCAAATGAGCCTCATGAATTTGTTTCAAGCACCGAATAGCTCGCCCTCAAATGTTTCCATTGCCAGAAATCGCAGTGGTATGGTAAAAAATAAAGCCCCTGGAGTCACACATGAGGGGAACGCGCGAGAACGTGAGAGAGGGAGGTGAGAGAAAGGGAGGGCAAAAGAGAGATAGGATAGGGAAGGGGAGGGAAAGAATGTGTGCGAGAGAGGCGGTGAAGAGGGTGGGGTCAAGGAAGCGAGAGCACGAGAGAATGAAAGAGTGAGTGAGGAAGAGAGAGAGAGCAAAGAGAGAGAGCAAGGGCTAGAAAGAGAGCGAACGTCAGGGAGAGGAGAGAAAGAGAGAGGGAAAGAAAAAGAGAGAGAGGGGGATGCGAGGGAGACCAGGAAAATAAAAGCAGAAGCCAAAACACTGGTACGATTACAAGTACCAGTGCAGAGGAGAAATGGCGCGAAGAAAGGGAGTATGGAAAAAGGGGAAATGAAACGTCACTTCTCCAGATCCCAAACGTTTTCACCTGCATATGTGCGCACTAACAGCAGTCCGTTAATCTTCACCCTAATCAATGCTCCTCAGTTGGTGCGTCTAGCTACGAAGTTCCAGGAATTCATCTTTGATGTGCAACATTTGTGCTTTTAGGACATGCTGTTTTACTGGGGTTTTTTTCTCGCTCAGGCATTCGGCTCACGGGTGCTTTAATGGAAGAGTATTTTCTTATTGTACCTTGGTTTACAAACACTGTTTACTTTGGTGTTTTAGTCATTTGTACTATCTTGAAATGCACGATAAGGCTTGAGAAGGCTCTGTATAAACGGAGTCTGTGCTGCTCTTCTAAACTTCCACTAGATGGCAATGTTGGGCCAATTTAGGTGCGCCTGGACGTGCTGGTGCCTGCCTTATATGATATGGCATTTGTAACGCGCCTTTACACAAGTGTTTCAAGGCGTGCCGAGGCAAGGAAGGGGGAACAGAGGGAGGACCGAGACAACGATCCTACTAGCCCAAGTGACATTGAGATTGCACAAGTGAAGGGGAGGAGGGAGGGTGCAGCGCTGTACATGGGATCAGAACACTAACGAGAAGTGCAGCCAACAGGTGGCAGGTGCAAGGGTAAGTGCAGACAGCAGGTGTCCAAAAGTGCATGTAGGGCGACTCTAGGCTTACAGATACAGACCCAAGTGCAAGGGTTGCTGGGAGGCAGTGCGGGTGTGCAAGTGGGCGGGCAGGGACCTGGGCCCGAAATCAGAGTGTAGCCAGGTGGCCTGTACAGTATCAAACAGGAAATCAGCAAGGGAGAGGAGAGCGAAGGCAGAAGCAAAGAGGAAAGTCTTGAGCTGCTTCCGAAACCTAAGATGGTTCTCCTCAAGTTTCATAGAGGCAGGGAGGCTGTTCCAGAGGGAGGCCCCAGCCAAAGAAAGAGATCTACCACCAACTCGTTGCTTGGAGAAGCGACTGACCCTGAGGGAGTTGGATGTGGAGGAGTGAAGAGCTCGAGTAGGAAGGTATTTATGAAGAGAGAGTTGGAGGTATTGAGGACCCAGGCCCCAGAAGGCCTTGTAGACAATCCAGAGGGTCTTGAACTTATCCTTGCAGCCACTGGGAGCCAGTGCAGAGATTTCAGGGCTGGAGAGATATTATCCCTGGATTTAAGGCCAAGGACAAGTCTCGCAGTCCTCTCCTAGATGAGTTGCAGAGGGCGGAGAGTAGAAGCAGGCAGATTTAGGAAGAGGCTGTTGCAGTAGTCCAGCCTAGAGAGAACCGGAGCTGTAAAGACAGTGAGCTTCTGGGGGAAGGAGAGGAAAGGAAGAATACCTCTGAGGAGGTGCAGTTGGTAGTTTGACTTAGAGACTTCAGAGATGTGAGGAGAAAAGAAGAGTGTGGAGTTGAAGATGGCACTGAGGTTCTTAACCTCACAGGTGAGAGCAGGAAGAGGGCCAAGGGAGGCTGGCCAGAGAGTGACAGTAAAGGAGGGTAAAGGTGTGCTGATGAGGAGAATCTCTGTCTTACTAGCATTAAGGCAGAAATTGTTGGCGCCACACCACTCTTGGATAGCAGACAGTCAGAGATGAGAGAAGGAGAAGAGGTGGCAGAGGGGAGCCTGAATACGAGCTGTCATCGACATAGCACTGAAAGTTGGAGCAGAGAGCGGCAGTGAGCGAGAGGTGCCAGGTATTGGTTGAACAGCCAGGGAGACAGATTAGACACCCAAGGAACACCACAGGTAGAAAGTGAGATAGAGGAAAGGAAGGACCCAAGTTGGACCTGGGAGGGTCAATCAAAGAGGAAGGAGTTCAGCCAGGCCACGGCCTGATCTGTGACACCCAGGTTATCACAGAGACGGTTGAGCAGGATGGTTGACCGTTTCAAAGGCAGAAGAGAGATCGAGTGAGATGAGAACAGAGGGGAGATTAGAATCAAGGTTGGAGAGCAGGTCTTCACAGATGATCAGGAGAGCAGTTTCCGTGATTCTGGGAGCTCTGAAGCCAGACTGATGGTCATGGAGACAACCAACAGATTCTGTGTGAAGATTAAGCTGGGAGAGGGCCAGCTTTTCCAGGAGTTTGCCCAGGAAAGGAGTGATGGAGATGGGGTGATAGCTGGGCAGGAGGGGATGGCTGAGGGTTTCTTGAGAAGTGGGGGCACAAGAGAGTGCTTCAGGGGGGAAGGGAAGGCTCCAGTGAAAAAGGAGTGGTTGCAGAAGTCAGCCAGAGCAGGAGCAAGGGTGTCAGGGAAAAACCTGTTTTGACGAGACTTTCATAGATCAGACTTGTCTAGAAACCTTGTCAGGGGAGAAGAGAGGAAAGGAGGAGAAAGAGGGAGGGGAGGTGGCCACAGGGGGGCCAGAGGTTAGAGGAGAGAATAGAGGGAGGAGGAGGAGACGACACGAGGGTGGACAGGATGTCCTGGGTTTTAGAGATGAAATGAGAAGCCAGGGCCGTGCAGAGGGCCTGGAAGATTACAGGAGAGGTAGAGACTTCAGCAGGATTGGCAAGCTCCTTGCAGATTTTAAAGAGTTCGGCCAAGTTGTTAGATGTCACAGAGATGCAGGCTTGGATGTGGGCTCTCTTCTTAGTGTGGACAGAGAGCCGGTATTGCCTTTGGAGCAGGCGGCAGGCCAGTTTGTCAGAGGATGCACAGGAAGCACGCCATTTCCTCTCAGCCATCCTGCACTTGCTTTTAAGGGTGATGAGGTGAGGGGGCGTGGCTACGAGAGCCATGTAGGAGGACGCGTTCTGGAGGAGCTCCCGAGATCCTGCAATGATCCGGGCAAACAAGTGCATTAGGATGGACCGCTGACCACCGACGAATACATGCCGGTGTGTGAATGTGTGGGCTACGCATGGTGAAATTCTGGATGGTGCAGGAGTGACGACAACGGAGATCGGTGCGGATGAGATAAGGACACCGGGGACGCAGGACGACACAAAATGGCCAACCAGGGTCCGGAACAAAGGAAGAAGTGAGCTGAACAGTGACCCAGCGGAGGAGGCGCACTGCGCGCACATTTGTCATTTGAGCAGACTACAGATTCCCTGGGTCATGTCGAATAGGACGGTGCGGCCGAAGGCGAAACAGCCCACCCTGGATGACTTCACTAGGACGTCCCCGGGCCAGGACACCACCAAGAGCAAGGATGCGCTGGCCGCGAGCGGCACGATGACTTCAGGCGCCAACCAAGAAATCCTGGCGGCGATTGCAGACCTAAGGGCAGCCTGGGAATCTAAGCTTGAACTGGCCGTCACCGAACTAAAAACGGCGCTGGACCTCAAGGTCGGAGAGGTTCAAGAAGACGTTAACCTGCTCCGACAGGATGTCAGGGCCTTGGCGGAGCGCACAGAGTCCCTTGAGAAGGAAGTCGGCCCGAATACTGCGGATTGCGCCTCCCATAAAGCCGACTTGCACGCCCTGATACAAAGAGTGGGCAACCTGGAGAGCAGAGCGGAGGAGGCGGAAGGACGAGCCCGTCGCAATAACATCCGCATCGTGGGCCTGCCGGAGGGGATGGAGGGCCATGACCCTACGGAATTCATTGAATCCATGTTATTACAAGAGATACCCGGAGGAGCCCTATCCCAAGGATTTGCAGTAGAGAGGGCACACAGAGCCCTAACGAGGAGGCCGCCGCCGGGGAACCCGCCTAGGCCTATCATCGCTAAAATTCTCAACTACCGCGACCGGGAGAGGATGCTGGAACACTTTCGAAAAGGAGGAACGATCATACGAGGAGCGGCAAACATCACGGCTTATCCGGATTATACCCTGACTGTACAGCGCAGCCGCATGAATTTCGGGTCAGTAAAGCGGAGACTGAGAGAGGCGGGCCACAAATATATGTTACTTTATCCCGCAAAATTGAAGGTCATTCATGCACATAAAACTCTGTTTTTTGAGAACCCGGAGGATGCCATGGGATGGTTCGATGCACAAGGATGCCCCCAGGAGTCAGAAGTTCGGACGAGGAAGGGCTCGGAAGAGATACGGGAGGCATGAAAATGGCGTCGCAAGATGGCGTGGCACGTGGGACTTGAATATAGTTGTTTGTGAAGCTTTCGGTAGAGAAGGTCAGATGATTGCACTGTTTGTCATGGGCACTGTGATTAATGTTTACTTAACGGGAGCCTTACGGAACGATTCTTCTTACCCCACGATAGCTTTAGTTGGGTGGCCATTAGGGCGACCTCACCCTACTGAGCTCTGTGCATCGATCAGTGCTTGCGGGGCTAGATGTGGGGGGTTCCTGAGCTCCGAAGCTGGAGCTGGGCAGCAGTTGGGGTGTGTGATGTTGGGGAAGGGACGGGGGGGAGGGGAGGGAAGTTGGGGTTTTGCTGTGTACATAGTTAAAGGGGGTTTGAGCTGGTACGAGGAGCTACTAGAACGAGAGGCTATCTGTATCACGTGGGCAAAGGGGAGTCGCTACATGGGAAGCAGGAAGATACGCATGTGCCATGGGAGACCTTAAGATCGTCACCTGGAATGTCAGGGGACTTAACAGCTATTTAAAAAGGAACAAGGTCATGATGTACCTTAAAAGACAGAGGATTGACATTGCGCTGCTGCAGGAGACGCACCTGACCCAACAGAAGTTGGAACTGGTGGGGAAAAAGTGGAGAGGCACAGTAGTGGGCTCTCCGTACTCTGCCTATGCTAGGGGAGTGCTGATCTGGGTGGCACCGCATGTTCCGCTCAGACTCATACAGGAGGTGGTGGACACGGAGGGCAGGCTGGTCATGCTGAGGGCCTTGGTAGAGAACAAAGAGGTGTGCATTATCAATACATATGCCCCCAACCAAAACACTGCCACGTACTTCAGAACCCTATGTACCCACCTGGGCGCGTGTGTGGGGGTAGCGATTATTTGGGGAGGGGACTTTAACTGCGTGCTCGACCCAAAGGCAGACAGGTCTGATGAGAAGATTGATCGACCCACCCCGGCGACCAGGGTATTACAGGTGTTACTGGAGGACTTTGGGTTGGCGGATGTTTGGAGACTGAAACACCCTAATGCCACGCAGTACTCTCACTACTCTGCTCCGCAGCACTTACATACGAGATTGGATTATTTTTTTGCCACGCCAGATGTGGTGATAGAGATCACCCAAATAGAATATAGAGCAAGGGTCCTGTCGGACCACTCGCCCCTGGTGCTGACCTGGCAGTACTGTTGCCCTAGGGCGCGGATACCTACGTGGCGCCTCCGTGCGGAGGCGCTTAGAGACTCAGTCTTCAGGGAGGACATCAGGGATGCGATCTTGCAGTACTTTGAGGTGAACACGGGCAGTGTGGATTCAGCGAGCACACTCTGGGATGCTTTCAAGGTTGTGTTGCGGGGTACTGCCATTTCCAAGTCAAAGGGCCTGCAAGGTGGGGTCCTGACAGAACTAGAGAAGGCGGAGAAGCAACTGGAGCGCGAAAGCGACAGGGCAGGAGGGGACGCAGAACTAGTACTCGGGCTGCAGCAAAGGTGTGCGGAGCTTTGGGAAAGGCTCTGCAACCTTAACTATAGAAAATATGTCGAGAGGCAACATGCGGGTGGGGACAAAACTGGCCGCTTGCTGGCGTGGTTATATAAGAGCGAAACCCCCAGGCCCCGATTAGGATAATAACTACAGAGAACGGGGAGGAGGTTGACACCCAGGAAGGAGTCAATGAGGCATTTTTTGACTATTACAGAATACTATATGAGGGCAGGGGAGGGGAAAACCAGGAAGAGATCAGAGAAACATTGAAAGACATGGAACTACCTAGGATTAGTGACGAAGAAAGGGAGGAACTAGACGCACCTATTACCCTGGATGAACTAGAGGAGATGGTGAAACAGCTGCCCACCTGCAAGACCCCGGGCACGGACGGATTCCCGAGCTAGTTTTATAAAGTATATAGGGCAGAGGTACTCCCCCCTATGCTAGAGATGTTTAATGAGTCTTTTGAGAAGGGTCGGCTACCGGATACGCTTAGAGAAGCACTAATCGTACCGCTCCCCAAGGCCAACAGACCGGGGCATTGTTGCGGCTCGTATAGGCCGCTGTCAATGTTGAACCAGGACAGCAAGATCCTGACGGCGGTCCTAGCTAATAGGCTACGAAGGGTCATCAGTAAATTGATACACCCGGATCAGACAGGCTATGTCCCCAATAGAAATATAACTCACAACCACAGGCGACTCCACCGGGTGATTGAAGAGGGGAACAGAAGCGATGAAGAGATGGTGGTGGTGTCCCTAGACGCAGTCAAGGCTTTTGATTCGGTGAGGTGGCCATGGTTGCTGGCGGCCCTGGAGGAATACGGGATGGGGCCGGGTTACGTTAGGTGGGCGGAATTGTTGTACAGCGAACCACTGGCCAGAGAGCGCACGGGATCAGTGATATCTAAGAGGTGGCAACTCAGTAGAGGCACCAGACAAGGGTGCCCCTGGTCCCCGATGTTATACATTCTAGCCCTGGAGCCTTTAGCAGTGTACCTCAGTCAACAATATGACCTGGTTGGCATTGAAGTGGGAGGAGAGAAACACCTAATATCCTTATATGCTGACGATTTGTTATTGTATTTAAAATATCCGGAGGAAAATCTCCAGTACATTCTAGAGGTCAAAGAAAAGTATGCGGAACTGTCCAGCATAGCGGTAAACCCCCGAAAATCGAGCATGTTTCCATTAGGGAGCTACACAGGAGTCCCTCTGGAACGATTGCCAGTGTTGTACCGTGCCTTGGGCAGCTGATTCTTTCCGCTACCTCGGAATAGATGTATATCACACTGTGGAGGGGGAACACTTGCATAATACCGAGGTGGCTGTGAAGAAAATCCGCACGAACATGAAGTTTTGGGAGAAGCTGCCGCTGGCGATGATGGGGCGGGGGGCGATGCTCAAGATGGTGGTCCTGCCTAGGCTGTTGCACTTTTTCAGTAATATACCATACCTGATACCCAAGAAGTTCTTTGCCAAACTTAGCAGCATGTGTAGGGACTTCCTGTGGCACGGCACCCGCAATAGAGTGGCGCTATGGAAGCTACAGAACTTCCATGATAAAGGGGGCATCAAGCTGCCGAACTTTAAGGCCTATTATGTAGCCAGCCAATTGCAATATGTAACTAAATGGCTTTCTGATGAAGAAACTCCTGAATCTAGGCTGGTTGGGCAGGACTGCGCCCCGTTTTACCTAAAAGAGATCATCTGGGTTCCTAGACTTGAACTGAATGAACGCCCGAGTATGTTGTTGCTTGGGTGGAAGATGTGGCGCAGAGCATGCCAATTGATGGAGAGCCCGTACCCGTGTTCCCCACAGGTGCCGCTAGTTGCCTTAACTAAGGGTTAACTTAGGATGATAATAAGGACCTGTTGGGAATCGGTTGGGCTGGCCACATTGGGAGATATATGGCAAGAAGGGGCTATTAAAGAATTCGAAGACCTGGGAGAAGAGACACGGTTGCATGGGGGTCAATATGTTACGTATTTTAGGCTGGTGCAGACCATCCGTAAAACCTGGCCGGAGACTGTGCTGGCGGCAGAACCAGACGCTCTAATTGGAACGATATATGACATATCGGAGGGAGGGCACGAGATCTCTAGACTATACGAGGTGGTGATGACCCGGGTGGGGAAGGACTTGATGGACTTGAGGTTGGACTGGGAAGCGGAGGTGGGGGCGCAGTTGACCGATGGGATGTGGGAACGGGCCATGGGATACCATAAGAAAGTGTCCAGGAATGCTAGATTGCAGCAAATTCAGCTATACATTACGCATAGAGCCTATATGACCCCGAAAAGAATATCCAAGTTTGCGAACGCAGGAAGACAAGCATGTCCGAAATGCGATGAGGAAGACGCAGACATGACACACATGTTCTGGTCCTGCCCAGTGATTGAAGCTTTTTGGGGGGAAGTGGCACAGAAACTAGCAGACAAAGGGGTCCCGCTACACATAGATACGGCCTGGGCCTGCCTGCTGGGAGGGTTTCCCAGACCACGGAACACTAAACATCTTGGGAAACTGAGGGACCTGGCGTATGTGCTTGCTAAAAGAAGGATAGCAATGAGCTGGAAGCAATGCCACAAGCTACGGATAGAGGTATGGTGGCGGGACTTGCAAAAATGGGCGGAGGCTGAAACGGTGGTATGGCAGGAGGCATGTAGCAATTGCGGGGAGGAAGATGTAGGTAACCTGACGGCTTGGAGGATGTTAATTACAGGACTGTTTGGCACGGCAGTGGATCCTGCAGCTTCGGAAGGAAGCGACACCCAGCCACACGTAGCGGATACGAACCGAAAGGTTGATAAGCTCTTGAGCGGGGGGAGGGGATTGGGGAGCAGTAACGGGTGTTAATTGATGTTTACGGTTCTATTGTACTTAATGCTGCAAGTTTGGTTTGTATTGTTTATTCTCAAAATAAAAAATTCTTTAAAAAAAAAAAAAAAAAAAGGGTGACGAGGTCAAAGTCATACCAGGAGCTGCACTTGGCTTTCAGCTTCAAGCGGATCCTCATGACAGTGGAAAGAACATCAAGAGTATCAGAGATAGAAGAGTGTAGCATGGAAAGGGCTGTGTCAGGATGTGAGTCAGCTAGAGGAGGCAGAGGGAGAGAGAAGTTGGTGGCGAAAGATAGTCCCTAGCCCAGCTGGCCGCTGCCAACAGGGCATGCCGAAAGGGCATCTGTGGCAAAACAGCTGTGCCAGAACATCGGGTGCCGAACAGCTTGCGCCCAAAACTCTGCTCCGAATGCGGCACCAGGTGCTGCCCACTGTACTACATTAGCAAATATGGCTGTTCGTGGCCAGGTCAGACACTAACTGTCCCATTTAGGCAGGTCAGTCGGCAGAGGATCCCGCTGCAGAGAGCAGTTCAATCAGCAGGCCACAAGCACATCCTAGTAAGTAGCTGTTTTGGTGGCTCTACGTGATTTCACTGCATTGCAAAATTTCGAATTCGAAATGAACACTGCAGTAAATAATGCATGATTCCAGGCGCATTCTCCTACTCCCCGCACCAACTCTAACTATTTACCTTGTTGTGTGCCGCCGACTCCCCCATCTCCCTGCAACGCCGGTCCCCTTCACTTACCTGGTTGGGAACCGGTGCCGCAGAGTCCTTTTTTTTCACACCTTTACTGGACACGAAGCGGGACTCTCCCACAACCCCCGCTACCCTTGTTCACTACAGTGGTGTCGTATGGTGAATTTGATTGAAATTTGATGCTGTATGAAATTTTTGTACAGCCTAAATTCGATCAAATCCACCATACTTTTTTAATCGAGATATTTGGGTAGTACCCTTTTGGTTAGGTACCTGCTGTAGAGTTTTTTGTGTGCAAGACGCTGGTCACAGATTTAAATCCTAGCAACATAGTTTCCAACAGGATCCATTCCATTCTGTAAGTGCTTATCCAGTCCTGTTTTTTTCTTTGCATTTTGGACAGGGGGTCGCCTACTGCCTGTTCAGCCATCCCCCTCAACAAGCCCCAGCTTAATTGCTTAATGGGCTGCCGGCGACCCCCCACTACCAGGGTGTGAGGGTGATGATCCCTGCGTCTCTTATATAAAGGGATGTCTGCTGGGCTACAGCGCCACTGTTTTCATCCTTAATGGTGGGGTCAACACCTGCCATGCATCCCTTTGCAGGGATCATGAACCTCGCATCTCAGGGTGCGAGAGTGATGATCCCTGCATCTCTTTCATAAAGGTATGCCTGCCGGGGGACAGCGCCACCTGTTTTCATCCTTAATGGTGGCGCTGCCCCTCGCCAGGCATTGCATTAACTAAGAGATGCAGCAATCACCCTAGGGCAGTAGCATTCAAACTGTGGGGCGCACCCCCGCATGGGGCTGCAGGTGCAACCCTGGGGGGGCGTAAGAACCCAGCATGAAAGGTTAAAAATGTTTTGTAAGAAATGGTATGGGGCGGATCACATGGTTGGGCTCAAGCATGAAACTGTCTTAGGCACCGATGTAAAAGTGGCCTGCAGTTTTAAATGGATATTCATTCCTTTAGTCACAGACTATTTCAGTAGTACCCAAGGGGGTGCTTTGTGTCAAAATGTAAGTAAATCGTGATATTTAAAGACTATTTATTCATCAACAATGGTCAAAATGACTAACTGCATAGTGAAGTAACTCATCAAACTGGCCCACATTGGCCAAAAAGGTGGTCCATTTTGACTGGCCCTTACTAGCATTTGGTACAGGCATTGCCCTATTGCCTTATAGGCCAGTCCAAGCCTGGCGTCTCATCCATAATGGCGAGGGGGCGCCCACCCAGTGCGCCCCTACCCATTATGGTGGAGCTAAGGAGCTGAGGGAGTGCTCCTGGACTGGCTGAACTGTCAAAGGGAAGCACTATTTTCCTTTGCCAGTTCAGTTTAGTTCCCCAGCCGCACATGCTCACTGAGCCATGCAAGGCTGGGGGCGTTTTGCTTTGCCAGCCTTGCCTAGTGCATTGGAAATGCTGGCTGGGGCACTGCATGTCTGTATGTGCGAGGGGCAGCTCCCGCGCCTCCTCGCACATACGAACAGAGCAGCCTGGAGCAGGGCGTTTCAGCACCCACACGCAGGCAACATTTTATTTTATTTAAACATGTGTATGGGTGCATGTATGCTTGTGTTATGAGGTTATGAGAGAGTGTATGGTGATGGATGCTCGCGTGAATGATAGAGTGATTGCTGTATGGATGTGTCTGTTAGTTTGTTTTGGTCCGTTGAGCTGATTTTGGCAAGTGGTGGATAGAGGGTGGAAGGAGGGTTGTACAACAAAGGCATTTTAAAAATGCTTAAATGCCTTTGTTGCCCAATACCCCTACCCACCTGCCAAAATTAGCTCTCCTTCTGAGGTGCTGTGGAGCCCAGGGGACAGGGATTGTATTTTTTTACTGTATTTCTATCATAGATGTCCAGTCAAAAATACCATGCTTTCCACCCTGGTACCCCAGCGCCTTGCATACACACATAATCATGTTGATTGTGTTAGGCCCGGTGGGGCCCAGGGGACAGGGATGTTATCTTTTTACTGGACATCTATCATAGATGTCCAGTAAAAAATGTCATGCCTGCCCCCTTGGCCCCCTAGCACCAATTGCAAACAGTTTGGCTATTTACCAATTTTTTTTTTTTACAGTATGCTCTATAATGCTACATTTTAACCAATTATTTAAAAAAAAAGATCACTGGGGAAAACCCCCATGGACCCCCCCCTTCGATTGCTTCGGGCTCCATCACTGCGCTCAGTCGCTGTGGCATTTTTGGGGGAAAAAGTTATGCCCCTCCACTTAAAAAAATCACCAGCCGTCACTGGCCCTCAGACTGTGTTGGGAACGGGATGGGGGAGCCCAGGGACTGTTGTGGGAGCAGGATGGGCGGGAACCATGGGATAGTGGTTGGAGCAGGGTGGGGAGAGCCCAGGGTGTGTGATGGGGTGGGGAGAGCCCAGGGACTGGGTAGGAGTGGGATGAGGGAGCCCAGCGACTGTGATGGGAGCAGGTGACGGCGCACAATACATACTGTCCATTTGGCATTTTTCAGGGGGCTCAGCCTGCCCAAATTTTGCTCAGGGGGGACCCCAGGCCAGAAAAGTGTGAAGACCACTGCCCTAGGGTGATTGCTGCATCTGTTAGTTAAAGGGATGCCTGGTGGGGGCTGACCCAACCATTAAGGATGAAATGTTGAGGCCGCTGGACACCAATGCCTATTTCTGAATCCTGAAGCTCCTGCAAATGAGAGAGAGCTTCAGGCTTTAGACCAAAAGGCTGCCACCAGCCGCTCACCGAGGTGGCTTTGGACGAGATGGTGTTTTCAGCACCATTTACTGTTCCACCACGCACGGCCGTGCGTCCTTCAGCACTCTAGTCTTTCACCTCTGATTCTCCAGACGTCAAAACCGCCACACATTCCGGCAGCGGCGCGTTGCTCCCCTCTACTACCTTCTGTGGGTTAGACGATGTGTTCTGCTGTGTGTTTTTCTTCATTCTTTTTCCTTCCTTGCTGGACATCCCCACAGCTGGTTCCCACGCCGGCATACTTTCTTTTGATCTCTGCCTTCTCTCCCCGCTGGCTCCCTTGCCGGCATACTTTCTCTGGATCTCTGCCTTCTTTCCCCGCTGGCTCTCGCACCAGCATACTTACTTTGGATTTCCCTTCTACCTTGTTGTTTCCCACACTCACTTGCCTCTTTGGTGATCTCACTGTACTTTGCTGCCCTTGAGTTTCCTGGCATCACTTGGCCTCACAATCCTTCTCACTGCTGGCCACGCGCCTGGCGGTATCTTTGAGAGTCACACACGCTCTTGCTCCAGTGCCTACCAGCCTTTCAGTGGACTCCCCCATTTCTGTGCTTCCGTCCCTTGGTTGATGCTCCTTGGCTTTCCACTGGTCTTCCCCGTTTCCTATTGGAGTCTACAAATTTTTCTCTTATTTTCTCACCTGCAAGTAATCCAAGACCCGGTTACCAGCTTCCTTCAGGGTGCCCTAATCTACCTGCAGTCTTCAACCTACATCCACGACTTGCAATACTCCTCCTTCTGATACCATCGCTATACTTCTACAGGACACTCTGTGTTGGAGAAGGTTTTTTTTTTTGGCCTACCACTCTTTTTTTTACCTTAAAGGGTCCTTTCGGACAGGGGCCTATTGCTTGGGATATAGCCTTACAGGCATAGTGGCTTCTCCCCAAGATCGGCCATACCTCTTTGAGGATCGCAAAACTTTGAGGAAGAAGGGAACCCCTCCACTGCTGGAAGAGACCACTTTGCACCCAAATTCAGATGACTCAGGTGAGGAAGAGGAGGTTGGATCAGACGTCATTGACAAATGCTTTGGCTTCTAGCAGCCTCGCCTTTTCTTCCACAATGGTGGCACTGGCTCACGGGTGTCTCTTGGTTAAAGGTATACCTCTCAGGTGCCAGTGCCAACATTATGAAGAAAATACCTTTTTTTCTAAAGCCTGAAGCTCTCATACATGAGTGAGAGCTTCAGGCTTTAAGAAGGAAAGGCTTGGCCTCTAGCGGCCACATCGGCTGGGACGACGAGGGGACATTAGCGAGCCACAGCAGGGCCCATTCAAGAACTATTTGTCTGAGACTGCCTGGGCTCTGCCCCGGGCCACTTAAAGCCTTAGGGCCTCATTACGACCCTGGCGCTAAGCGAAAAACGATGGCGGTAAATGCTTACCGCCATCGTTTTCCGCCAGGTCCGATCATGACCCGTGACCGTTAACTACGATGCCAATAGCGGCATCGTAGTTAACGCTGCCGCAAACTGCGCTAAGGGTGCGCGCACGCGACCGCCCACACCGTACTTAGCGCCATGGCGGAAAGGCACGCAAATGCCGACCCAAGCGGACATGCACCTAACGCCATCATTGAGGCCGCTAAGTACCTTACCGCCATGGTGCAAATAACGCCATCGCGAACCAACCGTAAAGGGCCAATTCAAGTGAATGCAGCTGCCACAGGTGCACAGAAACAGCACAGGTGAAGGCAATACAGACTCAGGGGAGTATAAAAAGAGCACACCCCACCCCTACCCACACCCAGTCACACTCCACAATGATGCCAATACGACTAGCAATGTTGGGGCTGGAGGACCTGATAGCAATGCATGTGCTACTACAACAGCAACAGCAACAACAACAACAACAGGCAGCACAGAGGAGACGCAGGAGGAGAAGGAGGGCAAGGCAGGCCCAGCAAGCCCCACCAGCACAGCCAGTGCCACCACGCAGGCAGCCCCCAATCCCACGCATCAGAGCCAATCCAAACAACCTCACTGCTGAGCAGATCCACACCCTGTACCGTTTGGACAGGGACACCATCACCGCCATCGTAGACATGACACACAACGACATCGTCAGCATGATAGAAAGTCCAACCGCCATCCCCCCCCTACTGAAGGTAGTGGCTGTACTCCACTTCCTGGCCACAGGCACCTACCAGCACACAGTGGGGCACCTGCATGGCATTTCACAACCATTATTCTCACGAACACTCATCCAAGTGCTTGATGCCCTCCTCAAGCACACAGACGACCACATCTCATTACCACGGACTGCCCAGGAGATTGCAAACACCAAAGTGGGTTTCCATGCACTAGCCAGCATACCCGGTTGCATTGGTGCCATCGACTGCACCCATGTGGAATTGGTGGTTCCACGTGCCATGGAGGTACCGTACCGCAACCGGAAACAGTTCCACTCTATCAACGTGCAAATGGTCTGTGACTCCAACAAGATCATCACACATTGTTGTGCCCGATTCCCCGGATCAACCCATGATTCCATGATCCTGAGGAACTCCACAATACCACGCTACATGGAGCGACATGCAGGCCCAAGATCCTGGCTACTCGGTGAGTGCTATGTCATGGAAGTGGGCATGGGAATGACGTACCAGTGCATACTCCACCTGGCAGAAAGGGGGGGGGGGATGATGCATACTCCACCTGGCTGAAAGGGGGGGGGGGATGATGCATACTCCACCTGGCTGAAAGGGGGGGGGGGGATGATGCATACTCCACCTGGCTGAAAGGGGGGGGGGGATGATGCATACTCCACCTGGCTGTGAGTAACACAGAGAACGGATACAGAGGAAGGCCACTCACAATGCACTAAACCCCTCTGCATACATAGGGTGATGGCATGCTAAACAGGCCATGGCAGCAATGGGCATATACTGGTTGCATAGTGTGAATCAATTAGTGCATGTAGAAGTGAGCCAAGGTAACAGTTCCATGCCAGCCATGGTGGGACATCATGTTCCTGGACAGACAACATGACTGACACATACATTCTCGCCTACATACAGGTGATGCAGCCTACCCCCTGAAGAGGTGGCTCCTCACGCCAGTCCGGAACCCGCAGAACCAGCACGAGGAGGACTACAACCGTGCACATACACGTACTCGTGTGGTCATAGAGCAGACATTCGGCCTCCTGAAGGCACGGTTCCGAAGCCTCAGCAGGTCTGGTGGGGCACTCCTGTATGGCCATGAGAAGGTGGCAAAGATCGTCATGGCATGTGTCATGCTGCACAATATGTGCGTCAGACGGAATGTGCCCCTGCCCCCTGACGCAGAACTGCAACCACCTGACGATGAGGATGAGGATGAGGAGGGTGCAGAAGGGGCGCCACCACATGGAGGAGGCGATGCACAGGAGGGGCGTGCCATGCGCCAAAGTATCATCAACCACTGCTTCTAGCACACACGGCTGGTGTTCATCGCATGGAGACAGCACTTGGGGCACTGTGTGACTCTGGGGCATGCACACTGAGGACTGGACACCAATAAAGCACACATACGCAATGAAAATGTCCACACGTTTCCTTTTGTGAAACGAATAAACTGTATTTGAACTATGTACTGTCGTGTCACACCCCCTCCCACCTCCCACCTCCCCCCTGCACACCCCCCCCCCCAAACTCCCCCCTTAACTCCCCAACACACCACCCCGCCACCCCCCTGCACACCCCAACACACCCCCTCCCACCTCCCACCTCCCCCCTGCACACACCCCCCCCAAACTCCCCCCTTAACTCCCCAACACACCACCCCGCCACCCCCCTGCACACCCCAACACACCCACTCCCCCCTCCACCCTCCCCCCCCCCTGGAATCCCAACAAAGGTGTGAGTTGGTCTGTGCAGCAGTGTCAGTAGTAGGATTCCTACACTGTCCGGCCACTATTGGCAGCCCCCTCCACTGGCCCCCGGGGCACCCCTGCCTGTGCTGCGGAGGTTCCTCCCCGATCGGCGGATGGGGCTGCTCGGTGTCGAGCTGGCAACCGAGGAGGATCCTGCCTGCTCATTTGGACGCATGGCCCGTATTGTCTGCACAAGGTCAGTGATGGCGTGCCGCACAGCAGCTAGTTCCGCGCAGATGTCCTTTGTGGACGACTCTATAGCTGCCTTCACAGTCTCAGCACATTTATCCATTGCTGCACTTGACCCCCCACATTCAGCAACATGTTCTTCGAGCAGCGAGGAAAGTTGCTGCTGCCGGGTGGCAATCGCCTCCAGAGAATGGTTGGGATTCTGGGCCATGGCTAATGGCAGTGGCATTCCCATTGGGCTGATCTGCCCCTGCAGCGGGGATGGAGTGGCTGGCCAATCGTCATCCTCTGGCTGACCCTGTGTGGCATCCACATGCGGGCTGCTTAGGGACAGGTAGGGGGAATGAGGGTGGCCTGTGGGGCTCCTGACATCACTCTCCTCAAAGGTCCCTGCTTCACTATCGGAGGAGGCAGCAATGGCAGCAGTCTCCCCAAGTGTGCTGCTTGCAGCAGAGGCTGTGGCTTCTGTGGGCATGATTGGTGTGATGTCTGCTGCTGCTGCTGCTGCTGCTGTACTGCCTGCTGGGGTGGCTGTCTGTGCCCTGTCCTGTTTCCCTTGCATGGATTTTGCCTGCTGTGGTGTTTTCCTCGGGACGACAGAGGTGGAGGGTTGTGGCGTTGGCACAGTTGGCCTGGCCCTCTTGGTGGGTGTGGAGGCTGTGGTGTCCTCTTCCTCAAGGTCGGAATTTGAGCCTGTGGTGGGACAGAGGAGGGAGAGTGTTATTGATGGGTCTGCGGACATTGGCCGGGCATTGTTGCGACTGGCATCTCATCAGTTAGTACATGTGGCACATTTCATGCAGGGGAAAAAAGTTGACTCCCTTTTGTGTGGAAGTAGCATGGAGGTATGTGGGTGCCTGCAGTTAGGGTGTGCATGCTGCATGTGTACAGGGTGCAGATCGGATGTATCTGTGGGCAGTCTCCTGCTGATGTGTTGCATTCACACTATGGGCCAACATTGTACTTCACATGAATGGACTTTGCATGCCTTGATTTGAGCCACCTACCTGCATCGCCCGATGTCGGGGCTCCTCTCTCCATTCCTCCTACTCCTTCAATGCTCTGCATTCCGATTGTGGAGGCACAGATTTCCTCCCATGGCTGCAATTTTATAGGGGACTCCGATCCTCCCCCAGTTGCCATTGCCAGGTTCATGTTGGCTGATAGTATGCTCCTGACTCTGAGCCGGAGATCGTCCCACCGCTTGCGGCACTGTTTGACATTGCGGGGTGTCGTTCCCACGGCACTGACCCGCTGAGCTACCAGTGCCCATATGGCCTTCTTCTTGGTTATGGCCGGTCTTGTCAGTTGGTTGGAGAAAACCACTGCAGCGTTCTCCTGTAGGGTCTCCGCTAGAATGGTGAGCTCCTCTCTGGAGAAGCGGTCTTGCCGCTGGCGGTCACAGGCTTTTTTCAAAACTTTCGGCATCTTCCTGCAGGTAGAAGGTTGAAGCCGGTATTGGCGGGGTCTCAGGCTCGGATGTCCAGTGGTTTCGGAGGATGGCAATGGATTGTGTTTTTAAAGATGGCCGCCGTGCTCTTTCCCGTTCCGCCGCGGTGACGCTACTTCCGGTTCCGCTTATCTACGGTCAACGCTAATTGCGGTGACCGCTAACTACGGTCACCGCTATGTACGGCGGTGGCGGTGGTGCACCTTGCGCCGCATACGATGCCGGTAGGTGCCGTTTTGGGGGCATTACCGCCATGGCGCTGTTTACATTACCGCCATGGCGTAATGCTCGTGCGCGATGGGTCGTAATGTGGCGCACTTTACACCATCGTCCCACGGCGTTAACGTTCATTACGCCATGGCGGTAATGACGGCGGATTACCGCCAGGGTCGTAATGAGGCCCTTAGTCTCAAGTCCAAATCCAGACCCCAGCCATTCAGCCTTTAGAGGCCAACAAAATGAATGACAGTGATGTGGATAATAATAGATATTCCTATTTAATGAGTTAGCTTTCAGCATTTTTCTTTCGATTTTGTTGTACAATTTCTCTATGGAATTGTGTTAAAAATGCACCGTTTAGCCCAGCGTTGTCCAACTCCAGACCTCGAGGGCTGGAATCCTGACAGGTTTTCTGGATCTCCCTCATTGATATTCATGAGTATACATTTGCATACATTTGGAATCATTGTATGCAAATGTATCTCATGAATATTAATGACGAATTTCCTGAAACCCCATCAGGATTCTGGATGTCGAGGCCTGGAGTCAGAGACGTTTTTATGGGAGGGCAAAAGGGGCACTTGCCCAGGGCCCCCGCATTGGAGGGGGCCCCCACAAGGCTGCCTGATCTAAAGTAAGATTCCATTGTTCACCAGACTTAAATAGCACACGCCAGGAGATTTTATGGCATGCTGCTGAGGCGCTAGATCTGTTGCCTGTCTGTTTTTACAAGTACATTCTGCCTTGATCAATTAATCATGTAATGTTTTCTGTGCTCACTGTGAAATACATAGTTTGTGTGCTCTGTAAAGCACAACTTCTGTAGCATTCTTTCCTTCCTGTGGGAATTATATTGATCATATTGTCATGCTCCCCGGATTCCTACGGCATTCTCATACCCATGGGGGAAGCCCGTGGCGCTTGCCTGGTGATTGCATCAACGCCGGCGTTATCACCGGTAAAAATGACATCTCCCAATGGGACTTGCGCTTGGCAGGAACCCTTGGAACGCTTTTTCCTTTGCTTGCGTTCCACGCCTCCTTTGAATCCACTTCCTATATCTAGTCACGCCCCCAGAAACCGGTGCTCCTAAACCGTTGTGTTACGCGAGCAGCGCTTCTCGGAAGAAGTTTTCCTATTTGTTGTGTACCTGGTTGCTGACTTCTGCTTACCCTTTGGACCCTGTTGCCTGGTTTCTGATTCTGTTTTGGCGCTCTTCTGATCTGCCTTCCCCTGCTCGACCACGGAACTCGTACCGGACTGTCTTTGGGATTCTGCTTCTCATGTCTGGCTCCCGGCTCCCTTTCTGATTCCTAACCCCGTATCCCTTACCCACTCCTGGCTACCCGCTCTTCGAAAGAAGAAGGAAATACCCTGCATTCAGGTGTTTGAGAAAGTAAACACCACGTCTTTTCTTCCTGAAACCTGTTTTTCTGCACTTCGAAGAACGGTGCTGACTGCTTACACCTGGTGACATTTTGGCTTGGTTTATTTTTGGCTTTGGGGCGCTCTGCTGTTTGCATCACTCCTCAGATTTTGGAACACTCTGCTCTTTGCATCACTTATTGGATTTTGGGACGCTCTGCTGTTTGCATCACTTGTTGGATTTTGGGACGCTCTGCTGTTTGCATCACTTATTGGATTTTGGGACGCTCTGCTGTTTGCATCACTCCTTGGATTTTGGGACGCTCTGCTGTTTGCATCACTTGTTGCATTTTGGGACGCTCTGCTGTTTGCATCACTTATTGGATTTTGGGACGCTCTGCTGTTTGCATCACTCCTTGGATTTTGGGACGCTCTTCTGTTTGCATCACTTATTGGGTTTTGGGACATCAGTGACACTATCCTTGGCACTTTCTTAAAGTCGCCATCTGACCTTTGCCGACATCTGGTCTTGTGTTCTATCACAAGTAGGTATTCCGCAGGAAAAAGGAATACACAGGTAAGCTTGTGGGTCTCCGAGGGTGTAGAGGGGTTGGTTTTTTGCCATCAACAAACGGTATGTAATATTTGCCTTGTTTGTTTCTTCCCTCTAGCTCCACTGTGCGTTCTGCCTTTTTGCCTGAGCCCTTGGCCTGACAAGTTTTATTACCCTGCAAGCTGTGCTCTCAGGAAGGAAGTCTGAATTACTTCAGTGGCGTCTAGTCCAAGTGGTCTTCCAGACTTATGGTGGAACATACGGAGTACAACAGATTTAGGAGCCTAACATTGGTGCCTGTCTGTCTGTGATGGATCCTAATGCAGATCCTATGGCTGCTATGATGCAGGCCTTTACCACGCTCCGCACAGACATGGCAGCAGCACACGCTTCCCTGCATCAACAAATGGATGTCATGCAAAGCTTTGTGCAGCCCTTGCCTGCGGACGAGGAGTTTGGGGATGCTCCCGCTCCTGCACCGCCACCCGTTCCTCCGACACCTCAAGCCGGTTTAGCTCCGGTGGTACTAACTGGTCCCTTTCCATTGGCCCCACCAGAACGCTTCATGGGAGACCCCAAATGGTATAGGGCATTAATCAATCAATGTCGTCTACATTTTCTGTGCCGTCCTTTGGCATTTCCCAATTCCACAACAAAAGCAGCTTTTGTGCTCTCTCATTTAGGGGGTATGGCTGCAGCCTGGGCGAATCCGTTACTGGAGTCTGATGACCCTGTTTTGTATGATTTTGACGCCCTACTAGTAGCCATGAACCTTTTTTTTGATGCCAGATATAAAGCTCAGGCTTCAGACCTTGAGTTTCTGGCACTGTCTCAGGGTAAACAACCCCTCTTGGCGTATTTAGCCCGGTTCAATCAGTTGGCTGCAGAAACCTCTTGGCCTGAACAGAAAAAGGCAGCGGTCTTCTATAGGGGTTTGTCAGACGAACTGAAGGATGCATTATCTGTCGTCCCCTCTGTTCCTTCAGTATTCTCTGATTTGCTTGACTTGGTGTTGCAGGTAGATGCCCGTCTGCAACAGAGTTGTGGAGAAAGCCGACATCCTGATCAACGCCCTGGTAAACCTGAACTGGTACCCTCCCCAGTCCCTGGGGATGTAGAACCCATGCAGATTGGGGCAGTGAAAGGTCCCCTTTCAAAGTCAGAGAGAGAGAGAAGACTACAAAACAATATATGTCTGTATTGTGGACAGACGGGACATTTCATTCGTGTATGTCCTAAACGCCCTGCTAAACGGGTGGGAAACGCCACGACCCATCCCTAAATCGAGCTGATGTGACGGGTCAGCCTTCCAATGGCTCACTCCTCTGTCCAGCTGCCACACACATATACTTGGATATGTCCTTTCTATTGCCCAACTCTCAAACCTTTTCTAGTCCAGTCATGATAGATTCCGGGGCAACAGGTAATTATATGGACGAACAAGTGGCAGTAACCTATGGTATCCCGGTAGACCCTAAAGATAAACCAGAAGCTATTTATGCAGTAGATGGCTCCTGTCTGGTTTCGGGTCATGTCACAAAACAAACACAACCTTTGCAAATGAGTACGGCGGAAGGGCATACTGAATACCTGTCTTTCGATCTCATCTCTGCACCTCAATTTGGGATTATTTTGGGCCTCCCTTGGTTGCAAAAACATAACCCCATCATTGATTGGGTGAAACAAACAGTACTTATTTCCTCTCCCTTATGTAAGGGGGATTGCTTTCCTGTTCAGGGGATGCCTCTCCCCTCTCCATGCATGGCTCTAATATCAAGCACACACACTGTTAATGCAACCACTAAGGCGGCACCTGAAATACTTCTGTATATCGGGATTTGGTTGAGGTGTTTGAAAGGGTTTGTCTGAACAACTCCCGCCTCACCGGGAATATGATTGTCCAATTGATTTGGTACCCAATGCCATTCTCCCTCATGGTCGGATATATTCCTTGGCATGACCTGAGGAGGAGCACTTAAAGGGTTACATTGAGAAGTCTTTAAGACTTGGTCATATAAGACCTTCCCGTTCTCCAGCTGCATCTCCAATCTTTTTTGTCCCAAAGAAGGAGGGGGATCTCCGCCCTTGTGTGGATTACCGTGCACTGAACGCGGTGACTATAAAAAATCAATATCCATTACCCCTCATTTCGGAATTATTGGATCACCTCACCACCGCCAAAATCTTTACGAAATTGGATTTGAGGGGGGCCTACAATCTGGTGAGGGTGCGCGCAGGTGACGAGTGGAAGACGGCCTTTAAGTGCAAATACGGCCTCTTCGAATACCTAGTGATGCCGTTTGGCCTATATAATGCCCCCGCAACATTCCAACACTTCGTCAACGACATCTTCCGAGACCTGTTGGATGTTTTTGTTGTGATATATCTGGACGACATATTAATATTCCCTGAAACATTATCGCAACATGAGGAGCACGTACGGGCAGAAGTACTCCGTCTTCGTGAACACGGTTTGTATGCGAAGGCCGAAAAATGTGTCTTTCATGCTTCCTCTGTGGAATTTCTAGGTTTCGTGATATCATCTCAGGGCGTTCACATGCATGATGCAAAGGTACGAGCAGTCCTTGACTGACCTACTCCTACCTCGCTTAAGAGTTTGCAAACCTTCTTAGGATTTGCTAACTTTTATAGACGTTTTATTGCATCATTTTCGTCTATTGTAGCCCCGTTGACATGCCTTACCAGCCCCTCAGTTCCCTTTTGTTGGGACACTCAGGCCCAGGTCGCCTTCCAGACCCTGAAAGAGGCTTTTACTACGGGCCCAGTCCTGCTACACCCAGATCCCCTATTGCCTTTCATCATTGAGGCTGATGCCTCTGCCATTGCCCTTGGGGCTATCTTGTCTCAGAAATGTCCCACAACTCGACAACTACACCCCGTAGCCTTCTTTTCCAGAAAATTGACTTCCCCGGAAAAGCATTATACCATAATGGAACGAGAGCTACTGGCTATACGAGCTGCTTTTAAGGAGTGGCGACACCACCTACTGGGGGGACGGCATCCTGTTACTGTTTATACGGACCACCGTAACCTTCAAGCCCTGTCTACGGTGAAATGTACCAATTCTAGACAAATCAGGTGGCATCTGTTTTTTGCACAGTCCAATTTCACCGTGTCCTATCGGCCTGGCCCCTTGCATGGCAAAGCCGATGCGCTTTCTCGCATCGGAGTTGATGCATCCCCCGAAGAGACAGTCCTTCCTGTTTTGCCAAAAAACACTGTTATGGGTGTTTGTGCTGCGACCAGTTCCTTACTAGAACAGATCTGTCATTGGACAGCGGACCATGGAACGATTCTTCAAGGGTTGCAAGCACGTTTGATATCAGGACTGCCATATGTACAGGAACGCCTGTATATCCCTGATGTCCGGACTCGGTTGCAGGCCCTAAACTGGTCTCATGATACTCGGTTAGCCGCCCACCCAGGGCAAACCAAGACACTCGACCTACTCCTCCAATGGTGTTGGTGGCCCAATATGAAACGGGATGTGGCAGATTTTGTATCAAAATGTGCCGTATGCACACAATGTAAATCGGTACCTGGGAAACCTGTAGGGCTTCTCCAGAGAATGCCCATCCCACCACGCCCATGGCACACTGTGTCACTTGATTTCGTGGTAGAGCTTCCACCGGTCCAGGGGCTAACCACTATTTTGGTGGTCGTAGACACTTTCACCAGAATGGCTCGGTTTGTCCCTTGTAAAGGCGTCCCCTCTGCTCCCGCATTGGCCAAGTTATTCTTCCAACAGGTGGTTTGTCTGTTCGGTCTTCCTTTGGTTCTTATCTCAGACTGTGGATCCCAATTCACCTCACGCTCTCACCCGATTTCTTGGCATCGACGTTCGCCTGTCATCATCATACCATCCTCAGACAGACTAGCAGTACCTTCGATGTTTGTGTCTACAATACCAGTCGGACTGGCTGTCTGTATTGGGGGCTGCGGAATTCGCGTACAACAATGCTTGTCACGCGTCGGTTGGCTGTTCTCCCTTCTATGCCATGTATGGCCAACATCCGCGGGTTTTACCGTCCGCCCTTCCTTCGGTGTCACAGGTGCCTGCAGCTCAAGCAACGGCCCAATCTTTGCTGTCTATCCGCACCACTGTGCTTCAACATCTGCATCAAGCACAGGATCGCATGAAAAAACATGCTGTGATAGGCACCGCCGGTCAGCCCCGGAGTATCGCCCAGGGGATAAAGTCTGGCTATCCACTGTGCATCTTCATATACCGGGCAAACGTAAACTAAACCCTTGTTACGTGGGTCCCTCTCCCATCACGCAATGCATTAACGCAGCCGCCTATCGCTTGGGCATACCTTCAAGTTGGAAAATCCACCCCGTGTTCCATGTCTCCCTATTACGTCCTTACATTGTTGGTACGTGACTATTCGATCATCCAGCTCCCATTACGATTCAGAGTGAACAGGAATACGAGGTACAGGCCATATTAGATACACGAGTGGTCCGGAGTGTCCGCCGTTATCTAGTAGACTGGAAAGGTTACGGCCCAGAAGACCGTACCTGGGAGCCCGCTTCCAACATTCATGCTCCGCGTCTTTTGCGGGCGTTTCTCCGGTCTCGTGGATTGCGACCCGGGGGAAGCCCATCTTTGAGGTGGGGTACTGTCATGCCTCCCGGATTCCTACGGCATTCTCATACCCATGGGGGAAGCCCATGGCGCTTGTCCTGGCGATTACATCAACGCCGGCGTTATCGCCGGTAAAAACTACATCTCCCAATGGGACTTGCGCTTGGCAGGAACCCTTGGAACGCTTTTTCCTTTGCTTGCGTTCCACGCCTCCTTCGAATCCACTTCCTATATCTAGTCATGCCCCCAGAAAGCCGGTGCTCCTAAACCGTTGTGTTACGCGAGCAGCGCTTCTCGGAAGAAGTTTTCCTATTTGTTGTGTACCTGGTTGATGACTTCTGCTTACCCTTTGGACCCCGTTGCCTGGTTTCTGATTCTGTTTTGGCGCTCGTCTGATCTGCCTTCCCCTGCTCGACCACGGAACTCGTACCGGACTGTCTTTGGGATTCCGCTTCTCATGTCTGGCTCCCGGCTCCCTTTCTGATTCCTAACCCCGTATCCCTTACCCGCTCCTGGCTATCCGCTCTTCGAAAGAAGAAGGAAATACCCTGCATTCAGGTGTTTGAGAAAGTAAACACCGTGTCTTTTCTTCCTGAAACCTGTTTTTCTGCACTTGGAAGAACGGTGCTGACTGCTTACACCTGGTGACATTTTGGCTTGGTTTATTTTTGGCTTTGGGACGCTCTGCTGTTTGCATCACTCCTCGGATTTTGGAACACTCTGCTCTTTGCATCACTTATTGGATTTTGGGACGCTCTGCTGTTTGCATCACTTGTTGGATTTTGGAACACTCTGCTCTTTGCATCACTTATTGGATTTTGGGACGCTCTGCTGTTTGCATCACTTGTTGGATTTTGGGACGCTCTGCTGTTTGCATCACTTATTGGATTTTGGGACGCTCTGCTGTTTGCATCACTCCTCGGATTTTGGAACACTCTGCTCTTTGCATCACTTATTGGATTTTGGGACGCTCTGCTGTTTGCATCACTTGTTGGATTTTGGGACGCTCTGCTGTTTGCATCACTTATTGGATTTTGGGACGCTCTGCTGTTTGCATCACCCCTTGGATTTTGGGACGCTCTGCTGTTTGCATCACTTATTGGGTTTTGGGACATCAGTGACACTATCCTTGGCACTCTCTTAAAGTCGCCATCTGACCTTCGCCCACATCCGGTCTTGTGTTCTATCACAAGTAGGTATTCCGCAGGAAAAAGGAATACACAGGTAAGCTTGTGGGTCTCGGAGGGTGTAGAGGGGTTGGTTTTTTGCCATCAACAAACAGTATGTAATATTTGCCTTGTTTGTTTCTTCCCTCTAGCTCCGCTGTGCGATCTGCGTTTTTGCCTGAGCCCCTTTCCTGACAGGTTTTATTACCCTGCAAGCTGTGCTCTCAGGAAGGAAGTCTGAATTACTTCAGTGGCGTCTAGTCCAAGTGGTCTTCCAGACTTAAGGTGGAACATACGGAGTACAACACATATGCAATAGCCAAAGTTGAAATCCATATTGATAAATTGAGTGCCACAATGTTTCAGAAGTTATCTCAGTGTGTTAAGCACTCATTGCAGAGATATTTGTTAATATGAAAGATTAGAAGAGCACATTCCAGCAAGGCTGACTGAACCTTTCCTATGTCTGAAGTTTATAAACATACCTGCATATGTACTTGATTTTGCAGCATAAGAGGTGCTATTATCACAATGTTCCTGCACCATATAGAGGTTGCTATAAAAACTAACATGTCATTCATATGGTCAAGGTCTAGAAATTGGTTTGTTCAGATGGTGTGTTCAAAAACCTAGGCAATCCCCTCAAAAGATGATCATAATCTATTAGCCAAGAGGTGAATAAGTATCAAAATTCAAGATTGTGGAACCAAAGTGTTCATGCTAGTATCCTGGATTTTCCAGCAGCCGATACAGTGATCTTGGTCAACTCATATTATACCTCTTGCACTACTGTGCTGTCTTCTGTGAGATTTGCCTTCTTGTATGCTGGTGGCATCGTTTGGCTCATTACTTGATATTTCTTCTTATGTAGGCCATTTGAGTGGAAGTGGTGGTAGACAGGAGAGCGCGCACCAGATGTTGTAGGCCTTGCGCAAGCATATTTTGAGGTCTGCTCGCTTGACACAAAAAACGTTTTGCTTTTTGTATAAAAGTCAAAGGTTTTTCTGCATGTTTATAAATGACAATTTCACAAGCCATTGTTTTGGAAGTATTTAAAGCTAAAAAGTACAAAAGCCATACCGAGATTAAATCTGTTAAATCACATCGATTGGTATGCTGGTACTTATATACTTTCCTTGATGACGGAGAGAATGAAGCTAGAATCATTCCCATTTTGCGTAAAACCCTTCTGTAATATTTTGGTTTTAAAAATTGTCAGGTCTGGAAATGTGATGCATGTGTGCACTTTGCAAGTCAGTTTTATAAAATGAGATAGTTTTAGTACATGGTAAGAGCTGGAAAAGACAGTGTTCAAATGCAGAAATTGCATAGTTGGCACAAATCCCAGCCTCACCCCTTGAGCAATGTGTGATCCTGGGTATCTCATTTAATCTTTTATTGTCTAACCTCTCCAAAATGCCAGTCCCTGAACCTTTCAAAATAGTCAGCCCTTCAGAGTGATTTCCTTCTCAGGGTATGATCTTCATAAAAGCCTCAGTCATGGTTTCACTGGCTATAGGGTTGCTTCCACTATAATAGTGAGCGTTGATATACTGCACACCACAGGCACTTGATCCCTTGATCTCCACTAGCAACACTATTTGAAAACCATGTCACACTTCTAATCTCAGTCTGTTTGGGTAAAGACACCTTCCTGGTAGCTTCTAATCTGCATTCACTGTCCATATTATGCTATGTGTAGCTTTCTCCTTCCTTACAATTGGTCTCCTCTACCCATGCTTGAGCACTTTTGCATTTTCTGAGGCAGCAAATGTGAGTTCTCTGCGTATTATGCAGCCTGTAGTATTAACGCCGGACTGTATGTAAAAGGTACATGTAAACCTTTTACATACAGACCGGCATTAATACTACAGGCTGCATACCTTCCCCGATGCTATTGATAAAAAGTATCGTGTTTCTATACTAGAACCGAAGTAACCTCTTCATAGACTGCTAATGTTGGCCTTCACATGCTGCTTGTTTATCATTCGGATTAGAGCAAGAATGGACAGGATAAGGCGACTTAAATGGCGTAAACATGCTTATTTTGAATGCTGCAAGGCAGCATATGAACCTTAGGCTATGATCACGGTGGGCGGAGGGTGCCACCAGATATTTTGATCACTTAATTCCTTGGTTTGGTGGAGGGGGGGCCCCAAAGATGTCCATGCCCAGGGCCCAAAAAAATGCTTAAGATGGCCCTGCCTGGAGTTGGACAACCCTGGAACTTTAGCTCCATTGTTTTCAATATCCCTTTGAGGGGCAATCCCCCGATTTCAATTCAAGTTGCACATCTGAGGGGGTAAAGAGGGTTGCCAGGGGCAGGGCATTCATTGGACCGGGCATTGGCTGGTAGAATACCTTTAGTTTTGGGGGATGAGGGGGGGAGTGAGAATCCTTGCACGTTTCTCTGGTATTCTTGCAATAAATAGAGGCTTGAAATCCTCCATCATGTGAAGGACGTGCCCCCCCCCCCCTCCATTCCATTGCTTCCGCTCCTGGCACCAAGATGGCCGCCCTCTTCAGTAATCTACTTACTGGTTGGTCGCTATGCCAAGAAGGTCATAGAGACCTCTCAAGGCAAAGGATCACCACTTGCATCCACTAGATCCCATTGCATGTGGGTGGCCTGGATCACCCCGCAGATGGCTGAAGCCTGATTCAATAAACTAATGATGACGCTTGTAGAGTGTTGCTCTGTGAACTGAATAGCCTCAAGGCACTCGGCGGCAGGAGGAGGAGTCAATGTCCTTGCACTGCAGAGCATCTGCCGACTTTTGGGCTGTAGGGCGTTTGCAGGGACAGTGGAAGGCTTCATCTGGGAAGAGCACAGGAATTCTGGGAGGCAGTGTTGCCTTTCGCCATTGCAGTGTTAGATTCCTTCCCAGGTCTGCATTTGGGGGCTAGGCAGAGAGTATTACAGGGGTCGGGGCAATGCCAGGAAGCTATGCCAGTGATTTCCATGACGGTGCGATTGTGTCCGGCACTTCTACCCGGCCACCAGCTTTACCAAAGTGTCCGAATTCTCTTGCCTGCAGGACAATTCAAGTGGGCAAGTCGGGTCCCGCAGAGTCCATTGAGATATTAGCCCAAGGAAGCTGTTGCATTAGATTCTAAGCATTGTTGCATTGTATTGCAATGTATTTTATTGAATTAAATATATATATATATATATATATATATATATATATATATATATATATATATATATGTATATATGTATATATATATAGTGGTTGTATAGATTTTGATGTGATACTTGTATGATGTTTGTACAAAATGTGTAAAGTTTTGTAAACCAAATCCGAATTCTAAAAAAAATAAAAAAAGTCTAGTTATTGCCAATTCATGTTTGCGGGTAACAATAACCACTTGATTCAGGACGGTGTTTGGAGGCGGGGGATCAATGACCCTAGTATTTTTAAACCTTTTCTGCCGTTTCAGCCTAAAAAGTTAGGTGTTCACCGAGGACAGGGCCCGCAGCCATGCCATGCGCCCCCCCTCCCCACTCGGGCACCTTTCTCCCGGCACAGCCCCGCTGATTGCATTTTTGGGGCCTTCCGTCCCATAGAGAAAGCATTGCTTTTTGTCCCTGCAGGGGCTAGTTTGGGAGGGCAGCCGATCAGCACTCTGCTCTTCTGTCTATAGTGCTAGTAGGAAAAGGGCAGAGATTCCATCTTCAGTCTTTTTTTTTTATCCAGCAGGGGCAGGCACCCCCCCCCCCCCCCACCTCCGCCCTGAACAGAGAAACTTGCTTATTTTAGATGTGGGTCCTCTGGCTACACACGCATTTCTCTATACTTCAACGTTCACACTCTTGAGCTGTTTGTTACCGAGGCAAAATCCAGCTTGTATCACACCCCTGTTTCACCACATGCTTCTTCCACTCGCCCCCTTTCTTCTACCCTAAACAGCTTTCTCATTTCTCAGCCCCCCCTCTCCCCCTCCCTATAGCAAGTTTGCTCATGTTTTGTTGCGCAGTCGAGCTTCTTTCCCGCGCACGCGCAGTTCCATTTCCACACCTGCAGTTCCTGGACCCTGTCTTCATTCTCTTCTGTCTCAGACTTGCAGGTTGCCCGTGCTTTCTGCTGTAGAGCCTAGAGCGAGCTTCAAGGAGCTGCATCAAGCAGGAGAGGCATGAGTGCGACCAGTGGGCTCCTAGGGGCTGAGAAGGCTTGATGCCAATAAATACCCCTTTCTCTGGACCGTAGACCTGGTGGGGCAGAAGGACATGTTGCGCCTTGAGCAATTGCTGGCAGCAGGGTGAGAATATTGTACTTTACCAACACCTCGTACCAGAGAAAGCCACATCCATGTAAACGTGCCTATTATACCTGATGTAAGGCAGATCCTGTCGTGGCCTATTATACCTGATGTAAGGCAGACCCCATAGTGTCCATTATACCCGATGTAAGGCAGACCCCATTGCGGCCTATTATACCTGATTTAAGGCAGGTCCCACAGTGGCACATTATACCTGATGTAAGGCAGACCCCATAGTGTCCATTATACCTGATTTAAGGCAGACCCCATAGTGGCCTAATTTACCTGATGTAAGGCAGACCCCATAGTGGCCCATTATACCTGATGTAAGGCAGACCCCAGAGTTGCCTAATTTACCTGATGTAAGGCAGACCCCAGAGTGGCCTATTATACCCGATGTAAGCCAGGTCCCATAGTGGCCCATTATACCTGATGTAAGGCAGACCCCAGAGTTGCCTAATTTACCTGATGTAAGGCAGACCCCAGAGTGGCCTATTATACCCGATGTAAGCCAGGTCCCATAGTGGCCCATTATACCTGATGTAAGGCAGACCCCATAGCGGCCTATTATACCTGATGTAAGGCAGACCCCAGAGTGGCCTATTATACCCGATGTAAGCCAGGTCCCATAGTGGCCCATTATACCTGATGTAAGGCAGACCCCATAGTGGCCTATTATACCTGATGTAAGGCAGACCCCATAGTGTCTATTATACCTGATGTAAGGCAGATCCCACAGTTGCCTATTATACCTGATATAAGGCAGACCCCATAGTGGCCTATTATACCTGATGTAAGGCAGATCCCACAGTGGCCTATTATACCTGATATAAGGCAGATAACACTGTGGCCTATTATACCTGATGTAAGGCAGACCACATAGTGGCCTATTATTTTTTTATTTTTATATTTTTATTTTTATTGTAACAATTAGTTGCTACACAACTTTAATTACAAAAATACAGCAATGTCAACACTTCTTCATCCTCTTCAGAGGTGATCTTTTTCATTTCTGTTTAATTTCTCTAAATCTTTGCAAAAAGAAACAAAAAGCTGTCTCATCAGGATGGATCCACTTGAAGAACATTTTCCAAAAAGTCTACCAAGGCACATGTCAGTCTCACATTATTTCCAGCTTTAGATGAATTCCACCAGTCTCCAGTATTATGCTGTAGTAATGTAAGATGCTGAAGAAAAAATGAACGCTGGATACACACGTGACTGCATTCAGTGATGAAATGCTTTAAGGATTCTGGTTCACTCTTGCAGAATTTGTTGTCTGCTACTTCTTTGAAGTGTCTCTGCCATATCATCTCCTTAGTTTTGAAAATATTCAGCCGCAATTTCAAAAATGTATTGCGATGGGGCCTAGATGGAAATCTTTCTAGATACTTAGGTAGTTGATCTAGTTTATTACAGGTTAGGCCCAGATTGAGTGCAGAGGGCATAGAATCACGTGTGTCTGTGTTTTTTATCCAGTGCCATCGTCTGAGCTTTTTTTTTAGCAATTTGCGGCATGTCTCTTACAGTTTCCCAGGAAATGTCAGTAGTTGTTAAAATCTTTCGTATTTTCATTGCCCAAATAGCTAGAACTCCGGTGTATGGATCAGTGGCAGACTCTTTTAGAATTTCGTAGGCAGGTGCAACAGTACTGAGGTTCATTTTGCGAAGTAAAGCAATTGATTTCCATTGGATTAAGCCATTTAGAGGGTCCAGGCCCAATTCATGTCGTATTGCTACAATGGAGACATAAGAAGGTAATCCCAAAACTCCCTTCCAGAACTGACCTTCTAGAATCGACCAGATCCGAATCTCAATGTTTAGTCCAGCTTCCGCCCCATATGTTATCGCCGGGATGATTTTCTGCCGATAAAATGTCATTATTGGAATGAAGGTAAATTTACCATATTCATTATGTAACCTTTTGCCCTGCAGTGTAAAGGATGCCATACGGTGCTTCAAGTCAATTATCCAGTTTTGTTCTCTTATGGATTTGTTGATTTGGATCCCAAGATATCGTATCGTTGAAACTGAGTCAATTTTTTCACCATCTGCTGACCAACCAAATCTTTTCAGGACTCTTTTTTCAGTTGTGCCAAAAGCCACGATCTTTGATTTTGCAGAATTGATTTCAAGGTCGTTTGCTTGCAAGTAGACGACCAGTGCATTAAGGAGACGTTGAAGCCCAATCTCAGTTTGGTCGACTAATACAATGTCGTCGGCATATAAGGCCCAGTTTATCGTTTGGTGGTTCAATTTTGGCGGAAAACAACGGATGTGCTGGAAGGCTGCTGGCAATGTAAAGCTTAAACATTAACGCTGCTAAAGGGCATCCTTGTGTGACTCCATGGGTTGTAGGCACCTCTCTAGTCAGTTGACCGCTGTTGTTAGTGTGCACTTTTATTGAGGTTTCTTCATGTAAGGCCATAAGAGGCTCAAGTAAAGTTGGGGGGCACGCCCATGTTATAAGTTTGTTCCACAATTTTGTGCGGTTTATTCGATCAAAGGCTTGACGCATGTCTATTAATGCTACAAAGAGTTTCTTCTTAGTTTTTAGGGTTTCCAGCTTTAACAGATTCACAATTAGAAGATTAACTTCTGTTCCGGCATCCTTAGTAAAGCCAGTTTATCGGACATCTAGTAGATTTTTATTTGCCGCCCAAGCTGCAATTTTCTGTTGCAAGCAAGTGGCAACATTTTTTCCTATTATATCCAAGAGGGCAATAGGGCGATAGTTGGCAGGATTATCCCTATTGCCCTTCTTGAAAATAGGCACAATGACCGCAGACTTCCAAGAACTTGGTATACATTTGGACACTGATATTACTTCAAATAGATCCACAATAAATTTGGCCCATAACTCCTTTTTTATCTTTATCATGACATTCGTTAACCCATCAGGTCCTGCAGCACGCAAGTTCTTTAACTGTTTTATCAGTATGAGGAGTCTGTCTCTGGATTCACACACATCCCAGGGCTCCGCGGACTGGGCAAACTTTGTGATGTCATGTGTTAATGGGCCAGCAAATACTTTCCTATAGTGTTCTTCCCATGTTCCCGTGGAAATACCATTGGCCAAACATGAATCTTGGGAGGTATTCATATTTAGAATTTTCCAGATGTCTCTAGATTTGCATTGGATTATCAGTCCAAGCATTAATTCCGCACGTTCTTGGTCTCTAAATATTTTGAACGATTTGAGCCAATTTCGATATTTCATTTAGCATCTTCTGATTGCTCTTTCTTTCTCAATCATTGTCGTATCTTTCTTTTTTAATTGTCTGATGGTCTTGTGCATCTGTTTTTTCTTCTGGTTGACCTGAAGACTAAAGACATATTTGTTTTGTTGTTGATGAGACTTCAATGTTGTTTCTTTAGTACAGATTTGCAACAGTAATGGGGTATAATTTATCTTTTCAGTAGCAGTTGTTAGCTCGTCTTTTAATCGGTTCCTCAGCTGACAAATGTGATGGTCTTTTATTCGCAGACGATTCCTGCCTTCATTTACTTCTACTGGACAATTATATTGGTGCAGAGTTTGAACCCGCTCCATTACACAAGTTAATTCCAATATGCTATGGTCGCTGCTGTCGGTCTTATGTACAGCCATTGTGTTTACTTTTGACCAGAAAGACGAGGAGATACAGATATAGTCCAATGTTTTTTTATTTTTATCTCGGTGCCAAGTTGGTCGTGGAGGTATGTCTCCAGAAATGTTTCCATTAACCAACTTGCAGCTTCTCGCTTTCATTGCTTTCATCCATTTGTCACCCATGTATATGTGGAGCATGTCTCCGACATGATTCTTGAAGATACTTTGAACCAGGAGAAATTGAAATCTCCGCAGATTAATATTAGTAAGTCTCTGTATAGCGTTAAGCATGGATCAATTATAGCTGTAACTGCTTTAATGAAACTCGCCGACAAAATCATTGCTGGATTCCAATATAGATTAATCACCAGTAGCTGTGGGGTCTGGTTCCTATTCGCCGACGTCAGCTGCAGTAAAGAACCTTGTACAAAAATATTTGGCACGAAGGTTTGGACAATCTCCCAGCCAAAGGCATTGTTTACTATTGTGATAAGACCAGAAAACAGTCTTCCACAAAGATTTTTCTTTGCTTTGTTTAGCACAATGGAATACCCATCTTGTATTGGAATTTCCCTCAGCCAAGTCTCTTGTAAACAGATTATAAAATGATTTACCTGCGGGATTGGAAAGTCTTGAAATAAATGAATAAATCCTCTCGTGTTCCAGGATAAGATTCCACATTTTTCCTTTTCTATGGTTAATGATGGTTACGCTCGATTGGCTTTGTTGAAATCAACTAATCTTGTAATTTCAGCGGAATCTTTCAAAGTATAATTCGTTGGAGTCCGAGGGGCTCTTTCGGAGAAATGCTTCCTCAGTTCGCCGCGTCTGTGTTCATTTACAGAAATTAATTCTGTTGATTTTGACGCTTGTTTCACACTTCTCTCGGATTGTATTTCGAAGCCATATGATAGAAGTTCATCTTTTGCTGCTAAAAGAGTTTTTCCACAGCAGTTTATCTTATGTGTAAAAAGACACTGTCAGCCGACTTTTCAGAGATATATTCTACAATCAATATATCTTCAGTAGTTATTGTGCGTAAAGAGGGAATGTTGTGAAGTAATTTCATCACATTTCGTCGGTTTAAATTCACTTCACTTTCTTCAGGGAACACATTTTCTACTCTGATTTTCCATGATTTCTGATTTGTGTCTGTTTGATGTCTTTCGTGATCTTTAGTTTTCATTGTCTGATGTTTGTTTAATTGAGCGGAGGTCATTCTGGGATTCAGATTTGTGAATGGCTTCCAGCTTCTGTTTTTTGGAGACATCTTTGGCTTTGCAGTAGGTTGTTTCGAAGTAGTGCTTTTTTCATCATGAAGACAACGTGCGGTCTCTACCTGCATTCCGACGCTTTGTATTTATTTGTTCCGCCAATCTAGCCTGAGAAGTAAGATCTCGACTTCTTTGTGGTCTTTCTCCAGCACTTATTTCCTCATGTGAGGTTGCTGAGATTGCTGAGTCGATTGAATATCCTTATTTGTGTGTTTAGGCCACATTGCACCATGTACCTGTGGCAAATTATCACCAATGGAAGAAGAACTCGGCTTAGTTGGAGTAACCAGCCTTTTATGTTGATGATTTGAATGCAGCCTCATTGGCTCTACAGTGGGCCGTCTTGCTATTTCAACTTTGTCACGTCCACTTTGAACTCAGTTTGACAGTTTATCACATGGTGAGTGAACAAAGTTTTGTACTAGCTTATCTTTAATAGACTGAAAGTCAGCTGTCAGCCTCTCAGTGAGACGTGCCTCCCGACCTGCCAGGTCAAGTATTCTTGGTGACTGACTAATTGGAGTTTGGAGCTGAAGTCCTTTTGGTGTTTGTGGGCGTAATGGTGCTGCGGTCATAGTCTGAGTATGAAACATTCGCAGAATTTTTGGTATGCCGTGGCTATTTGAGAGTGTAGTATGCAAAGTGCATGGCACGGTGAGTCTTTCGCCAGTCCCTTTTGAGGCTTTGACTTCATTAATTGATTTCTCCATACATACCTTTGGCTTTGTGGTTGATTTGGGTTGTGCATCCACCGCACTGTCATCTCGTGTTTTGATAGAATTGTTTAAGATCGTCCCGATCTCATCTTGAACAATTGGATGTACAAAAACAAGGTTTGAACTGGTCGAATTATCAGCAGATACTTGTAGTTGTAGTAACTCTGTGTCAGTTACATAGAAGGGGGATTGAAAAGACGGAGTATTCACGTTCATTTCCAAAGACGTTACAGACGGGGCGCATGCAGGAATTGACGTCTGTAGAGGTAAGAAATTGCCATTTGTTGTATTTACATTCAGCCTTGTATTTTCATTTACGCTTATATTTTCGTAAGAAAGTGCATTTTTACTGAACGCTGAACAATGGGGTGCGGTATCTAACTGAAGAGCCGAACATTCCAATTGGTGCACGATTGTTACTGTGCTCAGACGCGCGCCGGCTACCGGCTTGAGTCCAAGGCGTGCGAGTAGATTTCTTTCTCAATGGCAGCCATTGTCAGTTTCAAAAGCGTCAACACAGTGCATGTCGTTGTACACTCGTTCTGTAGATTAGTTGGCAAAGGAGACATGATTGTGGGTTCATCGCTTACCTCCATACTTCCTCCACTCGCCACAAATGATGCGAAGTTGGGAGAAGCAGCCATCACTTGAGACGGGGACAGGGAAGTTGAAGGAGAGGCGGATAGAGAGAGGGAACCCAGCCTCTCAGACTCGAGTAGAATGTTCTGTTTTAGCCGAGTCTGTGGGGCCATCGTGCAGATGTCACTGCGGCTGCTCATGCGGCCGCCCACGTATTTACCTCCTTTATCGCAAAGGGTTTGTAGTGAGACCGTAGGTCTAGGGATGGTCTAGGGTAGACTGGGGTAGACTGAGACTCTTCTCGGGAGTCCGCGCGGTGCTCCGTGCACGCGTACACCTTTTAAGGTGGAGTCACCCAGAGGCAGAGCCCAGTTTAAAGAAACAGTAGTCTTTTGTCTCAGCAATGCAGAAAGCAACAGGAAGCACGAACACACGAACACACGTAGCTGCAGCTCCTCACTTGTGTAGAGACTGGGGTAGACTGGGACTCTCCTCGGGACTATTATACCTAGCATTGGTTAGGGCCTGTTCACCTTTATCTCTTACTGAATTAGTGAGTGTAAATAATCATATACCACCAATTGGGGTGGTAATTTTAACAAATGTTACATTAGCAGAGGCATGGGTGCTCAACTGAGCAGGTGTTACGCAGGCGTTTAGGTGTATCAATATTGTGGTTTTCTCGTCGTCATACCAACCCATAATCAGTCAGCGGGAATGAAGTCATAGTGTAACTTACATACATAAGGCTAAGGCTAGTCCGGTACTTTTTCTCTAGCCAGTAACATTCACGTTATTTGTCAATTAAAAAAGGTTTCAATTAGTGAGAAAATCTCCTCGAGCCATTATGATTAATTAAAAAGGTCTTAAATAGTGAGAAAATCCCCTCGAGCTATTATAATCTCTCATAGCTCTGGTCTATTAATACACAGAACTGGAATTGACCACGTTGCATTCATAATGGGCGTTCAATGAATAATACACATCCAAGATGGCGGCGGAGCGTTACCGCTTCCAGGACATGTTTCCGACGGGCTAGTGAGCCCCAGATAATATGTTGAGTAAGAGCGGCTCTGCATTTGCGTGGGGACTGCTACACTACACAAGCCGACCCCCAAGGTAACACGATGGAAACACGGTCCCGTACCCCCCGCTCAGATACAGGTCGCGCGCACGGCTCAGGGTTTCATCAATGGAAAGTGATTACGGGTTGTTCACGGACACTTATATCTGTCCCTTTTTCCTTTTATCCCACATGTTTTTGTTTCCGATCATCAACTATTTCTTCATTGAGGGTCGATCGCGTTTTTTAAACTGTCACAGTGTTCTATAGACGCAGGAATATTCCGCAACAGCAAAGCATTAGCGGTATGTCCACTTTTGGGCAAACTATTACGCATTTTGAAATCGTGCATTTGCAATTCATTTGCTATCGTAAATCTCTCATATGCCCGTGATCTAACATCACCGTTGGCACTCTTCGTTTATTTGCCACCACAGTTTAATGCATTTTGACAGGTCATCAGGATACCCTTCCTGCACTGTCCAACTATTCATCTTATAAGATCCAACCCATAGATAAGGTATTTCATATCCATTTGACTGTTTGCATATAAAGACTCTAGCGAGCATCTGCTCTGTTGCATTTCACCCATGCGACTCAAAATAGAACATACACTAATCACTATTCTGCTTTTGTTTCTCTTGTGTTATCTTCTCCAATGGGAAAATATTACATTTCACGGTATTTGTATTTTTATTTTTATGTTTCGTTAACCATTGGGAATGTATTTCGACTTTGCACATTTGGATTGACTCTTAATGTTGATGTATGCATGCATATATTTCCATGTCACAAACATGGCTGGTAATATGCATTGTGTTTTTCCGTCTTGCCAACCCCCTTTGTTGATTTGTGAGCATTGAATTTTTCTTTTCGTGATGTTTCGGACTACAATTCCCATGATATCTGACAATTGACTATGCTAATGTTAATGTTAAAGGTCATTTGTACCGCGCACTATCACCACCGGAGTGGTCCCCTGGCGCTCTGGCGGCTCTGAAAGAGGGGGGGGATGGTGGGTTAGTGGGTGGAGGCTGGAAAAGTGCAAGATTGCAGTGATGTGCTGTTGGCAGCCTCAGCCCGGTGGTTCCGTCGGCTGGGCCTGTGGTGTATGCGGCCGGTAGTCGTCGTGTGCTGATGTGCGAGTCTATGTGTTTTTTTGTTTTGTTGTTGCAGTGTAGTGAAGTTCGTGCGGTTTGCTGCGCTAGAGGTTTGTGGTTGTGTTTGGTTTGGAGTTTGAGAGGTGTATGCAGAGAAGGAAATTGTTAATGGTATTCGTTAGTCATCTCTATCCTGGACTGAAACCGGTCGGGCTCGTGTAATCTTACCCGACGGGATGCTTGTACACCCTGAGCCTCAGGAGGTACGTGCCCGATTTTCCATTCGAGGCCGTTTGAGGATCTAGCTGTCCCCTCCGCCCGCTCCCTTAATAACCTTGCATGCTCCTCCCCCCCTCCACATGACTAGCGCCGCTGCTATTGTCCATACACCCGGTTGTGTGGTGATTGGTGGTATCTTGTCTGTTCCACAGCCTCGTGGGACCTAGTTGTGGCTGTGAGGGCGGTGGGGGATGGTAAGGGTTGGCTGGAGTAGTTGTATCCGTTTCTCTGGGTCTCGCGGGTGGACCCCTGTGTCCAGCGTCAGCCCTGCTGGTGCCCAGGGTACTTCTGTCGGTTCTAGCGGTTTGTCACTGTCCTTTTTTGATGATTCGTTTGTCTTATTGTTGTTTCGGTTTTAGTCTTCAGTGTTGAAGAGGTAGGTTTTTAGTAATTTTCTGAATTTAAGGTGGTCTTTGGTGTTCCTTATCAATTTTGGGATGTTGTTCCAGGTTTTCGCGGCTAAGTGGTAGAAAGCGGTGCCTCCGAGTTTCTTCTTGATGTAAGGTTTTTGTTCCAGTCGGATTTCGTTGGTTGACCTGAGTGGTCTCGTTGGCTTGTAGATTGTTATTTGTTTTGTAGGAATTCGGCTCCTTGTCCGCTGATTGCCCTGTGCGTTATGCACATTGTTTTGAAGATGATACGCTGTTTTACTGGGAGCCAGTGTAGTGTTTTTAGGGCCGGGTTAGGGATGATGGGAGTTGTAGTCCAAAACATCTGGAGAGCCACAGGTTAAAGACCCCTGCTTTACACTATCTGATATGCAATCAGCCTCAGAGGAAGAGCATGGTTACGCTCGAAACATGCGTCAGGCTGTACATGATCAATTAAAGACTTCTGCAACCTAAGCAGTTTCACATATATTTAACTTTCGGCGCAGTGTGACTGGTATCTGTGCTTGTACCTTCTATTTCTGTGGTGTACTTGGGCAACGTACCCCACACTCGCCAGTTACCTGCGGCCTGTGTTACTTTTGCTAAATTAATTGCAAGCGCACTGGACTCAATTTGGACTTTTCTTGCCACTTGTTTTGCGTGTGAAAGACCACTGCACACGGCCTCTCGTCCCCGCTCCTGCCATCCAGCCGGTCCTACCTGTGAGCTGTACAATTACAAGCACAAGAGGTGGTAATGCTGCTTCTATAGTGTCCGGTTATGTCCAATGTCCTCATTCCAAGCCTCTGTGTTTTTCCCTTCCAGCTAGACCCTCTAGCTCTGCAATGCAAAACTCGACACCAAAAGCCGGCCGGCTTGCTCCCCATGCCTTGGGGGTGGGAGGAACTGAGGGGCGGCTACACCAGTGAGCAGTGTGTTCTACTGTAGGGCACCCCCTCTTTCCTGTAAGCGATCGCCCAATTTTGCTTTAAATTACATATTATATTATGATGATATGATATGATAGGTTATTTATAACGCGCTTAATACCCAGAGGTTTCTAAGCACGGACCCGGAGATCGAAGCTGTGGTTCTCTGTGCAGTCTTGCTCCAAGGCGAGCACGTTGCCCCTGAGCTTTCCTCCAGAGACATGTCATTAATACCAGAAGAGGTGGACGTGTTTTGGGCATCCCCTGCCCCTGCAGGGACGACATTTGGGGGACGCAGTTGCGACCCCTGTTGTGTCTGTTGCTACCCCTAAAAATGTTTTAGATGTAAGCTCCTGGTCTGTGGCCAGCGCCATTTGGCTATTTGGATCGGGCCTGGCTGGCTTTCTTGTTCAGGCCTCTTAAAAAAAAAGAGGGGGTTCCACAAGTGTAACACTGTGAGCAGTGACCCTGAATAAGAAAGAATAGAAATACCAAATAATGTGTATTTCTGGAATTCTATATGATAATTGCTAGACTCAATAAAGGTTTATTTCAGGAACACTTCAGAGAGTAAGTCCCTGATTTAGTCTGTCATTAAACACCTCAACTCAGCCTTTAATCCTTCTGATGTCGATAAATGAGTACCAACACTGGTTGGGTGATATTGGGTGTATATCTATGCTATATAATAACACATCATTATCATTTGGCCCTGGATGTCTTCTTGCATTCACAGTCATTTGGTAATATGGGCCTATACACACCGATATTAACGATACATATGGTGATCCATTCTTGTATGACATGTATATCACATTATAGTGATAGCGTAACCATATTTTTCATGGTATACTTAAGAACAATCCTATGTGATGCCACTTCCTGTTTTTTCAAGGGGTGAAAGGTCGTGTTTCATTACGCCCTAGGATGTCACTTTGGGGTGGGGTCACATGACATCACTTCCTGTGATGTCATCAGCGGTCAAGGGTCATGTGATGTCACTTCCACTACCTCTGGCATTTTGGTGAAAGGACGTCCCTGCCTCCCTGTGTTTCTAGCATCTATTTCCCGCATTCTCATCCTCTTACCTTCCACTTGCTGGGCAGACTACGGTCTGGCTGCCCCTGGCGGGGTACAGTACGACACCCCTTGCACAAGCCTAGGTGGACCGATACTACTGCAGTGGTAATTTGGCACAGCATAAAAGCATATTAACACAACGCGTGAAAGGGCAATACAATCCCAGCTCAAACCTAGGCGGTATCTTACATATAAAAGGGATTTAAAATACCAAAGGCCTCTTTTTGAGTAAGCTGGGAATAGTATTGAAATGCCACTGGCCTCTTTAAGCCAGTGACGACGAACAAGAACCACAGGAAAATGTAGGAGGCACCCCGATAACCTGGGCGGTGTCCTCCTCCTGTCCTCCCCCTTCCCCGACAGAGGCACTGACAGAAAGCGTGGCAGAAATCAGGAAAGCCAGCGAAGGGCTACAAAAGAAAGGGGCAGAGCTACCCCCTTTATAGCGGGCGGGCTCCTTACTGCAGGCAGCTTCCATCCAGCCTTGGCAGAAGGACGCCCGCCCGCAAGGACTACGAAGAGGATTTAGTTTTGTTTAGTTTTGTTGGAGGTCGCTCGGTTTGCTGCTCGTGTCGTTGGAGGTCCGGTCCGAGGAAGAGAAGTCGCCGAAGTCCCAGAGGCAGTGCGAGGAGAGGTGTCGCCATGCCAGCAGCACAGGAACAGCTACGAGGCGGTGAGCTGGGGTGCTACAACTGCCAGCGGAGCACCGTGCGGCCGAAGGAAGAAGAAGAACCGCGCTTTCATCGGGAGGGCAGGAGCACCAAGCAGCGGAGCAGAACGACCCGGAAGCCGGCGGTGGGAAGCAGCAACAGCTGAGCTGCTTCTGCCACCGGCGGAGGAGATCGCAGACAGCATGGGAGACACACAAGTGAGGCAACCGTAGTTGAGAGAGAGCGCAGCGCCTGCCAGCATCCAGGGCAAGTCTGCACGAAGGCAAGACACGGGCCAAGAAGGGTAAAAGCGGAAGGTGGGGTAACCCAGAAGTGGGCTATCCCCTATACTAAGGAGCGAGGATCCTGCCCACCACCCCCACCCTCAGGACAGTCGCACACGCAGAGGACAGCGGGGCTGAACAGCACACCCTGGCAAACGTGCCAGTTAGCTCTGTTTATTAGTACAGAGCACGAATAACACTAAGGGTGCGGATTCGTGCCCGGGGTGTGACAAATTGGCACCGCAACAGCGGTGAGAGACACATGAGAGAAACGAGGAAGGGAAAGGAACAAAGGGGCCAGACAAAAAGGATTCATGACAAGAGGAGTCAACCTTTGTGTGTTGTGAAAGAACTTTTGTGCAAATATGGATTGAGAAGCTTTCATGGAGATACCTAGGTTGGCGGCGGCCAAACATGGGCCCAACTGGATGGAGGCCATGATTCCTCAACCAAGGGAGGAGCAGGCAGGGCCCAGTCAGAGACCTGTTTCCACCTGTAACACTCACCTTGCATCCACAGGGGTGCCACTCGACTGGTCTGGGATGCTTCTGAGTACTCTGCACCTTCCCCGGGGTTCGGTCTGTCAGGAATCGGTTCTAAAAGACAGGAGGTGGATTTTAGCAACGTCTCCTTCCCTCGAGAGACCCACCTCCCTGCGTTCCCCTTGTGGATTCCCCTTGGGATGTCTCTCACCTTGATTTTCGGAGTGTTGCGCTCTCCGTCCTGCCGTGCTGGGCAGGGCTGCATCGTTGTTGGCTGGGCCCGCCGATTTGCTTCACTGGCGATAGCCCGGAGTCCAGACCGGCTGCGACTCCACCTTGATGGAGCGAGCCGAGGCTGACGGCAGAGTTCGAGAAGATAAGGATGCGCTAGATGCGGCGCTGAAAGCATCCTTGCAAGTGGACTGACCTGTGCTGCTATCCTTTACAGGTCGCAGAAGATTCCTGGAAGCGGAGATGGATCGGGACCAAACGCTGAGGCTGATGTTCGGAGTGGCGGAGGCCTTCCAGGAGAGTTGAGTAAGTAGCTTTTGATTCTTGCCTCTATTTTCCTAGTGATGTAGCAGGAGGGCTATGGAGAAGTTCCTAAAGGCTCCGTCTGGATGGTGGAACTGGAGCTGAACAGGTAAGGATGGCAGAGCTCGCTAAAGTCCGTCGCCCGCGTGGGCTAGGATGCAGAGCAGGACCCGGTGAACGTCACTCTGCTAGAGCAGAATAACACGAAGCACGTGCCTCGGGTCGGGCGTGGTTTAAATACCCAGCAGGAGGTCTATGGAGAAGTTCCCAAAGGCTCCGTCTGGATGGTGGAACTGGAGCTGAACAGGTAAGGATGGCAGAGCTCGCTAAAGTCCGTCGCCCGCGTGGGCCAGGATGCAGAACAGGACCCGGTGAACGTCACGCTGCTAGAGCAGAATAACGCGAAGCACGTGCCTCAGGTCGGGCGTGGTTTAAATACCCGGCAGGTATCCCAGGTGCCTTTGGGGCGGACCCCGCCCTGATGCTAGACTGCTTGTTGCAGTTCCCCTGATGATCCTGGTGGTGGCAGACATGTTCACCCATTGTCCATTGGAATCCATACTTGCCAAGTGAGCCTGATGCCAACGGCACCAGGATTGTGTCCACGGCACCCGCAACGGGCTGAAGTGGGCCTTTCTGGCCTTGTTAAGGCACTGTGGTGGGGGCCATGGTGCCCGAGTTCCATGGTCAGGGGTTAAAGTCGTGACACCCCCCTAATGTTCCCGGACAATGAGGAACCACAGGACCAAGAAAGGGAGGAAAAAGGACAGGTTGAGGAGGAAGAAGAGCCAACAACAAAAAGAAAAAGAACTATGACACAGAGGTGAGCAAGGATCAGGCCAAAAACGTCAAGAAACCCAGGACAACTGGGGCTGGTGACAAGGGGAAGACACAGGAGGTTGTAGCCGATCCGGCACCTACACCTGTGGCGGCGCCAAGGAACCAGGGTCCACCCAGCACGCCTGCAACCAGACCGGTGGCGGTGACTGAAGAAGGGCCCACATCCTTGGAAGCAGTAAAAGGTATGATAATGCAATGTATGCAGGCATGGGGCAATGGGCAACTATTGAGGGGAAATGTGAATGCTTTCAACCAACTTGCAAGTGGGGTGGCAGTAGTACAACAGAGAGGGGTGGCTCTGGTACTGGGGGGGCTGGGTGCAGGGGGCCTCCAGGCAGATAATCCGCAAAGCACCGGGGAGTCTGGGGGGGGAGGGGTAAGCCAATGGGCAGGTAACTATCCCGGCACTGCATTTCCTGGGGGGAAGGGTGCTTTTTCCACAGGGACAGCAGGCCACAAAAGTGGCCAACGCAAACTCCATGACCAGTAATGCAAAGACCCAAGAGGGGACGGCACTGACGGGCAGCTCAAGCCCCAGCATGGTGGGGGGGCAAGGGGTAACAGAGCCAGGAACACTCTCAGGCCACAATGGCAGTGGTGGGCAAGAGGGAATATGGGGGCCCAATATGACAAGGTAAGGGAGACCAATGGCAGGTTTTGCCCCGGTCAGTGTGTCAGTAAGCTCTTTAGCATGGCACATACCAGGAGCGATCAAGGAGAGGGTGTGGAGAAAGGAATTTATTGAAATCCTGGATTTTGTGGGGATGGAACCTCTGGGAGAAGGTATAAAGGAACTATCAGAAAAAGAGAAAGAAAAGAGGGACAGGGAGAAACCCAAGATAGAGGCATCCATACATAACTGGTTGAAGGCTTTCAAAGTATATATGTCAATAATGTTAGAAAAATATCTGTAGGATGCATTAGCAATGATTGCTTATGAACAATATATTCACAAATTGTATTTGAGGAATGGGGGGAAGGATGGTTGAACTATGATCGAGGTTTCTGGTTGAAAATGCAGTTGTGGCCAGCATTGTCTTGGGATGAGATGGATGTTGGGGGTTTCTTAGACAAAATTGTTCCCCCAGGGCAGGGGGGGAGAGAAAGCCCAAGATGAGAAGCCCCAGGTTTGGAGGGGAAGGGGAGGATATACCTGGCGGGGGAGGGCGTCCTTTCGCAAGTACTCCTCCTGCAACAGCAGAGCCAGCTACCAGGGGGAGCAAGCTGATTGCTGGAGGGTTAATGTGGAAGGGGGCTGCCCCTTCGGGAAAACCTGCTGCTTCAGGCACCCTCGGGGCAGAGATACCGGGGATCGCAGCTCCTCAGCAAGTGAGGGGAGACGTAGGAGCAGCCCCAAAGCAAAGGATAAGATCAAGAGGGAATGAGGTGAAATGCAACATGTTACAGGCAGCACGCCCTCAGATGTGTAAAAATGTGATGAAAAACTGTCTACCAACACCAGTCAAACTCCAAGCCATGACTCACATGTTAAATATTTATCACAACACCGGTGATGCTAAATTGCTGTGGGAAGGTTTTAGGTGGGGTTTCAAAATCCCATGCACAGAGGTTAAAGGATAGTTCCGGGACTTTTTTTTTATTGTCCCTACGGTTCAGCCATGTGTTTTTAAGCATAAATCGGTAGATCGTAGAAAACTTTCCTATGGACCTTACCCGACTTTTCGTCCATTAACGCACTCGAAATCAGCCGCCATTTTCTGATAATCCTATCATTTCCCCCCATCGCCCTGGCTCACCTGCTTTTGCGGGTGACTGTGCTGCGTAGGCAAACGCGCCCAGGCGTCTTCTACGCGACTACACACAGAACCCGGAAACCAACACAGATTAGCTCACAACACAGCGCGCCACAATTCGGAATATGAAACTGTACTTTTAAATCAAACCGCAAGATTGCAAATTTGGTAAAGTACATTTATTTGACATCAAATGTTTAGAGAATATTCAGCGATTTGCATTTTTATTTGCTCACGTTCCAAAAAGTTTGTTTTGAGGCACGCGATGTTCCTTTGCTGTACACAGGGTCTTAGATCATCTCACAATACAGCGCCACAATTCGGAATATGAAACTGTGGTTTAAAAGCAAATGGCAAGATTGTCCATTTGGCAAAGTACATTTATTGGACATCAAATGTTTAGAGAATATTCTGCGATTTGCATTTTTCTTTGCTCTCGATCCAAAATAGTTCGTCTTGAGGCAAGCGATGTTCGTGTGCAGTACACAGGGTGTTGGTTTACGATAACATAAGCTCTTCGGTCGCACTGATAATCGCATGGCTGTTCCAACAACGAGGCACTAGGCCACCACAACGGTCTGTATGTTGCATCTAGCCGTTAGTACCGCGTAAGGGCATACTTGTACTTGGCGATCGTCCCATAAAATGGTCAGGTAACGTTGTTCACGCGGAGAAGCAACTGGCGGTTATAAAAGCCATCCGCCGGTGTTTGGTACTCGTGACACATACAATAATGAAGGATGTACCTGTTTTAAAAACATAAAAAATGAAATTAGTCTCACCATCAGATCTTTATTAAAATTATTCATTTTATATATTAGGTCGGGAAATTATTTCATAGCTAGGACAGTGCAACTGGGTATTATACGTCAAGGGGGGGCTGTAGGATACTGAGACAGTCCCCCAGTGCAGGGGTTGACAGGGAGGCAGTGCAGGTGGAGAGTGGAAGGGCCCAGGACCGAGGTCGCAGACAGTGGACCAGTTGTAGCAGGGGAGAGGGAGAGAGAAAGCGGAAGCAAAGAGGAAGGTTTTGAGGTGCTTCCGTAAAAGGAGATGGTTCTCCTCAAGATAGTGCGCGGTACAAAACAATATGCCACATAGAACGAACAAGTACAACTTAACCCGTCTTTAAAGCTACTGTATAGTAATTAAATTGCGGTATAAACTCATCTAAAGAGTTACTTACATTATATTTGCATTTTCCATTGTGTCTGTGCGTATGGCAGCCCCGAAATACCACTCCTTCTATGCCGACGTTATTTCTTCTAATGAACGAACATTAAATGGCTTTCGTTTCTGAAATTATATTCATTATCGTTTACGTTATTGCACCACACCCCCAAAAAGAAGTCTTTCGGGATGGTCCCGGCCTGTCAAGGTCAAATAACAATAGAACCTTATGCTGAGTCGTGGGCCATTCCGGCACCCGAGCAAAAAATCAAAGCAGCTGACCTTCACTTTGAACGAGCACACATTCCTAGTTAGCTACATTCAGTGTAAGGCCATCTCACAGGACTTGAAATTTACACTCCATCTTTGCATTTTGTCTGCGTGCATTTGCAGCCCCAGAGAACCATAAATACGGAGACATTCTATATTTTTTGAAAAATGATTTATATTACTGTTTGGTTTAATTTAATGCGCAAATGAACAAGGTTGGATAGACACATTGCATGTACATTGAGCAATCACTTTTATTTACACAATACATAGCTACACATATTCAATGGGCCTGCGACATGAGGAGACTCCAGAGCAAAGTCACAGGTGACACCCGGGTGGTTCGCACAACTGCACGGTGAAGGGAGGGGCAACGGTGGAGAGACACATTGCATGTACACTGAGCAATCACTTTTATTTACACATTACATAGATACACATATTCAATGGGCCTGCAACATGAGGAGACTCGAGAGAACAGACAATCAAATTACAATCATTTAAACCGTGATGTGTATTTCTCAATGAGCTCTGCTTTAGGTGGACATGGAACAGAGGCAATGTTGGGTGGCAATACAGTTGTCCCCTGCACAGGTTCGTTCACAACTCCATGTATGTGCCTATCTAGGACATCAACAATAAGTCTCTCAATAAACTCATATTGCATATCCTGAAACACTGGTTTGATCACCCATTGTTTACTTCTTTTAGTGAAGGCCTTATTGTAGCGAAGCGTCCCTAAAGTTCCGGTCGTCCTACTTTGTTGACGGCCAACATTATGGTTATGTGCCAAGACCTCTAGAAGAGTCCGATTTATCATGCCCTCCATGCCAAAATGCAATCGTTTTGGCCTGTACTTTAGGCACATATTGTGGAACACCTCCAAATCTCCTGTGTGGCAGAATTCCGTGAGTCCCCTCAAATCTCTTGTTATAGTTTTATCAAATACAATCTTTTCAATGGCTTTGTGAGTGGGTGATGAAGGAATCAACCACTTCTTCTTCCGTGCCTCCTCTGTGGACAAATGGCCATGTTCACAATTGTGGAAATGTTGGTTTGTGGTCCAGCGGTGAACGTTGCTACAGTGTAGCATTACTGACCGCCATTTTTCCAGTAGAATTTCCAACGACCCTCCACATGTTTTTGAGCTCCACCAAAGATGGTTGCTGATTGACTTGGACCACTGTGAAATACCTTGCATATCTTTTTTTTTACCTGCAGCCGACATTTTTTTATTGATTGTTTTTGCAAGATGCCAAACGTCAAATTGGTGATTTATATTTTTGTACTCTTCTCTCATTGTCTTGGCAATTGAAACGTGTCTGTCCGTGGCTATCAGGTCGATCACCATTCCCCGCGATTGTAGTTCTTGCAATGATGCTACAAAGCCAACTTTCTCCATGGCCACTGAGGAAGTACTTTGTGACACCTGCACGACCACCGAACTCACAATTTTCTTACTTTCCATGTCCTGAAAGTGGTAGGTGCAGTACTTGGCTGAAAATCCTGGGCTGTTGCACTGTCCATCACCGGCTAGCCTGAACCGTTTGCCCGCGAATGTACTATCAATAGACATTTTTTCCATTCTCCAAGCTTCGCTAATGGCTGGAAATAGATAATCGGTTTGGTATTTGTAGAACTGAGTTTTCGCAATGAAATGGATTCCCACAAACTGAAAGAAAGACTCTAACTTTGTAAAACTTGAACCACTAAAAAGTGCAGCCGCTGCACAAAGTAGATTGCCTGCTGGCAGTTGCCCCAGCATGGGTTGTGCAGACCATGAGAAAGGATGATATTTTGTACAGGTGGCATGTATTTTAAGGTTAGTGCCTCGAATTGCACGAGTCACATTAATCAATGGCTCCCCACATACTTCCCCACCAACCGAATGCCCACATTTCATCCGAATAATAATATCAATCAAACAACTATCGAATACAATGAATTTGGCCTCTTTCCTTATACTGTCACTCTGCATCCCAGCTGGTTCGGCCTGTAACGTTGAGGACATGTCACTCACATGAAAGGTAGAATCTCTGATATCGTCTTCCGCTATGTTCAGTGATATTGATGGTGTTTCATTGTCGTCCACTTCATTCTCTTCCATTGCAACATCTGTTCCTTCTCCGGCGATGGGTGAATAAAACAATTTCTTCAACTTTCTCGCGGTCTTAGTTTTTGCGGGTGTGGATTCTGTGAATTGATCTCCGACTGCATCCGAACTACCAGGAGGACATTCACTATCAATGGCTGGATGTGGTATAGCTCCGTTGTCAATCACTTCATATTCTTCCCATTGGCACGATGCATCTCCAGTCTCAAGTCCCTGCCAAAAGGTTTGACAAGCAACATCTCTCGTTCGCTTCACTGTCTGTGTAGATCTAGTTCGTACACCCACTCGCAACTAGAGGACAGATTGGAAAAGGGATGTTCAGTTTAAACACAATTTACAGTATTGAACTATTAACAGTGAAAAACAACATAATATAGTGACCAGGACACTAACCTTCTTTTGCTTTCTTTTCTTTGAAACTTTCTTGCCTCGAACTTCAACATCGGGACGCTGTTGCTCCGACTCGTGTGTGCATGTCTCCACTTCCTCTTGCGCTGCAACGACTATATTTTCATGATAAGCACATCCATCACGCACTGACGCTCCATCGACTCCCTGAAACATAGAACTTTCATTAGTATGTATAATAATATTGAAAACACAAAATGTACTTGGGGACCAATACCCACGTACATCTCAATAGCAAAACACAAATGAACGCTTTGTTTAGAACATTCAAACGACAATTATTCACGCATTGTTGATCTAGTTAGATGGAACTGTCAAGATCCATACCTCGGGCTCCTCATAGACTTCCATTGATGATATTATTGAAGATGATGCTTCAGTAACTCCCTGAAACACAGTAATTGCATTAGTATGGTTTTCTATTTTGTTAAAAAGAACATACACTTTGTGCAGGCGTCAACGGCTCATCTAAATAGACCTGCACAAATGATCAGTTGTCTAAAATAAATAATGGATATCTAAATATGATTCGATTTGCTCGATCGTTGGAAGTGTCACCACCCAGAGATCTGCATCAACTACTAGGGGTGATGTTCTTGTAGAAGAAGCTCCGTCATCTCCCTGAAACATAGTACTTGCGTTAATAAAGAAGGAAGTATAGCGGATGTAATCACGTCATATGATTTCGCTTGATCGAACTGTCAGTATCCATACCTCGAAATGCATAAGAACATCAAGGGACGATGTAACTGCGGTGCACACTTCTGCAAGCTGTTGCGCCGACCCGTAACTGCATGCTCCCCCTTCTTCTTGGACTAATGCTCCATCGACTCCCTGAAACAGGACTTTCATTAGTAATGAACACAATATTGATAAAAGAAGACACATAGGAGGGCGACGACAGAAGGACATATCAATGGCTAAAAACGAAAGAAACATTGTGTGTAACAATCACGCTACAAGAATGCAAGATCTGATGATCTCCATCGATGGAACTGTCCGGAAACGTACCTCGAGCATCTGAGTGACATCAACGGTTGTCGTCAATGCGTTGGACTCCTCAGCATCTCCCTGAAAGACAGTACTTGCATTATTTTGGATAACAATAATTATAACTGAAAACAAAGACTAGAGGACGAGTACAAGGGTGTACCATTAGGTAAAATAATCACACGATAAATTAAAACTATTGATTTACATGCCTAAAACAAGTCAGTGGCAGAATAGCTAAGTATGATTACCCGATAGGCGCTTGAAGTGGCTGATGACTGCAATAACGACACGGATGGAGAATCTTCCGCCTTCATATTGAGTGGATACATAAATGGGGAAATTATTGTTAGCTAATGCTACACACTACCGCAAGGCCGAGAGATAAATACGTAAACTTGACTCACCAGTGGAGGGATGTGGACGAATAGAGTGGGCATAGCGGTTGAGAGCAATTTTCGCTTCGCTCGCGGTGTGTTCTTCTTTATTAGCAATGATGTGGAGTACATGTCTGAGCTAAAGTGCCTGCTGCAGATGCGGTATCGATCACCCCTCTTGTCCGCAAAGACTTCTAGGACTCTACTTTCAAGCTCAGACGGTGGATATCCGCAATATCGGACCCATTCTCTTATCTGATCTATTGTCTTAGGGAAAACATGCATGATAGTACCTTCAGATTTACTATGAGTCTTCGAAGGGCAACCGCCATTGGAACAGGCAGGCATTGTGGAAAGTTCTGAAAAGTAAAGATCAACAATTCTCTATGAATACCAATGTGTTAAAAAATTAAATGACACATAAAAGGTTCAATGCAAGGTTCGTTTTGGTTCTTGGAACTATACACGTTATTCACATGCGGATAAGTATTTGAATAACTTTAAAAAAATAGAAAAATAATTTCACTAAACTCAGAACATGTGACTAGTTCCTTGCATGTACTGTCTTGAACGAAAAGAAATTGGACGCAAAATGATTATGGTACATGGCCTTACCTTGACGAACAAACAGTTAGATGCAGGGATCAGAGTAGTTTCTTGTCGTAGAACAGGGAGCAGTTCACAGGTTGCAAACTGACGAGTTTCCTCGAAGTGGTCACGGAAGTTCACAGAGACGAAGAGCAGATAACCAGCACCTTCACGGGTTGACTAGCAAAGCACAAAGAAGTTCTCATTAGAAATATGAAGTGGGTTATAAAGAATTCGAAACAGGGGTGTGTTTGTGAATGACGTGTATATGTCGTGGCATTATGCGGTTTGCAGGGGGGCGTCCAGCGTGAGGGGGGATGCTTGGCAGGAGACACGGGGTCTGGAGGTAGACATGGGAACAACAACCCATGCTCTATAGACCACTTTGAAGTGTACATGGTATTTGGCACCTCTTGGCCTTTATCGCTCCCTGACAGCTCCACTTGCCAGCACAAGTACCCCGGTGCGAACTGCCTTTGATAGGGCGGGGGGTGGATTGGGGCGGTGGTCGTGCAGACAAGACACAGGAAGACTCGTGAATGGAGACACACTTATGTGGATTGCAGGGGGGCGTCCAGTGTGGGGGGGGATGCTTGGCAGGAGACACAGGGTCTGGTGGTAGACATGGGAACAACAACCCATGCTCTATAGACCACTTTGAAGTGTACATGCTATTTGGCATCTCTTGGCCTTTATCGCTCCCTGACAGCTCCACTTGCCAGCACAAGTACCCCGGTGCGAACTGCCTTTGATAGGGCGGGGGGTGGATTGGGGCGGTGGTCGTGCAGACAAGACTCGTTTGCCGCAGGGCCTCACCAAGGAGAGGCCATCTAACTGCATGTAAGAGGCAGGCTGCAGGATCTAGTACATGGAAGGCAGGGGGGTGAGTTTATAAATACCTCAGCCTCCCAGGAGAATATATGGGTGCAGTTCACCCTGGAGACCCTGGATGCCTAGGCAGTTAGTCAGCAGCAGGCTGGCCTGTGGTGGCAAGGCGGCACGGGCCAGAGGGGGTCATCTCTGTACCCGGTGCCCAAAAGGATGATTTATTATGATCAACCATATTGATTATTTACCTATAACCATGTTTTGTATCAATAAAATCCAACGGCCTTTTATTGCCAACGCTTGAACAAAGTGGTGTGGTAAGTATTTTTGGGGGAGGAGGCAAGGCCGGGAGGCTTGATGCCAACCCGCAAAATAACATATGTATGTCTGCTGCATATGGGTTCAACGGTTATGTGGTTTGAAGGTGGGCGGCCAGCGTGAGGGAGGATGCTGGCCGGAGACATGTGGTGTGACAAGACAAGGCACAGGAAGACTATTCAATGGAGACACACTAGATTCATTTAAAAAATCAAAACAACCATTTTTAAAATATATGTTGGGTTTTATTTTAGATCTTAATTTCAATTGAACATAAATAATAAACATTACACATTGTAAAGTTCCGGTTGCAGCACATCCAGGGAAAATCTGCGGTATTGTCCACTGTCGCTGGGGAAATGTTGTCTAATGGCAAGTACCGCACAGGCAGGTATTACTCTCCGAACGCGGTGTCCGAGCCTCCCGTGAAGCCACCAAGTGAAGCAACGATAGGCCACCAGCCTGTACCACCTGTGAAAATGAAAGATGCAAACTGTATTAAAATGACAAAACTTTCTTATCACTGTCGATTCAGGTAAAAAATGTCATTCTGCTTTGAAAAAAATTTCTCTCTAGAAAATGCACAATATGGAACCAATTTACATGCATTCGAATGATATGTAGATGTAATTTTATATGTGGGAGACGACCATGAAATAGTAGTGGCATCACTGACATCACAACCAGAGTATACTTACTCGTTACTCGGATTACGCGGACGAACAGTGCCGCGAAGTTCGTGCATAAGCACCATCATCATCCTCAACACGGTCCGTGAGAGGCAGGCTTCCCTGAACTCTGGCAGCTCGGTGATGCATTGCGGACTTGGCTCGCCTTCCGAAATGTAGGCCAAGCACCCGGAATTTTCACGGCAGCAGCAGTTCTCCTCCTCAGCTGGCATTAGCTCGCACCGATTGCACGTGCACCAGGTGGAGACGCCGTCCATGCGACATGGTCCAGGCTCTTCATCCGTTGACTGGTCCTCCCAACTGCCATCCGAATCCCCATCGTTTCCGCGTGCTTGCCTTTCCAGTAGTTCTTCCTCGGTGTACTCGGGCTCGTACATATACGGCATTATTGTAGCCATTGTGTGGTAAAGAAAGTAAAATAATTTACAGAGATGGTACAGGTGTTCACAAGGCCTAGAAGCGGTGAAGGTAGCTGACCAGAGCACAGAAACGAGTCACAGAATACTCAAAGTAACACAGAGAGAAAAATGGAATCGAAATCTGCTGCTGTGTGTTGTGAAACGGTGTGTTTATACTTATTGAGGAAAGAGGCGTCCTGCCATTTCCATGGCGACACGTCATTAGCTGAGGCGCAGCGATTGTTGACACGAAACGTGCTTTGGCGTTGGGAAATGGGCGGTACGCGTCTGCTGATGTCAGGCTCAGGGGCGGGGGATTTGATTTAGTGCCGCAAAAGCAGGTGAGCCAGGGCGATGGGGGGAAATGATAGGGTTATCAGAAAATGGCGGCTGATTTCGAGTGCGTTAATGGACGAAAAGTCGGGTAAGGTCCATAGGAAAGTTTTCTACGATCTACCGATTTATGCTTAAAAACACATGGCCGAACCGTAGGGACAATAAAAAAAAAGTCCCGGAACTATCCTTTAACCCTTTAAGTGCCATGGGTATTTCTCCCCAGTGCCAGAGCCTTTTTTGGTGATTTTGGTATGTGGCCATTCAATGGCTTGTAACTTTTTTGTTACATGAGATATCTCGGCCAAATTTGGCTCCTTTTCTTCCCACATGTAGGCGGTCGTAACGCCACCCAGGAATCCCAGGTTGCTGTAGGGGGGTGAGAGAAAATAAGGAAAATGTGCGAAAATTTTGGGTTTTTTCAAAAAATGCCAATAAAATGATGCACAAAGAAGCCTGTGGTTTTTTCCTTGTAAGAGCTAGGAACAAATGGTTTGCTGTGCTGAGTTCCCCAATGTGTTGGCTTTCAGGAACAGGTTGAGTGGAAATGGAAAAAAATTATTTTGATGGGGATATCAACCGTTTTGTGAGAGGTAGGCGATTTTTGCCATTTTTGCCAATTGGACATGCATGGACGGAATGGAAGAAAAGGGCAGGAAAGCCAAATTGGAGGACAGAAAGGCATATATTTCTGAAAAGTAGACAAAATTCCAAGTTTAGGAAGGGGTGATTTGTATAGGTCAGGCAACAACTAGGTAGGGGAAACTGCCATCGAATGGGGGAAAAGCGGGAAAATGACTGAAAAAAAAGGTATGTGTTGGACATGGTTGGCTTGGTACGGCAATGGCTTCTATGAATTTTGAGAAAAGCAATGCTCCGCTACATTCCCCCGACTCTTGCAGTTAGGAGAGCATACCATTTTTGTAGTGTTTGTACAAAACAAGCAATACCACAAGCCAAACACTGAGCCATGGTACACAGGAGTTTTACGCTCACGGCCTGACCAGACGCACTTAGCATGTGTAAATTGGGAAAACCAATGTGGTGAGGAACGGCAGCCATACATTTTTTGAAAGAGCACAGGCAGACCTTTTCAAGGGTAGGTGACTTGTGCAGGTTACAAAAGTGTATGGTGGCTAAAGCAGCGACTAAATGTAGGTCACATTTGGGAAAAGAAAGGGTTGTGAGACAAAGGGCTCCAGCAAATGGGTCAAAACGTTATGAAAACCACACAAACACAACACATGGCCTACCGTCCCGCGTTCCCACAGGTGTCCCGATGAAAACGGTACCTCACATGTGTGGGTGCACCTACCTGGCCGCCAAGGGGAAAGCCCAAAACACAAGTAACCCCAAGTCTGTTTTCACACCGGAAATGTCACACTCTCCCATCATACAGATATGGGCCTCGGGTGTCCAAGCCACCGAGGAAAACAGGGAACCCCATGCATTTCCGAAAAGAGGACACCCGTGGGAATCCGCAGAGGTATGATATGCCCAAATTGCCCCAGAATCTATTACCCAGACACCCCTGCAAAGTCCGAAATGTGGGGAAAAAAATGCCTTTTCCGCACATTTCGCTCGACGCACCCATCGAAACACGCCCCCAACAACACATGGCCTACCGTCTCGCGTTCCCACAGGTGTCCCGATGAAAACGGTACCTCACATGTGTGGGTGCACCTACCTGGCCGCCAAGGGGAAAGCCTAAAACACAAGTAACCCCAAGTCTGTTTTCACACCGGAAATGTCACACTCTCACATCATACAGATATGGGCCTCGGGTGTCCAAGCCACCAAGGAAAACAGGGAACCCCATGCATTTCCGGAAAGAGGACACCCGTGGGAATCCGCAGAGGTATGATATGCCCAAATCGACCCAGAATTTATTACCCAGACACCCCCGCAAAGTCCGAAATGTGGGAAAAAATACGCATTTTCCTCACATTTCGCTCGACTCACCCATCGAAACACGCCCCCAACAACACATGGCCTACCGTCCCGCGTTCCCACAGGTGTCCCGATGAAAACGGTACCTCACATGTGTGGGTGCACCTACCTGGCCGCCAAGGGGAAAGCCTAAAACACAAGTAACCCCAAGTCTGTTTTCAGAGGGAAAACTCAGACATTCTGCCGACCGGCACAATGTACAGATATGGGCCTCGGGTGTCCAAGCCACCGAGGAAAACAGGGAACCCCATGCATTTCCGAAAAGAGGACACCCGTGGGAATCCGCAGAGGTATGATATGCCCAAATTGCCCCAGAATTTATTACCCAGACACCCCTGCAAAGTCCGAAATGTGGGGAAAAAAACGCTTTTTCCGCACATTTCGCTCGACGCACCCATCGAAACACGCCCCCAACAACACATGGCCTACCGTCACGCGTTCCCACAGGTGTCCCGATGAAAACGGTACCTCACATGTGTGGGTGCACCTACCTGGCCGCCAAGGGGAAAGCCTAAAACACAAGTAACCCCAAGTCTGTTTTCACACCGGAAATGTCACACTCTCACATCATACAGATATGGGCCTCGGGTGTCCAAGCCACCAAGGAAAACAGGAAACCCCATGCATTTCCGGAAAGAGGACACCCGTGGGAATCCGCAGAGGTATGATATGCCCAAATCGCCCCAGAATTTATTACCCAGACACCCCCGCAAAGTCCGAAATGTGGGAAAAAATACGCATTTTCCTCACATTTCGCTCGACTCACCCATCGAAACACGCCCCCAACAACACATGGCCTACCGTCCCGCGTTCCCACAGGTGTCCCGATGAAAACGGTACCTCACATGTGTGGGTGCACCTACCTGGCCGCCAAGGGGAAAGCCTAAAACACAAGTAACCCCAAGTCTGTTTTCAGAGGGAAAACTCAGACATTCTGCCGACCGGCACAATGTACAGATATGGGCCTCGGGTGTCCAAGCCACCGAGGAAAACAGGGAACCCCATGCATTTCCGAAAAGAGGACACCCGTGGGAATCCGCAGAGGTATGATATGCCCAAATTGCCCCAGAATTTATTACCCAGACACCCCTGCAAAGTCCGAAATGTGGGGAAAAAAACGCTTTTTCCGCACATTTCGCTCGACGCACCCATCGAAACACGCCCCCAACAACACATGGCCTACCGTCACGCGTTCCCACAGGTGTCCCGATGAAAACGGTACCTCACATGTGTGGGTGCACCTACCTGGCCGCCAAGGGGAAAGCCTAAAACACAAGTAATCCCAAGTCTGTTTTCACACCGGAAATGTCACACTCTCACATCATACAGATATGGGCCTCGGGTGTCCAAGCCACCAAGGAAAACAGGGAACCCCATGCATTTCCGGAAAGAGGACACCCGTGGGAATCCGCAGAGGTATGATATGCCCAAATCGCCCCAGAATTTATTACCCAGACACCCCCGCAAAGTCCGAAATGTGGGAAAAAATACGCATTTTCCTCACATTTCGCTCGACTCACCCATCGAAACACGCCTCCAACAACACATGGCCTACCGTCCCGCGTTCCCACAGGTGTCCCAATGAAAACGGTACCTCACATGTGTGGGTGCACCTACCTGGCCGCCAAGGGGAAAGCCTAAAACACAAGTAACCCCAAGTCTGTTTTCAGAGGGAAAACTCAGACATTCTGCCGACCGGCACAATGTACAGATATGGGCCTCGGGTGTCCAAGCCACCGAGGAAAACAGGGAACCCCATGCATTTCCGAAAAGAGGACACCCGTGGGAATCCGCAGAGGTATGATATGCCCAAATTGCCCCAGAATCTATTACCCAGACACCCCTGCAAAGTCCGAAATGTGGGGAAAAAAACGCCTTTTCCGCACATTTCGCTCGACGCACCCATCGAAACACGCCCCCAACAACACATGGCCTACCGTCACGCGTTCCCAAAGGTGTCCCGATGAAAACGGTACCTCACATGTGTGGGTGCACCTACCTGGCCGCCAAGGGGAAAGCCTAAAACACAAGTAACCCCAAGTCTGTTTTCACACCGGAAATGTCACACTCTCACATCATACAGATATGGGCCTCGGGTGTCCAAGCCACCAAGGAAAACAGGGAACCCCATGCATTTCCGGAAAGAGGACACCCGTGGGAATCCGCAGAGGTATGATATGCCCAAATCGCCCCAGAATTTATTACCCAGACACCCCCGCAAAGTCCGAAATGTGGGAAAAAATATGCATTTTCCTCACATTTCGCTCGACTCACCCATCGAAACACGCCCCCAACAACACATGGCCTACCGTCCCGCGTTCCCACAGGTGTCCCGATGAAAACGGTACCTCACATGTGTGGGTGCACCTACCTGGCCGCCAAGGGGAAAGCCTAAAACACAAGTAACCCCAAGTCTGTTTTCAGAGGGAAAACTCAGACATTCTGCCGACCGGCACAATGTACAGATATGGGCCTCGGGTGTCCAAGCCACCAAGGAAAACAGGGAACCCCATGCATTTCCGGAAAGAGGACACCCGTGGGAATCCGCAGAGGTATGATATGCCCAAATCGCCCCAGAATTTATTACCCAGACACCCCCGCAAAGTCCGAAATGTGGGAAAAAATACGCATTTTCCTCACATTTCGCTCGACTCACCCATCGAAACACGCCCCCAACAACACATGGCCTACCGTCCCGCGTTCCCACAGGTGTCCCGATGAAAACGGTACCTCACATGTGTGGGTGCACCTACCTGGCCGCCAAGGGGAAAGCCTAAAACACAAGTAACCCCAAGTCTGTTTTCAGAGGGAAAACTCAGACATTCTGCCGACCGGCACAATGTACAGATATGGGCCTCGGGTGTCCAAGCCACTGAGGAAAACAGGGAACCCCATGCATTTCCGAAAAGAGGACACCCGTGGGAATCCGCAGAGGTATGATATGCCCAAATTGCCCCAGAATTTATTACCCAGACACCCCTGCAAAGTCTGAAATGTGGGGAAAAAAACGCTTTTTCCGCACATTTCGCTCGACGCACCCATCGAAACACGCCCCCAACAACACATGGCCTACCGTCACGCGTTCCCACAGGTGTCCCGATGAAAACGGTACCTCACATGTGTGGGTGCACCTACCTGGCCGCCAAGGGGAAAGCCTAAAACACAAGTAACCCCAAGTCTGTTTTCACACCGGAAATGTCACACTCTCACATCATACAGATATGGGCCTCGGGTGTCCAAGCCACCAAGGAAAACAGGGAACCCCATGCATTTCCGGAAAGAGGACACCCGTGGGAATCCGCAGAGGTATGATATGCCCAAATCGCCCCAGAATTTATTACCCAGACACCCCCGCAAAGTCCGAAATGTGGGAAAAAATACGCATTTTCCTCACATTTCGCTCGACTCACCCATCGAAACACGCCCCCAACAACACATGGCCTACCGTCTCGCGTTCCCACAGGTGTCCCGATGAAAACGGTACCTCACATGTGTGGGTGCACCTACCTGGCCGCCAAGGGGAAAGCCTAAAACACAAGTAACCCCAAGTCTGTTTTCAGAGGGAAAACTCAGACATTCTGCCGACCGGCGCAACTTACAGATATGGGCCTCGGGTGTCCAAGCCACCGAGGAAAACAGGGAACCCCATGCATTTTCGAAAAGAGGACACCCGTGGGAATCCGCAGAGGTGTGATTTGCGCCCATCGCCCCAGATTTTTTTACCCAGACAGCCCTGCAAAGTCGGAAATGTGGGGAAAAAAACGCTTTTTCCGCACATTTCGCTCGCCGCACCCATCGAAACGCGCCCCCCACAACACATGGCCTACCGTCCCGCGTTCCCACAGGTGTCCCGATGAAAACGGTACCTCACATGTGTGGGTGCACCTACCTGGCCGCCAAGGGGAAAGCCTAAAACACAAGTAACCCCAAGTCTGTTGTCAGAGGGAAATCTCCGACATTCTGCCGACCGGCGCAACTTACAGATATGGGCCTCGGGTGTCCAAGCCACCGAGGAAAACAGGGAACCCCATGCATTTTCGAAAAGAGGACACCCGTGGGAATCCGCAGAGGTGTGATTTGCGCCCATCGCCCCAGATTTTTTTACCCAGACAGCCCTGCAAAGTCGGAAATGTGGGGAAAAAAACGCTTTTTCCACACATTTCGCTCGCCGCACCCATCGAAACACGCCCCCCACAACACATGGCCTACCGTCCCGCGTTCCCACAGGTGTCCCGATGAAAACGGTACCTCACATGTGTGGGTGCACCTACCTGGCCGCCAAGGGGAAAGCCTAAAACACAAGTAACCCCAAGTCTGTTGTCCATTCTGCCGACCGGCGCAACTTACAGATATGGGCCTCAGGTGTCCTAGCCACCGAGGAAAACAGGGAACCCCATGCATTTTCGAAAAGAGGACACCCGTGGGAATCCGCAGAGGTGTGATTTGCGCCCATCGCCCCAGATTTTTTTACCCAGACAGCCCTGCAAAGTCGGAAATGTGGGGAAAAAAATGCTTTTTCCGCACATTTCGCTCGCCGCACCCATCGAAACACGCCCCCCACAACACATGGCCTACCGTCCCGCGTTCCCACAGGTGTCCCGATGAAAACGGTACCTCACATGTGTGGGTGCACCTACCTGGCCGCCAAGGGGAAAGCCTAAAACACAAGTAACCCCAAGTCTGTTTTCACACCGGAAATGTCACACTCTCACATCATACAGATATGGGCCTCGGGTGTCCAAGCCACCGAGGAAAACGGGGAACCCCATGCATTTTCGAAAAGAGGACACCCGTGGGAATCCGCAGAGGTGTGATTTGCGCCCATCGCCCCAGATTTTTTTACCCAGACAGCCCTGCAAAGTCGGAAATGTGGGGAAAAAAACGCTTTTTCCGCACATTTCGCTCGCCGCACCCATCGAAACACGCCCCCCACAACACATGGCCTACCGTCCCGCGTTCCCACAGGTGTCCCGATGAAAACGGTACCTCACATGTGTGGGTGCACCTACCTGGCCGCCAAGGGGAAAGCCTAAAACACAAGTAACCCCAAGTCTGTTGTCAGAGGGAAATCTCCGACATTCTGCCGACCGGCGCAACTTACAGATATGGGCCTCGGGTGTCCAAGCCACCGAGGAAAACAGGGAACCCCATGCATTTTCGAAAAGAGGACCCCCGTGGGAATCCGCAGAGGTGTGATTTGCGCCCATCGCCCCAGATTTGTTTACCCAGACAGCCCTGCAAAGTCGGAAATGTGGGGGAAAAAACGCTTTTTCCGCACATTTCGCTCGCCGCACCCATCGAAACACGCCCCCCACAACACATGGCCTACCGTCCCGCGTTCCCACAGGTGTCCCGATGAAAACGGTACCTCACATGTGTGGGTGCACCTACCTGGCCGCCAAGGGGAAAGCCTAAAACACAAGTAACCCCAAGTCTGTTGTCCATTCTGCCGACCGGCGCAACTTACAGATATGGGCCTCGGGTGTCCAAGCCACCGAGGAAAACAGGGAACCCCATGCATTTTCGAAAAGAGGACACCCGTGGGAATCCGCAGAGGTGTGATTTGCGCCCATCGCCCCAGATTTTTTTACCCAGACAGCCCTGCAAAGTCGGAAATGTGGGGAAAAAAACGCTTTTTCCGCACATTTCGCTCGCCGCACCCATCGAAACACACCCCCCACAACACATGGCCTACCGTCCCGCGTTCCCACAGGTGTCCCGATGAAAACGGTACCTCACATGTGTGGGTGCACCTACCTGGCCGCCAAGGGGAAAGCCTAAAACACAAGTAACCCCAAGTCTGTTGTCCATTCTGCCGACCGGCGCAACTTACAGATATGGGCCTCGGGTGTCCAAGCCACCGAGGAAAACAGGGAACCCCATGCATTTTCGAAAAGAGGACACCCGTGGGAATCCGCAGAGGTGTGATTTGCGCCCATCGCCCCAGATTTTTTTACCCAGACAGCCCTGCAAAGTCGGAAATGTGGGGAAAAAAACGCTTTTTCCGCACATTTCGCTCGCCGCACCCATCGAAACGCGCCCCCCACAACACATGGCCTACCGTCCCGCGTTCCCACAGGTGTCCCGATGAAAACGGTACCTCACATGTGTGGGTGCACCTACCTGGCCGCCAAGGGGAAAGCCTAAAACACAAGTAACCCCAAGTCTGTTTGTCAGAGGGAAATCTCCGACATTCTGCCGACCGGCGCAACTTACAGATATGGGCCTCGGGTGTCCAAGCCACCGAGGAAAACAGGGAACCCCATGCATTTTCGAAAAGAGGACACCCGTGGGAATCCGCAGAGGTGTGATTTGCGCCCATCGCCCCAGATTTTTTTACCCAGACAGCCCTGCAAAGTCGGAAATGTGGGGAAAAAAACGCTTTTTCCGCACATTTCGCTCGCCGCACCCATCGAAACACGCCCCCCACAACACATGGCCTACCGTCCCGCGTTCCCACAGGTGTCCCGATGAAAGCGGTACCTCACATGTGTGGGTGCACCTACCTGGCCGCCAAGGGGAAAGCCTAAAACACAAGTAACCCCAAGTCTGTTGTCAGAGGGAAATCTCCGACATTCTGCCGACCGGCGCAACTTACAGATATGGGCCTCGGGTGTCCAAGCAACCGAGGAAAACAGGGAACCCCATGCATTTTCGAAAAGAGGACACCCGTGGGAATCCGCAGAGGTGTGATTTGCGCCCATCGCCCCAGATTTTTTTACCCAGACAGCCCTGCAAAGTCGGAAATGTGGGGAAAAAAACGCTTTTTCCGCACATTTCGCTCGCCGCACCCATCGAAACACGCCCCCCACAACACATGCCCTACCGTCCCGCGTTCCCACAGGTGTCGCGATGAAAACGGTACCTCACATGTGTGGGTGCACCTACCTGGCCGCCAAGGGGAAAGCCTAAAACACAAGTAACCCCAAGTCTGTTGTCCATTCTGCCGACCGGCGCAACTTACAGATATGGGCCTCGGGTGTCCAAGCCACCGAGGAAAACAGGGAACCCCATGCATTTTCGAAAAGAGGACACCCGTGGGAATCCGCAGAGGTGTGATTTACGCCCATCGCCCCAGATTTATTTACCCAGACAGCCCTGCAAAGTCGGAAATGTGGGGAAAAAAACGCTTTTTCCGCACATTTCGCTCGCCGCACCCATCGAAACGCGCCCCCCACAACACATGGCCTACCGTCCCGCGTTCCCACAGGTGTCCCGATGAAAATGGTACCTCACATGTGTGGGTGCACCTACCTGGCCGCCAAGGGGAAAGCCTAAAACACAAGTAACCCCAAGTCTGTTGTCAGAGGGAAATCTCTGACATTCTGCCGACCGGCGCAACTTACAGATATGGGCCTCGGGTGTCCAAGCCACCGAGGAAAACAGGGAACCCCATGCATTTTCGAAAAGAGGACACCCGTGGGAATCCGCAGAGGTGTGATTTGCGCCCATCACCCCAGATTTTTTTACCCAGACAGCCCTGCAAAGTCGGAAATGTGGGGAAAAAAACGCTTTTTCCGCACATTTCGCTCGCCGCACCCATCGAAACACGCCCCCCACAACACATGGCCTACCGTCCCGCGTTCCCACAGGTGTCCCGATGAAAACGGTACCTCACATGTGTGGGTGCACCTACCTGGCCGCCAAGGGGAAAGCCTAAAACACAAGTAACCCCAAGTCTGTTGTCCATTCTGCCGACCGGCGCAACTTACAGATATGGGCCTCGGGTGTCCAAGCCACCGAGGAAACCAGGGAACCCCATGCATTTTCGAAAAGAGGACACCCGTGGGAATCCGCAGAGGTGTGATTTGCGCCCATCGCCCCAGATTTTTTTACCCAGACAGCCCTGCAAAGTCGGAAATGTGGGAAAAAAACGCTTTTTCCGCACATTTCGCTCGCCGCACCCATCGAAACGCGTCCCCCACAACACATGGCCTACCGTCCCGCGTTCCCACAGGTGTCCCGATGAAAACGGTACCTCACATGTGTGGGTGCACCTACCTGGCCGCCAAGGGGAAAGCCTAAAACACAAGTAACCCCAAGTCTGTTGTCAGAGGGAAATCTCAGACATTCTGCCGACCGGCGCAACTTACAGATATGGGCCTCGGGTGACCAAGCCACCGAGGAAAACAGGGAACCCCATGCATTTTCGAAAAGAGGACACCCGTGGGAATCTGCAGAGGTGTGATTTGCGCCCATCGCCCCAGATTTTTTTACCCAGACAGCCCTGCAAAGTCGGAAATGTGGGGAAAAAAACGCTTTTTCCGCACATTTCGCTCGCCGCACCCATCGAAACACGCCCCCCACAACACATGGCCTACCGTCCCGCGTTCCCACAGGTGTCCCGATGAAAACGGTACCTCACATGTGTGGGTGCACCTACCTGGCCGCCAAGGGGAAAGCCTAAAACACAAGTAACCCCAAGTCTGTTGTCCATTCTGCCGACCGGCGCAACTTACAGATATGGGCCTCGGGTGTCCAAGCCACCGAGGAAAACAGGGAACCCCATGCATTTTCGAAAAGAGGACACCCGTGGGAATCCGCAGAGGTGTGATTTGCGCCCATCGCCCCAGATTTTTTTACCCAGACAGCCCTGCAAAGTCGGAAATGTGGGGAAAAAAACGCTTTTTCCGCACATTTCGCTCGCCGCACCCATCGAAACGCGCCCCCCACAACACATGGCCTACCGTCCCGCGTTCCCACAGGTGTCCCGATGAAAACGGTACCTCACATGTGTGGGTGCACCTACCTGGCCGCCAAGGGGAAAGCCTAAAACACAAGTAACCCCAAGTCTGTTGTCAGAGGGAAATCTCCGACATTCTGCCGACCGGCGCAACTTACAGATATGGGCCTCGGGAGTCCAAGCCACCGAGGAAAACAGGGAACCCCATGCATTTTCGAAAAGAGGACACCCGTGGGAATCCGCAGAGGTGTGATTTGCGCCCATCGCCCCAGATTTTTTTACCCAGACAGCCCTGCAAAGTCGGAAATGTGGGGAAAAAAACGCTTTTTCCGCACATTTTGCTCGCCGCACCCATCGAAACACGCCCCCCACAACACATGGCCTACCGTCCCGCGTTCCCACAGGTGTCCCGATGAAAACGGTACCTCACATGTGTGGGTGCACCTACCTGGCCGCCAAGGGGAAAGCCTAAAACACAAGTAACCCCAAGTCTGTTGTCAGAGGGAAATCTCCGACATTCTGCCGACCGGCGCAACTTACAGATATGGGCCTCGGGTGTCCAAGCCACCGAGGAAAACAGGGAACCCCATGCATTTTCGAAAAGAGGACACCCGTGGGAATCCGCAGAGGTGTGATTTGCGCCCATCGCCCCAGATTTTTTTACCCAGACAGCCCTGCAAAGTCGGAAATGTGGGGAAAAAAACGCTTTTTCCGCACATTTCGCTCGCCGCACCCATCGAAACACGCCCCCCACAACACATGGCCTACCGTCCCGCGTTCCCACAGGTGTCCCGATGAAAACGGTACCTCACATGTGTGGGTGCACCTACCTGGCCGCCAAGGGGAAAGCCTAAAACACAAGTAACCCCAAGTCTGTTGTCAGAGGGAAATCTCAGACATTCTGCCGACCGGCGCAACTTACAGATATGGGCCTTGGGTGTCCAAGCCACCGAGGAAAACAGGGAACCCCATGCATTTTCGAAAAGAGGACACCCGTGGGAATCCGCAGAGGTGTGATTTGCGCCCATCACCCCAGATTTTTTTACCCAGACAGCCCTGCAAAGTCGGAAATGTGGGGAAAAAAATGCTTTTTCCGCACATTTCGCTCGCCGCACCCATCGAAACACGCCCCCCACAACACATGGCCTACCGTCCCGCGTTCCCACAGGTGTCCAGATGAAAACGGTACCTCACATGTGTGGGTGCACCTACCTGGCCGCCAAGGGGAAAGCCTAAAACACAAGTAACCCCAAGTCTGTTGTCCATTCTGCCGACCGGCGCAACTTACAGATATGGGCCTCGGGTGTCCAAGCCACCGAGGAAAACAGGGAACCCCATGCATTTTCGAAAAGAGGACACCCGTGGGAATCCGCAGAGGTGTGATTTGCGCCCATCGCCCCAGATTTTTTTACCCAGACAGCCCTGCAAAGTCGGAAATGTGGGGAAAAAAACGCTTTTTCCGCACATTTCGCTCGCCGCACCCATCGAAACACGCCCCCCACAACACATGGCCTACCGTCCCGCGTTCCCACAGGTGTCCCGATGAAAACGGTACCTCACATGTGTGGGTGCACCTACCTGGCCGCCAAGGGGAAAGCCTAAAACACAAGTAACCCCAAGTCTGTTGTCAGAGGGAAATCTCCGACATTCTGCCGACCGGCGCAACTTACAGATATGGGCCTCGGGTGTCCAAGCCACCGAGGAAAACAGGGAACCCCATGCATTTTCGAAAAGAGGACACCCGTGGGAATCCGCAGAGGTGTGATTTGCGCCCATCGCCCCAGATTTTTTTACCCAGACAGCCCTGCAAAGTCGGAAATGTGGGGAAAAAAACGCTTTTTCCGCACATTTCGCTCGCCGCACCCATCGAAACACGCCCCCCACAACACATGGCCTACCGTCCCGCGTTCCCACAGGTGTCCCGATGAAAACGGTACCTCACATGTGTGGCTGCACCTACCTGGCCGCCAAGGGGAAAGCCTAAAACACAAGTAACCCCAAGTCTGTTTTCACACCGGAAATGTCACACTCTCACATCATACAGATATGGGCCTCGGGTGTCCAAGCCACCGAGGAAAACGGGGAACCCCATGCATTTTCGAAAAGAGAACACCCGTGGGAATCCGCAGAGGTGTGATTTGCGCCCATCGCCCCAGATTTTTTTACCCAGACAGCCCTGCAAAGTCGGAAATGTGGGGAAAAAAACGCTTTTTCCGCACATTTTGCTCGCCGCACCCATCGAAACACGCCCCCCACAACACATGGCCTACCGTCCCACGTTCCCACAGGTGTCCCGATGAAAACGGTACCTCACATGTGTGGGTGCACCTACCTGGCCGCCAAGGGGAAAGCCTAAAACACAAGTAACCCCAAGTCTGTTGTCCATTCTGCCGACCGGCGCAACTTACAGATATGGGCCTCGGGTGTCCAAGCCACCGAAGAAAACAGGGAACCCCATGCATTTTCGAAAAGAGGACACCCGTGGGAATCCGCAGAGGTGTGATTTGCGCCCATCGCCCCAGATTTTTTTACCCAGACAGCCCTGCAAAGTCGGAAATGTGGGGAAAAAAACGCTTTTTCCGCACATTTCGCTCGCCGCACCCATCGAAACGCGCCCCCCACAACACATGGCCTACCGTCCCGCGTTCCCACAGGTGTCCCGATGAAAACGGTACCTCACATGTGTGGGTGCACCTACCTGGCCGCCAAGGGGAAAGCCTAAAACACAAGTAACCCCAAGTCTGTTGTCAGAGGGAAATCTCCGACATTCTGCCGACCGGCGCAACTTACAGATATGGGCCTCGGGTGTCCAAGCCACCGAGGAAAACAGGGAACCCCATGCATTTTCGAAAAGAGGACACCCGTGGGAATCCGCAGAGGTGTGATTTGCGCCCATCATCCCAGATTTTTTTACCCAGACAGCCCTGCAAAGTCGGAAATGTGGGGAAAAAAACGCTTTTTCCGCACATTTCGCTCGCCGCACCCATCGAAACACGCCCCCCACAACACATGGCCTACCGTCCCGCGTTCCCACAGGTGTCCCGATGAAAACGGTACCTCACATGTGTGGGTGCACCTACCTGGCCGCCAAGGGGAAAGCCTAAAACACAAGTAACCCCAAGTCTGTTGTCCATTCTGCCGACCGGCGCAACTTACAGATATGGGCCTCGGGTGTCCAAGCCACCGAGGAAACCAGGGAACCCCATGCATTTTCGAAAAGAGGACACCCGTGGGAATCCGCAGAGGTGTGATTTGCGCCCATCGCCCCAGATTTTTTTACCCAGACAGCCCTGCAAAGTCGGAAATGTGGGGAAAAAAACGCTTTTTCCGCACATTTCGCTCGCCGCACCCATCGAAACACGCCCCCCACAACACATGGCCTACCGTCCCGCGTTCCCACAGGTGTCCCAATGAAAACGGTACCTCACATGTGTGGGTGCACCTACCTGGCCGCCAAGGGGAAAGCCTAAAACACAAGTAACCCCAAGTCTGTTTTCACACCGGAAATGTCACACTCTCACATCATACAGATATGGGCCTCGGGTGTCCAAGCCACCGAGGAAAACGGGGAACCCCATGCATTTTCGAAAAGAGGACACCCGTGGGAATCCGCAGAGGTGTGATTTGCGCCCATCGCCCCAGATTTTTTTACCCAGACAGCCCTGCAAAGTCGGAAATGTGGGGAAAAAAACGCTTTTTCCGCACATTTCGCTCGCCGCACCCATCGAAACACGCCCCCCACAACACATGGCCTACCGTCCCGCGTTCCCACAGGTGTCCCGATGAAAACGGTACCTCACATGTGTGGGTGCACCTACCTGGCCGCCAAGGGGAAAGCCTAAAACACAAGTAACCCCAAGTCTGTTGTCAGAGGGAAATCTCCGACATTCTGCCGACCGGCGCAACTTACAGATATGGGCCTCGGGTGTCCAAGCCACCGAGGAAAACAGGGAACCCCATGCATTTTCGAAAAGAGGACACCCGTGGGAATCCGCAGAGGTGTGATTTGCGCCCATCGCCCCAGATTTTTTTACCCAGACAGCCCTGCAAAGTCGGAAATGTGGGGAAAAAAACGCTTTTTCCGCACATTTTGCTCGCCGCACCCATCGAAACACGCCCCCCACAACACATGGCCTACCGTCCCGCGTTCCCACAGGTGTCCCGATGAAAACGGTACCTCACATGTGTGGGTGCACCTACCTGGCCGCCAAGGGGAAAGCCTAAAACACAAGTAACCCCAAGTCTGTTGTCAGAGGGAAATCTCCGACATTCTGCCGACCGGCGCAACTTACAGATATGGGCCTCGGGTGTCCAAGCCACCGAGGAAAACAGGGAACCCCATGCATTTTCGAAAAGAGGACACCCGTGGGAATCCGCAGAGGTGTGATTTGCGCCCATCGCCCCAGATTTTTTACCCAGACAGCCCTGCAAAGTCGGAAATGTGGGGAAAAAAACGCTTTTTCCGCACATTTCGCTCGCCGCACCCATCGAAACACGCCCCCCACAACACATGGCCTACCGTCCCGCGTTCCCACAGGTGTCGCGATGAAAACGGTACCTCACATGTGTGGGTGCACCTACCTGGCCGCCAAGGGGAAAGCCTAAAACACAAGTAACCCCAAGTCTGTTGTCCATTCTGCCGACCGGCGCAACTTACAGATATGGGCCTCGGGTGTCCAAGCCACCGAGGAAAACAGGGAACCCCATGCATTTTCGAAAAGAGGACACCCGTGGGAATCCGCAGAGGTGTGATTTGCGCCCATCGCCCCAGATTTTTTTACCCAGACAGCCCTGCAAAGTCGGAAATGTGGGGAAAAAAACGCTTTTTCCGCACATTTCGCTCGCCGCACCCATCGAAACGCGCCCCCCACAACACATGGCCTACCGTCCCGCGTTCCCACAGGTGTCCCGATGAAAACGGTACCTCACATGTGTGGGTGCACCTACCTGGCCGCCAAGGGGAAAGCCTAAAACACAAGTAACCCCAAGTCTGTTGTCAGAGGGAAATCTCAGACATTCTGCCGACCGGCGCAACTTACAGATATGGGCCTCGGGTGTCCAAGCCACCGAGGAAAACAGGGAACCCCATGCATTTTCGAAAAGAGGACACCCGTGGGAATCCGCAGAGGTGTGATTTGCGCCCATCGCCCCAGATTATTTTACCCAGACAGCCCTGCAAAGTCGGAAATGTGGGGAAAAAAACGCTTTTTCCGCACATTTCGCTCGCCGCACCCATCGAAACGCGCCCCCCACAACACATGGCCTACCGTCCCGCGTTCCCACAGGTATCCCGATGAAAACGGTACCTCACATGTGTGGGTGCACCTACCTGGCCGCCAAGGGGAAAGCCTAAAACACAAGTAACCCCAAGTCTGTTGTCCATTCTGCCGACCGGCGCAACTTACAGATATGGGCCTCGGGTGTCCAAGCCACCGAGGAAAACAGGGAACCCCATGCATTTTCCAAAAGAGGACACCCGTGGGAATCCGCAGAGGTGTGATATGCGCCCATCGCCCCAGATTTTTTTACCCAGACAGCCCTGCAAAGTCGGAAATGTGGGGAAAAAAACGCTTTTTCCGCACATTTCGCTCGCCGCACCCATCGCAACACGCCCCCCACAACACATGGCCTACCGTCCCGCGTTTCCACAGGTGTCCCGATGAAAACGGTACCTCACATGTGTGGGTGCACCTACCTGGCCGCCAAGGGGAAAGCCTAAAACACAAGTAACCCCAAGTCTGTTGTCAGAGGGAAATCTCCGACATTCTGCCGACCGGCGCAACTTACAGATATGGGCCTCGGGTGTCCAAGCCACCGAGGAAAACAGGGAACCCCATGCATTTTCGAAAAGAGGACACCCGTGGGAATCCGCAGAGGTGTGATTTGCGCCCATCGCCCCAGATTTTTTTACCCAGACAGCCCTGCAAAGTCGGAAATGTGGGGAAAAAAACGCTTTTTCCGCACATTTCGCTCGCCGCACCCATCGAAACACGCCCCCCACAACACATGGCCTACCGTCCCGCGTTCCCACAGGTGTCCCGATGAAAACGGTACCTCACATGTGTGGGTGCACCTACCTGGCCGCCAAGGGGAAAGCCTAAAACACAAGTAACCCCAAGTCTGTTGTCCATTCTGCCGACCGGCGCAACTTACAGATATGGGCCTCGGGTGTCCAAGCCACCGAGGAAAACAGGGAACCCCATGCATTTTCGAAAAGAGGACACCCGTGGGAATCCGCAGAGGTGTGATTTGCGCCCATCGCCCCAGATTTTTTTACCCAGACAGCCCTGCAAAGTCGGAAATGTGGGGAAAAAAACGCTTTTTCCGCACATTTCGCTCGCCGCACCCATCGAAACACACCCCCCACAACACATGGCCTACCGTCCCGCGTTCCCACAGGTGTCCCGATGAAAACGGTACCTCACATGTGTGGGTGCACCTACCTGGCCGCCAAGGGGAAAGCCTAAAACACAAGTAACCCCAAGTCTGTTGTCAGAGGGAAATCTCAGACATTCTGCCGACCGGCGCAACTTACAGATATGGGCCTCGGGTGTCCAAGCCACCGAGGAAAACAGGGAACCCCATGCATTTTCGAAAAGAGGACACCCGTGGGAATCCGCAGAGGTGTGATTTGCGCCCATCGCCCCAGATTTTTTTACCCAGACAGCCCTGCAAAGTCGGAAATGTGGGGAAAAAAACGCTTTTTCCGCACATTTCGCTCGCCGCACCCATCGAAACACGCCCCCCACAACACATGGCCTACCGTCCCGCGTTCCCACAGGTGTCCCGATGAAAACGGTACCTCACATGTGTGGGTGCACCTACCTGGCCGCCAAGGGGAAAGCCTAAAACACAAGTAACCCCAAGTCTGTTGTCAGAGGGAAATCTCCGACATTCTGCCGACCGGCGCAACTTACAGATATGGGCCTCGGGTGTCCAAGCCACCGAGTAAAACAGGGAACCCCATGCATTTTCGAAAAGAGGACACCCGTGGGAATCCGCAGAGGTGTGATTTGCGCCCATCGCCCCAGATTTTTTTACCCAGACAGCCCTGCAAAGTCGGAAATGTGGGGAAAAAAACGCTTTTTCCGCACATTTCGCTCGCCGCACCCATCGAAACACGCCCCCCACAACACATGGCCTACCGTCCCGCGTTCCCACAGGTGTCCCGATGAAAACGGTACCTCACATGTGTGGGTGCACCTACCTGGCCGCCAAGGGGAAAGCCTAAAACACAAGTAACCCCAAGTCTGTTGTCCATTCTGCCGACCGGCGCAATTTACAGATATGGGCCTCGGGTGTCCAAGCCACCGAGGAAAACAGGGAACCCCATGCATTTTCGAAAAGAGGACACCCGTGGGAATCCGCAGAGGTGTGATTTCCGCCCATCGCCCCAGATTTTTTTACCCAGACAGCCCTGCAAAGTCGGAAATGTGGGGAAAAAAACGCTTTTTCCGCACATTTCGCTCGCCGCACCCATCGAAACGCGCCCCCCACAACACATGGCCTACCGTCCCGCGTTCCCACAGGTGTCCCGATGAAAACGGTACCTCACATGTGTGGGTGCACCTACCTGGCCGCCAAGGGGAAAGCCTAAAACACAAGTAACCCCAAGTCTGTTGTCAGAGGGAAATCTCCGACATTCTGCCGACCGGCGCAACTTACAGATATGGGCCTCGGGAGTCCAAGCCACCGAGGAAAACAGGGAACCCCATGCATTTTCGAAAAGAGGACACCTGTGGGAATCCGCAGAGGTGTGATTTGCGCCCATCGCCCCAGATTTTTTTACCCAGACAGCCCTGCAAAGTCGGAAATGTGGGGAAAAAAACGCTTTTTCCGCACATTTCGCTCGCCGCACCCATGGAAACACGCCCCCCACAACACATGGCCTACCGTCCCGCGTTCCCACAGGTGTCCCGATGAAAACGGTACCTCACATGTGTGGGTGCACCTACCTGGCCGCCAAGGGGAAAGCCTAAAACACAAGTAACCCCAAGTCTGTTGTCCATTCTGCCGACCGGCGCAACTTACAGATATGGGCCTCGGGTGTCCAAGCCACCGAGGAAAACAGGGAACCCCATGCATTTTCGAAAAGAGGACACCCGTGGGAATCCGCAGAGGTGTGATTTGCGCCCATCGCCCCAGATTTATTTACCCAGACAGCCCTGCAAAGTCGGAAATGTGGGGGAAAAAACGCTTTTTCCGCACATTTCGCTCGCCGCACCCATCGAAACGCGCCCCCCACAACACATAGCCTACCGTCCCGCGTTCCCACAGGTGTCCCGATAAAAACGGTACCTCACATGTGTGGGTGCACCTACCTGGCCGCCAAGGGGAAAGCCTAAAACACAAGTAACCCCAAGTCTGTTGTCAGAGGGAAATCTCCGACATTCTGCCGACCGGCGCAACTTACAGATATGGGCCTCGGGTGTCCAAGCCACCGAGGAAAACAGGGAACCCCATGCATTTTCGAAAAGAGGACACCCGTGGGAATCCGCAGAGGTGTGATTTGCGCCCATCGCCCCAGATTTATTTACCCAGACAGCCCTGCAAAGTCGGAAATGTGGGGGAAAAAACGCTTTTTCCGCACATTTCACTCGCCGCACCCATCGAAACGCGCCCCCCACAACACATAGCCTACCGTCCCGCGTTCCCACAGGTGTCCCGATGAAAACGGTACCTCACATGTGTGGGTGCACCTACCTGGCCGCCAAGGGGAAAGCCTAAAACACAAGTAACCCCAAGTCTGTTGTCAGAGGGAAATCTCCGACATTCTGCCGACCGGCGCAACTTACAGATATGGGCCTCGGGTGTCCAAGCCACCGAGGAAAACAGGGAACCCCATGCATTTTCGAAAAGAGGACACCCGTGGGAATCCGCAGAGGTGTGATTTGCGCCCATCGCCCCAGATTTTTTTACCCAGACAGCCCTGCAAAGTCGGAAATGTGGGGAAAAAAACGCTTTTTCCGCACATTTCGCTCGCCGCACCCATCGAAACACGCCCCCCACAACACATGGCCTACCGTCCCGCGTTCCCACAGGTGTCCCGATGAAAACGGTACCTCACATGTGTGGGTGCACCTACCTGGCCGCCAAGGGGAAAGCCTAAAACACAAGTAACCCCAAGTCTGTTGTCAGAGGGAAATCTCCGACATTCTGCCGACCGGCGCAACTTACAGATATGGGCCTCGGGTGTCCAAGCCACCGAGGAAAACAGGGAACCCCATGCATTTTCGAAAAGAGGACACCCGTGGGAATCCGCAGAGGTGTGATTTGCGCCCATCGCCCCAGATTTTTTTACCCAGACAGCCCTGCAAAGTCGGAAATGTGGGGAAAAAAACGCTTTTTCCGCACATTTCGCTCGCCGCACCCATCGAAACACGCCCCCCACAACACATGGCCTACCGTCCCGCGTTCCCACATGTGTCCCGATGAAAACGGTACCTCACATGTGTGGGTGCACCTACCTGGCCGCCAAGGGGAAAGCCTAAAACACAAGTAACCCCAAGTCTGTTTTCACACCGGAAATGTCACACTCTCACATCATACAGATATGGGCCTCGGGTGTTCAAGCCACCGAGGAAAACGGGGAACCCCATGCATTTTCGAAAAGAGGACACCCGTGGGAATCCGCAGAGGTGTGATTTGCGCCCATCGCCCCAGATTTTTTTACCCAGACAGCCCTGCAAAGTCGGAAATGTGGGGAAAAAAACGCTTTTTCCGCACATTTCGCTCGCCGCACCCATCAAAACACGCCCCCACAACACATGGCCTACCGTCCCGCGTTCCCACAGGTGTCCCGATGAAAACGGTACCTCACATGTGTGGGTGCACCTACCTGGCCGCCAAGGGGAAAGCCTAAAACACAAGTAACCCCAAGTCTGTTGTCCATTCTGCCGACCGGCGCAACTTACAGATATGGGCCTCGGGTGTCCAAGCCACCGAGGAAAACAGGGAACCCCATGCATTTTCGAAAAGAGGACACCCGTGGGAATCCGCAGAGGTGTGATTTGCGCCCATCGCCCCAGATTTTTTTACCCAGACAGCCCTGCAAAGTCGGAAATGTGGGGAAAAAAACGCTTTTTCCGCACATTTCGCTCGCCGCACCCATCGAAACACGCCCCCCACAACACATGGCCTACCGTCCCGCGTTCCCACAGGTGTCCCGATGAAAACGGTACCTCACATGTGTGGGTGCACCTACCTGGCCGCCAAGGGGAAAGCCTAAAACACAAGTAACCCCAAGTCTGTTTTCACACCGGAAATGTCACACTCTCACATCATACAGAAATGGGCCTCGGGTGTCCAAGCCACCGAGGAAAACGGGGAACCCCATGCATTTTCGAAAAGAGGACACCCGTGGGAATCCGCAGAGGTGTGATTTGCGCCCATCGCCCCAGATTTTTTTACCCAGACAGCCCTGCAAAGTCGGAAATGTGGGGAAAAAAACGCTTTTTCCGCACATTTCGCTCGCCGCACCCATCGAAACACGCCCCCCACAACACATGGCCTACCGTCCCGCGTTCCCACAGGTGTCCCGATGAAAACGGTACCTCACATGTGTGGGTGCACCTACCTGGCCGCCAAGGGGAAAGCCTAAAACACAAGTAACCCCAAGTCTGTTGTCAGAGGGAAATCTCCGACATTCTGCCGACCGGCGCAACTTACAGATATGGGCCTCGAGTGTCCAAGCCACCGAGGAAAACAGGGAACCCCATGCATTTTCGAAAAGAGGACACCCGTGGGAATCCGCAGAGGTGTGATTTGCGCCCATCGCCCCAGATTTTTTTACCCAGACAGCCCTGCAAAGTCGGAAATGTGGGGAAAAAAACGCTTTTTCCGCACATTTCGCTCGCCGCACCCATCGAAACACGCCCCCCACAACACATGGCCTACCGTCCCGCGTTCCCACAGGTGTCCCGATGAAAACGGTACCTCACATGTGTGGGTGCACCTACCTGGCCGCCAAGGGGAAAGCCTAAAACACAAGTAACCCCAAGTCTGTTGTCAGAGGGAAATCTCAGACATTCTGCCGACCGGCGCAACTTACAGATATGGGCCTCGGGTGTCCAAGCCACCGAGGAAAACAGGGAACCCCATGCATTTTCGAAAAGAGGACACCCGTGGGAATCCGCAGAGGTGTGATTTGCGCCCATCGCCCCAGATTTTTTTACCCAGACAGCCCTGCAAAGTCGGAAATGTGGGGAAAAAAACGCTTTTTCCGCACATTTCGCTCGCCGCACCCATCGAAACGCGCCCCCCACAACACATGGCCTACCGTCCCGCGTTCCCACAGGTGTCCCGATGAAAACGGTACCTCACATGTGTGGGTGCACCTACCTGGCCGCCAAGGGGAAAGCCTAAAACACAAGTAACCCCAAGTCTGTTGTCCATTCTGCCGACCGGCGCAACTTACAGATATGGGCCTCGGGTGTCCAAGCCACCGAGGACAACAGGGAACCCCATGCATTTTCGAAAAGAGGACACCCGTGGGAATCCGCAGAGGTGTGATTTGCGCCCATCGCCCCAGATTTTTTTACCCAGACAGCCCTGCAAAGTCGGAAATGTGGGGAAAAAAACGCTTTTTCCGCACATTTCGCTCACCGCACCCATCGAAACGCGCCCCCCACAACACATAGCCTACCGTCCCGCGTTCCCACAGGTGTCCCGATGAAAACGGTACCTCACATGTGTGGGTGCACCTACCTGGCCGCCAAGGGGAAAGCCTAAAACACAAGTAACCCCAAGTCTGTTGTCAGAGGGAAATCTCCGACATTCTGCCGACCGGCGCAACTTACAGATATGGGCCTCGGGTGTCCAAGCCACCGAGGAAAACAGGGAACCCCATGCATTTTCGAAAAGAGGACACCCGTGGGAATCCGCAGAGGTGTGATTTGCGCCCATCGCCCCAGATTTTTTTACCCAGACAGCCCTGCAAAGTCGGAAATGTGGGGAAAAAAACGCTTTTTCCGCACATTTCGCTCGCCGCACCCATCGAAACACGCCCCCCACAACACATGGCCTACCGTCGCGCGTTCCCACAGGTGTCCCGATGAAAACGGTACCTCACATGTGTGGGTGCACCTACCGGGGGCGCAAAAGGAAAAGGGTAACCGACTGGGAACCCCAAGCCATTCGCCACTGCCCATTTTGTTCATGTGGGCAACCTACAGATTTGGGCCTAGGGTGTCGCAGCCAGCAAGGGAAACAAGGAACCCCATGCATTTCCCAAAAGAGGACACCCGTGGGAATCCACAGAGGTCTGCCTTGCGCAAATTGCGCCAGTTTTTCTTAGCCACAATCCCCGACAAAGTGTGATATTTGGTGGGGAAAAAACACAATGTTCACTTTGTCTGGGGTTCTGGGTAATAAATTCTGGCCCGCTTCGCGCAAATCAGACCTCTGTGCTTTCCCACGGGTGTCCTCTTTTGGGAAATGCATGGGGTTCCCCGTTTTCCTTGCCGGCTTGGACACCCTAGGCCCAAATCTGTAGGTTGCCCACATGAACAAATTGTGCTGTGGCGAAAGGCTTGGGGTTACCAGCGGGTTACCCTTTTCCTTTTGCGCCCCCGGTAGGTGCACCCACACATGCAAGGTACCTTTTTCGTCGGGACACCTGTGGGAACACAAGAAGGTATGACATCTGCTGTTGGCGACGTGTTTCGGTGAGTGGACACAGGGAAATGTCTCTGAAATTGGCCGGAAATGAAGACAATTCTCAGACATTTCGCTCTGGCCACCCACCGAAACACACCGCCAACAACACGTGGCCTACCTTCCCGTGTCCCCACACGTGTCCCGATGAAAACGGTACCTCACATGTGTGGGTGCACCTACCGGGGGCGCAAAAGGAAAAGGGTAACCGACTGGGAACCCCAAGCCATTCGCCACTGCCCATTTTGTTCATGTGGGCAACCTACAGATTTGGGCCTAGGGTGTCGCAGCCAGCAAGGGAAACAGGGAACCCCATGCATTTCCCAAAAGAGGACACCCGTGGGAATCCACAGAGGTCTGACTTACGCAAATCGGCCCAGAATGTAATACCCAGAACCACCAGCAAAGACCCACATGGGAGAAGGGTGCCCAAGGCCAGGGATATTACCGCCGACTTTGCTGGAGCCCTGGCTGCCCTGCGTTACAGCTTCTCCCCACCAAGGAGTCTCGGCAGTGTGCCAATACCTCCCCGAAGGGAAAAGCTGTAATGCAGCCAAGCCGCAACTCCAGGACAGTTGGAGGTGATCTGCCCAGACGGGCCATTCCCACCCACACCACCAACAATCCAGCCCCAGTCTCACCCACCCCACTGACAGTGGGCCCTAACCATAGAATAATAAAAAACAGTACTCACATAACGTTGCAGCTGCTCGGGTAGAAAAAGCTGTAAACAAAACAAAGAACATGTGTTACCTATGGTCACACCAGCAAAATGTAGCCCTCCCCGGGGGCAGATAAGGGGGGGGGGGTTGTCCTGCACTCCTCCCTGGGCTGAGGCGTCCGTTCCTAGGAGCAGATATCTGGTCCCAGGAAGGGCTGCATGACTTGGCACCCACTCCATTGCGGGTGGGGGGGGGGGGGGTCAACGCCCCATCCCATTAGAAAATTCCCTGACCCATTGGGGTGCCCCACCGCCCCCCCTAAAAAGCGTTCCACCATTTTCATTTTTTTCCTTTGGTAACCCAACTCCCCTTGGTGCAGAGGGTCACATTGGTGTGCCAATCTGGCACCGGGGTGCCCAAACCTTACTGCCCCACCCACTGGGGGGGCCTGTCCCACCATTTTTGGGGGCCCTCTCCCCCCTCACCCCAAATGGCTGGGGGACACACCTCATGCAGGCCTCCCTGGGCCTCCTCCAAACGGCTGCGTGAGGTACACCCCACCTCCATTTGGGGTGAGGGGGGAGAGGGCCACCCCAAAAGGTGGGGCAGGACCCCCAATAGATGGGGCAGTAGGGTTTGGGCACCCTGGGGGCAGATAGCCACACTAATGTGGCCATCTGCACCAAGCAAAGTTGGGTAAACAAAAAAAAATATACAAAACCACAGGCTGCTTTTTAGGGGGGGCTGAGGGCCACCCTAAATTGGCAGCGCATGATGTACCGCAACGGGGGGTGGCCCTCAACCCCCCCCCCCCCACCCCAAATGGAGGGCCCCACCTCATGCAACCCTCCCTGGGGGCAGATATCTGCTCCTAGGAAGGGGCATCTGACCCCAGGGAGGGATGCATGAGGTGAGGCCCCCCTATCTGCGCCCAGGGGGGGTTGCATGAGGTGGGGCCCTCCATTTGGGGTGGGGGGGGGGGTTGAGGGCCACCCCCCGTTGCGGTACATCATGCGCTGCCAATTCAGGGTGGCCCTCAGCCCCCCCTAAAAAGCAGCCTGTGATTTTGTATATTTTTTTTTGTTTACCCAACTTGGCTTGGTGCAGATGGGCCCATTAGTGTGGCTATCTGCCCCCAGGGTGCCCAAACCCTACTGCCCCATCTATTGGGGGTCCTGCCCCACCTTTTGGGGTGCCCCCCCCACCCCACCCCCAATGGCTGGGGGACACACCTCATGCAGGCCTCCCTGGGCCTCCTCCAAACGGCTGCGTGAGGTACACCCCACCTCCATTTGGGGTGAGGGGGGAGAGGGCCACCCCAAAAGGTGGGGCAGGACCCCCAATAGATGGGGCAGTAGGGTTTGGGCACCCTGGGGGCAGATAGCCACACTAATGTGGCCATCTGCACCAAGCAAAGTTGGGTAAACAAAAAAAAATATACAAAACCACAGGCTGCTTTTTAGGGGGGGCTGAGGGCCACCCTAAATTGGCAGCGCATGATGTACCGCAACGGGGGGTGGCCCTCAACCCCCCCCCACCCCAAATGGAGGGCCCCACCTCATGCAACCCTCCCTGGGGGCAGATATCTGCTCCTAGGAAGGGGCATCTGACCCCAGGGAGGGATGCATGAGGTGAGGCCCCCCTATCTGCGCCCAGGGAGGGTTGCATGAGGTGGGGCCCTCCATTTGGGGTGGGGGGGGGTTGAGGGCCACCCCCCGTTGCGGTACATCATGCGCTGCCAATTCAGGGTGGCCCTCAGCCCCCCCTAAAAAGCAGCCTGTGATTTTGTATATTTTTTTTTGTTTACCCAACTTGGCTTGGTGCAGATGGGCCCATTAGTGTGGCTATCTGCCCCCAGGGTGCCCAAACCCTACTGCCCCATCTATTGGGGGTCCTGCCCCACCTTTTGGGGTGCCCCCCCCACCCCACCCCCAATGGCTGGGGGACACACCTCATGCAGGCCTCCCTGGGCCTCCTCCAAACGGCTGCGTGAGGTACACCCCACCTCCATTTGGGGTGAGGGGGGAGAGGGCCACCCCAAAAGGTGGGGCAGGACCCCCAATAGATGGGGCAGTAGGGTTTGGGCACCCTGGGGGCAGATAGCCACACTAATGTGGCCATCTGCACCAAGCAAAGTTGGGTAAACAAAAAAAAATATACAAAACCACAGGCTGCTTTTTAGGGGGGGCTGAGGGCCACCCTAAATTGGCAGCGCATGATGTACCGCAACGGGGGGTGGCCCTCAACCCCCCCCACCCCAAATGGAGGGCCCCACCTCATGCAACCCTCCCTGGGGGCAGATATCTGCTCCTAGGAAGGGGCATCTGACCCCAGGGAGGGATGCATGAGGTGAGGCCCCCCCTATCTGCGCCCAGGGAGGGTTGCATGAGGTGGGGCCCTCCACCCCTTCCCCCAACCCTGTTTCCCATCATTTCATTTTTATTTTTTATTTTACATTCCCTTGGGGCAGATGGTCAGCCATCTGCCCCAGGGTTCACATACACGTGCCCCCATGCTTTGGGGTCGGGAGGGGGGAGAGGGCTGCTTACTTGAAGCAGCCCCCTTCCCACCCCCACCTCACAAAGAGATCCATGGTGGTCTAGTGGGTTGCTGGTCACGGATCGAGCGCTCTGCGCCGATCCGTGACCAGCAATGCCTCATATGTGGTGTCCTTGGAAAGGGGAGAAAGTCCCCTTTCCAGGGACACCACTTTCTGCTCAATCCCTGGTGGCCTAGTGGGCCCCAGGACCCCAAACCCCCTCCCACCTCCCCCCATCCCTCGGATTATTTTCACGTTTTCTTTTATACATTTCCCTGGGGGCAGATGGTCAGCCATCTGCCCCCAGGGTTCATTTTCATGTGTCCCCATGCTTTGGGGACCGGGGGGGGGAGAGGGCTGCTTACCTGAAGCAGCCCCCCTCCCCCCCAACTCGCAAACAGATCCATGGTGGTTCAGTGGGTTGCTGGTCACGGATCAGCGCTCTGCGCTGATCCGTGACCAGCAATGCGGCATATGAGTGGTGTCCCTGGAAAGGGGAGAAAGTCCCCTTTCCAGGGACACCACTTTTAGGTCAATCGCTGGTGGCCCAGTGGGCCCCAGGGCCCAAAACCCCCTCCCACCTCCCTCCTTCCCTCGATTTTTTTTTTTTTTTCCCCCCACCCCTGGGGGCAGTGATCATCTGCCCCCAGGGGTCCCTGGCGCTGTGGCCCCATGCTTTGGGGCCACGGGGGAAGGGGGCCGCTTACCTAGTAAGCAGCCCCCCCTCCCCCACGCGTCACAAAAGGATCTTCGTTTGATCCGTGACGTTGCTGCCCGCGGATCGAGGCGCCCTGCGCCCGATCCGCGGGCAGCAAAGTCACACAATGGGTACCGTTGGAAAGGGGAGAATCTCCCCTTTCCAACGATACCCGCCTCGATCTCCGGCTTGAAATACAGCCGGAGATCGAGGCGGAACAAGAAGGGCACTCACCTTCTCTCTCCAACGCAGCAGCCGAAAATGGCTGCTGCGGTGGAATTGCTTTCCGTTTCACGCCGACGTGCGTCACGCACGTCGGCGTGAAACTGAAGGAAATCCAACCCCCGGGCAGTGAGGGGGGACCTCCCCCTAACATAGCCCGGGGGTTGGATTACAGTTTGTCCTTGGCACTTAAAGGGTTAAGAAGGCAGAGGAGGCACTTAATCTACGCTCAGCACTCGGGATGCCAGAAGTGGTGGCACTCAAAGTAGAAAAGGAGGTTAAGTTGAGCAGAGTCGCTGGTCCATTCAAGTGTCCGCCAATGGCGAATCTGGTAGTGTCTCCACTGGGTTTGGTCCCAAAGAAGGAGGAAGGTCAGTACCAACTAATCCATCACCTCTCTTTTCCAGAGCGGGAGTCAGTTAATGACGGCATAGCCGAGGAGCTGAGCCAAGTACATTATTCATCTTTTGAGGATGCAGTGGAGGTCGTGAGGGCGGCGGGAAGGGGAGCCCTGATGGGGAAGGACGACATAGAGTCGGCATTCCGGTTGTTGCCCATTCATAAAGAAAGTCAACATTTGTTCGGGTTCAAGGTGCAGGACCAATACTACTTTGATAAATGTTTGCCTCTGGGGTGCGCCATTTCCTGTGCTCAGTTTGAAGCATTCAGCACTTTCTTGGAATTTGCGGTCAAGCAGGAGTGTCAAGAGGGGACTGTGGTTCATTACCTAGATGATTTTCTGTTCATTGGCAAGCAAGGTTCCAGGGAGTGTGGGGCCCTTATGAGCACTTTTCAGGGGCTGATGAGCAGGATGGGAGTCCCGCTAGCCAAGGGGAAAACAGTAGGTCCAGTGACCTGCCTGACTTTCCTAGGGATTGAGATTGACACGGTTAAAGGGGAGTGCAGGCTCCTGCAAGACAAGGTTGAGAAATTGAAGGGGACCATCAAGGGTCTGAGGGGCAAGAACAAGGCAACCCTGAAGGAACTCCAGTCGCTGGCAGGTAACCTCAATTTTCCCGGTGGGCAAAGTGTTTGCAAGGAGCATCAAACTCAAAACTGTGGGGCTGCAACATGCAGGCTGGGGGGCGAAGTACAGGAGGACCTGGCAATGTGGGACAATTTCTTAGACAAAATCAATGTGGTATTACTATGGAAAGGCTTAATGGAGTAGCAGTGACACGCTCAAACTGTTTACGGATTCATCCGGGGCCCTGGGGCTTGGGGCAATCCTGGGCACCAGGTGGTGTGACAGGGCATCACCAGGGACATCACATTGCTTGAGCTCTTCCCTATAGTGATAGCATTTAAACTGTGGGGGGAGCAGCTGAAGGACAGGAAAGTGTTGCTCTGGTCTGACAACCTGGCATTGGTCCAGATCATAAATCAAGGTTCAGCCAGCAACCCAGGGGTGTTGAGGTTACTGAGGGAGCTCAATAAAAGCATGTTGACGCTCAACATTGTGGTGCAAGCATGACACATACCTGGGGTCAAAGCCACGGTCGCTGATGCTCTCTCTCGTTTGCAGTGGGAAAGATTCCGAGGAGTTGTCCCGGAGCAGACAAGGTGATGACCCTGTTCGAAACTCAGTGATGGGACATGATTGGGGCGATCTGAGTTCCCCGGTTCAATCAGCCCTAGCACCGGGCATGGCAAGTAGATACAAAGCATGCTGGGAACGGTTCTTGGTGTTCCAGAAGGAGGTATTGGGGGAGGAGCAGAGGGAACTGCCGGTAAGGGCTTTAGTGGGCTGGGGCTGGCACAAGGGGAAAACCAGGTCTTGGATGGCCTACCACTTGGCCGCGATCACTCATTATTTTAAACTGGAAGGTAAAGGTGACCCCACCAAGGAACACTACATTATAATGGCCATGAAGGCCCGGGCCAAGCTGGACGGGCCAAGGACAGATGAAAGAATGCCCATAGACATAGTCAAGCTGCACAAGCTGGAAGAATGCCGAGATGGAATTGAAGTGGCATTCTTCACAGAGGCTTTCACATTAGCTTTCTTTGGGGCATTCAGGGTGCCAGAGAACAAGGGGGCTAAGGGGACACGCTTTTTACAGGTGGGCGATGTACACAGCTCAAAGGGGCGGTTGTGATGCTGGAAATGCATCAGAGGGACAGGGCCTCTGAATCCTTGTCCTTTTCTGCCTTTATCGTGTGTTCTGTTATGTTTTCTGCCCAGGAGTCCATTTGCGACTCCTGGCAGTGCAGCTCTCTCTTTTGGTTTGGCGAACAGACCCATGGGATACCCTTATGGCACCCCTGGGTAGGGGTACAACCCTGTGCCCCTAGTGTATGTTTTTGGGCACCTGTGGGTGGCCCACAGAGCAGGGTATGGGCTGGTGGCAGCTCCATGCTGAATTGGACAGGTGCTCTGGGTGTCCTCCATTTTGGGATACCCAGGCCCTGCCATTGGGATCAGTTGATTCCTGATAGAAAACAAGATGGCCCCTGTGGCCTCTTGCTTTCTATGGCCTGTTGTCTTGTTTTTCCCAAAGTCCTGGGAAGCCCTGACTCTGTACCTTCCCCCTGACTGGGTGTTGGGTGGAAGTTCCATATATGGTGTTGTTGTGAAGGCCCAGCTAGACTGACTGGAGCCTTCCCTTTGACTGTATGTTGTGGGTACCTCCTGTGGGTGGGACCTGGGTGAATGGAGTGTGTGACCAATATACACTTCTTGTTGTGGTTGTCTGGTTTCTGGCATGTGAGACAAAGACTGAGACAGCCCTGCCCGAAACTGGCCTGAATGCAGTGTGTAGTGTTGAATGGCTGGGTACTTGTCCCAATCCACATTCCTTGTTGTGAGTGTCTGAAAGGGAGGAGTGTGGCCTGAATGCACTGTGTGCCTGATTGGCTGACTGACTGCATGAATGCCCTTCTGTGTGATTGGCTGCTGTGTGTGTGCCAGCAGTGTGGATGAGAGACAGAATAGTATATCTGGGGACCTCTCACCACTGGAAATTGTTCAGAAGCATTCAGAAGCTGAGTCTCCACTCAAGAGTAACTGGATTTGCTGATCCTCGACGTCCAGCTGGAAGAAGAAGACTTGCTGTGGCATTTGCTTCGACAGAAACTGAAGGTTGTCGAAATCGTCGAGGACTGACCCGAGAGAGGACCTGGCTAGGCGCCCTCTTCCCGTGCTCCGAGGGACCATCGAGCACCGCTGAATCTTCGCCGAAGCGCCCTGGAAGTCAGACCCTCGAAAGACTGCCGACCCGAGACGGGACCGCCGAGGAGATCGAAGTGAAGCACCCGGACATCGACGCTGTCGAAGTCCATTGCCGTCGACCAGGGTTCGCAGGTCTGTGTAACCGCTGGAGGCCCGTCGAAGTTGTGTTGCCCAGCCGTGGGAACCACTTGACGCCGTGCCGCCGACGACCGGAGCCGTCCGCTCCTTGCCTAAGAACATTTCAATCGAAGGACTCCCTCGACCGCATCGTCGACCGCTTATCCTGCCGGAGAAAGTCGAGGACGACCAATGCGCCGAGGAGAAACCTGCCGGTGGGTTTCCCGCCACCCAACGGCCTCAAAGACTCGGACGACCCGACGCCCTTGCTGGGCTTCCGTCTCTACAATCTTTGCGGTCCAGAACTATTGTCATCGAGGTGCCCCGCACACCTCCGCCTTGCAGGACGCCGACGCCCCGACGCCGACGAGCACCGCTCGGACGAAGCTGCCGCCTCTTTGACATCGTTCTACCTCGTTTGTCGACGGACGTTCGACGCCCCGTGCCTCCCGCTTGAAAGGGAAGGCATTCAAGAAGGGCCGTCGATGCCTCTTCGAAGAACTCGACTCCACCAGGTACATTGGGGGGGTAAAAACATTGCAGGAGAGAATAAGACTATTGAACAATATATGGACTGGGCTTGTGTTATATCTCTTTATTTTACAGGTTGCCCAGGTGGGGGGATCTCCACACAGAACTGTGTCCAGTAGCTAGGGCCAGTATTCTGCCTATTGTTTCAACCATCTTTTATCTCTCCTCTCTCTATTGCTGGTTTCCTTCTTATTGATCTGTGTGCCATTTCTACAGTATTGTGAATGCACTTTAATGAGGTCTAATATTAGTGGTACCACTTTAGAATTGTAGATATTTACCATTATTGATTTTCCTGAGCACAAAGTGCGTTATTGTGATAAGTGTACATAACCCTTGAATATTAATTATATAAAGACTGTGTTTTCAGTAATACAGTGTGTGGGCATTCCTTTGTGGGGATTCGGGGACTACACTGTACTTAAGAACCAGCCGGCATCACCTCCTGAGAAGCTAGGCCTTGATTGCTCGTCCATTGCTACCTTATAGAGAATCTTGGCTGGGGTCTTCTGTGCCTCCCTTCTACCATATAGGGAGCAGAGGTACAGATACCCCCTACCGGTCTTTACAGCGGTTGACCTTGTTTTTAAGGAGATCAAAGACAGATCAGGATGGCAAAGGGTGCACAGTGGCTCTCCAACCCATCACAGGGAGCCCAGTCTGTCCAGTCAGGGCTGTGTCAGCCTTTCTCCGGCGGAGACCGTCCTGGGGGTGGGGGCTCCACTGCTCATTCTCCGGGATGGGTCCGCACTTAGCTGCTTCCAATTTAGAAGGGTTATGGAACTAGCATTGGAGAGAATGGGGGAGACAAGGGGAGTGTTTGTGACACATTCCTTCCGGATAGGGGCGGCCACGTCGGCCGCAGCCATAGGCCTAGGGGCAGGTGAAATCAAGCAGATTGGGAGATGGAAGTCTGGGTGTTTTAAGAGATACATCAGACCGGAAAAACTGTAAAGTTGACCTAGTTCCTTCTCATCCCATTAGCACCAACACGGAGGAGAAGCGAGCGGTCTGGGTGATAGGACACTCATTTGTGACTAGGACAGGGTCAAGCTGGACGGTGGAGCAGGAGGAGTTGATGGCCGACGAGTTCGGGATGGAGTGGCACAGAGTGCCAGGAATGAAATGGGCACAGCTGCAGGGGCAGGTGCGCAAATTGCTGGGGAAACAGCAGAAGCTGGACGTATTGGTCATACACCGGTGGGGTAACGATTTGACAAGCCTGGGGAGGGAGGCCTTAATGCGGGAAGTGATGTTCTCATTACAGGAGCTGGCAGGACAACTAGGAGAAACGGAAATCATCTGGTCGGAGATTATACCAAGACCAGAGTGGAGAGGCACAGAGAATCACGCAGCCGTGGAGAGATCCAGGTGGAAGTTGAATTGCGCAATGGCCAAATTCTGCAGAGGCAGAGGATTTGGGCAGTTCAGACATGGCCTGATCAACTTGAAGTCACCAGAGTATTATCTCAAGGATGGGGTACACTTGCCACCAACGGGGATGGACTTTTTTACTGGAATCTATGCACCAAAATCCTGGAAATGTGAGAGGGGAAAAGGGGGAAGCCACGGTGGGCGGTAACCCACCTGTGGCGTGGCAGTGTTTGGGCGACCAAGCACAAGAGACAGACTCCGGATGAGCCAGGAGAAAGCCGGAAGGGTCTTCGCTCTTTTCAGACCAGTGCCCCTTGGGAGCCTAAGCGGCAGGGGCGTCTGGGAGAACAACAGGGGCTCAGCCTCCCCCAAGGAAACGGCACTCTCCCCGCCCAGGAACACCTGCATGGGCAGGCAAAGCTCAGGCGCAAAGGGTTGGGAGAGTTGGGCCTTTACTGGACTTTTGGAAAGAAAGGGGGAATCAGGTTGTTGGACACGGAGCAGTCGCCGCATCTTCTGAGTTATTTCCACTAATGTGTGCAGTGTGGTTTTATGCTATTGTGGAAAATAAATCTGCTGCATTTTTATGCCAAAAAACAAAAACAAGACTCATTCTACACATTTCTAGGGTGGCGGGGAGTGGAATGAGCAGTGTCTAAGTTTCTGTGGAATGGGTCCAAATGGCCGGTGCACGGGTTATGGATATGTTGGCAAAGGAAAGACATGCAATACTTTAACTACTACTTGTGTTAAAGGGCACCTAATTATGAGTTGGCGTAGCATGCCTTATTTCTTGCATGTTACAAAATGGGTTATTTAAAAATAAAATATCAAAGTGGTTTCTTAACTCACGCTTTGTGCCAGGTAGCGGCCTCTGCAATTCGCATAGTTTTATTTCCAAGAGGAGCGTGTTGGCCCTGAGCCCGTTTCCTCGACACCCCGTTCCAGGAATACCCCGTGCTAACCCAGCTCAAAAGGCCCTATTTTGGAAAAATAAAACCTTTGAAAAATACCATAGGTTTTCGCTGCTACAGCCAGGCTTGCGAGGGCGCCCCTGGGCTGCCAGGCAGAAAGTTAGGGGAACTTCGCTGACCAAGGTGGCAATGCTTAGCCGAAGTGAGGCTCGGAACCAGGAGACCCTGCAAGCGGAACGAAGCCCCCCCGTAAACCGGTGAACCCCATCTTTTATGGTTCAAAAACATATGACACAAGACACAATATTGGCAAAGGCTACTGGACTGAACATTGGTGGAGCTACGGCTGCTCGATTCCTAGCCCAGAGCAGCGCACACCAGTGATCGAAGTGTCCAAAAAGAAGTAGTGGAACTATGTTCCCTGCTGGCCTGTCCCCGCCCCCACAAACCCCATCACCACGCCTCCCCCAACGCACAAATACACACCCCCAAACGCATACACCTGCTTAAGGAAACGTTGACTGCGATGCAGTGAAAGTGCAAGTTTCAACTTCTTCCTACACTTTTATTTGAAAACGAAACCATTCCGGAACGGTTTCTTTTTAAAATAAAAGTATGGGAACGGTAAAACTTAATTAAAAAAAAGTAGAGGAGCACCACTCCCAACCGCTCCCGCTCACTTCGACCACTGGCGCACACACACAGGATGGCTGCAGCCACTGGAGGCGTGATGTCACCCGAGTGACATGTCTTGCAGCTAGACATGTTCCTCCTTCTGCCTGAACGATCTTTAAATTGGTTACATTGGCCCACTCTTTGGGGGATGGCATCAAACACCTGTGATTTACACCTGGGAGGCTTTAATACACCTGGCAAAGCGCTCAATTACTTGTTTCATTGTGTGCAGAAAGTAAACACAAACACACACCTGGCTCCTTCTCTTGGTTCCTGGCCATAAAAAGGGTGCACAGGTGCAATCAGACACATACCTCCCAACATGACACGTTCCAATCTGTAGGTGCTTATCCAGTCGTCTTTGCATTCTTTGCGTTTTGCCTTTCCCGTTACAAAACTCTGACTACAAGTCCCAGAAAGCAAAGAAGAAATAATAATACCAGGACTGGATAAGCACCGACAGATTGGGATGGGTCAGGTTGGCAAGTATGCAGACAGCACCATAGAACTTATTACTCAAGGTGTTTTCTAAACAACTGCGCCATCCTATTTTTCCTGTGACCCTGGAAATCATTTAAAGAGGGATCCCACAAGAGCCGGAGAGGGGGTGGAGTTTGGAGGAGGGGGCGGAGTTCCAGGGGGCGGAGCTAGCAGTTGAAATGTTCAGAATGATAGTTTAGAAATGGTTCAATTCCTTTCATGCGGCTTCGTTGCAAACTCCACAATGAACATCAAGAGGGTCGGACTGGGACAGGAAATTGGGACAGGAAATAGGCCCGGTCACTAACAAAAAAGTGGCCCGCACGTCACCTAAAAAAAAGTGGCCCTCAAACCATCATCCGTGAATCGCGTAAATTCACGACTTTACAGAAAATGCTACTTATGGAGGGTTAATGGTGTGTGTTGCATGTTATGTTTTGTTTGTTTCTCTATTTGTATAGCACTCCCAAACCCGAAGGTATCTGGGCGCATTACGTGATTATTGAAGTTTACGAATGACATAGGGCATACAAAGGATATTTAGAGCAACAATACAGTTATTTGTTTCATTTTAAATACACACCTCAGAGTATGACATATACAGGTTACGTAACATATCTACTGCAGTAATACAGATATCTGATTCATTTTAAATACACAGCACAGAGTATAACGCATCCACAATTCAGAGTATAACACTGAGCGATATAAATAAAAGATTATTTGTACGATTTACAACACAATTAAAGTCTAGCAAAATAAAGTCTAAAAACGCTTCAGATTTTGAAAAATTATTTCAGCCGCGCAACAACGATTTGTGAGCACAAAGCTTGATGCAATAGTGCGCGCTAAATGAGACCTGTGACATCATACAGATTGGTGAGTTTCATTGCTGGGACGGATGAGGACAATGGGATTCCGTTTCCCACAGCAAAGAAGGGGAGGCGGCATCATTGGGAAATACTATAACGGACATCGCGATATATGTCGGCATGATGCTCTGCCCTCTATTTGACCTTCAGTTTCTCTCCACCAGATGAGAACTTGCATTTCACAACAAAACCATAGTCTGCCATCTCTTTTGTAAATAAGAAGATAGGTTTTACTTTTAAGTGTGTGATGTCTGAAAGGATGTCCAGCAATGGTGTGTAATAATAGGTTTAAGAACAAGTTGCTGCATACCTTAAGTTTGTAGGCGGTGCCTTTTTGCCACGAGTTTGAGCAAACATTCTCTGCGTACATGCAGGGACGTAATTTCACCAAAATGCCAGGGGTAGCGGAAGTGACATCACATGACCCTGGACCTGTGATGACATCACAGGAAGTGATGTCATTTGATCCCACTCCAGAGTGATATCATGGGAAGCGATGGAACACGACCTTTCACCCCTTGACAAAACAGGAAGTGGCATCACACAGCATTGTTCCTAAGTACGCTACGAAAAATATGGTTACGATATCACTATAATGTGATGTACATTTCATACAAGAATGGATCACCAGATGTATCGTTAAGATGAGTGCGTATATGCCCATATTACCGAATTACTGTGAATGCAAGCAGATGATAATGATGGCCAAATGATAATGATGTGTTATTATATAGCACTGACGCATAAGCACTTTATATAAAACAAATATACATACAATATCACCCAAGCTGTGTTGGCACTCATTTATCAACCTCAGAAGGATGAAAGGCTGAGTTGAACTGTTAAAGAACAAACTATTTCACTGACTCACCCCCTGAAGTGTGCCCGAAATAAAACTTTAATGAGTCTAGCAATTGTATAGAATTCCAGAAAGACTGGTTTTCCTATTCTTTCTTAATGAGGGTCACTGCTGAAAGTGTTAGACTTGTGGAACCCCTGTTATTTTTTTAAAGTTTTTTTTAAGAGGACTAAACAAGAAAGCCAGCCACTCCAGAAGCAAAGGGCCAGATAAGGCTGGCCACAGCCCAGGACCTTGCACTAAAAAAACCAAGAAATCTTTGCGTACATGAGTGTAGAGGGATACTCGTTAAGGCAGCCATTGCATTCATTCATTTCGCTTTTGCCTGAACAGACGTGAAAGCTGATGCGAAAAAGAAGACCCCAACAGTGGGGCACCCTAACATCAGACAGACAGAAAGACATGGTCAGGTTGCGAATGATAAACACATTCAAGGAAGTTGGGTGGCTCATGGCACCATTGAAAGGGTTGCAGGCTCTGGAGGGGGCATGTGCGGGGGGCTAGAAGAGAAGATTGCGTAAACCGCTCCGAGAAGGATAATGTGGAGACTCGCGGAGGAAAATACCCGATGGGGGTATATTATCCCCGAGCCTAGGGCAGGGAGATTCATACATGCTCCTGCAGAGCAGAAGGGCCCACCAAGTTAGTACGATGTCTTACTAGTAGTGGAAATGGTGGGCTATAAAAAGTCCACTCATCCACCAATCAATCAAACAAACAGGGGTACAAAAGGGAAGCCCCATTTAAGTAAAAATAAAGGGGGCTGTGGTACACTCGGAAGAGTATGCTAATCTCTTTTTATCTGCTTCCGACTCCCATTTTTTGTGATCCGTTTTTCGTGTTCTGTTCACGTTTTTCTTGATTTCAAAAAGAAAGAACAAGCACAAGCAGCGTGTGGAAACACCAGTGTGTTCGTAAATACTATTAATTAGCGTTCAATTTGCTGAAAACTTATCTATACCCACTGGTGCCAACTTTTCGCAGGTGCAGAAGCAGATGGAACAATGCTTCGATTTTCACCACAGTGGCAGAAATTCCCACACCGAGTGAAGCGAAGGAGCCGCATCCATCCCCAGTTCACAGCAACACATTTTACAACGCATGGTTTTACAACGCATTTACCAGCAGCAGGAATTGGGGAAAAAGCTACAGCATTTACAAGCAGCCAGGCCTAAACATCTCGACAGGAGTTACCTGTTGGTAATGGCCTACATCTCGACATGAGTTGCCTGTTGTCAATGCCCTGCATCTCGACATGAGTTGCCTGTTGTCAATGCCCTGCATCTCGCCATGAGTTGCCTGTTGTCAGTGCCCTGCATCTCGACATGAGTTGCCTGTTGTCAATGCCCTGCATCTCGACATGAGTTGCCTGTTGTCAATGACCTGCATCTCGACATGAGTTGCCTGTTGTCAACGCCCTGCATCTCGACATGAGTTGCCTGTTGTCAATGCCCTACATGGCGACATGAGTTGCCTGTTGTCAATGCCCTACATGGCGACATGAGTTGCCTGTTGTCAATGGCCTGCATCTCGACATGAGTTGCCTGTTGTCAATGCCCTACATCGCAACATGAGTTGCCTGTTGTCAATGGCCTGCATCTCGTCATGAGTTGCCTGTTGTCAATGCCCTACATGGCGACATGAGTTGCCTGTTGTCAATGGCCTGCATCTCGACATGAGTTGCCTGTTGTCAATGGCCTGCATCTCGACATGAGTTGCCTGTTGTCAACACCCTGCATCTCGACATGAGTTGCCTGTTGGCAATGCCCTACATCGCGACATGAGTTGCCTGTTGTCAATGCCCTACATCGCGACATGAGTTGCCTGTTGTCAATGCCCTACATGGCGACATGAGTTGCCTGTTGTCAATGGCCTGCATCTCGACATGAGTTGCCTGTTGTCAATGCCCTACATCGCAACATGAGTTGCCTGTTGTCAATGGCCTGCATCTCGACATGAGTTGCCTGTTGTCAATGGCCTGCATCTCGACATGAGTTGCCTGTTGTCAATGGCCTGCATCTCGACATGAGTTGCCTGTTGTCAACACCCTGCATCTCGACATGAGTTGCCTGTTGTCAATGAGTTGCCTGTTGTCAATGCCCTACATGGCGACATGAGTTGCCTGTTGGCAATGCCCTACATGGCGACATGAGTTGCCTGTTGTCAATGGCCTGCATCTCGACATGAGTTGCCTGTTGTCAACACCCTGCATCTCGACATGAGTTGCCTGTTGGCAATGCCCTACATCGCGACATGAGTTGCCTGTTGTCAATGCCCTACATGGCGACATGAGTTGCCTGTTGTCAATGGCCTGCATCTCGACATGAGTTGCCTGTTGTCAATGGCCTGCATCTCGACATGAGTTGCCTGTTGTCAATGCCCTGCATCTCGACATGAGTTGCCTGTTGTCAATGGCCTGCATCGCGACATGAATTGCCTGTTGTCAGTTCTGAATGGCACACACAGCACCATTGCAATTACACCCACCTTGAACATGGACAGAAGGTTTGCCTGAGGATATCCATTAAAGAATGACATTTACTAGCTGAAGTTTGACAGCACTCACAGCAGCACAATAGTGTGCATATACTGGAGCGGCCCTCAACTCAAAACGGAACCACCAGAGAGTAGTAAATACTTTGAGTGCAAATCAATACCAGAAAATACATGTTTCAAGGCGCTACGAATGAACGAAAGGCCAACAATACAACATAACCTACATTGAAATGCAAAACAAGTATTCATAAGATATACTCAATGCAACCGGGGTCGCGGAGCTCCGGGCAGGCAGCCCCTCCACTCGTGGACCCATCGTAGATCACCGCAAGGAAGACCTAGTGGATTCCAGCAAAAACGACATGTACTACATGGCTTTGTGTGTCTCTTGCTCGCCTCTCTAGCTGTCAATCACCGTGCAGCACCACAGCCCCGGCAGACAGCAGAGCGACTCTCTGTGGCTCACGCCAGACTCCCCCCGGGCGGTGCCGATGTTCTGAGCAAGGAACAAGGGAAGCACCAAGCATGGATCAGTTTAAAAGAGCGAATGCGCGCCAGCAGTACTCTTGTAGTGCTACACTGCTGCCATTTATTTGCCTATTTAGGGTGGCCCGGCTTTGCAACCAACTCAGCTATCAACTTAAGTCTTCCATGAATCGATCTCTAATGTGCATGTGCGCCTTTGGGTTCCGTCTCTACCTCTTGCTTTGCTTGAGTTTAAGAGTGTCTGCTAAGTGCTAACTGCTGCCACGGTCCACAGTACCACCCTCGGCCTGACCTTACCTGGACACTGGCGCTGCCTGCCTGCCTGCCTGGCTGGCCTTCGCGTCCCCTCTTATGTATTTGCCTGGAGTTGCCTGGCTTGCTGGCTGCTCACGGTCGGCTGCTGCTTGGAGCCTCGTGTTGGCGGAGGTGTGCGCTGCTGCCTGCCTCCCTCTCTCCTGGCTCCTGCTGCAGTGCACTTCAGGTCACAGAGCAGGGCTGCACCAAATCATCCGGATTCGGTCGGAAGGTGCCTCGGTGTCTCGTGCGTGGCCGCCTGCCATGCCCTGGCGCCTGTCAGACCCAGTCACCCAACACTGAGCAGAGTGCAAATTCAAAAGGAAGTGAGACCGAATGCCAAATGGTTTCGTCCAAAAAGACTGAAAAGAAAAGACCTACCCAACCAAAACTTCGAAATTAGGTACTAGCAAATGTTCTACTTACCAAAAGCTCGACTTTTGGAGGGTAGATTTTGGAGGGTAGAACATTTTTTAGTACCTTTTTTAGTACCACAGAAAAAAAAGGGCTGCGGGGGTGTTCCCTGCAGCCACCCCCTACCAAAAACAGGGCTGTGGGGGTGTCCACCGCAGCCACCCCCTACCAAAAAAAGGGCAGTGGGGGTGTCCCCTGCAGCTGTCCTACAGCCCCGAAAAAATAAATTAAAAAAGGAAAGGACCCTGCGGTGCTGGGTCCCGATCACGGAAATGAAAGGGAATAGGCATTTCAGGTTCCGGCAAGTCAGAGGCATGGTAAGTAGCTGGAAGTGGGGTGTGTTGGGGTGTGTGTGGGGGTGTGGGCAGGGGTGTGGGCATGGGTATGACCTAGTCAGTGTTGTGTGGGGGTCTATTGTTTTGTTGACGTGAGTGCCATGACTGTGTCATGACGCTCACATGCTTGTTTAATAAAAGGGTCTCTGCTGGCGCTGCAAGGGCAGAGCAGCAGAGCCCCAGGAAGTGGCAACTCGTGTCTGTGTGTGTGTGCTTGGATACGGGTTGTGGGCCTGCCACGTGGTCGTGGCCTTGTGTGCGGCGCGGCCCAAGTGCCATCGGAGCCGCAACCGCTGGAGTCTGGGAGTGGCAACACCGCACTGTGTAGCCTGCGCCCGGTGACACCGGGCGCCGTAGGGTGCTTCCCTACACGAGACACGCCGGTTGTCCACCGACGTGCCTACGCTATCGGGTGATCCCGATAGCATCTGTGGGATGCCCCGGGGACAGGAGGCAGCCCCTAACAGTCCGAAATGTTCATGGGAGAAAAGACCAAAGATTATTTCGAAAAGATAATCTTCGGTCTTTTCTACCTCAAACAATTTTAACTCAGCCTTTCAACCCCAAACATGGCCTTCTCTCTGCTGGGGACCACATGGGTACCACGGTGGAGGCTGGAGAGGAGAGGGGGGAGGAGGGGGGGGGAGGAGGAGGAGAAGGAGGAGGAGCAGGAGGAGGACGAGAGAGGAGGAGGAGGAGGGGAGAGAGAGAGAGAGAGAGAGAGAGAGAGAGAGAGAGAGAGAGAGAGAGAGAGAGAGAGAAAAAATGAAAATGAAAGATTCACTGCTGGGTGGGGGGGCAGGGCGGGGCAGGTGGGATTAATTGGTGACGGCCGCGGCACTGGCTTGTTGTTGTTAGTAACAACAAATGACACAAAATAACAGGACCAGGCAGCTCAGCTCGAAAGTAAGTAACACTTTTCATGGAGAAAAATAACGTCTTTATGTGAGGGCAAAAAGGGCACACGCCCTGGGCACCCACCTTGGATGGGGGCACAATTGGCTGCCTGATGCAAAGAAGTCTTTTCCCAATATAAACAAATCAGAAATAACACATCAAGATACTTCATAGTGTACTGGTGAGGCTATAGACCTGCTGCCCAGCTGTTGTTGGTCAGTACATTCCTATCAGATCAATGACTCTTGAAATGCTTCCGGCGTTCACTGCAATGCATGCACTTTGTGGGTTTACTATAGTATTGCTCCTGTAGCAGTTTCACATTTTTGTGGACACTATATTGATGACTTGCAAAACCAGGGTTGAAATGCACATTGATCAATTTGAGGGCCGCGATAGTTCGCTAGATAGCTCAGTGTGGCAAGCAGGTGTTGCAGAGATAGTTGGCCATATGCCAGATCACAGCACCACGTTCTGGCAGGGGGGCGGATCTGCTTTTCTCTATCTTAGATTGATAAATGCACATGTGCATATAGTTTTGGGGATAGTAGCGCCTATTGTGTTAGAAAACAACATACCTGCACTACCTCACATTAGCTGTAAAGATGAACACAGCGTCAATATGGGGCATCTCCGGAGCTATATACCTCCTGGGTTATAGCAGGGTTATAACAATTGGGTGTCAATTCCCAAACAAAATCATAAAGCGTTAAGAGAAGTGATTGGGCAGCCAAATTCAAGACTGTGGACCCAAAGTGTTGAGGCTCACCCAGCTTGACCAGCAGACGACACATTGATCCTGGACAAATCATAGTATCTCACTGTATAACCCTGTGCTGTCTTCTGTGAAAATGTTTACCCTCTCACACTCTGGTGAAGTTGTTTAAGCCATTGCCCACTCTTTCCAAAATGTTGAGGCTCACCCAGCTCGACCACCAGACGACACATTGATCCTGGACGAATCCTCTTATCTCACTGTGTAACACTGTGCTGTCTTCTGTGAAAATGTTTGCCCTCTCACACTCCTCTGGTGAAGTTGTTTAAGCCATTGCCCACTCTTTCCAAAGTGTTGAGGCTCACCCAGCTCGACCAGCAGACGACACATTGATCCTGGTCAAATCCTCTTATCTCACTGTGTAACACTGTGCTGTCTTCTGTGAAAATGTTTGCCCTCTCACACTCCTCTGGTGAAGTTGATTAAGCCATTGCCCACTCTTCCAAAGTGTTGAGGTTCACCCAGCTCGACCAGCAGATGATACATTGATCCTGGACGAATCATCGTATCTCACTGTATAACCCTGTGCTGTCTTCTGTGAAAATGTTTGCCCTCTTACACTCTGGTGAAGTTGTTTAAGCCATTGCCCACTCTTTCCAAAGTGTTGAGGCTCACCCAGATCAACCAGCAGACGACACATTGATCCTGGACAAATCATCTTATCTCACTGTATAACACTGTGCTGTCTTCTGTTAAAATGTTTTCCCTCTTACACTCTGGTGAAGTTGTTTAAGCCATTGCACACCCTTTCCTTTCATATAGGCCATTTCATTGGAAAGGGGTCCTTGAAATAAAAGAGCTGACCCAATATTACACGCTTTTGGTAAGCTTATTTTAAGGTATGCTGGTTTGTTACAAAAAACAGTTCGTTTTTTTTTTAACATAATTTCACATGTTCTCCTGCATACTATGACTAGCAACCCACAAGTCTGTGTGGCAGGTGTATTTAAAGCTTTAAAATATTATGCAATGACAAATCCCAGGTGAGATATTTTAGGCTTGACTCAATTGATATTTTAGTACTTGTAAACTTCCCTTAATGATGGAGAAAATTAAACGAAAATAATTTGCCTTTAGAATAAAATGTTTGTGTAAAGGTTTGTTTTTAAAATGTTGGGTTACTGTGTGATTTGTGTACTTTCCAAGTCGGGTCTTCAACGGAGTGCACTCTTTTAGCTCATAAAAGTCAAATATCCCCAAATATTTGCATCTCGCTTTATTACAAAAACTGGAAAACTGTTTGGTCAAGTGCAGAAATGTCAAAATGGACTGAACTCCTAGCTTCATCTCGTAATTAAGATGTGTGATCCTTGGCAACGCAATCAACCTGTCACATTTGCTAGTTGCTAAATATTTCAAAATCAAAATGGTCAGCCCCTAAGAGAAGTAGTAGTTTGTCATTTATATAGCGCCTTTATCCCATTAGGATGGCCTCAACGCGCTTGTGGAGGGCACGCCCTCGGGGGACTGAAGTTCAAGTTATGGGAAATTGGCATAAGGATTAGAATGTGTGAGTGCATTTGGCCAAAATAGGGAGTTGGGTGGGATGGCCGAGCCCCAGTAAACTACCCATGGTGGTCAGGCATGTGGATGGGTGCTAACAGGGGTCCCGCTTCATTTTCTGTGTACTTATTCGCTCCTTTGTATCACATCACACTTAACCGAGATCCTTTAGAGCGCGGAAGCGTTAGAGGAAGCCTGCGGTCATGGGGTAGAATAAGTGTTGCTATCAGAAGTAGGGTAAGGGTTAGGGATAAAGTCAGGGTGCATGTAGAGGGCTGGTGATTGCCTGGTTTTAGAAGGGGTTTGGGTCAGCGTTCGTTTTTCAGCCTTGTCCCTTTGTGTGTTTAAAGATATTTTTCTTGGCACCCTCACCACTGGTTGTATGCCGGTCCGATAGCACAGCGAGTTGAGCGCTCGTTCTGACATCCGTGCGTATCTTACTGACACAGGTTTGAATCCTGGCAGGGCTGACTCATGTTCTGAGGTCGATACATTGAGCACCAAGCAGTGGGATAATAATAACTGTCATTGCACTGCTTAGATACCTGTGGTTTGTAGCACTATAATTATTATATGGCCACATTTTACATTGCGTCTATAGAATGACTACATTTTAAAACCTATTTTTGGTTGGCGACTTTTTCATATTTTCCTGGTGACCTTTTCACATAGAATCCTTTAATAAAGACCCCTTTTTTATATACGTATGGGTACTGTCTGCACCAGTGCTGCCTCCGGTACTTACCTACAGGAAGAATGCTTAAGGTGGCGAATATTGATGAATCTGATGTGGGGGCGGGGAGGGGTGTTTCGGGGAAGCAGTTGGCCTCTCTCATTTAAAAGAGGGCGGTAAGAAAGGTATTCGCCTCTGCAAAAATGCCCCTCTTTATTTATTTTTTAAATAACATCGATGACGTAGAACAAAGCAAGCTCAGGGCTAAACAAGGAAGGGGAATTCGATATTGTAAGGGACTGTTAGAATAGAAAGATTAGCCGCTTTCAGGAAACACCGGACGCCCTGGCAGCCAGGCTGGACCAAGGGCTTCATCGGGCTAGTCGCGTTTCTGGCAGCCAGACTACACCAATGGCTTCATCGGGCTCTGGCAGCCAGACTGCACCAATGGCTTCATCGGGCTATTCGCGTTTCTGGCAGGTCGCGTTTCTGGCAGCCAGACTGCACCAAGGGCTTCATTGGGCTAGTCGCTTTTCTGGCAGCCAGACTGCACCAATGGCTTCATCGGGCTATTCGCATTTCTGGCAGGTCGCGTTTCTGGCAGCCAGACTGCACCAAGGGCTTCATTGGGCTAGTCGCTTTTCTGGCAGCCAGACTGCACCAAGGGCTTCATCGTGCTAGTCGCGTTTCTGGCAGCCAGACTGCACCAAGGGCTTCATCCGGCTATGGCAGCCAGACTGCACCAAGGGCTTCATCGGGCTATTCGCGTTTCTGGCAGGTCGTGTTTCTGGCAGCCAGACTGCAGCAAGGGCTTCATTGGGCTAGTCGCATTTGTGGCAGCCAGGCTGCAGCAAGGGCTTCATCTGATTAGTCGCGTTTCTGGCATCCAGACTGCAGCAAGGGCATCATCGGGCTAGTCGCATTTCTGGCAGCCAGACTGCACCAAGGGCTTCATCAGGCTCTGGCAGCCAGACTGCACCAATGGCTTCATCGGGCTAGTCGCGTTTCTGGCAGATCGCGTTTCTGGCAGCCATACTGCACCAAGGGTTTCATCGGGCTAGTCGTGTTTCTAGCAGCCAGATTGCACCAAGGGCTTCATCGTGCTAGTCGCATTTCTGGCAGCCAGACTGCACCTAGGGCTTTATCGGGCTCTGGCAGCCAAACTTCACCAGAGCTTCATCGGGCTAGTCGTGTTTCTGGCAGGTGACATTTCTGCCAGCCAGACTGCCGCAAGGGCTTCATCGGGCTAGTCGCTTTTCTGGCAGCCAGACTGCAGCAAGGGTTTCATCAAGCTAGTCGCATTTCTGGCCGCCAGACTGCACCAAGGGCTTCATCGGACTAGTCATGTTTCCGGCAGCCAGACTGCAGCAAGGGCTTCATCGGGCTAGTTGCGTTTCTGGCAGCCAAACTGCAGCAAGGGCTTCATCGGGCTAGTCACGTTTATGGCAGCCAGACTGCAGCAAGGGATTCATCGGGCTAGTCGCATTTCTGGCAGCCAGACTGCACCAAGGGCTTTATCGGGCTCTGGCAGTCAGACTGCACCAATGGCTTCATAGAGCTAGTCGCGTTTCTGGCACGTTGTGTTTCTGGCAGCGAGACTGCACCAAGAGGCTCCATCGGGCTAGTCGTGTTTCTGGCAGGTCGCGTTTCTGGCAGCCAGACTGCAGCAAGGGCTTCAACAGGCTAGTCGTGTTTCTGGCAGCCAGACTGCAGCAAGGTCTTCATCGGGCTAATCACGTTTCTGGCAGCCAGACGGCAGCAAGGGCTTCATCGGGCTAGTCACGTTTCTGGCAGCCAGACTGCAGCAAGGGCTTCATCGGGCAAGTCGCGTTTCTGGCAGCCAGACTGTAGCAAGGGCTTCATCAGACTAGTCGCGTTTCTGGCAGCCAGACTGCAGCAAGGGCTTCATCCGGCTAGTCGCGTTTCTGGCAGCCAGACTACACCAAGGGCTTCATCGGGCTAGTCGCGTTTCTGGCAGGTCACGTTTCTGGCAGCCAGATTGCAGCAAGGGCTTAATCGGACTAGTCGCATTTCTGGCTACCAGACTGCAGCAAGGGATTCATCTGGCTAGTTGCGTTTCTGCCAGTCAGACTGCACCAAGGGCTTCATCTGGCTAGTCGCGTTTCTGGCAGCCAGACTGTACCAAGAGCTTCATCGGGCTAGTCGCGTTTCTGGCAGGTCGTGTTTCTGGCAGCCAGACTGCAGCAAGGGCTTCATCCGGCTAGTCGTGTTTCTGGCAGCCAGACTGCGGCAAGGGCTTCAATGGGCTAGTCGCGTTTCTGGCCCCCAGACTGCACCAAGGGCTTTATCGGGCTAGTCGTGTTTCTGGCAGCCAGACTGCTCCAAGGGCTTCATTGGGCTAGTCACGTTTGTGGCAGCCATACTGCAGCAAGGGCTTCATCGGGCTAGTCGCATTTCTGGCAGCCAGACTGCAGCAAGGGCTTCATCAGGCTAGTTGCGTTACTGGCCGCCAGACTGCAGCAAGGGCTTCATCGGGCTAGTTGCGTTTCTGGCAGCCAGACTGCACCAAGGGCTTCTTCGGGCTAGTCACGTGTCTGGCAGCCAGATTGCACCAAGGGCTTCATTGGGCTCTGGCAGCCAGACTGCAGCAACGGCTTCATCGGGCTAGTCGCGTTTCTGGCAGCCAGACTGCAGCAAGGGCTTCATCGTGCTAGTCGCGTTTCTGGCAGCCAGACTGCACCAAGGACTTCATCGGGCTAGTCGTGTTTCTGGCAGCCAGACTGCAGCAAAGGCTTCATCGGGCTAGTCGCGTTTCTGGCAGCCAGACAATATAACATTGTCAAAGTAAATTACAACAAAGTAATTTACTTGGGGAAACCCGAGTATCAGTGGCGTAACACAAAATGCCATGCTGAGGGGGCCCCCCGCCTCGGCAACAAATCATGGGTCATGCCACACTCTGGGCCGGCCTAGATTGTCACGCTTGCGCAATATACACAAACGTGCTGCTGAAGGGGTATGCCACACACTGCACTAGGAGAAAGATATAAATATGTATTTTAATGCAATATACAGCACACTTTCTGAGAAAAATTGACTATAAAGCCACAGTGTTTGCAATTGTTTTGAAGGGTAATACTGTTCCAATACATGTAAGTCATCAACAGTGCACAGGAACATTAATGCTTTGCTATTAAAAATACCATGCCACAATGAAAACAGGTCCAACTGGCTGCACAATGTAGGCCAGTGTAGACACGTAATAGCATTACAGTAAAGCATGCCAGGCCACATTTAGACATGCCTAGACTGGTTGCACCAAAATGCCAGTCAAAGCAATAATACTCATCAAGAAGAGAGCACACATTAAAGCCTGCATCTCCGCGGCCTCTACCAACACGGCCAAACTCTTTAAAATCTGCAAGGAACTGGTCAATCCTGTTGTGGTCTCTTCCTCTCTTGCTCCCTCCAAGGCCCTCTGTAAGGCTCTCTGCTAAATCTCAGGACATCCTGTCCTCTATCTCCTCTCCCTCTCCCTCTTCCTCTCTCAGCCCCCATCGGCCATCTCTACCTCTCCCCTCCATTTTCTTCTTCGTCTCTGACAACACCTGACAAGGTTTCTAGACAAGTCCGATCTATGAAAGCGTTGTCTAAACAGGTGCTCCCCTGCTCCTCCAGAACCATATTGACACCCTTGCTGCAGCCTTGGCCGATTTCTGTAATCACTCTTTAGCCACTGGAATGTTCCCCTCTCCCCTTAAGCACTCCCTTGTGCACCCACTCCTCAAGAAGCCATCTGCTGATCCTACCTGCCTGGAAAACTATTGCCCAATCTCCATCACCCCTTTCTTGGGCAAACTCTTGGAAAAGCTTGCCATCTCCCAGCTTACTCTCTACACTGAATCTGTGGTTGTCTCCATGACCATCAGTCTGGCTTCAGAGCTGCTAGAGGCATTGAAACTGCTCTCCTGAACACCCATGAAGATCTGCTCTCTAACCTTGATTCCAGCGTTCCTTCTGTCCTCATCCTCCTTCTTTCCTCTGCTTTCAACACGGTCAACAACGCCATCCTGATCAATCGACTCTGTGAGAACCTGGGCATCACAGACCAGGCCCTGGAGTGACTGACCTCCTTCCTCTTGGATCGCCCCCGCCCTCCCAGGTCCAAACTGGTCCCAATCTCTCTGCCACCTCTCTCTACCTGTGGCATTCCCCAGGGCTCTATACTCTCACCCTGGTTTTTCAGCCTCTACTTGGCCCCTTTGGCCCACCTGATCTCTACCTTCTCCTCTAACTTTCAGTGTTATGTGGATGACTCAGCTTTCCTTCAGGCTCCCCTCAGCCTCCTCTCCTCTCTCTCCCATTCCTGACAGTCTATCCGCGATTCAGGATTGGTGCGCCTCCAACGATCTCTGCCTTAATGCCAGTAAGATGGAGATCCTTCTCATTGGGACCCTGGCACCGGCCTTCCCTCTCTCACTCTGGCCATCCGCCTTGGGCCCTCTTCCTTCACCTTCCTGCGAGGCAAAAACCTTGGTGTCATCATCTATACCACTCTCTCTTTCTCTCCTCACATCTCGGATGTCACCAAGAAGTTCCACTACAATCTGCTCCTCCTCAAAGGGACTCTTCCCTTTCTCACTTTCCACAAGAAGCTCACTGTCTCCAATAGCCTCTTTCTCATTTTGCCTTCCTCTACTCTCCGTCATCTGCAACTAATCCTAAGACTTATCATTGGCCTCAAGCCCAGGGATCATATCTCTCCAGCCCTGAAATCTCTCCACTGACTCCCGGTGGCTGCAAAGATCAAGTTCAAGACCCTTTGCATTGTCCACAAGTCTTTCTGGGGTAGGGGCCCGCACTACATCCAACGCTCTCTTCCAAAATACCATTTTTCTCTAGCCCTTCCCCGACTACCTCCAACTCTCTAAGGGTTATATGCTTCTCCAGGCAGATAGTGGGGGTAGATCTCTCTCCTCTGCTGGTGCCTCCATCTGGAATGGCCTCCCTGCCCCTTCAAACTTGAGCCAGACCATCTGAAGTTTCGGAAGCAGCTCAAAACTTTCCTTTTCTCCTCTGCTTTCTCTCTCTTCCTCCCCTGCTGACCTACCTGTCTGCTGCGTTTCTGACCAGTTGGTTGCATACCCTCAGAGTCTGTATGAGTCCAGGCTCTTTCTTGATCGGTCCCCCTTACACTGTCTCCGTGCCTATCATGCACTTAGGGGCTGTAACTGTAACCCTGCAGCCCTTTGTTCTCCTTGCACTACCCATAGCCGCGCTGCCCTGGTTGCACTTGCTCAGAGCATCGCAGCCCTGTTTTCCCCTCTCCTCTCCCTTGCACTTCCCCCCTCCCTTTCCTCTTGCACCTCTTGTTCTCACAATGACACAAGGCCTAGTGAGATTGTTTGTCTTGTCCATCCTCTATCGTCCCTCCCTTGTCTTGTCACACATAGAAACACTTGTGTACAGGCGCGTTATAAATGACTTTTATCATATCATTTTATCACAAAGGCCCAGAAAATATACAATGCCGCAGTAAGAAATGGCTAGACTGGCAGGACCCAAATGCCAATCTAGCCAGGTAATTACACTTAGCAGGACTGCTTTATCAGAAATTCTCAGTTCAAAGAAAGTCATACCAAGCTGAGGAATGACTAGACTGGCTGCAACAAAATGCTTCTCTAGCCACTAATACCACATATCATGCCTGCTTAGCCTGGACATGGACAACCATTATGATTTATTGCACAATCCCGCCCCCCCACACATCCCCTTTCCCTCCCACCCCCCACCCCAACCTCCTAAACCAGCTCATTGGCCAATAATTACCTCCACGTCCCTCTTCCTTGTCCCAGAGCTTACGTATGAGGCTCCTTGCCTCATAGGTAAGTACTGGGATGAGGAGGAGTGGGACTAGGAGTAATGAAGATTACAGGTAGCTAAGTCAGGCATTACTTCCATGTACCTCTACCTCATCCCAGTACTTGTTTAGGAGGCAGAGTACACAAGTACTGCCTTATACATAAGTACTGGGACGAGGAAGAATAGGGCTAGGAGTAATCAAGGCATTAAACACAAGTAGTGGCACAACACCATTGAGTTGACTAGGCTTCAGCACACCCCACCCCCTGACATTTTGAGCTATGTTGACTCGACCTGGCTGACCTTTAGAGCAGTTGCCGGATAGAACGGGACACAGATGTTAAACGGTACCTGGGTTTTACTGTTAATAAGGGCCCAGCAATTACCAACGTAAAGCATTTCACTGTTTGTACCTGCATTCAAATGCCAAATTTTTTAGGCAATTGAAATTGTGATGTGGGTCTAGTACTTGCGTGCCAGGGAGTGATTGGAATGGTAGAGAGGGAATAGGAGACTTAAAGGAGAGAGTTAACTGCTTGTAACATTGAAGCTGCACTAGAATGTGGGATGTTTCTACCCATGCAGCCAAGCCCTACCATAAAACTGTGCAGTACTGGCATTGAAAACATCATGATGGCCAGAACTCCCCAGAGAGTGCACAGGGAAAACCTGAAGAATAGTCTGCCATCCATTTTTGCCTATGTTGTGAGCACAGGAGGGCACTGCCTAAAACCACCATTGGGCTACACACACAGTAGCCTGAAACCATTGGGAATGGCAATGCTGATTGCCAAAAGCAACCCAGAACTGTGGGGAATTAATTTCTTAATATCAAAAATGAATGCAATACTGGTGCTCACCACTACCAGAAAGCCGACGTTTTAAAACCACCAGACTTCTGTGTAAAACTGAACAAATGAACCCAAACCAGGCCAGGGAAAGACTTGCTAAGAGGTGGATACAATGTAAAACTATATTCTGAAATGACTTGAAGGAAGTAATTATTTAATGTATATATAAAAAATAGCTGCATGTAAGTTGGATTTGAATGTAGAAAACTGGGAACTAAAGTGACATTTAGCTGAATTCTGCCTGACAACTACCCTTGACAGGAGAAACCGGCTCAGCCACTCTTCCCAGGCCTAGCTGCATCCTGCTGCCCCTGCCAAAAGGAGATGACACCTCTCTGATTGGGTTAGGGGAGGAGCACCTGGGGACTGCAGAAAGTTGAACAAAGCCCTGTCCTGGACTCAGGCAAATGTTATATTGGGGGGGTCGTAAAATGGCTTCCTCTTGGGAGAAACTGGGAGGGGCAGTGCCTCTGCTAGCAAGCTGAGCTTGGGGGAAGTGGACAAACCAGAAACTCCACCATGTCCTTTGGGCCAGAGCATCATTTTGAAAAAAGATGGATAATTCATAGTACGGACTTGTCAGAATTATATAAGTAATATCATTATTCTTGTGATTTTTCTGTGCACGTTTTAAGAGGTGTTAGGACCCTGTGGTGTATTCTGGGGGGTTGCTAGCGGAAAATAGGGTCTTACTCCAAATGTCTGCATGTTAAAAATCGGACACTTCATCAATTATTGTCCATACTCCTTGCGCACATTTGTGTAATTTTTGGTAAATGTCCGATATTGGTAAACCGACCAAAAAGCGCAAAATGTTGTCATTTCTGAATCCCAGCTCGCAGGAACATGGGGCTTGAACAGAGACCTGTCTTAATTCATCTGTAATACGTACATGTAATGTCAACCACTTGTGGATCTGGGAAATATGTATTTGAATCAAATATAGATTTGTGGGCAAATTGACCAGGGGAGGATCCTCTGACCCATAAACAGACCTCATCATGATGACAATCCATTTCCTTCCCCCACTCATGGGAGAGGGGAGAATTGGGCCAATGACAAATAGAGAGGGGAAGGCTCAGTTATGCCACGCACACACCCACTTTCTAAACACATAAAAGCAGACAGTGCAGGACAGGTGGGGACATTCACTTTCCACTTTCTTGCGGGACGCTTTGCCGGGAGACTTCAGACTTCACAGCCAGAGATCCAGACTTCAAATCCATCAATCTCCAGAATTTGTAGCAGAGAGGCCTGAATCCACAAGCTGAATCCTCTCCAGCAGGCCTCAAAACCAACCAACAGCCGGGCGAGCTGTTTGAATTTTTTGCCAAGAACTTTTGCAAGAACCTGTAGCAGTATCCAGAAAGCAGTGCTGTATCCGGAACCAGAGAGAACCACAAACCAGACCGTTGTGAGCAGAACCAGTGCTTGACAGACCCAGAGAGCAGAGCTGACCCAGATACCCGGGACTTCAGAACCACCCGCCGAAAGTCCCGTCCAACCTGACCAGACCTTGAAGGCTTATTTCAAAAATATAGTGTGAGTACTCACTGTGCCAAAACCAATCTCTTAGTTTAAAATAATCTAATCCAAACTATTTTAGCCTATTAGATCTGCCTCCTAGAATCGTGTCATTCCGTCATCTTTAAAACTGAAAACTGTCACCTGTCATTCTGAGCTTAAAATTTCAAATCCGAAAAACTACCTTGACTAAATCGGCCGTATCTCCGGAACCGTTTGTGCTAGGAGCTAAGATTCTAGGCTTTCCAACGAACCTAGAAATGACTTGCTACTCCTTATAGGGCCTCTGTAATGACGCTCGACGCACGCGATTAAATTTGACGCGATTTGACATTTTGCACAATTTCAGCCAAGTGTAAAAATCAGCAGCTCCTTGCTTTCCTTTGCTAACATTCGTTTTAACCTGCTAGTTACTCATAGAGCATTGCTAAAGTGAGCCTGAACTAATATAAACTAGATATCACCCACCCTGAACCCCCTATAGGGAATTAAAAGCCTTTCTAAAAGCCTTTTTAGCATATTTTTCACTTAATTGCAACCACATCAAAGTATCTTGCCTGTGTTAAAACTCATACCTGTTTTCCTCTAAGCTTGCTAGGGGGGAACTGAATTAAATCTGATTACATTCCTGAGAACTGTGTGTCTTCTTTCCATCTCCTTATATTGCATAAAGGGGGGGAGTGAATTGTCAAGGAAAAGTGATTACATTGTCTTTTGTTGAAGCCATATCAAGTTATTTTCTGTACTGCATTTCATTCATCATTGCGTTTCCTTGAACCATATAAAGCATTCTTTCCCACCTCATTCTTCTGTTCCTATTCATAAGTAACCAGGAACTGTGCTACTGTAGGATTACCTCTTGCTGATTACTGCTCATATTCACAAGTGTACTATCCATTATTAATTTATTTATAGAAGTGTGATATATATATATATTGTTAATTTTTCAAATAAACCTTTTAAATTTGCAAAACAAGCCTACTTCTTGGCTCAGTGGGGTGAAGGGGGATTCTAAGAGAGGGGTGTTATACAAGGGTTCCTCATCCAGATTATAACTTGCCATAAAAATACATAAATAAGGGCTTCCCTTGGGCATCCCAGACAAGGCACTGACTTAGTGGGATTGCTTGACTGGAGTCACTTACAGAGTGGGGGCTCGTAGCCGGGATATTCTGGATTAGATTTACCACTTGTGCAGCTTAATACAGTGTGTCAACTGACCGGATACACATATCCGGTTAGATCACCACGCTGTTTTACACTGTGAAAGCACCCCTCAAAGGAACGCTCTAAGGAAACGGTCTGTTTCGCAAAATAAAATACAAACTTCTGTAAGTCAGGAAGGAACTCAAATTCCAGAATGACGACACTGGTAGACATAAAAATAGCCAGAGAGCACTTCTTACATAAGCTATTTGTGAGAGGTGAATGGATTGAGCTGGGCCAGGATGCGTGGTTGCAGGCAATCACACGACCGGTCACTGCAACTGGGTTAGATATCTGGAGAGATCAGGGTCCCTTACATGTGGCCCTGAGTGAACTATACATGGCTCCTAAAGCTAAAGATGAACACGACAAGATGGTTAGGATAGCGGCATATTTGTATCTATATATGGGAGCCATGCAGGACAAATGTGCTGAAGGCCAAGATCTGGCAAATAGGCAACAGATCGCGTTAGAGAAGGCCCAATCTGACCTGGTCTCTTCTGAGCAGAGGATGCACAGAAGCCAGGAGTCAGAAAATGAGAGCAGACAGTATCTCATTAAAATCAAAGAGGACATGTGCATCCTGCAACAGGAAAAGTCTGACCAGGATACCAGATTTCTGGCCTTGCAGAAGGAGTACCAAGAAGGTTTGGACTCCCTACTGCAGAGCCAGAAAAAGCTAGAGCAACAATTAGATTTCAATAGGGCATGTGCTGAGCAGGTAGTCACCCTGCAAAGCTACCTCGATAGGGAAAAGGCAGAGAGCAATAAACTGATCCTGAAAGACCTGGATACCCAGGCAGAGTTTGATCAGGAGCGCCAGAAAGCTGGTGCCCTTCAAAGGCAAAGGGACGACCTGGCGGCACAGATGCAGACTCTTAGTCAGGAAAGGGACACCTTAGGCCAGGAAGTCTGCCATTTAAAAAGAAAAACTGAAGAAAATCACTTGGCCCTCCAGGGGCTGGTTGACCTCCAAAAAGAGCATCAGAACCTGTTAGAGCACACCAGGAGGGTGGAAGAGGCTCTGGCAAGAAAGGAGCAGGCCAGTAGGGATGGGACGCAGGAGGTAACCCTCCTGCAGCAAAGACTGTCCCAGTACTCCAGGACCAATCAGGAGGCACAGAGAGAGAATGAGGACCTTTGCCAGCACAATTAAAAAGGGAGCAGGGGCTGATAGAGATGAAGTTCGCTGGGAAAGGGAAACGCCTAAGCATAACCTCAGGAGCCCTAGTACCAGAGGCCTTCATCTCTACCAGTCCCTGGACTCTGCCACCCCCATGTCCCCTGGCGCACATGAGCACGGGGCCACAGGGATGGCAGATTAGTATCCAGCTAAAAGTATGGGGCTCATAGGACAGTACCACCCAGGAATGGAGGGGCGGGCATCCGGGTATGGGCACCCAAGCACAGTGCAATTTAGTGGGGAACCCCAGGAGAGTAGGCCCACTAAGGGCATCCTGAAAACCTCTGCCCAGTTACGTCAGTGGGGGGGGTACCCATCAAATCCTGGCTGAAGACTCCTCTGAGCGTCACAGGACACAGGAGACCAGGTTCCCACATTCTGCCAGCCATTCCCAGGCTCGCAGAATCCGGGAAAACCTGGAAGATCAGACGGGCACCTCTGGGAGCAGTGCTTCTGAGTCGGAGGATGAATGGACCAGGGTTACCCGAACCAAAAAGGCCAATAAGGCAAAAAGGGCCTTGCTTAAGCACCCATTGAAACAAATAAAGGCAATAAGGAGTGTCATCACTCAGTATCATAAGAACGCCAAGTATTCTGTTTGGGAACACTTGGAGCTCTATGAGCAAATGATGGAGACTTTCCATTTGAAGGACAGCAGTAGCTGCATCCAGTACGTCAAATGGACATTCTCCCCAGAATACTCCATTTTCTTTGCAGGGCTGGAGGACCAAAACCATTCAAGATGGTCCGCATATAGGGCAGCCATCTTGAAACATTTTTCTGTTCATAGAAATCCCCAAGAGGCTCGCAAGGCAGCCTATAATTTGCAATGTGGGGAGGATCAGGCCCCACAAGAATTCGTGCAAGAATTGAAGCGTGCCTTTGCGCAGACCACCAAAAGGGTGCGCACAGACAGCAAAGAGTTTGTCAATACTTTTTTCCATGCCTTGCCCAAATACATCATGACCCAGTAAGCGAGAAGAGGTCACTAGACTGGGTCATTGAACAGGCTACCCGGATCTCTGAGGTGCAGAAGCCCATAGAAAATAAAAATAATGCTCAGAAAAACCCCAAACCAACAGCACCTCTGCTGCTGCCAAGGTGGCAGAGGTAAAGGTTGCCCCCGTTTTAGATTTGGAGGTGGGGGGGCCTAAAAACCTGCCTGCACCAAATAATTCACAGCCCAGAAGGCCCTCAGGCCAGTCACAGACAGGGAGTCGAGGAGGTAGTCCCACAAATGGGGTCACCCGCTCTCCTTATTATGTAAGTTCCCGCTACAAGGGAAACCGACCCATCCTGGGTTATGTGTGGACTCCTCCAGCCCAAGTGGGGGATCCAGCCAAGCACCTGACCCAGGGAACGTCCCTCCTAACTTCCCCCAGGAGGGCAGAAATTCACCAAATCCTGGGCAGAACTTTTTTCCCAGGTATCCACCCAATTTCCAGCCCCAAAATTATCCATCTTTCTTTCCCCAATTCCCTGAGCCCAGACAACCTAATCCGGGAGAGGGGGGGCCAAGGGTGGAGGGGTACCCAAATCTTCCCAATCCGGGGTATTACCAGAGAAGGGATAGCTACCCTTCCCGGGATCAGCCCAGGGGTGAAAACAGAACCCCGTATCAGCCTGAGCGGGTTTTACAACTTGAGCGCCAGGTCCAAAAAATGGCACGGGATCTGGGTCACATGCTGAGGGTGCAACAGAACCCTCAGATGGGCATGCTGGCACAGAACGCCCCAAACTCTGGACCTGGTGCTCCAGAACAATGACGGGGGCAGCACCCCGATAACCCACCGGTTCCCAGGGAGGAGGCACAAAGGGAAGGGGGGTGTCAAGCCTTGGAGGAAGCTTCCTTCCTCACTTGTAAACAGCCTCTGGAAACCCAGGAACCGGAAACGAAATCTCCTGCCCCTGAAAGTCTGCCTCCAAAGGAGCAGAGGGGGGGTAGGAGAAACAAAGTACCCAAACAGGCCCAGTTTGTGGAGGAGCTACAGATCTTCCAATTTGAGGGAGAGGGATCCTCAGAGGATCCTGGGAAAAGGGTCCTCTCCTTTAGAGATGGGGGAACTCCTCCCAAAGAAAAATGGGTCCCAAGGGATTCCAATCGAGACTGGGGAGATATGGAGACTGAGCTACCGCCGCCCATCATCTCATCCCAGAACCCACAATACCGAAATCCCCTGGTTCAAACCCATCCTGGTGACTGCCTCCAAAAGGGGGGGGGGGCGGCCCAGAACCGGAACCAGGGGAACCCACAATGGCTCTGATCTCCAGTTGCCAACTTTTTCTTTTAGATTCCCGAGGCTCTCCACAGAATTCTGCCCAAATCTCTTCGCTAGCAATGTCCAAAACCAGAAAATTAGCCCACCAGTTTTCCAAAAATGTGCATTATCTGTGCCCCCTTGAGGAGAAGGAGGGAAGATACTATGCCCCGGTACAAGTACAGGAGCAGGGTACAATTTTGGCACTGGTGGACACTGGATCCCAAGCTACCCTTCCGTCCAAAAGGGCCTTTGATGAACTAAATGCAGGAAGGGGGGAGAATTACCGTATTCCTCTCACCTCTCTTCCTGGACAACTGCAGAACTTTGACGGGAAGGAAATTCCTGTCGAGGGGACTACAGATTTGGACATCAAAATTGGGCGACACAAGGTGAAACACCCGGTCATAGTAGTGACTCCAGAGGGCATCCCATGTTTACTAGGGAACGACCTCCTGAGAAGGTTGTCACCCCTAATAGATTGTGTAAATAAGGTCCTCTGGACCCAGACTAGCCGACCAATAAAATTAAAACAGAGTGTCAACCATGTTAGTTTAAATGGCACCTGCCACATGGTTGAACAAAAATCTGACCAAGTAGAATTTCACTTCCAGAACAACCAAATTCCAGACGTGACAGTAATAGCAGTAGGACAACAGACTGGTGGTGGGGGGTTCTCTCTATTTCTGAAAATCAACCTTCCTTCCAGTTTAAGGTGGTATTCCACACTGGAAGGAAACACTCTGAAATTCTTTACCAATCCACAATCAGACATTCCCACTCCAATAGTCCAGAAAGATGTGAAATCAGCCCAGAGCCTGGCTGATATTCAGCAAATTGGAGATCAGTTGTTCATCTCTGTTCAGTTAAATGATGGGAAGGACTCTGTTCTCGCTCGAGTGTGTGTGAACAACGGTAAGAGCTTCATCAGCGAATTCATGTTCCGCCAACTCCCAAAAGATCCAGCCATTCCCACATTCAAACTGATAGATAAATGGGAAATGGACCTGGAAGCACCCAATTCCAAACATCTCCTGCCAAGCAGGTGTATTCTCAAAATCTCCATTGGCAACAAGAGCATAGTCCATAATTGTTGGGTCGTGCGGGACGTCACTGCCGCCTTTTACTTAGGCAGTGACATTCTCAATCGCTTTGCCATTAGTTTGGACCTAATAAACTTCAAAGCGTGGTCCCGATTAGCGGATAATCCCATGGGCTTTGATGATTCAGAAAAAGCATTTAGGTCAGCTCGGTTGCTACCTTATGCAGTTGAAATTCAGATTAAAGAGGAAGTCACCATCCCAGAAAGGACCCGACAATTCTCCCTGGAAGTGAAAGTTAAAAGAGGACAAAAATTGAAAAACCCTGATGCTTATATTCATCTAAATGCTTCTCTCCAACAGCAAGGGTTGGGGGTAAACCCAACACCATTAGTCAACATAGAACATGACACCATTCCAATAGAGGTGGATAACAGCGACTTAAAGAGTATTACTCTAGCCGCAGGCACCATTATTGGAATGGCGGTTGATGACCGATATTTCTCCATTGATTTAGGAAATGAACTGTTAGGACTGATCCCCAAGGACTGTTTTGACAGTGACAGTGAGGACAATACAACACCAGACAGGATTTTCACCCGGCATGGGGGGAACTTCCTGGTGTACACTTCTTGCCCTTATGGTAAGGAAGATGTGACTTGTGACTTCAGAGGGGACGAGGTGATTTTCCAGGTCCATGAGGGCTGCCTTTCCCACCTGAAGCCTCCAGTCCAAATCAGCACTCTGACCAGGGACTTCTCCACCCAGCTGGAGGAGGCCGCTGAGATAGCCAAACCAGAAGTCTTTCCAGGCTTCAGGCAGATGGTGGAAGAGAGAGTCAACCTAGCTGATGCCTGTGTGACTCTGGAACAGAAGCAAAAGTTGAAACAAGTTTTCTTGGATTTCCAAGATCTCTTTGCGGTAGACTCATATGACTGTGGTCGCACCGACATCCACACAACAACAATTCCCACGGACCCTGGAATGACTCCAGTGTTTGTGAAGCAAAATCGTTTGCCTCTTGCATCCATGGAGTCCCTTACTGAAATAATTAAGAACCTTGAGTCCCGGGGAATAATCCGTCCAGTCCACAGCACTTTCAATAATCCGGTGCTGGGAATATTGAAGCCAAACGGCCAGTGGAGACGCTGCGCCGACCTTAGGGAGCTCAACAAACGGGTCCATACTTCCCGATGGCCTCTGCCCTACATTGACCAAGGGCTGGCCCAGATTCAGGGCTCACAGGTATTCACAGCAATAGACCTGACCAATGGATAATGGACCGTGCCTGTCAGTAGGGAGGACCAATACAAACTGGATTTTACCTTTGGGGGCCAGCAGTACACATGGACCCGGACTCCCTTTGGATACCTCAACTCTGGCAATGAATTCAACATTTTTCTACGTAAGGCCATGCCCGACCTGGGTGCGAGGGCTAACCTGGCTTATGTAGATGATGTCCTCATCAAAAGTTCATCTGTGGAGGAACACATAGCGGAGATCCGTTATGTTCTGACACAGTTGAGGGCCGCCGGAGCAAAACTTTCCGTTCAGAAAGCACAGTGGTGTAGAACCCGTGTTAATTTCTTAGGGCATGAGATTACTCCTCAGGGTCTCTGTCCACAGGAAAAGAAAGTGGAAGCACTTCAGAAACTGAAAGACCCCACCACTCTGCAGGAACTAAGGAGCCTCCTTGGACTGACTAATTACAGCAGAAAGTTCATTGAGGGCTACGCAGAGATCACCAGACCCCTGATTCATCTCCTGAAGGGGGGGGTCAAGTGGGAATGGGGTCCAGAACAATCCGAGGCAGTAAGAAAACTCAAGAGAAGCCTCTCACAAGCGCCTTGCCTAGCTTACCCTGTCAGAAACAAGGAGTTCTTCCTGGAGACAGGGTTCTCTAATACGTGCTTGACGGCAGTATTATACCAAAAGCATGACAAGGTCAATAAAGTAATCTCCTATGCGAGCAAAACTTTATCCTCTGTGGAGGAGAAATTCAACGATTGTGAGAAGGCACTCCTGGCAACGGTGTGGGCATTGAAGAATTACCGCTCGTTTATCCAGGGGGAACACATCATAGTGGAGACTCCATACCAGCCTCTGCAATACCTCCAAAGTGACAGAATCCGGGCCGGAAATGTGAGTAATTCCCGAATTACTTCCTGGATTCTGTCAATGCAAGGCTTTCCTGTGGAGGTCAGATATGGCCAAAACAAGAAGAGTCCCCTCGCGCAAGGTCTGGCTGACTTGCATGATTGTGCCAGAGAAAACTGTCTCGAGGACGAAAGTCTAAAAATCAAGGACAACATGGAGGCATACCTTACTTCCCCACACAAGGTCTTTGAAGAAGACAAGCGTGAGGGAATGCCCACTGTCTATGTGGATGGATGCTCGTACCATGTTGACACCAACGGGGAGAAAGAACTGGTGCCCGGCGTAGGGAATGCATGGGTGAAGGAGTTTCCAGAACCCTCCGCTGGATACAAAATTGGTCCCTGAAGTAGTCAGGTGGCAGAGTTGATGGCTGTGCATCAGGCCATCCTCACTGCTGTCCAACATCAACTCCACGAACTGGTCATAATCACAGATTCGGATTATGTACGGAGCGGGTTCGTGGAGCACCTGGTTAATTGGAAAACCAGAGGCATGTTATGTGCTAATAACAAACCCCTGAAACATGGGAAGTTAATCCAAAATATTGATGATCTGGTCACATCGAATGGGATGACCATCTACTGGAAAAAGATCAAGGGTCATTCCAAAGTAGAGGGACCAGACAAAACTGGAAATGACTTAGCTGATCAGCTGGCCAAAACCGGGGCCATCCAAGGGGATCTAATAGAAATAGAGTCCCTGTTGGGGGAAATCCAGGTCACTACTATCACTAGGTCGCAGACAAATGCTCACAATGATCTTTCAACTGCACAATGGAGTAAGGAGACCCCTGATGCTGATTTAATTAGGGCTCAAAAGGGGGATCCAATAATTGGTAAGTTTTACCAACACATTGAGGACCCTGAGAACATTCCCCTGACGGATACCGATTACATTGGGAAGGAGGACCTTAGAGTGTTGATGAAATGTCCAAAGGTGTTCCGAATCCAAGACGGTTTGTTGGTAAGGAAATCCCAAGCTGGCCATGATCAGTGGGTGGTCCCTACCTCATTCCGAAGCCTGATGTTAAGTCACGCCCATGATGCGGCCACCGCCGGTCATAGGGGGTTTCATACAACACTTGATATCTCAAGAGAGGTTGCATACTGGCCACACATGGGGCAGGACCTCGACCAATTCTTGAAGGGGTGTCTGGTGTGTGCACAATTTCAGCCAACATCCCTCACACACCGGGCGCCTCTCCAAAAGAGGGGGATGACACTGCCATGGTCAGATTTGCAAATCGACTTTGTAGGCCCTGTGATTCCCTCGTCTAGAGGAAACAAGTACATGTTGACGGTTACATGCTTGTTTACCAAGTGGGTGGAATGTCTCCCGGCCCCAAACTGCAAGGCAGAAACAGCAGCTGCCCTGATGATTAACCACATATTTTCCCGTTTTGGTCTACCTCAAAGGATTGAGTCAGACAGAGGTAGCCACTTCACCAGTGAAGTAATGACAAAGATGTGGGAGATACTGGGGGTCAAAAGGAAGTTACATATTGCTTACATGCCAGCTTCTTCTGGAGCAGTAGAGAGATACAACCAAACCATTGTGAGCATATTAAAAAAGTTTGTGGCAGATTCTGGGCCTAGTTGGGATATCCAATTACCTCTGGTCCTAATGGCCATCAGATCTACCCCTTCGTCTGCAACTAAAATGTCACCATTTGAGTTGATGACCGGACGCAAGATGGTGCTTCCCCAGCTTTTACTCTACAGGGCCCAAGAGCAGACACTGATAAATGCCTCCACAACTCATGAGTATGTGGAGAATTTAAGGAAACACCTCCAACATGCTTTTGCCTATGCTCAGCGGAATCTCGAAAGATCAGCTGATAGCATGAAGAACCACTACGACCTGAAAACCACCAGGAAAGTATATGAGGTGCGAGACCGGGTCTATCTACCCAGAAGGTGCATTGTAAAACAAACTCTTCACATCAAAGGGGTGTGGTGGATGCAGAGAGAGGGGGCTAGGGGCTGGGTAAGTGCTGAGGGGAGCCATGGAGGGCAAGTGCCAGGGGAACCAGGAGTAAGGGTCAGCTAGTGCGAGGGCAGGGTGGAACAGATTCTGGCTCGTCAGGAAAGGGTGCCAGAGGGCATGTGCTGGGTAAGGGGTACTGGGTAGACTGAATGAGGAGGGCCTGGCCTCTGTAACGCACATAAGGGACTAGGCAGCAGTCGCAGGGGGATATTAGCAAAGTAGGGGGAGAGGGAAGGAGGAGGAAAAATGGAAAGTCTTGAGAAGTTTTCGGAACTTAAGGAGATCCGGCTCAAGTCTGAGAGGGGCACGAAGGCCGTTCCAGAGGGAGGCTCCGAAAGCATTCTACACCCCACACTCTGCTTGGAGAAACGTATGATCTGCAGAGAGTTGGAGCGAGAGGATTAAGGGAGCGAATGTTGGTGTAGTGCCGGCCCCGGCCCCAGAAAGCCTTGTGGAGGATGCAGAGGATCTTGGATTTGATCCTTGATGCCACCGGGAGCCAGTGGAGACGTTTTAGGGCTGGAGAGAGGCAGTATCTGGGCTTGAGGCCAAGGATAAGTCTTGCAGTCCTATTCGGAATTAGCTGGAGGGGGTGTAGGGAGCAAAGAGCAAGATTGAGAAAGAAAAAGTAGCAGTTGTCCAGCCTGGAGAGAACCAGAGCTCTAGAGACAGTGAGCTTCTGGGGAAAGGTGAGTAAAGGGAGAATTCCTCTGAGGAGGTGGAGCAGAAAATGTGACTTTTTTGCAAGGTTCGTGATGTAAGGGGAAAAGAGAGAGATGAGTTGAAGATGACCCCAAGGTTTTTTTGACACAGAAGGGTGAGTGGAGGGGGACCATGGAGGGCAGCCAGAGAGTGGGAGGGAAACAAGGAACCGGCGTCTCCATGGGAAGGGTCTCAGTTTTACTGGCATTAAGGCAGAGATCATTGGCACAGCACCATGCCTGAATAGCAGTCAGGTATGAGAGAGGAAGAAGAGGAGGTAGAGGAGGGAAGCTTAAAGGAGAGCGGTGTGTCCTCGGCATAACACTAGAAGTGAGGAGAGAAGGTGGAGGTCAAGTAGGCCAGAGGGGCCAGGTAAATATTGAAAAGCCACAGCGATAGGATAGAGCCCTGCGGAACGCTGCATGTAGAGAGAGACGTGGAGGAGAGGAAGGGGCCCAGTTTCACTTGGGAAGGTCGGTTAGAAAGGAAAGAGTCCGCCAGGCCAGTGCCCGGTCCGTGATGCCTAGGGTATCACAGAAACGATTTATGAGGATGGCATGATTGACCGTGTCAAAGGCAGAAAAAAGATTGAGAAGGATCAGAATGGAGGGAGAGTTGGAATCAAGATTTGAGAGCATGTCTTCCCAGGTGCTCAGATGAGCAGTTTCTGTGCCTCTGGATGCTCTGAAGCCAGATTGGTGGTCGTGGAGACAGCCAGCAGATTCTGTGTGGTGGGTCAGTTGGGGGATGACCAGCTTCTCCAGGAGTTTGCCCAGGAGAGGGGTGATGGAGATAGGGTGATAGTTAGCAGGGCAGGAAGGGTGCACAAGGGAGTGCTTGAGGGGTTGTGGGAAAGAGCCAGTTGCCAAGGAAGGGTTACAGAAGTCCGCCAAGGCTGGAGCGAGAGAGGCAATGTTGTCCTTGATAGTTCTGGAAGAGCAGGGGAGCACCTGTTTGGAGGAGACCTTGATAGAGCAGTCAACTCTAAAGACCTCATCCGGTGCAATGGGAAAGAGGGAGGAGAGTATGGAGGAGAGGGGGGCCAAGGGAGGCAGGAGCAGAGGGGGGGGTGAGGAGGGGAGTAGAGGAGGAGGGTGAGGATAGGATGTCCTGGGTTTTGGTGGAGAAGTGGGAGGCCAGTGCAGTGCCAAGGGTCTGGGAGGGAGGAGGAGAGGATGAGACTACAGTAGGACTGGCAAGCTCCTTGCAGGCAGATTTTGAAAAGTTCAGCCGTGTTATTGGTGGCCCTAGAAATGCAGGCTTGGACATGAGCTCTCTTCTTAGAGCGGATGGAGAATCGATATTGCCTTTGAGGAGGCAGCAGGCCAGTTCGTCAGAGAATGTGATTGAGGCCTGCCCCTTCCGCTCAGCAACTCTGAAATTGCGTTTCAGAACGGCCATGTCGGAGTCATACCAAGAGTTGCGCTTGGAGGAAGGCTTCAAGCGAATGCTCATCCCAGGGGCAAGGATGTCCAGAGTGTTGGAGATGGAGGTTAGCGAATGCTGAGCCAGTATGAGAGTCAAAGCCAGGTGTAGGAGGAGGTATGAAAGTGGCGGCAAATTCAGTGACTGACAGGTTTCATCAGTCGAATGACAGAGAAGGTAAGCCCTGAGGAGAAAGGGCTGGACTCAACTGCTGTTAGGCTGTGGCGAGTGTATCCTGTGTACCTGTGGACATTGAGAGCTGCTGCTGAGGTGTGTGTGCCTTTAAGGTATCCTGACCAGCTGACCTTAAAAGGCCGCCTCACCCGCCATTGTGACGTAAGCCCTGAGGAGAAAGGGCTGGACCTAACTGCTGTTAGGCTATGGCGAGTGTATCCTGTGTACCTGTGGACATTGAGAGCTGCTGCTGAGGTGCGTGTGCCTTTAAGGTATCCTGACCAGCTGACCTTAAAAGGCCGCCTCACCCGCCCTTGCGGCGTAAACCCTGAGGAGAAAGGGCTGGACTCAACCGCTGTTAGGCTGTGGAGAGTGTATCCTGTGTACCTGTGGACAGTGAGAGCTGCTGCTGAAGTGTGTGTGCCTTTAAGGTATCCTGAGCAGCTGACCTTAAAAGGCCGCCTCACCCGCCCTTGCGGTTTCACCCCTGAGGAGAAAGGGCTGGACTCAACCGCTGTTAGACTGTGGCGAGTGTATCCTGTGTACCTGTGGACATTGAGAGCTGCTGCTGAGGTGTGTGTGCCTTTAAGGCATTGGTCTTCAAACTTTTTATGCCATGGCCCCCCTGAGCAGAAAATAAATTGTTCGGGCCCCCCCTGCCCCGCCCCTCTGTGTTGGTGTTATTTTTTTTTTTTATAGAGAGGGCTGCAGAATGCGTGGTGCCATAATTATGAAGGGATATGCTGTTGGGGAGACAGTCCAAGACACTAGGACAATCACATCCAATCCAAACATAGAAACCGTGCAAGTAAACACAAAATTCTCCAGTAGGGCTTTTATTTTCTCAAAATACATTCCTATTAGTATATTCAGCAGAAGGCAATTTGATTTTACAGAGCAAGCACTAATGGGAAGGGTGGGCCTGTCTCTCTGCAGAAAGTGAGTCAATGTGTGGCTTTATTTTTGAGACCGCCACTCTGAGGTTGTCCTCCACTTCCAGCCTTGTGCGGTATTTAGTTTTCAGTACAGCCAATGTTGAAAAGCCTATTTCGCACAAGTAGGAAGACCCAAAGTGTAAGAGAGACTGTATAGCAGACCTTGCCAATGTAGGATACTCCAGGATTACCTTCAGCCAAAAGTCACCCACTGCAATGTTCCTAAATTCAGATTGCAGAATAGTGTCCGACTGAACCTCAATCAGCTCCTCCAGGGCATCAAATGGAAGATGCACCACCTCCTCTGCCAGAAAAGGCTGCATCACCCAGTCATTAATGCCAGCATTTTCTTCAGGGAAGTATTTATCAAAGCAGGACCTTAATGTTGTTAGGTGACTTGTGATTGGTTCTAGGACATGCAGCAGGTTGTACTCTGTTTCCTCAATTGCTTCTGCAAGCAATGGGAACTGAACTGCTACCCCAGCTCCAATTGTTCGTTTCCAGAGGTCTAGCTTCCTCTTGAAGGCAAATACTTTTTTATTCATTGTAAATGAGTTGGCATTGGCTCCTTGCAAAGACATATTGAGGGTATTTAGCTTATCGAAAATATCAGCAAGGTATGCCAAGAGCACAAGCCAGCGGGGATCACACAGATGGTTTGCTTTGCCAGTGTCCACATCCAAAAGGAATTGCCGCACTTCATTTCGGAGTTCAAACACACGTTGCAGCACTCTTCCCCTGGACAGCCATCTGACTTCTGTGTGAAAGAGCAAACCATCATGTTCTGACCCCATTTCTGCACACAGAATTGCAAAGAGACGTGCTCTTGTTGGCTGTGCTTTGATGGCATTAACTATTTTTACAGCTGAACTGAGTACATCAGAAAGTTCATTGTCCATATTCCGAGCAGCAAGCGCTTCACGGTGAATTATGCAGTGTGTCCATACAACATGTGGAGCGACTGCCAACACTTTGGCCTTCAATCCCGATCTATCTCCACACATTGAAGGGGCACCATCTGTGCAGATTCCTACGCAGGCTTCCCATCTCAAACAGTGGCTGCTCATAAAATCATTTAAAATGTCAAACAGTTCTGATGCTGTTGCCCTGGTTTTAATGGCCTTACAAAACAAAACGTCTTCCAATATTGTAGTTGCCCCACAGTACCTTACATAGGCTATTAAATGAGCCTCTCTGGATATATCTGTTGCCTCATCCAACTGTAATGCAAAGAGACTCGTTTGCAGCTGTGTGATTAACTGAGCAGTGATATTGTCTGCCATCTCAGACACACGTCGGCTGATGGTGGTGTCTGACAGAGGAATCATTTTTAGCTTGTCCGCTACACTTTCAGCACCCATTCTCCTGCACATTGCGATGGCTGCTGGTAGAACGACTTTCTCGGCATCGGTGAACGGTTTTTTATTTTTGGCAAGGAGGTAGGCAACATCATAAGATGCCTTCAGTGCACTGGCTGGAGTAGAAGCAATATTTTGCACTGTACTTTTCTGCTGACTGATGACTTGTAACTTGCGAGCAAAGAAGTCTCTGCTCTTGCCAATGAGCTCCCCATGTTTTGTTTCCAAGTGGCGTCTTAATTTGGCTGGTTTCATGCTCTCATTGGCTAAAATTGCTCCACACACCACACACTGAGGCCTCGTTTCACCTCTGATCACAACGGAAGTAAATCCAAGGTCTAAATATGTGCCATCAAACTTTCTGGCTTTTGCAGGTTTTTTCCTGTGTCAATGTCTGCGTCTGCCTTCCTTTTCACACTACCGTTTTTGGGCAAAAAGAAGTGCTCCATTTCAAAATGGGTTCCTCACCTATGAAAAAATGTAAACTCCCATATTAATGCCTTTTCATATGCTTTGTTGATAACCTCATTTACGTACCGAATGAGGTACAGTAGGATTTGAAAACGATAATTCAAAAACAAAAATGCAAAACATGTAGCTGTGACAAAATCACACATGCACTAGAAGGCTTTTGAGCAAAAATGAGGGGCTGAAAAAAACATGGTCCTCCAATAGTGCACCACATGTTTTGTGGTGTTCTACATGTACTATGGGTCCCGACTTGAAGATCTGGTTAGTTTGTAGAATCCAAAGAAAGGCAAGGGACATTGCTAACTGCTTGTGCTGGCCACAATCCATTGGGGCATTATGTGGTGGTCCTCCAAGAAAGAAATTGTACCTTTGCCTCCAATAAGCCTTGAGACAACCATAGCCGCTTCACCCACCCCTTCACAATTCACTATTCACTTGTACAGAGACCTCATTTCTCACCCGCTTAGAGTGGAACCAGTCTGCGGCATACAGCTTGTAATGCAAAGCGCACATATTAAGCAGCATCACAAAGAAACAGGACTGAATACATCACTGAGCTAAATGAATTCTGACTGGCAACATGGGGGCAGTTGCTCCCCCTCCCCGAAGACTTAGTGAAGGCCCCTCTCATGTGAAAAGTTTGAAATGCCCTGGCGACTGTAATTTGAAACGGATGAAATGCCCTGGCGCCTGTAATTTGAAACGGATGAAATGCCCTGGCGCCTTCCCTGGCCACTGGTGCTGCAAGAGACATGAGGACCATGGGGTCTTTTTTCTATTCACTTGTACGGAGTCCCCACAGACCTCTTTTCTCCCCTGCTTAGAGTGGAACCAGTCAGCGGTATACAGCTTGTAATGCAAAGCGCACATTTTAAGCACCAGCACACAAAAAAAACAGAGCACTGAATATATCACTGAGCTAAATGAATTCTGACTGGAAACATGGGGGCAGTTGCTCCTCCTGCCCCCAAGACTCAGTGAAGGCCCCTCTCATGTGAAAAGTTTGAAATGCCCTGGCGCCTCCAATTCGAAAGGGATATAATGCCCTGGCGCTGTCCCTGGACACTGCTGCTGCAGGAGAAATAAGGACCGTGGGGACCTCTGTTCTATCAACTAGAACAGAGGCCCCCACGCCTCGATTTTCCTTGTGTTTCTGGTCACTTTATTTATTGGTCATGTATGTAAATGCCACTTACCTTTTTGAAAGTAAAAAGAATAGAAAAGCAGGAACCTCGTGACAGCATGTAACTCCGGAGTTGATGGACGCAATCTGAAGCAGGATCACTGAAGCTGCAGGTGAGTACTATTTATTGTTGGAAGACGTGGCGCCTTCCATCCTCATTGGCTGTCAGTCAGCCAGATTGAGCTAGCAGCACAGCTTGAGGCCCTTGCCAAATGCAAGTTTAGAGAAGCTGGCTGTCATGGATTGGCTCACTCTCCCTACCACCCCTCCCATCTGAAAGTAGGGCAGTTTGTCACTAATGTGCCATCATTAGTGGTTTCCTGCTCTGCATTCATATGGGAGGGGCTGGTCATCCCTGCAAAACAAGGTGTGCGCTTTACCTTGTTTCATGAATAGGCTCCTAATGGAGCCTGCAGGGCCTCACAAAAGCCAGGCCCCTGACCTCAGTGTGACAGGGGTCGGGCCTTTGTGGGGCCTCAGGCTCCATTAGGAGCCTATTCATGAAGACAAAAGAAAAAGCGCACACCTTCTTTTGCCGCGATGACTTGTCATCACGGCAAACAAAGTGTGTGTGTTTTTTTTTTTCTTCCTAAATAGGCTTCTAATGCGAGCCTGAGACCTGACAAAGCCCGGCCCCTGTCGCACTAAGCATGTGTGGCAGGGGCCTTGGATCGGGCTGTTGCTCTTTGATGAAGCAACAGCCTGATCCTTTGGTAATGGATGCTAATGTTTACTTTCAAGCTGTGGATGCGCGGACCCCTGGGCATGAGGCTGCGACCCACCAGAGGGCCGCGACCCACAGTTTGAATAACGCTGCTTTAAGGTATCCTGACCAGCTGACCTTAAAAGGCCGCCTCACCTGCCCTTGCGGCGTAAGCCCTGAGGAGAAAGGGCTGGACTCAACTGCTGTTAGGCTGTGGCGAGTGTATCCTGTGTACCTGTGGACAGTGAGAGCTGCTGCTGAGGTGCGTGTGCCTTTAAGGTATCCTGACGGGCTGACCTTAATAGGCCGCCTCACCTGCCCTTGTGGAGTAAGCCCTGAAGAGAAAGGGCTGGACTCAACCACTGTTAGGCTGTTTGGCGAGTGGCGCCTGCGCGGCTGACCAATGTCTGCTCAAACCTCCCCTGTGTCCAGAACACGGGCACAGAAGAGACATGAACGACTAGGAGGAAACGAGGCTAATGGAGAATACAGTGCTGCTAATCGGCCGTCATCTAGAAAATTAAGTCGCTTTTATTCCTGTACCTCAACGAGTGACGACTTAAATGTTGCCACATGGAACGCTCCAGAAGAGGAGCTGCAGTCAGAACTTGGAACCTGTAAACACTTGCTCCTGTGTAGCGCTGTGTTAGACGGTGTGTTAAGGCCTGCTAGGACCATCTGTAACAGCAACAGTAACTGTACTTGTATTCATTCAATCCAACAAGAAGTGATACCTGGCGGGTTGGATTCCCACGAAATTATACATTCGCTCATAACTCATAACGACGCCTTACCTGGCGTGCTGCCGGTCCTCGATGGCCTGCGCGGCGCGTCGGGTGTGGATGTGCGTGTGACCAGCAGGGACCTCCGTGGGGCTGGAAAGAGAGAGGAGGCTTCGCTCGGGTCCGGTGTTGGCGCGCCCGCGTTTTCTGTGGGGGCCGGAGCAGACGTGGCGTTGATCGTCCATGGTGGCGTGAGCTGAGTGGAGACGTCGCGTGGGGACGGTGCCAGTGGCGAGGACTCTGCTGGCTCTCTCGCGGATGGGCGGACCTCCACGCCAGCTCACTCCGGCTCAGCTGTTGAGGCTGGCGGGGCCGCTGGGTCTGAGGGAGCCGCCTTCCTGGCACCTGCGGCTGGGGCTGTCAATGAGAGCGCAAGTATGATTACTCGTTCGCCCGTCCCGCTGCTGCCTGAAAATCGATCTGGCACGAACGCGGCTGTAGAACTGGACGATGATGTGTTCAGTGCTATGCTTGGAACTTCAAAAGAGCCTTATGACCAGAAACTGGCATCTAACATAACTGAAGCTGTAGCTACAACAGGCGGACTGTCAGCTCACATTCGTGAAGAACGTTGAGACTCACTGGACGTTGCAAATAACATAATGCACAATTTGATCTCCATGAATAAAGCATGCAGTGGTAAATTAATGAGGGACTCGTCTCTGCAATGTGAGAACACTCAGAAACTAGCCCTTAAACATCTGAAGGCTCAATTAAATGACCCCAATAAGGACATATGGACAAATGTTTCTTACAAATGTAGTAAGCCGTCAATCTGTGGTGCAAAGGAGAAGACAAGCATGGCCTCTTCAGATGACTTGTCTTTTAATCAGATGAACTCACAAAAGAGGGTTGTCAACACTAAACGGTTAGATCTAAACAAAACGCACCAGAGCGTGCGTAACTCACAGTCTTCTATCACGAGCAAGTCGGATAACTGTGATCTGTCTGACTCCTCATTTATAGAACGCCCCTTTCCAAAGATAAGGAGGGGAAGAGTTCACAGGCCCAGGAACCAAAGGAAGCGTACCTCAGAGGTCAAAAACTTGGTGTTCAAGGAACCCAGTGCGACTTCTGAGTTACAAGTAGCAATAGTGTCTTCCCTAGCAAGCACCATGGCCCCCTTCATGAAACTATATGAAAACCTGAATGATTCAATGAAGGACCTTACAACGTTGATTGCCCTAATGAACACTAAGGTAGCCCATCTGGAGCACATATGTAGCCAGTCTTCTGGCAACGTCAACAAAACCGTGAAAAACCTGGATGCCTCATTCAAATTCCTATGTGACCAAAGAAGAAATGACTCTACTGATAAAAAGCTCTTGGCCGAAGTAGCTCGTGAAGCACTGGCCTTGTTCAAGTATGAAGGTCTGGGCCTTGTAGGATCTCACAGAAAGAACGAACCTAACATCAACAACACACTGCAAAGAAGCTCAAAGCTGCCCGTGGTGGCCTGCCCGGAACTTACAACGCAAGCGTCCGACGGGGACTCAGTGAGTGCTCTGAGTGAAGCTGAAATTGCTTCCAGAGGGGCTGTGGAGACGGGCCCAACACTACAAGATAAGTCATTCGACCTCATTGGAAATATGGGTCTGGATTTGGTCACCTATTGTCATTTAAGTAGTGTTAGTACGGTGCCCATTACTCGGGATCGAGTAGACGACAACTCATTTGAGTGTGAACAAATCGCTAACATCTCTTTTAACACGCCTTTGAGCAGGCCAGAGCTTGTAAGAAGCAACTATGTATTGAAGATCAAACGCCAACAACATCCAATACAGGACAACAACTAAGTATAGAGAAAAGCGGACCAACTAGCAACCAAGGAGTAGAGAAACTTAATGTATTCTCTATTTTTGGTGCCTCTTCAAGTACCTGCTCAGAATCGGTGGAACTAAAAAATAAACTCACAAAGCCTGCAAAAAAATCTAAGAATTTGCCGGTGAAGAAAAACAACAAAAACACACAGGAGCAAGAAAATTCTTGAGGAACATAAAGTTTGTTCAAATAGATGTCGAAAGAATCGAGTAAACTCGATTCAAAGGAAAGCATACAACAACCAGAGTTGTCAAAAAAAGCTGCCATCCAACAAGCACCGAAGGAGACTGAAATAACACCTAATGACATCTCGACGGCCCTTCTAAACATGTCTACATATGATGAGCTGGAGGAAGTGGAGGTATCACAAGCTGCCCTTCCGAAGTTCCGAGGCGAGAACACCTGCACCGAATCAATCCCTGTAATCACACCGGGACTGCACAAATTGAATGCCCAGATGACAAGGTTGAAGTTGACTCTTTCGTTGAAGTCCCGATTAAAGAGCGTGCTGTGGCTCTGCAGAGTGCGGGAATCAAGATGACCCGAACCTGCCAGCTTGTTATGGAACCAGGACCTTCTGTGTCGGGTTCAACTGTTCCGGCAAGTCCGCCGTTTGTGACAATGCAAGAAAGAAGGCGGAAACTAAGCAATGAACAAGAACAAGTATACCAGATCGATTTGTTCAGAAAAGAGGATGTACATGACACTCGCATTCGGGGTGCAATAGAAAGAGGTGGCAGCTTTTACAAAAAATGCACGAAAGCCAACTCAATAAGAATCATGCAGGACTCACGAGTGAATTCCCTCGGAAGAAACAGAAGCAAAGGAAAAAGAGGGAAAGACTTAGCACCGGTTTTTAAACTGATGATCGAGAGGCTGGACTCAAGGGACAAGCTCATTTTGAATCGAGCAACCATCATTCGACTATTCGATATAATTCTAAGCCTACGCGCCATTAGGTCTAAGGACTTAAAAATAGTTGAATTTCCTAACGAAAGACGGCACGATAAAGTAATTCTTCCCGTGATTTCGCCACTGATAGCGAATACAATTGTTTAGGCGAACGTAGCACTGTTCTCACTTGGATTTGAAGTCTATGCAATGGAAGCCCCTTGCATGAGCCCCGTAGACCAAGATGTGTGAGGCTCCTATGACGCTTTAAGCTGCCTACAGCAGAGCACAGTGATACGTTCTCAAACTAAAGACGCCATCACTTACCATTGGGGCGCAGGGATAAGGAAGGTGGTTGGTGACCGGTCTGCGAGTCCCTTGCGCGTAAATCCAAAACCTGAGGGAAGAAATCTTAACCCAAAGGCAAATGAGAATATGGGTGCGCTCGAGTTACCCAAATCAGACATAAGGATCACGATATGCGGAAGCCAAGATTCGAAATTGTCACTAGAGAGCACCAACAGTGGACCAAACATAAAAGAGAACTCTCGTGATCGGGGCTGGGTTGCTGCAACGCTTAAAATGAACGCCCAGCAATAACGACAGGATGTTCTTACCTCGAGTGATTGTTTAGTGGCCTCCTGGAACACTCGAGGCTTTACCCATCTTTTCAAAACGACCTGGCTGGAGGGCCTAACAATTGCCTGTTTGCAGGAAACATGGCTACACCAAATTCCACTTTCTAGTGATTATGAAGTGGCCCTGAATCCCGCAATAAAATTGGAAAAAGGGCGTCCGGCTGCAGGTCTGCTAATAATGGTAAATAGGGCCTCGAGCTTCAGGATTCAAAAATCTATCAATCACTCTCCATACATTCAGGAAACCACGATTATAAAGCAGAAGATGGGCTCTGACGATACTGATGAAATAACAATCCTAAACGTGTATTGTAACCACTTGAGGGCAGGCAGAATAGAATTCATAGAGCAAATTGCGGAAATTCTAGACGCCCTCTACGAGCCTATGACAAGGGCTAACATCATGATATCTGGAGACCTGAACAATGACTTTTTCAACCTTGTGGCAAAAGATAACACATGATTGGCTGGAAGAAATGGAAGCAAGGCAATTGCTAATGCTGAATGGGAATACCCTTGGGGACATGCCACCGAAAAAAACTTGGCAGCGTGAAGATTCATCATCGACGATCGACTATATGTTCGTGTCCATTGACTTTCACGCCCAAATAAAATCCTTCATGATTAGGAAAGAAACCAGTAGTGACCACAACATGTTAATAACAAACCTCATAACATCAACACAGGAGAGCACTCCAAGGTGGCAACACTTTGTCTCGGATGCCGCCAATAGGGTTAGACTTCGTCTAGAGGAACATGAAGTTGCCCAGCTGTCAATGGCCTATGATCACTACAACTCCCAATTGGAATACGAACAGCTACTGCAGCAACTTAAACCCAAGAATGTAGGGCTAAAGAACCTAAATATGGTCCGTAAACACTGGTTGGACCCAGAAATACAGAAACGCACTCTGGGACTCAATGGGAATGGGGATCATGGAAACACCGGCAGCATCTCGTGATGTTGCCGGTGTTTCCTTGTCCGCCTGCAGACGGGCGGTGTTAAACCCGCCAGGTCAAACCTGGCGGGAATATCACCTCCCACCTGCAGAAGTCGGGATCAGGCGGTCCGGAAACAACGGTGGCAGCGGGTTTACTGCCACTGTTATTTCCTGACCGCCTGATTTGTAATGAGGCCCTATGTCTTTGTGTATTAGATACGAGCTATCGTTCATTTCATTGCAGGCAAGGATTACTTGGAACGTGTTCTCCCTGTTCCGAAAGACACGTTGCAGTAAGAAATTCTCCACAGTGCCACTGCCATAGGACAAAATGTAGTGGCAAAGTGCATGCAGCGTTGCGAAAACGTACTGGCTGAATATGACATCAATATTAACTTGCTCCACAGTAACCCAGACGCCGCAAAATTGAAAATTTGGCGCTTAGATTGGGAGAGAACCTGCTCCCAAAGAGCCTTGGCAAAATTGATGATAGACGTGCCATCCGAAGCACGCGCTTTCAACACGGCTCAACGCTACAACAGCCTTTTCCCAGATCCCCACGCACGGAGACGCTTTATGCTGTTTCGTATGAATCTGTTTAAAACCAAAGAGCGCTTGCAAACGTGAAGCTGTAACAAGTCCATAAACCTTGCGTGCAGATTTTGTACAAAAGACCCAGAAACACTGAAACATTTGGTACTATTCTGCAATAGCCTTCGCAGCGAAAGAACTCTGCATTTGGGCCCGTGGAGTAGGATTCACCCATCCTTGTGCGCGGATGAATGGTGGGGTCACATGTTCAATGGAATTGACTCGAAACTGTTCACTCCTTTGACGCTCTTTTTAAGGATAATCGAACATCGGGTAGACACGGTCCCCGGAGTTTAGGAACTGAGTCACGGCAGTAGGTCTATTGGGGATCAATGGACCTGGACGAACCTGGCGTGGTGGAGCAGAGTTGACAGAGTGGGATGATTGTTATTTGTTGTTTTTGATGTGTGTAAATATTTTAAAGGTTTGTATAAACCGTATAAAATAAAAAATTAAAAAAGAAGGAGAATGGCAGTGTGGGCAGAGGCATCACGGGGGGCCAGGGAGCTCCAGATGGGAGAAGAGGAGAAAGTGGTCAGACCAGAAGAGGGTGGTAGTTAGAGGGTTGGAGAGAGTGATGTCTGCTGAGATGAGAGCATCCAAGGTGTGTCCAGAAGAGTGGGTTGGACGGGAGGGAAGAATTGTGAGGGAAAGAGAGCCACAGAGGTTGCAGAAAAGTACAGTGGCTGCATCCAGAGAGTCTAGCTGACTATTAGAGTCACCAAGGATATGAAATTTGGGAGAGGGGGTCAGGAGAGAGAAGGAGAGGACAGCCCATTCAGAGAGGAAAAGGAGGGTAGGTCCTCGGGGCCTATAGATAGTGGCGAGTGGGAGGGAGAGAGTTCGAGAGACACCCAGCCTACAGACGAAGCATTCTAAGGAAGAGTTAGATTGAGTGGGAATTATAGTATTACTGATTCACTCAGGGAAGACAAGGGCAACTCCACCTCCAGAGCAGTTAGTCCTGAGCTTGGAGTGGATCTTGTAGCCCTCAGGAAGGAGAGTGTCAGTGACAGAGCTGGCATCGGACCACGTCTCGGTGAGTTCGAGGAGATCAAGGTCAAAATCTTCAAGGAGGTGACAGATGTCAGAGGAGTGTTTAACAGCAGAGCGTGAATTGAGGGTAGCTAAGTGAAGCTGGTTGCCACCTGAAAATGTCTTTCGTGGTTGGGTGCAGGGACAAGGTACATTCATTGGTGGGGGGCAGAGAGGCCCGAGGGGTAGCAGACGGAGGAGTAACAGGAGAGGGGAGAGACAAAAGACGCCTAGCCAGAAGGAGGAGGTTGGGCTGAGAGCCCTGGGCCATGATAGGTCAATTTCGGTGGACATTAATGATGCATCTAGATGATGAGAAGTATGCCAAGAGAATTTCCCCATCTGGTTCCACCGTTAATGGGCGAGGAGGAGAAGGGGGATAGAATAGAGACCATATGGGGGGTCCAAAGGTCAGGAGAAGGGAAGTGATGTCAGTAATAGGCTGCCTGGAGGAAGCATTGACGTAGGTATAGGCAATGGGAAGGCCAGGGTAGTCTGTCTGTAGGAAGCATTGATGTAGGTATAGGCAATGGGAGGCCTGGGTAGTCTGTCTGTAGGAAGCATTGACATAGGTATAGGCAATGGGGAGGCCTGGGTGTTTGTCTGTAGGAAGCATTGATGTAGGTATAGGCAATGGGGAGGCCTGGGTAGTCTGTCTGGAGGAAGCATTGACGTAGGTATAGGCATTGGGAGGCCTGGGTAGTCTGTCTGGAGGAAGCATTGACGTAGTTATCGGAAATGGGGAGGCCTGGGTTGGAGGCCAGGAGTGTTTTCTTAAACCTTTCCTTCCAGACTTAGAGAGAGAGGTAGGATAGTTTGCTGAGGTAGCACTTAAGACTGCTCAGAGGCTGCTTCAAAGTGCTAGAGGTATAGAGAGTGTGGGGGGTTGGAGTTTTGTCTACGTGCATTCATGATTACTAGGTTATGGAGAAAGGGTGCACACAGGTTTTGCTTGTTAACAGGAGTTAATGGGCTGATGCTAAGTGTTGTGTTGGCTAGTCCTCGTGCAAGCCTTCAAAGTGACCTCAGAGAGGCCCCATCTGCTGTAAACTCTGCTGAAAGTTGCAATAGTGGACCACAGAGAAAGATGATGATTGGTTTCAGTAACCATGACACAGGTGTTAAACAACCAATCCTTGATAGAAAGTGAACACAGAATGGCAGTTAAGCAGTGGTGGACCTGCTAGCCATGCAAATGTGACGGGCCAGAGTTCCTGCAAAGACTCATGTATCTTTGCAGGCATGGTGTGTGGGTGGGGGTGGAGAATCAGAAGTCTTCCTGCTGCAAATGTCAACCACTGCAGGACAGGGACAGGTTTCAGGCCCTGCATCTACCGGCGAGCTAATTAGCAACCCCTCTTCTGGGCTTGTTATGCTGGGTGGGCCTGTAATGTAAGTGTATTTGCTAACACATTGCTTCCACTTACAGTTTGACCTTTTATGGCAAGTACCAAGATTTTCCCTGAGTCTATCGGGCTGCCAATGGAGGATTTTTAGGATGGGTGTAGATGCCCATAACCAAGGATCTGCCGGTTTAGGCCTACATTGAATTTACCAGATCATAGGCAGACCAAAGTGCTGTGCTGACTGATCCCCCACATGCCTAGACATATCCCACCCTCACCCCCATGCCTAGACATATCGCACCCTTCACCACCATGCCTAGACATATCCCACCCCTCACCACCATGCCTAGACATATCCCACCCCTCACCACCATGCCTAGACATATCTAACCCTCACCCCCATGCTTAGACATATCCAACCCTCACCCCCATGCCTAGACATATCCCACCCACACCCCCATGCCTAGACATATCCCACCCCTCACCCCATGCCTATACATATCCCACCCTCACCAAAATGCCTTGAAATATCCCACCCTCATGCCTAGACATATCCCACCCCTCACCACCATGCCTAGACATATCCCACCCCTCACCACCATGCCTAGACATATCCCACCCCTCACCACCATGCCTACACATATCCAACCCTCACCCCCATGCTTAGACATATCCAACCCTCACCACCATGCCTAGACATATTCCACCCCTCACCACCATGCCTAGACATATCTAACCCTCACCCCCATGCTTAGACATATCCCACCCACACCCCCATGCCTAGATATATCCCACCCCACAACCCATGCCTAGACATATCCCACCCCTCACCCCATGCCTAGACATATCCCACCCCACAACCCATGCCTAGACATATCCCACCCCTCACCAAAATGCCTTGAAATATCCCACCCCCATGCCTAGACATATCCCACCCCTCAACCCCCATGCCTAGACATATCCTCACCACATGCATAGACATATTCCACCCCACTACCTAGAAATATCCCACCCCTCAACCCCCATGCCTAGATATATCCCACCCACACCCCCATGCCTAGATATATCCCACCCCACAACCCATGCCTAGACATATCCCACCCCTCACCAAAATGCCTTGAAATATCCCACCCCCATGCCTAGACATATCCCACCCCTCAACCCCCATGCCTAGACATATCCCACCCACACCCCCATGCCTAGACATATCCCATCCTCAATCCCAATGCATAGACATATCCCACACTACACCACCATTCCTCGACATATCAAAGCCCTTGCCCCATGCCTAGACATACCCCACCCCTGACCCCCATGCTTAGACATATCGCACCCCACACCTAGACATATCCCACCACACACCTCATGCCTAGACATATCCGAGTCCTCACCCCCATGCCTATACACATCCCACCCCTCACCCCCATGCCTAGGCATATCCTACCCTCACCCCACACCAAGACATATCCCACCTCTCACCCCTATGCCTAGACATATCCCACCCCTCACCCCATGCCTTTGCATATCCCACCCCTCACTCCCATGACTACACATATCACACCCCATGACTACACATATCCCACCCTTCACCCCATGCCTAGATATATCACACCCCTAACACCCATGCCTAGGCATATGCCACCCCTCACCACCATGCCTAGACATAACCCACCTCATCCCCATGCATAGACATATCCCACCAACCAATGTTCCCTCTAAGCTGTGCGCATGTGTGCTTGCCCACCTTCTTTCTGAGGGCCGGTCAGAAGATTTTTAGCAGCGCACACAGACAATTCTCGCCTATTCAAAAAGATGTAATAAGGCACAAGCCACAGGAATGAACTGAAATGTTCTTTCTCTTAAAATAAGCAGCTAGTCTTGATATTCTGTGCATCTGTATTACACTACTATGCACCTAAAATCCCTAACAGCAGAATACACACACGAGGCTAAAAACTAATATCAAAAACTGTCTCCATGAACAGAAGAATCTAACCAAGATATGCCTGCACATATTAACCAAATAACATTCCTTCGCCACCCATGACTCCTAAACTTAACTCTAACTTCTTCCCAGAACACATTAAGATACTACCAGACAACCTTGGCTCTTCCTCTCTTGGCTCTGCGAAAGGTTAGCAGACGTGTACCTACATCCACTTGTTTCATGTTTGTTGTAATATGAATAACGTTCGCGTGCCAGAATTTCTGTTACTCATTGTGCCTTGCCAAAAGCGTCATCCACGCTATACAATCGAACTACTAGCTCAAATATCGGATACTGACGGTAAGTAAGTAGGCTACTTGGATGTGTAACGTTATCCCTTACTTCCACTTCTTTGTACAGAAGTCACGCAAGTGCTTTGAAGCGGCCGCCTTGCAAGTTAACGCATTATAAAACAGATATTAATTTGCCCTCTAAGGATTTTGAGAAGACAAATGTGATGCTCAGCATCTCATAGTTAATCATCACTAACATTACCCTATAAGTGGAGAGCAACATTGCAATATCATTTACTTTGCCTACAATGGTTAATGGGAATGGACTATGTCTGGGATTACTCGTCCATAGTATCACAGCACCAGATATTCAGACAGGAGGATGCTTTTCACACAATCTGCATCGTTTCCAAGTGTTCAGAGTTCCTTTGGGCATAGACCTTACATTATATGGTGAATCGCTGCTATACAAAAACGGTTTCACTGAGCACTGCATAATCCTACACAATGATAGAAGGGTGGGGTATGCTGCAGACAATCTTGTATGCACTGCAAAATAATTGCGTACATGCAGAGTCATGACATTCTTAAAATGCACATCATATGTTGAGGCATTAAATATGCCTTCATTGCAAAGTATTATGGGTCTGCAAATATCCCAGTGAGTGTTTACTGCTACAATCTCTCACTTTTTACAGGGCTCTATCAACTAGTATTGGAGGCTAGCGCCGGGGCCGGGGGAGGGTATTGACGGAAGAGCACAGGTCATCACTCCTTGTGGATGATGAACAAAGCAGCAAATTAAAAAAAACAAGTCAAACGTTTCGGCAGTACTGAAGGAAAGGTGTTGCTTGTTTGCTAAAGGATAGGAAAGTCTAGTACTCGTCTAGACAACAGCACCTTCTTTTTCTTTCTATGCTCAGCTGCTGAGGGCTATTCAATATAACCATGTGTTCTGTGTGTATCGTCTCTAGCATCCCCCTGCATCTTATTTAACTGATAAAGAATTACAGAAGAGGCATCCATAGTTACTGAAGAAGGCACTCAATCGGTTTATAGTGAAAATGTCGACTGCAAAAATGTCGAAAAAGAAAAATTTCGAATGTGTTTGTTTTTTTTTTAATGGGGGGGTTCTCCCCCAAACCCCAGTTTATTTATACTAGCTAGACCCCAAAAAAACATACAAATAAAAAAAAACACATTTGAGTTTTTTTTCGACATTTCATTTTTCAACGTTTTTGCATTTGACTTTTTGCAGTCGACATTATAACTGGACACCCACTCAATCAGTTGCATCTCTGAGGAACTGATGCAATTAACTTAAAAGGCATATATATGTTATTTTCTTCAGCAGGGCTCCATAATAAACCTCAGTAGGGCTCTTGTTTAATTTTGTCTAAGCTGTGGTGCGGAAGGGTGGGCACAACTGTATACTTTATTATGTGCCCTGTTACTTCACTTCCTATGTCAGGGGTCTATTCAGATTGTGCTCCCTACCTAGAGTCAAATGATTTTTCAGGGAGTCAAAAAGTAATTAGCTTTGCCAATAGGGATACTTTGTGTTTATTAAAAGATCTTCTTCCCCTTAAAATTCCTATTGAGATTGGACATTAATAGAGTTCCTTCCCATGCCAGTGCTTTACTGGTCACTAATTGGAAGAAATATCAGTGGAGCTTTGTGGGTTGAAACAACAGTATGTTCATTGTTCCTCGTTTTTGTTAGGCACATTTTTATTTTTTAGGGAGTAAAAATTGATGGTGCATATGTCTCTTAGCTGTCGGCTGGTGTTATAACTAACCACAGGAGAACGTAATGTGGATAGTAAGCAGAGGCACAGGAATTATTTATCATATTCTGAGGTGCAGTTATTCTGATGCAATTATCATCTTTATACAAATTCTTAGAAGCGTGGTCTCGTGGCCCTAGAATTACTACATTAAAGTGGCACTTGAACTCCTATCAGCATGTGTTCGACACATTTCTTTTAATTGCCATTAATTCATCAGAAAAGGTTTTCTATCTGAATTTCTTGACAGCCATATCAGTTATGACAAGAGATATTTGTGTTTTGTAGTACGGATGAGTGATTTTCCAGTCGCTTAAAACATTTACGAGGTACTGCAGCAGATGTTGAAGTCTTGGACTGGTTGATGAGCAGTGGAGTAACTTTGCTGAAAATGTTGGGGGGGGGGGACATGACATCTGAAGAAAAGGTGCCCCAGCCAAATGAATGGGGACAAAATGGTGTGCCAGGAAAGTTGGGGGGGACAAACACCATTGTCCCCCCCTAAAATTACGCCCATGTTGATGAGTCTTCTGTATAATCACATATGCCATATTTTATTTTAGCCTATGTGTTTGAATAAAGTGTTGTGAGACTTGTCACGAAATTGCAGTGGCTGGGAAGAGGAAATTCATTTTCAAACTCTCTTCTGCGATTGTAGTTCACAAAAATACACATGCTCACAAAGTGGCTTACCTCATTAGTCAGTTGCACACATGGAAAATAATGTGCGCACAACAGCCAACCAGTTCCGCACATAGAGAAAAATAATTAGAGGGAACATTGCCCACCACATGCCTAAGTAAATCCCACCCCTCACCCCCATGCCTAGATATATCCCTCCAATCACCCCATACCTAAACATATCCCACGCCTCACCCCCGCAGCCTAGACATCCTCTATCAGCACATCAACGCGCCTGCATGTTAGACATCAGTTAATGCACTCTCTGTCTGACAAACCTAAACTCAAAAGCGTGGACGTCTAATATTAACATATGTTTGACGTATTCTTTCTCGTGGATAGCTATTATTGTGTCTAGAGGTTGCCTTATTTTCGTGCTCGATAGCATCAATTAGTGAGGAAATGCTGCCTAATTAAGCAATCCATTAATGGATTTCTTAGGGCAGGAGACTTGGCTGTGTGTTTGCACAAGTAAACCAGCTGTGCACTGAAACCGCCTCACACCATGTGATTATCTTCCATGATGGCCCTGCAATTGCCATCGCATCTGGAAGCTCTAGGTAATAGAGAATCCGCCACATGGGTTTGGGGCACGTCACCAGCGTGCCGCCTAAGCATCCCTCGCGGGAACGTCATAAGCTGAAATAGAGATCCCCAGCGTCGCCGCGCAGGCACATCACCAGCTTGCCACCTAAGCGTCCCTTGCGCGCATGTAATAACCTGAAATAGAGATCCCCATGGTAGCCACGCGGGCACGCCACCAGCTTGCCGCCTAAGCATCCTTTGCGCGCACCTCATAAGCAGAACTAGAGATCCCCAGCATCGCTGTGCGAGCACATCACCAGCTTGCCACCTAAGCGTCCCTTGCGCGCACGTCATAAACTGAAATAGAGATCCCCAGAGTCACTGTGCGAGCACATCACCAGCTTGCCACCTAAGCGTCCCTTGCGCGCACGTCATAAAGTGAAATAGAGATCCCCAGAGTAACGGAACGGGCACATCACAAGCTTGCCACCTAAGCTTCCCTCACGCGCATGTCATAAGCTGAAATAGAGATCCCCAGGGTCACCGCGCGGGACCATTACCAGCTTGCCACCTAAGCATCCCTTGCGCGCACGTTATGAACTGAAATAGAGATCCCCAGGGTCGCCACGTGGGCACATCACCAGCTTGCCACCTAAGCTTCCCTTGCCCGCACGTGATAAGCAGAAATAGAGATTCCCAGACTCGCCGCGCGGGTGCGCCACCAGCTTGCCACCTAAGCGTCCCTTGCGCGCACCTCATAAGCAGAAATAGAGATCTCCAGAGTCACCGCGCGGGCACATCACCAGCTTGCCACCTAAGCTTCGCTTGCGCGCAACATCATAAGCAGAAATAGAGATTCCCAGAGTCGCCGCGCGGGCGTGCCACCAGCTTGCCCCTAAGCGTCCCTTCCCTTGCACGCACCTCATAAGCAGAAATGGAGATTCCCAGAGTCACTGCGCGGACACATCACCAGGTTGCCACCTAAGCTTCCTTTGCGCGCACGTCATAAGCAGAAATAGAGATTCCCAGGGTCGCCTGGCGCGCCACCAGCGTGCCACCTAAGCTTCCCTTGTGCGCAACGTCATAAGCCGAAATAGAGATTCCCAGAGTTGCCGCGCGGGCGCACCACCAGCTTGCCGCCTAAGCTTCCCTTGCGCGCACGTCATAAGCAGAAATTGAGATTTCCAGGGTCGCCGGGCACGCCACCAGTGTGCCGCCTAAGCGTCCCTTGCGCGCACGTCATAAAATGAAATAGAGATCGCCCAGAGTCACTGCGCGGGCACATCACCAGCTTGTCACCTAAGCTTCCCTTGCGCGCACGTCATAAGCAGAAATAGAGATTCCCAGGGTCGCCACGCGGGCACGCCACCAGCGTGCCTCCTAAGCGTCCCTCGCACGCACGTCATAAGTAGAAATAGAGATTCCCTGGGACGCCGCGGGCGCGCCACCAGCTTGCTGCCCAAGCATCCCTTGCGCACAGGTCATAAGCAGAAATAGAGATTCCCAGAGTCACTGCGCGGGCACATCACCAGCGTGCCTCCTAAGCGTCCCTTGCGTGCACGTCATAAGCAGAAATAAAGATTCCCAGGGTCGCCGCGGGCGCGCCACCAGCTTGCCCTAAGCGTCCCTTGCGCGCACGTCATAAAATGAAATAGAGATCGCCCAGCGTAGCAAGCAAGACTTGTGACTTAATAACTCCCTGTCTCGCAGTGCTGTACCAATAGGGAGTTTCCAATTGGCTGCCCGCCAGCACCATCTGCCGGCCCTCCCACACCGTATATCATGCCAGTACCTGTGCTTGCACATTGGGAAGGAGCGTCAGTGCCACCCATAACCTACTTTCACAAAACCAGAGTTACGTGTACCCCAGCCATTGCAGCGCATGCAAAAGTTGGTAAGCTTTTTCACATCTTTTCGTGTCACTTTGTGGTAACATGAAAAGATGCGTAATACAGTAGAGCGTGAGGCCGTGCAGAGGAAGTGCGAGCAAGTGCAGCCGGCATGATTGAAGTCACAAGCCAGCGTACCTGTTCCTTTGCGCAATTGGAGCTGCTGACGCCACACACAGATGGGGTCATTACGACCCAGGCGGTAAGTACACCAACTTTACCACCATAGTGTAAACTATGTTTACACCATGGTGGATGGCGGATTTACCGCCCCATTCCAAGGTGAGTGGGGCGGTAAATCCCCATTTCCCATTTACCCTTCCCCATTCCCATTTTTGCCCCATAGGGCATAATGGGAGTGGGGAAGGCGCTAATTACGGCACCGTAAATTACGGTGCCGAAATTAGCACCAGGGCGGTTTAGCGCCATGGATTTTAACGCCTGCTAAAAGCAGCCGTTAAAATTGGAATCAGGCGTTAAGGGTTAACGACGGCGTTAACCCTTAACGCCTGAGTTGTAATGAGGCCCAGAGTGTTTAAAGACCGCCGCGAGGCACAAAGCGCAAGGCGGCGCGGCGCAAGTGCGAGCAAGTACAGTCGGCAATCAGCAGGCTGCTGCTGCCACCGCGACGGTATTTGAATGAGCACCTAGTCTTGTTTATACTCAGGTGAACTTGCGAATTCCTATACTGCACGATAGTTTATTTGCTGTTTTGACCACCAACCGAACCCGCCCACGCACCTGACCGCTGGGTTGCTTACTGGAGCCTAGCCATCCCTCATATATCCTAATCTCGGCAGAATGCACACACGCATCTTAAGGTCTACTCTTAGAACGTTTCCCATACCTGGACTTCAGTCCCCAATAGGCGTTCCAACCACAAAGCGCATTGAGTCCATACAAATGGGAAAAATGGCGGTATATAAATGGACTACAATAAAGAGGTTCCCATAGAAGTTTAGGGAAATAGGACCTGTGCATTATCAATTTTAATTTCGCCGGGGTATGTTGTAAAACCAAGAGAATGAAATATAACCAAAGCCTGCAACGGAATCCTTACCCAGTGCTGGTCATTGGGCCGGCTCTCGGCGGATCCGAGATCCGGCACCAGATGTGTAGCCGGATCTCGGGATCCGGCCAGAGTCAGCCGCCCAAGCCCATGAACCACGCTGGAAAAAAGAAAAAAAAAGCGTCCGCGACGGCAGCATTGCCGTTTACCGCGGCTTTGGCACTGATGTGTAATTCACAATGCTCACTACATGTACAACTGAAAGGAATCACTTGTACATGTAGCGAGCATTGTGCTTTACACACCAGTGCCAGAGCAGCATAAAAGGCAATGCTGCCCTCGCGGGCGTTTTTTTTTTTTTCGTTTTCTTTTTTTGGCACAACAAAAGGAGCCAGGGCTCATCAAGGGGGCCTGGCCTAACTGCAGGGGTCCTGCTGGCCCGTTAGGCCACGCTCCCCCGAGGAGCCCCGGCTCAATGGGCCACTGGCACCCCTGCCAGGCAGCCTTTTGTAGTGATCAACACCCTCTCCCCCCTGGGGAGAGGGTGTTGATCTCTGCATTCATTTTCTATAGGCTTGCCTGGCAGGGGACAGGGCCTCGCCTATTCAGCCTTAATGGTGGCCCTGCCCCTCGCCAGCTGAGTAGGGGCAGCGTCACCATTAAGGCTGAAAAGGTGAGGCCCCTGGAAGCAGAGGCCCTGTTCCTAAAGACTGAAACTCTCGCGAATCCGCAGGAGCTTCAGTGTTTAGAAAGCAAGGCTTCTGCTTCCAGCAGCCTCACATTTTCTCCATAATGGTGGCGCTGGCCCACGTGCATCACTTGATTATAGGGATGCCTCGCAGGTGCGACGCCACCATTATGGCTGAAAGGCATTTTTTTCTGGAGCCTGAAGCTTTCGCACACGAGGGAGAGCTTCAGGCTTCAGAAAAAAATCCTTATCGTGTAGTGGCCGGGGCTGGCATGGGAGATTAGTGGGCCCCACAGGGCCCCGCCTGAATTCAAAATTTCGGAGCCTGCTGGGGCTGAGCCCCGGCAGGCCCCGTCCCACTTAAAGTCCTGGCTGGCGGTAAAAGGCAATGTTGCCTTTGTGGGCGCTTTTTTTTCTTTCTTTTTTGAATTATTTATCTGACCGGATGGCCACTACCAACCCCGCCCCCTCTAGACCACGCCCCCTTTGCCCCCCCCCCAACTCTTCCCCCACCCCGGCACTTGTGGGATCCCCCACCACATTTTTTCCATTTCCACCACTGTCCTTACCCATGCCTAAACTTGAAAGAGTGGATAGTAAGCATTTGCCCCCAGGGCTCTTGTGCTATTGGGTTAAATACCATTCACATGATTGGGCAGCAAAATGTAAACACCGGCCACGCTCTATGACAAACTGTTAAAACAGTTTTTGTACAACCTTCGGTTGAGGGGTTAGTGGTGATGATGCCAAGACAACTAACATGAAAGGAAAGACAAAGCGCGCTTAAAGTTAAGTCACGTGGTCCACATGCTCCTCTCTAGAAACTACACCATCCTGATATAATCAGGGCTGTTAGTGGCCCGGATCAGGGATCGGCAAAAAAAGCCCCCCAGATCTCAGATCTGGCTCCCCAAGCCTGAGGAATCCATGCACACTTTACATTTATTTTCGAGTGCTGCGGCTGTTCCGTGCATTCGTGTCAGGACAGGATTTGAACTGTAATCACTAGGTTGAGAGGCGAGACACTTCCCCACAAGACTACTTGAGGGTCTGATGGTGTACTCTGGCCATGCTCCCTAATGAGACCCCCCTCACCTGAGGGGGGTGTTAAGAGCAGGAGAGCAGTGTGCACTGGGATTATTACCTTTACTACCTCCAGCCCCTCCTTTTTGTTCCAATTCATAGGCTCAGAGACTGGAATGGAGAAACAAAAGGAGAGGCTGGGCGCACCAAAGGTGGGATACCAGAGCAACCCAGCTTTCCTTCTGTGCCTCCAACACCCAGCTGGCAGCCCTTTCATTCAAGGAGCTGCGTGGTTAAAGGGTAGCCTGCGTGGGGAGCGGAGAGGGTTGATGACGCCCCTGCAAGCAACCCTTTAACCATGGGGCTCCTTGAGTGAAAGGGCTGCCTGCTGTGTGTTGGCTCTCAACTCAGAAACAGGGGGGGCTGGGTTGCCTGGCCCCTTCTTTCGTTTCTGAGTAAAGACCCACCACGCAACAGGAAGCCCTTTACCCAAGCAGCGCTACACGGTTAAAGAGCTGACTACAGGTGTTTGCACTTTGGATTAGGAAAAAGTAGAGGTGATGCCTTTTCTTTTCTAATCCAAAGTGCTGACACCTGCAGGCCACCCTTTAACTGTGCAGCTCTGCTCGCTTAAACGGGCTGCCTGCGGGGTCGGTGTGGCGGGGGCTAGTCGGGGCTAAGCCCTAGTAGGATCCCGGACCCAGGAGGCCTTTTAGGAGACTGCCCGGACTTGACCCGGCTAGCCCCACCCCCTCAAATCACTGATGGTATGATACGCGGATCGGAAGCTTTGTTGTGGATTATCTCCTTTGGAAACGCAGAGCAGCAGCTTGCACATGCCGTGCTGTCATCACGGTAGCGACGTCAGCGGCATGATGACGTCACCGTGCTGGGTTGCCACGATGGTGGAAAAAATGTATATGTATAATATGGCAAAAAATAAAGAAACAAAAACATTGAAATTATATACATAAATTCTAATAATGTTGATGGACATGAAATGTATTTCTGATCCTATATGAACATTTCACATTGCGTTCACATTTGAATAATATACCAAACATTACTGTATTGTGTAAATGGTATTAATAGGGAATGCATCTCCTTTCAGATTCTTGTATGTGTATTACTATTGTGAATGCCTTGTTAACATAATTTGAATGGGTGAAAGATAAAAGATGGTTGCTTAGGACAGTCAGTCTGAACAGATGTGTTAAAAATACATTAAAAATACCTGGTCATTAATATAAATCCAGTTCTTGCCCTAGAATTCCCTGAACCCTTTGTGGTTTCAGGAAAAATGTCTGGGGGGAGGCAAGTGCCCCCACAGCCGCTTTAGGAGAGTTCCAGGACAGGGAGAAAGTTTCATAGATGACAATGGGCCAAGTCACTGGGGCGACCCGCTTATATGGGCTAAGTCTCTTTACATCACAGGTGCGGATTCCGTGGCCAACAACCCCAGGGAGGACTAGTGGGGACCCCAATGAAGAGACACGGAGGAGCAGAACCAGAAGCCCCAGGAGTAGTTACAGTAAAGCAGGACAAACCCCATGCAAGTCAATGGGAAATGCGGTTGAGTCTCTGACCCTGGTTCAGAAGGCCCCAGAGGACGAGTATCTTGAATAATTTCCTACCACAGGACCCAGAGGTTAGTTCTCACAAAAATTACTCCAGCATGGCGCAGCAACCCAGCTAAGTACAGGCTTCCTCCCTAGGTGGGGCTTATAGGAACCGGTGCCCTCAGGCTTCAGCCCTGAGCCAAGAACAACCCCCATGATGGACAAGAAGAATAAATGGCCTTCCCATGTTGACAACCTTCAGGCCGGGAGTGAAGAGTCCTGCAAGGAAGACTCTGGGAAAATCAGGCTACCTGTGTAGATGGATACCGGTGGCTCTGTGGACAAGAAAGGGTGGCGGCCCACAAGGACACAATCCCAACACAGGAATAATCGCTAGAGCTGCCCGTGGACATCCCAAGCAGCAGAGGTGGAGTGTTGAGTCCCCAACACCCTTCCAGGTGGCAGCAGTGTGCTCTAGCACCTTGAAGCATCTTATGTGCTAGATGGAATTACCAATAATAATCTCGGACCCAAGTAACCGGACAGACTCAAAGAATATGGCAAAATACTACTTTATTACCCGCATAAAAATAAAGTAGGGCAATCTGGCAAATAACAGGCAGTCATTCACTCACTCACACCCAAGTGTGATTATGCAAAGGTTTTATACCTCGATATGCGTCATCTATGACATCATCCTATGCAGCAAACTAAAGCCTATTGAAGGGAGTTATTGGTTAAGGGAACATATGTCTATATATTATATATGTGTTAATAACTTGTTTGGCTGCCCCTTATCTGGCGGGTACGCCTTGAACCACCTCCTAATACGTATAATACTGATTATAGAGGGGAAAAGGGCAGCAGGTTGGTCTTTGCAACATTGTATAGCATGTTGCAACATAGACCCTTTCCCAACTTTGGACTTTCGGCTCATTAGAAGCACGTAAGCAAAACAAAACTCAGGTGCCGCAAGCAACGTCAGACTACTCCTCACTTTCCCAATTAGTCCATCGTCTCTCATCGGTCAAGCCTGAGCCATGGCTTCTCTTTTGTAGTTGACCTCGAAGCTTGTTCTCTGTTCTGGGACATTCAAGGCAGTGTAGGCACACTATTATCTTTGTTTGGGCTTAATGAATAGCCCTTGTTTTCGACTTCTGAATCACGTATGAGGAGACCTCAAATGTGTCCATCTCGAACTTCTATTTACTGCTATTTGATTCAATTGAATTAGGTGTCATTACCCTGCTTGGCCTCTAGAGACTTGCTCCCTCCATTTTACATGGGTTTATCTGCATCTTTAATTGTCTAATACTTGGATCTTGTAGATGTTGTCTCTTCGCTTAATCTAACAGAAATCATTTGTCTCATTTACCTTGCGTTTCTGCATATATACATTTATTAGTCAGCAGGTTACTTTATCTTCTTTGCATACACAATTTCTTCATATTTGATTACATGATTCTCTTGTTACTTCAGTTACATCTTTATTCTTTGAGTATTTGCATATATCGTTTCAGTGAGTCTCAGTATCTTTCCTCTATGACGTCACTCTGTTCGTGTCAGATTTCACTTATAGCTCTATGATGTCCATTGGTGTGTGCAGACACCCTCCACCCTCTCAGTGCGAGGGTACATTTGATACAGTTGTTTGAGTGCATATCGTCTCTCATACACTCGATGCAGTATTGGGATGATACCTGGTGTCCCACATCGGGCTCTTCTCCTACTGTTCCAGTATGAAGGAGGTGAGGGGGCGGGAGCTAAGGATGACGTGTCCACCTACTCCTCTACATTTCCCCCTCTGATCGTGTCCTCGACCACCTCCTCTTCTTCAATTTTCTCCATCCTCTCTTCACATCTAGGTTTCCTTTGGATCCATATTTTTGTCACCCCCCCAGGTGACCTGCATTATTAATATGTTCATCCACACTCCCCAGATGGTGGACAGTATATCCAACATCCTACATACTTCTTGTGATCCTTGGCATAGTAGACCTTTGTTCCTGGGGGTGCCTATGGAATTTTCTTTATATTCTCATGGGTGCTGTCCTCATTTTGCATTTGTTCACAAGTTCCAGCATCTATCTCAATCATTATCTTCACCCATCAGAGCTTCAGGCATTGTCCCAAAATGATCCTTATAAGACAGAATCCTAGCCATACCAATACTAGTATTGCTCCATGTAGCTTGAAGGCATTTGCCAGCCAGGTTGGAATCCACGAAAACAGAGATGAAAACCAGTCATCTCCTGCTGTCTCATCAACTTCATCCTCCATCTTCGTATGCAGGGTCGTCAGCATAGTTATTGCTTCTGTCAGTGTCCGATGTTCTCCATCATGGGAAGGTGTGAAGGGCCAGAAAGAAGGCCCGACTTTGGCGCACATGCCTCCTTCCATTGCTCTAATTAAGTCCAGGACATACCTGTTCTGGAGGGTCATAAGCCTGATAGCCCTCAGTTCTTCTCTGATTGCATTAGATCCTTTCATTTTGGCATTGATCATTTGTATCAGCTCCCATCTGGTAATCTGCAGCCACATGGCATTCACTGCAGTCTGAAGTCCTGGCATAAATAGAGATGTCATTATCATCGCCGTCTTCCTGAATAATTTATGCTCTTCTGGTATGTCATCATAGGCTTCTATTGATTTTGATGAGAAATAGTTCTCCCTCTTTAGCCGGTGATGGTAGAGCAGCCTCTTCCTTCTCTGGTGTTCATCTATTTTTGGAAATTCGTCAATATTGCAATCACTTTGGGGAATCACCAATGCAGGAATATGTATGGTCAGAATGGAGCACACTCCTCCCCAATTTCTGGGCAGCTGCATATCTCTGGATCCACAAGCCCAATATCAATCCATCAGCACAGCAGTTCCTGCATTTGTTCTTGGTACTTCGAGCACCTGCTCACATCCTTTATTTTCTCCAACCTGAATCAGGACTTCATTCTTGAAGCATATGGTTGCATTTTCTAGTGGTAATGTAGATACTGGTCCTGCTTCATTGTCAACCCATGTTAGTAGCTTAGAATACTTGGCCCATGACTCTAAGAACATGTAATTTACTACTTGTTCTACACTTACTGGTTCCTTCTTCAATAATTGTGCGGGCAGGATAACAATCCTTCTTCCCATCCTGTACTGGTGGCAACTCGTCCATAAACCAATAGCTGCAGTCTCTCCCAGCTTCCTGGTACTCCTGATCTTTCCACTATGTCTGAACATTCCATCCTCCTCATTTCGACAACCTTTATTCATTCTCCAATCTGAGTTGGATACCTCTGTTTTTTGCTTGTCTAGCGCATCCCTTTCTCCATCCTTTGTGTTTTCACATAAGCATCCTATCGGGGCATGGCCAATTAACACCTCTAAGGTGCTTTTAAAATCAGCCAATTTGGCTGTTTTTTTCACATTTGTGCCTACTAGGTAGGGCAATCCTCTTCTTCGGTGCCCTCGCCCTAGATAAGCGGTGCACCACTGCAATCTAGGGTCTAGCCACCCTAAAAGGGACTAGAAAGAGTGGTTGGAGGGCAAGGTAGAGTGTATTTATTTAAGTAACAAAAATAACAATAGCTAAATACTTAACCTGTTTCTACAGTGTGTGAATGTGAAAGGGTTGGTTACAGGTTAGCTACCCACCCCCAGTCCCTGTGTCTGTTCTTTTTCACATAAGCATCTTCATATGGAAATATCTTCACTGATCGCCATCATAGGGTTTCCTCTTTTCCTCTGAATTGTCCCCTGGTTGTGCACGCTGCCAGATGACTGAGGCACTTTGCATCATGTGCAGGCATCTCTTTTGCAATGAATGTTCTGGCTGCGTTCATGGCGTGTGGGATGAGAGAACACACGTAGCAGCTTTCATCTGAGTTTGCATGATTTTTTCACCAGACTCAGTTGTTTTTGCTCATAATCATGTTAGGCCTTGGGCCAGTATGTTTTTAGGATTTTCCATCTATCATCAACAAAATCGCTTTTGGGGCGCAAACATTACATATGACCCCTCAATATTCTTTCCCAAACAACCTGGGGTTCAAATAAGCGGGGGTGTCCTGAAAATTTAAAAAACACAACTTTTTGTCTGAGCTTGAGTCGAAGGTCAGGCTTCTTGGGAGTGACCTTTTGTTTCTGAGTAATGTTTGTGCATCATATATGGCGCTTTCCCGTAACAGGCAGTCTCACATACGATCCGGCCCGGCTGAAGATGTGCGGGGCCCATTTCAACATAATGGTTGGGGGGCCCCTCCTTGGAGCCAAAAACAATCTGAGGTGCCCTTGGGGTGCCTATAATATAGACAAAGAAATACACTGGGTGGTTAATATCCGCAGATTATCTCAAGACTGCCAGCCAGCAGGGAGCTGAAACACTAAATACTCACTGATTATCACCTCCTGAGTTCCTCTTAACACCAGTTCCTCCTCATCAGTCCTTTGCTGTCAAAGAAGCTTTTATAGCTTTTCAGGGGGCATTTAGTGTTTCAGCTCCCGGCTGGGTGGCCGTCTAGTGATATTAACCCACGGGTGCATCTCTTTGTTTTCAATGTGTTAAAAGCGTCATTTGCTGTAGCCTTCCAGGTTCTGCCTTCCAAATGATGGCCTGGAGTGCTACCGTAAATGAAGCTTATCAGCGGGTACTGCAAAGCACATGCGATGACCTGAAAGTCTCCAGCAAATGAAGTAACCTATTGCCTTATTATAAAGATGCAGATTGGCGACATGGGAGCAGTTGCAGGGGACCAGAGTAGCCCTAGGTCAGAAGAAGTGAAAACAAATTAAAAACGGCTACCTACATATGCAGGACACTCCATCTACACCACAGGTGGGTTCTGAGATGTACTAACGGCATCAGAAACATGAAAACTATAATTTGCTTTGACATAGGAATTAGTGATATCTCGGCAAAGGTCCCACGTCTGATCCATTTGCCAAGATATGTCACTTTTTCAAAAAAGCTGCCTTGCTTGTCAGCTCTCCTTCATAAGTTCACAGAGCTGGTGGTGCGAGGTTCAGCAGCCCGCAAGATGGCTGCCTACATTGGGTTCTCCTCACACCTACTAACTTTTATTTGGAATTAACGGCAGTATGGGTTTATTTTTTTACTTCTATACACTCTCTTTAATTCCGCTTTTGATTGCATTCAAGAACAGGTATTTCTTTTGCTGCTGCTGCCAATGTTAACCAGCTTCTGAAGGCGGGTCCCCTCCCCCAGTGGGTGGTGTTGGGGGTTGGTCCTTGGCCCCCCATGCGTGCCCGTGAGCCCCCAACCCGACAGAGCACACTCACACACGTCTGTCGGCTTCGGGCTCCCCGGTCGCTCTGCCGGCTTCCGGGAATGCCCCGTTTATTAAAGCTGCACGCGGCGACGTGCAACGTCACGCCGCCGCGTGCGCAGCCGTTGCGGGGCAACGCCACAGGTGGGCGGGAGGTGCAGAGGAGACTGGAGGGAAGGGGCAGCTGCAGGTGGAGCCAGAAACTGGCTGGGGCGTGGTAGCACACCCTCGGCCACAACAATGGGGAAATCCACAGGGGCTCTGGCAATGGTGCCAAATGGCGCTGTTGAAAGGGGTCGGCATAGGGTAGAGAGAGAAGCAGCTCCTCGCTATCGTGACCCTGCTGGACGCCTCCTGTGGATTTTGTCTGAAAACCTCTGCTGGGCCGGACGCCGCCAACCGGGAAGCAACCCAGCGCTCCTTGGCCAGGTTACCATCCCACCCTCCCTTTTGGCTGAAGGAGGGTATAGGTAGGGGGCGTAGGAGGACAATGTGGTCAGTGATTTGCCCCTCCTGGTGGGACCCTGAGACTGGTTATGTGCTGTGGTGAGGGCACGGTCTGCCTCTCACTGAGATGGCTTCGGCCTTCGGCCCAGCAGGAGGGTCCAATCGAAAGGTGGCCGGAAAAAAGGGGTGTGGGACCAGGAGGCGAAGCTGTCTGTCAAGAGAAGAGTGCTTCCTGGGACCCCCCCAAAATAGGGTTTTGTACAGCAGTGAGGTGCCCCCTACGCCGCCGCGGACCGCAGAGAGGGGGCGGAGTAGAAGGTTCCACCGGGAACCGCCTGTCACAAGGAAAACTAAATGTTATTAAGATTTATGATTTATATTGAAATGTACTGATTAAGACAGAGTTTGGAGTAAACGATTTGGGTTGTGTTTAATGATTGTAATGCAGCGATGACGTTTAGTAATGTTAAAGGATTAAACATGGACAGTTATAATTCCAAACAAAGTGGTTTGTGTCTTTTCTCTGGTCTGGTCGGCTGTGCCTCCCTGCTGAGCCCACATGGGAGAACGCTTTCCTGTCGGCTCCCTTCACCAACCAAGGCGGGAGGTGCCCTTGGAAGTGCCAGTGTACACGGTCTCAATGGCTGCTCCTGCTGTGCCTTCTTTGCCCTGGAGGACTTGATGGATCTGTGAGGTGAGTGGCCCGCTTGTGTTACCACAGCTGATTACACGCTCGGCTGACTGGGGCGCTCTGCCCTTGCCTTGACAGCTCTCCTGGCAAACGGTGTTTCATTTCCTCTCAGAGCTCATCAGTGCTGAACGGATTTCCAGTGCCCGTTTCCCGCCAAGTGACTGTTTCACGTTACTTTTCTCCTCCATACGCGAGTGCAGAATTTTCCCATCATTTTGAAGACAGTTTACTCTTGGTGCCACCCCCGCAGCACTCCTTATGAGTGAAGTGGCACACTTGCGTGATTTAAAATCACTCACCTCGGCTGTATGAAACGTCTTGCTTTCAGTATTTATGTTTGCAGGTGGAGCTTTGAAATCACAGAATGATGAAGCGCTTTGACTATTACTTTGAGCGCTATGACCATTGTTTGTTATTCTGAAACTATTGCTCTCTGGCTTATTGCAAAAGTCCCTGCTTCATGTGTATCTATGTCAGAGCGTAATCAATTTAAATACTTAATTGGGTGTTCCGCCTCAAACAACGCCCCTGACAATTGCACAAGAGTTCAACTCGGTATCACAAGTGTGATCTGAAAGACTGGCTGGATCCATCTACAAAGTGGGAGGTATTATTGTCCGTGTGATGAACCTGACTTAAAATAATCTGTTGACATCACAACTGTGCCCTATTTCGTAATGGTTGTTTGGGAGATAATACACTACTAACTGCCATCACAAGGGGTTGATGTATTGCTTTCTTTTGGCAAAGCACACAATATTTCCATATATTGTATTTGCAGTCTGTAATTATACCGTATGGTGAATGACGAGTATTTTCCGATAGCTTTAATAGAATCAACTCATGCTTTTACTAATCTGGTGTAGGCACGCTCATCAAACAGGCCTTGCCTTCCATGGAGCTTTTGTTCGACTATTTGAGCAGCATTTTTCATGTTCAGAATGATATACCTACAGCACTCAGGTTGCGCCTTTAATTTGGATCTCTTTTAATTACTGCATTTCTAGTACATCACCTAACACAGACTTTTATATTTCGGCTGCCTCCTTGTTAGGGAGAATTCTCCTATAAGGCTAATTTCCCTTACCTATAGAGTCCCCTAGCAGCTTTGCTGGATTTCAGGGGTTTCTTTTTTTTCCTCCTACTAAGAGTGAGACTCTTTTTCCCACTCTTAGTTGTATTTTGAGATGTGTTTCAACCTATTTATGTGCTTGTGGGCTATGGAGCTTTTCTCACTCCATAGGTATCATCTTTTTACCTGTGTGTTACACAGCACCCTCAGTACAGTGACACAAGGGGCTAGAGGTAGAGTGAGAAGGTATAGGTCAGTGACACAGGGCCCCCCAAACATAGACTCCATACCCTGGGACTGACTACTGTCTCCCAGGGCATGTAAAGTCCCCATTAACTTTACTAGTCAATAGTTATGAACAAAACCAGTACACACCACCTTACTATGGAGGTACTGGCACAGGTTAATCGTTTTTCCCTGGTGTTCGTTTTCGAGAGGGTACTGTCCAGTGCCTCTCTCCAAAGTTTCTGACTGGTGGCAGTGGTTATTACCGCAAATATTTTCCTATGGGATTTCCCCATTGTTCGAGGCTACCACTTTTTATGATAGCCTTTAACATACCGCTGGATTATTTTAATATTAACTTTACTCCGGTAGGTTTTTTTTTGCCAGATCTTTAATAATATTTCTTTCTCGTGTCTTTCTCTGTAAGTCGAGGTTGCGGTCCTATGTTCGTCCTTTTGGCGGGCTTCTGGACAGAAGCCCTAATTTAGGCGCCAGTGAGTCTGGGGTAGACAGGATGTGTGGGAGGGGGACCAGGCACCCTGGACCGGGTTGCCTAAGCAACCCAAGTCGTACTCTGTCCTGATAGGCTGGGGGGTTATCCCGCCAGGATAGCCACCCTGTTGTGTGAGTGACAGCTAGGCTGTATGAATGGGGGTTTTTCTGCATAAAAGCAGGGACCTGCGGACTGGAAGACAGACGTCGCCACTGGACCTAAGAACTCCGAAGAGGCGAGAAGCCGAAGACATCTACAACGACTGAACCACCGGTGAAGCCCTTCTGCTGATCCTCGCCACTTTTCTCCAACGACCAGAGAAGATCTTGACCTGCAAGAGCCTTCTTCCCTTGAACTGGTGGGGCCAACCACTTTGCCAATCGCCTTCCCGGACCTGCCTTGGTCGAATCTCCAGTGCCAAGCACTAGGAGACCGGATAGCCAGGCACCTGTCCACAACAACCACGATTTAAAAGAATGTACCTTTTATTCCGTTTTGGCATCACCGCTGCCGGCTTCTTCCCTGGGCAGTGCAGTGACTCAAACCTTCCTCCACGACGAGAGCCTCTCTTCTTCTGCTGGATCTCCCAAACTGCAGGAACTTCCAGGAAAACCTCCACCGCAGGAGCCTCATCCACTTTCAAGGTACATTGTTCCGCCAGGCATCCCGTTTTGTTGGATACTGCTGAAGGTGTTTTAAATCCTTTACTTACCTTCTGGGCTGGCCGTCCCTTTCATCTAACATTGTATTTCTACCTTCTGCAACCGACCTTTTCAATCGTTAAACAAAGACTTGACTGCAGCTACTAGAACCGTTTGATCCTGGGCACATTGCCCTGTACCATTGACTCTGGCACAGGCGTATTGACTCTGGCCATTTCAGTTACAACTGCCTTCTCTAGATTGCTTTTCATAAAGAAATGTGTCGGTGCACCTAAACTCTTATAACCACCTTTCCTTCCCCTTTATATATTGTTGAAGTGCCATTTTGCTCGGTTTCCAACTAAGTATTACTTATGCTAAAGTATTGCCTTGCCTAACTTGTTCACAGTCGAATTGGGAAGTGTTGCTGGTGTGTTTAGGAGTCTAACCCTGTATAACTTGACCACTCCCTCCCTCTGAAGAAATTGTTAGAGTGCCATTTCTGCTTGGTTTACACTTTGCCATTTTGCTCAGTTTTCACTCTTGCTCAAACTTGTCTACAATTTAAATAGGGAGTTGTGTATACTTTTCTTGACTGTTTTAACCTGCTTTAATAATAGTGATTTGTGTGCTGATTTAAGAGTGTGTAAAATAAATATATATATTCTTTTTGATACAAAGCTTTGGCCAGTGTTTCTGTGTTCCCTAGTACTGTAGCCCTATTGTGTAAACCCTGAATGCTGCTCATCTCCCTCTTGAGATAAGTCTGACTGTTCAGCCACAGCTACCAACTAAATCTGTGTGGTACAGACTGCTACCAAAGGGGATTTATTGCATATACCTGTAGTCTTAATCTTCTGTAGTGCTCCCTAAGGGAACTGCATAGGATTCTGCCTAACACTGGTGTACAGCGGTGAAGATAAAAGTATTGGATTTATATTTTACAGTACCTTGGTTCAATTAAACACAAGGCTTAACAATCACTTAAAAGTCAAGTATGGAAAGCTACAGCCAGGAGACCCTCCTTGTAAATACTGCTGATTATTTAAGGCCTCTGCGCAGACAGAAAAGTCTTCCTGCCAAAGGTAAGAAATCAGAGTTGATTCAAAGATTGTTAGAAAAACAAAATCTGGAGAATGGGCCTGTAGTGCCTGCTCCTCCAGCAACTGTAGCAAACATTGAGGATGATAATGTTGATGATGTTATTGTTGAAGCAGATGAGGAAGAGGAGGCTGACAATGTAGCCCCCACTGGCCCTCTGCCTGCTCAAAGGCCTCAAGCCTTGGCTACTGGACCTGTGTCAGATCCCACATTAAGTCCTGAATTTATCTCACTAGAAACAATGAGGCTTGAACTTGAATTCAAAAGAATTAAGGCCCAATCTGAACAGAAACTCCAATAACTAAGGCTCAGAGAAATGGACCTCAATCATGAGTTAGAGATGAAGAAACTGTCTTTGGAAAATTATTCTCTCCCCGGATCCTCTAGATCTTCCTCTAGAGGATCCTCTAGATCTTCCAGTCCAAAGAGACCCCGGATGCCTAAAGAGATTGTGGGTATGTATGAACCTAAGTTGGATGTTATGTTATGTGTTTGTTTATAACGCGCCGATAGCCCACAGGCATCAGGGATGTGTTAGATTGGTTAGTTATGTTTGAATACAATCATGGGCTCCAGGAAATCACAGGGAATCAGTTGCTTCCTTGGTTGTTCTCTAGGCTCCCCCCTGTTGCATCTGATGTGGTAATGGAGTGGGGGAGGTGGATAGGATGGACTATGAATGGGTGAAGCTAGCTTTAATTGCTAGATTTGGGAAGACCCCTTCCCAGTGCCTTAAGAGGTTTAGGACCCTTAAAAAGCATGATGGCACCCCTTGGGCTACCTGGGTGAGTGAGTGTTTGAAACACTTAGAGGGATGGATTAAGGGTTACAGAGTTAACACTTATGAAGGAATGACAAGTCTTGTCATGTTGAAGTCTATCTATGATGCCTGCTTTCCTGAGCTCAGACAGCACTTGGCGATTCAAAGGAAATAGATTCCAAGAAACTAGCTAAGGCTGCTGACTTGTGGGTTGCCAACAGGGCTACTCACAAGGATTCTGGGGTCACTCAGAAAAAAGATGAGGGAAAGCAGCCTAAGAAAGACAACAAAGAGAATTCAAATAATTCCAATTCCAAAGAGGGCCCCAAACAAAACTCTAATGGTAAGCCACAAGGGAAACCGAATCAGGCTAGTGTACCTTCTGGTCCCAGACCAGAAGGAGGTCAGAACAAGCCACCATTCATAAAGACATTTGGAAAACGTTATGTTTGTGGTTCAACTGACTATGTGAAAGGGGATGCCAGATGTAAGAGTAAACCTTCAGGGGTCCACACTGTCTCCTTAGCCTTCGCTCCTGAGGGGGAAGTCCAAATGGTCAGTGGAAACTTTCAACTAGTAGCTGAAGACTCCATCAGAGTCTCAGCTAGTGTTTCTTTAGTGTCCTTGGGGTTGTGGGAACAACAGAATTTAGATGTTTATAATTGTATCCCAAATAATACTAAAGAGTATTATAAGGACAGTGTCCCAGTGAATGGTCAGGAGGCCGCTGCCATTAGAGACACTGGAGCCAGCATAACTGTGGTGGACAAATCTTTTTTCAAGGTGGAGGATGTTGCTAAGGCACCCAAACACCTTACCAAGTTAGCTGGAGGGCTGTGCAGGTGCTTCCCCAGTTACCAGCTCTCATCCAGTGCAATTGCATGACTGTCAAGATACCTGTTAGTATGCAATCTGAAGTACCTGGAAGGGTTCTCTTGAGAAATGACCTTAAGGATCTTGGAATAGTGTCAAGTACTCCCAGACCTCCCAGAAAAGACTGCAGGAGCTCACCAGACCTGCAAGGGAGAGGACCTTGAGGGGCTCTCATGAGGAGATGATAGAAGAAGAAATCACTCCTACTCCACTGGAGTTACTAACTGCTATTTCTAAGCAACCAGAAGCAAAGGGGAAACCCAAAGCTTCTAAGAAGAAACGAGCAGCAAGCACTCATGTGCTTCCAACAAGGACATCCCCTAGGTTGTCTAAGGTCACACCTGTGGCTCCTCCTCCAGCTGAGGCTGAGAGTGAGGTACAACTCTGTGTGGTTGAACTAGAGCCTGAGGATTCAGATCTAGTAGAAGGCCAGGATCTTATTCGAGATATGGACTCTTTGGACCATCCTGAGCTGCAGTCTTTACTGGCAGAAGGTGGGCCCAACAGGGCAGACTTCAGTAGGGGGCAAAGACAATGTCCAACTCTGGAAGGTCTTCGCCACCAGGCAGCTTCTCAGCTTGAAGGGCAAGAGCCTGGGAAGTATAGGTTGCATTGGGAAGATGGCCTCTTCTACAGTGAACCGACTGAGTCAACCCCTGGGGACTACAAAAGACTTGTAGTGCCCCAAGAAAACAGACTCCAATTCTTGCAACTAGCCCATGAAATACCTTTGGCTGGTCACTTGAGCTTCAAGAAGACCAAGGAAAGGCTCTCTCTCTACTTGTATTGTACTAAAATGGGGGCTGAGGTAGATAGGGATTGCAAGAGTTGCCACACCTGCCTAACTCCTGGTAATAGTGGCTCCAATAACGTGGCACCTTTAGTGCCTCTCCCTGTGGTGGAAGTACCATTTGAGAGGGTGGGAATCGACATTGTCGGTCCTCTTGACCCTCCAACCTCTTCAGGAAACAGGTTTATACTTGTTGTAGTAGACCATGCTACTAGGTACCCTGAAGCTATTCCTATGAGGACTGTTACAGCCCATGCTGTGGCTAAGGCCCTCCTTGGTATTTTTACCAGGTTTGGGTTTCCTAAAGAGGTAATATCCGACAGGGGGTCACATTTTATGTCCCACTACACGAAGGCCATGTGGAAAACCTGTGGAGTTACCTACAAGTTCTCAAAAGCATACCACCCTCAGACAAATGGGTTGGTAGAAAGGTTCAACAGAACCATGAAGAGCATGATAGGAGCTTTAGAAGACTCCCTTAAAAGAAAGTGGGATCTTCTACTGCCATGCCTTCTCTTTGCATACAGAGAAGTCCCTCAGGAGGGAGTGGGTTACAGTCCCTCTGAACTTCTCTATGGCCATCCAGTCAGGGGTCCATTGGCCCTGATTAAGGAGGGGTTGGAGAGTGCTCCTTCCCCCAAGCCAGTCAGAGTGACTGACTATGTGATAGGACTCCGGAGGAGAATGTCACACATGATGGCTGAAGCAAGTGACAACTTGAAAGCAGGTCAGGCTCTGGTTAAGCATTTGCATGACCAGAAGGCTAACATGGTTTAGTTTGCTCAAGATCAGCTAGGTCTTGTTATGGTGCCAACAAGTCAGAGGGCCTTGCAGGACAAGTGGATAGAACCCTTCAAGATTGCGGGAAAACTTGGAGAGGTGAACTATCTGGTGGACGTAGGCAATCCTAAGGAGGCTCCTAGAGTCTTTCACACCAACCGTTTAAAGGCTTGTGTCTCGAGACCAGAACTGGTCTTTGCTTCTAGCTTCAGCTCAAGAGGAGGAGGAGAGTGAACCTCTGCCTGACCTTCTCAGCGGCGAACCTTTAGATGAGCAAATAGGAGTTAATCTCTCTTCTAATCTGACTTCTGAACAAGAGGAGGAGTGCAAAGTTTTGCTGAATCAATTTGCCCCCCTGTTTTCAATAGCACCAGGCTTGACCCCTTGGGGCCAGCATGATATCAACACTGGTGACTGTTTACCTGTCAAAAGCAGGGGTTACAGAATGTCAGAGAATGTAAGAACCCACCTCAAAGGAGAGGTCAACAAGATGCTTGATCTCGGGGTAATAGAGCCCTCTACTAGTCCATGGTCTAGCCCCGTTGTGTTAGTACCAAAGACAGGATCCAAGGAGTTGAGATTCTGTGTGGACTATAGAGCTCTAAATGCAGTCACTAAGACGGATGCCCATCCTTTGCCAAGGACAGATGAGCTGGTGGATAGACTTGGTTCAGCCAAGTACCTCAGAACATTTGACCTCACGTCAAGCTATTGGCAAATAGCCTTGACAGACCATGCCAAGGAGAAAACTGCATTCTCCACCCCAGCTGACTTATACCAATTTAAGGTTATGCCTTTTGGATTAAAGAATGCACCTGCTACATTCCAAATGATGGTTAACCAGGTTCTGAATGGGATGGACGACTTCTGCATGGTATACTTGGATGATATTGCAGTGTTCAGCCCTACTTGGAAAGAACATGTTGACCACCTAGGATATGTTTTGCAGGCTCATGAGCAGGCCGAGCTGACCATAAAGGCAAGCAAATATCAAATTGGTCAGAGTAAAGTGGTCTACCTTGGTCATGAGGTAGGAGGTGGTGAAATAAGGCCATTGCCCAGCAAGATAGAAGCTGTACAAAATTGGACAACCCCTTCTACTCAAACCCAGGTGAGAGCCTTTTTAGGCCTCACTGGGTATTAAAGGAATTTCATAGAAAACTATGGACCATAGCTTCTACAACTGAATGTAATCTCCTCTCCAACATTCCCTAAAAAGTTCAAATGGAATGAGGAGTGCAATCAGGCCTTTGAAAACCTGAAAAGAGCCCTTTGTCAAGCTCCAGTACTAAGAGCCCCTGACTACCACCAACCCTTCATTGTGCAAACAGATGCTTCCAATACAGGTATAGGTACAGTCCTTAGTCAACTGGATGAGAAAGGTAGGCAGCACCCCATTTGTTTCATCAGTAGGAAACTGAAGGAACCGGAAACAAGGTGGGCAACCATTGAGAGAGAATGGTTTGCCATTGTGTGGTCTCTGAAGAAGTTTAGGCCATACTTGTATGGTTCTACTTTTATTATTCAGACTGACCACCAACCCTTGAGATGGTTGATGCAAATGAAAGGGGAGAACCCAAAACTATTAAAATGGTCAATCAGCCTCCAAGGGTTTGATTTTTACCATTGAGCACAGGTAAGGATGTCACCACCAACATACTGATGGTTTCTCTAGGATGTTTTTAACCGACTAGAGGTAAGAGACTCATCCAGGAGTGGATTAGATCCTCCTGTCCCTTAGGCTGGGGGGCGGGGGGAGTGTTAGGGAGAATTCTCTTAAAGGGCTAATTTCCCATACCTATAGAGTCCCCCAGCAATTTTGCTGGATTTCAGGGGTTTATTTTGTATACTCCTACTAAGAGTGAGACTCTTTTTACCACTCTTAGTTGTATTTTGAGATGTGTTTCAAACTATTTATGTGCTTATGGGCTATGGTGCTTTTCTCACTCCATAGGTATCATCTTTTTACATGTGTGTTACACAGCACCCTCAGTGCAGTAACACAGGGGTGTCACAGTGACCCCCAAACATAGACTCCATACCCTGGGACTGACTACTGTCTCCCAGGGCATGTAAAGTCCCCATTGACTTTACTAGTCAATAGTTATGAACAAAACCAGTACACACCATCTTACTATGGAGGTACTGGCAAGGGTTAATAGTTTTTCCCTGGTGTTCATTTTCGAGAGGGTACTGTCCAGTCCCTCTCTCCAAAGTTTCTGGCTGGTAGCAGTGGTTACAACTGTAAATATTCAACCGCAAATACTTTCCTATGGGATTTTCCCATTGTTCGAGGCTACCACTTTTTATGATAGCCTTTAACATACCGCCGTATTATTTTAATATTAACTTTACTCCGGTAGGGTTTTTTTGCTAGATCTTTAATAATATTTAATTCTCGTGTCTTTCTCTGTAATCCAAGTCGAGGTCGCGGCCCTTTGTTCGTCCTTTTGGCGGGCTTCTGGACAGAAGCCCTCCTTTAGGCGCCAGTGAGTCTGGGGTAGACAGGATGTGTGGGAGGGGGAATTCTTTACGCATGTTACCCAAAAGGCATCACCAGGTATTCGAATAACCCATAGTGCGGAAGGCAGTCTTCCATTCGTCGCCCTCTTTTACACGTACCAGATGATATGCCCCCCGGAGATCTAATTTAGTGTATATGCAAGCGTCCTTCATTTGGTCTAGTAGTTCAGGGATCAGAGGCAATGGGTATCGGTTCTTAACAGTTATCTGGTTCAATGCGTGGTAGTCTATGCACGTTCTGAGGCCACCTTCCTTTTTGGGCACGAAGAACAAAGCTGAAGATGTAGGGGACTTGGATGGGCGAATAAAGCCATTGGCAAGGTACTGGTCTAAGTATTGTCATAGGTGAAGGTTCTCTGGTTCCGTAAGGGTATAGGTCCTGCTACAAGGGGGTTGTGCACCGGGTATGAGATCGATTTGACAATCGTACGATCTGTGAGGAGGTAAGGTGTTTGCCTGTTCTTTTTGGAAGACATCCTGGAATTCTTGGTATTCAGGAGGTAGTTGCATGACTGCTGTGGTTACTTTGGCCAGGCCTGCGTTCAGATTTTTCTTTGGGTAACAGGTTTGTGCACAATCCGGGAAGGTTATTCTCTTCTCTCGCCAATCAATACAAGGATTATGTGTTTCCAACCAAGGTATCTCCAGTATTATTTGGAACTGTGGGGCTTTGATTAGATCAAACACAATAGTCTCTCGATGCCCATCCTGACCCAATAGTGTCATCTCTGTGGTGGAATGAGTTACTGGCCCAGAGGCAATTTCAGTTCCATCGACTGTGGTGATGACATCTGAGGTGGTTTTTCGGCAGAGAGGTAGATTCATCCTGGAAGCCAATTCGTAGTCCACATAGTTTCCTATGGCCCTGCTATCAATGTATGCCTTTACTGCGTGCATACGCGATGGCTGCCCTGGATCTATGAGGACCATTGGTATGATGAAATGCGAGGTCTGAGTATCCTTCTTCAAGCTCGGCAAGCGGACCTCTATGCTTGTCGGGCGTGGTCGTTTCCCGAGTCTGACTCCATATGGCTTTTATCAGCAGCTCCTACCACCTTCTTGGGTGGTTTTACAGGGCAATCCTGTAGAAAATGCCCAGAAGTTCCACAATATAGACACAATTGCATTTGCCGTCTTCTTTCCCTTTTCTTCTGGGTTAAGGGTCCTTTAACCCCTCCAATTTGCATGGGTTCTGAAGCATCTGCTCCTTTGGGGTTAGCGTGGGTTTTGACCAACACCCGATTCTCAAAATAGTCTTTCCATGCTCGTTTGAAAGCCCTGAAAATCCCGAAGAATTGGGTCATCCTGAGTATCAAGTGGAATTGACCAATCCGCTGCACTGCCATGAGATATGACAATACAAAGGCTACCTTGGCTTGATCGTTTGGGAAGGCTCCAGGTCTGCACAAAAAGTGCAAGCAGCATTGGTTCATAAACACGGCGAACTTTTTGGGATCTCCGGCAAAGCGTTCGGGTGGGGCTAATGGAATATTTCCTGGTAGGTTTATTTGCACAGGGTTACTTGACAACACAGGAGCTGGATTTCCCCTGGAACAAGGTAGGGGTGCTTGTCCAGCCTGGCTTTGCAATAGTTGCCTAGCAAGGTCATCAGTTCGCTCCTTTGACAAAATCAGTTCCCTCCTAAGAGCATTGGTTTCTTGGCGGGCGGAATGCACTTCAGCCCTCAGTTCCCCTAGGAATTGGGCCAATTGATCAGTTTCTGAGGTATCCATAACCTGGGTGGGAATTTGTAGGTAGGCTTCGCGTTCTGTTACGCTCACCTGGTTCCCACAGAGGCGTCGATCTGAACTGGACAGCTGCGGTCTCCACCAATGTGACGCGTAGGGCCGAGATGACAGACTGGACTGGCCCACCTAACTTCGTTTGCTTGGCCCGTAGGAATATTCTTCTGCAAATGGAGAAAGGGAATTAACCACCCGTGGAGTTGAGCGTAAATCCCCCCACCTCCGCTGTCCTAAACACTGATCACCTTCAATGTCCCCTCTTATAGTCTCACCTGATGGTTTGGAAAGATGAGCTCTCCATCCTGCATTGAGCGCAGGAGCGCGTAGATAACCAGTTGTTTCACTGGCTCGAAGGAATTGGTGAGTTCCAGAACAATATTGACTCCGAGATTCCTGGCAAGATGCCGTAAGTATGTAGTTCGTAAGAGTTCAAATGCCTGACTTTCACTCTTGTCCGATTCCTTGCAGGTTGCAGCTTGACCCTAGTAAAGAGTTCCTCATGGCAACCGGTAATATTCTGGTAAGGATTTGTATTATCCAACACAGTTCGATAAAATAATGTCAATATGTAACCTGTTGCTTTCTCCCTTATTCAGGCGCTGAGAGAAATTATGAAGTCTCGGGGAATAATACCTCCGGTGGTAAAATCAGGTAAGTCTATTGTGGTGAGGAGAGTTCCCCTTGTTAGTCCCTTTGTTTCACCTTGCTGTCCTTTTGTTTCCCCTTAGGGGCCGGGGTTCGGCGAAGATGCAGTGGAAGCTGCCAGGAAGCTGCCAGGACTGCACCCAAATAGCCCCTAGCAGGGGTTGTTGGGCTTGCTTGGGATAACTTGATGCCTGCTTCCGGGGTTGCTGGACTTGGTCTGGGTCCCCGGAAGTAGGCATCATGACAGGAATAGGCACCCTGGACAGGGTTGCCTAAGCAAGCCAAGTCGCACTCTGCCCTGATAGGCTGGGGGGTTATCCAGCTAGGATAGCCACCCCGTTGTGTGAGTGACAGCTAGGCTGTATGAATGGGGGGTTTTCTGCATAAAAGCAGGGACGTCCGGACTGGAAGACAGACGTCACCACTGGACCTAAGAAATCCGAAGAGGAGAGAAGCCGAAGACATCTGCAACGACTGAACCACCGGTGAAGCCCTGTGCAGATCCTAACCACTTTTCTCCAAAGACTCGAGAAGATCTTCACCTGCAAGAGCCTTCTTCCCTTCAGCTGGTGGGGCCAACCAGTTCGCCAATCGCCTTCCTAGACCTGCCTTGGTTGAATCGCCAGTGCCAAGCACTAGGAGACCGGACAGCCAGGCACCTGTCCACCACGACTGCGATATAAAGGAGCGTACCTTTTATTCCGTTTTGGCATCACCGCGGCCGGCTTCTTCCCTGGGCAGTGCAGTGACTCAAACCTTCCTCCACAACGAGAGCCTCTCCTCCTCTGCTGGATCTCCCGAACTGCAGGAACTGCCAGGAATTACCGCTGCTGCAGGAGCCTCATCCACTTTCAAAGTACATTGTTCCGCCAGGCCTCCCGTTTCGGTGGGTAATGCTCAAGGCGTTTTAAATCCTTTACTTACCTTCTGGGCTGGCCGTCCTTTTGTCTAACATTGTCTTTTTACCTTCTGCAACCGCCTTTTCAATCGTTAAACAAAGACTTGACTGCAGCTACTAGAACCGTTTGATCCATGGCACATTGCCCTGTACCATTGACTCTGGCACAGGCCTATCGACTCTGGCTATTTCACTTACAACTGCCATCTCTAGATTGCTTTTCATAAAGAAATGTGTTGGTGCACCTAAACTCTTATAACCACCTTTCCTTCCCCATTATAAGTGCCATTTTGCTTGGTTTTCACCTAAGTATTGCTTATGCTAAAGTACTGCCTTGCCTAACTTGTTCACGATCCAATTTGGAAGTATTGCTGGTGTGTTTAGGAGTCTAACCCTGTATAACTTGACCTTTCCCTCCCTCTGAAGAAATTGTTAGAGTGCAATTTCTGCTTGGTTTACACTGTGCCATTTTGCTCAGTTTTCACTCTTGCACAAACTTGTCTACAATTTAAATAGGGAGTTGTATATACTTTTCTTGACTGTTTTAACTTGCTTTAATAATAGTTATTTATGTGCTGATTTAAGAGTGTGTAAAGTAAATATATATATTCTTTTTGATACAAAGCTTTGGTCAGTGTTTCCTTGTTCCATAGTACTGTAGCCCTATTGTGTAAACCCTGAATACTGCTCATCTCCCTCTTGAGATAAGTCTGACTGCTCAGCCACAGCTACCAACTAAATCTGTGTGGTATAGACTGATACCAAAGGGGATTTATTGCATATACCTGTAGTCTTAATCTTCTGTAGTGCTCCCTAAGGGAACTGCATAGGATTCTGCCTAACACTCCTGTTGATTGCCAGTCGGTGTGCGTCTCTAAATACTAACTTATTTTGTTTTGCTTTTTTACTTCATTTCTTGCCTGTTGTCCGAATATGGATATGCCTGGTCCTACCAAGCTGGAACTGAACTTAAATAAAATGCTTATGGAGATCACCAATAGGCGTACATCCATCAATGCTCTTGATAAGCCTTCCCTTGCTTTTATAGAACACTTTCAAACATTTAAAAATGAAATCAAGGAATTGTTCGGCAGACTTGAAGAAGTGGAGGAGCGCATTTCTTTGGCAGAAGGCAGACTTCAGGGCATGGAGCAAATGTAATCGAGATTACACTAGCTGGAGGAAAACTACACAGGCAGGGTAATTCATGGAATTAATGTGCGCTGGAAAGGGGAGCACAAGCGTGAAAATCGCAGCGCACACGTGCAAAAGCCGTGCACGCAGCCGTCTGTTGATTCATGGAATGCACTGTGCGTGGTTTACCTGAGATGTGCGCTGAATCAGCGTGTGGCGCACATGTCATTGCGACATCCCGAACGCAAGGCGCGGGACGGCCAGTGAAGGTGCACACAGGGCAGTGCACACACCTAAAAAGGGGGCGGAAGACGCGGAATGGGGACCAACATGTGGAAATGTGGGCGTTACGGGGGAAGTACCACTGCTAAATCCTTGCAACGCCCACACAAGTGCTAACAACACGTATTCATGGAATGGAACAGGGGAAACCTGCACGCTCCAACAGACACGCTAATCTGGAAAAAAGTACGCCAGCCGGAAGCAGGCGTAAGCAGCCCTGCGCAGCATAAAAGTGTGCGCAAACAAAAAACAAGCTCATACGCTACGATTAATATACTGTTTCTCGCAATAGTGGTTGTGGGACATTGCACGAGGAGGAGGATAGCCAGGCCCCGCATTTGTTTTACCCAGGACCAGCCTTTTTGGGATGCCTGATGACCAGGTCTATGGCAGGTACAGGTTTCCACCCCGTATCATCCTAGAACTGGTTGCTGAGTGGGAGGATTACCTCACATCACCCACCCTGTGCTCCCAAGCACTGAACCACTTGGAAAAGATTCTCAATGTACTGCATTTCTTGGCTACTGGGTAATTTCAGCGGATAAGTGCCATAGTTGGGGGCGTCTCACAGGCCACGCAGTCATGCTGCCTACACCAGGTATTGGTGATCATGACTGCACGCCCCTCAGTCCGCAGGCACATATACATGCCCAGGACACCTGCAGAAAGGCAGGCTGCCGTCAAGGATTTTTACGGGGTGGCACACTTCCCCAAAGTGCTAGGTGCCATTGATTGCACCCATGTGGCTCTACGTCCTCCCTGGGCCACTGAGCACATCTATCGAAACCGCAAGCACTGGCATTCCATCAATGTGCAGGTTGTATGTGATGCCAAGGGAATCATCACCTCTGTATATGCCAACTATCCAGGTTCCAGTCATGATAGTTTCATATTCAGAATGTCACCCCTAAACCGGGACCTGGACACTGGGAGGCATGGCGACACATGGCTCATTGGTGAGTACCAATGCCTCTGCACATGCATGCATGTCAGACACTGACAAATGGCAAAACCCAACTGATGACAACCATTATCACCTCCTCAGGGGACAGTGCCTACCCTGTGAGCACCCACATGATGATGCCAATATGGAACCCCACCACACCACCCCAGGTAAGATACAATGCAGCCCATATTGCAACCTGGGGCATAGTGGAGAGCACATTAGGAGTGCTGAAGTCACGTTTCCGCTCCCCTGACCGCTCTGGTGGCCAGCTGCTATATGCACCTCCAGTAGTGTGCAGGATCATAGTGGCAGCATGTGTCCTGCACAACGTTGCAACCCGGTAGGGCCTACCGGTGGACATGGTGCTGCCTCCACATCCCCAACCACATGCACGGCCGCTGCTATTAGGAGGGGAAAGGGCACGTGGTGAGGCAGCCCGTACCCATCTTGGGGCAACTTTTTTCACCTAAAATCCCACCCCTGCGGAGTGCACACAGGCCTGGCACATACCAGCTGACAATTGATTCTGACAAAAGGGACAGTCAACTGTCACAACCATACCACCCTGAGATTGTTTTCCTGGAAGTGCTACATTGTTTTCATCCCTTCCTACTTAAACAAACCCAATGCTTTGTCAGTAAAAGGCACACATTCATGCTGCATGAAGGTCTACCCCCTTGCAAAACAGCACACCCAAATACTGGTATATCAACCAAGCCCTCCCAAGCCCCATCTCAGCCGCCCAAGACACCATGGCATGGCATGCAATGTCAAAGCAACCAAATGAAAGCACAACACATCACACAAGTGTCACAAAGTGCACAGTCACAAATGGAAAGAGGCCACAGACAATTCCCTCTCACTTGTGAAAAAGGAACAGCACACATGAACAAATACCAGCAAGACAAAACATGAATACAGGACCCAACAGTGGCAACGTCTGACAGTAACCAATCACAATAGTGCAAGTGTCACAACCTGACAAAGGCAGCCCATTGACCCCTTCCATCTCCAGTGTGTTGCTGGTAGGTAAATGTGGCAGGGTACTGCATACAACATGACTGCATCTGCAATGTAGACAGGCAAGGTAAGCCATGAAGAAGCTACATGCAAATATGCATAATGGGCAGTATGGAATACAATATACAAATCAGCCATGCAGTGGAGAAATCATCAGCAATCCCCTCTAGGGGTGTATACACAGTTTGGACTACAGACTGGCCACAGAACTGGTGGAAGCCCAATGCCTCTGTGTAAGTTACTGTAACACGGTGAAAGGGGAAGCAAGAGTGGCATATGTGTCTGGACCCCAACCTTCAAACACAAGACAAGCCTGCATCGGCCCAGCTGGAACACACAGTGGATGCCTGCGGGTGCCACACAAAGCAACACACTGTAACATGAATGCACAATAGAAAAAAAATATTTTAAAAAAAAGAAAAAAATTAAAAATTAACATAAAAATACAAAATGAAAATGAAAAATAAAAATGAAAAAATGAAAATGAAAAATGAAAAAATGAAAATGAAAAATGAAAATAAAAATAATGAAAATGAAAAATGCAAATAAAAAATGAAACATTAAAAATTGACAAATTAAACATTAAAAATTCAAATGAAATTGAAAAATTCTAATGAAAAATTCTAATGAAAAATAAAAATGAAAAATGGCCCATGTGTCGACCAGGGGTGGGGGGCCCACCCAGGAGGGAGAAGGTACAGGGTGCACCCAACACCCACATGCGTGGATGTTGAGAAAAAAACTAAAACCTCCATGGGCTCATGGCCTGCACGGCTACCCGATAGTGGGAGAATTGCCATCGCTGGCGTCACCATCTGGTGCTACATTAGAAGGTGTGCGTGGTATGGGAGGCAGACCATGCAATGCCCTGGCATGCTCCTCCATGGCAGCAAGCATGCAGGTTTGAAAGGTTTGGTTCTGCAGGATGATGGTCCGGAGATACCCATGCAGCACCTCCGGGTAGCACGGACTTCTGCCTGCAAGGCCTCACATGATGCCCGGATCTCCTCACGGGTTGCCTGGAACTCAGATGAGATTGTGCGTGTTAGCTGCTCCAGCTGCAGTTCTGACCTTGTACTCTGGGACACCTCAAGTGCACCCAGAGTAGCTCTGAGGGAGGTGTTTTCTACCCTCAGGGCATCCCTGTGGGCCTGTGCCTCTGCAGATATGGCTGTGCGCAGAGCCTCCAGTTCAGCCCGTTGGTCCCTGTTGGCAGCCAACATGTCCTCCCTGTGTGAGTGGCACGTGGACTCTGTTGCCTGCTGCTGGAGCTCAATTTGCCTTTCTGGGGGGAGAATGGAAGTGGCCACCCTATCCATGGCCTGAGCCATCATCTCACACGATTCCCCCTGTTGTGCTGCAATAGCATAAATGGAGTTCTCCCACACAGTATTGCCCGGTGGCGCACGGCCCCCGCGTTGCCGGACACGACACCTGTTTGCCCCAAGGTGATGTGCACCTTGCTGTGCTGGTGTAGCGGAGGTCCCAGATAGGGCCTGCACTCCAGCCACCCATGTTGAAATACCAAGAACATACTCGCCGAGATATGTGACGTATGAGGAGCAAATAAACCAACAAAGAGCAACTCTGGGGCTCTGCCCAGTGCCCATCAGAAGAGCAACACCTGCTGAAGTGCCAATAACCAGACAACCATGGGCAGCACGGTACCCATTGAGACAACTGTACCAACAGCTGACACGAAATGAAGACTACTTACAAACTGCCCCTGAGGAGACCCAAAGGGCCTTAATTAAAGGCGAATGCTGACAACACAAGGGCCGGACGGATCTACAGATGAACGAAATAACAATCAAAGGATGACAAACAAAGATGAAAGATATCAATAAAGAGGTAAAGGACTTAAAAGGAGAAACAATGCTGAACTTTAAAGAAACGTAACCATAAAGCAGGAGGCAAAATATGCAACTGGCTAAACGTCTCTAAATAGGCTCGAAACACAAGAAGCTAAGAAAATGGTACTGCTTGCTATCCTTAGTAGAAGAATAGAGCGGCAAGCGCCAACTATATATCTACCTCAAAGAAGCACATTATACAAGTGCGACTCCATTTTACAAAAGCAGAATTAAGCCCAGAATGGTAGGGGTCAAAACAAGCCAGGATTCATATACCAGCACAAAGCCAGACGAAAGAGCTGAATCGAAACTTAGCAAGAAGCAGCTCATGCCTGGGAATTCGAGGTCACCCAAGGAAGGGAGGAGAGCGGCAACTTCGAAGAAACGAAACATAAGAGCATAGCAGCCAGACAGTGAAGGTCGAGATAAGGAGGCCCAGGCAGGTGGCAAGGCTAAAGGAAGAATCTAATACACAAATAGAGGGAAAATGATGCAGATTCACGGTGTACTGGCACGTGACCAGCCAAGCGCGAAGAGGTACCCACGTGTCATGATGCCTACCCCAGGGGACCCAGACCAAGTCCAGCAACCCCGGAAGCAGGCATCAAGTTATCCCAAGCAAGCCCAACAACCCCTGCTAGGGGCTATTCGGGTGAAGTCCTGGCGCCTATGGCGCCAGGCTCATATGGAGAGTCAGTCCTGGCGCCATAGGTGCCAGGCTCATAGATTAAAACTTACCTGATGCAGACCATGCTGCAAACTTACCTGATGCAGACCATGCTGCAAGAGCTCCAAGCCAAAAGAGGCTTGGAAGGGACTACTTTACCTAGGGACTATTTTTTTACTCGGGTGGGGCTGGGTAGGAATACTTACCTGGGACTACTTTGGAGGCAATTTAAACCACGCCCGAAGATCCAGCAGCGTAACGCTCACCGTGCCTGCAAGTCTGCATCCAGCCCTCTGCCACGCCCGCCTCGAGGACCACGCAGACCACGCCCGACCTGAACTCTTACAAACGTTATACTTACGGCGTCTTGCCAGGAATCTCAGAGTCAATATTGTTCTGGAACTCACCAATTCCTTCGAGCCAGTGAAGCAACTGGTTACCTACGCGCCCCTGCGCTCAATGCTGGATGGAGAGCTCATTGTTTCAAACCATTAGGTGAGACTATAAGAAGGGACATCAAAGGTGATCAGTGGGGAGAACGGCGGGGATGGGGGGATTTACGCTCAACTCCACGGGTGTTTAATTCCCTTTCTCCATTTGCAGAAGAATATTCCTACGGGCCAAGCAAACGAAGGTAGGTGGGCCAGTCCAGTCTGTCATCTCGGCCCTACGCGTCACATTGGTGGAGACCGCAGCTGTCCAGTTCAGATCGACGCCTCTGTGGGAGCCAGGTGAGCGTAACAGAACACGAAGCCTACCTACAAATTCCCACCCGGGCGTTATGGATACCTCAGAAACTGACCAATTGGCCCAATTACTAGGGGAACTGAGGGCTGAAGTGCATTCCGCCCGCCAAGAAACCAATGCTCTTAGGAGAGAACTGATTTTGTCAAAGGAGCGAACTGATGACCTTGCTAGGCAACTATTGCCAAGCCAGGCTGGACAAGCACCCCTACCTGGTTCCGGGGGAAATCCAGCTCCTGCGTTATCAAGTAACCCTGTGCAAATAAACCTATCAGGAAATATTCCATTAGCTCCACCCGAACGCTTTGCCGGAGATCCCAAAAGGTTTGCCGTGTTTATGAACCAATGCCGCTTGCACTTTTTATGCAGACCTGGAGCCTTCCCAAACGATCAAGCCAAGGTAGCCTTTGTATTGTCATATCTCAGCGGCAGTGCAGCTGATTGGTCAATTCCACTTGTTACTCGGGATGACCCAATTCTTTGGGATTTTCAGGGCTTTCAAACGAGCATGGAAAGTCTATTTGCCCGGCACTCCCAAGGACAGGCCCTGGATAACGAACTTTTGTCCCTACGACAGGGTAACCAGGACCTTCTATCCTACATCGCGACCTTCAATAGGTAGATAGTGGAAACTGGATGGCCTGAGGTAAAACGAATCACGTTATTTCATCGAGGGCTTCGAGGAGAACTCAAGTATGTCTTGGCTCAAGTCGCGAACCCACCTCAAGACTGCGCTGAATATATAGACTTAGTGGTCCAGTTAGATCACAGACTTCAGAACAGAAAGGCTGATTGAGCCAAGTTTGAGAATCGGTGTTGGTCAAAACCCACGCTAACCCCAAAGGAGCAGATGCTTCAGAACCCATGCAAATTGGAGGGGTTAAAGGACCCTTAACCCAGAAGGAAAAAGAAAGAAGACAGCAAATGCAATTGTGTCTATATTGTGGAACTTCTGGCCATTTTCTATGGGATTGCTCTGTAAAACCACCCAAGAAGGTGGTAGGAGCTGCTGATAAAAGCCATATGGAGTCAGACTCGGGAAACGACCACGCCTGACAAGCGTAGAGGTCCGCTTGCCGAGCTTAAAGAAGGATACTCAGACCTCGCATTTCATCATACCAATGGTCCTCGTAGATCCAGGGCAGCCATCGCGTATGCATGCAGTAAGGGCATACATTGATGGCGGGGCCATAGGAAACTATGTGGACCACGAATTGGCTTCCAGGATGAATCTACCTCTCTGCCGAAAAACCACCTCAGATGTCATCACCACAGTCGATGGAACTGAAATTGCCTCTGGGCCTGTAACTCATTCCACCGCAGAGATGACACTATTGGGTCAGGATGGGCATCGAGAGACTATTGTGTTTGATCTAATCAAAGCCCCACAGTTCCAAATAATACTGGGGATACCTTGGTTGGAAACACATAATCCTTGTATTGATTGGCGAGAGAAGAGAATAAACTTCCCGGATTGTGCACAAACCTGTTACCCAAAGAAAAACCTGAACGCAGGCCTGGCCACAGTAACCACAGCAGTCATGCAACTACCTCCTGAATACCAAGAATTCCAGGATGTCTTCCAAAAAGAACAGGCAAACACCTTACCTCCTCACAGATTGTACGATTGTCAAATCAATCTCACACCCGGTGCACAACCCCCTTGTAGCAGGATCTATGCCCTTACGGAACCAGAGAACCTTCACCTACGACAATACTTAGACCAGTACCTTGCCAATGACTTTATTCGCCCATCCAAGTCCCCTGCATCTTCAGCTTTGTTCTTCGTGCCCAAAAAGGAAGGTGACCTCAGAACGTGCATAGACTACCGTGCATTGAACCAGATAACTGTTAAGAACCGATACCCATTGCCTCTGATCCCTGAACTACTAGACCAAGTGAAGGACGCTTGCATATACACTAAATTAGATCTCCGGGGGGCATACCATCTGGTACGTGTAAAAGAGGGAGACGAATGGTAGACTGCTTTCCGCACTAAGTATGGGTTATTCGAATACCAGGTGATGCCTTTCGGGTTGTGAAGTGCACCAGCAGCCTTCCAATACTTCATGAACGATGTCCTTCGTGAACTCATTGACGTTTGTGTTGTCGTATATATCGATGATATTCTAGTATACTCCGCTTCAGAATCTGACCATATGAAGCACGTCCGAGCAGTCCTTGAGAAATTGCGGCAGCACAAACTATATGTAAAGCTGGAAAAATGCGTTTTTCATGCCAAAGAAGTTGAATTCCTTGGGTTTATCCTGTCCCCAAAGGGAGTCCGAATGGACTCACAAAAGGTGGATGCAATCCTTAAGTGGCCATCACCAAGTTCAGTTAAAGGAGTACAAAGCATGCTCAGCTTTGCCAATTTCTACCGCAGATTCATCCCGGATTTTTCACATGTTGTACATCCCATCACAGCACTCTTGCGAAAAAATAAACGCTTTATGTGGACTGAAGAAGCTGAAAATTCCTTTCAAGAGCTGAAAGTGAAATTCACGTCTGCACCTGTATTAAAGCACCCGCGCCCTGAACTTCCATACATAGTGGAAACTGATGCATCCAGTCTAGCCATGGGAGCTGTCCTTTCTCAAAAGGACCCTGAAACTGACCAGCTTCACCCAGTAGCATTTTGGTCCAGAAAGTTCTCGGCACCCGAGTTAAACTATACGGTTACCGACAAGAAGTTATTAGCCATTAAATCCGCCTTCAAGGCTTGGCGGCACTATCTTCTCGGTGCCAGGCATACCATTACTGTGATCACCGGAACTTACAGTATTTAAAGACAGCCAAGGCCCAATGGTCACGTCAACTCCGATGGGCATTGTTCTTTGCCGAGTTCGATTTCGTGATAACCTATCGACCAGGTTGTAAGAATGGTAAGGCAGACGCCTTATCCCGAATAGGGATGGGAGAGGCAGAAATGAACCCAGAACCAGTACCTATAATTTCCGAACAAAGGATTCTTGGCATGACTACTCTACAGACACTAGAGGACATTCAGGTAAAGATCCAGCAACTCTTTGATCCTACAGCCTGCAGGACTGGGTAAAGAAAGGTCCGGACTACTCTGTCACCAATGATCTGCCTTATTACCAAGGGCGGCTATTTCTGCGACACAAGGAACTACAAGAGCTAGTCATTTCCCGTTATCATGATACCCTAATGGAGGGGCACCCAGGTATTGCACAAACCGAAGCTAAAATTAAAAGACAATTCTGGTGGCCCACCTGGCGAAAGGATATTAAATCATTTGTGATGTCTTGTGGCATTTGCGCCCAAAACAAAAGTCAAAAGAAAAAACCAGCTGCACTCTTACAACCTTTAGACATTCCGCCTACACCATGGCACACCTTATCGTTAGACTTTATTACTGATCTACCCCCATGCAATGGATTTAACACCATTCTAGTTATTGTGGATCTTTTTTCCAAGATGGCCCACTTTATTCCTTTAAAGGGATTACCTTCAGCTTCAATCGTGGCCAAGGAGTTCCTCGAAAACATTGTTCGCATACACAGATTTCCATCCATATTGATCTCTGACACGGGCAGTCAATTCATTTCACATTTTTGGAAAACATGCTGTCAATTGGGGCAAATCGATGTGAGGTTATCGACCAGTCACCACCCCCAGACCGATGGTCAAACGGAGAGGACCAACCAGACTCTCGAACAATACCTGCGTTGTATGTTACATCAGACTGAGAGTAATTGGAAAGACATTCTTTGGATCGCCGAATATGCATACAATAATTCAGTACACTCTGGAATGGACAAAGCCCCTTTTATACCTTATATGGGCACCATCCTCGAACCTCAGACCTTGACTCACCCCAACACTTAGAAATGCCTGATGCCTGCAGTGGACCATCTGCACGCTACAATTACACAAGCCTTTAAGGAAGCAACTACACATTTAAAACAGGCGAAAGAAGAATACAAGAAAGATGCTGATCGGCATAGAAGTGATACTCCACAATACCAGATAGGGAATCAAGTATGGTTAGCCACAAAACATATACCTCTAAAGGGAACACGGACCTTTAACCCCAGATATTTGGGACCTTACTCTATTAAGGCCATTATCAACCTGGTGGCTGTCAAGTTGGACTTGCCTGCTAATATGCGAATTCACCCCGTCTTTCATGTGTCACTTTTGAAGCCAGTGCAACCAGGGACAAGACTAACCAAGCCACCAGACCCCATCCTTGTAGATGGAGAACCCGAATTTGAAGTTAAGAACATCCTGGACTCCAAGCTGATAAAGTCAAAACTCTTTTATTTAATCGACTGGAAAGGTTACGGACCATAGGAAAGGTCATGGGAACCTAGTGACCATGTTCATGCACCCCGATTGGTGAAAAAATTCCACCAAAATTTCCCAGACAAACCGAAACCACAGGGAAGAACGACTTTAGGAGGGGTCTGGGGGGGTGCTGTCATGATGCTTACCCCTGGGGACCCAGACCAGGTCCAGCAACCGCGGAAGCAGGCATCAAGTTATCCCAAGCAAGCCCAACAACCCCTGCTAGGGGCTATTCGGGTGCAGTCCTGGCGCCTATGGCGCCAGGCTCATATGGAGAGTCAGTCCTGGCGCCACAGGCGCCAGGCTCATAGATTAAAACTTACCTGATGCAGACCATGCTGCAAACTTACCTGATGCAGACCATGCTGCAAGAGCTCCAAACCAAAAGAGGTTTGGACGGGACTACTTTACCTAGGGACTATTTTTTACTCGGGTGGGGCTGGGGAGGAATACTTACCTGGGACTACTTTGGAGGCTATTTAAACCACGCCCGAAGAGCAGCACACGCTTCGCGTTATTCTGCATCCAGCAGCGTAAAGCTCACTGTCCCTGCAAGTCTGCATCCAGCCTTCTGCCACGCCCGCCTCGAGTTTGGAGCTCCTAGAAAAAGGGAGAAAGAAGGAGAAAAGGTTAGAACAAGAGCAATACCTTTGATCCTTACCTGAATTCCCTATCCATCGCGCCTTCGAGCTGGAAGAAAGAAGTTATTTTATGCGCGTCGCCTCACGTGCTGCAGCGCCGCGCTGAACTCACCGGCCTTCGCAGCATCTTCACATTCCACCGCATCCTCCTGCATGTTCCAGCCGCACTCCGGCACCTAAGGAGAAGACAAGAACAGCAAGGTGAGCCAAGGGAATACACAGAGGAATATTAGTTACCCCCATAGACTTACCTGATTTTACCGCCGGGGGTACTATTCCTCTTCACAGGTCGGCGCAGCTTTCACTGCATCTTCGCCGAACCCTGGCCCCTAAGGGGAAACAAAAGGACAGCAAGGTGAAACAAAGGGACTAACAAGGGGAACCCTCCTCACCACAATAGACTTACCTGATTTTACCGCCGGAGGTATTATTCCCCGAGACTTCATACTTTCTCTCAGCGCCTGAATAAGGGAGAAAGCAACAGGTTACATATTGACATTATTTTATCGAACTGTGTTGGATAATACAAATCCTTACCAGAATATTACCGGTTGCCACAAGGAACTCTTCACTAGGGTCAAGCTGCAACCTGCAAGGAATCGGGCAAGAGTGAAAGTCAGGCATTTGACCTCTTACGAACTACATACTTACGGCGTCTTGCCGGGAATCTCGGAGTCAATATTGTTCTGGAACTCACCAATTTCTTCGAGCCAGTGAAGCAACTGGTTATCTACGCGCCCCTGCGCTCAATGCAGGATGGAGAGCTCATCTTTTCAAACCATCAGGTGAGACTATAAGAGGGGACATCAAAGGTGATCAGTGGGGAGAACAGCAAGGGTGGGGGGATTTACGTTCAACTCCACGGGTGGTTAATTCCCTTTCTCCATTTGCAGAAAAATATTCCTACGGGCCAAGCAAACGAAGTTAGGTGGGACAGTCCAGTCTGTCATCTTTGGCCCTACGCATCACATTGGTGGAGACCACAGCTGTCCAGTTCAGATCGATGCCTCTGTGGGAGCCAGGTGAGCGTAACACCACATCCGATGTCATCCAAACCCAGAGGATGCCATAACTTCTCCTGATAAGAAGCTACAGTTTCGAGGCCACTCTCTGCCAACTATTTGACACATAGCCTTAAAGTACTGATTGATGGAGGGGAGGCAGGGGCAATCTTTTGGCATACCGCACCTGGGTGATCATTCTGCATGCTGTTCATTAAAGTGGAGATTTATGCCTAGGGGTGTAACGCACCCAATCACAATGGACCAAATAATCAAGGGTCCTATAGCTAGTAGAACCAATGGGACGTCGTACTTTTAGTGACGTCTGACATGAATGTTGTAGAGGGAGGGACATAGACGCCCACCCGATAAGAGTTATCCAATCCTCACACTCTATTACCATATACAGATATAGTACCTATACTTAAGTTTTCTCTTTAACCAATAGAATTGCATGACAAACTTTGAGTGTTACACATCAACGATGACGAGAATGTGCTATAACTATTGCTAACTGAATGAAGAAGAGGAAGTTGAAGCGAGACGGGCGATCGCATCACTGATGATATCCTATTGTTTCCCCGTTTTTTGTACTTGTCGTTAAACAGACTTCCCTTTGTCAAACCATTGAGTTGTCCTTATTGATTGGTGTTGGAGTAAGAGAATCCCGCACCCCATCCACCTCAAGGTGCAGCTATCTCATCTTAAAGTACTCGAGGGTGAGCTCTGATCCAATGGGCCCGTCAGAGGTCGCTCGCCCCTCCTGTACACTTGGTAGCAGGAGGATGGTTTTTGACCATCAATTATTGATTATTGATTAAAATAAGACACCTATTGACCGTCGACACAAAGTAACTCTAGGTCTTCGGCAATATCATGAGTCCTTCGCCATTTGGCCGAGTAGACTGTGAAGCTTCCCGTGGACAGTGATAGTTTAAATCTGTCCAAAAACTGCAGTGGGTCTGAAGGGACCCGTTTTATAACATAAACCCTTCCATTCCTACGGGCAGCGGAACAGGCGAATGACTAAAGGAGGAGGTAACGAAGGCGGTGATCTCGATGATCCAGAGAGGAACCATGCAAGCGGTGAGTGAAACAAAAATTGAATGCTTTGGCAAATGTCATAGGCATTACAACAAATAAGGGAAAAGGTAACGGAGGGAGGTGGAGAAAACAAAATAGTCAGATGTAGAGAAGACTGCATATATATAAGGGGATAATGACTCGAGAATAATGGAATAAAAAGAGAGAATACCGGGGTAGATACCCGAGAGAAAAAAGAGAGAATACCAGGGTGGACACCCGAGAGAAAAGAGAGGGAATACCGGGGTAGACACCCGAGGAAAGAGAGAGGATACCAGGGCGGACACCTGAGATAAAGAGAGAGGATACGCCTTATTCCTGCGCTTTAATATAGCGGTCAGAAGAAACGCGAACTCAGAGCCCACATAATAAGGGACGACTAGACTATTACCACGTTTAAAGACATCATAAAAGGGGTTCGTTTAAACTCCATGTCGGGGTACAAATTAGAGGCAGAGATATTTGTGTCCAGCTGGTGTCTGTCTAGTCTGTCAAATTTCTGTTGTACGTGTTCTGTTGTATGTCACATGTAAGGACATTTTTCTCCTTGTTGTTTGAAATTAAGTAGGGTTTTTACGCGATTCTATAGTCAAGAGGGATCGCACATGAATTGATGTTCTTGAAGTAAATTGGTGATAAGAAGTTTGGCGGGAAAAGATTGGATTGGAGCTAGCGGTATTTGGTGCTCGCTCATATTGTTGGGAGTGTTGAAGTTGCATGAAGGTATTGTTAGTGACAGATTTAAACATGGAAGACATTACTCCATTAGCACACCTATGTAAACGACTGCCGAAACATGCACCCGAGCTTAAGAAATACAGCACCGAGTGGGTTAAGGGCACCGCCCACAAGATGTTTATGCCGTGGTCTCAAAATGGGTCTTTATCTAAAGCCGTCTTACAGCACATGACGACTTATTTGCACGACACATATACAGGAAAAAAACTAGAGAAACGCCTTGCTGTTCTAGAACTTTGGAAAATGTTCGAACAGTCAAAGGAAGAAGAGCCACCTGCTGACTGGATATTAAACGTATGCACGGAGGGGGGTGAAATGCCTACCGCGCCACCTGCCCCGCCTGAAACAGAAATCGAGGGAAGTAAGCCTTAGGGACTCTACCCATTAAGAGAGCTTAAGGCAGCCACAGGGTATAGCAACCCCGCCTATGAGTCACCTACGTACAGTAGTGACGAAAATAAAGGGAAGGATCAGGATAAGATTCTTACCTCTGCAGTCCCGAGGGACAAGGAGAGATGCAATGATGAGAGGAAGGATCAGGCACAGACAAGTGCATCTCTCGATAAAGCGAGAGAGGGAAAGAAATGGAAAGGAGGTGAATACATAACTGATGAGATAGCATTCGCAAAAGACGAATGGATGGGAGGGCAGAGATTGCTGAAACTCGATGGAAAAGGAAGTGATGATGTGAGACCTAAAGGGAAGTCATATGAGGCGCAGAGAAGGGAGACGGAGTAGGAAAAGGAGGTGAGGGACGAAAGGATAAGAAGTAAAGATAGGCTGAGGCGAGAACAGCTATATCGCGAGGAGCAAGAAAAACAGCCCGATCGCAAACAGAAAGCAGCCTATGACCAGTACAGACAGAAACAGCTAAGGTTGGAAGAAGAGCAAAGGATACGTGAAAAAAGGATAAAGACATGAAAAGATGAGGAAGTTCGAAGGGCAGATGAACGTAGAAATTAAAGGAGAAGGGAAGAAGATAAGGTCAGAGAAGAGGCGCGGAAGCGCAAAGAATGCGATGATGACGTAAGCGTAGACAGAGGGCACGTGATCTCGAATATCTAGAGCGGGAAGTTAAAAAACCCAACCCTGTTGTAGAATGGGAAGACATTGAAGAATTTTTTCCTGCGTACGACTCAGTACCAGGCATGACCAGGGTAAATATTGAAGATGACTTCGACACCAGAAGCATCAGGGAAACGATCGATAAGATATATCATGAAATGGGGCTAGAAGAAATATCCCAAGGGGAAAGCGAAGACGAGCACCTGGAGAGCACTCAACTGTATGACACTGAGGGTGTCACCCGAAGTAGTGGGAGCAGGAGACTGTCCTTGGACAGACTGGAAATCAGTAAAAACGATGATGATACAAGGAGTTGCGTGAATTGGGAACAATCAGGGTCCGACTCTGGAGAAAAGACGGAGTGCAAGACAAATAAAGATGGGAGACGGCGCTAAAAGCGGGTGAGATGGTCAGACGTTGGCGAGTCCGCACCGTGAACATCAGAGTCTGCCGCGCAATCCAACCAGCATGAAGGTACACCCCATGGTCAGAAGGGGGGTGTCAGCACTGCCTATGCAGACAGGTTGAGGACATTGCCAGGCAGACGGCAATGCAGGAATATTACCTCAGCAGTAGACAGGAGGGCTATGGGGGAAGGGAAAGAAGGCTGCGCATTCCAATTTCCACTATTAGAAAAAGACTGCAATATATTCCATGACCACACATGGATCGAGAAAACCTGAAAAACAAGCTTCCAATACTGACATCGGGAGCCGGGAAGTGGATACACGAATTGGAAAAAATGACAGGAGGTGTCACATTAGCTATAGGAGACATTAAAGGTCTCTTGATCACCATACTTGGTGAGAGAACAGATGATGTGTGGACACGGGTAGGGTACCCTGGCGTGACCATAATCAAAACTGCACACGACGGAGCGCCATTTAATAATTGCAGAGCAGCTGTATGGAAAGCGCTACGAGTACTTTACCCAGAAACTTCCGATATGGGAGCTATAATGACTCGGAAAATGAAGGAGTCAGAAGAGCCGTTGATTCATATCCAGAATTTCCAAGACGCGTGGATGCTCGAAACGCATGAATCTTGGACAAAATCTATACCAGTGTTTTACCACATTTTATGCCAAGGATTGCCAGAACCAGTTCAGAAACAGCTCAAGAAATTGGTGGGGGTTGAGGCTAAACCTTGGGCTGAAATACAGTTAACTATCGCACATTACTGTAGATTGTTGCAAGAAAAGAATTGGAAAAAGGAGGCAACTCGAAATGGCAAGGAAGCGAAGCTGGTGCAAAAGAAGCGATCTCACAACAGGGCAATGCATAAAATCACACAGTGCAGCAGCAAGCACCAGGCGTGCAGCAAGGTGCGCAGCAATGGGTTCAACCCCAAAACATGGGGAATTTGCCACAAGGGCAATTTCAACAGGCACTACCGCAAACGTCTCAGAGAACAAACTCCGGAAGGGGAGGTAGCCCAGGAAATGGAGAGAATCCACAAGTGTATAGTGGACCGAACCTATATATGAACTAGGACAGCTCACTGGGAACCCTGATGTGCTCTATCCTATCAATGGCACCAGACTCTCATAGGGAACAAAGGGTGAATATCGCCATGGGGTAAAGCATATTCCTTCTTAATTGACACGGGTGCAACACGCTCGTGCTTATGAGAAGGAAAGTTTTCCTTGTCCGGTGAGCCCATAGATACTCAGTGTTTTACAGGAGCTCACGGTTGAGTTTCCTTTACGGACGCACTCCCATTCTCCATAGGGGTGTGCGACATGAATGTACTGTTATTGTATTCACGTCAGACCCCAGTAAACATTTTGGGCCAAAATTGAACATGACGATTTCGTTTACGGAGGAGGGCATAGTATGCTCCACTCCAGGAATGCATTATTCAAACATGTGCGAAATTATCAGGTCATACTCAGGACATCTAGCCATGAGAGCTACACCATTAGAGCCGGAGGTTTTCGCATATGGCATGCGTGTGCTTATGGCAGGATTACCAGGCCTCGCAGATAGAACTATGAGAACCCCTGATGAGTTTCTATTCAGACCAAGAATACCTATGCATGAGGAGGAGGGACAAGTATTTCCCTTGATGATGCATACCACAGCAGTGCGAGGGAAAGTAGTATTGGTTGAATGCTACGATGATGAAGGCAGACAATGGTGCGCAATTATCGCCATTGAAGAAGTGTATCGAGTGACTGACATCACCAATGACGATCTGTTTTAAGAACAATCAGACGCAGAAGTGACAAGGGTGGAAGTGAGTCTCATATTTTGGGTAAAAATTATCGAAAGAGACGTGCCTCAGAGAATGATGTTGGCACTGATACGTCCGGAATACTTTGATAATGACATGGCCTAGGTGCCTGTCTCAGTATGGACTACAGGACCTTATGACGTAGGCCTCCTGAAAGAGGTGGGAGAAGTGAAAATTAAGCTGAAACCAGGAGCAATTTTACAGAGAGTGCAACAATATCCCATGTCCAGAGAGGCGGATGAAAGGATCGCGAAGACAATTTCCGCCATGATGGATCAGGGCATCTTAGTGATGTCGGAGTCACCCTGTAATACGGTGATTTATCCCGTCAAGAAATTAAAGGGAGGGTCTTGGCGTTTAATCCAAGATTTAAGAGCATTAAACGATATTGTTGAAGCCGAGCTCCCTCTCGTCCCTAATCCATCTACAATCCTATGTAACATACCCATCGAGGCAAAATATTTCACGGTGATTGATTTGAAAAATGCCTTTTTCTCAATCACGTTGCACCGTGACTCTCAAGATTTGACGTCTTTCACTTTCAGACAAATGTATCTTAAAAGCACGAGGTTGCCACTGGGGTACTGTGAGTCCCCGTCCATTTTCAATAGAGTCCTACAGATGGACTTAAGCAATATTGCATTAGAAAGTGTTGTCTTGCAATATGTGGATGACATCTTAATCTGCAGCTCCACGGAAGAACAATGCAGACGCAATTCTATTCAGCTATTGACTTTACTGGCTGAGAAGGGTTATAAGGTTGACAAGGAAAAGTTGCAATATTGTCAACAGGAAGTGCTATACATAGGCGAGTTAATTTCACATGAAAGTAAAAAGGTGACCCCAGAAAGCGCTGAAGCCATCATGAACACGGCTAAGCCAATCACGATAAATCAAATGCAGAGCTTCTTAGGCCTGTGCATTTAAGTTAGAGCATGGGTCTTCGATTACAGCTCATACACCAAGCCCTTGCTCCAGGCCCTGAGGAAGGCCCAGGCGACAAAGGAAAAGATTGAATGGACTGAAGCAATGGAAAAGGGGTTTGCAGAACTCAAGAGAGCAATTTGTACGCCTCCAGTTCTCGGGATTTCTAATTATGCAGAGGAATTCTACCTGTTCTCGCACACAGATGGCAGCGTCATGACGGCAGTGCTCGTGCAAAAAACCTTGTTGGGGTACAAGCCCCTGGCACATTACAATGGGAACCTGGACCCAGTAATGAGAGGCCACTTCCCATGCGAACAAAGCTTAGCTGCCGCAGCGATCGCCATAGAGAAAGCGACAACCATTGTAATGGGATGTTCTCTGACGTTATACGTCGAACACTCATTATTCGCCATTTTAGAGAAACCAAAGGGCACATTGACATGGCAAAGAGCTTCCGCCTATGAAGTGATTATATCTAATCCATCGATCAAAATAGTTCGATGTAAAATAGTGAACCCAGCTACGTTCATAGCTGAGCCAGTCACTGAAGGAGAGCCGATACATGACTGTGCAAACTATGAAGAGTTCTATGATGAAATCCCCAGGGTGAAAGAAAAGGCCCTGGCGGGAGGAGAGATCGTTTTCATTGGCGGTTCTTCTAGAATCGACTAAGAAGACGGACAAAGATATACAGGCGACGCTGTGATGAAACACATAGCAAACAGAGAATTTCGAGTACTCGTCAGTGCACGAATACCATCTTATTGTTCAGCACAGGCTGCAGAATTGTTGGCGTTGATTCTCGCCATAGAGAATCACGCAGACCAGGAAGTTACTGTGTACAGCGACTCTGCCTATGTGATGTCCACAGTGCACGCAGGGCTAGCACGCTGGAAAAGGAGAGGCTACCTCCGAGCAGACGGCACGCCAGTGCAGCAGGCAGCCTTATTGGACAGGCTGATTAAGGCACTACAGCTCCTGGTGGGCATAGCGGTCGCGAAATGCGCCGCCCACACTAAAGGGACAGATTTCGTGTCATGCGGAAACCACGCAGCAGAAACGGAAGCCAAGCGTATGGCCTCCAAAAGTGAGATGATCATGGAAGTGGAAGTCGAAGTGGCGTGCACCCATGAGAGAATGGTCTGGTAGATCTCCCACGCCTTGGATCTGATCCTCCGCAATGAACCCCCCAGCGATTGCCTCATGTTCTGTGAGTTCATCCTCCTCTGGTGGAGACCCACTGCCAGTCACCAGAGTAGAGGCGTAATTGGAAGCCAGCTTGTTTTTAGCCCGGCGTTCGAGGTCATTCCAACGCTTTGAGCAATCATCAGCTGTGTGCTTCACAAATCCAAGGGAACTAATCTGGTCCGCAATGCACCGCCAGTGGGACTTACGCTGAGCAGTCGTAGTCTTGCACCCTGCCGTCACCAGCATGTCGCAGCCATGTGCCGACGCCTAGCCCACAAGTGCGTCTAGTTCCACATCATTGAAACTCCACTTCCTTGACGTGCCGGAGGGGCGAGCCGTGTCTGGGGTTACAACCTGTTCCACAAGAGCACGCTTCTTCCTCTTGAGAGGTGGTGCGGACCCTGAGTGGCTTACGCCGGTCTGTAGGGGCTGAAGCGCAGGTGGACTGGCCACTGGAAGCAGCCAATGGCACGATGACCAAAGGTCTCACTGCAGGCATTGGCTGCTGGGTGCTGTCGCCAGGACCAAGCGGCACAACTGCCTTGGTGTGATGGTCTGGGACCAACACTGTCCCGGCTGGGTGACTCAGAGTCGGGGTGGATTGAGCTGCAGCTGCCCCTGCAGCCTCCTCACCCTGGCTACCTGGGGCAGCAGATGACATTGCTGCCCCTGATCCACATGGCCTGGTAACAGCAACTTTCACCGCCACACGTGGCTTTGACTTTGTGACACGGAAGTCGGCCTGTGATTCATCCCATGCCAGTTCCGTGACCATTCCGGGCTGGGTTAACAGGTCCTGAGCTGGGATTGTGTCAGCTGCATCTCCCTGACCCACTTGGGGGGGGGGCATTGGTGTCCCTGAATGGTCCTGGACACACTGCCCTCTCGGGCCACCCTGCCCAGTGTTAGGCAGAATCCTGTGCAGTGCCCTTAGGGACCACTACACACAATTAAGACTACAAGTGGTAATACAAGTTCACCTTTGGTACAAGCCTGTACTACACTGTTAAAGTGGTAGCAGTAGCGGAGCAGCCAGACTTATCTCAAGAGCAAATGAGCAGTAGTAGAGATTACAAAAAGGACTACAATCACTGTGACTCAAGCAAACACTGACTCAAGGTTTTTGGTTAAAAAGTAAAAGTACATTTATTTTAAACCATCTGTTCACAAAACACTTCTATTAAATTAAAACCACACTTTAAATACACTACACACAACCAATTCCCCTTGTGCAGAACAATTCAAGGTAAGTACCTTTGGTTTTGACAGACCGGTGTTGTGGAACAAAGACGTTACCGGGGGTTATTACGCAATCACTTTTTGACAGTAATGACAGTTCGGTCTTACGAAAGAAAAGCGTACCCGCGAGAAGAAATGTTACCTTAGTCAAACACACTTAGCACATGAATTAACACAAGATAATTGGGGATAAAAATCATAGGCAATACTTTTGTCAAGGCAGATAGAATCAAAAGGCACTTTCTAAGACGTAGATAAAAGTCAATAGGCCTGCGCCAGTATGAATGGGACAGGGGTCCTGTTGTCAAGGATCACAAGGGTAGAACAGTTCACGATTCGAGGTTGCCAGGAGTACTTATATAGTGTCAAAAAGGGGAGCAAAAGTTATAAGAGCGAAGGAAGACAAGGGCAAGCCTTGGGTGAGGAGAAAAGGGTTCACTCCCAATTCCTTGAAGCTGGACACAGTACCTTATTCGTATGAAGAAGAGCTGGTGCCACGGCAGTTGTTCCTGGTAGTTTCCTGCAGACTCTTGGTTCCTGGAGCTTCAGTTGTGGAGACAAGAAGGAGGATGTCTGGAGCGATCTGCACTACACAGGGATGAAGCCAGCAGCAGCAAAGCGACAGTGAATAAAAGGTGCGCTCCTTTAAAACAGGAGAAGCTCTTCAGATGGCTATCCAGACCGCTACAGCAGTGTGCAGCGAGTTCGACCAACAAGAGTTTGGGAAGCCTTAGAGACAACCCTGTGTCACTGCACTGAAGGTGCTGTGTAACACGCACAAAAAGTGGGGCTCATGGAGTGGTGTGCTCCAGAGCCCAAGATCACACAACAAGTAGAAATACACATGGCAAAACACATGTAAGAGTGGGAAAAAGGCTCACACTCTTACCAGGTGGAAACATAAACTCCAGAAATCCAGCAAAGCTGCTGGGGACTGACTAGGTGAGGGAAATTAGCCATAGAATGAGAATTATCCCTAACACACATGTTGCCCACCACTGCCACCTTGGCCACCCTGGCCACCCTGCTCATGCTGGCCACGTCCCCTACCGCGGACACCTCTTGGAGGTCGGCCACCTTTGCCTCCCTTACCACTTGGTCGCCTCCCAACCATGGCACTGATGTTCTTGTGCGAATGGGAGGTGCAGAAAACAATTGTCCTGGGCAATTGGGGTGAAGAGGGCAGAGTACTAGGTGGAATACGTACCCCTGTGCTCTTGCAAGGCTGTCTGTGACCTCTGGGGCAAATGACGGTTACACCACGCTCAAGCACCCTAAAAAAGAACCCAGAAATACAAAAAATGCATATGCGTGGTACACACAGGCTACAATGACCTCTGAATGGGTATGCGACCCCTCATTAGCACATGTGCATGGAATGAAGGACCTGCAGTACGCTGTGGCACCCAGAAACACAAGAAATGCGTACGCGTGGTACACGCAGGCTACAATGACCTCTGAATGGGTATGCGACACACGGGGGCAATCACAGTAGAAAAATACATGCGCGACTCACCATCTGCCTGGAAAAAGAATGTGAAAAAGATGCGCATGGGCGCATTGGCAACACCCCCGCCAAAAGAAGAATTGAGCTCTGTCTCAGTAAACAAGGAGTACGCACTGCAACCGTTGTGAAGTAATCATGTGTGAACAGACAAGAAGTACATGAATCACCCAATCGCTCTCCACAAAAAGCACATACAAGACACTGGCATCCTATGAGGACCTTTAACCCCTGCCCACAGAAACGCCCATGCGTGCCACGTCACTTGCGTGCTAACGCGCTAAGGACCTTTCCTCAAATTACACGCAGTCACACGCGGACGTGCTGTTTTTGCACATGCGGATTCACTATGCACCCGTGCTGAGGGAAACGCCTGCGTGCGTTACGTCACTTACGCATTTACGCGCTAAGGCCCTTTATGCGAATTACATGCTGACATGCTGTTTTTTCACGTGCCAATTCACTCTGCATTAAGCTGGCCACGCGACAACACACAGAAGACCACGCTCCTGCCCAGAAGGCCATTTTCCTGCCCCCAGAGCCCCGGGGAGCCTCCTACGAGCCATCTGCTGCTGCCTGCCTCCCTGCTGCCAACAGTACCCTGCCATTTGGTGCCTGCACATCATCCATCTGCAGGGGTCCAGTTGCTGTGACCACCCCTACTGGAACAGAAGACTCCCGACTGGTGTTCCATTGCTCCACAGCCCAGCCCCAGGACCCAGTTGCCACTCCTGACTCGGGGGTTGCCATGTCGACACAACACCATCCGGCACAAGTGGCAACCCCCCAGCACAGAGGCAGAGGGCTGCCAGCTTCACTACCAATGAAGTTGGCATCCTGGTGGAGCAAATCCTGGGGCATTATGATGCCCTCTTCTCACCATCGCGTGTCAACAAGGAAGGACAGAAGAGGATCTGGAAGGACATAGTGGGTGCCATCAACGGGGAGGTGGTGGCATCCCGCAACATCAAACACGTCCAGAAGCGCTGGGAGGACTACAAGTCCAGGACCCACAAGAAGGCTCGGCGCCTCATGGACGCAGCGGATGCAGTGGGGCACCAAGGCCAGGCTACCACCCAGCAGATGAGGGTCCTGGAGCACATTCCCCCAGTGCTTCATCACCAGATCCTCAGGATGCAGGCCCGCCTGGAGTCGAGCGGTAAGTGCCCATGAAAGTTGCAGTGTGGTGGTAGTTAGCTACTTGGCTGTATGTGTGACATTGGTCATGTATGGATGTGTGTGTGCAGAGACATGATGGTGCTGCATGTGAATCCAGTCAGGCGTGACCCACATGGATGGTGTATGTGTTACAATGCATCATGCGGAGCAGCATGCGGAATGCACACATGTATGCATGGACATGTTTGGGGTGTGAGAGATGGGTGCTGCTGTCATGGACATGCCTGGTGTACATGTTCGTGTGTCTGAGTAGTGTGTGAGTGACTGGTAAACGTCATGGATGCATGACACATGTCCATGACGATTGTTAGGCAGAAACCTGTGCAGTTCCCTCTGGGACCACTGCAAAAGATTTAGGACTACAGGTGTTTGGCAGTAAACCCACTTGGTAGCAGTCTGTACCACACAGATTCACTTGGTAGCTGTGGCTGAACAGTCAGACTTCCCTCAAGAAGAGCTAGGCAGTATACAGAGTATACAGAGTATTCACAATAGTTCAAGAGAACACAATAGAACAAGTAAACACTGACCAGGGCTTGGTGTAAAAGAGACATAATTATTTATTTAAAACCACATCTAGAAAAACACACAGGCACTAATAGTAAGCAATTCAAAAACACGGTCACTAAAAGATATACACTCCCTTAAAAGAATATTAGACAAGTCTTAAGTAAAGCCCCACTTATTTTCAGACAGCGGTGAGCGCTTAACGTAGATGGCACTCTAAAAATTTGTTTAAAAAAGGGAGAGAAAAGCAGAGAATAAATTGAAATAGATCCCAACACTTTTTCACGAACACAGCAAGAGAGGAAGGCAAAGTAACACAGTGAATTCAGAGTCAGTAGGCCGGATCCGCTTTAAGAGGATCAAAACGAAATGTGTCCCAGGTCACACGGTTGCAGTGCACAAAAGTCTTGTAAAGGTTCAAAAAGGAGTTGGACCAAAGAAAGGGACCAGTTAGAGGGTCAAGGCGGCCAGCCCAGTCCAGAAGGTTAAGGGGTTATTATTACCTTGTAGCAATCTTTAGAAAGGGAAGCCTGGCGGACACAGGTGGTGAGAATACTCCAGCGAGGGCAGTTGTTCCTGGCAGCGGATGCAAGTCGGTGCTTCGTCCGGGGGAAGAGAGGATCTCGTCGAGGAGGAAGTCAGGAGTCCGTTGCACTGCCAGGGAAGAAACCAGCCGCAGAGTTTCTCAGGTAAAAGGAGCGGTCCTTCAGTTCGCGGTCCAGTGGTAAGTGGCTATCCGGTTGCCGGGGTGCTTGGCACGGGCAATTCGACCACAGACCGGTCTGGGGTGCGAAGAGAAGAAGGTAAACTGGTTCTGCCCACCAGTCAGGGGAAGAAGCCTCTCCAGCCGGGAGATCTTCTCTGTCGTCGGGAAGTGGTGAGTCGGTTCCGCAGGGCTCCATCGGTGGTGTCGTCGTGGCAGGTCGGCTCAGCTTCTCCCTCGTCGGATTCTCAGGTCCTGTGGCGACTTCTGAAGTTCCAGTCCCCAAAGCCCTGCTTTTATGCAGCACACCCCCATTCACTCAGCCTAGCTGTCAATCAAACATGCTAAGTGGTGAGCCGGCCGGCTCACCACTTGGGCCAATCACACAAGAGTGCGACTTGAGTTACCAAGGTAACTCAGTCCAGGGTGCCTAAACCCCCTCCCACACCCCTTGTGGTACCCAGACAGATTGGCACCACTTTTGGAGGCTTCTGTGGAGAAGCCCGCCAAAAAGTGGAACAAAGGGCTCGACTTGGGTTGGAGTCACAGAAGAGAACACAAACACCATTTTAGAATCGAGTCCTGGCAGAAAATACCAACCGGCGAATGAATATTAATTAAATAAACCGGCGGTATGTTCGAGGCTATGAGAATTAAATAATTAAAGTTGGTAGCCTCGAAGAATGGGAAAATCCCATAGGGATATATTCGCGGTCGAATATAATAAGTAGTATCCACTGCCACCAGGCAAAACTCGATCAGGGGGGACGGAGACGTGCCCCCTCGACTAACAGAACCCGGGGCAATCGAATTGCCCCGACCAGTATGTCCACAATATGATGGTTTGTACTGGTTTCTGTTAATAATTTGGGCTAGTAAAGCCAATGGTGACTTTACATGCCCTGGGAGACAGTAGTCAGTCCCAGGGTCCATGTCTATGGTGGGGTGTCACTATGACACCCCTGTGTTACTGCACGGAGGGTGCTGTGTAACACACATAGTAAAAACACATGAGACCCTATGGAGTAAAGGACCCCATAGCCCATACAGCAAATAAACAGTCAAAGGAACACCATAAATCATGTCCAAGAGTGGGAGAAAAAGAGTCTCACTCTTGGCAGGAGAAAAAAACAAACTCCAGAAATCCAGCAAAGCTGCTGGGGGACTCACTAGGTTAGGAAATTCAGCCTAAAGAGAGAATTCTCCCTAACAACGATGTGTTGATTCACTGATACAGCTTAGTCATCCTTGTATCCACTGTGTCTGGGGGTATACAGGGCCAGATGCATGACCCTCCGGTGATGTGTGTGCATGTGATCAACATGTCCCATGATGCATATAAGTTTCAGCCCTCCATTGGATGTTTCTACAGTGCCTTGGACACTGCAAGTGTGTTGCCTGCACTGACCCATGTGTTGTGGAGGGACATGATGGAGGTGACGTTGGACAGTGCCACTCATGTGCTATTTGTTAGGCAGAATCCTGTACGGTTCCCTTAGGGAGCAATACAGAAGATTAAGACTACAGGTATATGCAAGAAAATCCCCTTTGGTATCAGTCTGTACCACAAAGATTTAGTTGGTAGCTGTGGCTGAGCAATCAGACTTATCTCAAGAGGGAGATGAGCAGTATTCAGGGTTTACACATTAGGGATTCAGTACTATGGAACAAGGAAACACTGACCAAAGCTTTGTATCAAAAAGAATATATATATTTATTTTACACACTCTGATGTTCACACACAAATCACTATTATTAGAGCAAGTTAAATCAGTCAAGAAAAGTATACACAACTCCCTATCTAAATTGTAGACAAGTTTGAGCAAGAGTGAAAACTGAGGAAAACGGCACAGTGTAAACCAAGCAGAAATGGCACTCTAACAATTTCTTAGAAGGGAGGGAAAGGACAAGTTATATAGGGTTAGATTCTTTAACACACCAGCAACACTTCCCAAGTAGATTTGTGAACAAGTTAGGCAAGACAGTACTTTAGCATATGGAATACTGAGGTGAAAACCAAGCAAAATGGCACTTCACAAGTTTAAAAAGAGGGATGGAAAAGGTGGTTATAAGAGTTAGGTGCACCAACATATTTCTAGGTGAGAAACAATCTAGAGAAAGCAGTTGTAACAGATTTAGCCAGAGTCAATAGGCCTGTGCCAGAGTCAGTGGTACAAGGCAATGTTCCGAGGATCAAAATGATCTAGTAGCTGCAGTCAAGTCTTTGTTTAACGATTTGAAAAGGTGGTTGCAGAAGGTGAAAGACAATGTTAGATGATAGGGGCGGCCAACCCAGTAGACAGGTAAAGGATTTAAAACACCTTTAGCGCTACCCAACGAAACGGGAGGCCTGCCGGAACAATGTACCTTAAAAGCGGAAGAGGCTCCTGTGGTGGCGGTAGATCCTGTCAGTTCCTGGAGTTCGGGAATTCCAGCAGAGGAAGAGAGACTCTCGTCATGGAGGAAGGTTTGAGTTACTGCACTGCCCAGGGATGAAACTAGCTGCGGTGCTGCCAAAACGAATAAAAGGTACGCTCCTTTAAATCGCGGTTGTGGTGGACGGTTGTCTGGTTATCCGGTCTCCGAGTGCAGGGCACTGGCGATTCGACCAAGGCAGGTCCTGCAAGGTGATTGCTGAACTGGTTGGCCCCACCAGCTCAAGGGAAGAAGACTCTTGCAGAGGAAGATCTTCTCAAGTCGTTGGAGAAAAGTGGTGAGGACCTGCAGCAGGGCTTCACCTGTGGTTCAGTCATTGCAGATGTCTTCAGCTTCTCTCCTCTTCGGTTTATTAGTTCCAGTGGAGACATCTTGTCCTCCAGTCCTCAGGCCCCTGCTTTTATGCAGCAAGACCCCCATTCATACAGCCTAGCTGTCACTCACACAGTGGGGTGGCTCTCCTGGCGGGAGAACCCCCCAGCCTATCAGGGCAGAGTGCGACTTGGGTTGCGTAGGCAACCCTGGCCAGGGTGCCTATTCCCCCTCCCACACATCCTGTGTACCCCAGACTCAGTGGCGCCGAGAGGAGAGCTTCTGTGCAGAAGCCTGCCAAAAGGACAAACAAAGGATCCCCGACCCGGGTTAGGATTTCAGAGAAAGACACGAGAAAGAAATATTATTAAAGTTCTGGCAAAAAAAACCCTACCGGATTAAAGTTAATATTAAAATAAACCGGCGGTATGTTAGAGGCTGTCAGTAAAAGTGGTAGCCTCGAACAATTGGTAAATCCCATAGGAAAATATTTGCGGTTGAATATTTACGGTAGTAACCACTGCCACCAGGTGGAAACCTTAGAGAGAGGCACTGTACAGTACCCCCTCGAAAATGAACACCAGGGAAAAACTATTAACCCTTTCCAGTACTTCCATAGTAAGATGGGTTGTACAGGTTTAGTTCAAAATTATTGACTAGTAAAGTCAATGGGGACTTTACATGCCCTGGGAGACAGTAGTCTGTCCCAGGGTATGGAGTCTATGTTTGGGGGTCGCAACGACACCCCTGTGGTACGGCACAGAGGGTGCTGTGTACCATACATGTTAAAAAGATGATTCCTATGAGGGTGAGAAAAACCCCATAGACCATAAGCACACAAGATAGCCTAAAACATACACTAGCAATCAGTCTAAGATTGGGGAAAAAAGGGTCTCACTCTTAGCAGGAGAAAAAAATAAACCCCTCAAATCCAGCAAAGCTGCTGGGGGACTCTATAGGTAATGGAAATTAGCCTTAGAAGAGAATTCTCCCTAACACTATTCCTTTGTGTATAGGGGACTATTGTACAGTACCCTGATGCTTGTGTTCAATGTCTCCCTTTACACAGCGGCAAGTGAAGAAGAGGGCGGAGACGGCGCTGTGGAGGAAAGCGGCAGGGATGCCTCCACCGGCCAGCGACGCAAGCCCCAGTCACCCTCCCAGGAAATTCTATCATCCGTGAGCGAGTGGACTGGTGCCATGTCCGTCACTACGGCTGCAGTGGAAGTGGCGGGAGAGCCCCTACAGGGGCTGGCAACGGCGGAAGACGGCGCAGAGCCATCCAGGTTGGTGGTGTGTACGGAGGAGGAGGAGGCCGCTTCAGAGTCGCACATGGGGCCTGGTGGGGGTGGTACCACTCGTGCAAGTGGTGCAGTCCAGGGGCAGGGCAGGAGGCAGCACAGGTTGCCGCGGAGGGGCCTGTGCATGTCACTGTCCCTGACACTGTGACTGCATCACCATGCACTAGCAGGGATGCCCCGTCCCAGGTCCGTCCGCAGGTAGGAGGGGAGTCCACGTCATCTGGCACTCCTCTATCTGTGGACGTGGTGACCCATGACAGGATTGAGTCCTTCCTGATTGGTGTCTTGTTGCGCACACGTGACATTCGTGATGACGTGCATGCTTTCTGGGAGGACCACGCACGTCATTACGTAGAGATGTGTGCCAACGTAGCCCAGTGGGGAGGGCTCATGGTCGGGGGTTTCCTCCATGTGTCGCTCTGTCTTGCGGCCCTCTCCTCCTCTGTTCACACTATACGCCAGTCGTGCTCCATACCGTTTTAAGGCCCAGGTGCCACCAGGGCCCCTTGTGGACTTGCCCCAACCAACGTAGCCAGGCTAGTGGAGATCCCATCCTTGCCACAGTCGGGAGTCAGAGCTCCATCACAGGTGGTCACCCCAGCAACTGGACCCCTGGCAACGGACGATGTGCAGGCACATACAAGCAGGGTACCTGCACGACGGCCCCGGGTGTTGCCATCTACCCGGAGGCAGTCGTGGTGGTGGCGGCAGGCAGCAGAAAGGTGGCATCAGGCTCGGCGTAGGAGGCATGTGGCCTCGGGGCCCTCTACATAATCGGGCAGGCATCAGCCGGCGGGCAAGAGGACCCAGGATTGGGAGTGTCTTCCGTGTGGTAGCGCTTGGGCCAGCGAATAGGTGAGGAGCGGCAGCGGGCAGAGAGGGCACGGCTCACAATGGTCAGGGCGGAGAACTCCATGCACCAGGCTTTGAGGCGGGCAGAGTGCCTCGAGGCAACTCGCAGGGAGTTGGAGGAGGCCATGGCTGCATCCCTGCGAGACCTCAAGACCGGGGAACAGGCTCGCCTTCGGAACATCGACATGGAGTTCAATGATGCCCTGGCCCGGGACATCAATAAGTGAGCAGTCGGACTAGCCCGCCACCTTTGTATATAGTTATTTAGGTTTAGGTTTCATTTGGTTTTTATTATGATTTGGAGTTCGCAGACTTTGCTCCACTTTTTGTATATAGTTGTATTTTAGATTGGGATAATGAACCCTTCAGACATTCGTTTACAATTTTTCCGGACATGTACAAACTTTCTTTTTTAGATGTTCACATGGATTCATGTTTTTTTATGCTTTTCAACTTATGATTTTTTGATTTTTTTCTATGGACTTTGGGTATGGACCACTTATATTTTTTCATGTTTTGGATTTGTTTTTTTCCTTGGATTTGACTTTCTTTTTCTTATAGCACTAATTATTTCTTAATTTGCATGTGCGATTTTAATTTTGTTAATACATTTCATTATTCACCATTATTGGTGTGGTGTACTATGATTTATTTTGTGCATGTCTCCATGCACATTGGCTCAGTCATGGGTTGCCACTGTGTGGCTCTGTAGGACATTTGTTGATGGGCATTCTGGTTCTTTTCAGACTATCATGGAATGGGTAATTTACTAGGGAGTGTGTGCAGTGGATCGTTGGGTGTTTGCACTGGGGGATGGGGTTGTGGGATTTGGGTTGGCATTAGTGCCATGGGTATGTATAGTTATGATGTGGTGTTTGGGGGGACATGAGTCAGGGCCCGTGGCAGGTTGCCCTCACTGGGCCTGGGGTGGGGGGGGGACATGTGTTTGTGCAACTTGCAGGCTGCCCTCACTGGGAGTGGGGTGGGGGGACATGTGTCGGGCGGCTGCTGGCAGGTTGCCGTCAAAGGGGGTGAGGTGCGGGGACATGTGGCGGGGCCTGCTGGCATACTGCCCTCTGTTACGATCACCTGGCTCCCACAGGGGCGCCGGTCGGACCCAGACAGCTGCGGTCTCCACCCACGTGATGCGTAGTGCAGCGATGACTGACTGGATCTGCCCTCCTAATCTTGTCTGCTTAATCCGTAGAAATATTCTCCTGCAAATGGAGGGATGGATTTAGCCACTTGTGGATTCAAGTGATGGCACCCCCACAGTCCTCCCCAACTAATCACCTCCGAAATGCCCTCACAGCAATCTCACCTTATATTCGTGAGAGATGAGCTCTCCATCCTGCGTGGATTTGCAGGGGTGCGTCGATTCCAGTTACTTCACTGGTTTGAAGGCTCGGGAGAGTTCCGGAGAGTATTGACTCTGAGGTTCCTGGTGAGAACCAGTAAGTATTAAGTACATAGAGTTCAATATGTCCGATGTTCACTCTTGTTCCCCCTTCCTTTCTTGTCTTGCAGCTGCCTCGTGAAAAGATGCTCTTGTGGCAGCTGGTGGCGCTCAGGTAAGAGTCTGTATTACCCAGCGCTGTCCGATAAATTTTGCATGAGGAAAACGTGTTGTGTTGTCTCTCTTTACAGATGCGGCACGTGAAAATATGGAGAGTCACAAAAGGATGCCTCCGGTGGTAAATCAGGTAAGTCTATGGTGGTAAGGATTATATTTGTTGGTTCCCTCGGCTCACCTTGTGGTTTTCTTTTGTCTCCTAGGTGCCGAAGTTCGGCGAAGAAATGATGGAGGCAGCGCCGACCCGGATGCTGTGAAGACTGGTGAGTATGGCGCGGCGCTGCAGCTGGAGGTGTGGCGCATGCAGAAATGATGTTCTTTACAGGTCCGGAGACCAGATGGATCCAGAATCAGGTGTGGAATAGAAATAAGTTTGTTTTCTAACCTTGTCCCTTTCTTTCCTCTTTGTTTTAGGAGCTCCGGATTCGAGGCGGGCGTGGCAGAAGACTGGATGCAGGCCGCAGGCGCGGTGAGTGTTACGCTGCTGGATGCAGAATAACGCGAAGAGTGTGTTGCTGGTCGGGCGTGGTTTAAAAAGCCTCAAAAGTAGTCCCAGGTAAGAAGTCCCTAGAACCACACCCAAGTAAAAAATAGTCCCTGTAGAAAAATAGTCCCTTTCAGGCTTCATGTTGGATTGGAGTCATTTGCAGCATGGTCTGCCTGAGGTAAGTAATGACTATGAGCCTGGCGCCTTAGGCGCCAGAACTGAACCCAGATAGCCCCTACCCGGGGCTGCTGAGGTTTTACTAAATGTCTAGATGCCTGCTCCCGGGGCTGATGGGCTTGGTCCGGATGCCTGGGGTAGGCATTATGACACCCTCACTGGGGGTCGGGTGGGGCGGGTGGACATGTGTCGGGTCCTGCAGGCAGGTTGCCCTCACTGGGGGTGGGGTGGGGGGGGACATGAGTCGGGGCCTGCTGGCAGGTTGCCCTCCCTGGGGGTCTGGTGGGCAGACATGTGTCGGGGCCTGCTAGCAGGATGCCCTCCTGGGGAAGGGGTGGGGGAGCCATGAGTCAGGGCCTGCTGGCAGGTTGCTGTCAATGGGTTTGGGGTGGGGAGACATGTGTTGGGGCTTCCAAGTGCAGGGTGCCATGTGGCCTACCTGCGGGGCATGGTCAGGGTGGATGGGCTGCCTGCAGGGCATGGCAAGGGGTTGTAGGGGTGTCCCCTGTGGTGTGGGCTACCTGCTGGGCATCGCAAGGGCTTGTAGGGGTGTCCCCTGTGTTATGGGATGCCTGCGGGGCATGGGGAGGGGCACACCCAGGAGGGCCCACATGGCCAAACCGTGTGTCAAATTCCCAGCGCACCCCCGGAATATGTGTGCCCCGCTCGCACCAGGCCAATCGCATGTAGAACTCTGCACGCAACCCCAGAATACGCGTACCCCGTTCGCGCCAGGCCAATCGTGTGTTGAACGTGTAGAACTCCCTGCGCACCCCCGGAATATGTGTACCCCGCTCGCGCCAGGCCAATTGCAAGTAGAACTCCCCACGCACCCCTGGAATACGCATACCCCACTCGCGCCAGGCCAATCGCATGTAGAACTCCCCGCACACCCCCAGAATACACGTAACTCGCTCGCGCCAGGCCAATCGCGTGTAGGACGCCCTGCGCACCCCCGGAATACACATAACACGCTCGCGCCAGGCCAATCGCTTTTAGAACTCCCTGCGCACACCCGGAATACACGTACCCTCTGGCTGTGGAAGATGAGCTGGTTAGCCCCACCAGGCTCAAGGGAAGAAGACTCTGGACTGGATCTTCTCTTAGTCGCTGAAGGGTAGATAGCTCCGGACTGCAGCAAGGCTTCATCGGGACGGGTAAGTTGCAGCAGTCATCGTTCTCTCCGCTTCTCTTCGGGTCCTTGTAGTTCCAGTGGCGACTCTCTGACTTCTAGCCCAAGAGACCTGCGTTTTATGTGTAAAGCCCCCATTCACACAGCCTGGCTGTCAATCACCCAGCAGGGGGGGGTTGTCCAGCCTGGACAACCACTTCAGCCAATCATGGCAAAGTGCGACTTGGGTTGTCTAGGATACCCTGTGCAGGGGGTGACTACACCCCTCCCTCATATTCAGCCCACCCAGACACCAAGGCGCCTGGTGGAATACGCGTACCCGCTCGCACCAGGCCAATCGTGTGTAGAACTCCCCGCACAGCACCGGAATATGCGCACCCCGCTCGCACCAGCCAAATCATGTGTGAAACTCCTGACGCACCCCCGGAATACGCTTACCCCGCTCACACCAGGCGAATCATGTGTCAAACTCCCCACGCACCCCTGGAATACACGTACCCCACTTGCGCCAGGCCAATCGCGTGTAGAACTTCTCACGTACCCCCAGAATACGCGTACCCCACTCGCGCCAGGCCAATCGTGTGTAGAACTCCACACGCTCCCCCAGAATATGCGCAGGCAGCCCATCCACCCTCCACATCTCCCACAGGCAGCCCGTCACCAAAGACCATGACCCACAGCCAGCCCATCACCCCTGACCATGACCCGCAGGCAGCCCACACCACAGTAGGGACATTTTTCACGCAATTTGCCTAGTGCAGGCGGCGTACGCATATTCAAGGGGGTGCGCCAGTTCAGTTCCACACGTTTTGGCTGCCACGAGCGGGGTATGCATATCAAAGGGGGTTCGCAGGGAGATTTTCACGCGTTTTGGCTGCCACGAGCGGCGTACGCTTAGTTTTTCACGCGATTACAGTGTAGCGGGCCTGCACGCTGGTCCAGGGTTAGCGCGTCCCTTTGCGCCATATTGGGGATTTCGATGGCTTTTCCTTGAGCAAGGGGGGTAACTGGGACTGCAGGATGTTTGCTGCGCCACAGCTCCAAAGGCTTGGGAAATTCATGAATACGCGGTGCGCCAGAATGCTGTTTAGCACACACGGCTGGCGCACGCTCCCTCTCTGCGCTGCCCGCATGCGCTGATTCTGCGCAAAATTCTATGAATTACCCCCAGAGTTGGAAGATCACATCAGGAGGAATAATATTAGAATTGAAGGTATTCCAGAGAAAGAGGAAGGCGACGAGGAAGGCGACGACCCAATTAAGTCCACCAAATAGTTCACCTCTCCAAGTTTGCCCACAACCGTGAAGGGCCCTATCCACTTGTCCTGCAAGGCCCTCTGCCTTTTTGGCACCATAACTAGTACAACCTGGTCTTGAGTAAACTCAACCATGTTGGCCTTCTGGTCATGCCAATGATTGACCAGAGCCTGACCTGCTTTCAAGCTATCACTTGCTTCTGCCATCATGTTTGACATTCTCCTCCGGAGACCTATCACATAGTCAGTCACTCTGACTGGCTTGGGGGAAGGAGCACTCTCCAACCCCTCCTTGATCAGGGCCAATGGACCTCTGACCGGATGGCCATAGAGAAGTTCAAAGGGACTGTAACCCACACCCTCCTGAGGGACTTCTCTATAAGCAAAGAGAAGGCATGGCAGTAGAAGGTCCCATTTTTTCTTAAGGGGGTCTTCTAAAGCTCCTATCATGCTATTCATGGTTCTGTTAAACCTTTCTACCAATCCGTTTGTCTAAGGGTGGTAGGCGGTTGAGAACTTGTAGGTAACTCCACAGTTTTTCCACATGGCCTTCATGTAGTGGGACATAAAATGTGACCCCCTGCCGGATATTACCTCCTTAGGAAACTCAACCCTGGTAAAAATACCAAGGAGAGTCTTAGCCACAGCCCGAGCTGTAACAGTTCTCATAGGAATTGCTTCAGGGTACCTAGTAGCATGGTGTACTACAACAAGGATGAACCTGTTGGCTGAAGAGGTTGGAGGGTCAAGAGGACCGACAATGTTGATTCCCACCCTCTCAAATGGTACGAGGCACTAAAGATGCCACGTTCTTGGAACCACTCTTATCAGAAGTTTGGCAGGTGTGGCAACTCTTGTAATACTTATCTACCTCCGCCCCCCTTTTAGGCCAATAAAAGTAGAGAGAGAGCCTTTTCTTGGTCTTCTTGAAACTGAAGTGACCAGCCAAAGGTATCTCATGGGCTAGTTACAAGAATTGGAGTCTGTTCTCGTGGGGCACTACAAGTCTTTTGTAGTCTCCAGGGGTTGACTCAGTCGGTTCACTATAGAAGAGGCCATCTTCCCAGTTTAACCTATACTTCCCAGGCTCTTGCCCTTCAAGCTGAGAAGCTGCCTGGTGGCGAAGACCTTCCAGAGTTGAACATTCTCTTTGTACCCTACTGAAGTCTGCCCTGTTGGGGCCACCTTCTGCCAGTAAAGACTGCAGCTCAGGATGGTCCAAAGGGTCCAGATCTCCAATAAGAGCCTGGCCTTCTACTAGATCTGAATGCTCAGGCTCTAGTTCAACCACACAGGGTGGTACCTCCCTCTCAGCCTCAGCTGAAGGTGGAATCACATTAGTGATCTTTGCAACCGAGGAGATCTCCTGGTTGGGAGCACTGGAGGGCTTTCTGCTGGTTTATTCTTGCAAGTCTTGGGTTTCCCTTTTTTCTACTGGTTGTTTAGAAATGGCAGTTAGTGACCCCAGTGGAGTAGGAGTGATTTATTTTTCTATCATCTCCTTGGGAGAGCCTCTCAAGGTCTTCTCCCTTGCAGGTCTGGTGAGCTCCTGTAATCTCTTACTAGGAGGTCCTGGAGTACTTGACACTATTCCAAGATCTTTGAGATCATTGCCCAACAACACCCTTCCAGGTACTTCAGATTGGATACTAACAGGTATTCTGACAGTCATGTCATTGCACTGGATGAGAGCTGGTAACTGGGGAAGCATCTGCACAGGCCCTCCAGCTAACTTGGTGAGGCATTTGGGTGCCTTAGTAACATCCTCTACCTTGAAAAAAGATTCATCCACCACAGTTATGCTGGGCCCAGTGTCTCTAATGGCAGGGGTCTCCTGCCCATTCGCTAGGACACTGTCCTTATAATACTATTTAGTATTATTTGGGATAGAATTATACACATCTAAATTCTGTTGTTCCCACAACCCCAAGGATACTAAAGATACACTAGCTGAGGCTCGGATGGGGTCTTCAGTTAGTAGTTGAACGTTTCCACTGGTCATTGGTACTTCCTCATCTGGAGTGAAGGCTAAGGAGACCGTGTGGATCCCGAAGGTTTACCCTTACATATGGGATCCCCTTTCACATGGTCAGTTGAGCCACATACATAACCTTTTCCAAATGTCTTTATGAATGGTGGCTTGTTCTGACCTCCTTCTGAGCTGGGACCAGAAGGTACACTAGCCTGATTAGGTTGCCCTTGTGGCTTACCCTTAGAATTTTGTTTGTGGCCCTCTTTGGAATTGGAATTGTTTGAATTCTTTTTATTGTCTTTCTTAGGCTGCTTTCCCTCATCCTTTTTGTGAGTGATATCTGAATCCTTGTGAGTAGCCCTGTTGGCAACCCACAAGTCAGCGGCCTTAGCAAGTTTCTTGGAATCTAGTTCTTTTGAATCAGCCAAGTGCTGTCTGTGGTCAGGAGAGCAGGCATCATAGATAGACTCCAACATTACAAGATTTCTCATTCCTTCATAAGTGTTCACTCTGTAACCCTTAATCCATCCCTCTAAGTTTTTCAAACACTCATTCACCAAAGTAGCCCAGGGGGTACTATCATGCTTTTTGAGGGTCCTAAGCCTCTTAAGGTACTGGGAAGGGGTCTTGTCTTCCCAAATCTAGCTATCAAAGCTAGCTTCACACATTCATAATCCATCCTATCCACCTCCCCCAACTCCATTACCACATCAGATGCAACAGGGGGGGAGCCTAGAGAACAACCAGGGGATCAACTGATTCCCTGTGATGTCCTGGATCCTATGATTGTACTCAAACATAGATAACCAAACTCATACATCCAACTTAGGTTCATACATACCCACATTTTTTTAGGCATCCAGGGTCTTTTTGGACTGGAGGATCTAGAGGATTCGGGGAGAGAAGCATTTTCCAAAGACAATTTCTTCATCTCTAGCTCATGATTGAGCTCTATTTCTTTGAGCCTTAGTTCTTGATGTCTCTGTTCAGTTTGGGCACTAATTCTTTTGAATTCAAGTTCAAGTCTCATTTTTTCTAGAGTGATACATTCTGGACTTAATGTGGGACCTGACAATGGTCCAGTAGCCATAGGTTGAGGCCTTTTTAGCAGGCAGAGGGCCGGGGGTGACATTGTTATCCTCCTCTTCCTTATCTGCTTCAACAATAACATCATCAACATTATTATCTTCAATGTTTGCTACATTTGCTGGAGGGGTAAGCACTACAGCCCCATTCTCCAGACTTTGTTTTTCTAACAATTTTTCAATCATTTCTGATTTCTTGCCTTTAACAGGAAGACCTTTCTGTCTACACAGATCCCTTAAATAATCAGCAGTATTTTTAAGGAGGGTCTCCTGGCTATAGCTTTCCATCTTTGACTTTTGAAAATTAACTTTTAGTGATTGTTAAGCCTTGTGGTTAATTGAACCAAGGTACTAGCAGCACTCTAAAATGTAAATCCAATACTTTTATCCTCACCGCTGTACGCCAGTGTTAGGCAGAATCCACTGCAGTTCCCTTGGGGAGCACTACAGCAGATTAAGACTACATGTATATGCAATAAATTCCCTTTGGTATCAGTCTGTACCACACAGATTTAGTTGGTAGCTGTGGCTGAGCAGTCAGACATATCTCAAGAGGAAGATGAGCAGTATTCAGAGTTTACACATTAGGACAATAGCACTATGGTACAAGGAAACACTGACCAAATCTTTGTATTAAAAAGAATATATATTTATTTTACACACTTCTAGTTCAACACATAAATCACATTTATCAAAGTAAGTTGAAACAGTCAAGGAAAGTATACAAAACTCCCTATATAAATTGTAGACAAGTTTGAGCAAGAGTGAAAACTAAGCAAAATGGCACAGGGTTAACCAAGCAAAAATGGCACTCTAACAATTTTTTAGAAGGGAGGGAAAGGACAAGTTATACAGAGATAACCTCTTAAACACACGAGCAACACTTCACAAGTGGATTGTGAACAAGTTAGGCAAGGTAGCACTTTAGCAATAGTCATACATAGGTGAAAGCCGAGCAAAATGGCACTTCAGCAATACTTAAGAGGGAAGAAAGGGTGGTTATAAGAGTTTTTGGTGAACCAACACAATTGAGGATGAAAAGCAATCTAGTGAAGGTAGTTGTAACAGGTTTAACCAAAGTCAATAGGCCTGCGCCAGAGTTAGTGGTACAGGGCAATGTGCCCAGGATCAAACTGTTCTAGTAGCTGCAGTCAGGTCTTTGGTTTAATGATTCAAAAGGAGGGTGCAGAAGGTAAAAGATAATGTTAGTCGATAGGGGCGGCCAACCCAGGAGGTAAGTAAAGGATTTAAAACACCTTTAGCGGTACCCCTCGAAACGAGAGGCCTGGCGGAACAATGTACTTGAAAAAGTGGAAGCTGCTCCTGCGGTGGCGGTGGTTCCTGGCAGTTCCTGCAGTTTATGTTGTCCTGCAGAGGAAGAGAGGCTCTCGTCGTGGAGGAAGGTTCGAGTTACTGCACTGCCCAGGGAAGAAGCCAGCTGCGGTGATGCCAAAACGGATTAAAAGGTATGCTCCTTTAAATCGCGGTCATGGTGGACGGATGCCTGGCTATCCGGTCTCCGAGTGCAGGGCACTGACAATTTGACCAAGGCAGGTCCTGGAAGGTGATTACTGAACTGGTTGGCCCCACCAGCTCAAGGGAAGAAGACTCTTGCAGAGGAAGATCTTCTCAAGTCGTTGGAGAAAAGTGGTGAGGATCTGCAGCAGGGCCGGTGGTTCAGCTGTTGCAGATGTCTTCAGCTTCTCTCCTCTTCGGTTTCTTAGTTCCAGTGGCGACGTCTTGTCCTCCAGTCCTCAGGACCCTGTTTTATGCAGCAAGACCCCCATTCATACAGCCTAGCTGTCACTCACACAGTGGGGTGGCTCTCCTGGCGGGAGAACCCCCCAGCCTATCAGGGCAGAGTGCAACTTGGGTTGCGTAGGCAACCCTGTCCAGGGTGCCTATTCCCCCTCCCACACATCCTGTCTACCGCAGACTCAGTGGCGCCGAGAGGAGGGCTTCTGTGCAGAAGCCCGCCAAAAGGACGAACAAAGGATCTCCGACCCGGGTTAGGATTTCAGAGAAAGACACGAGAAAGAAATACTATTAAAGTTCTGGCAAAATAAAACACAGGTATTAAAGTTAATATTAAAATAAACCAGCGGTATGTTAGAGGCTGTCAGTAAAAGTGGTAGCCTCGAACAATGGGAAAATCCCATAGGAAAATATTTGCGGTCGAATATTTATGGGAGTAACCACTGCCACCAGCCAGAAACTTTTGAGAGAGGGACTGTACGGTACCCCCTCGAAAATGAACACTAGGGAAAAACTATTAACCCTTCCCCGTACCTCCATATTTATTTATTTATTTATTTATTTATTCGTATTTGTTAAGCGCACAGGCAGCCCATAGGGCATTGTGGCGCTGGTTACAGATATGAACATGACTTCTTGTACATACCGAGAAGTCATAACTTAGTTGCAATAGAAAGGTTTGCAGATATGAACATGACTTGTTATACATACATAGAGGTCATAACTTGGATGCAAGAGAAAAGTAGTAGTTATAGGTGTGTAGCTGTGGGTGAGGAGGAGAGAGAGGAGAGGGTGAGCATACACATGATGGGGGAATTAGTTGAACAAAGTGGTTTTCAGTTTTTTTCGGAAGGTGGTGAGAGAGGTTTCTGCTCTGAGCGTGCTAGGTAGTGCGTTCCATAGTTTAGGTGCGATGTAGGGGAAGCTTATTCCACCTGCTTTAGCTCGCTTGATGCGAGGGACCCTAAGTAGGTTAGTGTGGCATTGTCTCGTTGGCCTATTGGTGTGAGATCTAACTAGCGTGTCAGACAGGTATGAAGGTGCAGTCAGGTTAATACATTTGTGTGCGGTGGTAAGTATTTTAAATGTAATGCGCTCTTTAACAGGTAGCCAATGTGCTTCCCTTCTGGCTTTCGCAATGTGGTCTCTTTTAGGTATATTGAGGGCTGCTCTTAGTGCATTATTTTGTGTTATTTGAAGTTTATTGAGATTGGAGTTGGAAGTGCCCGCCAGTAGCGCATTACAATAGTCTAGTTTGGCTCCAATGGTGGCTCTGGCAATGGATAGGCAGTTATCTTTAGTTAGGAATGGTTTGATTGCATTGATAAGCTTGGTACTCAGGGCGGAAGCAGAGACAATGGAGTTGACTTGCTTCTCCATGGAGAGTGATGCGTCAATGTGGACTCCTAGTGTTTTTACCGAAGGTAGAACTGGGATGACACAATTGTCAATGCAGAAGTTGGTGAAGAGGGGGTCGAGGTTTGTGAGGGTGGGTTTTTGGCCGAGGATGAGGATTTCGGTCTTGTCTCCGTTAAGGCATAGACCGTTTGTGGCCATCCATGCTTGGATGGTGGCGTATATATTCTGGAGGGTGGCTGCGTCCTGGTGGTAGAGTCCTGTGAGCGGGAGGAGTACTTGGGTATCGTCAGCGTAGTTGGTGTATGTGATCCCAAGTGCGTCCAGTTTATCAAAGAGTGGTTTGGTGAAAAGATTATAGAGGGTAGGAGCCGTACATGAGCCCTGAGGGACTCCATACCTGATGGTGGTAGGCTCTGCGTTGGCTGTATTGGAAAACACTTTCATCACTCTACCTTCGAGGAAGGAGGTGATCCAATTTGTGGCTTGTTTAGAGAAATGTGCGGCCTGTGTGAGATGGTTGGTGAGGGTGGCGTGGTCGACTAGATCAAATGCCGCTGAGAGGTCTAGGAGGAGCAGAAGGGCCGGCTTGCCTTTGTCTAGGATCAGGGTAATTTGATTCTTAAGATCTAGTAGGGCAGTTTCGGTGCCATGACCTTTGCGGAATCCAGACTGCCTTTTACCTAGGACAGAGTTGTTTTCTATGTAGGCCTGTATCTGCATATGTGCAGCTTTATCAAGGATTTTTAAGAGAAATGGAACCGTAGTAATAGGCCGATAATTGTTAGGTTGAGCAGGGTCCAGGGTTGGTTTCTTTAAGAGTGGGCGTACCCATGCCTCTTTAAGGCTGTCAGGAACATTGCCAGTCTTGAATGAGGCGTTAATGAATGCTGTGATGATTGGTGCGAGGGGGGTCGCACATTCTTTAATGATATTAGGGGGGCATATGTCGCCTTTACATCGAGATGGTTTGAGCTGTTTGAGGATGTGGAGAGTGTCTGACTCGGTGATTGGGGAGAAATCGAATTTGGAGGTGTGCTCGTCTTTGGTGTTATTGACGGAGAGGGTCTGCTGGGTGTGCAGTGCCTTAGAGTGTTCTGCTATTTTATTTTGAAGGAGGTCTATTTTATTTAACATTGCTGTTTGAATGCTGTTACACCAGGTCTCATCCTTAACAATCTCATCTGTGCAAATTGGGGGGATGGTGAGCTCTTTAAAGATGGTGAAGAGCTCTTTTGAGTGGGAGTTGGCTTCCAGGATACGTTTATTGTAGGTTTCTGATTTCGCCTGGAATATGGCATGTTTGTATTTTTTAGAGATACTGAGAAAGTCTACTTTGGTGGCGTCACATGGATTGGCCTGCCAAGTTTTGAGGGCTTGGCGTTTGCATTGGCGTAGATTTAATAAGTCCTCCGTGAACCATGAGTTGGAGTGAAACGATTTTTTTGCTTTTTTGTTTTCAAGAGGGGCTGCGGTATTGATGGCGTGGGTGAGTGTGTCTTTGAGGATCTCTGCTAGTATGCAGGGGTCAGAGGAGAACGGTGGCGCTAGGCAAGGGATGTTGAGAAGGGGACGTATATTTTCTGCTGTAAGTTTTTTAGCACTTCTGGCTAGCATGGCCGGTGCTGGTATAAGAGGTGTGGAGTAGGAGGTTATGGGAATGCAGAATTGAAGGCAGTTGTGATCAGTCCATGGAAGGGCTGTGTTGGAGTTGAGGGTGGAGCCACAGTTGTGATCAGCTACCCAATCTAGGATACGGCCTTTGTTGTGGGTCGGGGCAGTGACTATTTGTGTGAATCCTAGATCTGTGAGGTTTCTGGTGAGGGTGATAGCTTCTTTGTCAAGTTTATCATTATATCCAAGGTTAAGGTCTCCTAAAAACAATGTTTTGGAAGTTTGTTTAATGTTTTTTCCAAGAAGATGGTTGACTATGCCTTTGAAGTTATTGGTGGGTCCTGGGGGTCTGTATATGACATGAATGTTTACTGTGTCTTTGGGGGAGAGGGTGAGTTTGGCTGAGAGGATGTCAATGGGGTCTTCCCCTGTGGTAGGAGTCTGTCTTAAGGCTAGGGTGTCTTTAAAGATTAGTGCGACTCCACCTCCCATTTTTGCTGATCTGTCTTGTCTTAGGATCGTGTAACCTGATGGTACAGCTAAGCTGATAGTTGGGCCAGAGGCAGGGTGCAGCCATGTTTCTGTTATGGCTAATATGTCTAGGTCTTGGTTGGTGATGATGTCATTGACTTCTAAAGCGTGGGCGTTGAGTGAGCGTACATTTAATAGAGCACATTTAAGGTGTTGGAGCTTATTTGGTAGAGTTGGCTTGAGGTTGGTACTAGGGGTACAGTTTTTGGTAGTGTGAGTAGGCTTGTTAGTCGAGTGATATCTGACTTCACAATGGTCGTGTGGGGTTGGAGCGAGCTTAGGGGACCTGATAGGGTGCTTGCGGGTTGTGGTGTATGGTGGGCAGCAGGTCTTGGCGTGAGTGCGAGAGCCTAGGCGTGAGTTTCTAGGTGTGACCTGCATGGGTGTGGAGAGGAGAGCTAGATGGGGTGTGCGTGTTCTGAGTCTGTATTGTCTGAGTAAGATCTCTGGAGGAGTGGCGTGTGTGGTGGTGTGTCTGGGCTCCATGAAGTGGCTGTTGGGTTGCCCTGAGGGCACGGAGTAGTCAGTAGTACTAGTCAGTAAGGTGTAGACTAGACCCGTGAAGAGGTACAGTGTGTGGCGGCAGTACATGTTGAGATAAGTTAGCGAGTAAAGTCTCAAGCGACCCTAAGGCGCAACACAATATCACAATGGTCTCTGGGCGACCATAAGGTGCTACACAATATCACAGTGGTCTCTGGGCGACCATGAGGTGCTACACAATATCACAGTGGTCTCTGGGCGACCATAAGGTGCTACACAATATCACAGTGGTCTCTGGGCGACCATAAGGTGCTACACAATATCACAGTGGTCTCTGGGCGACCATAAGGTGCTACACAGTATCACAGTGGTCTCTGGGCGACCATAAGGTGCTACACAATATCACAGTGGTCTCTGGGCGACCATAAGGTGCTACACAATATCACAGTGGTCTCTGGGCGACCATGAGGTGCTACACAATATCACAGTGGTCTCTGGGCGACCATAAGGTGCTACACAATATCACAGTGGTCTCTGGGCGACCATGAGGTGCTACACAATATCACAGTGGTCTCTGGGCGACCATAAGGTGCTACACAATATCACAGTGGTCTCTGGGCGACCATGAGGTGCTACACAATATCACAGTGGTCTCTGGGCGACCATAAGGTGCTACACAATATCACAGTGGTCTCTGGGCGACCATAAGGTGCAGATGCTATTATCAAGTGACAGCATATTGCAATGCAGGGCAAGAGCATGGTTAGTTGGCTACAGATTATGCATTGAAATATTTTTGTTGCAGTTCGAGAGCACAACGGTGCAGGTGGGACCTTGGACGTAGCAATGTTGGGAGGTGCATGTCTGTGGAGGCTGAGAACAGTTCAGGACTCTAACTCGCGGGTCGGGAGTGGATTGTGGAGGAGGGGGGCAGTATGCTTACCCTGTGGGTGGACGGCAAGGGGTCCTGGCTCTAGGCTCAACGGTGTAGACAGGCTGAAGACAGGCACAGTGCCTTTGTGGGTGCCTTCGTGGTGGGCCGGCTCCAAGCCTGCCGGCTTGTGGTTGGCTCCCAAGTAGGGGAGAGGAGCCAATCACGATGCTTGTAGGGCTGTGGGGCCGAGTGGAGTGTTGTGGCAGTGACGGTCGGCCATCTTGGAGTGGGGCAGACCTCGTGTCTCCCAATGGTGGCTAGATGCACTCCAGTGCAGTAATGGGGCAAGTCCTACGTGGAAGTGGGCCCCTGGGCAATCAGGAGCGGCGCGGATATATTAATAAATAATCCGCCGCGAATTGCCGAAAAACGGCACACTCGCGCTCCGAATTCCGAAAATTCCGAAAATCATCTGATGGCTTGTGGCATACCTGGAGTTAGGCAGGGCTCCAGGGCATCAGTGCAGGGCTGCCTACTGCTCCAGCAGTAGAAGGAGGGAGCTCCTGCTCCTCCAGGCTCAGCAAACGAACATAGTAAGATGGGTTGTACTGGTTTTGTTCATAAGAATTGACTAGTAAAGTCAATGGGGACTTTACATGCCTTGGGAGACAGTAGTCAGTCCCAGGGTATGGAGTCTATGTTTTGGGGTCACTAGGACACCCCTGTGGTACAGCACGGAGGGTGCTGTGTACCACACATGTAAAAAGATGATTCCTATGAGGGTGAGAAAAACCCCATAGACCATAAGCACACAAGATAGCCTAAAACACACACTAGCAATCTGTCTAAGAGTGGGAAAAAAGTGTCTCACTCTTAGCAGGAGAAAAAAATAAACCCTTCAAATCCAGCAAAGCTGCTGGGGGACTCTGTAGGTAAGGGAAATTAGCCTTAGAAGAGAATTCTCCCTAACAGGTGCACCCTGTACCTCCTCCCTCCTGAGTGGTCCACCCCCCCTGGTCGACCGATAGCCATTTTGTAATTTTTAATTTTAGTTTTTAATGTTTCTTTTTAATTTTAATTTTTCTTTTTCATTTATCATTTTCATTTTTCAATTTCATTTTCATTTTTAATTTGTAATTTTTAATTTTAATATTTCATTTGCATTTTCATTTTCCTTATCATTTTTTATTTTCATTTTTCATTTTTCATTTTAATTTGATTTTTACTTTAGTAATTAAAAAAAAAAATGGAACATTTGTTTTTTCTATTGAACATTCATGTTACAGTGTGTTGCTTTGTGTGGCACCCGTAGCCCTCCACTGTGTGTTCCAGTTGGGCCGATGCAGGCTTGTCTTGTGTTTGAAGGTTGGGGTCCAGACACATATGCCACTCTTGCTTCCCCTTTCCAAGGGTGTCACTGTGTGACAGTAACTTACACAGAGGCATTGGGCTTCCACCAGTTCTGTGGCAAGTCTGTAGTCCAAACTGTGTATACACCCCTAGAGGGGATTGCTGATGATTTCTCCACTGCATGGCTGATTTGTATATTGTATTCCATACTGCCCATTATGCATATTTGCATGTAGCTTCTTCTTGGATTAACTTGCCTGTGTACATTGCAGATGCAGTCATGTTGTATGCAGTACCCTGCCATATTTACCTACCAGCAACACACTGGAGATGGAAGGGGTCAATGTGCTGCCTTTGTCAGGTTGTGACACTTGCACTATTGTGATTGGTTACTGTCAGACGTTACCACTGTTTGGTCCTGTATTCATGTTTTGTCTTGTTGGTAAGTATTTGTTCATGTGTGCTGTTTCTTTTTCATAGGTGAGAGGGAATTGTCTGTGGCCTGTTTCCATTTGTGATGGTGCACTTTGTGACACTTGTGTGATGTGTTGTTCATTCATTTGTTTGCTTTGACATTGCATGCCATAACATGGTGTCTTGGCCGGCTGCGATGGGGTTTGGGAGGGGTTGGTTGACATACCAGTATTTGGGTGTGCTGTTTTGCAAGGGGGTAGTCCTTCATGCAGCATGAATGTGTGCCTTTTACTGACATAGCATTGGGTCTGTTTAAGTATCTAGGGATACACACAATGTAGCACTTCCAGGAAAACAATCTCAGGGTGGTATGGTTGTGACAGTTGACTGTCCCTTTTGTCATCATCAATTGTCAGCTGGTATGTGCCAGGTCTGTGTGCACTCCGCAGGGGTGGGATTTTAGGTGAAAAAAGTTGCCACAAGCTGGGTACGGGCTGCCTCACCACGTGCCCTTTCCCCTCCCATGCGCAGCGGCGTGCATGTGGTTGGGGATGTGGTGGCAGCACCATGTCCACCGGCACGCCCCGCCAAGTTGCAACGCTGTGCAGGACACATGCTTCCACTATGATCCTGCACACTACTGGGGGCGCATATAGCAGCTGGCCATCAGAGCAGTCAAGGGAGCGGAAACATGACCTCAGCACTCCGAATGTGCGCTCCACTGTGGCCCGGGTTGCAATATGGGCTGTGTTGTATCTTACCTGGGGTGGTGTGGTGGGGTTCTGAATTGGCGTCATCATGTGGGTGCTCAGAGGGTAGGCACTGTCCCCTGGGGAGGTGGTGATGGGTATCATTAGTGGGGTTTTGCCATTTGTCAGTGTCTGACATGCATGCGTGTGCAGAGGCATTGGTACTCACCAATGAGCCATGTGTTGCCATGCCTCCCAGTGTCCAGGTCCCGGTTTAGGGGTGACATTCTGAATATGAAACTATCATGACTGGACCCCCGATAGTCGACATATACACATGTGATGATTCCCTTGGCATCACATACAACCTGCACGTTGATGGAATGCCAGTGCTTGCGGTTTCAATAGTTGTTCTCAGTAGCCCTGGGAGGACGTAGAGCCACATGGGTGAATCAATGGCATCTAGCACTTTGGGGAAGTGTGCCACCCCGTAAAAGAAACCTGGACCACGGCATCCCTTTCGGCGGGTGTTCTGGCATGTATATGTGCCTGCGGACTGAAGGGCGTGCAGCCATGATCGCCAACACCTGGTGTGGGCAGCATGACTGCGTGGCATGTGAGACGCCCCCAACTATGGCACTTGTCCGCTGAAATGACCCTATAGTCAAGAAATGCAGTATATTGAGCCCCTTTTCCAAGGGGCTCAGTGCTTGGCAACACAGGGTGTGTGATGTGAGGTCATCCTCCCACTCAGCAACCAGTTCTAGGATGATATGGGGTGAAAACCTGTACCTGCCATGGACCTGGTCATCAGGCATCCCAAAAAGGCTGGTCCTGGGTAAGCAAATGTGGGGCCTGTCTATCCTCCTCCTCCTGCTGCGGTATCCCATGACCACTGCTGCGAGGAACGGTATATTCATCATAGCATATGAGCTTTTTTGTTGTTTGCACGCACGTTTATGCTGCGCGGGGCCGCTTATGCCTACTTCCGGGTGGCGCACGTGTTTCCGGATTACCGCGTCTTTTGTGGCGCGCAGGTTTCCCCTGTTCCATTCCATGAATACGTGTTGTTAGCACGCGTGTGGGCGTTGCGAGGATTTAGCAGCGGTACCTCCCCCGTAAGGCCCACATTTTCATGTGTTGTTACCCATTCCGTGTGTTCTGCCCCCTTTTTAGGTGTGTGCGCTGCCCTGTTTGCGCCTTCACTGGCCGTATCGCGCACAACCTTCGGGATGTCACAATGACGTGGGCGCCACACGCGGATTCAGCGTACATCTCAGGTAAGCCACGTGCAGTGCATTCCATGAATCAACAAACGGCTGCATGCGCGGCTTTTGCCCGCGTGCACTGCGATTTTCACGCTTGCGCTCCCATTTTCAGCGCACATTAATTCCATGAATTACCCTGTAAATTTTTAGTGGACTGGATTCCCAAAATCCTCTGCATATCTTTGTCCCCACCTCTTGAGTTGCAGAGGGCTCATTGAGTCAAGCCACGATTTGCATCATCAAGCCAGGCCCCAAGACCTTTCATTACATGCCTACTACGACCCTAACAAGTTAGACAGATCCTATCTCAAGCTAAAAAAAGTCCTCAATGTTTTTTGCTGGTAATAAAATCTACTTTTCTCCTGATTTTTCCAGAGACACACAAGTGAAAAGGAAACAGTTTCTAGACATCCGTCCTTTGCTTAAAATGGGCATTAGATATGGATTGTTAGAACCTGCCAACATGATTATGATTATTACTATTCCTAATGGCCCTACTAAGGAATTTCTGGATCCTGACACTCTTTGCTCTTTTCTACATGAACTTGACTCTAACCATATGGATATTTCCAATCCTCCATCTATGTCATCTGTGTATTCGGAATCCGCCAATTCTCAGTTGTCTCAGTATTGTCAACGAAAAGGCAAATCCAATAAAGATCCTACCTTTGTGGTCGCTTTGATGGCCCTTCCTCTTCTAAAAACAAGTCAATATTAGACGTATCCAGAGACCGATCGAGAGATAAATCTCACTTGCCAATTACATGTTCTGAAACTCCCCTGGATCATCTAGATTAATGAAATGAATGTTACTGCCCTACATATCCTTACTCTTGAATGCTGTTATAGCATAAGGTATATGTATTTTATGATGACAGATCTCACAATGTTATCTACCCGCACCTGTCCGTTCACTGTTATGGTAATTTCTTCCTATTAGTGGGTGTGGGACCCAAATAGATTGCTGCCTCTTGTGTTTGCTGGCCTTTCCGGTTTTGGGTTTCGATTCATTCATGTTTCTTATGTATCTGTTTTATTAATTTGTCTCTTCTGTTTCCTTTCATATTTGTCTTATCCTTCCCTTGCATAGTCTGTTCTATGTTTTGGTAATCATTTTCTTATGGAACTTCTTGGAACTGAAGATGTATGAGGCGCATGTCATCATTCATATTCCCTGCAGTGTGTTTCTTTACTTGTATTGTTGCTTTTTTGTTAATCAAATATGTTTACTATCTCTATTTGTTAAAATGCATCTGAACATATGTACATCGAATGAGAAGGGTATAAACCATCCCATCAAAAGACAGAAAATCATTACTATTATTAAAAGCAGATATTGCTTGCATTCAAGACATACATTTGAATACTATTCAGAACAATAATAAATTAGCTAAATATCAGGTTGTTAGTGTTTGTTTCTCCCCAGCTACTAGCAATAAAGCAGGTGTGGTGATACGTATCTCTAAAAATCTGAAATGCCAATTCTTAAACAAAGAAAAAGGTATGGATGGCAGATTCATAACTACTGGTTAATAATATCCCTGTGGCTATTTTGAATCTCTATGGTCCAACCAACTAAGACGCAACTTTTTTGTTATCACTAAATTCTAGACTGATCTCTTATAACTATGATAGATTAATATGCTGTGGTGATGTTAAGGAAATTAAGGACATTACTTTAGACTGCTGATCCAAATCCAGATTTGTCAACTCTAAAACTCGTAAATGTTGCATGCAATTTATACACAACACTAATTTACAAGATTCTGTCAAAACCCTTACCTCAGACCCCCACTGGCAAGCCCACTTGCCAGGTAGAATCAGGGCTTGGGTCTCCATTAAAGCCTTGAAGGCCTAGCACCCACTCCTTCGGCGCCAGGCTCATACACTTTGAAGAACATGAGTAAAAGGGGACTACTTTTTCATTTGGGCCTGCAGCCAACATGGAGGCACCCACATAGCTTGGTTCCCAGGAACCAAGCTATGTGGTATAGTGTTTTGGGTGTGGTGGCCTAGGGACTACTTTACCTGGACTACTTTGTTGAGGCTATTTAAACCATACCCGAAACAGAAAGCACGCTTCGCGTTACTTTGCAGACTGCAATGTGACGCTCACTGTGTCCTGTGATACCCACAAGCCTCGGAGAAGCAAACCTGCAGAGGAGACAAAAAGAGACATTGTTAATAGCATCTTACCTGCAAGCTCCATCTTGTTATCCGCTCTCAGCTCCAGTGAACAGCATCTTCTGGACTGCACATGCCTTCCGGACCGAAAGACCTGAAAGAGGAAAGGAGACGACAACATTAGAGAAGGCATACTCTGACATTGCTAAACCACAAACAGCACAAGTAGCTTACCTGGCTGGTCGCCTCCCGGCCGGCACAGCTCCGGGGTTCCACACACGCTGGAGAAGCACTGCGACCTGTAAGGAAAGAAGAAAACAGGTTAGCAAAGGCAAGACAAGGTAGCACTGCGCATAGCGCTTACTTACCGCATTATAGCGCACATCACGTGCCATCATTACCGGCGAGGCCCAACTCAACCAGTTTGCCACGCTGAAGCTCTGCACGCCTAGGGGAGAAAAAAGACATTATTAGACAAAGAAAGGCATGCTAGAATAACAACGCTATACAGAGCTGCTGCAATAAGACCTACCTGAGAGACACTTAAACGGGCAGGCGCCAGTGAAGTAACTAGGCCGCACACGCCCACAGACAACAACGCGCCCCTGCCAAGAAGGCAGGACGGAGAGCACGCCCAATTCCACAACAAGGTGAGGAGAGGGCCCAGAGGAGCTAAAGTCACACAGGGTGGTGGGAGGATACTTACCTCAGTTGGCCAGTCTTGAACCCAGCCCTCCTGTATTTTCAGGCTGAACATCCTCTGTAGACAACATCCTGGGAAACTGGGGAGAAGATACCAGCAACCAACCCGGGAGGAGTGGCGTCCCCGTGGATACCAGGTGAGTGTAACAGATTCATGGCATTTGGCTAACCCCAACCAGATAGATTTTACTTTCTACTCGCACCCACACAACTCTTTTTCTAGATTGGATTATAGTTTTCTTAACCCAGCACTCACCTCTTCCATTTTAACTTCTTGTATTGGCTCCTTTACTATTTCAGACCATGCTCCAGTACTTACCACTTTAGAATGGTGTGCTAGTCTTAACAAACCATGTAGATGGAAATTTAACTCTGCTCCTTAAAGATGAAAAATGTATAGGAACAGTTCTTTCAATTCAAATGTTGTGTCAATACTTCTATCAATAACAACTGGGATGCCTACAAACATCTCTTAGGGGTGTCATTATTAGCTTTGAAGCCCATAATAAAGAATGTTGACAAATACACAGAAAATTCATTAGAAGAAATTAAAAACCTTGAGTTCGCTTACTTGAATAATCAGACTGATCCTATATTAAGAGAATTAATTGACAAACGCATTCAATATAATAAATGCAAAACAAAAGTGTGCAATACCATCCTACATTTAAAATGTAAATATAATGGAGGCACTAATGAAGCTGGTAAGATTTTAGCCTCTTATCTAAAACATAAGAGAGAAAAGAATTCTATAACACTTATTACGTTAGATAATGGATCAATCTTAACTAACTACAAAAAATATCTGATGCATTTCTATGTTTTTATACAAATTATTATAATGCACAGTCCTCCAATAATCTTGATAACATTAGCAATTTCTTATCTATTATAACTAATCCTAGAATTCATTCGACTACTCTATCTGATTTGGATGCCCACATTGATATTTCTAGAATTCAAAAAGCTATTAAAGATTTGAAAAAAGTTATAAACCTAGCCACGTGTGGTCTACCGATTGAATTCTATGATGCCTTCTCAGATATTCTCACCCCTTATCTCATTCAGTTGTTCTCACACTTTTTGGAATTAGGTGTCAGCAAAAGCTCATTTGCCTAAGCCACAATTGTCTTATTTCTAAAACCTAACAAGGACCCATCCTTAATTAAAAATGATCGTCCTATCTCGTTAATTAACACTGAGGCTAAAATCTTTGCTACAATGTTATCCAGTAGACTCGACAAATGTATGCCACATTTGATTAATGTAGATCAAACAGGTTTTATTAAAGGTTGATATAATACATCCGCCTTCTCTTTAATAGTCTAGCATCTCAACATTCTCTCCTTGATCAACATGTACTCATGACTCTTGATGCAGAGAAAGCTTTTGATTGTGCGGATTGGCAATACATGTTCAAGTCACTCATTTAGCATGGAATCCCCACTAATTTTATTAAATTAATTAAGATCCTGTATAAATTACGATCCTCCAATATTTTCATTAATGAGCCTTTGCCCTCCTCCTTCCTAATTCTAAGGGGTACTAGACAGGGATGCCCACTCTTTCCACTTTTATTTGTTTTAGCCTTCTTTGAACCTATTAGAATCCAAAATAACATTTTAGGTACTGGTATTAATTCTACTACTGTTAAACTGTCTGCTTATGCTGATGACATCCTGCTTTATGTTTCTAATCCTCAATCGTCTATACCTAATTTGCTCACATCTATTCATACATTTTCAGAAATCTCAGGCTATAAATTGAATCTTGACCAATCTGAAATCCTCCCTCTTGACATCTACTTGATTTCAGACAGCATGGCTACTTTTGGGATGTCGTTATGCAGCACAAGCATCAAATACCTTGGAATTGTTGTAGCTGCAAATATTCCACACTTTTTAAAACTTAAAGCATATTCTGTGATATTAACTATTGAAAGTATGGTTACTAAATGGTCTTCCTTGTTCCTAACCTAGTGGGGCAGGCTTGATACTATTAATATGATGATTGCCCCTATAATTATATATGTGTTGTCTATGATTGCCATTTCCTTCCCCAAAGCCTTCCATAAAAAGATCAACTCTATTCTTCTCAAATTCCTATGGAACAATAAAACACTGCTCTAGAAATTAGGAGGTGTTAAATTGTTGACTTTGAATTCTACCACAAAGCTTTTTTTTAAAACAGTTTATTTCATGTTTAAACAATGTAGAAGTATCTAATATCACCTCAACTTGGTGTAAACTTGTATTGAACTTGTTATTTCCTTTCAAACCTCTAGAAATTCTGAACATGACTTTATGGTCTGGCTTATAGATTTTCCCTACCTTGCACTTTCTTAAGATTGCCTCGTTAAACCTACTTTCCATTTCCTCTGTCATTTTGGACCATACAAGGTTGGTCTATGGTTTAACAAGACCCTGCCTTTCAAAATGGATTTTAAACTAATTTACAGATGGTATAGTAAAGGCAAGGCTTGTATCCATCATTTATTATATTACAATACTGTAATCCCTTTTCATACTGTAGCCTATATCTTCGACCTGTATGGTTCAGACTTTCCTGCATATACAATAGTTGCTAACGTAATTACCTTGTCATTACCAAATCTTTCACAACGGATCCCTTCCATGCAATTTCAGAATTGTCTTACAAGTGTCTCCACTAAAGCTGCAACGATTTATACATTATTTATTTCTGATTCCAACGCATCAATTACTAATCACCTCGTCGAAAATGGATGGATCAATGATCTTTCTAGCCAATATTCTGCTGCCATTTGGGAAAAGGAATGACTGCAAATCTTTAACATATCTAATCTAACTCGGACTGCCTTTTTTAGTTTGAGTAGAGCCTACCTTACTTCTTAACTTTTTCTAGATTTGCTTCCAACTTGACAACCTTATTCGGTCTTGTAAATTATGTACGGCTGATTTTAAACAATGTAAATTTGTTTTTTCATTCTGGGAAAGAATTTGGATAACGCTACAAACATTGTTCACTTAACAGCACAATTCAATCTTGACAATCTAATTGTTGGATCACATGGTTACTCTGATTTAACGAATATTTCCTCTTCCAGGTTATTTCACCTGCTTGTCTTCATTGGTTTTCATCGAATATCTTTTAACTGGAAATGTTTTGATCGCTTATCTTATGCTACTTGGTGGAATTATATATGCTACATTCACAGAATAGAAAAGGCTTGTGCCACTTTTCCAAATGACGTACATAAATGTAATCAAAAGTGGAGACCACTGATCGAATATCTTATGCCTCCTTAGCAGGGTCTTTTTAATTTGTTGCTTCAGTTTTAGTTGTGTTTGTTCTTCTTCCTCCTTTTGTGTCTTGTATTGTCCTGTCTGTTTTGTTCATTTTTGTGTTCCTGTAGTCCTTTTAGGTTTATATTTCTGATATATTGCTTCAATGAATTCTAATGTTAGAGTTTTGCAAGGAACTTTTAGTAAATTCCTGCATTTATTGTAACCTTGATACACTATGTTGTGCCTTTTAATTGTCAACTCAACTTAAATTTTTATCTTGGATCATTGGTTAGCAAGTCTTATAGTGGTTAACTGTTAATGAGTATATTTTGTATTTATCCATTACAAAGCTTAATAAAAATTGCATAACAAAAAGAAAAAACGTTCACAGAGGATACATATATTTAAGCAATAAACACTGATGAGCGGGGGCATTACCTGGTCAGTTAATGCCCTGAGGTCGAGTTATAGGCCTGACTAAGTAACCTCTTAGAGAGGCAGCATCACATCTGAAGGTCCATGAAAAAATGCAATCACCAATATTCTTTCCAAAGAAAGGTGAGTTCAAATAAATGGGGGTGTACTAAAACATTTTTTAAAACACTTTTTGAGCTTGCGTTGAAGATCAGATTAAAAAACAAAACAAAACAAAACAAAAAAGACACAAGTCACATTTACTTTAACATCCATCTTCATAAAACAAATCCGGTGCCCATTTTCTCATCAAACTGTTGTGCAATTTGTGATTTAAGAATTGGGATTTCATGTAGGGAAATCATTGTGTATATCATTTCAGCTCTGTGTAAAGGAAACTTGTGGTGTACCGCACACACCAATGCCATAATGGAACATTTTGTGGCACTGAAGTTAAAGACGAATATGAAACACATAACTTTTTTACAAAAGGTTTTACCAATGTGGCAGAAACACATTTTGATATCTTTGCTCCTGGATGGTCTGAGCTGGGCCTTGTCCCCCGCCCCCGAGGGGGCAATCTGGGGAGTGGGCGCTAGAAGGTTGTCAGAGTTTGCTGTATTAATGGTTAGCCCAGTAGTAGGTGGCGGTGGTTTGCGAAGGAAGCACCAGTAGCGCAGAGGTTAGCATGTAGGCCTACCTACGACAAGCCTGATGGTTCAAGTCCAATTATTTGCGTTAACAATACTGGGTGCGTAGCATACTATATGTGTTGGAAAATAAAAAAATTTCCTTCGTCGCAGAGTACAATTCAGAGTACTCCTCTAGCCCCTTTGGCTTAGGGTGAAACATTTATGTCGATCATCCGCGAGGTGGCTGGGAGCAGGCCTCTTGGCGCGAAATAATCAACTTTGTTCTGGTCAAGCGGGGCCGGGAGGATAAGTAATTCTTTAGCTTTCCCATTGTGAAATCTTTCATGGGTATATTTGTTATATCACAGCGTGTACTGCAAACGGTAATACAAAAAATTCGCACCAGTGCAGGGCAATTACCACTAGGACAAGAATTTAAATTGTTTTCCTGTGTGGGACATTTTATTATGGTTGAGTTTGGTTTATTATGGGATTTGTCTGATTCAAATGCAGCCCAATTGGTCCCGAAGTTCTTGTGCTCCGGTCTTCCAGATACGGTTTCCCGATGGGTAACAGTGGTTTGTGGGTCCTGGAAAGAGGCCTGGCTGGCCCTCCCCTGGCTGGCCCTCCCCAAGGGCCTCTCCGGATATCGACTGATAGGGAGTGTGTGTGGCCGGAAGAGTGCCCATGAGATTGGAGTAATGGAGCCCGGTCGCACCGCACAAAACTCTGTCAGCCAGGGATGCCGGGATTCATGCCCCATCTGGAGTGGTAGTTGGCATTATAGTAACAATGGCTTTAGGGACCAGGGCCGAGGACAGGTGGGCTGGACTTGCATGGTCAATTCTGGATCTCTGCAGAAAGGCATTCGGGTATTGGTAGAGACCCATCCAAGGTAGTGTCTTGCTACTTTTCAGAGTTTGGTGATGTTGGGGGACATTGATTATTAGGGAAGGGTCCTGTGTCATGGGGCCAGGGTCTGTTCCCAGGCCTTTCATGTATCATCACCAAGTGCGTGAGGGCGGGGGAAGGTGTCCTTTCTGTTGGGAGCGGTAGCAGGTGTTGTTTTCCATGGTGGCCTGTTTTTCATTCAATTTCCCCCAGGGGGCAGTCCCAGAACAAACAAAAGAATGTGTGTTATAGGAGGGGGGCTTATGGGCCCCTGGTTGTTGTCCCCAGTGGGGTGGCAGAAGAGGGACCCTTCATACATATACTGTGGTGCCCCTTCTGCGGGTCATTTGCCCGGTATTACACAAAGTGTTTGTTTACAATTGTTCGAATGAACAATTGACCGATTTTAAATGGTCACAATTGACCTTTTCACAATTGACCGATTATAGGGGTTTTGGGGGGGGTTTGCATTGCGTGGGGAATTGCGGGGAGTTTCACCCCGCATATATGTTACAATTGAACTTCACAATTCAGTCAATTGTGAAAAAGTCAATTTTAATTCGAGCAATTGTAACTCGAAGAATTCGTATACAACCATTTGACCCTGGTAAAATAGCTTTCAGTTGGGGTTTTGGGGAGCGTTGCTTGTGATAGGTGCTTGCCCTTTGGATCAGAGCCGTTGGTGTGTGAGGTCCCTGTTTGAGCGGGGCTGGAGGTGATTGCCCCCTTGCAGTAGTACTGGTGTCCGCAGCCATTCCCCTGTGAGGTCCTTGCTGAGGCAGAGGCTTTGGGCAGGTAGGGTCTGCAGGGGACAGAAGATTGAGGGGGCCTGCTATTCAGGCCCGGGAGCTGGGGGCTCCTCGGGTATGGGATATGGCGGGAGCGGAGCTACACCCTTCGGGTGGGCAGGTGCCCATGCTGAGAGACAAGTCTTTGATTTAGTGTCTTTTGGAGGGCTTTGTGTTTAGATGCTTGCCCCCTGGTGGCAGTCCTGGTGTCAAGAGCCTTTGTGTGAAGTCCCTGCTGTAGTGGGGCCATGGGCTGCAGGCAGGCAGAGTCTGCAGGGGCTGGGAGATAGGGATCCGAGGGCACTGGATGCAGGCATATTATCTGGGGGCTCACTGAGTATCGTTTCTCAAAGGATATGGCGGGTGAGGGTTCACCTCCTTTGCAGGGCAGTGCCTATATTGCATGACAGGTTGTCAGTTGTGGTTTCTTGAGGCTTGTGGGATAGATGCTTGCCCCCTGGCAGCGGCCCTAGTTTCTGGAGCCATTGACATGGTCGGCCCCACTTTGAGTGGGGCTGTAGGGCTGGGGGCCGCTTTGGGGCAGGCAGGGTCTGCAGGACCCAGGAGATCGAGATCCGGGCTGCTGAATGTAGGTCTTGGGTCAGTAGGCTCCCAGGGTATCATTTCTCAGGGCCTGGCACACAGGTGGCTGGTGTGCAGGTGGCGAGGATGCCATTGGATGATGGGTGGGCTTCTGGTTTACCTCTGAGGTGCGCAGAAGCCTGCAGTGTTTTTTGTCATGGGGTGCCCGGTACACCAGGCGTTGGTGTGGGGTTAGTGTGGTTGACATTGGTTGGGAGTGGTTTCTGGGGCTATTGGTTATCACAGTCTGGGTATAGGTGCCAGTGAGGTCGCCATATGATGGGCGGGGTGTTCCCCTAAGGGGAAGGTGGTCGACGGGACACCCTCCCCTGGTGGTGCCAGACCATGTTGGTCTTGGTTCCTGTGTTATGTGGGGGAGGACCATGGGGCTAGTAAGAGATGGTGGCAGGAGTGGGTTATGTGGAGGGGGGGCTGTTGGCTCTCAGTTCCATGGTTGAATAGGTCATTGTGTTGAGCGTCTAGCAACTGATATGTATTCAACATGTCCTGTTTTGTATCTCTAGATGACACCCAACGACCGGGAGAATGACACCAGACATCCGGGCCGGTGAATTGCCATTAGTGCAAACAAGGGTACTATTGTGGGCGTTGGTAATATCTGTGGACCAAACAAAGTTTGAAGAGGAGTGCTGGGTTGGCCCAGTCCAAAAGGAGCATCCAAGAATTCCCGGGTGGCTGCCACCACGGGCAAGCTGTGTATATGTATGAATGTATGATTGAAGGGCTGCATATCAAGGGGAGGGAACCACTGCAGGGGGCGTCCCGTAGGAGGGGGTGCATCAGGGAAGAGACAGGTGGTTCCGATGGTGTCCAGGGTTCAATTGGTCGATCTGACTGTATTAGGTCTCAAGTGAAAAGCATAAGTACTGTTCTAGAAGGGGTGGGGAGTGCCCGGCCAGTAGGCCAGAGGCCCTGTGGCGGTAGGTTGGAGCACATTGCATTGAATCGAGCAAGGGGCTCAACCATCTGGGTCACTGGAAGGGAGATGTAATGCTGATTTACGTTAATGTCCTAGGTGCGGCGTGGAACAGTGAGGCGTCATGCCAGGGGCTCTTAGAGCGGTTCTCACCGGTCCGTGCAAGTGGAGAGCGGGTTTGGGGTCTGGTCGGTTTAGGGGGCCACATATTTCCCTAAGGCCTGTCCTGAGCGTGGGGAGTGAAGGCCATTGACACTCACCCCCTGCTCAAGTATGTAATGATGACATAATTGATGATGTAATGATGATTTAATTGATGATGCAACCAATGACGTAACTATTAGAAGATGTTATTCATGCATGGCTTTGTCGCATTTTGGTGATGATATGTACATATGAAATGCAGCCTAATGCCTTCCAAAAAGAATATTGGTGTTTGGTGTCCCTCATTGGTCATGCTACCTGCGCCGGCCGACTCCTGCACCACAGATACCTATGAGAGCACCTAACACCCACACCACAGATGCCTTGGAGAGCGCTTATCTCATGAACCACAGGCACGACAGGTACCACCGAGCGATTAACACCCACACCATGGATACAGGTGAGAGCGCCTAACACAGAGCCATGGATACTGAAAAGAGTGTCTAACACCCGCACCACGGATAGCTAGGTGAACGCTTATAACCCTCACCACAGATACAAGGAAGGGCGCTGATCACTCACTCCTTGGATACCTGTGAGAGCACCTAACACACGCACTGCAGATACCTGGGAGAGCTCCTAACACCTGCACCACAGATACCTGCAAGAGCACATACTATCACCACCCGAAATACCGGAAAGAGTGCTTTTTATGCACACCACAGGCCCCAGAGAGAACGCTTATCACCCACACCACAGATACCTGAGAGAGAGCATAACACCCACAGCACAGACACCTGGGAGACCGCTTATCATCAGCACCACGGATACCTGTGAGAGCGCTTAACACATGCACCATGGACACCAGAGAGAGCGAGTATCACGCGCACCATTGATACCTGGAAGAGAGCCTAATACCCAGACCATGGATACTCGGGTGAGAATGATTTTCACCCGCACCACAGATACGTGGGAGTGCACCTTACACACGTATTATAAGGGGGGAGAGGATAGTGTAGTACATGGGATAAATAGAATAAATAGCCAATAAGTTAAAGTACGGCCAGCTGGTGGCAAGGGTAAGTGGAGAGATACGATCCCTGGGCTTGAGGCCAAGGGCAAGTCTTGCAGTCCTGTTCTGGATGAGTTGCAGAGGGCGGAGAGTAGAAGCAGGCAGATTTAGAAAGAGGCTGGACTGGAGTCTGTGACTCAGTGGACTAATGCATCTACTACAGGGGCCTGTGTTTGACCAGCTGGTGGCAAGGGTAAGTGGAGAGATACGATCCCTGGGCTTGAGGCCAAGGGCAAGTCTTGCAGTCCTGTTCTGGATGAGTTGCAGAGGGCGGAGAGTAGAAGCAGGCAGATTTAGAAAGAGGCTGGACTGCAGTCTGTGGCTCAGTGGACTAATGCAGCCACTACAGGGGCCTGTGTTTGACCTCATGGTCACAGGTTCGAAACCCGGCAGTTCTACTTGATCCTACCAATGAGTACCAATAAGATGGGTAACAATAAACAAGTAAACATCTGTTATTTATTTATTTGTTTAATTACCGAGGGTCGGGTTAGGGAGTCATTCGAAGAGCATCTGTCAATTGTGCCAAGATGCCCCTCTCGGGGTGAATGTGCGCTCTACAAATACACCTGTTATGTTATAGATACCTAGGAGAGCGCATAATTAACAGCTGCACTGCAGATAATGAAAAGAGCTCTTAACACTCGCACCACGAAGGCCGGAGGGAGAGATTAACACCTGCGCCATGGATATCTATGAGACCATCGAACACCCCGGGACGCAACGAATCATACATGGGGGGGGGTCTAAGTGGTGATGGGAGGGGCCCTTCAGAAAATAGGCTGCGCAAATGTGGAGGCTCCGCCCCTACTGTTCAACCCCCCCACCCCCATGGTCTGCTGTGGGGACCAACTATCAAATAGTATATTTTAAAGTGCAATATACGGAGAGGCGATGGAAGTCTTTCTTGAAAGTAGCAGCTTTTAGTTTTACTACGTTTGTTCAAGTATGTTTTTCTGCACAAACACACTAAAACCTTCACACTACCAGTTTAGTGGAAGGGTTCCCTCACCTCTCTGCCTAACAAAGTGCAAGTGCACACATCCAGGGGTGCACCTAGGCTAAAATGTAGGCGGGCCTAACCCTTCAAATGTTGGGAGAGGTGCTAACTTCAGGGAATGTGGGGGAGGGGCAAACTTACTTGTGCAGGGGAATCTAACTTCTTTACGCATTGTAATGAGACTATTCTAGTGCAGCTTCAATGTTACAAGCAGTTAACTCTCTCCTTTAAGTCTGAAAACACCCACTTAAGGTCTGATGTGAGAATGAGCTGTCTCCTGTCCCCCCTACCCTTCCTATCACTCTCCTGGAAGGTAAGTACTAACCCCACATCACGATTTCAATTGCCTAAAAATGTATACATATGAATGCAGGTGCTAACAATTAAATGCTTTACGTAACTAAGGTTTCCACAAAGCACTTCAAGGGATCAGACCGCAGGTTCTCCGCATTTCATAACATCTCCCCAAACCAATTGAAGAGGATCATCACTCAAGAATCGGGTGCTTCTGACCTGCACCCGCCTGTCAGCACCGTCACTCCTGATGCACGTCACAGTGCCTTTACATTCCATACAAAGCATACATTAAATTGCTAAACGGCACCTTATTCAAATAACAACAGTCTGCAAGTGAGGAGAAGTTCACGTAGAGTCAGAGCTGCATCCTGTGCCAAGAAAATGGTTTATTCAGAACAGTGGTGGACGTGGAAAAAAGGAACTAGTGGTACTCTGCATCCAAAAAGAAGGAAGTGGGATGACGGGAGATGGGAAGGGCGTGGGGCGTGTAGGACTGTGCCGGATGGGGTTTGACCTTTGGTTTGCCATCTACAATGGCTCTTGTTGCTTTGTGGTTAGACTAGACATTGCCTGGAATAATAAACAAGCACTGGCAAAGCCGACAGTTTGGGCTTTTGTGCAATTATGGGATAGGCACTGATATAATGGTACTAGCTTGCGATAAGATGGCAAGGCCTGAAAAATTGAATGATTACCTAGGCATATCATGGCATTAACTGGCAAATGCCTTTCTAATACCTCAACCCAAAACTGTTGGCTTTGTCAATGCTTGTTTTTAAAAGGAGCTCAGTGCATGGAGCAGATCTAAATCAAGTGGCTGGAGGCACACTTGGATGAGGCTTTTTATTACACCAGAAGCCATTTACAAGTGTAATTGAGCCATTAACTCTCAGCAGACTGCTTATAAATAACCGTGGAAGGCTAATGGTTGATGTTAAGGCTTGATAAAGCCAGCTCAAGGAGATCCCATGAGGATGTGTTTTGGAAGGGGCAGGTAGTGGGTGGCATTGGTCATGGGAATTAGCATGGCCATGGGCAGTCAGTGGGCTGGTAAATAAAATACCCTAATGTTGCTTCCGCTATCCACTCTGGTTGCCAAAAGGAGTCCTGATGACGGGCGACCCAGCCTGTTCTTTATTGCTGGTGCAAATGCTATCTCGAAACCCTCGAGGGCCGGTTTTTCTGTTAACCATAGATCCTGTAGTGCTACTATGTCGAAACGGCCCAAGTCGGGGCCACCTTTGGTCATGAGGTGCTTGTACCCACAAGTGTTCCATGAAGCGATTTGTATGGATTTTTCCTTCAAAAGTTGAGTCGTCGGAGATGTAATCTCAGATGCCCCATCTCCAAGAGATGTTGGTTGCTATTTTTTCAATGTTGAGATTAGCGACTTTGGTAGCCAAGACCAGAGTGGTTTCGGGGGCGCTGTTGATGTTAGAGTATTTTGGTCTTTCGACCTGCTTGGGTCCATGCTGTGAGTAGATACTTGTTCTGAGGGCCTTGGTTGACTTGAAGAGTTTATCTGTGAACTTGGAGATTGACAGGATGTGTCTCTTGCCAATCTAGGCTTGTTGGTCTTTCTGGTTGTGACTGCCTTTAACAGATGTAGCCTTTCTGTTGGCTTATCTTTCGATCTCTCTTACGCTTCTTTGTTGAGGTTCAGCCTGTTATCCTTGTAGAGTGATTTCGTTCTCGAGACATTCTTAAAAACCTCAAATTTACAATGCAGACAAAAACCTCCAAAAAGCATTTAGAGGAAAATAAGCATCCATTTCGGACTATGTATTTTGCTTTTTGCAAGTTGCAGTTATAGCATGTTTCTTTCTGCCGTTGTCTCTGTTACGATCATCACAAGACATTCCATCTCGTTGTCCTTGGTCACTTAACAAAATCCTTGTGCCTAAAAGCTTGTGTACAGTGTAGAAATGTTTGACCATAGAACATAAAGTGGCCCTTGATTTCATTGTGCCACAATTAATGCCTTGTAACATGTCTATCTTTCCAGTCTGCATGGCATGCTGTTTAGGATGTGTGTTTGCATGTATGAGGTAACAAGTGCCCAGAATACGGGATGCCATCTGAGGTCAACCTCTGAAGCCTGAAAATTAGATCCACGCAAGCTTGACATGTCACAACTTTGCACTAGACCTGCAAATTAACTGGCCTGCAGTTAAATCTGTTACCAGTTTAAGGGTATCCACTACAGAGTGTAGTTTGCTTTCTGACTTTGAGAACATTCAGACATGTAAGTGCTCATTTTACTATAGCCAGTAAGATGGCTGAGTGGGTTGAGCGCTTGCTGCAGCAATGTGAGTGTGATCGGCAGGTTGCAGGTTTGAATCCCGGTAAAGCCAACTCATCCTTTCATATTTCTGAGGTTGATGAATGAGTACCAACACAGGTTGGGTGATATTGTATGTATATTTGTTCTATATAAAGCTCGTTGAAGTACTATATTAACTCATCGTTTGGCCGTCTGCTTGCATTCACAGTAATTTGGTAATATGGGCCTATACACACTGATATTAACGATACATATGGTGATCCATTCTTGTATGAAATGTATATCACATTATAGTGATATTGTAACTATATTTTTCGTAGTGTACTTAGGAACAATTCTATGTGATGCCACTTCCTGTTTTGTCAAGGGGTGAAAGGTCGTGTTCCATCATTTCAAGGTGGGTTCAAATGGCATCACTTCCTGTGATGTCATCAGAGGTCAAGCGTCATGTGACATCACTTCCGCTACCCTTGGCATTTCGGTGAAATGACGTCCCTGGCTAAACTTATTAAAACTGTCCTATTGTAAGGGTGTAAACGTAATCACTTATAAGCACTCCAATTTGTGCACTAGAAATTAGCGTGAGATTACATAATTTGGCCAGGATCACACACTTACGCTAAACCACAAAGCAGGGATTTTAAACCACTCTGCAATTTAGGCACTGTCACCTTTTTCCACGCTTTACTTGCAACAAATATTTAAGTTTTGGGTCTCAAGGTCTACAATAATACTGTCCTATAGAGTGTATTTGCAATAGTATCAGTGTCCCTTTATTTTCCCCATCCTGAATGGAAAATTATAAGATGCAAAAGGCAAAATCTCTATTTACCCACTTTATTTTCAGCGCTTTAAGACACACAGTAAAATAAGTTGCGTCATAAACTCACTTAGGTTTGGAGGTGCATCACAAAGCGCCAGGTATTAGGATGCATGGTTTCCAGAACATTCAACGATGGACATCAAAGCAAACTTTACTTTTTAGCATATCATGCTATTAGAAATTGTGGGTATCCACACATATTTCAAAGCGTGCTTTATTGTGTTGCGTGCTTTATTGTGTTGCTCGCTTTAACTGTCATAGATTTGCAGGTGACTGGTGGTGGCCTTTCAGTTGGACATTCACCATCATGCATAAGAAAGACTGTGCTGCTGATGACAACGTTCATTACAGCACTGGCTGCAGATCCTGGGCGGCAGCCTCTGTGTCTCAGGGGGGCTGTGGCTGGGGAAACGGGCAGTGCTTGATCATCCGAGCCAAGCAGACAGTAGATTTGCCTTGAAGAAAGAAAATGCTTCCAGGACCATGTTCCTGATCTTTGGAACTGTCAAAGGCACAGCACAGAAGCCCCGCCCCACAGCTCACATTTCAGTGGGGGGCCACAGGGGAGGAAAGGTGTTGGATCCTGATTAGCTCAATGATGTTGCATGCCTGCTAAGACCCACACCACAGATACCTGGGAGAGCACTTATCTCGCAAACCACGGGCACCAGAGACAGTGATTATCACCTGCTCCAGGATACAGGGGAGAGCTCCTAACACTGCACCACGGATACATGTGAGAGCGCCTTACACCCGCACCACGGACATCTGTGAGAGCGCCTAACACCCACACCACGGATACCAGTGAGAGCACCTAACTCCCGCACCACGGATACCTGTGAGAGCGCCAAACACCCACACCAGGGATACCTGGGAGAGCACCAAACACCTGCACCACGGATACCTGTGAGAGCACCAAACACCCGCACCACGGATACCTGTGAGAATACCTAACACCGCACCACAGATACCTGTGAGAGCACCTAACACCCGCACCATGGAGTCTAGTGAGAGCACCTAACACCCGCACCATGGTTACTAATGAGAGCACCAAACACCCGCACCACGGATACCTGTGAGAGCACCTAACTCCCGTACCATGGATACCTGTGAGAGCACCAAACACCCACACCACGGATACCTGTGAGAGCACTAAACACCTGCACCACGGATACCTGTGAGAGCACCTAACACCGCACCACAGATACCTGTGAGAGCACCTAAAACCCGCACCATGGATACTAGTGAGAGCACCAAACACCCGCACCACGGATACCTGTGAGAGCACCTACCACCCGCACCACGGATACCTGTGAGAGCACCTTACTCCCACACCACGGATACCTGTGAGAGCACCAAACACCCACACCATGGATACCTGTGTGAGCACCTAACTCCCGCACCACGGATATCTGTGAGAGCACCAAACACCCACACCACGGATACCTGTGAGAGCACCAAACACCTGCACCACGGATACCTGTGAGAGCACCTAACACCCGCACCACGGATACTAGTGAGACCACCAAACACCCTCACCACGGATACCTGTGAGAGCACCTACCACCCACACCACGGATACCTGTGAGAGTGCCTAACACCCCACCAGGGATACCTGTGAGAGCACCTAACACCCACACCACGGATACCTGTGAGAGCACCTAACTCCCGCACCACGGATGCCTGTGAGAGCACCAAACACCTGCACCACGGATACCTGTGAGAGCACCAAACACCCGCACCACGGATACCTGTGAGACCACCTAACACAGCACCACAGATACCTGTGAGAGCACCTAACACCCGCACCATGGATACTAGTGAGAGCACCAAACACCCGCCCGCACCACGGATACCTGTGAGAGCACCAAACACCCACACCACGGATACCTGTGAGAGCACCAAACACCTGCACCACGGATACCTGTGAGAGCACCTGACACCGCACCACAGATACCTGTGAGAGCACCTAACACCCGCACCATGGATACTAGAGAGAGCACCAAACACCTGCACCATGGATAGCTGTGAGAGCACCTACCACCTGCACCACGGATACTTGTGAGAGCACCTAACTCCCGCACCACGGATACCTGTGAGAGCACCAAACACCCACACCATGGATACCTGTGAGAGCACGTAACCCCCACACTACGGATACCTGTGAGAGCACCAAACACCAACACCACGGATACCTGTGAGAGCACCAAATACCTGCACCACGGATACCTGTGAGAGCACCTAACACCGCACCATGGATACTAGTGAGAGCACCAAACACCTGCACCAAGGATACCTGTGAGAGCACCTACCACCCGCACCACGGATACCTGTGAGAGCACCAAACACCCACACCACAGATACCTGTGAGAGCACCTAACACCCCCACCACGGATACCTGTGAGAGCACCAAACACCTGCACCACGGATACTTGTGAGAGCACCTACCACCCGCACCATGGATACTTGTGAGAGCACCAAACACCCGCACCACGGATACCTGTGAGAGCACCTACCACCCACACCACAGATACCTGTGAGAGCACCAAACAACCGCACCACAGATACCTGTGAGAGCACCTAACACCTGTACCACAGATACCTGTGAGAGCACCTAACACCCGCACCATGGATACCTGGGAGAGCACCAAACACCCGCACCACAGATACCTGTGAGAGCACGTAACACCTGCACCGTGGATACCTCTGAGAGCACCAACCACCCGCACCATGGATACCTGGGAGAGCACCTAACACCCCACCACGGATACTTGTGAGAGCACCTAACATTCCACCATGTATACCTGTGGGAGCATCTAGCACCCCAGCACGGATACCAATGAGAGCATCTAACACCCCACCACGGATACCTGGGAGACCCCCTAACATCCGCACCATGGATACCTGGGAGAGCGCCTAACACTGCACCATGGATACCTGGGAAAGCACCTAACACCCGCACCACAGATACCTGTGAGAGCACCTAACACCTACATCACTGATACCTGTGAGAGCACCGTAACACCATTTTGCTGGGAGACCCTCATAGAGTCGGGGTTTGCTCCGAAGTACTTTAAGATGAGATAGCTGCACCTTGAGATGGATGGGGGTGCAGATTTATTACTCCAACACCAATCAATAAGGACAACTCAATAGTTTGGCAAAGGGAGTCCGTTTAATGACAAGTACAAAAAATGGGGAGTCATAGAAATCAGCAGTGATGCGATAGTCCGTCTCGCTTCAACTCCCTCGAACTTCATACAAAACATAACTTTTATACTCAAAACGCGTCATAATCTGACGTGTAACACTCAAAAGTTAACATGCAATTCTATTGGTCAGGAAAAGGTAACTTTAATATAGGTGCTATATCTGTATATGGTAACGGAGTGAGGGGATTGGGTAAACACTATCAGGTGGGTAACTAAGCCCTACCTTTAAAAATGACTACTGTAGACGTCACTAAAAGTACGACGTCCCATTGGTTCTACTAACTATAGGACCCTAGAATATTTGGTCCATTGTGATTGGGTTGGCATCAACCCCATGCATAAATTTCCACTTTGCTTAGCAGCACGCAGAATGGTCGGCCAGGTGCAGGGTGTCCCCCAATTCAGCCTGCCTTCCTTCAATCAATCATCACTTTATGGGCTATGTGTCAATTAGTCCACTGTGGTTGGCCTCAAAACTGTACCTTCTTGTCTCAAGAAAGTTCTGATATCTCTGTCTGGGCGGATGCCAAGCGTAGGTGTGAACCCGTGCTTCTTCTCGCTTGGATGGTCACGTGCTACTACACCATGGATTTGGCTAATTTCTATCAATTTGTGTATTTGATTTTCGTTTCACCCGCCACCTGCCTTCGCCTTCTTATCTCGATTCTTCAGAGGCAGGATATTCTGTTTTTAGCCCCAATTAAAAGTAGCTACTGTTCATAGCTTCTATTGGTATAGCCTTGGCTTCCCAGGCACAAGCTGCCTCTGCCGAGTTTCGATTTTGCCTTCTTTCCTCGTGTTTGCTAGAATATGAATCTCCCTGCATTTGGCCTATAGTAACCTGGTTTGGTTCTGCTTTTAGTGCAAAGTGGACTCACACTTATATAACATTCTTCGTTTTGAGGTAGATTGTGTACAATGACGCTTGCCGCTCTATTCTTCCACTTAGCATAGCAAGCCGCACTGTTTTCTTAGCTTTCTTGCGGTTACAAGCATATGTACAGGCGTTAGCTGGTTGAATATCTTCATCCTGCTTACAGTTTAAGCTTCCTTGTATTTTAACATCGCTTTCTTCTTCTAGGATCACAATATCCTTATTCATGGTGTTTTGTCTTTTCGCGTCATCCTTTGGTCGTCATTTCGTCTATGTGTGCGTTAGTCCAGGCCCTTGTGATGTCACCATTCGTCTTCCATTAAGGACTTTTTGGTTTCTTCCTGGATGGTTCTTAAGCTATCTTCATTTCATCTCATTTGCTGGTAGGGTTTTCTCAATGGATACCTTACTGTCCATTGTTGTCTGGTTATTGGTACTTCAATAGGTATTGTTCTTCTGATAGGTACTGGGAAGAGCCCTACTGCGGCTCTCTGCTGGTTTATTTGCTCATCATACGTCACATATTTCAGTGTGAATGTTCCTGGTACTTCAAAATGGGCGACTGGAGTGCAGGCTTTATTTGGGACCTCCTCTACACTCCCCCCTCTGGGCGATTCATCGACCACTTTCACTTCCTCCTTTGGATTCATCTCACTTGGTTCCACTGTATTCATCTTCACTTCATCGTCTGGGTTTGTATCTTCTTCATCTTCTGGGTCTTTACATGATGGTTTGAAGAAGTGTCTCTTTGGAGTCCATATCTTTATTACTCTTTTCAGGCTTCCTGCTGTTCTTACATGTTCGTCTTTATTCCATTTCATTAGTTGACATTGTTCATTTGGGCTGCAGTAAATCCATCTTCCCACATAATTTCTACGTTTCCTAAGATAGAGAAACTTTGTACCTTCTGGTGCGTGTTTGTTAGCCTTCACAAAGTCTCTTATTTCTTCATCAGTCAGGTCTCTGAGCTTCCATCCTGATTTGACATCAATCATGATCTTCATCCCTATGGCTTTCTTCGCAGTCTTCTGGCATTGTGAGATTATTATCTTGATGATGCACAATCCTACTAATATCATTACTAGCAGGGCTCCCAGGAATTTGAATGCATCCGTCATCCATTGTGGAAGCCATGAAATCAGTGATCCAAACCAGCTGTCATCATCAACTTCATCGGTTTCACTGGTCATCTGGTTCTGGAGGTTTGTCAGCATACCTATAGCTTCTGTTAAAGTTCCATTTTCCTCGTCATGAGAAGGTATAAACGTGCAACATGATTCTCCAATTTTTGCACAAACTCCTCCATCCATAGCTGTGATCATGTAAAGGACATATCTGTTCTGGAGAGCCATCAGTCGGATGGCTCTTAACTCTTCCTTGATCGCATTGAATCCTTTTATGGTCGTGTTGATGGTCTGCAGCAACTCCCATCTGGTTATCTGCAACCATTTAGTATTTACTCCAACTTGGATTCGTGGCATGAAAATCGTTGTGTACACTGATGAGGTGAGGCTGAACAGCCTGTGTTCATATGGCATTTCATGAAATGCTTCTTCTGATTTAGCTGCAGTCCCATGAGTTTACTTCCCATCTTATTCCTGCTCCTGTAACACCAGGCTTTTCATACCTAATCACATGAGTCCTAGTATGAGCTCTGTTTCTTTTCTTAATGTCCTGGATGTAGCTATCTTCATCGGGATAAGGTGTTTCAGTTGCCCATATCAATGAGGCATCACTTCCCATGAACTGGCCTCTGGTATTGCACATTGCTACATGTGACAAACAGTGTGCTGTCGGGACATCAATTTCTACAGCCACAAAAATCTTGGATTTCCCCATGCTGTGCGGTAGAAGTGCGCAAACGAAGCATTAAGCATTCTCCTTCTGATCTTCTTCTTCCTACTCTTTCATGTGCTGGTACCAGATGTTGTTTCCTAGATGTGCTGTGCTGTCCAGGTAATAGCTCAGTTCATTGTTATCTTTGTGTGGGCTTCTCTTGATTCTTAGTGTCTTCCTGTAGTTAGCTATAACTACATCTCTAAACGCGTCTGTGTAACTTTTTCTTAATGGGGGACTCTCGGGCGTTCTGGTCCATGGAGCAGGGTTCTTTATTTGCATCGATGAGGTAGGTGGAGGTTTTGCAGTTCTCTCCTTCTCTTCTTGCATTCTTTTTCTGCTCTCTATAAGTGCCTTTATCAACCACCAGCCTGTCACCGGCCCAGTGTATGGCTGCATCGTGGGCCTGGTACCTGTTCCTTGTATTGGAACTTGTGTGCTTGTCAATACAGTCTCTGCGGTTTTATTTTTCAGTTCCTCCTGCCGTTTCTTCACTCTAGCTATAAACGGGAATAAATGACCTATCAACATTTGTGTCCTTGCAGCGAATTCTCCAGTAGCCGCTTCTGTCTTCTTGATTGCTTTTGCTATGTCTGCTTTAGTTGGCTTTTCACTTGATTCTTTTCGGTCTCTCTCATTATTTACTGGGACGGGTAGTTTGGTAGGCAGTCTTGTGCTCTCTGTTGCCTTTGCTTGAGGTTCTGCAGCCATTTACACTCGCCCTGGTTCATGTACATTCAGTGTGTCGGTGCGTGTAGTAGTCTGTGCTACGTCTTCATTCATTCCGTGCTGACCCTGTCTCCAGCTTTTCCCTTCATTCATTACCACAAGTGTGTATGTATCACTGCTAATTACATTCATTTTTAGTTCATTTGCCTTACCATCGAATTTCCTCGGGACTTGGATAACTATATAGGGTCTGGGTGCTTTTGTAGGACCATCAGGTGGGTGCACTGAAATTTGACTGCTTCACGGACCAAGAAAAAATGCAGTTCTGATCGTCAATGACAGCAAAATAATGATAAACACAATGCATAAATAAATGTTAGTACGGTAGGTCGGACGGCAGCATTTCCTTCCAGAGAAGCAAGGGTGCCCCTCTGCTTGTGGGAGGACTAGGCTACTGTTCTGCGGCCCCATCCTGATTATTTATTCAATGTCAATGTTATTGCCCCCACCCCAATTTGATATAGTTCTCGAATAGTTTGTGTCATAAAGTGTCTGGTGCTTCACAAGTGTCCCCCCTCAGGTGGGTGACGATTGTCTCTTGATACAGGATACAATTCTCTTGCTAGACTATGGAAAGAATAGATTAGACTAATACTTTGGTGAGTTACTTTTACTATGCATGCTCAAAGTAGATGAGTTCCCAGTCCACCCCCGAATCTGCTTCAGTCCTGAGGACATGCTGGACAGTGGTCACTGTGAAGAAATGGAATAATGGCAATTAAACAACAAAAGGTGAAGTTCTTGTCTCTGCTCCCTTGATCTGTCCCTCGGCGGAATGATTCACTGGAATCTCCTCAGATGATCTCTCTGAAAGTTCGACAGGTCCACCTGCAACATTATGCTGTGGAGGAGCGTTCCCATCTGCGCGACATTAGCTGGATCTCTGATGAAGGTGAGGACGTCAACCTCAAAAGGTCTCCCCACCATCTCTGTAAAGTCAGTGATTAGGCGAAAGAGGACGTTATGAGCCAGTCGGCTGTCTTCGGATGACAGGGACATTTGTCCTGCCTTGCTGGGTTCAGGATTACAGGCCCTTCCTTTGACGTGAACAATCCTTGCACTTTCCTGAAGCGTGGATTGCAACCAAGTGGCTTAGTTTGTTCCACAGCTGGCTCAAATGTTCAGAGTTTGCTGGATCTCAAATAAAGGTCAGAGTGTCAGTTGTTCTCCCGACAATAGATGGACATTCTTTGATTATGCGAAGGAAAAGTGTATTGATGAGTTCATCTAGAATTGCCTGTGGTGGAAGCATTTGTGTCTTTATCACTGTATTCAGGTAGTACAATGAAGGCTTCCGCGATGACGGTAAGTAGTTGCCATATTACCTTCTTGTTGGCAGGATCTTGGATAAAGTCTGTGACACTGGTGACGCTCCCTACCTGCGACGGATGTCTTGCCAACACTAGATGGAAGAAGTTAAGTACGTCCTTTGTGATGTTTATGCTGGGGGACACCATAAGTGCTGCCAAACAAAGTCTTGGTATTGGATGATTCAGGATACTGTATTTTGCTCTTAAGGTAAAAGTCCTTGATCACTGTCTGTTAGGGTCTTGTTTCTCAACAATGCTTAAGTGTGGCTCGGTTTACAAGTTCGTGTGAGCAACCGTGTTGTGGCTTACATGCGCAATTTTCTTCTTCACTCCACAACTAGGATGCACAGTGTGTCCGTTTTATGTCCTTATCCCCTTTTTTGCTTAGAAAAAATGTTCACTTTAAGCCACAACTTGCAAAAGGGTACTTTTTGTCGTGGCCTTGCTGTTCATGCATCCTTCTTCCTCGTCATGGCTCTTCCCCGTTGTCTGTAGTTTCTTCGCGGTGGGGTGCAGCTAGAAGGCTTTCTGCAATATATGGCTTAATGTTATTGAGAACAATCCATGCTCTCCTGCCCTGCAGTTTCACAGCTGAAGGAGTGCAGTCCTCCACGATGAAAGGACCATTGAATCTCGGCTCGTCCCACTTTTTCCTCGTATGGTTCTTCACAAGTACAGCATCTCCCGGGAAAAGGAGTTGAACACGTAGACCTTGAACTGCATCTGTTTCAGTGTCTCCTGCTGTGTTTTGTGCTGTGCTGCACCCTTTTCGTCGCCGCTGCAGTTGGTCTGAAATTACAGTAAGGCTTGATGTCCTGCAGTTCAAATATTGTTGCATTTCGGTTCCCAGGACCTCTTGGGTTGTCTGGGCATCACATCTAGCTCTGTCTCGAGGGTTTAAGGGTGTATTAATTCTCCTTCCTGTGACTATCTCGTGCGGCGTAAGATAATGGTCGGGGCCTGGTTGGTTCCGAAGAGCATACAATGCCAATGGAAGGCAGTGCAACCATCCCCTCTTTAGAGTAAGCTTTAACTTGGCTATCCTTTCCTTTAACAAGTTTTTGAGCCTCTCACAAACACCATTACCTTCCGGATGATACGCCGATGAGAACTTGTGCTTTATTCCAAGCAACAAGCTAATCTGTTCAAAGACTGTATTTACAAAATTAGCCCCATTATCTGATCTCATCACTTCACACACACCCCATCTAGGGAACACTTCCCTCACTAGGAATTTGGCCGCACAGGTAGAGTCTGGGTGTGTACATGGACCTGCTTCTATCCATCTAGAGAATGGACACACCACAACAATTAAGTATCTGTACCCTTTACACACTTGATTCATGTCGACATAGTCGATATGTAAGTGCTGAAAAAGCCCATTCGGCAGGGGGATGACTCCTCTCATTACTTTTAATGTGTGCCCAGCAGTGAATTGCTGGCAGATTATGCAGTTCACCATAAATAATGCAACATGCCCTGCTAAATTCGGTATAAACCAGTCTTCTGCGAGCGTTGCTGCTAGGTTCTCTTTTGACATGTGTAATGCAATTGCTTCAATGCTATTTTTAGTAGGGCTACAGGCATTACTGGTTTACCAGTGCTGATTTGCTGCCACAATCCATCAGAGGGGTTTAAAGAACACCCTCAACGTTTCCACAGGTTCTTCTCATCCTGCGGTGCCTCCCCTTCAAGCTCCATTAATTGCATCTGCCCCAGATTACTATAGGCTTCGGGTGTGGTACGTTCCATCATCATTCTCTTATGGGTGCACACCACTTCCACTTCCACTTCCATGATCGTCTCACTTTTGGAGGCCATACGCTTGGCTTCTGTGCCTGCTGCGTGATTTTCACGTGAGACGAAATCTGTCCCTTTGGTGTGGGCAGCGCATTTCACGACCGCTATGCCCACTGGGAGCTGTAGTGCCTTAATCAGCCTGTCCAATAAGGCTGCATGCAGCACTGGCGTACCGTCTGCTCGGAGGTAGCCCCTCCTTTTCCAGCGTGCTAGCCCAGCGTGCACTGTGGACGTCACACAGGCGGAGTCACTGAACACTGTAACTTCCTGGTCTGCGTGATTCCCAATGGCGAGTATCAACACCAATAATTCTGCAGCCTGTGCTGAATAATGAGGTGGTATTCGTGCACTGACGAGTACTCGAAATTCTCTGTTTGCTATGTTTTTTATCACAGCGATGCCTGTATATCTTTGTCCGTTTTCTTGGTCGATTCTCGAAGGTCCGTCAATAAAAACGATCTCTCCTCCCGACAGGGCATTTTCTTTCACCCTGGGAATTTCATCATAGAATTCTTCATAGTTTGCACAGTCATGTATTGGCTCTCCTTCAGTGACTGGCTCAGCTATGAATGTAGCTGGGTTCACTGTTTTACACTGAACTATTTTGATCGATGGATTAGATATAATCACTTCATAGGCAGAAGACCTTTGAGATGTCAATGTGCCCTTTGGTTTCTCTAATGAGTGCTCGACGTAAAACGTCATAGAACATCCCGTTACAATGGTTGTCGCTTTCTCTATAGCGAACGCTGCAGCAGCTAAGCTTTGTTCGCATGGGAAGTGGCCTTTCATTACTGGGTCCAGGTTCCCACTGTAATATGCCAGGGGCTTGTACCCCAACAAGGTTTTTTGAGCGAGCACTGCCGTCATAACGCTGCCATCTGTGTGTGGGAACAGGTAGAATTCCTCTGCATAATTAGGAATCCTGAGAACTGGAGTTGTACAAATCCCTCTCTTGAGTTCTGCAAACCCCTTTTCCATTGCCTCAGTCCATTCAATCTTTTCCTTTGTCACCTGGGCCTTCTTCAGGGCCTGGAGCAAGGGCTTGGTATATGAGCTGTAATCAAAGACCCATGCTCTAACATAACTGCACAGGCCTAAAAAGCTCTGCATTTGCTTAATCGTGAGTGGTTTAGCCGTGTTCATGATGGCTTCAGCCCTTTCTGGGGTCACCTTTTTACCTTCATGTGAAATCAGCTGCCCTATGTACAGCACCTCCTGTTGACAGTATTGTAACTTTTCCTTGTCAACCTTATATCCCTTCTCAGCTAGTATAGTCAGTAGCTGAACAGAATCGCGCCTGCATTGTTCTTCCGTGGAGCTGCAGATAAAGATGTCGTCCACATACTGCAAGACAATACTTTCTAATGCAATAATGCTTAGGTCCATCTGTAGGACTCTGTTGAAAATGGACGGGGACTCACAGTACTCCTGTGACAACCTCGTGCTTTTCAGACGCATTTGTCTGAAAGTCAATGACGTCAGATCTTGGGAGTCACGGTGCAACGGGATTGAGAAAAAGACATTTTTCAGGTCAATCACCGTGAAATATTTTGCCTCGATGGGTATGTTACATAGGATTGTAGATGGATTAGGGACTAGAGGGAACTCGGCTACAACAATATCGTTTAATGAAATCTTGGATTAAACGCCAAGACCCTCCCTTGGATTTCTTGATGGGATAAATCACCATATTACAGGGTGACTCTGACGTCACTAAGATGCCCTGGTCCATCATGGCGGAAATTGTCTTCGCTTTCCCTTCGTCCGCCTCTTTGGACATGGGATATCGTCACGCTTTCGGTAAAATCGCTCCTGGTTTCAGTTTAATTTTCACTTCTCCCACCCCCTTCAGGAGGCCTATGTCATATGGTCCTGTAGTCCTGACTGAGACAGGCATCTGGGCCATGTCGTCATCAAAGTATTCCGGACGTATCAGCGCCAACATCATTCTCTGAGGCACTTCTCTTTTGATCATTTTGACTCCAAAATATGAGACTCACTTCCACCCTTGTCTCTTCTGAGTCTGGCTGTTCTTCAAACAGATCGTCATCGGTGATGTCAGTCAATCGATACCCTTCTTCAATGGCGATAATTGCGCACCATTGTCTGCCTTCATCATCGTAACCGTCGACCAATACTACTTTCCCTCTCACTGCTGCTGCGTGTATCATTAAGGGAAATACTTGTCCCTCCTCTTCATGCATAGGTATTCTTGATCTGAATAGAAATTCATCAGGGGTTCTCATGACCTTGTCTGCGAGGCCTGGTAGTCCTGCCATAAGCACAGGCATTCCATACGCAAATACCTCTGGCTCTAATGGTATAGCTCTCATGGCTATGTGTTCTGAGTATGCCTTGATCATTTCGCACACGTTTGAATAGTGCATTCCTGGAGTGGAGCATACTATGCCCTCCTCTGTGAACGAGATCGTCATGTTCAATTTTGTCATTAAGTCTTGACCCAAAATGTTTACTGGGTTCTGACGTGAATATAATAAAGGTATATTCATCTCGCACTGTCCTCCAGAGACTGGGAGTGCGTCTGTAAAGGGAACTCGACTGTGAGCTCCTGTAAAACTCTGAGTATCTATGGCCTCACCAGACAAGGAAAACTTGCCTTCTCGTATGCACAAGCGTGTTGCACCCATGTCAACTAAGAAGGAATATTCTTTACCCCCATGACGACATTCACCTTGGGTTCCCTATTAGGGTCTGGTGTCACTGATAGGATAGAGCACATCAGGGTTCCCAGTGAGCTGTCCTAGTTCATATATAAGTTCGGTCCACTGTACACTTGTGGATTCTCTCCATTCCCTGGGTTGCCTCCCCTTCCAGAGTTTGTGCCCTGAGATGTTTGCGGTGGTGCCTGTTGAAATTGCCTTTGTGGTAAATTCCAAATATTCAGGGGTTGAACCCCTTGTTGCGCACCTTGCTGCACGCCTGGTACTTGCTGCTGCACTCTGCGATTCTGTGCACCGCCCTGTTGTGAGATTACAGGTGGATTTGTCGTGCCTGCTCCCATTCCATGGCTATTCTGCCATGCGTCTTGGCTTCTACACTTGGGCGCTAAATGCCCCGTCAGTCCACACAGCCAAAATACTGGCGGTGGTCGGATCATTTGTCCATTTGACATATCTATGCTGCCCGTTTGCACGTTTTGAAAGCCTCCTTGATTGTTTTGGAACCTTCCTTGATTACTCTGCCATCCTCTTCCTCTAAATCCTCTTCCCCTTGGGTACTGTCCTACGTTACCCTGGTTATTCTGCTGTGGGTTAGCCACCTGTTGTATGTTCTGTTCAGCTGAGTTAATTAGCATGGCTCCTTCAAGAGCATATTTTGATCATTTATTTTGCACCAGCTTCGCTTCCTCACCCTTTCGAGTTGCCTCCTTTTTCCGATTCTTTTTTTGCAACAATATACAGTAATGTGCGATAGTTAACTGTATTTCAGCCCAAGGTTTAGCCTCAACCCCTGCCAATTTATTGAGCTGTTTCTGCACTGGTTCTGGCAACCCTTGGCACAATATGTGATAAAACACTGGTATAGATTTCGTCCAAGATTCATTCGAGCACCCACGCGTCTTAGAAATTCTGGATGTAAATCAACGGATCTTCTGACTTCTTCATTTTTTGAGTCAGTATAGCTCCCATATCGGAAGTGTCCGGGTTTTAAAGCACTCGTATCTCTTTCCATACTGCTGCTCTGCAATTATGAAATGGCACTCCGTCATGTGCAGTGTTAATTATGGTTACACCAGGGTACCCTGCCAATGTCCACACATCGTCTTCTCTCTCACCAATTATGGCGATCAGGAATCCTTTAATGTCCCCTATAGCTAACGTGACACCCCCTGTCATTTTTTCTATCTCGTGTATCCACTTCCCGGCTCCCGATGTCAGCATTTCAAGCTTGTTTTTCAGATTTTCTCAATCCATGTGTGGCCATGGAATATATTGCCTTTTCTAATATCGGAAATTGGAATGCGCAGCCTTCTTTCTCTTCCCCCATAGCTCTCCTGTCTAACACTGGGGTAACATTCCCTCATCGCCGTCTGCCTGGCCATGTCCTCAACCTGTCTGCATAGGCGGGTGCTGACACCCCCCTCTGACCATTGGGTGTTCCTTCATGCTGGTCAGACTGCACGGCAGACTCTGATGTCCTCGGTGCGGACTCGCTAGCATCTGACCATCTTACCCCTTTGTCCCTTAGGACCCGTTTTTTGCGCCGTCTCACTTCTATATTTGTCTCACACTCTGTCTCTTCTCCGGAGTCGGACATTGATTGTTCCCAATTCACGTAACTTCTTTTGTCATCATCGTTTTTACTGATATCTAGTCTGTCCAGGGACAGTCTTCTGATCCCACTACTTCGGGTGACATCCTCAGTGTCACACAGCTGAGTGCTTTCCAGGCGCTCGTCTTCCCTTTCCCCACGGGATATTTGTTCTAACTCCATATTTGTTCTAACTCCATTACATCATATATTTTATCGATCGTCTCCCCGATGCTTCTGGTGTCAAAGTCATCTTCAACACTTGCCGCAGTCGTGCCTGGTATTGAGTCGTACGCAGGAAAGAATTCTTCAATGTCTACCCACTCTACAACAGGATCGGGTTTTTTAACTTCCCGTTCCAGATATTCGAGACCGCGTGCCCTCTGTCTACGCTTATGTTCAATATCATCATCAAATTCTTTGCGCTTCCTCGCCTCTTCTCTGACCTTATCTTCTTCCCTTCTGCTTTCATTTCTACGTTCATCTTCCCTTCGAACTTCCTCATCTTTTTGTCTCCTTATCCTTTTTTCACTTACCCTTTTCTCTTCTTCCAACCTTAGTTGTTTCTGTCTGTATTGGTCATAGGCTGCTTTCTGCTTGCGATCAAGCTGCTTTTCTTGCTCCTCGCGATATAGCTGTTCTCGCATTAGCCTATCTTTCCTTCTTATCTTTTCGTCCCTTAACTCGTTTTCCTTCTCCTTCTCCCTTCTCTGTGCCTCTTTTGACTTCTCTTTAGGTCTCATATCATCACTTCCTTTTCCATTGAGTTTCAACAATATCTGTCCTCCCATCCATTTTTTTTTTGCGAATGCTATCTCATCGGTTCTGCGGAGGCAAGATTCTTATCCTGATGCTTCCCTTTATTTTCATCACTACTGTACGTAGGTGACTCATAAGCGGGGTTTTGCTGTACCCCGTGGCTGCTTTAAGCTCGCTTAATGGGTAGAGTGTCATGATCTCTGCTTCCAAAAGGTCAGGGTTTTCCCAACTCCCTTGGAAGCAGATCCATAACCCAGGTTCCGAGTGCCAACCAGTCCCAATTGGGACCTTTTGGACCCAGTCCTGGCGCCAGTGGCACCAGGCTCATAAATATGCCCAGTCCCAGCGCTGGAAGCGCCGGGCTCATAATGCTTGGGTGGACTTACCTGCAGCAGACCATGCTGCTTACTTGCCTGCCAGTTGAGTCTCTGATCCTCTTCTGTTTGGAACTACTTTTCCTGTTGGGTGGGGCAGGAGCCACTCCCTAGATTCAGAACACTGAAACTCTTCTGGAAAGCAGGAACTCTTTTCTTACCTAGGCGTGGGTGTGGAAGGAGACACCTAAGCACTACAGGAGGCTATTTAAACGACACCCGATGGATGAATCTTGCTTTGCGTTATTCTGCATCCTCAGCAGCAGAACGCTCATCGTGTCTTCTGCATCTGATCCTGGGCCTAAGGAAAAAGGCTTACCATTCTGAATCCAGTCTTCAGCAACACCTATAAAGACAAGAAAGAACAGGTTAGCATTACGGTCTTCAGTGACAGCTCTTCACTTGCCTGGTCCATCGGCTGTCACCAACGCCTCGCGCTGCATTCCGGCATCTGAAAGACAAAGGCTTACCTACTCTTCGTGCGCTCCGGAGGTCTTCACACTGCATTCCGGCATCTGAAAGACAAAAGCTTACCAACTCTTCGCACGCTCCGGAGGCCTTCGGCGCTGCATCCCGCATCTGAAAGACAAAACAAAGTCCGTTTAAAGACATTGGGGAACTTTAATACTCACGTGCCATTACTCCTTTCCACATCTAACCCAGTGGGTATTCCGGCACCCTGCAGCCGCCCCGAACTTGTACCTGCAAAATAAAAAGACAGTTAGAGTGCATCGTGAAGCAGGCAACAAGCGCTTACTTACGTGCTTCCAGGCGCTTCTATTCATCACACGGGCTCCATCTTCAACTCACTTCAGCCCGCCATCCGCCATCGCCGGAACCCTGCAAAACAAGAGACATCATTACTAAAGACTTTAAAGACATTAGAATTACTCGAAACTTACCGTTCGTGCAGTAAACGACGGACAGCAGTCCTCTGAAGTCAAGAGGCCTGCTCCCCTTATCCAGTGAAGAAACTGGTTACAGCACCCTGCCTCAAGGCAGATGGAGAGCACGGCGTTCACACAGGAGAAGAGAAAGGGAAGAAGAGAGAGACATTCAATAACCCAGTTCATTAATCCCACATTTTCTATCTGCAGACATCTTACCCTTCGAGCCAGACATACAGTGCACAGAGGTCCAGCCCAAAGAGCCAGCCGTGTGTTACACATCACCTTTGAAGATACGGTATACGCCCAGTCAAGACCGGCGCCTCTACGGGAATCAGGTGAGCGTTACAGAACGCAAAGCCTACCACAAAACTCCCGTCCAGGCGCTATGGAAACCTCGGATACCGACCAGCTAGCCCAGTTACTTGGGGAACTAAGGGCAGAAGTGCATGCAGCCCGTCAGGAAACGAACGCTCTAAGAAGGGAACTGATTATTTCCAAGGAGCGAACAGATGACCTCGCTAGACAATTGCTACAGTCACAAGCCGGACAGACCCCGTTACCCGCATCTGCGGGAAATCTTCCTTCTACATCCTCTATGAATCCAGTGCAGATCAACCTACCTGGGAATGTACCTCTGGCTCCGCCCGAACGATTTTCTGGTGACCCAAAGAGGTTTGCAGTATTTATCAATTAGTGCTGGTTGCACTTCTTATGCCGGCCAGCAGCCTTTCCAACTGATCAAGCTAAAGTAGCTTTCGTGCTTTCGTACCTGAGTGGCAATGCGGCAGACTGGTCGATCCCTCTAGTAAATCAAGATGATCCGGTCCTCCATGATTTTCAAGCTTTTCAGCTCAGTATGGAAAAACTGTTCGCACGACATTCACAGGGGCAGGCCTTGGACAATGAGCTTCTTTCGTTGCGACAAGGTAATCAAGACCTTTTGGCTTATATTGCGTCTTTCAACAGACTGGTAGTGGAAACTCACTGGCCTGAGGACAAAAGGATTACGCTGTTTTATAGAGGTCTACGCGGAGAGCTCAAAGATGTGTTAGCCCAAGTAGTGAATCCCCCACAAGATTGTTCGGACTATATAGACTTACTCGTTCAAATAGATCACAGACTGCAGAACAGGAAGGCTGATCGTTCCAAGTTTGATGCTCGAGTATTTTCCAAACCGCCAACTCCTTCCAAAGGAGTAGACTCCGGGGAACCCATGCAAATAGGGGGTCTGAAAGGTCCTCTAACACAAAAGGAGCGGGAAAGGAGAAAACTGTTGCAATTATGCCTCTATTGCGGAAACTCAGGGCACTTTCTTCGAGACTGTCCGGTGAAACCTGCCAAGAAGGCAGTAGGAGCTGCAGTTACCAAAGTTGCAAACTCTGAGCAGGGAAACGACCTCGCCCGACAAGAATAGAGGTCCTCTTGCCGAGCGTGAAAACCAGTTCCGTGACCTCGCATTTCGTGATACCTATGGTCCTCATTAGCCCTGATAATCCGGATCGATTACATGCAATTGAAGCTTACGTCGACAGCGGTGCCATCGGCAATTATGTGGATCATGAAATGGTTTTGAGGATGAATCTAACTCTTTGTCCCAAGGCTGTAAAGGACGTCAATACTACGGTGGATGGTACGGAGATAGCCTCCGGGCCAGTAACGCATACCACTCAAGAAGTGACGCTAGTAAGTCAAGATGGACACCATGAGAAGATCGTGTTCGATGTGATCAAGGCCCCTCAGTTTCAGATTATTCTAGGAATACCTTGGTTAGAGAAACACAATCCTCTGATCGATTGGCGAGCAAGAACAGTCCAGTTTCCAGAATGTGTCTCTACTTGTCACCCTCCACCTGGTGTTGCACTGGCAGCAATTTCTTCAGAGACTCCCCAGTTACCTCCCGAATACCTAGAATACCAAGATGTTTTCCGGAAGGATCAGGCTAACTCTCTACCTCCTCATAGGTCTTATGACTGCCAGATCGACCTGATACCTGGATCTACTCCTCCTTGTAGTAGAATTTATGCCCTCACCGAGCCTGAGAACCTTCACCTTCGACAATACCTGGATCAATACCTGGCAAATGGGTTTATTCGTCCTTCCAAGTCCCCTGCTTCTTCAGCTTTGTTCTTCATTCCAAAAAAGGAAGGAGACCTTAGAACTTGTCTGCAATAGATTATCGCTCCCTGAACCAGATCACCGTTAAGAATAGATATCCGTTACCTTTGATCCCTGAACTCCTGGACCAAGTCAGAAAAGCATGCATATATACAAAGCTGGATCTTAGAGGAGCTTACCACTTGGGACGAGTAAAAGAGGGCGATGAATGGAAGACGGCCTTCCGCACCAAGTATGGGCTATTTGAATATCAGGTAATGCCCTTCGGACTTTGTAATGCCCCGGCCGCCTTTCAATAGTTTATGAACGATGTCCTCAGAGAGCTCATAGATGTGTGTGTTGTTGTTTACATTGACGACATCCTTGTTTATTCTTCATCGGAATCTGAACATCGGAAACACGTGAAAATGGTCCTCGAAAGATTGCGTCAACACAAACTTTTCGCTAAGTTGGAAAAATGTGTTTTCAACGTGACTGAAGTTGAATTCTGGGATTCATATTATCACCTGGCGGAGTGCGTATGGATTCAAAGAAGGTTGATGCAGTTCTCAAATGGCCATCACCATCCTCCGTAAAAGGTGTGCAAAGCATGTTAGGCTTCGCTAACTTTTACCGCAGGTTTATCCCCGAATTCTCTCGAATAGTCCAGCCCATCACTGCCTTGTTAAAGAAAAACAAACGTTTTGAATGGTCTACCGAGGCGGAACAAGCTTTCCAGGATTTGAAGACTAAATTTATCCCTGCACCAATCTTAAAACACCCTTGCCCCGAACTCCCCTACATCGTGGAAACTGATGCTTCAAGCCTTGCCATGGGGGGGGGTTCTATCACAAAAGGACCTGGTAACCAATCAGTTGCATCCCGTGGCATTTTGGTCCCGCAAATTCTCGCCTCCTGAAATCAATTACACGATTACTGACAAGGAACTTCTGGCTATCAAGTCTGCCTTTAAGGCTTGGCGGCATTATCTGCTGGGGGCCCGACACACCGTTACTGTGATTACGGATCACCGAAACCTGCAATATTTGAAAACCGCAAAAGCCCAATCCTCTAGACAACTCCGTTGGGCATTATTCTTTGCCGAGTTTGACTTCATAATTACCTATCGACCTGGTACAAAAAACGGTAAAGCTGATGCCCTTTCTCGGATGGGAGTGGAAGAACACTTGATCAACCCTAAACCTGTACCAATCATTCCCGAACAAAGAATTCTGGGTGTAATCGCCACAGAATCCATAGAGGAAGTTAAGGATAAAGCCAGGCAACTTGTAACTCCAGCAGACATACAGAATTGGCATCTGCAGGGAAAGGACTTTGCAGTAAAGGACAACTTATTGTATTTCCAAGAACGATTATACCTACACAGCACAGATTTACAGAAAAAAGTAATCTCTTGTTATCACGATTCTTTAATGGAAGGACATCCCGGTATGGCCAAGACCTCAGAAAAGATCAAGCGCTACTTCTGGTGGCCGTCTTGGAAAAAAGATATCAGAGACTTTATAATGTCCTGTGGAGTATGCGCCCAAAACAAGAGTCAAAAAGAAAGACCAGCAGGCCTCTTACGCCCTATTGACATCCCACCTCGCCCTTGGCATACGCTTTCTATGGACTTCATCACCGATCTACCTCCATGCTCCGGATACAATACGATTCTAGTAATCGTGGACTTATTCTCCAAGATGGCGCATTTCATTCCGCTCAAAGGCTTGCCAACAGCAGCAACTCTGGCCCGAGAATTTCTCGAAAACATCGTCCGACTGCACGGTTTTCCTTCGGTTCTAATTTCGGATCGAGGTAGTCAATTTATTTCTCATTTTTGGCGAAGTTGCTGTCGGTCGGCTCAAATTGATGTGAGACTATCGACCAGTCACCACCCTCAGACCGACGGACAAACCGAGAGGACCAATCAAACTCTGGAACAGTATTTACGCTGCATGCTGCAACAAACTGAAAAAACTTGGAAAGACATCCTTTGGATAGCCGAATATGCCTACAATAACTCTGTCCATTCGGGAACTGGGAAAACCCCGTTTTTTCTTTTGTACGGCAGTCACCCTCGAACCTCAGAGTTGGATCCCCTCCAAGATCTTGAAACACCAGCAGTAGACTACCTGCATTCTACAATCACCCAAGCCTTTAAGGAAGCTGTTTCTCACCTTCAAAGGGCTAAAGAACAATACAAGAAAGGAGCAGATCAACATCAGAAGGAAGCCCCTCAATATCAAGTAGGGGATCAAGTCTGGTTATCCACCAAATATCTACCTCTAAAAGGGCCACGCACATTCAACCCAAGATACCTTGGTCCCTATTCCATCACTACCATAGTAAACCCAGTAGCGGTCAAGTTGGACTTGCCCCCGCACATGAAGATACATCCGGTCTTCCACGTCTCCCTATTAAAACCCGTGCAACCTCAAACCCGACTAACCAAATCTCCAAAACCTATCCTAGTTGATGGAGAACTCGAGTTTGAAGTCAAAAGCATTCTGGACTCCAAGATCTCCAAATCTAAACTATTCTACCTAATTGACTGGAAAGGCTACGGCCCCCAAGAGAGATCCTGGGAACCTGCTGAATATGTCCACGCTCCTCGCCTAATCAAAAGATTTCACCGAACATTTCCTGACAAGCCAAAACCCCGGGAGAAGCCCGGTTTGGGGGGGGCCTTGAGGGGGGGGTACTGTCATGATCTCTGCTTCCAAAAGGTCAGGGTTTTCCCAACTCCCTTGGAAGCAGATCCATAACCCAGGTTCCGAGTGCCAACTAGTCCCAATTGGGACCTTTTGGACCCAGTCCTGGTGCCAGTGGCACCAGGCTCATAAATATGCCCAGCCCCAGCGCTGGAAGCGCCGGGCTCATAATGCTTGGGTGGACTTACCTGCAGCAGACCATGCTGCTTACTTGCCTGCCAGTTGAGTCTCTGATCCTCTTCTGTTTGGAACTACTTTTCCTGATGGGTGGGGCAGGAGCCACTCCCTAGATTCAGAACACTGGAACTCTTCTGGAAAGCAGGAACTCTTTTCTTACCTAGGCGTGGCTGTGGAAGGAGACACCTAAGCACTACAGGAGGCTATTTAAACCACACCGATGGATGAATCTTGCTTTGCGTTATTCTGCATCCTCAGCAGCAGAACGCTCATCGTGTCTTCTGCATCTGATCCTGGGCCTAAGGAAAAAGGCTTACCATTCTGAATCCAGTCTTCAGCAACACCTATAAAGACAAGAAAGAACAGGTTAGCATTACGGTCTTCAGTGACAGCTCTTCACTTGCCTGGTCCATCGGCTGTCACCAACGCCTCGCGCTGCATTCCGGCATCTGAAAGACAAAGGCTTACCTACTCTTTGTGCGCTCCGGAGGTCTTCACACTGCATTCCGGCATCTGAAAGACAAAAGCTTACCAACTCTTTGCACGCTCCGGAGGCCTTCGGCGCTGCATCCCGCACCTGAAAGACAAAACAAGGTGCGTTTAAAGACATTGGGGAACTTTAATACTCACGTGCCATTACTCCTTTCCACATCTAACCCAGTGGGTATTCCGGCACCCTGCAGCCGCCCCGAACTTGTACCTGCAAAATAAAAAGACAGTTAGAGTGCATCGTGAAGCAGGCAACAAGCGCTTACTTACGTGCTTCCAGGCGCTTCTATTCATCACACGGGCTCCATCTTCAACTCACTTCAGCCCGCCATCCGCCATCGCCGGAACCCTGCAAAACAAGAGACATCATTACTAAAGACTTTAAAGACATTAGAATTACTCGAAACTTACCGTTCGTGCAGTAAACGACGGACAGCAGTCCTCTGAAGTCAAGAGGCCTGCTCCCCTTATCCAGTGAAGAAACTGGTTAGAGCACCCTGCCTCGAGGCAGATGGAGAGCACGGCGTTCACTTACCTAAAGTGAGAGCGTTAACCTTTGGGGTTCTACAGGAGAAGAGAAAGGGAAGAAGAGAGAGACATTCAATAACCCAGTTCATTAATCCCACATTTTCTATCTGCAGACATCTTACCCTTCGAGCCAGACATACAGTGCACAGAGGTCCAGCCCAAAGAGCCAGCCGTGTGTTACACATCACCTTTGAAGATACGGTATACGCCCAGTCAAGACCGGCGCCTCTACGGGAATCAGGTGAGCGTTACATAGAGTCCCTCAGGCTTACTTCCCTCGGTTTCTGTTTCAGGCGGGGCAGGTGGCACGGTAGGTGTCTCACCCCCTCCGTGCATACATTTAATATCCAGTCAGCAGGTGGCTCTTCCTCCTTCGACTGTTCGAACATTTTCCAAAGTTCTAGAACAGCAAGGTGTTTCTCAAGTTTCTTGCCTGTATATGTGGCATGCAAGTAAGTCATCATATGCTGTAAAATGGCTTTTGATAAAGACCCATTTTGTGGCCACGGCATAAGCATCTTGTGGGCGGTACCCTTAACCCACTCAGTGCTGTATTTTTTAAGCTTGGGTGCATGTTCAGGCAGTTGCTTACATAAAGCGTCAGTTGCTTACATAAGTGTGCTAATGGAGTAATGTCTTCCATGCTTAAATCTGTTTCTAACAATACTTTCATGCAACTTCAACACTTCCAACAATATGAGCGAGCACCAAATAGCACAAGCTCCAATCCAATCTTTTCCCGCAAAAACTTTTGTATCACCAATTTTCTCAAGAACATCAATTCGTGCGCAATTCCCTCTCAACTATAGAATCACGTAAAACCCTACTTAGTTTCAAACAACAAAAGACAAAATTCCTTACATGTGACATACAACAGAACACGTACAACAGACACTTGACAGACTAGACAGACACCAGCTGGACACAAATATCTCTGCCTCTAATTTGTACCCCGACATGGAGTTTAAACGAACTCCGTTCACGACGTCTTTAAACGTGGTGGTAGCCTAATCGTCAGCTACTCTGTGGTCTCTGAGTTCACGTTTCTTCTGACTGCTATATTAAAGCGCAGGAATAAGTTGTATCCTCTCTCTTTATCTCAGGTGTCTGCCCTGGTATCCTCTCTCTTCTCGGGTGCCTACCCCGGTATTCTCTCTTTTCTTGGGGGTGTCTACCCCGGTATTCTCTCTTTTCTTGGGGGTGTCTACCCCGTATTCTCTCTTTTTATTCAATTATTCTCGAGTCATTATCCCTATATATATATAATGAAATTCAGTGAAAAAACTTTGTTAAAGGGACGTTATGGTTAAGTTGCGCTAATAAAAACCTATGAAATTCAGCGAAAAAACTTTGTCAAAGGGACGTTATGGTTCCAAGTAAAACCGAAAAACCGTTGAAATTCGCCAGGTATGGTAAGCTAAGCAACCATAACTCGCGCCACCACAGTGCACTGCTAAGTCTAACACCCAGGACATCAAAGATGACATCACAAATGTCATTGATGACATCACTGATGACATCACATGTGTATGTACTTTTCATGAAATATGTGTACAAGGGATTCTTTTTATAATGTTGCGAAACAAGTGTCAAGGATCATTGCAATAAATATCATACCGTAATTAGTGCATTGAACGATGCATTGATATAAATAGCATTCTATTATGGGGTTCTATCTAGTATACTAAGCTACTCATACAGAAACATAACATTGTGTGCAGCGTACAAGATGAAGGTATAATATTCGTAATGTTAATATGTTGAATAATGAAATGATAATTGTTTTTTTAATAGATTTTTGTGTACTGTGAAATATGTAATAAGTAGCTAATAAAACACATGTATTACATAATTGCATCACTATAGACAAAACACAAAGACACAAGAACACATACCAATATGGGTATATACAGGGAAAGTGAAGTTAGCAAAAAAGCACAAGTAGTAGCAGAAACAATTCATAATTTAACTGATTATTTTCATGCAAATAAATGATTGCTCTGTTTCAAAGCTGCTATTTACCCTAGGTATATGTATCACTTGATGTGATTGGACCCTAAGGAAAGTAGTGTGAGTACAATGTATACAAATATGACCATATACTGGGAAAGTACAGCCATAAAAAACAACAGAACTATCAGAAAGTGCTCATAAGTCTATTGATTATCTTTATGCACAAAAAGGATTGCTGTCTTTAAAGCTTGTGTCTTCCCGTATGTATATGTTTCATATGATGTGACTGGACTCTAAGGGAATTACTGTAAGAACCTACTTGAAGGATACGTCTACAAATAAAATAATTTTTTTAGTTTCTAACTGTTACTGAAGAAAACCATGTGGCCTAGATATGTCAGCAAAAGAAAAAAGTGAGCCAGACATGTGATGTCATCAGTGATGTCATCAATGACATTTGTGATGTCATCTTTGATGTCCTGGGTGTTAGTCTTAGCAGTGCACGGTGGTGGCGCGAGTTATGGTTGCTTAGTTTACCATAACTGGCGAATTTCAAGGGTTTTTCGGTTTTACTTGGAACCATAACGTCCCTTTGACAAAGTTTTTTTCACTGAATTTCATAGGTTTTTAGTAGCGCAACTTAACAATAATGTCCCTTTAACAACGTTTTTTCACTGAATTTCATAGGTTTTTAGTAGCGCAACTTAACCATAACGTCCCTGTAACATTTTGTTTTACTAAATTTTAAAGGTTTTTATTAGTGCAACGTCACCATAACATCCTTTTCAATAGATGAAGACCACTAACATCTTATGTCCTCAAAGTGGGAACGCCGGGTGGTAAAAAAAACAAACAAAAACATTTTCCTTCCTACACCGGGACCAAGATGGCCACCATGGAAAGGGAAGGCGGGGTGTATAAAGAACACAACCGGGCATGAGCGGGGGTGGGGGGGAACAGGGGAGACACATGGGCATGAGCGGAGGGTGAGAGGGAATAGGGTACAAACGGGGCATGAGCAGGGGGTGGGGGAAAAGGAAGGAAACACGGGGCATGAGCGGTGGTGGGGGGAACACGAGAGAGACACGGGGCATGAGCAGCGGGTGGGGAGGAAAGGAGAGAGACAAGGGGCAAGAGCGGGGGGTGGGGGGAACACGAGGGAAACACGGGGCATGAGCGGGGGGTGTGGGGAACACGAGGGAGACACGGGGCATGAGCCGGGGGTGGGGGGCAACAGGAGACAGACACAGGGCATGAGCGGGGGGTGGGGCCAACAGGAGAGAGACACGGGGCATGAGCGGGGGGTGGGGAGAACAGGAGACAGACACAGGGCATGAGCGGGGGGATGGGGAGAACAGGAGACAGACACGGGGCATGAGCGGGGGATGGGGGAACAGGAGACAGATGCGGGGGTGGGGGGAACAGGAGACAGACACGGGGCATGAGCGGGGGCTGGGGGGCAACAGGAGACAGATACGGGGCATGAGTGGGGGGTGGGGGGAACAGGAGACAGACACGGGGCATGAGCGGGGGTGAGGGGAACAGAAGACAGACACGGGGCACGGGGCATGAGCGGGGGAGTGAGGGGCAACAGGAGAGAGACACGGTGCATGAGCGGGGGGTGGGGGGTACAGGAGACAGACACGGGGCATGAGCGGGGGATGGGGGGAACAGGAGACAGATGCGGGGGTGGGGGGAACAGGAGACAGACATGGGGCATGAGCGGGAGGGGCAACAGGAGACAGACACGGGGCATGAGCGGGGGGTGGGGGTACAGGAGACAGACACGGGGCATGAACGGGGGTGGGGGGCAACAGGAGACAGACACAGGGCATGAGCGGGGGTGGGAGGAACAGGAGACAGACACGGGGCATGAGCGGGTGGGGGAACAGGAGACAGACACAGGGCATGAGCGGGGGTGGGAGGAACAGGAGACAGACACAGGGCATGAGCGGGGGGTGGGGCCAACAGGAGAGAGACACGGGACATGAGCGGGTGGTGGGCGGGTGCAGAGAGACACACGGACATGAGTGGGGGTGGGCGGGTGGGGAGAGACACACGGAATGAGCGAGGGGTGCGCGGGAAGGGAGAGACACACGGACATGAGCGGGGGCTGGGAGAGACACACAGGGGTGGGAGAGACACACGGGGCATTAGTGGGGGGTGGGCGGCTGGTCGAGACGAGTGTGGCACGAGCGGGCATGAGCGGGGATGGGCGGGGGGCTCAAAGACACACGGACATGAGCAAGGGGTGGGCGGGAGGGAGAAAGACACACGGACATGAGCGGGGGGTGGGCGGGAGGGAGAAAGACACACAGCGTTTGTGTGCAGGCGGCAGATCCCGCTCCTCGGCCCTCCGCTGGCCACCGTGTGCCGATGGCGTGAGCGGGGGGCTGGAGGAAAAGGGAAGACACGGAGCATGAGTGGGGGTGACAAGAAGGACACACGGGGCAAGAGCGGGGTGGGCGGGAGGGGGGAAGAGACACAGGGCAAGAGCGGGGGTGGGCGGGAGGGGGAAATACACACAGGGCAAGAGCGGGGGTGGGGGAGAGGGAGACAGACACACAGGGCAAGAGCGGGGGTGGGGGGAGGGAGAGAGACACACGAGGCATGAGCAGGGGTGGGGGAAGGGGAGAGAGACACGGGGCATGAGCGGGGGTGGAGGGGAGGGAGAGAGACACACGGGGCATGAGCGGGGGTGGGAGAGACACACGGGCCATGAGCGGGGGTGGGAGGGAGGGAGAGAGACACAGGGCATGAGCGGAGGGTGGGGGAAGGGGAGAGAGACACGGGGGATGAGCGGGGGTGAGCGGCGGGTGGGGAGAGACACACGGGACATGAGCGGGGGTGGGCGGCGGGTGGGGAGAGACACACGGACATGAGGGGGGTAGGCGGCGGGTGGGGAGAGACACACGGACATGAGCGGGGGTGGGGAGAAACACACGGACATGAGCGGGGGTGGGCGGGGGTGGGCGGCGGGTGGGGAGAGACACACGGACATGAGCGGGGGGTGGGTGGCGGGTAGGGAGAGACACACGGACATGAGCGGGGGGGGGGGTGGGCGGCGGGTGGGGAGAGACACACAGACATGAGCGGGGGGTGGGCGGGTGGGGAGAGACACACGGACATGAGCGGGGGGTGGGAGAGACACACGGGGGTGGGAGAGACACACAGGGCATGAGCAGGGGGTGGGCGGCGGGTGGGGATAGACACGCGGTCATGAGCGGCGGGTGGGCGGGTGCAGAGAGACACACGGACATGAGTGGGGGTGGGCGGGTGGGGAGAGAGACACGGAATGAGCGAGGGGTGCGCGGGAGGGGAGAGACACACGGACATGAGCGGGGGGTGGGAGAGACACACAGGGGTGGGAGAGACACACGGGGCATGAGCAGGGGGTGGGCGGCGGGTGGGGAGAGACACGCGGACATGAGCGGGTGGTGGGCGGGTGCAGAGAGACACACGGACATGAGTGGGGGTGGGCGGGTGGGGAGAGACACACGGAATGAGCGAGGGGTGCGCGGGAAGGGAGAGACACACGGACATGAGCGGGGGCTGGGAGAGACACACAGGGGTGGGAGAGACACACGGGGCATTAGTGGGGGGTGGGCGGCTGGTCGAGACGAGTGTGGCACGAGCGGGCATGAGCGGGGATGGGCGGGGGGCTCAAAGACACACGGACATGAGCAGGGGGTGGGCGGGAGGGAGAAAGACACACGGACATGAGCGGGGGGTGGGCGGGAGGGAGAAAGACACACAGCGTTTGTGTGCAGGCGGCAGATCCCGCTCCTCGGCCGTCCGCTGGCCACCGTGTGCCGATGGCGTGGGCGGGGGGCTGGAGGAAAAGGGAAGACACGGAGCATGAGTGGGGGTGACAAGAAGGACACACGGGGCAAGAGCGGGGGTGGGCGGGAGGGGGGAAGAGACAGGGCAAGAGCGGGGGTGGGCGGGAGGTGGAAATACACACAGGGCAAGAGCGGGGGTGGGGGAGAGGGAGACAGACACACAGGGCAAGAGCGGGGGTGGGGGGAGGGAGAGAGACACACGAGGCATGAGCAGGGGTGGGGGAAGGGGAGAGAGACACGGGGCATGAGCGGGGGTGGAGGGGAGGGAGAGAGACACACGGGGCATGAGCGGGGGCGGGAGAGACACACGGGCCATGAGCGGGGGTGGGAGGGAGGGAGAGAGACACAGGGCATGAGCGGAGGGTGGGGGAAGGGGAGAGAGACACGGGGGATGAGCGGGGGTGAGGGGCGGGTGGGGAGAGACACACGGGACATGAGCGGGGGTGGGCGGGGGGTGGGCGGCGGGTGGGGAGAGACACACGGACATGAGGGGGGGGGTGGGCGGCGGGTGGGGAGAGACACACGGAAATGAGCGGGGGTGGGGAGAAACACACGGACATGAGCGGGGGTGGGCGGGGGTGGGCGGCGGGTGGGGAGAGACACACGGACATGAGCGGGGGGTGGGCGGCGGGTAGGGAGAGACACACGGACATGAGGGGGGGTGGGCGGCGGGTGGGGAGAGACACACAGACATGAGCGGGGGGGGGTGGGCGGGTGGGGAGAGACACACGGACATGAGCGGGGGGGGTGGGAGAGACACACGGGGGGTGGGAGAGACACACAGGGCATGAGCAGGGGGTGGGCGGCGGGTGGGGATAGACACGCGGTCATGAGCGGGGGGTGGGCGGGTGCAGAGAGACACACGGACGTGAGTGGGGGTGGGCGGGTGGGGAGAGACACACGGAATGAGCGAGGGGTGCGCGGGAGGGGAGAGACACACGGACATGAGCGGGGGTGGGAGAGACACACAGGGGTGGGAGAGACACACGGGGCATTAGTGGGGGTGGGCGGCTGGTCGAGACGAGTGGGGCATGAGCGGGCATGAGCGGGGGTGGGCTGGAGGGAGAAAGACACACAGCGTTTGTGTGCAGGCGGCAGATCCAGCTCCTCGGCCCTCCGCAAAAGGGAAGACACAGAGCATGAGTGGGGGTGACAAGAAGGACACACGGGGCAAGAGCGGGGGTGGGCGGGAGGGGGGAAGAGACACAGGGCAAGAGCGGGGGTGGGTGGGAGGGGGAAAGACACACAGGGCAAGAGCGGGGGTGGGGGAGAGGGAGACAGACACACAGGGCAAGAGCGGGGTGGGGGGAGGGAGAGAGACACAGGGCAAGAGCGGGGGTGGGCGGGAGGGGGAAAGACACACAGGGCAAGAGCAGGGGTGGGGGAGAGGGAGACAGGCACACAGGGCAAGCGGGGGTGGGGGAGGGAGAGAGACACACGAGGCATGAGCAGGGGTGGGGGAAGGGGAGAGAGACACGGGGCATGAGCGGGGGTGGAGGGGAGGGAGAGAGACACACGGGACATGAGCAGGGGTGGGGGGAAGGGGAGAGAGACACACGGGGCATGAGCGGGAGGTGGGCGGGAGGGGGAGAGACACACGGGGCATGAGCGGGGGTGGGAGGGAGGGAGAGTCACACGGGGCATGACCAGGGGTGGGGGAAGGGGAGAGAGACACGGGGCATGAGCGGGGGTGGGCGGCGGGTGGGGAGAGACACACGGGACATGAGCGGGGGTGGGCGGCGGGTGGGGAGAGACACACGGACATGAGCGGGGGGGGGTGGGCGGCGGGTGGGGAGAGACACACGGACATGAGCGGGGGGTGGGCGGAGGATGGGGAGAGACAAACGGACATGAGCGGGGGTGGGGAGAAACACACGGACACACGGACATGAGGGGGGGGTGGCCGGCGGGTGAGGAGAGACACACAGACATGAGCGGGGGTGGGCGGGTGGGGAGAGACACACGGACATGAGCGGGGGGTGGGAGAGACACACGGGGGGTGGGAGAGACACACAGGGCATGAGCAGGGGGTGGGCGGCGGGTGGGGAGAGACACGGAATGAGCGAGGGGTGCGCGGGAGGGAAGAGACACACGGACATGAGGGGGGGTGGGAGAGACACACAGGGGTGGGAGAGACACACGGGGCATTAGTGGGGGGTGGGCGGCTGGTCGAGACGAGTGGGGCACGAGCGGGCATGAGCGGGGGTGGGCGGGAGGGAGAAAGACACACGGACATGAGCGGGGGTGGGCAGGAGGGAGAAAGACACACGGACATGAGCGGAGGGTGGGCGGGAGGGAGAAAGACACACAGCGTTTGTGTGCAGGCGGCAGATCCCGCTCCTCGGCCCTCCGCTGGCCACCGTGTGCCGAGGCGTGAGGGGGGGGGGGGGGGGGCTGGAGGAAAAGGGAAGACACAGAGCATGAGTGGGGTTGACAAGAAGGTCACACGGGGCAAGAGCGGGGGTGGGCGGGAGGGGGGAAGAGACACAGGGCAAGAGCGGGGGTGGGGGGAAGGAGAGAGACACACGAGGCATGAGCAGGGGTGGGGGAAGGGGAGAGAGACACGGGGCATGAGCGGGGGTGGAGGGGAGGGAGAGAGACACACGGGGCATGAGCGGGGTGGGCGGGAGGGGGAGAGACACACGGGGCATGAGTGGGAGGGGAGAGACACACGGACATGAGCGGGGGTGGGAGAGACACACAGAGGTGGGAGATACACATGGGGCATTAGTGGGGGGTGGGCGGGTGGTCGAGATGAGCGGGGCATGAGCGGGGGGGGTGGGCTTTAAGGGAGAAAGACACACGGACATGAGCGGGGGTGGGCGGGAGGGAGAAAGACACAAGGACATGAGCGGGGGTGGGCGGGAGGGGGAGAGACACACGGGCATGAGCAGGGGGTGAGGGGAAGGGGAGAGAGACACGGGGCATGAGCGGGGGTGGGCGGCGGGTGGGGAGAGACACACGGGACATGAGCGGGGGTGGGCAGCGGGTGGGGAGAGACACACGGACATGAGCTGGGGGTGGGCGGCGGGTGGGGAGAGACACACGGACATGAGCGGGGGGTGGGCGGGGGTGGGGAGAGACACACGGACATGAGCGGGGGTGGGCGGCGGGTGGGGAGAGACACACGGACATGAGCGGTGGGTGGGCGGCGGGTAGGGAGAGACACACGGACATGAGCGGTGGGTGGGCGGCGGGTGGGGAGAGACACACAGACATGAGCGGGGGGTGGGCGGGTGGGGAGAGACACACGGACATGAGCGGGGGGTGGGAGAGACACACGGGGGTGGGAGAGACACACAGGGCATGAGCAGGGGGTGGGCAGGTGGGGAGAGACACGCGGACATGAGCGGGGGTGGGCGGGTGCAGAGAGACACACGGACATGAGTGGGGGTGGGCGGGTGGGGAGAGACACACGGAATGAGCGAGGTGTGCGCGGGAGGGAAGAGACACACGGACATGAGCGGGGGGTGGGAGAGACACACAGGGGTGGGAGAAGCACACGGGGCATTAGTGGGGGGTGGGCGGCTGGTCGAGACGAGTGGGGCACGAGCGGGCATGAGCGGGGGTGGGCGGGAGGGAGAAAGACACACGGACATGAGCGGGGGTGGGCAGGAGGGAGAAAGACACACGGACATGAGCGGGGGGGTGGGCGGGAGGGAGAAAGACACACAACGTTTGTGTGCAGGCGGCAGACACCGCTCCTCGGCCCACCGCTGGCCACCGTGTGCCGATGGCGTGAGCGGGGGGCTGGAGGAAAAGGGAAGACACGGAGCATGAGTGGGGGTGACAAGAAGGACACAGGGGGCAAGAGCGGGGGTGGGCGGGAGGGGGGAAGAGACACAGGGCAAGAGCGGGGGTGGGCGGGAGGGAGACAGACACACAGGGCAAGCGGGGGTGGGGGGAGGGAGAGAGACACACGAGGCATGAGCAGGGGTGGGGGAAAGGGAGAGAGACACGGGGCATGAGCGGGGGTGGAGGGGAGGGAGAGAGACACACGGGGCATGGGGGGGTGGAGGGGAGGGAGAGAGACACACGGGGCATGAGCGGGGGTGGGAGGGAGGGAGAGAGACACACGGGGCATGAGCGGGGGTGGGCGGGAGGGGGAGAGACACACGGGGCATGAGCGGGGGTGGGGGAAGGGGAGAGAGACACGGGGCATGAGCGGGGGTGGAGGGGAGGGAGAGAGACACACGGGGCATGAGCGGGGGTGGGCGGCGGGTGGGGAGAGACACACGGGACATGAGCGGGGGTGGGCAGCGGGTGGGGAGAGACACACGGACATGAGCGGGGGTGGGCGGCGGGTGGGGAGAGACACACGGACATGAGCGGGGGGTGGGCGGAGGGTGGGGAGAGACACACGGACATGAGCAGGGGGTGGGCGGCGGGTGGGGAGAGACACACGGACATGAGTGGGGGTGGGCGGCGGGTGGGGAGAGACACACGGACATGAGCGGGGGGTGGGCGGCGGGTAGGGAGAGACACACGGACATGAGCGGGGGGTGGGCGGCGGGTGGGGAGAGACACAGACATGAGCGGGGGTGGGCGGGTGGGGAGAGACACACGGACATGAGCGGGGGGTGGGAGAGACACACGGGGGTGGGAGAGACACACAGGGCATGAGCAGGGGGTGGGCGGGTGGGGAGAGACACGCGGACATGAGCGGGGGGTGGGCGGGTGCAGAGAGACACACGGACATGAGTGGGGGTGGGCGGATGGGGAGAGACACACCGAATGAGCGAGGGGTGCGCGGAGCGGAGAGACACACGGACATGAGCAGGGGTGGGAGAGACACACAGGGGTGGGAGAGACACACGGGGCATTAGTGGGGGGTGGGCGGCTGGTCGAGACGAGCGGGGCACGAGCGGGCATGAGTGGGGGTGGGCGGGAGGGGGGTGGGAGACATAGGGTAAGAGCGGGGGTGGGCGGGAGGGGGAAAGACACACGGGGCAAGAGCGCTGGTGGGGGAGAGGGAGACAGACACACAGGGCAAGAGCGGGGGTGGGGGGAGGGAGAGAGACACACGAGGCATGAGCAGGGGTGGGGGAAGGGGAGAGAGACAAGGGACATGAGCGGGGGTGGAGGGGAGGGAGAGAGACAAACGGGGCATGAGTGGGGGGTGGGCGGGAGGGGGAGAGACACACGGACATGAGCGGGGGTGGGCGGGAGGGAGAAAGACACATGGACATGAGCGGAGGGTGGGCGGGAGGGAGAAAGACACACAGCGTTTGTGTGCAGGCGGCAGATCCCGCTCCTCGGCCCTCCGCTGGCCACCGTGTGCCGATGGCGTGAGCGGGGGGCTGGAGGAAAAGGGAAGACACGGAGCATGAGTGGGGGTGACAAGAAGGACACAGGGGGCAAGAGCGGGGGTGGGCGGGAGTGGGAAAGAGACACAGGGCAAGAGCGGGGGTGGGCGGGAGGGAGACAGACACACAGGGCAAGCGGGGGTGGGGGGAGGGAGAGAGACACACGAGGCATGAGCAGGGGTGGGGGAAAGGGAGAGAGACACGGGGCATGAGCGGGGCACACGGGGCATGAGCGGGGGTGGGAGGGAGGGAGAGAGACACACAGGGCATGAGCGGGGGTGGGCGGGAGGGGGGAAGAGACACAGGGCAAGAGCGGGGGTGGGCGGGAGGGGGAAAGACACACAGGGCAAGAGCAGGGGTGGGGAGAGGGAGACAGACACACAGGGCAAGCGGGGGTGGGGGGAGGGAGAGAGACACACGAGGCATGAGCAGGGGTGGGGGAAGGGGAGAGAGACACGGGGCATGAGCGGGGGTGGAGGGGAGGGAGAGAGACACACGGGGCATGAGCGGGGGTGGGGGGGAGGGAGAGAGACACACGGGGCATGAGCGGGAGGTGGGCGGGAGGGGGAGAGACACACGGGGCATGAGCGGGGGTGGGGGGGAGGGAGAGTCACACGGGGCATGAGCGGGGGTGGGGGAAGGGGAGAGAGACACGGGGCATGAGCGGGGGTGGGGGGAGGGAGAGAGACACAGGGCATGAGCGGGGGGGTGGGGGGAAGGGGAGAGAGACACACGGGGCATGAGCGGGAGGTGGGCGGGAGGGGGAGAGACACACGGGGCATGAGCGGGGGTGGGGGGAGGGAGAGTCACACGGGGCATGAGCGGGGGTGGGGGAAGGGGAGAGAGACACGGGGCATGAGCGGGGGTGGGCGGCGGTTGGGGAGAGACACACGGGACATGAGCGGGGGTGGGCGGCGGGTGGGGAGAGACACACGGACATGAGCGGGCCATGGGCAGCGGGTGGGGAGAGACACACGGACATGAGGGGGGGGTGGGCGGAGGGTGGGGAGAGACACACGGACATGAGCGGGGGTGGGGAGAAACACACGGACACACGGACATGAGCGGGGGTGGGCGGTGGGGAGAGACACACGGAAATGAGCGGGGGTGGGAGAGACACATGGGGGGTGGGAGAGACACACATGGCATGAGCAGGGGGTGGGCGGCAGGTGGGCGGGTGGGGAGAGACACGCGGACATGAGCGGGGGGGGGTGGGTGGGTGCAGAGAGACACACGGACATGAGTGGGGGTGGGCGGGTGGGGAGAGACACACGGAATGAGCGCGGGTGCGCGGGAGGGGAGAGACACACGGACATGAGGGGGGGTGGGAGAGACACACAGATGTGGGAGAGACACATGGGGCATTAGTGGGGGGTGGTCGAGATGAGCGGGGCATGAGCGGGGGGTGGGCTTTAAGGGAGAAAGACACACGGACATGAGCGGGGGGTGGGCGGGAGGGAGAAAGACACACGGACATGAGCGGGGGTGGGGAAGGGGAGAGAGACACGGGGCATGAGCGGGGGTGGAGGGGAGGGAGAGAGACACACGGGGCATGAGCAGGGGCGAGGGGAAGGGGAGAGAGACACGGGGCATGAGCGGGGGTGGGCGGCGGGTGGGGAGAGACACACGGGACATGAGCGGGGGTGGGCAGCGAGCGGGTGGGGAGAGACACACGGACATGAGCGGGGGGTGGGTGGCGGGTGGGGAGAGACACACGGACATGAGCGGGGGGTGGGCGGAGGGTGGGGACAGACACACGGACATGAGCAGGGGGTGGGCGGCGGGTGGGGAGAGACACACGGACATGAGCGGGGGTGGGCGGCGGGTGGGGAGAGACACACGGACATGAGCGGGGGGTGGCAGCGGGTAGGAGAGACACACGGACATGAGCGGGGGGTGGGCGGCGGGTGGGGAGAGACACAGACATGAGCGGGGGTGGGCGGGTGGGAGAGACACACGGACATGAGCGGGGGGTGGGAGAGACACACGGGGGGTGGGAGAGACACACAGGGCATGAGCAGGGGGTGGGCGGGTGGGGAGAGACACGCGGACATGAGCGGGGGGGGTGGGCGGGTGCAGAGAGACACACGGACATGAGTGGGGGTGGGCGGATGGGGAGAGACACACCGAATGAGCGAGGGGTGCGCGGGAGCGGAGAGACACACGGACATGAGCGGGGGTGGGAGAGACACACGAGTGGGAGAGACACACGGGGCATTAGTGGGGGGTGGGCGGCTGGTCGAGACGAGCGGGGCACGAGCGGGCATGAGTGGGGGTGGGCGGGAGGGAGAAAGACACACAGCGTTTGTGTGCAGGCGGCAGATCCCGCTCCTCGGCCCTCCGCTGGCCACCGTGTGCCGATGGCGTGAGCGGGGGGCTGGAGGAAAAGGGAAGACACGGAGCATGAGTGGGGGTGACAAGAAGGACACACGGGGCAAGAGCGGGGGTGGGCGGGAGGGGGGAAGAGACACAGGGTAAGAGCGGGGGTGGGCGGGAGGGGGAAAGACACACGGGGCAAGAGCGGGGGTGGGGGAGAGGGAGACAGACACACAGGGCAAGAGCAGGGGTGAGGGGAGGGAGAGAGACACACGAGGCATGAGCAGGGGTGGGGGAAGGGGCGAGACACACGGGGCATGAGCAGGGGTGGGGGAAGGGGAGAGACACACGGGGAATGAGCGGGGGTGGGGGGGAGGGAGGGAGACACACGGGGCATGAGCGGGGGGGTGGGCGGGAGGGGGAGAGACACACGGGGCATGAGCGGGGGGTGGGCGGGAGGGGGAGAGACACACGGGGCATGAGCGGGAGGGGGAGAGACACACGGGCCATGAGCGGGGGTGGGGGGGAGGGAGAGAGACACAGGGCATGAGCGGGGGGTGGGGGAAATGGGAGAGAGACACGGGGCATGAACGGGAGGTGGGCGGGAGGGGGAGAGACACATGGGGCATGAGCGGGAGGGGGAGAGACACACGGGCCATGAGCGGGGGTGGGGGGGAGGGAGAGACACACGGACATGAGCGGGGGTTGGGCTGCGGGTGGGGAGAGACACACGGACATGAGCGGGGGTGGGCGGCGGGTAGGGAGAGACACACAGACATGAGCGGGGGGTGGGCGGGTGGGGAGAGACACAGGGACATGAGCGGGGGTGGGGGAGACACACGGGGGTGGGAGAGACACACAGGGCATGAGCAGGGGGTGGGCGGCGGGTGGGGAGAGACACGCGGACATGAGCGGGGGGTGGGCGGGTGCAGAGAGACACACTGAATGAGCGGGGGGCGCGCGGCAGGTAGGGAGAGACACACGGGCATGAGCAGGGGGTGTGCGGCGGGTGGGGAGAGACACACAGACATGAGCGGGGGGTGGGCGGGAGGGAGAAAGACACACGGACATGAGCGGGGGTGGGTGGGAGGGAGAAAGACACACGGGCATGAGCCGGGGGTGGGCGGGAGGGGGAGAGACACACGGACATGAGCGGGGGGTGGGAGAGACACACGGGGGGGTGGGAGAGACACAGGGCATGAGCAGGGTTTGGGCGGCGGGTGGGCCGGTGGGGAGAGACACGCGGACATGAGCGGGGGTAGGCAGGTGCAGAGAGACACACAGACACACTGAATGAGCGGGGGGTGCGCGGCAGGTAGGGAGAGACACACGGGCATGAGCAGGGGGTGTGCGGCGGGTGGGGAGAGACACACAGACATGAGCGGGGGGTGGGCGGGAGGGAGAAAGACACACGGACATGAGCGGGGGTGGGTGGGAGGGAGAAAGACACACGGGCATGAGCGGGGGGTGGGCGGGAGGGGGAGAGACACAGGGCATGAGCAGGGTTTGGGCGGCGGGTGGGCCGCTGGGTAGAGACACACGGACATGAGCGGGGGTGGGAGAGACACACAGGGGTGGGAGAGACACATGGGGCATTAGTGGGGGGTGGGCAGGTGGTCGAGATGAGCGGGGCATGAGCGGGGGGTGGGCGGGAGGGAGAAAGACACACGGACATGAGCGGGGGTGGGCGGGAGGGAGAAAGACACACGGGCATGAGCGGGGGGGGGGTGGGCGGGAGGGGGACAGACACACGGGGCATGAGCGGGGGTGGGGGGGAGGGAGAGTCACACGGGGCATGAGCGGGGGTGGGGGAGGGAGAGTCACACGGGGCATGAGCGGGGGGGTGGGGGAAGGGGAGAGAGACACGGGGCATGAGCGGGGGTGGGCAGCGGGTGGGGAGAGACACACGGGACATGAGGGGGGGGTGGGCGGCGGATGGGGAGAGACACACAGACATGAGCGGGGGGTGGGCGGCGGGTGGGGAGAGACACACGGACATGAGCGGGGGTGGGCGGATGGGAGAGACACACGGACATGAGCGGGGGTGGAAGAGACACACGGGGGGTGGGAGAGACACACAGGGCATGGGCAGGGGGTGGGCGGCGGGTGGGCGGGTGGGGAGAGACACGCGGACATGAGCGGGGGGTGGGCGGGTGCAGAGAGACACACGGACATGAGCGGCGGGTGGGAGAGACACACGGGGGGTGGGAGAGACACACAGGGCATGAGTGGGGGTGGGAGGGTGGGGAGAGACACACGGAATGAGCGAGGTGTGCGCGGGAGGGAAGAGACACACGGACATGAGGGGGGGGTGGGAGAGACACACAGGGGTGGGAGAGACACACGGGGCATTAGTGGGGGGTGGGCGGCTGGTCGAGACGAGTGGGGCACGAGCGGGCATGAGCGGGGGTGGGCGGGAGGGAGAAAGACACACGGGACATGAGCGGGAGGTGGGCGACAGGTGGGGAGAGACACACGGACATGAGCGGGGGATGGGCGACAGGTGGGGAGAGACACACGGACATGAGCGGGGGGTGGGCGGAGGGTGGGGAGAGACACACGGACATGAGCGGGGGTTGGGAGAAATACTCGGACACACGGACATGAGCGGGGGTGGGCGGCGGGTGGGGAGAGACACACGGACATGAGCGGGGGGTGGGCAGCAGGTAGGGAGAGACACACGGGCATGAGCAGGGGGTGGGTGGCGGGTGGGGAGAGACACACAGACATGAGCGGGGGGTGGGCGGGTGAGGAGAGACACACGGACATGAGCGGGGGGTGGGAGAGACACACGGGGGGTGGGAGAGACACAGGGCATGAGCAGGGTTTGGGCGGCGGGTGGGCGGGTGGGGAGAGACACGCGGACATGAGCGGGGGTAGGCAGGTGCAGAGAGACACACAGACATGAGTGGGGGTGGACGGATGGGGAGAGACACACGGAATGAGCGAGGGGTGCGCGGGAGGGGAGAGACACACGGACATGAGCGGGGGTTGGGAGAAATACTCGGACACACGGACATGAGCGGGGGTGGGCGGCGGGTGGGGAGAGACACACGGACATGAGCGGGGAGTGGGCGGCAGGTAGGGAGAGACACACGGGCATGAGCAGGGGGTGGGTGGCGGGTGGGGAGAGACACACAGACATGAGCGGGGGGTGGGAGAGACACACGGGGGGTGGGAGAGACACAGGGCATGAGCAGGGTTTGGGCGGCGGGTGGGCGGGTGGGGAGAGACACGCGGACATGAGCGGGGGTAGGCAGGTGCAGAGAGACACACAGACATGAGTGGGGGTGGACGGATGGGGAGAGACACACGGAATGAGCGAGGGGTGCGCGGGAGGGGAGAGACACACGGACATGACCGGGGGGTGGGAGATACACACAGGGGTGGGAGAGACACACGGGGCATTAGTGGGGGGTGGGCGGCTGGTCGAGACGAGTGGGGCACGAGCGGGCATGAGCGGGGGTGGGCGGGAGGGAGAAAGACACACGGACATGAGCGGGGGGTGGGCGGGAGGGAGAAAGACACATGGACATGAGCGGAGGGTGGGCGGGAGGGAGAAAGACACACAGCGTTTGTGTGCAGGCGGCAGATCCCGCTCCTCGGCCCTCCGCTGGCCACCGTGTGCCGATGGCGTGAGCGGGGGGGCTGGAGGAAAATGGAAGACACGGAGCATGAGTGGGGGTGACAAGAAGGACACACGGGCAAGAGCGGGGGTGGGCGGGAGGGCGGAAGAGACACAGGGCAAGAGCGGGGTGGGCGGGAGGGGGAAAGACACACAGGGCAAGAGCAGGGTGGGGGAGAGGGAGACAGACACACAGGGCAAGAGCGGGGTGGGGGGAGGGAGAGAGACACACGAGGCATGAGCAGGGGTGGGGGAAGGGGAGAGAGACAAGGGGCATGAGCGGGGGTGGAGGGGAGGGAGAGAGACACACGGGGCATGAGCAGGGGTGGGGGGGAGGGAGGGAGACACAAGGGGCATGAGGGGGGGGGGTGGGCGGGAGGGGGAGAGACACACGGGGCATGAGCGGGAGGGGGAGAGACACACGGGCCATGAGCGGGGGTGGGGCGGAGGGAGAGAGACACAGGGCATGAGCGGGGGGTGGGGGGAAGGGGAGAGAGACACACGGGGCTTGAGCGGGAGGGGGAGAGACACACGGGCCATGAGGGGGGGGAGGGAGAGAGACACAGGGCATGAGCGTGGGGGGGGGTGGGGGGAAGGGGAGAGAGACACACGGGGCATGAGCCGGAGGTGGGCGGGAGGGGGAGAGACACACGGGGCATGAGCGGGGGTGGGGGGAGGGAGAGTCACAGGGGCATGAGCGGGGGATGGGGGAAGGGGAGAGAGACACGGGGCATGAGCGGGGGTGGGCAGCGGGTGGGGAGAGACACACGGGACATGAGGGGGGGGTGGGCGGCGGATGGGGAGAGACACACAGACATGAGCGGGGGGTGGGCGGCGGGTGGGGAGAGACACACGGACATGAGCGGGGGTGGCCGGGTGGGAGAGACACACGGACATGAGCGGGGGTGGGAGAGACACACGGGGGTGGGAGAGACACACAGGGCATGGGCAGGGGGTGGGCGGCGGGTGGGCGGGTGGGGAGAGACACGCGGACATGAGCGGGGGGTGGGCGGGTGCAGAGAGACACACGGACATGAGCGGCGGGTGGGAGAGACACACGGGGGGTGGGAGAGACACACAGGGCATGAGTGGGGGTGGGCGGGTGGGGAGAGACACACGGAATGAGCGAGGTGTGCGCGGGAGGGAAGAGACACACGGACATGAGCGGGGGGTGGGAGAGACACACAGGGGTGGGAGAGACACACGGGGCATTAGTGGGGGGTGGGCGGCTGGTCGAGACGAGTGGGGCACGAGCGGGCATGAGCGGGGGTGGGCGGGAGGGAGAAAGACACACGGACATGGGGGGGGTGGTGGGCGGGAGGGAGAAAGACACACAGCGTTTGTGTGCAGGCGGCAGATCCCGCTCCTCGGCCCTCCTCTGGCCACCGTGTGCCGATGGCGTGAGCGGGGGGCTGGAGGAAAAGGGAAGACACGGAGCATGAGTGGGGGTGACAAGAAGGACACAGGGGGCAAGAGCGGGGGTGAGCGGGAGGGGGGAAGAACACAGGGCAAGAGCGGGGGTGGGAGGGAGACAGACACACAGGGCAAGAGGGGGGGGAGGGAGAGAGACACAGGGCAAGAGCGGGGGTGGGCGGGAGGGGGAAAGACACACAGGGCAAGAGCAGGGGTGGGGGAGAGGGAGACAGACACACAGGGCAAGCGGGGGTGGGGGGAGGGAGAGACACACGAGGCATGAGCAGGGGTGGGGGAAGGGGAGAGAGACACAGGGCATGAGCGGGGGTGGAGGGGAGGGAGAGAGACACACGGGGCATGAGCGGGGGTGGGGGGCATGAGCGGGGGTGGGCGGGAGGGGGAGAGACACACGGGGCATGAGCGGGAGGGGGAGAGACACACGGGCCATGAGCGGGGGTGGGGGAGAGGGAGAGAGACACAGGGCATGAGCGGGGGTGGGGGGAAGGGGAGAGAGACACACGGGGCATGAGCGGGAGGTGGGCGGGAGGGGGAGAGACACACGGACATGAGCGGGGGGTGGGAGAGACACACAGGGGTGGGAGAGACACACGGGGCATTAGTGGGGGTGGGCGGCTGGTCGAGACGAGTGGGGCACGAGCGGGCATGAGCGGGGGTGGGCGGGAGGGAGAAAGACACACGGACATGAGCGGGGGTGGGCGGGAGGGAGAAAGACACACGGACATGAGCGGGGGTGGGCGGGAGGGAGAAAGACACACGGACATGAGCGGAGGGTGGGCGGGAGGGAGAAAGACACACAACATTTGTGTGCAGGCGGCAGATCCCGCTCCTCGGCCCTCCGCTGGCGTGAGCGGGGGGCTGGAGGAAAAGGGAAGACACAGAGCATGAGTGGGGGTGACAAGAAGGACACCCGGGGCAAGAGCGGGGGTGGGCGGGAGGGGGAAAGACACACAGGGCAAGAGCAGGGGTGGGGGAGAGGGAGACAGACACACAGGGCAAGAGCGGGGGTGGGGGGAGGGTGAGAGAAACACGAGGCATGAGCAGGGGAAGGGGGAGAGAGACACGGGGCATGAGCGGGGGTGGAGGGGAGGGAGAGAGACACACGGGGCATGAGCGGGGGTGGGGGGGAGGGAGAGAGACACACGGGGCATGAGCGGGGGTGGGAGGGGGAGAGACACACGGGGCATGAGCGGGAGGGGGAGAGACACACGGGGCATGAGCGGGGGTGGGGGGAGGGAGAGAGACACAGGGCATGAGCGGGGGTGGGGGGAAGGGGAGAGAGACACACGGGGCATGAGCGGGAGGTGGGCGGGAGGGGGAGAGACACACGGGGCATGAGCGGGGGTGGGCGGCGGGTGGGGAGAGACACACGGGACATGAGCGGGGGTGGGCAGCGGGGTGGGGAGAGACACACGGACATGAGCGGGGGTTGGGGAAGGGGAGAGAGACACGGGGCATGAGCGGGGGTGGGCGGGGGGGTGGGGAGAGACACACGGGACATGAGCGGCGGGTGGGGAGAGACACACGGACATGAGCGGGGGTGGGCAGCGGGTGGGGAGAGACACACGGACATGAGCGGGGGTGGGGAGAAACACACGGACACACGGACATGAGCGGGGGTGGGCGGCAGGTGGGGAGAGACACACAGACATGAGCAGGGGGTGGGCGGGTGGGGAGAGACACACGGACATGAGCGGGGGTGGGAGAGACACATGGGGGGTGGGAGAGACACACAGGGCATGAGCAGGGGGTGGGCGGCGGGTGGGCGGGTGGGGAGAGACACGCAGACATGAGCGGGGGGTGGGCGGGTGCAGAGAGACACACGGACATGAGTGGGGGTGGGCGGGTGGGGAGAGACACACGGAATGAGCGGGGGTGGGCGGGAGGGGAGAGACACACGGACATGAGCGGGGGGTGGGAGAGACACAGAGGTGGGGAGAGACACATGGGGCATTAGTGGGGGGTGGGCGGGTGGTCGAGATGAGCGGGGCATGAGCGGGGGGGGTGGGCTTTAAGGGAGAAAGACACACGGACATGAGGGGAGGTGGGCGGGAGGGGGGGGAGACACACGGGGCATGAGCAGGGGGGTGAGGGGAAGGGGGAGAGAGACACGGGGCATGAGCGGGGGTGGGCGGCGGGTGGGGAGAGACACGGGACATGAGCGGGGGTGGGCAGCGGGTGGTGAGAGACACACGGACATGAGCGGGGTGTGGGCGGCGGGTGGGGAGAGACACGGACATGAGCGGGGGGTGGGCGGAGGGTGGGGAGAGACACACGGACATGAGCAGGGGGTGGGCGGCGGGTGGGAGAGACAAGGACAGTGAGCGGGGGTGGGCGGCGGGTGGGGAGAGACACACGGATATGAGCTGGGGTGGGCGGCGGGTAGGGAGAGACACACGGACATGAGCGGGGGTGGGCGGCGGGAGGGGAGAGACACACAGACATGAGCGGGGGGTGGGCGGGTGGGGAGAGACACAAGGACATGAGCGGGGGTTTGGAGAGACACAGGGGGTGGGAGAGACACACAGGGCATGAGCAGGGGGTGGGCGGGTGGGGAGAGACACGCGAACATGAGCGGGGGGTGGGCGGGTGCAGAGAGACACACGGACATGAGTGGGGGTGGGCGGATGGGGAGAGACACACCGAATGAGCGAGGGGTGCGCGGGAGGGGAGAGACACACGGACATGAGCGGAGGGTGGGCGGGAGGGAGAAAGACACACAGCGTTTGTGTGCAGGCGGCAGATCCCGCTCCTCGGCCCTCCGCTGGCCACCGTGTGCCGATGGCGTGAGCGGGGGGCTGGAGGGAAAAGGGAAGACACGGAGCATGAGTGGGGTAGACAAGAAGACACACGGGCAAGAGCGGGGGTGGGCGGGAGGGGGGAAGAGACACAGGGTAAGAGCGGGGGGTGGGCGGGAGGGGGAAAGACACACGGGGCAAGAGCGGGGGAGAGGGAGACAGACACACAGGGCAAGAGCGGGGGTGGGGGGAGGGAGAGAGACACACGAGGCATGAGCAGGGGTGGGGGAAGGGGAGAGACACATGGGGCATGAGCGGGAGGGGGAGAGACACACATGCCATGAGCGGGGGGTGGGGGGGATGGAGGGAGACACAGGGCATGAGCGGGGGGTGGGGGAAATGGGAGGAGACACACGGGGCATGAGCGGGAGGTGGGCGGGAGGGGGAGAGACACATGGGGCATGAGCGGGAGGGGGAGAGACACACGGGCCATGAGCGGGGGTGGGGGGGAGGGAGAGAGACACAGGGCATGAGCGGGGGGGGTGGGGGGAAGGGGAGAGAGACACACGGGGCATGAGCGGGCGGTGGGCGGGAGGAGGAGAGACACACGGGGCATGAACAGGGGTGGGGGGAGGGAGAGTCACAAGTGGCATGAGCGGGGGTGGGGGAAGGGTGGGGAGAGACACACGGACATGAGCGGGGGTGGGGAGAAACACACGGACACACCCACATGAGCGGGGGGGGGTGGGAGGCGGGTGGGGAGAGACACACAGACATGAGCGGGGGTGGGCGGATGGGGAGAGACACACGGACATGAGCGGGGGGTGGGAGAGACACACGGGGGGTGGGAGAGACACACAGGGCATGAGCAGGGGGTGGGCGGCGGGTGGGCGGCGGGTGGGGAGAGACACGCGGACATGAGAGGGGGGTGGGCGGGTGCAGAGAGACACACGGACATGAGTGGGGGTGGGCGGGTGGGGAGAGACACACGGAATGAGCGAGGGGTGCGCAGGAGGGAAGAGACACACGGACATGAGCGGGGGGTGGGAGAGACACACAGGGGTGGGAGAGACACACGGGGCATTAGTGGGGGGTGGGCGGCTGGTCGAGACGAGTGGGGCACGAGCGGGCATGAGCGGGGGTGGGCGGGAGGGAGAAAGACACACGGACATGAGCGGGGGTGGGCAGGAGGGAGAAAGACACACGGACATGAGCGGAGGGTGGGCGGGAGGGAGAAAGACACACAGCGTTTGTGTGCAGGCGGCAGATCCCGCTCCTCGGCCCTCCTCTGGCCACCGTGTGCCGATGGCGTGAGCGGGGGGCTGGAGGAAAAGGGAAGACACAGAGCATGAGTGGGGGTGATAAGAAGGACACACGGGGCAAGAGCGGGGGTGGGCGGGAGGGGGGAAGAGACACAGGGCAAGAGCGGGGGTGGGCGGGAGGGGGAAAGACACACAGGGCAAGAGCAGGGGTGGGAGAGAGGGAGACAGACACACAGGGCAAGCGGGGGTGGGGGGAGGGAGAGAGACACACGAGGCATGAGCAGGGGTGGGGGAAGGGGAGAGAGACACGGGGCATGAGCGGGGGTGGAGGGGAGGGAGAGAGACACACGGGGCATGAGCGGGGGTGGGGGGAGGGAGAGAGACACACGGGGCATGGGAGGGGGAGAGACACACGGGGCATGAGCGGGAGGGGGAGAGACTCACGGGCCATGAGGGGGGGTGGGCGGGTGCAGAGAGACACACGGACATGAGCGGGGGGTGGGAGAGACACAGAGAGGTGGGAGAGACACATGGGGCATTAGTGGGGGGTGGGCGGGTGGTCGAGATGAGCGGGGCATGAGCGGGGGTGGGCTTTAAGGGAGAAAGACACACGGACATGAGCGGGGGTGGGCGGGAGGGAGAAAGACACACGGACATGAGCGGGGGTGGGCGGGAGGGGGAGAGACACACGGACATGAGCGGGGGTGGGCGGGAGGGGGAGAGACACACGGGGCATGAGCAGGGGGTGAGGGGAAGGGGAGAGAGACACGGGGCATGAGCGGGGGTGGAGGGGAGGGAGAGAGACACACGGGGCATGAGCGGGGGTGGGAGGAGGGAGAGAGACACACGGGGCATGGGAGGGGGAGAGACACACGGGCCATGAGGGGGGGTGGGCGGGTGCAGAGAGACACACGGACATGAGCGGGGGGTGGGAGAGACACACAGAGGTGGGAGAGACACATGGGGCATTAGTGGGGGGTGGGCGGGTGGTCGAGATGAGCGGGGCATGAGCGGGGGTGGGCTTTAAGGGAGAAAGACACACGGACATGAGCGGGGGTGGGCGGGAGGGGGAGAGACACACGGGGCATGAGCAGGGGATGAGGGGAAGGGGAGAGAGACACGGGGCATGAGCGGGGGTGGGCGGGAGGAGGAGAGACACACGGGGCATGAACAGGGGTGGGGGGAGGTGAGAGAGACACGGGGCATGAGCGGGGGTGGGCGGCGGGTGGGGAGAGACACACGGACATGAGCGGGGGTGGGCGGGTGGGGAGAGACACACGGACATGAGCGGGGGGTGGGAGAGACACACGGGGGGTGGGAGAGACACACAGGGCATGAGCAGGGGGTGGGCGGGTGGGGAGAGACACGCGGACATGAGCGGGGGGTGGGCGGGTGCAGAGAGACACACGGACATGAGTGGGGGTGGGCGGATGGGGAGAGACACACCGAATGAGCGAGGGGTGCGCGGGAGGGGAGAGACACACGGACATGAGCGGGGGGTGGGAGAGACACACAGGGGTGGGAGAGACACACGGGGCATTAGTGGGGGGTGGGCGGCTGGTCGAGACGAGCGGGGCACGAGCGGGCATGAGCGGGGGTGGGCGGGAGGGAGAAAGACACATGAACATGAGCGGGGGGTGGGCGGGAGGGAGAAAGACACACAGCGTTTGTGTGCAGGCGGCAGATCCCGCTCCTCGGCCCTCCGCTGGCCACCGTGTGCCGATGGCGTGTGTGGGGGGGGGGCTGGAGGAAAAGGGAAGACACGGAGCATGAGTGGGGGTGACAAGAAGGACACACGGGGCAAGAGCGGGGGTGGGCGGGAGGGGGGAAGAGACACAAGGTAAGAGCGGGGGTGGCCGGGAGGGGGAAAGACACACGGGGCAAGAGGGGGGTGGGGGAGAGGGAGACAGACAAACAGGGCAAGAGCGGGGGTGGGGGGAGGGAGAGAGACACACGAGGCATGAGCAGGGGTGGGGGAAGGGGAGAGACACACGGGGCATGAGCGGGGGTGAGGGGAGGGAGGGAGACACACGGGGCATGAGCGGGGGTGGGCGGGAGGGGGAGAGACACACGGGGCATGAGCGGGAGGGGGAGAGACACACGGGCCATGAGCGGGGGTGGGGGGGAGGGAGAGAGACACAGGGCATGAGCGGGGGGGTGGGGGAAATGGGAGAGAGACACACGGGGCATGAGCGGGAGGTGGGCGGTAGGGGGAGAGACACATGGGGCATGAGCGGGAGGGGGAGAGACACACGGGCCATGAGCGGGGGTGGGGGGGAGGGAGAGAGACACAGGGCATGAGCGGGGGTGGGGGGAAGGGGAGAGAGACACACGGGCATGAGCGGGAGGTGGGCGGGAGGAGGAGAGACACACGGGGCATGAACAGGGATGGGGGGAGGGGAGAGGGACACGGGGCATGAGCGGGGGTGGGCCGCGGGTGGGGAGAGACACACGGGACATGAGCGGGGGGGGGGGGTGGGCGGCGGGTGGGGAGAGACACACGGACATGAGGGGGGGGGGTGGGCGGCGGGTGGGGAGAGACACACGGACATGAGCGGGGGTTGGGCGGGAGGAGGAGAGACACACGGGGCATGAGCGGGAGGTGGGCGGGAGGAGGAGAGACACACGGGGCATGAACAGGGGTGGGGGGAGGGAGAGTCACACGTGGCATGAGCGGGGGTGGGGGAAGGGGAGAGAGACACGGGGCATGAGCGGGGGTGGGCCGCGGGTGGGGAGAGACACACGGGACATGAGGGGGCGGGTGGGGAGAGACACACGGACATGAGTGGGGGGTCGGTGGCGGGTAGGGAGAGACACACGGACATGAGCGGGGGTTGGGCGGCGGGTGGGGAGAGACACACAGACATGAGCGGGGGGTGGGCGGGTGGGGAGAGACACACGGACATGAGCGGGGGGTGGGAGAGACACACGGGGGGTGGGAGAGACACACAGGGCATGAGCAGGGGGTGGGCGGCGGTTGGGGAGAGACACGCGGACATGAGCGGGGGGGGGGGTGGGCGGGTGCAGAGAGACACACGGACATGAGTGGGGGTGGGCGGGTGGGGAGAGACACACGGAATGAGCGGGGGGTGCGCGGGAGGGGAGAGACACACGGACATGAGCGGGGGTGGGAGAGACACACAGGGGTGCGAGAGACACATGGGGCATTAGTGGGGGGTGGGCGGGTGGTCGAGATGAGCGGGGCATGAGCGGGGGGTGGGCGGCAGGGAGAAAGACACACGGACATGAGCGGGGGTGGGCGGGAGGGAGAAAGACACACGGGCATGAGGGGGGGGTGGGCGGGAGGGGGAGAGACACACGGGGCATGAGCGGGGGTGGGGGGGAGGGAGAGTAACACGGGGAATGAGCGGGGGGTGGGGGGAAGGGGAGAGAGAACCGGGGCATGAGCGGGTGGGGGGGCGGCGGGTGGGGAGAGACACACGGGACATGAGCGGGAGGTGGGCGACAGGTGGGGAGAGACACACGGACATGAGCGGGGGATGGGCGGCGGGTGGGGAGAGACACACGTACATGAGCGGGGGTTGGGAGAAATACACGGACACACGGACATGAGCGGGGGTGGGCGGCGGGTGGGGAGAGACACACGGACATGAGCGGGGGGTGGGCGGCAGGTAGGGAGAGACACACGGGCATGAGAAGGGGGTGGGCGGCGGGTGGGGAGAGACACACAGACATGAGCGGGGGGTGGGCGGGTGGGTAGAGACACACGGACATGAGCGGGGGGTGGGAGAGACACACGGGGGGTGGGAGAGACACACAGGGCATGAGCAGGGGGTGGGCGGCGGGTGGGCGGGTGGGGAGAGACACGCGGACATGAGCGGGGGGTAGGCAGGTGCAGAGAGACACACGGACATGAGTGGGGGTGGACGGGTGGGGAGAGACACACGGAATGAGCGGAGGGCGAGAGACACACGGACATGAGCGGGGGTGGGAGAGACACACAGGGGTGGGAGAGACACACGGGGCATTAGTGGGGGGTGGGCGGTTGGTCGAGACGAGTGGGGCACGTGCGGGCATGAGCGGGGGGTGGGCGGGAGGGAGAAAGACAGACAGACATGAGCGGGGGTCGGCGGGAGGGAGAAAGACACACGGACATGAGCGGGGGTCGGCGGGAGGGAGAAAGACGCTGGTCGGCGGGAGGGAGAAAGACACACGGACATGAGCGGGGGTCGGCGGGAGGGAGAAAGACACACAGCGTTTGTGTGCAGGTGGCAGATCCCGCTCCTCGGCCCTCCGCTGGCCACCGTGTGCCGATGGCGTGAGCGGGGGGCTGGAGGAAAAGGGAAGACACGGAGCATGAATGGGGATGACAAGAAGGACACACGGGGCATGAGCGGGGGGTGGGAGGAACAGGAGACAGAGAGACAGACACGGGCATGAGTGGGGGTGGGGGACTTACTGTGCAGGCGGGATACAAAGCCTCTCATACGAGGAACAAAGATGGCGGGCGTCTCTGAATCCAGACGCACTGCACGATTTCACCGCATCCAATGAGAGAGCACGTCAGATGTCCGCGGACATCCCGCAAGTTGCTTGCCCAATCACTGTCCTGTCCGCGGAGCGAACAGGGAAGTGGGTCTCCGCGGAGCGAACACAGATATCACTAATTTTTTTCACTTACATTTTTGTCATTTTTTTAAAAACTACTGGACGGATTTACACCAAATAAAGCAAAGCACACTTTCGGGACCAAGCCGCCGCTCCTGCCGCAAATTTGGTGTAAATCCGTCCAGCGGTTTGGGCTGTAGGCGTGAGCAAAGTTTTTTCCCATTATGTCTATGGGGGAAAAAAAAGTTTTGGGACCCCCCCTATAACTTTGCCCCCCTGGACGAATCCTCACCAAACTCTGCAAAAAAATTCAGATCGACCCAAATAAAAAGTTTGGTGAGGATTCATCCAGGGAGAGCAAAGTTATAAGCCGCCCAAAAAGTGCTCTTCCTATGGAAAATGCAACTTAACCATAACTACATGGCAACTACCGTGGCCATGTAATATATATATATATATATATATATACAGTCTTCTCTACACCTGACTATTTTGTTTTCTCCACCTCCCTCCGTTACCTCTTCCCTTACTTGTTCTAATGCCTATAACATTTGCCAAAGCATTACATTTTTTTTCACTCGCGCTCCCATCGTTCCTCTCTGGATCCTCGGGATCACCGCCTCTGTTACCGCCTCCTTTAGTCTTTCACCTGTTCCGCTGCCCCTAGGAATGGAAGTGCTCATGTTCTTAAAACGGGTCCCTTCAGACGCACTGCAGTTTTGGATAGATTTAAACTATCATTGTCCAGGGGAAGCTTCACAGTCTATTTGGCCAAATGGCTAAGGACTCGTGATATTGCTGAAGACCTAGAGTTACTTTGTGTCGACGGTCAATAGGTGTCTTATTTTAATCAATAATCGATAGTCAAAACCATACTCTGCTACCAAGTGTACATGAGGGCGGAACAACCTCTGACGTGCCCATGGGATTAGAGCTCACCCTCAGGTACTTTAAGACGAGATAGCTGCACCTTGAGGTGGATGGGGTGCAGGATTCTCTTACTCCAACACCAATCAATAAGGACAACTCAATGGTTTGGCAAAGGGAAGACCGTTTAATGACAAGTACAAAAAACGGGGAAACAATAGGAAATCATCAGTGATGTGATCGCCCGTCTCGCTTCAACTCCCAACTTCTTCAATCAGACAGCAATAGTTATAGCAATTTCTCGTCATCATTGACGTGTAACACTCAAAAGTGTGTCATGCAATTCTATTGGTTGGAAAAGGTAACTTAAGTATAGGTACTATATCTGTATATAGTAACGGAGTGTGAGGATTGGATAACTCTTATCAGGTGGGCGTCTAAACCCATCCCTGTACATCACTCATGCTAGACGTCACAAAATGTACGACGTCTCATTGGTACTACTAGCTATAGGACCCTTGATTATTTGTTCCATTGTGATTGGCTCGGTTACACCCCCAGGCGTAAATCTCCACTTTAATTAGCAGCATGCAGAATAATCACCCAGATGCGGTATGCCCCAAGATTCACCCTGCCTCCCTTCCATCAATCAGTACCTTTAGGGCTATGTGTCAATTAGTTGGCAGAGGATGGCCTCGAAACTGTAGCTTCTTATCAGGAGAAGTTATGGCATCCTCTGGTTTTGGATGACATCAGACGTTGGTACCTCTTCGCGCTTGGCTGGTCACATGTCAGTACACCGTGAATCTGCTTCATTTTCCCTCTGTTTGCGTATTTGATTCTTCCTTTAGCCTTGCCACCTGCCTGGGCCTCCTCATCTTGACCTTCACTGGCAGGCTGCTATGCTCTTAAGTTTCGGTTCTTCGAAGTTGCAGCTCTCCTCCCTTCCTTGGGTGACCTTGAATGCCCAGGCATGGGCTGCTTCCTGCTAAGTTTCAATTCCGCTCTTTCGTCTGGCTTTATGCTAGTATATGAATCCTGGCCTCTTTGGCCCCTAGCATCATGGGCTCAATTCTGCTTTTGTAAAATGGATCCGCACTTGTATAATGTGCTTTTTTTGAGGTAGATATATAGTTGGCGCTTGCCGCTCTATTCTTCTACTAAGCATAGCAAGCAGTACTGTTTCCCTAGCTTCTTGCGTTCCAAGCCTATTTACAGGCGTTTAGCCAGTTGCATATTTTCATCCTGCCTTATGGTTACGTTTCTTTATACTTCAACATCATCTCTTCTTTTAAGTCCATTACATCTTTATTCATATAATTTCATCTTTGCGTGTCATCCTCCTGTTGTTATTTCGTTCATCAGTAAATCTGTCCCGGCCCTTGTGTTATCACCATTCGCCTTCGATTAAGGCCCTTTGGGTCTCATCTGGGACATTATGTAAGTAGCCTTCATTTCTTGTCAGCTGCTGATAAGGTTGTCTCAATGGGTACTGTGCTGCCCATGGTTGTTATTGGCACTTCAACAGGTATTGTTCTTCTGATGGGCACTGGGCATAGCCCCAGTGCTGCTCTCTGTTGGTTCATTTGCTTCTCATACGTCACATATCTCGGCGAGCATGTTACTGGTATTTCAAAATGGGTGGCTGGAGTGCAGGCCATATCTGGGACTTCCTCTACACTGTGTCTCCTTCTGTGTTCTGTGCTGCGCTGCACCCTTTTCGTCGTTGCTGCAGCTGGTCTGAAATTACAGTAAGGCAAGATGTCATACAGTTCAGATAGTTTTGCATTTCAGACCCTAAAATCTCTCCCGTTGACTGGGCATCACATCTAGCTTTATCTTGGGGTGTTAGAGGAGTTCTCATTCTTCTTCCCGTGGCTATCTCGTGGGGCGTAAGATGATGGTCGGAGCCGGGCTGGTTCCGAAGAGCATACAGTGCCAGTGGAAGTCAGTGCAACCATCCCTTCTTTAAAGTAAGCTTCAACTTGGCTATCCTTTCCTTTAACAAGCCATTGAGCTTCTCACAGAGCCCATTACATTGCGGATGATAAGCCGACGAGAACTTGTGCTTTATACCAAGCAGCAAGCTAACCTGTTAAAATATTGAATTAACAAAGTGAGGGCCATTATCTGATCTCATGACTTTGCATACCTCCCCCCCCTTGGGAACACTTCCCTCACTAAAAATGTGGCCGCACAGGTAGAGTTTGGGTGTGCACATGGACCTGCCTCTATCCATCTAGGGAATGGGCACACCACAACAATTAAGTATCTGTACCCGTTGCATACTTGAATCATGTCGATGTAATCGACGTGCAAGTGCTGAAAAGGCCCATTTGGCCTGGGGATGATTCCTCTCATTACCTTTAATGTGTGCCCAGCGGTGAATTGCTGGCAGATTATGCAGTTCACCATAAAAAATGCAACATGCTCTGCTAAATTCGGTATGAACTAGACTCCTGCAAGCGTTGCTGCTAGCCCTCATATGGGCTGGGTAATGTATTTGCTCCAGCGCTATTTTTAATAGGGCTACGGGCATTACTGGTTTACAAGTGCTGTCTTGTCGCCACAAGCTGTCAGAGGGGTTTAAAGAACACCCTCAACGTTTCCACGGGTTCTTCTCTTCCTGTGGTGCCTCCCCTTGGAGTTCCATTAACTGTGTCTGTCCCAAATTGCTGTAACTCTCAGGTGTGGTAAACATCATTAGTCCATTGGCATGGATAGCTCCCACTGCCATAACCGTCTCACTTTTGGATGCCATACCCTTGCCTTCCGTGTCTGCTGCGTGATTTCCGTGTGAGATAAAATCTGTCCCCTTGTTGTTGGCACGCATTTCACGACCGCTATGCCCACTGGGAGCTGTAGTGCCTTAATCAGCCTGTCCAATAAGGCTGCGTGCTGCACTGGCGTGCCGTCTGCTCGGAGGTAGCCACTCCTTTTCCAGCACGCAAGCCTGCGTGCACTGTTGACGTCACATAGGCGGAGTCACTGTACTTCCTGGTCTGCGTGAATCTCAATGGTGAGTATCAATGCGAATAATTCTGCAGCCTGTGCTGAATAATGGGATGGTATTCGAGCACTAAGAAGCACTCGAAATTCTCCATTTGCTGTGTGCTTCATCACAGCAACACCTGTGTATCTTTGCCCATCACCTTGGTCGATTCTCGAAGACCCGTCAATAAAGACGATCTCTCCTCCTGCCAAGGCATTTTCTTTCACCCTGGGAATTTTATCATAGAATTCTTCATAATTCGCACAGTCATGTATCAGTTCCCCCTCAGTGACTGGCTCTGTTATGAACATAGCTGGGTTTACTATCTTACATCGGACTATTTTAACCGATGGGTTTGATATGATCACTTCATAAGCAGAAACTCTCTGAGATGTCAATGTGCCCTTTGGTTTCTCTAGAATGGCAAATAATGAGTGCTCGACATACAACGTCATGGAGCATCCCATCACAATGGTTGTAGCCTTCTTTATGGCGAACGCTGCAGCAGCTAAACTTTGTTCACAAGGAAAATGACCTCTCATTACTGGGTCCAAGTACCCACTGTAATATGCCAGGGGCTTTTACCCCAATGTGGTTCTCTGTGTGAGTACTGCTGTCATAACGCTGCTATCTGTATGTGAAAACAGGTAAAATTCCTCTGCATAATTGGGAATCCCGAGAACTGGAGCTGTACAAATAGCTCTTTTGAGTTCAGCAAATCCTTTCTCCATTGTTTCAGACCATTCAATCTTTTCTTTCGTCACTTGGGCCTTCTTTAGGGCCTGAAGTAAAGGCTTCGTGTAAGAGCTATAGTCGAAGACCCATGCCCTACCTAACATAGTTGCACAAGCCTAGAAAGCTCTGCATCTGCTTTATCGTGTGTGGCTTAGCCATGTTCAATATGGCTTCAGCCCTTTCTGGGGTCACTTTCTTTCCCTGGTGTGAGATTAGCTGGCCCATGTACAGCACTTCTTGTTGACAATATTGTAACTTTTCCTTGTCAACATTATATCCTTTCTCTGCCAGTATAGTCAATAGCTGAACAGAATCGTGCCTGCATTGCTCTTCTGTGGTGCTGCAAATTAAGATGCCATCCACGTATTGCAGGACGACACTTTCTAGTGCAATTTTGCTCAAATCCATCTGCAGGTCTCTGTTGAAAATAGACGGAGACTCACAGTACGCCTGTGGCAGCCTCATGCTTTTCAGACGCATTTGTCTGAACGTGAATGATGTCAGATCTTGTGAGTCACGGTGCAACAGGATTGAGAAAAATGCATTTTTCAAGTCCATCACCGTGAAATATTTTGACTTGATGGGTATATTACATAAGATTGTAGACGGGTTAGGAACTAGAGGGAACTCTGCCTCAACAATATTGTTTATAGCCCTAAGGTCTTGCACTAGCCTCCCAGACCCCCTTTTACTTTTTTTCACAGGATACACTGACATATTACATGGTGACCTGGTCCATCATGGCAGAAATTGTCTTAAAAATCCCTTCATCTGCCTCTCTGGACATGGGATATTGTCGTGATTTGGGTAACATTGCTCCTGGTTTTAGTTTAATTTTCACTTCTCCCACCCCTTTCAAGAGGCCTACGTCATAGTGCCCTGTAGTCCACAATGAGACAGGCACCTGGGCCATGTCATTGTCAAAATATTCAGGACGGTTTAATGCCAGCATCATTCTATGAGGTACCTCTCTCTTGATCATCTTTACCAAAAAGGTGAGACTCACTTCTACCATTGTCTCTCCTATATCTGTTTGTTCTTCAAATAGATCGTCATCGGTGACGTCAGTCACTCGATATCCTTCTTCGATGTCGATTATCGCGTACCATTGTCTGCCCTCGCTATCGTAAACGTCAACATAACAACACTTTCCCTCGCACTGCAGCTTGTGTATCATCAAGGGAAATACTTGTCCCTTCTCCTCATGCATCGGTTTTCTTGGTCTAAATAGTAACTCATCAGGGGCTCTCAGGGTTTTGTCTGCAAGGCCTGGCAATCCCGCCATAAGCACTCAAATGCCATATGTGAACATTTCTGGCTCCAATGGTATGGCCCTCATGGCTATGTGTCCTGAGTATGCTCTAATCATTTTGCATACATTTGAGTAGTGCATTCCTGGAGTGGGACATACTATGCCCTCCTCCATGAATGAGATTTTCATGTTCAACTTCGTCATTAAGTCTCGACCCAAAATGTTTACTGGGGTCTGACGTGAATATAATAAAGGTACATTCATTTTGCACTCTCCTATGGAAACTGGGAGTGCGTTTGTAAAGGGAACTCGACTGTGAGCTCCTGTAAAACTCTGAGTATCTATGACCTCGCCGGACAAGGAAAACTTGCCTTCACTTATGCACGAGCGTGTTGCACCCGTGTCTACTAGGAAGGAATATTCTTTACCCCCTATAACGACATCCACCCTAGGTTCCCTATGAGGGTCTGGTGTCACTGATAGGCTAGAGCTCATCAGGGTTCCCAGTGAGCTGTCCTAGTTCATGTACGAATTTGGCCCACTATGTACTTGTGGATTTCCCCCATTCCCATTGCTACTTCCCCTTCCAGGGTTCGCAGTCTGTCCTGTGCTCATTGTCTATGACACTTGCAACGGTGCCTGTTGGGATTGTCCTTGTGGAAAATTGCCCATGCTCTGAGGTTACACTCCTTGTTGCACTCCTGGCGCTTGTTGTTGCACCGTGTGATTCTGTGCAACGCCCTGTTGTAAAACTGCAGGTGGATTTGCAATGCCTGCTCCCATTTCTTGGCCGTTCTGTATCATGCCTTGATTTCTGCATGTGCGTGCCAAATGCCCTGTCATCCCACACAGCCAACATACTGGCGGTCGGATTACTTTGCCCATTCGACATGTCTGGGTTTCCATTTAGCATGTTTTGAAAGCCTCCTTGATTATTTTGGAAACCTCCCTGATTACTCTGCCATCCTCTTCCCTGTGGGTTAAACCTTACGTTACGTTATGTTACCCTGATTATTCTGTTGTGGACTAGCCACTTGTTGCATGCTTGATTCAGCTGCACTAGTTAGCTTGGCTCCTTCAAGAGCATACTTTGATCATTTCTTCTGCACCAATTTCGCTTCCTCACCCTTTCGAGTTGCTTCCTTTTTGCAATTCTTTTCCTGCAGCAGTCTGCAATAATGTGCGATAGTCAACTGTATTTCAGCCCAAGGTTTAGCCTCAACTCCTGCCAATTTCTTGAGATGTGTCTGCACTTGTTCTGGCAAGCCTTGGCACCATATATGGTAAACACAGGTATAGATTTCATCCACGATTCATGAGTCTCAAGTACCCATGCGTCTTGGAAATTCTGTATATAAATTAACGGATCCTCAGAATCCTACATTTTTCGAGTCATTATAGCTCCCATATCGGAAGTATTTGGATTCAGTACTTGTAGTGCTTTCCATAGGGCGCCTCTACAATTGTTAAATGGAGCTCCGTCATGCAAGGTATTAATTGTGGTTACACCAGGGTAGCCTGCTCGTGCCACACATCATCTGCTCTCTCACCAAGTATGGCGATTAGGAGACCCTTAATGTCCCCTATGGATAATGTATTTCCTCTTGTCATTTTTTCTAACTCGTGTATCCACTTTCCGGCTCCCGATGTCAGCATTGGAAGCTTGTTTTTCAAGTTTTCTCGATCCATGTGTGGCATTGGAATATATTGTGGTCTTACTCCCCCCTTCTCTAGTAGCAGAAATTGGAATGCATAGCCCTCTTTCTCTTCTCTCATTGCTCGCCTGTCTATTGCAGGGGTAATATTTCTGCATCGCCGTCTAACTGGCAATGTCCTTAGTCTGTCTACGGTGAAGACACCCCCCTCTGACCGTGAGATACTTCTCCATGTCGGTCAGACTGCGTGGCTGACTCTGATGCCCTTGGTGCAGATTCGCTAGTGTCTGACCCTCATATCCCTTTTTCCCTTGGGAGTCGTCTTTCACTCCGTCTCTCTTCCTCGTCTTCCTCGCGCTCCTCCCTTTTGGAGTCAGACATTGTTTGTCCCCAATTCACGCAACTTCTTGTATCCTCTTTGTATCCTACTTATTTCTAGTCTATCCAGGGATAGATCTATATTCCCACTACTTCGAGTGACATCCTCAGTGTCATACAGCTGAGTGCTCTCCAGGCACTCGACTTCCCCCTCCCCTTGGGGTGTTCTAGCTCCATTTCATCATATATTCTATCAATTGTTTCCCCGATGCTTCTGTTATCGAAGTCATCTTCCATATTTGCCCTAGACGTGCCTGGCACTGAATCGTACACATGAAAGAATTCTTCGATGTCTTCCCAGTCTACAACTGGATCGGGTTTTTTAACCTCCCTTTCCAAATACTCAAGATCGTGTGCTCTCTGTCTTCACTTGTGTTCGATATCGTCATCGAATTCTTTGCGCTTCCTTGCCTCTTCTCTGACTCTATCTTCATCCTTTTTCTTTTCATTTCTACGTTCATCTGCCCTTCAAATTTCCTCATCTTTTCGTCTTCTTATTCTTTTCTCACGTATTCTTTGCTCTTCCTCTAACCTTTGCTGTTTCTGTCTGTCTTGATCATCAGCTGCTCTTGGGTTGCGATCAAGCTTTCTTTCTTGCTCTTCGTGATATAGCTGTTCTTGCCTTTGCCTGTCTTTCCTTCTTATCCTTTCGTCTCTTAACTCCTTCTCTTTCCCCTTCCTTTGTGTCTCGCCAAACCTTTCCTTTTGTTTTGCGTCATCAATGCCTTTGCCATCGAGTTTCAATAAAATTTGTTGTCCCAACCATTCATCTTTTGCGAATGCTATCTCAACAGTTCTACTTTCGCTTCCCTTCCATCGCTTCCCTTCTCTTTCCTTGTCGAGAGACACACTTGTCTGTGCCTAATCTCTTCTTTCATCATCACGTCTCTCCTTGTCCCTTGGGACAACGGAGGTAATATTTTTTTCCTTATCGTTCCCTTGATTTTCGTCACTACTATGTGTAGGTGACTTATACGCGGGATTGCTGTACCCCGTGGCTGCTTTAAGTTCTCTCAGTGGTTATAATCCCAAGTCCTTATTTCTTCAACTCTCGTTTTGGGTGGGAGAGGTGATGCAGTAGACGTCTCACCCCCCTCTGTGCATACATTAAGTATCCAATCTGTCGGTGGCTCTTCCTCCCTTGCCTGTTCATACATTTTCCGCAATTCGAGAACAGAAAGGCGTTTTTCTAGCTTCTTGCCTGTATATGTGGCATGCAAATATGTCATCATATGTTGTAAGACGGCTTTAAATAAAGACCCATTTTGTGGCCATGGCATAAACATCTTGTGAGCGGTACCTTTAACCCACTATGTACTATATTTCTTTAGCTTGGGTGCGTGTTTTGGCAACTGCTTGCTTAAGTGTGCTAATGGAGTCATGTCCTCCATGCTTAAATCTCTTCCCTTTCCTCTTATACAACACGTGTCGATGCTTTCGTGTGGTTTAAACAACGTCTGACAATATGAGCGAGTACCAAACACTGCAAGCTCCAATCCAAATGTTCTAATTTTTTTATATGTTCTAATCTACTCAAAAACCATGAATTTGTGTGCGATTTTACATGAGCTATTACATTGCAAACATTTTAAATCAGTTCTCTTAAAAAATATTTTTACATATGACGTCACAACAAAACATGTAAAACAGACGCTTGACAGACTAGATGGACACCAGCTGGATACAAATATCTCTGCCTCTAATCATTACCCCTTCATGGAGTGTAAACGTACCCCTGTCACAACGTCTTTAAATGTTGTGGTAGCCTAATCGTTCCCCATTATGTGGGACTCTGGGTACACATTTCTTCTAGTCGCTATATTAAAGCATAGGAATAAGGAGAATCCTCTCACTTCTCGGGCGTCTCCCCCGGTAACCTCTCCCTTCTCGGGTGTCCTCCCCGGTAACCTTTCCCTTCTCGGGTGTCCTCCCCGGTAACCTTTATTTATTTAATTATTCTCGAGTCATTATCCCCTTATTTATATACAGTCTTCTCTACTTCTGACTATTTTTGTTTTCCCTCCTCCCTGCGTTACCTTTTCCTTTTACTTCTAAGGCCTGCACTATTTGCCAAAGCATTCAATTTTTCTTTCACTCACCGTTCGCATTGTTCTTCTCTGGACCCTCGGGATCATCGCCTTCGTTACCGCCTTCTTCAGCTTTTCACCCGCTCAGCTGCCCGTAGGAATGGGAAGGGAAGTGTGGGAAAACGGGTCCCTTCAGGCCCTTTCTGCAGATTCTTCTTAGGCTACCATTGTCTACGGGGAGCTTCTCCGTCTACTCGGCCGAATGGCAAAGGACTTGTGATATTGCCGAAGACCTAGAGTTACATTATGTCGACAGTCAATAGGTGTCTTATTTTAATCAATAATCGATGGTCGATAAACCATTCTCTGCTACCAAGTGTACTCGGGAGACCCTCGGCCGGCCCATAGAGTCTGAGTTTGCTCCGAAGTACTTTAAGATGAGTAGCTGCACCGTGAGATGGATGGGGGTGCAGCTATATTACTCTAACACTCTAATATCTTCATCCTGCTTACAGTTTAAGCTTCCTTGTATTTTAATATCGCTTTCTTCTTCTAGGTTCACGATATCCTTATTCACGGTGTTTTGTCTTTTCGCGTCATCCTTTGGTCGTCATTTCTTCTATGGGTGCGTTAGTCCAGGCCCTCATGACGTCACCATTCATCTTCCATTAAGGACTTTTTGGTTTCTTCCTGGACGGTTCTTAAGCTATCTTCATTTCGTCTCATTTGCTGGTAGGCTTTTCTCAATGGATACCTTACTGTCCATGGTTGTTTGGTTATTGGTACTTCAATAGGCGTTGTTCTTCTGATAGGTACTGGGCAGAGCCCTACTGCGGCTCTCTGCTGGTTTATTTGCTCATCATATGTCACATATTTCAGTGTGAACGTTCCTGGTACTTCAAAATGGGCGACTGGAGTGCAGGCTTTATTTGGGACCTCCTCTACACCCGCAACACGGATACCTGTGAGAGCACTTAACACCTGCACCACGGATACCTGTGAGAGCACCTAACACCCTCAACATGGATACATGTGAGAGCACTTTAACAACCCAACATGGATTCCTGTGAGAACACCTAACACCTGCACCCCAGATACCTGTGAGATCACCTAACACCCCACCATGGATATCTGTTAGAGCACCTAACACACCACCACAGACACCTGGGAGACCACCTAACACCCCACCACGTATACCTGTGAGAGAACCTAACACCTGCACCACAGATACCGGTGAGAGAACATAACACCCGCACCCCAGATACCTGTGAGAGCACCTAACACCCACACCATGGATACCTGTGAGAGCACCTTAACACCCCACCACGGATACTTGGGAGACCACATAACATCCCACCACGGATACCTGTGAGAGCACCAAACACCAGCACCACGGATATCTGTGAGAGCACCTAAAACCCGCACCACAGATACCTGTAAGATCACCTTACACCCACATCATGGATACCTGTGAGAGCACCAAACACCCACACCATGGATACCTGTGAGAGCACCAAACACATGCACCACAGATAACTGTGAGAACACCAAACACCCGTACTACAGATCAGGGGAGCCGATTTATGAATTTCCCGGGGGGTGCTCAAATATAGGAAGTGACATCACCAGCAGTTATATGACAGCATTTCCATGTAATCATCAACTTGGTGAAATGGGGTTTGGGGGTGTGCAGAACAGTGGAAACATTGTCTAGCATGTACTGCATATACTAAAGTCATGTAAGAAGGAGGTTTAAGCCTTCCATTGCATTCCAGTAAGCCATCGCTGCCCCTACTCCACCCCTCTATAATCATCCAGGTTGTAGTATCCCTCAAAAGGCAGAGCAACACAACTAGGATGGGAGAACGAAATGCTTGCTAAACAGAAGGTACAGCTGCAAGGTGGAGTACCACCACCAACACCAGAAAAGGTTCCCAATTCAAGGGAAAACTAGTAAAGAGGTTTCCTGATTAAAAAGGACAACAGTGCTTTGTCAATATCTACATCATACCCTTCATACCGCAGCATGAGAATCACCCCAAAGGTGGTCAAATGCGCACCTGAAGCTATGGCAGGTTTTTAGACCATATTGCTTGTACCAGAAGGACCCTCTGGAAGTTGGTCACTGCACTCGAGTGCAAGAGACACTACTACCCCTGTGAACTGGGCAGACTTACTATTGGACAGCAATATTGTTTTGGGTTCACCTTTTGTGTGAATATATATATTATGAGGTTTACCCATTTGGTGTGTTTTTGATTAACATTAGATGCTATCAGTATCTTTGCTACAGTTTCAGTAAACCACGTGCATTATAGTGGCTTTTATACCCAAATAGAAACACATTAAAAATGCTCACTTTTGTTTAGTATTTATGCATATTTATTAAGTTGTAAAGATATTGTATGAGCATTAAGAATGGTATGGTCAAATACACAGTTCACTATTGCTAATATTAGCGAGTACATACCAAACATCCTACTCTTCTATTTACTTAGAAAAAATGTAAACTACCAAGCAAGATGTGTGTGATGCCATAGCCCAGTAAAACCTCAACAAATAATAATAATAATAATAATAATAATAATGATAATAATAATAATAATAATAATAATAATAATAATGAATCAAACTTACAATAAATAGTACTGCTGTCGATTGGTCACCCAGGAGAACAGGTGAGCTGTTTTTCATTGCAGCACCTTCCCCATACAAAATGTATTTTTACGGACACCAGTTAGTTGAATAAATTCATCTGCAATGGCTCCAACATCCAGATGTGCAGCTTCATCTTTGTGTCCATGTAGCAAAGCAACAGCATTTAATTGAGCTTGGCCCATTGTAGCTCTCGGGTAGGTTTTGATGCGCCGAAGGCAATTAAATGAACGCTTCGAAGAACAAGAGGATACAGGGATAGTTACTGCAATTTGAAGTGGTGGGGAACAACTTGGCATTGGGCGACGACTTTCACCTTGGAACAAGTCAAGGACATCCTGAAAACACATAACCGGAGTCTTATCCCTCTGTACAAGTTCAAGAAACATATTTCTATGTAGCTCTAGATTGCATTCATGGAAGTCAGTCTTATAAAAATTCATGACATATTCACTGGTGGCATTCCCTGTAACAAATCTTTCTATGTTAACCATATGGTCACATGCAGTTGTATTGAAACGTTCTGACAAAGCTACCAATGTACGTTCCACAAGTTCATAATAGCCTTGTCTATAGAGGTCTTTGGGAGACTGGAAAACATGGGGAACTGACCCTTCATCCAGGCGCCGTGGAATTTTCCTGGCTCTTCTTTGCACAAAATGTTCCTCTAGTTCCACATCTAAATATTCAGCCGCTGATGTGGTTTTTGAGTTGAAGTCTTCAAATCCCTCACGCAGGTTTGCTATTATGGTCTTAAGGTTTTCAATCATGACCGATGCTTCATGGAACCTTAAATTGACCTTCTGTAGAGCAGTGTTCACAGTTTCAACATGGGAAAATACCACGTAAAGAAGATGAAGACCTAGAAAGGTTTCGAGTTTATGGAGTTGCAAGTGCAACCCATGGGCTTTTGCTCCCGCTTCATTCTGGGCACCGGCTGCAAGTTCAAGAAATTCTATTACAGAACTGTAGTTAGCGAGCACAGTCTTCAATGATTTTGCTCGAACTGTCCATCGGGTAGGACAGAATGAAAGCAGTTTGACACTCCTTTCCTCTTGACAACATTCAAAACAAGCAAGGCGTTTTGGGGCATTTCGAATGAACCCAATCAAGTCCTTTACAAAAACCAATAGATCCCTGAACTTGTCAATTCCCATAGCTACATCCTGAACTACTAAGTTCAGATTGTGTGCAGAGCAGTGCACATAAAGAGCTTGTGTGCCACCTCCAGTACCAATGTCAAATAATAGAAAAGAATTTTGCATCAGGAATCTCTTTCATCAGGCCACGGAGCAAATTATGTGACATCATTTCCAGCATTTCATTTAATATGTCATGCGACATCCATTTGCACTCTGCCCTTTGAAGCCAAGTTTGTAGTTCTGGGACATCTCTGCTACGAAGCGACAGGATTGCTGTTATATTAGAGTCCTCGTCAGCATGGCCCAGAATTGCAAGACCTTGGCGAGCTAAAGCCAAGAATCTGGTCAAGATATTCACCAGCGCACTTCTGTTATCCCTCATCTGTTTGAGGTGGCCCAACGACAATGCTGCTGCAACATTCGTACCCCTTTCCACAGATGCTAGCGCCAATGCAGCCGCCCGATGAAGGTTTGAACTCTGATATCTGTTACATCTCTCTACAGCCTTCTTAAAATCTTTAAAGCCTTGTTTAATGAAAGCATTCCAGGCATCCTTATCACGCCCACTTTTTGGCAATGGCATATCCTTTTCGTTAGCAGACTGGCATACTTTACAGAACATTTTTTCAACAGACTCATCGTATGTAAGCCAGTTATAGGTTTCTAACCATTTCTTTTGGAAAGTGCGGCCCTGCTGGGACTTTAAAACATTTGATTTGTTCATGTTTGTGGAGCATTCCTTCATCACATTGCTGCCGCCAACATCACTGCCTGTATGTGCATTTAGTATATTTTGCACAGATTGTGCCCGGCTGTTTGATGCAACTGTGGAGCTCGAAAATGCTTCAACTGCTTTGTCAGACACATGGGACATCGGCTTTGGTTTCGCAGGGATTATTGTAATAAACCTCTCCATGATGGCTTTGGGGTTTCAGATGCGTATTTTCCAGGGGACGTGGGCAAAGCGGTCGCTGCTAGGTATTCTGTCTCAGAAATCATTTACAACTGCAAGAAAAAAATCGGATGCTGTAATTCATGAAAAAAGTATCTCTAAAAGCAGGACATTTTCTTATGTTTCTGTTTGAGTTTCCTGACTTTACGCTGTATTAGGTTCCGTTTATCATCAATCAATTTATCGCATTGTGCAAGTGACAGTTGCTAAGATGTTACCTCTGGGCCACCAGTTTCAAAAATAGTAAGAGATGTAACTTTTTTTATTGTATCTATTTAGCATTTGGAAGCAACTTGTACATCAAGTAAATTGAGTTTCAAAGCGCCCACAGGGCAACAGGGAGGGAACATGGGAATAAAAAGCAAATCTAACAACGAAAGATAGAGGCGGAACTACTAGGCCTTGTGAGCATTCAGAATGTGCAAGAGCAGAGAGAGAGAAGGGATGAGGGAGTGGGGGGGTAAGTGCTAGGTGTACCAAAGAGAATCTTCCCAGCTGTGGTTTTGTTCAAAGGGGAAGTCTGCAGTATGTGTTATATTGTTGTCCTGCTTCAGGGTCACGGAACACATGAAGTGGAGTGTCAGGACATTCTCCAATCATATGTCCACCCAAGCACAGACCCACAATGTAATTGCTATGGAGCACAGTGGATATAGGTCAAAGGTTTGAATCAAAAGGTTCGAATTACAATAGGTTCGCATCAAAAGGACCGAAAACAAAAGGTTCGAAAAACGTTTTTTGGGGTTTTTTTGGGGGGGTTCCCAACCCATGTTTTTGTGGTAAAAACCACTTTTCTTACCTACACGGAAACCCCAAAAAAAATATATAATAAAAAAATGTGAACCTTTGGTTTTCGGTCCTATTGACTCTCACCTTTTGCATTCAAAACTTTTGTAATCGATCCTTTAACTGGACACCAAGCACAGTGCAACAAGATGCCCAAGGCAGCTCTGCTATCGCCAAGGTGACAGCCTGACTCTATATCCTTACAAAATGAAGCAGTGTTCACCATTCATGTTTATCTCCTCAGCCTTCAGCTTTACTACAAGGTGGCTCTCTAATAAAGTGACCTACTGGGAGCCCTAGCCATATTAAACACTGCTTCAGGCCTTACCTTCGGTCTGGGGAAGCAGCAGATACCTCATGTCCTGGGCATATCCACAGTCACAGTAGTGGATAATAAGTTATTTATCTAGCGCTTTCCCCAAAGTGCTGTACACAGGACATATTCACACACACACACAATTACCACCCAACCGAAGTTGGTACTCATTCATCGAAAGGATGAAAGGCTGAGTTGGACTTGCCGGGATTCGAACCTACAGATCACACTGAGTTTGCACTGCTGCAGCATGCGCTTCTCAGAAGAAGGACACATGATATGGAATGGGAGGAGCCTGTGTGTGAATGACCCTGCACTGCCAGATTGCACAGCGAAGGAACTATCTCAGTGGACAAAGTCACAAACTGCAGAGGAAAACATCTTACCACCTGCGGCCTGCACAAGGAACCAATATAATGTTTCTGTGAGAGAATGGGACAGGGCAAAAAGCATTCCACTAGCACACACCGAGAGAACGCGCCTCCCGATAATCACTATCCAAGCTGGAGTTGAAAGCAGCATAAATCAATACAATGAATGGGTCGACCAATGCTGCTCTTTTATGGCAGCAATACAACCTGAAGGTAGAGAAAAACAGTGAAATGCAAAGAGAACGAGAGGTTCAAGAAGAAAGTTGCATATCTGAGTAGGACAGGAGGGAAACTCAGTCACTGGTTCACTCAGAGGCGCCCCTAGGTGAGGCTGGGGGAGTATAACCTTGGGTCTTTGGTTGTAGAAAGCTGAGGGGCTACACCCAAGAGGCCAGCTAGCCCTGAATCCCGACATTAGTGGCCATAGCCCCGGATCTTTTCCAGACCTGGCAACACCCCTGTGTTCAAGGGTGGGGCAGGAGCCAGAGGTGCAGGCAGAGGAAGCGATAACGTGACACAGTGGTTGAGGGGGTTGGGCTATAATGAGCGGTGGAGGTGTAGCACCAACCAGTAATAAAATACAAATAAAATAAAAATTCAAGGTTATGAATTCCATACTCCTCTGGCATGAGTTCCTAGTAGAAAGCAGCAGTCAGAAAGGGCAATGGTTAGGGCCCACCAAAGGAAGACACGCTACATGGGGTGCTGTTCATCCTTTCTGACAGTGCAGGTAAGCGTTGAGAAGTGGGCAGGGGTCAGTGTGTACATGGAGTCTGGACTTTGAGGGCTGTTTCCGGACAAAACACTGGTTGGTACTAGTCGCGCGATTCCACTGCCGCAGGGGCGAGAGAGGGGTGTCTGCTCAGTTAGCGCCTCTTTGAACATGTATGATGCCTCCAGAGAAACGAATGCAGATCATATTGATGGCGCTGGCCTGCAACTTGTGCCCACAACAGATCCAGAAACATGTGGCTACGATATGATATGGCATTTATAGCGCGCCTATACACAAGTGTTTCAAGGCGCGAAGTAATGAATTACTACCTGAGGGAATCGCATTGGCCTTGTCGGTAGGGTGGTGGAACACGGGTACTAGAAAATGTCCTTTAATGTAACTGTGGGCAACTCTGGCTGTGTGCACTGGCTGGGGTGCCAAAAGGCCATGGTACGACTGTGCCCACGGTCAAGCAGGGAGATTCCTGCACCCAAGTGTGTTGGCTGGCTGACCCTCAGCCACGGTACGCCTGAACCTAGTGCCCAGACATGCCTGGAACATCACTTTGAGGCTTCCATCCATCTCTCCCTCTGTGGAGAGGCTGACCAGAAACGGGACTTCCGGACTCTTTCGGAAACTTAGTACTGGACAGCCCAGCCCTCCCCAGTAGACAATTCCATTACAAAAAAGGTTCTGCCCAATAATTTGTCAACCTATCCGATTCCCTTTTTCCCACCAAAAAGGAGTGCACTGCACATAATCTTTAATGCAACTGGCAGTACCAGGCAGGCATATCGTGACATAACCCTTCATATCGTGACATCCAAAACGATGTACTTTCCTAATGCTGCTTTTTGTCCTCCAATCCATACCGGTGCATAGTTGTTAAATGTGCCATTTTTAATGTTTTCCGGTTATACCGAAGTATGAATATTTATACTGGAAAGGAAATTGGATACAGCTGGCCATATTTAGATATCATCCTAATGATCTTAAAAGTTGCCCACTGTCTGCAAATTGCTCTCAGAGCCCAACTTTAAACCGCAGTCTTGTTTCTTTCTGTTCACTTATTTCTTAATGCGCGAATCCTAAAGTGCGCACCATTTCAGTTTTTTCCTGTACATGTTCCTTAACCTTCAGAGTTTCAAACACACAACCTCTCAATTTAAAAGTGACTTTGGTTTACTCTCAGGTTCTCGCATATTTGCAGCACCCCGTTCTTTTTCTATTTTACCCACACCTCAACATCACCCCTTGTTAAAGGATCAGCCTTTTCAATGAGGGTGGCGAATGGGGGGTTTCCGACATTTGGGGTGGCGGTTGGGCACACACAATTAAGATTATGATATTATTATTATATGGTATTTATATAGCGCAGACCTAGCAGCTTCAAGAATAATGAATTGTCCCCCTGTTAGCGGGACACCTTTACCCGTTCAGCACCATGAGGGTGCTGAAGGGGAAAGGTGGGGTGGCCCGCTGCCAGGAGGACAGTTGTGCCCAGCTGCCAGTCCATATATCCGGTCCGGTGGCTACTGAGCCCCCTTTCCCACCCGCTGGGTTCGCCTTTGGAAAGAGTGCAACATTAAGAGTGGCAGACCTGGCAAGGAAGGGCAAACTGGAGTAATACACGCCAGTGAGTGGATGGCAAGATATTAGCGGAGGGAGTGATTAGGGCGGTGACTTGCATGGACTGCAACTTATTTTAGAACACGCGACTGGATAAAAAAAACGCCCAATATTCTTGAACGAAAACGGTATAGACAACAAGCAATTAGCAACTCACAGAGCATTTGCCAATTTTGTACCGGGCAGTGGTGGATTCAAAATTAAATGTACTTACACTAACTCTTACGCAGAAGTGGTGTACTAGTAACACAAATGACACCACATTCAGAGGCAGAGCAGACCAGGTGAGGCTCGGTCTTACTACCAACCACCAGATTCCGAATCCAGTCTAGGCAGGGCACAGGGCAGTGGCACTGTCTGACTGGCACCAATAAATCGGACTGGCAAAGGCCAATGGAACGAAGTTGCCAACCAACACCCGCAGCGCAGGACTCCAATCTCGGCGTGAAATGGTTCAGGCTGCTAGGCGCACTAATGACATTTCATCGGTCTGGAATATTCTAGCAGTAGCAGCCTGGGCCCGGGCAAACTCCACTTCCTCCAGTCCCAGGCTCGCTAACTAGGCACAGCCAGCCCAGACACAGCCTTTCAAGCCACTGCCGTCTGCATTTGCAAAGTCAGTGGACTGTCTGCAATGACTGCACTGCACACGTGCAATTTGCAAACTGTCACCCTAATGTTGCCACGCAAAATAAAGAGTGTGCTTTGCAAGCTTTTCATAGTACTGTCCTGACCTGGCTGAAGGCTGAAACCAATACCCGCAGCTCGCAAATTACAGCTCTCTGGGGCTGGGTGTCATAATTGAGCTGATGTTCTTCAGATTTAAATATACCAGGCAGCAAGAACCAAGTGTTTGTTTCAAGCTGCGTGCGTTTATACCTGCACGGTTCGGAAAGGCAGAGGGAGCTGTGGCACAAACACAGAGACCGGGCCTGAGAGAGAGAGAGAGAGATACTGCGTCTTCTCTCCAGGCCGGCCCAAGGCGGGGCTCACCCCCGAACACATTCTCCTGGTGGGGGCCCCGGAGTCCCCTTATACTCGGCGCCCCTGATTCATTGTTGTTTAAATGCTCAACATATGAATGGAACTCCATTACGTTTCCTTCCCAAATCAAAAAGATATCATCAATGTACCGACCCCAAAAGATTATGTTTCCATGCATGTTTTACTTTGAAATAACCCATAAACAGATTAGCATACATTGGGGCAAATTTGGACCCCATCGCAGTTCCTTGTTTTTGTCTGTAGATTGTCTTGTTGAAGCAGGAAATATTGTCATTAAGAGCAAAGTGCAGCATTTCCAGTAATATATTATTTTGTTCTTTGAATGATATTGATCTCGTTTTCAAAAAATACTCTGAAGCTGTTAGGCCTTGATTGTGGTTAATGCTTGTGTATAATGAAATGACATCCAATGTCACCATGTAATAATTGTCTTGCCACAGGATAGAGTCCAGCTGTTGAATTATGTGCTTGGTATCGCATATAAATGATGCCAGTTGCATGGTTAACGGTTGTAAGTGGATGTCTATGAATTGTGAGATTTTCTCCGTAATTGAACCTATTACATTGATTATTGGTCGAAAGGTCAGGTATCCCTTGTATTTTTTGTGGATTTTGGGGAGAAAATAGATAGTGGACATTCATGTAACTATATTCTTCCTGTGTTAGAAGGCCAATGTCAAACCAGTTTTTGCTCATGTTGCTCCAAGTTTGAATTAGTTCTTGGAGTGGACTGTGATTTAGTGTTTCATAGCAATGGTGATCATTGAGTTGTTTTGAGACTTCTCTGATGTAGTCCGATCTGTTCATTAGGACCAGTTTTCCTCCCTTGTCTGCCATCTTTGTTATTATTTCCTCATTTAGGGATACATTTTCAACTGCTTTCCATTCGTGAAATGATAGATTGTAGCTGATTTTGCTTTTGCGGTTTTCAAGATAATTTTTTCTTAGAGACTCCTTTACTGCTTTGTGAAATAAGTCAATTACATTCTCGGAGTTAAAAAAAGGTGTAAATTTAGATTTTGGTTTAAGAGTTGTTTCTTCAGAGAGAAAAATGTCTATTTCTTGTTCCTCTATATACTGTTGTATCGTATAGTCTTCTTCTCCAGCCAGGTTGAGTAGGTCAACTGTTTGTTCAATTAGTTCTTCTGATAACGGAGACAGAACTGTTTTTTTATCCGGCTGGGTCTTCTGTTTAGGGTTTTCCTCAAATTATTTTTTAATTTCAACTTTCTCCAAAATTTGTAGAGGTCAAGCTGCATTTGGAAATAGTCCATTTCGTTAGTTGGACTAAAGGAAAGGCCTTTGTTTAACGCTCATTTAAAGTGGACATCTATTTCTAGATTTGAAAGATTGAGTACTAGATCTACCTTTGGTTCCCTCTCAATTTGGATCTTGTTTGCATTCTTTCTGGAGGTTTTCTTTGAGCTTTTTTGTCCTCCTCTCTTACCTCTCCTCCGCTTGGTGTAGTTGTCAAAGTATTTCCTTGAGACCTTAAATTGGTACTTTGATTTGTGGTATTCATTCTTTGGCCCTCATTCCAAGGTTGGTGCTAGTCATGGCGCTAATAGCGCCATGACTAGCACCAATACCGGTACCGCCACCGATGTGGTGGTATGGGGACTTACCGGTCCATTCAGCCCTTTGCAGGACTTGTAAGTCCCCATTTGAAAAGCCATTCCCCATTCCCATTTGAGCCCCCATAGGGCTCAATGGAAGGGGGAAGGCGTCAATAACGGTACCTGGTAAAACCAGGCGTTAAGGAAGGGACCCGCAAAGGGACCTCGGAATAGGGCGCAAAGGGATTACCGGCACGAGTGTCATTACCGGTGCCCAGTATCCCTTTGCGCCAACCTTGTAATGAGGGCCTTTCACTTTTTTTGTGTAGTCGAAGCTCCTCCAAAAAGGGCAGTCTTGGTCTGCCTCTGAGATCGATGCAATTTCTGATGTATTGGTATCTGATCATTGTCTACTTCTACTCTTAATTCAATATCACTAGAGGAGTCTATGCCTGAGGAAAGTGGTGACATTTGGGGGCTTAGATTTGAAGTTACTACTGTGTAACATTTGCTTTTGCTCTTTGTGCTGATTTGAGGTCATATTTCCTTTGAAATGTGTATATTCTTTTTTGCAAGTAGTCAGTTTCATCCCGTATGAATTTCTTTTGCTTTTTTATTTTTAGTTCTTCCTCAAATTTAGCAAAGTACTCATCCATTATTTGATATTTTTTTAAAGTTATTTCTGGAAGGTTTATTTTTTCTATCTGTGTCTTTAGATCTTCAATTTCTTTGACTGTTTTTTTCATGGGTGCATGCTTCCTGGTTTATGGTTCTCCCCCTGTTGGTGAACCACCTCAGCATTTCTGCCTATCTGATTAAACGCATTTACATTACGCATAACATTTGACCATTGCCACCATTCCCCCATGCCTGCATGCACTGCATGACCATACCTTTCACCTGCTCCAAGGAGGTGGGTCCCTCTGCCGCCACCACCGGCGAGTTGGCCACAGGAGCGCTGGGTGCACTGCCACTGTTCCTTGGAACCTCAGCAGGTAAGGGCGCTGTATTGGCCACAGGCTCCTGCTCTCTCCCTCTTCCTCTAGCCCCCGGCGATTTGCATTTCTTAGCAGCCTCTGCCTGCTGCTTGCTGGCTTTAGCCTTAGCTGTCAGAGTCCTCTTTCTTTTGGTTGCTGGTTCCTCCTCCACGCTATGTCAGCCTTCTCCTACTTCTTCTTCTTCTATGGCCTGGATCTTGTGCATAGCCTCATCGGCTGAAAAGTTAAGGAACAATAGAGATGAATCCGCCCTCTGGCTTGGCCCAGATGCTTCGTCGTCCAGATGTGTGGCCATCAGGTGCAGCCAATGTGGCCCTTGCTCTGCCGCTGCCACCCGTGCCATTGTTATGAAGGCTTCGAGATCTTTATCAGGGCAGCAAAACACTGGCGTACCCTGAGCCTGTGTGGCCATCTTCCTTGTAGGTGAATGGAATTTCCTTTCGCAGCAGCCTCCAGGCACCTGCACTCCAATGGAATTCTTCCTCAGCACCCTCTGCATCTTGCTACGGCACCCAGGCACATGCACTGCCAAACTGCAGCAGCCTTTCAGGCAATGACTGTGGTTGGTTAACCACTGTTTTCCAGAGTTTGTCTTGTTCAATGAGCTTTTTCAGTGGATCACCTGGATTGATGAAGCTTTCTGATGTAAATCATGTTACATAGATCCAATACGCAGGTAAGTAGTATATATGGTACGTTTATTACTTGTTACAGCGCCATCCTTATTACGTTGATGGTAAGCGAATGACACCGGCACATCCCACCCGGCCACAATAGTCAACCCCAACTGTCAAACATAGAACGTAGCCTCCAGTCATACACTGCACGTTCCAAGCTACGCTCAACAACCTCACGCGCACCTCACAGCACATGTAATATACATTACGACACTTGCATCTTGGCAAGCGCTGTCCCCAAATGTTCAATAAACAGCTGCGCCGGCTCCATACAATGCTCAAAAGGCTGCTGTGAGCCTGCTTCAGGGACAAACAAACAATTCACCCCAGAGCGTCAGGAAAGCTTAACTGCCAGAGAGACAGGCAGCAGCGAGAAACACGAGAGACAGGCAGTAAATCAAGCAGGCAGGGACACAGGCTGGGAAGGAGACAGGCACAGACACAGGCTGGGAAGGAGAGAGGCACAGACACAGGCTGGGAAGGAGACAGGCAGCACGGACACAGGCTGGGAGGGAGACGGGCACGGACAAAGGCTGGGAAGGAGACAGGCAGGGGCAAAGGCTGGAAAGGAGACAGGTATGGACACAGGCTGAAAGGAGACAGGCTGGGAAGGAGACAGGCAGGGTACACATGCTGGGAAGGCGACAGGCAGGGACACAGGCTGGGAAGGAGACAGGCAGCGACACAGGCTGGGAAGGAGACGGGCAGGGACAGAGGCTGGGAAGGAGATAGGCGGGGACACAGGCTAGGAAGGAGACAGGCAGAGACACAGGCTGGGAAGGAGACAGGCACGGACCCAGGCTGGGAAGGAGACAGGCAGGGACACAGGCTGGGAAGGAGACAGGCAGGGACACAGGCTGGGAAGGAGACAGGCATGGACACAGACTGAAGGAGGCAGGCGGGGACACAGGCTGGGAAGGAGACAGGCGGGGACACGGGCTGGGAAGGAGACAGGTGGGGACACAGGCTGGGAAGGAGACAGGCGGGGACACGGGCTAGGAAGGAGACAGGCAGGGACACAGGCTGGGAAGGAGACAGGCAGGGACACGGACTGGGAAGGAGACAGGTGGGGACACAGGCTGGAAGGAGAGAGGCTTTGACACAGGCTGGGAACGAGACAGGCACGGACACAGGCTGGGAAGGAGACAGGGACGCAGGCTGGGAAGGAGACAGGCATGGACCGAGGATGGGAAGGAGACAGGCAGGGACACAGGCTGGGAAGGAGACAGGCAGGGACACAGGCTGGGAAGGAGACAGGCAGGGACACAGGCTGGGAAGGAGACAGGCAGGGACACAGGCTGGGAAGGAGACAGGCGTGGACACAGGCTGGGAAGGAGACAGGCACGGACACAGGCTGGGAAGGAGACGGGCAGGGACACAGGATGGGAAGGAGACAGGGACACAGGCTGGAAGGAGAGAGGCGTGGACACAGGCTGGGAACGAGACAGGCACGGACACAGGCTGGGAAGGAGACAGGGACACAGGCTGGGAAGGAGACAGGCATGGACCGTTGATGGGAAGGAGACAGGCAGGGACACAGGCTGGGAAGGAGACAGGCAGGGACACAGGCTGGGAAGGAGACAGGCAGGGACACAGGCTGGGAAGGAGACAGGCAGGGACACAGGCTGGGAAGGAGACAGGCACGCAGAAGAAATCAGGCAGCAGGCTGAGGACAAAAGCAGGCGCAGAAGCAAGAAAACAGTCAGAAGGGCGGGTGGGTATAAGCAAGGATAGGCAGGGGGCATCCAAGCGCCCCAAAATGCCATCTCTATCATCTGAAAAAGAATACGAGGCGTGCTCTCTAACTCTCCACTGCCAGGTCCGCATCTCACGCGCACGCGCTTCTTCTCTCAACTCACCTTCAAGTGGGTGTCAGCGTCCCCTGCTGCCTGCCTCGTGGCACCGGCGTAACAGGGGCCCTCGCAGTCCCCACGGTGCCGGGGGCCCCACCAGCACATGTCCTGGTGGAGGGGCGGGGGCCCCACTTGGAGGAAAATAAATGTTACATTTTTTTTCTTCCCAAAATATTTTTTGTTCTTCTTTTTGATTTCACTCTGCCTTCATAAAGAAATTAGTTCTATAACAGAAATAATTGAAATAATTTCTTTATGAAGGCAGAGTTACTACAAAAATAAACTTTCTTTTTGAAGTCCGAGGGATCCCCTCACCCCATGCCATGGAAGACCCGAGGCTGGATGCCTCCATGTCATGGGGTCGGGGGAGCCTTATGACTTTAAAAAGAAACAGTTGATTTTTTTGAAGTCACTCTCCATTCATAAAGAAATTCTTTCCGTTATGGTTCGGTCCTTAATGGAAATAATTTTTTTATGAAGTCAGAGTGACTTCAAAAATAAACAATTAATAGGGCTCCTCTGAACCCCATGACGTGTGCGTGTGTGAGTGTATGGTGAAAGGGTGCACACTTAAATGTATGGGTGGCTGCCTGGGTTTGCCTGCATGGTGAAAGGGTGCACACTCAAATGTATGGATCGCTGGGTATGCATATGTGTATATGGGGAATGGTGTGTGTGCTTGCGTTCAGGGGTGCAACAAAAACCTACATTTCAGGGGGGCTAACCCTTCTAATGTTGGGAGAGGTGCTAACTTCACAGGCAGTGGGGGAGGGGCAAACTTATTTGTGTGGGGGCATCTAATTTCTTTACACATTTTAATGAGACTTTTCTAGTTCAGCTTCAATGTTACAAGCAGTTAACTCTCTCCTTTAAAGTTGAAAGCTCCCACTTATGGACTGCTGCGGGAATGAGTTGTCTCCTGTTCTCTCTCTACCCTTCCAGTCACTCCCCTGGCATGCAAGTACTAAACCCACATTAAGATTTCAATTGCCTAAAAAATGTGGCATTTGAATGCAGGTACTAACAGTGAAATGCTTTATGTTAGTAATTGTTGGGCTCTTGTTAACAGTGAAACCCAGGTGCCGTTTAACAGCTGTGTCCTGTTCTGTCCGGCAACTGCTCCCAAGGTCAGCCAGGTCGAGTGAACATAGCCCAACATTTCAAGGGGGGGGGAGTGCTGTATCCCAGTCAACTCAATGGTGTTGCACCACTACTTGTGTTTAATGCCTTGATTACTTATTGGTAATCTTCATCACTTCTAGCCATATTCTTCCCCGTCCCAGTACTTGTGTATGAGGCACTCTGCCTCATACACAAGTACTGGGATGAGGTAGAGGTACATGGAGGTAATGCCTGGCTTAGCTACCTGTAATGTTCATTACTCCTAGTCCCACTCTTCATCATGCCAGTGCTTACCTATGAGGCAAGGAGTCTCATACGTAAGCTCAGGGACAAGGAAGAGGGACGTGGAGGTAATTCTGGGCCAAAGAGCTGATTTTGAAGGGTGGGGAAGGGGTGGGGGGGGAGATGGGAAGTGTGTGAGGGCTGGCTTGGGTGACAAATAATAATGGTTGTCCATGTCCAGTCTAAGCAGGCATGATATGTGGTATTAGTGGCTAGAGAGGCATTCTGGTGCAGCCAGACTAGTCATTCCTCAGTTTGGTATGACTTTTTTTTATAACTGGGCATTTCTGATAAAGCTGTCCTGCTAAGTGTGATTACCTGGCTAGACTGGCATTTGGGTGCTGCCAGACTAGCTGTTCTTTACTGCGGCATTGTATATTTTTCTGGGTATCTGTGATAAAATGATATGACATAAGTCATTTATAACGCACCTGTACACAAGTGTTTCTAGGCGTGACAAGACAAGGGAGGGAAGATAGAGGGGCGACAAGACAAATGATCTTACTAGGCCTTGTGTCATTCAGATTGTGCAGGTGCAAGAACGAGAAGCGCAAGGGGAAAGGGAGGAGGGAAGTGCAAGGGAGAGGGGAGGGAAAAACAGGGCAGCAATGCTCTGACTACGTGCAGCCAGGGCAGTGCAGCTTTGGGTAGTGCAAGGAGAACAAGGGACTGTAGGGTTACAGTTACAGCCCCTAAGTGTGTGGTAGGCCCAGATGCAGTGCCGGGGTGACTGATCAAGAAAAAGTCTGGATTCAGTGAGACTCTGAGGGTAGCCAAGCAACCAGTCGGTACAGCAGACAGGTAGCTCAGGTAGGCCAGCAGGGGAGGGCGAGAGAGAAGCAGAGGAGAAGATGAACGTTTTGAGCTGCTTCCGGATCTTCAGGTGGTCCGGCTCAAGTTTGCGAGGGGCAGGGAAGCCTTTCCAGAGGGAGGCACCTTCAGAGGAGAGAGATCTACCCCCAACCCCCACTCTCTGCCTGGAGAAGCTTCTAACCCTTAGAGAGTTGGAGGTTGCTGAGCGAAGGGCTTGAGAAGGAAGTATTTTGGAAGAGAGCATTGGATGTAGTGTGGACCCGGGCCCAGAAAGCTTTGTGGACAATGCAAAGGGTCTTGAACTTGATCCTTGCAGCAACAGGGAGCCAGGGGAGGGATTTCAATCCCCGGGCTTGTGGCCAAGGATGAGTCTCGCAGTCCTGTTCTGGATTAGTTGCAGAGGGCGGAGAGTAGAGGAAGGCAGGTTGAGAAAGAGGCTGTTGCAGTAGTCCAGCCTAGAGAGAACCAGGGCTCTGGAGACAGTGAGCTTCTGGTGGAAAGTGAGAAAGGGAAGAGTCCCTTTGAGGAGGAGCAGCTGGTAGTGGGACTTCTTGGCGACGTCTGAGATGTGAGGAGAGAAAGAGAAGTGGAGTCAAAGATGACAAAAACGTTTTTTGCCTCGCAGGAAGGCGAAGGAAGAGTGCCCAAGGTGGGTGGCCAGAGTGCGAGAGGGCATGCAGAGGCAGGGGTCCCAATGAGAAGGATCTCCATCTTACTGGCATTAAGGGAGAAATCGTTGGAGGTGCACCAATCCTTAATCACGGATAGTCAGGAATGAGAGAGAGAGGAGAGGAGTCTGAGGGGAGCATGCTGAAGGAAAGCTGAATGTCATCCGCATAAGAGGAGAAGGTAGTAATCAGGTGGGCCAAAGGGTCCAAGGAGAGGTTGAAAAACCAGGGTGATAGGATAAAGACCTGGGGAACACCACAGTTATAGAGAGATGTGGCGGAGAGAAAGGGACCAAGTTGCACCTGGGAGGGGTGGTCGAAGAGGAAGGAGATCAGCCACTCAAGGGCCTGATCCGTGATGCCCAGGTTCTCACGGATTCGATTGATCAGGATGCTGTGGTTGACTGTGTCAAAAGCAAAGGAAATATCAAGGAGGATGAGGACAGAAGAAATGCTGTAATCAAGATAGAGAGCAGACGCTTCATAGGTGTTCAGGAGGGCAGTTTCCATGCCTCTGGCAGCTCTGAAACCAGACTGATAGTCATGGAGACAACCAACAGATTCAGTGTGGTGGGTAAGCTGGTAGATGGCCTGTTATTTCCAACAGTTTGCCCAGGAAAGGGGTGATGGAGATTGGCCGATAGTTTACCGGGCAGGCAGGAAAGGCAGAGGGCTTCTTGAGGAGTGGATGCACAAGGGAGTGCTTAAGGGGAGAGGGAAATGTTCCAGTGGTGAAAGAGTGATTACAGAAATCGGCCAAGGCTGGAGCGAGGGTGTCAATATGGTCCTAGATGGTTCTAGAGGAGCAGGGGAGCACTTGTTTGGACAACACTTTCATAGATCTGACTTGTCTAGAAACCTCATCAGGTGTTGTCAGAGAGAATGAGGAGAAAGGAGGAAGAGAAGCAGAGATGGCCAAAGGGGGGCCAAGAGGGAGAGGAAGAGGAGATGGAGGACAGGATGTCCTGAGTTTTAGCGGAGAAGTGAGATAACAGAGTCATACAGAGGACCTGGGAGGGAACAGGAGAGGTAAAGACTGCAACAGGATTGACCAGTTACTTGCATATTTTGAAGAGTTTGGCCGTGTTGTTAGAGGCCACAGGGACGCGGGCTTGAATGCGTGTTCTCTTCTTGATGAGTGTTATTGTTTTGACTGAACTTTGGTGCAACCTGTCTAAGTATGTCTAAATGTGGCCTGGAATGCTTTACTGTAATGTTATTATGTGTCTACATTGTGCAGCCAGTTGGACATTTCATTGTGGCATGGCATTTTTAATAGCAAAGCATTAATGTTCCTGTGCACTGTTGGTGACTTGCATGTACTGGATAGTGGTTGCCCTACAAAACCATTGCAAACACTATGGCTTTTTAGAAAGTGTGCTGTATATTGCATTAAAACACATACTTATATCTTTCTCCTAGTGCAGTGTGCGGCATACCCCTTCAACAGCACATTAGTGTGTATTGCACAAGCGTTATAATCTAGGCCAGCCCAGAGAGTGGCGCGACCCGTGCTTTATTGCTGAGTTGGAGGGGCCACCTGAGCGTGGCTCCCAGGGGGGCCCCCACATTTTGTGTTACACCACTGCCTCGTGGGTGGGGCCGACTGCCCCCAGAGGGATGTGCGTCGGGGGGCCCCTGCTGCTGGACTGGACCTGCACATGGCTCTCCTCATGCCAGGCCAGTGCTGTAATAACGGACCGAGGGGTCTGCCCGAGAGGTCAAGAGGGACAGCACCGCAGCGATGCGCACTCGCAGGTGTGTGTGGCTCTCTTCTCCTCCCTGGGCATCTCCGTTCCAGGCCTCTCTTCCCAGGGCATCTCCTCACCCCCTACCCCGGTCTCTCCTCCCTGGGCATCTCCTCCCCGATCTGGCATCCCCTCTCTGGACCTCTCTGCCCCCTGGGCATCTCCTCCCTGGGCCTCTCCGCACCTGTGGCGCACCCGCCACGTCCAGTCCCTCAAGCGCCTGAGACCGGATAAAACTCTGTATTTTCTGCCAGAAAGAAATGAACTAGGAGATCTGAGTCCCATGTCCCGTCTCCGTGCCAGGGCAGCTGAGCTGGGGCCTGGGACGGGCTGCAATGGCCTAATAGTGACCACACTTCAGTTCCAACCAAGCCTCTGCTGACATTTCCTGACCAAGACCATGTTCAGGGATCTTGGGGGCCGGGGGCCAGAGCACAGGCAACTTTGTTTCTCTGGACCAAAGAAATCAAGGCATCCAAGGATCTCTGATCGTGCCCTACCACTCTGCCCCCCCCCCCACGTTATCACAACCCATGGCTTGATATTGTGCCCAGGCAACGCTGAAAATAATAATCAGTGGAGCCAAGAGGCAGTGACTGTTCCCAATGCTATGGTTACCCAATGATGAAAGGATTGTGTCCCTGACCGGTACTGCCATCTTGTTCCCACAACGTTGTGGGCTACGTTCGTTGCCCTGTTTTCCCTTTCTTCTCCCTTCATCTTTTCTCGGGTGGGTGGGTTATGGGAAAATAAAGTTTTCTGCGTACGCAGAATAACTATGGTGCTCTGTCCGGAGTACCAGTGAACTGATGCCTCTCTCACTAGGGCATCATTTTATCCTCACAGATTTGCCTCAGGCCATGCATGTGTTTCTGAGTGCTTTTGCTGGCGCTGGTGGCCATTCACACCTTGTTGTGCACCTCGTTGTGCACCTTCGTTTGCCATTTGCCTTATTCCTGGCTTCTTCCTGTCTGAGGGCGCGGCACTTGCTAGTGCCTTGGCACCCTGGTGTTCCCTGAGGCTGCCTAATCTGAGAGCGTGTGGCAGGGGCAGCCTCATATTGTTCATGCTTCTTATGGCAGCATATGTTCTGTCCCTCTGTCCCCCTTGCCTCTCTGCATGATGCAATGCCAGCTCTGTCACTGTTTTTTACATTCCTCTTCCTGAGGCTATAAGATCCTCTACAGGTCCAGACCTAAGACTGGAGGCAGCATAGGGCCTTGTCCTGCCAGAATGGATCACTGCTTCTATCATTCCCATTAAATCATACTCATCCATTGAATGTCTTGTCTGCAAGCTTTGCATCTTTCATAAACTCTTTATCACTCTTGCTACTATCTACAGGCCCCCTGGACCAGTCTTCCTCTTTCTATCTGAGTGGGCCGACCTCACCTCCTCTCTCCTTACTTCTACCTCTAAGCTTCTCCTCCTTGGAGACTTCAATATTCATCTTGATTCCCCCAATGTAGCTGAAGGCACACCCATGCGCGCTCCCACCAGAAAAAATACTACTCACTAGGGAAAAAAGGCCCAAGACACTCTTGCAAGGATAAGTATTTATTTCTGAAAAAAAAGAATGCTTCAGTAAAGAATTCTGCTGCCACAGCACGTTCCATTGGCATGTGTGGTACATTATAAGCACAAACAGCGCCACTAATGATGTCATCGTATATAGTACAATTCTACAATATTTTGTCCATGTGGATGCTGCTGGGCTCATCATCTGCGGTTAGCTGACCTAACAATTAATTAGCTACTCTGAAACACAATGTTATTCTTATGATTGTAACAATGCACCTGGCAGATCCAGGGATGGGTTCGGGGGAGAGCTGAGTTCACCCTAACTCACACACACTTCACTCATTTCCCAGACAGATCAGCAGTCCCAAGGTCCTCCACCTTAGTTTTGAGCTATAATTCTGATGCCACCCTGCACCTTGCTGCACAAATCATATGACCCATTCCTAAAGGTTTGGCATTTGGGGGTCATGGGATGAAAGCATGGCGAAGCTGTATTTCTCATGTAGGGATCGTTGGGTGCCCTTGCTATCTATTCTGTGGGATGGTACTGCCAACAGGCGCTCTGCTCCCTTTTCATTACTTTCCAGGGTGCATTCTGCTCAGACCGCGATGGGGCGTAACCTTCAGAACAATGTAGGAGGTTGCAGATCTCTCTGTTACTCACCAGTTGCTGAACTGGTCGGGGCGTTGCTCGACCTTGGGATAACCGAAGAGGGAGCGGCTCCGGAAAGTTTTCAGTCTAAGCTGGAGTGTACAAAGGTACGATCCAGAACCAGACCTCCTCAACGCGAGGACCTCTTTAAGGCAATGTACCCCTCTGCTGAATAATAAAACAGTCAGAGGAATCAATTAACCAAAAGAGCGGGGAGAACCACACCGCCAAACCCAGGCTGTAAGAAACAAAGCACAATATTATGTCACTGACTTGGAGACAACTGTGTGAATTCAAGAGCAGGCCAACAAACAATACCTGGTAAAGTTTTGATAGGACTCTAAGGCAATATCGGAGGGGTAGTCGGGAAACAAGAAGACTGAAAATAAGTAGGGACAGGTAAGATGGTAGTCTAATAATTATCAAGAGAACAAACTAAATGACTAAAGGCTTACCCAATAGGTGTTTTTTGGGTAGCGAAAGTCCTGACCAACGGGAGGAGAAAATAACAAACGGGAAGGTTAGTAAAGGAATACTACCCCGAACGGCACGAGGGTCGCAAACTAGATCCGGGATGGTGCACTACAGGAGAGCGTTCAGAAAGTGCACAGTTGCTGGAAAAGTTCCAAACGCAGATGTCCACACAATGGGTCCAGTATGATAGGAGATGGTCAAGAAGGACTGTTCATGTGTTCATGTATTCCCCCTAAACAGCAACTGCCCAAACGTGGAATGTTTGTAGACTGAGTGGTGATCGGGTGAAGGGCCAGCAAGAAGGCTTACCTTATGAAATGAAGGCAGCGTGAGTTCTCAGCAGATAGGCGGAACAGCTGTTGAGGAAACCGCTACCAGGAGCGGCGCGCTGGCAGAATGGCTTGCCTGAAGGAACGAAGGCAGCTAGGAGTGACGGCAAACAGCCGCCGAAAAGCTGCTGCGAGGATGCAGCAAGCCAGGATGGTACGTCAAATCCAAAGGGTAATCCAGTAGAGAGGTCAATGGGACGTTCCGAGTTCAGAGATTAAGAAATGGTTCTGGATCAAAGGAATTTGCAGTAGTAACGCTAATTAGAAGCAGCGTTTACTTCTTTGGCACTCGTATTAGAAGAGGAAGGGAGGCGTCACTGTGCGCGTATTGCGCATAGACGTTGTGTCACGTGACTACCCGGAACACGGGCAGCGGAAAAGCCACGTCTCCATGGTAATCTCCAGCGTTGCCAGATCGGAGATGCTTGGAGACGGGGAACGCGGCGGCGGTTCATAACAGTATCCACCCGCAAAGGCCACGGCAACCCCCTGGCAGCATGGAACGCACGCATCAAGGCAGGTGAGTGAATATTAGACAAGGGTTCCCACGTGCGGTCCTCCGGACCATAACCCTTCCAATCCACCAAATAGTAGAGCGACCCCCTTGAGACCCTAACATCCAGGATGGCAGAAACCTCAAATTCCTCCTGCCCGTCAACCTGAACGGGTGCCGGGCGTCGAGACAGACGAGTAGCCGGGAGGCAGGGTTTAACCAGTGCCACATGAAACACTGGATGGATTCGCCATGCAGATGGTAGGGATAACCAAACTGCCACAGGATTGATGACTGCAGTGATTTCATATGGGCCAACATATTTGGGTAGGAGGGATTTCTTTCCCGGGATCTTCAAGTTGCGAGTCGACAACCACACCTTCATGCCCGGGGTATATACAGGAGCCGGGGTTCGGTGTGCATCTGCAGACTTCTTAGCGCTAACCTGAGATCGAAGCAAGTGCAATCGGACATCTCGATGTAGCTGATCCATGTCCCTAACACTAGCCAAAGCCGCAGGGTTGTCTATGGGCAATGACGGATCCAAAGGTAAGGATCGCGGGTGGAAGCCATATAAGGCAAAGAAAGGAGACACCCCTGTGGCGGTATGTAATGAATTGTTGTATGCAAACTGAGCCAGTGGTAATGCGGTTAACCAAGAAAACTGAAACTGGAGACATAGGCACCTCAGATATTGTTCCATGGTAGCGTTAAGGCGTTCTGTCTGCCCATCCGTTTGTGGATGGAAAGCCGAGGAAAACCGGTCATCTATAAGGAGAGAAGATGTAAGAGCCCTCCAGAATCGTGAGGTAAACTGTGTTCCTCTGTCAGAAACAATGATAGAAGGCAAACCAAATTGTTGAAAGACATGTATACGCACCAACTCAGCCAGAGTAGGGGCATTAGGAAGACCGGCACAGGGAATGAATACCGCATACTTGGTAAAGTAATCAATTACAACTAGAATAGTATTCATTCCTTTGATGGCTGGAAGCTCCACCACAAAATCCATTGATATCATTTGCCATGGTTTGTATGGTACTGGTAGGGGCTGTAGAAGACCCACAGGTTTGGTTCTGGAAGATTTGCATTGAGTGCAAATGGCGCAAGCAGAGATGTAATCCATGGCATCTCTGGACATGGATGACCACCAAGACCACCGGCGAAGGGACTCTACCGTCTTTTGGTGGCCGGGTTGTGACGCCACCACTGAGTCATGAGCCCAGCGCAGGGCGTGAATACGGGCAGGGCCAGGAGGTATGTAAACACGCCCTTGGATGAAGGGAAGCCCCCCTTGGACGTCCAGGTTGAGTGATGTAACTTCGGGTGGGTTGGAACTCACCCAATCCTCAATGATGGAACGTAGAGAAGGCTGGACAGTGCACCCACATATCACCTTTTCCCCCAGTAACGGCGCTGGATTCATGGAAACCGTTTTATCATCGGACGACTGCCTCGACAAGGCGTCCGCAGGGACATTCTGGCGTGCCGGGCGGTAAGTGATGATGAACTGAAATTGTGAGAAAAACAAGTGCCACTGAGCTTGTCGGGCGGTAAGGCACTTCATGGTTTTGAATGCCAACAAGCTCCTGTGGTCTGAGTAGACAGTAACCACATGTTTGGCGCCTAAGAGATGGTGTCGCCATTCCATGAAAGCATCTTTAATGGCTAGCAATTCTCGTTCCATGATAGGGTAATTTCTTTCATAGGTGGATAGTTTCCGAGAAAAGAAGGCAACAGGAGGTATTACCCCTGTGATGGAACAGGGTTGAGAGAGAATGGCGCCTATGGCATATCCTGATGCATCTGCTTCAACAAAGAAAGGTACGTCCTGATTGGGATGCTGTAATAAAGGAGCTGAGGTGAAAGCCTCCTTCAGAGATTCAAAGGCTGACTGAGCGTCGTCATTCCACATGAAACGGACCTTTGAACTAGTCAGGGCCGTCAACGGAGCAGAAAGAGCCGAAAATGAGTGAATAAAACGTCGATAAAAATTAGCGAAGCCAAGAAACGATTGAAGTTCCTTGACTGTCTTCGGGATAGGCCAATCTAAGACTGCCTTGACTTTGGACTGGCTCATCTTGATACCTTGATTGGTGATATTAAAGCCCAAAAATTCAACCTCGGAGGAGTGAAAGACACATTATTCGGCCTTGGCATATAAATGGTTTTCTCTTAGTCTCTGTAGAACCATGGAAACATGTTGAACATGCTCTGCCATCGAGGCAGAGTAAATGATTATGTCATCGAGGTAAACCACAACAAACTGCTCTTGGATATCGTGAAATACGTCATTCATAATTGCCTGAAAGGTGGCAGGGGCGTTACAGAGCCCGAACGGCATCACTAGGTACTCAAATAGACCAAATCGGGTTTTGAATGCAGTCTTCCATTCATCCCCGTCTCTAATACGGACGAGGTTGTAGGCCCCTCGAAGGTCCAGTTTGGTAAACACGCGGGAGTTGCCCAATTGATCAATAAGAGTGGAAATCAATGGTAAGGGGTATTGGTTCTTTACTGTTACCTCATTCAGTGCTCTATAGTCGATGCAAGGGCGTAGGTCCCCTTTTTTTTTGGGAACAAAAAATAAGGGAGATGCTGCAGGGGACTTAGATGAGCGTATAAACCCTGTAACAAGTGCTTTGTCCAGATATTCTTTAAGGACCTGGTCCTCCTTAATGGACAATGAGTAAACTCGCCCCGAAGGTATCTTGGCCCCTGGTACCAGATCGATGGGGCAATCATAGATACGATGTGGAGGCAAGGTCTCCGCTTTGCATTTGTCAAACACATCGAGAAACTTCGTATATTCGATTGGGACCGGGGGAACGGATGTCTTGGTGATTGCCCCTATATGAGCGGGCAAACCTGATAGAACCCGGCTTGGATTGTCGTCAACAATGCCTAATGAGGAAAAACAAGTGCTGTTACAAAAAACAGATGGAAACTGAACCAGGCCTAAGGACCAATCTATCAGCGGGTTATGTAGTTTAAGCCACGGGATGCCCAAGATTACTCTGTAGGCAGGGGCTTGGATAACATCAAAGCATATTTCTTCTGTATGGCCTTCGGCCGTGGTCATGGTAATAGGTATCGTCTGTTGAACCACCAATCCTGAAACAAGTGCTGATCCATCAACTGCACTGACATTTTCCGGGTGTGATTTTTTAGTTTATGCTATTCCAGCGGAAGTCGCAAAACTTTGATCGATATAGTTACCGGTGGCTCCGGAATCGATCAGCACTGAAATCGGAACAGGATTTTTCAAGGCACCTGTGAAGGTGACGGGCAGCTTGATTAAGGTAGTCTGGGTTTGGGAAGAACAGAGGGAGTCCAAAACCGACTTTCCCGACGTATGGACCCCATTTACTGTCAGGATTTGGCGTTTCCCGCCTTCTTTTTTGGTTTCTTGGGACAGCCTGGCAACAAGTGTTCTGAGGAACCGCAGTACATACACAAATTGTGTGTACGGCGGTGTTCGCGTTGTGCCGGGGTCAGCGGCCCTCGTACAGCTCCAATCTGCATAGGTTCCGGGGTGGGAACCCCAGCAGTGGGGATGTCTGGGACAGAAAGCGGAATGCTGGGTCGTTTTTCTCCCTTGCGTTCCGCCCTTCTGGCATCTATCTGAAGAACCATGTCTAATAGTTTGTTAAAGGCGCTGGGCACCACTGGTACAGTAGACAGCGTGTCCTTTAGTTCCTCGGAGAGGCCCTGATAGAAAACTGCAGATTTCTTTTCTTCAGGCCAATCTGTTTCTGCAGCTAGTCGGTTGAAACGGGCCAGATAGGAAAGCAAAGGTGTGGACCCTTGTCTCAATTTGAGTAATTCAAGATCGGAAGCTTGTGAGGTGTAACGGGTATCAAAGACCCGACTCATAGCGGTCAGGAGGGCATCACAATTGTAAAGAACATGACTGTTCGATTCCAGCAATGGATTAGCCCAAGAGGCGGCCGTCCCCCCTAAGTGAGAGAGGACGAAAGCTGCCTTAGTGGTAGAAGTCGGAAAGGAGGTAGGACGACACAAAAAGTGTAATTTGCACTGGTTAATGAAGGTCCGATAATGTTTCGGATCTCCCATAAACCGTTCAGGAGGAGCCAGCGGGAACTGGGATGAGAGGACAATGGAAGGAGATTCTGGAGCAGATATAGGAAAACCCGAGCCGGAGGGGGCCCCAGCTCCTGCTTCTTGCCCAGGAGGAGCAGATATAATCGATTGGATCTCATTAATCCTCTGCTGGAATTCGGCTTTCATAGGAGCCATTTCTATTCTCAATCCCGCAAGGTGGTGCAGGGTCTCTGCCATGGGATCAACCGGCTGAATGGCTTCAGGCATGGGCTGATCGGGTTCCATGTTTTTTAAGGCTTCTAATTCTGTTACTCACCAGTTGCTGAACTAGTCGGGGCGTTGCTCGACCTTGGGATAACCGAAGAGGGAGCGGCTCCGGAAAGTTTTCAGTCTAAGCTGGAGTGTACAAAGGTACGATCCAGAACCAGACCTCCTCAACGCGAGGACCTCTTTAAGGCAATGTACCCCTCTGCTGAATAATAAAACAGTCAGAGGAATCAATTAACCAAAAGAGCGGGGAGAACCACACTGCCAAACCCAGGCTGTAAGAAACAAAGCACAATATTATGTCACTGACTTGGAGACAACTGTGTGAATTCAAGAGCAGGCCAACAAACAATACCTGGTAAAGTTTTGATAGGACTCTAAGGCAATATCGGAGGGGTATTCGGGAAACAAGAAGACTGAAAATAAGTAGGGACAGGTAAGATGGTAGTCTAATAATTATCAAGAGAACAAACTAAATGACTAAAGGCTTACCCAATAGGTGTTTTTTGGGTAGCGAAAGTCCTGACCAACGGGAGGAAAAAATAACAAACAGGAAGGTTAGTAAAGGAATACTACCCCGAACGGCACGAGGGTCGCAAACTAGATCCGGGATGGTGCACTACAGGAGAGCGTTCAGAAAGTGCACAGTTGCTGGAAAAGTTCCAAACGCAGATGTCCACACAATGGGTCCAGTATGATAGGAGATGGTCAATAAAGACTGTTCATGTGTTCATGTATTCCCCCTAAACAGCAACTGCCCAAACGTGGAATGTTTGTAGACTGAGTGGTGATCGGGTGAAGGGCCAGCAAGAAGGCTTACCTTATGAAATGAAGGCAGCGTGAGTTCTCAGCAGATAGGCGGAACAGCTGTTGAGGAAACCGCTATCAGGAGCGGCGCGCCGGCAGAATGGCTTGCCTGAAGGAACGAAGGCAGCTAGGAGTGACGGCAAACAGCCGCCGAAAAGCTGCTGCGAGGATGCAGCAAGCCAGGATGGTACGTCAAATCCAAAGGGTAATCCAGTAGAGAGGTCAATGGGACGTTCTGAGTTCAGAGATTAAGAAATGGTTCTGGATCAAAGGAATTTGCAGTAGTAACGCTAATTAGAAGCAGCGTTTACCTGTTTGGCACTCGTATTAGAAGAGGAAGGGAGGCGTCACTGTGCGCGTATTGCGCGTAGACGTTGTGTCACGTGACTACCCGGAACACGGGCAGCGGAAAAGCCACGTCTCCATGGTAATCTCCAGCGTTGCCAGATCGGAGATGCTTAGAGACGGGGAACGCGGCGGCGGTTCATAACACTCTCAGACCTGGCCAAGGTGGAGGTGGTGTTTGCGCTCATGCAAGGGGCCTACTGCTAACAAACAGAATAGTGTTCACTGCGCTTGGACCTAACTTCTAAGATGGCTGCCGCTTGCTAAAATGGCATTTGGACCCGCATCTACCATATAGCTTGTATTGCATGCACTAAGGTTATCGCGCACCCCCCGTTATGTGCACGTCCCTACCCCCTACCTTCTGCTCCCTGGATGTGCTCTATTGTTTGGTATCACCTAGAGGGGTAGTAAGACCCTTTCGCCGTCCCAACATTCCCCCCTTTCGTTAATCCTAAATTAACGAACTCCCCCGCAGTGTCACTGGCAACCAAATTCCAATATATGTTCTCTTACCCCCTCTTCACCCTATCTAATATTTCTGCTTCCAGGTATAGGGGTAACCCATCCTTTGGAACCCATGCTTTGCAAAGATCTCCTAAACTTGCTCCAGATTGGGTATAGTCTTCTGGGGTACATGTCATATAAATACAACCGCCACCCCCTGCTAAATCTCTCTAGTGCTCTCTGTAATTCTCGAGGTTTGGTGGGGGTGTGGTAATGGTACCATAGGTGTTCTAAGGGGTGATACATTTTGACCATGTGGGGTTTGTTGGGGTTGTCTATCTGGGTACAGTTCTTTATGGTTCTACGAGGTGCTTTGGGTATCCCCCAATTGAGGCCACCATCATTGTGCTACTGGGCATTGTTTTGGCACAACATCAGAGTCCCATTTGGCATGTGCAAAAAAATCACCAAAATAAAGACGATGACAGGTACCAGCATTTTCACGATCACTTCCAGTCATGATGGAGCCCAAGAAAAAGTCAGATTGAACCAGTCTTCATTTTATATTCCCACTTCTTTCTTCATGCGCACTCTCAGGTTGTGCACAGCTTCGATTATATGTGACAGGGAACCATTCTCAGCATCTTCGGGAGGCTCGAATGTGCAGCACGAGTCCCCAATTCATTTGCACACTCCTCCTTCCATGGCAGTTAGCATATCGAGGACATAGCGGTTCTGAATTGTCATCAGTCTCAGGGTGCATCGTTCCACCTTTATGATTTTGAATCCCTGCTTGGTGTCGTTAGCCAGCAGTATTAGTTCCCAGTGGACAATCTGCAGCCATTTAGCATTGGCCACAGCTTGCACCACAGGCACTAGCAGTGAGGCAACGAAAGTCTCTGGAGGCAGTATTCATCTGGAATTCTTTGAGCAAGTTTGAAGAGTGCTTGGACAGATAGATTGCTCTTTTCTTCCTTCGCAGCATTATACCTTTTTCTTTCCAGGGAAGGGTGTAGAACTCTGGCGCTGGCAACAGGTTTCTTGTTTCTTCTTTAGGGGTTGGGAGGCTGGTAGGGGCAAAAGTCTCTGTTAACCCCCATTGCAAATGTACTTCTGGGATTACAAGCAGGGCTGAGTGTAGCATGGCCATCGAACAATAGCCCCTCCATAATGGTGGAGGTGCATGTAAGCTTGTTGGCCGCACACCCAGTAGTAATCCATCACTGCCGCAGTGCCTTTATTGAGATCAGGAATGAGAAACGTTTTATTTTAATGTTCATTGGCCCCTACAGATTCTGTTCCGGCACTGTAAAAGCACCGTTCATATGATTCTTCTCTGTTTACTTTCACTGGTTTCTCCATTGCTTCAATCCATGTTAACTTTGTGATTGTTCAGTCCAGAACTGTGCGCACACTGCTTCCACCTGTGCCAAAACCCCTTCTTCGTACCCAACCAGACCCTCTGCCATGCAGCTTAAATGTTGTTTCTTGCATTTGTTATTTGTGAATTTTAGGTCTTTTATCACCAGGTAGGGTCTCTTCAGGCATTTGCCACCTTTTTGTGTATTTTTCGCATCGCATTGCAGGCGATACAGATCAACAAGTTTGAGCCTTACATTGTGTGCATGAAAAGTGCCCCATAGCCTACATAGCGCAAGATGTACTAGGCATTGCGCTTCTATAATTGATACTTCCTGTGGCACTAGGAGCTTGGGTGCTCATGATACTTGCAGTATCAATGAACACAGATAACAGCTGCTGTTCACCTTATTTCTCCCCACTGAGCTCATGTCCATATACAAATGGTTAGACATTTCTGGGTGATGCACATCTTCTATGGCGTCAAGACCAAGCCCAGAAAAGCATTGTACTTTGCCCTTCATGCTTGGCTCTTTGTGCGTTTAGGTGCACCTATATATCCATTAATAACATTATTATTATTATTCACATCGGTAGGAGTTGTGGTGTAAAAGGCAGTGTGGAGTTTGGGAAACAATAGGGTCCTAGCAATATATTCTAACAATCCAGTATGAGGGGGTGGGTTATTATTGTGTTCAGAATGTTGACCTGTTGATGCATAAGGTTGGGCCTTGTGGGCAATACATATTCAATTCCATATAAGTGGTGTTTAGTTTTGTTTAAGTGGACATGTGACCTGTTATTTACAGTGAGATTAAAATGTCGTTCTCTCCCCCACCCCTGCATTTATAGGTCCCTGTAATATAAAAGACACCCCTAAAATTTCCCTACACCAAACATAGACATAGCAAATATACCAGCTGTAAAATGCATTGCACACATATATGAGTACAAAAGCCTAGGCATAATATTATAATTACAATTTTTTCTAACATATAATCAGCGATTTGAGAGCACTGGTTCCATCTTCTTGATAACCTGAAAGGTAAAAGTTATGCACAAAAAAAGGAAGAGAAAGAGGGGGAGAGGGAGAAAGAGAGAGAGAGAGAGAGAGCTCAAGTGAGTGCTCCCACATGTAAACATAAAGATGTTTAGCAGCTGTGCATGTGTATAGGCTTTGTGTGAAGTTTGTCAAACTGGAATGCTGGCAGTGAGAAGGAAAATGAGGTAGATGCTCGTGCAGCATCCAAAGGTGCTTTTCGAACGTCGGAGAGGTGAATCCAATAACAGAGTCCTTTACTTTGACAGCAAGGGGAGTTGAAAAAATCACCTCGAAAGGCCCATTGAGGCGTATGTAGACAAATTCTCCTGGCAGCAGGGGTTGAGTGGGTGAGGAATCAGTCATGGAGTCAGTTGTGACGCCTGGCACGTCTTCTGGTCGGGGTGGTGCAATCTGTCTGGAAATAGATTTGAGTGCATGTGTTAGTGTTGTTAAATAGTCTCTGGATTCATCTCCTAAAACAGCTGCTGCTCTATGTGCGTCTGATGCCCTCTTAATGGGAGATATCAGTGTGTGAATGCCATGACCAGTCACCACCTCCTGGGGTGATAACTGGTGGTCCTTGCTGGGCTGCGTGTGCAGGCTGAACAGTGCCAGGGGTAAGCAATGCACCCAGTTTTTCTTCAACATGGTGCAAAGCTTAGACAGCTTACTTTTGAGGAGTTCGTTGAGCCTCTCCACAATCCTGTTGGCCAGGGGTGAAAAATCGTACACATCCGGTATTTAATGCTAAGCAGTGCAGTAATCTCTTTAAATAACTCATTGAAAAAGTGTGTGCCATCATCTGACCATAACACATAGCACACGCCCCATCGTGGGGAACACTTTGCGGACCCGAAATTTGGCCACGCATTTGGCATCCGGATGTGCACAAGGACCTGCCTCCACCCAGTGTGAGAAAGGGCAGACGGCAACAATCAGATATCAGGACCCACTGCACTTCTCGGCCATATCTGCGTAGTCGATATGCAACTCGTGGAATGGTCCCGTAGGGTGGGGCAAAGGGCCCCTCAGTGTTCTTAATGTCATACTTGTGCTGAAGCTCTGACATGTGGTTCATCTAATAACCATGCTTGTTAAATGTTCATTAATGTTTGAAACGAACCAGCCCTCTTGTATGTCAGCAGCGATGTGTTGTTTGGAGATGTGGGAGGGGTGATGGAGCTGGTCGAACACTATTATCAACAATTTGTGTGGCATTACTGCGTTCCTTTACATTCCTGCCTCCACAACAAGTCAGTAAGGGACTGCATGCATCCTCTTTTTATCCACAGTTGTTTTTCTTCTTCTTGGGGTACTTCCCTGTAACTCGATTATTTGCGCTCTGGGCAGAGCACTGAATGGGACTTGTGGCTGGTCAGCAGCAGGGATTGTGACAATATATTCCGCCATTGTTGGCATTGAGAGATATGCTGCTATTTTGGCCTCTGTGTCTGTGGCAGCATTCCTGAGTGACACTTCATGAGTGTTTTTAGTGTGGGTGGCACATTTAATGCCCGCCACTACAAAAGGCTGTGAAATTGCGAAAATGTGCTTGTCTAATAACGCTGCACGCTGTACTGGGGTCCCATTCGCCCTCCTAAAGCCCCTCCTTTTCCATTGTGAAAGAACGGCATACACTCTTGTAGTGACGTATGCTGAGTCTGAATAAATGGTCACGTGGCACTCCTGTGATGATTGAAGTGCTTCAATGAGTGCAATGAGTTCTGCTGCTGTGCTGAATGATGCATTGGTAACCTTTTCAAAATGAATGTCCTGTATTCACCATCAATGAGGTGCACTACCGCTGCACCCGTATGCCTGAGGCCTGTGCCCCGGTCATTTGTCACTCACCCAGCAATAAAGAGGAACCCTCCTCAACTGGTCTGTCATTTGCTTTGGGAAGGCCATCCTCCTCCCCCTCCTACGTTACACAGTTGTGTCTAGCCATATCCTCATCAGTGCACATTTCTGTAATGAATGTCGCAGGGTTCACTAGTTTGCATCGTATAATGTGTATGTTTGAACTGGACAGAATGATTTCGTATGCAGATGCTCTTTGAGTAGTCAGGGTAAATTTGGACCTTTCCAAAATGGCAAAGACAGCATGTCCACGTAGAGCGTGATTGAACAGCCCATTACAATTGTAAAACTTTTCTGGATGGCAAATGCCGCAGGCAGGGGTGTTGCTAGGTCTGCAAAAGATCCGGGGCTATGCTAATGTCGGAACTATCGGGACTCTGGGCTTGCTAGCCTTTAGGTTGTAGCCCCAGAGATTATATCCGGGGCTATAACCAAAAGTCCCAGGGCTATAGCCTCCTAAGCCCCCCCTAGCAACACATCTGGCCGCAGGTCCAAGAGCCTGCTCGCAAGTGAACTGCCCTTGCATTACTGAATCTAACGTGCCCCTATAATAGGTCAGTGGCTTGTGGCCCATTGTGCCTTTCTGTGTCAGCATGGCAGTCATGAGCAGGCTGTTAGAATGTGAGAACATGTAGAATTCCTGTGTAGAGTCTGGGGTTGCCAATACAGGTGCAGTTGAGATCATCTTTTTAAGTTCATCAACATTTTGTAACATCTCCTCAGCCGAGGGAATTTTGTTGTCAGTATTTTGTGCTTCTTTGAGGCCCTGTAAGAGTGGCCTTGTATATGCTGCGTAATCAAAAATCCATGCCTTGCAGTAATTGCACAACCCTATGAACTTCTGCATTTCTTTTACTGTCATGGCCTCGGGGTGGCGCTCACAGAGGCAGCGTAGTCAGGTTTTATTAATTTGCAATGTGCTGAAGTCAACTGCCCTAGGTATAAAACCTCTTGTAGACAGTATTGCAGTTTTGCCTTATCAACCTTGTACCTCTTGTGAGCCAGAAGCTGTAAGAGTGCGATTGAGTCTTGTCTGCATTGATGCTCAGTGTCGCTGAATATCAGCAGATCGTTCACGTTCTGGATGATGGTGCTGTACACTTGAATTTTGCCTAGATCTGCGTGTAGTATTCTGTTAAAAATACTGGGGCTCTCACAGTCCCTGTGAGGTAATCTTCTATGTTCAAACCTCATCCCCCTATAAGTAAAGGTGGTGAGGTACTATGAATTTGGGTGCAATGGTATGGAAAAGAATGCATTCTTGAGGTAAACCACCGAAATTGTGTTTATCTCCTTGGGAATGCTACACATGATCGTGGCTGGGTTGGCAACTACAGGAAATTCCTGCTGTACAATATCATTTAGGGGGTGTAAATCACAGGGTAGATGGGCGTGTTGCATGGGGAGGTAGATGGTACAATTATCCTTTGGTTGAGGAGTGCACTGATGGTGTCCTGATGGTGTCCTTAATTCCCTCCCTTGTCTCCCTAGAAAGTGGATATTGCTTAACTCGTGGCAGCAATGCTCCTGGTTTCAGTGTGATGTGTACTGAGGTCCTTTCCATGGGGCTTTGTTGTCCATAGTCTCTTAAGCACTTGCTCCAAATCTGTCTCGACGAACTGGGGTGGGGCTATAAAGGCCATCATGGGGCACGGAACTCTGCTGTATTGTACCATTATTTCACAGGGTATACAGATCGCTAGCACAATCTCTCCATCATCTGGCCTGTCTTCGAACAATTCTGCGACAGTCACCTCCTTCAGGGGTACTGTAGGGTCAATGCAAAGTACTGTGCGCCACTCGCACGCGTGCTGGTCAGTCCCTATTCCAACAACCCTTTTTGCTGAAACCACCAATCCTTGCAAATCTAGTCATTTCAGGGGACACAACAGGATGGAAAATAAAAGGTGGGAGCTCGCCAACACCCTTTGCCAATCTGAGGCACCGCCTCCACAAGGATCGTGATTCCATATACAAACATGTCCGGATCTATGGGAATACCACGAACCACCACCTCTGCTTCCATTGCATGAATAATCATCATTGCTCTGATGGCTCACATTGCGCAAACTATGCCACTGTCTGTGAATGATATTGTCATGTTGAGCTTGCTGAGCAGGTCCCGGCACAGCAAGTTCACTGATGAACTTTCTGATTATAGTAGTGGGGCCCGCACCACCTTCCCCCTATTTTGATGTCAACCTCTTTAGTGTATGGAACCATGGAGACAGTCCAAGGTCCAAGAGAAGCCCTGCGTGCCAAGAGTGTGGCCCGATAGCGCAAAGTCTCCCTCACTGATGCATGATTTTGTGGCACCCGTGTCGACCAGAAAAATGAAGTGTTTGTTTCTTATCTCTGCACTCACCAAGGGTTCCTCATCTGGGTGAACTGTCATAGATAGGACTGGGCATGCAAGCGTTCTCTGTGGGCTGTCCTAATCTGGGTACGTGTTTGACCCTGGGAATGTGAAAGGGTTATTTCCTATCACGCTCACCCCTCGTATGGCACTATGGTGCCATTGGGCAGTTCGTTGCACGTGTGCATGTTTCCATTCCCATGTGGCACATCGCTTGTTATAGGTACTGTTGCTGTGGGGGCTGCTGATGTTGTTTGTACTGTTGTTGTTGCTGTTGCTGAGGGTACACTCCCGGGGGCTGGGTGGGAGCTGTGTGTACGCTTGGTGTATTTCATAGGGTATGGAGGTCATTCATTGCAGGCTGGCTGAGAGGAAATGGCATGCTTCTGGTACATCCTCCGACAAAACGGCCTGGTGCCTGCTCCAAAGGCAATACCGGCTCTCTGTCCACACCAAGAAGAGAGCTCACATCCAAGCCTGCATCTCAGCGGCATGTAACAACTCGGCCAACATCTTTAAAATCTGCAAAGAGCTGGCCAATCCTGCTGCAGTCTCTACCTCTCCTGTCCTGTCCCAGTCCCTCTGCACGCCTCAGGCTTCTCATTTTATCTCTAAAACTCAGGACCTGTCCTCTCTCTCTCTTCCTCTCCCCCTCCTCCCTCTACTCCCTGCTCTTCCTCTGGCACTTCTTCAGCCACCTCTCCTCCCTCCTTCTCTGCCTTTCCCCTGTTCTCCCCAGATGAGGTTACTAGACAAGTCTGATCTATGAAAGTCTTGTCAAATCAGGTCCATCCCTGTTCCTCCAAAACCATCAAGGATCACATTGACACCCTGGCTCCTGCACTAGCTGATTTCTGCAACCACTCCTTCGCCACTGGAGTCTTCCCATCCCCCTGAAGCACTCCCTTGTGCACCCTCTTCTTAAGAAACCCTGTGCCGACCTGTCCTGCCCGGCAAACTATTGCCCAATCTCCATCACTCCTTTCCTGGGCAAACTCCTGAAAAAGCTGGCCATCTCCCAGCTTAATCTTCACACTGAATCTGTTGGTTGTCTTCATGACCATCAGTCTGGCTTCAGTGCTGGCAGAAACACGGAACTGCTCTCCTGAACATCCATGAAGACCTGCTCTCCAACATTGATTCCAACACCCCCTGTGTCCTCATCTTACTTGATCACTCTTTTTCCTTTGACACGGTCAACCATGCCATCCTGCTCAACCATCTCCGTGATAACCTGGGTATCACCAGTCATTCCCTGGCTTGGATGACTTTCTTTCCTCTCTGATCGACCCTCCCAGGTCCAACTTGGGTCCTCCCTCTCCTCTATCTCTGTCTCTACCTGTGGTGTTCCCCAGGGGTCTAACCTCTCTCCCTGGCTGTTCAACCAATACCTGGCACTTCTTGCCACCGCATTGCCGCTCTGTGCCACAACTTTCAGTGCTATGCGGATGACACTCAGCTCATTTTCAGGCTCCCTTCAGCCAACTCTTCTACTTCTTTCATCTCTGACTGTCTGTCTGCTATCCAGGAATGGTGTGCCACCAATGATCTCTGCCTTAATGCCAGTAAGACTGAGATTCTCCTCATCGGCAAACCCGCTCCCTCCTTTCCTGTCACTCTCTGGCTGGCCTCTCTTGGCCCTCTTCCTGCCCCCACCCGTGAGGCTAAAAACCTTGGGGTCATCTTCGACTCCACACTCTCCTTCTCTCCTCACATCTATGAAGTCACACTACCAGCTGCACATCTTCAGAGGTAGTCTTCCTTTCCTCTCCTTCTCCTAGAAACTCACTGTCTCCAGAGCTCTGGTTCTCTCTAGGCTGGATTACTGCAACAGTCTCTTTCTCAATCTGCCTGCTTCTACTCTCCGCCCTTTGCAACTCATCCAGAACAGGACTGCAAGACTTGTCCTTGGCCTCAAGCCCTGGGATCGTATCTCTCCAGGACTGAAATCTTTGCGCTGGCCCCCATTGACTGAGAGGATTAAGTTCAATACCCTCTGCATTGGGCACAAGGCCTTCTGGGGTCTGGGGCCTCAATAACTTCAACTCTCTCTTCCTGAATATCTTCCTTCTCAAGCTCTTTTCTCATCCGCCTCCAACTACCTCATGGTCCATCGCTTCTCCAAGCAACAAGTTGGTGGTAGATCTCTTTCTTCGGCTGGGGCCTCTTTCTGGAACAGCCTCCCTGCCACCCTGAAACTTGAGGAGAACCATGTCGGTTCCGGAAGCACCTCAAAACCTTCTTCTTTGCTTTTGCTTTCACTCCTCCTCTCCCCTGCTGAACTCATGGTTGAAACTGAAACTGCACTGGTCAGCTGGCCACCCTCTGATCTCAGGCTCAGGTCCCCTCCCCCACCATTTGTACATCTACACTGCCTCCCTGGCCACCCCTGTACTTGTGGACTGTTTTCTGTATCCCTACAGTCCCCTACCAGCACTTGACACCTGATGTCTGCAATTACCCTTGCACTTGCCACCCGCTGGCCGCACCTTTTACTTATTGCTTTGATTTATTCTATTTATTTTTATTTTGATCCCATGTACTGCACTGTCCCATCCCCCTACACCCACACTTTTCCCCGTACCACTTCCCTTGCACTTTGCGCAATCTCAATGTCACCTGGCCTCTTCCCTCTGTTCCCCTTCCCTAGCCTCGTCACACCTTGAAACACTTGTTTATAGGCGTGTTATAAATGCCATATCATATCATATCATTCTTGGTGTCGACATCTGCTCTGGGTTCTGGGGTGGCAGGTGATATGTGTTGTATGTGTTATATCCGGGCTCTGGCCTGCTTCTGCATTTTCTTGAAAAATGTCCCCACTTACCGCAATGTCAGCAGTTTGAGGACCCTGTGCTCTGCCCTCTTGGTCCCATACATACAAAAAACCCTCTTCCCCCCTGAATCTGCCACTCCCGCGCTGCTGACCTCCTTGCTGCCATTCCTGGGTGGGGTACTGCTGTCCGCCTCCCCACTGTCCTTGTCCTCCTTCTGGCCAACACACTGCTATTCGGAAATCCATGGATCCCTCTGTGCTCCCTGTTCCTTCTGCTTGTGCTGGTTTGGACACCATCCCTTTCACAGCTATCTTTGCTAGCTTCCTCTGCACCAACCTTGCCTCATTTGCCTGAAGCTGCTGTGTCCTTTCCCTTTTCTGTTCCTTTAAACTCTTGGAGTGGTGTATTATTATACTCTGAATTTCCACCCATCCCTTTGCTTCAATACCCACGATTTTGTTTAGTGCTTTCTGCACCTCTTTTGGTAAGCCCCTATTGATAACGAAATAAAAAAGAGGAACTGATCGGTCCCACTGGTGCCCGTCTCCACTCTCCACATCTCCTGAACCTTAATTATGAACTGCACAGGGTATTTGTCATCGCCCATAGTGTTTTTCATAATTGACTGCAAGTCTGGGGTGTAAGGTTATGTGCGCCAAAGCAAGCCCCACACCTACGCACTGATATTATTGAACGGTGCGCCATTCCAACCTTACTGCGGGGTACCCTGCTTTAATCCACACGTCTCCAGCCTGCTACCCCACTATCACCACTAATAAACATTTCATATCACCCAAGGCAAGGGGTGCCTGCGGTCTGTTTTTCAAACGTGTATATTCATTTCCCTGCCCCCGGCATTAACGGCGGGAGCGCTTTGATCAAATTGTTCTTGTCCATCTGCGCCCCGGGTATATACTGTGCTCTACCCACGCCCTTGTGAATCAAAGGCAGCTGGATGCACGATTGTTTCCTGTCTTTTCTCCCGGCACTTCCCTTTTTCCTCGCCACTGCCATTCGGCCAAAGCTCCTTACCCTTTCATCCCACAAACTTTCCACTCAAGGTGTTATTTGTGGTGCCTCTTGCGCTTTCTTCTCACTGTCGTCCTCAAACTCATCCACTGTACTCCACTCATCCTCCTCCTAATTTCCACCTAAGCCCTGTCAGACCTTACAGTTATGTACCCTGTGCTGTGTGCTTGTTCCTCTTCTTTCTTCTCTATATGCACATCCTTTATTGCTCTGCTGTTTAATCTAAACAAAATGTCCCCTGCTCTCCACTTATCTAGGCCGCTCCCTTTTGCCTCACTCTGTGCTGTTCACAGTTACTCTAGCTCTGCCCATGTGACTCCAGCGCCTCTCCTAATTTTCTCTGTCCTGCACACTCTTGCAGTGGAGCGGTCGCTGGAGTGGGTATATATGGGGGCAGCGGGACCATTGCCCTGCTGGACACATAGGTCGGGTTACTGTACCCCGTTGCTGGGAACGCTGCCAATGGATATACCCCTTTGTGATCTGTCCGTGTCCCATGCACCTCTGCTTGCTTTACCCCCTCGTAAGTGTTCCGTGCCCCTCCCTCCTTAGAGTCCTCCGCGTCCTCAATCATCTTCCATAAGTCTAGAATTTCCTTCCTGTTCTGAAACTGTTTACTCTTGTATTTCGCAGGCTAGAAATGTAGTCATGTTTTCCAGTATTCCTTTATTATGGGTTTCTTGCTCTGGCCAGGAGTGTGGAGTCTACCTTTGTGTTTCTGTCACCCACTGTTTGTGATACTTCTCGATCTTCCCCCGGTACAAGTCCAAGGACTTGTACATGTACTCTAAAGGTGTCTCCCCTCCCATTGCAGCGATGTATGCGCTGTAATGTGTCCCTATGCTTCTAATTATGCGCTGCACACCCTGCAAATATCACAACCAGAAAAGCAGTTTATCGTTCCCCCTCTGCCTGTCAGCACTTGTTACTTGCCCTCCCCCTCACATACACTCACTCTCGCACTCCATGCACCCAAAACACACTGCTATGTACACTGTACCCTGCAAAATAAAAACACAAAACAATAAGTTAAAATACCAAGCTAAAATATCAACCACTGCTATCCCTGAGCCGACTAATTATGCAGGGCTACTATTTAATTCCTTTCTCCGTTACACAATAAAAGTGGTACCACTATCTCCCCTCACTCAGGGAGGCTCCTGACACTCGCGTTTTCCTTTCTGTGATATACTCCTTAAAACTTCAATAATAATGAAAGACAAAAAAACACACCACACTATCCAAACAACCTTGTTCTCTACTTGCTCACAACCCACATTTTTCCCACATACCCTTCCCCGACTTGTTATCCCTTACAAGGGTATACTCACATAAGCATGTTCACCTGAACTCCTCTATCATGGGGTTCCAACACCGTCCTGCACTCTCTTTGGAGCTGCGCCCTGCTTCAAAGACAGGAATTCTACAAAGACGGCTCCTGCAAACCTCTGGAATTTTACATGTTTGGGACTGGTCACTTCAGGTGGACGGGCCCCTTGGCAGAAGCGGCCTGGAAGCCACTGTCAGTGTGGGGGTCGCTGGGATCACGTCGGGGTCACCAAATGAAGGCACACCCCTGCACGCTCATACCAGAATAAATAAAGCCCGCTAGGGAAAAACACCCAAGACCTTCTTACAAGTGTAACAACTATTTATTTCTACAAAAATAAGAATACATCAGCAAAGAACTCTGCTGCCACAGAACATACTGAGGTCCAGTGGCATGTGTGGTACATTATAAGCACAAACAGCATCACTAATGACATCATCATATATAGTACAATTTTACAATACGGATTGGCTCTCTTGGTCTCTAAACCTGGTCCGCCCATTGTGGTCACCTATGTCAATGCTTCCTCCAGGCATACTATCACTGACATTCTCTGTGTCGACCCCTCTCTCCAGACCTATGGACTCCCCATATGGTCTCTGTCCTCTACCCTTTCTCTTCCTCAGCCGTTAATGGTGGAACTGGATGGGAAGTGTTCTTTGCATACTTCTCATCATCCAGGTGCATCATCAATGTCTACCAGAATGGAACTATCATGGCCCAGGGATCTCAGCCCAACATCCTACTTTCTGACAGGCATCTTCCGTCTCTCTTCAATTTCCTCCCCTCTCCTGCCGTTCCTCCATCTTCTACCACCCCTCCATGATCCCACCTCTGGTGGTGGTAACCCACCCCTGTACCCCCGGAAATCCTTTAAAGGGGGCAATCAGCTTCAATCAGCTACCCTCAATTCTGGCTCTGCTGTCAAACACTCCTCTGACATCTTTCACCTCCTTGAAGACTTTGACCATGACGTCCTTGCACTCACCAAGACGTGTTCAATGCCAGCTCTGTCACTGCTTTTGACACTCTTCTTCCTGAGGGCTATAAGATCCTCTCCAAGTCCAGACCTAACCGCCTTGAGGCAGCATGGCCCTTTTCTTCCAGGAATGGATCCCTGCTTCTATAATCCCCATTCAATCCTACTCATTCTTTGAATGTCTTGTCTGCATGCTTTGCATCTCTCCTACTCTCTCCATCACTCTCGCTACATCTGCAGGTCCCCTGGACCGGTCTCCCTCTTCCTATCCAAGTGGACCGACCCACCTCCTATCTCCTTACTTCTACCTCTAAGCTTCTTCTCCTTGAAGACTTCATATTCATCTAGATTCCTCTGATGCAGCTGAAGGCACGCCCTTGTACGCTCAGATCAGAGAAAATACAGCCCACTAGGGAAAAAGGCCATAGACATTCTTGCAAGGAAAACAATTATTTATTTCTACAAAGATAAGAATGCATCAGCAAAGAACCCTGCTGCCACGGAACGTTCTGAGGTCCGTTAGCATGTGCAGTACATTATAAGCACAAACAGCATGACTAATGATGTCATTGTGTATTGTACAATTCTACAACAAGGATTGGCGAAGGCCTATAGGTGTAGGGCCTGCTTCATATGGAATGCCAGGCCATTGGTCCATCTTCATCTGCTCATCTTTGTTGACGTGGGTGCTGCTGTGCTCGTCATCTGCAGTGAGCTGACCTAGCAATTAATTAGCTACTCTGACACACAATGTTATTCTTATGATTGTAACAATGCACCTGGCAGATAGAGGGACGGGTTCGGGGGAGAGCCAAGGTCACCCTAACTCACACACACTTGACTCATTCCCAGACAGATCAACAACCCCCAAGGCCTTCCACCTTAGTTTTGAGCTATAATTCTGATGCACCTCGCTGCACAAATCATGTTACCCATTCCAGAAGGCACCATAGCCTTGCCTTCTGATCTTAGTGGTCAATCAAGGGGTGTAAATGTTTTATGGTCTATGGTCTTGGTTTGGATGGTGCTGTGGCATGCAGGGATCTCGGGATGAAAGCATGGGAAATCTGTATTTCTTGTGTAGGGGTCATTGGGTGCAGAAAGGCCTTGCTATCTGTTCCGTGGGATGGTACTACCAAGAGCCACTCTGCTCCCTTCTCATGACCTTGTAGGGCGCATTCTTCCCAGGGCACGAGGGCCAGTAACTTTCTGAACAATGAAGGAGGTTATGAATCTCTCAGACCTGGCCAAGGTGGAGATGGTGTTCGCGCTCATGCAAGGGGCCTAATGCTAACATGCAAAATACTGTTTGCCGCGCTTGGGCCTAACTTCTAAGATGGCATCTACCATATAGCTTGCATTGCATGCACTAAGATGATCGCACACACCCCTTTATTTGCACCCCCTCCACTCTGCTCCCTGGATGTGCTCTATTAGCATCTAGTTCTTGTTTGGTGTTGCTTAGGGGAAGATGAGATCCTCTCGCCTTCCCAACCCAGCCCTACCCTTCCGCAGCCTCTGTGACTCTTAATCCCTCACCATCCTTCCCTCTGCGCCAACCCAGTCAGCCGGGCACACTCTCAATGCGTTCATCTCAGCTGAACTTTCTCTCGCTAACCCTCTCAGTTCACCTCTCTCTTGGATTGACCACTCTATCTTCTCCGCTCACATGGAGCACCTAGGCTCCAAGGCTTAGGGCCTCATTACACGGACGGCGGTAAGGATTTACCGGTACTGGTAAAATACCGGTACTGGTAAATCCTTACTGCCTTACTACGAGGTCCCTTTGCGGGTTGGGGGATTTAACGCCTGCTTTTTGCAGGTGTTAAAAACCAACCCGCAAAGGGACCCAGGCAGCAATTACGGTACCGCAATTTGCGGTACCGTAATTAGCGCCTTCCCCATTCACATTAAGCCCTATGGGGCAAAAATGGGAATGGGGAAGGGCAATGGGGGAAGGGGGAATTACCGCCCCGCCAACCTTGGAATGGGGCGGTAATTCCCCTTTCCGCCAAGGCGGTGCCGGTATTTTACCGGCATGAACCATGGCGCTAATAGCGCCATGGTTCTCCGCCATCCGTGTAATGAGGCCCTTAGCCTTTGTCCACACTGCCAGCTTCCTTCTCCGTCATCTGATCTATGACGCAAATGTCAGTAGCTGCCTTTGCCACCTCTTTTATCCCTCCCTCTACTCCTGAACTCGATTCTCATTTTGACTCAGCCCTTGCTAACCTTCACCTTTCCATCTCCAATACCCTGGATATGCTTGCCCCTGCCATGAGGATCCACATGAAGCATGCCTCCAAATGCAACAGTTGGTACGATTTCGACCTAGCCCTGCTGAAAAGCAAGTGCAGTGTTGCTGAAGAGAAATAGCTGGCTTTGTGCACATCCTCCCACAAACTGGCCTGCCGCCTGCTCCAAAGGCATTATAGACTCTCCATCCGATACGATAAGCGGGCCCACATCCAAGCACACATCTCAGGGGCCACCAACAACACAGCTGAACTTTTCAAAATATGCAAGGAATTTGCTAATCCTATTGTAGTCTCTACTTCTCCTCTTCCTTCCCAGGCCCTCTGCACGGCCGTCTCCTCCCACTACGCAACCAAAACCCAGGACATCCTGTACTCACTCCCCTCATCACTCCCTCCTCCACTTGCTCTCAGGCCTCCCTTGGCCTCTCTCCCCACCTCCTATTCTCCTCCTTCTCGCTCATTGCACCGGATGAGGTCACGAAGACTGTTTGCTCTATGAAAGTCTCCTCCTAACAGGTGCTTCCCTGCTCCGCTAGAACTATCAAGGACAATATTCTCACCCGCTTCGGCTGAGTTCTGCAACCATTCTTTTGCCACTGGCACATTCCTGCAACCCCTCAAGCATTACGAAAACACCTAGGGCAAAACTACAAGTGTAATACACTTCTTTTACATTCCTCCCGTTATGGTTGGCATATTTTATCACAAAAGAACGGGCAAGGGAGTATATATCTATGTTAAGTATAACTCACAAAATGACTTTAAAAAAACACACAGAGACTGTCCTTATTCAGAAGCACACCCTAACCCTGCAAGGGCAACCTCTCCCTAGAAAGACTGTTGGTGTAACGCGTATCTAATAGGTATAGCACATAATCTTTCCCTCATCTAGAGAGCACATTGACATTGATCACAAATAATTAAAAACACTGGCCCTCATTACGACCCTGGCGGAATTCGGAAAACGATGGCGGAAATGCAATACCGCCATCGAATAGCGCTCGGTGCGACTATGACCCGTCACCGCAAAGTACGATGCCATTAGCGACACCGTAGTGAACGCCAACGCTAACTGCACCAAGCACGCGCGCGCGCGCCATGCCAAACCGTAAACACCACCATGGCGCAAGGGTACGCCAATTCCGACCCTAGCGGACATGTACCTAACGCCATCAAGCATGGCGGAATGCACCATTCCGCCATGGTGAGAAGTACGGCATCGCGAATCAACCGTAAACGGCCCCACTGAGTGCCCGTACACCGCTCCCTGCCCACAAAGTACAACTCCCCGTAGGTGCAATGAAGTCACAATGCAACCAGTGAAATGTACAAGTCACCCATGCATGCCAACGAACAAAAGAAACACAACAGGGGCCAATGGGAGCTGCAGGGCACAGATGGCACGAATACAGAAGCCATCCCAATGGACATGACCACAGTCCCCCACCAAGAAACGCACGCAAACACAGGCACCTGTGACCAGCAATATTCCGAAAATCACATCATTCCACCAGTCCACCTGGCTGACCGGCATCTGTTACACAAAACCCAATCCCCCGCCCCTGAGCATGACAACATTCAAACTGTCATATTGGCAGCCCCCATCCCTGACCTCACGGGCTTCGTAGGCAAACGCGCCCAGTACAGTACCACGCAACTAAACTCCGAAGCTGGAACCCAGTGCAGATCTCCTCACAATACATCGCCCCCCAAATAGGCATATGCCACATCACTTGCAAAGAAGAACGCTACTCGGGCCAAATCAGAATAGAAATTTAATGCACATCAAAATCACCAAGCCCATACAGCCATCAGGCCATGAACTCCAAAACACATTTCACCATTGTGGGCTGCATCCGCAAAAAATGACCAGCCACTACTTGTGTGACGCCCTGTTCCCTCATGGTACACAGAGCCACATTCACGTACGAAAAGGCAACATGGAAGCGCACAGAACCGCAGGGCCGTCCCAATGGGGAGGCACTAGTCCAGCTGAAAGGCCGAAATGTTGCTCCGAGCCACCAGTACTGCGTAAGGGCATGTGGCCCATTGGCGATCGTCCCATAAGATCGTAATGCTGCTCCACTGATTAACACGAAGCAGCAGGTGTCGGGAGTAAAACCCATCTGCAGGAGTGGCATACAGATGGCAGTGGCAAAAGGGGAGGAGATACCTGTCAACCAAAAGAAAAGAAAAAGAACAGAATGGCCATCAGTACTACATTCCAACAACTCACTGCAATGATCACACTAAATCCACAGCCACATGCATGCTAGCCCACTCCAAAGGTCCATCACCACCCAAAAACCACTTGCGACTCATAACTATCTATATCGAGGTGTAAACACCATCACAAACGAGTGTACCTGTGCATGCGCCTGTGAAAACAGAATCCATTAGATGGGATTGGTAACATGCATGGACACAAGTGTCTGAGGGCGCGTCGAGACAGGGAGGGCTCAACAAGGCCAGATAGACGATGGTCCCACTATGGCAGCCCTGCATCACATAGCGTAGGGGAGGCGGATAGATCCCAAGAAGCCCTGTACATGGCAAACTCTGTATCAAATCACCTGCCCATGCATCCATTCATCATTCCCTCATCCCGGGATTAAAACGCCTGAATATTTACTCACATAACATTAGAAATATCCATTGAGTCTGTGCGTTATGCAGCCTGCAAAATCCACAGTGCCCCAGCCCGTAATTCCAGTGTAGTGAAGTAACATGTATTTGGGAACGTCCGGCCTCATCGCCCACGTCGCTATTGCGCATCCCAAACCATTCATATCAATCATTGCATTCTCGCCATGGCCCCTGTCCCAAGGACATTGAACAATAGAATGTTATATTTGCAGTCAGACCTGTGGGCATCTCCTCGCCGCTAGCTGAAAACCGAAAGCGCCGCCCTTCGAATTCCTCATTTGCAACATCACGTCGAAGAGGCATCTGTGGCCGTTTGAATACACTAATTAATCCATCGAGTGCGGCTGTGTGTGAAAATGGCAACTGCCTTCACCCACGAATGGGACGCCCCGCCCGTCGTTGCAACTCGGTACAGTGATGAATGAGGGCCCACCGTTACTCGAGTACTACGTTCCACTGACCCTTCACAACTCTGTTCGCGACTGCACAGATAGTATGTGAACCAATGGGACCACAGCAGAATGAACATATCAACCAATGTTACACGGCCATCGGGTACAAATACATGATTGCAATAGCAAGATGCCATTCCACGAATTGCAGCATTGTGCGCGGGACGTGCTCGGCCAAAGGGGAGAGCAGTTTGCACAGGTGGAATGAATCACCACAGGTGGAGGCCATTCAGCTTGAAAACACATAAATTGCACAGCCAGTCTCCTCCCACAACCACACCGAAATGCTACCGGCAGGACTCGCGATGTTGGCCCTGGGGGACCTGATAGCACTGCAAGTACTCCAACTCCAAGAAGAAGACGAACACCAACTACAACCGGCCGCACGGAGGAGACGCAGGAGGAGGAGGAGGCCAAGGCAGGGCCAGCAAGGGCCGCCAGCACAGCCACTACCACCACGCAGGCAGCCCGCAATCCCACGCCTCCGAGCACATCCGTTCAACCTCACTGATGAGCAGATCCACACCCTCTACCGTCTGGACCGGGACACCATAGCCGCCATTGTGGACATGACACAGGCTGACCTTGTCAGCATGATAGATAGCCCAACCGCCATCCCACCCCTACTGAAGGTGGTGTCTGTACTCCACTTCCTGGCCACAGGCACCTACCAGCACACAGTCGGACAGTTGCATGGCATTTCTCAGCCACTGTTCTCACGGACACTATTGCAAGTGCTCGATGCCCTCCTGCAGCACGCAGACGACTACATCTCCCTACCACGCTCGGAGCAGGAAATTACCAACACAAAAGTGGGATTCCATGCACTTGCCGGCATACCGGGTTGCATTGGTGCCATCGACTGCACCCATGTGGAATTGGTCGTCCCACATGCCATGGAGGCCCAGTACCGCAACCGAAAACAATTTCATTCTCTGAATGTACAAATGGTGTGTGACTCCAACAGGATCATTACACATTGTTGTGCCCGATTCCCTGGATCAACCCATGATTCTATGGTCTTGAGGAACTCTACAATACCACGCTACATGGAGCGACACGCAGGGAACAGATCCTGGCCACTCGGTGAGTCTCATTTCATGCATGATAATGTGGGGTATGTGATTCGGCAATGACCTGGCAGGAAGGGGGGGGGGTGTGCGTACGTAGCAATGGCATTCCACATCATACGTTTCTCGTCCACATACAGGTGATGCTGGATATCCACTGAAGAGATGGCTCCTCACACCAGTCCGGAACCCACGGGACCAGCATGAGGAGGACTACAACCATGCCCACTCACGTACCCGTGTAGTCATTGAACAGGCATTCGGCCTACTGAAGGGTTGTTTCCGCTGCCTCAGCAGGTCTGGCGGGGCACTCCTGTACCGCCATGAGAAGGTTGCAAAGATGGTGATGGCATGTGTCATGCTCCACAACATGTGCGTACGTAGAAATGTGCCCATGCCCCCTGACGCAGAACTGCAAGCACCTGATGATGGTCATGATGAGGGTGGGGATGTGGCAGCACCTCAAGGAGTCTGCGAGGCACCGGAGGGCCGTGACATTCGTCAGCATCTCATTGATGTATGCTTCTAGCACTCACGCCTGGTGGCTGATACATGGACACGGGACTCGTGGCACTGTGTGTGTCTGGGACATGCACAATATGGACTGTACGCCTATGATGGCCTAGTACACAAAGATCAATGTCCACACATCTCATTGGTTGATCGTGCACTTTTTATGGCATATGTGATATCATGTTGTACACCCTATCGACCCGCCACCCAAGTGAGCCCAACACACCCCCTCCACCCTCCTACCTCCCCCCCGAACACCAGTGTCCAAAGATGCTCATTGTCAGTGGGCAGTCGCTATTGCAAGCCCCCTCTGCGGGTATCAGGGGCACCCCTGCCTGTGGAGCGCAGGTTCCTCCCAGATCTACGTTGGGGGCTGCCCTGGACGGAACTTGCAACGGATGATGTCTCTGCCTGCTCACGTCCATGCATGTCCCTAAGGGTTTGCGAGAGCTCAGTGAGCACACGGCGCACTGCGGCAAGTTCGGCACATACGTCCTTGGACGTCGCATGCAGTTCCCCCCTCAGGCTCTCGGTGCTTCTCTCCATTTGTGCCCTTAGTGTCTCTGTACCTCTCTCCATTTCTGCCCTAAGTGTCTCAGTTGATGTTTCTATGTCTGCCTTAGTGCCCCCACATTCATCGGCATGGTCCTTGAGGAGCGTGGCCAGTTGCTGCTGTTGCACGATTAACTGGTCGAGGGACTGTTACCTCTGCTGGGCCATGGCCATTTGCGGGGGTGTCACAGAGGGGCTGTTGTCCTCATGTTGCCTTGCCACAGGGCTTGTGGGGGATGGCCAGTCGTCGTCTTGTGGGTGCCCCTGCGTGGTATCCTCATGTTGTACGGGATGGGACAGACAGGGGGATTGGGACAGGTCATGGATGGATCTGACTTCGACATCCCCGTCTTCTGTGTCGGAGCATGTTGCCATCAATGGGGTGTCACCTATGGTGCTGCTGCCACCGGAGGCAGTGCCTTCTGTGGCATCCGTTGGGGAGACCTGTGGTGGTGGTGTTGTGGGCATGCTGGCTGCTGGGGTGCCTGTTGATGTTCCCTCCTCTGTGCTGCCACCTGATTTGTGCTGCTGCCGTGTCTTGATGCGTGCAGCTGAGGTGGAGGGTCTTTGGCCGTTGGTCTTGGCCCTCTTTGCAGGTGTGCTGGTAGGGGTGTCCTGAAGCTCGTCGTTTGGATCGGACCCTGTGGTGGAGTAAAGGAGGGCGAGGGTTATTGATGGGTCTGTGGGAATTGGAATGGCATTGTATCACATGCATTGGGGTGGTACCTGAGGGTGATTTGGGTCGGGGCCTTGGAGGTGCTTTCATTTGTGTGTGGAGTGAGGGTGCAGTTGTTTGGCAGCCTGCAGTTAGGGTGTGCCTGCTGCACGTGTAGTGCGTGTTTTAGGGGTTTTTAATTATTTATGTATTTATTGTGGGTTTTAACGTGCGCTATCAGGCCGATGTGTGTGGACGTTCTCCTGGACATGTGTTTCTGTTGCACTATGTGGACGCATGGTACTTCACATGGATGGACTTTGTGGATTTGGCATTGTTTTATTTGGGCCACCTACCTGAATCTTCGGATGTCTGCACTCCTTTCTCCATCCCTCCGACTCCCTCTATGCTCTCCATTCCGATGGTGGAGGCACAGATTTCTTCCCAGGGGGTCAACTTGATGGGTGATTCAGGACCTCCCCCGGTGGCTGTGGCAATGTTGCGGTTGGCAGAGAGTATGCTGCGGACGCGTATCCGCAGGTCGTCCCATCGCTTACGGCATTGCTGTGGGGTGCGGGGTGCGGTCCCCACCGCACTTACCCGCTGTGCCACCAGAGCCCATATGGCCTTCTTGTTTGCAAGTGCCGTCCTGGTCATTTGCGTGCAGAAGACGACGGCAGCATTCTCCTGGAGGGTCTCTGTTAGCACGGTGAGTTCCTCACGGGAGAAGTGGACCTGCCGCTTGCGGTCGCACGCTTTCTTCGCTACTTTTCCCATTTTTCTTGGTTTCGCTAGGGTGGATGACGGGTTGGGGTGTGTCTCAGGGTAGTGATTTTAGTGGTTGTGTGGTTTTAGTGGTTTTATAGGTGTACGGCGGGATGTTTCCCGTTCCGGGCCCATGTTTTAACTTCCGTTTCCGTATATTTCCGGTCACCGTACTTTCCGGTAGGCGCACACTGCGGTGTCCGCTGTGATGGGTGGCGGTATTGCATCTAGGGCGCCGTACGGCGGCGGTGTGGGCCGTTTTGGGGTCATTTCCGCCATCGCGGACTTTGCACTTCCGCCATGCCGTGGTGCTCGTGCCCGATGGGTCGGAATGGGCCGCACTTTGCTCCTTCGTGCAATGGCGGAAACGCTATTTACGCTGTGGCGGTCCGGTCAGTCACTTTCCGCCAGGGTCGTAATGAGGGCCACTGTCTCTTCTCTCCCCAGAGGACGGAGACCCCGCCTGATCGGTCATAGTGGACTTTTCACAGAGTGACGCCCAAGATAAACCACCTGGTCCTGAAGAAGATTACCCTAACTGGAGTGGTCATCAAAACCGGTCGACCATAGGTACATGAGTTACCTCATGACCATGATGATGTTCCAGTAAATCAATGTGAACTCAACATAATAACAAGTAGCCCAAGTAGGGCCCATTTCCACAAGGGGCTCCCACATTTATTCTGTGGGGGTTTACTGTTTTAACTTTCCAATACTAGGTCTGTTGTTGAGGAGGTCTCAACGTAATTGGTGATTAAAACATTAGAGAGAAATTCCTACGAGAAATAACCTCCCCAAAATAACAAAAAAGAGATATGATCTAATGCTAACATTCTCTACTATTACCTATGCTGGTATTTTTAATTCTTTGTAATCAATGTCAATGTGGTCCCTAGATGAGGGAAAGATTTCTTGCTATCCCTATTAGATAGGCGGTACACAACCCTTCAAGCACACCCTTGTGCACCCTCTCTAATAAAAAGCCATCTGTGGACCCTTCCTGCCTGGCTAACTACCGCCGTATTTCCACTACCCCCTTCTTGGGCAAACTATTGGAGAAGTTGGCCATCTCCCAACTTTCCCACCTAACTGAAGCTGTTGGCTGCCTCCATGACCACCAGTCTGGCTTCAGAGGAGCCAGAGGCATGGAAAATGCTCTCCTTAACACCTGTGAATGCTCTTCTTTTGTCCTCATCCTCCTGGGTCTGTCCTCTGGCTTCGATACTGACAGTTATGTCACCGTCTCAAATCGATAACCAGTCTGTAGAGTGTACAATTGCTCAAGCATGGATCCAGGAGACAGATATCAGCAGCAAGGAAGGTACACATACCATGGCATAGACCAAGGGTACAGATAGGTAGTTACCAGGAAAGCAAACATATACTAACATAGACGCACAACATGACGATTAGCAGCCCGTAGAATGTACAGGTGCTCAAGCATGGATCCAGGAGACAGATTGGTAGCAGCAAGGAAGGTACACATACCATAGCATAGACCAAGGGTACAGATTAGGAGTTACCAGGGAAGCAAACATATCCTAACATAGATGCCCAACATGACGAATAGCAGCCCGTATAATGTACAGGTGCTCAAGCTTGGATCCAGGAGACAGATTGGCAGCAGCAAAGAAGGTACACATACTATAGCATAAACCAAGGGTACGGACTAGGAGTTACCAGAAAAAGCACACATATCCTAACATAGACACACAACCAGACGATTAGCAGCCCGTAGAATGTACAGGTGCTCATGCACAGATCCAGGAGACTGATTGTCAGCAGCAAGGAAGGTACACATACCATAGGCAGATGGGGAGCAGGTGCAAGTAGATCTAGGTCACCTGGCCTAAGCCCCGCCCACCTGGCGCCTTCCAGGCTGCAGCTCTTTTTCCCCACTTAGCAAGCACGGCTCACCTGGTGCCTTCCTGGTTGCCACTCTTTTTCCCTGCCTAAGGAGCCCTCCAGCCTCTTTTCCTATGCAGATGGGGAGCAGGTGCAAGTAGATCTAGGTCACCTGGCCTAAGCCCCGCCCACCTTGTGCCTTCCTGGTTGCCGCTCTTTTTCCCCACTTAGCAAGCTGCTTACTCTTTGTTCTCTCCTCATCTCCCTTTCTCCCTTTTCCTATCTCCTCCCCTCCTCCCCTTACTTTCTTCTATGCACTTACTCTATCAGAATTGGCCCTGGACCTAGTATAATATCAACCTCATCTGTCTCCCCGCCTCTCCCCTTAGTTGTTTTTTCCACCCCCCCTCCAGCCCCATCTGAAATGTCACCAGGCCTAGTACGAGAGTCACTTGTTTTGTTCTGCACCCCTCTCCCTCAACTTTTGTTTTTCTCCGGCTCTACCAGAAATGTCGTCAGGCATAGTATGGTAGTCGCCTATCTGTTTCCATTTCCTTCCCACTCTCCCCCTCCCTTCCTTATCTAGGCCTTAGCTTTTGCACTATCTGAAATTTCATCAGGCCGAGTATGATAGTTACTTTCACATCCTTACTGTTCATGGCCTGTAAGAATGTCATTGTATTTTCCCTTGTTCCCACGCTTCCCTTGAAGTGCTTTGAAACACATTGTGTATAGGTGCTATATAAATAAACTATCATATCATATCATAGCATAGACCAAGGGTACAGATTATGATTTGCCAGGAAATTGCACATGTCCTAACATAGATGCACTACCCGACGATTAGCAGCCCGTATAATGTACAGGTGCTCAAGCATGTATACAGGAGACAGGTTAGCAGCAGCAAGGAAGGTACACATACCATATGTGAGACAGGCATGGTATCAAGAGAGACACAGACCTGTGAAGGGGGCTGCCTGGAATGGCCCTCATGTCCCCTATGCAAATGTTAACCCGTAGAATGAAGAACGAAAGATGTTCGGCCAATCACCAGGTGCACCAATGTATCCTACATATGCAAAGAGATATTCTCTCAGGCGACCCTTCAAACCATATACAATTGACGCCTTCGAGGAGACAGGTGCTGCATCGATGGACCAAATTGACTGATGACAAAGTCCAGCCGTGATGACATCACTAGTGACAACACGACATAGCAGCATTAGTCATGAAACAAATAGCATTCCTGCATGAAGATACGCAGACACACACAAGCATACATGAAGAACCTGCTTACCCAGCATACATGAAGAACCTGCTTACCCCTTCTGTAGATAGAGGACGGATGCATTTACGTACTGCCAAATATTTTTCTTTTCCTTAGCTAAATGCCAAAACGCAAAAAAAAAGCCAAACATACGTGGATCAAGCTCGCAAACCGCTTCATTGCAACTAATCATAAGGATCTACGGGGACAAATAAGGAACTTATAGGGCTCTATTGCGCCTAACCTCTAACATATTAGAACGCATAGGTAAACCATAGAATGACTGTAGTGAATACACGTGAAAACACAGGTCTCAGATAAATGGAGGGAGAAGTGCAGTCCCTGCAACATGAAGCACAGAGATGATGTTCGCAGCCAAGGACAAAGGCGGGTGGAAAATTCCTAATTCCCAAGGCGGTCAAGCACCTGCGAAATATAGAATAAAATCCTCATAATTGTAGATGAAACGCCTTTGTTTTGCGGTCCTCGCTCTTGTGACTCAGCAGAGCTGAACAATGGCTATTTACTCATGGTGAGAGGAGGAGCTGTTCCCAGCGGAGCAGATGTGGGATACATTGAACCGCTCAGCAGAATTCCCATCCATAACCAAGCCGCACTTCAGCAGTTAACAGCAAAATGGCTGCGCTGGCTCCTTTGAGCACCATTGACTTGCATCAAAACTGCGGTTTGCAGCTACAAAATACTGTCTTGCCAAGCACCTATTGGGCAAGTTGGAACAGGGAGCACACAACAAGAAAGGCTGCCAGTGTATTTTCTTGTGTGCACTAAAGAAGCGAATTGAAAAGCAGCGCCGCTCTGCGGCTTGCTAAAAAGTTCTCATTTAAAAGGGAATATTTTACATTGAAAAGGATGCTGCCCTGACACTGTTCTCATCTGTTCAACATCACACTGCTTTTATCAGTGAGACCCTGCCATGACCATCTGCATTCAGATTGTGCTCCCGCAGAAGAGAGCATTATCCCTGAACGACAGGCTGTGTCAGACCAGATCAGGGAAATCAGCAGAAACTTTACTCTCAGCCGCACGGAAAAACGCTTGACTTTTGGGCTACAAAATGTCAAAAAAGCAATGCTTCAAAAGAAACCCTAGCCCTATGGGCATATTTCAATTTCAGTGGACCTGTGTCTTGAACAGATTGCTGTATAAGAGAAACTGACTAGGGCTGCAAAACAATATTGGGAATTCAGATGGAAGAGAAAAACCTTTTGAAAGGGACATCCCAGCAGACTTCACCACGTGTTAAAAGGTGCTTTTGCAAATAAGAAAAATACCTGTTTTAAAAGTGTAATGTTGAATAAGGCCCTGTCCTTGCCTAGCAATGTAAAGGGGGTTTTGCTGGGAAACATATATGGGATCTTTTATTTCAACAGGCTTGGTTCTGATTCAGAACAAAATAAAATAAAGAAATAAATGTATTGGCTGTCCTGGGGAATCAGCCCAAACAGGTTTTCTGAAATGGCTCAAGGTACATTTGGGTGCTGACAACAGGAGTGGCCTACCCCCAAAAGAAGCCAAGATAGATTCTGGGACACCTATGTGCTAATTTTGTCCTTTGAAACTCTGAATGGACCAGAAGGCAGCATATCACACACTCGTCAGACTTCTGTATGTGCTCCAGGTTGAGAAAATAGATTCTGGTACACCTATGTGTTACTTTTGGAAAATCAGCTCCCCTCAACTTCTACTGGGGAGCTTCAAAGCCAACTACACAGCAGCCTTGGAAGTTATGCCCTTATTTGGTAGACAATGCTGGCCATCTGACTCAAAAGGCTATTTTATTAATACATTTCAAGACTTTTTATCTCCGAAATGGGACACCGAAGGAATGCAAAAGTTTCACAATCTAGATGTAATTTTGGTGGCTTTAATTTAAGACGTGATAGCCTTCATTGGCATATTGGGGACAGAAATGGCAGAGAATTGGATATTATGAGGAAAGTGTATTTGATGCCACTTTGAAATGCAATACACACATGCCTTATGATAATATATACACATGTATAAAGTTATAGAATTTTAGGTAAAATAATTTTATTGAAAATGATGAAAAATTATTAGACGGACTAAACAAATTCCTACAAACGTGAGGATTGAACTGCCATGCTCTGTGTGAAATATGTAATCTCGCTATGTAATTTGCAAAGGTGCCACAACTGTACAAATGTGTGATTTATGTTAAGATTGATTTTTGGCAAAAAGGACTGTGGGATGGCTTTGCACCTCATAAAACACAAACCCCTAAACTGAGTCCCCCTCCCTGAGGAGGCAACCAAAATAGGCTGACCTATCCGGTTCTTAGGGGTAGGTCTAGTTTAGTTCTGCCCAACAATAAATCCTGTGATCTCAAACACTTTATATAAAGAAGGGGAGCTCACAGAGACAGGACTCTCTCCTGAATTTCCAGCGCCTGCGTATCCAGACATTCCAGATCCACTTTTGCAAGATTCCAGACTCTACTGCCAGGCCAAAGCATAGCGGACCCTATCCCAGCAAGGCCATTGATCCAAAAACCACACTAAAATCCTAATAAGAAGGGGGAAAAGCTGTGGTACACTTTGGGAAGTATCCTGTGACCAAACCAGCTTTTGCCCACTACCTGCATGCCCACTGTACCCTTGCCATCCAGTAACCAGACTTGCCCAGCTGTTTGGTGTATGGGGTGCCTGTCGTGCTTTGACCAGAGCCCTTTGAGTCCAGAACCCGGTTGGCTGTCCCAAATCCCAAACTCAAGTGCAAATTGTGAGTATTTTCCCATCCAATAGCAACACATATCCTACCCCATCTTGACCCTTTGTCTTTGTCCTATTTTCTAAGTAATCCTATCTATACCCTGATAACTTATCTAAAACCATTCTTTTTCTCTGTGCATCTTGTCCTTGATTTCATAGTGTTAACTCCATCCTGCCATTCATTTCTGTCTTGCATAGATCATAAATCCTTAGTCTTATCTAGAATAATTTAAATTAATTCCCACATAGAGCTGAACGCGGGGTGAAAGGGTTAAATTCCAAATTAACCTTGGATCGTACCGTGTCCTTCTTTAACAATCTAGTCTTGATAATCTAGTTTAAGTAAAACTTGTCCTTTTTAGCAGCAGATTTTCTCTTTTAACTGCTTTATTTTTCTTAAAACCCAGTCTCCTTCCACCTTGAAAATCTCATCCAATTATTCAGCTATAGTCACTCTTTCACTTCTATATTGTCCCTATGGTGTGCATCTATCACCGAGCTTAAAAACCGCATTCTGATTCTGTATATTTCACCCGTTTAAAAAAAAAACGTTCTGATGTTTAAAACTGTAAAAAAGTGTAAATTGCAACTTTTCCACGTGTGATTATGACTACACTTTTTTTCTCAATTTCAAGTTGCTTTTGAACTTTATGCCTTTTGTGATACCTTACCTTATAGTTGCTAGTGATATAACATCCCTGATACTGTGATAAAACATGTACATCACTATTTAAACACACATATCATTAATTATTTGTCAAATTCCGAGTGTCATTTTTTGCCATTTTAAAGGGTTTTTGCCTCTTATTTTGTGAGGGAAGGTCAGATTTTGATTCTGTTTGATGCCACATATCCCTGACTCCTTGCTGCTCCTTTCTTTCCACTCAAAATTCAATTAATTCAGGTTGGAGGGAACATTGCAGGGGGAAACCTTAACTCAGGTGCTATCTACCCCAATAGAAAAGGTGCTCCTATTCTTTTGTGCTTTGGATATGTTCTTGTAGAAGGCTACCCAAGTGTTTTTCAGTGGTTTTCATTGTAATTATCACCCCATTGTTGATTGCTGCCCAATATAAAAATTGTGGGATTTTCTTTGAATTTAAAATAAATAAATATTGGATTACCAACCACCGGCCTGTTCATGGTCAATTGTGACCCAGGGTATTTGTAAAAGGGAGTGTGAGACGGGTTGGGTACCAGCTCAATTTGAATTCATTGAAAATAAAGAAAAAGTATTCTAATTGAGCGCTACATCCTAGGCTAAGGGCAAGAGTCCTGATCCGGTGTGTGACGTCCGACTGGAATCCTTCACAAATTCGGGGCTCATCTGGGATTTGGGATTTTTTATTCACCCGTGACAGCTTAACACAGCAGGCTAACCTTCTAGGTAGTGATACTTTGTGTGGTTGGAACATTGGGTTACGCTGTAGAAACGCCTCCCCAAAACCAAAATCCTAAGTATCAGGCCTGTGTATAAAATGAAAGTTAAATCAACCCCAAACTAGACAAAAAGCAACAGAATACAGGTTACCCTGATAGATAAATATATTAATAAAGAAAGAACACTTTCCAAAATGGCCACATTAGAGATCAATAGGGCAAGGGAGCACCTTCTGCACAAATTATTTGTCAGAGGGGAATGGCCAGAGCAAGATGAAAAAGTCTGGCTAGAAAGAATGATGCAACAGGTCACCACCATGGACATGGAGATGTGGCAGGATGGTGGCATATTAGATCAAGCTTTGAGCGAGTTGTACATGACTGTATCTCCATATGGGAGTGATGCGGGAAAAGCATGAAGAAAATACAACTTTTGCGCAAAATCAATCTGAACTCGTAACTATAATCCATACTGAACTCAAATTAGCGGAACAAAAATTGCAAAAATGCCAAGATTCTGAGACAGAATCTGAAAATTACATCAAACTGCTAAAAGAAGACTTGGCCCTAGAACGACAGAATAATGCAGACAATGAGGCCCAATGCCTTAAGAATGAAGTGTCAGGAAAAGGCTGACTCCCTGGAAGAGAGTCAACAGAAACTAAACCAACAACTAAAATATAATAAAGTTTGCTCAGAACAAATAATTGTGTTACAGAAGCAGATTGAAAAAGTGGAAGAGGAAAATAATTAATTAATTATGAGAGAACTCCACTCTCAATCAGAATTTGATGAAGAGCGCCAGAAATTAGGCGTCATAACACAACAAAGGGATGACCTGGCTGAACAAAGGGGCGCTCTGTATCAGGAGAAAGAGGCCCTATACCAGAAAATGTGCAGTTTAAAAACCAATCTGGAGAGAAGAGAGTCAGACCTCCAGGGACTGACTGACATAGAAGAAGAATGTGATAAATGAATGGGACATAGGAGACAAATGGAACTCGATTTAGTGCAGGCCATAGAGGCACTAAATGTGCAGAAACAGGAGGTTCACCTCCTGCAACAGAAATTATCTCATTGTTCCCAAACCATACAGGCAGCGCAAAGAGACAATGAGGCCTTCTGTTAGGAGAAAAAGGGGCTCCACCAGCAGGTGGCAGCACAAGAGCGGGTCATAGAGACCAGTAAGGCCTTGATAGCTGAGCAAAAGGCTCAGATCTTTGCCTATTTTCAAGAGGTAGGGGCTGAGAAGGAGAAACTAGCGAGGTTAGAGAAAGAGGTTGCTAGATTTAATCCAAAGTGGAGGGACCCAGAACAGGTAGAGAGGGACAGGGCAACCTGTGATCATAGTATGATGACCTCTGTACTAAGGGACTCAAACCCATTTAATACTTTGAACACTGCTGACTTCATGTCTACTGGTTCACGTGAGCCAGAAACCATGATGCCGCTAGAATTAAATAGGTCTATAATGATGGATCTGCCAGGTCAACGCACGCCAGAAATTGATGGACGGGTGTCCCTGTACAGATACACAAATATTAAGGCTGATGTCTCTGACAAGGAAGTCTCCTATGGGGAGAAAGTCAGAAAATTAGATCTGCAGAAATACTACCTCCAAAGGGACCAGTTGGTTCAATTTGCAGAAAAACAGAACGAAATGAGGCCCAAAAAGAGCATTCTGAAGAGCTCCACCCAATCAGGGCAGTGGGGACGGGGGTCCTCTGACAAACCTGGAAGCAGGGAGGAGTCAGAAGACTACTCTCCTGTGCGCCACAGGGGAGAAGAAACTAGGCCCCACCATTCTGCGAGCTGCTCCCAAGCTCACAGAATTAGGGAGCACCTAGAAGTTCACGTGGGGTTCTTAAGCAGTAGCACCTCTGAGTCTGAGGGCAAGTGGACTCAAGTGATGCGGTCGAAGAAGGCAAATAAACTAAAGAGAGTTATGGCAAAATACCCCATTAGACAGATCAAGGCCATTAGGAATTTCATAACCCCGTACCACAAAAACGCAAAGTATTCTGTTTGGGAGCATTTGGAACTCTATGAACAAATGATGGACACTTTCACCTTAAAGACAGCCAGAACTCCATAGTGTATGCTAAATGCACGTTCTCTGCGGAGTACTCCAGCTTCTTTGCTGGACTGGAAGACCAAACACATTCAAGATGGTCCACCTACAGGGTGAAAACAAAACACAAAGGACTGTTTATGGGGTTGCCAACTGTGAGTTGCCCAAAAGCGTCGTCACACTGAAAAATCACAGTTTGTCGAGTGGAAAAGGTTACAATGGACCAGCTTCGCTAACTGGGCTTTCCAAATCGTCTCTGCTGCACTGTGTAGTGCTAAAAGGCACATGCTGGACCACCTTGGTCTTCACATGTGTCTGCTGCCTTGCAGATGAAGGACATTGTTCTCTTTAATAGGTTTTCTCTGTTTTAGGCAGATGCAAGTTTTCGTTAAAAACAAGGAAGGTAACGTTCTTCGGTAGGTTCCTCTCTGGAGGTTTCCTTCTAAAATTGGACCCCTATTTTATTTCTAAGGGGGTCCTTTCTGGGAATGAGCTGTGCCTGTGCAGAAAGATATTAACGGAGTGGACGTAGAGTGACAGCCCTGCCCTGCCAGAGAGGACTGCTCTAACTTCTACCTGTTTTTCCTGTTTTGCCAAGTCTTTTCTCCATTGCTGCTGCTGGTGGGTGGACCCACAGCACAAAAGAGCATTTGCGCCGCGGAGCGGCCGCGGAGTGGACGTAGAGTGACAGTCCTGCAGTCCTGGCAGACCGGGCTGCCGGAACCGGGACCACTATGGTCTCCCCTCTACTCCTAGAAGAAGATGAGGGACGGTGCCTTTGCAGTGCGTGCCTAAGACCGCACATTGCAGCTTCAACGCCAACAAAAAAAACAATAACGTTGCAAGACATAACTAACATCAAGTTGGACCCGCCACCACGTCCAAAAGCAAAAGAGAAACCCAAGACCACTAAACCGCTCAACGTACCTCAGCCAAACATCATTACCATTGAATCGGCAAGCCGGGAGTCGTTGATAGCTGCTCCAGAGTGGGTCAGTGAGGAGACAGCTGACGCGGCGTCCGCGGCGAGTGTGCCTGAGAACCAGGAGTTGGAAGCCGACGCCTTTGCAGCTGCTCTGGGCTCGCCGAACCATCACACGTTGGCATCGCCTCCCGCGGGGGGCGCCGCCAGCAAGAGCGGGGGGCAGCGCGGAGGCAGTTGCACTCGCTGGATGGCGGTGGTAAGAGCAAGCTGAGAGAAGCGCCCGTGGAGGGCGGAGCCTCGGCCCCTTCCAGTGTTCTAGGTCCTGGCTCCGTGCCCTCGGCTTCGCCTGAGTCAGGGACACGCTGGGGTGGCTGGCGTGGGGGACCAGTCTCCACGAACAGCAATAAATTTGGACCTGGAGCCTCAAAAAAGAGGGTCCGTCGATGAGCTACGCGGGGTGATCACAAAGGAAGGAGAGCCCTCCCTGCCGTTAGCTCCAACGCCGGCTGAAATCCAGCCTCTAGAGGCAATCATGGAGGCCGCCGAAGCGCCCCCCGGGAAATAACGCAAAAGGTGCAGGCTCAGATCCATGTGGGGTCAAATACCGGAACCCTGCTACCCCTGGGGGACGTGGGCCAAGAAACAAACGAGACCCCAAGGGCAAATGACAGAAAACGACAAAGACCCGCACAACTTCAAAAAGCGGAGAGTACTTAATACAAGAAAAATGCAAAAAATGTAATAAAGGGGCTTTTGACCAAAGGGAAAGGTTTAGCCCAGAAAAACATTACAAACATGGATGGTAAAACCACAATCTTGAGAGACTTTTTTAACCCAAAGCCAACAATGTCCAATACTAGAAGGGTTGAATTAACTAACCTTGAGATCTTAGAGGCTTTAAACGACTGTATGCCGGCCTCTAAACAGAGGCGGATCGAGCATCACACACCCCAGGTTCCTCCGAATACAACAAAGGAGGTCTTGGATCCAACTGAACTGATTAAAGAGCAGTTGTTCTCAAATAACAGAGCCCCAAACCCTCAAAAACTGCTGACTCATCAGACAGAGCTCCCCAGTGGGAAACCGCTAAATCTAGAGCTGGTCGAGGGGATAGAGAGCCCCCCCTAAAGAGCCCCCCTAAAGACGGCGTCCAACCTTCCTACCTTGAAGGTAAACAACCTGCCTTTCGTCTTACTATTAGAACCAAAAACTCTGAAAACAACAGAAATAGCAGGGATACCTGCCTCCACCACTTTACATACGGAACCTATATCATTGAAACAGACGATAAATCCAAAATCTACTACCGAAGACCAAACCATCACTATAGATCTTGAGGAAAGTGGTTCGCCAAAATTTATAACTCCTAAAAACATGCAAAAGACGTGCCTGGATCAAGAAAAAAGTGGTGGGCAAGTGGGGGGGCCAGAGCAAACGCTGCCGCAAGACAAATACAGTAAACATACAACTACAGCCAGCGAAGAAAAAGTCCCCTGGGAATGTATCCAAAACAAGTTGGGGACAACCTTCCGCCTTCAGACAACTGGCACATCGCCACGCTCAAAAAAAAGTTCCCAAACAGGTGGACCTGATCTAGAGTACTTTGACCATCCGAACGTACCTAAATCATGTCGTACACAAACAGCCTTTACAGAATCAAGATGTCTCTTCCAAACAGGTTTATCGCCTGATCGGCTAAACTCCCTTGCGAAAGGGAGAACGTCGGTACCTACAGAGCAGAACTTAAAAACTCCTACGACAAACAACTTGGATACATCGGTAATAATGTCAACAGTGACAATCGCTCTCTGCCCGTTTATGAAGTTGTACGAAGGGATAAACAACACATTAAAAGACCACACGTCAATTCAAGCATCGTTATTGACTAAATTGTCCTTTTTGGAAGCCTACATTATATCACAAGAAAACGCCAAAGTAAGTGAAGCCCAAACGAGGGCCGGGGAGTCTGAGAGGACCAGGCTAGACCAGAGCTCTAAAAGACCAACTACTAAAGAAGCAGGCTCACAATCAGCCCCTACGATCGATTTAACTGAGAGCTCACATGCGCGATCGATTCCAGTAAAGACCAACCTTAAAGGGGTGGCAAAATGCGAACCAAACAAAATCATACCAACACTAGAGCCAGTATTTGTGCTAAACAAAACAAACAAAGGGATGTCTAAAGAGAATGAAAAGCCGAGGCTCAAGCTAGGGAAAAAAGACCTTTGGTGGTACCAGCGGAAATAGCAACGACAATTGAAGTCTTGAGTACAATTAAGTCTCCAAAAACATCAGAAGAATTTTTGCAGCACGATGACTTGATAAACCTGAGTACTTACTCCGAGGACGAACTTCCGCTGAAAACTAGAGCCAAAAAAACAAGAAAGGAGCAAATGACCAAAACACCTCGTCACCAAGAAAACCAAAGCGAACTTAATAAAAAAGAAGAAAAAGATCAGGAAGTACTGGAAAATAAAAAAACTGAGAAACCAAGAAAGGAGTCAAAAATTACAACTCCTCGTCAGCATGAAACTACAAGTAAACTAAACAATAAAGACGAAAAAAGTCATAGAGCGGAGATGGGACAAGAAAGAAGTAGACACGGAGAGCGAAAAGGGCCTACAAACACTGTAAATCCAAGAAAGGATTCGAGCCTGTGGCGAAAGCTAAACAAGAGACACGACAGATCGCCTTCTCTTCAAAGAACAACTAAAAGGCACAAATCACCGCCAGAGCAAAGAGAGCCACCGGACGGTCCTTTTAAAATCCACTACATTTCAAAAACAGAAAAATACAACAAAGTACACATTAAAAAAGAGGCTACAAGATGGATTATGAAACTGGAACAGATCGAGGACAATGACGACGAAATTACATTAAATCGTGGGACAGTACTCGCCCTGTTCAGTTACATTCGGTCACTACACCAAATAAGATCTGAAGACCTAATAATCGTTGACCCGAGTCATAAATGTGGAAAGGCTGTGGCCCACCTGTACATCGCGTCTAAGAAAATGAAAAGCCAATTGGAAGAAGACTCAGACAAACTCCTCAAAATGGGGTACGATTTGACAGAGTCAACGAGAGAGATTACGTCAAGATCAGGACCTACTTGGCCCTCAAGAAAGCGGGCTCGGAGCCAGCAATGCGACTCAGAGGTCACAAACCACTCTCTAAACAGATGGGGAAAACCTAAAAGCCATTTTAAGGAAGCCAAAAACTACAGCCGGGCTGAAAGTAGCCGAGTGGGAAAATCGTCAGAGCAAGAGTCGGAAAGGTATGTCCCTAGGACACCGACAAGGACCCGTAAGTCTAGTGAAAGAGAATACACAACCTCAAAGAGATCCTCTGTTAAGTCTCACCACGACTTATCAAGGCCAAAGAACCATGTACGAGACGGGTCATCAGCTAAGTCGGTGGCTTTTTCCACCAAATCTCCGGCACGAAACTTGTGGGATTGGCTGCCTAAAATGCTGCAAAAACAACATAAAAGCTAGCAACCCTCGATTCCGGAGCACGGCGATCAACTGCAATGCAACACAAAGCCAACAACAAGCGGACTGAAGCTTTGCTCTTGGAACACAAGAGGTCATGGTCACCTTACGGCTCCCAGTGACGTAAAACTAACTGAATTTGACTTCCTCTGTTTCCAGGAGACTTGGTTAACAGAGTTGCCCTCCCTTGATGGGTATGACATTTTTCTGTTCCCAGCCAAAAAGGGCCCGTTGGGGCGATCCTCCTCAGGAATTTTGACAGCAATTCGACATAACTGTGGCCTGACTCACGCCAAAGTGTTAAGAAGCAACCAATCCTTACTCATGATCAGCGCAAACATGACGGAGTGAACAACAAACAAAATAAAAAATGTAAAATCGACCATAATTATAATGAACATTTACTGGAATCCATCAGCCATTGAAACCAGTAACTTTTTAAGATTGAGTGAACAAGCCAGTGACATGGCCATCGCCACGCAGGCAGCTCTACATCTACTGCTGTGTGGCGACATGAATGCTTCTTGCTGTCAGGAAACAGACAAAGACCACTCAGTCCAAAAATCCTCAGCCACGGCCTCAAGAGGGACGGCATGGTCAAAATTGATGTCTTCTAGAGGATTATTAAACATGAGTGAGGTCCTTCCTAAAGAACCTGCCCTCCCCACATGGGAAAATGGCGTTTACAGCGCAACGATTGACTATATCTATGTTTACGACAGTCTGGCTAGAATAACTACGGAGTTTGGGGTGAGAAGGACCAGCAAAAGTGACCACAACTTGCTTTACACTGCATGGCCAACAAACTGGAGCCCAACTTCAGAGTCAACCATGCTGCTGGAAACAAACACCAGAGGAACAAAAATAAGACTATCAGCTAAAGCAATAATTGATCTTAAACAAAAGTACTGTGCACAAAACTACGGCACCCTAGCAAACGAGCTTGACTATTTGCCATTATTAGAGATCTACAAAAAGAAGAGGGGGCCTAAAAATAATGTAGAATCCAGGAATCATGTATATGACAAACTCCTGGTCAAAAAAAGAAAAGCCTTAAGGAAAGTGAAAAGGACTGCACTAGCATGTGGATCTACAAAAACAAACACCACAGTCAAAGAGGCCGCCAGGGCTTACAAATCATGGCTGAAGCACCATTGGGCGATATTATACCAGCAAGATGCCGAGGAAATTCAAATCGCAATACAAGGGAACAAAAGCCGTGAATTCTGGTCACTCTTAAACTCTACCACACCACAAGAGAAATCAACTATAATCAACAACGTAGGAGAATCCGACTGGGTGAATTTTTTCAAAGCGCTTTTTGCACCACTGGAAACAACTAGGGAAGCTAAGCAGACCACTGAACCAACCGATTGGATTATCTTGGATGACCGTGAAGACATAAGCCAACAGATCAGGTTTCTCAAGAATTCCAGAGCTCCCGATCCTGACGGGATCACAAACGTGGACCTTAAGACTCACCCCGAAGAATGGTCAGCGCTCCTGTCTGAAATCTTTCGAAGATGTGCCAAATTAAAATCAATCCCGCCATCATGGAAATCAGCGACGGTTGTGCCCATTTTTAAAAAAGGGAATAAGAGTGACCCGGCAAATTACCGCCCAATCGCCTTGCTAGATTGTATAGGCAAAGTGTTTGGGTCCCTCCTTCTTAATGAATTCAGAATATGGGCAAAAACGGCACCTTGCGTGGATCACCTACAATCAGGGTTTAAGAAGAACTTCGGCACTTCTGCAAACATCTTGGTAATGAACACCATGAAACACAAAGTGCTAGAGGGAGGCCCCAAGATCTTCGTCGTCTTTGTGGCCCTCACACAAGCCTTTGATCGCATTGAAAGGACACTCTTATGGGATAAGCTAGAGGCATGGAAGTGCCCTCCCTCCATTCTTGAACCTATTAAAGCGCTATACTCAGAAAACAGCATGAGGGTGCGCCTGAACCAGCAAGGACTCTTATTAACTCCGATATCCACGCAAAGGGGGGTCAAACAAGGATGCCTGCTGGCTCCGGCTTTTATTTTTGGCCTTCCTTGGTGATATCAAAACATCGGAAGAAACTGTCCGTAGCTTTCCACCAAAAATCGGAAAATCACACGTGGGAATGCTCTAGTACGCGGATGATGTGATACTCCTAGACTATACACCTATAGGACTACAACGTCAGCTGAGCCACCTGCAGCTATATATGGAAAGAAATAATCTAGAGATAAATGAAAACAAGACCAAATCCATGTCTCTCTCCAAAGGCGTCAAAGACAATGCCAAGATGAAGCTAGTGTTGAACAAAAACCAGATTGAAAGCGTGGCAGAATTCAAATATCTGGGCGTCGTTTTGGATAATTCCAAAACTGAGATAGGAATGCAAAACCTTCTAAAAGAGAAAACAAGAAAATTCACGGCACAAGGTAAAGCCATTGACAGAAAATTTGGTCGATTTTCTCTGATCCCAGTTATCAACTTTTATAAAATGAAGGTGGTCCCGACCTTAGTTTATGGAGATGACGCCTTGCCCAACATTCCTTCATCTTTTTGGCCTACCCTAGAGGCAAAATTTTGGCGGGCCATCCTGGGGCTTCCAAAATGTGTACCCATAGCCTATATAAGACAAGAACTTAGTCTTCTGTCTCTCGAGGGATCAGTTAGATGCAATTCCATAATGCTTTACCGCAAATGCCAACTAGCGGATAACCACTCTGTATACCATCTGATCCTACAAGAAACAAACGCCCAAACCTGCCTGATGTTAAATAGCTGGGCAAATCGGATCAAAGAAATTCTCTGAGACGTTTCAGCGAACGATGAAACACTCAGCAACAATCCAGTACAGGTTTTGAACAGAGTGAAAGAACTTGACTGGATCAAAACAATTGAGAAAGCAGCCTCAAACAAGCTAACGAGACATCTCCCGGTGAACATCCGCAAGCTGAACGAACTTCAACCGTTCATTAAACAGTTTCCCTCCAAACAAACAAGGTCTTTGGTACTAAGAGCAAGACTGAACTTGTTACGCACACACAAGATTTTACTCATACGGGGACAGGCGACCACAAACGCCTGTAGATTCTGCGGTCAAACGGAAATAGTGGAGACCATCCAACACTTGATGCTTTCTTGTCCAGGAACTCCGAAGCAAAGATCGCCATACCTGTGTCATATCTTCTCAGACTTTGTGCTGCAGGACGAAGCACTTTGCTGGGCAAGGTTAATAGCGGGGGACAAGACCCCGTGGCTGTTGGCATCTTGCAACATCTTACGCAGTTTACAAGAAAGCTTCCAAGACTTAACAGACCCAGTGGCGTCGTGTACCTGAACACTTTCTTTATCACAACAAATAACCTGCTATGCGGATGGGCTCCACAGAGGCTCAAGAAAGGAGATTAGACACACAGAGTTAAACTGAAAAACTGAAAAATTACTACTTCTTGTTCGTTTTTGTAAAAATCTTAACAGATTAAAAAAAATTAAAAAAAATAGATATTAACACTAGGTCAGGTCATTCTAAAGCCTTTAGAGAGGAACCTACCGAAGAACGTTACCTTCCTTGTTTTTAACGAAAACTTGCACCTGCCTAAAACAGAGAAAACCTATTAAAGAGAACAATGTCCTTCATCTGCAAGGCAGCAGACACATGTGAAGACCAAGGTGGTCCAGCATGTGCCTTTTAGCACCACACAGTGCACCAGAGACGATTTGGAAAGCCCAGTTAGCGAAGCAGGTCCCTTGTAACCTTTTCCACTCGACAAACTGTCATTTTTCAGTGTGACGCCACTTACAGGGTGGCCATCTTGAAACACTTTTCCACCCACAGAAACCCCCAAGAGGCTCGCAAAGCGGCCTGTAATCTGCAATGCAAAGAAGATCAGGCCTCACGAGAATTTGTACAGGAGCTAAAACTCGCCTTTGCACAAACCACTAAGAGGGTGCGCACGGATAGCAGAGAGGTTATAACTACCTACTTTCATGCACTTCCCAATTATATCATGACCCAGCTGGTGAGGGATTTTCATGATAAAAGATCCCTGGACTGGGTAATAGAGCAGACTACCCGCATTTATGAGGTCCAAATACCTGCAGAAAATGAAAACCAGATAAAAAAAAAAAAAAAACATCCAACACCTCTGCTACTGCTAAGGTGGTGGAGGTGAAGGTTGCCCCCATTTTGTACCTGGAAATGTGGGGGCCTAAAAATGTACCTATTCAAATCCAGAAAAAAATCAGAGGCCAAGAAGGCCTTCTGGCCAATCAGCAACAGGTGGCAGTCAGGGAGGTAATCACACCAATGGGACCCCTGTTATGACCCGGTCTGGGTCATGGTGATATAATCAGGATGCAGTTGCAGGCATGCTTAATGGTTGCTTTATTCAGGTTCTTCAGTTACAGGTACAAAATCAGGTCTCATCAAGTCCATAAGGAGATAGGAGGAAATCATGAGGGAAACCCACTGGCTCCCACCACCCAGGCTTCCTTAGATCAACTGCCTGGGTTAGAACCCATTCATACACAAACACTCCAAAATACCTCATACATTCCACAAATGACATCACCACATACATACAGCATTCAGAAGGTGAAACCATAAGAAAGGAAGGCTGATCCTAACACCTCCTTCCCTTATAAACCATAGAAGGGAAGGCTACTCCTAACACCTCCTTCCCCTACAATCCCAACCAGTCCAGTGTCACACCTCAAACACACCATGACCTGAAGCCGTCATCACACCTAACCATCAAAAGGCCTCAAGCACCAATACTCTGCCAGTCACTCTAAAAGACCAAGAATATAACAGCTGGACAACCAGGCGTAACTAACAATCCAGTAACGGCACCCCACCATCTAAACAACAACAACTTCTGTCCTTCAAAAAATCACGCATCACCTTCCACCCGTCGCCGCCACCAACGGGTCACCAGCCTGCCACGCTGGAGCACAGACCTGCCCCTCTGGGCTACTAACCAGCATGCCATACGCAACCTGAGGAAAACAAACCACCTCCCGTCCACCACTGCCACTGGTAGACCTCAGGGCTGCCACACCTGAGCACAAACAGCCACCTACACGGGCTGGCACGAAGTCCGCTACACACCTACAAGGAACATGTCTAACCTACTACACCAGACCATAGACTCATGGCAACTGAAGGGACAGGCGCCTCCAATCAATTAAAACACACTCACCTGACTCATCCTCCACCACTCAACATTCATAGCAACACTCACAACAGAGGCAACTGGTGGAGAACCAGTCAACCATACCACCATACTTCCTCGATGTGTTGGCCAGACACCTCGAGCCCTCATTGCTACTAAAAACCACCAGGTAACCCCACTACCAAGATGTTCTGTTGCCAAGCTCCCAGAACCACCCAGAAGAAAATCCAGGATGACCCCAGAAACAACACTTCAAGTAAAACAATAATAAGGAATCACTCACCATCATGGCTCAGCACAAAATACTATCATGACTCCTCTGAGCCACACAAATCACTACCCTGACTCCTCTGAGCCACGCAAATTACTATCATGACTCCGCAGAGCCACACCAATCACTATCAAGACTCCTCTGAGCCGCTTGACCAGACTACCACTGGTCACACAATTCACTACCACAACTCCGCAGAGCCGCTTGACCAGACTACCACTAGTCATACAATTCACTACCATGACTCCTCTGAGCCGCTTGACCAGACTACCACTGGTCACACAATTCACTACCATGACTCCTCTGAGCCGCTTGACCAGACTACCACTAGTCATACAATTGACTACCATGACTCCGCAGAGCCGCTTGACCAGACTACCACTAGTCATACAAATTCACTACCTTGACTCCGCAGAGCCTCTTGACTAGCCACAACCAGTCCACACGTCACACTGGTTACATGCATGCATCTTCAAACAGTTTTGCAACATGACCACTCAACACTTAAGAAAAGACATGTTGATACTAATAGGTGGAAATAGTGGGGTGTGGGCAGGGCCCTACCCACACTCCACATCAAAGAACATGTCCTTAAAATATTTTTTGGCAAAACTAAACGCATGGATATGACATTACTCAGAAATTATTTCTATGGTGTCAAAATCTATAAGTCCATGTTGTCCATTGCAGGAAACAACGCTACAAGCTGCAAAATCCTCAAAATGGTTAAGAACTAGAGAGATCATGAAACATAGGATTAACAGACATGGATTGCAACATACTTCATTACTCACATACTGCAAAATTCTCAACATTATTATGAATGTTAGTGAGATATGTCAAACTAACCCTCCATGCCTAAAACTAAACAGTTTTAATGCAACCTTTTCTGAAACATTCCTGGTGACATTTTAACAGTTCACGTTGCCACCTTTGCCACGAATCCTAGCTGCAAAGCCTCAAAATTGGTTAAGCTCAATATTCAACTTAACTGCAGTATTCTATACATGTCATACATGCATGCGATCTAATCCAATCATCCACGAACACCTCATCAACCTTCCATCCCAAAATAACATCACCAGTATTCCAGAATAGTAACGAAAAATACATCAATTCAATCACTGCATAGTGTCCATTAGTAAAAACATTGCCGTGCATATGGCATTACATGGGTGATGTTGAAACAAGAAATACCCGATTCCCACACCATCGTGAAATCTTCATTCCGATGTGGCGTTTAGTTTCTCTTTACCCCAGCGAATCACATGCTTCATAGCTGCAGTGCCAACAGTGTACATAAGTTCAACCTTGCTTGATTCATGCAGCATTTCAAAACCGAAACTGGACTTCACGAACGTCATCACGCTCCAGGCGCATCGACTGAAGAATCGACTATTTCCTGGTCACGTTTTAACGCGTTGGTAGGTGCTTTACTTTAAGGACGTTCTCGCCGTCATCCCACTCAGCTGAGCTGACGGCATCCAGATTTTCAGTGACGCCAACAGCTAGTGCGCAATCAACATTCTGAATTCCACTCCATTGCTGAATCCACCAGCCACCATGCCTACGTCATCATTGCAGCAAAGTAGACAGAGCAGCACAGAGCTCCGCTGTCCCAAAACGGCCGCCTCACTCGCACAGAAGAACAGATGGGGGCACGCGCACGTCCATCAGCAGTTTTTGGTGAGTCATACGCTTTCTTTAATTACGGTAACTGTAAGATGACGCTGCACTTTCAGCAGAATGCGATCGATCACGCTCTCCTAAGCATCTTCCGTGGCGCACACATACATCCCCAAAACACCGGCAAGGTTCACACTGTTCTCATTGCGCAGCTACCAGAACGGCCACAGCTCCCAGGGTGCCCAAGTCCTGGACAGCCTCTTACACTCACCGGAGCGCTCTGCCAGGGCTCTCCTCTCTGGCCCACTGCTGGTGAGCCAGTGGCAGTTGGCAGGATGATCACCTCTGCTCCTAGGTACTTAGCAGGGCACTGGCTTTGTTGCTAATGAGATGATCGCTTTACTGCCTCCTGGGTGCCTCTCTTTGCTTCTTGCAGGCCCCTGCGTGCCTACCAGGGCTTCCACATTTCCTTAGCCCTGGGTGCTACTTTGCGCCTACCAAGGCACTGTCACTTTCTCAGCCCTGGGTGGTGGGACTCTTCTTGGACCATGGGGGCAGTGGGTTCCCTCTACTTGTACAGTCCCTCACTTGAACTTCGCTCCTGCTCTGCACCCCCCGCAGCAGTATCTCCTTTCTCCTTATCCTGGACCACACACACACACACACAGGTACCTGTTGCCTTGTATCTTCACGGTCCATCCAACCAGTCCTGTTGGAGACCAATCCTCGTCGCCAATTGTTATGACCCGGTCTGGGTCATGGTGATATAATCAGGATGCAGTTGCAGGTATGCTTAATGGTTGCTTTATTCAGGTTCTTCAGTTACAGGTACAAAATCAGGTCTCATCAAGTCCATAAGGAGATAGGAGGAAATCATGAGGGAAACCCACTGGCTCCCACCACCCAGGCTTCCTTAGATCAACTGCCTGGGTTAGAACCCATTCATACACAAACACTCCAAAATACCTCATACATTCCACAAATGACATCACCACATACATACAGCATTCAGAAGGTGAAACCATAAGAAAGGAAGGCTGATCCTAACAACCCCTAACTCTCCTGATTATGTAAGTCCCAGATACAAGGGCAACCAACCTATATTGTGGTATTTATTGACTCCCCCAGCTCAAGGGAGGGTCCCACCAGGTAAGTACTCTTGCAGGAAACTTCCCTCCTAACTTTCCTCAGGAGGGCAGTAATCCCCCGAATCCAGGGTTAAGTTTCTTTCCCCGGTATTCTCAAAACCCCAACCTGCAGGACAACCCTCCTTTCTTTCCCTGGTTTCAGGAGCCCAGACAACCCAATCCGGGAGAGGGGGGGCCAAGGGTGGAGGGTTACCAAATCCCCTGTACCCAGGGTACTTTGGACAAAGGGATAGTTACCCTTCCCGTGAACCCCTTAGATATGAACAAAGACCCCCGTACCAGCCGGAACGAGTGTCCCAACTGGCTCACCAGGTCCAGAACCTCACACAGGATCTGGGTCGCATGTTGAGGGCTCTGCAGAACCTTCAGATGAACATGACGGCTCAGAACCCCGCAAACCAAGGGTCTGGCACCCCAGAACAATGACGGAGAGAGAACCATGATAATTCGTCGGTCCTGAGGAGAAGGCACGGGGTAAGGAGGGTGTAAAGCCCTAGAGGAAGCTTCCTTTCTCACCCGTGAAAAGCCCCTGGACACCCCGGAAACAGAACTAAAACTCTTGCCCCAAAAATCTGCAACTCATGGAACAGAGGGTGGGTAAGAGAAATAAAGACCTCAGAAAGGCCCATTTTGTGGAGGAACCTAGTGTCCTCCAATATGAAAGGGAAGAATCCTTAGAGGATTCTGGGAAAACAATCTCCTTCTTCAGGGACGGGGGAATTCCTCCCTAAGAAAAATAGGTCCCAAGAGATCTGAGTAAAGACTGGGTCGGTGTGGTTACTGATTCTGAATCGCCCAGCCCTGAACCCCAGAATGAGCATCCAGAGAATAAAATAGAAAAAGAGGACTCCCATACTTCGCAAACCAATTTGGGTGACTTCCTCCCAGAATAAAAGGGGGATTCCCAAACATCACAAACCAAATCAGGTGACAGCCTCCAACAAGGGGGAAGGGGCAGCCCAGAATCAGAAACAGAGTATTCGCAAACATCATATCTCTGAGAAAAGGGGGACATCATAGAACCCAGAGAGAAAGGGGAGCCCCAAACTTATCAGAATGGTAAATTTTGCTTTCAGATTCCCAAACTCCGACACAGAATTATGTCCAATACCCCTGTGACGGAGTCCAAAATAAAGAAATTAACCACCCAGCTTGCCCAAAATGCCTATTACGTTTGCCCACTTGAAGCGAAGGAGGGGACATTTTATGCCCCCGTCCAAGTGCAAGGGCAATGTGCAATTTTAGCACTGGTGGACACCGGATCCCAAGCCACTCTTCTTTCTAAAAAAGACCTTTGAGCAGATAAATTCAGGAAGGGGGGAGAGACACCAAATCCCTCTCACCCCTCTTCCTGGACAACTCCAGAACTTCGACGGGAATGAAATTCCTGTTGAAGGGAATGCGGATTTGGAAATAAAAATTGGCTGACACAAGGTTAAACACCCAGTCATAGTCGTGACTCCAGAGTGAATGCCCTGTCTACTAGGGAATGACTTCATCCGCAGGTTGTCTCCCCTAATAGACTGTGTGAACAAGGTACTCTGGACTCAGACTAACAGGCCAATAAAATTAAAACATAGTGTTAACTATGTTAGTTTAAATGGCACATGCCACATGGTTGAACAGAAATCTGATCATATTGAGTTTCATTTCTAGAATAATCAAATACCTGACGTTACGGTAATTGCTGTAGGAGAACAAACTGGTGAAGGGAACTCCTCTTCATTCCTGAAAATCAACCTTCCTTCCCGTTTTAAGTGGCTTTCCACACTGGAAGGAAATACTTTGAAAGTTTATACAGATTCACAATCTGAAAATCCCCATTCTATAGTCAAAAGTGATGAGAAACCAGCTCAAAGTTTAGCTGACATTCAGAAAATTAGAGAACAGTTGTTCATCCCTATTCAGTTAAATGAGGGGGAGGAGTCTGTTCTCACCCGAGTGTGCGTGAACAAAGGAAAGAACTTCATCAGCGAAGCCATGTTCAGAAAGCTCCCAAAAGAACTAGCCATTCCCACATTTAAATTGATCAATAAGTGGGAAACGGGTCTGGAAACTCCCAATTCCAAACATCTACTGCCTAGCAGGTGTATGCTTAACATTTCTATAGGTAACAAAAGCATAGAACATAATTGTTGGGTTATCTGAGATGTCCCTGCTGCAATCTATTTAGGCAGTGACATTCTCAACCGGTTTGCAATTAATTTGGACCTGATAAATTACAAGGCCTGGTCAGCTGTATGCAGTTGAAGTTCAAATTGGAGAGGAGGTCACCATCCCAGAATGGACCCGACAATTCCCACTTGAATTAAAAATTAAAAGAGGGCAGAAACTGCTAAATCCTGACACATATGTACACCTCATTGCCCATCTCCAACAGCAGGGGTTGGGGTTAAACCCAACACCACTAGTCAATGTAGAACAAAACACCATTTCAATATTGGATAACAGCGACCGTAGGAGTATCACTCTGGGCGCAGGCACCATTATTGGAATGGCAGTTGATGACTGACATTTTTCCATGGATCTAGGAAATGAACTGATAGGACCAATCCCCAATGACTGCTTTGACAATGACAGTGACAATGACATACCACCAGACAGGATCTTCAGCCGGCAAGGGGGGAATTTCCTGGTGTACTCTTTCTGCCCTTACGGGGAGGAAGAGGTGACTTGTGACATCAGGCAGGAAGAGGTGATATTCCAGGTCCACAATGACTGCCTCTCCTACATGAACCCCTCTGTCCAGGTCAATACTCTAACCAGAGACCTCTCTACCCAACTGGAAGAGGCCGCTGAGATAGCCAAACCCGAAGTCTTTCCAGGCTTCAGGCAAATGGTTGAAGAGCGGGTCAACCTAGCTGATGCCTATGAGACTCCTGGAGCAAAAGCAAAAGTTGAAGCAGGTGTTCTTAGATTTCCAAGATATCTTTGCTGTCAACTTGTACGACTGTGGTCGCACCGAGATCCATACTACAACAATTCCCACGGACCCTGGAATGACTCCGGTGTTTGTGAAGCAATATCGTTTGCCTCTCGCATCCATGGAGTCCCTGACGGAAATAATCAAAAACCTTGAGTCCCAAGGGATAATTCATCCAGTCCACAGCAGTTTTAATAATCTGGTGCTGGGGATTTTAAAACTAAATGGCCAATGGAGAATCTGTGCAGACCTTAGGTAGCTAAATAAACGGGTCCACGTGTCCCGATGACCTCTTCCCTAAATTGATCAGGGACTGGCCCAGATCTAGGGGTCAAAGGTATACACTGCCATTGACCTAACAAATGGGTACTGGAGGTGCCTGTCCATAGGGAGGACCAATAAAAGCTGGCCTTTACCTTTGGGGGCAGCAGTACACGTGGACCCGGACTACCTTCGGATACATCAACTCCGGAAACAAATTCAACATCTTCCTACACAAGGCCATGCCGACTTGGGTAAAAGGGGTAACCTGGCCTATGTGAATGATTTCCTGATAAAAAGATCAACTGTGGAGCAACACATAGCGGAAATCCGTTATGTTCTGACACAGTTTAGGGTTGCCGGAGAAAAACTGTCCTTCCAAAAGGCACAGTGGTGCATGACCCGTGTCATCTTCTTGGGATATAAAATAACTCCTGAGGGTCTTTGTCCCCAGGAAAAGAAAGTGGAAGCACTCCTAAAACTGAAAGACCCCACAACTCTACGTGAGCTAAGAAGCCTCCTTAGACTGACTAATTACAGTAGGAAGTTCATTGAGGATTACGCATCAGTTACAAGACCCCTGATCCATCTGTTGAAGGGGGGGTCAAGTGGGAGTGGGGTCCAGAACAAGCCGACAAAACAAGCCGTAAAACAACTCAAAAGAAGTCTCTCACAAGCACCTTGTCTAGTTTACTGTGTCAAAAACAAGGAGTTCTTCTTGGAGACAGGGTTCTCGAATAAATGCTTGACTGCGGTATTATATCAAAAGCATGACAAGGGCAATAAAGTCATATCCTATGCAAGCAAGACTTTATCCTCTGTGGAGGAAAAATTCAATGATTGTGAGAAGGCACTCCTGGCAACGGTGTGGGCATTAAAAAATGACTGCCCGTTCATCCAGGGGGAACACATCATAGTGGAGACTCCACACCAGCCTTTGCAATACCTCCAAAGTGACAGAATCTGGGCAGGAAATGTGAGTAATTCCAGAATTACTTCCTGGATTGGGTCAATGCAAAACTTTCCTGTAGAGGTCAGATATGGCCAAAACAAGAAGAGTCCCCTCGTGCAAGGTCTGGCTGACTTGCATGATTGTGCCAGAGAAAACTGTCTCGAGGACGAAAGTCTTAAAACCCAGGACAACATGGAGGCATACCTGAATTCCCCACATAAAGTCTATGAAGAAGACAAGTTCAAGGGAATGCCCACAGTTTATATGGACCGGAGCTCCTACCATGTTAACAACAATGGGGGAAAGGAACTGGTGGCCGGCATTGGGAATGCCTGGGTGAATGATGCCCCAGAACCCTCCGTTAGGTACAAAATCGGTCCCCATAGTAGTCAGGTGGCAGAGTTGATGGCAGTTCATCAGGCCATCCTCACTGCCATCCAACACCAACTCCACGAACTGGTCATAATCACCAATTCAGATTATGTCTGAAACGGGTTCGTGGAGCATCTGGTTAATTCGAAAACCAGAGTTATGCTGTGTGTTAATAACAAACCTCTCAAACATGGTAAGCTAATCGAAAATATTGACGATCTGGTCACCTCTAATGGATGACCATGCATTGGAAGAAGATCAAGGGTCATTCCAGAATAGAGGGGCTCGACAAAACTGGAAATTACTTAGCTGATCAGCTGGTCAAAACCAGAGCCATCCAGGGGGATCTCCTTGAGATCAAGTCCCTGTTGGGGGAAATCCAGGTCACTGCTGTCACTAGGTCCCAGACAAATGCTCACAATGAACTTTCAACTGCCCAATGGAGTAAAGAGACCCCAGATGCTGATTTAATCATGGCACAAAAAGGGGATCCAATTATTGGGAAATGTTATCAACACATTGAGGACCCTGAGAACTTTCCTCTGACAGACACCAATTACATTGGGAAAGAGGTCCTCAGAGTGTTGATGAAGTGTATCAAAATGTTCTGAATCCAAGACGGTTTGTTTGGTAAGGAGATCCATCTCTGGCTGTGATCAGTGAGTGGTACCTACTTCATTCCAAAGCCTGATGCTTAGTCATGTGCATGATGCAGCCACAGCCGGTCATAGGGGGTTTCACACTACTCTAGAAATCTTGCGGGAGGTTGCATACTGGCCACACATGGGGCAGGCCCTCGACCAATACTTGAAGTGGTGTCTTGTGTGTGCACAATTTCAGCCAACTTCACTCACACACCGAGCTCCCTCCAGATGATACTGCCTTGGTCAGATTTACAAGTAGATTTCATCAGGCCCGTGATTCGCTCCTCTAGGGGGAACAAGTACATGTTAACCGTAACATGCTTGTTTACCAAATGGGTGGAATGTCTCCCGGCCCCAAATTGCAAGGCAGAAACATCAGCTGCCCTGATGATCAACGACATCTTCTCGCGTTTTGGACTACCCCAAAGGATTGAGTCAGACCCAGGTAGTCACTTTACCAGCAAAGTGATGACAAAGATGTGGGAGATACTTGGGGTAAAAAGGAAACTTCACATTGCATACCACCAGTCCTCTAGTGGGGGAGTTAAGAGGTACAATAAAAACATTGTGAGAATTCAAAATAAGTTGGTGGCAGATTCTGGACCAAGTTGGGACATCAGCTTACCACTTGTCCTGATGGCCATCAGATCTACACCTTCTTCTGCGACCAAGATGTCTCCATTTGAGCTAATGACTGGATGAAGTATGGTGCTACCTCAGTATCTTCTCTACAGAACACAAGAGCAGACACTGATGAATGCCTCCACAACAAGAGTATGTTGAGAATCTAAGAAAACCACTTCAACATGCTTTTGAGTACACTCAGTAACATGCTTTTGAGTACACTCAGTGGAATCTGGAAAAATCTGCAGAAGGGATGAAGAGCAGAAATGTCTCCCATCTGGTGTGGTCCCTTTGAAATTATAGATAAAATTTCACCTGTTGCCTATAGAATCTGCATCCCCAAAGGAGAGTTGGCAGAAGAGAAATGGGCCCATATTAATCAGTTAAAGAGTTGTCATCCCAGACATACTTTGTGGCGGATTGAGGAGACAAGAGAAAGTCAAATAGAGGAGACAACTGGAGAATAAGAACAGGAAAAAGAAGAACTAGAAGGGAACAGGTAAGTTTATAGGTATAATTATTTAACAGGGAGTATCTTTCTTCATTGTCAGTACGAAAGAGATCACCAAATATTCTAGTAAAATCAATAGTTATCTGTGTCTTGTGAATGATTTGTGGTTATTGTCTAAATAGTGTAATGATTGTAATGCATGTGTGTCCCACTGCTGTCAACCTTCTGGGAAGGCAGTCAGTGGGAAAATGTGGTAACCGACTCTTATTTATTCACTAGATTCGTACTGGTTCCGCGCATTCACAGACCAAGGAAGACCTCCCTGGGGACCTGGAAAGGAAAGATCAAAGAGAAATCTGGGAGTGTCGCTCCACACCACAAACAAAGACCTAAGAAAACGCTGTGGGCGCCGCTCCACACTCCAACGAGAGACAACAGGAGGATCATGGCATACCGCACCCTGGTGGAAGAAGGACTGCACCTGATGAACCCCTCTTTGCCCTATTGGTGAACACCACGTGGCCCTACTCTCCCTAGACAAGAATTCTCAGAAGAGTCAGGGGGGAAGCTTTGTGGGATACATTGACCATCCATAACCAAGCCGCACTTCAGTAGTTAACAGCAAGATGGCTCCGCTGACTCCTTTGAGCACCATTGCCTCGCATCAAAACTGCGGTTTGCAGCTCCAAAATACTGTCTTGCCAAGCACCTATTGGGGAAGTTAGAACAGGGAGCACACCGAGAAAGGCTGCCAGTGTATTTTCTTGTGTGCACTAAAGAAGCAAATTGAAAAGCAGCGCTGCTCTGCTGCTTGCTAAAAAGTTCCCATTGAAAAGGGAATATTTTACATTGAAAAGGATACTGCCCTGACACTGTTTTCATCTGTTCAACATCACACTGCTTTTATCAGTGAGACCCTGCCATGCCATCCATATTCAGATTGTGCACCAGCAGAAGAGAGCATTATCCCTGAATGACAGACTGTGTTAGACCAGATCCGGGAAATCAGCAGAAACTTTATTCTCAGCCGCACGGAAAAACGCTTGACTTTTGGGCTACAAAATGTCAAAAAATCACTGCCTCAAAAGAAACACTAGCTATTTGGGCATATGTCAATTTCAGTGGACATGTGTCTTGAACAGATTGCTGTTTAAGAGAAACTGACTAGGGCTGCCAAACAATGTTGGGAATTCAGATGGAAGAGAAAAACCTTTTGAAAGGGACATCCCAGCAAACTTCACCACATGTTAAAAGGTGCTTTTGCAAATAAGAAAAATACCTGTTTTAAAAGTGTAATGTTGAATAAGGCCCTGCCCTTGCCTAGCAATGTAAAGGGTGTTTTGCGGGAAAACATATATGGGAGGTTTTATTTCAACAGGCTTGCTTCTGATTCAGAACAAAATAAAATAAAATAAAGAAATAAATGTATTGGCTGTCCTGGGGAATCAGCCCAAACAGGTTTTCTGTCATGGTTCAAGGGACATTTGGGTGCTGACAACAGGAGTGGCCTACCCCCAAAAGAAGCCAAAATAGATTTTGGGACACCTACGTGCTAATTTTGCCCTTTGAAACTCTGAAAGGACCAGGAGGCAGCATATCACACACTTGTCAGACTTCTGCCTTTGCTCCAGGTTGAGACAATAGATTCTGGGACACCTGCGTGTTACTTTTGGAAAATCACCTCCCCTGAACATTTACTGGGGAGCTTCAAAGCCAACTCCAAAGCAGCCTTGGAAGTTATGCCCTTATTTGGTAGACAATGCTGGCCATCTGGCTCCAAAGGCTATTTTATTAATACATTTCAAGACTTTTTATCTCCGAAATTGGACAACGCAGGAATGCGAAAGTTTCACAATCTAGATGTCATTTTGGTGGCTTTAATTTAAAGGAATGGTGCGCTCATAAATGATAATTGGTAAAATGATAGGCAATAGTCTAAAACATAGTTTAGACATATTTTGAATGGAAGTTCCTACGTAAACACTTTGAGAAAACGAGGCTCAAAGTGTTTACATGGGAGTATCCATTTTGTGATTTCAGGCAGCCTCCTCTGCTCTGCCCTTGCGGCACTAAACAAGCAGCAAAAGCCCCCTACTGGGAGCTTTTGCTTACTGCAGCCTGAGCAGAGCTGAGGAGGCTACCTTCACTTTCATTTTACGTTTTCTGTGCTCCCCAAGCCCAGGGAAGCATAGAAAATGTAAAATGAAGGCAAAAAGCTGAGGTGCACCAATTAAAAATATAACATTGTTGTATTTGTGATTGCTGTGGTTGGAAAACCAGGGCAATCACAAATACAACAACATTGTTATTCTGACAGTGGCAGCTTTCGCGTGGAGTCTCCTGGGCTCACCCAACCCTGAGGGAGTCCAGGAGACTCCCAGCGAAAGCTGCCGCATTCAGAATAACAACGTTTTTGGATTTGTAAACACTGCAGCATTTACAAATCCAAAAACGTATTTCTCACTGCGGCAGCTTTCGCTTGGAGTCTCCTGGACTCCCTCGGGGTTGAGGGAGCCCAGGAGACTCCACATGAAAGCTGCTGTAGGCAGAAACACTGCAGCATTTCTAAACACCCACGTTGTATTTCTGTCTGCAGCGGCTTTCAAATCCGCTGTAGGCAGAAACACCACGGCATGGAAACACAACCGTGTTGTGTTTCTGCCTGCCTTGGCTATCACTTTGCCTGCCTTGGCTATCACTTTGGGAGCAGTGATAGCCACGGCAGGCAGAAACACAACGCGGTTGTGTTTAAAAAACGCTGCAGTTTTTCTTTCAAAGTTTCTCAGACTCCTCTGGCTCGGAGGAGCGCGAGAAACTTAGAAAGAAAAACCTCCGCGTTTTTGAAACACAACAACATTGTATTTATGTTTGCGGTAGCTTCAGCTTGGAGCCCAGCCCAGAGGGCTACCGCAAACATAAATATTTATTTTAGATATTTGTTTTTTTGTCTTTTTGGCCAATAATATTTCTCACCGCACCATTCCTTTAAGACGTGGTAGCCTTCACTGGCATATTGGGGATAGAAATGGTAGAGAATTGGATATTCTGAGGAAAGTGTATATGATGCCACTTTGAAATTCAATACTCACATGCCTTATGATAATATATACACATGTATAAAGTTATAGAATTTTAGGTAAAATAATTTCATTGAAAATGCCGAAAAATTATTAGACGGACGAAACAAAGTCCTACAAACGTGAGAATTGGACTGCCATACTCTGTGTGAAATATGTAAGCTATGTAATTTGCAAAAGTGCCACAACTGTACAAATGTGTGATTCATGTTAAGATTGATTTTTGGCAAACCCAAAAACGGAGTCCCCTCCTTGAGGAGGCGACTAAAATAGGCTAACCTATCCAGTTCTTAGGGGTAGGTCTAGCTTAGTTCTGCCCAACAATAAATCCTGTGACCCGTTTTATATAAAGAAAGGGGAGCTCACAGAGACAGGACTCTCATCTGAATTTCCAGTGCCTGTGTATCCAGACATTCCAGATCCACTTTTGCAAGATTCCAGACTCTACTGCCAGGCCAAAGTATAGCCGAGCCTATCCCAGCAAGGCCATTGATCCAGAAACTCCACTAAAAATCCCAATAACAAGGGGGAAAAGCTGTGGTACCCTTTGGGGAGTATCCTATGACCAGACTCGCTTTTTGCCCCCTATCTGTGTTATGCTCACCTGGTATCCACGGGGACGCCCTTATGCCCTGGTTGCCGGATTCACCCTGGACGTTCCCAATTCTGGACAATGCCTTCTATGGCGGTCGGGCCTGAAAACACAGGAGGGCTGGGCTTAGGAACAGATTTGTTTCCTCCCACCAGCCCCCTGGACTTGACCTGATGGCCCACTGCTCACCTTGTTATGATGTCTGGCGTGCTCTCCGTCTTGCCTTCTGTGCAGGGGCGCGTAGTTTTCTGCGGGTTGAAGCGACCAAGTAAACTTCACTAGAGCTAACCCATTCAAGTGTCTTTAAGGCGCTAAGTCTGGTTATAGCAATCATTAAATGTCCTTCCTTTCCTTTCTTGCTATTAATGTCTGCTTTGTTTGTTTCCCCTTAGGTGCACGGTGGTTCGGTGGGTGCGCTACTTCGATCAGGCTCCTGCCAGGATGATGGACGCAGGAGCGTATGACGGATGGTAGGGTAAGCGTGAAGTGCGGCGTGGTAATGTCTTTTCTTGCTAACCTATATTCTTTATTCCTTTCAGGTCGCTATGGTCTTTCTGGCCGTGTGAAGATTTCCTGAGCGGAACCAGTCAAGAAATGCCCAGCCAGGTGAGGATTTTGTGATTACTGCCGTGAATGCTGTGAGTAACCTGTTTAACGTTGTCCTTCTTTCTGTCTCCCTCAAGGTGCTTTGTTCCAGTGCGTGCGTGGTGTCCTGATGATGCTGCCAACTGGATGGAAGACCGCGAGTAGCAGGAATCGACAGGTGGAAAGTTGCAGATAAGCAGAGACTGCTAATGATGTTCTTTTGTCTCCTCTGCAGGTCCGCTATTCAAGGATCGCCGGGTGCTGGTCTCTGAACACGATGAGCGTCACGCTGCTGCTGCAGAATAACACGAAGCACGTTCTGTAGCTTGGGTGTGGTTTATTTAGCCCTCTGTAAAGTAGTCCAGGTAAAGTAGTCCGGGCTACCACACCTTAAAACACTGCACCGCACAGTCTGGTTCTCAGGAACTAGACTGTGTGGGTGCCTCCATGTTGGCTGCAGGCCTTCACAGAAAAAGTAGTCCCTTCAAGATAAATTCCCAATCTGAACATTAGCCTGGCGCCAAAGGCGCCAGGACTAACTCCAGGAGAGTCTATGATGATAATGCAAGGCCCTTGGGGCCCCAATTGAACCCTGAAACCTAACCCTACCTGGCATGTGGCCATGCCAGGGGTGTTTTGGGTCACGAGTCGTGGCAGCACTCTCCCCAAGGCCCCTCCTAAGGTGATTCTCCTGCCTGGTCCAGGCTTGTGTGGAAAGTTTCGATGAAACTTTCTAATTAAACGCGGTACATAAATGTTCTCACTAGGTTCCCAAGATCTGTCTTGAGGGCCGTAACCCTTCCAATCGACTAGATAGTATAGTTTGGATCTGGTATATTTGGAATCCAGGATTTCTTTCACTTCGAACTCGGGTTCTCCATCGATCATTATGGGTTCAGGTGGTGGTTTAACTTGTGTACCGGGTTGTACTGGTTTTAGCAGTGAGACGTGGAATACTGGGTGAATTTGCATATTGGCTGGTAATGCTAGTTTGACTGCTGCTGGGTTGATGATGGCTTGAACTGGATAGGGTCCCAAATAGCGAGGGCGAAAAGTCTGGGTTCCTTTTAGCGGTATGTATTTTGCGGCTAGCCAAACTCTGTCTCCTACCTGATAGTCAGGGGCCTTTTTCCGATGTTGGTCAGCAAACCTTTTTTGCTTGTTCTTGGCTTGGATTAACTGTTCTGTTGCCTTTTTAAAGGCTTGAGTGATGTTTGCATGAAGAGTCTTTACAGCCGACATTTCTAGACTCGGAGGGCTGTCTAGTTCGGGAGTACGTGGATGTCTGCCGTAGAGGGTGTAGAAAGGTGTTCGACCAGTACTGGAATGCAATAAATTGTTGTAAGCATATTCGGCTATCGATAATAGATCTCTCCAGGGTCCTTCGACTTGGTGCAGCATGCACCGTAGGTATTGTTCGAGAGTCTGGTTGGTCCTCTCTGTTTGACCATCCGTTTGGGGGTGATGGCTGGTGGATAGCCGGATGTCGATGTGAGCCATAGCGCAGCACTTTTTCCAGAAGTTAGATACGAATTGGCTGCCTCGATCAGAGACCAGGACTGAAGGGAATCCATGCAGTTTGATAATGTTTTCCAAAACACTTTTGCTAGATGGGATGCATCCAGAAGGCCTTTGAAAGGGATAAAGTGTGCCATTTTAGTAAATAAGTCTACTACTACTAAAATGGTATTGGACCCTTGGCTGGGAGGTAAATGGGTAATGAAGTAGAGAGAAAGTGTGTGCCATGGTGCCAAAAGTATTTCTAATGGTTCCAGGAGGCCAGCTGGTTTTTGCTTCAATGACTTGTTTTGTGCACACACCCCACATGACTGAACGTATTGGATGACTTCTCAACGCCAAGTGGGCCACCAATAATTGCATTTCACTTTGGCTAGGGTTTTGGCAATTCCGGGATGACCCTCTATCAAAGAATCGTGATAGTCCGAAATGATTTGTTGTTGTAGCTCGGTTTTAGGCACATACAGGCGTTCATCAAAATATGGCAGTTGATTTTTAACGGTGTATTGTTTTCCTTTGGTATACCATTCTAGTAACTCGCTCTGGGTTATTTCACGTTGGATCACGTTTCTAAGCTCAGTTTGTGTTAAAGCTGTAGTGAGGCCTAAAAGCTTGTCCTCGGGTATTATGGCCACTGGATCTGGGGTTGCATATACTTTTTCATCGATGCCCATGCGAGATAGTGCGTCAGCTTTCCCGTTTCTTACGCCTGGTCGATAAGTGATTACGTAGACATATTCGGCGAAGAAAAGGGCTCATCGTAATTGGCGTGAGGATTGTGATTTTGCTGTTTTTAAATATTGTAAGTTCTGATGATCTGTAATTACAGTGACTGTATGCCTGGCCCCCAAGAGATAATGTCGCCATGTCTTGAAGGTGGATTTTATAGCAAGCAGTTCCTTATCGGTGATGGCATAATTGAGTTCAGGGGGTGTGAATTTTCATGACCAGAAGGCCACGGGGTGCAATTGGCCAGTTTCAGGGTCTTTTTGAGAAAGAACCGCCCCCAAAGCCATGCTGGAAGCATCCGTTTCCACGATGTAAGGAAGATCCGTACGAGGGTGTCGCAAAATCGGGTCCTTGGAAGGCCTTTTCGGCGTCTTCTGTCCACATTAATTTTTTATTGTTTTTTCGTAGAAGTAACGTGATCGGATGCACAATCTGAGAGAAGTCTGGAATGAACCGACGGTAAAAGTTTGCAAAGCCCATCATGCTCTGGACCCCTTTTAACGAGGTCGGAAAGGGCCATTTAAGAATGGCATCCACCTTGTGTGCATCCATTCGAATGCCTTTCGGAGTAAGAACGAAACCAAGAAATTCTACTTCGGTTATGTGGAAAAAGCGTTTTTCAAATTTTGCGTATAGTCGATGTTGGCGCAGTTTGGCAAGGACAGAGCGGACATGCTTGACATGGTCTTGTTTGAGGTTGAATACACTAGGATGTCGTCTTTGTAGACCAGGGCGCAAACATCGATCAATTCCCTTAGGACGTTGTTCATAAAGTATTGGAACGCCGCCGGGGCATTGCAAAGCCCGAAAGGCATTACCTGGTACTCAAACAACCCATATTTGGTACAGAAGGCCGTTTTCCATTCATCTCCTTTTTTAACTCGGACCAGGTGGTACGCTCCTCTAAGGTCTAACTTAGTATAAATCTGGGCATCTTTGACTTGATCCAGCATCTCGGAAATAAGGGGCAGGGGGTAACGGTTCTTCACGGTGATCTGGTCCAGGGCACCATATTGAATACATGTTCTCAAGTCCCCTTCCTTCTTTGGTACGAAGAATAGGGGACTGGCTGCCGATGATTTGGATGGGCGAATGAACCCATTTGCCAAGTACTGGTCGAGATAGGACTTTAGATGCTGGTTTTCTGGTTCTGTGAGCGCATAGATTCTGCCACAAGGGATCTGTGCACCAGGTATGAGGTCAATCTAACAGTCATAGGGCCTATGCAGTGGTAGTGTATTAGGATGTTCCTTCTGGAACACATCCTGGAAATCTTGATATTCTTCAAGGAGAGTACTAGTTGCGCCAAGTGTAGATATGCCGATTCTAGGACTCGTAGGAACCTTGAAACTGGACTTGTTTTCTCGGAAATAACAGGTGGAAGCGCAATCATGAGGAAAAGTAAATTTTCTTGCACACCAATCTATCCGAGGGTTATGAGCAACTAACCATGGCATCCCTAATATTAGCTGAAACTGAGGCGCCTTGATGAGATCAAAGGAAATTGAGTTGCAGTGTCCATCCTGGCACAGCAGGGTTGTTCCTACTGTACATTGGGTTACTGGTCCGGAAGCAATTTCAGTCCCATCCACTGTGGTTACCTTTTCTGTGTTCGGCTTAAAACTTAAGGGAAGCCCCATCTGTGCGGCCAGATCTCGATCAATATAATTCCCAACTGCTCCGCTGTCTATGTAAGCTTCAACGGAATGCATCCTTGAAGCTTGTTGGTGATTGATTAGGATCACTGGTATTGCAAAATGTGAGTTTGGTGGCTCATTCTTCTCACTCAACAAACTGACCTCTACTTTTGTCGAGCTAGGCAGTTTTCCGACTCCTTACTCTCATACTTTTCTGTAGCTCCCACAATTCGCTTGGGAGGTTTTATTGGACAGTCTTTTAGGAAGCGCCCCAATTTATCGCAGTACAAACATACCTGCTGTTGCCTTCTCTTGTCTCTTTCAGCTTTTGTTAACGGTGGTCATATGCCTCCGATTTGCATTGGCTCTGTGGTATTTTCTGACATGCGCAGAGTAGCATCCTTGGTTCGCAGATACACGGCCTGTGTATCTGATCTGGACCGATCTGCTTTCCGATCTTGTAGTCGATGATCTAGTTGCACCACCAGGTTGATAAATTCACTACAGTCTCTAGGTGGATCAACTACCTGAGCCAAGACGTCCTTTAACTCCCCTCGAAGGCCTCGGTGAAACAATGTGGTTCTCTTGTCTTCAGGCCACCTGGTTCCGGCCACTAACCTATTGAAGGTTGCTATGTATGTTAGTAAGTCCTGATTCCCCTGCCGGAGTGATAAGAGTTCATTGTCTACAGCTTGTTCATGGGTGTGTCAAGCAAAGAGCTTTTCCATATCTCTTTGGAAGCCCCCAAAGTCACGTAGTAACGGATCATCATAGCTCACAAGCGGCACTGACCAATCTGCTGAACTACCGCTCAGATATGACAAAATAAATGCTACTCGTGCCTGATCGTTAGGGAATGCGCCCGGTCTGCAGAGGAAGTGAAGGCGACATTTATTCATAAATGCAGCATACTTCTTTGGGTCACCTGAAAACCTTTCTGGCGGTGCTTACAGTATTGTTCCGGGTAAGGTGATTTGCACTGGAGCGGCAGACAACGTGGTTGCCTGTGCTGGTGGATTTGTCCCGGGTAATGAAGCTTGTCCGGCCTGTGATTGCAGTAATTGCCTGCTGATTTCTTCAGTGCGATCCTTGGTGACGACAAGATCCCTTCGCAAGGTATTAGTCTCTTACCTAGCCGAAAGCACTTCAGCGCGTAATTGTCCTAATAACTGAGCCAGTTGGTCCATTTCTGAAGTCTCCATGGTGCCCAGGTGGATAATGTTATGAGGCTTCGCGTTCTGTTACGCTCACCTGGTATCCACGGGGACACCCTTATATCCTGGTTGCCGGATTCACCCTGGACGTTCCCAATTCTGGACAATGGGCCTCATTCCGAGTCCGGCACTAACCAATGGTGGTAATAGCGCCTTGGTTGGCACCGGACCCGTACCTGCACCGCCCTGGTGGAATGGGAAATTACCGCCCTATTCCGAGTTGACCAGGGCGGTAATTTCCCATTCCCCAGGGCTCTTCCCCATTCCCAAATGAGCCCCCATAGGACTCAATGGGAATGGGGAAATTGCAAATAACGGTGACTGTACTTTACGGTCACCGTTATTGGCTAAAAAGCCCCTTTGCGCCCTCGTCCTTAACGCCTGCTAAAAGCAGACGTTAAGGACGAGGGCGCAAAGGGAACTCGGAATGCGGCAGTAAGGGATTACCGGCACCGGTCTCGTTAACGGTGACCGGTATCCCTTACCGCCACACTCGGAATGAGGCCCAATGCCTTCTATGGCGGTCAGGCCTGAAAACACAGGAGGACTGGACTTAGGAACAGATTTCATTTCCTCCCACCAACCCCCTGGACTTGACCTGATGGCCCACTCCTCACCTTGTTATGATGTCTGGCGTGCTCTCCGTCCTGCCTTCTGTGCAGGGGCGTGTAGTTTTCTGCGGGTTGAAGCGACCGAGTTAACTTCACTGGTGCTAACCCATTCAAGTGTCTTTAAGGAGGTAAGTCTGGTTATAGCAATCGTTAAATGTCCTTGCTTTCCTTTCTTGCTATTCATGTCTTTTCTTTGTTTGTTTCCCTTTAGGTGCACGGAGCTTCGGTGGGTGCGCTACTTGGATCAGGCTCCTGCCAGGATGATGGACGCAGGAGCGTATGATGGATGGTAGGTCAAGCGTGAAGTGCGGCCGGTAATATCTTTTCTTGCTAACCGGTATTCTTTATTGCTTTTCAGGTTGCGATGGTCTTTCTGGGCGTGTGAAGATTTCCGGAGCGGAACCAGTCAAGAAATGCCCAGCTAGGTGAGGATTTTGTGATTACTGCCGTGAATGCTGTGAGTAACCTGTTTAACGTTGTCCTTCTTTTCTCTCCCTCCAGGTGCTTCGTTCTGGTGTGTGCGTGGTGTCCTGATGATGCTGCCAACCGGATGGAAGACCACGAGCAGCAGGAATCGACACTGCTAATGTTCTTTTGTCTCCTCTGCAGGTCCGCTATTCAAGGATCGCGGGGTGCTGGTCTATGAACACGATGACCGTCACGCTGCTGGCTGCAGAATAACGCGAAGCACGTTCTGTAGCTTGGGTGTGGTTTATATAGCCCTCTGTAAAGTAGTCCAGGTAAAGTTGTCCGGGCTACCACACCTTAAAACACTGCACCGCCCAGTCTGGTTCTCAGGAACTAGACTGTGTGGGTGCCTCCATTTTGGCTGCAGGCCTTCACAGAAAAAGTAGTCCCTTCAAGATAAAGTCCCAATCTGAACATGATCCTGGTGCCAAAGGCGCCAGGACTGTATCCAAGAGAGTCTACGATGCTAATGCAAGGCCCTTGGGGCCCCAAGTGAACTCTGAGACCTAACTCTACCTGGCATGTGACCATGCCAGTGGGGTTTTGGGTCGCGGGTCGTGACAGCACTCCCCCCCCAAGACCCCTCCTAAGGTGATTCTCCTACCTGGTCCAGGCTTGTCTGGAAAGTTTCGATGTAACGTTCTAATTAAACGCAGTACATGAATGTTCTCACTAGGTTCCCAAGATCTGTCTTAATTGGGGTTTGAGGGAACATTGCAGAGCGAAACTTTAACTCGAGTGCTATCTACCAGAATAGAAAAAGTGCTCCTATTCATTTGTGCTTTGGATATGTTCTTGTAGAAGGCTATCCAAGTCTATTTCAGTGGTTTTCATTGTAATTATCACCCCATTGGTGATTGCTGCCCAATATAAAAATTGTGTGATTTTCTTTGAATTTAAAATAAATAAATATTGGCTCACCACCCACCGGTCTGGTTCATGGTCCATTGTGACCAGGGGTATTTGTAAAAGGGGGTGTGAGACAGGTTGGGTACCAGCTCAATTTGAGTTCGTTGAAAATAAAGAAAAAGTATTCGAATTGAGTGCTACATCGTAGGCTAAGGGCAAGAGTCCTGATCCGGTGTGTGACGCCCAATTGGAATCCTTCACACAGACAAGATTGATACATGCGCTGTCCACCAAAAGTGCAATCTGAAGGCACTCTCTCAGGCTAGGTGATCAGACCAGTGGCAAGAATGGGAATGCATTGGCCTCATTACGAGAAACGCAGGAAAAACGCAGCCATTACTGGCATGGTGTTATTAGCGCGTCCGTGCACCCTTGATGTCGCTAATAGCGGATGATCACGAGTGCGTGAGCATGCACGAACACCCATGCTGGTAATGGGTGCACCACCATGCCGCTAAAGACCCCCCAAGCAAGAAAAGTTGGGACGACTTACGTCTCCGGGTGTGCAACATACTTGCAGCCAACCGCAGGGAGGCCATGGCTACAGGCGGCGGGGACCACTCACCCACCAAATTGATGAGATGGGAGGAGACGTGCAGCACCATGATCAACATGGAATCGATTGAGGTCTTTGGAGAAATGGAGACGAGAGTGTCAACATCGGGATATGGAGGTGAGTGTCCGCACAAACCCCAGAGAACCAAAGCATGGCGTAGCACAACAGATGTGAAAGTGAACCAAGGCAACGTATGGCCCATCATACATACATATTCAGATCCATGTCCAGATGGTCGCCCAAACCCTGGCACAATCAAATGCATGCTGCGTGCCAATCCCATTACCCACAGACACCCAACACACAGGGAACAATCACATGTCACACATCAGGCAAACTGCAATACAACGGTATGCCACCTAGTACACATCAGTCCAGTAAGGAGAGTCCACGGCATATGCCAACATGGCCCCCCCACATTGCAAATATCCTGAGTGTCACATCGACAAGAAAGCAATGCATGAAATGTGAAATTCTGAACAGCACCAAATCATGCATCTTGCACGTACCACCATCACTGATGGCCTGCATCTCTTGTTCAGGCACAGATGCAGAAAGTGAAGGGCATGTGTCTGCCCCAAAGGCCAGTATATCCTCAAAGGGATCCAGGGCCAGACATGAAGGCACTCGACCTTCCACCTCCAGGGCCACACCAACGCCCAGAGTGCAACATGGGCCACGCCAGCACAGAAGGAGACAACACCAGCTGACGAAACACCCACAATGGAGTCGACAACGCCTGCAGAGGCAGAGGGTGAAGGAACCTTGTCAGCTGCCATAAGTTCCATAAGGGAGGTAGCAGCCATTGCTCCCCTCAGCGACTTGGAGGGCCAAGCTGAGGAATTCGTAGACATGGAAAATAACATCCATGTGGTATGTCCCCATACACCGAGCCCCCAGGCCACCCCCTGCACTCCTCACAGGGCACACCATGCCCCATGCAGGAACATCCCATTGTACTGGGGAATCCACATCTGTCCACCACTTCAGAGGGCAGTCCAGCAATGGCCATCCTGCCACTGCACCATCCACCTCCACAGCCCCCACCAACATGGAGGCCCGCCTGTCCATGTTAGAGGCCCACCAGGACTGCATGATTGAAATGGTATGGCAGTATGTGGCGGAGGGAGAAAAGACCCGCCGTGAGATACAGGAGGCAAATTCGGCTTCTGTAATGTCCATGAACTCAAACACCGTTGTCATCAGAGACAGTTTGGCTGCTGTTACAGAGGTCCTTGGAAGGATACTAGAGCATATGCAGCAGCAGAAACCTGCGCCGGTGGTCGCACAGCCATCCACCTCGACCCCATCCACCACACCTGCCAGCTCAACTCCCTCAAGTCCTGTGCGCATGACCAGGCGCAGCGCACGCCACACGGACATGCTGCCCCCAGACCCGAAGAGAGGCCGGAAATAGCAGAACCACCCTGCACGCGCTAGCTGCCACCTTGCTAAACTCACGAATGGCACATCGTGTGTGGGAAAACAATAGGTGAGGGGGGAGGTGGTGCTGGTAGTGTTTGGGGGTGTTGAGGGTTTTTGGGGGGCGTTGGGGGCGTTTGGGAAGTGTTGGGGAGTATGGGGTGTTGGGGGGGTATGGGTTGTTTGGGGTTTTGGGGTTGGGGGGGCGTGTGTGAGGTGGAGGGATGGACCACAATATTGTTAGAATTTCAATACACCCGTTGTGTCAAAAATCATATCACGACTGGACATTGTTCATTTCGTGTGTGTTTATTCAATTCATGACAGTGCACAGTGCCCAACTCCCCACACACCCTGTGTCCATGTCCGCAACATCCCAGTGCCAGTGTAATACTAACACAGATCCATCTGCATCCCTGGTTCAGAAGAAATCGTCAATCACTGATTGGCACACAGCACGGCCATTTTGTTCATTGCAAACTGCCAGGGGTGCTTGTCCTCCGATATCATCATCCTCACCATCCTCACGCGGTGCATGCAGATCAATGCCAGGTGGCAGTGGTACGTTGCTCCAGATGCACATGTTGTGCAGCATGACACAGACCATGCTGATCTTTCCCATCTTCTCAGGCCCATAAAGGAGTGCTCCACCAGACCTGCTGAGGCAGCGGAACCGTGCCTTCAACAAGCCAAAGGTCTGCTCAATCAATACACGGGTACGGGTATGAACCCGATTGTACTCCTCTTCGTGCCTTTTCTGCGGGTTCCATACAGTGGTAAGTACCCACGGCTTCAGGGGATAGCCACCATCACCTGCATGGGAGCACAATGAGGTATGTGTAAGTCAATTTCTGACCTGAAAACATTTCATATCACTGCCATGGCTGCAGCTATTCGGTGTTGACGTGCACATGTCCCTGGATGTTCGCACACAGGCTCATTTGATGCAATGTGTACTGTACTATGGTCTGCTGGTGTGGATTGTGTTGTCCAGATGATGCAGGGTGTTCACTTGCATGCTGATGCAGATGTAGTGTGGATGCTGAACCATGTCTTGCCACCCATATTGGCTATGTATGGCACTCTGCATGTATTGCCACTAGCGGCTTTGTCACAGGTGTATTCATGTTTTGTCATCCATCGCTTGGCGTTCCCATGGTGGCCTGCTTGTGCGTATGGCATATTGTCATTTCTGTGCAGCATTGGTCTTATGTATGGCATTGATGTGTCATATTCAGGTTGGGATGTTCAGGGCAACAGTGTTTAGCTGTATGTGCATTGTCTACTCACCGCCAATCTCACCCAGGTGGATTGTACACCCCCCCCATTCACACCCAGGTGGATTATGCATCCCCCCATCTGACCCCACCACTGCACGGCCATGGGCCTGTCAGCCAATTTACCAAGCAGCCAGGCACGTCGTCTAGCATGTCGCTCCATGTAACGGGGTAGCGAGGAGTTACGCAGCACCATGGCATCATGTGTGGATCGAGATATCGGTGTGATGATCTTGCTGGAGTCACATACCACCTGCACATTGATTGAGTGGTATTGCTTACGATTGCAGTACACCACCTCTATGGCATGAGGGACCACCAATTCTACATGGATTCAGTTGAGGGCACCATCGCAATTGGGCATGCCTGCCAGTGCGTGGAAGCAACTTTAGTGTCAGCAAGCTCCTGGGCATTCCGTGGTAGGGATATGTGGGTGGTTGTGTGCTTCAGGAGGGCATCCAGCATTTGGGTCAGCATGCGTGAAAAGAGAGGTTGTGATAAGCCATACAGCTGCCCCACTGTGTGCTGGTATCAAGCCATCAAGCACTCCTCCAATATCTGTCACCTTCTTGAGGAACTAGACCTCGACGTCCTTTGTCTCACTGAGACATGGTTCACATCCAGCTCTGCCACCAGCTTTGACACACTCCTACCTGACGGATACAAGATCCTCTCCGTGCCCAGGCCCAACCGTGCAGGGGGTGGTGTTGCCCTTATCTTCCCTGAGTGGATTCCTGCCACTGTCACTCCTACGCAGACCTACTCCTCTTTTGAATGCCTTGTCTGCCGACTCTCTCTCTCTCCCAGCCATTCCCTTTCCGTTGCTACTATCTATCGGCCACCTGGTCAAATTTCCTCCTTCCTCTCTGAGTGGGCTGACCTCTCCTCCGCACTCCTGTCCTCAACCACTCAACTCCTCTTTCTTGGCGACTTTAACATCCACCTTGATGCCTCCTGCCCCCCCACTGGTGTCTTTCGTGACCTCTGCGACTCTCTCTCACTCTCTACTCTCCCGTCTGGGCCTACTCACTCTGCTGGGCACACTCTTGATGCTCTGATCTCTTCTGACCTTCCCCTCTCCGTCCCTCTCTCCACTCCTCTCTCCTGGAGTGATCACTTTCTCCTATCCTCCCACCTCACCCTGCCTACCCCACAGGTAAAGCCACCCTCATCACTGCCACCCACCTTCTCGGTCATCCGACCCATGAAGCGTGTGTCAGTTGAGGCTTTCGCTGCTACCTTCTCGCCCCCCCCTGCCCCTTCGGCTGACTCCCACCCTGACACAGCCCTCTCCATGCTCCACTCTGCTATATCTGTTACTCTTGATTTCCTTGCCCCCGTCATGAGAATCCGCCTGAAGCCCAAAGCCAGATGTAACTCCTGGTACGACTCGGATCTCGCCACCCTAAAACGCAAGAGGAAATGGCGTGCTTCATGTTCATCCTCTGACAAACTGGCCTGCCGCCTGCTCCAAAGGCAGTACCGGCTCTCCGTTCTCACCAAGAAGAGAGCCCTTATCCAAGCCCGCATCTCTGCGGCATCAAACAACTCCGCCGAACTCTTTAAAATCTGCAAGGAGCTGGCCAACCCTGTTGCAGTCTCTACCTCTCCTGTCCCCTCCCAGGCCCTCTGCACTGCACTGGCCTCTCACTTCATCTCTAAAACTCAGGACATCCTGTCCTCGCTCTCCTCCTTTCACCTCCCTCCCTCCCTACCCGGCCCTTCCTCTGGCCCTTCTGCGGTCACCCCTCCTCCCTCTTTCTCTGCCTTTCCACCTTTCTCTGCTGACGAGGTTTCCAGACAAGTCCGATCTATGAAAGTCTCGTCTAAACAGGTTCACCCCTGTTCCTCCAAAACTATCAAGGACCACATCGACTCCCTGGCTCCTGCCCTGGCTGACTTTTGCAACCACTCCTTCGCCTCTGGAGTCTTCCCTTCCCCCCTCAAGCACTCCCTTGTGCACCCTCTTCTCAAGAAACCCTCTTCCGACCCCTCCTGCCCGGCTAACTATCGCCCTATCTCCATCACTCCCTTCCTGGGCAAGCTCCTGGAGAAACTGGCCATCTCCCAGCTTAACCTCCATGCTGAATCTGTTGGTAGTCTTCATGACCATCAATCTGGCTTCAGAGCTGCCAGAAGCACGGAAACTGCTCTCCTGAACATCCGTGAAGACCTGCTCTTGAACCTTGATTCCAACACTCCGTGTGTTCTCATTCTGCTCCATCTCTCCTCTGCCTTTGACACTGTCAACCATGCCATCCTGCTCAACCGTCTCCGGGAAAACCTGGGTATCACTGGTCAGGCTCTGGCGTGGTTGACCTCTTTCCTTTCAAATCGACCCTCCCAGGTCCAACTGGGGTCCTTCCTCTCCGACATCTTTTTCTCCACCTGTGGTGTCCCCCAGGGATCTAATCTCTCTCCCTGGCTGTTCAACCAGTATCTGGCACTCCTTGCCCACCGCATCGCCGCTCTCTGCCCTAATTTCCAGTGCTATGCGGACGATACCCAGCTCATTTTCAGGCTACCCTCAGCCTCCCCCTCTCCTTCCCTCATCTCTGACTGTCTGTCTGCTATCCAAGAATGGTGTGCCGCCAATGACCTCTGCCTTAATGCCAGTAAGACTGAGATTCTACTCATCGGTACTCCCACTCCCTCCTTCCCTGTAGCTCTCTGGCCTGCCTCCCTTGGCCCCCTCCCTGCTCCTACCTGCAAGGCAAAAAACCTTGGGGTCATCTTCGACTCCACACTCTCCTTCTCTCCTCATATTTCTGACGTCGCCAAGAGGTCACACTACCAGCTGCACCTCCTCAGAGGTATTCTTCCCTTCCTCTCCTTCCCCCAGAAGCTCACTGTCTCCCGAGCCCTGGTTCTCTCGAAGCTGGACTACTGTAACAGCCTCTATCTTAATCTGCCTGCCTCCACTCTCCACCCTCTGCAACTCATCCAGAACAGAACTGCGAGACTTGTCCTTGGCCTCAAGCCCAGGGACCGTATCTCTCCAGGACTGAAGTCTCTACACTGGCTCCCAGTGGCTGCGAGGATAAAGTTCAAAACCCTCTGCATTGTCCACAAGGCCTTCTGGGGCCTGGGGCCTAAATACCTTCAACTCTCTCTTCCCAAATATCTTCCTTCCCGAGCCCTTCGCTCATCCGCCTCCAACTCCCTCAGGGTTAGCCGCTTCTCGAAGCAACGAGCTGGGGGTAGATCTCTCTCCGCGGCAGGGGCCTCCCTCTGGAACAGCCTTCCTGCCTCCCTGAAACTTGAGGAGAACCATCTCCGGTTCCGGAAGCACCTCAAAACCTTCCTCTTTGCTTCTGCTTTCCCTCTCCCTCTCCCCTGCTGAGCGGCTAATTAATTTTCACTGAAGCTGCACTGATCCTGCAATTGGACCACTCTAAACGGCCTCGGTCCTGGGCCCTGCCACTCTCCACTTGCACTGATGCCCTGGAACCCCTTTGCACTGCGGGTCTGTCTCTGTATCCCTACAGCCACCCCTCCCCCAGCACTTGTTCTGCACTTACCTCACACTTGCCACCAGCTGGCCCTATTTATTTATTTATTACGTACGCCTCTTACCTTGTACTGCACTTCCCCCCCTCCCCTTCCCCTTGCACTTTTCCCCTCCCCTACCCCTGCACTTGCGCGATCTGAATGACACCTGGCCTAGTAGGATCGTTTTCTGTCTCCCCTTGTACCCCCCTCCCTGCCTCGTCGCGCCTTGAAACACTTGTGTATAGGCGCGTTACAAATACCATATCATATCATATCATATCATATCATATCATATCTGGTAGGTGCCTGTGTCCAGGAAGTGGAGCACAGACACTACCTTCAGTAGAGGGGGGATGGCAGTGCGGATTTCGATCAGACTGACGATGTTGTCGTGTATCATGTCCACTATTTTGGTGATGGTGTCCAGGTCCAACCGGTACAGGTTGTGGATTTGCTCGAGGGTTAGATTGAATGGACTGGCTCTGATGCGAGGGATTGGTGGCTGCCTACGTGGTACCACTGGCTGCCCTGGTGGGGCTGCTGGGCCTGTCTCACCTCCTTCTCCTCCTGCATCTCCTCTGTGCTGCCTGTTGTTGTTGTAGTTGCTGGTGTAGCAGTACAGGCATGTCCTCCAGCCCCAGGATTGCAACAGCTAGTGGGATCATTTTGGGGTAGGAAGGGGTGTGGTGTGTGGGTGTGCTCCTTTTGTACTGGGACGGGCTCCATTGACTCCACCTGTAGTGATTGTGTGCACCTGTGGCAGTTGGCTACACTGTAGCGTGCTATTTATGGGTGGTCCGCGATGCCTGTATTGCCATCGTGCAGTCTCTATTTACCGCCTTCGGGATGCCGGTAAGTGCATGCCCGTGTAACTTGTCCTCCTGTTAGCGGCATCCCGTTATTTACGCAGCAAAATGGGCGTGTGTACGCGTGCATGCTGGTAAGGAAGGGCACGGTACGGGTGGTGGCGGTATTGCAGGGTTGTCAGCTCGTAATGGCCAGGACCCATTAGCAATGCCGGTAATACCATTCTGCCTTCCTTTTTTCATTACCTCATGCTCGTAATGAGGCCCATAGTCTTTCTCATTACCTTGAAGAGGTACACCGAATGCTGAGAACATATCAGGGTCACAGGCCTGGGTGAAACCCCCTTTAGCCAATCCAGACGATCTGATCATGGTGTGGTGTAGAATGTTGCACGGGCCAATGGTCTTTGTGCGAACATGTACCAAAGTAATAGATCGTTTTTAAGGGAAGTCTCAGGCAAAACCACCTGACATGGGTAGACCAGTGGGAAACCAGATGTATACGGGTTCCATAGGTAGTAAGCCCAACTGGGGGCTCCTGTAGGTTTTGGGGATGGTGTTGATGTTTGTGACATCACCAAGATTCAAAACTGGGTGACACAGGCTCAGAAGCTGAGATTGCTGGAGATTTGTGGTTTCCTGAATGATCCCTGTCTATTGGAGAATAAGTAAACCTTGCCCCATGGATGAGTCTTTCGTTATTGTCGGGGGAGGGTTTTGATGGGCCTTCGATACTCTGCTAACTTGTGACATCAATGATGCGAACCTCCCCCGTTCTCTGGCATACTATTACAAAGTGGTAGCAGAGGTCGGTAGACTACGATCGATCGACACAAATCCGTCTTGTCCTGTTGCAACTCCTGGAGGGCGTGAGGTGACCCACAGTGACTGAGAGAGACATGGGAGGTGCACACCGCAAAGAGGTTCTCAGGTACTGCCTTCGAGAAATTTCTGCCCGCTTTCTGTTGGCAGGTTGAGGGAGAGCTGGTGGCCGAGCGACATCAGCTGATCACAGAGTGTAAGTATAGACTCAGCCATACTGCAAATTAGAGAAGGGGTGGTGTTGATTGAGTACATTTGGGGTGATAAGGAGCAGAGGTGGATATAAATTGTTTGCGGTTAGGTTACATTTGATATTGGGGTAATCAGTTGTAGCAGTTGGCCTAGACGATTGGCTCAAAGGTATGGGGGACAGAAGTTATGTAAATATCGGATTTCCTGTGGGTTGGGCTTTGTAGCTCGGGTCATGGATGATGGTATTCTCATTTATGGGGCTTAGCAGGTGAAGCTAGCTTGCATCGCGGAAAGCTGTTCTTCTGGTTAAGTCTCGCAGAGGCGTTTTATCTACCAGGCAATGCTGTAGATACAGATTGAACATGTGAATTATTGGTATCCCCTGTTAGGAGGCAGGAAGACGGTTGTGTATATGTTGTTTGTCTTTGTTGGGGTGTTGGCGTGGTTGGGAGATGTTGCTGTAAACTTATTGAAGGGGTGGGTATAAGCGATTTTTCTTGTTCTTTTTCTCCTGTTCTGTAGAGGTGACGTCAGCAATCAGGTTATTGTATAGGACATGGAGCGCACGAGGGGTGCAGAACTTTTTGGGTGGTTGTAAATGACAATCAAGGGTTAGAAAGTTGTCGTAGTTTGGGGCGGTGCGAAAAAGGCACATACGCAGTACTGGTGGGTGTGCCTTTTGAGGCAGAGAATTGCATAGGGGTGGTGCACGGAGCACTCCTGGGTTATTGGTCAAGAGCCGGAGAGGCTGGTAATTTTTGTAGCTCAGAGAGTTGTTTGAACATCTGGTGTTAAGGTGAAATAAAGCAAGTGTGTTTGGTAACGGTGGAAGTGTCAAAAACCCTGACTTGGGTCAAGTAAGTATTGAAGTAATGTATTTGAGTAAGAGTATGGGAGATACACCCCTACAGCACCCGTGTAAGCCCCTTTCACGCTATAAGGATACGATCTGTAACTATAGCATGGAATGGACACGAGGTAAAAAGGGAAAGCCACCTAAGCCAATGTCAAAAGAAGAGAGCTTCTCCTAATGTGTGCAGCAACCATTGCATGTGCATGTACATAAGGCTTACAAGGGGGAAAGTTGAGCAAACAAATGGCTATATTTGGTTTCTGGAAAATGTTTCAGGACGATGGGAAGACATGGCAAGGCATCACTGGATGCTCAGCCAACAAGAGGCCGGTGGCGAAAAGCCCTCTGCTCCTTCTCCCCCTCCTCCTCCTGAACACGAAAGCAAAGGTGCAGCAGCGGGTGCTCAGTGATTATATCCAGCGAGGGATTTAAGAGCGGCGGTATGGTATACCAATCCCATATTTGCACTCCAGCATATAGCAAAAGGGAGGGTCAAGACGAGACTGGACAAATGAGTATGGGAGCGCAAAGCGCAGGCAGCAAAAGCAAGGAGCGCAGCGAGATTCAGGCATGAGTGAAAGAGAATGACATAGGCACAGGGGGAAGAATAGAGGGACAGGAGCACATAGTTCTGAACGAGTGAGTAGGCGGACAGATATTGCTTAAAGTAGATGGGAAGGTAGTGGCAGAGACGGGAGGCCTTAACAAAGAAGCAGTGGGTTGTAAGGACGTAGGTGAGGCAAGAGAAAGGGCAGCAGTAATGGAAGAATTAGATAAGCGAGAGAAAGAGGAGATGGAAGAGAACAAAAGAGTACGTAGAGATAAGCAGAAGGCAGAAGCGTGAGAGCGAGAGGAGCGAGAAGCACAGAGACAGAGAGAGCTTGAGGTCATGGCAAGGAGGAGGGCAGAAGAATAGAGCAAAGGGCAGGTGCAAATAAAAAGGACAAGAGAAAGTTGGAAGTGGAGGAGCTCCTTAGAGAGCGATTGCGCGGGGAAGAGGATAGGTGCATGCGCCGTGAGGGAAGTGCAAGTAAAGATGGGTAACACTCCTGTTTTATTTTTTGTCAGACTATGCCCTTTTGGCTTACTGCACAAAAACCCAGACTCATTTAAAAGTGGAAAAGGTCGCTTTAATGTGACAGGCCAAAGCTTACAATCAAAACGCTTAACTGGCTCCATGGCCTAACAAGCTAAATAGCTATTTGAACAATCAATGAAATAACTTAAACATTTTCCATTTTCCCCCCAACAATTAAATAATTAAATAACCAATTTCCTCCCTAATGATCCCTTGGATCCTACCGTATCCTTGCCCCTTTTCCAGGCGTCCCGCTTTCTCCCAGGGGCCATGCCCCTCCAGGCTCAATACCTGATCCCCCGGGGTGACCTGCTTGTGCAAACAGCGCCCCCCTCCTTTCCTGTGTCATTCCCCCATTGTGCTTCCCTCCCCCCACATCAAAAGGGGCCATCCCCCCGGCGCCCCGACCCACTTCGACCCCATTAACTCCCCTCTACACCAAACTCTCCCTTCCTGTGACCTGCAGCCAGCCTGACCTGCCACATCAGCAACAATATTACACACACCTTTCACGATGCCCTGACCTGTCACACCAAACTACCATCCCTTCCCTCCTAACAGACCCCCAAAACCATAAACCCCCCCCCCCCCGCATAATCCCCTGAAAAAACGTCCCCCCCTATTCCATAACTGACATCACCCTAAACAAAATGAAGGGGTGGGAGGGCGGGACAATCGCCAAGTCCTAACCGTCGCCTGCCTCCCGAACCTTCCCTGAGCCCTTAAATACCCCCGGAGGGGCGCTCTGCACCCCATGGCCACTCACTGGCCGTGTGCAGCGCCAAAAAACTCCCCGGGGGGAAACGCTTCGCGTTCCCCCCGGGGCCCTCCTTTTGGCTTACTGCACAAAAACCCAGACTCATTTAAAAGTGGAAAAGGTCGCTTTAATGTGACAGGCCAAAGCTTACAATCAAAACGCTTAACTGGCTCCATGGCCTAACAAGCTAAATAGCTATTTGAACAATCAATTAAATAACTTAAACATTTTCCATTTTCCCCCCAACAATTAAATAATTAAATAACCAATTTCCTCCCTAATGATCCCTTGGATCCTACCGTATCCTTGCCCCTTTTCCAGGCGTCCCGCTTTCTCCCCAGGGGCCATGCCCCTCCAGGCTCAATACCTGATCCCCCGGGGTGACCTGCTTGTGCAAACAGCGCCACCCCCTCCTTTCCCGTGTCATTCCCCCATTGTGCTTCCCTCCCCCCACATCAAAAGGGGCCATGCCCCCGGCACCAGAAAAACCCTCCCCCGAGGAGTTCTTTCTGTTCCAACCCCTCCCCCATTTTCTACCTCAAACTTTTCACCCAGTCTCCCAGCCCCGAACCCAAGTCCGCCAGGTAGTGACTATTCCCATACATGTACAAGTGTACCCCATCCTCTCTAAAGATAAGAAACCCCTCATATGTTATTTCTTTATGGTCCATGACCCTCACCGCCACTGACGCACAAAATTTTTCCATTTCCCTGTTTATCCCCTTCCTGGCCCGCTCTATTGCTCCCTCATTTCTTGCTCCCCTCCAAACTCTTCTCGGCAACAACTTAGTCCACACCACCACCGCTTGAGGCCACATATCCCTAATCTACCCTAAGTCCCTCTTCATTTTTCTCAGCAGAGCCACCCCCGTATCCCTAATCAGGTCATTCTCCCCAGCATGCAGCATCACCACCCGAGGAACTCCATAGCGTTCCCTCATTCCTGCCAATATGGGCAGCAGCTGATCCCACCGCAGGCCCCCCAAACCGTGCCACCTCACCACCACTTCCTTATAACTGCACCCCAATTGCCTTCCAAACACCCTTTTCTCCGCCTCTTTGCCAGCCCACTTCACAATCGAATGTCCAACAATCCAAACTTGCGCCAACTCCCCCTTCCTTTGCGCAGAATCTGAAACAGAAATTACAACAAATTACCGACAAGTCAACTTATTACAAAACAAAACAACTTGCCCCCCAGGTCCTCCACCAACTTTCTTCAACAATCCCCTTTCCCAAAATCCCTAACGTAACCCTTGTATTTTCCCGACCTCCAACGCCCCAAGCTTTTCACCTTTTCTTCCGAAAAACCCAGTCTGCTACCCTCAGATGCTGCGCCCATCCTAAAAGAATGAGTCCCAAACTCCTCCCCCTTTTCTCCTACCCTGCCCAACGCCTTACGCAATACCCCCAGCACCTGTGCTGCTGTAACCGGCGATCCATCCGAATGCTGGAAAACCAAACCTGAGTCAACCCCACAGCGCTCCTTCCACACCTTGCCCGCCTTAACTGGGCATAGAGCCTCGCTCCCTCGACCCAGCAGGACCCAAGCGCCCCTTCCCTTCTGATCCGTCTTGGACCTTTTAATCTTGATGTCTAAACCTTCCTCTGTAATTTGCACATCTTCCCACTGCAGCCCCCTTACCCCCCTTGTCCCCCAACCAACTCAGAAACCCTGAAGGCCCCAAAAAATAACCATGTAAAACAAGCCGCAAACAGTTCCCCTTCCCATACCGACCAGCAAACTCCCCCCAAAACCTCAATCAACCTCTGCAGCAATTCAGCCGATATCGGCCTCCTCTTATCCTTATCCCTCTTACTCTCCCTTGCCCATCCTTCCAACATCCTACTCGCCATCTCCCCCCCACTTGGTTGAAAACCCCAAAACCATTTTCCGTAAAAGGAAATCCCCGCTAGCTTTCCTGTTATCGTTGCCCTTGACCAGCCCATATCCATGCACCTCAGCAGGAAATTAATAACATCGTCCCTCCTCCGCTCTTCCGCATCCCATCTACCCCTCCAACTACAAGCTTCTCCTCTAATAAAATCCTCCCAGGCCCTCCTGTATGACTTCTTAGATGCCGCGGCCAATGAACCCTCCACCAGTGCAAGCGCTCTCAGCTTCCTATCTTCCACAGCTCCTCCGGAATCTGCTGCCCCTCCTGATCTGCCTCTGGAGCCAATCCACGGAATCTCTGCCATTGAAAACGAGATAATGCATCAGCGATGCCATTATCCTTCCCTGGCACATGTGTTGCCTTAAACACCACATTCCATTCCATGCAACGCAGGACAAACTCTCTCATCAGCCTTGCCACCCTCTGATCCCTCGCTGACTGCCTGTTCACTACATGGACCACGCATTTGTTGTCTACATTGAAATTCACCTTCTTATTTCGCAACTCCTTCCCCCACAACTCCAATGCTACTAGTAATGGAAAAAACTCAAGAAATGCTATGCCCCTCCCTCCCCTCAACCATCTCTCTGGCCACTTTTCGGCACACCATTTTCCCCCCCACAACACTCCAAAACCACCGGCCCCCGCTGCATCCGAGAGAATCTGAACTTTCCATGTCACTGGGTTTCCCTGCAACCACATTGACGTTCCATTGAAACTCTCCAAAAAGCGCAACCAAATCCTGCAATCCTCCCTCACTGCCCCTGATACTCTTATCCAGTGATGTGGGCACTTTGCTCCCGCCATGGCCCTTGCCATGTTCCTGCAAAACGTCCTCCCCGGGCCACCACCTTACATGCAAAATTCAGATGCCCAACCAATCTCTGCCTCTCCACCAGCATCATTTTCTTGGCCCCCACCGCTTTTTCCAGCAGTACCACCAATTTGCTCACCTTGTCGTGCGGCAAGCGTGAGGTCATGGCCACTGAATCCAACTCAATTCCCAGAAATGTTAACACCACTGCCGGCCCTTCCGTTTTGTCTTCGGCTAATGGTACCCCCAGCTCCTCCATCAAGTCTTGAAACAACTTTAGCATTCCTTTGCAATCCTCCTCCCTTTTTGCCCCGCTAATGAACAGAAAGTCATCCAAATAGTGCAACACCCTCTCCCACCCTGAGCTGAATGAGAAGACCCACTGCAAAAAAGAGCTAAATCGTTCAAACAACGCACAGGAAATTGCGCACCCCATAGGCAATGCTTTGTCTATGTAAATACGGTCCTCAAACTGCAAACCTAACAACCAAAACTCCTCTGGGTGCACTGGCAATAATCTAAACGCCGCCTTGATATCGCACTTGGCCATGAAGGCCCCTCGCCCTTCCTTCCTTATTAGCTCAACCGCCTGGTCTACACTCGCATACACAACCCCACATTCTTCCGGGGCAATGAAATCATTAACTGACATACCCTCCGGCCATGACAAATGATGAATCAGTCTGAACTCCCCCGGGGCTTTCTTGGGCACCACCCCCAATGGAGATATCACTAAGTCACCCGGTACGTCATCAAATGGACCCACTATCCTTCCAGCCGATATTTCCTTGCTCAATTTTTGCCTTACCACCTCCGCATTTTCTCTCGCCGACTTCAAATTTTCCGCCCACCGCCGTACCCTTGGACCCTGGTAACCTAATCTGAACCCATGCCCGAACCCCTCACTCAAAATCTTAGCCCCTTCCCTGTCCGGATAAAATTGCATCCATTTTTCCAACACCCCCACTTTAATTGGAGTAAAAGCTTTTCCCCCAACCCCTTTTCCTGCACCTCTCCCCCTCCCCCTGTCTCCTTGTTGGAAACACTGCGTGAGAGGGTGTTTTCCCCGCACTTACTACACTCGTGCTTGAACCTGCACATGGTTCTTGCGCAGCTATCCTTATTGTACCCCCAGCACGCTGCTGAGGACTGGCCTCTGCCTCCACCCCCTGCCCCCTCATGGGCGGGGTGACCAAGAAAGGGCCGGAAAGGCACTGGCAGCCCACTCGCCGTATGTAATGTCGGGGCAGGCCTCGTTGGGGCCATCATTGCAGCCAAAGATCCATGTCTATCTCCCACCAGACCGCCTGACTGTCTTCTGCCATTCTCGCTCTAAATTCCTCATCATACCTTACCCAAGCAAAGCCCCCAAAGCTCGTAAAAGCCTTCCTTATTACGTCCATATATTTAAGCAGGGCCACGCAACGCTCCGGGAATTTTTCGCAATACACACTGGCATAAATGATAAACGCCGACGTCCAATTCTCAATGGTCACTGGGACCCTCGGGCGTGAAGCCAGTTCCCTCTCTTCCTCCTTAGACCCCTCTTTCGCTCTCACCTCCCTATGTAGCAATTTGAAGACATCCACAAATTCACCTGCCTGTATCTTCTCCCTGGTCGCCGCCATCAAATGTGCCCCCAATGGTTTTGTTATCCCCATTTATGGCAATTTCTTCTCCTTTCCTTTTACTTCCACCTCTTTATCTTTACCCGCCTGCACCTCGAGCCCCAATGGCTCCACCACTTTGTCCGTTTGGACCTCCACTGAGCAAATGTTCTTCTCAACCCCTTCGGCTCCAATGGCCTGCACCCCAACCTCCTTCATCACACCTTGAAAACCACCCCGGTCATCCCCCAACCACCTATTTGTAACCCCTCTCTGCCATGCAGATGACCAATCCCTTTCCCGCTCACCTCTTTCCACACCTGCCACCTGCGGCCTGGCATCCACACCAGTGCTCCTCTCCATTCTTAGAGGGCTCCTGCTGCGGGGACAAAACATGTCAGCACAATCACCCAGCCAATAATTCCCTTGACCCCTTTCACCCCGACCCCCCTGTACTGCCCTTTCCCTATCCCACCTTGAACTTCTTCTCTCCTCCACCCTTTCCCTTTCCGCCCTGTAATCTTCAAATTCCCATTGCCCCCCGTATTCCTCCCAACCAACTTTATCACCCCTTAAATACCATTGAGGATGCGAGTTCCTGCCCGAGATGATTTGCTGATCTTCTTGCGAGCCCGGGGCTTCCGCCCCGCCACTCCCCTGACGTCTTCTCGGCGGGGTTGTGGGAACCTCTGCCTGGTCCTCTTCTCTTGGGCGAGGCGTTCCGGCCTCCACCCTGAAATCCTCGTTGCTAGGGGCTGTGCTGCACCCTCTAGGCTCTCCTTGCGTTGACCGAGGAGGGGCCGTACCGAAACCCTCACCCTCCATCTGTACAGCGGGGGCTGCGCAGCGCCCTCCGACCCCACTCCTCCTATCCGGGGGGGCCGTTCCGCACCCCGCCCTACCCTCCTCAATTGACGGGGACCTCTCCCTCCTTCTCCCACCTGCGCTCTTCTGCAGGTATTTACCCCCTCTTCCCCTCTGCCCTGACACCCCTGCCTGCGCCCCACCCCTGCCCCCACTGGTGTTCCCTCGGTCCCTACCTTCTCGAGCGTTCCCCTCTTCCCTAGAGCTATCATACCCTTCCTCCCTCCCTGGCTGCCCCCCCGACCTCCTTAAACCCCCATCCGCCCTCTTGTCTATCTCCCTCCTCATCTTCCTGCCCCTGGATTCCCAAATCTCCCCTCTCCCTGCTGTAGGGGTGCAAGCCACCACCGCCGCCAACGCACCGTCTGCCGCCGCTCTGCGCTGCGGCCGGCTCCCACCACTCTCCTCCTCTCCCGTAACTTCCCCTACCGCCCCTTCCAATTGGGCCTTAGTTGCCCTGCTAATGATTTCCAGGGCCTTCTTCAAGGCCCCAGCATCCACCAGCCCCTTCTTGCTTGCCCCCCGGCCTGTCATTGTGCACACTAATCCGCGTGTGCCCAAAAATATGCCCCTTTAAATCAAACTACGTACTCTACGCCCCCGAGCCGGGACCTACCCTTGGACTAGCACCCTGGCCCTGAGAAAACCTTGACCCTAAGTTAACCAGCCCCCAGAACCAAAACACACCTTGTGTGACAACCTGTAAAATAACCTCCCTAAAATTGATAATTAATAAAAGAAAAATTAAACCCAAAAATATCCTTACCTAATTAGCTATTATTACTGTTATAGACTATTATGCTTGCCTTATGCTAATTTGTAAAAATTATAATTTTATTATTTTTTTTTTTTTTAAAATACCCTATTAAACTAAATTTTTCTTTGAACCCCCTCCCTCCCTACTACCTAGCAAAAACCCGGAAAAAGGGGCCACAACAACCACTATAAGAAACAAGCACTAATTAGTGCTTGCTAACAGCAGCGCACACTGCCACCTGGCGGTGCCCAAACAGCACCGCACTTCTCCCACGTACGAGGGACACGGCCCCTTTAAATGCGCTGCCCTGCCCACCAGACCGAGACAAACGCTCGCTATCAGCGGGAAATCCCCACTGATGAGCCGCGGAAAAGCCGCTGCCGCTCTGCTCCCTCCCTGGCCCTAAAACCCACGCACAGCACGCCCGCACACGGATTCAGGATCCCCCCAAATCCCCGCCGAAAACCACGGAGCCCTCACGCCCCCCGCTCACGGGATAACCCCGGCGTGCCCACGGAAGCCCGGAGACACAGTAAGACGCGAGGGGTGTCCTATCTACGGCACCCCTCCTACGCAACTCCTAACCAAAACGTAAACAAACTTGTATTATATATATATATTTTTTTTATAACAAAACCTAACCGCCCTCCTCTGATATTACTCCCCTCCTCACCTGCTCTAAAACGCCACCTAGGCCCCAGGCACTACGGGGAAGGCTCGGGAGCAGGCAACAGGACTTGACAAACGCCAAGTCCTAACCGTCGCCTGCCTCCCAAACCTTCCCTGAGCCCTTAAATACCCCCGGAGGGGCGCTCTGCACCCCACGGCCACTCGCTGGCCGTATGCAGTGCCAAAAAACTCCCCGGGGGGAAACGCTTCGCGTTCCCCCCGGGGTCCCCCATGTGACTTGATCTTTATCGTTTCAATCCTGCTTTCCCTGGGTAAAACGGATAAACCCACTCCGTTGCTACAAAGTTAGTTGTGAGTACTCTTAAGGATGCGCCTGTCATGATCACAGGCCATGCAACAGGCTATGCTGGGATTAGGACCCAGGTACAACTTCTATGGGAAGGGAAGGCTGGACAACACTGATGCGCTGCTGGCGCTCTCATCAGAGCTCTTTGTAGCAGTCACTTGGAAATTCGGGCAAGCTTAAGACTGTAGCAGCCTTTTCCAAGATGAACCCCCTCTTGTAATCACTGGACTGTCCCAAAATGGCCACAGGCAGGTCCATGGTCCTCTAACTAGCAGCCCCGCTAGTCTTCTGTGGGAAGCCTGGCCTATTTAAGCCACGCCCCGGAGCTCCTCTTTGCTTCACGTTTTCACTGATTACTCAGCAGGACGCTTACTGTGGGCTACTCTTCCCGACCAGACTTCCCTCAGCCCCCTCCCAGGTGAATACTGTACTTGCCTCATCTCCAGACCAGGACCGCTCTGGCTCCTGTTTCCTTCCGGTTACGCCCGCACCTGAGGAAAAGAAAAACAACATCATTACTGAACCACACAGCAAGGATTCCGCCTGTAATTGAAGGACTGCATACATCAGCGATCGTAGTAAAAACACAAAGGTCAGAAAAGAATTTAGCGCAAGGCTAGCGTAACGCACAGTAAAAGGCAGCCAAAGCTGAGGAAGGACATTAAAACCGCAGCGCAGAGCTGGCAACGGACAGGAAAGACAGCAGCTCTAAGTGAGAGAAGGACAGAAAGGAACACAAGCAAGATTGCCAGTACACATTACAAGAATACAAAGGAAGCACAATCAGCGCTTGCAGCGCACCAACCGCACCAAGCAGTCACAGCAGACCTGGACTAGCAACCACAAGTGAAGAAACTGGCAACTGGTGCAACCGGCTTCCACATCACCCTCACACCCCCTGGTGAGTCCAGTCTTCCCGGGGAGGGGGAAACAGGGCACCGGGGAGTGGAGCATGGCTAGAGAAACCCTGACATCTGACTCTTTTATAGATGCAGAACCAGCGCAAGTGCCAACCCTGATTCAGCACACACCTCAGCAGTCAGAGAAATGCACTCAACCAGACCAGGTAAGTGTTACAGCGCCAGACAAGTTTCAGGTTTATTCAATGTTTAGGTTAATTTTGTGTTTGTAGCCCTTCTAGGTAACCTTATAGGCATCCTTAAGAGTACTCACAACTGTTTGTAGCCATTCTAGGATGCCTAGAAGGGCTACAAGACAAAATAAACCTAGAAATTGAATAAAACTGCAACTTGTCTGACACATCCTTAAGAGTACTCACAACTAACCAAGTAAAGATGGGTTTGGCACATTTTAGTGACAATGAAGAGGGAGAGGCACAAGGAAGGTGAGACCGAGACTGAGACAGGAAACATAGCAGGGCTACCCCGTGAATAGACGGACGACATTGCTTCCTCCATGAGAGGGCAGTGTGGAGGCACGAGTAACTTAGAAGAGAGGCAGCAGGAAGGCACAGTGTTGAGGAGGCTTAGCTTCCAGGCGGAATTTAACAGTGCTGATGGGGGCACAGGGTACGATGATGACTTACTGGGGGGTGAGGATGAGGGGGAAGGGATATCCTTCCATCGGTCCCAAGGGAAGAGGCCAGACAGGGAGACAATGTGTGGAGACGATAAAAGCATGGATGGATTAAGGGAGGACAGAGGGGAAATACTGCAACATTCTAGGGATATATCGCTCAGCACAGACGGCATTACCCCATACACGCAATGGCTCATAGGTCTTCCAGCATGAAGGAGGGGAGAATCTGCGAGGGCGTTTACCGTCACTAAAGATACAGGTAGACATAGTGAGAAGGTAGGACTGACGCAGTGCCCACTATTACAGAAGTGAATAGGGTCAACATCAATATATACTATGGCAACAGATTGACAAAGATAATTTGAGGTGTAAATTACCATTGTTGACCGCGGGAGCTGGGAAATGGAAATATGAGATAGAAATGTTGACAGCAGGGATTACATTGGTCGTGGGTGACATGAAAAGCTTACATTCGGCCATTTTCAGGGAGGTTATGGACGGTGTGTGGAAAAGGGCTGGCTACCAAGGAGTAACCACACAGAATAAGGCGCACAATGGTTTGCCATTGAACAACTGCCGAGCAGCCGTGAAGTGCACTCTAAGGGTACAGTATCCAGACACTTCGGATATCAGCGCAATTCTGGTATGCAAAATGGGGAAGACGAAGACCCGCTTCAGTATATTCAGGCTCTTCAAGAGAAATTGAGTCTTGAGACGGGGGAACCGTGGCATAAAACAGTGTGATTATTCTGCCATATATTATGTCAAGGGTTACCTGAGCAGGTGCAATGATAGCTCAAGAAGTTAGTGGGGATAGAGGCTAAACCGTGGTCTGAAATTCAATTCCTATAGTACACTATTGTGGATTAATACAAGAAAGCGCGAGACAAGAAAGCAGAAAGAGGCAAAGTTAATGCAGAAGAAATTAGATAGGCCATATTTCTCATGTGTGTAGAAGCAGGGGAGGGATGCAACAGAATGGGGGAATGCAATACCAGCCCAAATATCTGGGTGAACAGACCGACTAACTATTATGCCCAAGATCAAACACAGCAATATATACAGACCCCAGATGCACATGCACAGGCATACCAGCCTATGGCACAGACACCCCAGATGCAGGGGCCCGCATAACCATATTCACTGGCACCACCTGCATCGCAGATGCAGAGTAAAATGCAGTCACTGCTCACGACACAGCAGAATGACGGGACCCTGACACATGCAGATTCAATGGTAGTAGCTCACATTCAGAAATTTTGGAGGGGTGACTGTAGTGGGGGGCAATCCATTCACCAGGAATGGGATGTCCTTATACCCACATTAGGACAGCCCACAGACGGACCTGATGTGTTCTATCCTATCGATTACACCCAACTTGGCAGAGGAACCACGTATAGGGATGATGATAGGTGAAAAGACGTTTTCCTTTCTTGTGGACACCGGGGTGACTAGATACTGTGTCAGGGAGGGAAGGTATCCAAAGTTAGGAAACACCATGAATGTGCAGGGATTTTCTGGGGCAACGGATTTGGTTCCTTTTACAGATGATCTTTCACTTTCTATAGGGGAGCATGACTTGGTTCTACCACTATTGTATTCCCGACAGACACCAGTAAACATAATGGGAAGAGACATCATGAGCAAACTTAACATTAGCATCTCATTTACAGACCAAGGAGGGATAGTGTGTTCCACACCTGGGACCCACCTTCTGAATGTAAGGGAGATTATTCAGGCCTATTGCAGGCGCACAGCACAGAGGGGGGTGCCAGCAGATGTGGAGCTGTTTCAATGTGAAATGGAAGTGATAATAAGATGGCTCCTGGGGATTCAGGGAAAACAATTGCATCTTCCCAATGAGTACATATTCAGACCAGAACTACCATTAGACGAGCCAGAGGGGACAGTGATCTCACTAGAACTAGAGGCAGTGATAGTGGAAGAAGATAGAATAACATTGCATGGGACAGATGACACCAGATGAGCTTGGAGGACAGTAATTGCAGTGGGGAGGGTTACAGGTTGGCTACCGTGACTGATGAGGAACGATTCCAAGCACAAAGAATGGGAAAACAGTATGCACACAAGTTTTAACAAATGTTTCTACAGGGTTAGTAGCTATTTAGTGAAGTGCAGAGGAGAAAAACACTGCCTTGACAATAGGCAATGGTACAAAACAAGGAAAAGGAAGTGACCACGGGCTGTGGATCACTCGCGTCCCCTGCACACTCAGGTTATTGCCAGTGGCAATCAATTGTTCAAAATGTTTCTCTAATACTCTTGAGGATCTGTTTCAGTACTCCATTTCTAGTCTGAACTGCTTACACAGCAAAGAGGAATAACTTAAAGTTGACTTAGAGTAACTGGCTAATTAGCCACCAACTGGGTTATCTCAATCTGCACTTTGGTAATAGTCATTTGCACGCTTTCTTAATCTGTAGAGGTAATAATCATGCAGTCACTTGGTTATTGATTTCAGTAGAAACATACAATTTATTAATACATGCCAGTCTATATTCAGCAATATTACCAATTGTTGATCATCACATAGTGTCATGTCTTCAAACACAAAATATATACATTTTAGGTACAGTAGAGGCCTAACTACTGTTCCAAATAGCTCAACGCGTTTCGGGAAGTAATTTTTCCTTCTTCAGGAGCAAAATATTCTATGTTAATAACTTTCAAACTTCATGTTTTCATAATCTGGGTTCTTCCGGACAATCTGTTTCCCTCTAGAGTGAAAATCACAGAGAATACTTTTAGTCTATTGTTCTCCAATTGCAATGTGCGTGAATACTTTGTCATTTTTACATTTTTACAACTCAAATGTGTCTCTAACCTCCAATTGGTGCCCCTTCGGTGTGTCTCCAGCTGGAGTAGTCAGTAATCAGAGTGAGTGACCCCTCTAGTATAGTGATTTGGTTCCGGGTAGAGGCTGGAGCTGTAGAGTTCTATAGGAAAAGATATGGGTCCATAATTCAGCTTGTTAAAGTTTTACAAAAATGTCTTCAAGGCTGAGTAATTCTCAGTTATTACTATCAGAGTCTTGTATATGTAAAAAAAGTGAGTCACTCACCCCCTGATGTGAGTGAGGTCAGGGTATGCAGTGGTCAGTCCAGTACCCAAATGGTGGGGGGAGGTGAGCTTGTCAGAGCAGGCGTTACCTGTAGATAAAAAGCGAAGTTGGGTCAACCCTTGTCCTGTCCACACAATGTGGAAGTTAAATCAAAGGAAATCCTCTAACCTTATATATTTTGTTGGGCTTCTTACCTCTCAGTTGCAGGTAAGTGTTCCGGGAAGGAGTCCACGAATGCAATGGAGCACGGACATCCCGTTGTTATTACCTAGAGGCGGCGCCGGTGCACGTCAGCGCGATGACGTCAGATCTAAACATCTGACGTCATCACGCCGCGCGCTACCAACTGCGCGTCATCACTCCAAATCTCTGCTAGGGGAATAGGGCTGGGAACTGAGTATACAATTTCATATAACCAATGTCAAGGCCATCTTGGATGATGGTATGAATCAGTCAGGTATGGAATACCTTACATGGAAAGATGCTACAGACTTTTAAGTGCAGTGATAGTATATTTAGGATATTGAGGAGATATCGAACGGGGCACCTCTGCTCACAGTCTCACTGAGTTCATCCGTTGTCATGACAGTACATTTATTTGTGGATAACATGGTTGTATTATAATCATATGATTCAGTCACAGTTTCCTTCAAGCGCAGGCAAAAAGGCTACGAGATGCTGAAATGCATTACATAATGCTGTCCTTAGACTATGCTTATCTGAAATTTGCATGGCAGATAAATTAAATATTCCATGCATGGATCCTTAGAGTTATGCTAGTCATTGTAATCACCTTTGCGAATAAACACTAAGAATTAAAGAACCTGATGAGTCTACAGCCTGATAGTGTAATGTTTATGAGTCATTATTGGTATGGTGTAGTAGGAATGTTTAAACAGTATGATCATTCAATGTCGGTCTATGCCCAATGGGATTAAAGCCTGATCATATGCTGTCTGGTAAAAATGTTAAGACATTTTTGTTGAACTGGTAGTTATGTTTATGCATCCACCGTTAGTGTTTCTGCTCATAGGAACGCTCCTAGGTGGAAATCTTCGTTCATTCCATATGGGCACATGCTGTCCAATTTATCTATCCAGTACAACTCGCATTGGTCCATATTTTTTGCGTGGTTGCTTCCTCTTGGTGCTCTAGGTACCACCTCCAAGATTTGATATCTCAGTTGGGCTACTGTGTGTTTTTTCTCACTGAAGTGTCTTGCAACTAGGGATCGTTCATTCTTGGTACGAATGTTGCTTTTGTGTTCATTGCATCTCTCCTTCATCTTACGTTTGGTCTGACCAACGTAATACATGCTGCATGGGCAACTCAAGGCATAGATTATAGATTTGGTATCACAGGTTGCAAAGTGTTGAAGTTTAATTTTGGCACCTGTTCGAGGAAGCCTCACTTAGTCTCCTTTTGTGATGTTGTTGCAGTTATTGCAGTGTAGGCATGCAAAGGTGCCTAATTTTTTAGTATGTAGTTTATTTTGAAGGTTCATCAACGATAGACCAGACCACGGGAGAAAGACATAATAGGATGGCAGTGGTGAGGCTAAAAGCAGATGGGACAAGTGAAGTGGTAGTAAACGCACGCTTACCATCACATTTCTCAGCACAGGCTGCAGAACTATTGGCTCTTATATTGCCGTTGGAGCAGAGTAAAAACCAGGAAGTAACAGTGTATTCAGATTCAGAACACGTGACATCTATAGTCCATTCTGGGCTGTTATGCTGGCTGAGCAGGAGCTTCCAACATGCTGGAGGAACACGGTACAGCACACACTCTTATTGGGTAGACAGATAGAGGCGCTCCGATTCCCAATAGGAATAGCGGTCGCAGTGCCAGGTAAAACTGGTCAAGTAGCGACCTGGATCCAAATTCAGAAGGTGGCCAGTTGACCAGTGCGTGGATCAGATGGGTCATCTGCATAGGAGATGAAGAGAGAAGGTGGAAGCAAAGAGGTGGAACCGGAGGTGGTTCTGCTCAAGTTTGAGAGAGGGACGGAGGCTGTTTCAGAGGGAGACCCCAGCCGAAGAAAGAGATCTGCCCCCAACTCTCTGCTTGGAAAAGTGATTGACCCTCAGAGAGTTGGAGGTGGACAAGCTTGAGAAGGGAGATGTTTAGGAAGAGAGACATGGAGGTGGTTCAGTCCCAGGCCCCAGAAAGTCTTGTGGACAATGCAGAGGTTCTTGAACGTGATCATTGCCGCCACCGGGAGCCAATGAAGAGATTTCAGAGCTGGAGAGATACAATTCCTACTCTTGAGGTCAAGGACAAGTCTTGCAGTCCTGTTGTGGATAAGTTGTAGAGGATGGAGAGTAGAGGCAGGTAGATTTAGAAAGAGGTTGTTGCAGTAGTACTAGAGAGGTCCAAAGCTCTGGAGACAGTGAGCTTCTGGGGGAAGTGAGGAAAGGAAGAATAGCTCTGACGAGGTGCAGCTGATAGTTTGATTTCTTAGAGACATTGTAGATGTGAGGAGAGAAGCAGAAGGTGGAGTTGAAGATGATCCCAATGTTCTTAGCCTCACAGGTAGGAGGAGGAAGAGGGCCCAGAGTGGGCAGCCAGAGAGAGAGAGGAAAGGAGGGAGCTGGTGTTCCAATGAAGAGGATCTCTGTCTTACTGGCATTAAGGCAGAGATCAGTAGTGGCACACCACTCCTGATTGCGGACAGATAGTCTGAAATGAGAGAAGGAGTAGAGGCGGCGGAGGGGAGCCTGAAAGAGAGCTGAGTGTCATTGGCATAACACTGAAAGTTGGAGCAAAGAGCAGCGATGCAGTGGGCAAGAGGTGCAAGGTATTGGTTGAACAGCCAGGGAGAAAGGTTAGACGCCTGAGAACACCACTGGTAGAAAGAGAGATAGAAGACAGGAAGGACCACAGTCGGACCTGAGAGGGTCGATCAGTGAGAAAGGAGGTCAGCCAGGCCAGGGCCTGATCAGTGATACCCATGAGACGATTGAGCAGGATAGCATAGTTGGCCATATCAAAAGCAGAAGAAAGATCGAGGGGAATGAGGACAGAAGGAAGGTTAGAGTCATGGTTAGAGAGCAGGTCCTCACTGATGATCAGGAGAGAGGTTTCCATGCTTCTGGCCGCTCTGAAGGCAGACTGATGGTCATGGAGACAACCAACAGATTCGATGTGAAGGTTAAGCTGGCAGATGGGCTGCATTTCCAAGAGTTTGCCCATGAAAGGAGTGATGGAAATTGGGTGGTAGTTAGCCAGAGAGGAAGTATTGGCAGAGGGATTCTTTAGGAGGGGGTGCACATGGGAATGCTTCAGGGGGGAGGGGAAGGTTCCAGTGTCAAAAGAGTGATTGCAGAAATCAGCCAAGGCTGGAGCAAGGGTATCGATGTGGTCCTTGATGGTTGTGGATGACCAGGGAAGAACCTGTTTTGACAAGACTTTCATAGATCCAACTTGTCGGGAAGTGTTGTCAGTGGTGAACAAGGGAAAGGAAGAGAAGGGAGGAGGAGAGGCAGCCACAGGAAGGCCGGTAATGGAGGAGGAGGAAGAAGAGGAAGAGAGGGTGGACAGGATGTCCTGAGGTTTAGTGATGAAATGAGAAGTCAAGGCCGTACAGAAGGCCTGGGAGGGAACAGGAGAGGTAGAGACTGCAGCAGGATTGGCCAGCTCCTTGCAGGTTTTGTAGAGAACGGCTGAGTTGTTAGATGCCGCAGAGACGCAGGCTTGGATGTGTGCTCTCTTCTTGGTGAAGACAGGGAGTCTGTACTGCCTTTGGAGCAGGCAGCAAGCCAGTTTGTTAGAGGATGCACCTGTTGCCCTCCACTTCCTCTCAGCCCCAGTGCACTTGTGTTTAAGGGTGACGAGGTAGGAATAGTACAAAGAGCTGTACTTTGATTTGGGCTTCAAGAGGATCCTCATGACAGGGGCAAGTACATCAAGAGTGTCAAAGATAGAAAGATGAAGGTTGTAAAGGGCTGTGTCAGGATGTGAGTCAGCCAAAGGTGCAGAAGGAGGAGAGAAAGTAGCGGTGAAAGCCACAACGGACAAACGCTTCATGGGTCGCATGACCGAGAAGGTAGGTGGCAGTGGTGGAGTCGGCTTGTCCTGAGGGGTAGAGAGACAGAGATGAGAGGAAAGGAGATGAGAGGAAAGGAGAAAGTGATCACTCCAGGGGAGATGAGTGGTGAGAGGGTTGGAGAGGGGGAGGTCTGAGGAGATCAGAACATCCAGGTTGTACCCTGCAGAATGAGTCGGGCCAGAGGGAAGAATTGAGAGAGAAAGAGAGAGAGTCGCAGAGGTTGCGAAAAAGTCCTGCAGAAGGACAAGAAGCATCCAAGTGGATGTTAAGGTCTCTGAGGAGGAGAAGTTGAGAGGTAGACGCGAGGAGGGTAGGGGAGTGGTCCGCCCACACAGAGGAAGATAGTGGCCATAGTGAGAGAAAGACCAGGAGAGAGAGAGTCTGCATACCAGGCACTCAAAGGAGGAGTAGTCCTGCATAGGAATGATAGAAGCAGGGATCCACTCCGGGAAGATCAAGGTTACATCCCCAACAGGACGGTTGGTTCTGGGCACAGAGAGTATCTTGTAGCCATCAGGAAGGAGAGTGTCAAAGCTTGTGACAGAGCTGGCCGTGAACCACGTCTCAGTCAGTCAGAGAACATCCAGATCGAGTTCTTCCAGGAGACGGCAGATGTCAGAGGAGTGTTTGATAGCTGAGCAAGAGTTGAGAGTAGCGGCGTGGAGCAGGTTGTCCACTTTGAAGGACTTCCATGTGGAGTGCAGGTCAGAGGAACGCCCTGCAGAAGCATTGAAGGTGCCGAGAATGGGCAGAGGCAGAAGGAGGAGAGGGCAAGGTAGCCAAGGAGGAGCAGGTGGGGCTAGATAGGTGGCAGAGGAAGGAGGCAAAAGGAGGGCCGGAGAAGCAGCAGAGGCAGCCGTAGCGGTAACAGAGGTTGGAGGAGGCAGAGGAGCCAGAGAGGTGAAAGAAGGGACAGCAGAAGAAGAAAGGAAGTTGATAAGGTGCGGGAAGCGCCTATCAAAAAGGAGGAGGTTGGCCTTAGGGCCTTGGACCAAGACAGTGCCATTTAGGTAAACATTAATAATGGTCTATTAATAATGGTCTCGGAGAAATGGAAGGGGGCCAAGAGGTCCTCCCATCAGGTGCCACCATTAATGGGTAAAGAGGAAAAAGGAGGGAGAACAGAGACCATATGGGGGGGTCCATAAGCCTGGAGAGGGAACGTCAAAGAGCCTGTCAGTAAGGGTCTGTCTGGAGGAAGCACTGGTGTAGGTATCAGCAATATGGAAGCCTGGGTTGGAGACCAGGATATCCCTTTTGAGCTTCTTTCTACTAGACTTGAAGCCTCATCACGAGTTGGGCAGTAACCCTTAAATCCCCCGGAAATGGTATTAGCGCCGCCAATAGCGCTCCGCCGGATCACAAGTGTCAATTCCACAGGCGCTATTACAGCCAGCGGTAGTACAGCTGGCGTTAATAGCGCCGGCTGTAATAGCGTCAGCAACAAAACGCGCAATTACAGAGTCATCACAAGTCTGGCGTTGGCACTCTTAGCGTCCGAATAACGGCAGAAAATCTGCCCAAAATACCCCTGGCCAAATGCTGGTGGCGAAAGAACACATGAGACAGCAATAAGGGCACAGGTGAAAACAATGCACACCAGAGGCCTAAAAAAGACCCACCCATGCACAACACACCCTTCCAAACACCATGTTGCCATTTGGAGCCGGGAGCATTGATGTGGCCATCTACTTGCTGCGCCTGGAGCTACAGAGGCCTGCCAAACAGACCAGGGCCCTGGGAGCACAGGGGGTGGTGACGATGAGGAGAAGGAGGAGGAGACCAGCACCAGCAAGGCGGCCCGCCTTCCCCAGGCTCAGGCCAACACCCTGGGCCCTGACTGATGGGCAGCTGGTGACCGAGTACAGGCTGGACAGGGCAACCATCACCCAGTTGCTGGACACAATCCAGGATGACATAGGCAGCCGTATAGCCATCAGCACTGCAGTGCCCCCGCTTGTGAAGCTTGTGTCCGTTCTACAATACCATGGGACTGGCAGCTACCAACACACCGTTGCCATGATGTATAGCATGGCCCAGTCCACCTTCAGTTCCGTGCGAGGATAGGTGCTGGATGCACTGCTGCTCCATGCCAGTGAGCACATTGCATTGCCAGCCACACAGGCACAGGTGAACCAGCTGAAGGCCCAGTTCCATGACATTGCCCAAGTCCCGAACGTCATAGCAGCCCTGGACTGCACAAATGTAGCACTAGTACCACCACAGGAACATGAGGCATCCTACAGGAACCATAAGAATTACCATTCAATGAACATGCAGATGACGTGCACCCCTGACCTAACCTTCACCGAAAGCTGTGCCCGCTACCCAGGATCCACCCACGACTCCATGGTCCTGCACAACTGTACCCTGCCAGCTTACATGGAAAGGCACTGAGGCCAAAACACATGGATGTTGGGTGAGTACAAATCTAGTCTGAAATGCATGCCAAATTACATCTGTTGGGGGGGTGCATACACAGAGGAATCCCTGCATGCCAGTAGGAGACACAGGCCGCACTAGCACTGCAACATTCCCATGCATGTGCCTCGGACGAGAACCCTCGCACATGTGCAACACAGCAGAACACACCCAGTCTAAATGGCACACACTTGTGAAAGCACAGTCACATATGGAAGCCCAACTACCGCAAATCATCTTGTGTGTGTCACAGTGCTGCTCCTCACCCCGACACAGTAGAGATAGCCCACTCTGGCCACCAGACAGCCATGCCAATGGAGTCTTAATGCAGGCACATCCACAAAAGCACTACACGCGAGTAGTTGGAGTCATGACAATGACCATCCCTGAGATACCGACCCGTGATTGGCCAATCACATGCCTAGCCAAATGTACATGATTGTGCCAAGTAGCAAACGCAACACCAGCCATAGAGAATGACAATGACACATGGCCTAACAACATGTCTCCTGAACATGCAGATAAAAGGGTACCCTAATCCAGTAATAAGGGACAGAGTACTGTGGCATTTAGACACAGGGGTGTTGCATGCAGTAAGTAGTCCATTGATTGAATGCGGCACCTTGCACAGCACACACCACAATGTAAGTAACCATATGATAGTGTACATGTCCTACATGTGCGTGATACACATAAGCATTCACATATTAATTGATACACTGCTGCATGTAAACCTCAGCCCATGCATGTCCCGGAAGGTGAAGGATGTATGCCAACATTGCACTGAGATAGCATGAACCTTTTCAACACATACTTGATTCTGCTGCCAATGTCACTGATGACTGAGCCGTGTGCACCCACTGAGCCAACCTTGCCCTAATGTCTGCATTCTCTCCCCTGCAGGTGATTCTGGAAATCCTCTGTACACATGTCTCATGACCCCTGTGCGTCATCCACACACTCCAGCCAAGCAGGCATACAACATTGCCCATGGGCGTACATGCCTCTGTGTGGACAGGGCATGTGGACTGCTGAAGGCATGCTTCCGGTGCCTAGACCGTACAGGAGGGGCATTGATGTATGCACCAGAGGAAGTTGGCAAAATTGTACTTACATGTGCCATGCTGCACAACATTTGCTGTCGCAGGAATGTGCCACTGCCCCCGATGCTGATGTGCAGCCACCTGGGGATGGGAGTGATGATGAAAATGTGCTCGAAGCCAGTGCACATGTACACAGGGATGAGGTAAGGGAGGTGAGGTTGGCCAGACAGGCCTTGATTGATAATTATTTTTGATACAGTGGAAGGGTACATGTAACTCATATCAATTTTAAAATAAAGAGCACTTTAACACAATCATGAATTTCCATGCTTCGTATGCATTATGAACGGGATTTATTATTTGTTGGGCAATCTCCCTCCCCCCTGTGAACTCCCCAGCACACAGTTCCCTCTCCCCATTGAACTCTCCAGCACACAATCCCCCATCTATCCCCTCAAAACTCCCCAGCACACAATCCACCCCCTCAGAACTCCCCAGCACACAATCCCCCCTCCCTCCAGTGAACTCCCCAGCACACAATCCCCATCCCCCCTGTAAAGTCCCCAGCACACAATCCCCCACCCCCTCAGAACTCCCCAAAACAGTGCAAGTGGGTCCATGTGCCCAGGGCCCGGCACAACTGTGCCATGTCCATGTAGGATGGTCGTGGGCACTTCCCACATCCAGGTCCCTCTGGTGAGTGGCGTGGGAGATTGCGCAGGGAACGGCGCCTAGGCGAAGCCTCCAGGGATCCCTGCGTGGGTGTTGTAGATGTAGATGGAATGGCTCCGGATAACTGCAGCTGCTGGCAGAGAAGATTGTTTGCCTCACGCATCTGCTCAGCATATGCAGATTGGCACTCACACAGCTCGCGTACTCTTTGGCCGAATCCTGTCAGGGCTGCTGTACAGCCCTCCACCACTCTACCGGTGCGCGCATTATCACGTGCCATTCTCTTTGCAGCATTGCGTATGGCACGGCTTATTGTCCTGATGTGCAGGTTGTGCTCAGCTGACATGGCCTCATTTCTCATCTGACGAGCCTCTATCACATCCAGCCGGCCCATTACAGCAGGACCCGTGACAATGGGTCTCTCAGGTGAGCTGTTCAGTGGACTGACAGCAGGGATGTCATTTGGGGGTCGCAGCTGCGACCCCTGTCATCTCACTTGCTACCTCTGTTGTCTCCCTTGCCACCCCTAAAAAAACCTGTATTTATTTATTTATTTTTAGATGTAAGCTCCTGGCTTGTGGACAGCGCCATGAGGCTATTTGTTTCTGGAGTGGCTGGCTTTCTTGTTCAGGCCTCTTTAAAAAAAAGCAGCGGTTCCACAAGTGTAACACTTTGAGTAGTGACCCTAATAAGAAAGAATAGGAATAACAAATAAATTGTCTTTCTGGAATTCTATATGATAATTACTAGACTAATTAAAGGTTTATTTCAGGCACACTTCACAGAGTGAGTCACTGATTTAGTCTGTTCTTAAACACCTCAACTCAGCCTTTCATCCTTCTGAGGCAGATACAACACTACCAAAACAGGTTGGGTGATATTGGGTGTGTATTTGTTCTATGTAAACAGCTTAAGCGTAAGTGCTATATAATAACACATCATTATTTGGCCTTGGGCGTCTGCTTACATTCACAGTAATTTGGTAATACGGCTTATACACACTGACATTAACATAGTGATATGTGATGCCACTTTCTGTCAAGGGGTGAAAGGTCGTGTTACATTGCGTCCAGTGATTTCACTTCGGGTTGGGGTGAAATTACATCACTTCCTGTAATGTCATCAGGGGGGTCAATGGTCATGTGATGTTACTTCCGCTACCCTTGGCATTTTGGTGAAATGACGTCCCTGACTGACAGGTCTGCACGGGGTGGCAGGGGAGGCGCTGGGTGACATGGCAGCATCTATGATGGGACTGCTGCGGTTGGAGGGGGTGCATTCAGGGAAATCATAGGAAGGTGTGTCCATATCAAGCACGAGTGTGCGGGCACGACGTACTTGCACAGGTACATGGTGAGTGTGTGCTTCCACTGACACCTGCTCTGGGCTCCCTTGGGTTGTGCCCATCTCAGGTGTGGTACTGTGGCTGGGTGAGGACACCACTGCAGTGTGTGGTAACGCAGTGGTTGTGTGGCCCTCATCCGACCCACTGGTAGCTCCCTCCACATCCTGAATGCCCGTGGTGGCTCCCCACGTTTGGGGCGGTGAAGCCCTGCGGCCTTGTGGACATTGCGCCGGTCTGAGTGGGCTCTGGTGGGGTGACCTAGGATGTGTCCTGCGTCTTTCCTTCTCATGTCGGTCCCTGTGAGGGAGGTGTGGTGCTGGTTGATGCACGTCGGGACATGCGCCTGGATGTGGGTGCTTGTTCACCATCATCATTGCCCTGCGATGATCGCTGCATGCCTGTGGGGTAAATAGGGTGTTGTATGAGTTGAGGGTAGCTTACATTTGTATCAGGCATTGTATGCCTTACAGTGGGTTAGGGCACAGTTTTGATCATTGCATATTATTCATTCCCCAAGTTGTGATTGGTGGAACGTGCTACAGGGGAGGAACACTGCTTGGACATGCTGGTGTGACATCTTCAGATGTCTGTTCTGAATGCACAGCCCCCATGTCGCTGTGCTGGGGGGGCTTTCATACACACCCACACACCACATTGCTGTGCCGTGCACATGAATGCCTTTCCCTTGGGGCTCAGGTTGATACATTTTCTGTACTTAGGGTACCACGGGGCACTAAGGTACAGTGTTATGAGGGGACACAAATGGGTAGCTTCGGTGCATCACACATATTGAAACCACATAATGGGATTGGAGGGATTAGCCCGACATCATCATGCATTTTTCAGGGGGGGTGTACTCACCTGCAGCCTCCTGGGTACCAGTGAATGCCTCCGCTCCGCCAACTCCCTCAATTGTGACCATGTCAATCATGGTCGTCATCTCCTCCTCCCATGGCATCAAATTGGATGGTGGTGGTGCTGGCCCTCCTCCAGTCACCATACTCTCGCTCCTGTGCTGGGCCAGGAGACCACGGACACGAACCGGCAAGTCATTCAGCCGCTTGTGGCAATCCTCCCCATCTCTGGGCACATGGCCCACCACTGACACCTTCTGGCTCACTTGTCTCCAGATCTGGGCTCACTGCTGTGCACTTGTCTTGTGCTGCTGGGGGCAATATAGCTCTTCTTGACGTCTCATAACCTCCACGACAAGTATGGCAAGCTCCTGGTCAGTGAACTTGGGTTTTCACACCCTGTCCAAGGCTGACTTGCCCCTGGTATGTTCCTGTGACATTTTCAATGATTTAGAGGAGTGGATGGCTTGCAGGGGCTGCGATTCTCGGCGGATTGTGATTTCCAAGATGGTGTCCGCTTTATTTCCTGTTCTGGTGGTGACGCATTTCCCACAGCGCTATAAGCACGCACTAAAAGTGCCAGGGCTCAGCGGTAGCGCAATGTGTGCTGCATTTACGGGTTTCGTCTTCACTTTTTCTGCCGGGCGCTATTTACATTAAAGCCATGGCCGTGTACGCGTGCACGCAAAGTCATGACCTGGCGTTCTTTCCGCCAGATGGCATGGCGTTAGCGCAAATAGCGCTCAATGGCAATTACGCCGGGATACCGCCCAACTCGTGATGAGGCCCTTAGTGAGAAGGACAAGATAGTTGATAGAAAAGCACCAAGAGAAGATAGGCGAGACAGAGAGCACCATAGAGGGTGCATAGGTAAGGTGGGGGGAAGGGTGAGTGGAGAGTGGAGCAAAGAGGCAGGCTAGGGAGGAGGCGGGTGGGGGATCACTAGGGCGGGTGGGACACAGAAGGAGGAGGGGCACACAGCAGACAGAACAATGACAGAAAATCAGATGCAATATATAAACAAAGTCAGTTGCCTACGGAACCTAGAAGTAAATAATGGACACAGGAGGGATGCAGTCAATACAATGTGAGCAAACAACCATGGATACCAAAACCGTAAAAAACAGAACAATCGACCAGGGAACCAAGAAAAGAATGAACACAGCAGGGATGAAGGCAGTACGATGTAAGCAAACAATCATGGCTAGCAAAAATGCTAAAAAACATAACAATCGACCAAGGGAACCTAGAAGAATAGAATAAGCACAGCAGGGATGCAAGCAATGCAATATAGCAAACAACCAAGGAGAACAAAACCACAGAACAATAACCCACCTGACCTGCAGAATAAAATCACAGAACAGTACACAATAGGTCAGTAGAAGGGGGATAGGTAAGGGGAAGGAGGCTAGGAAAGGGGGAAGGAGAGGGCCCATGGCGAATGCAGAGGGCACGCTACCGGCCGAGTGGAGAAGACCGGACTAGAGTTGCGAGGGAGCGCAAGCAGCCTAAGATGCGAGTGGGCACACGCAATTTACTATTGTGAGGGAACGCACGCAGCCTAGGATGCCGAGGGAGCGCACGCAGCCTAAAATGTGAGTGGGCGCATGCAATCTAGGATTGCGAGGGCACACACGCAGCCTAGGATGTGAGTGAGCGCGCACAATCTGGGATTGTGAGGGAATGCACGTGGCCTAGGATGCGAGGGAGCGCAAGCAATCTAGGATTTCAAGGGAATGCACATGGCCTAAGATGCGAGGGAGCGCGCGCAGCCTAGGGTGCAAGTGAGCGCACACAATCTGGTATTGTGAGGGCGCATAAGCAGCCTAAGATGAGAGGAAGTGCACATGACCTACGGTGCGAGGGAGCGCAGTGAGGAGAGGGTGAGGGGTGCAGAAGGACAGGTCTCAGGAGGGAAAACGACGTGTGTGCAAGAATGAGAAGGGGCACCAGGTCAGGGGAGTATTGTGGAATGAAGCAAGCTAACAATTCATGCAACTTCTTATCTGGCGGCCACAGAAAGGAGGGTGAGTCATCCGCTGTCACTGTCTATGCTACAACACCTGTGTTGCTCAACACCACAGCCTTGTCCTGTGAGGGCTTTGCCGCAGAGGGTCCGTACCTCGGTTCTTATAGGCATGGATGCAGCCTGCAGAATATGGCAGCGAGATCAGTTCTCCATCCTCCGTTTTGTGCCCACATGACTCTGTTCCTGTGCCAGCTCCACTGGCTCCCTGTTGAGCAGTGCATTAAATTCAAATAATTTTTCTTGTTCACAAAGCTTTGCATAAAACTGAAGCAGAATTCCTTCAATCGAAATTCTGCATCTACATACCTGTCAGGCCTCTTCGTTCACAATCAATCATTTAGCCTCCTTGGGCTAGACTTGAGTGGGTAGTTGGTTGTGCCTTTTCGGTGGTGGCTGCTAAGTCTTGGAATCTTCTTCCTCTCCTTTTACGTACCATCGAGGATCATCTCTGCTTCCATCGGGCTTTGAAAACCTTCCTTTTCTAGCTCATGTACTTGGTTTGGTTTTACCTCTGTAGCTTCAGCGCCATGATGCCTTCGGGCGTACGCTGTGCTTTACAAGTTCAGATAAGATAAGATGCGTGGATGTAGCGAAGCATGCTATGTATCGTTGGGCAGCATCTCCTGCGTACCTGCATCGCTTAACACCGCAGCCATGTCCTGCTAAGGCTTTGCCACAGAGGGTCCGTACCTTGGATTTTATAGGCACAGATGCGTGGATGTAGCGAAGCGTGCTAAATATCGTCGAGCAGTGTCTCTTGTGTACCTGAGTGCCTCAACAGTGCTGCCTTGTCCTGTGAGGGCTTTGCCACAGCTGTACCTCAGTTCCTATAGGCACGGATCCGTGGACGTAGCAAACCATGCTACTTATCATTGGGCAGCGTCTCCTGCGCACCTGCGTCGCTCAATACTGCAGCCTTATCCTTCGAGGGCTTATGGTACTGAAGGGAGGGTACAGTAGGTTACCAGTGACACAAATAATGGAGTTTTAAGGGAATGCACCAAAGGAAGAAAAGCAGTTATGGGTGAAACAGGGGTGTTCTATATCCCCCTCAGACGCCCTATGGCAACAGGAAAGCACGGGTAAACTAGTGATGCCATTATCATTATTATACACGGCACTGATGCAACTACACCATCCTACCCACATGGGGAAGAATGTAGTTGCTGCTCACATTAGTGAAGACGGGTTATGTCCCAATTTGGAGGAACATGTGGCAGAGTTTATGACCAATTGCATTGTCTGCAAGAGTTTCACAGGAGGCCATACATTGAGGATAGTAAGAGGAGCCATACCTTGCCCACTGGGCCAATTCCAACACCTTCTTTTCGACTACGTTGACATGCTCCATGTATGCCAGGGCTACCACTACATGATAGTGGTTGTGTGCCCATTTTCCCAATGGATAAAAGCCTGTCCCTGTTGCCATCCTGATGCCCTTAGAGTGACAGAATTCCTGGTTAGAGAGATTTACTCAAGATGGGGCATGTGTGAGGCCCTGCGGTCTGACAACGGCCCTCACTTCACCAATGAAATGTTCCAACATATTGCAACCTTGCTAGGGATTCAACACAAATTATCCTGTGCGTACCACCTGCAAGCGAACACGGTGTGCAAGCGCCTCAATGGGCTGCTTAAGTAGACCATTGCCAAAATAAAAGCAAACTTGAATAAAGATTGGCTCCACTGTTTGCCTTTAGCTTAGTCTGCATTGTGCAATAAACCAGGTACTGACCACCACTTAACCCCACACGAGGTGGTAACCGGACAGCCCATGAGACATCCCCTAGCACCTCCCACTAGAGCATTAACTGATGTAGAGTCTCTGTCTAATATATTGGGGAAGGAAATGTATGATTTATCGGTGAAGAGCATCTTAAGCCACTACAGCTCTACCCAGGAGATTCTGTGCTACTATGGAACTGTATCCATACCTGGTACAAACCCAGGTTCATGGGGCCTCACACTGTAGAGGAAGCAACTGATAGGGTGGTCAAAATCCACTGAAAGAAGGCTTGAAATTTCCTTGGGGTCATGAAACCCTGTCAAGCAGCGGCCTCTCTTAGCAGCGAGGAGGAGGGGGCCAAGATCATGCAAGAAGAAGAACAAGATCCTCAGCAAAGACTATCACAGCTCAGCAAAGGTCAACCAATGATCACACACTCTAGAGCAAGAGAGATAGGGAAAGAACTTCCTACACATCCAGAGTAAGGGCACACTGTCAATTTATTACACATAGTTATTCATCGTGAAAGTTTCGACTGTGATTTCTTTCGTATCATATGATTCACCAGGACCCTCACCCCACAACCTATCAGGGCCATTTTGCTAGAAGGTCCGAACGAGAAAGAAGACCATCTCCCAGTTTATTCCTTCGTGCTTTTCTGATCCACTTTGCTCAAACATACCCACGACTTTACTGAGAGAGTGGCTCAATAATTGAAATCCTCCGTGACCTTAAAATACGTATTGTGTGGGAACGATTATCTTGTATTGCACTCGCACAATAATATGCCAGCGGAGCTTGAGCTAATACATACTAACCACATAATTATGGAAATCTAGAGAATTCTAGGTGGTTCATCATTTCATTTGGAGCTACACAAGATTCTGGAGCGGGGTAAATTGTGGGTGCCATTATTAAAAGTGTAATGATGATGGTTTGTGTTCTCTTTTCTCTGTCCATCTTTACCCTCATTTCTTGGCGAATATTATTTGCTAGAGAAGGACAAGCTGTGACCCCTACTAACGTGACCCTAGTTCTGGCAGGTATGGCTACCATGTCAGGTCAGGTGATAAACATTGCCAAAACAGTAAAGCAAGGTAGGCGCAGTGTTGATGTAGATGTAGGAGGAGTTGATTCTTGTCTTACTTATACAGCCCGAGTACATAATAACATGTGGCACAGGCACATGACCAAAGTAGGTAAACAAACCACTGGAGAGAGCTGCTATGGCTGCTCCCTCATCCCCTATGCCATGAGTGCCCCCAGAATGTTTGTGGCAACTGAAATCCCAGCAGCAAGAGCACAGTGCTTCATGTTCCTATCAATGTGTACCTCCACAGTAAGATTACAAGGGAAGACGGCAAACTTAAGGTTGATGTTCAATAAGGACCAGTCGGTCGCAGCCGTAGTGTACCACTGAGCTCAAAACTCTTAAACTTTGCTGGAGACAGGCAGAGAAGACATGGAGGCATGCCTATTTGCCTGAGCACCGTCTTCTTTATCGGCGCGCCACACTTGAATATCAAAAATCTATCAGGGTGGCAAAACAATTCTACTTTAAACTTTTTGATGTTGTTCAATCTCTTACCGTTCAGGCTAAACCCCTGCCTGGTATTTCTACTTCCCAAGAATTGTGTGATTCTCTTTCCCTCTTCTTCGATGAGAAGATAGCTAAGTTTCTGTTACGCTCACCTGGTCTCTGTGGAGGCGTTGGGGCATGGTTGCAGCCCTCCCTCAACTTGAGTCACCCCCTTCAGGCCGCTCCCTCAGTAGAAAAGATGTGAGCGATTGTACGTGGTGATCCTGCTCCTGTGAATTATGGAAGATAAGCTGTCCGTCCTGCTACTTCTGGCAGTGGCGCGTCGAATGGGATCTAGTTCCTTCACTGATCCCTGATAAGGATTCGTCCAGTCCAGCTGCGACTGTGCTTCTCCTTATGATTGGTAAGTCTTTTCTTGAGCTCTTGTGATGCTGTTCGTTCTCTTTAATGTCTGTATATGTTGCTCCTATTTATGCACGCAATAATGTCTCTCTTCTGTTTTCTTCCCTTAAATGGAAATGCGGCCTCAATGCACCTGTAAAACGCGAGACGCGGCCGATGCAAGATGGATGCAACCGCAATGTTCGACAGCAGGTAAGTGATGGTTTAAGGGAAAGCGCAAAGTATGGTGAATCGCAACCTTAAACTGACAGTTTTTTCAATGTCTAACCTTGTCTTCTGTTTTTCCTTGCAGGCGCTGCTGTCGACGATGGACCGTGTCGTGCTGTGGTGCCAAAATGAAGATTTTGGCATTCCACAAAGTGTGAAGATAAATACTTGGTTCGCCGAAGAGATGTACAGGTAAGAACAGCTTCCCCCAGTTGGTATGTATGCTGGCAGGAAGCAGGATGTGGAAGCAGGATCTTCAAAGGTAAGTCTGACCTCAGGCGACGGTGAGCTCTACGCTGCTTGCAAGTGCAGAATAACGCGAAGCGTCTGTCTTGAGGATCTGGGCAGCTTATATAGCTGAGATCGTGGGTACGCCCATTAGGGATGGTTTACCAGCCACACCCTGCCACTCCTAGAGAGTGAGCATGTGCGAAGGCAATCCATTAGCAGCCACACCCAAGAATACACTTGGGGCTGCTTAATGGATGGAATGTTTAAGGTTAATGCATCCTGCTTAATGGATGGAATGTTCAAGGTTAATGCATCTGAAGTGCTATGTCCATAATAAAAGTCTTTCGGTGTTAAATGGATGTTCTTGTTTACTTTTGTTCTTAAGCCTGGCGCCAAAGGCGCCAGGACAGTGTCCACCCAGGTCTCTTGTGCATGCGACCCCTGCATGCCTGTGCCCCTGACTTCATGACCATGACAGATTCAAGAAGACATTGCCTTCCGTGGTTACAAACTACCCTGTCCGTCCTGCCCCTACCACTATCGCCATACTGGTCTCTTAGTGGTCTGTATTTCCAGTGTTCTCTGAGGAGGAAGTGTCAGTCACACTTAATGGCCTCAAATCAGCCTCCCCTCAGGATTCAGTTCTGCTAGCCGTGCTTACAAATATTTCTGGAGACATTGCAGCTCGACTCACCAACGAGGCTGTCAATGACTCCTTTGTTTCGGAGATCATCACAGACAACTTAAAGCAGGCTTTTGTTATTCCCCTGCTGAAAAAGCCTGGCCTAGACCCGGCACTGCTGTACAATTTTCGCCCCATTTCTTTAATCCCCGGCATCTCCTCTGCTTACCACCTTTCTGAAATCCTCTAATTTTTTCGATTCCTTCCAACCTGGTTTTCGTCCTGGTAGGGGCACGGAGTCCGTCCTGGTTTCCATTGTGGATGACCTCACATGTCTGGTTGTTGGTGCGCTGATTCAGCTTGATTTGTCAGCAGCATTTGATACCATCTACCACCCCACCCTGATCTTCCGGCTTTCCTCTCGGGCCAAGTGTTGGTCTGGTTCTCCTCTTTTCTAACAGGACGTTCTCAGTGTGTCTCACTTTCTCCATTCCCCTCTCAGATGATTTCTCTTCTAGGTGGTGTTCCTCAGAGCTCCTCCCTGTTCCCCACTCTATTCATTCTATACATTCGGCCTCTTCTGGCCATTATCCATGCTTTTGGCCTGCTATGCTATTCCTATGCCGATGATACCCAAATCATTGTGCGGTTGGATTTGACTAAATCTGATTTGGCAGGTCAATTGTGTTGGGGTTGGGTATAGCTACCCCCTCTCTGTTTTGGACCCCAGAGTTTTGGCTAGGGAGTTTTGGCCCTTTTCCTCAGTCGGTCCTCTCAGTAAAAGATCTAGGCATTAAAATGACAGTTCCATGTCATTTCATCACGGGATGTTTTTTCGTGGGTTTTTTAACCGTGATTTTTTTTTCTCGAAAAAACCCCTTGCATGTTTTTTTGGGGGGGTCCCCCCCAACCCCACCCATTTTCGAGAAAAATGTGATGGCTTTTTTCAAAAAATAATTTGCGGTAAAAATACCCACCAAAAAACATCCTGCAACGAAAGGACGTCGTACCAAAATGACGGCCTCTCTCTCCATGGCTGACCAGATCTCTCTTGTTTGCCAAATGGCCCACTTTAAGCTACAGACTCTCCGAAAAGTCCTTCCTTGCATTCCTGCTATGTTCCACGCCCCTGTTATCTCCTCCTTAGTCATTAGTAATATCGACTATTGTAATGCCCTCTACCTTGCTCCCCCAAACATCTTCTGCAACGTCTCCAACTGCTGCAAAATGCAGCTGCTAGAGCTGTTCTTCGCCCCCCATGGGGTACTCGTATGACCACGCTACTGTGGCATCTTCACTGGTTACCTGTGGAGAAACATATTAGGTTTAAGGCTCTATGCATAGTGCACAAGTCCTTTTATGGACTAGGGGCCGAATTCCTTCAGAATAAATTTGGTTTGTATATACCATCTAGGCCTCTTCGCTTCCAAGATCTGAAGACAATACAGCCTCCGAGGTTCAGGCTTGCCCGTATGGGGGGCGTGCATTCTCAGTGGGGGCTGCAAAGGCTTGGATTCAGCTCCCTTCCTCTCTGTGCAATATTGAATCCCATTAACTGTTTTGCCGAACACTTAAGACCTTTCTGTTTTAGCTCTCCTGCGGTTTGGACAGTCCCCTGTCAGCCTAGCACAAAGATGCCTTTGGGCTTATGTTGCGCTCTACAAGTTTCCTTAAGATAAGATAAGACTTTCCTCTATGAAGACCACATATAAAGACCATAGACATAGTGGAGAATTACTGGAAAAAAGACCAGGCTATAGAATACATAACTGAAGGCCCACAAAAGGGAGAGACAAGAGCCATAACATTAAAGGAGTTACTCTGTCCCAGGAGGGGACCAGAAGAAATAGGGGGAGAACCAGGATGCTGGGAAAGACCGCAGATGCTGGTGTATGGTAAAGTATACACAGCTGAAGGATGGAAAGAAGGAGTGGCAGGGGGCAAAGCACATACCCTCCTATCAGTTCCAGTTCATACAGTACAAGAAGAGAATGACAAATGCTTAAAAGAATGGGAAGCGACTGCAAAGCTGCTAACATTGGTAGACAGTGAGGCTGGGGCCGTGCCCATAGTAACATTCAAAGGAGCAGCATTATAGAATGACGTTGAACTGGATGATCTCCAAACAGCCCTTTAAGATGAGTAGCAGTACCCTCGAGATAGAGGGGGATGCAGATTCATACTCATGCATCAAATAATCAAGACAACTCAATAGTTTGGCAAAGTGAGTCCGTTTAATGTCAAGTTCATAAAACGGGGAGTACACCGAACATCAGCAATCGCTCGATCTTCTCACGCTCTTTAGTTTTAGAAAAAACACAATATTTATAGCAAAAAACTTGTCATTGCTGATGTACAACCAGCACACGTACTCATGTCATTCTACGTGGCAACCTAAAAACCTAACATGCAACGTGATTGGTAATAGGAAGGTAACTTCAACATAGGTACTATATCTGTATATGGTAACGGGGAGAGGGGATTGGACAATCAATGGCAGGTGGGGCAACTAAGCCCTCCCTTCAAAATAGCCACTATGAACGTCACTAAAAGTATGATGTCCCATTGGCCCTACTCACTATAGGACCCTAGATTACATGGTCCACTATGATTGGGTTGGCATCAACCCCACTCATACTTTTCCACCTACGTCTAACGGCACGCAGAAAGAACATTCAGGTGCAGAGGATTTCGTATGCACCCCAGCTTCCCACCAATTATGCTACAATGAATCATCACCTCAGTAGTCATGTGTCAATTACTGCTTTGTAATCTGGCTTTGAGTCTGCTCTGTGCTCTTAGAAATTTTAAGGAGTATGGGCATGGCGGGACCATGCGTAGGTGTGAAAGTCTCACTCTCCCAGCCTGCCTTTGTCATGTGACAGGACACCGTAAAATAAGCTTTTCTCCACGTCTTTTCGTATATTTCATTTAATTCTACCAGTCCTCTGACATCTGTAGCTTATCTTGACCTTTCTGAACAGAATCCTCTGTTCTCTTCCTCATAATTGTATCCATTGTCGGCCTATTGCAGCTAGATAAGACCATGGCTTCTTGGCATGCTCATTCTGAGATGTACAGGTAAGAACAGCTTCCCCCAGTTGGTATGTATGCTGGCAGGAAGCAGGATGTGGAAGCAGGATCTTCAAAGGTAAGTCTGACCTCAGGCGACGGTGAGCTCTACGCTGCTTGCAAGTGCAGAATAACGCGAAGCGTCTGTCTTGAGGATCTGGGCAGCTTATATAGCTGAGATCGTGGGTACGCCCATTAGGGATGGTTTACCAGCCACACCCTGCCACTCCTAGAGAGTGAGCATGTGCGAAGGCAATCCATTAGCAGCCACACCCAAGAATACACTTGGGGCTGCTTAATGGATGGAATGTTTAAGGTTAATGCATCCTGCTTAATGGATGGAATGTTCAAGGTTAATGCATCTGAAGTGCTATGTCCATAATAAAAGTCTTTCGGTGTTAAATGGATGTTCTTGTTTACTTTTGTTCTTAAGCCTGGCGCCAAAGGCGCCAGGACAGTGTCCACCCAGGTCTCTTGTGCATGCGACCCCTGCATGCCTGTGCCCCTGACTTCATGACCATGACAGATTCAAGAAGACATTGCCTTCCGTGGTTACAAACTACCCTGTCCGTCCTGCCCCTACCACTATCGCCATACTGGTCTCTTAGTGGTCTGTATTTCCAGTGTTCTCTGAGGAGGAAGTGTCAGTCACACTTAATGGCCTCAAATCAGCCTCCCCTCAGGATTCAGTTCTGCTAGCCGTGCTTACAAATATTTCTGGAGACATTGCAGCTCGACTCACCAACGAGGCTGTCAATGACTCCTTTGTTTCGGAGATCATCACAGACAACTTAAAGCAGGCTTTTGTTATTCCCCTGCTGAAAAAGCCTGGCCTAGACCCGGCACTGCTGTACAATTTTCGCCCCATTTCTTTAATCCCCGGCATCTCCTCTGCTTACCACCTTTCTGAAATCCTCTAATTTTTTCGATTCCTTCCAACCTGGTTTTCGTCCTGGTAGGGGCACGGAGTCCGTCCTGGTTTCCATTGTGGATGACCTCACATGTCTGGTTGTTGGTGCGCTGATTCAGCTTGATTTGTCAGCAGCATTTGATACCATCTACCACCCCACCCTGATCTTCCGGCTTTCCTCTCGGGCCAAGTGTTGGTCTGGTTCTCCTCTTTTCTAACAGGACGTTCTCAGTGTGTCTCACTTTCTCCATTCCCCTCTCAGATGATTTCTCTTCTAGGTGGTGTTCCTCAGAGCTCCTCCCTGTTCCCCACTCTATTCATTCTATACATTCGGCCTCTTCTGGCCATTATCCATGCTTTTGGCCTGCTATGCTATTCCTATGCCGATGATACCCAAATCATTGTGCGGTTGGATTTGACTAAATCTGATTTGGCAGGTCAATTGTGTTGGGGTTGGGTATAGCTACCCCCTCTCTGTTTTGGACCCCAGAGTTTTGGCTGGGGAGTTTTGGCCCTTTTCCTCAGTCGGTCCTCTCAGTAAAAGATCTAGGCATTAAAATGACAGTTCCATGTCATTTCATCACGGGATGTTTTTTCGTGGGTTTTTTAACCGTGATTTTTTTTTCTCGAAAAAACCCCTTGCATGTTTTTTTGGGGGGGTCCCCCCCAACCCCACCCATTTTCGAGAAAAATGTGATGGCTTTTTTCAAAAAATAATTTGCGGTAAAAATACCCACCAAAAAACATCCTGCAACGAAAGGACGTCGTACCAAAATGACGGCCTCTCTCTCCATGGCTGACCAGATCTCTCTTGTTTGCCAAATGGCCCACTTTAAGCTACAGACTCTCCGAAAAGTCCTTCCTTGCATTCCTGCTATGTTCCACGCCCCTGTTATCTCCTCCTTAGTCATTAGTAATATCGACTATTGTAATGCCCTCTACCTTGCTCCCCCAAACATCTTCTGCAACGTCTCCAACTGCTGCAAAATGCAGCTGCTAGAGCTGTTCTTCGCCCCCCATGGGGTACTCGTATGACCACGCTACTGTGGCATCTTCACTGGTTACCTGTGGAGAAACATATTAGGTTTAAGGCTCTATGCATAGTGCACAAGTCCTTTTATGGACTAGGGGCCGAATTCCTTCAGAATAAATTTGGTTTGTATATACCATCTAGGCCTCTTCGCTCCCAAGATCTGAAGACAATACAGCCTCCGAGGTTCAGGCTTGCCCGTATGGGGGGCGTGCATTCTCAGTGGGGGCTGCAAAGGCTTGGATTCAGCTCCCTTCCTCTCTGTGCAATATTGAATCCCATTAACTGTTTTGCCGAACACTTAAGACCTTTCTGTTTTAGCTCTCCTGCGGTTTGGACAGTCCCCTGTCAGCCTAGCACAAAGATGCCTTTGGGCTTATGTTGCGCTCTACAAGTTTCCTTAAGATAAGATAAGACTTTCCTCTATGAAGACCACATATAAAGACCATAGACATAGTGGAGAATTACTGGAAAAAAGACCAGGCTATAGAATACATAACTGAAGGCCCACAAAAGGGAGAGACAAGAGCCATAACATTAAAGGAGTTACTCTGTCCCAGGAGGGGACCAGAAGAAATAGGGGGAGAACCAGGATGCTGGGAAAGACCGCAGATGCTGGTGTATGGTAAAGTATACACAGCTGAAGGATGGAAAGAAGGAGTGGCAGGGGGCAAAGCACATACCCTCCTATCAGTTCCAGTTCATACAGTACAAGAAGAGAATGACAAATGCTTAAAAGAATGGGAAGCGACTGCAAAGCTGCTAACATTGGTAGACAGTGAGGCTGGGGCCGTGCCCATAGTAACATTCAAAGGAGCAGCATTATAGAATGACGTTGAACTGGATGATCTCCAAACAGCCCTTTAAGATGTGTAGCAGTACCCTCGAGATAGAGGGGGATGCAGATTCATACTCATGCATCAAATAATCAAGACAACTCAATAGTTTGGCAAAGTGAGTCCGTTTAATGTCAAGTTCATAAAACGGGGAGTACACCGAACATCAGCAATCGCTCGATCTTCTCCCGCTCTTTAGTTTTAGAAAAAACACAATATTTATAGCAAAAAACTTGTCATTGCTGATGTACAACCAGCACACGTACTCATGTCATTCTACGTGGCAACCTAAAAACCTAACATGCAACGTGATTGGTAATAGGAAGGTAACTTCAACATAGGTACTATATCTGTATATGGTAACGGGGAGAGGGGATTGGACAATCAATGGCAGGTGGGGCAACTAAGCCCTCCCTTCAAAATAGCCACTATGAACGTCACTAAAAGTATGATGTCCCATTGGCCCTACTCACTATAGGACCCTAGATTACATGGTCCACTATGATTGGGTTGGCATCAACCCCACTCATACTTTTCCACCTACGTCTAACGGCACGCAGAAAGAACATTCAGGTGCAGAGGATTTCGTATGCACCCCAGCTTCCCACCAATTATGCTACAATGAATCATCACCTCAGTAGTCATGTGTCAATTACTGCTTTGTAATCTGGCTTTGAGTCTGCTCTGTGCTCTTAGAAATTTTAAGGAGTATGGGCATGGCGGGACCATGCGTAGGTGTGAAAGTCTCACTCTCCCAGCCTGCCTTTGTCATGTGACAGGACACCGTAAAATAAGCTTTTCTCCACGTCTTTTCGTATATTTCATTTAATTCTACCAGTCCTCTGACATCTGTAGCTTATCTTGACCTTTCTGAACAGAATCCTCTGTTCTCTTCCTCATAATTGTATCCATTGTCGGCCTATTGCAGCTAGATAAGACCATGGCTTCTTGGCATGCTCATTCTGAGATGTACAGGTAAGAACAGCTTCCCCCAGTTGGTATGTATGCTGGCAGGAAGCAGGATGTGGAAGCAGGATCTTCAAAGGTAAGTCTGACCTCAGGCGACGGTGAGCTCTACGCTGCTTGCAAGTGCAGAATAACGCGAAGCGTCTGTCTTGAGGATCTGGGCAGCTTATATAGCTGAGATCGTGGGTACGCCCATTAGGGATGGTTTACCAGCCACACCCTGCCACTCCTAGAGAGTGAGCATGTGCGAAGGCAATCCATTAGCAGCCACACCCAAGAATACACTTGGGGCTGCTTAATGGATGGAATGTTTAAGGTTAATGCATCCTGCTTAATGGATGGAATGTTCAAGGTTAATGCATCTGAAGTGCTATGTCCATAATAAAAGTCTTTCGGTGTTAAATGGATGTTCTTGTTTACTTTTGTTCTTAAGCCTGGCGCCAAAGGCGCCAGGACAGTGTCCACCCAGGTCTCTTGTGCATGCGACCCCTGCATGCCTGTGCCCCTGACTTCATGACCATGACAGATTCAAGAAGACATTGCCTTCCGTGGTTACAAACTACCCTGTCCGTCCTGCACCTACCACTATCGCCATACTGGTCTCTTAGTGGTCTGTATTTCCAGTGTTCTCTGAGGAGGAAGTGTCAGTCACACTTAATGGCCTCAAATCAGCCTCCCCTCAGGATTCAGTTCTGCTAGCCGTGCTTACAAATATTTCTGGAGACATTGCAGCTCGACTCACCAACGAGGCTGTCAATGACTCCTTTGTTTCGGAGATCATCACAGACAACTTAAAGCAGGCTTTTGTTATTCCCCTGCTGAAAAAGCCTGGCCTAGACCCGGCACTGCTGTACAATTTTCGCCCCATTTCTTTAATCCCCGGCATCTCCTCTGCTTACCACCTTTCTGAAATCCTCTAATTTTTTCGATTCCTTCCAACCTGGTTTTCGTCCTGGTAGGGGCACGGAGTCCGTCCTGGTTTCCATTGTGGATGACCTCACATGTCTGGTTGTTGGTGCGCTGATTCAGCTTGATTTGTCAGCAGCATTTGATACCATCTACCACCCCACCCTGATCTTCCGGCTTTCCTCTCGGGCCAAGTGTTGGTCTGGTTCTCCTCTTTTCTAACAGGACGTTCTCAGTGTGTCTCACTTTCTCCATTCCCCTCTCAGATGATTTCTCTTCTAGGTGGTGTTCCTCAGAGCTCCTCCCTGTTCCCCACTCTATTCATTCTATACATTCGGCCTCTTCTGGCCATTATCCATGCTTTTGGCCTGCTATGCTATTCCTATGCCGATGATACCCAAATCATTGTGCGGTTGGATTTGACTAAATCTGATTTGGCAGGTCAATTGTGTTGGGGTTGGGTATAGCTACCCCCTCTCTGTTTTGGACCCCAGAGTTTTGGCTGGGGAGTTTTGGCCCTTTTCCTCAGTCGGTCCTCTCAGTAAAAGATCTAGGCATTAAAATGACAGTTCCATGTCATTTCATCACGGGATGTTTTTTCGTGGGTTTTTTAACCGTGATTTTTTTTTCTCGAAAAAACCCCTTGCATGTTTTTTTGGGGGGGTCCCCCCCAACCCCACCCATTTTCGAGAAAAATGTGATGGCTTTTTTCAAAAAATAATTTGCGGTAAAAATACCCACCAAAAAACATCCTGCAACGAAAGGACGTCGTACCAAAATGACGGCCTCTCTCTCCATGGCTGACCAGATCTCTCTTGTTTGCCAAATGGCCCACTTTAAGCTACAGACTCTCCGAAAAGTCCTTCCTTGCATTCCTGCTATGTTCCACGCCCCTGTTATCTCCTCCTTAGTCATTAGTAATATCGACTATTGTAATGCCCTCTACCTTGCTCCCCCAAACATCTTCTGCAACGTCTCCAACTGCTGCAAAATGCAGCTGCTAGAGCTGTTCTTCGCCCCCCATGGGGTACTCGTATGACCACGCTACTGTGGCATCTTCACTGGTTACCTGTGGAGAAACATATTAGGTTTAAGGCTCTATGCATAGTGCACAAGTCCTTTTATGGACTAGGGGCCGAATTCCTTCAGAATAAATTTGGTTTGTATATACCATCTAGGCCTCTTCGCTCCCAAGATCTGAAGACAATACAGCCTCCGAGGTTCAGGCTTGCCCGTATGGGGGGCGTGCATTCTCAGTGGGGGCTGCAAAGGCTTGGATTCAGCTCCCTTCCTCTCTGTGCAATATTGAATCCCATTAACTGTTTTGCCGAACACTTAAGACCTTTCTGTTTTAGCTCTCCTGCGGTTTGGACAGTCCCCTGTCAGCCTAGCACAAAGATGCCTTTGGGCTTATGTTGCGCTCTACAAGTTTCCTTAAGATAAGATAAGACTTTCCTCTATGAAGACCACATATAAAGACCATAGACATAGTGGAGAATTACTGGAAAAAAGACCAGGCTATAGAATACATAACTGAAGGCCCACAAAAGGGAGAGACAAGAGCCATAACATTAAAGGAGTTACTCTGTCCCAGGAGGGGACCAGAAGAAATAGGGGGAGAACCAGGATGCTGGGAAAGACCGCAGATGCTGGTGTATGGTAAAGTATACACAGCTGAAGGATGGAAAGAAGGAGTGGCAGGGGGCAAAGCACATACCCTCCTATCAGTTCCAGTTCATACAGTACAAGAAGAGAATGACAAATGCTTAAAAGAATGGGAAGCGACTGCAAAGCTGCTAACATTGGTAGACAGTGAGGCTGGGGCCGTGCCCATAGTAACATTCAAAGGAGCAGCATTATAGAATGACGTTGAACTGGATGATCTCCAAACAGCCCTTTAAGATGAGTAGCAGTACCCTCGAGATAGAGGGGGATGCAGATTCATACTCATGCATCAAATAATCAAGACAACTCAATAGTTTGGCAAAGTGAGTCCGTTTAATGTCAAGTTCATAAAACGGGGAGTACAACGAACATCAGCAATCGCTCGATCTTCTCGCGCTCTTTAGTTTTAGAAAAAACACAATATTTATAGCAAAAAACTTGTCATTGCTGATGTACAACCAGCACACGTACTCATGTCATTCTACGTGGCAACCTAAAAACCTAACATGCAAAGTGATTGGTAATAGGAAGGTAACTTCAACATAGGTACTATATCTGTATATGGTAACGGGGAGAGGGGATTGGACAATCAATGGCAGGTGGGGCAACTAAGCCCTCCCTTCAAAATAGCCACTATGAACGTCACTAAAAGTATGATGTCCCATTGGCCCTACTCACTATAGGACCCTAGATTACATGGTCCACTATGATTGGGTTGGCATCAACCCCACTCATACTTTTCCACCTACGTCTAACGGCACGCAGAAAGAACATTCAGGTGCAGAGGATTTCGTATGCACCCCAGCTTCCCACCAATTATGCTACAATGAATCATCACCTCAGTAGTCATGTGTCAATTACTGCTTTGTAATCTGGCTTTGAGTCTGCTCTGTGCTCTTAGAAATTTTAAGGAGTATGGGCATGGCGGGACCATGCGTAGGTGTGAAAGTCTCACTCTCCCAGCCTGCCTTTGTCATGTGACAGGACACCGTAAAATAAGCTTTTCTCCACGTCTTTTCGTATATTTCATTTAATTCTACCAGTCCTCTGACATCTGTAGCTTATCTTGACCTTTCTGAACAGAATCCTCTGTTCTCTTCCTCATAATTGTATCCATTGTCGGCCTATTGCAGCTAGATAAGACCATGGCTTCTTGGCATGCTCATTCTTAGCTGAGTTTTGCTCTGTCTCGATTCTTGCTTTTCTTACTGCAACACACTCCATTTGAGGCCTTTTGTAACCTTTGTTCAATTCTGCTCATATACATAGTAGACTTGCATTCATACATAAAGTGCTTCTTGAGATATAAACTTGTAAACGTTGGCACTTGCCGCAATCTATTGACTATTAAGCATAAACTAGCTTCATGACTGTTGTATATTCACCCGTGCCTCGGGTGGGCCACATTCACGCATGCATACGAACACTCGCACACAGAGACACGGGACGCAATGTTGCCTATTACGTGTCCCGGCGGCAACTGCCAGCACGGACGTACTTTATTCCACTGCGCATGCGCGCTGCCCAAACGAGGCTCGCGCATGCGCCATAAGTAACTGGGACATAACATCCCCTTTTTTTCTTTATAAACAACACAACATAACATCATGGCGCAACAGCAATGCAAACTGTTAAACATAAACGGGTTACCCCATCACAAACGAGGATCCGTTGTGATCTCGACTCATTCTCCTGATTCCAGGATGTAGTCCTTGAGGTGAGCAGGCAGTCTACGCTCCCTTCGCACTGGATACCTCGACGCGCCTTGCGTTGCTCTACTGGGACTGTCTTCAGCAGGGACGACGGCCCTCATGGTAGCCTCAACCGGAACTTCGGGACTCGCCTCGTGATGGGGTAGCTCCTCCCGATCAACGGTCTCTGTTGACGTGTCCACTTTCTTGATGAAAGACCTGTTGCAGGTGACCATGCCACGTCCACAGGCCGCCGTCACCATGGTCCCTTTCACGTGAGTGACCGTCCACGGGCGAGGCTCTTATGCCAACGACAATTTGCCTTCTGGGTGACGGTTCCGAACTAACACTGAATCGCCAACACACACCTCTTTGTCTTGCAGACCTCGTCTCTCACTCTCCTTCTGATTGTGCATGGCGCGCTCCTCTCGAACTTTTTCGTTGTCTATGACTCCTGGTTCCCGGCCTTCCATTTCCGGTATCATGCCCGAGGGCAGCACCCAAACAGTGCCTCTGCGGGGGCAACCCCTGTTGACTGGTGGGGAGTGGTCCGGTACTCTCGCAGAAATTCTACAAGCTTCTTTAGCAGATCTTCACCCCCACTGGCGGAAATCCGTAGCACTTTGTTCAAAGTACGCATCAGCCTTTCGGCCTGTCCATTGGTGCGAGGCCATAGCGGGGATACTATGCGGTGGTGGATCCCCCTTTCTCGGAGATATTGAGCAAACTGGCTGCCGGTAAACAGAGGTCCATTGTCCGAGCACATCACTTCCGGGAATCCATGTGTCGCAAACCTTTTGTAGAGGGCTCTCGTGGCAAACTCCATCGCTGTGGATTCCACCACCTCCACCTCGGGATATCTTGACCATTGGTCCACCGCAACTAGGAAATACGTGCCCCGAACAGTCGAGCCAAAGTCTACGTGGACAGTTCCCCATGGCTTTTGGCTCCACTCCATGGAGCTTATCGGTGGGGCTTTGTCACCTGGAGTTGCCGCTTGACATGCCAAACACCTTCTCACGAACCGCTCAACCATCCCCTCCAAATCAGGAAACCACACCTTGGGCCGGAGTCTCGCTTTGGTCTTCACAACCCCTTGATGCCCAATGTGAGCCAGTTCCAGGACACGGAGCCTTAATGCCTGCGGGATCACAATCTGTTGCCCTCTTACAATTAGCCCATCATCAGAGACGGATAGCTCATCCCTTACCCTGAAGGTCCTTTTGGGCATCAGACTGTCGCCGGGAGTTGTTTCGCAGTACCTCCCTCCAATCGCCACTTCTCACCGCTGCTTTGATGATGTGACAAACCTCATCCTTGGATGATTCTGTTGCTATGTCAAGCCTCGATAGCGCCACTGGTAATGCCCCGTCTACCACATGACAGAGCAGCCCTTGACAATCCGACACTGCCTCGTCCTTGTCCGCGTTCTCCACGTTGGGGTGTCGTGAAAGATAGTCTGCCGGGTTGTTGGTTCCCGGTCTATATATTAGCCAAACCCCATATTCCATTAGGGCCAACATCCATCTCTCTATTCTGGGCGGCGCCTTTGAAGACACGCCCGCCAGTATGGGCAGCAACGGCTTGTGGTCGGTCACTACCACAAAGGGCTTGCCCAAGATGTAAAGACGAAAATGGTGGCAGCCCCACAAAATGGCCAGAGACTCCCTTTCAATTTGCGAGTATTGCATTTCGGTGTTGGAGAGAGCCTTACTCGCTTAAGCGATGGGTCGCATGTCCCCTCTCACATCCGGCTGCAGCAGCACCGCCCCAACACCCACGGGACTGGCATCAACAACAATCTCCGATTCTAGTGAAGGGTTGAAATACGCCATGGTGTCCCCGTCAGACAGGGCATTCTTGAGGGCTTGAAATGCCTCCTGTTCTTTACTTTCCCACCTCACACGGCATCATTCCTGGTCAACGCCCTGAGGGGTTCAGACAAAGAGGCCAAACCCTTGATGAAACGCCCACAGTAATTCACCATCCCCAGGAAGCTCCTTACCTCTGTGGGGGACAGTGGCGCCATGGCCTCCCGAATGTCCTTGATCTTAGTCGGGTCAGGCGACACACCGGCGGCGTGAAAAATAAATACAAAAAACCCGATCCGGTCTTTGAAAAATTCACACTTTTCACAGTGCAGGGTAAGTCCCAGATCGTTCAGCCTTTTCAGCTCGCCCTCGAGTCTCTTCATGTGCTCTGCTTCCGAGTCGGCAAACATTAAAATGTCGTCGCTCATATTCAAAAACACCTTTGAGACCTGCCAGTGCCCCCCTAATAGTGTTCTGGAAGACTTCGGCAGCTGACGAAATGCCAAAGCTCAGACGCTTAAATTGATAGAGGCCCTCGTGCGTCGTGAAGGTCGTGATGAATCTAGAGTCCGGGTGGAGCTCAAGCTGGTGATAGCCTGCTCTTAGATCTAATTTCGAGAAGACTTTCGCACCCTGCAGTTCCCCTATGATATCATCCAGGGTCAGGGTAATGTGTCTCTCCCTCTTAATGGTGGCATTGGGGAGGCGCATATCTACACAAATGCGCACCGCTCCGGGCTGTTTTGGCTTGGGGGCAACCATGATGGACGAAACCCAGGGTGTTGGGCCTTCCACCCTCTCAATAATGTCCATACTAACAAGTGAACGGAGCTCCTCCTCCACCTTTTCGCGAAGGTGAAATGGGATCCGCCGATGCTTGAGAGCTGTGGGCCTGATTGTGTCATCAATATGTAGATGAACCGGGGGAGCCTTCAATTTCCCAACTCCTACAAAAATGCCAGAAAACTTGTCCAACAGCTTCTCAATGTCCACCTGGTATACCTCCAGCGCAAAGTGTACTAGGCTCAGGGCCTCGGATGCCGCACAGCTGAGCAGCGAATGGGGGCTCACGTCCGTGACGAAGAATCGGGCCTTAATTGTCTTTCCGCCCTTGGACACGGGGGCTACAAAAACGCCCTTGATGGAAAGCGGAGTGTCTCCTCCAAACGTAAAGATCTTCGCCGTTGAAACGTCCAGCGCGGGTGGTCCCGGAATCATCTGGTAATGTTTAGAGGCAAGCACACACACAGAGGCCCCCGTGTCAATCAGCACTTGTGTTGGCACCCCTTGAATGTCTACGACACATTTGGGCTGTCTCTTACTCTTCGCCCCTGTGGCAATGCTTGAAATAAAGAAAACTTTGTCTTCCTCTTCCTCTTCAGCCATCTGAAGCCTCTGCATCTCCTGTTCCAATGCCGCAATGCTCCTCTGCCTCCTTGAACCACCACCACGTATCCTGGCCGGGACCCTCTGCACAGGCACCGGAGCAGGGCGTGACACATCTGGGAGTAGTGTCCGGGTCCGTTACACCTACCACATGACCTCGATTTGGCCGGACATTCTTCAGAGTGCGGCAAGTCATATCCGCAATAATGGCAGATAGATTCCCGTCCCAGTCAGAGGACGAGCTTCCTGCCGTTTCTGACCCCACTTGTCTTTCGACGTCATCTGTTTACCAACCGCAAACGCCTCCTCCGATTTTCCCGGACGCACTGCCGCATCCATTTTGGCACCTCTCGACTACGCCAGTTCATAAGTTCTACCACTGTCCAAGATCTGTTGCAGGGTCCATCCCGGTTCCCTCAACACCTGTCTACGTAGCTTGCCTGAGCCACACCATTGGATTACTTGATTCCTAATCATGGATTCTTCGTTGTCCCATCGACAGGTCGTGGCCATCAGTCGCAATCCAGTGCAAAACTGATCAAGCGACTCCTCATCCCGCTGCTTTTCATCACAGAACAGAAACCTCTCATAATCAATGTTGGAGAGCGGTATAAAGTGATTCTCCAAAGCAGTCTTGACAGCATCGATGGTGACTACCTGCAGGTTAAGGGACTCATAGATGCGTAGAACATCCATGCCCGCCGAGTACAGGAGGGTGGCACGCTTCGCATCGTCATTGGTTATCCCAGTTGCCATAACGTACATATCAAGTTTTTTTATCCACAGCAACCATCTTGGGCCCAGTTGCGAAGGGGGGCCTGATGTATCAAACTCTTGCATGGGTAGCAAAGCCCCCTGTTGTGCCTTTACCACCACCGGAGCTGTTTCTGTCTCTCCGTCACTTTCTGCCATGTTCACAGGTCGCACAGGTACCTCCTTGTGGCTCAGAGGCCGCAAACCTGACTTGGGTGGGCAGTGCACGTACCTTGGGTCACTGTATGGTGGAATTCAGCATACCCTTCGGATCTTCCAATGTTGAGTGCCTTCTCCTGTGCCTGCTTTTCTTTCCAGCCACTCTTTAAGTGGTAGCTACCAGTTGTGGGCTGACCTCTGGTATGGTGAGGACTGCCAAAGTTCCCAAAAATTGTTTGCTTCTGGTATGAGCAGCGCACGAGCACCTTCTCAGGCCGCTACTGCATCATACCGGATGTTAGAACACCGTGATTCTGCTTGCGCCGGGTCTGTGACTCGCCACGGTGTAGCGTTGCTAATGTTAACATGCAGCGCTTGTGAAGCGAACGCTCCGCTGGCGTCCCGCCTCGTCGCCAGTTGTTGTATATTCACCCGTGCCTCGGGTGGGCCACACTCACGCATGCATACGAACACTCGCACACAGAGACACGGGACGCAATGTTGCCTATTACGCGTCCCGGCAGCAACTGCCAGCACGGACGTACTTTATTCCACTGCGCATGCGCACTGCCCAAACGAGGCTCGCGCATGCGCCATAAGTAACTGGGACATCACAATGACTTCTTCGCCTCTTGCAGTTACTTGCATTGTACACGTTTAAATTAACTACATATCTTCATCATGTATGTGGCATATATTTCTTCATCTTGAGCTCAAGATGTCACTTATCCATGGTATCACCTTTATATTTCGTCTTTTATCAGCATTCTCAGGTCATTATATCTTCTATATGTGCGTCAGTATGATTTCTTATGACATCACCATTCATCTTCCTTCATTATCTTCTTTGATTCTTCGGTATTTCATTCAAACAACCGTCATATTGTCTAGAATGTAGATATGGCTTTTTCAATGGATACCTTACTGTCCAGGTTTTCCTAGGTGTCAGTATATTGATGGGTGCTGTTATTATGATAATTACTGGGCAGAGCCCATATGCTGCCCTCTGCTGATTTAACTGTTCTTCATACGTCACATACTTTGTTGTGAACTCAATAGGTAATGGGAGGGGGGCAACTGGAGTGGGGGCAATACTCAACACTTTCTCTTCACCCCCCCCCCCTCTGGGAGATTCATCGACCACTCCCCATTCTTTCTTCGCATCCACTTTTTCTTCATCCTTCACTTTTATTTCATCCTCTGAATCCAGACATCCTGGTCTGAAGAAATGCTTCCTTGGGGTCCATATCTTTATGACCCCCTTCAAGCATCCTGCCATTCTTACGTGCTCATCCTTTTTCCATGTTATCAGTTGGCATTCTCCACTTGGACTGCAATAGATCCATCTTCCCACATATTTTCTATGATCCCTTGGATACAGGAACTTTGGTTCCTCTGGTGCATAAATGCTGGCCTTCACAAAGTCTCTTATTTTTTCATCCATCAGGTCTTTGGGCTTCCATCCTGACTCAACATCAATCATGATCTTCATCCCTAAGGCTTTCTTTGCAGTCTTTTTGCATTGAGAGATTATTAGTTTGATCACACAGAATCCAAGTAGTATCATCACTAAAAGGGCTCCTAGAAACTTGAATGCATCTGCCATCCATTGTGGAACCCACAAAAACAGCGCTCCAAACCAACTGTCATCATCGACTTCGTCAACTTCATCTATCATCTGATTCTGTAGTTTTGTCAGCATGTCTATGGCCTCTTATAAGGTTCCATTGTCGTCGTCTTGTGAAGGTATAAATGTGCAACATGATTCTCCAATTTTTGCACAAACACCTCCATCCATAGCTGTGATCATGTCCAAGATAGATCTGTTATGGAGTGTCATCAGTCTGATTGCTCTCAATTCTTCTCTGATTGCATTGAATCCTTTTATGTTCGTGTTGATGGTCTGCAGTAACTCCCATCCCCATCTGGTTATCTGCAACCATTTAGTATTTGCTCCAACCTGAATTCTTGGCATTAGGATCAAGGTGAATACTGAAGAAGTCTGACTGAACAGTCTTTGTTCATATGGGATAGCATCGAAAGCTTCTATGGATTTTGTAGAGAAAAATGTTCCCTCTTTGTTCTCGTCATAAGCTCCAAAGATCTCTTCTTCCTCAGGTGAGCATCTGCTTTCGGGAAATTGTCAATGTTCACATCACTTTTTGGAATCAGCAATGCAGTAACATGGACAATCACCAATTTACATATACCTCCATAAATTTTTCGGCAATCTCATGCATGCCTGAGATCCACACGCCCAATAATGATCCATGATCACTGCAGTACCATGCACCATTCTTGGAACGTCAAAGACTCGGCCACAATTGTGATTTGCCCCCATTTTTATTGTACCATTATTTCTGAAACAGAATTTTGGGCTCTCCAATGGTACTATCTGCAAGGGTCCTCCTCTATCCTCGATCCATGTCAGTAGCTTAGCAAGCTTCGGCCATAATGGCTTGCATCCATTTTGCACTATGTCAATTGTAGGCTGGTAACAACTGATGAATACTCATGCTCTGCAGATCACTGCTCCTTTTGCCCACCCGTCTAGTGACAATACTGTTCCCCAGATTTGCATTTGACCTCTGTTCTTCCATCTGCAAGCTTCTTCTGATGTTTTTCCTGCAGTCTCCAATTTCTTGCTCACTTCTCTTCTGATCTCTGCTCCTTTTACTCCAGGTTTCTTGTATCTGATCACAATATTCTTCGTTTTGGCCTTGTTTCTTGTCTTTATATCTTGAACATAGTCATCTTCATTTGGATCTGTTATTTCAGTTGCCCATTTGAGAGAAGCTTCATTTCCCATGAACTGACCTCTGGTCTTGCACATTGCTATATGTGATAGACAGTGTGCTGTCTGAACATCTATCTCGATAGCTACAAAGATTTTTGTCTTTCCCATACTGTAAGGCAAAGGTGCACATATAAAGCATTCTTTAGCCGAAGTACGTCTTCCAACTTCTTTCATATGTTGGTACCATATGTTGTTTCCCAAATGCACTGTCCGATCCAGGTAATAATTCAATTTGTTGTTGTCGTGTTGTGCGCTTCTTCTGGCTCTTATTCATTTGATATGAGCTTCCACAAGCATGTCACGTAGTACTTCTGTATAACTCTGTGCTGGAGGATTCTCAGGCATCTCCATCAATGATCCGGGTGTTTCCACCTGTACTATTAGAGTAGGAGAAAGTTCAACAAGCTTCATCCTTTCAACACACCAACTAGTCATGAAAATAAATGTCTCTCAAAATTTCTGCTTGTGTCCTCCTTCCAGGCACTGCCCTGATATCATACCTTGCAGGATCAGGTGTGCTTGCAGGTGTTGTCTTTGTTTGTTTATTCTCTAAAGTCTTTTGTCTCTTTAAAATTTCAACTTTCTCCATTTGTCTCTCAAATCCTTTTGCCATAAAACTTCTCATCGTTATTTGTCCAAACTCCCCCCATTCTCTGGAATGTGATTCTCAAATAATTGATACTAGACAAGGTGTGTGTGTACTCATTATCTGTGAAGGTGTAACTTTCATCAATCCCTTATGTGGGTTACTTTGCCGACCCTGTTGCCACCGTTTCAACTCATTTGCTAAAACAAGTCTTGTGTGGGTGTCATTGCTTATCACGTCCATTTCAGGCTCAGTCACTCTATCATTCTTTCCCGGAACAGGAATGACTATATAGGGTCTGGGCACTCTTGTAGGTATCATGTATACATCCTCAGGTGGGTGCACGGGAATCTGAACACTTTGTGCACCTATAAAAAATGCAGTTCTGATCATCAATGACATTAATATGATTATGTATATAATGCAAGCATAGATAATACACTTATACGTCATCTTACAGCATTTGTTTCTTGGGCAATATGGATGTCTCTCCTCCTGAGGGAGAACAATGCTACTGCTTTGATTGCCCATCTCGATCATCTAAGGAAGCAAAAACTGTTGTTTTTATACATTTTCATTATTATCACTCTTTTCTGGACTCTGCTGCCTCTGCTTCACAGATCAATAGTTTTGGGCCAGTTGTCCTCTGGATCTGGATAACGGATTGCCTCTTGTCTCTGGAAACAGTTCTGTTTTGCAATGTAATGTTCCAACAATGAACAATGACCTCAGCAAGTCTATGATATGTGTTCCATATAGATTAGTTCCCAGTCAATCCGTCGAATCTGCTTCAATCCAGATGACATGTTGCTTCCCTGTCAGCATGGAAAAAAGTGTATCCCTTGTCAACACTTCCACGATCTGTCCCTCAAATGAAAGTCTCCACACTCTTCTGTGATTATGAGGAGCATGAAGTGCAACCTGATTAATGATTCCGTTCAGGATTATGCTCAAACGTTCTGTGTTTGCTGGATCTCGAAGAAAAGTCAGGACATTGGTGTGTCTCCCTACAAGATCTGGACAGTCTTCAATTAAGCGAAAGAATAGCACGCTGACAAGCCTATTCGCTGCTTCTTCTGATATGATATGGACATTTGTCTTGTCCTTGCTGTACTCTGGTAATAATAAAAACTGTTATGTGATAACAATGACCAAGTTCAATATTGTCTTTTCGTTCTCGGGATCTTGCAAAAACTCTGTTATGCTTGTAATTCTTCCCACCAACGATGAGTAAGACCTCAATACTAATTTGAAATAGGTCAGCATGTTCCTATTGTGTGACACCATGATTAAGTCCAAACAAAGACTCTGTATTGAAGGAATCAGGATACTGTATTCTCTTCCAGTTTGCATATCCTTGATCAAAATCTGGCAGAGCTTTTTCTATCAAGGCTTCAGTGTGCCTCAGTCCAAAGTCAACAAGCTACTTGCGGCTCAATTAATGTAAATCTTCTTCTTTTACCCTGCAACTAGAATACAGAGTGTTTGTATTTGTGTCCCTTTTTCCCTTATTTTGCTTAAAGAAAATGTTCAGAACTGAGCCCCAACCTAACACAAAAGTTCCTTGCTTTTTCACTTGGCTGGTCATGCGTCCTTCTTCTTCATCATAGATCTCGTCTGCACATGCTGTGGTTCTTCCCCGTTGTCTGTAGTCTCCGGGTTGGGGTGCGGGCAGAGGGGTCTCACCGATATATGGCTTGATGTCACCACGGAAGATCCAAGCTCGCCTTCCCTGTAACTTGACTACAGATGGCGTAATGTCCTCCACAATGAAAGGGCCACGGAACCTTGGCTCGTCCCACCTTTTCCTTGTGTGATTCCGAACTAAGACGGTGTCCCCAGGGCATAGTTGAGGTACACGTAACTCCGGAACCTTCTCTGTTGTAGTATCTCCTTCTGTATTCTGTTCTGCATTACACCCTCCTTGTCGTCGCTGCAGCTGTCCTAAAATTACAGAAAAACTAGATGTCATACAGTTCAAGTAGTTTTGCATTTCCAAACCTAAGACTTCTCTTGTTGGTTGAGCATCTGTCATGAACCGTCGCCTACGTCCCTTCTGGACTTCGTGGTCCCTGACCCATAGGGGATTGAATGCAGTAATCCTTCCAACATGGCCGCCTGATACGGAACGCTGCTTGCCAGTCCTTGCTCCACGCCCTACGTTCTACTAAACAGACAACCCCCTGCGGCTCTGTGCGTCTCAACGCTACTGCTTGCTGTAGTTGGACATGTGTTGCCGAAGTTCACTCGGGGCTTTCTTCTGAATCCTGTTTCCCGGTTCCTTGAATCCCCCTTCCTTCCTTCTTTTCCTCAATTCTTACCTCTGTACTTCCTGGATTCTTGCCCGCGCTCGGGTCATGGCGTTCCATCTCTCTGAGCTCGGACATTGTGCCTTCCTGGTCTCCATCCTGGACATCTGAACATATCCTGGAGTTGGATTGTCATCCTCACGCTGGAATCCGAAGACCAGCACACGGGTTTATAGAAATCCCGGACCGTGCGAAAGAAGTCACCAAAGAAGGTCTCAAACAAACAACAAAAACAGGTGAGAAGGGGAGAGACATGTGACAGATTGAGACGCCAAAAAACGATATAGACACAGAGATGGAAGCCGTGGTTCAAGACCTCATGCGAGGCATGCAGGAACTAACCACAGAAGTCCAGAACCTTAAGGCTGCGAATGCTGCATTAAAACAGCTAGTTTTGTCACGTGACTCTGCAACTAAGGAAAGCGTGTTATTGGGAGGAGTAGTGGACAAATTTGATGGTTCTTCAAAGACCCTCCGTGCCTTCCTTGATTCATGTTTGGTACACTTCACCTTCAAGCCCTACTACTTTTCTACTCCTAGAGCAAAGGTGGGGTTCATGATATCAAACCTCACTGGTAATGCCTTCACCTGGGCAACCCCGCTAGTCAATTCGGGAGACGCCCTTCTGGATAACTATGATGGGTTTGTGGAAGCCCTAAAAACCCTGTTTGATCGCTCAGAGCAGATTTACAGTGCTCAAGAACGTTTGCTTGAATTTCAACAAGGATCCCAGGATATGCTAACCTATGTGACCCGCTTTAAACAACTTGTGAAGGAAGCTGATTGGTCTCAAGAAGCCAGCTTTGTCTTCTTTCGAAGAGGCCTGAATGAAGGAATAAAGGACGAGTTAGCCAGGGTAGCTCGCCCAAACTCCTTCCAGGCTCTCATGGACCTTTCCTTGCAAATCGACTTTCGAATCCAGGAAAGAAAGGTGGAGAAAAAGAAGTCTAAGTAAACCTTCCAAAAGGCTGCCACAGACCACTCATCCAGACCAGAGCCCTCAGCAGCTCGAACCTCGGATCCAGAACCCATGCAACTGGGGGCCTTCCGTGGACCCATTACTCCACAAGAAAGAATGCGCCGGATTCACACTGATCTGTGCATGTATTGCGCCTCCGATAAACATCTTGTGAGAGAGTGCCCTATCAAACAAACCGAATCCCCGCGAGCGCTTCTCTATTTTTCGTCCCCAAGAAGGATTCCAAGGAGCTCAGACCATGCCTGGACTACCGTGGCTTAAACCAGTGTACTCTCAAGGATCGTTACCCATTGCCTCTCATCTCGGACATCCTGGAAGCAGTCAGAGGTGCAGTCATCTTCACAAAATTAGATCTCAGGGGTGCCTACCATCTTATGCGTATAACGGAAGGTGACGAATGGAAAACAGCCTTTCGAACACCCTTTGGCCACTTTGAATACTTGGTTATGCCCTTTGGACTTGCTAATGCCCCAGCAATTTTTCAACGTTTTATGGATCAGGTGTTTTCTGATATGCTGTTCCTCTTCGTCATTGTATATCTTGACGACATACTGATATACTCCAAGGACCACCTGAAACATGAAGAGCATGACAAGACAGTCTTACAATGTCTACGTGAACATAAGCTCATGGCTAAATGCGAGAAGTGTCTTTTCCATGTATCAACTTTTCACTATCTTGGATTCGTTCTTAGCCCAAAGGGAATTGGAATGGACCCCACAAAGGTTGATTCCATTCTATCCTTGCCTGTTCCAACCACTGTGAAACAACTTCAATCCTTTCTAGGGCTTGCTAACTTCTACCGGAAATTTATACCAGCATTTTCTGAGATTGTGTATCCTATTGTTATATTGTTAAAGAAAGATATCCCTTTTCGGTGGACCTCAGCCCAAGATTCGGTGTTCCTACGGCTGAAATCGAGTTCACACAAGCTCCCATCCTGGCTCAACCCGACATTGATCGACCTTTTCTTGTTGAAACTAATGCCTCCAACTACGCCATAGGGACAGCCCTGAAACAGGAACTTGGTGACAAGTTAGAACACCCAATCGCCTATCTCTCTCTCACCTTGACCCCCAGTGAAACTCATTATTTCGTCCTGGAAAAGGAATTGCTAGCCATCCGTCAAGCCTTCACTGATTGGCGTCATCTTCTTTTGGGAGCCAAACACCCGGTACAAGTCTCAACGGACCAGCGGAATCTTCAAGTCCTGCAATCCCTAGAATGTAGAAACAGTCGTCAAGCCTGTTGGGCCTTCTTTTTTGCCCAATACCAATTTCAAATCCATCATGTCCCTGTAACACATAACATTATAGCAGATGCCTTATCCAGACGTCCTGATTATGAACCCCTTGAAGATCGGACCTTTCCTAAAATGTTTCCCCACACAATATTTGTTGCCCAAGCAATTACCCTCCTGGAGGATATTCAAATTCAAATCCAGTCCTCTGACCCTTGGAAGGAGTTCAAGAGAAACAATCAATGGAATCTCAAAACAAGGGACGAATACCTGTTCAAGGACAAACGCTTGTTCATTCCCACTCCTGGACTGAAACAAAAGATCAAAAGCCGATGTCATGATACTTTCCATTCAGGACACCGTGGCATCACCAACACTCTCCATCTAATACAAAGACAGTTTTGGTGGCCAAAGATGAAGGATGATATCAAGATCCATATCCAGACATGTGCAGTCTGCAATCAGAACAAACATGATAACAAAAGACCAGCAGGTTTCCTGCTCCAACCAGCAATACCAACAAGACCCTGGGAAATCATTGCCACAGATTTTATCGTGGAACTACCCTCTTCCTGGGGCTATACAACTATAATGGTTACCATTGGTTTGTTCACTCATATGGCTCATTTTACACCCTTATACAAACTGCCATCTTCATATGAACTTGCAGGAATGTTCCTGGAACTCATATTCCGGCTTCATGGGCTACCTTCCAAGATCATTTCTGACCGAGGACCCCAGTACATATCCCAGTTCTGGAAACAGTTATGTCGAATACTGGGAATCCAACGTACCTTGTCTTCGGGTTATCACCCACAGACCAATGGAGCCACTGAACGAGTAAACCAAACCCTGGAACCGTATCTTTGTTGTTTTGCCACCAAGGTCCAGGATGATTGGTCACTCTTAATACCTGTGGTGGAATTCGCATACAAAAATTCGGATCATTCAGCTATCAAACCAGTCCTTTCTTCTGTAGTCAAGGATTTCCTCCTTCAGTCCTACTGTCCATTCTTCCACACCCTACCCCAGTTCCTGCAGTTGATTCCAGGATTGAAACACTAATTAATGTGCACAAAGAAGCTAAGGAACACCTGGAAAAGGCCCGAAGAGAAGTTAAAGATTATGCTGACTCCAAAAGAAGACCTGGGCCTTCCTATTCAGTAGGCGATAAAGTCTGGTTATCCTCAGAACTTCCCCGTCACATAAGACGAAATAAAATGGCTCCGAGGTATTACGGGCCTTTTTCTATAAAAGATATCATCAATCCAGTGGCCTTTCGAATCCAACTACCAGAATCATGGAAAAGGATCGATACAGTCTTCCCCACCTCTCTGTTAAAACCATATGTTCAGTCCTCACGAACTGCTCCAAGATCTACCCCAGTGATCGTCAATGACCAACTCGAATATGAGGTCTCCAGAATCTCTGACTCCAGGCACCGACGTGGTCAATAATAATATTTGGTCGAATGGAAAGGTTATCCTCCCAGTGAGCGCACCTGGGAACCTGTGTCAAACATGAATGCTCCCAGGCTGATTCGAAGATACCATCTTATCCATCCAGGCAAACCCGGAGGAGCTGGGCTTCAGAGGAGGCATACTGTCATGAACCGTCGCCTACATCCCTTCTGGACTTTGTGGTCCCTTACCCATAGGGGATTGAATGCAGTAATCCTTCCAACATGGCCGCCTGATACGGAACGCTGCTTGCCAGTCCTTGCGCCCCACGCTCTACGTTCTACTAAACAGACACGCCCCCGCGGCTCTGCGCGTCTCAATGCTACCGCTTGCTGTAGTTGGACGTGTGTTGCCGAACTTTGCTCCGGGCTTTCTTCTGAATCCTGTTTCCCGGTTCCTTGAATCCCCCTTCCTTCCTTCTTTTCCTCAATTCTTACCTCCGTACTTCCTGGATTTTCGCCCCCGCTCGGGTCACAGCGTTCCGTGTCTCTGAGCTCGGACATTGTGCCTTCCTGGTCTCCGTCCTGGACATCTGAACGTATCCTGGAGTTGGATTGTCATCCTCATGCTGCAATCTGAAGACCAGCACACGGGTTTATACAAATCCCAGACCATGCGAAAGAAGTCACCAAAGAAGGTCTCAAACAAACAACAAAAACAGGTGAGAAGGGGAGAGACTTGTGACAGCATCACATCTAGCTCTGGTTTGAGGCATTAAAGGCGTCCACATTCTTCTGCCAGTCACAATTTCATGTGGCGTAAGATGATGGTCAGAACCTGGCTGGTTTCTGAGTGCATACAATGCCAGTGAAAGGCAGTGCAACCATCCTTTTTTCAGAGTAAGCTTCCACCTGGCAATCCTTTCCTTTAACAAGCCATTGAGCTTCTCGCATAAGCCATTTCCTTGTGGATGATACGCTAAAGAGAACTTGTGCTTTATACCAAGCAACAAGATGATCTGTTCAAATACTGTGTTAACAAAATGAGGACTGTTAAATGATCTAATCACTTCACAAACTCCCCATCTAGGAAACACTTCCCTCACCAAGAATTTGGCCGCACAGGTAGAGTCCGGGTGTGTACATGGACCTGCCTCTATCCATCTAAAGAATGGACACACCACAACATTAGATACCTATGCCCGTTACATACTTGAATCATATCGACATAGTCGATATGCAAGTGCTGAAAAGGACCTTTAGGCTTTGGGAAGACTCTTCTGATTACACGTAGTGTATGCCCAGCTGTAAATTTCTGACAGACTATGCAATTTATCATAAAAAATGCAACATGCTCTGCTAGGTTTGGTACAAACCAGTCTTCGGCAATGGTTGCTGCTAGATTCTCTCTTGTTACATGCACTGGATAGTGTCACTGTTCCAGTGCTATTTTCAATAGGGCTATAGGCATCACTAGTTTGCCAGTGCTGTCTTGTCGCCACAGAGCCTCAGAGGGGTTTAAAGAACACCCTCTTCACTTCCAAAGGTTCTTCTCTTCCTGCGGTGCCGTCCCTTGGAGCTCCATTAACTGAATTTTTGACATATTACTGTAGCCTTCCGGCACACTCCTCACAACAATCATTTTCTCATGCACATCAGACATTTCCACATCCATAATTATTTCATCTTCAGTTGCCACGCGCTTTGCTTTAGCGTCAGCTGCTTGATTTCTGTGCGAGATAAAAATCTGTCCCTTTCATGTGGGCTGCACACTTCACGACAGCTATGCCCACTGGGAATTGTAGCACCTTAATGAGCCTATCCAATAAGATGGCATGCTGCACTGGCATGCCATCCGCTCGGAGGTAGCACCTCCTTTCCCAGCGCGCTAAGCCTGCGTGCACTGTCGACGTCACATAGAACACCATTACTTCCTGGTGTTTGTGTCTTTCAATTGCAAGTATCAATGCCACTAATTCTGCAGCCTGTGCTGAATAATGAGAGGGTAAACGTGCACTAATAAGTACTCGAAGTTCCCCATTTGCTTCACCAAAGTGGCACCTGTATATCTTTGGCCATCATTTTGATCGATCCTAGAAGAATTGTCAATGAAGACGATTTCTCCTTCTGCCAATGCATTTTCTTTTACTCTGGGGATCTCATCATAATATTCTTCATAGATTGCGCAATCATGTACTGGCTCTCCTTCAGTAACTGGCTCTGCTATAAACATAGCTGGGCTCACTATTCTGCATCAAACTATTTTAATCGCTGGATTTGACATGACAACCTCATAGGCAGAAGCTCTTTTAGATGTCAATGTACCTTTCGGTTTCTCTAAAATGGCAAATAATGCGTGCTCAACAAATAACGTTATCGGGCACCCCAGTACAATGGTTGTAGCTTTCTCTATGGTGAACGCTGCTGCAGCCAAACGTTGTTTGCACGGGAAATGACCTCTCATCACTGGGTCTAAAATCCCACTCTATTATGCCAGGGGCTTGTACCCCAATGTGGTTTTCTGTGTAAGGACTGCAGTCATAACAGTACCATCCATGGGTGAAAACAGGTAGAATTCCTCTGCATAATTGGGAATCCTTAAAACTGGTGCAATGCAAATGGCCTTTTTTAGTTCATCAAACCCTTCCTCCATGGCCTCAGTCCAGACGATTTTTTCTTTCATTGCCTGTGCTTTCTTTAAGGCTTGTAATAAGGGCCTTGTATAAGAGCAGTAGTCAAAGACCCATGCCCTGACGTAATTACATAATCCTAGAAAACTTTGCATTTGTTTAACTGTGTGTGGCTTAGCTATTCTCAAAATAGCTTCAGCTCTTTCAGGGGCAGCCTTCCTTCCTTCATGTGCAATCAGTTGGCCTATGTACAACACCTCTTGTTGACACTACTGTAACTTCTCCTTGTCAACTTTATATCCTTTCTCAGCAAGTATAGTCAATAGCTCAATGGAATCACGTCTGCACTCTTCCTCTGTTGTGCTGCAAACTAGAATGTCATCCATGTACTGCAAAACTCAAGTCCATCTGCAGGACTCTATTGAAAATTGAAGGGGACTCACAAAACCCTTGGGGCAACCTTGTGCTTTTCAGATGAACTTGTCTGAACGTAAAAGATGTCAAATCCTGCAAATCTTTGTGCAATGAGATTGAGAAAATGCATTTTTCAAATCAACCACCATAAAATAACGTGCCTCAAAAGGTATGTTACATACAATTGTAGCCGCGTTAGGGACTAGAGGAAACTAGGCCTCTACTATCTGGTTTATCGGCCTTAAATCTTGTATTAGCCTCCAAGACCCTCCCTTTGATTTTTTAATTTTTTTAATCGGATAAACCGAATTATTGCCATAGAACGTACGATCCATGCTGCCAATGTGCCTCTAGACGTAATCAAAGCATATTCTGAGAAGGATGAAATTTTACACCGACTCTTTCACACCCGACCTAGAGGAATTAAATCCAGGGTGTCTCATCTACATCAGACACAAGCTTTACCATGAAGAAATCCTATGTCCTGAAGATGGCCACTATACTTACTTCCGAATGGACACTTGAGAAAATGTCCAATCTGGGTTTTGGCCGAAACATGTCGACACTTTATATCTCTAATAGCGTCTAAACACAGTTGCGATATTTGAAAGTTTTCCATGTGAAAGGAGGATTCATTAATTTTCCACTTTTTTATTGTATGTCTTATTGTTCAGACAGATGTTTATTGTGTTTTTCTTGTGATGCACTGATGTATGTATATGTTCTGTTTTTAACATTTATTATTCAAGTGATATATATATTTTTTCTTACTTGGGTTGTTGAATATGCCTTTCTGCACTAAGAAGTCTCACTGTAATGTTTACTTTGGTAACATTAGTATGGATGTGTTAATGTGTGTGTGAAGATAATCGCTCAATCTCTACTATCCCTAAGGTCGCAGTAGTGAGCGCTAGGCCTGGTAGACAGGACATTAATATGCGCACTCATATGCGAATATTTCAGGTTCCAATGGAATAGCTCTCATGGCCATTTGTCCTCCGTATGCTTTGATCATTTTGCACACGTTTACATAGTGCATTCCCAGAGTTGAACACACTATTCCTTCCTCAGTGAACGAGATTATCATATTTGACTTTGTCATTAAATCTCATCCCAATATATTGACTGGTGTCTGTCTCGAATACAATAGTGGCACCTTCATCTCACATTCTCCTATAGAAACTGGAAGTTCTTTAGTAAAAGTAACACAACTTGTAACTCCTGTAAAACCTTGAGTATTCATGGCGTCGCCAGACAAAGAAAACTTGCCTTCACATATACACAAACGCGTCGCACCCGTGTCAACTAAAAACAAATATTCCTTACCCCCTATCGTGACATCTACCCTTGGTTCCTCATGAGGGTTCGGTGTCACTAATAGAATGAAACACATCACGTCTCCCAGTGAGCTGTCCTAGTCTATATATAATTTTGTCCCACCGTTAGTGAATGTATTCCCTCCATCACTAGTGGCATTTCCTGCTCTAGAGTTCGACACCTGTTTTGTGCCTGTAGTCTGTTGGAGTTGCATCGGGGACTGTTGAGACTGCCCTCGCGGAAAATTGGTCACAGTCTGCTGTGACTGTAAGCTTTGCTGTCCTCTCTGAGTTTGCTGTTGCAGAGTTTGATTCTGCGCAAATCCATCTCCACTCTGTTGTGAATATGCAGGTGGCTATATCATCCCTCCTCTTGTGAATCGGTCATTTTGCGCCATCCCTTGACTCCTGCACATACGTGTTAGATGCCCTGTCATTCCACATGTCCAACACGTTGGCGCCGGTCTGATCATTTGCCCATTTTGCATACCCTGTTTTCCGCCTTGCATATTCTGTAACCCACCTTGATTATTCTGAAAGCCTCCCTGATTATTTTGCCATCCCCTTCCTCGGGAGCTTCTTCCTCTTCGGCTAAACCCATTATTGCTTTGATCGAAATGCCTTTGGTTATTGACCTGCTGCGCTTTGGATCCATCTGCGCTAGTTAACATTGCCCCTTCAATGGTACATTTTGACAATTTTGTCTGCTCTAGTTTAGCCTCTTCGCCTTTCCTTGCATCATCCTTCTTACGATTTTTCTCTTGCAGCAACTTGCAATAGTGTGCAATGCTCAGTTGTATTTCTGACCATGGCTTAGCTTTGATTCCTACCAACTTCTTGAGCTGCCTCTGCACCTGTTCTGGCAGCCCTTGACATAATATATGATAAAACACGGGTATAGATTTCCCCCAAGGTTCACGCGTTTACAGCAAGCATCAGTCTTGAAAAGTCTGAATGTAAAGCAACGGATCATCTCCCTCTTTCGTTTTACGCATCGTAATAGCTCCCATGTCAGAAGTATCCAGGTATAGCACTTGAAGCTCTTTCCATACTGTGGCTCTGCAATTGTTAAACGGTGCTCTGTCATGCGCTGTGTTGACTGTAGTCACACCAGGGTAGCCTGCACATGTCCAAACATCGTCAGCTCTATCACCAAGTATGGCGATCAAAAGACCCTTGATATCCCCTATAGCCAATGTATTACCTCCCATCATTTTTTCTAACTCATGTACCCTTTTCCCAGCTCCAGATGTCAAAATCGGGAGTTTGTTTTTTAGGTTCTTTTTATCCATCTGCGGCCATGGTATATACTGTGGCCTTGTCCCTCCTTTCTCTAATAAGGGAAACTCTGACGCACTAAGCTATTTTTCTTCACTCATCATTTGTCTGTCTACCGCAGGTGTAATATTCCCACATCGCTGTCTGCCTGGCAATGTCCTTAACCTGCTTACATATGGTGGGGGAGACACCCCCCTCTGACCGTGTGGCAATCCTTCATACCAATCTGACTGTGTCACTGACTCCGGTATTTTAGATGCAGACACGGTTGAATCCGGCCATCTTATTCCTTTTCCTATAGAGAGGCGTCTCTCGCGACCTCGCTCTTTGTCTCTTTCTTCTCTTTCTTCTCGTTCACAGGCTTCCCTTTCTTTGTCTGATATTGCCTGTGCCCAACTCGTGCAGCTTCTCTCATCTTCCTCATTTCTATTTAGAGTCAGCCTATCTAAAGACAGCTCTCTATGCCTGCTGCTGTGTGAAGCATCCTCAGTGTCATACAACAGAGTGCTTTCAAGGCACTAATCCTTCCCCTTTTCTTGGGATACCTTTTCTAGTCTCATCTCATCATATATTCTATCGATTGTCTCTCCGATACTTCTGGTGTCGAAGTCATCTTCTAGATTTACTCGAGACGTGCCTGGTGCTGAATCATACTCAGGAAAGAATTCTTCTATATCTTCACATTCTACCACTGGATCGGGTTTTCTACCCTCCCTTTCCAGATACTGGAGATCACGCACTCTATGTCTTCGCTTGCATTCTATGTCGTCATCAAATTCTCTACGCTTCCTCTCTAACCTTGTCTTCCTCCTTTTTCCTCGTATCTCTTCATTCATATGCCCTTCGTATTTCCTCATCTCTCTGCCTTTTTATTCTCTTCTTTCGTATATTTTGCTCTTCTTCTTCTATTCTCCTTTGTTCTATTCTCCTTTGTTCTATTATTTCTTGATCATCAGCTGTTCTCTGCTTATTGTTGTGTTTTCTTTGTTCTTCAGCCTTTTCCTGTTTTCTGACCTGTTCCTCATCCTATAACTGCTCTCGTTTCTGCCTATTCTTTTTTCTTGCCCCTTTATCTCTCAATCATCCTTCTTTTTCCTTATGCCTTATTTCTTGTTCATCTCGTTCTCCCCTTTGTCTCATATCCTCAATGCCTTTACCATCGAGTTTCTATAAAATCTGACCTCCCATCCATTAATTCTGTGTGAATGCCATGCCAGCAGTTCTGTCTTCATCTCCTTTCCATCTCTTTACCTCTCTTCCTGTACCTAGAGATGTACTTGATTGTGCTTGATCACCTTTTTCCTTTTCGCGTCTCTCCTTGTCCCTCTTGACTTTGGAGGTGGTATTTCTTTCCTTAACATTCTCTGGGCTTTCGTCACTACTTTGCGTAAGTGACTCATATGACGGGTTGCTATATCCCATTGCTACTATAAGTTCCCTCAGTGGGTACAATCCTTCGTCTTTACTAGCTTTGCTTTTTGTTTCAGGCGAAGCGTGTGGCGCCAAAGGCTCTACACCCCCCTTTTGCATATATTCAGTATCCAGCTCCTCCTCTCTTTTTTCCTGGTACATCTTCCACAGTTCTAAACTAGCCAGGTGCTTGTCTAACTTTTTGCCAGTGTACATGGTATGTAAATATGTCGTCATGTGCTGCAGGACCATTTTGGAATTGCGATCCGCCATTTGGCCACAGCATAAACATTTTGTCTGCGGTCCCTTTAACCCATTCCACACTGTACTGTTTCAGCTTAGGTGCTTGGTTCGGCAACTGTTTGCACAGGTGTATTAACGGAGTGATGTCTATCCCTTATTCATACAAAACTTACTTATTTTTTACTTCACACTTTATTAAAATTGCATCTCACAATCAACAATAGGAGCGAGCACCAATCGTCGCAAGCTCCAATCCCGTTCTTTCAACAATATTTTTTACTTTAATCTTGCTAAAAAACAACCATCCACCCATATCATGCAATGAGATCCTTTTATAATCGTGCAATTTTCATACCTTTTTTTCACATAAAAACTGTTTTCGACTATGACGTCACAATTTTATTCAATACATAAAACAAACAGACAAACTCTGGCCGGCCACATAAATCTTATGCCGTCTGCTCGCGCAGACGCATCTTACCCCTAGTGTCTGTTCCGCCATGGAACTTAAGCCTGTCTCTTTTGGATTGTATTTAATCAACGTCATCCTGTTTACAGGACTTTAGGTAAGGGCTTCTGCTAGCATTCTTTAAAATCTAGGAACTGGGCGTATACTCTTATCGCGGCCACACTCACGATAACTATTTATATTGCTCTGCCACACTCGAGTCAATATCTTTCTCCTTATATATACATTACTCTCTTATTCTGATGTTATATTTTGACCCGCCTCCCTCCGTTACCTTCCCTTACTTGTTTTAAGCATGCATGCTTTGCCAAAACATTCAGTCTTTTTTACTCACTGTTCAAATGTTTTTCATCTCCGGACACTAGTGATCACTGCCTTCATTACCGCCTCTCTGTGCTGCTCGTCTGATCCGCTACTCGTAAATGTGGAAGGGGATTTTGGGAGAAAGCAAGAGACCTGTCACACCTAACTGCAGGGTTTTTCAATTAATCTATCCACTATCTATGGGGAGCTTCTCGTTCTATCAGCCGGATGGCAAAGGACGTGTGATATTGCTGAGGACCCAAAGTTACTTATGTCAACGGTCGATGGGTATCTTTATCTAATCTAACCATCTAACTCTGCTACCAAGTGAACTGGATGATCTCCAAACAGCCCTTTAAGATGAGTAGCAGTACCCTCGAGATAGATGGGGATGCAGATTCATACTCATACATCAAATAATCAAGACAACTCAATAGGGTGGCAAAGTGAGTCCGTTTAATGACAAGTTCATAAAACGGGGAGTACAACGAACATCAGCAATCACTCCATCTTCACGCTCTCTTTACTTTTAGAAAAAACACAATATTTATAGCAAAAACTCATCATTGCTGACGTACAACCTGCGCACGTACTAACATCAGTCTACGTGGCAACCTAAAAACCTAACATGCAACGTTATAGGAAGGTAACTTAACATAGGTACTATATCTGTATATGGTAACGGGGAGAGGGGATTGGATAATCAATGTCAGGTGGGGCAACTAAGCCCTCCCTTTAAAATGGCCACTATGAACGTCACTAAAAGTACAACGTCCTATTGGCCCTACTCACTATAGAACCCTAAATTACATGGTCCACTATGATTGGGTTGGCATCAACCTCACTCATACTTTTCCACCTACGTCTAGCAGCACGCAGAAAGAACATCCCGGTGCAGAGGAGCTCGCCTGCACCCCAGCTTCCCACCAATTATGCTACAATCAATCATCACCTCAGTAGTCATGTGTCAATTACTGCTTTGTAGTTTGGCCTTGAGTCTGCTCTGTGCTCTGAGAACTTTTAAGGAGTATGGGCATGGCGGGGATCCATGCGTAGGTGTGAAAGTCTCACTCTTCCAGCCTGCCTTGGCCACGAGACTAGACAGCGTCAAAACGGCTTTTCTCTGTGTATTTTCGTATATTTGATTTAATTCTACCAGTCCTCTGACATCTGTAGCTTATCTTGACCTTTCTGAACAGGATCCTCTGTTCTCTTCTTCTTAATTGTATCAAATGTTGGCCTTTTCCAGCCAGATAAGACCTTGGATTCTTGGCATGGTCATTCTTAGCTGGGTTTTGCTCTGTCTCTATTCTCGATTTTCTTGCTGCGACACACTCCATTTGAGGCCTTTTGTAACCTTTGTTCAATTCTGCTCATATGCGTAGTGGACTTGCATTCATACATAAAGTGTTTCTTGAGGTATATACTTGTAAACGTTGGCTCTTTCCGCAATCTATTGACTATTAAGCATAAGCTAGCTTCACGATTTCTTTTGCCTCTTGCAGTTACATGCGCCTGTAAACGTTTAAACTAACTACATATCTTCATCATGTGTGTGGCATAAGTTTCTTCATCTTCAGCCCAAGATGTCACTTAACCATGGTATCTCCTTAATATTTCGTCTTTTGTCAGTATTCTCTGGTCATTATATCTTCTATATGTGCGTCATAGTTCATTTCGAAAAACGAACTCTTGTTAGCAGCTGAAGCTACTCCTCTTACTCGGCATTGCGAGCTGTCCTAGGCTCTTGCCGGCAACGCAGAACCAACGCGCTTCCTGGAGGAGGCGGGGCTACAGCGCACTCGTGACCCGATCACGTGACTCTGATCTTTCTCAAAGCTCGGAGGCTGCCGCCCGCCCAGTGCATAGTTCATTTCGAAAAACGAACTCTTGTTAGCTGAAGCTACTCCTCTTACCCGGCAATGCGAGCTGTCCTAGGCTCTTGCCGGCAACGCAGAACCAACGCGCTTCCTGGAGGAGGCGGGGCTACAGCGCATTCGTGACCCGATCACGTGACTCTGAACTTCCTCAAAGCTCGGAGGCTGCCGCCCGCCCAGTGCATAGTTAATTTCGAAAAACGAACTCTTGTTAGTAGCTGAAGCTACTCCTCTTACCCGGCATTGCGAGCTGTCCTAGGCTCTTGCTGGCAACGCAGAACCAACGCGCTTCCTGGAGGAGGCGGGGCTACAGCGCACTCGTGACCCGATCACGTGTCTCTGAACATTCTCAAAGCTCGGAGGCAGCCGCCCGCCCAGTGCATAGTTCATTTCGAAAAACAAACTCTTGTTAGCAGCTGAAGCTACTCCTATTACCCGGCATTGCGAGCTGTCCTAGGCTCTTGCCAGCAACGCAGAACCAATGCGCTTCCTGGAGGAGGCGGGGCTACAGCGCACTCGTGACCCGATCACGTGACTCTGAACTTCCTCAAAGCTCGGAGGCTGCCGCCCGCCCAGTGCATAGTTCATTTAGAGAAACGAACTCTTGTTAGCAGCTGAAGCTACTCCTCTTACCCAGCATTGCGAGCTGTCCTAGGCTCTTGCCGGCAACGCAGAACCAACGCGCTTCCTGGAGGAGGTGGGGCTACAGCGCACTTGTGACCCGATCACGTGACTCTGAAGTTCCTCAAAGCTCGGAGGCTACCACCCTTGCAGCGTTAAGCCCGTCAGGAGACAAGCCCAGTGACTGTTGAGCGACTGTTTGGCGCACTGGTGTGCACCAAAAAGGGAATTAGTGTAGAGTCAGTCTACGTCTGGTCGAGGCTGTGAGTAGTACAGTGTCGTGACTGAAATGACTGCACAATCAGGACAGGGGGGCCAGGACAGGCCACAAACCAGACGCAAGACTATCTGTCATGATCACTGCTTCCAAGGAGCCAGGACCAGCCCAACGTCCTTGGAAGCAGGCCCCTAACCTTAATCCTAGGCACCAGCCGGTCCCCACTGGGACCTTTTGGACCTTGTCCTGGCGCCGGTGGCGCTAGGCTCATCAATGCCATCGGTCCCGGCACTGGAAGCGCCGGGCTCATAATATATATGAAGATGCTTGGGTGGACTTACCTGCAGCAGACCATGCTGCTTACTTACCAGCTGCATAGGAATCCTCAGTAAGCCGGAACTACTTTCTTACCTGGGTGGGGCAAACTCCACCCCCTGGATACAACACTGGAACTCTTCTGGAACAGGAACTCTTTTCTTACCTAGGCGGGGCCGTGGAGGAAGACGCCTCATCACTCCAAGGCTATTTAAACCACACCCGATTGTTGAAACGTGCTTCGCGTTATTCTGCATCTGCAGCAGAACGCTCACCGAGTCTGTTCCAACTTCTCTTCTTCCGATCCTGAACCTGCAAGAACAATACTTACCACTCCTGTATCCAGTCTTCAGCAGAACCTGCAAGAACAATACTTACCATTCCTGAATCCAGTCTTCAGCAGCACCTGTAAAGATAAGAAACAACCGGTTAGCACGGCAACCTTCACATGCAGCGCATTCCTCACCTGATTCATCGGCAGCGACCATTTCTTCACGCTGCATCTCCGCCTGTGAAAACAAAAGCATAGTTATTACTTACCGGCACTCCGTGCATTCCGGATGTTTTCAACGCTGCATCTGAAATACAAAAGAAAAGACATTAGACAGGTATTTACTTACGCCCATCGCGCTCGCCATAATAGAACGCCTGCAAATACTCCGGCGTTTTCCAGCAACTCTTCAGCACAAACTCACAGCTGCAAGAGAAAAGAGACAGTTAGAGCGCTTGCAATTACTTACGCATTTCCAAGCGCTTCGTTCCAAGGCTCTGGCTCCAGCTTCGGCTCTCTTCACACCATCTTCTATTCCAAGAGCCCTGCAAAACAAATAGGAGAAAGCATCATATCAAGCCCTGTTCTATATTACGTGCCCACGCACCTAAAGACTATAAGGACTAAAAAGGTGTCCGGAAACTCACCGCTCGTGCAGTTAACGGCGGTAGCGATCCTCTGATGTCGAGAGGCCTACGTTTCACCCAGTGAAGGAACTGGCAACGGCACCCTGCACCAGACGCAGATGGAGAGTCCAGCATTCACCTATCTAAGGTGAGCACGTTGATCTGGGGGCTCTACGGAGAAGCTAGGAAGAGAGAGAGAGGGAGAGAGGGACACTCAACAGCCCAGATCATTAACCCCCATATTCTTTCACCTGCAGAAATCTCACCCTTCGAGTTCGACACACAGTGCGAAGAGGCTCAGCCCCAGAAGCCAATCGAGTCCTGCACATCACTTTTCGAGTCACAGACACCTTCCTGCCTAGACCAGCGCCTCCGTGAGAATCAGGTGAGCGTTACAGAACGCGAAGCCCACCACAAAACTCCTACCCAGGCGCAATGGAAAGCTCGGACACTGATCAATTGGCCCAATTGCTTGGGGAACTAAGAGCAGAAGTACATGCGGCTCGTCAGGAAACAAACTCTCTAAGAAGAGAGCTGATAATATCCAAGGAGCGAACAGAGGACCTCGCTAGGCAATTGCTACAAACGCAGGCAGGACAGACACCTTTGCCCGCTCCAGGAGGAAGTTATCCTTCAGCATCCTCAAATCCAGTGCAAATCAATCTACCTGGTAATGTGCCTTTGGCTCCGCCCGAACGCTTTTCTGGTGACCCAAAGAAATTTGCAGTGTTTATTAACCAGTGCCGCCTACACTTCTTATGTCGACCAGCTGCCTTCCCAACAGATCAGACCAAGGTGGCTTTCGTGCTTTCTTATCTCAGTGGCAGTGCCGCAGATTGGTCGATCCCTTTAGTCACTCAGGACGATCCGGTTCTTCATGATTTCCAGGCCTTCCAGTCCAGCATGGAGAAACTGTTCGCAAGACATGCACAAGGGCAGGCCTTGGACAATGAACTCCTTTCGTTACGACAGGGTAATCAAGACCTCTTGACCTATATTGCTTCTTTCAACAGACTTATAGAGGAAACTCAATGGCCTGAGGATAAAAGAATAACACTTTTCTTCAGAGGCCTGCGTGGAGAGCTCAAGGATGTTTTAGCTCAAGTTGTGAATCCTCCACAAGAATGCTCAGACTATATTGACTTAGTTGTCCAATTGGACCACAGATTACAGAACAGGAAGGCTGATCGTTCCAAATTCGATACCCGAGTGTTTTCTAAACACAGACCTCTACTAGGGGAGCTGACACCGTGGAACCCAGGCAAATAGGGGGCATGAAAGGACCTTTAACCCAAAAAGAGCGGGAAAGAAGAAGACAGCTGCAATTATGTCTCTATTGCGGAAACTCGGGGCACTTTCTTCGAGACTAGTCTAGTGAAACCAGCTAAGAAGGCTGTAGGAGCCGCAGATACCAGTACCACAAATTCTGAGCAGGGAAACGACCTAGCCCGACAAGTGTAGAGGTCCTCTTGCCGAGCGTTAAAATCTGTCCCGTGACCTCGCATTTCGTGGTGCCTATGGTCCTCATTAGCCCTGAGCGTCCGGATCGTTTGCATGCAATTGAAGCTTACATTGACAGCGGCGCAATCGGTAATTATGTGGACCGTGAAATGGTATCAAGGATGAATCTACCTCTTGTCCCTAAGGCAGTAAAAGACGTCATTACTACAGTGGATGGCACGGAGATAGCCTCCGGACCAGTAACGCACGCCACCCAAGAAGTGACGTTAGTGAGCCAAGATGGACACCGGGAGAAAATCGTGTTCGATGTGATCAAGGCCCCTCAGTTCCAGATCATTCTGGGAATTCCTTGGTTAGAGAAGCACAATCCTCAGATCGATTGGCGAGCAAAGACGGGTCAGTTTCCAGAATGTTTTACCACTTGTTATCCTCGGCCTGATGTTTCACTGGCGGCAATCTCTTCCGAGGTTCCCAAAATACCTCCCGAATACCAGGAATTCCAGGACGTCTTTCGGAAGGACCAAGCTAACACCCTGCCTCCTCATAGGTCTTACGACTGTCAAATAGATCTGATACCCGGAACAACTCCTCCTTACAGTAGGATTTAGGCCCTCACCGAGCCAGAGAATCTTCACCTCAGACAATATCTGGACCAATACCTAGCTAACGGGCTTATCCGTCCTTCAAAATCTCCAGCTTCCTCGGCTTTGTTCTTCATTCCGAAAAAGGAAGGAGACCTTAGAACTTGTATAGATTACCGCGCCCTGAATCAGATCACTGTTAAAAACAGATACCCGTTACCTTTGATCCCTGAACTCCTGGACCAAGTCAAAGACGCATGTATATATACAAAGTTGGATCTCAGAGGAGCCTACCACTTGGTACGAATAAAGGAGGGCGATGAATGGAAGACGGCCTTCCGCACCAAGTATGGGCTGTTTGAGTATCAAGTTATGCCCTTTGGACTTTGTAACGCTCCTGCCGCCTTCCAGTATTTTATGAATGATGTCCTTAGATAACTCATAGATGTGTGTGTTGTTGTCTACATTGATGACATCCTCGTCTATTCATCATCTGAAGAGGAACATCAGAAACACGTTAAAGAAGTCCTCGAGAGATTACGTCAACGTAACCTTTTTGCTAAGCTTGAAAAATGCGTTTTCAACGTAACTGAAGTGGAGTTCCTGGGATTCATATTGTCACCTAACAGAGTCCATATGGATTCAAAAAAAGTCGATGCGATCATCAAGTGGCCTTCACCAACCTCTGTAAAAGGAGTTCAAAGCATGTTAGGCTTCGCTAACTTTTACCGTAGATTCATTCCTGAATTCTCTCGAATTGTCCAACCCATCACTGCTCTGTTAAAGAAGAACAAACGTTTTGAGTGGTCTACCGAGGCAGAACAAGCCTTTCAGGACTTAAAAGCTAAATTCATTTCTGCACCTGTTCTAAAACATCCTCGCCCAGAACTCCCCTACATCTTGGAAACGGATGCTTCTAGTCTAGCTATGGGGGCAGTTTTATCACAAAGAGATCCGGTCACACACCAATTATATCCTGTAGCCTTTTGGTCTCGCAAATTCTGGGCTCCCGAGATCAACTATTCAATTACAGACAAGGAACTTTTAGCTATCAGATCGGCCTTTAAAGCCTGGCGGCATTATCTTTTGGGAGCCAGACACACAGTCACCGTAATGACAGATCACCGCAACTTACAATATCTGAAGACGGCCAAAGCTCAGTCTTCCAGGCAACTTCGCTGGGCTCTGTTTTTGGCTGAGTTTGACTTTATAATTACTTATCGACCAGGCAGTAAAAACGGAAAAGCAGATGCCCTCTCCCGGATGGGAATAGATGAACACTTGACCAATCCAGAACCAATACCCATAATCCCAGAACAAAGGATTTTGGGCTTGGTCAGCGCTCAATCCTTTGAAGACATCAAGACTACAGTCAAATCAATCCTAACTCCGGCCGAATTACAGGACTGGCAATTAAAGGGAAAAGAATTCTCTGTGGATCAAGACCTTCCATATTTCCGAGGACGATTGTACTTACCCAGTGAGAAAAAACAAAAACAAGTGATCTCCTGTTATCACGACTCACTAATGGAGGGTCACCCTGGCATTACCAAAACCATGGAAAAGGTCAAAAGACATTTCTGGTGGCCATCATGGAAGAAGGATATTAGAGACTTCGTAATCTCCTGCGGTGTATGTGCCCAAAATAAAAGTCAGAAGGAGAAACCAGCCGGCCTCTTACATCCACTAGACATCCCTCCCTGTCCATGGCATACCCTGTCCATGGATTTCATCACGGATTTACCTCCATGCTCAGGGTATAATACCATTTTAGTAGTTGTGGATCTATTCTCCAAGATGGCTCACTTCATTCCCCTGAAAGGCCTACCTTCAGCTTCAGTATTGGCCCGAGAATTCTTAGAAAACATCTTTCGGCTACACGGTTTTCCCTCGGTTTTGGTCTCCGATAGGGGAAGTCAATTCATCTCCCACTTTTGGCAAAGTTGCTGTCGTTTAGCCCAAATTGATGTGAGACTTTCAACCAGTCACCATCCCCAAACTAACGGACAAACCGAGAGGACAAATCAAACTCTAGAGCAATATCTACGTTGCATGCTCCAACAAACTGAAAACCCTTGGAAGGACATTCTTTGGATCGCGGAGTACGCTTATAACAATTCGACTCATTCTGGAACCGGGAAGACTCCCTTCTTCCTATTATATGGACACCATCCTAGAACCTCGAACCTGGATCCTCCCCAAGAATTCGAAGCACCTGCTGTGGATCACTTGCACTCTGAGATCACTCGTGATTTTAAGGAAGCCACTGCCCATCTGCAAAGAGCTAAAGCTCAATTCAAGAAAGGAGCAGATCAACACCGTAAAGAGGCCCCTCACTACGCAGTAGGAGATCAGGTCTGGTTATCCACTAAGCACCTGCCTCTAAAAGGACCCCGCACCTTCATCCCAAGATACCTTGGACCCTATCTCATCTCTGCTATAATTAATCCGGTGGCTGTCAAATTGGAATTACCTTCGCATATGAAAATACATCCAGTATTCCATGTCTCCTTACTAAAACCAGTACAACCAGAAACCCGATTGACCGAACTCCCAGAACCTGTTTTAGTAGATGGAGAACTCAAATTCGAAGTAAAGAACATCCTAGACTCCAAAATCTCCAAATCTAAATTATATTATCTGGTTGATTGGAAAGGATACAGCCCCCAGGAAAGGTCTTGGGAACCCTCAGAATATGTCCATGCACCTCGTCTGGTCAAGAAATTCCATCTGAATCACCCCGACAAACCAAAACCCCCGGAGAAGACACGCTTGGGAGGGGCCTTGAGGGGGGGTACTGTCATGATCACTGCTTCCAAGGAGCCAGGACCAGCCCAACGTCCTTGGAAGCAGGCCCCTAACCTTAATCCTAGGCACCAGCCGGTCCCCACTGGGACCTTTTGGACCTTGTCCTGGCGCCGGTGGCGCTAGGCTCATCAATGCCATCGGTCCCGGCACTGGAAGCGCCGGGCTCATAATATATATGAAGATGCTTGGGTGGACTTACCTGCAGCAGACCATGCTGCTTACTTACCAGCTGCATAGGAATCCTCAGTAAGCCAGAACTACTTTCTTACCTGGGTGGGGCAAGCTCCACTCCCTGGATACAACACTGGAACTCTTCTGGAACAGGAACTCTTTTCTTACCTAGGCGGGGCCGTGGAGAAAGACGCCTCATCACTCCAAGGCTATTTAAACCACACCCGATTGATGAAACGTGCTTCGCGTTATTCTGCATCTGCAGCAGAACGCTCACCGAGTCTGTTCCAGCTTCTCTTCTTCCGATCCTGAACCTGCAAGAACAATACTTACCACTCCTGTATCCAGTCTTCAGCAGAACCTGCAAGAACAATACTTACCATTCCTGAATCCAGTCTTCAGCAGCACCTGTAAAGATAAGAAACAACAGGTTAGCACGGCAACGTTCACATGCAGCGCATTCCTCACCTGATTCATCGGCAGCGACCATTTCTTCACGCTGCATCTCCGCCTGTGAAAACAAAAGCATAGTTATTACTTACCGGCACTCCGTGCATTCCGGATGTTTTCAACGCTGCGACCCAGCATCTGAAATACAAAAGAAAAGACATTAGACAGGTATTTACTTACGCCCATCGCGCTCGCCATAATAGAACGCCTGCAAATACTCCGGCGTTTTCCAGCAACTCTTCAGCACGAACTCACAGCTGCAAGAGAAAAGAGACAGTTAGAGCGCTTGCAATTACTTACGCATTTCCAAGCGCTTCGTTCCAAGGCTCTGGCTCCAGCTTCGGCTCTCTTCACACCATCTTCTATTCCAAGAGCCCTGCAAAACAAATAGGAGAAAGCATCATATCAAGCCCTGTTCTATATTACGTACCCACGCACCTAAAGACTATAAGGACTAAAAAGGTGTCCGGAAACTCACCGCTCGTGCAGTTAACGGCGGTAGCGATCCTCTGATGTCAAGAGGCCTATGTTTCACCCAGTGAAGGAACTGGCAACGGCCCCCTGCACCAGACGCAGATGGAGAGTCCAGCATTCACCTATCTAAGGTGAGCACGTTGACCTGGGGGCTCTACAAAGAAGCTAGGAAGAGAGATAGAGGGAGAGAGGGACACTCAACAGCCCAGATCATTAACCCCCATATTCTTTCACCTGCAGAAATCTCACCCTTCGAGTTCGACACACAGTGCGAAGAGGCTCAGCCCCAGAAGCCAACCAAGTCCTGCACATCACTTTTCGAGTCACAGACACCTTCCTGCCTAGACCAGCGCCTCCGTGGGAATCAGGTGAGCGTTACACTATCCAACAACGTCGGATGCAGAATCCCTGGGCCGCTTTAAAAGCAGACTCTTGTCCTGAGACATCCAAGGTAAGCACCGTATCACGTATACGAGTGTCAAAGAAATTAGTAGATCCTTGTTTACAACCTGATCCTACTAACTGTATTAACTTATCAGCAGACAACACGTCCCCTTTAGTAATGAGTAAAAACCCGGGAAATTGCCCTGTGATGAACGTGGAGAATGCGCACATACCTATTAATGAAGTCTTCCTGTTACCTCTGAAAACGCTGACATTTCTAACTGTCTGCTGATTCAAGTCCCCGCTGACTCAAATACTACCAAGAACCTTTTTGATGCCCTCGTAGCTTCGGACGCTGCGCAAAGTTATCCAAACAACTCTGAGGGCTCTAGCGGGTCCGTAGGCGCACTTGAAAGTGAAGCCGAGGCTACTGCTGTACCCGCAGCTTTGGATAACTAGGTTGTCAATCTAGCCATTCCACTACAAAGACCTCTACTAACCTTGCTTGACTTACCCCCTCTCAACCAGAGTATAACAAATCCAGTGTCATCCGAGTCAATCCAATCCGAAATAGTTGATGAGTTCTTCACCACCTTTGAATTAACGGACGCAGAGTTAATGGAAGCCTCACAAGACGAGGTTGAAAACAAAATATTGAATGACCTAGCTGTAACAACATGCACAGCGCTGCCAGTAATACTCATCGACTCTGCTGATAATGATGAAACAATTTTGGCAGGCTGCTCGTCATTAACTAATATGACGACAAAAAACCCTCTTCAGGTGAACACGAAAGATCAACCAAAAGAGTCCAGGTGGGTAGATAACGCAAAACCAGCTACACAAATACCATCATACAGCATGTCCACCTACCCACGGTTCCCATTTGACGAAGAAGACTCAAGGCAACGAACAGGCAATTTTTTTTTCAGGACGTGCAATGGAAAGACCTCACGCTGATTTATCCCGCAACAACAACAATCTTAATTCAGAAACATCGAAAAAACCCTCCAGCAGATCATGAGAGTGTTTCAACGGGGAAATGCCACAAAAATGGCTTGTTATCACGTGACAATCGCCTATCAAACAATGGAGCAGATCGGGTAACAAGTCTACCTTTAAGCAAACTTCGAACCCAACCCCACACAACGACATCATCGACCTCACGGAGAAACAGTGGATCACGATCAAACCACTTACATTCACTGTAAATCTCTGCGACGAATGAAACTGTTAACTTATCATTAATAAGTGACCCCAATTTGGAGACAACAAATAGCACACATATAAGCTCAGCGGACAAGACCGGTGCTGAATCGAAACCAAGTCTCTCATCAGCGGCAGCAATGCAGATATATAACAACGTCTTAGCTTCCTCATCCGCAGCTCTTCTGCCATTTTTGAAGATGTATGAGTCCCTCCATGAGGCCCACAAAGATCAGACATCACTCATCATTTCATTAAAGGAAAAGATGCACAGTTTTGACTCGGCAACACACTTCCTGCAAGTCCAGCTGACACAGGAAGCAGAACGCACTTTGCGCTGGCAAGAGTGATTAAGTGATCTTGCCGCACGCCATCATTGTCAGAATGATTCTTTATCTGATGGCTTACTTGAGGCAGTGAAATGGATGCGTCACTCTTCTAACATGACGAACTTAAACATCGAGGCACAAAAGAATGACTTAACGCCTGCCGGAAGAAACGATGTAACTTCAATCACAACATCTAAAAACTCGTCTCAAGACGCGCGCAATTCACATGAACAGCCCATAAATAGAACAGAGGTAGAATTGACATCTAAGGAGCCTCCTCAAAAAAAATCTTCACTCGGTGTGGACACCTTAGCAAAACATATAAATCTTGACATACCTTGTAATGTTCCAGCTTTACTCGAAACAACGGCCCAACAAATGAAAGATCAAATTTCGAGTGTCACACCCGCAATGCCCTCGGTGTCCTTTGGAATTTTTCAAGGATCAGCCAAATCTATAGAGGCCACAACAAAGAATGTATATAGTATCCCAACTCGACAACCACTGCAATCAACGCAAAGAAAAAAGGGGCCCATCACTTAGAAACGTGCACGGTCTCAGAAGCCACAAAACTTTATCCGAAATGTACCTGCAGAAATCAAGCCAGGTTTATTCTCCTACACAGAGCCGTCCAAATTGAGTGCCCTCAATAGGGTACATACTGAAGAGAAACTCACTAAGGACCTTAGTCGAATTGTAATTCCCTCCAGCAAGCGTCAAAGAGTTGATTCAGGACCAGAAAGCATCACAAGTAAATCCTCAAGTGCCTCGATTGACATCTGTGATCTCTCCACTTATTCTGATGAGGTCTCAAATGATCAACCGACATCCAATTCCAGCGTGGTCCTCGGAAGCTCTCCCTGCCGGACCCTTGCAAACCTCAACTTCGGAGGTGTACAAGGCTAAGAAGTCTGCTCACGTGTGAACGGTATCTGAGCAAAGTGCGAAAGAAACGCCGTCAATGATGAACCCCAAATATACCAGATCCCAAGGAAACAAGCAAGTGCATTATTCTTTGCGTGCTTCTACATCATTAAGTTCCGGTAATAGTTCCTTGAACTGTAAATTGAGATTACAAAATCTACATCAGGAAGATGAAGAATTGAACTTGAATCGCAATAACGTGCTGAAATTATTCAGCTGCATTCCATCACTCTGAACAATCACGTCTGACGACATAAGAATCGTAGAATATGCAACGGAACGCTGTTGCGACCAAGTCATATTGCATATTTCCTCAGCTTCAGTTTGTAATACCATTTTGAATGCTTCAGACGAACTGCTACTCTTTGGATTTGATACAACAGTTGAACCAACCAGTCCTGGCGCTGACATGCCTAGGACCAGCCCAAGGAGTGCTTCTCGCAGTAACCCAGAACAAAGACTTGTAGACCTACGCCGAGCTATGCAAACTTCCGATCCTCTAAAACCGCGTACAAACCAGGCCCCTAAACATAACATCCAAAATGACATAGCCCATCGGCATTAGCCACTAGCAATCACCACCGAATGCACTCGAGAATTCTTATCCTGGAACACTAGAGGGTTCACCCACCTATTTAACCAATTCGATCTTGAGATGGAAAAGGTATTTGTCATCTGCCTACAAGAGACATGGCTAAGTGAGCCCCCGTCTAGAGACGGTTTTGTGATTCTACTAAATCCTGCAATTAAAAATGCAAAAGGGCGCCCTTCCTCCGGCCTATTGATGAAGATTAGGATAAACACCTGGTGGCGGCTCATCGACGCATTTAGTCCCAACCCTTTCGTGCAAGGAGCCCTACTTCAATCAAACAACAAAATCCTAGCCAAAAGTAAGCACTTGCTCATTTTAAATGGGTACTGGAACCCGAAAAAAATCAGTACAAAATCGTTTCTTGACTCAATGACACTTCACATTGACAATGTGATAATGAACTACAAGAATCTCTCAATAATCTGTGCCGGCGATCTAAATTGTACTTGGTTCAGATACGACCCAGTTAACCACGTGTTCAGACAACTACCTAACAACGAAGTAACTAGTAGTGGACACCACTGGAGCGAGGCATTACGCAATCGTAACTGTAAAATGGTCAACGGTCATGTGCCAGGCGATCAACTGCCGAAGCAAACATGGTCAGATCATAAGGCACAGTCAATAATTGACTACTTATGGGTGTCCCAAAACCTATTTGAAAAGGATTTGTCGCTTTCAATATCTATTATGTCAAATAGTGACCACAATCTCTTGCGCATTGCCTGCATAGTGGAATGGACAAATGAAAAAAGAATCCACGACATTCCAATCTCTGTGAATGCCGGTGGAAACCGTCTCAGGAAGGACAGTTCCAAAATACAAAACATCAACCAGAAATTTCTTGCCGACGAGGTAATGTCGGTGGATTATGTTCCTTTACTATCAGACTTCATCATTGTGAGAGCCTCTAACTGCATCATGTGGCTAAAACATAAACATCTATCATCTATGTTATTGACACAAGCCAAAAAGGAGATGCGACGCGACGTGAGGAATTTGAAGAAATCGTGAAACGCTGCTAACGACGAAGGAACAACCAAAATAGCAATTCAAATGTGTCGCCAACAGTATCGAAATTGGTTAAAATCCCAAAAAATAATAATCGAGCAGGATAAAGCAGAGTTATTAATGAAACATCTAGTACAGGAAAACTCACGCGAAATCTGGGCAATTTTGAACACTGTCAACTCAAAACACCATGCCACACTGTCAAATGGGATTGATTCAGTGCAATGGGAACTCCATTTTGCAAAAATCTTCAGCAATACTCAATGCGAGGAGATAAGAGTAGCGGAACATAACTTGACGACATGGGATGTGCAAATATCAGATGAAGATATCAGAGCTGTAATACGGTCCTTGAAAAATTCAAACGCAGCTGGTCCAGACTTAATATCAAACACATTGTTGAAAAACAACGATGAGGAATGGGCGATATTTATAGAATCATTATTCTTGCGATTATCATCAACAATGACGATTCCAGCCTCTTGGCGCGAAGCAATTATTGTCCCTATCTACAAAAAGGGCAACCAGGCGGATCCAAACAACTACCGCCCGATAGCCCTGCTGGACACTATTGGCAAAATCTTTGCTTCCTTCTTACGCCAAAAGTTAGTACAATGGTCAATAGCGGAAACAAATTCCTGGTATACGGCAAACAGGCTTTACCAAAGGTGTCGGTGTGGAAGTGAACCTGTTATTAATGAGCATACTAAAACTTCAAAGTCTAAGGGCAAAAACACGACTGTACGTAGCTTTTGTCGATTTACGAGGTGCTTTCGCCAGCATTAATCGATTTAAACTATGGCAAAAGCTAAAAAACTGGAAATGTCCCTGCAACTTGATTGAACCTATAAGAGCGCTACACTCGGACACAGTCATAAGTATAAGACTAGATAACCAAGGTACCTTATCTAATCAAATACCCACAAATATGGGCGTGAAACAAGGCTGCCCATTAGCTGCAGAGTTATTTACATTTTTTATTGCTGATATTCCAACTTATCGTAAAAATGTAAGATGCTTTCCACCCATCCTAAACAACATAGAAATCGGATGCCTTATTTACGCCGACGATGTCGTCCTCTTAGATAGGACCCAGATAGGTTTACAACGGCAAATGGCAAATCTACATGAATATCTCAATGAAAATGACCTGGCGTTAAACACCGAAAAAACCAAGATCATTATCATTGGCCGAACAAACACCAAAAACAAACGCCCCTTTACATGGAAAATCGATAAAACACATCTGGATGTTGTGGATGCAATAAGATACTTAGGAATCTCCGTTAACAACTCACTCTGTGAACACCATTGGAAGATCGAAATGACAAATCGAATGATCCATTTCAGCATTCAAGCACAGCTGCTGAACAAATCGTACGGAAAATTCACTCTAACCCCTGTACTAACATTTTATGCTCAAAAAGTTTTTCCGGCCATTACCTTTGGGTCAGAAGTGGGATGGAGCGTAGACGTCTCATTTTGGCAGAAATTGGAAGGCATCTTTTGGCGGCGCGTTCTGAAGCTGCCGACCTACATCTCGATGAAGCAGATAAGATGTGAATTCTCATTAAACTCGCTTCACGTGTGTGTCATGTGGAAATCCTTAATGGCAATGTGAAAGATGACCATGACACCCACTCCACCTGCATATCAATTTTTTTCCGTAAGACCAGGCTCAGGAAAATCAATCCTACTAGAAGAGTGGAAACAACGCATGGAACAAATCCTAATCCGAGCCGACCTAACATCAGACGACTTGATAATGCGGCCGCAAACTGTAAAAAAAAAGTTTGAACTTTCGTGCTGGATTGAGAACAACGATCAACGTATTAAGATGCCAACCACATTAGACTCTGGAATAGGAGAACATACGTTGGGTGTACCATGTCGCTACCTAACAAACTGACATCACCGTGAACAGTTCCTGCGAATACGACTAAATGCCATAAAAACCAAGGCGATGTTGTGGCTTCGTCACTTAAACAAAGTAAACGACAATAAGTGTCGCTTCTGCCTACGTACAATCAAATCTTTGGAACATCTCCTTACTGCTTGCACGCAGACAACAGCAAAGCGGATCGTGCATTTAGGAAACTATAGTCCTGCGAGCCCAGAGTCCCGAGATTGGTGGTCATTTGCCATGGCCGGTAGTTCTGTGAAACTAAGCTGTGCCGCAGTTGACTTCATAGACTCTCTAGATTTGGAAGCAAACGCATGACCATGGTGGTATAGTGGTGAGCATAGCTGCCTTTCTGACCTCCCCTGTATTTTCTAGCTATAATGTTGGAGCGCCACAGCTCGCATCATATCGGCTGGCTTTTGACTTTAGTAAAGGAATCAACAAAATCACCATGTTGTAACAAAAGTCTGATGTCAAAGTCTTAGTACCGAGACATATTAGACTGACGTTTCAAAAAAATATATATATATATGTGCGTCAGTCTGTTTTCTTATGACGTCACCCTTCATCTTCCTTCATTATCTTCTTTGCTTCTTCGGGTATTTCATTCAAACAACCGTCATATTGTCTAGAATGTAGTTATGGATTTTTCAATGGATACCTTACTATCCAGGTTTTCTTAGGTGTCGGTATATTATTGGGTGCTGTTATTCTGATAGGTACTGGGCAGAGCCCATATGCTGCCCTCTGCTGATTTAACTGTTCTTCATATGTCACATACTTTGGTGTGAACTCAATAGGTACTGGGAGAGGGCAACTGGAGTGGGGGCGATACTCGACACTTCCTCTTCAGGTGCATATTCGGGCCTGTGGTTTTGGGCTGTATAGTTTCATGTATATTCTGCCATACGCGAACATTGGGGTATAACCAAGGAGGGTGCGCCATGACCTGTCCTGTTGGGTGTGTTATCTGCAGCAGTATCAGCATGGGTAAGAACCCCAAACCTCCTTAGAAAGTTACATTAGACCGTAAAATGCTGATAATTGCGCTATAACCTCTCATGCAGTTTCACTCATAATCCAGTGTAATATAATTTTCTCAGTATCTAATGAAAATGAGTCTTTAATTGTGATATCGGAACAGCCGACACATGTTTCAACCCCCTGGTCGTCCTCAAGGCAATTTCATCCGTTGTCTGAGTATCCCTGCTGTATGCGTGTATGTTCCCTTTGAAGTATTTAATCTCGAGAAATGGGACTTCGATGGTCCAGTAGCCACTGCTGGAAACCATATATTTGAAACTTCTTAGATTAACTGTGCTCAAATGTCATGTAATTGGCCAAGTCGTCAATTTATTATAGATTTGACATCAAACTGTCTAGTTCTCTTAATGCTAAGCTGGCTGGTCACTGGTCCCCAACTGTTAGACCTGCGCGTATTCACAGTTCAGTTAGAACTTCCTGGTTCTGATACCGTGGCTCTGAATATATAAGTGATCAATCCCTCGATGCTGGAGTCTGGACTCATGTATATGCACTGGTGGGACACTATTGGTGTATATTCTGAGCTGCACTTGTGGGACACTATTGGTGTATATTCTGAGCTGCACTGATGGGACACTATTGGTGTATATTCTGAACTGCACTGGTGGGGCACTGTTGGTGTATACTCTGGGCTGCACTGGTGGGACACTATTGGTGTATATTCTGAGCTGCACTGGTGGGACACTATTGGTGTATATTCTGAACTGCACTGGTGGGGCACTATTGGTGTATACTCTGAGCTGCACTGGTGGCACACTATTGGTGTATATTCTGAACTGCACTGGTGGGGCACTATTGGTGTATACTCTGAACTGCACTGGTGGGGCACTATTGGTGTATACTCTGAGCTGCACTGGTGGGGCACTATTGGTGTATATTCTGGGCTACAAAGGTGGGACACTATTGGTGTATATTCTGAGCTGCACTGGTGGGACACTATTGGTGCATATCCTGAACTGCACTTGTGGGGCACTATTGGTGTATACTCTGAGCTGCACTGGTGGGGCACTATTGGTGTATATTCTGGCTACAAAAGTGGGACACTATTGGTGTATATTCTGGGCTGCACTGGTGGGACACTATTGGTGTATATTCTGAACTGCACTGGTGGGGCACTATTGGTGTATACTCTGAGCTGCACTGGTGGGACACTATTGGTGTATATTCTGAGCTGCACTGGTGGGACACTATTGGTGTATATTCTGAACTGCACTGGTGGGGCACTATTGGTGTATACTCTGAGCGGCACTGGTGGGACACTATTGGTGTATTCTGAACTGCACTGGTGGGGCACTATTGGTGTATACTCTGAGCTGCACTGGTGGGGCACTATTGGTGTATATTCTGGGCTACAAAGGTGGGACACTATTGGTGTATATTCTGAGCTGCACTGGTGGGACACTATTGGTGTATATTCTGAGCTGCACTGGTGGGACACTATTGGTGTATATTCTGAGCTGCACTATTGGTGTATATTCTGAACTGCACTGGTGGGGCACTATTGGTGTATAAGCTGAGCTGCACTGGTGGGACACTATTGGTGTATTCTGAACTGCACTGGTGGGGCACTATTGGTATATACTCTGAGCTGCACTATTGGTGTATATTCTGAACTGCACTGGTGGGGCACTATTGGTGTATAAGCTGAGCTGCACTGGTGGGACACTATTGGTGTATTCTGAACTGCACTGGTGGGGCACTGTTGGTGTATACTTTGAGCTGCACTGGTGGGGCACTATTGGTGTATATTCTGGGCTACAAAGGTGGGACACTATTGGTGTATATTCTGAGCTGCACTGGTGGGACACTATTGGTGTATATTCTGAACTGCACTGGTGGGGCACTATTGGTATATACTCTGAGCTGCACTGGTGGGGCACTATTGGTGTATATTCTGAACTGCACTGGTGGGGCACTATTGGTGTATAAGCTGAGCTGCACTGGTGGGACACTATTGGTGTATATTCTGAGCTGCACTGGTGGGACACTTGGTGTATATTTTGGTCTACAGTGGTCGGACACTATTGGTGCATATTCTGAGCTGCACTTGCTCGATCTTCTGATTGGAGGGGAGGTGCCTCTACCCTTTGTACACTAACTATTGGCTGAGGGAGGAAGTGCACGTTGAGTTTCCATGGGATGGGCACTACCTCTTCCAGAAGCAACAATGGCTCCAATCCCTCAATGGTCATTTATGGCAGAAGTGGCAACGCCGCGCGACTCACCAACCACCGTCGGATTTTGTTCCGCAGGATTTGGAATTCCACCAGGCCCAGCTTGGCGCTGCCGTCTTTCTGTGGAGACATCTGGTTAAAGAGAATGTTCCATAAAATCCAACATCTCGGAGTCAGGGACCACACTCGTATGAAACCCTTAACAAAGTACCTGCTTCTAGGCGCTGGCAACACTCATGACATCAGCGAGCAGAGAACACCCAGGAGCTCACATCAGCAATACAACTTGACCCACTGCAGACCCCTCTTCCCTAATATGTACCACCTCCTGGCTCCCAAAGGGGTTGCCCACCCATCCTGCCCCAGAGTTTGGTACCAGCAGTGGCGGCACCTGTACTTCACTGCGAATAATGTACATTATGTGCAGTGACCCCAATTCATGTCCCCCACCACCCTCTCCGCCAGCCGCCGCCTGTCATAGCCCAATACTGCTACTCACCCACTGTAAAGCTCCCAGTCGTGGGAATGCTCAAATAAAGCGCTATATGTACATAGACCCTGATGTAAAGTGCTTCGGTAAGAGGCAATAACCCCAACTCAAATGCACTGAAATAATACAAGCCTTGGATTACATACAAAGAGGCAAGCGTCCCCCAGTTCGGCCGCATATAGAGTTCCAGCGCCCAGCCACGTCACAGCTTTATCAATGGCATAGAGAGAGCGCTCCATTGACAGCCACTTCTGAGGGGTCCTATTATTCCCAATACCAAGAAGACTTCCCATGTACCCAGCGCACATCACGAAAGCATCTCCGGACTAGTACTAGGGTCGCTCTCCTCCAAAGCAGTGCCCTCCTCGGAAGAATAAAAAGCAGAGCCGGCCCTGCGGGGACTCGAACCCGCGACCACAGGCTTCTTATTTCGAGATTGGTCACGTGCTAAAAAGCGGGTACTTAACGCTGCTTTTACTGCAAGTTTAAGAGTTTCAAATTGAAAGTCGAAAAAAACCGGTTCTGCGCAGGAAACGTCCTCTACACAGACCCGTCTATAAAGCTCGTGCAGCCCGACGGCCAGTGGTGGAAATGGAAAGAAATTGGTGGGGCATCCCAGAAGGGACGGGGTGGGAGGTGGGGGGCGGAGTTTGGGGGCGGTGCCCGAGGAGGCGGAGTTAAGGGGGCGGAGCTGGCAGTTGACCTCCGATCAAAGGAAATGTCCAAAATAATAGTTTAAAACCGGCGCTATTTCTTTCATGCTGCTTCTTTTCCAAACTATATGTCAATTCCACTTTAAACCACTTCCATGGCACTGGTGATGAGCTACTTCACTCTGTGGATACTAGTCTTGACCAGTGCTGCTGAGTAAATATTCTTTCAAATGCACAATTTGTATCCCATTTTATTAAAAAAAACAATTCCCATTGGGTACTATTCAAATAGGGTGACTACTGTTCACCAAAAGCAACGTTTTCTTTTACTTGAACCCCACCCGGCAGAGCTCCTGCAGCTCCCCTCTGAAAGCAGTTGGGTGGCTGCATCGTGTGTGATCGTTTTAATAAATAGGGGTATTTATTTATGCAATGTTTGTCGGATACCTGTATATTTATTTATTTATGCAATGTTTGTCGGATACCTGTATATTTATTTATTTATGCAATGTTTGTCGGATACCTGTATATTTATTTATTTATGCAATGTTTGTCGGACACACGTATCCACAAACATTGGATAAATAAACAAACAATCCCGTCCATGTATCCGACATACATTGCATAAATAAATAAATAAACCAGGTCGTGGCTGTGGACTATAGCTTCCTCTTGTGACCTCTTGCATGGGGTCACCAGAGGAAGTAACAGTTTGCTTGCAGGCGCTTCCCCCCACCCGTCGCCCCAGCTCAGAGCAGGGGTTTGGGGCGGCTGACTCTGGCCAGATCCCGAGATCTGGCTACACATTTGGTGCCGGATCACGGATTGGGGGACAACTGAAAGGTCTGCATGACTCTAAATCACGAGGACCCTTCCATCACAGCACACTTACCGCATGCAGTAACACTGTTCTCCCATGCTGCACATGCGCAGTGCACACCCAAGGCTCCCAGCAACTGCAAACAACATGTGAGACACAGCCACCTATTGTGCGCGGCGCGTTCACTTACAGACTAGCTCAGTGTACTGAGCGCCACAAAAGGGCGTACCGGTTCGGTACACCCTATTTCGGCGCAGCCGTTTCGGCTCGGGTCGCTTTGCCACGAGCGCTTTGGCGTGGCGGCCAGTTCGGCGCAGCCATTTTGTCGCAGAAGCCTTTCTGGCGCTGTCGATTTGGAGCGAGGCACGTTTGGACGTGGCTGACATTGCAGTCACGTCTAAACTCCCTCATACCAAATTCATAAGAATAATTATTTTCAAATGCAGGACGTTGGCAGGTAATGTTAACGTGTTGCATTTGAAAAGAATTGTGGGTGTGGGACCGAAGCAGAGCCTGCGTGAGCAACTGCTGCAAGTGCCAGCACGCCAGTCCCCCACCCTGCCAGCCCCCCACCCTGCCCCGGCAGTGCGCTGCTTGGGGCACAGAAGGAAGTGCACCAGGATCACACAGCTTGTGACACAAGAGTCTCTCCAGCTGCACAGAGGGGGGGCAGCCCGAAGAGTGAGCACAGTTGGGGGAGTGGCTGCTCAGCCCACACTTCGCTGCATGGGAGGACTCTGAATGTCAAGGGCACTGCTGACTAGACCTCGTGTGACCGTGGCAGCACCCCTGGGACTGGCACCACTCTGACCTGCCACCATCCTGGAGGGTTCTGCGAGGCGTTCCTGATCTGCTGCTGTCTCTTAAGGGTCCCCTGGATCTATTTTAGATCTATGGATCGAAGGGACCCTGGATCTATGCGAGTACCAGCTGGGGGCAGTGGGGCTGTGTGAGTGAATGAATTAATGACTGACTGCACATAGCGCTGAATCTACTCTGGGCGCTTCTGCGTTATCAGCTCCGTGAGTCCCTCCGCATGTGTAGTGTGGAAGGCTGCTACAGGGCACCCTCACGTCACAGTACATGAAATGTGGGGCTGTTTGAATGAGTGAGCTAGTGAAATGGCATAGCGCTTCCTCTCCTCTCTGCGCTTACCGGAGGATCGGGGCTATAAGAGTGCCAGCGGTGATGCCTCTGCGTTTGTAGTGCTGGAGTCGCTACGGGGGTAATCCCTAAATAAGGATATGATCCTGGGAAAATCATGTAATATAACAAGCGCCTTGATACCCTCAGGTTAAGAATGCTTTACAAATGTAAAAATAAATACATCCCCTGTGTCGTTTCTGGAGTCCCTGTAAGGATTCAGATTCAGTGCATAGTTCATCTCCCGGTGTCGTTTCTGGAGTCCCTGTAAGGGTTCAGTGGGTAGTTCATCTCCCTGTGTCGTTTCTGGAGTCCCTGTAAGCGTTCAGTGCGTAGTTCATCTCCCCGAGTCGTTTCTGGAGTCCCTGTAAGGGTTCAGTGCGTAGTGCATCTCCCTGTGTCGTTTCTGGAGTCCCTGTAAGGGTTCAGTAGTGCATCTCCCTGTGTCGTTTCTGGAGTCCCTGTAAGGGTTCAGTGCGTAGTTCATCTCCCTGTGTCGTTTCTGGAGACCCTGTAAGCGTTCAGTGCGTAGTTCATCTCCCTGAGTCGTGTTCAGTGCGTAGTTCATCTCCCTGTGTCGTTTCTTGAGTCCCTGTAAGGGTTCAGTGCGTAGTTCATCTCCCTGAGTCGTTTCTGGAGTCCCTGTAAGGGTTCAGTGCGTAGTTCATCTCCCTGAGTCGTTTCTGGAGTCCCTCTAAGGGTTCAGTGCGTAGTTCATCTCCCTGTGTCGTTTCTGGAGTCCCTGTAAGGGTTCAGTGCGTAGTTCATCTCCCTGTGTCGTTTCTGGAGTCCCTGTAAGGGTTCAGTGCGTGGTTCATCTCGCGGAGTCGTTTCTGGAGTCCCTGTAAGCGTTCAGTGCGTAGTTCATCTCCCTGAGTCGTTTCTGGAGTCCCTGTAAGGGTTCAGTGCGTAGTTCATCTCCCTGTGTCGTTTCTGGAGTCCCTGTAAGCGTTCAGTGCGTAGTTCATCTCCCTGTGTCGTTTCTGGAGTCCCTGGAAGCGTTCAGTGCGTAGTTCATCTCCCTGTGTCGTTTCCGGAGTCCCTGTAAGGGTTCAGTGCGTAGTTCATCTCCCTGTGTCGTTTCCGGAGTCCCTGTAAGGGTTCAGTGCGTAGTTCATCTCCCTGTGTCGTTTCCGGAGTCCCTGTAAGGGTTCCGTGCGTAGTTCATCTCCCTGAGTCGTTTCTGGAGTCCCTGTAAGGGTTCAGTGCGTAGTTCATCTCCCTGTGTCGTTTCTGGAGTCCCTGTAAGCGTTCAGTGCGTAGTTCATCTCCCGGAGTCGTTTCTGGTGTCCCTGTAAGCGTTCAGTGCGTAGTTCATTTCTGGTGTCCCTGTAAGCGTTCAGTGCGTAGTTCATCTCCCTGTGTCGTTTCTGGAGTCCCTGTAAGCGTTCAGTGCGTAGTTCATCTCTCTGTGTCGTTTCTGAAGTCCCTGTAAGGGTTCAGTGCGTAGTCCATCTCCCTGTGTCGTTTCTGGAGTCCCTGTAAGCGTTCAGTGCGTAGTTCATCTGCCGGAGTCGTTTCTGGAGTCCCTGTAAGCGTTCAGTGCGTAGTTCATCTCCCTGAGTCGTTTCTGGAGTCCCTGTAAGGGTTCAGTGCGTAGTTCATCTCCCTGTGTCGTTTCTGGAGTCCCTGTAAGCGTTCAGTGCGTAGTTCATCTCCCGGAGTCGTTTCTGGAGTCCCTGTAAGCGTTCAGTGCATAGTTCATCTCCCTAAGCATTCAGTGCGTAGTTCATCTCCCTGTGTCGTTTCTGGTGTCCCTGTAAGGGTTCAGTGCATAGTTCATCTCCCTGTGTCGTTTCCGAAGTCCCTGTAAGGATTCAGTGCATAGTTCATCTCCCTGTGTCGTTTCTGGAGTCCCTGTAAGCGTTCAGTGCATAGTTCATCTCCCTGTGTCGTTTCTGGAGTCCCTGTAAGGGTTCAGTGCATAGTGCATCTCCCTGAGTCGTTTCTGGAGTCCTTGTAAGCATTCAGTGCATAGTTCATCTCCCTAAGCATTCAGTGCGTAGTTCATCTCCCTGTGTCGTTTCTGGTGTCCCTGTAAGGGTTCAGTGCATAGTTCATCTCCCTGTGTCGTTTCCGAAGTCCCTGTAAGGATTCAGTGCATAGTTCATCTCCCTGTGTCGTTTCTGGAGTCCCTGTAAGCGTTCAGTGCATAGTTCATCTCCCTGTGTCGTTTCTGGAGTCCCTGTAAGGGTTCAGTGCATAGTGCATCTCCCTGTGTCGTTTCTGGAGTCCCTGTACGGGTTCAGTGCGTAGTTCATCTCCCTGAGTCGTTTCTGGAGTCCCTGTAAGGATTCAGTGCATAGTGCATCTCCCTGAGTCGTTTCTGAAGTCCCTGTAAGGATTCAGTGCATAGTTCATCTCCCTGTGTCGTTTCTGGAGTCCCTGTAAGGATTCAGTGCATAGTTCATCTCCCTGTGTCGTTTCTGGAGTCCCTGTAAGGGTTCAGTGCATAGTTCATCTCCCTGTGTCGTTACTGGAGTCCCTGTAAGCATTCAGTGCGTAGTTCATCTCCCGGAGTCGTTTCATTTCTGGAGTCCCTGTAAGCGTTCAGTGCGTAGTTCATCTCCCGGAGTGGTTTCGTTTCTGGAGTCCCTGTAAGCGTTCAGTGCGTAGTTCATCTCCCGGAGTCGTTTCTGGAGTCCCTGTAAGGATTCAGTGCGTAGTTCATCTCCCGGAGTCGTTTCGTTTCTGCAGTCCTTGTAAGCGTTCAGTGCGTAGTTCATCTCTCGGAGTCGTTTCTGGAGTCCCTGTAAGGATTCAGTGCGTAGTTCATCTCCCGGAGTCGTTTCTGGAGTCCCTGTAAGGATTCAGTGCGTAGTTCATCTCCCGGAGTCGTTTCGTTTCTGCAGTCCTTGTAAGCGTTCAGTGCGTAGTTCATCTCCCGGAGTCGTTTCTGGAGTCCCTGTAAGGATTCAGTGCGTAGTTCATCTCCCGGAGTCGTTTCGTTTCTGCAGTCCTTGTAAGCGTTCAGTGCGTAGTTCATCTCCCGGAGTCGTTTCTGGAGTCCCTGTAAGGGTTCAGTGCGTAGTTCATCTCCCGGAGTCGTTTCGTTTCTGCAGTCCCTGTAAGCGTTCAGTGCGTAGTTCATCTCCCGGAGTCGTTTCTGGTGTCCCTGTAAGCGTTCAGTGCGTAGTTCATCTCCCTGTGTCGTTTCTGGAGTCCCTGTAAGCGTTCAGTGCGTAGTTCATCTCTCTGTGTCGTTTCTGAAGTCCCTGTAAGGGTTCAGTGCGTAGTCCATCTCCCTGTGTCGTTTCTGGAGTCCCTGTAAGCGTTCAGTGCGTAGTTCATCTGCCGGAGTCGTTTCTGGAGTCCCTGTAAGCGTTCAGTGCGTAGTTCATCTCCCTGAGTCGTTTCTGGAGTCCCTGTAAGGGTTCAGTGCGTAGTTCATCTCCCTGTGTCGTTTCTGGAGTCCCTGTAAGCGTTCAGTGCGTAGTTCATCTCCCGGAGTCGTTTCTGGAGTCCCTGTAAGCGTTCAGTGCATAGTTCATCTCCCTAAGCATTCAGTGCGTAGTTCATCTCCCTGTGTCGTTTCTGGTGTCCCTGTAAGGGTTCAGTGCATAGTTCATCTCCCTGTGTCGTTTCCGAAGTCCCTGTAAGGATTCAGTGCATAGTTCATCTCCCTGTGTCGTTTCTGGAGTCCCTGTAAGCGTTCAGTGCATAGTTCATCTCCCTGTGTCGTTTCTGGAGTCCCTGTAAGGGTTCAGTGCATAGTGCATCTCCCTGAGTCGTTTCTGGAGTCCTTGTAAGCATTCAGTGCATAGTTCATCTCCCTAAGCATTCAGTGCGTAGTTCATCTCCCTGTGTCGTTTCTGGTGTCCCTGTAAGGGTTCAGTGCATAGTTCATCTCCCTGTGTCGTTTCCGAAGTCCCTGTAAGGATTCAGTGCATAGTTCATCTCCCTGTGTCGTTTCTGGAGTCCCTGTAAGCGTTCAGTGCATAGTTCATCTCCCTGTGTCGTTTCTGGAGTCCCTGTAAGGGTTCAGTGCATAGTGCATCTCCCTGTGTCGTTTCTGTAGTCCCTGTACGGGTTCAGTGCGTAGTTCATCTCCCTGAGTCGTTTCTGGAGTCCCTGTAAGGATTCAGTGCATAGTGCATCTCCCTGAGTCGTTTCTGAAGTCCCTGTAAGGATTCAGTGCATAGTTCATCTCCCTGTGTCGTTTCTGGAGTCCCTGTAAGGATTCAGTGCATAGTTCATCTCCCTGTGTCGTTTCTGGAGTCCCTGTAAGGGTTCAGTGCATAGTTCATCTCCCTGTGTCGTTACTGGAGTCCCTGTAAGCATTCAGTGCGTAGTTCATCTCCCGGAGTCGTTTCATTTCTGGAGTCCCTGTAAGCGTTCAGTGTGTAGTTCATCTCCCGGAGTGGTTTCGTTTCTGGAGTCCCTGTAAGCGTTCAGTGCGTAGTTCATCTCCCGGAGTCGTTTCTGGAGTCCCTGTAAGGATTCAGTGCGTAGTTCATCTCCCGGAGTCGTTTCGTTTCTGCAGTCCTTGTAAGCGTTCAGTGCGTAGTTCATCTCTCGGAGTCGTTTCTGGAGTCCCTGTAAGGATTCAGTGCGTAGTTCATCTCCCGGAGTCGTTTCTGGAGTCCCTGTAAGGATTCAGTGCGTAGTTCATCTCCCGGAGTCGTTTCGTTTCTGCAGTCCTTGTAAGCGTTCAGTGCGTAGTTCATCTCCCGGAGTCGTTTCTGGAGTCCCTGTAAGGATTCAGTGCGTAGTTCATCTCCCGGAGTCGTTTCGTTTCTGCAGTCCTTGTAAGCGTTCAGTGCGTAGTTCATCTCCCGGAGTCGTTTCTGGAGTCCCTGTAAGGGTTCAGTGCGTAGTTCATCTCCCGGAGTCGTTTCGTTTCTGCAGTCCTTGTAAGCGTTCAGTGCGTAGTTCATCTCCCGGAGTCGTTTCTGGAGTCCCTGTAAGGATTCAGTGCGTAGTTCATCTCCCGGAGTCGTTTCGTTTCTGCAGTCCTTGTAAGCGTTCAGTGCGTAGTTCATCTCCCGGAGTCGTTTCTGGAGTCCCTGTAAGGATTCAGTGCGTAGTTCATCTCTCGGAGTCGTTTCGTTTCTGCAGTCCTTGTAAGCGTTCAGTGCGTAGTTCATCTCCCGGAGTCGTTTCTGGAGTCCCTGTAAGGGTTCAGTGCGTAGTTCATCTCCCGGAGTCGTTTCTGGAGTCCCTGTACGGGTTCAGTGCGTAGTTCATTTCCCGGAGTCGTTTCGTTTCTGCAGTCCTTGTAAGCGTTCAGTGCGTAGTTCATCTCCCGGAGTCGTTTCTGGAGTCCCTGTAAGGGTTCAGTGCGTAGTTCATCTCCCGGAGTCGTTTCTGGAGTCCCTGTACGGGTTCAGTGCGTAGTTCATCTCCCGGAGTCGTTTCGTTTCTGGAGTCCCTGTAAGGATTCAGTGTATCTTTTATTAAGGCAATCCCCACTCGTGGTTTAATGACTATAGAGTTGCTTCATATGTTCTAATAGTGTCATTCAAGTATTCCACGGTATTTGCCACAAGCACGAACTAAGCAGTGCCCAAGGAGCATTGGGGAGAGCACTCCTCCCATGCCAATACCCGCGCCAAAACATCCTGGCGCCAGAACATCCCCGTGGCGAACTGGCCCTGCCGAAATGAGCGCCAAAACGGGCTCTGCGGCCAATCGTGCGCACCAAATCGGCCAGTGCCAAAATGGCTGCGCCAAATCGTCCTGCTCCGGTACCGGTTATTAGAATCGCGTATTTCTTATGTAATGCTGCCATCTAGTGTCACGTGGCTGCAGTGCGCGAAGTAATTCCAATGCTGAGTGTGCGCATTTGCCTACTGTACATTTCATGGCAACTGCTGCCTGCACGTCCATTAACAAAACCAGCTAAAAGTCCCCGGTTTAAGAGTTCTATCCCGCTCCTGTACTTTAATCATTCTGCTGTTAATCACCCAATGATTACATTACTATTAAAAGTCGTCCCGGGACTGACCACCAACCGTAGAGCAGGGTGTCCATCCAAGAGACGCATAAGAGGCACCCTACAGGCAGTCCACACTCTGAGTATCTGGGCGGGATACTGAGGTCGCTGTCCGCGCCCCTACTATCCTGTGTCTTGCTCACTCTTCTGGGATTCCATTTGAGCAGGACATGCCTGGCTCTAGGGCAGAGGTCTTCAAACTGTGGGGCGCGCCCTCCAGGAGGACGCAGCTACCTTCCCGGGTGGGGGGTGGAGGCAGGGAGCACCAGTCTCTCGCCTAAAATAAAAAAAAGATATATATTTTTTTTTATGGAGGAAATGGGCAAGGGCGGTTCACAGCGTCAGACTGGAGCATAAAACTGTCTCGGGCACATGGAAAAAGTGGCCCACAGTTGCAAGTGGCAATTCATTCCTTTAGTGACAGACTGTTTGAATAGTACCCAAGGGGGTGTTTTTTGTTAAAATATAAGCACATTGTGATATTTAAGGAATATTTATTCAGCAACAATGGTCAAAACTACTAGCTGCATAGCAAAGTAACTCATCAAACTGGCCCACATTGGCAAAAAAGGTGGCCCAGTTAGACCAACAAAACTGGCCCACGCTAGCATTTTGCATTTTTGGCTCAGGCACTGCCCTATTGCCCTATAGGCCAGTCCAAAGCTGGCGGCTCATCCATAATAGGCGAGGGGGCGTCGATCAGTGGCCCCTTCACCCATTGTGAAGGAGCCAAGGATCCAGTCCTGTGAAACACTGAGCGCTCCCTCTGCTGCTTTTTCCAGCTGAAGGAGTGCTCCTGGGCTGGCTGAACTGTACTGTTCTCCAGCCCCACATGCTCACTGAGCCATGCAAGGCTGGGTGCGTTTTGCTTTGCCAGCCTTGCCTAGTGCATTGGAAATGCTGGCTGGGGCACTGCATGTCTGTATGTGCGAGGGGGAGCTCCTGTGCCTCCACGCACATACGGACAGAGCAGCATGGCCTGGGGTGGAGCAAAGTGCTTGCTGTGTGAATGCGTGTGTGTTTGTGTTGGTCCATGGAGCTGATTTTGGCGAATGGGGGGTAGAGGAGGGAAGGAGGGTTGTACAAGAAAGACCTTTTGAAAATGCATTTGTTGCACAATCCCCCTACCCACCTGCCAAAATCAGTTCTCCTTCTGAGGCGCTGTGGAGACCAGGGGACAGGGATGGTGTTTATGTTATTGGACATCTATCATAGATTTCCAGTCAAAAATTCCATCCTTTCTCCCTGGGCCCCCCAGCACCTTGCATACACACATAATCATGTTGATAGTGTTAGGCACTGTGGGGTCCAGGGGACAGGGATGGTATCTTTTTACTATCATGTCCCATAAAAAAAATCACATGCCTGCTCCCTGGGCCCCCCAGCACCAATTGCAAACTGTCTGGCTTTTTACCCAATTTTTAAAAAAAATGTATGCTCGAAACACCCCACCCCCTCCCCCAAACTTCGCTTGATTGCTTTGGGATCCCACATGGGCAGCCCTGGGACTGTGCTGGGAGCAGTGTGCGGGAGCCCAGAGACTGTGCTGGGAGCCCTGGGATAGTGATGGGAGCAGGGTTTGGAGGGCCCAGGGTCTGTGGTGGGGCGGGGTGGGGAGAGCACAGGGAATGGGCTAGGAGTGGGATGGGGGAGGCCAGAGACTGATGGGAGCAGGTGGGGTAGCCCGGGGACTATACTGGAAGTAGGCTGCAGTAACAGTGCACAATAGTTCATAGCCATTTGGACTTACTGCCTATTTGGCATTATGGGGGGGCCTGTCCTGCCCACATTTTGCTCTGGGGGGCCCGGCCTCAAAAGTTTGAAGACCACTGCTCTGGGGATTGCCAGGCCCTGTGCAGCAAAACATGTGCAGGGAATTTGGTGATGTACTGACATCACAGTAAGTGACATCACAGTAAGTGACTTCACAAGGAGCGCCATAACTCTCTGAAACTGAGGGCTTCATAAGAATGTACTTTTCAAGACGCTGCCATGATGGGCGTGGTCTAACTATGAATCTGCATCCCACAAACTACTAAACATGCAGCATTCTATAGGAAATGAAATGGGGGTTTGCACTTTGACAGCACTCTTTACTTTGCAGTTTAGAGCGCCTGAGATGAGCTGCAATATCGTGTTGTCAGGGTGAGCACCACTGAATACTTCTGCTTTAATCTTCACACAGGATCTTCGGAGTTAAAAACATTTACACACAATTGTGTAAACATTTCTCAACTGTGAATACGGTGTTTTTTTAACAAAACATAATATGTACTTTTACCCTTGTTAGACTTGCTAACACAGTATTCCATCCTCTATAAAAAAAAAAAAAGAAATAAAATAAAAATAGACCGTTAAACGAATGTCCTAAAGCAGAACAATTGAGGACTGGAGCCGACAAAACAGGGTCCTCAGTGGTGTTCTGGGGGCTAACCGCGTGCTCCAGAAGATGTTGGATTGCAGCGCGGGTGTGTCAATAGCCCCCATAACACGCCTGAGGAATCCCATTTGTCCGCTACTGGCCGCCATTAATTCTGCCAGAAAACATTGCGGAGTATTATCCGAGCCTGAAAGAGGGCAGCGGGGGTCATTAACGTCCCATTGCTTCAAGGCCCCGCGTGCAACCAAGCGCACTTCACATTTGAGCCACTTGGTGGCAGTAGAAGATAGCACATGAAACTAGATTTGGGTGAAATTGGTAATAGGCGCATGAGGGAAGCCCTGGGAGAGCCTCGGTTTCAAAGGGTCAAAAATAACCAGGAAATGTTAAATGTTAAATGGCTGGCATTTTTTTTTTAAAGAGGAGTTGGAATACTGACTTTGTTATCAAAATGCACATTGGAGATGTTTCCAAGCAAAAACCAACGCAGCATCATCAGAGTTCATGATACCTTTAATAGGTAAATATTAAATGTATTAGCTCTGATAAACCTGCGTTATTTTTGTTAAAGCTAAAACAATCTAAAACGTTTGTCTTCATAAAACGGAATTCCAGCTTCTTTAAAAAAAAATAGACAAATTTAAGTGAACAAGAAAGCAAGTGAATGCTGTGCTGGGGTCTGGCAACATGTGAACACGAGTGGGGAGATCACTTTAAAGTGTCAGTGACACCCCGTCACGCCGCTGAGGACCCCGTTGTCTGCTTTTAATCAGGGTGGGCCTGGGACAGAGGGAAACGAGGAGCAGCCAAGCGCCTGGAAGCCACGGCCGCGTGCCACGTTGCGTCCGTGGGGGGTGAGGGGGCAGAACCGGCACCACCAGCTCCATTATGTGTGAACAGGGATTGACAAGAGCTCAATGCACTTCACATTTCAGCCACCGGATGGCGACGAAAGACCGTGCATAACACTATCTTTTGTAGAAATATGTATTGGCGGGGGTCAGACGGGAGCCTGATAGGAGCTCTTTTTTGAGACTGCCAGAAGAGAAGAGGTAGACACTCATTATCATGTGCAGACTTCCTGGTTGCGTGGGACAGCGTTAGGGTGACCAGACGTCCCAGTTTTCCCGGGACAGTCTGGGGAAATCGCCCTGCGTCGCGGGTTTTTTTTTAATTTTAAAAACCCTGTCCAGGGTTTGCAAGGTGGGTGGCTACAGTCCCGGTTTTTTCCAGGACCCGATTTCGAAATCGGGTCCTGGCGCAACTCTTCCTGCCCAAAATGCTTTTCACTCCTCTATTTCCTCCCTCTTCCCCTCCCCGGCGCTCTCCTCCAATTAGAGGAGTGTGCCTGTGAGCAGACCCCCCCCCCCTCCCTGCACTCCTCGCCTGCAAAAGGCCAGCGACATAGTTATGGTAGTCCCACTTCTATGTCTATGCCCTGTCATTTTTATTTATCTGGTCACCCTAGAGGCTTAGACAGTGTGTCTTTGGATGTAGGAACCGTTGCATTTTAGGTCTCTCTCTTCCCTCTGTAGCATTACTGACCCCCATACCCCTTGCAGGTGCGCTGAGAGGAGACCAGAGTCTAAGAGCCAGTGGTTTAGTGACGTGGTCCTTCCCAACGATGCCGTGGTGCTCCCCGAAGTAACCAATCTGCCTAGTGACACAATCCTGGTCTCCTCACAGAATCACTAACAGCACCCTTGACAATATGGCAACGCTACGCCCTGTGAAACCCCACAAAAAACACCAAGCACAACTACTGGTTTAATACTGAGATCATCGCACTCAGGAAAGACAAACGCAAAGCGGAACAGAGCTGGAGAAAAGACTCCTGAGCCCTCACTACAACAGCATACAAAACAGCTGTCAACAATTAAAAAAAAAAGGTATCCTAAAAACGAAACGACTGAACTTCACCCCCACCAAATCCATCCTGCGTGAACTAGAGGGAAAGAACCCCGAAACCTGTCACATGGCAAGTGATGAGTGGTGTCAACACATCCAAAATGGAGACATGCTACCAGAACGCTATTGCCAAACGCGTTGCGACAATGAGGGAGCAAAGTGCCCAGCCCGAGAAGGAAAAACGAAGGTTAAACCTCCTGACTCTGGGTCACCTTTTTCATTCAAAGGACTATCAAAGCTGGAGGTATAAAGCATTGTGCAAAATCTTAAACCAGTGCCTGCAAAGGCGATATCTTTCCCGTAACCCTGTTCAAAAGGTTCAAATCCTTCCTCGGAACAAGACAGGCGAGAGTAACTAAAAATGACAATCAATCATCCTCCGTGCCACTGACCTGCAGCGTGCTACAGTGATCATACCCCCCTCCCCCGTCCCCTTAGTGTTCAATGTATACACCAGGCCCTCGGGCGACCTTCTAGACAGTCTGGGAGTGCAGTTAGCCAACTACGCAGACGACACACAGATCCCCATTCAGCTCTCGGGGATCTGTTCTCTGCAATACAGTCATGAATGGCTTGCAACTCACTAGCCCTCAACAATGAAAAGGGCCAGCTGCTCATCTTGGGCGCAGGTCCAAGATTAAAAAAAATGGACCCCAATACAGCCACTTTCACATCGCAGGTAACACCATCACAGTGGCCCAGCACGTGAACATGCTGGCAGTCTACTTAGACTTGCATCTAACGTCTAATGCACAGGTAGCAAATCTTAAAACATCGTGCTCTTACATAAACAAACCTTTGTGGCAAATCAGGCGATACCTGTCGGAACAGAATAGGGCTCCAGGAGCCTCTGTCACTGGCAATGCTAAAGCTGACTACTTCAACAGCCTAATGGCTGGTACCTCACTAACAGACATAACAAAACTTCAAACCATTCGACATGGAGCGGTGCGAGCAGCATGTCGTCACTGGAAGCGCGTAGGTATCTGAAGCGCGCCGTAAGCTACAGTGGCTCCCAGTAGAGCATAGAATAAAGATTACCCCTGCTAGCTGCGCAGGGAGTATTAATTCTATTAAAGACTAGGAGGCGAGCATTATGCTTCAACTTCTTTAATTTACTACTCTTCACAGCAGTTTCAACAAACTCAAAACTATAACAAAACACTGAAAACAGTATGAACAGACTTTTTCCTCCTTGAACTACAATCCCCATAGTCTCTGTAGTCCATCATACTCCAGCTCAGCTATGACCATGTCCTGTCCCTGAGCTCCTCCTCTCTTTTACTCGCTCTGAAAGTCACAGTGAAAACTCCACACTTAGTCCTGCAACCGGCAATAACTTGAACCACTCCAAACGAATGTCGCACTCCTTCTACTCAGGCAACGACTTCTACTAGCCTCTCACTTCAATTGTTCTTCTGCTCCTCTCCTAGAAATAATAGAAAGCAGAAAATCAGGGAGGTATCCATGTATTGCTGCATGCCTCATATTATTACCACATACGATCATTCAATAATATGCACAATACATCTCTCGGGTGGGAATTTAATGCTCGCCTCCTAGTCTTTAATAGAATTAATACTCCCTGCGCAGCTAGCAGGGGTAATCTTTATTCTATGACAAGACTGGAGGCGAGCATTATGCTTGTTCAAAGCTGTCCCAACACTGCACTCGCCATACTCTCTGTTGGTTTAAAATAAAATTCCCTGAAGGTACGATCAGTCGCCCAGTCTGCTGCTGCCATAATATCCTGCAAGGGAACCCCCGTCCTATATGCTTTGGACGCCATGGCCCCCCTCAATGAATGCGCACCGAATTGCTGTAAATCAATCCCTGCTGCTAGCATTACTTCTCTGACCCATCTCGCTATGGTAGCTGTCTTTACCGCCTGAAAGGGCTTCCTACGCGCTATCAACAACTGACTAGTACTACTCGCTCTATTGTCTGCCGTCCTGGCCTCATATTCCTTGATGCAACTAGCTACGCACCATTTGACATTATTGGGGAAATAGGGATAGTGCGCTGTGGATGTACTTGATTTCGTCCTTTGCACCACTACGAAGGTCACTCCTTCTGGTCCGAACGTCCTTCTATTAATTTCTAGGGCTCTAACATCTGACACTCTCTTACAGGATATGAGACATAACAGCATCGCCAATTTGCCTGACAACTGCTTGAGAGGCAAGAATCTATTCACCGGCCAGCTCTCTAATAATTTCAAAACTCTTGTAACGTCCCATAGCACTGTATATCTGGGAACCGGTGGCGCTTTAAACTTAGCTCCTCGAATGAGCCTACAGACCGCTGGATGTTCACCTGCTGGCGCCCCTTCAATCGGCACGTGACCTGCGGAAATCGCTGATCTGTACACTCCAATAGTGCGGAATGCTTTCCCATCTTGCAGCAGTTGTGCTAGAAAATTCAACATGGCCACTATAGGTGCAGAAATGGGATGAAAACCTCTCCCGCTACACCAACTCGTCCACCTGGCCCAAGCCGCGTCGTAGCTCCTCCGAGTCGATGGAGCCCAGGATTCGGCAATAAGTTCTGCTGCTTGCATCGAAATGCCTGGCAGTTCCCATCGTCTCCTGATATCCTGCACGCGATGAGCGGGAGTGTCTTCTTCATTCTCAGAGGATGATACTGCCCAGCTGGGTCCGTGAGCAATTGTTCCCCTTCCGGGAGGATCCTTGGCAGATCTATTAACCGCTCTATCAGCGTCGGGAACCACACCTGGGCTCTCCACAACGGTGCTATCAGCACTAGCTCTGCTCTCTCCCTCCGACACTTCGCCAGCACTCTGCTCAGCAATCATGAACGGAGGGAAGGCGTAATGAGTGCCGCCTGCCCAATCTTGCAAGAATGCGTCCGTACCTCTCGCGTCTGGGTCTAGTCTCCAGCTGAAGTAGCTGGATATCTGGGCGTTGAGCCGAGACGCAAATAGATCCGAGTGTAATGGGCCCCATTTCTGAACCAGCATCTGAAACACTGCTGGATCTAGCTTCCAATCGCTGGAGTCTGTGAGGTACCGGGAGTTCCAATCTGCTATCACATTCAGTGCTCCGGGTAAGTACTCCGCTGTCACTGATGTCCCCGTCCTCAGGCAATAATGCTAAAAATCCTTCGCTAGCTCGGCCAGCAACTTGGACTTCGTCCCTCCTAAGTGGTTTATGTAACGCACTGCTGATATGTTGTCCATCTTTAGTAGGACGCAGTACTTCACTCTGTCTCTCGTGAATGTCTTTATCGCGAAGGAGCCTGCAAGGAGCTCTAAGCAGTTTATGTGCAGGTTCAGCTCCTCTGCGCTCCATCTCCCTCCAGTTTGCAACTCTTCGCATCGCCCTCCCCATCCTATACGACTGGCGTCTGACTCTATCACGAGGTCCGGCCGGTCCCCGAATATGGCACGCCCATTCCAGGCGTCCATATTCTGCAACCACCATTCCAGTTCCGTGACCGATTCCTGATCTAGCGGTATCGATTGATGATATCTCAACCCCTGTTGCAGGTGTCTGATCTTCAATCTTTGTAAAGCTCGATAGTGTAAGGGACCTGGAAAAATAGCTTGTATTGAGGCTGCCAGGAGGCCCACAATCCTCGCTAGGACCCTCAGAGATATAACTCTCTTCCCTAGGCATGCTCTGATCTCTCTCTTGATATCTCGGATCTTCCTTGCCGGAAGTTCCAGGGTGGCTTTCTTCGTGTCCAGGATGAAGCCGAGAAAGTCCAGCCTCTGCGCCGGCTTCGTATCTGACTTCTCTGTGTTCACTAGGAACCCTAGTGACTGTAAGAGGTCTAGAACCCACTGCGTCTGATATTCCAGTGCCTTTTGATCTTCCGCTAGAAGCAATAGATCGTCCAAGTACATGATCAGCCGAATTCCCTTTTCTCGGATGGCTGCGGCTACTGGTTTCATCAACTTCGTGAACGCCCAAGGCGCTGACGCCAGCCCGAATGGCATAGTCCTGAATTGCCAAAATTGTCCCTTCCAGCGAAAGGCCAGGAATCTCCTGAACCGCTCCTGTACTGGGACCGTAAGTTAGGCATCCTTTAGGTCTAACCTGGTTAGCCAGTCTCCTTCTCTCAGGGAGTCTCTGAGCTGATGGATTCCTTCCATCTTGAAATGATGGTAAACCATCCATCCGTTCAGTTCCTTCAAATTTATTACTGGGCGTACTTTCTCCTTCCTGTGAACGAGAAACATGTTGCTGAGAAAACTTGGGACCCCGGGGCATCTTTCTATGGCTCTCTTTCTCACTAAGAGCTCCAATTCGGTATTGAGGGCTGCTTGCTCCTCTTTTGCTAGCTGCTGGCGATGGGGTGCTCTTGTCTGCACTGGGTCTTGGATGAACTCTAGCTGCAGACCTCTGACGGTTTGCAAAATCCAGGCATCTCTGGAAAGCGCGCGCCAGCTTCCCCAGAACATCTTTGTTCTCCCTCCCACTGGAGGGTAGGTTATCGCTCTTACCTGGTGTGAACCCCTGACCTCGTCCGAAGCCTCTTCCTCGTCGCCCTCTGGTATTACGGCCTCTGGCCGGGAAGAACGTGTCCTGTTGCCTGTTCTCCCAGTACTGGGCCCTGTGATTCGGGGGTCTTCTTCCTCCTTGTTGGCGACCGGTCGAGCGACCCCTGTAACGACCGGTCCCGGCAAAAACTCTCTGCGGGAAGATCTTACGGATGGATGCTTGCGCTTTCTCCAGTGACGTGTATGTGCCTACAAATCGGCCCATCTCCTTCCCGAAAGTCTCACCAAACAAGAGACCTTGTGCTGTCTCCCCGGCTTCATAGGAAGCTAGGTCACTGAGCTTCGAGTCTATCTTCAGAAGCAATCCTCTTCTCCTCTCGGAGGCTATCGCGCAATTCGCGTTACCTAGGAGGCAAACTGCCCTTTGTGCCCATCCAGCTAGGGCCTCTGGATCCACCTCCTCGCCTGTATCCTTCGCTCTTTCAGCCAAGTCCATGATCTTAGCGAGCGGACCGGCTAAGTCCAGGACCTTCTCCTGGCAACTCTTCCATGACCTATCAATCCCTTTACGGGGGTCCTTATTGGTTTTCGAAACAAAAGTGAGCATCTTCGGATCCAATTCGGGGGCTTCCGCCACCTTCCCCGGTAAGTCTGGCCTGGGGCATTCCGCTCGAAGTCGCTGGCGGACTTCCTTATCCAAAGCTTTTCTGAGCCTTGCTGTCATGTACTGAGCCACTCTTGGAGAAGGCTGCCAGTCGGAAGATCTCGGATTTCTGATGGCGTCCGGATCGAACATATCATCTTGCTCCTCATTGAGGTGCTTCTCTTTGCGGGCTTTCTTTGCCCCGCTGGGCGTTGCCCACTCCTCCTCGACTGGTTCCTCTGGCTCTTGAGGGGACAAGTCCTCTTCCTCTGGCTCTCCTTCCGAGCCTGGGTCATCATCTCCTTCATTATCTTCCCCAGGAGAGGGGGTCATGAGGTCCGGCACGGCCTGACGCTGCAAATATGCTCTCTTAAGCTTCGCGAAGGCGTCGGCGACCTCCGGGGCCTTGTCTCCTGCCCCATCCGTTGGGCCCTGGGGGTCTGCAGAGGCTTTCCTCTTGCGGGCCTGAATACTCCCCTTAGACCCTGCTCCAGAGGGTTCCATGGGCAAGCTGCGAGTCGTCTTGGTGCTTTCCTTAGGCTGATGAAGCATCGCTTCCAGTGTCTCTAGCCTCTCCTGTAAGGGTCTCACCCCTTGAGCCACCGCATCTATCAGGGAATTCCCCAGCACCTCCTTGAAACTTGCAGCCAAGTCTAGGGGCTGCTCCTCCTCACTCCACTCATATTCAGACATGATAAGGGGTGCTGCGTGCCTTAATACCTGCGTGCAGGTGTCTTTTGCTGCCCACTTCCTGATAGATGCTCCTCCGAGACCCTTTCCAAGTTTCCAGATATTACTCTTATACTTAAATTTTTTTTTTTTTTATGTGGCTGCACCGGACTCTTCTAATGTACCATGCCTGTGGTGGCTTGTGAGTCTTTAGGTTCTATAAGCCAGCTGTAGGTAGCTCGCTGGCACTGTCCACTTCAATCAAAATGTTTTTTTTTTTTTTTTTTTTTCAATTATTCCGGGAAGTTCTCGCTCCTGCTGCCTCTTCTGAGGTTATGCAGGCCCACGCTCGCTGGTCGCTTCACGCGCGCGAGGGGAAGTCAGGGTTCTCAGCCCACGGAGCCTCGTAACGCACCGATCGTGCAAGCTCTTCCTGCTGCAGCCGCGTCGCGTAGTGAAAGCGACGCGGCTCAGCGCTTTGCAAGCTCTGCCCCCCCAAGGGTGGGGGGAAATCCTCCTGGCCCTCTGCGAGGGCTCGTAGTGCTCGACGCTCGGCTCCTCCTCCACAAGGGGGGGGGCCCGCTGCAGCGTGTCCGCTCCCCGCTGGGGTGAAGGGAGGCTCGGGGAGCTCCAGGGCCCGGCGGGACACCCCTCGAGTGCCGGTAGTGCGGCACGGGGCTGGTGGTCGCCGGAGCTCCCAATGCTGCTACGAAGCAGCTGATAAGGTCGCTCTACAAAGTCACGGGAATGCGGCGTTCCTGACCTGAAACGAAGTTCAGCCTAACACATCTTACCACGTATTAAAACCCTGCAATTACTGTCACTAAACCCTACACACTCAGTGTAAGCTTGTCGTGGAGGCACCTGAAACCCCTCATATAACCTAAATCCTACGCTAATGCTAATCAAATCCACATTAGCTAAGAGGTAAACAGAAAGTCACTTATCTGCTTGAAGAGCAGTAAAAGAAGAGGAGGAGCTCAGGGACAGGATATGGTCATAGCTGAGCTGGAGTATGATGGACTACAGAGACTATGGGGATTGTAGTTCAAGGAGGAAAAAGTCTGTTCAGACTGTTTTCAGTGTTTTGTTATAGTTTTGAGTTTGTTGAAACTGCTGTGAAGAGTAGTAAATTAAAGAAGTTGAAGCATAATGCTCGCCTCCAGTCTTGTCATAGAATCCAGCATAAGGCAAGCTCCCTTGTTCAGTAGTGCCTCTCCGGCAATGCCCCCCCCCTTACCTCTGCTCACGCGTCAAAAAATCTCCCATAAAAGCACACTGAGATCTTATAAAAATGGTTTACTGGCACGCCCACGCTTTAACCTCAAAAAGCAAGGAGGCACCAGCTTCGATGCATAGGCTCCAGCTACATGGAACGCACTGTCCATACTGCTGAGGACAATACCATCGCTGTCCCAGTTCCAAAAGAACTGGAAGACTCTCTTCTTTGGACAAAGGTAAACCCTGAAAGATAAGCAAAGATGTAAGAGCTTGCCTAACAGATGCTTTTTCTGTTCCGTTGTGTTGCTTGTCTTGTCAGAGCCTGAGGCCTTTGGGTTAGTGGCGCTATACAAAACATATATGGCTAGATGGACACACAGACCTCTTCCCTCTTCTACAGAGGTTGTCGCTGCAATACCCTCGCGGCTGTCTTTGCCAAGCAGGTGATTGGCCATGAAAGGCCTGTCCCTTTCCCACTGATGTTTGGTGACTTCTGGACAGCCTCGCTTTGAACTCGTCTCCGCTCGTGATGAAAGGCCCAATGTCCCTGGTTCTAGTTGTTACACTTAATGTTCTTTCTTCCCCTTCTCAAAGCATCACCCCTCTGCTTTCCAAAAAGGGCTTCTCCGCCACAGATTGTGCTAATAATTGGTGTCTGAAGGAACTCTTCACGCAGCGCTAGATGTAGTGCTGTAAGAACTAAAGGCTGCTTAAAGCACATGGTGTCATGTTGATGTCTCCATGGGAACGGGGGGCGGGACCTGGAGAGGCAGGTGTTGGGACAGAGGAAATGACGGGGTTAAAGGAAGTGATGGGCTGGGTGCGGGGGAAGGGGCAGAAAGTTAGTGAAGCTGAATAAAGGCAGACGTTGTTAAACAGCTCTCTGTCCGCGTATCTTTCCTACCCCCGGCGCAACACTGGCGACGAGGCGGCCAGCCTGGAAGCTGTTACAGCACGGAGCGAGATCACTGCGAGGGCGCTCGCCTGGAGGCGAGGCGCACCAGTGTACTCGCAGCGGCAGTACACGAGTCACTGCGGTACCTGCTGTCTGCCCCGGGGCAGAGGGGTACGGAACCGGCCCCTGTCACTGCAGAAGAATATGTAGCCCGGACCGCGGCGGTGACGGAACAACAGCAAGACAAGGAGCGGTGTGGGAGGTACCCCACGTGTAGCGATGAGCTGCGCCTCATCCCCGGGCCGCAGCGGTCAAAAGTGGCAGCTGCCAACGGCGACCTGAAGGGGTGGAGGACCCCAAAACACACGCGGTAAGCTACTGCCCAGGCCCACCCACCCACAGACACCGTAGATGGTGCTCCTGCCTGTAGAAGGCAGCCATCGTGTTGGTAGGAGGCCCCATTGAGGGAAAAATAGCACAAGGACAGAGGGCCACACCCAATGGGTCGCATTCACCACTGATGGCGCTCGTGCCTGGAGAAGGCGGCCATCAAGGCTCGAGGTGGGCCTGCAGGGGTCACGACCATGCGTGACATCCCGTCCCATCTCTAATAGGTGGCAAGAAGTCTTCTGCGAGGCAATCCTCTTGACCCAGCAACTGTACTAACCATGTTGGATCAGGACATCAACCAAGGGGCACAGCCTCAAGGCAATGAACCACCGCCACCAGGTCCACAAGCGCCAGACCAGGCGCCATATTGACTGCCGGACACCTTGGAAGCCCAAATGCAAGGTGCGTTCGATGTCACAAACACCAGAAACATGGGTCCCAGGTGGACCAAGTGGATTAGAGACTTTGATCTATACATGGGGACTATTGGGCCAATTGCAGACGCACGAAAAATATGCCTATTGAAGCTCGCAGTGGGCTCCGCCACCCGCAATATCATCAATGAGATGCCCCCTGACTCAATTGACCCTATTCAGGACCTGAAAGACGCTTTGGCAGCCTACTTCACCCCACACACCAATGTGGATTATGACAGGCATCTCTTCTACAGCACCAAGCAAATCAAGATTGAGACCATGGATGCCTATGTGATGCGCCTGCGCACAAAATGAAAACATTGTGACTTTGCGAACTACTCAATCACTGAGGCGCTGAGATCTCAGATTATAGCAGGGTGTGAGTTGCAGACATTCAGGAGGAAGCTTTTACAAAAGACCTGCACGCTGGAGGAGATACTAGCACTGGCTCGGGTCGAGCGAGCCATAGATTCACAGGTGGAGAGCTTCAGCAATGCCACAGCATCCACCGACTACAGCTGGAGAGGAAGTCGGATGAACTCTTCTGCTAAAGGTGCGGGTTTGAATACCCCCACGACGTCACTTCAAATCGGTCTGCAAACTGTTCTGCGTGAAAGGGAGAGACCGAGCCAGAGACTCACCACGCAAACCCAAAGTTTTGTAAGTCCCCAAGGAGCATCCAGTCAGGCACACCCAGAATCAAGGGAAAGAGACTCTGGAGAGGACAGACCACGGAGAGAGAGAAGAGAGAGAAGGAGGAACGTCATGCGCGCAAACTCGGACCCCAGTTCATCAGCGAGTGACCAAAGAAAGAAAGCGTATGTCTACGCCTTAGGAAACCCCACCACCACCGCACACAGCCCCACACTGATTATCAAACTAAATGAGCAGCCCAACGAATTCCTGATTGACACTGGGGCTACCGTGAATGTGGTTAGCGAGAACATTTTCAAAGGACTACCCCAAAAGCCAAAGCTGAGTCCTGCAACAGTGGACATTTATGACTATGGTGCAAAGGTGCCGCTCAAATGTCTAGGTCCATTTGATGGTCTATGCCCATACAAAGGGCATGAGAAGAAAATACCCATCCACGTCTTGGCAACAGAAACAGACAGTGGTTGTGTCCTCAGTTTTAAAGCAGCTGCAGACATGGGCCGTATCCACATCCTGTACAACATTTTTTAAAAAAAATAGTTTAATTTTATTCAAACCAAACAACAATACAAACAAACCCAACACGCAGTGTAATTTACAACAATTCCGATAAACACCATTTGTATTTCCAGTTTTCCACTGCTCCCCAAGTCCCTCCCCCCATTATGAGCCTATTTGTACTTCTCGTTCAGTATCTGCTACATGTGGCTGGGTCTCACTATCTTCGGATTCAATCGGGTCCGATATAGATCCGAACAGTTCTGCTATTAATAGTTTCCATGGCATCAAGGTACCTACTTCTTCCTCCCCACTCATGCTGTTCGCCTCCTGCCATACTACCGTTTCAGCCTCGCCCATTTCTGTAACTCCCTCCACCACACCTCCACCCGTGGCTTCTGACACTTCTTCCATCCCATGGCGATCCTCCGTTTTGCTAACACATATGCCAAGTTTCTCAGTTTCTCAACATGTTTAAGTTTCCGTGGTCTGGGGAACCCCCCCCAGCAAGCAGGCCCAAGCCGTATCTATGACAAGCGTGACCCCTTTTGTCGCTAATTTTTGTGACACTTCACCCCAGAAACCTTCGATTACTGGGCATGACCAAAACATGTGTGTCATGTCAGCGTTTTCCATGTCGCACTTAGAGCACGCCTGTCGCCCTGCGTTCTGGAACTTGGATATCTTCAAAGGGGTCATGTATGCCCTATGCGTTATGTACAGCTGTATTTGTTTAAGTCTGACGTTTCTTGACACTTTCTTGTGATATCCCAGGGCGCGTTCCCACATCCCATCTCCCACCGGGGACCCCACCTCCTCCTCCCAATCAAGTCTCAAATGTGTCCATTCCTTCCCCACCTTGGTCATCACCATCTCATACAATCTAGAAATCTCATGCCCCCCTTCCGATATGTCATATATTGCCCCCACAATAGCATCTGGTTCCTCTGCTAACACTGTTTCTAGCCACGTTTTCCGAATTTTCTGGACCATCCTATGGTATGTAACATATTGACCAGTATGTAATCCCGCCTCCTCCCCAAGTTCTTCGAAATCTCTAATGGTCCCCTCTTGCCAGATGTCCCCTAACGTCACCAGTCCCACCGATTCCCAGTAGGTTCTGATAATCACCCTCAGCCGCTTGTCCCCTCCTGCTAATGCGACCAGCCGTACTTGCGGGGAGCACGGGAATGGGTCCTCCATCATCCGACACGCTCGATGCCACATTTTCCACCCCAACATCATCATTTTAGGGCGCTCCTTCATGTCTGTTTCAGGCAACCATATAATTTCCCTTAAGTAAAATGGGGTGCAAACCCGCCCAAACAAACTATGTTCAGGGGTCGCTTCGTCGGAGAGCCAGTTGGCCACATATTGTAATTGACTTGCTATGTAGTAGACCTCACAATTGGCAGCCTGATACCTCCCTTTTCATAGAAGTTCTGTAACTTCCATAGCGCTACTCTATTCCGGGTACCATGCCATAGGACGTCCCTGCACACACTATTCAGTTTAGCAAAGAACTTCTTGGGTATCATATGTGGGATATTGTTAAAATAATGTAAAAGCCTAGGTAGGACCACCATCTTAAGCATTGCCCCACGTCCCATCATAGCTAGGGGCAACTTCTCCCAAAATTTCATGCATTTCTGGATTTTCTCAACAGCTACCACGGTGTTGTGCTTATGTTCCTCTTCTGCGGTGTGATACACATCTATGCCAAGATAACGGAAATAACCAAGCACCCAGGGTATCTGTAACACCGGCAACCTTTCCTCCGGGGTCCCCTTGTAGCTACCTAGGGGGAATAAAATGGATTTTTGGGGATTTACCGCTATGCCAGACAACCCCGCATATTTCTCCATCACTTCAAGGATATATTGGAGATTCTCTACTGGGTATTTCAAGTATAATAATAAATCATCCGCATATAAGGATATTAGATGCCGCTCCTCCCCAACCTCAATACCTATCATATCGTATTGTTGCCTTAGGTATATTGCTAGGGGCTCCAGGGCTAGAATGTAAAGCATCGGGGACCAGGGGCACCCCTGCCTGGTACCTCTACTAAGCTGCCATCTCTTGGATATCACCGATCCCGTTCGAACTCTGGCTAACGGCTCACTGTATAGCATTTTTGCCCACCTGATATAACCCGGCCCTATTCCATAACCTCCCAGGGCTGCCAGCAGCCATGGCCACTTAACGGAGTCAAAAGCTTTAACTGCGTCTAGGGATACAATCGCCATTTCGCCTTCATTTCTATCTGCCCATTCGATCACACGGTGGAGTCTCCTATGATTATGGGTTATATTCCTGTTTGGGACATAGCCCGTTTGATCCGGGTGGATTAATTTACTAATTACCCTCCGCAATCTGTTTGCCAGGACAGCTGTTAGTATCTTGCTGTCCTGGTTCAGCATCGACAAAGGCCTGTAGGAGCTACAGCTATGCCCCGGTTTGTTGGGCTTGGGAAGCGGTATTATGATCGCCTCTCTGAGTGACTCCGGCAACCTTCCTATGGCAAACGCTTCGTTAAGCATGTCTAGCAGTGGGGGTAGCACTTCTTCTCTATATACTTTGTAAAATTCACTAGTTCACTAGGGAACCCGTCTGCTCCTGGGGTGTTACTGGTGGGCAACTGCCTCACAACCTCCCCCAGCTCCTCCAGGGTAATTGGTGCATCAAGCTCTTCTCTCTCCTCATCACTTATCTTAGGTAATCCTATATCTTCTAGTGTTTCAGTTATCTCCTCTTGACTACTCCCCTCCTCATCACCATATAGCACCCTATAATAATCCGCAAATTCCCTGTTAACTCCTTGTTGAGTGTCCACTACATCGCCATCTTCTCTGACTATTGTCCTGATCGGGGGTCTAGGGGTCTCACTCTTGTACAGCCACGCTAAAAGCCTACCCATTTTATCTCCTCCCGCGTGCTGTCTTTCTACATACTTTGTGTAATTGAGGTTACAGAGCCTTTCCCAATGTTCTGCACATTGCTGTTGTAATTTAAGTGCTAGCTCAGTGTCCACACTGTCACATTCTAATGTCCTTTCTAGCTCTTCTTCAACTCTTTGTAGGTCAGCCAGAACCCCACCTTGCAGGCCCTTTGACTTAGCTATGGCTGCCCCCCGCATCACAACCTTAAAAGCTTCCCATAGTGTACCCGCTGAGTCATCACTTCCAGTATTCATCTCAAAATAGTTAATGATCTCATCCCTTATGTCCTCATGAAAGACCGGATCTTTGAGTGCCTCCGCTCAGAGGCGCCACGTCGGGATCCGCGCCCTCAGGGGGCAGTATTGCCACCCAAGGATCAGGGGGGAGTGATCCGAGAGGACCCTCGCCTTGTATTCTATTTGAGTGCTCTCTGCCACCACATTCGGCGTGGCAAAGACCTAGTCCAGTCTCGTGTGTAGCTGCTGGGGGGCAGAATAATGCGAATATTGCCTATCATTGGGATGTTTTGTTCTCCATACATCTACCAAGCCGAAATCATCTAGTAACACCTGCAATGCTTTGGCCGCTGGGGTGGGCCTATCAATCTTGTTGTCAGACCTATCCACTTTGGGGTTCATTACACAATTGAAATCCCCGCCCCAAATAACCACGCTTCCCACGCACATACTAAGGTTAGTGCACAGAGTCCTGAAGTATGCCGTCATATTATGGTTAGGGGCATACGTATTCACGATGCATACCTCTTTATTCTCCAACAGCCCTCTCAAAATAACCATCCTCCCATCATGTTCCACCATTTCCTGCAGTAGCTGAAACGGGACATGAGGTGCTACCCAGACAAGCACTCCCCTGGCGTAAGCAGAGTACGACGAACCCGCCACAATCCCTTTCCATTTCTTCCCAACTAGCTCCAGCTTCTCCCGCGTCAAATGCGTCTCCTGCAACAGTGCAACATCTATCTTTTGCCTTTTCAAATACAGCATGACCTTATTCCTCTTCATATAACTGTTAAGTCCCCTGACATTCCACGTCACTATCCTAAGATCTCCCATAGCGCACTGATATCTTCCTCCCTCGTTCCCAACCAAACCCTCCCGGTCATGTTATGCAGATACAACCCTTCAACTCTTCCATGTAGGCTCATATTTAAACTTGAACTCCCCAAAACTATGTACAACCCAAGCTTCCCACCTCCCTTCTCTCCCCCAACCCAACCCTTCCCCAACAACGCCCCCCCAACTGTTGCCTAGCTCCATCCCTGGATTCCAGGCACCCCCACATCTAGCCCCGTCCAGCACAAACCTATGCTCAGGGCTCAGTAGGGTAAAGTCGCCATAATGGCCACTTAACTATTAGTATTTCAGGGGTGAGTTGCCTCCATCCTATTGCTTCTATTCCCAAATGTGTTACGCATTATGTTAACTTTATGCTTTATACAGTTTACCTACTATATTCCAGTCCATGACGGGCACAAGGCCCAAACGCTATCCAGTGTACAACTAATCTCGTTTCCCGGTATAATCCGGTACCCCCAATGTCCACGGCACCAGTGTTTTAGCCGTCCTGTTCCTGCCGGTCGTGGTCCACTTCTTGTTCCGGGAAACCCTGCAGATCCAGCCACGTTACCACCTCCTCGGGAGTGTCAAAAAAGAGCGCTCTGCCCTTATGTAGCACCTTCAGCTTTGCCGGGTACAGGAGCATGTATTTGATGCCTGCTGCTCGCAGCCTCCTCTTGACGGCCACATAGCTGTATCTCAGTCTCTGGACCAGCATCGTATAGTCCGGGTATGCTGTAATGTTGGTGGATGCTCTCTGTATTGTCCCACCGTTGCGAAAATATTCTAGGATCTTCTCCCTATCTCTGTAATTCAAGATCCTCGCGATGATAGGTCGCGGCGGAGCCCCAGGTCGCAGTTTCCTCATCAAGGCTCGGTGCGCCCGCTCCACTGTGAATCCCTGCGAAAGCTTATCTGCTCCTATTTCTTGTAAAATCAAGTTTTCCACATAGTTTGTAGGGTCTTCACCCTCCTCTCCCTCCGGCAGGCTGACCATCCGTATGTTATTTCTCCTCGCTCTTCCCTCAGCTTCTTCCACCCGATTTTCAAGGTTAGCAACCTGCTGTTTGAGCACATGAACTTCCTTCGCGTTAGTCATGCTGACACCAGTATTGGTCTTTACGGCACTCTCCAGCCCACTTGTTCTCTCCGCCAGCCCCCTGACATCTTGTTGTAACAGGGTAAGTTCAGTCCCAACCGCATCAATTTTGCCTTCCAGGGCTGTCCGCAAGTCAGCCATTGCCGCGCCCCACTTAGTGCTCAGCTCCGATATAGCCTCCAGGATTTGGTGCTTGTCTCCTTCTGGGGCTTCTTCAGCAGAAGTCGTGGACGCACCCCGCTCCGATGTTGTTAGGGCCTTCTGCGCTTTCGCGAAGACCTCCATTGTAGGTTGTTTGGTCTTGGCTCTCAAACTTTTCACCGACATGGTGCAACCTTGTCCACGTGTCTGACTCCGGCCCGGTGCCGCTTAGTTGTTGTTCGAGTCGTTGGAGTCTCTGTATATCAGCCTACACCAATTGTTACACACGAAATTGTTATTCAGGTGGATTGTAACTCTCCGCGTCACAACCACCTCTTAGCGTCCGTGCCAGTCATCAGCAGGGTGCCGTCATCAGCATCTCCGGTGCTTCTTTATAATCTTTGCACCTATCAAAGGCCGATGGTACATACAAGATGCATATAACCATTTTCTGCATCCCAGACCTTATGAGGCCACTTCACGGTCCACCAGTACAATCCTTTGTTCAGGATCAGTCGCCATTTTGTTTCGGGCATACAGGTCTCGTCGCCACTTATTGTGCCCGTATTTGCTCATCCACTCCTCGGTGCGGATTTGGGATGTAATCCCTGCGTGCTAGACGCTTCTATCTTACTGCGGGAACGCTGTCAGTCTTCTTGTCCGTTTCATGTATACATCGTCCCGGTCCAGTGGGAGCACCAAGGCCGTGCCGCCTATCACATGGCCCAGTGGCCCAACGCTGTGTACATCCTTCCAGGCTATTCGTGGGCTTCTCTCCTGTAGACGGCCACTCACTGTGTCATCCGCTGCTGCACGCCAGCAGTCCAGTCACTGTCCGCCTGGCATCGATTTCAAGTGCTGCCGGGAGTCCCTTTGTGTTGGCAAGCCGCCATCTTAGTTTCGATTGCACCGCTCCCGGATCAGGACACAAAGTGGCCTAATTCAATCTGTTGTGTCCATGCCAATACGCTCATCTGCTGCCTGAAGTATTCACACAGATACCGTATCTTTTTTCGGCTGTCAACACATGCGTTTTGCTTCGAATCAATAAGTCGGATCACGGAGCTCCAAGGAATCGCAGCCTACTCTATGGCTGCTTGGCCACGCCCCCCACATCCTGTACAACATTATGGTCCACAAATACATCCACCCAGTCGAGATGGTCAACAACTTGTATCCCAAAATATACAGGGGCATTGGCAAGCTGAAAAACAGGCTGATCAAGATTTACATAGATTAATCTATATGCCCTGTAGCGCAGCATTACAGATGGATTCCCGTCAATATCCAGAAGAAGGTAGAAGACGAGTTACACAAACTCCTCGAGCAGGACATTATTGAACCCGCCACTGGCCCCACCACCTAGGTATCCCCCATAGTGTCCATTCTAAAGAAAGGTTCGGACGCCATCAGACTCTGTGTGGACATGCGATGCCCCAATGAGGCCAACCAGGCCATACTGCGGGAGCAACACCTGGCCCCTCGCATCACAGACATGATTCACCTATTAAACGGAGCCATGATATTCTCTAAGCTAGACCTGCAAAAAGGTTACCATCAGCTTGTACTGAGCCCTGAAAGTAGGAACATTACCACGTTTGTCACACATCTGGGCTTGTTTCGATTCAAGAGACTAAGTTTCGTGTCCTCGGCCGCGGAAATATTTCAGGCCGAGGTACATAACGTCATCAAGCATATACCGAACTGCCTCAACTATAGTGACGATATCTTGATCTTTGGACCTGATATCAATAAGCATGATGAAGCTCTAATGAAAGTGTGCAAGGCTCTGGAAGCCGCCAATCTCACGCTCAACCGCGACAAATGCGAGTTCGGAAAGAGCACGCTGAGATTTTTCAGACACATCCTCTCAGAAACAGGCATGACGCCGGACCCGGAAAAAGTGGCTGCATTAAATGAAACATCCCCCCCCGGCCAACGTTTCAGAACTGTGCTCGTTTCTAGGATTAGCCAGTTACTGTACGCGTTACATTAAGGACTTTGCCTCTGTAAGTGAACCACTACGACTGGTAACTCGACAAGACGCCTCTTTCCGCTGGACAGAAGACTGCCAGAAGGCCTTCGAGACCATCAGGGAGAGAGTAGCCAAGGCAGAAAATATGTCCTTCTACGGCCTTAGCTGCCAAACCGAACTGACAGTGGACTTGCGTCCACTGGGATTGGGAGCCATACTGGCCCAAGTAGATCCGAGAGACCCTTCACAGAAATACATTGTTGTGTACGCCATCCAGAGGCTCTCTGTCACGGAGCAGGCATATTCGCAGGCTGAGAAGGAGGGGCTAGCGGTGGTGTGGGCGTGCAAGCACTTCCACCTTTTCCTGTATGGGAAACCATTTCGGGTTATCACTGATCACCAAGCACTTCTGTTCCTGTATGGCAATCCACAGGTGAAAATGCGAGCCCGAATCGCCAGATGGGGGCTACGGTTGAAAGATTACGCATTTGAGATCGTCCATCACCCAGGAAAAGTAGAGAATCTGGCAGACTTCCTGTCCAGAAGGCACAGGCGTGGGTGTGCACCAGAACCCTCAGTAGCGGAAAGATATCGCTGATATCTGATACACCAAACCACCCCGGAGGGAATTGACACTGAGATCATAGCGCGAGAAACAGAGAATGACCTGGCCTGTCAGATCATCTGTGAAGGACCCATCTCTGGCATGTGGAGGAGGGCCAAGGACAGAGGGAGAGCAGCCAGAGACATCCTACAAAAGGATGTAGAGCGACTCATTCAGGTGAAGGAGGAGCTAGCGCTGTCTGATGATCACATCCTCCTGAAGGACTGTAAACTGGTGATCCCACAATCCCTGAGAGCGAAAATCATTGAATTGGCCCATGAAAATCACAGGGGAATGGTATCAACTAAGAGCATGCTCTGCCAGAAAACCTGGTTCCCTAACATGGACTCTATAGTAAAGGAAGCCCTGACAACGTGTCCCATGTGTAGCCTCATCACTCCAAATCAACATCTGGAACCATTGAACATGTCTGAACTTCCCCAGGGGATATGGGAAGCCGTGGCCGCTGATTTCTTTGGGCCCATTGAAGGGGGAAAGTACGCGTTGGCCGTGATGGCCGAATATTCTCGATACGCGTAGGCACAACTAATATCGTCGACAGCGGCTCACCACATCATACCCGCCCTACACCGCATCTTAAATGCGTACCGCATGCCTAAGGTGCTAAAGACAGACAACGGACCCCCGTTCAGTGATCATCAGTTCACGCAGTTTACAAACTATATGGGATTTCACCATCAGAACATAACCCCACTATGGCCTGAAGCGAATGGCATGATAGAACGCTTCATGGCCAATCTCAAGAGAGGACTCCATATTGCCAAGCTCACAGGGCAGCCTTTAGAACAGGTATTGATCCAAATGATGCTCAATTACAGGGGTACCCCTCATAGCACCACTAGGCAGACCCCTGCGTAAGTGTTGTTTGGGAGAAATATCCAACCGCGTCTCCCACAACCCAGCCCGGTAATGAACACTGTGAAGTAGACAAGGAGATGCGTGAACGAGACGACGCTGCGAAGGCATGCATGAAAGAGTATGCCCATACATGCCGAGGGGCGAGGCTGACTCAGATCGAGGTGGCCGATGTCGCGGTAAAGCAATCATAGACGCACAAGCACATGTCCGTCTTCCAGGAGGAACCCCTGTTGGTTACCCAGAAGAAAGGCTCCATGATCACTGCGCAGGGCCCATAACGATCTGTCACACAAAATTCATCCCACTTTAAAGGAATTCCGTCGCTGGGATCGAGACGGTTGAGAGGGCGCGTGATTGCACCCATTGACTATGCATCTGATGATGCCTATCAGGGAGACCAAGGCGACACTGAGGACTCAGACCAGGAAGCTACGATTGTGGGTGAGAGTGGTAGCAGCACTCCTGGCGGATCAGTGCACATCCTCAGAGAGCGCGGAACCGGCCTCGTCGTTGGATCGAGAAAATGGGTTAGTGCATCCCACCGGACAAACACCTGTTGTGAAAGTCTGGTACTTGTTTAAAAAGGGGGGAGATGTTATATTGATGTCTCCATGTGCAAGGGGAGGCGGGACGTGGGGAGGCGGGTGTTGGGACAGAGGAAATGACGGGTTAAAGGAAGTGACAGGCTGGGGGAGGGGGAAGTGCAGAATGTTCGTGAAGTTGAATAAAGGCAGACGTTGTTAGACAGCTCTGTGTCCACGTATCTTTTCATGTGTGCCACAGCGTCCAAGGTCCACCCAAGGCCGCAACACAAGGGTCCCTGGCCAGCGCTAATGGAAGTAAATACTGGGTTACCAGGGTTTGATGTAAAGCTGTTATGCTTCCTCACTGAAAAACTCAAATACCAGCTACCTAAGTACAGAGCTGTAAGCCTGCCGCAGCACCAGAAACGTTAAAAGTATACAAGAGTGTGTGAAAACCACGCCCCTCAAAATCTCTATCTTTCCATTCCAGTTACAGGAAAAATGGAATCCTCCCCTTTCCCTTTGACCCCTTTCCTCATCTGCCCTCAGTGACTGACGTCGCCCACACCTTCGCTCCCTCGCACAGAAGACGTCTGTCACCATAGCCGTCGAAGCAAAACTGCGATTGGTTCTCCTGCATGTCACTCAAGATGGGTCCTCCCAAGTTACAAAACCTTCTCTGGCACAGCACTGCCCCCTGAAGCCAAGAATGTGTCACAGCAGGTCCACCCCATTCTTCAGGCCCATGTGTGTTCTTTTCGATTATTGGTTGGTTGGCCGGTGCTGAGGCACTCCGAGTGTGCATTATTCTCCTGCGTGCAGACCCTTGGTTTATTTGCAGGTTTTCCCATGCCATGATTTTTCTCATTAGCCTTTTGAGAGATTTTCTGTGAATCTGAGGAGGCCTCAGTCAGGGTAATTTTGAGGCACCAGTGGTCTTCCCCCACAGGGATTCTTTAAAACTCCCCCTAGTTAGGACTCATGCTCCCTTGCGGTACTCAGCCTTTGACACTCCAGCTCCTCAGACTGACAGATGCAGAAGCTATGGATCTGCCGGTCTCCAGGGTGCATGCCCCCCAATGGCTTTCATGACTTGATTTGAGGGTTTTGGGCCTGAACCTCATATGCGCTTCGCACCCAGTGCCGTCCTGGGCCCGCGGAAGATACCAGTTGCCCAAAGGCTTTCTGTCTTGAAACAGGAACTAATTATTACAGACAGGTCAAACCCAGGAACCTTCAATGTAATAAAAACATAACTTGCATTATCATATGACTTGCCCTCAGTCGGTTCCAAAAAGAACCTAAACTTCAGCGTAAGTAATCCTCAGTTTTTTCGAGTCTGTCGGTTTTAAACCTCTTTCTCTTCTGCGACCGATCTCTGTGGACGAACCAATGTTGGAAAAAACCCAATCTGAAGATGGCTTCCGAGCAGTGGAGCATTGTGCAACGTTCACAAACATCATAACGGGATCCTATTCTGGATCTGGCCAGCTCGACGCCTAATTAAAACAAGCATTGGCAAAGCCAACAGTTTGGGCTTTTGTATAGGCCTGGGATAGCCATTGGCTAGGCACTGCCGCAATGATACTATCTGGCCATGAGATAGCAACAGCTGTAAATGGTGTGGTTATCTGGGCATATGATAGGCAGCAACTGGCAAAAGACGATCTGATACATATAAACAAACAAAAATGGCTGCCTTTGGCGATGCTTGTTTTTAACAGGACTTCAGTGCAAGGAACAGATATAAATCAAGTGGCTGAAGGTTCACTTGGCGCAGACATTTTGTATTCCTTCAGCAGCACATTTACAACTGCACTTAAACAACTAATTCTCAGCAGAGTGCTTAGAAATAACACTAGCAGGCAGCAGTTTGATGTTACTATTATTATTTATTAATAATGTGTTACAGTTTATATTTAAACTTTACACATACTGATAAATTATATAAGTTCATCATATTACTTATTACATATTACACATTGTTTCTAATCAGCTAGTCAACTAATCAATTATAAGAGATAAAAATAAAAAAAATAAAAATGTTTAAAATACCATTAAACACAGCATAGTTAGGACTTATTACACTTACAATTCTTCAGATCATTCAAACTTAATAACGATTGCACATACTGAAAATACTAAAACACATATAACAGAGATCATGATCCACTACCACAATCTATAACCTGCTGTTTAACTAATTCATATAGAGATCTTCAAAGTTCTTTCAATTTCCGACCATACTCTAAAAGTTGCGATCTGCAACTGCATGCTCTGAGTGTTTATGAGGCGTTGCCAGAAGGCAGGTTCCCTTATGAACTCCGTATCATGGACAAAGTTGCCAAAATTTACTATGTAAGTATCCATCATATTTACACATCTGGAGAGTACATGATAAGCTGTTTCTTTGCATCCTTTATTCTTACAAAGTCTACAATATCTCTCTGTAGAAGTCAAACCGTTATGTTTGCTTTTGTTAGTCAGCAGCGGTAGATTATCAACCCTCAGTAAGAGTAGAAATCGTCTAAGTCTACTAGAGGGACTGAGGGATAGATATGGCTGCATTTGTTTAAATGTATAGAGCATGTGATGAATAAATTTGTATTTTGGAAGCTTGTCAAGGTGTGCATAATTTTCTAGCCAGTCCCAAAGGTCGATTTTTTTAGATAGTGCTTTTTTTGAGGATCAGTAAGTTTCTCTCCACTCATAGTCCAACATATTGTCCTTAGAAGGGCTTCGATCTCCTTTTTCAGATGGCATTTGGTGGATTCCTTTGTACTTTCCGTGCTAAATTCTTTTAATAGTCGAGACTCTGGTTGATTAGCCATCTTTAAGTACAGTTCTGCTCTCCTTTTCAGGACAATGGACCTCAGTGAGGAAACCCCAGCTTCCAATCTTAGCAATGCCATTGGGATAGATTGAGGGAGACCTAGGATTCTTCTCCAGAACTTCCCCTCTATCACTTGTAGCCAGCTTAAATCCATCTGTAATAGCGCTTCCAATCCATAAACCACCATTGGGGTTAGTACCTGGTTATAGATTTGACGGATTCCATATAGTGACATTCCACAGTTCTGCCTTGCAAATTGGCTGATCAATGACGTTACTTGTGCTGCCCGATGTTTTCTTGTTTGAATACAGATGTTATAACCCAACTTGGCCTCTATTTCGACCCCTAGATATTTATATTGTTGGGTATATTTAATTTCTATTTCATGCAAAAATAATCTGGGTCGTGCTATCTTCTTATTTGAAAAAGCCATCACCTGAGTTTTCTCCTGGTTGATGATTAGATCGTTGTTTGTAGCATATTCCCACAGCTTCAGTGCGGACCTCCGTAAGCCGCTAAATGTGTGATCCATAATAATCAAATCATCGGCATACGCTAGTACCGCACAGTGGATGGTACCGACAACAGGGGGGCAATTATGTTCACTTAAGATGACCCCTGGTAGATCATATGTGAACAAATTGTACAAGAATGGGGCCGTCACACAACCCTGCTTGACGCCTCGGTTTTGTGGGATCTTTGCTGTGAAGTCCCCCTGATTACTGAGTCTGCAGGCCACTGTGTTGTCCTCATGCAGTAATTTTAGATAGTACAGGAGGATCTCGGGGCAACCTAATAGTTCAAGTTTTGCCCATAGTTTTTCACGACGAACCGAGTCAAAGGCTGCTTTAAAGTCTACAAACAAAGCATATAGAGGTGGATTTCCTTTCCTCATTGCTTTTGTGCGCAGGGTGTCCAAGATAATGATATTATGGGTTGTTGAATAGCCTCTCCGGAAGCCACTTTGAAATGTATTGAATATTTCAGTTTTGGACGCCCATTCTTCTAATTTCTCCAATAGAAGTGCTGCAAAGAGTTTCCCTGTGCAGTCTAACATTGAAAGTAGTCTGTAATTACAGGGATCTTTCTTGTCTCCTTTCTTAAAGATTGGAATTAAATAGGCATGTTGCCATGATTTAGGAATCCTCCCGACTGCTAGTACTTTGCCAAATAATATGCTTACAAATTTAGCCCAAAATTCCGGCTGGCTCCTCAGTACAGCATTTGAGAGACCATTGGGCCCAGGAGCCGTAGATGACTTAAGCTTTTTAATTTTACAAATTAAATGTTCATTTGTTAAATTGAATGGGACGGACCTTGGTGTCATCTTTTCTACCGGCTTACCCACCTCTTCATTGGGGATATTTCGGCACATAAGGAAGTCTGACCATTCATTTGCACTTATCGGGTTGATCAGATCCCTACAGCCATTGCCCCTTGCTTGGCCAAGTAAAGACCATATGCTTCTCGAGTTTTTGGAGCATATGATTTGAACCATTGACTGCCATTGCTTAAGTTTTTGCTCAATTCTTTTGGCTTTAATCCACCCTCTGTATTTGTTTTTTATGGTTCTGCATACTCCGTGATAGTCTCCAAAGGATTTGCTAGTCCATTTAGCCTGTCGAATTTCAGCTCTCAACTTGCGTTTTGCATCTCTTATACTTTTGTCGTATGTTACTGACATTTTATCTTCTGTCGCTATTTGGTTTACTGCAGATGTCGCATGTAGAGAGGAAAAAGTGGCGGCCCATTGTTCCACCTCATTTAAGGACATGTTTTGGAGCTGGGACAGAATGTTATCGTCCATGGTTTGTACCGAATTTCCAGCCGCGTTAATGTTTTTATCCGACCAGCGTATTCGAGTGCCCGAGTGATTAGATGACATGTCCCCCATGGGTTTAGTATATGTAGCTGTCATGCCTATATTACACATTAACACGAGAGTAGAGTGGTCGCTCCAATCATTTGTGGTGATCTTTAGATCTCTTACTTTCAGGGCCATCTGCGGGCTCACAAATATATAGTCCAAGGCACTTTTTGCTTTCCTACTATGCCAGGTATAGTTTCCAGGATTGTCGCTTAGGGTTCTACCGTTTATCATCTCCATTTCCCATTCATTAAAAAATGTCTGCCAAGAGGTACCAATTGGATCTTTAATTTTATGTTTCATATTATTTGATGGATTCAGCAGGGGATTATTCGTAGAACCAACTACGCCTGAAATATGACAATTAAAGTCCCCAGCGATAATTACCGATTTATTAGTCGGATCAATCACCCATGCTGCTAGTAGTTCATGGATTGCTTCTTGAAGAGGTTCGGTTCCATTTCCATAAGGTGGGCTATATAGGTTAATGATGAGTATGTTTTCTTTGCCTCCGTCACTTATGCTCTCCATTTCCACTGCAATCACTTTATCGCTGGATAATGTCTCCAGCTGTCTAGATTTAACAGTGTTTCTGATACCTATGATCAGTCCTCCATATGGTCTCCCTCTCCTTCCCTTCATCGCAGGAGATTGGTAAATTGAATAACCGTTAAGGACAATGGATGTCCTCAACCAGGTCTCTTGCAGACATATACAAGTGTTTTCAGTTAAGAGCTGGAGAGAACCTGTCGAGGCAAATAGATGCTTAAAACCTCTGCAATTCCATGATACCAGTGAGAGAGTTCAATTTGAGTTCACCACCTTCGGTAATGCTGATATTAGCCAGGTTAACACATTTTGGACATCAGTTATCGCTACCTGGTCGCTTTTCAGTTTAGGCAGGCTTTCGGTAGGTTCTTTAACCACTAACGGAATTTTTCGTGGCCAATTTGGATCCTCCTGATCAGGATCGGTATCTACTTCGATGTCGACTTCTCGAAGACTTTCTTTGTAGCTTCGTATCAATTGGGCAGAAGAAATAAATTTACAATGGATGGCGGAGACATTGGCATTGGGCACTTGCAGCGGCTCAACAAATTCGAAGTCATCTGATCTTAGTACTCGTAGTTGTGGGACAGCGTAGAGTCTAGTCATTAGCTCAGTTCTAGCAAGCCAGCAGTTTTCACTTTGTTGGTACAAATTTTTAATGAGGCATATCCTGTTCTCTTTAGGAAGAACCTCATTATTCTTAGGGTTGGCCACAGGTTCCGTATAGCTTTGATCGATGTCAACTGGTAAGTTACCTTCACCATCTATTACATAAAACTCCTCTGGCTGTTCTGTATCAGCTATATTAACAGGTACGGGGGTAGTTCCGCCTTCTATGTCGTGGTCCCCTTCATCATCTGACAGTACCCAGCTTGTTAGATAGCCAGCTTGCTTCTTCTTGCGTTTACCCCCACCTGTGATTGGTTTCCTCGGTTTTTTCTTGTTCTTCCCTGGTGTCTCGTTCTCCATTACCGGGGGTATCACCTCTCCAGCCTTCTTTCTCATTGCAGCTCTTTTAGCAAGTCTCCGCTGTTTACGGGAGAGAAATACTTCAAATGTGTTAACTATATTGGGAGGCCTTTCTGTATTTTCCACTGTCTCGGTTACTGTTGGAGTGGAGACCGCGCTCACCTCAGAAGGTTTGACAGTAGTTGTTTCTGCAGCAGGGATTTGTGTATGTATACTTAATGTGGTTTCCAATATGCGTCCACACATTTTTAGCAGGATCTTAAGTGCAAATTGTACAAATGCAACTGACGATTGTAATTCAGCCAGGTCTATGGGGCTGGGTGATGGGATACAACTTGCATCCTCCTCTCTAAGTTCCCGGTCGGAGTCGTTGTGGATTTCTAAGTTAGGTGTTGTTGATAATCTCACAGGGCCGGCTTTCAGTGAATGAGTAGCTCCCTCGTTTTGATCTCTCGGAGCCGGCTGTAATGCTTTGATCACCGCAGGTGTCATCGATCTTTGCATAGAGAGGCATAGCTCCAGTAGAGAGTTGTTATCAATATCTCCAAAGCTCTCTTGATCCTGCAGGACCGTATTATTCGCCTCCCCCTCATCCATAATGGTAGAGTTGTTTTCAGGGTGTAGGTTCACTGGAAAGAAATCTGTTATTGCACCTTTGGTGACCGGTGCTAGCTTTGTTGGCTTCACATTGTCCATCGCTCTCTCACCTTTCGTTGGGCTATTCCCTATTTTCCGCTGTCGCAGATTGTAGGGTGCTTGGAGCTTCTTACGTGGAGGCATAGGGTTACTCTGTTTTAAGTCGTTATTAATATATAAAGCTGTGCTATCTGGAAATTGATCCGCTGTAGACGCTATGAGTTCAGCAGCACAATAATAGCTTCAGGGTCACAGTAGGTGCGCTTGCCTTTCAGAGCTCGCTATCACCAAAATTCAGACCCTAATGCTCTTATCTTAAGAGTAAAGTGAATATAACTTGTAGTGTGCTGCTGTAAATCCAAAAATTGAAAATAGGGTCCTCAGTAGTGCTTTTATCCCCAGACCAGCTCGCCGAGTTCCCTATGGATGTTACAATTGTACTGGCATATATTATGGTGTCAGCGGTCACCTTAATCTAAATATTGCAATGCAATGTACATTGAATCAACTATGGGGCTGGCCACTCAGCAAATGGCTTAGCGTGAAGAGGAACACGATACCTGTATGTTGGTCAGCCATGTCCGGGTCAAAGGCCCACCCTGAGATCAGGTTCCTGTGGCAATACCTCTTTTGCTCGCCTCCAGCAGGCTTCCAACGAGCCCAGATCACTCTGGGTGCCACACACGTTCGAGCCCCAGCTACAGCTGTCAGGTGTTGCTGAGAGGTGAGACGTGTAAAATCAGCCCGCCGCAACACAGCAGCTCACAGACGATTCAAGCCTCTAACGGAGCCATAAAAGTCCAGGTGCCGCGGTTTCAATCGTCAGGAGTCAGGAGTTGCGAGTGCTAGTCCGTATCGGGCCAGCCCTCCAGTGAGCCCTCCTGCGAGCCCCCAGCTGAGAGCACTCCGGGCGCCACGCACTTTCGCGCCCGTTAAAACGTGTCAAGCCAGCCCGTGTCAAGCCAGCCCACCGTGATACAGCAGCTCACACCCGGCTCGCCGCTCGCGGCTTCGCGTCTCCCTCTCACTCGCAGCTCGTAGCTCCAATGCCCCGAGTCCGCAAGTCCGGAAGTCAAGCCGCACCTCTCCAGCGCACGTAGTGATCACGCCGAGGTCGCTTCCGACTTCACTGGTACAGTAATGTTACTGCTTGCTAGAGCTAGCTCAAAGAGGTCCCAGGAAGATATGCTTTGGGCGGGGAGGGGCAAGTAGGGGTGAAATGGCCACAGGGATTAGCATTGCCATGGACAGTCAAGGGGTGGTTAAATAACCAAATATCACCCACACAATTTGTGTCCCTCCTCACATGTCATCTCCCTCTTAGCTGTACTCCAAAGAAACAATTTTGACTTCTAGGTGGCCCTTAAAAACCACCTAATAGCCAAAACTATAACAGCCTGAAGTAAACAAGTCACATTATTTGAGACCAAGCACTAGACGATGACCTACACAAAGACTGTTAAATGAAACACATCCCGGAAGAAAATAATCTATGTGCCACACTCTGCCTCCCCTAAGAGGTAGGCACGCACCGTATGAAAATACTTAATTACAATAAAGTTTGCCCTCTCCTGAGCAGTAGGATATGTCCAGCATATTGACCATCTGGTGGCAGGACTTCATGCTGAAGCCATCAGTCTTCAGGTCCTTATCTAGGGGAGAAAGGTCAGTGTTAGCAGGAGTTACATGAACCTTACCTGCACATGCGGCTGCGAGAACCCACCTCGACTCCGGTAGGGTTGCGCCAGCCTGAAGAACCTGACGCAAGCACTAATGGGCAAAACAAAGCATTCTCCCCACATGGGATACCCAGGCAAGTAGGGCGCACGAGCCACAGCACCCGCAAGAAAGGCCCACAGAAGGTGAAATTCAGAAGGTCTACAACCTGGTAAGTGGGAGAAGTCTCTACAAACATGTAGGGGTCAAGGGACTAACACTGTGCAAAAGTAAATGTAGATGCTCTGATCACTAGACGGCGTCTACCTGTTCTTTTGCTCATTAGCTTATATCGTAGCAAGCTGTGCCTTGGAACCAAATCCTATTCTATGGATCCTCCAGACCCCACCAAACTGTGCCCAACTCTGGCGTGCCCCTCATACCCAGCAGCCCCTTCCAGAAGAACAGAATATAAACATGGTCTTCCTGACCCCCTCCCCTGTAACTGAATGCCTAATCTAACATCTACTGCCATGTAGTGATGAAGAAAAGCCCCCTGCCCCCATCTTCATGCCCAATGGCCTCCTATCTGCACTTAGGAGCCCCCATGGGCTCATCTGTTTGCTATCTCCAATCCACGCCCCACTCTATTGCTGGCTGCCACTCACTACCCCACTGGCATGGTTTCTGGGTCATCTTACCACTTTTGTGTTTTTGTGGGCATTTAGCAGCAGACTTCCTTCAACATCTTTGGGGTGCGCCACTCCAGTCAATGCGTTTAAGTTCAATTGGGTTTTGTGGAAATGTTCTTTTTGCCAACATGCAGGCGACACCCATGAGCCCCTTTAAGTTCCTTTTGTTCGTTTTCATGTATGTGTCACTCTTCAAAACAGTGCCGTGTTGCCCCTGTCAAGGGAACATGCTGCTGTGCCAATGCTGGTGTGTAGGGCACTGAACCCAACCACCTCCCTGTAAACTGGTCACGCGTTACCCTTGTAGTGTGGCTGTTATTGACTAGAGAGCAGGTTCAAGCCCCCCCGCCTTCCTCAGAAGAAACAAAATTATAAGATAAGAAAGGACACATTTGAAACTGTACTTTGAATTGTCCTGGAAATGCACCTGTCACAAAGAATAGTCACTTTGCGCTACACAAGTAGGGAACAGATAAGGCATTAGCTTGCACAATTAGTGTGTTTTAAAATAGAATAGATTAGGTGACAGGAAGGTGTGCACACAAGATAGGGACTCACTATACAAGTAGGGAAGAAAATTGCAGGTAGATATGGTTGCTGCTACCCATAGGAAGGGAAATAATGTGACAGGCATGCACATGGAAATCAGTAGATAGTAAAGCCAATGTGTCCTGCAGAGAATAAAACATGACAGCAGTTGCCATTTTTAAAACTGCACAAGCACAGAAGAGAATAAAGTCTGTAGCTTTAAGAAGGCCTCGCAGCTACGCACGCTTTTTGAAACAAATATATTTACTTCAGGAAAAATGCTGCACTGGCTGGACATAGCTGCCCCAAAGGAATGTCAAAGCTGAGGACACCGGAGAGAAAGTTTACATAACGGAACAAGATACCATTATCTGGGCAGCGAGCGTTCAACCATTAAGGTAAATCAGTTACGACAAAACAGCAGACTAGGACATTTCATAAGTAGTTGACAGATTAATGTCTCAGCGATCGGCTAGGCGTGACAGAGAAGCAAGTGCAGCTAAAAAGACAAAAAATGACTGCGACAAAATCTTAACATGGTGGAAGCAGCATGACTCATAACAATATATATGCATAATGTGTCGGAAACAGAATTGCGCGTTTTCTGTTGCAAAACAGAGAGGGCCGGAATACTGGAATTTGGGCAAGGACAAAGTCCTTGAAACTCAGAGACATCATGGCGGAGATAACATGGGCTGTTTTATTTAATAAAGAACAAAGGTGATACGCTTGTCCTCTCTTCCCATCTACATACACATGTCATCATGCCGCCAGTTCACGGAGGGTGTGACCGCATGTTAACCGATAAGCACATGTCCTTTTCACCACAGAAGTGATTTAGAGCTTACCAATAATATTCAAGCATGATGAGGTCGTACATTGTATGGGATGTTTTATGGGTGGGTCCTTAGATAGTTACCCAATCAGTGGGGTGGGACATATAGATATTATATGTAGCTTATCAATTAGGAACAATAAGCAGTAGAGATAGGTTTTCATAGCTCCGGTGATTATGATGACATCAGAATGACTAATTTTCATTATATAAACTGTGTTTTCTGTTTAAATGTGGAAGATTTTGAGAGAGAGAACTTGGCTGTTGATCTTGTTTTCTCCCCATCTTGTGCATACTTCCAATAAAGCTGGGTTACCTTGCATTGGGTATACCACCATCCACTCTGTGTTGTCTTTTTATTTGCAAATACCAGGTAGAGGGCTGCACTGTTTTTGGACCTCTGTTTCCATTTGCAAGCAGAGGATGGATATTTGTGGACTTTGGGGGGCCCCTGCCACCCCTCCTTTTTGGACAGCGGATCGGTCAGGAGAGCAGTATTGTTTGTGCAAAACTTAACAGGAGGACAGAAGGAGACGGCTTTGGAGTGGAATCCTGCCTGGTCTACCACTGCCCGCTGGAAGCAAAGGAGAAGCTGGCAGATTGAGGGGACCCTTAGCCCAGAATCCTCAAAGATCCACAGATGTAAGTGAGAATGCTATGTGCATGGTAATGTTTGGGGGGATAGGGACATTTATTGTATTGTATTTATGAAACAGAGAAGGTGATAAAGGATATCCCTTGACAAGGTCTTGAAGGCTGTGTAGTAGGGCCCCTGAGGGCCCAACCTTCTTTTGACAGTAGAGTAAAAGAAATAGAGAGATAGGGATACACCGGGGCAAAAGAAAAAAAACAGAAGACAGCTGTATTTTATTATGTTGTATTGTGTTTTAATTGATTAAATTGTTGATTGCCGGCATTGTGGTGTGTTGTAAGGTAGGTCCTGTAGAAGAGTTTTTCCTTGTGTGTTGTGAGCATAGCAGATAGTATTGTTTGATAGAGGTTAATGGGATAAGTATGAACATTTAGATTGTGAGCGGATTTTGTTGTTGTGACCCAGATGTTGGATTTGAACATTGTGGTATGGCCCCAGACAATAAAGACTGATTTAATGGTGATGTATATTTAAAGTGTGGAGGAGGTGCGAGTATGGGAAAAGTGTGAGAGAATTGTGAAGACTATCTCTGTTCTGATTATTGGTAAGCTGAACACTATTTGTATTATTTATTCTGTGTAAGTGCAAAGTTGCACGCTGCTTAAAGATTGTCACCATGTCAGATACCCCAATGATTCACCTATGCAAAGCGTTCCCTAGATATAGTACTGAAATCATTAAGTATCATGCTGAGTGGATGAACAGAACTGCTGGGAAGATGTCCCTGTCATGGCCAAAAGAGGGCACTCACTCGCAAGATGCACTCCAACATATGTGCACATACTTACACGCCATACACAAGGGAAGGAAGCTTAACAGGCTAGGTATAGTAGAGTTCTGGAAGGCCTTTGAGGAAGAGACAGGGGGGCCTAAGAAGGAATGGATGCTTAATATGTGTCTGGGGGAGCACGAGCAGCCCACAGCACCACCACCTCCTCCCTCGGAGGAGAGCACTCGCACACAGCCAACAGCCCAGCCATCACCAGCTGAGGCAGGCGTCTACACACAATCCACAGTACCGCCTCCGTATGAAGAGAGCACCAGCCCCGACCATCCCAGGAATATACCCGCTACAAACAGCAGCTGTAGGGTATAGGAATCCCAGATATGAATCCCCTGATGAGGAAAGTGATGACAGTAGGAGAAGGGTGAAATTGGTAAAAGTGAAGGCGCCATTAGTGCCAATGGAGAATGAAGCATGGCACTGCTCAGAGACACAGTTAAGGGATGAGGAAGAGTATAGAGGAATACATAGCTTAAAAAAGCAGCTAAGCGTAGCTAAGGAAGAGCTCCAGAGAGTGAGAGGTGTGCAGATAAATGGTCACAGGGCAAGAAGCGTATCCATAGGTAATGGAGATAGTGGAGAGACAATGATGGAACCAGAGACATGGGTAGGAGGAAAGATATTGTTGAAACTCAATGGGAAAGGCACAGAACATAATTATGTGAAGGCAATGGAGTATGAAGAAATGAAGGAAGCAGCCAGGGATGAATTCAGGAGGGAAACACAGGAAGAGATAGAGCAAAAGGCACAGAGGGAGAAAGAGAGGGGACGGAGAGAAGCAGCAGAGAAGATACAGAGAGAGGAACAGGAAAGGCAAAGTAGGAAAAGGGAGGTAGGAGAAAGGGATGAGTATGTAAAGAGGCTAAATGAGCAAACAGGAGAATGGCAAGGGAAAGGGAAGAAATTGAAAAAAATAGGAAGGAAATGAGCCAAATGGTGAGCAGAAATATGATGCTAGAGATGTGGGGAGAAAAGAGTGGGACAATAACCTCAGAGACCAGGGGCAGAGATGTGTTGCCAGAGATGAGTGGAACATATGTAAGGGAGCCAGTTAAGGGAGTAAGTTTTGATCTCATCCTTGAGGATGACGAGAGTGGAGAAAGTGACAAAGAGACAGATTGGGTAGACATTGATGATGAAGAGGGGGAGAGGAGGCAATGCAAGCTCCACAAATGGATACCACAGGACCAGAGGTAGAAGAGATAGCAAATTGGCTGGGGCCAAACCTAAGCCTATATCCGCTCCCCATAATTGAAGACCATAGATCATCATATTTCTTAAGAAACTTGCCAGGCTGGCAGCGACACCGTGTAGCTGAGACATTGAAAAGGAGAACTCGCGCAGCATCACCTTTGCGCAGGAAAGGTATAACACAATTCCCACTGCTCCACAAGGGATTGGGGGCAGCCCCACTATACTCCATGGAATCAGACAGACAAAAATAACGTGATGGATAAGCTGCCATCACTCACAGCAGGGGCGGGCAGGTGGATCTACAAGCTAGAGTGACAGACAGCTGGGATAGCATTAGCTATAGGTGACATGAAAAGCCTATTTGCATCCATATTGGACGATCAGGCAGAGGACATGTGGAAAGGAGCAGGCTATTTTGCAGTGACAGAACATAACACCACTAAACATGATGGGTCACCATTCAATAATTATCGAGCTAATGTATGGAAGGCACTGAGGGTGCCATTTCCAGACCAATCTCACATGAGCGCCATAATGACTAGGAAGATGGGCCTACGGAGGACCTTGCTACCTATATTCAAAACATTAAAGAAAGTTGGCGTTTAGAAGCTAAAGACCATTGGGATACAAATATACCAGTGTTTTATCATATTTTATGTCAGGGCCTACCTGAAGAAGGGCAGAAGACATTAAAAAAAGATTGTGGGGATTGAAATGAGACCATGGCTAGAGATACAATTGACTATTGACCGTCACTGCAGGTTAAAGCAGGAGAAGGCACAAAAGAAAATAGAGGAAAGACAAAAGGAAGAGGCAAAATTGGTGCTGAAGAAATTTTCCAAAATGGTGGTAGAAGGAGCGGTATTGAAATATACAGGAGATGGGACTAATGGACAGGGAGCTGTCATGCCACAGCAGGGCATGGGTGGTTATTTTACAGGAAGAGGGCAGAGTAATTGTTATCCTAGAGGAGGAAGAGGATTTGTTCACAGAGGGAGAGGATTTCGGTTTGGAGTGCCACAAGGAGGGTTTGGTGGGAGACAGCCCCACCTCGGAGGACCAAGGGGCACTGGAGCAGTATGTTGGACAGATGGGAAAGTAAGACACATTTCACGTCTGTGCAGAAGTAGAGGAGCAATGCAGCAAGGTGCAATGCAGTATGGGCCAAGAGGGGGATGGTATATCCAGCACCATATGGTGTACCACAGCAAGACTATGGTTATTATGACTACACACAATATTCACCAGATCAGACACAAGCACAGCAGATTCAGCAACCACAAGGGCCACAGATACAGCCACAGACCATGCCACAACAACCAAAGCAGACGTTGACACAGTAACCAGAGAATGCAATGCCATCAGAGCAAGCAGTGACACAGTGGGATACAAGCATTTTGCCACAGACACCCCGGATAGGAGGAGTGACAGTGGTTGGGGGGAACCCTTTTACAGGGACAGGACTGAACATGTATCCCAATAGGACTGCCCACAGAATAGCTTGATGTGCCCTATTGAGGAAGGGGTAAGTTGGCACACAGTAATAGCACTTGACGCATCACACAGACTGACCCAGCTGACCGATGCTGAGTTTTTTTACTACAGTGATTATGATGAGGTATTGTTTGAGATAAATATACCATGTCCATTGAGAAAAGACTATACAGAGGTGCCACAACAAATAATGCTAGCTAGAAAAGTACCATCATTTATGGAAGAAGATTTGGCAAGGGTACCCGGCAGACTATGGACAACCAGCCCATATGATGTGGGATTGTAAAAAGGGATTGGAGCAGTACAAATAAAATTAAGTAAAGGGGAAATTTGACCTTGAGTGAAACAGTATCCAATGTCCAAAGAAGCAGATAAGGATATTCATGAAATAATAAATGCGCTCATGGAGCAGGGAGTGATAGTGCTATCAGAATCTCCTAGCAACAGTGTTGTATACATAGTGAAAACATCTCAGGGAGGGTCGTAGAGATGTATTTATTTATCTATTTATTTTACATTTATAAAGCGCTCAAAACTCTCGGGCATCACAGGTTTGCAAGATTAGCAAGATTGCAAGACACGCTGCATAAGGACTGGCTGTATTGCCTTCCCCTTCCCCTTTTGCCCTGTGCAATCAGCAAGGCTCAGACATCACCTGACAGGTCGCAGGATGCATGTGCCCATTACGCCACCCATGCACACAAAGACAGATGCCAAAAGCACTGCGACTGTTAGGAAATGAGTTACATGACTATTTGATGTCCATGGTTAATACCTCTCTCTTTCAATTCTTGACAGGAAAGGGAAAGGCAGGGAGGTATCGCTAAAGGCACAGAAGAAAACGAAATAGAATTGAATACTACTGCAGTGTTCAACTTTTATCTGTGGGTCAACATAGCCAACATAAGATGATACAAGAGTACCGCCTCCCCTGCACACTGCGAGGATTCAGAGGGAGAAGAGAATGAAAACAGACCCAAGTGCGTGCTGCAAAAGAAGATAAAAAGAATAAGGAACTTGAGAATAAAGGAGAAATGAATTAAGTTGCACAACTTGAGGAACACTGACGCTGGACTATCACTGAAACAGTAGGAAAGGAGTTGACACTGAGGACCTTTTGAATATATCACCAGCACAGTATTAAGGACTATTTTTCACAAGAGCGTACATCTATAATGGACTATTTTTTATACTTTTCTATCTTTGCATTTTTATTGGGACTATTTTTAGGTCCCATATTTTTTTGTTTTTTTATCAGCATTATTTGTATATTTATATGGTCCTTATCAATAAACCACATAATAGTGGAAGTGGTTTGAAAAGAAATAATGAAACAAATCTTTTATTATTGTCATTATCATTGGTTGCAAATGCTTTGAGAAAGGTATATACAGCTTGCCTCCCTCACCATTGAAAAATAATAAACTACTATTGCCCGGTACTAAGTAAACTGCATGAACGTTTTCATATCCTTATGTTCCTGATATCTTCATAATACCCTGATAAATACGCCGCAGGACACATCTGCAAATGACTGACATTATGGCTATTGCGGTCCTTCTGTTTTCCTTTATCTTTTGTTGTTTTTATTTCTTTTTTTTATCTTACACTGCATTTGACTTATTATGATAAGATAAATGTGTCCGTATGGCATAATGTTATAGCAGGAAATGGTATTCCGCCCAGTTGTGGAGACAGTAAGTACTAGGATAAGTATTACAGATGATGAATATTACATGGAAGGTACTTTGACAATTCCATAAATATTGAACGAAACTCATGGTATATGTCAATGGAGAAGGTGGGGAGAGAGAGATCAAGGGAAAGCTGCTTTGTTTGCTCACTTATCCCCTCTGCCATGACAGCCTGTCGAGTATTTATACCTCAAGAAGTACCTGAGTACAGAGCACACTAGTTGGTACATCTCGCAGTATGCCAGACAAGAGGACAATTTCTGTTCAAGTACATACTATCAGTTCCAAAAAGAGGCAATGTCGAAATAGTGGATCACCAAATATTAAGGTGTTCAGATTCCCAGTTTAATTTGATACCTTATTGTGCCGACAGACAAAATTTGCAAATAAAAGGAAATCTATATTCCTCAGGAGGATGGGTTGATGGAATAATGGGATGCAAAGCAGAGGCAGTATGGACTGCGCCAATAGAAGTGATAAAAACACAGACAGAGTGTGCCGTGAGGAATGGAAATAAACTGCAAAATGTTTAACACGGGTGGAATATGAAGCAGGACCACTAGCCATAACCAAACTACAAGCACCAACATTATGCTTTCGAAATAATGATTCAGTAAAGCTTGTTAATAATGAAGGGTGCAAATGTATTATGGATTTACCAGGTATGAAAGTGGGCACAGCTGTACTAATGGACCATTTCTGGGCATGCGGTACAAGAGCTTATATGCAGCTTCCTCCAAACTGGGGTGGCATATGTACAATAGTGTTACTAAGTGCACCGGCACTGGTAATACCACAAAGTGAGGTGGACAATGGGACTTTTTCTTCAATGGCAAACAAGAGGAAGAAAAGAACGCTAGGCCTATAACTCATAAAAAGAACTAACTATTTTTCCGAGTAGGCCAATGCTGCATTCGATGAAATCCCAGAGAGTCATAATTTGTTTGGTAGAACAACAATGTTCTTCACATCCTTTGTAATGCCTGGCCTGCAAGCAGCAGCAAATGCACGCTGGATCCAGATAACTAGGTGAGAACTGTTGCAAACTATTAAAGCCACAATAAAAGGCTTTAATGACATCAAGCAGGAGTCAAGAGCGCTCAGATTGATGACCCTACAGAACAGGTATGTTCTGGACCTCCTCACAGCCATGGTGGGAGGAGTGTGCACAAAGATAGGGCCAAGTTGCTGTACATATGCGCCCACACATGATTAGGAGAATGGGACCTTGACAGAGTCCATATACTCATTGAAAGAGCTGCATGATAAAATGGAGGTGGAAGTGGATGACATTGAGGACAATAGTAGGCTCAGTTATCTATTCTCCTGGATGCCTACCTGGGCTGACAGATGCATTGCAATTTCTGTTGGCAATTATGGTACTGGTCTTAATGGCTTTTTGCATCTTGAGAATAGCAATAAGCCAATGTAAAAAGACTAGCATAACAGTAATGGTTACTGTGGGTGACACCGTACATTAATACACTCAAACTGATGACGAAGTTTACTCTCCCATGTACCCATTGGGCCAGCCAACTAGACAACTGGGGCATTGTTTACATGCCCAAAAAATACCCATAACTACAATGAGCACTGGATGAAATGTGATGAGAATGGGGAGTGCTGGCTTATGGCATGCAGTCCAGCAGAATATGTAGCACAAGGAGGTAAGTTGAGGGGGGTCAACAGAGTGCGGTTGCCCAAGGCTGGCTATAATATTATGAGACAAAATGAAAGAGTGCTCGATGACTCGACCAGACGGGGAATGTGGTGGGGCAGTTATTGAATAGAGAGGATGTTCAAGCTCTGCCCCTCTGCCTTCCTCAGAAAAAACAAAATTATAAGATAAGACAGGACACATTTGAAACTGCACTTTGAATTCTCCTGGAAATGCAGTTGTCACAAAGAATAGTAACTTTGCACAACACAAGTAGGGATCAGATAAGGTATTAGCTTGCACAATTAGTGCATTTTAAAATAGAATAGATTAGGTGACAGGAAGGCCTGTACACAAGATAGGGACTCAATACACAGGTAGGGCAGGCAATTGTAGGTAGATAAGGTTGCTGCTAACCATATGAAGGGAAATAATGTGACAGGCATGCACCAGGAAATTGGTAGATAGCAAAGCAAATGTGTCCTGCAGAGAATAAAACGTGACAGCAGTTGCCATTTTTAAAACTGCACAAGCACACCAGAGAATAAAGTATGTAGCTTTAAGAAGGCCTCACAGCTAAGTACGCAATTTGAAACAAATACATTTAATTAAGGAAAAATGCTGCCGTGGCTGGACATAGCTGTTTCAAAGGAATGTCAAAGCTGAGGACACCGTAGAGAAAGTTCACATAACGAACAAGATGCCATTGTCTGAGCAGCGAACGTTCAACCATTAAGGTAAATCAGTTACGACAACACAGCAGACTAGGACATTTCATAAGTAGTTGACAGATTAATGTGTCAGCGACATGGTGGAAGCAGAATGACTCATAACAATAGTAATTCATAATGTGTCAAAAAGAGAATGGTGCGTTTACTGTTGCAAGACAGAGAGGGCCGAAAAACTGGAATTTTGTCAACAACAAAGTCCTTGAAACTCAGAGACACCATAGCAGAGATAACATTAGCTGTTTTATTTAATTAAGAACAAAGGCACTTGTCCTCTCCTCCCATCTACATACACATGTCATCATCCCGCCAGTACACGTAGAGTGTGACCGCATGTTATCCAATAAGCATATGTCCTTTTCACTGCAGAAGTAATTTAGAGCCTACCAATACTATTCAAGCATGATGAGGTCACACATTGCATGGGATGGTTTAAGGGTGGGACCTTAGATATAGAGTTACGCAATCAGTAGAGTGGGACATATAGATAGTGTATGTAGTTTAGCAATTAGGACCAATGAGCAGTAGAGATAGGTTTTCATAGTTCAGTGATTATGATGACATCAGAATGACTCATGTGCATTATATAAATTGTGTTTTCTGTTCAAACGTGGAAGAATTTGAGAGAGCGAGAGCTTGGCTGTTGATCTTGTTTTCTCCCCAGCTTTTGGATACTTCCAATAAAGCTGGGCTACCTTGCATTGGGCATACCACCATCCACTCTGTGTAATCTCTTTATTGGCAAATATCAGGTAGAGGGCTGTAATGTTTTTCGACCTCTGTTTTTACCCTGGCAACGCAGTCATCTCCCTACATTGATTTATTGGTTGACCTGCCCATCAAAGCTTCACGCACACTGTGTGGCAACGGGTATCCTGCAACATACTGGCACTGGAATGCTTGTGTGGGAGAACTAACATTTTGAGGTGACCTGGGACCACTACATGGCCGCCTTTGGCAGGATAAATCATTGCGGTCAATGATGCTCAACAACTTACAGCCCTTCGGTTTAAAAGAGCAATGAGGAATGGAAGAACATTAATGATGCCGGCTGCTCAGGCATGGAATGACCTTCCCATTGGCCTGCGTCTGGAAGGACGATATCTCACCTTTAGGAAACGGTTGAAAACTCTGCTTTTTGAGTAGAGCTACTTATTGGTATGTGTATTTATTTTATTTGTATTGCGTACCTTTCCCAGAGGCATCTGGGCACATAGCTTCAAGGTATACATGGTTAAATAGCAAATAATACAGAGTAGAGAAAAGGTGAGAGGAGCCACAGATAAAAACATAAGCAGGAAATACAGAAGGTCGAGTACATATGAAGCCGCTGTGTCTTGTCTCTTCTTATCCTCGTGTTTAAGGAGAGCCCTGATGCCTACGGGCTCTAGCACTATACAAACAGATAAATAAATAAGTAAATAAATAAATGGGGCACATGACATCAGAAGGTCACACCGGCGAGATTAAACATATAAAGGAGAATTATGAACATGTTAGTAGATGGCGCAGTGCCCACGGGAATGGCACGCAAGCCAGTCTTCACTTAATGCTGCATGTAATCTTGCAAGCAGCCCGATAGGCCTATGGAGCCCCACATCTAGTGCATACTGGCAGGCCACAATCAAGAGTTCAGAGCAAGAACTACCAAGAACCCTCTAATCTTCTGAATCAGAGACAACCCTAGCATAGAGGCCCCCATCAGACATCAGGGAAAGCACAGGAAGACACTGGTGAAACCAGTTCCTGCCATCACTGGAGGACTTAGGAAGTCCCTCTACAGTGGCAAACCTATCACCACATATCAATAACAAGGGCCGGCCAGTGGGGAGAGAGCAAGACTGCATTCCAGAAGGTCCTACATTGCACGCAGGGTAGCCACTAAGCAGCAGAACCCTTGGATAGGGTAAAGAGCAGTTTATACTTACGCCTGGTCACGACTCGGTTGAGGAAGGTTCTGAACTCAAACATGCTGATCTCCATGTTCCTGGGGACAAAGTAGAGCGAGAGAGGCTAGTCTGGCATTGCCGCCTGTCAGGCTTGCTGTTCTTAAGACCCCCTAGCACCTAAAATTAAATGCCAGCTTTCATAAGGTACTGGAACCAAGATGGCAGCAAAGGGGGTTGAAAGTCTGCTGCATAAATGTGGCTCTGGAGTGAACCCCATTCTGAGATAATGCATTTTTCACCATGACACAGAGCTCAAGGTAACTGGGCCATGCCAAGGCCTTGGCTAGGGGTCTGTAACCTGTGGCTGTACAGATGTTCTGGTCTGCTACTCCCTTTATCCCTTTGCATTCATTATGCTGGGAAGTGCTGATGGGAATTGTAGTCCAAAACATCTGGAGAGCCAAAGGTTGCAGACCCCTGGCCAAGCAAATGCCATTGTAAATAACTGCATGGAAATGTTGGCCGGGTTGGACTAAAAATGTGCTCCCACGGAAATTCCCTTATCTGCATTTGCCACGTTTTACTGTGCCACAGAATACAAGAGAAATGAATTCTCAAATCCATTAAGATGTTTTAAAAAACATTATGGTATATGTGGGAGAAACCACAAGGACATTGAGTGGATGAATCATTAAACATAGATATTTCCAAAATGCTCCAATGACATCATCAACAGCAAAACATTTGGTGGCAAAGGTGAAACACAGAGTTCTGGACATCATTTCCAAACAACGTCCTGGGGAGACCCCGCAAAATATTTGGAGAAAAAAGAGAAATCAAGAAATGTTTTGGATATAACATTTATCCTCATAAAATCCAGATAGACTGAATGAGCCAGCAAAGTGGGATAAGTACTGATAAAAAGATTCCTATTCATTTGAAGCATTGTCAGCATTAGCAGAGACTACAAGGCCCAGAAGTCCAGTGAGGAGAGGAGGGACTGAACGGGAGAGGACTCTGAGAGTGGTTACCAAACACGCCCTCTGGGAGAGCTCCAGTGGAGTGTTCCAACGTACACAACTTTCAGCTTGCGGGAGAGGAGAACGCTAGCACTTGAATGTCAACATTTCAGTGACCAGATTGAACGTGCAAGAGGGTGTAGGGTAATGTGAAGTAATCTAGTAAGGAAGGGACTTGGGTAGTGCTTCCATCTTTCAATTCTATGTGGTGGTTAACTTTTTCACGGACCGCCTGATAAAGCGACCAGCAGAAAGTCCCATAAAATGTTGCAGATTATGTAAAGAATGGCATGCAGGAAAAGGGCTTAATTCAATAACATTGTATATGCAACAGGCTGTCAGGAGTGGAGGTTTTTGTGTGCATCAGCCTGGGAGATCTCCTAGACAGGATGTTACTGCATGAATGTATGCAGCGGGATGCGTGATAACAGCCTCAGAGGTCGGAGTGTTATTGCATGTCTCTATTGTGAAAGGTAGTCAGGACGGTAGTTGATTGCATCAGACAAGGGTCACCTAGACAGTGTCCCATCACATGAAATTAGGAGTTTCTTGCATCACATTATTAGATCATGTGGACAGCGTGTTATCGCATTGCTCTATTAGAAGGCCTGTCTGGGCTGGGTGTTAACATGAGAAGAACTGCATACACATTGTGCGGATGGGCCTTTAGTCACCTTAACCCACACAGGCCCACCACTTAATAAGTGAGTACACAGTTGTACATAAAGCAAGTTTATTGTACAATTCTCTGGGAAGCAGGTAGATGGTGTTGTAGGACCAAACTAACCCAAGTCTCAAAAAATCACACCTGTTTACATCATTTAAACAGTTTTGCAACAGTTAAAACACTCCCAAAATCTTTATTACAATCCACCCCCAAACATGATTGGACAAACTCTCCAGTTTTCTCTTAATAGTCATCAGTAGTCATCTTTAGATCATATTCATAACACACTTCTTCTTAGGATTCGTCCATAGTAGGTCGTGACTGCAGTACATGGTTAAACATTGGTTAAACATTGGTTTTGAAACATAACTCATTGCTAGCAATAACTGGCCTAAGCCGTTTAAATCTTAACTCTAAATGTGCACATAGCTTGCATGAATATTCCCTGCGATATGAGGAAGTCTAGGTGAATGATTTCTCTTTGCGTTAGTGATGGTAGGTCATTCCCCAATCTACAAAAACTCCCACTTCATCACACAATTGAAACTCCTAAATAGCTTTAGGCACTGGCTTACCCTGCGTTTTACTACTGACTAAAATAAATAACGAAACTCCTTCTTTCCCGCTCTCAGGCATCAGGAGATTACATCTACTATCTACGAGACTTATCAGACCATAAAAACTTGTGGTTCTTTCTACAGCTGCACTGACAGGGAAGTTACTTATTCACCTGCCGTCTGCTTTCTGAAAACCTGGCAAACTTAGTTTCAAAGTTAGTGCATTTTGCAAAAAGGGTCCCAACTACGGTGGTTTTGATTAATTTGTGGGAGTCATGAATTCAAAATGTTTTTATATTATTGTATAGGTATGTTTTTACATTTGGTGAATTTAACATTTTATCTTTCTAGATGCATGCAAGGTAATGTGTATCAATATCTAGAACGACAGGAACACTTAAGCATTGATATTGATATTTTATTTCTATCACGCTTGTACACAAGTGTTTCAGAGCGTGGCAAGACAAGGGAGGGGAACAGGGGAGAACAAAACAACGATTTTACTAGGCCCAGTGACATTGAGAAAGCGTAAGTGAATGGTAGAGGGGGAGGGGAAAAGTGCATGGAAGGGGGGAGAAGTGGAAAGTGCGAAGCAGAGGAGAAACAGATAAATAATAATAAATAAATAATAAAGGCAACACACAGCGATAATGCAGCAGGTAATTGGCAAGTGCTGGGTTTAAGGCAGCAGACAGGGTAAGTCTGATAAGTGCAGAAAGAAAAAGGGGGGACTGTATGGTACAGATACAGACCCCAATGCAATGGATGGCCCAGAGGCAGTGCGGGAGGGTGGCAGTGTGAGCAGATACCTGGACCCGGAGGAAAGAGGGTGGCCAGGTGCACAGTGCCAAGAAAGAACAGATCAGCAGGGGAGAGGAGGAGCAAAGACAGAAGAAAAGAGCAAGGTCTTGAGGTGCTTCTGGAACCAGAGATGGTTCTCCTCAAGTTTTAGAGTGGCAGGGAGGCTGTTACAGAGGGAGGCCCCAGCTGAAGACAGAGATCTACCCCCAGCTTCTTTCTTTGAAAAACAGCTGACCCTGTGGGAGTTGGAGGTAGAGAAGCTAAGAGCTCGAGAGGGGAGGTATTTGCAGAGAGATAGCTGAAGGTATTTTGGACCCAGGCCCCAGAAAGTCTTGTGGACAATGCAGATGGTTTTGAATTTAATCCTTGCATTCACTGGGAGCCTATGGAGAGATTTCAGAGCTGGAGAGATATGATCCCAGGGCTTGAGGCCAAGGACAAGTATTGCAGTCCTGTTCTGGATTAGTTGCAGAGGACGGAGAGTAGAGGCAGGTAGATTTAGAAAGAGGCTGTTTTAGAAGGTAACATATCCCAGCCATGATTAACTATACTCTGATATCTATGAAATTAAAACATGTTGCCCAGCTCGCTGCCACCCCCAGTTAGCAATACGGTGCACGCAACATGAATCCCTCATAATCATGGGGACCTTTCCTGACCAACCCAAGATTCCCCTCTTTAGTTAAAACTTTAACTAACAAATCATAATCATCTTTTTAGGGAACAACCCCACAACCATCTCTCACACTGGTCCCAGTATGGGCATACTCCTCCACTGAAAACCTCAACTCGTGCCCTCCATACCCGCAATCTACCCACTGCCCCACTCAAGCATGCCGATTTGGTGGATGACACAAGACACCTTCAGTTTGAGTACCCCTATGGGATGAAGCAGTAGTGGCCGTAGCCTTGGACATGATTATGGTCATCATAGCAGCAGCTGTCGGTACCAGGGCAGAGCAATAAAGTAGGAGCAATTGACATGAACAAAAAAGAATGAGAAAATAGACAAAAACATGCAAGAGGATCTTTGCAGCGTGGCTTAACCACGAAGGCACCCACAACAACAGAGAGTTGATCCATGAGTCATTGGTGATCCCAGCCTCTGTTTCCATGATCACTTTCAGTTTATGCAGGGCAACAATGGTTCTGGTAAGTGTCCCGTTTTCAGTATTATTGGGAGGCACAAGCGTGCAACAGGTATTCCCCCCATCCTTTGCTGTTAGGAGATCGAGAATATACTGCTTTTGCAGAGTCATAAACCTGAGTGACCTTAATTCTTCCCTAATCACACTGAACGCTGAATCGGATGTGTTCATAAAGAATAGGAGTTCTTACCTGGTCACCTGGAGCCATTTGGCATTGGCCGCTGCTTGGGTGCCAGGTGGCAGGAGTGCCGTAAAGAAAACCTTGGTGTGGCTAAACAGCCAATATTGATTAGGAATGTCTGCTAAAGCCTGTGATTATGCTGCTGAAAGGTAGTTGGACTGTCTCCTGCGTTGCAATTGATCGTGATTTTCACCATCAAACATAGTCTTTAATGTATCCATATAAGATGGTGAAAGGGATGCAAGGGGACAAAGGAGGCACAGATGTAACTTGGCATTGAACAGGTAAAAATCAGATGCTCTTCAGGGATCACGAGGACCGGCACATGAAGGGTAGAGAAACTGCACAAACCTCTCCAGGCTGGAGGCAACTGCCTGAAGGCATTCTGTCCACAGGTCCAAAAATTATCAAGAAGAGCAGCCACTACCTCCAGCCAGATCTCTGATGTGAAGCGTGAGACTGCAGTTCCCATTTGTGCCAATGGGCATGGTGCCATTGCCCTTAAAACACAAGGAAAAATGGGTATGTGTCTGTATCGTAACAGGTTTTTTTGACGCCTTGACCCACGTCAGATTCTGCAAATGGTTTCTCCATACTGTGCCACACTCCTTGTTTATTCGTGCCACCCCTTCTTCTGAAACCCCCCTCATTCCTCCAGCTCTTGCTCCCATCGAAATTTAGAAAAGATAGCTCCTTCCAAGGTCAATTGGGCTCTTTGAACATGCCTGATATTTTTGTGTCCTTCATGCTCACTGATTGAACAATCATGTGTCACTTGGTATGATTGATGCCGTAATTGACTTCCCTTTAAACTGCCTTCGACCCTGCTCAGGGCTATGTGCACTTGACATAGCGCATCTGCTACCTCTAACTCATTCGGGATAAATACCCCAGGAACTCCAGAAGCATGGGGGATGAGAGAGCCGATGTAGTAATATCCTACAGATCTCACTGTCCCCATCTTCCTCATATGGCTATACTCTATGTTATCCACTGCGAAACAATGTGCATTCACTGTAGGATCTAATTCATCATCATTATCAAAAAGATTATTATGGAAATTTCTTTTCAATCATAACATTTTCTTCTCAGAATGTCCCCTTTTTATACTAGTTGTCATCTTCAAACATCATGACCAGCGAACCAAGAAAACCACAAAAACATTCATTTTTACTCAATTTACTATCTTAGACATTCTTTTTCCTACACAAAAATGATTTTAATTCCAGATCTCTATTCTCACCCGCCTTTACACTGAAACGAACGGGGAATCCCTAGGGCGTACTTAACTTCTATGCCTGCTCCTGTGCAGGTGGAGGGCTGACAATATCCCTTTGAGTATCCCTTAGGTGGATCCAACTCTTGTTGCCCTCCATGGCAGTCGGAGTAGCATAGATTACTCTATGCGGTCCTTGGAAACGCTGCTCGTTCCAGCGACGCACAAAGGTGTGGATATAGATGAGGTCCCCGGGAAGAAGCTGTGTCTTGTTCTGATTGTCAGTAGTCTCACGGTTTTCTACTGTTGTTTGTTGGTGAGAAGACACAACTTGTGAAGATATAATCTTAGAACTTTTTGATAATGCCCTAAGGTATTCCCTAAACTCCTCTCCTAAGACCACTGCAGTCTTGTGTGTGTCTGATATCACATGGATAGGTGAGAGAGGTGTATGTAGCCTACGCCCAGTATTGATTTTGTGAAGGCTCAAGTGGTAGTTCTTCCCTAGCTGGATTCGTAACAACAAGGCGGGGTAGTGGAGGCATGATCAAGAAGGTCATTACCTGTCTGATATTGGTGAGTATTCATCTCTTTTACACAGAAGTGAAAGGGCGGACCAATGTGTCCTGGGAAGTAAGGAATAATACAGTAAGTATTTCAGACCATGAAAACTTTTATGAGGAGAAGGTCAGGGAGTTAGATTGGCTGAAGATGCGACTACAAAGAGACCACTTTGCCCGCTTCGCTGAAGAAGAAAAGCCAGACCCTCAGCCTGGGAAGGGTATTCTAAAAACCTCTGTATATTCAGGGGAAGGGGGAATTCCCCAGACTCCCTGGTAGGAGGGATGAGGAAACTGGGTACTATCCTGAGCCTAAAAGGAACTCCAGGGAGCGTGACCCTGGCAGTTCACTTTGGTCCAGACAAGAGGAGTCCAGACCCCATGGTTCTGGGAGATATTCCTAGTCTCATAGAGATAGGGAGCGCCTACAAGACAGGGAAGGGAGTACTGGTAGCAGTTCTGAGTCAGAAGGTTAATGGACTTGTGTGCATTGGAAGAAAAAGACAGCGAAGTAGAGCAAGGGTTTTGTGAAAGACCCAATAAGACAAATCAAAGCCATAAAGCGCTTCCTGACCCCATACCACAAGAATGCCGAGTATTTGTTATGGGAGTACCTCGAATTTAAGAGCAGATGATGGCATCATTCCAGATCAGGAATGATGTGAATTGTATAGCATTTGCTAAATGGGCTCTTTCTCACCTGAGTACACCAGTTTCTTTGCAGGACTGGAGGACCAGGATCATCATAAATGGTCCACTTATAAGGCGGCTATACTGAAAAGATTTCCACACATAGGAACCCACAAGAGACCTGTAAGACAAGCATATAACTTGAAGTGTGGGGAAGATCAGGCGCCTTGGGAATTTGTGCACAAGTTAAAGCAGGCATTTGCTTAGACTTCCCGGCGGGTGAACACCAATAGCAGGGAGTTCATAACTACATATTTCCATGCTCTCCCCAAATACATAATGACTCAGTTGGTGTGTGACTTCCACAAGCATAGGAACCCAGATTGGGTGATTGAACAGGCCACCAGGATTTATGAGGTCCAAAAGCCTTCTGAGAGTACAAATACTGCCAAAACCCCCCAAACCATCTAACACCCCTGCTGCTGCAAAGGTGGTGGAGGTAAAAACAACCCCTCCATTGGATCTGGAGATGGGGGGCCTAAAAGTAACCCTCCTGCCAACAAGCAAAATGGAAAGCAGAAGGGGCCCCCCAACCCGGCCCAATCGAATGGTAGTCGGGCGGGGGCCCAGAACAATGATCCATCTGACTCTGCCACTTATTTAAAGGGATGGTCTAGTAAAAAGTTTATTTAAAAAATAGATAGGCCACATAAAAAAAAAATACTAGCATCCTCCGTTTTAAAACTTCCTATGTAAAATTTTTCCAACACAATAACGTTGCATTTATGTTTGCGGTCGCTTCAAAAGCGACCGCAAACATAAATACAACGTTTTTAAAGCTGCAGTTTTATTTCTAAGTTTTCCGGGCTCCTCCAGCTAGTGCTTATTTTTTGTAAAAAAAATAAATAGCACTTACCGAGATTCAGCTGCAGCTTTCCTGCTCTGGTCTCCGGTCCGCATCCTCCGAGTCCCGGCACTAATGAAGGGAAAGCCACCCAGCGGTAGACTTTGTTTACTACAGCTGGCTGGCTTTTCCTTCATTAGTGCCGCAAAAGCAAAAGCCAGCACAGGAGGGCCTCCTTTTCACAAAATGGCAGCGCCCCTGTGCTTGCTTTTTCGAATTTTGAGCTTGAATAGCTCAAAATTTTACATAGGAAGTTTTAAAACGGAGGATGCTAGTATTTTTATTTATGTGGCCTATCTATTTTTTCAATAACATTTTTTACTAGACCATCCCTTTAAGTCCTAGGTACAAGGATACTAAACAAATTCTGAGGTATGTATACACTCCCCTGGCCCAAAGGGGGAGGGGGCGACTAATCAAGTTAGTACTGCCTCGGGAAGCCTCCCACCAAACTTCCCTCAGGAGAGAAGTATCACTCCACCTCCCAATCTCCCAGATATCCCCCAAACCAGAACTTCCAAAACAATCCTCTGCTCCCCGGTTTCAAGAAAATAGATCCCTGAACCTGGGAGAAGGGAGATTCAGGATGGAAAATTATGGGTGGAATTTCCAGTTCCCGAGCTACTCTGGGAGAAGAGACAGTTACCCCTTTCAGGACCAGCAGTGGTATGACTTGAGGCCTCCCTACCACCCAGACAAGGTCTCACAACTGGAGCGACACATCCAGCAACTGACCAATGATCTGGGGCACATGCTGAGAGCTCAGTCCAACGCTCAACCTAACCCTGCTTCCCAGAATTCCCCAACACCCAGGTCTGATGCCCCAGGGGGGAAATGACAGGAGGAAACCTCAGACAAACCACAGGGTCTGGAGGAGGGGAGGGGCCCGGGTGGAGGGGACATGCCAAGCCCTTGAGGAAGCTTCCTTTCTAACCCAAACAGAACCCCTAAAAACCTCTCAGCCTGAAAGAGTCTCTTCTACCCCCGAAATGTTAGAACCCAAAGAGCAAGTAAGTAGGAGAGGCCAAAGAAGAGCCCAATTTGTGGAGGAACTCTGTATCATCCCCTTTGAAAGAGAAGAATCCCTGGAAGATTCAGGTAAGCAGACCTTCTCTTTCAAAAATAGGGGGAGACCTCCCAAAGAAGAATGGGTCCCAAAAGACCTTGTAAGTATAGAGACCGACCCAGAACCAAAAACTATTCAACCCCAAACATGTGAGCAAAACAGAAATGAAACGGAGGGGGTGTCCTTTCTCCAAACAGGTTCTCAGAACTGTTGACAGGTAACGGGGGACAGCAAGGAGCCGGGGAAAAGTGAGATTCCCCAACGACTCCCATTGCGAGTTGCAAAGTTGTTTTTACAGATTCCCGAACTCTGACACAGAAAACTGCCCAAGATCACAAAGTGTCGGAGTTCAATATTAAGAAAATGACCACGGCGCTGTAAAATTACTCACGCTTTCTTTGCACCTTGGAGGAGAAAGAATGCTGATTTTAGGCACCGGTTAAGGTGCAGGGTCAGCGTGAATTATCAGCTCTGGTGGATACTGGATCCCATGCCACCCTCCTGTCAAAAAGGACCCTTGACCAACTTAACTCAGCATATCGCGCCTTTGAACACTTGTGTATAGGCGCGTTATAAATGCCATATCATATCATATCATGGGGAGAGGGCCACCAAATTCCACTCACCCCACTTCCCGGACAACTCCAAACTTTAGACTGGAATGATATTTCCGTCGAAGGGACTGCGGTTCTGGACATAAAAATTGGACAGCACCGGCTGAAACACCCTGTGATCGTTGTGACTCCAGAGGGCACACCTTGTTTACTGGAGATCATTCTGAGGAGGGCATCACCTCTGATCGACTGTGTAAACAAGGTCCTCTGGACTCAGACTAACCGCCCAATCAAATTAAAAATTAGTACCAATAATGTAAACCTGAATGGTACCTGCCACGTAATTGATCAAAGCTCTGAGAATGTTCCATTTAAAAAATAATTAAGTCCCAGACATCACTGTCATCTCTGTAGGAGAACAAACTGGTAATGGGAACTCTTCTCCATTCTTGAAAATCAACCTTCCTCCGGGTTTAAGTGGAATCCGCACTGGAAGGGAACACCCTAAAATTTTACACCAGTCCAAAATCAGTAGAAACCTTGAGTCCTGTGAAACCAGACAAGGAAGAATCTGCTAAAAGTCTGATGGACATTCATAAAAAGGGTGAGCAGATGTTTTTCCCCATTCAGGTAAACGAGGGGGAGGGACTAGTGCTTGCCAGAGTTTGCCTGGATAATGGAAGGAGCTTCATCAGTGAAGAATTATTCATAAAACTCCCAAAAGATCAGACCATTACAACATTTAAATTGATTATCAAATGGGAAGTAGGTCTGGAAACCCCGTGTTTCAAACATATCCTGCCTAGCAAGTGTATGCTAAAAATGTCCATTGGCAACAAAACCATAGACCATAATTGTCGGGTCATGAAAGATGTCCCTTCCGCCTTATCTGGGAAGTGACATTCTCAACTGATTCACAATCAATTTTGACCTAATTAATAATAAAGCCTGGTCCTGACTGTGGTGTAACCACATGGGCTTTGACCATATTGAAAAAGCATTCCGGTCAGCTCAATTGCTGCCTTATGCGGTTGAAGTTCAAGTGCGAGAAGAGGATTCCATCCCTTGACAGGTGCAACAATTTACTCTTCCCCTCAAAATTAAGCGAGGACAGAACCTCAAACATCAGAACGCATATATAAATCTAAATTCCCATCTTCAACAACAAGGTTTATATTCAAATCCGACACCTCTAGTAGACCTAGAACACAACACCATTTGAATATTGGTGGATAACAACGAACCTCGAAGTATCACTTTGGGCGCAGACACTTTTATTGGAATGGCGGTTGATGCCCAGCATTATTCTATTTATTTAGGTAATCAAATCATGGTACCAATCCCAAACTAATGTTTTGACATCAGCAATGGTATTCTTCCAGAAAAGATTTTTTACTAGGCATGGGGGCAATTTTCTGGTGTTCTCTTCCTGCCCTACGGTGTGGAAGAGGTGACCTGTGACATTAGGAGGGAGGAGGTAGTGTTCACAGTCAAGGACCACTACCTCGAATCCCCTGCCCAGGTCAACACCATCAAAAGAGATCTCTGCACCCAACTGGAGGATACCGCTGAAATTGCCTAGCCTGAGGTCTTTCCAGGTTTCACGCAGATGGTCGAGAAAAGGATCAATCTTGCTGATGCCTGTGAGACTGAGGAGCAAAGACAAAAGCTAAAACAGGTCTTGCTAGAATTCCAAGATATCTTTACAGTGTACTCATATGACCATGGACGCACATCCATTCATTCAACCACTATTACCACGGTCCCCGAGATGGCTCCCGTATTTGTGAAACAATACCGCTTACCTCTCGCATGCATGGAGTCACTCAGAGATTATTAAGAATTTAGAATCACGTGGGATAATTACTCTGATCCACAGTACCTTCAACAACCCAGTACTGGGGATCCTCAAACCAAATTGCCAATGGAGACTATGTGCAGACCTAAGGGAGTTGAACAAATGGCTACACATGTCAAGATGACCCCTTATCTATATCGATCAGGGACTGACCCAGATCCAAGAGTCAAAGGTGTACACCGCTATTGACACCTGACCAACGGTTACTGGACAGTACCCGTGAGTAGGGAAGACCAGTACAAGCTTACCCTTACCTTCGGGGACAGCAGTACACGTGGACCCGAACCCCCTTTGGATACATAAACTTTGGTAATGAGTTCAACATCTTCCTACATAAGGCCATGCGCATCTGAGTAAAAGAGGAAACATGGCCTATGTGGATGATGTTTTGATCAGGAGATCAACTGTGGAGGAACATAGCAGAATTCCTCTATGTTCTAACCCAGTTGCAGAAGGCCGGAGCAAAACTGTGCTTTCAGAAGGCACACTGGTGTAAGACCCGAGTGAACTTCTTAGGGTACAAGATCACACCTCAGGGTCTTAATTCCCAGGCAAAGAAGGTGGAAGCCGTATTGAAATTAAAAGACCCTACCACTCTGTGAGAATTAAGAAGCCTTCTTGGACTTACTAATTATAGTTGAAAGTTCGTTGAAGACTACGCAGAAGTCACTCGACCCTTGATCCATTTATTAAAGGCCGGAGTCAGGTGGGAGTAGGGTCCAGAATAATCAGAGTCAGTTAAACAACTGATACCTTGTTTGGCTTACCCCATAAAGACCAAGGAGTTCTTCTTGGAGACAGTGTTCTCTGATACTTGCCTAACAGCAGTATTGTACAAAAACCATGATACAGTCAAGGTCATCTCATATGCAAGCAAGGCTTGGTCCTCTGTGGAGGAAAAATTCAATGACTGTGAGAAGGCACTCCTGCCAACGGTGTGGACACTGAAAAATTACTGCCCATTCATACAGAGGGAGCACGTCATTGTTGAAACTCCTCATCAACCCTTGCAATATCTACAAAGTGACAGTATCTGGGCGGGGAATGTTAGTAATTCCAGAATTCCTTCCTGGATTCTGTCTATGCAAGGCTTTCCTGTGGAGGTCAGATATGGCAAAAACAAGAAGAGTCCCCTAGCGCAAGGGTTAGCAGACTTGCATGAGTTTGCTCAAGAAAACTGTCTTGAAGACGAAAGTCTAATTACCAACAACAACATGGAGGCGTACTTAACTTCCCCACACAAGATATATGAAGAAGATACGTGCCAGGGGATACCCACACTTTATGTGGATGGGTGCTCCGACCATGTTGATAGTAATGGGGAAAAAGAACTGGTGGATGGCATTGGGAATGCCTGGGTGAATGATACCCCGGAACCCTCTGTTGGTTATAAAATAGGACCATGAAGTAGTCAGGTTGCAGAGTTGATGGCTATTTATCAAGCCATCCTCACTGCAGTGCACCACCAACTCAATAAACTGGTCATAATCACTGACTCTGATTATGTCAGGAATGGGTTTGTGGAGCACCTGATTAACTGGAAGAATCTTGGCATGCTTTGTGCCAACACCAAAACCCTAAAGAATGCCAAACTGATCCAGTCAATTGCCGATCTAGTGACCGCCAATAAGATGACCATCTATTGGAAGAGGATAAGAGGTCATTCCAAGATAAAGGGGCCAGATAAGATGGGGAATGGCCTGGCCGACCAGATTCCTAAAACCAAAGCTCTGTAGGTGGATTTCATAGAAACGGAATCCCTGCAGGGTGAAATCCAAATGGCAGCTGTCACCAGGTCACAAACTCGGGCTAACAGTAAACTCTCAACAGCCCAGTGGAGTAAAGATACCCCAGTTGCAGATTTGATCACTGTGCAGAAAGAGGATCTGTTAATTGGGAAATGTTATCGGCACATTGAAGACCCCGTAAGCGTTCCTCAAACAGAGTCAGATTATGCCGGTAAAGAGGAACTCTGGGTGTTGATGAAGTTTTCCAAGATGATCCAGATCCAAGATGGTTTGTTGGTAAGGAGAGCCCTATCTGGCTATGACCTGTGGGTGGTACCTACCTCATTCCGAAGCCTGATGTTGAACCCCGCCCATGACGTGGCCACTGCCACTCATAGAGGGTTTCATACGAAATTGGAAATCTTGCTCAAGGTTGCCTACTGGCCACACATGGGCTAGTACCTTGACACTTACCTAAAGGGGTGTCTTGTGTGTGCTCAATTACAACCCGGTTTCATACGACATTGGAAATCTTGCTCAAGGTTGCCTACTGGCCACACATGGGCTAGTACCTTGACACTTACCTAAAGGTGTGTCTTGTGTGTGCTCGATTACAACCCAGTTCACTCACACACAGAGCTTCCCTACAAAAAAGGTAAATGACACTGCCTTGGTCAAATGTTCAAGTCGATTTCATCGGGCCAGTGATTTGCTCCTCTAGAGGAAGCAAGTACATGTTGACTGTGATATGCTTGTTCACGAAGTGGGTAGAATGTCTTCCAGCCTTGAATTGTAAGGCAGAGGCAGCTGCCGCGCTAATGATCTACCACATCTTCTCCCGTTTTGGTATCCCGCAAGGGATTGAGTCAAACCTAGGAAGCCATTTTACCAGTGAGGTGGTGACAAAGATGTGGGAGATTCTAGCGGTAAAAAGAAAACTCCACATTGCCTACCACCTGGCCTCAAGCAGGGGGTGGTGAGATACAACAAAACTATTGTGAGTATCTTAAAGATGTCTGTGGCAGACTCTGGACCCAGTTGGGACATCCGATTTCCGCTTGTCCTGATGGCTATTAGGTCTGCACCATCTTCTGCAAAAAAGATGTCTCCATTTGACCTCATGACCGGATGAAAATGTGTCTTACGACAGCATCTGCTCTATAGGACTCAGGAGCAGACACTGATAAATGTGTCCACTACTCATGAGTACATTGAAAATGTAAGGAAGCACCACCAGCATGCTTTTGCTTATGCTCAGCGTAATTTAGAAAAGTCGGCTGAAGGAATAAAGACCTACTATGATCTAAAGACCACCAAGAAAGAGTATGAAATAGGTGACAAGGTTTACCTGTACAATTTTCAAAGAACTAACAGAAGAAAAATGGGTCCACATCAACCAGTTGAAAAGCTGTCATCCCAGACACGCTTTACGCCTGATTGATGAGCCAAATGAAAGTTGAGCAGAGGAACCGTCTGAAGAATGACAAGGAAGGATGAAAAATTGGATGGAAATATAAGTAATTTACTTGGTGTTATTGTACAAATGAAGAAAATAAATAAAATGTATTTTGTAAAGAGGGAATGTCATATTATAAATGTATGTTGTTTGTGTTGTAAATTCTATAAATCTTCTCAGAGAAAAATGTGTGTAAAAAGTATTGAAACTCTTTTTCTATCTTTTATTAGAGAACTAACCTCCTTAACTTCCAGCCTGGATGCGAGAGTGGAGTCCTGTGAAGACCCCAGAGACCTGGAAAGGTAGGAAGAAAAGGGGGTGCCATGCCATACCCCCCAACCCAAAGATGGAAGTGGAGGCTGAAGTTCCCACTCCCGAAAGAAAGAAGAAAGAAGAAAAGGGGGTGCCATGCCATATCCCCAATCCAGAGATGGAAGGAGAGACTGGAGTGTCCACTCCCTGATGAAGGAAATTACGCCTAATGAAACCACAGCTGTCCGGTCATTTGGTCGACAGAAAATTGGTCGACAGACAAATGGTCGACACAATTTGGTCGAAAGACAAATGTTTTTTTTTTTTTTTTTATATATATTTTTCAGGTTTTCGTTTAGGAAAAAAAAGGTTTTTAAGCAAAAAAAGGGGGTTGGGGAGGACCCCCCCAAAAAAAAGAAAAAATGTGAAACTACCAAAAAAAAAAATCGACCATTTGTCTTTCGACCAAATTGTGTCAACCAGTTGTCCTGTCAACCTTTTTTTTTCGACCAAATGACCGGTTACCGAAACCACACTCTGCCCTGCTCTTCCCCAACAAAGAGTCATGGAAGAACGGGGGTGGGGGGTGCATTTAAAGCCACAAACAGAAGTCCCTGCCACATGGAATACTGGATTTTTAAACATTGAAAAGAAAAACGGCCTGCACATGTGTGTGCAAAGAAAACCGGTTTTAAAAAGTAAAAGTGAAAATAATATCACTGCTCACAGAAAAATGTCAGGAAAATAAAACATGATGTGCACGTTGACAAAGAGCAATGTATATTATGTTTCACCCACAAAACTCCAGTGACATTTGAAGAGCCACTTTGATTTAATGAACAAAATGTCAGCCCAAGGCAGACCCTTTTGTTGTCTGTGGGCAAAACTTCACAATACAAACTCGCACTCCCAGCCTGGATGTCACATCTCCCATCTAATGACCAACCGCAATAAAAATGTCCTGCAAAAGGTGTTGAAATTCAGTGTTCTTTAGACCTGCTGGCTCTGAAAGCAAAAGTTACTCTTGGCTGGAGCATGACTAATATGTGTGCAAATGGTGGCACTCACTTCAAATAGAAAGCTTCCAACACAAAGGAGTTTGAATAAAAACTGTGGGAACAGGCTTAGCCAGGTGAAAACAAATGTCCAGAAGCAGGAGCAGGACCATTTGTACCATATGAAGATTCACAATTAATTTAAAAGGACTATTATCATTAAGGCCTTTTTCTCAGCCATCATAAGGCGGATGGATTTCATCTATGCACCATTTTTAATGTAATTTCCAGGCGATTTTGGGAATAAAAAATTCATCCACATGTGACTCATTGAACTGTAATGGCTATGTAAGATATGTTTCTGGCTGATCTGAACATGTTCCAAATGTGAGAGTTGGTGAACGGGTGGAAAATTAAATTAGGGATATGCCTAATAACTTACATATTCATAACGGTTGTGCTTTTTCTGGAAACGGCAGAAAGGTGCAACATGGCCCTACTACATGATACAATTTGTTGGTCGGCTTATCTAATTCCCCATGATTAGCTGAAACAGAAAATATGTTTAGTATGGCAGTTGCTTGTAAAATTATGAAGTTGTGATACATTACTGGTTTTTGCCAAAAAGTTGAAAGGAGAACAAAGGGCTCCAGGTCCCTAAACCAATCCTGACTTGGAGGCTGGGTTTGGGAGGAGAAAGAAGGGTAACTGTCCAATCCGAGTGGCAGGGATAATTGCAGGGTATTTCCCCAAGATTGTAAAATTAGTGATGTCATTACTGCTATATAAGGGGACTGCACTAGGGCAGAGAGACAGAAATGGGGAAAGACAGCAAGACAAATAGAAGAGGCAGACCATCATGAAAGCTGCTGAATCTTACCATCTGACAGCTGTACGGAGACACCAGAGGAGATTGCTGAGAGTGTATCTGGGTGGAGCTAGCTATCTCTGGGAAGGCCTCAAAGCTAACTGGGTCATATGGTGGAGAGCGGTAGGCCATCTTTGAAAGTGGAGTGACCAGACCCCTACCCTATCTTTCCAGAGTGTCCTGGGATGCAGCTGGCTTTCCTGAGCCTTAAACAGAGGCTTGCTATGTAAGTAGAATTGAGCCTGGGAAACCCAAAGGTGGGGGAGTCTGCTTGCCTTGAATCATTTCCCTTTATAGTGGGTGGGGCGGCAAAACCGTGTAGATACTTAGACTATGTAACCAAAAATATAAATTTCATTAATTCACCGTTGGCAGAACACTATGGGGTGAATTTTGTTAAAATTCGAAATTAACAAAGCACACCTCCCAGTGCGCGCTGGAAACTATAGCCTATAATTTAATTGGATAATCCTTGTTTTCCAGCTGACCTTTAATGAAGAGGGGTGTTTTGTTCTTAAACCAGTCCAACCTTTTTATCCAGCCTCCCGAACACAGGCCTTTCAGTAAGGGGGGTCTGAAATTCAAAATTCCCCAAAGCACTCACATTTTTCTGTCTGACTTCCCAACCTAGATCAAAGCAAGGGGGCGGGGGACTGAAAAACAAAGCTATGAATCACCCTGTATTTATTATAAACCAAAAGTGTGAGGGCAAAATTATAATTGCCATATGTATTTTTACCAATCTTGAAATCCTACTGCTACGCTTTTAAACCTGCTGGAAAATCTAAATTGCACAACATTACATAAGTGCTTTTGTTAGTGTATCAGTTGATCAGTGTAATTATTTCGTGAAGTGAACTTTGAAGAATTAGGAATTGGGCTTGTGTTCTTTTTAACTCACTTTTGTGATTTATTTATGCTAAGAAACATTGATTGTGTTACGCCACGGATAAAGTGGTTTTGTGACATTTTTGTGCTAATTTCTCTTACTGTTCATTTAAATTAATACCTATATATTTCCCATACACCGGCCTGGATTTTGCCTCATTGTTAGTTCAGGGGGGAAGGATCCAAGGGGCATAATATGTGTCTGAGATAGGGCTAAAAAAAGAATCTGTTAAATAGTTTGCATAACCACTTAAGTGGGAAGGGAAGGAACTCCACGTGTTGAGGGTGGCTTATCAATAAACCGTTACAACTCAGTGGAGGGAGTACATCTTTCTCCAGCCCTGACACCAGAGCAGCAGAGGACTGCAGGGCTTTGCTCCAGCAGTATGCCCCTCTGTTCTCGCTGACACCAGGCCTCACCCCATGGTGAAGGCATGATATTGAAATTGGTGACAGTGTACCCGTCAAAAGCAGATGCTACAGGATGTCAGCCATTGTAAAGAACCACATCCAGGCAGAGGTTGCTAAGATTTTGGACTTGGGTGTCATTGAACCCTCAACCAGCCTCATGGTCCAGCCCAGTGGTCCTTGTACCCAAGGCAAGTTCCCAGACCGGTACCAAGGATTGGAGGTTCTGTGTGGACTACAGAGGAGTCAATGCAGTCACCAAGACTGCTTCTCACCCATTGCCCAGGGTGATGAGCCTGTGGACAACATAGGTGCTGCCAGGTTTGTGAGGACCTTTGACCTCACATCAGGCTATTGGCAAACAACTCTGGGTGACCAGGCCAAGGAGAAAACAGCTTTCTCAACACCTGATGGGCTTTACCAGTTTAGGGGTTATGCCTTTTGGGTGGAAGAATGCCCCTGCCACTTTACAAAGGTTGGTCAACCATGCGCTCAGTGGGCTGGAAGCCTTTTGTGTGGCTTACTTAGACGACATTGCGGTCTACAGTTCCACCTGGGATGAGCATTTGACACACTTGGATAGGGTGTTGCAGGCCATGAAAAGGGCCAACCTCTCTATTAAGGCCACCAAGTGCCAGATAGCCCAAGGGGAGGTCACTTACCTTGGTCATGAGGTAGGACGGGGTCACATTCAGTCTCTCCCTAGTAAAGTCTAAGCTGTACAGGACTGGGGACCCCCCCCCCTACTCAAAACCAGGTGAGAGCTTGTTTGGGCCTCACTGGGTACTACAGAAACTTAATGGCAGACTATGGCACCATAGCTGCCCCTCTGACAGCTCTGACATCACACCAACAGCCCAAGAGTGGAGTGTATACTGCCAAAGGGCCTTTGAGGGCTTAAAGGAAAGTCTGTGCAGGTCACCTGCGTTAGGTGCCCCTGACTACAGCAAACCCTTTATTGTACAAACTGATGCCAGTGACACAGGAACAGGAGCTGGCTTGTCCCAGTTGGACGACAAAGGGAGAGAGAGCACCCCATAATCTTCATCAGTAGGCAACTCAAGGGTAGAGAACTTAGGTGGGCCACTGTTGAAAAGGAGTATTTTAGTATAATTTGGGCACTTAGGTGCTTTAGACCTTACCTTACTAGGTCTGCCTTTAAGGTCAAAATTGACCATTGACCATAACCCCAAACTGCTCAGGTGGTCCATTAACCTGCAAGGGCTAGACTGCACCATTGAGGATAGGCCAGGAAAGAGTCATGACATTGTCTGATAGCATTTCTAGAAGGTATATTGACCGTCTGGATGAGCGTAACAATCGAGTGGGAGATCAGTCACCCTAACCTCAGTCTTGGGGGTGCAAATGTGATGCTGGAAATGCCTTTTTGGAAGGACAGGGCTTCCCAGTCCTTGTCCTATCACTTCTCTGTGTGTCTTTTCTGTATGTTTTCTGCCATGAGGGTCCAGCCTGGACCTCTGGCAGTGCAGCTCTTTATGGCGAACAACACCCATGGAAAACCCTTATGGCACCCATGGGTAGGGGTACAACCTTGTAACAATAGTGTATGTTTTTGGGCACTCGTGTGTTTCCCACAGAGCAAGGTATGGGCTTGTGGAAGCTACATGCTGATGTAGCAGTGGCTCTGAGTATCCTCCATTTTTGGGACACCCAGGCTCTGCCTTAGGAATCAATGGATCCCTGAACAAAATGCAAGATAGGCACTGTAGGCTCTTGGTTTCTATTGCCTTCACCCCTTGTATCATAAAGTCCTGGGAAGACACAACTCTCGTCTCCTTCCCCCTGAATGGCTGTTGGGTGGAAGGACCATATATGGCTCTAGGGCTGTCTCCGGCTAGACTGGCTGGAGCCTTCCCAGGTACTGTGTGTTGTGGGTACACCCTTGGGGTGGGACCTGCATAAATGGAGTTTGGAGTCAACTCACATTCTGTGCTGTGGGTGTCTGGTTTTGGTTGTGTGATAATGCGTGGGCCAGCCTTGACTGAAATTGGTATGAATGCAATGTATTGCTCTGAAAGGCTGGGTGCTTACTCCAATCCACATTCTGTGTTATGGGTGTCTGGTTTTGGGTGAATGGCCTGAATGCCTGTTAGCCTGATTGTTTGACTGCCTGCATGAATGCCCTTGTGTGTGATTGGCTGACTGAGCCTGGCTCAGCCTGAGTGAGTGGGGTATGAATGTATATATGAAGGGACCCCCTCACTCACCAAATTGTTATTGTCTGGAAACTGAAGCTAACGTCGAAACCAAAGCTAGTATCCGGGGTACAGTTGGATGAAGAAGCTTTCGGCTACATTTCTACACAATATCCAAAGACTGCTGTGCTGACCTGAGGACAGGATCAAGAGAGGACCTGGATAGGGGACCTCTTCCTGAGCTACAAGGGATCATCGTGCAACCTGCTGTTCTTCATCAGAAGTGCTCTGGAAACCAGTTCTGTGTGTCTGACATCCAGACAAGGGGTCTTCTTCAGTCCAGAAGAGGAGTGCTTGGAAGATCTTGTGCCGAAGAAGTCCAGTTGTGTCACCCACGGTCCAGAGGAGCGTTTGTGACCACTGGAAGCCAGATTGCAGTGTATCACCCAGAGGAGGAGGTACCCTGGCATAGTGCTGCTTGACACCTGGAGCTGCGTACATTCCAAGTCACTGAAGAATACTTCAAGGGGCATCCTTGCCATTACATCTGACCACTATTTCCCACAGGAGAAGGTCCAGGGTCATGGTGTGCAGAGCAGTTTCATCCTGTGTGTTTCCCACCACCAAAATCCAACAAAGATGTCCTGAGGGCCCATACTCGGTGAGGGTCCATTGTCCAGTCCAGTGGTCAAGCCCAGATAACCAGAAGACATCCAGGAGTCTGTGCTGCGACTGCAGCTCCGTAGATCCAAAAAGACTGTGAACCTAGAAATCCTGAAACCTGACACCTACTTCTGGCACTGCACCCATTGCTGCCAAAAGTCATCCAGCATTACCAATGGTATTATCTTCATCGACCCAGCCTTTTTGGAGTCCACAACAAGTTTCAACTTCCTAGGACTTTCCCTGCCAGAGTAACGACCATCCAACGGAGACCACTGCGAAGACCGAAACTGCTTCCTTTCCAAATGTGCTTGGTTCCTTCTTTTCTCTTGAACTCGACATCCCTGCGACTCCTTCTTGTAAAGGGGGTCTATTCTCGAAAGGACCCATCGAGTAAAGCCAAGAAACTCTGCCACTTTGCCTGCCAAAGCCCCACAGGTACTGTGACGAGGAAGAGCATCTTCCAGCCTCAGAAGCCGTCCTGGGGTCCCAGGTTCATCTTGGATCCTGTTCTCCAGTGGCATCTCAGGTACATTGGGGTGGTGGAACCTGTAACAAGAATGTAGGGTATTAGTGAACATTTTTGGTCTATGCTGTAAGAGACAAGATAAGGTACTGCCTAGCTTCTCCATTACAGGTCGCCTAGGTGGGGTGATCCTCACACAGTATTACTATTTGAGTCTCACAAAGGTATACTGCCTAGGTTCTGAAACTAACTTGCGTTCCTTCCCTGATCTATTAAAGTACACCTTACTTTAGAATGCACTGTCATCAGTTGGTGCATTTTTACTGAATATAAGTCTAGTGTGGTAACATATAGAATAAATACTGTTGCCATTATTGAATAGTGCTGCCAAAGTACAAAGTATGTTACTTATATGTATATAATTGGGTGAACCTTAATTTATGTAAAGAAGCTGTGTATCACCTAACATAATGTGTCGACATTCCATTGTGGGGGCTTGGGGATTCACTGTACTTAAGAACCAGCCTCTATCACCTCCCTTGAGTCTCAGCCTTGGTTGCTCGTTCATTGCTACCCCTTGAGAGCCTTGGCTGGGTGTGTTCTGTGCCTTTACCCCACCATGTAGGGGGCAGAAGTACAGACACCCCCTCCAGTCTTTATACGTGGGATTATGATACCAAACATCTTGTCATGCACCATGAACTAGCAGCAGGAGGCCTTTAGGCACTTTCATGGTGCACACCCATCACTGCTTGCTTAGCCCCTGACTTGCATTAGCATTGCCGTTTGCAGTTACGATCAGGAAGGCCTCACAAATGTTTTCAACTACAATGCATGGCAACAAGGTCAGTGGAGCCTTTCCCAATCCCCAGGTCCTGTACTTTGATTCGGGCTGGAGCTAGGAGTAGAGCAGTGGCTGGCACTGGCATGTCAGCTCTGAGGGGCTACACCTGTCTTTATCCATTTACTTTAATAAATGGCTGCTAGAATTCCTCCCCTGAACCCACCTGCCCAATTTTCCAGGACATCTCTAGCGTGTGCTTTTATTCTTTTAACCCCCTCCCACGGGCCACACATCGCAGCCTCTACAGCATGCATTACTGGTGTGGACTGAGTGGAGCCTTAGAACGGAAAGTGCGAGAAGTCTGCTGACACCACATTGAAGGGATACATGTTTTTTTAATTGTGTTTGCACGCAAGAGCTAGAAAGAGCATGTGTGACTGAATGTTAGGGTGCGTGGCACCGGTACCTTCAATTGTGAGAGCTTGGTCCTTGAATGGGATTTACAGAGGCAATCTGATATATATTCTGGACATCATCTTGAAAGTGTTTTACAGTGGTAGTATTGGCATATGTTTGGGCACTGGTACTTGTGATGAATCTGAGGCTGTCGTCCCTTGTTCCTTAGGGGGAGACCTTTGCCATGTGACCGGGGCGGTGCGTCAACAGTACAATAGTCCCCCTGGGAGTGGTGCACCAAGGGGGGATCGCATGGAGAAGGAATCCCCCTATGAGATTGGGGACGATCATCACCAGGGAAGACGGTATCACCCTGCTTTACCTCACCCTACCCCTCGACCAAAACGAATCCCTACGATTTCCACCCTTGATAAAGCTAACATCTATAACTGTCAAGCTAGTACAACTAACTTACATGATAATATTGAAGACCTAGACACCATAGAGTATTATGCACATAGCCAAACTAGCCTGCATAATAATATTGAAAATGCATATAGCCAAACTAACATGTATAACACCATTGATGATAGGAAATAGTGTGCAGGTGGTTTGATAGATGGAACTGTGACAAAGAAGATGGAGTACAAAGATCACACAGGAGCAACGGAACGAGTGGTTTAGTGTTCAGCCGCCTGCAACTGGCTTGGAGGAGGCTACCAATCCAACGCCGGAGTTGCGAAGCGGTTCAAGTTGCAGTTCAAGTTCAAAAGAAAGTGTCTGAGAGATGCGAGAATGGGAGAGCCAACCCCCAAAGAGGACAAGTGGAAAGCCGAATCGGACAAGAGATCAGGCGAGGAAGAAGCAGGATGTGCGATCGGGGAAAAGCCTTAGTCCGCAGCGAGGCGGGAGACCCCGCTGAATGCCCGATCGCTGCCAGATCCTCCTTCAAGGAGACAGATGCCCAGGGACCACAGAGACAGCCATGAAGGAGGCAAGCAGGTACGAGGGGCACCTGGGAGATGTAGGAGGTCCAGGTAAGCGCAGGGGTGAGCTAAGGAGCTGGAGAAGGAGGGTCTGGGACCCTACAACAAACCAAAAACGGTTGTATGTTTGGCAGGAGAGTGAACCAAACAAATACAACCCATGCAAGTCTGAGACCCATACCCAAACCCACCAGGGTCTGGGACCCTGATAAATGAGGAGCTTTTAATGAAAACCCATTGTATGTTTGGCAGGAGAGTAAACCAAAAAAATAGAATGTACCTGTGCGAGTATGGGACCCACACCCAAAACCTTGAGGGTCTAGGACACCAATACTTTGATACGAAGGCCTGGGACCCTGAAACAAGCAAGTGACAATTACATATTTGGGAGGGTCTGGGACCCTAAAGCAAATAAGGGACAGTCACATACTAAGAAACGTCTGGAACCTGAAACAATTGGGGAAGAGTTGCCGACTTGGAGGGAAGTGAACCAAGTAACGCAACGTTGCAAGTCTGGGATTCGCGTCCACATGTGACACCAAGGTCTTAAACCAGGATGGTCCTTGACCACGACAGACAACACTAAAAGATGATGACGTGTTTTAAAAGGAGACCAAACACGCCACATGACATATCGCAATCCTGGGACTCGCACCCTTATAAGAAGCTGAGAATAACAAGACCAAGAAAGAAATGACAGGAATCCTAAGTCTGGTGCACAGAACATGTCACGCTGCTAGGACTCGGCGACTGGGCAGCTGAGGAACAGTTCCTCGAGAGTTGCATCCTCTAAAGACGTCGAGGGGAAAGAACTAGAACCCCAGCATTAGGGACCTTCGCTTGGAGAGCAAAGTATATCACACTAATAAGAACACGGAACTGTGAAAACAAACAACAGCTCCTTGCCAAATATTCAGAGGCTCAAAATAAGAACAAAGCTGGGGGAAAGGAGTACATCCCTAAGTTTGGAACTTTACCTTTTTGAGCATTATTTTTTCAACACTTTTTTCTGCCAGCAAAACTGGGAACTTTTTAGTTGTTGACAACACGAAAAGAGCATTTATTTCCTTTAAAAAGGAGATCAACCCTGCAAATTTGATTAGAATATTAGGGTTGGGGACAGAAGTACGTTTATGGGACACAACAGTGACAGGCTCTTTATAGTTATGAACTTCCTGGCAATCTCTTTAGTTTCCTTTGAGGTAGGGAAACCCCTCTGAGCCTTGGGGATAGAGAGGCATTGTCCAACCCTTTTTATTACCAATAAAAGTCTATATGCAAAATTGTATAAGCGTTGTGTCTGAGTCTTACTTCGGCACCCTTACAAACTGTGAAGTGTTTTACAGGGCAATGCTGGAATTTGTCATAGACAAGGATGACACACATATCTGCTTTACATTTGCGATGCTAGCAAATATTATGAACAGGACACTGGGCTTCATTACTGTAACGCTCACCTGATTCTCGCAGAGGCGCCGGTCTTGACTGGGCGACTACCGTATCTTCAAAGGTGATGTGTAGCACCCGGTTGGCTCTTTGGGCTGGACCTCTGTGCACTGTATGCCTGACGTGTAGAGTAAGATGTCTGCAGATAGAAAATATGGGGTTAATGAACTGGGGTTATTGGGGTGTCCCTATCTCTTTCCTCTTCTCCTCTCCTGTAGACCCCAAAGGTTAACGCTCTCACCTTAGGTAAGTGAATGCCGAGCTCTCCATCTGCCTCGGGGCAGGGTGCTGTAGCCAGTTTCTTCACTGGATAAGGGGAGCAGGCCTCTTGACTTCAGAGGACTGCTGTCCGTCGTTTACTGCACGAACGGTAAGTTTCGAGTCATTCAAATGTCTTTTTAAAGTCTTTAGTAATGATGTCTCTTGTTTTGCAGGGTTCCGGCGATGGCGGATGACGGGCTGAAGTGAGTTGAAGATGGAGCCCGTGTGATGAATAGAAGCGCCTGGAAGCACGTGAGTAAGCGCTTGTTGCCTGCTTCACGATGCGCTCTAACTGTCTTTTTATTTTGCAGGTACAAGTTCGGAGCGGCTGCAGGGTGCCGGAATACCCACTGGATTAGATGTGGAAAGGAGTAATGGCACGTGAGTATTAAAGTTCCCCAATGTCTTTAAACGCACCTTGTTTTGTCTTTCAGATGCGGATGCAGCGCCGAAGGCCTCCGGAGCGTGCGAAGAGTTGGTAGGCTTTTGTCTTTCAGATGCCGGAATGCAGTATGAAGACCTCCGGAGCGCACGAAGAGTAGGTAAGCCTTTGCCTTTCCGATGCCGGAATGCTAACCTGTTCTTTCTTGTCTTTATAGGTGTTGCTGAAGACTGGATTCAGGATGGTAAGCCTTTGCCTTTCAGATGCCGGAATGCTGACCTGTTCTTTCTTGTCTTTATAGGTGTTGCTGAAGACTGGATTCAGGATGGTAAGCCTTTTTCCTTAGGCCCAGGACTGGATGCAGAAGACACGATGAGCGTCCTGCTGCAGAGGGTGCAGAATAACGCAAAGCAAGATTCATCCACCGGGTGTGGTTTAAATAGCCTCCTGTAGTGCTTAGATGTCTCCTTCCACAGCCACGCCTAAGTAAGAAAAGAGTTCCTGGTAAGAAAAGAGTTCCTGCCTTCCAGAAGAGTTCCAGTGTTCTAAATCTAGGGAGTGGCTCCAGCCCCACCCAACAGGAAAAGTAGTTCCAAACAGAAGAGGATCAGAGGCTCAACTGGCAGGCAAGTAAGCAGCATGGTCTGCTGCAGATAAGTCCACCCAAGCATTATGAGCCCGGCGCTTCCAGCGCTGGGACTGGGCATATTTATGAGCCTGGTGCCACTGGCGCCAGGACTAGGTCCAAAAGGTCCCAATTGGGACTGGTTGGCACTCGGAACCTGGGTTATGAATCTGCTTCCTAGGGAGTTGGGAAAACCCTGACCTTTTGGAAGCAGAGATCATGACAATTACCGCCTGGGTCGTACCTTTACCACCATGGCGTAAACTATGTTTACGCCATGGTGGTTGGCGGACTTACCGCCCCATTCCGAGGTTGGCGGGGCGGTAAGTCCCCAATCCCCATTTACCCTTCCCCATTCCCATTTTTGCCCCATAGGGCATAATGGGCGTGGGGAAGGCGTTAATTACGCCACCGTAAATTACGGTGGCGTAATTAACAGCAAGGTCCCTTAGCGCCATGGATTTTAACACCTGCTAAAAGCAGGTGTTAAATCCTCCATGGCGCTAAGGGACCTCGGAATCAGGCAGTAAGGGTCGGCGCTGTTTACGCCGCCGTAAACCCCTTAACGCCTGGGTCCTAATGAGGCCCACTATCAGAAAGATATTTTACAGTGGCAATCCTGGCAGGGGTTTCTTCACAGGCAATATGAAAACATGTTTTAAAGGCAATCTTGGCATAGCTCATTGACATTGGCACCATGAACATGTGCTTCACAGTGGCAGTGCTGGCATATATGTTTCACCATCAGCCAAGTGTTTCACAGTGGAAATACCGACATATCTGGACACAGGCAGTATAGAAAGGTGTTTCATAGGGCAATGCTGCCATATGCCATGGATATATAGGCCTCATAAATAGGTGCTTTAGAGTGGCAATGCTGCCATTATTTCACAATGTCCTGTGTACTCTTTATGACCTAGCATCCGTCATTAGGATTTTATTTTTTCACAGAACCAATCATAAATTGTATGACTTTTTACCAAGATTTCTATACAATAATTGCACTCTAAAGCAACTTTCACCCATTATTTAAACAGATTTCTCAGGGGAAGAAACCCACCTCGAATCCTCTGACACTGGCTCAGGCTCCCGCCCTATGCTCGGTCGCTCGTGCAAATTCAGGGAAATCATTAACGCACCTACAATGAACACATCTGCAGCTGCCTGGCCTGGTATCATTCGCTATAGAGGTGCCCTCTTATTAGCCTTTCTCTACCTGCCACCAAAAGCTGCCTCACTGCTAACACTGCAGAAGAGTAGCACCCTTTGCGAGGTTACCACAGGCGGTTGGGGGGGGGGGTTGAACTTTGTGGGGAACGTCTGTAGGCTGCCTTTCTAAAACTAAACACGGGCAGTGTTAGAATAACACTCAAAATGCAAATTACCATGTGCTCCACGCCTGAAAAACATGTCGCTAAATTAAATGAAGTGTAGCATACTTTCTCCATTTCCTCTTTAATGCCCTTTCGTTCGCCTTTATTTTGTTTTTCCACTACAGTTCAGTTCACCAAATGAATTGGTGAGTTAAAAGAGCACTCATTTTTTCAAATGCAACCCCAATAGGGAAGCCACCAATCTATGTATTTTCTTTTGCATTATGGGTTTTCCACAAAAGGGTGGTGCATATCACACCCAAGATCTGGCCATATGTGACTAACCTCAGAGGAATCATGAGAACCAGGGGTTGTTAACTGTCCTGAAACTGAGAAATCTCCGGGCGTCTCCTGTATTTAAGTAACAATCCCTTAATAATACAAGTCCCAGCATGCAATATGTAAAGCCAGGACTATTTGAAAGTAGCCTGCATGATATGGGGCCACTTGGCCGGCATGTACCTATTTTAATGTATAAGGAACATCAGAGATACGAACACATGTCCAGAGGAATGCAGGAGTGAGGGATAGGTCTTTACAGATGTTAAGCGAGGTCTCCTTGTTGAAGAAGCATTGCCAGTTCTCCAGCTGTAGCTAATGTAGCATGGGCAATCACTCCACCACTCACTCACCTACTATCCATCATCTCTACAGCACTCTTTTTTCTCTCTGACTAACACTCAGTGATATGAACACATGTAAGAGTGGCATATATTGATGAGGCAAGACTCATGACAGTCTTTGGGTACACGTAGCATGACAATATTTTACAATGACATATTGTTGAGGCCCAAACCAACGATGGCCTTGGGTACAAGCTGCATGAAAATGTTTTACAGTGGCAGTGCTGGCATATATTATTTGAGCACACCTAACTGAAAAGAGTGCCTGTGCTGGCATATAGCGTCAGGATGGTCTTTTTTTGCACAGGCAACACGAAAATGTGGCAATTCCTGCATATATAATTTGGACAGGGCTTAGAATTTTCTGTGGGTACACCTTACTTAAAAGGAGGCAGTGCTGGCGTATATTGGTAAGGAAACTTCCACTTTCTAGAGCCTTGAGACAGCTAAAGGATACAGGTGGTTCTAACATCAGAAATAAACACACGGGTAATGAAGAGGAACTGCCAGTAGGTCCATTATCTTATATTATTGACTACATTTGTTTAGGAAATGTTATACAATGTAATGTTTAAAATCGGGGTTTTTAGCCCCGCCTCTATGGGTTGGAGGCCACTCCACCCCCGCTCAGTGTTGCACCTTTCCAAATTGTTCAGAGCCGCCTGTGTGCCCCGCAGCATACTCAGTACCATACCCAAACCATCAGACAGTGTAGCCCAAAAACCCCAAACCCCATCTACAAAGGTATGTAGGACAATATTGGATAATTGGAACATGTTGCGTGCCATTACCCATACCAGTGGTTAGGGATGTCGGAGCTGGAGGACACCGGTGATCAGCGTTGAGGGTGAAGCATTGACATGTATTGAAATCCAGCGACAAAGGCAATGACAGTGCTAAAAAGTCACCCACTGCTGATGTATAAAACATAATATTTCCTTCATGTTGCACATCACAGTGGAACGGCTCGGGCCCATTTGAACTGAAAAGGTTGAAAGGCCCAATGCTGCCCTTGGGTCCAGCACAGCAATGGGGGGTCGGGCTACAATCCCCCGTCAGCACCCACACAGCAGGAGGGTACTTGATGCCTCAGCCCAACTGGTTAAATATCTCCACAAAGGAGACGAATTTAGTCGCTGAAGGATATTATTTGTAGGATGAAGGATTACTGTCAGGGTTTTAAGTGGGCTGGGGCCAGCGGGACAGAACCCCGGTAGTCTCCAAAAGTGGGTTACCCACCCCCCGGATCCCACAACGCTGCAGTGGGACCTTTTCACACGCCGCTGTGACTGCTGTCTGCCAGATTGTCGTGCAAACTGGAACTTCCATTCATGACACATGAGAGGAAGTTACAGTTTGCATGGCGCTGTGGCTGGCACTACTGTCAGTCACACCAGTGGCAGCGAACAGCCTCATGGCAAGAGAAAGTGCCACTTACTGCAACTTCCTCTCGTGACCCCTCGTGAGGGGTCACGAGAGGAAGTTGCAGCCCCACTCCTGGGATGCCATTTTGGCCGGGCCTTACCTGTTGCACCTGGAACCAATGAGAGGAGAAGAGAGGTTCTCATGCTGCCCCAGACGAGACACGTCACAACCAGGTAAGTTAGAAAAAAATCCTTTTCATTGCATTTATCAGTAAGTCACTTGCTGATAAAAGTGCAAAGAAAAGAAAAAACGTACTCTCCTTTTCTATCTTTTCCTTCCACCTTCTCCCTTCTGTTCCTCTTGTCTTCCCCCCTTCACCTTTACATGCCCTTCTCTTTCTACCTTCTCGCTTCCCATTCTCTCCACTTCTCACATCCTACTCCCTTCCCTTCCTTCGCCCTTACCTTACTTTCCAATTCTTTTCACCCGTCTCTACCTCCCCTTCTCCCTTCCCTCTTCCTTCCCCTTCACTCTACCCCATTGCCCCCTTCTATTTCTCCCCCTTATCATTAGTCCCCCCCTTCTCTTCTTTCCCACTTTTAGTCCATTCGCTCCTTTCCCCTTCTCTCTTCCTTCTCCTTCTGCCTTTTCCCTTCTCTTCCGTTCCCATTTCCGTACTTTCTTTTGCGTGCATCCTTTGCGGCCCGTCATTGTTCTTCCTCCTTCCTTTTCCTTCAATCTCACCCCCCTTTTCCTTCTCTTCTGCCCTCCCCCTACACACACCCCACTCTCCCTTTTTCTTCCAAACACACTGACCAATCCCTGCCTCCCATGGTCCTCCCACGTCTTCACCAACACCTCTCACCAATCCACTGGCTATGAGACCTCTTACCATCCGAGCAGGAGCTAACCTGTTACCCCAACTTCCTGATCTAACTAAATAGCCTCCCACAGCACCACCTGCTAGCCTCCCACAGCACTACCTACTACCCTCCCACAGCACTACATGCTAGCCTCCCACAGCACTACCTGCTAGCCTCCCACAGCACCACCTGCTAGCCTCCCACAGCACTACCTGCTAGCCTCCCACAGCACCACCTGGTAGCCTCCTACAGCACCACCTGCTAGCCTCCCACAACACTACCTGCTAGCCTCCCACAGCACTACCTACTACCCTCCCACAGCACTACCTGCTAGCCTCCCACAGCACCTGCTAGCCTCCCACGGCACCACCTGCTAGCCTCCTACAGCACTAACTGCTAGCCTCCTACAGCACTACCTGCTAGCTTCCCACAGCACCAGCTGCTAGCTTCCCACAGCACCACCTGCTAGCCTCCCACAGCACTACCTGCTAGCCTCCCACAGCACCACCTGCTAGCCTCCCACAGCACTACCTGCTAGCCTCCCACAGCACCACCTGGTAGCCTCCTACAGCACCACCTGCTAGCCTCCCACAGCACTACCTGCTAGCCTCCCACGACACCACCTTCTAGCCTCCCACAGTACTACCTGCTAGCCTCCTACAGCACTACTTGCTAGCCTCCCACAGCACTACCTAATATTCTCCCCCAGCACTACCTGCTAGCCTCCTACAGCGCTACCTGCTAGCCTCCCACAACACTGCATGCTAGCCTCACACAGCACCACCTGCTAGCCTCCCACTGCACCACCTGTTAGCCTCCCACAGCACTACCTGCTTCCAGGCTAAGACTGGCCTATAGGGTAACAGGGCAATGCCCGAACCAAAAATGCAAAATGCTATTGTGCGGCAGTTGTTTCTTTTTGTCAAACTAGGCCTCTTTTTTGGCTCATGTGGGTCAGGTTGATAAGTCACTTCACCCTGCGGCCAGTAGTTTTGACCGGTGTTACTACAATGTACATCACATTTTATCCCAATACTCCTCCCCTTGGGTACTATTCAAACAGTCGTCACAAAAGGAATGAACAACCATTTGCACCCGTGGGCCACTTTTTATTGGTGCCCGAGAGAATGTTATCCCCCAGTCCCATCCTACCTGCTTCTCCGCCCCAATCCCTCCCTGCCTGCTTCTCCGCTCCAGTCCCACCCTGCCTGCTTCTCCGCCCCAGTCCCACCCTGCCTGCTTTTCCACCCCAGTCCCACCCTGCCTGCTTCTCCGCCCCAATCCCTCCCTGCCTGCTTCTCCGCCCCAATCCCTCCATGCTGCTTCTCCGCCCCAGTCCTTCCCTTCCTGCTTCTCTGCCCCAGTCCCTCCCTGCCTGCTTCTCAGCCCCAGTCCCACCCTGCCTGCTTCTCCGCCCCAATCCCACCCTGCCTGCTTCTCCGCCCCAATACCTCCCTTCCTGCTTCTCCGCCCCAGTCCCACCCTGCCTGCTTCTCCGCCCCAATCCCTCCCTGCCTGCTTCTCTGCCCCAATCCCTCCCTGCCTGCTTCTCCGCCCCAGTCCCACCCTGCCTGCTTCTCCGCCCCAATCCCTCCTTGCCTGCTTCTCTGCTCCAATCCCTCCCTGCCTGCTTCTCCGCCCCAATCCCTCCCTGCCTGCTTCTCCGCCCCAATCCCTCCCTGCCTGCTTCTCTGCCCCAATCCCACCCTGCCTGCTTCTCCGCCCCAATCCCTCCCTGCCTGCTTCTCCGCTCCAATCCCTCGCTGCCTGCTTCTCTGCCCCAGTCCCATCCTACCTGCTTCTCCGCCCCAATCCCTCCCTGCCTGCTTCTCTGCCCCAGTCCCACCCTGCCTGCTTCTCCGCCCCAATCCCTCCCTGCCTGCTTCTACGCCCCAATCCCTCCCTGCCTGCTTCTCTGCCCCAGTCCCATCCTACCTGCTTCTCCGCCCCAATTCCTCCCTGCCTGCTTCTCCGCCCCAGTCCCACCCTGCCTGCTTCTCCGCCCCAATCCCTCCCTGCCTGCTTCTCCGCTCCAGTCCCACCCTGCCTGCTTCTCTGCCCCAGTCCCTCCCTGCCTGCTTCTCCGCCCCAATCCCTCCCTGCCTGCTTCTCCGCCCCAATCCCTCCCTGCCTGCTTCTCTGCCCCAATCCCACCCTGCCTGCTTCTCCGCCCCAATCCCTCCCTGCCTGCTTCTCTGCCCCAGTCCCATCCTACCTGCTTCTCCGCCCCAGTCCCTCCCTGCCTGCTTCTCTGCCCCAGTCCCACCCTGCCTACTTCTCTGCCCCAGTCCCTCCCTGCCTGCTTCTCCGCCCCAGTCCCTCCCTGCCTGCTTCTCTTGCACTCTCTCCTTTTGTCCTTTCTCCCTGTTTTCTCTTCCTTTCTCCTCTAGCACATCCACTCTGCACCTTTCCTTTCTCCAGCTTCATATCCCTTCTCTCTCCTATCTTTCTCTCGTCTTGCCTCCTCCCATTTTCCCTTCTCTGCTGCTTTTCCTTCTCCCTTCCTTTTCTATTCCCTTTCCGCCCCCACTCTTCTCTACCTCTTTTCTTTATGGTACTTCCTTTGCCTCCTCATATTTCCTTTATCCCCTTTCACCTCTCTTCTATCCTCACTACCTTTCCCTTCTCCCCATTTACACCCTACCTCTCCTTCTTTCATTTCCATTAGTTCCTTTGCCTCCTCTCTTCTTGTCCATTCTTTAATTTTCTTCCCCGCAACTGCAGTTAGGTCTCTTTTCGCCTTCTTTGCATCAACATCTCACTGCCTTCCTGTTCTTTCTTCTTGGCATCCTTTATAACCCGTGCATCCGTCCATTTTGGACCCATTACATAGCAATAGCTCATTCCTCTTTCCCCCCAAGAAATGTGTAGAATGAGTCTTGCTTTGTTTTGTTTTTCTGGCATAAAAAGGCCACAGATTTATTTTCCACAGTAACATAAAACCACAGTGCACACATTAGTGGAAATAACTCAGAGGATGCGGCGACTGCTCCGTGTCCAACAACCTGCTTCCCCCTTTCTTTCCAAAAGTCCATTATAGGCCCAACTCTCCCAACCCTTTGCGCCTGAGCCTTGCCTGCCCATGCAGGTATTCCTGGGCGGGCAGAGTGCCGTTTCCTTGGGAGAAGCTGAGCCCCTGTTGTCCCCCCAGAAGCCCCTGCCGTTCAGGCTCCCAAGCGGCGTTGGTCTGAGAAGGGCAAAGACCCTTCCGGCTTTCTCCTGGCTCATCCGGAGTCTGTCTCTTGTGTTTGGTTGCCCAAACACTGCCACACCGCCTGTCGTCCTGCGACATCGACGATCAGGCCTCCTTGCTTTTCCTGTTTGTAGGGTGGGTGGGTGGTAAAGCAAAGTCCTCTGCTGGCAAGCGGGCATCCCACTGCCAAGGCTAGATGCTGCCTGCAGTGGGAAGGCCGCTCATTATAAAGGGGGTAGCCCTTCCCCTTTGCATTGTTGCCCTTCGCAGGCTTTTTCTCTGTTTTGCCGAGCTGCTCCCTTTCGCAGGCTTTCCCTTGTTTATTCCGCGCTTCCTGCAGGAACCTCCCCTTCATCCTGGGGAGGGGAAGGAAGGAGGAGGACACCGCCCGGGTTATCGTGGTGCCTCCTCCATTTTGGGATTTCGGCGTCGTCACTGGCATAACCCGTGCATCCATCCATTTTGGACCCATTACATAGCAATAACTCATTCCTCTTTCCCCCCCAAGAAATGTGTAGAATGAGTCTTGCTTTGTTTTGTTTTTTGGCACAAAAAGGCTGCAGATTTATTTTCCACAATAACATAAAACCACACTGCACACATTAGTGGAAATAACTCAGAAGATGCGGCGACTGCTCCGTGTCCAACAACCTGCTTCCCCCTTTCCTTCCAACCGTCCATCATGGGCCCAACTCTCCCAACCCTTTGCGCCTGAGCCTCGCCTGCCCATGCAGGTGTGCCTGGGTGGGGAGAGTGCTGTTTCCTTGGGGGAAGCTGAGCCCTTGTTGTTACCACCAGACGCCCCTGCCGATCAGGCTCCCAAGGGGCGCTGGTCTGAGAAGAGTGAAGACCCTTCCGGCTTTCTCCTGGCTCATCCAGAGTCTGTCTCTTGTGTTTGGTTGCCCAAACACCGCCATGCCACAGGTTGGTTTCCGCCCACCGTGGCTCCCCCCTGCACCCTTCCTTCCATTTCTAGGATTTTTGTGCAAAGGTTCCAGTAGAATAGCTCCAACCCCAGTGGTTACAAATGTACCCCATCCTTCAGAAAATACTCTAGGGAATTTAAATTAATCATGCCGTGCCTGATCTGGCCAAAGCCCCTGCAAAATTTTGCCATTGCCCCATTTAGCTTTCGTCTGGACCTCTCCCCGGCTGCGTGATTATCCGCTCCCCTCCATTCTGGCCTTGGGATTATCTCTGACAAAATTATTTCTGTTTCCACCAATTGACCAGCCAATTCCTGTAGAGAGCCCATCATTTCCCACATCAGAGCCCCCCTTCCCAGGCTTGTCAGGTCGTTACCTCCCAAGTGTATGACCAATACGTCCGGCTTTTGCTGTTTCCCTAGCAATCTACGCACCTGCCCCTGCAGTTGTGCCCATTTCATCCCCGGCACCCTGTGCCACTCAATTCGAAATTCACCACCTGTCAATTCTTCCTGTTCCGCCGACCAGCTTGCCCCCGCCCTTGACACAAATGAGTGTCCTAATACCCAGACCGCTCTCTTTTTCCTCCGGCTGCTGCTGGTGGGGAGAAAAAGGTGGCATGTTAATTTATATCTTTTCCAGCCTGATATACCTCGTGAAACAGCCGGACCTCCATCTACCAATCTGCTTGATTGGTCCTTCCCCCATGCCCCCATGCCCATGAAATGAGTGAGTCCCGAAGACTCCCTTTGTCTCCCCAATTCCTTCCAGTGCCATTTCCATAACCCTTCTGAATTGGAAGCGGCTTAGAGCCGTCCCATTGTGATGAATAAGCAGCGGAGCCTCTCCTCCCGAGGGGGGTCGGAGCCTGAGGAAACCTGCCACCGCCCTGACCGGTCATATTGTGCTGCCCATGATGGGTTGGAGGGTCACCGTGCACCCTTTCCCTTCTTGGTCAGTTTTTGATCTCCTCACCCATAACGCCAGATGTATACCTGAACAATGCACATCCTTAAATTGTAAAAACCCTTTCCCCTTTGCTTCCTTGTTTTCTGGCACCAGTTCACTCATCCTGAAGGCCCCAAAAAATGCCAGGGTAAACGCTGCTTTGAACCGTGCTATTTCAAAATCCCCCTGGCACACCACCTCCAAGCATGCTACTATCCTTTGAAGTTTGACAACGTCTATGGGCCTTCTGCCGTCACTCTTAGGTGTACCTTGTTTGGCCCTCCCCCTCATGGCCATCATAATGTAGTGCTCCTTTGTGGGATCATCTTTTCCTTCTCACTTGTAATAATGGGCGATTGTCGCCAAGTGGTAAGCCATCCAAGACCTAGTTTTTCCTTCGTGCCAGCCCCAACCCACAAAGGCCCTCACTGGTAGCTCCTGCTGACTTTCCGTTAATACCACCTGCTTAAATGCCAAGTAGCCCTCCCAGCATGCCTTGTATCTGCTTGCCGTGCCTGGAGCTAGCGTCATCTGAATCAAGGAACTCAGATTTCCCCAATCATGTCCCACCACTGTGTTTCGAACGGGGCCATCACCTCGTCTGCTCCCGGACAACTCCCTCGGAATATTTCCCACTGTAAACGAGAGAGAGCATCAGCGGCTGTGTTCTGCACCCCGGGTATGTGTCTTGCTCGCACTTCAATGTTTTTTTGCAGCATGCACTTGTTGAGCTCCCTTAACAGCCACAACACCCTTGCGTTGCTGTCAGAACCTTGGTTAATGATCTGGACTACCGCTAAATTGTCTGACCAAAGCATGACCTTGCTGTCTTTTAGTTGTTCCCCCCATAATCTGAATGCTACCACAATAGGAAAGAGTTCCAACAAAGTGATATCTCTGGTAACCCCTTGCTGATACCACTCTTCTGGCCATGCCATGCCGCACCATTTGGTGTCCAAGATTGCCCCAACCCCAGTGCCCCAGATGAGTCTGTGAACAACCTGGACCTGTCCTTGTTGCTCCAATCCCCTCTCCACATCCGAACCCCATTGAATTTGTCCAAGAATGTGTCCCACATGGCCAGGTCCTCCCGCACCTCAACCCCCAGCCGCACATGCTGGTTTGCATGCTGTAGCCCCACCGTTTTCAGTTCAACACTCCTTGCAAATACTTTGCCCACTGGGATGACCTTCCCTGCGAAATTGAGGTTACCTGCAAGTGCCTGGAGCTCTCCCAAGGTTGCTTTGCTCCTACCCCTGGGACCTTTGATGGTTTCTTTCAGTTTTTCTACCTTCTCCCTTGGGAGCCTGCACTCTCCCCTTGCTGTGTCAATTTGAATCCCCAAAAAGGTCAGACACGTCACTGGTCCTACTGTTTTCTCCCCCGCTAGCGGGACCCCCATTGTCTTCATCAGTCTCTGGAATGTCTCCATGAGGGCCCCACACTCGTTGGACCCCTTCTTACCGATAAACAGAAAGTCATCCAGGTAGTGTACCACCGCCCCTTCCTGACACTCCTGTTTTACCGTAAACTCTAGGAAAGTGCTAAAAGCCTCAAAATACGCACAAGGGATGGCGCACCCCATAGGTAAACATTTATCAAAGTAATACAGATCCTGCACCTTGAACCCGAACAAATGTTGGCTTTCCTTGTGAATGGGCAGCAGACGGAATGCGGATTCTATGTCCGCCTTGCCCATCAGGGCTCCCTTCCTGGCAGCCCTTACCACTTCCAACGCATCTTCAAAGGATGAGTAGTGTACCCTGCATAGTTCTTCGCTAATCCCGTCATTGACTGACTCCCTTTCGGGAAAGGAAAGGTGCTGAATTAGCCGGTGCTGCCCTTCCTCCTTCTTAGGAACCAGCCTAATGGGGATATTACCAGGTTGGCCACTGGAGGATTTTTGAATGGGCCTGCCACCCTGCCCAACTTGACCTCTTTGGCAACGTTCCTTGCCACAACCTCTGGCATTGCTAAAGCTGACCGCAGGTTGACTGGCTCCGTACCCTTCCTTACTCCTGTGCATGGGATTTTAAACCCCCACCTGAAACCTTCCCACAATAGTGTAGCATCCTTACAGTTATGATAAATACTTAACCACGGAGTCATAGCCTGTAGTCTGACTGGGGTTGGCAGCCCCTTTTTAATCACATTACCCCACTTAAAGCACTGACTTTTACCTCCACTGAGATCTCTACCAAACCGCGGCCATCTTGGTTGCTGCCTTCTAGCGCCCCCCAGCTCTAGCTGTCTTTGTTAGGCAGTTTTTCCGTTTGCACGTGGGTGCCAGTACTGTCACTCCCACCTTCTCTCCAGTGCCAGAGGCCTGTCTCTTGGAAAGCGACCACAGGGCGATCGTTTCAGTTCATGGACATTTCTCTGACTCATGTTGAGGGAGTAGAATTTGCATACCCGTCTCGCCACACCCAAAAGTTGCCCCACACACTGAAATGACAGGCGACATCCCTGCTTGAGGGTGTCAGACCAGTACATCAGTCTCTGCAGCAGTCTGCGCCTTGTCTGTGTAAGATAGCTCTGCGAGTTAAGCACTCCTTTCAGAGCTCTGTGTTCAACCTGCAACCATGGGTTCAAAAGCTGGAAGTGTCTCCTCTGACCACAATCATTCCAAGGTCAATAAAATGAGAAATGACGACTATTAATACAGCTCTTACAAGCCGGACGAATCCAGCATGAAGCTTAGTTGCTGTCTGAGCAGTGGGTTGGTGAGTTAGTGAATATTATATTGCAGACTGTAGCATCCGGTACTGCCCTTAATATGGTGCTTTAAGTGGGCCGGGGCCCCCAAGTCCAACCATGTCATGGCGGGACACATTATCTCAAGAAGGCCGTAGCTGCAATGGGCAATGCACCTGCCATTTTAAAGTCAGGCAAGCTGTGACAGACAGAAGTACCAGTCAGCCACAGCATCGCTGAAACTGGAAGTTGCAGTTTCAGCAACGCTGTGGCTGGCTAGCACTTATGTCAGTCACTGTAACTTCCTCTTGAGTCCCCTCGTGTGAGGGGTCATGAGAAGAAGTTATGGTCCCTTTGTTTCCCCACCCTCTCCCCAGGTCACTGACCCTAGGCGAACCTGGGGGCTCCGTGATCCCGTGCCCCTAGGCTAGCCGAGGGTCAAAGACGACTGGGGCTCAGTGATCTAATCTGCTCTGCAGAGCAGAGCACCGATCACTGAGTCCGAGGTATCTTTGTCCATTAGCAAAGCTTTATAAAAGATGCCTTGAATTGTTTACTTTTCAAGCCATCTTTTATAAACATAGAACAACATATTTCTATGTTTATAAAAGATGGCTTGAAATGTACACAGTTCAAGCCATCTTTTATAAAGCCTTGTCGACAGACAAGACGCCTCGGTTTTTGTCTGTCCTCATAGCTTTATAAAAGATGACTTGAATTGTGTTGTATGTTTATAAAAGATGGCTTGAAAAGTACACAAACCATAGTAAGGTACGCATACAAATATATACATGCTTACATACATGTATATATTTTTTGCATAACTTACTATGGTTTATGCACTTTTCATGCCACAACCATCATGGAGGCCACCCCCAAATGAGGCCCCCCTCAATGTCTTACCTCACTTACAGCACTGCCTTGATATATATGATTAGGGTACAATGCAGGTGGAAATGCACGAGAAGTCCATTGCGCACCTGCGTCCCTGAAAACAGGGTGGTTATAAAGTGTAAACCATGGAGGTCTGCCTATGGGATTTCCTATTTAAGGGCTCCTCTTTTGTTCTCTACAGGGAGGTGGCCATGCAATGCTAGCAGTGTCACCGCAGGGCTTCATGCTTTTTCACAGGTGGTTTGGTGTTTCTTAATAGCGCCTTCAGCAATTCTTTGAAGAGAAGGCTAAGCAGACACACATGCAGAATAGATGATGGGAATAGCCCAGTTCCCTCTCAAGCCCAAGATCCATGGGATGGGTATGAGGGATTCGACCCCCCACACGGGGAGTGTGCACTCGCCTGGGCTTTGTTTGGATGATTTCTTAGGAAATGGAATGATGGGTGATCAACCTCTGAAAATGTGTGGGGCTAATCCGCACACATTTTCTATTGCTTGCGGCACAACAAACACATAGTCCAGTGTACTCTGGGGTACACAGCCTACAGGCGCAGTCCTCCCTATCACATTTAGTAGACAGGTGACAGCTAGGGGTGCACGAAAACATCCAGAGAGAAGGGCAACACCTTCCTCCTCCCATGGCAGCCTAATTAAATATCAATGGCTCCATGGATCCGCCCTGTGCTATTGTCTAAGATATGTGTAGTGGTGGCGCATACTGATGAGAGTTAATTGAAGCAGGCCTGCAAATAAGCCTTGTCACATAGCTTAATAATGGGCTGGAAAAAGAACACCTCTTTGATATGCAATGTGTCATCTTGAAGCTAGTTCCCACCCCTTTGTATGAAGGACAGTGAATGGGATGTCTGGGTCCCCTATTAACCATAGGCAACCCCTGCAGAGCGGACCCCTTTTAGAGGGACGAAGTATGTGATTTGAGGGAGAGAGAAGTCTGTTCTCACCACAAACTTCAAGGGAGACCTGTACTTTGATCAAGAGCCACAGAGGGCTCAGTTAACCAGAGATATACTTTTGATCTACAACAGACAGGAAGATGGGTGGGTCTAAGGAGTACATGTTGTCCCCTAATGCCTTTCTTGTTGCAGAGCACTCTGGTCCTGTCCTCAACGGATAACAGAAGATTGTTGGTGGGGACCCCGGATTGGTTCCTTAAGGTAGGCTTAGCCTGCAACAATCATTAGAGTCCATGTGGCTTTAAAAGAGGGCTGAGCCCCTCACTTAGCAGCTCATCTGAAGGTTTCACCAGAAGCAGGAAAGAAGAACTCAGCCTTGGACCCTGGCTGAAGGTACAGTCTACCTTACCACTCCCGCCAGTGAAGGAAGGCCAGGATTTCCAAGAGGGAAGCAAGATCCCTCCCCTAAACATCTCCCAGGGAACAGAGGGAGATGCCGGACTCAGAGGACCTGTGCAGCATCTCCAGAACTGGTACCCATTCAGCACACCGCATACCCTGCTAGAGTCTGCCAGCAAGCTTCCTGGGAAGTGCCACAGAGTCTCTGAACAAAGGACAAGGCCGTTGCCTGCAAACACTCTCCTAAGATTTGGCCGAGCCGCCTTGAAAGGATGCCACAATCCCTGCAAAGAAGCTAGGAGTGCTCAACAAGCATCAGCCAGCGTCCATCTTTTTAGGACATTTTTGAGGCAGTCGAGCCCTCGAACTGCGACCGACTGCACCATTGACTGTTGTCACGGTGCAGTCACTGAAGCCGTCTGAGACGCCTCACCTGATACCCACAGCTGTCTCCATCTGGAACTCTGTTGCAGGAGTTGCAAAGCATCCTGGAACCAACTCGACGCTGTCGAGCATCAAGAACATCTCAAGCACCAGGTACCTTGTGGTTCTGTTCCCCTGGTCCTTTTCCGAAGGCCCCTAGTGACATTTACAACCCCTTGATCCTTTGGTGCTGAAACCAAATAACCTTGAACAGTAAGACTAATTGCTTTACCAACTACTCTCTTGTCAGTATCCAGAGTGCATCCCTTTCCTTCGTGAAACTGTTCGTCCTCTGTGTTCCTTTACAGTGTGGGTTGTATTTTGTAGTGTGCCATAAATGTCTGTTTTAATAATAATAAAGTAGATATGTGTATACAACCTTCACTGGACAGTCCCTTTTATCATTGGGTAATAAATGTATTTTCGATGTGTTGCAACTAACCAACAATCCACAAACTTGCAGAGATAAGCCTGCTGTTCCGTCCACGTTACCAAAATTGGACAAGGACGTTTATAATTGCCTTGTATTCCAATCCGTTTGGATCCCTTCTGGTGTACCAGGGGTGTGGGGCTGATTGAGGGTTTAGAAACTGATATTCATCCCTGGACCACTGGTGCCCCAAGAAGTTGATTCATCACAGTGGGGTCATTAGTATTGCAAAGCTCCCAGCTGGCTTCTCAGATAGTGTCTACTCCAAAGTAACTGCATTTGAAAACTTTACGAACGCGGACTAGTCTGTGATGTTTGCTTGGTTGACAGGAAATCAATGTGTTCTCTTTTTGTGGGATGGCAAATTTATATTCACACAGTGCTTAGCAACAAGATGGATGCCTGGGTCAAAACAATAACTGAAAGACTTCTGTGGTGTGATTTTATACTTTAAAAGCAGTACAAACTACACCCAGTATACAGCGATGTCACAATATGAACTAACCAGCCTATCCTGACTTTCATACTGCATTCTGGTACTTGTAGTTCTGTGTTTATTATGTGGAATAACTACCAATATGAGGCCGGAAGGTAAAATGTCCTACATTAGAGAAGATGTGACTTGCGGGGCGTGACATGAGAGCTTTTCTTGTGCAAACCTTTCAGATGCAGCGTGTCAATGGTGTAGAGTGGTTTGCCTGCATTGATCTCGGGCAACACTGATGTGAAGGCACCGTTTGCACCTTTCCCAGGGTCTTTCCCACCATGGGCCCTGGCACTGATCAGCCACACTCTATGGGCCCTTTTCCTGCTTGGAGGCGTGGGTGCAAGCCCCAGGGGACATGGGGCTCTGACACGCCTACCAATGCTGTGGGACAGACAGACACCGTGGCCCGCTGACTGTGACTCATCGACCCCCATGAAAAACTCGTGCCCCATGAAGGCGCCGGCTAGGTAGCCGGGCACAAGGCTCAGGCTTGCCATTCTCAATACATGCATGGCCATTGCAAAGAGCAAAGGTTTCATAAGGAATCCTGGGGTCCACGTGGTGGCAAGCTGCATTGCCAATCAGAACAGTGGTGCAATGGACTGGCAAGCTACATTGCCAATCAGAACAGTGGTGCAATGGACTGGCAAGCTGCATTGCCAAGTAGAACAGTGGTGCAATGGACTGGTAAGCTGCATTGCCAATCAGAACAGTGGTGCAATGGACTGGCAAGCTGCATTGCCAAGTAGAACAGTGGTGCAATGGACTGGAAAGCTGCATTGCCAAGCAGAACAGTGGTGCAATGGACTAGCAAGCTGCATTGCCAAGTAGAACAGTGGTGCAATGGACTGGCAAGCTGCATTGCCAAGTAGAACAGTGGTGCAATGGACTGGCAAGCTGCATTGCCAAGCAAAACAGTGGTAGCAGAGCAGTGGTGCAATGGACTGGCAAGCTGCATTGCCAAGCAGAACAGTGGTGCAATGGACTGGCAAGCTGCATTGCCAAGCAAAACAGTGGTAGCAGAGCAGTGGTGCAATGGACTGGTAAGCTGCATTGCCAAGCAGAACAGTGGTGCAATGGACTGGCAAGCTGCATTGTCAAGTAGAACAGTGGTGCAGTGGACTGGCAAGCTGCATTGCCAAGCAAAACAGTGGTAGCAGAGCAGTGGTGCAATGGACTGGTAAACAGCATTGCCAAGCAGAACAGTGGTGCAATGGACTGGCAAGCTGCATTGCCAAGCAGAACAGTGGTGCAATGGACTGGCAAGCTGCATTGCCAAGCAAAACAGTGGTAGCAGAGCAGTGGTGCAATGGACTGGCAAGCTGCATTGCCAAGCAGCACAGTGGTGCAATGGACTGGTTTCAGAAATAAGATGGGAGGGGCTGCAGTGGACCTCTGGAAAGGGCCAGAAGCCCTGCCGCATGCATCCCAGTTTAGCCAGCAGCATGGGCATCACACCGTACTCACCACTTCCCATCCCCACCTTTACACACAAACACTCAGTCTCCGGCATCCAAAGCGAAGGTCAGACAAAGAAAAGGGCCATTCCTGTTTGGTGCTGTTAGGGCCTAGAAAGGGCCAGAAGCCCTGCTGCATGCATCCTAGTTTAGCCAGCAGCATGGGCATCACACCGTACTCACCACTTCCCATCCCCATCTTTACACACAAACACTCAGTGTGCACCACGCTCTCATGCCGTTTCCACCTACAAAACCTCATCCCATCCTTCTCATCACCACCCACATGCTACCTCAAACACACACGCGTCCTCGTGCTCATCAATGCACATTGTGCAGTACTACATGCAGTTGACATTGCTGACCTCATCACCCTTCACAACCTAGATGCGGTCGTTATCACAGAGACATGGTCCACCCACACCACCACAGGATGTTCATAGATGCCCTCATTTCACATTCCCACAGGCTACAGCATCCAACAAAAGGAGCACCAATTGAACACTGGTGAATGGCTCTCTACTATCCACAAGACATCACTGACATAGACCCGCCAGGAGCTCACCACACATACATCCATGGAGCGCCTTACCTGCCACTTCTCGCTCAGACAGCCACCTGATCTACCCACCACCCCAAACCAACAAGGCCTTTCTCAATCAAATCAGAGAGCTCTTCATAACAGCACCTGTCAACAACCAAGCCACCAAGAAACCAGAGAGACTCTATTTGAACTGCTTGGCATCAGGCAGGTCAAGCAACTCATCACAGAACCAACCCACAAAAAAGGCAACACACTCGACCTGGGATTCACCACCTCTCCAGCCATCGTATGTTTCCCCCTTTTAACGTTGGACTGGACAGACCACACTACTTGTGGCTACGTACTAGACTACATTTGCACCCTGCTTTTAGAATTGTAATCCGTGTGATTTTATCTGTCTTAGTTTCCCTGCACTGACTGTTTGGGTAATCAACTACATTACCCAGCAGCCTTGTAGTTTGGAGCTGCTTCTTAACTTTAAACCCGGCGCGAACGCGCCAGCGCGAAGGGGGCAAGCCGGTCTGTGCCGGTCTGGCCGGACTATATAAGTCCCTGATAACGCATTTACTTCAAGAAACTTTCATTTTAAGAAGCGCCGCTATGCAATTTTCCATATTTCGTTTTTAAACCTTTTAAGTAATTTAGTCTTTAGCTGTAACCTGTGTAATTGTGTAATTGTAGAAACTAGTCCTTGTGGCTACGCACTAGACTACATTTGCACCCTGCTTTTAGAATTGTAATCTGTGTGATTTTATCTGTGTTAGTTTCCCTGCACTGACTGTTTGGGTAATCAACTACATTACCCAGCAGCCTTGTAGTTTGGAGCTGCTTCTTAGCTTTAAACCCGGCGCGAACGCCCCGGCGCGAAGGCGGCAAGCCGGTCTGTGCCGGTCCGTGGCCGGACGTGTCGGCGTTGGTGTTGGCAGCCGGGGCCAGTCACACCAGTGCTAGTATCCGGGGTTTGGGGAGCCCGGGGCTTAGGTAAGTCAAGATTTGCGCCATGTTGACCACAGGAGAGGTGAGAGAAGCAAGTCAACATGAGAGGGATGGAGTTTTAATTAACGAGGTAGAGGGAAATTTAGACCCTGTCTTAGTTCGGGAGGATACGGGGAAGTTCTCAGACCTCAATATTGGCCTACTGAACACTCGTTCGTTAACCAAACATGCTACCAATATTAAAGAGATGATTACTTCCAACAATTTCGACATTCTCTGCATAACAGAAACTTGGCTCAAGGACCCAGTAGGGCCCACCTGCGAACAGGCTGTACCAGATGGCTACAGTATTTACTTTGAAAACAGACAGCAGGGTAGAGGCGGCGGGGTGGCAATTATTGCCAAAAACTGCCTTAAACTCTTTAAGGTTACTCTAGGATTTAGTGAATGCAAAGCTTTGCACCTTAAGCTAATGTTCTCGCCCAATAACTGCCTAAATTTAATTGCAATATACAGACCACCTGCTCTGGTCTCAGACTTTTCATCAGAACTTTGTTTATATTTAAACACCCTGAGATCTGATAATGTATCTACAGTTATTATGGGTGACATACATTTTTGGCGAGGAAATAAGAAGGATAAGGGAGCTATTGCCCTGGAAAAAGCATTGAATAAATTGGATTTTACGATTCTCAAATGGACCCTACCACTCCTCAGGGAAACCAGTTAGACTGGCTGTGTGGATATAATGTACTATTACAAAATTGTAGAACCACTCCCTGTATATGGAGTGATCACTACCTAATATCAGCCAATTTAAGATTACCACTTTATGTACATAAACCCAATCCTCATATTAAGATAGCTAAGAGAAATTTTAATAATTTAAATGCACTACTTCTTAAGGCCTGTAGGGATAAAATAGCAGGCTCATTTCAGGATCAGGACTCATGTACAAATCTTTTAGATAAATATAATAAGCATCTTTCAGAATTAGTGGAATCAGAGGCACAGCTCATCTCAAAATTAGCTAGGAAAAATAACAACAGCCAAAAATGGTTTAGTCCAGAGCTCCACTCTTTGAAGAAAGATAAACGATCCTTGGAAAGGAAATGGAATAAAGATAAAACCACGGAGAGTAAAAAGAACTGGAAATTGAAGGACAAGGAATATAGAGATAAGATTAAGGTAGCCAAGGCAGATTTTCTCAATAGCGAAATTGAGCATGCAGAAAATAAGACTAGCAAGCTCTTTGATATTTTGAAGAGCATGGAAAAGCCGGCCTCTCTCACCCCGCCTTTTATGCCCTCCGAGGAGGATTGTAACAAGGTTTCACAGGCTTTTCAAGCAAAACCAGAAAAGGCAAGACAGAACATTATCAAAGCTAGACTTACCGATAAACTAGACACTGGTCCATCAGTAACAGAGATTTTTGTCAGAGGACAGTTCTTCAAATTTAGATCCATCTCAGAGGCAGAGATGTTAGAGGTGTTGAACAATATGAAACCAAGCACTTGTGCAGAAAACATCTTGCCACCTAGCATCATCCTTCAACATAAAGCTATCTTTGCGCCTATTCTTCAGAGAATAGTAAATACTTCATTTAATGAGGGCATAGTGCCGAGAGACCTTAAGAAAGTTACTATCACCCCTCTTGTCAAAAAAGCAGGTCTGGATCCTAAAGATCCTGCGAATCTTCGCCCAATAACCAACGCAAACTTTGTTCTCAAGTTACTGGACAAGGTCGCTACACAACAACTGCAACAATTTGTCGAAAAAGAGGAGATCCTGCATCAGCAACAATCGGGATTTAGAGCTTCCCATAGTACGGAAACAGCCATGCTGGATCTGCAGAACCAGATGCTTAGCTTAATAGATAAAGGCAAGCTAGGAGTGTTAATGCTTTTAGATCTAAGTGCCACCTTTGACCTGGTGGATCACCATCTTCTCATCAAGGCACTCAGAGAGAATGTGGGCTGTTCAGAAGGAGCAATAGATTGGCTTCTGTCCTTCCTTTCGGACCGTCAAGCCAGAGTCCATTGGGGCAGTTGCCTCTCTGATCCCTTTGATATCTTATTTGGAGTTCCACAAGGGGCCAGCCTGTCCCCTATGCTGTTCAATATATATATGCGCACTCTGTGCAGCTTACTGGTGAAGGAGGGGGTGTCATTTACAAATTACGCAGATGACACCCAACTCATATTAGAACTGGATGGCAGCCATCATGACGCAGACAGTGAAGTAATAGCTAGGGTTTATGAGATAATAAATGTCTGGATGCAGACAAATTGGATGTGTCTGAATGACTCTAAAACTGAGCTGATGCTGTTTGGATCTAGTCTGACTAACTTGGGGGCAGAGTATAAGTCATTTAAAATTAAGAATGCCACTATCCAGGTAGTCCAGAAAGCGAAGACCCTGGGAATGATGGTTAATGCAGTGGTAGACTCTCATGCCCAGACTAGCTATCTACAAAAAAACACGGCATATTATATAAGGCTCATGAAAGCCATTAAGCCATACCTTAATGAGGGTAACATGGCTACTATAGCCATAGCCATTATATTATCAAGGCTTGATTACGGCAATGCCCTGTTGTTAGGGGCTTCCTCTAGGGATGTTTCCAGCTGTCAGGTGATTCAGAATAACGCGGTTAGGCTGGTCAAAAATCTGAAGAAAAGAGACCATGTCACTGCAGATAGAATAGCGTTACACTGGCTTAGAGTAGAGGATCGTATAAAATTTAAAGCCCTCTGCCTGGTGCACAAATGCCTTTATGGCTCTGCTCCAGAGTATCTGAAAAAGAGACTAGTGCCTCACACCCCCAGTAGAAGTCTCCGTTCCGGGGGCAAATGCCTGTTGATCGTTCCCAAGTTCAAGCTGAAATCAGGGTTGGGCAGCTCCTTCTTGGTTCAGGCGCCTAGCTTGTGGAATAGTGTTCCGGAAATACTCAGGTCCGAAACAAACCTTCTTGTTTTCAGGAAGGGTTTAAAAACATATCTCTTCAGATGATGAACTAGGATAGGATGGTTTAAGGACAACTTCATGGTTTAGCCTTGGGCTGGCCTCTTTCTGTGTTCTATGTTGTGTTTCCGTTCGTTTAAGCGCCCTGATGCCCTCGGGCTACCGGCGCTATACAAAAATGAAATACATACATACATACATACATACCACTGTACCCATTCTCTCCCCTATCAAGACCAACCCAAACTGACCAAGACACTCCATCGTTCTTTCAAGGACTTTCCTATTGATGAACTGGAAGGAAACCACGTCACCTGAACCTCCATGACTGGCCCCGAGGCAAAAGTCAACACCCATCTCAGCACACTGAGCCACACCCAAACTGAGACTACCAACATCCATGCACCACTGAAACTTCGCCTCAATAAACGTAATCTCGCCACACCTTTGTACATACAGGAAGTAATCAGTAATCCCCCCAAAAAATGAATCAGAAAACAACTAAGTCGAAAATATCTTGTTATTTTGGTCGAATTTTGCTGCCATTTTTTGCCCTTTTTTAACAAATAGATGTGGGGCCTGAGTAAGGTTATAAATAAAGGCAGGGGATGTTGGGGCGAGCAGGAGGACTCCTCTCTCATTATAAAAAAAAAATAGCAAAAACCCCAATTTATTTTCCAATTCGATTAAATAAACGTGGACCTCGTTTTCTTTTCGGTTTTTTAACGTAGAATCAACGCAATCAACAACAAGCATGCCATCTGCAGAAAAGAAAACCTCGGGAGAAAATCTCTCCAACTAGTATACCTTATCACCCTCAATGATTCCATTTTTTATTTTTGCAATATATACAAATAAAATAGAACGACCAGTCAAATATCCAAGAGTGAAATATAAATGGAATAAACCATACAACTGGACAATAACAATAATAATTAGAAAATAAAATCTACCCAATGAAGTCACCCTGATAACTCTCTGATCTGCATGCAGGACACTCAGCACCAAATGTCCATGGCAAATCTCCTTTGCACGTGCACGATCATGCACACGTCTCATTGGTTCCTCCCCGTGTGACGAGGCTCCTCGTCACACCAGGTTAACTGTATGCATGCGGGGCATGACATCTTCCCCTCTCAGGCAAACAGAAAACCCCTTTACTCAGTGGTGTCTTCACATCTCTTCGATAAGTCTTATGGGCCTTGGGATGCACTGCTTGGGCCGTATCGACACCTCCACAAGCTGACCTGTCTCTAGCGAGGTCACATTCTCCTTCGTTGACCTCACTTCCACAGCACTGTCCTCATCCTCGCACTCATTCTCCCCCTGCTAGAGCCTCCTTGAAACGGCAGCGGTGACTGAGCAAAGGTCCTGCGTAAGCTGGTGAGCCCACTGGTTGGCCCAGGGACACTTCCGAAAAGGCTTACTTGCAGGGTTTGATGAAGGTGCAGAGAATAGTTGGTCCCACTATTCCAATGAGTCAAAGCGTCTTCGCAGACCTTCTACGAAGACCAGATGCAGAGGGTTCCAGCGGGAAGACAGCAGGCTCAGGGTGCCAATCCTTCCAGCGGGTCGCTGTCATGACCACTGTGAGGGGGCACATGTTGTGCCACAAGCAGGCTCCCACTAGAACCTTGAGGGCCTTAAAACCACTGCAAAATGATGGCTCCTGAAGCCAGTCCTGGTGCCCTTGGAGCCAGGCCCATATGTAGGAAGGAAGGGCTGTTCAAACTAGGTCCCATTTATGTACATGGGTCTTTAAATCCAACATGGAAGCACCCACACAGCCTAGTTCTAAGAACGAAGCCATGCGGTCTAGTGTTTTGGGTGTGGAAGTCCTGGAACTACTTTCCCTGGTACTACTTTAACTGGGCTATATAAACCACACCCTGACTGCAGAACACGCTTCGCGTTATTCTGCAACCAGCAGCGTGACGCTCACCGTGTCCATCTCCTGGTCTTCAGCATTTTCCTGTAGTCCTGCAAGAACAAGAAAAAGATTTTGTCTTACCTGAGAAAACACCATCCAGCACTCAGCATCTCAACCGGGCTGCAATCTGAGGAAACCGAGAGAAGAAGAAACATCACTCACCTGTGAGTACTAGCTTAAGGACTTCTGGTGACCCGCTACCACAGCTGCTGCTCGAACATCGCGACCTGCAATAACGAGAAAGGGAAAACAATATTAGAACGCGTGCGCTTCCAAAACATCGAATTCCATTAGTCTTACCTGAATTCCATCGCGCTACGCCGTGCTTCCATCCGGAGCACCACAGCAACATCTGCAAAGGAAAAAGAGACCTATTCAGATTCGCTTTCAATATTAAACAACCACACAGCGCTTAACGGATTCCGGGGGCCTGTTTTTCATAGCACTCTCATCCACTCGCAGCACCACAGCGGCCTGTGAGGAGAAGAAGGAGAAAACACAGATTAGCTTTAAAAGGCAATAAAGGCACTGCGCTTCACGCTTTCTCTTACTTGGAAACGTGCCTCTCCATCTGGCACGCCAGCCTCAAGACCTTTGCACCTGAAAAGAAGGAGATAAAGACATTAATGAATTCCCACCATAAACAGAACAAAGACTTACAATTAACAAACCTATATGCCTACCAGCAGATTCACGGTCACAGCAGGCCTGGGCCCAAGGAAGGCGTACTGCACCAGTGAAGTAACTCGGGCAGCTCGCCAACAAACGTCAAGCGCCCCTGCACAAGAAACGCAGGACAGATAGCTCACCCTACAAATAACCAAGGTGAGAAAAGAATCCAGTGGGAAGGGAATCGGTCAAAGGGAGGTGGAAGGTTAACACACTAGAGACAGTTATCACAAATCCTCCCTTCTGTAATTGCAGATTCATCATTCAGCACTGGCCAACTACGCATGCAGGGTTCCAGATCTCATAGCCTTCCAGACGGCCCCAGCAATATCAGGTGAGCGTAACAGTCACCAGCGGTTCCTCGACTCACCTTCTTAGTTTCAGGATACTTGGATCCTATCCTTCGTTCAGTGAGAACTCCAGAGATCGACCTGGTATGGGTGTTTGGAGCCTACTCTTATCCAAAATCTCATTCGTGCCAAAACGAAGAGTACCCAATGTGAGATCTGCTCACATACAGGCATACCATACGTGGATGAATCATGGACCATGGTGGTCCCAGGCATTCACAGCACACAGACTCTCTGGCACCCAGGATGTTTATTGGAACCTGACAGTCCAGCCCACATACTGAAAGCACACACAGAAGGGATGCAGAAGCCTGCGAAAGCTTGGCGTTTCGCCGGAGAATCCATGCCCAAATAAGGACTGACCCAGGTCGGCTCAACCTGGGGAAGGTGAAGGGGCAAGATGGCCAAAGGACAGGACAAAGAACCTTGTGGCATGTCCATTTTGGAGCCAGGCCACCTATTCATGCCAAACACGGTAATCGCGGCTTACCTGGCAGGAAAGGGTTAAAAGTACATGAAAAGATAAAATGCCACTAGCCCTGTCTGTGACAGATCTGCAAATCTCCTAAAAAATCCTTTGAGAGTATCTAGGGCCTTTGGAAATGACTAAGAGACCCAAGTGTGCTGTACTGGAAGGTACATTGCACACTTGTTACATGTTGCAGAAAAGTTGCAACATTGACAAGGACTAAGGGAAACAAAGCCTCCCAATAATGACTGTGTTTAAGGGCATGTCAGTTTCCCCGTAAAAAGTGAGCGAAAGCCCAGGGGAGTGCAGAAGAAGGCTGTGCTCCTCTGGCAAAGTCAGACTACGGTGTGTAAACAAAGCAAAAATTTGGGGGGTGCACAACTGGAGGGAAAATTACACATGAAATGGAAATCTTAACAGTGAGAAATTTGGACAATCCCGGAGCATACTGCACAGGGCCTGGTTCTGCGACCTCTGACTCATTGCATTCTGTTGCAGTACCATTTTCAAACTGCCCATACACTTTTCTATCACACCGTTGGCTTGTGGCCACAGGGGTGTCATTTTCCTATGACGTATGCCCATGTGGCATATGAATCGGGCAAACTCCCCACTGCTGAACGGGGGCACGTTGTCCGACTTGAGCATCTCAGGAATGCCCCACGCTGAGAATATTACGTCCAATTCAGGGATGACGGTGCTGGCTGCTGTGGATGAGAGCATCTGTATCTACAGGAATCAAGAGAATTCGTCCATGACCACCCTCCAGTATTTCCCTCCACCAAACACCCCAAAGAAGGGTCAATCGCGACATGTGTCCATGGCGCCTCAGGAAGCTCAGACATCCGGAGTAGCTCTGGATTACTGGGCTTCGATGTACACTGGCACAGATGGCATACTTTCACGGGGTCTTCCAACATGGATTCAATCCATGGGAACCCCATTGTGTCTCTAATCTGGCGCTTGGTGGCTAACATGCCACAATGCCCTTCATGTCCCAGGTCCACTACCTGCTGTCAGAGAACTGTGGGTATAACAATGCGCCTTCCATGCATCACAAGACCCTCCGCAGGGAATGACAACTCATCTTTCACTTGCTTGAAAGCCAACATTTCTTGCAGTACAACCTCTTAGTATCTTTGTGTGTGTTCTAACTCGATGTCTCTCCATCTTCGCAACATAAGGAGTTCTTGCACTTTCTGCAACATCCGATCACTCATGGTGTGGTCTCTCACCTTGCTAGTCGTGAGTGGCTTCGGTGGTGCCCGCTGAGCGAGGAAGTTTATGTATTCCTCTGCCATAAAGGAATCACGATTGTGCTTCACAAGCGGGTGCCGTGACATGAAATCTGCTGGCTTGTATTCCTTGCCCGGCTTGTGCATTATGGTGAAATTGAAATCTTGCAGCTGTGTGGGAGTGAGGGGCCAGCAGGCCCCTCGCATCCTTCACATCTCAGTACAAAACTCGGACCAAGTGCCTCCAGTAGAGGGTTTGCCCCTTGCCCTTATGCAATGTTAACTTTGGGTTATATTTGCGTAGATGGGACCACTGAGCAGGACACAGGGCATCCATTTTTTGTACCCCCTTTCGACTATATCTTGGCGACCAGGCCTCACTGCGATAGTACAAAATGCTTCTCTCCCTTTCCCCGCAGCAGCCAGGCTCAGAGCCCACGGCCCCCACCCTCGTTCCCACTCTGACTGGAAAACTCTGCAGCTCCATTCCCACCCTGAAGCCGGAGGTGCTTGCAACAAATAATAAATGTAACACATCTTTCTTCCTCTAAGATCACTGTCCTGCATGTGAACCAACATGAGCTAAGCACATAGCTCATCCATCTCCACAAAAGTGTCCTTGCCCTCTTACCCTCGCCAGTGGAAACTTACTGCCATTCTGACCCTGTGTCCCTGCAAGATATCCCTTTCATGTGCCAGACCATTGACCGTGCCGTGATGCCCACCCCGCAGACCCCTTAGACCTCTGCTGCAGTATATCGTGCCCAATACTAACAAATGTCACATACCTGAGATTCATGCACGTGTGGACATACACTCTGGGTATTGTATTATAGTGGTCAAGACCCCTAACCTATGACTCGTATAATCCAAATGTTATAGATGATATAGACACTTGAATGACTTTTATAGAAGACATGATAAACTACTGAGAGTCTTTTAAATCACTAATATTTAGTGCATGCATTATAGAGAATGAGTTATGTTAGCTTAGATAGTGACCACCGTGTCTCACAACGACCTGACCTTCACTCATCCGGAATACAGATGTCTGACGTTCATCCTCCCACCAACCGAGCATCCAACCAGGAGGGCGAGACGATGCCCACACCTAAAGCACCACCCCAGCTGACCAATCCGGGTCCATCATAGTATCATATGTTAGACACCTTTTTGTACCTATATAATGTGATGTAACATTAACTGTGTCAGAGCGCTCTCAGAGATCTAGATAAACTTTTCCTTGAACTCTCACAGCCTGCTCTCTTTTGCCTTATTCCCTGTCCGGGGAGTGTCTGTTTTAATTTCTTGCACGTATGAGACAGGAAGGGCACAAACATTTGGTTATCCCCTGCGACATGATTCAGAGAGGTGCCTCGAGGCCTGCGCCGTGCGGCGAGATCCGGGGCACCCCCCAGCAAAACCATTGCCTCCGCGGCCGACTAACCTGTGCGCACTACGAAAAATGGACAAGGGTTCCCGGTTGACGAATACCCAACTGAAAAGCTGCTCGCCGAGGCGGGCCACGGCTTGGTTGGGGTGCGAGCCTGACTGGGGTCAGACCGCAAACGGTGACCCTCGGATCACCTGGCTGAACACGTGAGTGCCGGTTACGAAGGTTACCAAGGAAAGGTAAGGGGAAAGTAGGAGGGAACAGGGGAACAGGTGGTAACGGATTATAGGGAAGAGTAGGGCCTGTGTGAGTGATGATGAGGCTTTTCTGATCTGTCCTTTATATGGCCAGTAGGTTTTGTGAGAAGTGAAGAGAAGAAGAGAAGAGGTATCCTAGCCCGAACGGGTAGAAGGCGGCGCCGCGTAGCATTGTCTCGTCCAGTGCAGAATAAATAAGTGAAGATAAAGAGAAAATAGTAGGAGTCTCGTATATTGAGTAGACTCGAAGTAGTTATTTAGAATATTCTTTTTCTGTGTAAGTGGTGAGAATTCTAGGGAACAAGTAAGAAGGTTTAAGAGGTGGGGAAAGAATGAGAATAGGTGAAATGGGGACGAAGTGGTAACGGGAACAAAGGGGAAATAAAAGCGTGCAGGTAGTGCATGTGCATGATATGTGTTATATGTTTTTCATGTTCCGTCTATTTGTTTTCAAGAATTGCAATTGATTTGTTGATAAAATTGTATACATGCAAAAGTGAACTGTTGAATTTGGAAAGGCAATAATCACATTAGTAACATTGCATACTGACATGTGTTGATAGATATATGTGCACATAGAAACTATCAGTAATTGAAAGACCCGTTATATATTGTTGATCTAGAAGGAAGGACGAGTGGGTGGAGGGGTGATTAGAAGGAGACTGAGATTCAACCAAACACACAGGCACAAGGAGAACCATCATCATGGGGGGAATAACACCACTAGCCCATATTTGTCAACACCTTCCGCTATACAGTGAAAAGATACAAAAGTACCACGATCAATGGTTGACAGAGATAAAAGGAGATAGTGTGACGCCGATTTGGCCAGAAGGTGGGTCATTCGATAAACGGGTGTTAGATTTAGTGTCCACACACTTGTTAGCAAGATATAAGGGGAAACAGTTACAAAATAGAAGAGAAGTACTGGACCTGTGGCGAATGTTCGAGGAGGTTACACCCACAGCAGAGGTAGGTAAAGAAAGAACGAGTGAAAACCCAAAAACGCAGGAAGAGGCAAGCAGAACGCCAAAGGGCGAGTGTGCAACCACTACAGCTGAAGGTGACGCAACTAAAATATATCCCTTAATGTCAAGACCAACAGTAGGGTACAGCGAGCCTCTATACGTACCAGCATGTCTCACCCCCAAACCCTCAAACCGAGCGGTAGCTACAGCACCACCGCCCTATGATAAAGGAGGTTTGTATGGCCCGACAAGTGCACCCCATGTGAATTTATCACACTTAACCGGAGAGTTAGACCACCAGCTAGCACATGCGCAGATGGAAATAACACGGCTGGGAACATTGTGCGACAGAGGACAAATGCTGCCGGGGGGAGGGGAGATACCACCATTGTCTACGGCAGATCTCACACCTTCAATAAACACAGCAGGGGAGATGGCACCAGCAATCTCAGAGCCGGCACGATCAATATCATCACAGGGGACACACATAGCAAAAGGGCGAGAAAAATAATGGCAATCAGGAGAGTTCCTGTTTCATCTAAATGACAAACCAGTGAGGATTATACATCCATCCACCCCAGAACGTCAGCAAGGGGAAGGACAAGAGGAGAATTACAAACAAGAAACAGAGATAGAAGAGGTGTGGAGTGATCTAGACGAATATGAAGGAGTAGCGGTTGTACGGTCCCCACTGCCGCATCATTTCGATGACATGGATCCGCGATCAACCCCACGATGGCAGGGTAGATTAAGACAGCGAATAGGGAATATGTTGGTAAGTAAAATAAAGAAAGGGACGGTAAGTAAAACAGGAAAGAAATATAATTTACAGATGCCGTTGATACACAAGGGGGCAGGTAGGCCACACTACATTCCATGGGCCCAAATGGATAAAAATAACTTGTTGAAAGTTCTCCCCCCACTATCGGGAGGAGCTGGGAAATGGATAAACGCGTTCGAAAAACACACGGCAGGGGTGCCATTAGCCATAGGCGATGTAAAAAGTTTGTTAGTATCGGCAGTCGGCGATCAGGCAGACCCAGTATGGGAAAAGGCAGGATTCCCAGGAGTGACGATGAGTTGTGACCGCCACGATGGATCACCGTTCAAGAACGTTTGAGCGCAAGTAAGGGACGCATTGCGGCGCACGTTTCCAGACATTGCAGATGTACATTTAGTGATGCAGTGTACAATGGAGGAAAACGAGGACCCTACGCAATTCATACTATGAGTGCAAGATTTGTGGAGAAGCGAAACTGGCACGGCGTGGAATCAGTCCACTGCCTTGTTCTATTTTATCATCAAAAAGGGGCTCCCGAAGGAGGTACAGAAGGCCTTGGATAAAATAGCTGGGATAGAAGCCAAGGGTTGGCCTGAGATTCAGAGTATAATTGTACACCACTGCCGGAGGATCAAAGAAAGGGAAAAAGAGATAGCACAGAAAAAGCTGGCAGACGAAGCGAAACTGGTGCAGAACAAATTGGTGAAGGTCGCCACCGTAAACGCCAGCGTAACCACAAACAGAGCAAACGAGGGAGACGAAGGAGCAGGAAGTGGGCCAGTGACAATAGCAGCATTGCGGACGGCAGGAGAACAAGGTCCGTGGAACGGAGAGGAGTCATAAAGCGGACAACAGTGGAAAGAAAGACCGGCAAGAGGAAGAGGTGGGTATCGTGGCCAGAGAGGAGGATTTGGAGGTATGGGGAATAGAGGATTTGGTGGGCAGGGGATGAGAGAAGGACCGCAAGGGTCGTGTTGGAACTGTGGGAGATGGGGAGACTATTTAAGAGATTGCAGAATGCGGCCTTCAGGGTATTTCCAAGGGCAACAGCCCATGGAAAATGAACAAGGATGGGGATGCCCACACCCAGGTAGCTCCTATGGGTTACCAATGGGAGGGGCAAGACAACAAGACCAATGTTATAACAAACTCCAAATGCAGCAAAGACAGCCACCCCTGCATCCACATCACGGCGCACAGCAACCCATGGCGAGACAAAACAAGGTAGGCAATGTGAATAGTAACTGTTTTGCAACGGCTGCAAATGGCGCACATGCGCCATTTCGCGGCGTAACAGTGGTCGGAGAATCAGGTGATTCCGTGACGACGGTTACTACACTTCCGCGACCGCAAGGTTGCGGAAAGAAGGGCCGATTACGGCACTTGGGTCGCGCGCAACACACCGAGGCGGAAACGGAGTCACCGCCGTCATGTATACACCCACGCACATGGACTTTACGCCACAGAAAACAATGCTAAACCCGTGTCCGCCCCCGCCGACACGGAAACACCGGAAGCGGAAACACCAACACCGGAAGCGGAAACACCATGACCGCGGGAAAAAAACGGAAACAGAGAGGCGGCCATCATATAAAGCACAATCCACTGCCATCCTCAGACACCACAGGTCAGATTACCTCCCTGAGACTGATAACTCATCGAATGGCATCCAGCATACCAGCACGCAGACAGCGAAAGCCGCGCTTTAGTGAGGCTGAGCTCACAGTTCTGGTGGACCACATTGTTGAGCATGCAGAAATGCTCTTTAGTGCAGACCAGCGGTGCGCTACTCAGCAACGGCGCAAGGAGGTGTGGGCGGAGGCAGCACGCAAGTGCACAGCGGTCGGTGTGACCACATGCTCTGTGAAGGACTGCCATAAGAGGTGGGATGGCCTCAGGCTCCGGGTGCGCAACCTCATGACTGCACACCGCCAACACAGCACTGGCACCGGTGGAGGCCCTGCATCCCCTGTCAAGTTGCAAACGTGGGAGGAGCGTGCAGCAGTGTCATGCACCTCGAAGGCATCCACGGCATAGGAGAGGCAGAGGCAGGAGTGAGCCCACCTGCACATGCTGGTAAGTGCACATAGTACAAAGCCATAAGTGTGAATGGAAGTGACCCTATGGACCCATTCACAATGCCCCCAACCCAACAGGGCAGGAGTGACCCAATGGACCCACTCACAATGCCCCCCCCAACAGGGCAGGAGTGACCCAATGGACCCACTCACAATGCCCCCCCCAACAGGGCAGGAGTGACCCAATGGACCCACTCACAATGCCTCCCCCCAACAGGGCAGGAGTGACCCAATGGACCCACTCACAATGCCCCCCCAACAGGGCAGGAGTGACCAATGAACCCACTCACAATGCCCCCCCCAACAGGGCAGGAGTGACCCAATGGACCCACTCACAATGCCCCCCCAACAGGGCAGGAGTGACCCAATGGACCCACTGACTGGCCAGATGACAAGTAACACATCCCCAAAACATGAACCCTGGAAATGCACACAGTGCGTGCCTGACTGGAAGCAGACACACACACACCTGAGTGCATCAATAGTCACAAGTGCGTACATGCAAGTGGTCATGGATTATCATGTCGGATGCATGTGATGGACACATCTAGTAACATCACACAACTAACAGCATGCCCTCTGTATCCCCACAGTCGAGACAAGTGACAGCGACGGCCAAGAGGCAATGCAGCGGCCACCTGCACGTGCCCAACTCAGCACTTCTGCCCAGGAGGATGATGCTAGCTGCTCCAGCACACAAGCACCGGCTGCATCAGGCACACCGGCTGCATCAGGCACACCGGCTACATCAGGCACACCGGCTACATCAGGCACACCAGCATACATCACCATCCCCATGCAGGCACCCACCCTAGCCCCGGATGATAATTCGCAGCCCATCTGCACAGCTGAGGAGGCTGCATCAAGTGATGGAAGTGCCCCGGCCATGCAGGCCGAAGCAGTACAACAGGGTGAGGGGGACAACGTGGATGAGGTGTCACCCATCCACGGCCTACAGTTCAGCCCCCAAGAACTGCACAGCCCCATGCGCTCCCCAACTCCCTCCATGGCTGAGCTCAGTACACGCTTGCAGCACTTTGAGCAACAACAGGCCACCCTGACGCAGCAGGTGGAACGTCAGCTGGAGGAGGCCAGGCTGCAGTGTGAGGAGGCCGTGCATCTGCGGGAGGAGGCCAAGCTGCAGCGTGAGAGCAATGCTACGTTGGTGCTGAGGCTCTCCAGGTCGATTGGACGATTTGCGGCCACCATTGTCACCCTGGCACGCCATGTCAGGGAAGGGAACAGTGTGCAATCCAGCACTGCTCAGTCAATGTTGGTAGCCCAGCAGGCGTTTCAAGGGCGCTTGCCCACAGTCACACCGACAGTCACCTAAGCCAGCACCACCCCATCCAGCTCTGCCACTGCCAGGACACGGAGGCGTTCTAGTTGGCTAACTGGAGCCGCCAGCAAGGACACGACATCGCATAAGCGCCCCCGCAAATAGTGGCATGTGGGGATGCCAGTCGACATGACATTTGGGGACACCATGGGTGTAGGGGGTGGGTACGTTTGGGTGGTGGGGGAGGTCCATTAGGGGATTAGTTGTTTGGGGCCTGGTTGGGGGTGTGTACGTTTGGGTGGTGGGTGGGCACGGGTGTACAGCTTACCTACCCAATGCACTTTCTTACCTGGTTTATTGAAAATACAACACCTTTGAAAAGTACCATAATGAGTGGACATCTGTCATTTCATATGCAGTACAATTAAAGGGTATTTCCGGTCTTAAATCTTTATTGTCCCTACGGGTCGGCCATGTGTTTTTAAACATTAATCGGTCGATCATAGTAAAATTTGCTATGGACCTTACCCGACCTTTCGTCCACTAAACAAACAATAAATCTCACTTTTACATAAATAGACAATTATCTCCATATTTATGGTTCTCTAGGGCTGCAAAGCACGTGGACAATATACAAAGATGGAGTGTAAAATTCAAGTTCTCAGGGATGGCTTTACACAGAATGTTGCAAAGTAAGAATGTATGCACGTTAACAGTGAAGGTCAGCTGCTTCGATTTATTGCTCGCGGGCCGGAGTGGCCCACGACTCGCAGTATAAGGTTCTACTGTTTTTTGACCTTGACAGACAGGCACCATGCCTAAAGACTTCTTTTGAAGGAGGGTTGCAATAACTTAAGAGATGATAAGGATGAAATTTCAGAAACGAGACCGATTTTCATGTTTGTTCACTATAAGAAAGATCGTTGGCACAGACAGAGTGGTATTTAGGGACTGCATTACGCCTAGACAATGGAAAATGCAAATCCAATGTAAGTAACCCTTTAGATGATTTCATACCGGAATATATTAAAAATAGCGTAGCGTTAAAGCCCGGTTAAGTTGTACTTGTTCGTTCAATGTGGCATTTTGTACCGCGCACTATCAATGCCAAAGTGGTCCCCTGGCGCTCAGGCGGCTCTGAAAAAGGCAGAGGAGAGGGGGTGGGTTAGTGGGAATGATGTAACATACTCCGTTGCACTATCCTCGCTAGCAAATAGTTTCAGGCCCAATAAATAAAATGAATAATTTTAATGAAGATCGGCTGGAGAGACTAATTTATGTTTTTAATACAGGTACATCCTTCCCTACTGCCAATGCCATCATTTCCAGACCCCGGCCGACGGGTTCTTCAGCTGCCAGGTGCAGCTCCATGTCAACAACTTCAGCACCCTGACCATTTTATGGGATGATCAGCAAGGACCAATATGCCCTTACGCGGTACTAGCGGCTAGAAGCACCATACCAACCGTTACAGTGGTGTAGTGCCTCGTTGTTGGAACAGCCTTGCGATTATCAGTGCGACCATAGTTCTTCTTTTATCGTAAACCAACACCCTGTGTACCGCAAAGGAACAGCGCGTGACTCAAGATGAACCTTTGCGGATCGAGAGCAAAGACAAATGCGAATCGCTGAATATTCTCTAAACATTTGACGTCAAATAAATGTACTTTACCAATTGTACAATCTTGCTGTTTGCTTTTAAACCACAGTTTCATATTCTGAATTGTGGCGCGCTTTGTTGTGAGATGATCTGTGTTGTTTTACGGGTTCTGTGTGAAGTCGCGTAGAAGTCGACTGGGCGCGTTTGGCTACACAGCCCAGTAACCTCACGGAGAGAGGCGGGGAATATGAATGCTTTGTTGATGTCAGGCTCAGGGGCAGGGGATAGGATTTAGTGCCGCAAAAGCTGGTCAGCCAGGGCGATGGGGCAAGTGATAGGATTATCACATAATATCGGCGCACAACAGCCTGATTTATCGTTTGTTTAGTGGACGAAAAGTCGGGAAAGGTCCATAGGAAATTTTTCTACGATCGACAGATCCATGCCTGAAAACACATGGCCGACCCGTAGGGACAATTAGAAATTGGTCACGGAAATACACTTTATTCATTTAGTGGCATCACCATATCCCTGAAATGCTGTGGATGTGCTGTCTCTCAAAAGTAAATGCGAATCAGTGCATCCTGTGCTCGTTTTCCATCTAGTGGAGCCTAGGAGGTGGTTGTGCCATCCCATCCCCATCCCCATCTCCATCTCTGTCACCATCCCCATCTTCATCATCTCCGTCTGGGGGCATTGGAATGTTCCTGCGCAGGCACAGATTGTGCAGCATGGCACAAACGAGCGTAATTTTACCCGTCTTCACTGGGCTGTGCAGCAGTGATCCGCCAGATCTGCTTAAACAGCAGAACCGGGCCTTCAGTAGTCCAAATGTCCTCTCAATCATGCCACGTGTGCGTACATGTGCCCTGTTGTACGCATCCTCATGCCTGTTCCTTGGCCTCCGTACAGGCGTCATCAGCCATGTCGTGAGTGCATATCCGGAATCTCCTACATGGGATGTAGATGTGGGAGACATGTTAGTGTTGGTAGTATCATGTCTTCATCAGATGCAGTGCAATCTTGTGTCATTGTTCATTCATGCGTATGTGTCATGCAGTGTTTTCACTGTTGGGTGTTAATCTTCTATGGCCATCATAGTGGGGGTTGGCAGCTGGACATTGACCAATGCATTGTTGTGCATGTGGCTTGTGAGTATGACATTGTGCAGTGATGTGCACACATGGCAGGGTCACTCCACAGTGATGATATAGTAGATGCAGGACGTCTCATGTACAGCCATCATGTGCATTGTGAGTGCTGTGTTGCATATTATGGGGGGGGTTTGCTGTGGCTCCAGGTGTGTGTGCCAGCAGGAGTTCAGGCTGTGTGTGTCAGGTGGCAGGGTGTGTACGGCCACACTGTGGCTACCTGTCATGTGTTGCTTTGTGAAGTTTGGGTTCTGCTGTCTATTCAGTGGATGGGCGGGGGGGTGATGCATGTGCAGTCGCAGCAGCCCACTCACGTAGCTCATTGCCCTGGTCACACACACACACCCCACTTACACAGGTCCGGAGCATTGGCAGCTGTATTCACCCAATAGCCATGTGCTTTGTCCAGCACAGCGTTCCATGTACCGTGGCAATGTTGAATTCCACAGTACCATTGAGTCATGGGTTGAGCCCGGGAAATGTGCGCAGCAATGTGTAATCACTTGCGTCGCATCACATACCATTTGTACATTCAGTGAGTGGTACTGTTTCCTATTGCGGAACACCATTTCAATTGCACGTGGTACTGTCAGCTCAATGTGGGTGCAGTCCACTGCACCTATGCAATTTGGCGTGCATGCTATGGCATGGAAGGCCAACTTGGTGGCAATCACCTGGGGGAGGGTACGGGGTAGGGCAGTCTGTTCAGACACATGGCGCAACAGGGCATCCAGTACCTGAACCAGGATTATTGAGAAACAGGGTTGTGATAGGCCATGCAGCTCACCGACTGTGTGTTGATAGGTACCGGTGTCAAGAAAGTGCAGTACAGACACAACCTTCAGGAGGGGGGGTGGCGGTGGGGGTGTCTATGTGGCTGCTGATGTCATCCTCTATCAAGCCAATGATGTACAGGATTGTTGGACGGTCCAGCCGGTATAATGTGTGGATCTGTCCTGGGCTGAGGTTCCAGGGTGAGGCCCTGATGCGTGGTATTGCAGGCTGCACCTGGTGCACCTGTGGCCTGATTCAGGACACCAGGCGCAGTTTAACATCATGTTCGCTGTGGCGGCGGTACCGCCACCGTGATCACGGTTTTACCGCCATTTTGTTGTCAGTGTTTCCATGTCCACGCTAGTTGTGATGCTCGCGGTGTTTCGTATTGCCGGCAACGGAGGGGTTTCCGTGCAGGTGGAGTTTACGGGAGCTTTAACTCCGCGGTGGCGGTTGGAGGTGGTGCTATTTCCGGGTTCGCAGTTCATGATTAGGCGGACTTGCGTGTCCAGTCCTATCCACCACCCTACGTGCAGAAGAGGAACCACTAGTGGGGGCCGAGATAGGAAACAAGCAGTTTATCATCATGGTAGATGCAGGAGCAGAAAAATCATGTCTTATGGAAGGGTGGTTTCCTCTCTCAGGCAGGAATTTGGAAACGCAGGGGTTCTCTGGGGCTATTTTAAAAGTTCCTTACACTAAAGATCTTGATATAACAGTGGGGGTGAACCATGCGCGCACCCTTACTATACCACGAAGACGTTCCAATCAATTTACTGGGCAGAGATTTGCTAAGTAAATTAAACATGACCATTTCGTTTACTGAGCGGGGAATAGTGTGCTCCACCCCAAGAGTATGTCCAGTACGAGCAATGTTGATGATTAGCACAGTGACGAATGAAATTGTGGTGCGAGGAATACCCATTGACATAACCATGTTTATTTAAGGCATCAAAGTGTTAGCCCGAGTGGTACCAGAGATAACAAGAAAGGAATGGAGAACACCATCAGATTTTATATTCCGCCCAATTGCGCACACAGATGTTGTGCCAGGCACGATCATGTCCATAGACATAGAGGCAGTTCAGGTATCAAGCAAACGCATTGTGGTCATAGGATTGGACACGCATGGGTGTGAGTGGAGAACTGTGTTATGCATAGACCCAAACATAATGCTAAGAGACATAACAGACGAAGAATTGTTCACAGATAATGAAAATTATGGGGAGATAATAATAGAAATAAGCATACCATGTGATATTATGATCCAGTACAGAGAAGTGCACAATCCCCTCATGGCCAGTGTTAACGTCCCATCGACAATATTTGAGGAAGACATGGTAAAAGTAGCACCTAAAATTTGGACTACAGGCCCCCATGATGTAGGGTTACTACATGAAGTAACACCAATAAAGATCAAACTCAAGCCAGGTACCATACCGCCGAGAGTGAAACAATACCCAATATCCCGAGAAGTAGAGGAAGGGATTAGGGAAACTATAAATGCACTCCTAAACCAAGGCATCATAGTACAATCAAACTCCCCGTGCAACACAGCTATCTTCCCGATCAAAAAAGCAAAAGGAGGGGCATGGAGGATGATTCAAGATCTCTGCCCACTCAATGACGTCATTCAAAAAGAGTTTCCATTAGTGCCTAACCCGGCATTAATATTGTACAGCATACCAAAAGAATCAACATGTTTTACTGTGATTGATTTGAAGAATGCTTTCTTCGCCATACCACTCGACCCAGGATCTCATTACCTAACAGCATTCACATTAGGGAACAACAGGTATGAACATCGCAGACTCCAACAAGGGTATTGCGAAAGCTCTAGCATTTTTAACAGAGTGTTACGCGAAGATATTGGAAATATAGATGTAGAGAGCCCTATTATACAGTACGTGGACTATTTACTCGTCTGCAGCCAGACAGAAGAAAAGTGCAGAGAAGACTCCATAGCACTGCTAAATGTGCTAGCTACCAAAGGGTACAAGGTGGACAAAGGAAAATTGCAATACTGTCTTGCCGAAGTTGTATACCTCGGACAGCTAGTATCAAAAGATGGAAAACGAATATTACCAGACAAGGAAACTGCCATACATAACATGATAATACCAAAAACAGTGAAAGACATGCAAACATTTCTTGGCATATGTAACTATTGCTGAGCTTGGATCCTCGATTACGCGGCGTACACACACCCATTGCTGCAAGCGTTAAAAGAGGCACAAAAGAATAGAGCTCCAATAAAATGGACACAGGAAATGATGACACATTATTTCAGACTAAAAGATCTCATTGCCGATGCCCCAGTTCTTGCGAACCCAGATTATGAGAGGGAATTTTTCTTGTTCTCACACTGTACTGGTACGCTAATGACAGCGGTACTGACACAAAAGACATCACTAGGTCACAAACCATTGGCTTATTACAGCGGAACACTAGATCCAGTAATGCAAGGCCACTTTGCGTGCGAACAGGCTCTCGCAGCTGCGGCCTTCGCGATTGAAAAGAGTGCCACCATTGTGATGGGATGCTCAGTAATGCTTTATGCAGTGCATTCCTTATTTGCAATTCTTGAACGATCAAAATCAACCCTGACATCCCAGAGGGCAACCGCGTATGAAATAATAATTTCTAGCCCCATTGTACATGTGGTCAGATGCAAGACAGTGAATCCAGCAACATTTATTACAGAGCCATGTATCACAGAGGACATACAGGAACACGATTGTGCCACCTATGAGGGGGAGGGTGATCACATTCCAAAAGCAAGTGAAAATGCCCTGGAGGAGGGAGAAATATATTTCATAGATGGGTCGGCGTCAATAAACCCAGAAACAGGGGAAAAACATGTAGGGGTGGCGGTAGTGCGCATGGAGGAAGTTGGCTATTAAACGATTGTCCAGAAGCGCCTCCCATCCCATTACTCTGCACAGGCAGCGGAACTAACTGCACAGATTGAGGCATTGCACACAGCCAAAGGATGCGCAGTAACTATATACTCAGACTCAGCATATGCAATTACCACAGTCCATTCGGGGTTGTCACGATGGCATAGAAGGGGGTTCAGGCGGGCAGATGGCTCTCCAGTACAGCATGCAACATGATTGAATGAGTTAATAGATGCATTAGCAGTACCGTCGGTAGTGGCATTGGTAAAGTGCCCAGCCCATACCAACAACACAGATGCCATCTCATTGGAAAACGCGGCAGCCGACACGGCAGCGAAATAAGCCTCGTATTTTAATACAACACCTACAAACAAATGCATTGTAAAGGCGGCCAGTACAGGACCACTAGAAGAGGCCTACAGTAACACCCCAATAGTGCCAATAATAGAATTACAAAAGAGAGCACCAGAGGAAGAGCAAGAATTGTGGAATAAACGGGGATGTAAACAATTAGCTACAGACCTCATTTGGAGGCAGGAGACAACAGGAAAGGTGGTGATGCCCGTAGAATTACTAGAAGTAGTATTCCAACAGCTGCACTTCCCCGGCCATGTAACAAAACAACACATTGACGCAGACATCCAGGAACATTGGTTCATCCCCAATTTACAGGAACACATGTCAAAATTTGTTGTAGAATGCATAACATGTCAAACATACAACTCAGGGATGACATTAAGAACACTGCGTGGTACCCTGCCCAGACCAATAGGACCATTCAGAGAACTCCACATAGATTACGCTGACATGGGAGAGCGATGTAATGGAGCAAGATACTTGATTGTGGTGGTATGCCCCTTTTCAAGGTGGGAGGAGGTGGGTCCCTGTCCCCACCTAGATGCGAAGTGTGCGGTGAAGTTCCTGGTGCGGGAGGTATTCTCTCGATGGGGAATATGTAACATGATAAGATCAGACAACGGCACACACTTTGTGAATGACCTTTTCAAGGAAGTAACGTCACTCTTGGGGGTGAAACACAAACTGTGTTCCATTTATCATCCGATGGCAAATGGAATGGTGGAAAAGATCAACGGATTACTAAAGAGTAAATTATCAAAATTGTGTAACACATTGAAAAAAAACTGGGTGTATTGCTTACCCCTAGCACTGTTCCAACTCAGAACTCAACCATGTAAGGATCTTCATCTGAGCCCCCACGAAATTGTCACTGGGAGACGAATACACACACCACTTTCCCCAATCAGGAGAGCATCAGACGCACACAGGGCTGCCACAGTGCTGGGGGAGGAATTTAAGGAATACCTAACACAGTTGACGCGTGCAGTACGCAGTATAGCGTGACAAATTGCACCACCATTTACTGAGAATGTAGCAACAGATACTACAACACCAGCTACAGATAGCACAAGTGTGCCGTTGATGCCAGGATCACAAGTGTATGTTCGCAGTTGTGTAAGGAGATGGAATTCACCCAGGTTCCACGTCCCTTACAAGGTTATATATAGTTGTCAGATTCACCAGGTGAGTACCCTCCTTTCCCAACCTCCTCCTCACCTGAACCTTCTGAGGTGTTGTCCTTGGTTTCTGTGGTGGGTCTTCTCTTAGCTTTCTTGTCTTCGGCAGGCAACTGCCTTTGGGATGTCTTCTTCTTCTTATCGCGTAAATAAGGCCTGGCTCCCTCAGAGGCCACTGTCACGCTCACCTGATTCCCACGGAGGCGCAGGTCTGGCTTCGAGTGCTGATGCTTCTTCTATGGTGAAGCGCAGGACTCTGAAGATGGACTCACTGGCTCGCAGGAATATTCCCCTGTGCGTGAAAAGGGAGTATTACCTACTGAAGGAATAATGCTCAAGCCTCCCACTCCCTTCCAGCCCTCCACGATACCCTTCCTCGATTCCCCGTGAAGTCTCACCTTAGGGTCTGGAAGGATGAGTTCTCCATCCTGCTTCTGATGCAGGGGCGCGTTGAAACCCAGTTACTTCACTGGATTGAGGTTTGATGGGAGTTCAAATGAGCTTGACTACTCAGGTAAGGCGCTGTAAGAGTTCTGTAGCAAGTTCAAAAGTTCAAGCCTTGTAATAATGTTCATTGTCTTATTGCAGCAAGCGCTAATCGCTTATGTCTTTTTTCTCCTTAGGGCCCGGGGTTCAGAATGCCGGAGATATGGCGCCGACCCGAAGTGAAACGTGCAGTTCCAGTAAATGACAGGTAAGTTCTGGATGAGCGTTCGGGTAATGTCTTTGCATTCGCTCATTCAATGTCTTTGTCTTTTTTCCCCATAGGGGCCGGGGTCCGGAATGCCAGGAAGCGGCAGGACCCGAAATAAAATGGGAATGACCCAACAGGTAAGTCTTAGAAGGAAACTGAGCTTTTCCTATTCCCTTCCTTCTCTCACCTTGTGTTCTTGTCTTTTTCTCTCTAGGCTCTGGGAAGTGGCTGCGGATCCGGATGATCGCTGCTGAAGATGGAGGTGCCCAGGAAAGGTGAGTGAAATGCAGCGCTGCAGAGATCGAAGCAAAATGCTTTTAAAATGATGTCTTCCCTTTCAGGATCGTCGGTGTGAAGTCTCCGTGATGCAGCTTTAGCAGGTAAGGTCTTCTTTCTCTCCAATTCTCTCTTAGCAGGTGACCCAGGATGCTGACAGGCGTGGCTGAAGTCCAGATGCAGGAGCTGACACGGTGAGCATCCAGCTGCGAGGAGCAGAACAACGCGAAGCGTGAGTTGCTGATCGGGCGTGGTTTAAATAGCTTTGGAAGAAGTTCCAGGTATGTATCCTTCCACCGATCAGGTATGTATCCTTCCCCGACCACACCCAGGGGAAAGTAGGTCCACAGGTAAAGTAGTTCCATTCAGGCCTCAAGAGGGCCTGGATGTAGCAGCATGGTCTGCATCAGGTAAGTGCACCTTAAAACACTTGAACACATGTCTATCTTTATGAGCCTGGCGCCTAAGGCGCCAGGACAGGGGTCCAACATGAGCCTGGCACCTAAGGCGCCAGGACTGTGTCCAAAGGGCCCCAGCTTGGGCCCGCTGGCACTTCCCTGGGGGAAAGGATGCCTGCCTCTGGGGTTGCTGGGTCGGACCTGGCTCCTTGGAGGTAGGCATCATGACAGTACCCCCCCTCAAGGCCCCTCCCAAGGTTGTTCCCTCCGGGGGTTTTGGCTTGTTCGGAAATCTCCGGTGGAACCTTTGTATTAATCGAGGTGCGTGAACATGGTTACTAGGCTCCCACGATCTCTCCTGAGGTCCATATCCCTTCCAGTCAACAAGATAGAAGAGTTTGGACTTTAACACCTTGGAGTCTAAAATGTCTTTAACTTCGAATTCTAATTCCCCTTCAATTTGAACTGGGTCTGGAGGCTTGGACAGTCGGGTCCCTGGTTGTACTGGCTTCAAAAGTGATGCATGAAAAACTGGATGAATACGCATGTTAGACGGTAAATCCAGTTTAAAGGCCACGGGATTGATTATAGCCTTGATGGGATAAGGTCCTATGAATCTGGGATTGAAAGTTCGCGGGCCCTTGAGGGGTAAATGTTTCGTTGCTAGCCATACCTGATCTCCTACTTGGTAAGGAGGAGTTTTACTTCGGTGCAAATCAACGTTTTCTTTATACTTTTTCTTGGCTTGCTGTAAATGAGTTGCAGCTTCTTTGAAGGCTTGGGTTATTGTGAAATGCAGATGATTTACTGCGGGCATTTCCAGGGTCAGAGGTGGATCTAGATCAGAGGTCCGAGGATGGTGACCATACAAAGTATAAAAAGGAGTTTGTCCGGTTCCAGAATGCACTGAATTGTTGTATGCATATTCTGCGATCCAAAGGATGTCTTTCCAATTTAACTCGGATTGGTGTAACATGCACCGAAGATATTGCTCGAGAGTCTGATTGGTTCTCTCGGTTTGTCCGTCGGTCTGGGGTGGTGGCTGGTGGATAGCCGCACATCTATTTGTGCTAGTTGGCAACACTTCTTCCAACAATGGGAGATAAATTGACTTCCACGATCCGAGACTAATATGGAAGGGAAACCATGTATGCGAACTATATTCTCCAGAAATTCCTTGGCCAAGGTGGAAGCTGAAGGCAAATCTTTTAAAGGGATAAAGTGGGCCATTTTGGAGAATAGATCCACAATTACAAGGATAGTGTTGTAACCAGCACAAGGAGGCAGGTCAGTTATAAAGTCCATTGACAAGGTGTGCCATGGTGCCGGTGGAATATCCAAGGGTTGAAGTAGGCAACGGCTGGCATTTTATTTTGACCCTTGTTTTGGACGCAAATTCCACAAGACAAAACAAAAGACTTTATGTCTTTTCTCCAAGAAGGCCACCAGAAGTGGCGTTTGATTTTTTCCTCCGTTTTAGCGATACCAGGGTGTCCTTCTATTAATGATTCATGATGATGGGCAAGAACAAGTTCTTGCAATTCTTTACTAGGCAGAAACAACCGCTCCTGGAAGTAGGGTAAGTCATCCTTAACGGTGTAATGAGGACCCTTTTGACTCCATTCCAGTAAGGCTGAAGAGTCTAGAAGTTGTTTTACTTGCGTTTGGATGTCCTCAATAGTTTGCAATGAAGTTAGGCCTAAGATTCTTTGTTCTGGTATGATTGGCACAGGTTCTAAACTCGAATTGGGTTCTTCCATGCCAATCCGGGATAAGGCGTCCGCTTTACCATTCTTGCAGCCAGGGCGATAGGTAATTACAAAATCAAATTCCGCAAAGAATAGAGCCCATCGGAGTTGTCGTGAAGATTGAGCCTTGGCCGTCTTTAAATACTGTAAATTTCTGTGGTCCGTAATTATGGTGATGGTGTGTCTTGCCCCGAGAAGGTAGTGACGCCAAGCCTTGAAAGCAGATTTAATAGCCAGTAACTCTTTGTCGGTAATTGCGTAGTTGATTTCAGGAGGAGAAAATTTCCTGGACCAAAAGGCCACAGGGTGTAGTTGGTTAGTTTCTGGGTCTCTTTGCGACAGGACAGCTCCCATGGCCGAACTGGATGCGTCGGTTTAGACAATGTAAGGGAGATCTGGGTGCGGGTGCTTCAATATAGGTGCAGAGGTGAATTTGGTTTTCAGGTCCTGAAAGGCTTGTTCGGCCTCAAGAGTCCATTCAAAGCGTTTGTTTTTCTTTAGGAGAGCTGTGATGGGTTGGACTGGTCGGGAAAATTCCGGAATGAATCTTCGATAGAAATTGGCGAAGCCGAGCATGCTCTGAACTCCCTTCACCGAGCTAGGAGATGGCCATTTGAGGATGGCGTCCACCTTTCGCGAGTCCATTTGGACTCCTTGAGGTGTCAGGATAAATCCGAGAAACTCCACTTCTGTGGTATGAAAAACGCATTTTTCGAGCTTTGCAAATAGTCTGTGCTGGCGCAATTTCCCAAGAACTGCCCTAACATGTTTTCTGTGATCGGATTCTGAAGAGGAGTACACCAGGATGTCATCAATATAAACAAAGACACAGACGTCGATAAGTTCCCAAAGAACATCATTCATAAAGTACTGAAAGACGGCAGGTGCATTGCACAAACCGAAGGGCATCACCTGATATTCGAAGAACCCAAATTTGGTGCGGAATGCAGTCTTCCACTCGTCGCCTTCTTTCATACGCACCAGGTGATAAGCTCCTTGGAGATCTAACTTGGTGTACACACAAGCGTCTTTCACCTGGTCGATAAGCTCAGGGATCAGGGGCAGAGGATAACGATTCTTAATCGTTATTTGATTTAGGGCGCGATAGTCTATACATGTTCTAAGGTCGCCCTCTTTTTTCGGCACGAAGAACAGAGCTGAGGAGACAGGAGACTTGGACGGGAGAATAAAACCATTGGCTAGGTACTGGTCTAAATACTGACGCAAATGTAGGTTCTCAGGTTCCGTAAGAGCATAAATCCTACTACAAGGTAGTTGAGCATTGGGTACCAGATCGATTTGGCAATCGTAAAACCGATGGGGAGGTAACGTGTTAGCCTGTTCCTTCTGAAAAACGTCTTGGAATTCTTGGTATTCAGACGGTAGCTGTACAGGGGTGGAAGTTGCTGACGCTAAACCCATAACTGGATTTCTTGGGTAACAATCAGGAAAACTTATCTTCTTTGCTCGCCAGTCGATTCTGGGATTATGTGTTTCTAACCAAGGAATTCCAAGAATTACTTGAAATTGTGGGGCCTTGATCACATCAAACACGATTGCTTCCCGATGTCTATCCTGACCCACCAGTGTCATTTCAACAGTGGAATGCGTTACAGGCCCTGAGGCAATTTCGGTTCCATCTACTGTAGTAATGACATCTTGGGTTACTTTTGGGCAGAGAGGGAGCTTAATCCTGGAAGCCAATTCACAGTCTATGTAATTTCCAATAGCTCCACTGTCGATGTATGCTTTTATAGCATGCAACAGCTGAGGCTGTTTTGGGTCCACTAGCACCATTGGCATGACAAAATGCGAGGTCAAAGAGTTTGTTTTCAAGCTCGGCAAGCGGACCCCTACACTTGTCGGGCTAGGTCGTTTCCCGAATAAGGTGTCAATAAATCGTTATCAGTGGCTCCAACCACCTTCTTCGGTGGTTTAACCGGACAATTTCGAAGAAAGTGACCGGAAGTCCCACAATACAGGCAAAGTTGCATTTGCCGCCTTCTCTCTCGTTCCTTCTGTGTTAATGGTCCTTTAACACCGCCGATTTGCATAGGTTCGGATACGTCGGTACTCTTGGAGTTAGAGTGGGTTTCGATCGGTACTCGGGTTTCGTACTTGAACCAATCTGCTTTTCTATTTTGAAGTCTGTGATCAAGTTGAACCAACAAGTCTATTTTATTTTATGATATTTTTATTGGCATTTGGCATTTACAGTTATATTCCGGACCATTACAATCATGGTTTGTATCAAGCATGAATTGCATACCACTTATGCCATATTAGTTATGAATAACATTGAACAGTGAACGAAACAAACAAGAGGAAAAAAAAAGGGAAAAGAAACAAAGGAAGTGAAAGTGATAACAGTGACTGTCTCTTGGTCTCTGAGTTATTATGGTCTTTGCTTGTGGAGGTGAACCCCAGTCTCTATTCCGTTGGGCTCTGACTGGTCTTTGAGGTGCGCGGAGGGGGGGGTGGCTTGTGCAGGATGAATGCGACAGTGCACAAATTTGGCCATTTTGACATTTGTGGGTGGTTGATTCAGGGAGGTTTATAGGTCGACGAGAAGATCATGTCTCTCAGAAGGGTCTTCCAGGCCTCAAGTGTGGAGCTCGAGTCTTCACCACCCCGATTACTTCCCTCCTCCCATGCTCTAGTTTCTGCTATCGTCCATCTTTCCATCTCCCTGATCCAAGGTTCGTACCTGGGGCCTGCTGGGGATTTCCAGGCCATTGCGATCGTTCTTTTTATCAGCACACATGCTATGTCTATTAGTTTCATCAAGTGCTTGACCTTGCTTAGCCTCGGGTAGGTGCCTAAGAGGCACTCTTTCGGTGTCCATTCATATATCTCCAGGCCAGCTTTCCTGCAGGTCTGTTCAGCAGCGAACCATAGTTTCTGAGATTTAGGGCAGGTCCAAAACATGTGGATCATGTCAGCGTGGTCAGAGGGGCACCATGGGCACATCGGGCTGACTCTGTCATTGAAGGTGGATATTCTGTGTGGGGACATGTAGGTCCTATATAAGACATTGAGCTGTATTAGCCTGAACCTGGCGTTCCTGGATATCTCCTTCGGGTATGCTAGGGCTCTAGACCATTCTCCCTCCGTGATTTCGGTCCCCAGGTCAGATTCCCATTTCTCTTTCAAGCGTGTACTTCTTGGGTTCGATCTGTCGTTTATTTGGGTATATAGTCTTGATGTTGGTTTCCAGCCGTCGCTGACTCCGTGCATCTCTTGGATCAGGGCGTGTGTTTCGGGTTCCTCAGGCCACACATTACATTTCCTCTTGGCGATAAATTTTACCTTTTGGTACTATAGGTAGTGGCACGGGGTGAGCCCATCGTTTCCTTGTAGTGATTCAAAGTCTCTGAATTGCCCTTCGTCGAACATGTCTCCCCACGTGTAGACACCACAGTTCTCCCATCTTCTCATTATTAGTAGGTCATCGGGGACTACACATACGTCAGCAAGAATGGGAATCTCGGGTGAGTATAGGTGCTTCAAACCCAGCATAGATCTAATCTTTTTCCACACCTGTCGACCCACCTGCACTATTATGGGCGGGTCAGGAGGCCCTATTTTGTTGTTCCATATTAGCTCTTTAGGATGCAGGGGTGAGGTCAGCTGGCGGAGAAGGTTTGTCTCAGCCGAGGGCTCATCGCCTAGCCATTTGGCGACATGTGTTAGTTGTGCCGCCAAATAATATCTTTGGAAGTCGGGTAGTTGGATTCCTCCAGCGGAGTAGGGAAGTGTGAGGATGTTCAGTGTAATCCTGTGCCTGGTTCGTCCCCAAAGAAAGTCTCTGATCAGGGATTCTAGCTTCCTGAAGAAGGATGGAGGAATGTAGTATATTATGTTGGTGAAGTAGTAGAGGAATCTAGGTAAAATTATCATTTTAGATATTGCAGCTCTGCCCATCACTGATAGCGGTAGTTTTGACCAAAATTTGATGGAACTCCGTACCCCCGATAATGCGGCTTCAGTGTTGCATTCGTGAGTAGAGATTGGTGTATGCTTGATGGTGATGCCTAGATAGCGGAAGGACTCAGCTTGCCACTGAATCCCAATCACAGGTAGCTCTTCTGTGCTCTTTCTCCTAAGGCCAGCCAAAGGGAAGGCGGATGATTTCTGTCGACTGAACTTTATGCCTGAGTATCTCGAAAAGTTATCTAAGATGTCTAGGGCTATCAGGGCATTCATCTGGGGGTCTCGAAGGTATAGAAGAACATCGTCTGCATACAAGGAAATGATGTTGTCTGTACCGCCAATACTTATGCCCGCATCGAACAGCTGTTTCCTGAAATAAATTGCCACTGGTTCCAGGCCTAGTATATATAGCATTGGCGAGAGCGGGCATCCTTGTCTGGTTCCCCTCTGAATAGCCCAGGCTCCCGACACCAAGCCCCCTGTCTTGACTCTTGCCACTGGGTTACTGTAAAGAACCTTGACCCATCGGATGAAGTATTCGCCCATTCCAAACTCTCTCAGGGTTTCGATTAGCCACTCCCAGTAGATCGAGTCAAAAGCCTTAATGGCATCGAGCGAGAGTACTGCTAGGTCTTCTTTGCATTCCTCTGTCTGTGCCATTATGTGCTGGAGCCTTCTCAAATTGGCTGTAGTATTGCGTCCAGGGACAAATCCACACTGGTCCACATGTACCAGGGAACCAATCACCTTTGAGAGCCTCTTAGCGAGTATGGTCGTAAGAATTTTGCTATCATAGTTTAGGAGCGCAAGTGGGCGATATGAGTCACATTTTTCAGGTGGTTTTCCTGGCTTGAGCATCGGCACTATGAGGGTCTCTCTCATGGTGCCTGGTAGCGTGCCTGTCTCGAATGCCTCCATGTAGACTTTGTGTAGTATGGGAGAGAGGATCTCTTCGTATGCCTTATAGAACTCGGGGGTAAGGCCATCGGTTCCAGGGGTCTTGCTTGTGGAGAGGGACCTGATCGCGTCGGTAATGTCTTCGATCGTGATGACCTCTCCCAGCATATTTCTTTGCTCAGGGGCCAGTTTAGGTAGGTCTACTTCTTCGAGGGTGTCTCTTATGTCTGACTCGGGTATAAGGTCGCTGTGAGCATATAATTCCGCATAGAAGTCAGTGAAGACCTTATTTATTGCTTGCTGTGTTTTGTGGATTGTACCGTTACCGTCTCTGATCTCTGTAAGGGCCTGCTTCGGATGTTCCTTCCGGCACAACCAGGCTAGTATCCTGCCTGGTTTGTCCGCCTCTTTATGAGCTTTCCTGGTGCGGGTAGAGAAGTCAAACTTCGAGAGCCTTTCCCATGCTGTTCTGCATTCCTCCCTGATTTCTCTCAGCTTGCTCTCTGTCTCAATTGTGGGGGGGGAATTGCTCTCGAGGTGCTTGATCTTTTCCTCCTCGGCCTCTAGTTCCCTCCTCAATTGCCTCCTGATTCCACCCGCCTCAGCAATCACCTCTCCCCTCGTCACCACCTTCAATGCCTCCCAGAGAGTACTCCATTTTTCTACTGATCCCTTATTGATCTCTATATACTCCTCTAGTTTCTCGGCCAGGTGGTCCTTAAATGCAGGGTCAGTTAGTGTCTCCACTGGCATACGCCACGTTGGGATAGGAGGTAGGGGGGGTCGCAGGCAGAATTGCACTATTAGTGGGGAGTGATCTGAGATTGATCTGCCCAGGTACTCTGCGGACTCGACCTGGGGGGTCAGCTCGTCGTTTATGAAGAGGTAGTCTATCCTGGTGTGCAGGTTATGGGGGGCCGAGTAGAATGAATATAATCTGTCTGTGGGGTGAAGGTCTCGCCAGGTGTCCACCAAGTGCAGGTCTTCAATCGTTCTGTGGAGGGCCAGAGCAGGGAGGTTATTGTTTGATCGTGGTGTGGTGGATCTATCCAATTCCACATTAATGACGCAGTTGAAGTCGCCTCCCCACAGGAGGCTATGGTCCCTGTGGAGCACGAGTTTAGCGCACAGCTTCTTGAGGAAAGAGGGTATGCCATGCTGGGGGAAGTACGAGTTTACTATGCATATACGGGTGCCCTCCAGCATGCCCCACAGCAGCAGATACCTGCCTTCGATATCCTGCTCCACCCCCAGCTGTTGAAATGGTGTGTCTGGGCTCACCCACGTGTACACACCTCTTGCATACTTCGAGTATGATGATCCGTAGCCTTGGCCCCCCCAGTAATTTGGTAACTTATTTGCAGAGTCGGCAGAGAGGTGTGTTTCTTGTAGGAGTGCAATTGATACCTTCTTCCTCTTTAGATAGGAGTGTATTCGATTTCTCCGAAGGTAGGACCCCAACCCCCTTACGTTCCATGTGATTACTCTAAGTTTTGGTGCCATTGTTTGGTTGTGTTAATTGTTGAGGAGGGGTTTACGACCTCTTTGGGATTTGTTCGCTTGTTGTTGTGAGCCATGGTCTGTCCACGATGAGTGGAGTGATTAGCTCCTGTGGTAAGTTTTGGGTTCGGTTCCATTTGGGCGGATGTTCTCAGAGTAAGGACAGTCAGAACGGTGATAACTTGTGTGAAACAGTTAAAACTTGTGCACCCAGCGACTGACACAACGGTGGAGTGCTCAGGTGCTCCCACGCTGCCTGTCCCAATCCGGGTGTTTGGCGCGGGTAGGTGTGTGCTGGCAACTGGCCTGCACTGGTCTTTCGTGGGGTTGAGGTCTTCGTCCATGCGTGGGAGAACGGGCGAGCCCCGCAGTCTTTTAGCAACTCACATAGTAGTTTTGCTTCTTAAGATTAGAGTTCCTTGCCCTCTCAGGCTATTGTAGAAGGGTACAAGCATCTGAGTCGGGGCGTGCAGCCCTCATCTTAGGGTACCTTCGCTAAGTTTCCCGTGTGGGGATTCAACAGGGGTATCAGCCAGGTTATTGTGTTCCATCCACATGTTAGCCGCAGCTGGAGTCTCGAGAAATATTGATTTTCCTTTGTAGATTACCTTCAACCTGGAGGGATATAGGAGCATATATTTTAGGTCTAGTTTCCTCAGCCTGGCCTTAACTGGGACAAAGGAGTTCCTTGCTCTCTGGACCGCCTGGGTATAATCGGGGTATATCTTGATTCTCGAGTTGCCTCGTGTTATCTCTCCTCCCTCCCTTGAGAACTTCAGGATCACCTCCCGGTCTCGGAAACTGAGGACCTTCGCTATGATGGGGCGAGGGTAGGAGCCTGGGGGCGGTTTCTTCTGGAGCGATCTGTGCGCTCTCTCTATGGCGAAGCCCTGCGAGAGGTTCTCCGCCCCGATCTCCTGTTGGATTAAGGATTCCACGAAGGTCGTCGGGTCATCAGTCTCTGTCCCCTCCGGTACGCCCAGTATCCTAATGTTGCTGCGTCTAGCGCGGCCCTCCGCTTCCTCGGACCTCGCCTCCAGCAGGGTTACCTTATGTTTAAGTTCTGCTAGTTCTGATTTCATGGCTGCCGATTCAGTTGCCATATCCTCTTGATGGGACTCCACAATGGTGACACGTTCAGTTAGGTTGCGAGCGTCTTGCCTTATCAGCTGGATGTCAGCTTTTACTTCCCCTATCTTCGTGTCTATAAATGATTTTAGTGCCTCAATCGCCCCTAGCAGCTGGTTATGTCTGGTGTCCGGGCTATCTCGTGCTGCTGAGTCATCTGTTGAGGTCTGGGCGGTGGGGTGAGATTTCGCCGTGACAAAAGGATCTAGGGTGGCATTTTTGGTTTTGTTTCTTGCTGCCGCCATGATGGGCTGTCTCAGTTCTGGTTGGGGACGCAAGGGGATTCCCGTCGGGGCAGGCGGCCTCTCACTTTTCTGGTCTGATTTCGGCGGGACGTAGAGGTGCGGGGATATTAGGCCCTGTGTGGGTCGGGATCTGGGCGCACAGTGGGTGTGAGCGCCCTGCCTTTAGTAGGACAGGAGAGGTCCGGGTCCTTCAGGGGGATAGCGTTGCCTAATGTGGTTAGCCGGGGGGAGTGCGGGAGCGGCCCAACCCGGGAAGGTCTCACCTGTGAGCGTTGTAGTTTAAGTGGATCTGGAGCCAGCCTCCTGTCTTGTTTGAGGTGTGTAGGTCTGCGCTGGTGGGGGGATCCGGTCCCCGGAGAATAGGCAGTCCGTCCTGAGCGCCCCGAGTCAGGAATGCAGTAGGTGGTCCGGAAAGTCCAGTAGTTCCGACTCGGTGACCCCCCTTCACAGTCGTGCTCCGGCTCCGTTGGCGCGAGCCCCAGCACCGAGCGCCCCGCTCCGGTCCGTGGTCGATGGGGTCTTGTAGTGGTCCACACCCCGGGACGGTAGGGGGCAATGATAGAGGCGCCTGGAGGGCTGGGATCTGGCCCCCACCGGGCGTGCGCTCCCTGTCCCGCTCCGGGGTTGTTCCGGGATCGTCAGATCATCACGGCCGCCATCTTGGAAGTCTCTTATGGGAGAGAGGGGGAGCCCGACCGGAGCGCCTCAGCGGGCCCCGGCTCTCCGTTTTTTGTCGGGGCAAGAAGTCGGGTGCAGCCAATCGCCTGATTTACGGCTGCACCAAAGGCTGGGCGCCGCAGAGAAGCCGCAACGCACGAAACGGGAAGCGACTGCGCGACTCGGCCAGACCCCGTGCACCTCTCTCAGGGGGCAGGGGGAGGCCGGGGCGAAGCGTCGGAGAAGTTCCCTGATCTCCGATTTCTGTCGGAACAAGTCGTAGGGTGCAGCTAATCGCCTGATGTACAGCTGCACCGAAGGATGGGTTGATTTGTTGGGTTTTCGGTACCCAGAACAGGATCGGACTGCGCGGCTCGGCCGGAGCTCACGGGAACCGCGTCCTCACACCATGGACATCAGGCCACGCCCCTCGAACCAACAAGTCTATGTAGTCCGCGCAGACCTGGGGTGGATCTACTATCTGAGCTAGAACATCCTTAAGCTCTCCGCGCAGGCCTCGATGAAACCATGTGATCCTTTTGTTTTCTGGCCATCCAGTTTCCACAACCAGTCTATTAAAGGTGGCAACGTAGGACAGAAGATCCTGATTACCTTGTCGTAAGGATAGCAGTTCGTTATCAAGGGCCAGTCCTTGAGAGTGTCGAGCAAACAATCTTTCCATGCTGGCCTGGAAACCCTGAAAATTCTGGAGAATGGGATCATCCTGATTTACCAATGGAATAGACCAATCGGCAGCACTGCCACTGAGGTAAGATAGTATAAAGGCTACCTTGGTCTGGTCGTTAGGGAAGCCCCCGGGTCTGCATAGAAAGTGTAAACGACATTGGTTCATAAAGACGGCATATTTCTTGGGATCCCCCGCAAAACGTTCAGGCGGGGCCAAAGGCATGTGTCCAGGTAGATTGATTTGAACCGGGTTATTCAAACCCATTGATGTGGAAGTATCTCCGGAATTAGGTAAAGGAGTGTGCCCTGCCTGGGCCTGCAATAACCTTTTGGCCAGGTCATCTGTTCTTTCCTTAGATAGGATCAGTTCTCTTTTGAGAGCGTTAGTCTCCTGGTGGGCTGAGTGCACTTCTGCCCGTAATTCCCCCAAAAGCTGGGCCAGCTGATCTGTCTCGGAAGTCTCCATAGCGTCCGGGTGGGAAATTATGGGTAGGCTTCGCGTTCTGTCACGCTCACCTGATTCCCACGGAGGCGCAGGTCTGGCTTCGAGTGCTGATGCTTCTTGTATGGTGAAGCGCAGGACTCTGAAGATGGACTCACTGCTCGCAGGAATAGTCCCCTGTGCGTGAAAAGGGAGTATTACCTACTGACGGAATAATGCTCAAGCCTCCCACTCCCTTCCAGCCCTCCACGATACTCTTCCTCGATTCCCCGTGAAGTCTCACCTTAGGGTCTGGAAGGATGAGTTCTCCATCCTGCTTCTGATGCAGGGGCGCGTTGAAACCCAGTTACTTCACTGGATTGAGGTTTGATGGGAGTTCAAATAAGCTTGACTATTCAGGTAAGGCGCTGTAAGAGTTCTGTAGCAAGTTCAAAAGTTCAAGCCTTATAATAATGTTCATTGTCTTATTGCAGCAAGCGCTAATCGCTTATGTCTTTTTTCCCCTTAGGGGCCGGGGTTCGGAATGCCGGAGATATGGCGCCGACCCGAAGTGAAACGTGCGGTTCCAGTCAATGACAGGTAAGTTCTGGATGAGCGTTCGGGTAATGTCTTTGCATTCGCTCATTCAATGTCTTTGTCTTTTTTCCCCATAGGGGCCGGGGTCCGGAATGCCAGGAAGCGGCAGGACCCGAAATGAAATGGGAATGACCCAACAGGTAAGTCTTAGAAGGAAACTGAGCTTTTCCTATTCCCTTCCTTCTCTCACCTTGTGTTCTTGTCTTTTTCTCTCTAGGCTCTGGGAAGTGGCTGCGGATCCGGATGATCGCTGCTGAAGATGGAGGTGCCCAGGAAAGGTGAGTGAAATGCAGCGCTGCAGCGATCGAAGCGAAATGCTTTTAAAATGATGTCTTCCCTTTCAGGATCGTCGGTGTGAAGTCTCCGTGATGCAGCTTTAGCAGGTAAGGTCTTCTTTCTCTCCAATTCTCTCTTAGCAGGTGACCCAGGATGCTGACAGGCGTGGCTGAAGTCCAGATGCAGGAGCTGACACGGTGAGCGTCCAGCTGCGAGGAGCAGAACAACGCGAAGCGTGAGTTGCTGATCGGGCGTGGTTTAAATAGCTTTGGAAGAAGTTCCAGGTATGTATCCTTCCACCGATCAGGTATGTATCCTTCCCCGACCACACCCAGGGGAAAGTAGGTCCACAGGTAAAGTAGTTCCATTCAGGCCTCAAGAGGGCCTGGATGTAGCAGCATGGTCTGCATCAGGTAAGTGCACCTTAAAACACTTGAACACATGTCTAGCTTAATGAGCCTGGTGCCTAAGGCGCCAGGACAGGGGTCCAACATGAGCCTGGCACTTAAGGCGCCAGGACTGTGTCCAAAGGGCACCAGCTTGGGCCCGCTGGCACTTCCCTGGGGGAAATGATGCCTGCCTCTGGGGTTGCTGGGTCGGACCTGGCTCCTTGGAGGTAGGCATCATGACAGCCACCTTGACAGGGAAGGAACACCTGCCCAAGGGGAACCCCGAGGAGCCAAACCTCCAATGGCAGGGAAAAAGACGAAAATGCACATAAAACCCTGGTAGGATGTATGTCTTCCTTGAGATGGATAGTCAAAAGACTGTAGATAAATTGGAGTCTTTTCTGAGCAACTTCCGGTTATGATGCGGAAAACATCTAAGGTACTGTTCAAGGGTGGAGTTTAGCCTCTCGGTCTGACCATTGCTCTGCGGATGGTAACCCGATGACAACGCTCTGTCGATTCCTAGCTGTTGGCATAAGGTGGTCCAGAATCTAGAGGTGTATTGGGATCCTCTGTCCGAGACTATAGGCCTAGGCAGGCCATGTAGTCTGACAATGTCCCTTAGGAATACTGCTGCCATCTCCGGAGCCGATGGTAGATGGGGTAAGGCTGAAAAATGTGCCAGTTTGCTAAAGGAATCGATAGTTGCCATGATGGTATTCATTCCCTTTGAGAGGGGCAGCTCCACGATAAAGTCTGTGGAGATATGTTCCCAAGCCCTTCCTGGTACTTTTGGCTGTTGTAGCAAGCCAATCGGTCTCCCTGTAGGATTTTTGCTACTGGCACACACCGGACACGAAGAGACGTATTTGTCAACGTCCTTGCGGAGAGTCGGCCACCAAAATTGTCGACATATGAGATCCTGTGTCTTGCGTATGCCAGGATGACCCGACAACGGAGAGTCATGACACCACTTGAGTATCTGACTCTGCAGGGTCTTAGAAGGGATATAGAGAGCCTTCCCTAGGTAGTACAAACCGTTCTGGTCTTGAATGACTGATCGGGGCAGTGCTTCTTCCTCTTTATATTGCTCCATAAATTCATGCAAGAAAGGGATCACGGTGGACACTCCCAGTGCCTTAGAGAGCAGTAATTCATGACCCTGGACCTTGGTGGGTTCTTCACCTTGGCTCCGGGATAGGGCATCAGCGACATGATTTTCGGTACCAGGTATGTAGGTAAGACAAAAATCGAACTGTAAGAAATAATATGCCCAGCGGGCATGGCGGGAATTGGTGCATTCCATTTGTTGGAGTACCTTTACATTCCTGTGGTCAGTGCGAATAAGGAACTTATGGTTTGCCCCTTGTAGTAAATGGCACCATTCTTGGCATGCCAGCTTCATGGCCAATAGTTCCTTTTCGAGGACTGAGTTGTTCTGCTCACTGCTAGGCAACGTTTTTGAATAGTAGGCGACTGGATGTTCCAGTCCGTCCTCTGCCTCTTGTAATAGCACTGCTCCTACTGCTCCAGCTGAGGCATCGGTCTCAAGGACAAAGGGTCGGTTCTGATCTGACTGGACTAGAATAGGGGCTGTAGAGAAATGTTCCTTTAAACACTGGAAGGCCTCCCTCTGGTCTTGATCAAATGAAAACTTGACACCCTTCTTGAGCAAATCAGTGATGGGTTGTACTAGCTGGGAAAAATTTGGAATGAATTGTCTATAAAAGTTCGCCAACCCTAGGAATCTTTGTATCTCCTTGACATTTTGGGGTTCCTTCCAGTCTTGGATAGCACGTATCTTACTTGAGTCCATCTGTACTCCTGCCACAGAGAGAATAAAGCCCAGATAAGATTCTGACCTGGCTTCAAAAGTACACTTCTCGGGCTTGACTAATAGTTGGTTGGCCTGTAAACGGGATAATACTTTTCCTTGACCTGATCTCTGTGTTCTGGAAGGCTGCGTGAGTAAACCAAAATGTCATCCAAGTAAACCACTACTGACACAAACAATAAGTCTGAAAATATCCTGTCCATAAACCGCTGGAATATGGCGGGAGCGTTCACAAGCCCGAACGGCATCACCTTATATTCGAAGAGACCTAAAGGTGTCCGAAATGCAGTCCTCCACGCATCACCCTTACAGATCCTCAAAAGATGATAGGCTCCTCTGAGGTCCAATTTGGTATAGAACTGTGCTCCTTGAACTGCTTCCAGAACGTCCCTTATCAAGGGCATGGGGTAGCGGTCTCTAACCGTTACCTGATTAAGCCCCCGATAATCTATGCAGGGTCTGAGTTCTGCTGAGTCCTTTTTACGTATAAAGAACAGTGAAGCTCCGCAAGATGACCTGGATTCTTGGATCAGTCCGTTCTGGAGGTGAGCGTCTAGGTAATCTCTTAAAGCCTTCTTTTCAGGCAAAGACAAAGGGTACATCCGACCAAACGGAACTTGAGAGGAAGGCTCGATGTTGATGGCGCAATCTTCCGACCTGTGGGGAGGAAGAACTCTTGGCAATATATCCTTGAAGACTTCAGCGTATTCCTGGTACTGGAGTGGGATAGAAGATACTGTCTTCTTTATTGGATTACTGAACACTTCTACTCCAATCTGGAGGTTAGGGACCTCCATGCAATGTACTTGACAATAATCCGAATCAAAACACACCTTGTTTGTGTACCAGTCAATTGAAGGGTTGTACCTTCGAAGCCAGGGAATTCTGATGACCAACGGAAAGTGTGCCGCCTTAATCATATCAAATACCATGTCTTCTGTATGCTGTTCCATCTTCATCCGTAAGGGAACGGACTCCTTGACTATGGGCCCTGAGGACAGAGGAGTACCGTCCACTCCTTCCACTGGAATGGGTTTATTCTTGAGGCGCTCGGGCACCTTGTTCTTCCTGGTCCAGTCTATGTCAATAAAATTCCCTGCGGCCCCGCAGTCCAGCATGGCCAACACCTCAATGGGCTCAGGATTCGTTATCCAGAGTTGGACCTTGAATACCATGAGTCTATTGTCTTCGCCCCATGTTATTGGTCTTGTAATGAAGCAAGGGCTGTAGCTGGTTCCCCCGACACCTCCCTTGCATAGGTTCGGGGGCTGGAGTTTTCCTTTCGCCGAGGTGGTACTTCTGGACAGTTGCAAAGTAGATGCTTGGAAGAGCCACAGTACATACACAGTCCTGCTTCACGGCGTCTTCTTTGTTCTTCTGGAGTTAGAGGCCCCCTGGTTGTTCCGGTCTGCATGGGTTCATCCCCTCCGGTGTTTTCTCGGGAAGGTAGGGAAAAAGGTGTGGTAGTCAATGGACGAGGTCTTCTCCTTTCTTTTCGTCGTTCGTTAAGACGGAATTCAATCTGTAATCTGCCCAAGGGGAACCCCGAGGAGCCAAACCTCCAATGGCAGGGAAAAAGCCGAAAAGGCACAAAAAACCCTGGTAGGATGTATTTCTTCCTTGAGATGGATAGTCAAAAGACTGTAGATAAATTGGAGTCTTTTCTGAGCAACTTCCGGTTATGATGCGGAAAACGGTATAAGGAAGCTTGAACTTCGGTAGGAGTCTGAAGAAGGGAATATATACAGAAACAGTTCCCACTTACCGAGAGCTCTGGCAGAACCCAGAGAGTGAAGGCACCCAAGTCGTGATCGCGGATGCCTAAAATAAACAGCTCCGCGACCGCGAACAAGACGGGAGTGCCACAGCGCTATGAAATGAAAGGGGAAACAGTGCCGCGGTCAGGGAAAGAAAACAGAAACAATACCGCTGCAACAACACCGAGTAAGTGCGAAATACAGAACGAGCGGACAGAACAGAAAGATAGTAACGAAGGAAGGCAGAAACCTGAACACAGGCGAGAAGGGTGAGAATAGAAGATATGAAGGGCAGACTGAACGGAGGCAAGAAAAGCCAAAGGCTAAGCGGGAAACTCTGAGAAGAACTGTGGAAGGACGATCCGTAGCTCGCAGCGTTGAAGAGTCTGAAGGAAACACAGATACAACGCGCCGGAAAGGGGGCGTGGTTGTGTCTTATAGACCAGCGACGCCATTTTGGGTGAGGACTAGACCGACAGTATACTATTATTAGAGACGCCATGAGCTCCACAGCTTCCATGGACGAATCCTGACAATAGTACACCCACTGCGGTGAAGGTCAAAGGATTGAAATATTGGGTGCACCTCTCAGATGTGCAATCACACAGAGCAAACAAGAACACGCTAGTACTACTACAAGTGAAATTGAAAAGGAGTGGCTAGGATGTCTGATGAAAAGGTATCTGCAAAAGGAAAAAGTTATGACATGTGTTTTTATTTTTCCCCTTCTTCAACTCTCTCTCTCTCTTCTTCCTCTCGATTATTGTTTCTCGCATTTCTCCATCACTCTTTCATTCTCCTTCTCTCCATAGTAAAAATAACCGTGTAATGGAGAAATGAGCAAACATGAATAGAAATGATGATTAAATATGAAGTTGAAATAGAAATGTAAATACATTTATATATTGTGGTGACTTAACAAATTTGTATCGCCCCTCCAGGTGACACATGGCTCAACGAACAATAATCGCGGAGAACCAATTAATGTTAGATAGCAATAGGGATGCCATTAGGGCTAATAGATTCAGTAATGTTGAATGTAAAATGTGCTGCAGTTTTGTTGTCAGTAATGTTGTTTTTTATGGCCTGGTACTACACCCTTCTATCTTTGGTTAATGACATTCACAAGTGGGGGGAGCGGGGCTAACTTAATAAGAGAAGGGTCACACTTGATATGGACTGGGGTAAAGATGATGTGGAAAGAAACATATGATATTAATGCTAATGGTACAATTGTAATGCATCCTATATACAAAAAGACAGTCCTATATTCTATACGGTGTCACTTTAGGTTATTCCCATAAAAATGGAATTTATTATCCCAAAATTGTATTAATCACTAATCATCAAATTCATAAAACAATCATAAAAATGATCATCATACATAAAACACATACATCATGTTAAAACAACATAAGTAGATGCCCCATGCGTGAGTACATTAGACTTGTACAAGTACAAGGAAGAGATGGAGGATTCTTTCCACAACCGGAATTTGGGTCCACTTAAAGTAGCAAAGACGTTTTTTTGCCTCAACCAGAGAAATCCCACGGGGAGGAAGCAACATCTAGCTTCATTACGACCTACAAGATGGCTACTTACATCTGAGGTCCATATCTGAGAGAACACTGAGAAAATCATTTGTTTGGAAACTTCCTGACTGAGAGGAGAAGAGGATATGCAAGAATTCCCTGAAGAAATTGGGAATCTGCATATGGAACCAGAAAAGGTCCAAGAGCTACTACTAGGAAAGAGAGGGTACTCCCTCCAACCAAAGAAGATTTTTAATATTGGCACAAGACACATTCCCCTGAAGAATGTCCTACATGGTTGTATATTAAGGACAGAAACTTGTACAAGTCTAATGTACTCACGCATGGTGCTTCTACTTGTGTTGTTTTAACATGATGTATGTGTTTTATGTATGATGATCATTTTTATGATTGTTTTATGACTTTGATGATTAGTGATTCATACATTTTTGCCCCCCGCTGGGGACTCGGGTAAGTCTTTTTTTTTTATTCCCTTCCCTTTCCATTCCCCCCCACACTTACCTTCTTGTTCCTGCGTCCCCGCTGGGGGACGAGGGAAGTCTCCAGCCGTGTGGAGACTCGGAGCGGGTCCATCCCCGCTCCGCGCCTCCACACGGCTGGAGGCTTCCCTCGTCCCTAGGCGGGGACACAGCTACATTTTTTTTTCTTCTTCTTTTTCTACGCCCTCCCAACCCCACTTACCTTCTTTTTGATCCTTTTTTGGGAGCGGACGCGCTGGGAACACTTGTGTTCCCAGCGCGCCCGCTCCCAATGGCCGCCATGGAAAGAGAAAACAGACTTTGTTTTCCCTTTCCATGGCGGCCATTTTCTAGGTTGTTTCTTTTTTTTTTCTGTCCCGAAACGCTGCAGTCGGCCTCGTGACCTCGTGGCGGGGTCATTACCTACTCAGGTAATACCCCGGGGCCTTCGTTAAGGCCCGAGCAAAGCGAGGGCCTATAACTATGGCATAGTTCGGGTCATATTGCTTAATTAATGGACTGGGTTTCTTAATACTTTTATTACAGTTTACCCAGGTGGGGGATCCTCATTCAGAAATGTGTCTCTACAGCTAAAGAAAGCATTCTGACATTATTTTACTTTACCTGCCTTCCTGCCTTATGATCTATGCTGTTAAACATTGCTGCATGATTTGTATGCTACATAGTAAATGTCAGCAGTTGATGTATTTTAAAGGAATCTACAGCTAAGTGTGCTACCACATAGACATTGTATATATTTGTCATATTAGAATTACCAGCGTACAAAGTGTGCTATTGAATTGTGTTTATATATATATGAAACTTATTTTCATATAACGAACTGTGTTGGCACATAGCATAGTGTGTGAACTTTCCTTTGTGGCCGCTTGGGGACTCACTGTACTTAAGAACCAGCCTGGCACCACCTCCTGTGAGCTTAAGTCTTGGTTGCGCATCCATAGCTACCATATAGAGAACATTGGCTCAGGTGCTCTGTGCCTCTACCCTGCCATATAGAGGGAAGAAGTACAGATACCCCCTCCAGTCTTTACAGTGGTGACAGACCATCAGGCATTGGTCACAATCTACGGAAACCTGCAATGCAAAATGCCACAGAGGATTGAAAGATGGGGACTAAGGCTGCGTTTGTGCCTTCCCTGTCTCATACGTACAAGAAAATAAAACAGACACTCCCCGGACAGGGAATAAGGCAAAAGAGAGCAGGCTGCGAGAGTTCAAGGAAAAGTTTATCTAGATCTCTGAGAGCGCTCTGGCACAGTTAATGTTACATCACATTATATAGGCACAAAAAGGTGTCTAACATATGATACTATGATGGACCCGGATTGGTCAGCTGGGGTGGTGCTTTAGGTGTGGGCATCGTCTCGCCTTCCTGGTTGGTTGCTCGGTTGGCGGCAGGATGAACGTCAGACATCTGTATTCCGGATGAGTGAAGGTCAGGTCGTTGTGAGACACGGTGGTCACTATCTAAGCTAACATAACTCATTCTCTATAATGCATGCACTAAATATTAGTGATTCAAAAGACTTTCAGTAGTTTATCATGTCTTCTATAAAAGTAATTCAAGTGTCTATATCATCTATAACATTTGGATTATAGATTATAGGGAGGGTTGCATGAGGTGGGGCACTCCATTTGGGGTGGAGGGGGGTTGAGGGCCACCCCCCGTTGCGGTACATCATTCGCTGCCAATTTAGGGTGGCCCTCAGCCCCCCCTAAAAAGCAGCCTGTGAATTTGTATTTTGTTTTTTGTTTATCCAACTTTGCTTAGTGCAGATGGCCACATTAGTGTGGCTATCTGCCCCCAGGGTGCCCAAACCCTACTGCCCCATCTATTGGGGGTCCTGCCCCACCTTTTGGGGTGGCCCTCTCCCCCCTCACACCAAATGGAGGTGGGGTGTACCTCACGCAGCCGTTTGGAGGAGGCCCAGGGAGGCCTGCATGAGGTGTGTCCCCCAGCCATTGGGGGTGGGGTGGGGGGGCACCCCAAAAGATGGGGCAGGACCCCCAATAGATGGGGCAGTAGCGTTTGGGCACCCTGGGGGCGGATAGCCACACTAATGTGCCCATCTGCACCAAGCGAAGTTGGGTAAACAAAAAAAATATATACAAAATCACAGGCTGCTTTTTAGGGGGGCTGAGGGCCACCCTAAACTGGCAGCGAATGATGTACCACAACGGGGGTTGGACCTCAACCCCCCCCCACCCCAAATGGAGGGCCCCACCCCATGCAACCCTCCCTGGGGGCAAATATCTGCTCCTAGGAAGGGGCATCTGACCCCAGGGAGGGATGCATGAGGTGGGCCCCCCCTATCTGCCCCCAGGGAGGGTCGCATGAGGTGGGGCCCTCCATTTGGGGTGGGGGGGGGGGGTTGAGGGCCACCCCCCATTGCGGTACATCATTCGCTGCCAATTTAGGGTGCCCCTCAGCCCCCCCTAAAAAGCAGCCTATGAATTTGTATTTTGTTTTTTGTTTACCCAACTTTGCTTGGTGCAGATGGCCACATTAGTGTGGCTATCTGCCCACAGGGTGCCCAAACCCTACTGCCCCATCTATTGGGGGTCCTGTCCCACCTTTTGGGGTGGCCCTCTCCCCCCTCACACCAAATGGAGGTGAGGTGTACCTCACGCAGCCGTTTGGAGGAGGCCCAGGGAGGCCTGCATGAGGTGTGTCCCCCAGCCATTGGGGGTGGGGGGGCACCCCAAAAGGTGGGGCAGGACCCCCAATAGATGGGGCTGTAGGGTTTGGGCACCCTGGGGGCAGATTGCCACACTAATGTGGCTATCTGCACCAAGCGAAGTTGGGTAAACAAAAAACAAAATACAAATTCATAGGCTGCTTTTTAGGGGGTGCTGAGGGGCACCCTAAATTGGCAGCGAATGATGTACTGCAACAGGGGGTGGCCCTCAGCCCTCCCTGACCCCAAATGGAGGGCCCCACCTCATGCAACGCTCCCTGCGGAAGATAGGGGGGGAACCTCCTGCATCCCTCCCTGGGGTCAGATGCCCCTTCCTAGGAGCAGATATCAGCCCCCAGGGAGGGTTGCATGAGGTGGGGCCCTCCATTTGGGGTGGGGGGGGTTGAGGGCCCCCCCATTGCGGTACATCATTCGCTGCCAATTTAGGGTGCCCCTCAGCCCCCCCTAAAAAGCAGCCTATGAATTTGTATTTTGTTTTTTGTTTACCCAACTTTGCTTGGTGCAGATGGCCACATTAGTGTGGCTATCTGCCCCCAGGGTGCCCAAACCCTACTGCCCCATCTATTGGGGGTCCTGCCCCACCTTTTGGGGTGGCCCTCTCCCCCCTCACCCCAAATGGAGGTGGGGTGTACCTCACGCAGCCGTTTGGAGGAGGCCCAGGGAGGCCTGCATGAGGTGTGTCCCCCAGCCATTGGGGGTGGGTTAGGGGGGGCACCCCAAAAGGTGGGGCAGGACCCCCAATAGATGGGGCAGTATGGTTTGGGCACCCTGGGGGCAGATAGCCACACTAATGTGCCCATCTGCACCAAGCGAAGTTGGGTAAACAAAAAAAAATATACAAAATCACAGGCTGCTTTTTAGGGGGGGGCTGAGGGCCACCCTAAAGTGGCAGCGAATGATGTACCGCAACGGGGGGTGGCCCTCAACCCCCCCCACCCCAAATGGAGGGCCCCACCTCATGCAACCCTCCCTGGGGGCAGACATCTGCTCCTAGGAAGGGGCATCTGACCCCAGGGAGGGATGCATGAGGTTGGGCCCCCCTATCTGCCCCCAGGGAGGATTGCATGAGGTGGGGCCCTACATTTGGGGTGGGGGGGGTTGAGGGCCACCCCCCGTTGCGGTACATCATTCACTGCCAATTTAGGGTGGCCCTCAGCCCCCCCTAAAAAGCAGCCTGTGAATTTGTATTTTGTTTTTTGTTTATCCAACTTTGCTTGGTGCAGATGGCCACATTAGTGTGGCTATCTGCCCCCAGGGTGCCCAAACCCTACTGCCCCATCTATTGGGGGTCCTGCCCCACCTTTTGGGGTGGCCCTCTCCCCCCTCACACCAAATGGAGGTGGGGTGTACCTCACGCAGCCGTTTGGAGGAGGCCCAGGGAGGCCTGCATGAGGTGTGTCCCCCAGCCATTGGGGGTGGGGTGGGGGTGTTAAGACGGATTTCTGAACTCTGTCCGGGTGGCGCAGAAGTTCAGAAGGCCAACCTAATTACTTGGAACAGGGTAACCTCTGGACAAGCCAGACCAATCAAGGTAGCGATCGCGGCGGTCAAGACTAGGTCTCAAGAGGGGTGAGGGTGACTGAAAGCCCGCAATGAGCACACAAAGCAAGAGCGCTTACAAACTACTCCAAACAGTTGTTATATCAAAAATAGATACACATTTATTTTAAGGCCTTTAAAATAATGACCGTAGCGAGAAAATCACAATATCACAATATTAAACCAACACATACCATATCAACACAATATATATACAAAGACACAGTCGCAAGCGTTTAAAGCACGAAATATGTAGTCCACCTGAAAGGAAAGGAAAACAGGCAGTGCGATAACGCTTTAGACTCAGTTCGCCTTCAGAGGCACCTAACTAGATGGAAGTCCGAGCCCTGCGAAGAGTGGAGCCTTGTGCTCAAAGTACCTGCCACGCCGGTGCCAACGGGCAAAAGGGGAAGCTCTTCGGAGGAAGTCAGGCAGTTCGGGTTAGTGCACAGCAGAAGGAGAACAGGTTCCGCAACTCAAGCGCAGCCTCCACAGCGAGCAGAAGCAGAGCGCGAGTACGGCAAAAGGGTGCTGTTTTTACACAGCAGGGAAAGGCAATGGGATACTGCAGGAGGGCGACCAGATCCTAGCTAAACTACTCACCGGTCCCCGAAGCAAGCAGACCCAGGCTTCTCCACGTTAGTTTCAGCAGCTGGCAGGTTCAGAAGAGCAGGGAACGCCTCGTAGTCGTGTAGAGCAAAAAGACGTCCCAATCGACGAAACCAGCACAGTTTTGTTGCCGCAGCAGGACAACGGAGCGGCCGTGTGTATTCAAGCCAAATGTACACTCCTCCCTTCAGACTTGGGAACGCCAAGCGTACGAAGCGTGGGAGAGGAACAAGGACTCGAAATACAACACAACCTGGCGGCAGTTACAGAGCAGGACTCCCTTGTAAGCTGGTCAGTCAACTGGATGGCCCAGAGACACTTCCGAAGGCTTACTTGGCAGGAGATGATGAAGTCGCCGGGAATAGCTGTTCCTGCTATTCCAAAGGTCGAAGCACCAGTACAGGCCTTCTGGTTCGATCCAAGGAGGAAAGGGTTTCACAGGACGACAGCAGTGCAAAGGAGGATTCCTTCAGCGGGTCACCAGCGATTCCTCGGTCCAGCCTCTTGGTTGCAGGATACTTGGCTCCTGTATTCCTTAGTTCGTGAGAACTCAGGAGATCGACATGGTAGTGGTGTTTCCAGCTCCCTCTTATCCACGGTTCCCTTCGCGGCAAAACGGAGGGGAGCCAATGGGAGATCCGCTCATCAACACACATACCATACGTGGACCAATCACGGACCACGGTGGTCCCAGGCATTCACACCACCCCAGACTCTCTGGCACCCAGGATGTGTATTGGGACCAGACATCCCAGCCCACACCCTGGAGGCACACAAACGACATGTAGAAGCCCGCGAAAGCAACCACGTTTCGCGGGAAAGTACATGCCCAAATAAGGAAGGCCCCGGGTCGCCCGACCTGGGGAAGGTGAAGGGAGCAAGACGGTCAGTGGACAGGACAAAGGAGCCTCGTGGACTGGCCATTTTGGGAGCCAGGCCACCATTTTGGGTTCAGAGCAAAAACGTGCTCAGAACGCCAAAAGGAGCTCAAAATAAACAAAACGATTGCTGCCACCATTCGAGTCCCTGAATGACTTGCACTGATCAAATACCATCCTAAAAGAGTATCTAGGGTCTGTAGAAGGCTAGAGACCCAAGAGAGCTGTAACTTAGCTTACAGTGCCCTCTTGTGTCATGTTGCACTAAAGCCGCAACATGATAAAAGAAACTACGGGAAACAGCGTTCCCCGGTACTGACTGTCTTAAGGGCATGTCAGTTTCCCCATAAGAAAAGGAGCGAAAGCCCAGAGAAGTGCGGCAGAAGGCTGTACTTCTCTGGCAAAGTCAAGAACAAGGTTAAAAACAATAGCAAAAAGTTTAGGGGTTGCCACATGGAAGGAAAATTCCCTACAATTACGAAATCTTTCCTAACACTCGCCCCTCCCAGACTATGGACAGGGGGAACTAATCCACCCCTGGATGAGTCTCTTGTTCAGGTCGGTAGAACATTCTGGACAACCCATCAGCATTGCTATGTTGGACACCTGGCCTATGCTCAATAGTGAAGTCGAAGCCTTGTAGACTTATGGACCACCTAAGCAACTTTGGATTCTCCCCCTTCATGTTCATTAGCCACTTTAACGGCTTATGGTCAGTCTGCACAGTGAAGTGGGTCCCATAGAGGTAGGGCCTCAGCTTCCTTAGGGCCCACACAACAGAGAAACATTCTTTCTCTACCGTGGACCATCTGAGCTCTCTGTCCTTAAGCTGGCGACTAATAAAACCGATAGGGTGTTCCTTACCCTTCTCATCTACTTGTGATAGTACAGCTCCTATCCCAGTGTCAGAGGCATCCGTCTGCACGATAAAAGGTCTTTGATAATCAGGGGCCCTGAGCCCAGGGGCCTGGCACAAGGAGTCTTTTAAGCCATTGAAGGCTTTCTCACACTCGTCGGTCCAAGTTACCTTCTTGGGTTTCTTCGGAGTTGTGAGGGCAGTCAGAGGAGCAGCTATGGTGCCATAGTCTGCCACAAAATTGCGATAATACCCCGTGAGTCCTAAGAAGGCTCTCACTTGGGTTTGCGTAGTGGGGGTAGGCCAGTCTTGTACTGCTTGTACTTTACTGGGTAGAGGCTGTATCCTCCCTCCACCTACTTCATGTCCAAGGTAAACCACTGAGCCTTGTCCAATCTGGCATTTACTAGCCTTTATGGTCAAGTGGGCTTTCTGAAGAGCCTGGAGCACAATCCTGAGGTGTTTCACATGGTCTTCCCAGGTGGCACTGAAAACTGCTATATCGTCCAGATATGCAAGACAGAATTCGTCCAACCCATTCAACACATGATTCACAAGCCTCTGGAAAGTGGCAGGTGCATTCTTCAACCCGAACGGCATTACCCGGAATTGGTAAAGGCCGTCTGGAGTAGAAAATGCTGTATTCTCCTTGGCATGTTCTGCTAAAGCTATTTGCCAATAGCCAGCAGTGAGGTCAAACGTGCTGAGGTACTTGGAGGCACCCAAAGTATCCACCAGCTCATCTGTTCGAGGCAAGGGGTGTGCATCTGTCTTGGTGACAGCATTCAGAGCCCTGTAATCCACGCAGAACCTCAATTCAGAAGTGCCTGCCTTTGGAACCAACACCACAGGACTGGACCAAGGACTACTAGAGGTTTCAATCACCCCAAGGTCTAACATCTTGTTGACCTCGGTCTTAATATAAGACCGTACTTTATCCGACATCCTGTATCCCCTACTTTTGGTAGGTACACTGTCTCCTGTGTCAATGTTATGTTTGCACCAAGGTGTCAAACCAGGGGACTGTGAAAACAGGGGGGAAAACTGCCTAAGCAAACTTTTCACCTCAGCCTGCTGATCAGAAGTCAGGTGAGGGGCCACTCGGACACCCTCAACGGAGCTATCTGAAGGACCGCTCTGGAACAGGTCGGGGAGAGGTTCTGACTCCTCTTCCTCAACATCTGAAGCCAGTAGCAGTGCTGCGATTTCGACTCTTGGGACGAAAGCCTTCAGCCTATTCACGTGGAACACTTTTGGAGCCTGTCCAGGCCTTCCAAGGTCCACTAAATAGTTCACCTCACCCAGGGGCTCCACCACTGTATAAGGGCCTGACCATTTGTCCTGTAAAGCTCGAGGCCTTATTGGATTCATGATCAGGACTTGCTGACCAGGTGTAAAGTTGATGAGGGAAGCTTTCTGGTCGTACCAATGTTTCACCAGCGCTTGCCCTGCCTTCAATTTATCACTAGCCAAGCCCATCAGAAGTACCATCCGTTTTCTGAGCCCTAGCACATAATCAACTACATTGGTAGTAACAGGGGGAGTGGGCATCTCCCATCCCTCTTTGACGATGGCTAAGGGTCCCCGTACGGGATGACCGAACAGAAGTTCGAAGGGGCTGAAGCCAACACCCTCCTGTGGTACCTCTCGGTAGGCAAACAGTAGGCATGGTAAAAGAAGATCCCATTTTCTTCTCTGGGGCTCCTCCAGAGCCCCAATCATGCTCTTTAACGTTCTGTTGAAACGTTCCACCAGACCATTGGTCTGGGGGTGGTATGCAGAAGAGAACTTGTAGGTGACCCCACATTCTTTCCACATAGCCTGCATATACTTCGACATAAAGTTGCTGCCACGATCTGACACAACTTCTTTAGGGAAGCCAACCCTAGTAAATATGCAGAGTAAAGCTTTTGCAACTGACTTGGCAGTTGCAGTTTTCAATGGGATGGCCTCAGGATACCTGGTTGCATGGTCGACCAGCACCAGGATAAACCTATTGCCCGAGGATGTTTGCGGGTCAAGGGGACCAACGATGTCGATCCCTACCCTTTCAAATGGTACCCCCACAACTGGGAGTGGTACCAACGGAGCTTGGATTGTCGCGCCAACCTTACCAGACAACTGGCAGGAGGCACAACTACTGCAGTGACTTTCTACTTGCACCCCCATCTTGGGCCAGTAGAAGTGCATGGATAACCTTTGCTTGGTCCTCTTCTTACCAAGGTGACCAGCAAGGGGAACTTCATGCGCCAACTGCAGGAGGAAGGGCCTAACAGCAAGGGGAACCACCAACCTCCTATGGTCTCCTTCTGTAGACTCTGTGGGCTCACTATACAGGAGTCCACCTTCCCAATAAATCCTATGCTTCCCAGGAGGTTCACCCTCAAGCTGGGAGCAGGCCTGTCTCCTTAGGCCTTCCAGAGATGGGCACTCACGTTGGCCTTTACTGAATTCGTCCCTATCAGGACCTCCTTCAACTAACAAGTCTTTTAGTTCAGGATGATCGTTGGGGTCGAATACTTCAGGCATCGCCACCTCCTCGTCAGGCCCGGGCGATTGACCAACTTCCTCCACCGCAGTGGTAGGCGAGCTCGGGGGAATATTCTCTTTCCCTCGTCTTGACTTGTAGACTCCTTTTGCCTTGGGTTTCCCCTTTGGCTGGGGCGGCATATTGGACTTGGCCAATGCTACCCGTGCTTGAGACCGTGTGTAGGGTCTTTCGGCTGTGTCTCCTACGAGCCCTAAAGCTCTGAGATCATTGCCCAACAAGACCTTTCCCGGGACGTTTCTCTGAATGCTCACTGGAATCCTGACTGCTGTACCATTTAAAGTGAGATTTACAGGGATCACGGGAAACATACGGAGGGGGCCGTCAGCCAACTTAGTGGGCATCAGAGTAGCTCTGGCAACTTCCTCTGAGTCTACCAAGGTAGAATCCACTACAGTTCGACTGCACCCACTATCCCTAAGAGCTGGAGTATCCACTCCATTGATCAGCACACTGTCTTTAAAGTAGTGCTTGGTATTATCTGGAATCCTAGCATAAGCCTCTGCGACTTTAGGCTCCCAGGAACCCAGGGACACTAAAACTACCTCAGCCTCTATCCCGCTGGGAAATGAGTCTGAGGAGAAGGATGCTCCTGTAATCTCTTCTTCCTCGTAGGAGGAGAAGGCCAGATTAGCGGAGTGGACCCCCAAAGGTCTAACCTTACAACGGGGATCCCCCTTCACATGGTCAGTTGCTCCACAAGAAAAACAAGCCCCATTGGGTCTGTTTACGTAGGGAGGCTTATTATAACCAGAGTTCTGTTTTGGAGGCTGACCTCCACTACCCTGTGAGTTCTCTTGTGTCTTACCCTTGTTTTTCTTTTGGTGGCCCTTATGGGAAGAAGATTTAGCAGATTCCCCACCCTCCATATCTTTGGACTTTTTCCCTTCCTCCTGCTTACCAGGATGAGTTTTGTCCTTATGGGACACTCGATGTGACACCCATAAGTCTGCTGCAATGGCCAGCTTCTTAGGATCTATCTCCTTCGAATCGGCCAAATGCTGCTTAAGCTCCGGGGAAGAAGAAGCAAAAATGTGTTCCAGCATGACCAGATTGATCATGCCTTCGAAGGTAGAAACCTTATAACCTTCGACCCAGCCAGTTAAGTTTTTCAAAGATTCAGCGACATAAGATACCCAAGTACCACCTTCCTTTTTCTTATACTCTCGAAAACGCTTTAAATATTGGGCCGGAGTCTTCCCAAACTTTAAAATGAGAGTTTGCTTTAACATAGCGAAATCAGCCCGCTCAGCCTTCGACATTTCCATAATGGCACTGCAGCCAGAATGGGGCAGTCTACTGAGCAACCACGCAATCTTATCAGCATTGTCAACTTCCTGGACCTCGCATGCATACTCAAACGCATTCAGCCAGTCCATAATGTCATTCCTTTCTTCATACACACTGAGCAGATCTTTCGGAAACCGTGGATGAGAGGAAGCCCCAGACCCATGTCTAGGACCCTTGGATCTATTTGCAACCTGAAGCTTGGCCAGTTCCAACTGGTGATCCCTGTCTTTCTGTTTTTCTGCCTGTTCGATTTTTAGTTTGGCTATGCTGAATTCAAGCTCCTGCTGCCTAAACCGCAGCTCTTGCTTCTTGAATTCAAGCATAGCCTCCCCATCAACACTGGCAGAGGAAACATTAGACATTACATCCTCCCTGTCCTCGTGGTCGCGATGGATCAGTGCAGCGGCAGAACCGTCGGTTCTGCCAGTGAGAGCAGCCCCACCACCTTCTGCACTGTCCTCGGAAGTTATAGCGTCAAGCTGCGCTTCTTGCCACGCCACGATTCTCTGGATCATTTCCAATTTTGTGCCTTGAGAGGAAACACCTCTCTCCGCACACATCTTTTTCAGCGTTTCTGATTTGGAAGCATTTAAAGTTAACAAGGTATTTGTTTCCATACTGTTTGATAGGACTATGGCCTTTTTAAAGTTATATTACAACAATTCACTACGTGTACTGTTTGGAATAACCTGAAATGCCTTAGTTCGAGCGCAACACTGGATACCTTCAGTCGTATCCCACCGCTGTACACCAATTTGTTAAGACGGATTTCTGAACTCTGTCCGGGTGGCGCAGAAGTTCAGAAGGCCAACCTAATTACTTGGAACAGGGTAACCTCTGGACAAGCCAGACCAATCAAGGTAGCGATCGCAGCGGTCAAGACTAGGTCTCAAGAGGGGTGAGGGTGACTGAAAGCCCGCAATGAGCACACAAAGCAAGAGCGCTTACAAACTACTCCAAACAGTTGTTATATCAAAAATAGATACACATTTATTTTAAGGCCTTTAAAATAATGACCGTAGCGAGAAAATCACAATATCACAATATTAAACCAACACATACCATATCAACACAATATATATACAAAGACACAGTCGCAAGCGTTTAAAGCACGAAATATGTAGTCCACCTGAAAGGAAAGGAAAACAGGCAGTGCGATAACGCTTTAGACTCAGTTCGCCTTCAGAGGCACCTAACTAGATGGAAGTCCGAGCCCTGCGAAGAGTGGAGCCTTGTGCTCAAAGTACCTGCCACGCCGGTGCCAACGGGCAAAAGGGGAAGCTCTTCGGAGGAAGTCAGGCAGTTCGGGTTAGTGCACAGCAGAAGGAGAACAGGTTCCGCAACTCAAGCGCAGCCTCCACAGCGAGCAGAAGCAGAGCGCGGGTACGGCAAAAGGGTGCTGTTTTTACACAGCAGGGAAAGGCAATGGGATACTGCAGGAGGGCGACCAGATCCTAGCTAAACTACTCACCGGTCCCCGAAGCAAGCAGACCCAGGCTTCTCCACGTTAGTTTCAGCAGCTGGCAGGTTCAGAAGAGCAGGGAACGCCTCGTAGTCGTGTAGAGCAAAAAGACGTCCCAATCGACGAAACCAGCACAGTTTTGTTGCCGCAGCAGGACAACGGAGCGGCCGTGTGTATTCAAGCCAAATGTACACTCCTCCCTTCAGACTTGGGAACGCCAAGCGTACGAAGCGTGGGAGAGGAACAAGGACTCGAAATACAACACAACCTGGCGGCAGTTACAGAGCAGGACTCCCTTGTAAGCTGGTCAGTCAACTGGATGGCCCAGAGACACTTCCGAAGGCTTACTTGGCAGGAGATGATGAAGTCGCCGGGAATAGCTGTTCCTGCTATTCCAAAGGTCGAAGCACCAGTACAGGCCTTCTGGTTCGATCCAAGGAGGAAAGGGTTTCACAGGACGACAGCAGTGCAAAGGAGGATTCCTTCAGCGGGTCACCAGCGATTCCTCGGTCCAGCCTCTTGGTTGGAGGATACTTGGCTCCTGTATTCCTTAGTTCGTGAGAACTCAGGAGATCGAAATGGTAGTGGTGTTTCCAGCTCCCTCTTATCCACGGTTCCCTTCGCGCCAAAACGGAGGGGAGCCAATGGGAGATCCGCTCATCAACACACATACCATACGTGGACCAATCACGGACCACGGTGGTCCCAGGCATTCACACCACCCCAGACTCTCTGGCACCCAGGATGTGTATTGGGACCAGACATCCCAGCCCACACCCTGGAGGCACACAAACGACATGTAGAAGCCCGCGAAAGCAACCACGTTTCGCGGGAAAGTACATGCCCAAATAAGGAAGGCCCCGGGTCGCCCGACCTGGGGAAGGTGAAGGGAGCAAGACGGTCAGTGGACAGGACAAAGGAGCCTCGTGGACTGGCCATTTTGGGAGCCAGGCCACCATTTTGGGTTCAGAGCAAAAACGTGCTCAGTACGCCAAAAGGAGCTCAAAATAAACAAAACGATCGCTGCCACCATTCGAGTCCCTGAATGACTTGCACCGATCAAATACCATCCTAAAAGAGTATCTAGGGTCTGTAGAAGGCTAGAGACCCAAGAGAGCTGTAACTTAGCTTACAGTGCCCTCTTGTGTCATGTTGCACTAAAGCCGCAACATGATAAAAGAAACTACGGGAAACAGCGTTCCCCGGTACTGACTGTCTTAAGGGCATGTCAGTTTCCCCATAAGAAAAGGAGCGAAAGCCCAGAGAAGTGCGGCAGAAGGCTGTACTTCTCTGGCAAAGTCAAGAACAAGGTTAAAAACAATAGCAAAAAGTTTAGGGGTTGCCACATGGAAGGAAAATTCCCTACAATTACGAAATCTTTCCTAACAGGGGGGGCACCCCAAAAGGTGAGGCAGGACCCCCAATAGATGGGGCAGTAGTGTTTGGGCACCCTGGGGGCAGATAGCTACACTAATGTGCCCATCTGCACCAAGCGAAGTTGGGTAAACAAAAAAAAATATACAAAATCACAGGCTGCTTTTTAGGGGGGCTGAGGGCCACCCTAAACTGGCAGCGAATGATGTACCACAACGGGGGTTGGACCTCAACCCCCCCAGGCCAAATATAGGGCCCCACCTCATGCAACCCTCCCTGGGGGCAATTATCTGCTCCTAGGAAGGGGCATCTGACCCCAGGGAGGGATGCATGAGGTGGGGCCCCCCCTATCTGCCCCCAGGGAGGGTTGCATGAGGTGGGGCCCTCCATTTGGGGGGGGGGGGTTGAGGGCCACCCCCCGTTGCGGTACATCATTCGCTGCCAATTTAGGGTGGCCCTCAGCCCCCCCTAAAAAGCAGCCTACGAATTTGTATTTTGTTTTTTGTTTATCCAACTGTAACGCTCACCTGATTCCCGTAGAGGCGCCGGTCTTGACTGGGCGTATACCGTATCTTCAAAGGTGATGTGTAACACACGGCTGGCTCTTTGGGCTGGACCTCTGTGCACTGTATGTCTGACTCGAAGGGTAAGATGTCTGCAGATAGAAAATATGGGATTAAGGAACTGGGTTATTGAATGTCTCTCTCTTCTTCCCTTTCTCTTCTCCTGTAGAACCCCAAAGGTTAACGCTCTCACCTTAGGTAAGTGAACGCTGTGCTCTCCATCTGCCTCGGGGCAGGGTGCTGTAACCAGTTTCTTCACTGGATAAGGGGAGCAGGCCTCTTGACTTCAGAGGACTGCTGTCCGTCGTTTACTGCACGAACTGTAAGTTTCGAGTAATTCTAATGTCTTTAAAGTCTTTAGTAATGATGTTTCTTGTTTTGCAGGGTTCCGGCGATGGCGGATGACGGGCTGAAGTGAGTTGAAGATGGAGCCCGTGTGATGAATAGAAGCGCCTGGAAGCACGTAAGTAAGCACTTGTTGCCTGCTTCATGATGCGCTCTAACTGTCTTTTTATTTTGCAGGTACAAGTTCGGAGCGGCTGCAGGGTGCCGGAATACCCACTGGGTTAGATGTGGAAAGGAGTAATGGCACGTGAGTATTAAAGTTCCCCAATGTCTTTAAACGCACCTTGTTTTGTCTTTCAGATGCCGGAATGCAGTGTGAAGACCTCCGGAGCGCACGAAGAGTAGGTAAGCCTTTGTCTTTCAGATGCCGGAATGCAGCGCGAGGCGTTGGTGACAGCCGATAGACCAGGTAAGTGAAGAGCTGTCACTGAAGACCGTAATGCTAACCTGTTCTTTCTTGTCTTTATAGGTGTTGCTGAAGACTGGATTCAGGATGGTAAGCCTTTTTCCTTAGGCCCAGGATCAGATGCAGAAGACACAATGAGCGTTCTGCTGCAGAGGATGCAGAATAACGCAAAGCAAGATTCATCCATCGGGTGTGGTTTAAATAGCCTTCTGTAGTGCTTAGGTGTCTCCTTCCACAGCCACGCCTAGGTAAGAAAAGAGTTCCTGCTTTCCAGAAGAGTTCCAGTGTTCTGAATCTAGGGAGTGGCTCCTGCCCCACCCAACAGGAAAAGTAGTTCCAAACAGAAGAGGATCAGAGGCTCAACTGGCAGGCAAGTAAGCAGCATGGTCTGCTGCAGGTAAGTCCACCCAAGCATTATGAGCCCGGCGGTTCCAGCGCTGGGACTGGGCATATTTATGAGCCTGGTGCCACTGGCGCCAGGACTGGGTCCAAAAGGTCCCAATTGGGACTGGTTGGCACTCGGAACCTGGGTTATGGATCTGCTTCCAAGGGAGTTGGGAAAACCCTGACCTTTTGGAAGTAGAGATCATGACAGTACCCCCTCTCAAGGCCCCTCCCAAACCGGGCTTCTCCGGGGGTTTTGGCTTGTCAGGAAATGTTCGGTGAAATCTTTTGATTAGGCGAGGAGTGTGGACATATTCAGCAGGTTCCCAGGATCTCTCTTGGGGGCCGTAGCCTTTCCAGTCAATTAGGTAAAATAGTTTAGATTTGGAGATCTTGGAGTCCAGAATGCTTTTGACTTCAAACTCGAGTTCTCCATCAACTAGGATAGGTTTTGGAGATTTAGTTAGTCGGGTTTGAGGTTGCACGGGTTTTAATAGAGAGACGTGGAAGACCGGATGTATCTTCATGTGCGGGGGCAAGTCCAACTTGACCGCTACTGGGTTTACTATGGTAGTGATGGAATAGGGACCAAGGTATCTTGGGTTGAATGTGCGTGGCCCTTTTAGAGGTAGATATTTGGTGGATAACCAGACTTGATCCCCTACTTGATATTGAGGGGCTTCCTTCCGATGTTGATCTGCTCCTTTCTTGTATTGTTCTTTAGCCCTTTGAAGGTGAGAAACAGCTTCCTTAAAGGCTTGGGTGATTGTAGAATGCAGGTAGTCTACTGCTGGTGTTTCAAGATCTTGGCGGGGATCCAACTCCGAGGTTCGCGGGTGACTGTCGTACAAAAGAAAAAACAGGGTTTTCCCAGTTCCCGAATGGACAGAGTTATTGTAGGCATATTCGGCTATCCAAAGGTTGTCTTTCCAAGTTTTTTCAGTTTGTTGCAGCATGCAGCGTAAATACTGTTCCAGAGTTTGATTGGTCCTCTCGGTTTGTCCGTCGGTCTGAGGGTGGTGACTGGTCGATAGTCTCACATCAATTTGAGCCGACCGACAGCAACTTCGCCAAAAATGAGAAATAAATTGACTACCTCGATCCGAAATTAGAACCGAAGGAAAACCGTGCAGTCGGACGATGTTTTCGAGAAATTCTCGGGCCAGAGTTGCTGCTGTTGGCAAGCCTTTGAGCGGAATGAAATGCACCATCTTGGAGAATAAGTCCACGATTACTAGAATCGTATTGTATCCGGAGCATGGAGGTAGATCGGTGATGAAGTCCATAGAAAGCGTATGCCAAGGGCGAGGTGGGATGTCAATAGGGCGTAAGAGGCCTGCTGGTCTTTCCTTTTGACTCTTGTTTTGGGCGCATACTCCACAGGACATTATAAAGTCTCTGATATCTTTTTTCCAAGACGGCCACCAGAAGTAGCGCTTGATCTTTTCTGAGGTCTTGGCCATACCGGGATGTCCTTCCATTAAAGAATCGTGATAACAAGAGATTACTTTTTTCTGTAAATGTGTGCTGGGTAGGTATAATCGTTCTTGGAAATACAATAAGTTGTCCTTTACTGCAAAGTCCTTTCCCTGCAGATGCCAATTCTGTATGTCTGCTGGAGTTACAAGTTGCCTGGCTTTATCCTTAACTTCCTCTATGGATTCTGTGGCGATTACACCAGAATTCTTTGTTCCGGAATGATTGGTACAGGTTTAGGGTTGATCAAGTGTTCTTCCACTCCCATCCGAGAAAGGGCATCAGCTTTACCGTTCTTTGTACCAGGTCGATAGGTAATTATGAAGTCAAACTCGGCAAAGAATAATGCCCAACGGAGTTGTCTAGAGGATTGGGCTTTTGCGGTTTTCAAATATTGCAGGTTTCGGTGATCCGTAATCACAGTAACGGTGTGTCGGGCCCCCAGCAGATAATGCCGCCAAGCCTTAAAGGCAGACTTGATAGCCAGAAGTTCCTTGTCAGTAATCGTGTAATTGATTTCAGGAGGCGAGAATTTGCGGGACCAAAATGCCACGGGATGCAACTGATTGGTTACCGGGTCCTTTTGTGATAGAACTGCCCCCATGGCAAGGCTTGAAGCATCAGTTTCCACGATGTAGGGGAGTTCGGGGCGAGGGTGTTTTAAGATTGGTGCAGAGATAAATTTAGTCTTCAAATCCTGGAAAGCTTGTTCCGCCTCGGTAGACCATTCAAAACGTTTGTTTTTCTTTAACAAGGCAGTGATGGGCTGGACTATTCGAGAGAATTCGGGGATAAACCTGCCGTAAAAGTTAGCGAAGCCTAACATGCTTTGCACACCTTTTACGGAGGATGGTGATGGCCATTTGAGAACTGCATCGACCTTCTTTGAATCCATACGCACTCCGCCAGGTGATAATATGAATCCCAAGAATTCAACTTCAGTCACGTTGAAAACACATTTTTCCAACTTAGTGAAAGGTTTGTGTTGACGCAATCTTTCGAGGACCATTTTCACGTGTTTCCGATGTTCAGATTCCGATGAAGAATAAACGAGGATGTCGTCAATGTAAACAACAACACACACATCTATGAGCTCTCTGAGGACATCGTTCATAAAATATTGAAAGGCGGCCGGGGCATTGCAAAGTCCGAAGGGCATGACCTCATATTCAAATAGCCCATACTTGGTGCGGAAGGCCGTCTTCCATTAATCGCCCTCTTTTACTCGTACCAAGTGGTAAGCTCCTCTAAGATCCAGCTTTGTATATATGCATGCTTTTCTGACTTGGTCCAGGAGTTCAGGGATCAAAAGTAACGGATATCTATTCTTAACGGTGATCTGGTTCAGGGAGCGATAATCTATACAAGTTCTAAGGTCTCCTTCCTTTTTTGGAACGAAGAACAAAGCTGAAGAAGCAGGGGACTTGGAAGGACGAATAAACCCATTTGACAGGTATTGATCCATGTATTGTCGAAGGTGAAGGTTCTCAGGCTCGGTAAGGGCATAAATTCTACTACAAGGAGGAGTAGATCCAGGTATCAGGTCTATCTGGCAGTGATAAGACCTATGAGGAGGTAGAGAGTTAGCCTGATCCTTCCGGAAAACATCTTGGTATTCTAGGTATTCGGGAGGTAACTGGGGAGTCTCTGAAGAAATTGCTGCCAGTGCAACACCAGGTGGAGGGTGACAAGTAGAGACACATTCTGGAAACTGGACCGTCCTTGCTCGCCAATCGATCAGAGGATTGTGTTTCTCTAACCAAGATATTCCTAGAATAATCTGAAACTGAGGGGCCTTGATCACATCGAACACGATCTTCTCATGGTGTCCATCTTGACTTACTAGTGTCACCTCTTGAGTGGTATGCGTTACTGGCCCGGAGGCTATCTCGGTACCATCCACCGTAGTAATGACGTCCTTTACAGCCTTGGGACAAAGAGTTAGATTCATCCTCAAAACCATTTCATGATCCACATAATTGCCGATGGCACCGCTGTCGACGTAAGCTTCAATTGCATGTAATCGATCCGGATTATCAGGGCTAATGAGGACCATAGGTATCACGAAATGCGAGGTCACGGATTTGGTTTTCACGCTCAGCAAGAGGACCTCTATTCTTGTCGGGATAGGTCGTTTCCCTGCTCAGAGTTTGTAACTTTGGTAACTGCAGCTCCTACTGCCTTCTTGGCAGGTTTCACCGGACAGTCTCGAAGAAAGTGCCCTGAGTTTCCGCAATAGAGGCATAATTGCAACTGTTTTCTCCTTTCCCGCTCCTTTTGTGTTAGAGGACCTTTCAGACCCCCTATTTGCATGGGTTCCCCGGAGTCTACTCCTTTGGAAGGAGTTGGCGGTTTGGAAAATACTCGAGCATCAAACTTGGAACGATCAGCCTTCCTGTTCTGCAGTCTGTGATCTATTTGAACGACTAAGTCTATATAGTCCGAACAATCTTGTGGGGGATTCACTACTTGGGCTAACACATCTTTGAGCTCTCCACGTAGACCTCTATAAAACAGCGTAATCCTTTTGTCCTCAGGCCATTGAGTTTCCACTATCAGTCTGTTGAAAGATGCAATATAAGCCAAAAGGTCTTGATTACCTCGTCGCAACGAAAGAAGCTCATTGTCCAAGGCCTGCCCCTGTGAATGTCTTGCGAACAGTTTTTCCATACTGAGCTGAAAAGCTTGAAAATCATGGAGGACAGGATCATCTTGATTTACTAGAGGGATCGACCAGTCTGCCGCATTGCCACTAAGGTACGAAAGCACGAAAGCTACTTTAGCTTGATCAGTTGGAAAGGCTGCTGGCCGGCATAAGAAATGCAACCGGCACTGATTGATAAATACTGCAAACCTCTTTGGGTCACCAGAAAATCGTTCGGGCAGAGCCAGAGGAACATTCCCAGGTAGGTTGATCTGCACTGGATTCATAGAGGATGTAGAAGGAAGATTTCCCCCAGATGCGGGTAACGGGGTCTGTCCGGCTTGTGACTGTAGCAATTGTCTAGCGAGATCATCTGTTCGCTCCTTGGAAATAATCAGTTCCCTTCTTAGAGCGTTCGTTTCCTGACGGGCTGCATGCACTTCTGCCCTTAGTTCCCCAAGTAACTGGGCTAGCTGGTCGGTATCCGAGGTTTCCATAGCGCCTGGATGGGAGTTTTGTGGTAGGCTTTGCGTTCTGTAACGCTCACCTGATTCCCGTAGAGGCGCCGGTCTTGACTGGGCGTATACCGTATCTTCAAAGGTGATGTGTAACACACGGCTGGCTCTTTGGGCTGGACCTCTGTGCACTGTATATCTGACTCAAAGGGTAAGATGTCTGCAGATAGAAAATATGGGATTAAGGAACTGGGTTATTGAATGTCTCTCTCTTCTTTCCTTTCTCTTCTCCTGTAGAACCCCAAAGGTTAACGCTCTCACCTTAGGTAAGTGAACGCTGTGCTCTCCATCTGCCTCGGGGCAGGGTGCTGTAACCAGTTTCTTCACTGGATAAGGGGAGCAGGCCTCTTGTCTTCAGAGGACTGCTGTCCGTCGTTTACTGCACGAACGGTAAGTTTCGAGTAATTCTAATGTCTTTAAAGTCTTTAGTAATGATGTTTCTTGTTTTGCAGGGTTCCGGCGATGGCGGATGACGGGCTGAAGTGAGTTGAAGATGGAGCCCGTGTGATGAATAGAAGCGCCTGGAAGCACATAAGTAAGTGCTTGTAGCCTGCTTCACCATGCGCTCTAACTGTCTTTTTATTTTGCAGGTACAAGTTCGGAGCGGCTGCAGGGTGCCGGAATACCCACTGGGTTAGATGTGGAAAGGAGTAATGACACGTGAGTATTAAAGTTCCCCAATGTCTTTAAACGCACCTTGTTTTGTCTTTCAGATGCGGGATGCAGCGCCGAAGGCCTCCAGAGCGTGCAAAGAGTTGGTAAGCTTTTGTCTTTCAGATGCCGGAATGCAGTGTGAAGACCTCCGGAGCGCACGAAGAGTAGGTAAGCCTTTGTCTTTTAGATGCCGGAATGCAGTGTGAAGACCTCCGGAGCGCACGAAGAGTAGGTAAGCCTTTGTCTTTCAGATGCCGGAATGCAGCGCGAGGCGTTGGTGACAGCCGATGGACCAGGTAAGGGAAGAGCTGTCACTGAAGACCGTAATGCTAACCTGTTCTTTCTTGTCTTTATAGGTGTTGCTGAAGACTGGATTCAGGATGGTAAGCCTTTTTCCTTAGGCCCAGGATCAGATGCAGAAGACACGATGGGCGTTCTGCTGCAGAGGATGCAGAATAACGCAAAGCAAGATTCATCCATCGGGTGTGGTTTAAATAGCCTCCAGTAGTGCTTAGGTCCCTCCTTCCACAGCCACGCCTAGGTAAGAAAAGAGTTCCTGCTTTCCAGAAGAGTTCCAGTGTTCTGAATCTAGGGAGTGGCTCCTGCCCCACCCAACAGGAAAAGTAGTTCCAAACAGAAGAGGATCAGAGGCTCAACTGGCAGGCAAGTAAGCAGCATGGTCTGCTGCAGGTAAGTCTACCCAAGCATTATGAGCCCGGCGCTTCCAGCGCTGGGACTGGGCATATTTATGAGCCTGGTGCCACTGGCGCCAGGACTGGGTCCAAAAGGTCCCAATTGGGACTGGTTGGCACTCGGAACCTGGGTTATGGATCTGCTTCCAAGGGAGTTGGGAAAACCCTGACCTTTTGGAAGCAGAGATCATGACACCAACTTTGCTTGGTGCAGATGGCCACATTAGTGTGGCTATCTGCCCCCAGGGTGCCCAAACCCTAGTGCCGCATCTATTGGGGTTCCTGCCCCACCTTTTGGGGTGGCCCTCTCCCCCCTCACCCCGAATGGAGGTGGGGTGTACCTCACACAGCCGTTTGGAGGAGGCCCAGGGGGGGCTGCATGAGGTGTGTCCCCCAGCCATTGGGGGGGTGGGGGGGACACCAAAAGGTGGGGCAGGACCCCCAATAGATGGGGCAGTAGGGTTTGGGCACCCTGGGGGCAGATAGCCACACTAATGGGCCCATCTGCACCAAGCGAAGTTGGGTAAACAAAAAAAAATATACAAAATCACAGGCTGTTTTTTAGGGGTGGCTGAGGGCCACCCTAAATTGGCAGCGAATGATGTACCAAAACGGGGGGTGGCCCTCAACCCCCCCCACCCCAAATGGAGGGCCCCACCTCATACAACCCTCCCTGGGGGCAGATATCTGCTCCTAGGAAGGGGCATCTGACCCCAGGGAGGGATGCATGAGGTGGGGCCCCCCTATCTGCCCCCAGGGAGGGTTGCATGAGGTGGGGCCCTCCATTTGGGGTGGGGGGGGTTGAGAGCCACCCCCCGTTGCGGTACATCATTCACTGCCAATTTAGGGTGGCCCTCAGCCCCCCCTAAAAAGCAGCCTATGAATTTGTATTTTGTTTTTTGTTTACCCAACTTCGCTTGGTGCAGATGGCCACATTAGGGTGGCTATCTGCCCCCAGGGTGCCCAAACCCTACTGCCCCATCTATTGGGGGTCCTGCCCCACCTTTTGGGGTGGCCCTCTCCCCCCTCACCCCAAATGGAGGTGGGGTGTACCTCACGCAGCCGTTTGGAGGAGGCCCAGGGAGGCCTGCATGAGGTGTGTCCCCCAGCCATTGGGGGTGGGGTGGAGGGGTACCCCAAAAGGTGGGGCAGGACCCCCAATAGATGGGGCAGTAGGGTTTGGGCACCCTGGGGGCAGATTGCCACACTAATGTGGATATCCGCACCAAGCGAAGTTGGGTAAACAAAAAACAAAATACAAATTCACAGGCTGCTTTTTAGGGGGGCTGAGGGGCACCCTAAATTGGCAGCGAATGATGTACTGCAACGAGGGTGGCCCTCAGCCCTCCCTGACCCCAAATGGAGGGCCCCACCTCATGCAACCCTCCCTGGCGGAAGATAGGGGGGGCCACCTCTTGCATCCCTCCCTGGGGTCAGATGCCCCTTCCTAGGAGCAGATATCAGCCCCCAGGGAGGGTTGCATGAGGTGGGGCCCTCCATTTGGGGTGGGGGGGTTGAGGGCCACCCCCCATTGCGGTACATCATTCGCTGCCAATTTAGGGTGCCCCTCAGCCCCCCCTAAAAAGCAGCCTATGAATTTGTATTTTGTTTTTTGTTTACCCAACTTTGCTTGGTGCAGATGGCCACATCAGTGTGGCTATCTGCCCCAAGGGTGCCCAAACCCTACTGCCCCATCTATTGGGGGTCCTGCCCCACCTTTTGGGGTGGCCCTCTCCCCCCTCACCCCAAATGGAGGTGGGGTGTACCTCACGCAGCCGTTTGGAGGAGGCCCAGGGAGGCCTGCATGAGGTGTGTCCCCCAGCCATTGGGGGTGGGGTAGGGGGGGGCACCCCAAAAGGTGGGGCAGGACCCCCAATAGATGGGGCAGTAGGGTTTGGGCACCCTGGAGGCAGATAGCCACACTAATGTGCCCATCTGCACCAAGCGAAGTTGGGTAAACAAAAAAAAATATACAAAATCACAGGGTGCTTTTTAGGGGGGCTGAGGGCCACCCTAAATTGGCAGCGAATGATGTACCGCAACGGGGGGTGGCCCTCAACCCCCCCCCACCCCAAATGGAGGGCCCCACCTCATGCAACCCTCCCGGGGGGCAGATATCTGCTCCTAGGAAGGGGCATCTGACCCCAGGGAGGGATGCATGAGGTGGGGCCCCCCCTATCTGCCCCCAGGGAGGGTTGCATGAGGTGGGGCCCTCCATTTGGGGTGGAGGGGGTTGAGGGCCACCCCCCGTTGCGGTACATCATTCGCTGCCAATTTAGGGTGGCCCTCAGCCCCCCCTAAAAAGCAGCCTATGAATTTGTATTTTGTTTTTTGTTTACCCAACTTCGCTTGGTGCAGATGGCCACATTAGTGTGGCTATCTGCCCCCAGGGTGCCCAAACCCTACTGCCCCACCTTTTGGGTTGGCCCTCTCCCCCCTCACCCCAAATGGAGGTGGGGTGTACCTCACGCAGCCGTTTGGAGGAGGCCCAGGGAGGCCTGCATGAGGTGTGTCCCCCAGCCATTGGGGGTGGGGTGGGGGGGCACCCCAAAAGGTGGGGCAGGACCCCCAATAGATGGGGCAGTAGGGTTTGGGCACCCTGTGGGCAGATTGCCACACTAATGTGGCTATCTGCACCAAGCGAAGTTGGGTAAACAAAAAACAAAATACAAATTCATAGGCTGATTTTTAGGGGGGGCTGAGGGGCACCCTAAATTGGCAGCGAATGATGTACTGCAACGGGGGGTGGCCCTCAGCCCTCCCCTACCCCAAATGGAGGGCCCCACCTCATGCAACCCTCCCTGGCGGAAGATAGGGGGGGCCCACCTCTTGCATCCCTCCCTGGGGTCAGATGCCCCTTCCTAGGAGCAGATATCAGCCCCCAGGGAGGGTTGCATAATGTGGGGCCCTCCATTTGGGGTGGGGGGGTTGAGGGCCACCCCCCATTGTGGTACATCATTCGCTGCCAATTTAGGGTGCCCTCAGCCCCCCCTAAAAAGCAGCCTGTGAATTTGTATTTTGTTTTTTGTTTACCCAACTTTGCTTGGTGCAGATGGCCACATTAGTGTGGCTATCTGCCCCCAGGGTGCCCAAACCCTACTGCCGCATCTATTGGAGGTCCTGCCCCACCTTTTGGGGTGGCCCTCTCCCCCCTCACTGCAAATGGAGGTGGGGTGTACCTCACGCAGCCGTTTGGAGGAGGCCCAGGGAGGCCTGCATGAGGTGTGTCCCCCAGCCATTGGGGGTGGGGTGGGGTGGGGGCACCCCAAAAGGTGGGGCAGGACCCCCAATAGATGGGGAAGTAGGTTTTGGGCACCCTGGGGGCAGATAGCCACACTAATGTGCCCATCTGCACCAAGCGAAGTTGGGTAAACAAAAAACAAAATACAAATTCATAGGCTGCTTTTTAGGGGGGGCTGAGGGCCACCCTAAATTGGCAGCGAATGATGTACCACAACGGGGGGTGGCCCTCAACCCCCCTCCCACCCCAAATGGAGGGCCCCACCTCATGCAACCCTCCCTGGGGGCAGATATCTGCTCCTAGGAAGGGGCATCTGACCCCAGGGAGGGATGCATGAGGTGGGCCCCCCCTATCTGCCCCCAGGGAGGGTTGCATGAGATGGGGCCATCCATTTGGGGTGGGGGGGGTTGAGGGCCACCCCCCGTTGCGGTACATCATTCGCTGCCAATTTAGGGTGGCCCTCAGCCCCCCCTAAAAAGCAGCCTATGAATTTGTATTTTGTTTTTTGTTTACCCAACTTCGCTTGGTGCAGATGGCCACATTAGTGTGGCTATCTGCCCCCAGGGTGCCCAAACCCTACTGCCCCATCTATTGGGGGTCCTGCCCCACCTTTTGGGGTGGCCCTCTCCCCCCTCACCCCAAATGGAGGTGGGGTGTACCTCACACAGCCGTTTGGAGGAGGCCCAGGGAGGCCTGCATGAGGTTTGCCTGCCACCCATTTGGGGTGAGGGGGAGAGGGCCACCACAAATGGTGGGACTGGCCCCCCAGTGGGTGGGGCAGTAAGGCTTGGGCACCCCGGCGCCAGATTGGCACACCAATGTGACCCTCTGCACCAAGGGGAGTTGGGTTACCAAAGGAAAAAAATGAAAATGGTGGAACGCTTTTTAGGGGGAGCGGTGGGGCACCCCAAAGGGTCAGGGATTTTTCTAATGGGATGGGGTATTGACCCCCCCCACCCGCAATGGAGTGGGTGCCAAGTCATTCAGCCCTTCCTGGGACCAGATATCTGCTCCTAGGGACGGACGCCTGAGCCCAGGGAGGAGTGCAGGACAGCCCCCCCCTTATCTGCCCCCGGGGAGGGCTACATTTTGCTGGTGTGACCGTAGGTAACACATGTTCTTTGTTTTGTTTACAGCTTTTTCTACCCGAGCAGCTGCAACGTTATGTGAGTACTGTTTTTTATTATTCTATGGTTAGGGCCCACTGTCAGTGGGGTGGGTGAGACTGGGGCTGGATTGTTGGTGGTGTGGGTGGGAATGGCCCGTCTGGGCAGATCACCTCCAACTGTCCTGGAGTTGTGGCTGGGCTGCATTACAGCTTTTCCCTTCGGGGAGGTATTGGCACACTGCCGAGACTCCTTGATGGGGAAAAGCGGTAACGCAGGGTAGCCAGGGCTCCAGCAAAGTCGGCGGTAATATCCCTGGCCTTGGGCACCCTTCTCCCATGTGGGTCTTTGCTGGTGGTTCTGGGTATTACATTCTGGGCCGATTTGCGTAAGTCAGACCTCTGTGGATTCCCACGGGTGTCATCTTTTGGGAAATGCATGGGGTTCCCTGTTTCCCTTGCTGGCTGCGACACCCTAGGCCCAAATCTGTAGGTTGCCCACATGAACAAAATGGGCAGTGGCGAATGGCTTGGGGTTCTCAGTCGGTTACCCTTTTCCTTTTGCGCCCCCGGTAGGTGCACCCACACATGTGAGGTACCGTTTTCATCGGGACACGTGTGGCGACGCGGGAAGGTAGGCCACGTGTTGTTGGCGGTGTGTTTCGGTGGGTGGCCAGAGCGAAATGTCTGAGAATTGTCTTCATTTCCGGCCAATTTCAGAGACATTTCCCTGTGTCCACTCACCGAAACACGTCGCCAACAGCAGATGACATACCTTCTCGTGTTCCCACAGGTGTCCCGACGAAAAAGGTACCTCGCATGTGTGGGTGCACATACCGGGGGCTCAAAAGGAAAAGGGTAACCCGCTGGTAACCCCAAGCCTTTCGCCACAGCACAATTTGTTCATGTGGGCAACCTACAGATTTGGGCCTAGGGTGTCGAAGCCAGCAAGGAAAACAGGGAACCCCATGCATTTGCCAAAAGAGGACACCCGTGGGAAAGCACAGAGGTCTGATTTGCGCGAAGCGGGACAGAATTTATTACCCAGAGCCCCAGACAAAGTGAACATTGTGTTTTTTCCCCACCAAAATTCACACTTTGTCGGGGATTGTGGCTAATAAAAACTGGGGCAATTTGCGCAAGGCAGACCTCTGTCTTTCTGCCTTTCTGTCCTCCAATTTGGCTTTCCTGCCCTTTTCTTCCATTCCGTCCATGCATGTCCAATTGGCAAAAATGGCAAAAATCGCCTACCTCTCACAAAACGGTTGATAACCCCATCAAAATAATTTTTTTCCATTTCCACTCAACCTGTTCCTGAAAGCCAACACATTGGGGAACTCAGCACAGCAAACCATTTGTTCCTAGCTCTTACAAGGAAAAAACCACAGGTTTCTTTGTACATCATTTTATTGGCATTTTTTGAAAAAACCCAACATTTTCGCACTTTTTCCTTATTTTCTCTCACCCTGGGTGGCGTTACGACCGCCTACATGTGGGAAAAAAGGAGCCAAATTTGGCCGAGATATCTCATGTAACAAAAAAGTTACAAGCCATTGAATGGCCACATACCAAAATCACCAAAAAAGGCTCTGGCACTGGGGAGAAATACCCATGGCACTTAAAGGGTTAAAGTGCATCAACTGTACGGTTAAAATGTCACACAGATCAATAACGAGGAAACCAGCAATAGAGATAGGAAGGAACGCAAGATGGTTGAAACAATAGGCAGAATGCTGACCCCTACCACTAGGCACAGTTCTGTGTGGAGATACCCCCACGTGGGAAACCTGTAAACAAAGATATATAGCACAAGCCCAGTCCATATATTGTTCGATAGTCTTACTTCCTCCTATTAAGGTTTTACCCCCCAATGTACCTGGTGGAGTAGAGTTCTTCGAAGATGTGTCGACCGATCCTTCTTGAGTGACTCCCTTTAAAGCAGGAGCCACGGATCGTCGAGAGGGATCGAGGAACTAGGCGTTCGGTGTCGGGGAATCGACGGCCCTTCTTAAGTGCCCTCCCTTTAAGGCAGGAGTCACGGGTCGTCGAACGTCTGACAGTGAACAGGTTGAACTATGGCAGTGAAGTGGCAGCTTCGTTCCTACCGGTGCTCGTCCACGACAGAGCGTTGGCGTCCTGCAAGGAAGAGGGGTGCGGGGCACCTCGGTGACGATAGTTCTGGACCGCAAAGAGATGATGAAGAACTGTGGCCCAGCAAGGGCGTCGAGTCGTCGGCGTCTCTGTGGTCTTTACATGGCGGGAAACCCACCGGCGGATGCTCCTCAGCGCGTCGACGGTCGGGCCTTCTCCAGCGGGAGTAAAGCGGGTGACGATGCAGACGAGAGCGTCCGATGATCAATGGAAGTTCTTAGATAAACGGGAGCACGGCGGCTCCGGTCGGCGACAGCGGTCGTCGACAGTGGCGGACAACCGTCCGAGTGCTTCTCTTTGAGATTCCGCGGAAGTCCCCGTCTCGGGTCGGCAGCCTGTCAAAGGTCTGTCTACCAGGGAGCCTTGGCAAAGATCAGCTGTGCACGATGGTCCCTCGTAGCTCGGGAAGAGGGCGCCTTACCAGGTCCTCTCTGGGTCAGTCCTTGGAGGCACAGCAGCTTTCAGATTGCGAAGGAGAGCAACAGCAATTCTTCTCGTCCAGCAGGGCTTCAAGGTCAAGCTTCAGTTACTCCAGTTACTCGTCGTAGTGGACTTCAGCTTCTGAACACGATTCCTAGCAGTGAGCGGTCCCCAGATATACTGTTGATCTCCCATTCATTCCGCTGGGTCACACTCAAGCATCCAATCACGACTAAGGGCATTCATGCAGGCAGGCAGCCAATCAGGCACACGAGGTATTCAGGCCATTCACTTCTCTCCAGACACTCACAACAAGTTATGTGTATTGGGACAAGTACCGAGCCATTCAATACTCCAAGCGGCATTCATACCGGTTTCGGGCAGGGCTGTCTCAGTCATTGTGTCAACCTCCAGATACTAGACATCCACAACACAGAATGCATATTTGTCACACACTGTATTCACCCAGGTCCCACCCACAGGAGGTACCCACAACATACATCACCGGTAAAGCTCCAGCTAGTCTGGCCAGGCCTTCACAACAATACCATATATGGCATTTCCACCCAACAGCCAGTCAGGGGGAAGGGACAGTGTCAGGGCTTCCCAGGACTTTGGGAAAACAAGGTAATGGGTAATAGAAAGCAAGAGGCCACAGGTGCCATCTTGTTATCCATCAGGAATCAACTGATCCCAATGGCAGGGCATGGGGTATCCCAAAATGGAGGATACTCCGCGCACCTGTCAATATCTGCATGGAGCTGCCACCAGCCCATACCCTGCTCTGCGGGCCACCCACAGGTGCCCAAAAACATACACTAGGGGCACAGGGTTGTACCCCCACCCATGGGTGCCATAAGGGTATCCCACGGGTCCGTTCACCAAACCAAAAGAGAGAGAGCTGCACCGCCAGGAGTCCCACATGAACTCCTGCGCGGAAAGCATGACAGAACACCTGATAAAAAGCAGTAAAGGATAAGGATACGGAGGCCCTGACCCTCCGATGCATTTCCAGCATCACAGTCGCCCCCCCCAGACTGAGGTGGAGGGTGCCTAATCTCCCACGGGATAGACACCCTCATCCAGGCGGTCAACCTACCTTCTGGAAAGACCATCTGCATTATCTAGTCTTCCCTAGTCTGTGCTCTATGGTGAAGTCTAGCCCTTGCAGGCTAATGGACCACCTGAGCAGTTTCGGGTTATCACCCTTCATCTGCATAAGCCACTTCAGGACCTTGAAGGTAGACCCCGTAAGGTAGGGCCTAAAACGCCTAAGGCTCCAAACTATACTAAAACACTACTTTTCAACAGTAGCGCACCTAGGTTCTCTACCCTTGAGTTGTCTACTGATGAATATGATAGGATGTTCTCTCCCTTTGTCATCTAACTCGGACAAGACAGCTCCAATTCCAGTTTCACAGGCGTCAGTTTGAATAACAAAGGGTTTGCTGGAATCAGGAGCACACAGCACAGGTGCCCTACACAGACTTTCCTTCAAGCCAACAAAGGCCCTCTGGCAGTCTTCTGTCCAATTAACCTTCCTATGTTGGTTGGGTGATGTCAGAGCTGGCAGAGGGGCAGCTATGGTTATATAGTCTGCTATGAAGTTCCGGTAATACCCAGTGAGGCCCAAATGGGTTTGAGTGGTGAAAGTCTCCCAGTCATGTACAGCCTGTCCTTAGAGGTAGAGGTTGGACTCAACCCCCTCCTACCTCATGAACAAGGTACGTGACTTTCCCCTGAGGTATCTGGCACTTGGTGGCCTTGATAGTGAGGGTAGCCCTTTTCAAGGCCGGTAACACCTTATCCAAATGAGTCGAAGGGCCTCATTACGACCCGGGCGGTAAGTGAACAACAATGCCAGTAAAGGATTACCAGCATTGCTTGCCGCTCTGGCCGATTAGGACACGATTATCCGCTATTAGCGGCACCGTAATTAACGGTGCCATTAATAGAGCCAGGAGCGCGGGCACGTGAGCATCCATGCCGCAAATACCGGCATGGCGCAAACGGGAACACCACAAGTCAGGCGGAGATGCAAACAACGCCCTACTGAAGCCCGAAAAGTACCTTACCGCCATGGAGCTAATTCCAGCATCGCGGACCACCCGTAAACGGCCATGTGCAGTGTTCCCAACTGCCACAGGTGCACACAATCACCACAGGTGGAGGCAATACAGACTGGGCCAGCACAAAAGGAACACACCCCACCCCTTCCCACACCCAGTCACACTCCACAATGATTCCAATACTACTAGCAATGCTGGGGCTGAAGGATATGATTGCTGTGGAACTGCTGCAACAACAACAACAACCACAACTGGCAGCACAGAGGAGACGCAGGAGGAGAAGGAGAGCCAGGCAGGGCCAGCATGACCCACCAGTGCAGCCAGTGCCACCAGGCAGGCAGCCCCCAATCCCTCGCATCCGAGCCAGTCCATTCAACCTAACCCCTGAGCAGATCCACACCCTGTACCGTCTGGACCGGGACACCATCACCACCATTGTGGATATGATACATGACGACATTGTCAGCCTGATTGAATCACGCACCGCCATCCCACCCCTACTGAAGGTAGTGTCTGTGCTCTATTTCCTGGCCACAGGCACCTACCAGCACACAGTGGGGCACATGCATGGCATATCACAACCATTATTCTCACGTACGCTGAACCAAGTGCTTGATGCCCTCCTGAAGCACACAGGCGACCACATTTACTTACCAGGGACTGTCCAGGAGATCTCAAACACCAAAGGTGGTTTCCATTCACTGGCCGGCATCCCTGGTTGCATTGGCACCATCGACTGCACCCATGTGGAATTGGTGGTCCCACATGCCATGGAGGTAGCGTACCGCAACCGTAAGATATACCACTCAATCAACATGCAAATGGTATGTGACTCGAACAGGATCATCACACATTGTTGTGCCCGATACCCCGGATCAACACATGATTCAATGGTCCTGCGGAACTCCACGATACCACGCTACATGGAGCGACATGCAGGGCAGAGATCCTGGCTTCTCGGTGAGTCGCATGTTAGGCCCATGGAAATATGATCTGGGTAGGTGATTGGGGGATGAGATGCATACTTCACCTGGCTGAGAGGGTGGGGGGGAGATGCATACTTTACCTGGCTGAGATGGGGGGGGGGGAGATGCATACTTCACCTGGCTGAGAAGGGGGGGGAGATGCATACATCACCTGGCTGAGAGCGGGGGGCGATGCATACTTCACCTGGCTGAGAAGGGGGGAGGGGGAAAGATGCATACTTCACCTGGCTGAGATGGGGGGGGGGGAGATGCATACTTCACCTGGGTGAGATGGGGGGGAGATGCATACTTCACCTGGCTGAGATGGGGGGGAGATGCATACTTCACCTGGCTGAGATGGGGGGGATGCATACTTCACCTGGCTGAGATGGGGGGGCGAAATGCATACTTCACCTGGCTGAGATGGGGGGGAGATGCATACTTCACCTGGCTGAGATGGGGGGGGGGATGCACACTTCACCTGGATGAGATGGGGGGGGTATGCATACTTCACCTGGCTGAGATGGGGGGAGATGCATACTTCACCTGGCTGAGATGGGGGGGAGAGATGCATACTTCACCTGGATGAGATGGAGGGGAGATGCATACTTCACCTGGCTGAGATGGGGGGGGGGGAGATGCATACTTCACCTGGCTGAGATGGGGGGAGATGCATACTTCACCTGGCTGAGATGGGGGGGAGAGATGCATACTTCACCTGGATGAGATGGGGGGGAGATTCACACTTCACCTGGCTGAGATGGGGGGAGATGCATACTTCACCTGGCTGAGATGGGGGGAGAGATGCATACTTCACCTGGATGAGATGGGGGGAGATGCATACTTCACCTGGCTGAGATGGGGGGGGGAGATGCATACTTCACCTGGCTGAGATGGGGGGGAGAGATGCATACTTCACCTGGATGAGATGGGGGGGAGATGCATACTTCACCTGGCTGAGATGGGGGGGGGGAGATGCATACTTCACCTGGCTGAGATGGGGGGGAGTTGCATACTTCACCTTGCTGAGATGGGGGGGGGTAGAAATGCATACTTCACCTGGCTGAGATGGGGGGGAGATGCATACTTCACCTGGCTGAGATGGGGGGGGGAGATGCATACTTCACCTGGCTGAGATGGGGGGGGGCGAGATGCATACTTCACCTGGCTGAGATGGGGGGAGATACATACCTCACCTGGCTGAGATGGGGGGGATGCATACTTACCTGGCTGAGATGGGGGGAGATGCATACTTCACCTGGCTGAGATGGGGGGGAGATGCATACTTCACCTGGCTGAGATGGGGGGGAGATGCATACTTCACCTGGCTGAGATGGGTCGGGGGGAGATGCATACTTCACCTGGCTGAGATGGGGGGGGAGAGATGCATACTTTACCTGGCTGAGATGGGGGGGGGATGCATACTTCACCTGGCTGAGATGGGGGGGAGGGATGCATACTTCACCTGACTGAGATGGGTCGGGGGGAGATGCATACTTCACCTGGCTGAGATGGGGGGGAGATGCATACATCACCTGGATGAGATGGGGGGGGAGATGCATACTTCACCTGGCTGAGATGGGGGGAGATGCATACTTCACCTAGCTGAGATGGGGGGAGATGCATACTTCACCTGGCTGAGATGGGGGGGGGGAGAGATGCATACTTCACCTGTGGGGGGAGATGCATACTTCACCTGGCTGAGATGGGGGGGGAGAGATGCATACTTCACCTGGCTGAGATGGGGGGGGAGATGCATACTTCACCTGGCTGAGATGGGGGGGATGCATACTTCACCTGGCTGAGATGGGGGGGAGAGATGCATACTTCGCATGGCTGAGATGTGGGGGGGAGATGCATACTTCACCTGGCTGAGATGAGGGGGGGAGAGATGCATACTTCACCAGGATGAGATGGGGGGGAGATGCATACCTCACCTGGCTGAGATGGGGGGTGGGAGATGCATACTTCACCTGGCTGAAATGGGGGGAGAGATGCATACTTCACCTGGCTGAGATGGGGGGGGAGATGCATACTTCACCTGGCTGAGATGGGATGGAGAGATGCATACTTCACCTGGCTGAGATGGGGGGGAGATGCATACCTCACCTGGCTGAGATGGGGGGGGAGATGCATACTTCACCTGGCTGAAATGGGGGGAGAGATGCATACTTCACCTGGCTGAGATGGGGGGGGGGGAGATGCATACTTCACCTGGCTGAGATGGGGTGGAGAGATGCATACTTCACCTGGCTGAGATGGGGGGGGAGAGATGCATACTTCACCGGGCTGAGATGGGGGGGGGGTGCATAATTCACATGGCTGAGATGGGGGGGAGAGATGCATACTTCACCTGGCTGAGATGGGGGAGATGCATACTTCACGTGGCTGAGATGGGGGGGAAAGATGCATACTTCACCTGGCTGAGATGGGGGGAGAGATGCATACTTCACCTGGCTGAGATGGGGGAGGTAGAGATGCATACTTCACCTGGCTGAGATGGGGGGATGCATACTTCACCTGGCTGAGATGGGGGGGTAGAGATGCATACTTCACCTGGCTGAGATGGGGGAGGAGAGATGCATACTTCACCTGGCTGAGATGGGGGGGATGCATACTTCACCTGGATGAGATGGGGGGGGTAGAGATGCATACTTCACCTGGCTGAGATGGGGGGGATGCATACTTCACCTGGCTGAGATGGGGGGAGATGCATACTTCACCTGGCTGAGATGGGGGGGAGAGATGCATACTTCACCTGGATGAGATGGGGGGGAGATGCATACTTCACCTGGCTGAGATGGGGGGGGGGAGATGCATACTTCACCTGGCTGAGATGGGGGGAGATGCATACTTCACCTGGCTGAGATGGGGGGGAGAGATGCATACTTCACCTGGATGAGATGGGGGGGAGATTCATACTTCACCTGGCTGAGATGGGGGGAGATGCATACTTCACCTGGCTGAGATGGGGGGAGAGATGCATACTTCACCTGGATGAGATGGGGGGGAGATGCATACTTCACCTGGCTGAGATGGGGGGGGAGATGCATACTTCACCTGGCTGAGATGGGGGGGAGAGATGCATACTTCACCTGGATGAGATGGGGGGGAGATGCATACTTCACCTGGCTGAGATGGGGGGGGGGGAGATGCATACTTCACCTGGCTGAGAAGGGGGGGAGTTGCATACTTCACCTTGCTGAGATGGGGGGGGTAGAAATGCATACTTCACCTGGCTGAGATGGGGGGGAGATGCATACTTCACCTGGTTGAGATGGGGGGGGAGATGCATACTTCACCTGGCTGAGATGGGGGGGGGGGGCGAGATGCATACTTCACCTGGCTGAGATGGGGGGAGATACATACCTCACCTGGCTGAGATGGGGGGGATGCATACTTACCTGGCTGAGATGGGGGAGATGCATACTTCACCTGGCTGAGATGGGGGGGAGATGCATACTTCACCTGGCTGAGATGGGGGGGAGATGCATACTTCACCTGGCTGAGATGGGTCGGGGGGAGATGCATACTTCACCTGGCTGAGATGGGGGGGGAGAGATGCATACTTTACCTGGCTGAGATGGGGGGGGGGATGCATACTTCACCTGGCTGAGATGGGGGGGAGGGATGCATACTTCACCTGACTGAGATGGGTCGGGGGGAGATACATACTTCACCTGGCTGAGATGGGGGGGAGATGCATACATCACCTGGATGAGATGGGGGGGGAGATGCATACTTCACCTGGCTGAGATGGGGGGAGATGCATACTTCACCTAGCTGAGATGGGGGGAGATGCATACTTCACCTGGCTGAGATGGGGGGGGGGAGAGATGCATACTTCACCTGTGGGGGGAGATGCATACTTCACCTGGCTGAGATGGGGGGGGGGGAGAGATGCATACTTCACCTGGCTGAGATGGGGGGGGAGATGCATACTTCACCTGGCTGAGATGGGGGGGATGCATACTTCACCTGGCTGAGATGGGGGGGAGAGATGCATACTTCGCATGGCTGAGATGTGGGGGGGAGATGCATACTTCACCTGGCTGAGATGAGGGGGGGAGAGATGCATACTTCACCAGGATGAGATGGGGGGGAGATGCATACCTCACCTGGCTGAGATGGGGGGTGGGAGATGCATACTTCACCTGGCTGAAATGGGGGGAGAGATGCATACTTCACCTGGCTGAGATGGGGGGGGGAGATGCATACTTCACCTGGCTGAGATGGGATGGAGAGATGCATACTTCACCTGGCTGAGATGGGGGGGAGATGCATACCTCACCTGGCTGAGATGGGGGGGGAGATGCATACTTCACCTGGCTGAAATGGGGGGAGAGATGCATACTTCACCTGGCTGAGATGGGGGGGGGGGAGATGCATACTTCACCTGGCTGAGATGGGGTGGAGAGATGCATACTTCACCTGGCTGAGATGGGGGGGGAGAGATGCATACTTCACCGGGCTGAGATGGGGGGGGGGGTGCATAATTCACATGGCTGAGATGGGGGGGAGAGATGCATACTTCACCTGGCTGAGATGGGGGAGATGCATACTTCACGTGGCTGAGATGGGGGGGAAAGATGCATACTTCACCTGGCTGAGATGGGGGGAGAGATGCATACTTCACCTGGCTGAGATGGGGGAGGTAGAGATGCATACTTCACCTGGCTGAGAGGGGGGGATGCATACTTCACCTGGCTGAGATGGGGGGGGTAGAGATGCATACTTCACCTGGCTGAGATGGGGGAGGAGAGATGCATACTTCACCTGGCTGAGATGGGGGGGATGCATACTTCACCTGGATGAGATGGGGGGGGTAGAGATGCATACTTCACCTGGCTGAGATGGGGGGGATGCATACTTCACCTGGCTGAGATGGGGGGTAGAGATGCACACTTCACCTGGCTGGGATGGGGGAGGAGAGATGCATACTTCACCTGGCTGAGATGGGGGGGGAGATGCATACTTCACCTGAATGAGATGGGGGGGAGAGATGTATACTTCACCTGGCTGAGAAGGGGGGGAGAGATGCATACTTCACCTGGCTGAGATGGGGGAGAGATGCATACTTCACCTGGCTGAGATGGGGGGGGAGAGATGCATACTTCACCTGGCTGAGATGGGTGGGGTAGAGATGCATACTTCACATGGCTGAGATGGGGGGGTAGAGATGCATACTTCACCTGGCTGAGATGGCGGGGAGATACATACTTCACCTGGCTGAGATGGGGGGGAGAGATGCATACTTCACCTGGCTGAGATGGGGGGAGATGCATACTTCACCTGCCTGAGATGGGGGGAGAGATGCATACTTCACCTGGCTGAGATGGGGTGGAGATGCATACTTCACCTGGCTGAGATGGGGGGGGGGAGAGATGCATACTTCACCTGGCTGAGATGGGGGGGTGCATACTTCACCTGGCTGAGATGGGGGGGAGAGGCATACTTCACCTGGCTGAGATGGGGGGGAGTGATGCATACTTCACCTGGCTGAGATGAGGGGGGAGATATGCACACTTCACCTGGATGAGATGGGGGGAAGAGATGCATACTTCACCTGGCTGAGATGGGGCGTAGAGATGCATACTTCACCTGGCTGAGATGGGGGGGGAGATGCATACTTCACCTGGCTGAGATGGGGGAGAGATGCATACTTCACCTGGCTGAGATGGGGGGGTAGAGATGCATACTTCACCTGGCTGAGATGGGGGGGGAGATGCATACTTCACCTGGCTGAGATGGGGGAGAGATACATACTTCACCTGGCTGAGATGGGGGGGAGAGATGCATACTTCACCTGGCTGAGATGGGGGGGAGATGCATACTTCACCTGGCTGAGATGGGGGGGAGATGTATACTTCACCTGGCTGAGATGGGGGGGAGAGATGCATACTTCACCTGGCTGAGATGGGGGAGAGATGCATACTTCACCTGGCTGAGATGGGGGGGGAGATGCATACTTCACCTGGCTGAGATGGGGGAGAGATGCATACTTCACCTGGCTGAGATGGGGGGAGAGATACATACTTCACCTGGCTGAGATGGGGGAGAGATGCATACTTCACCTGGCTGAGATGGGGGGAGATGCATACTTCACCTGGCTGAGATGGGGGAGAGATGCATACTTCACCTGGCTGAGATGGGGGGATGCGTACTTCACCTGGCTGAGAAGGGGCGGGGGGATGCATACTTCACCTGGCTGAGAAGGGGGGGGGGAGAGATGCATACTTCACCTGGCTGAGATGGGGGGGGAGATGCATACTTCACCTGGCTGAGATGGGGGAGAGATGCATACTTCACCTGGCTGAGATGGGGGTAGAGATGCATACTTCACCTGGCTGAGATGGGGGGGGAGATGCATACTTCACCTTGCTGAGATGGGGGAGAGATGCATACTTCACCTGGCTGAGATGGGGGGATGCATACTTCACCTGGCTGAGAAGGGGCGGGGGGATGCATACTTCACCTGGCTGAGAAGGGGGGGGAGATGCATACTTCACCTGGCTGAGATGGGGGGGGGGGAGATGCATACTTCACCTGGCTGAGATGGGGGAGAGATGCATACTTCACCTGGCTGAGATGGGGGGTAGAGATGCATACTTCACCTGGCTGAGATGGGGGGGGAGATGCATACTTCACCTGGCTGAGATGGGGGAGAGATGCATACTTCACCTGGCTGAGATGGGGGGAGATGCATACTTCACCTGGCTGAGATGGGGGAGAGATGCATACTTCACCTGGCTGAGATGGGGGGGGAGAGATGCATACTTCACCTGGCTGAGATGGGGGGGAGATGCATACTTCACCTGGCTGAGATGGGGGAGAGATGCATACTTCACCTGGCTGAGATGGGGGGAGATGCATACTTCGCCTGGCTGAGATGGGGGAGAGATGCATACTTCACCTGGCTGAGATGGGGGGGAGAGATGCATACTTCACCTGGCTGAGATGGGGGGGAGATGCATACTTCACCTGGCTGAGATGGGGGGGATGCATACTTCGCCTGGCTGAGATGGGGGGGGAGATGCATACTTCACCTGGCTGAGATGGGGGGGAGATGCATACTTCACCTGGCTGAGATGGGGGGGGGAGAGATGCATACTTCACCTGGCTGAGATGGGGGGGGGAGATGCATACTTCACCTGGCTGAGATGGGGGGGGAGATGCATACTTCACCTGGCTGAGATGGGGGGGAGAGATGCATACTTCACCTGGCTGGGATGGGGGGGAGATGCATACTTCACCTGGCTGAGATGGGGGGGAGATGCATACTTCACCTGGCTGAGATGGGGGGGATGCATACTTCACCTGGCTGAGATGGGGGGGAGATGCATACTTCACCTGGCTGAGATGGGGGGATGCATACTTCACCTGGCTGAGATGGGGGGAGATGCATACTTCACCTGGCTGAGATGGGGGGGAGATGCATACTTCACCTGGCTCAGATGGGGGGAGAGATGCATACTTCACCTGGCTGAGATGGGGGGGGGGTGGAGATGCATACTTCACCTGGCTGAGATGGGGGGAGATGCATACTTCACCTGGCTGAGATGGGGGGGGGGATGCATACTTCACCTGGCTGAGATGGGGGGAGAGATGCATACTTCACCTGGATGAGATGGGGGGGAGAGATGCATACTTCACCTGGCTGAGATGGGGGGGTAGAGATGCATACTTCACCTGGCTGAGATGGGGGGAGAGGCATACTTCACCTGGCTGAGATGGGGGGGGGGATGCATACTTCACCTGGCTGAGATGGGGGGTAGAGATGCATACTTCACCTGGATGAGATGGGGGGGAGAGATGCATACTTCACCTGACTGAGATGGGGGGGTAGAGATGCATACTTCACCTGGCTGAGATGGGGGAGATGCATACTTCACCTGGCTGAGATGGGGGGAGATGCATACTTCACCTGGATGAGATGGGGGGGAGAGATGCATACTTTACCTGGATGAGATGGGGGGAGAGATGCATACTTCACCTGGCTGAGATGGGGGGAGAGATGCATACTTCACCTGGCTGAGATGGGGGGGAGAGATGCATACTTCACCTGGCTGAGATGGGGGGGGGAGAGATGCATACTTCACCTGGCTGAGATGGGGGGGAGAGATGCAAACATCACCTGGCTGAGATGGGGGGAGAGATGCATACTTCACCTGACTGAGATGGGGGGGGGTAGAGATGCATACTTCACCTGGCTGAGATGGGGGGAGATGCATACTTCACCTGGCTGAGATGGGTGGGAGATGCATACTTCACCTGGATGAGATGGGGGGGAGAGATGCATACTTCACCTGGATGAGATGGGGGGGTAGAGATGCATACTTCACCTGGCTGAGATGGGGGAGATGCATACTTCACCTGGCTGAGATGGGGGGGAGATGCATACTTCACCTGGATGAGATGGGGGGGAGAGATGCATACTTCACCTGGATGAGATGGGGGGAGAGATGCATACTTCACCTGGCTGAGATGGGGGGAGAGATGCATACTTCACCTGGCTGAGATGGGGGGGGGGGGGTAGATGCATACTTCACCTGGCTGAGATGGGGGGGGGGATGCATACTTCACCTGGCTGAGATGGGGGGGAGAGATGCAAACTTCACCTGGCTGAGATGGGGGGATGCATACTTCACCTGGCTGCGAGTGCCTGAGAGAATGGACCATGCTCATACCCCAAAGCAGCCCAGACTGGACCTGACACCTGACCACATAATGCAAGATGTAAGCTGCCCTAACATGTAAATGATACAGTGTCACAACCATCCCATAGCCATCTACATGTGCACTGTACCTAATCAGACCGTATCCCCCTCAACACAATGCAGCTACAAGCAATTACTATGGCCAATACACAGCACCAAATACCATCAACTGAAAGGACAGTCCCCCATTACTGCGTACATAGGAGTTGCATGAGGGCCAAATACATCAATGCACCACTACACTGACACAGATGTCCAACAAAAGTGCATTTCACCATTTGTTTTGCATAGTGACATCATCATGAGGCTGACATCAACGGTGCCAGGATGAAAGCATACAAATTACTGGACATCAACCAGATCATGGAAACAACCAGCGTGGACTAACACAGTGCATGAGCACTCACAAGGAACTGGACCCCCCTGCGCCCACTAGTTGATGGCACGCACACCAGTCCATAAGAGGAATACACACAGCAGTCACATCGTGTGTCTCCATTCATGCATACACATTACACTCATACATTGTTGCCCACATGCAGGTGATGCAGGCTATCCCTTGAAGAGGTGGCTCCTTAACCCAGTCCGGAACCCACAGAACAGGCACGAGGAGGACTACAATCGTGCACATACACGTACCCGTGTGGTGATTGAGCAGACATTTGGCCTCTTGAAGGCACCGTTTCGCTGCCTCAGCAGGTCTGGTGGGGCACTCCTGTACCGCCATGAGAAGGTGGCCAAGATCGTCAACGTGTCATGCTAAACAATATGTGCATCAGACGGAATGTGCCCCTGCCCCCTGAAGCAGAACAGCAACCATCTGACGATGAGGATGAGGAGGGTGGGGATGGGGCAGAACCTCAGGGAGACAGCGATGCACAGGAGGGACGTGCCATGCGTCAGCCTCTGATCAACCAATGTTTATAGTACACATGGACATGGAGTGTGACATGGATGTGGCACTCGGGGCACTGGGTGTGTCAGGGGCATGGACACTGTAGACTATTCACCAATAAAGCACACGTACGCAATAAGCAATGTCCACACATGTGAATCATGAGTCACCAAAATGTGTATTAAAGAACCATAACAAAGTGAACAAGCCCACCACCCCACACACCCTCTCCCCCTCCCCCCTCAACTCCCCCACACACCTTCTCCCCCTCCCCCTCAAATCCCCCACACACCCTCTCCCCCCTCTCCTCTCAACTCCCCCACACACCCTCTCCCCCTCCCCCCTTGACTTCCCAACACATGGTGTGCAGTAGCCTGCACCAGTAGTCCACATGGCACCAGTATGCATGGCTGTGCCTACTGCCCCTCCCTCTTCCAGCACCAGGTACCCCGCTGTCCGATCTGCGCAGGTTCCTGCCAGACCGACGCACAGGGCTGGTCCTAGTACAGCTGGCATTTGATGATGGTCCAGATTGTCCTGGCAACTGTGGTGGATGCATGTCCAGCATTGCTGCCACCATTTCCGAGAGGACATGGCGCACTGCTGCAAGATCCACGCAAATGACCTTTGAGGTGGACTTGATGGCTGATTTTATGGATGCAGCACAATCCCTGATGTCATCCCTTGCACGGGTACATTCGGTAATATGCTGCGTCAACAGCCCTGTGAGTTCCTCCTGGCGCCTCTGTATAGCCATGATCCCCTCTTGGGTGGTTGTCACTGGGGTGGAAGTGTGAGGCGTTTCCACCATGGTTTGGTCATCAGGCACAGTTGGCGTGGGGCTGAAACTTGCCGGCCATGAATCTTCAGGTGACAGCCCATGCATGCTGCCCTCCACCACGCTGCCTGGGGATAGTTGGGGTGAGTGCAGGGGGCCTGTGGCGGGTGTTGTGCCATGCAGCTGTACATCGCCCTCGTTGTCCGATATGGCTGCTGTGGCAGCTGTCTCACCGACTGTGCTGCTGGCAGCCGATGGTGTGCCCTCTGCCAATGCCTCCTGGGTGATGGTGGCTGGTGTTGGTGTTTTTGTGTGGGCTGTGGTGCACATTGGCCTCTGTGGTTTTCATGGCCTTCCGAGGTGGTGTAGGTTGGCCTCTGCCCCTTGTGGTTGATGGGCGGTGTTCTCCCTCCTCGGCCCTGGCCTTCTTTGTGGTGTGGCATCTTTCTCCCTGGAGTCCTCATCACCGCTGTCAGAATGTGTGCCTGTGGGGGACCAAAGGAGGGAGAGGGTTAGTGATGGGTCTACAGGTATCGGGCATGCATTGGGGTGGCTGCATTGACATGGAATGGTAGATGATTGACATTGGGGGAGTGACATATGGGTTGCCTCACTCTTGGGTGGGTGATGCATGGAGGCGTCTGGGTTGCAACACATATGGGGCGCATTATGCATGTGAACAAGGTGATGCTCTGAACTGCCTGTAGGCAGTCTTGTATTTATGTGTCTGGTGGACCCTTTTCTACATCATTTCACTGTCAGTTCAGGTGGACATCATTGTGGTGGTATTCGCATTGTTTCATTTGAGACACTTACCTGCATCGGCTGATGACGGGGCTCCTCGCTCCATGTCCCCGACTCCCTCTATTGCCTCGGTGCCTATGGTGGTGGTGCATATCTCCTCCCATGGTTGTAGTTTTATGGGGGACTCCGCACCTCCGCCTGTCCCCATCCCAAGGTTGCTGTTGGCGGAGAGTATGCTCTGCACACGTAGACGTAGCCTAGGTCATCCCAGCGCTTACGACATTGTTTGGGTGTGCGGGGTGTGGTGCCAACGGCACTGACTCTCTGGACGACCTCTGCCCAAATCTGCTTTTTGCGCTGCAGTGCTGCTGGACGGGACATGTCGTCAGAGAACACCACATCTGCATGTTCCTGCAGTGTCTCCGCTAACATGGTGAGCTCCTCTCTGGAGAAGCGCTCCTTGCGCAGGCGATCTCCCGTTTTTTTCACTGCTTTTGGCATTGTAATTTGCAACAGGTAGTGGTGGAGGTGTGTTGGAGTTCTGGGGGTCAGATGGCTCCTGGTTGTGGTGGATGGCAATGGATTGTACTTAAAATAAGCTTGTTTTGTCTTCCTTCTTTTTCTTTCATGCGGATGTTTAGCATTGATAATCATGCTACATGATCACAACGGTGATGATATTCGGCTAACAGCATTATTCATTGCACCCTTGCATTGGGTTTGCCTTTGCCTTAAATCAATCTAAGGCTTCCATTTCTCTCTCCTCGAGCCATCTTAACCAGGTGAGTTGGAATTTGTTCCTTTGATTTTATGGGATTTTTCTGGTTCCACTTTGGATTCGCCCCCATGCCCTGGGGATTGGCACCTTTTTTGCTTCACAATTGAAATTTAGGGACAGGGTTCCCATTTTTCATCAAATGTTCTTGTTCCTTGCCTTCACAGACTCATTCAGTGTGTTCTGTATCTTGCATGGCCAAATTACATCACTGGATTAATCAACAGGATGTTGGGCCCAGTCTGCCTGGTTGAGCTAATGGTAATTATCAGTTCTCCCGGCTTTGTTTTGAGGTTCTTCTGAACTTTGACTATGGAATGTTTCCAATTTTGTTTCCCCCAGATAATTTTTGATTTTTAGTTTCTTTGTATATTTTTTCTTAGGATTAACCATTTGCATTGGTTTCATGTGTCTACCGTTGAGTTTTAGAACTTTGTACAATTGCATTTACCAACATCAAGTGGAATTCATCCTCAACGGAGTGCGCCGTCCTGAAGAAGACGGCATCAACCGAAGCACAGTTAGATGCTCCATACCGTCGAAACTACTGTTAACAATTATGGTGAGGTTGAGTTCAGTCCTTCTGCAATTTCAACGTAAGTGTAGTCGACGAACGGCACCCCACTGTCATTTTTGTGTATAAATTGTCATTGTTTGAAATTATGTTATTAAGATTTGTGTCAATACTCCGCAGACGCACTTGTGAACACCAGCCCCCTTTTGAGTGATTCCCTACACTCATTCGGGATCCAGGCGTACCAACTGCGCTCATGCGGGGTGGACCGTTTAGACGGTTCTCTTAAAGGATATGATGAGCACTTTAATCGTGATGCACTTTATTTCATTATAAATGAGCTAATATTTAGTATGGGCCCATGCAGATTTAATATGCACTTTTTTCTATTGTTAAAATAATAATAAACTGATGATAACATATTTTTTATAACAAACACTTTCTTGGTTTGATCTGTGGTGTTCTTTTTGGATCCTTTTCCTTAAAGTCTGTTTTTCTCCTCATGCATTAACTTGTATTGTTCCGGTTGACATGACCACTGTTTGAATACAACGTTTGGAAGGAGGCAGGTGCATTCGTCAACCCTAAAGGCATGACTGTAAACTGGTAGAGCCCCTCAGGTGTTGAGAACACAGTTTTTTCCTTGGCCTGGTCTGTCAGAGATATTTGCCAATAGCCTGAACTAATGTCCAGGGTGCTTACACATGTAGCAGCACTTATGGTGTCCACAAGCCCATCAGCCGTGGGCAATGGGTGAGCATCAGTTTTGGTGACGGCATTGACTCCTCTATAGTCCACACAGAATCTCCAATCTTTGGTACCTGCCTGGGAACTTGCTTTGGGGACAAAGACCACAGGGCTAGACCGGGGACTGGTGGAGGGTTCATTTACACCCAGAACTAACATCTTAGCGACCTCAGCCTGGATGTGGGTCTTAACAGTATCTGACATTCAATAGCATCTGCTTTTGACAGGTACACTGTCACAAGTGTCAATTTCGTGCCTGCAACACGGGGTGATGCCTGGTGTCAGTGAGAACAGAGGGGCATACTGCCAGTGCAAAGCCCTGCAGGCCCTCTGCTGCTCTGGTATCAGATCGGGAGAAAGATGCACTGTCATGATGCCTATCCCCGGGGACCCAGACCACGTCCAGCAACCCCGGAAGCAGGCATCAAGTTATCCTAAGCAAGCCCAACAACCCCTGCTAGGGGCTATTTGGGTCCAGTCCTGGTGCCTATAGCGCCAGGCTCATATGGAGAGTCAGTCCTGGCGCCATAGGTGCCAGGCTCATAGATTAAAACTCACCTGATGCAGACCATGCTGCAAACTTACCTGATGCAGACCATGCTGCAATAGCTCCCAGCCAAAAGAGGCTTGGAAGGGACTACTTTACTTAGGGACTATTTTTTACTCGGGCGGGGCTGGGGAGGAATACTTACCTGGGACTACTTTGGAGGCAATTTAAACCACGCCGAAGAGCAGCACACGCTTCGTGTTATTCTGCATCCAGCAGCGTAACGCTCACCGTGCCTGCAAGTCTGCATCCAGCCTTCTGCCACGCCCGCCTCGAGTTTGGAGCTCCTAGAAAAAGGGAGAAAGAAGGAGAAAAGGTTAGAACAAGAGCAATACCTTTAATCCTTACCTGAATTCCCGATCCATCGCGCCTTCGAGCTGGAAGAAAGAAGTTATTTTATGCGCGTCGCCTCGCCTGCTGCAGCGCAGCGCTGAACTCACCGGCCTTCGCAGCATCTTCACATTCCACTGCATCCTCCTGTATGTTCCCGCCGCACTCCGGCACCTAAGGAGAAAACAAGAACAGCAAGGTGAGCCAAGGGAATACACAGAGGAATATTAGTTACCCTTCCATAGACTTACCTGATTTTACCACCGGGGGTACTATTCCTCTTCACGGGTCGGCGCAGTTTCCACTGCATCTTCGCCGAACCCCGGCCCCTAAGGGGAAACAAAAGGACAGCAAGGTGAAACAAAGGCACTAACAAGGAGAACCCTCCTCACCACAATAGACTTACCTGATTTTACCGCCGGAGGTATTATTCCCCAAGACTTCATACTTTCTCTCAGCGCCTGAATAAGGGAGAAAGCAACAGGTTACATATTGACATTATTTTATCGAACTGTGTTGGAAAATACAAATCCTTACCAGAATACTACCAGTTGCCACGAGGAACTCTTCATTAGGATCAAGCTGCAACCTGCAAGGAATCGGACAAGAGTGAAAGTCAGGCATTTGAACTCTTACGAACTTTATACTTACGGCGTCCTGCCGGGAATCTCGGAGTCAATATTGTTCTGGAACTCACCAATTCCTTCGAGCCAGTGAAGCAACTGGTTATCAACGCACCCCTGCACTCAATGCAAGATGGAGAGCTCATCTTTTCAAACCATCAGAAGAATATTCCTACGGGCCAAGCAAACGAAGCTAGGTGGGCCAGTCCAGTCCGTCATCTTGGCCCTACGCGTCACATTGGTGGAGACCGCAGCTGTCCAGTTCCGATCGACGCATCTGTGGGAGCCAGGTGAGCGTAACATGCACTCCCTCCACTGAGCCATCCTGAGGGTTGCTATGCAGAAAATCAGCAAGGGGCTCACTCTTATCCTGCTCTGAAGCTAGTAGAACGCATGAGACTTCATCTTGTCTGTGGAAAGGCTTGAGCCTGTTAACGTGGAATACCTGAGGGGCTACCCCAGGGACTCCCATGTCAACCAGCTAGTTGACTTCGCCCATCTTGGAGATTATCCTGAAGGGCCCAGTCCACTTATCTGCCAACTCTCTAGACTTGGTAGGCTCCATCAAAAGGATCTCCTGGTCTGGAGTCCAATCCACTTGCGAGGCCTTAAGGTCATGCCAATACTTGTTTAATTCTTGGCTTGCCTTAAGATTTACTGATGCCTGGCCCATCCTCTGTGCCATCCTCCTTCCGAGGCCTAGCACATAGTCCCCCACTTGCCTGGCAGAACCTGGAGGGGTGGCTTCCAAACCTTCTCAGATTAAGGCAAGGGGCCCCCTCACGAGATGTTCAAAGAGAAGCTCAAAGGGGCTGAAACCAACACCCTCTTGAGGCACTTCTCTATAGGCAAACAGCAGGCATGGTAGGAGGATATCTCATTTCCTCCTTAGAGGCTCTTCCAAAGCACACAGCATGCCCTTGAGAGTCTTATTAAACCTCTCAACCAGATCATTGGTCTGGGGAGGGTAGGAGGTGGAGAACTTATATGTTACCCCACATTCCTTCCACATCACTTGCATGTAACTAGACATGAAGGTGGATCCTCTGTCAGAGACAAAGAGGTATAGCCTCAGGGTACCTGGTGGCATGATCACCCAGTACCAGGATGAACCAGTGTACACCTGATGTGGGAGTGTCCAAGGGAATGACAATGTTGATGCCAACCCATCTCAAATGGTGTGTCAACCACTGGCAAAGGCTGCAGTGGGGCAACAACACTGCCTCCAGTCTTGCCAGACAATTGACAAGTGGGACAGGTCCGACAGTGGTACTCCATTTCTACTCCCATCTCGGGCCAGTAAAAATGTGCAGAGAGCATTTGCTTGGTCTTCTTAGTGCCAGGATGACCAGCTAAGGGCACCTCATATGCCAACTGCAGAAGAAAGAGCTTGTTAACCTTGGGTACCACCAGCCTCTTGAGGGCACCAGGTTCAGGCTTAGTGGGCTCACTACAAAGGAGCTCACCCTCCCAATAAATCTTGAACGACGGAGGCACCTCAGCTTGTGCCGGGGCCTGTTTCCTTAGACCCTCTAGAGACGGGCACTCTCTCAGACCCTTACAGAAGTATCCCCTAGAAGACCCACCTTGGGTCAGCAGACACTGAAGGTCAGGGTGATCCTCTGGGTTGAGCATCTCTCCCTGAGGAGGGTCTTCTGGCTCTTCACCCTCAGGATTTGAGATCAGGTTACCACTGGACCTAGCCTGTCTGGAGCTTGGATCCCAGTGGGTGCTGCTGAAACAGGAGGAAGAGAAGGAGCCCCCTTCACAGAGGTAGTCCTCTTGCTCTTCCGTTTTGCCTTGGGTCTCCCATTTGGCATGGGTAACTGATTATCAGTCAAACCCTGAGCAACCTGAGACTTGGTGACTGCAACAGCAGTCAGGGGTAGTCCATCAGAGATCAACCTCAAATCTACTAGATCATTCCCTAACAATATGTGCACAGGCACATTGTCCTGAACCAGGACGGGAAGGTTTGCTGTCTTGCACTCGATCTTGATGGTGACTAGGGCTACATGAGATCATTTGGGTGGCCCACCAACTAACCTGGTAGGTCTCAGAGGAGCAACTACATAGTCCTCTGGCATGAGCAGGGTATTGTCCAGAAGGGTCATGCTTGCCCCAGTGTCTCTCAAACCAGTGGAAGCCTGGACATTCAGGAGGTCACATCTCAAAACTCTGCAGGTGTTCTGTGGGATAGTAGGCAGTACTTCTGCGTACTGGTCCCAGGTCCCAAGGGACACTTTGGAAATCTCTGTGGGAACACCAAAGGGAATTCCTGTAGAGAAGGGGAGGACAGTGGCCTTCACCTCAGACATGAAGCAAGGGTAGGTCAGGTTGACAGCCTGGACTCCAAGTGCCTTACCTTTACACTTGGGGTCACCCTTCATGTGGTCCAGAGCCTCACAGTCCCAACAAGTGCTAGGAAAGTGAGGTACAGTACTGGAGCCACTGGGAGCTTGCTTTACAGCAAGAGAACCACTACTCTTGCTCCCACCCCTATGAGACTTATCCCCACTAGATTGCTGGTTCTCAGAAGAGGGAGGTTTAGGTTTACTCGACTGCGATTGCTTATGGGACTCCTCAGACTTCTGAAGATCCCTTTCTCTTTGTCCTTGTCCTTCCCCCTGGGTTCCTTACGGGACACTCAGTGGGAGACCCACTTGTCAGTCAGCCGGGCCAGCTTAAAGGGATCCAAAATATTCTGGTCAGCAAGACCAGAATATACTGATGCAGCTCTGGTGAACAGGCTCCAGAGAAATGCTCAAAAAACAAAAAGGTGAGACAATTCAACAAACGTTTTCACCTTGTATCCATCAATCCACCCCATCATGTTCATATGTGCAGCACTCACCCAGTCAGCCCAAGACACATTCTCTCTTTTCTTGTAGTCCCTGAACCTTTTAAGGTATTGGCTGGGTGTCTTGCCAAATTTGGCAATCAAAGCAGCTTTCATGCACTAATACTGGCCTTTTTCTTCCACACTCAGCTTCAGAATACAGTCATAACCAGTCTGAGGCACTCTGCTTAACAAACACTTAGCCCAATCTCTCCTATCAACATCATGGATTCCACAAGCCATTTCAAACGCTTCTATCCAATGGAGGATAGCAGAGCCCTCCACATACAAACCAACCAAATCTTTCATAAACTTGGTGGCAGGGAACCTGACACTCTCGACTGGTTTGACTGAAGTCTCCACTCTAGCTTTCTCTAGCTGGATTCTCTGACATCCAGTGTCTTATCTTTGAGTATCACTTGCTGTGCCAACTTCTCTTTCTTGAATTCACCTTCAGTGTCCACTTTTTATATTCAAAGGTAATTTTCATCCTTAATAACCCAAGTTCCAAGGTATCCCGCGAAGAAACACTGCTGGGTTTCGGAATAGAAGTGACAGGAGAGGTGGCAATCCCAGAAACAGATTCAGTAATAACCCCAGGGGTAGGGTCCTCAGTGGATCCACCCCCTACCCCCTTCATCATGAGCATCACAATCAGTCTGGTAGTCCACCAGGGTAGCTATATAATCTCAGCCCTAGACGTATCTTCAAAGTCTAACTCCCTGGCTTCACAAGCTCTCTGGAGAGCCTCTAAGCTCATCTGGGTCAATATGCCGTTTGCAATAGATTACATTGCTTGTAATGTAGTTATCCTAACATACACAACAAAACCTCAAATCAACAATGTGTGGATATTTTGTAGGTGGCAGGGTAACACACTGAGTCTTAAAACCATTAGCATCCCACCGCTGCCACCAGTGTAAAGACTGGAGGGGGTATCTGTACTTCTGCCCTCTATATGGCAGGGGAGAGGCCCAGAACACCCCAGCCAAGGTTCTGTATATGGTAGCTATGGACGGGCAACCAAGGCTTAAGCTCTCAGGAGGTGATGCAGGCAGGTTCTTAAGTACAGTGAGTCCGCAAGCACCCACAAAGGAATGTCCACATGCTATGGTATGTGCTAACACAGTTCTTTATATAAAAATAAGGTTCAGAGATATATACACAATTCAATAACACACTTATATTATGACAAATATATACAATTTCTATGTGGTACCACACGTAGCTATAGATTCCTTTAAAATACATCAACTGCTGACAGTTATTATGTAGCATACAAATCATGCAGCAAGGTGTATCAACATAGATCAGAAGGAAGGAAGGCGGGTTAAGTTAAATAATGGCAGTCCATTAATGTTAAATAAGTCTTGCTTCCTGGTCAAAATGTTCAACCAACCCAATGTGCCTGAGATGGAAGAGTTTCTCCGACGGTTGGTCGACAGATCCCTCAAGGGTGGACTCCCTTTAAAGCAGGAGCCAGAGTGCATTGAGATCCTTGAAAAAAAGTGGAACACTGGCATCGAGACAGCAGCTTCAACGGTGCTCTTCGGCGATCATTCGTCGAAGTCCTGGGAAGATGAGATGAGGTATGCGGTCCACCTTGATGCAAAGAGTTCGGTGCCTCAAAGAAGACTCAGTGATGGATGCAGGCCCGGCAGCGGGCGTCGAGTGTTGGGAGTTGCTTCGGCGGTCCTCTGGCCTGTCGGTGATGCAGCCACAGAACATACCTCAGGATAGCTTCGGCGATCGGTACTCCACCACGGGCTGGACCTTGGATTTTCACTATATCAGTGTCCTAGGGAAGTCTTTGTCGGCTTTAGGTGGCGGGAAACCCACTGGTGGACTTTCCTCTGTAGCCGGCTATCTCGACTTTCTCTGGTGGGACAAAGTAGTGGATGGTGGTGGCAAGGAAGCCCTCGTTGAAATATTCTTAGCCAAAGGTGTAGCCTTCACAGCTCTGGTCGTCGAACAGCACGGCGACAAGGTGTCCCACGCTTCTGGGCGACACGACTTGACTGGCTTCCAGAAGTCCACGGCAATGGACTTTGATGGCTTCAATGTCCCGGCGCTTCTCTTCAGGTTTCTCTGCGGACCGCTAGCGCGGTTGACAGCGCTTTGGCATTGGCTTCCAGGGTACCTCGATGGTCCCACATAGGTCTTGGAGAGGTCTCCTGGCCAGGTCCTCTCTCGGATTAGTCCTCGACAGACTGGACAGCTTTTAGATTTCATCGAAGGGAATGAAGCAGCAATTCTTCTTCTAGCTGGGCTTCAAGGATGAGCTTAAACTTCACGTTCTGAACAAATTGTTAAGTTCTCACATCTGTCCCTCATTCACTCTGGCTGAGCCAGGCTCAGTCAGCCAATCACACAGAAGGGCATTCATACAGGTGGGCAGCCAATCAAGCTTGCAGGCATTCAGGCCATTCACTTCCACCCAGACACCGATAACAAGGAATGTGGGTTGGGGCAAGCACCCAGCCTTTCAGCACACTACACTGCATTAATGTCAGTTTCAGGCAGGGCTGTCTCATTCATTGTGTCACACACACAGAAACCAGACACGCATAACATAGAATGCACATTGGTCACACACTATATTCACACAGGTCACACCCCAAGGCTGTACCCACAACATTCAGTCACTGGGAAGGCTGCAGCCAGTCCGGCCTGGACTTCCCCACGATAGCATATCTAGTTCTTCCACCCAACCACCAGCCAGGGGAAGGGACAGAGTCAGGGCTTCCCAGTACTTTGGGAAAACAAGGTAACAAGCAATAGAAAACAAGAGGCCCCAGGGGCCATCTTGCCTTTTATCCCAACTAGGCTCCTGTGCAGAAAAAGAAATTACCCAATCTGACTATTTACATTTGGTCGTTGGGTTATTTTGACCTAATTCTAGGTCTTTTGACCTTCTTTCTTTTCGACCTTATTACTTGAACATGAAGAGGGGAGCTTGCGGGGGTGCCCCACGCTCCTCATGTTCAAGTATCTGCGGCTTCGGGGATTGTGGGGGTGTCTCCCTTAACAATGGAGGAGGGGGACAAAAATTACTCTGGCCTCTGTTTTTCATGAACGGTCAAAACAGGCCCAAACAAAGGGCACCAGCAGTCTGCTGCGAACAAAACATTCACGGACAGATCGTACACATCCCAGAAAGCAACACAGAACACACATGATAAGGGAGTACAGGACAAGGACATGAAGGCCCTGTCCTTCCAATGCATTTCCAGCATCACAATCACCATGAATGGTTTTTCCAGGAGGAACATCTGGAAGTGCTCACACATCTAGACGACTGCCATCCCCTCCTTTTATGTCCATCAGACTGTTGGATGCATAGGCGACAATGGCCCTTGGACTTTCTTTGCCAGGCCTATGCTATTATAGGATGGCTCCCAAGGCAATTGGGCTTGCGTCCACCAGTTCAGTGCACTTTGCTGGGTCGAAGTGTGCCATGCACTCAGCTGATCCGATATCTCTCTTGATCTGGCTGAATGCCCTTTTGCAGGCTTGGTTCCACTAAAATGTGTTCCCTTGCTTGATGAGTTATCTCAGCGGTGCACTAGTGGTGGCAAAGTCCCTCAAATACCTGCTGCAGTAGCTCACCATCCCCAGAAACAATCCTTTGTCACTCACATCTTGCAGGGAGAAATATTTTCGAATAGCTGCAACTTTCCCCGGATTAGGGTCCATTCCATTCCTTTTTATGAGAACATGTGGCCAATGAATTTGAGGTTCCTTTTGTGGAATGCACACTTCTCGGCATTCAGCATCAGCCCCGCCTGGGAGAGAGCTAGGCATACCTGGTATAGTGCTTCATCATGTTTTTCGAGGTTTGCTCTGAACACCAAGATGTCATTGCTATAGTTGAAGCAGTTCTTTATTTGCTGAATGACCTCCAGATGCTCTCTTGGGAAATCTCAGCAGCTGATGATATCCCGAAGCTCAATCTCTTACACCTGAACAGGACTTTGTGCGTTGCGAATGTGGTTATGTGCCACAACTGCTCATCTAACTGGATCTGATGATAACCCTTGTAGAGGTAAAGTGTTGTGACTACCTTGGCTCTGTTTAGCATGCCAATCATGTCATCCAGATTCATGCTGGGGTGCCTTTCCCATTGAATTGCCTGATTAGCCTGGCGCATGTCCGCACACAGACTGATCTTTTCAAAAGACACTTGTTTGGGTACCGCCACCACATGCGAGACCCATGGGGTGGGGCCTCGAGCTTGTTCTATGATGTCTTCCCTCAGCAGACTCTGCATCTCTTGCTCTACATCCGGCTGCAGGTGAATGGGTATCTGCCAAGGGTGTTGCTCCACTGGAGGTATTGACTCATCTATGTGTACAGTGACTGGGTCCAATTTCAAACACCCCAGTCCTTTGAATAATTCTGGGAATTGTCGCACCATGGGCACTTTGTGCTGCATGGAGTATGTCACGGCTGCAATCTTCATTTCAAGGGGCATTGATCGATCTAACAGATTACTTCCCTGCACTTTCCCTTGAAGAACGTGCAGCTCTACCATGGCTCTTCTTCCTTTTGTAGTTCAGGAGCGTCAACAACTTCCCATGATTCAGAACTGGACCTTGCGTGGCCCACTGGAATATTCTCAGCTCAGAGGGTTCTAACTATGGTGGGTGTGCCATCTTTCAAAATTCAGAAATGCACATGATGTTTAGCGTGGCTCGAGTGTCAATGACAAACTTGGCGGGCTGCTGACCCACTTGGATGTCGATGTCTCCGTCCGGGGCAGTCACAACGTCACTCATCATGTATGCCTATTCATGTAGGTCTCTCGCTATAGGGGAGGTGAAGGCAACCATCCAGTAATTTGCCGAACGTGACTGACCAGGTCTCCTCTAGCATTGGTGCCTCTTCTGGGACCTGGGGTACATAGATGATACTCCAGTCTCACCCCGCCGGGACCACTTCCTTGCACCCTGTTAGGCAGAGCATTAGAAACCCTCTCCATGTGGTTTTCATGTCTACAATTGGTGCACCTATGTCCAAACGCCGAGTACTGCGTTCCTTCTTTATGGGGAAAAGGCAGACCCTACCTGTAACACTTCCCAGTGGTGCCATACCTTCTTGTTGGGGCTTGACCACTGCCACCACTTCTTCCGCCTTGACTGACGGAGTACACTTGCTCTTTCACTTGTCCTTTTCCAGTCTCTATCTGCGTGGCTTGCGAGTCTGCTCTCGCTTCCGTCTGTGCCATCTGGAAAATGGTGGCCAGAGGCAGCGGTTCCTCGGGTAATTCCTTTCTGAAGGCTAACGACAAATACACTCCGATGATCCTTAGTCAAATGACCTCCTCATTTGAGAATTTGTGGAAGTCGCAGTGAGCCACTAACTTGCGCAGTCGAATCACAAAGGCATCCACGAACTCACCAGTAATTTGACAGGCTGTGTTGAAAGTGTGTCTCTCGTGGTCTATGTTACGCTGGAGGTTGAAGTACGTGAACAACGCCTCTTTAAGTCCTTCATACGTCTTGACCTCTTCAGGTGGGAATGTAGGGATGAGATCTCCGACTTCATCCCTAACAAGGTTGATGAGCAATCTTCTGGAAAACTTGTCGCAGGCCTTTTTATCATATTGCGTCCATGTGGTTTTCAAATCTCTGTAGCCATCCCTCCTAACCCGAACGGAATGAGGTCGCAGTCTACACAATGACCGGGATACGCAAGGGGCTAACCCCGAACGGAACGAGGGCACAACTAAAGATAATGGACAAAAAGTCAATCTCAGTACAGAGGGGGCCAATAGAAATCCAGTAGACAATCCGTAATCCAAAACCAGGAAAGCAATCCAGTAAAATCAGAACCAGTAGAAAATCCAGGAGACTAGCCAAGTCCTGTTAACCATGTAGGCAGTTCTGGGAATCAGCAGAGTGCAGATCAAGGAGCAGGCAGTCAGGAGTCCAATAGAAAGCGTAGGTCAGCAACGTGGAAACAAGCAGCAATAAGGGAAGAAAAGAGCACAACAACGAAGGGCCACTCATTGTACACAGTTTAGGAGCACCGGAGCGTTCACATGCGTATGCTTATAAAGAACGCAAAACATGATGCAGTGTTTCCGGTTGCCGGCAGCGAAGCGGGATGCGATGACGCCACTGTGTAGTTCTACGTGACACATACATGCCAACCCTCCCGATTTAGGTGGGAGACTCACGATTTTTTCATGAAAAACAGTACTATTTGTTACTGTCTCCCGCCTAAAATAACAATATCCCCAATGCATTCCTATGGGTAAAATGCCCCAGGCCCTGGGCCGTACAAAGGTTAGGCGCAGGGTGGGGGGGAACGGCGCAAAAGCAGAGGGGAGGGGCGTCCAATTGGCACCCACAACTTAGTGTTGCCAGGAAGCACAGGAAATGGCACGGTAGTGACAAGGAAAGGTGTGAGGGGATAACAGCAGGGGGGCCGGGGGAAGCCCGGCCCCCAAAGGGAAGAACAAAGGGGATTGGGGGTATAAGTAGCTCCAGGAAAAGGCATGAGGCACAAACCAGGTAAGGAGCTCACCTCTCTCGGGTAAGCTCCTAGGGCCTGGAAAAGGGGGAAGGAAAATATTTACCACCCAACCCACCCTACAAAGATAACGAAAGAAGGAGGAAGCAGGCAGGAGCTGGAACGCAGAGTACTTTCTTCGGTACACGGTCCAAGAAAGTCGTAGGCGGCATGTGTCCAGGAACAGATGACCAAGGGTAACAAAGACTTGGGGAGGAGAAGCTTTGGGCAACTACAAACTGGACACGGTGTGCCCAAAAGCAAACTATTGTGATATTTGTGTTATTGTGTATTTTCTGTAAGAAAATAAATTGCCTACGGTCTGTTATGTTATTCCTTAGGTAGGGGTCAGGTAACAGTAGCAAAGGGAGCCCACACTACTCAGCCTATGCATTCTCCCGATTTCGGTGCTGAAATCTCCCTCTCAGGGACTTCAGAATGTTGGCATGTCTGGTGACATCCTCATGGGAATTGTAGTTCCCACATGGTGCAGAGCACCACGCTGTCGAGCCGCCATGGTGGATGCCAGCCCAGCCGTGTCGTGCATCGTGGGCGTCTGAGCACTAGGACCCAGACAAAAGGCCAGGCTACCGGCCTTGTCAGGGGAAGCAAGGATTTAGTAAACCCCTTGGGAATAAGATTGTCCTGACTTCTTGAAGAGAGGAGGAATAGTACTGAGGAAGAAAAACAGGCTGGGCGAACTGGGAAAAGACCAGAGTGGCCCAGTCCCTGATGGTAACTTTTCAGCTTGGCCGAGTAGCACCCCAGACTCCTGCTTTTTGCTCAAAAGAATGGACGAGACGAAGCCTCACAAAAGACAACAAAAAGCTGACAGCTACCAAAGAAAACAAGAGCCAAGAAAGAAGGAAAGGGACCACTTTAACCACCAGACTGCGTTTGACTGAATTATCCCGGGGGAGTGCCTCGGAGTGAGACTTTATTTCAACAACAGAACTTTTATTTTGCCCAGAGAGTCTTTCCTACACTGAACATACAGAGAAGCCATCCTGAATCTCAGAATATATTCCAGCAATTGACAGGCTCTATTCCATGTCTGATAGGCAAAGAGGTTTTATGCAGGGCAGGGATTCTGCCAATCAGACATACTCTCCTATGATGATTTGCCTGATGTTTTAGCCCACAGGTGTACCATTATATGTTAGTGTGGACAGTGACGTCATTTCACCAAAATGCCAGGGGTAGAGAAAGTGACATCACACGACCCTAGACCTCTGATAACATCAATGGAAGTGATGTAATGTGACCCCACCCTAAAGTGACATCACAGGAAGTGATGGAACATGACCTTCCACCCTTTGACAGAACAGGAAGAACCATCACATAACATTTTTCCTAAGTACACCACGAAGAATATGGTTAAAATATCACTATAATGTGATATACATTTCATACAAGAATGGATTGTTAATAGTGTGCATGGGCTCATGTTACCAAACTAATGTGAATGGAAGCAGACGTCCAAGGCCAATTGATAATGATGTGTTATTATATAGCACTTACGCCTAAGCGCTTTACATAGAACAAATATGCATAAAATATCACCCAACCTGTGTTGGTACTCATTTATCAACCTCAGAAGGATGAAAGGCTGAGTTGAGATGTTTAAGATGTTTAAGAACAGACTAAATCAGTGACTCGCCTACTGAAGTCTGCCTGAAATAAACCTTTAATGAGTCTAGCAATTATTGCATAGAATTCCAGAAAGACAAATGATTTGTTATTCCTATTCTTTCTTATTTAGGGTCACTACTCAAAGTGTTACACTTGCGGAACCCACTGTTTGTTTAAGGGACCTGAACAAGAAAGCCAACCACTCTGAAAACAAAGAGCCACATGGCACTGGCCGCATCCTAGGAGCTTACATTTAAAAAAAGAAAAAAGCCTTTTTGTTTTTTAAGGGTAGCAAGGGAGACCACAGGGGTAGCACGGTAACCCCCAAATCACGTCCCTGAGTGTGGATGCAGAGAAAACATTTAATACAGTGGGATGGTCCTATCTTTGGAAAGACTTCAAGAACTTTGGTTTTCAACCACAAGTTATTGATATGATTGGGACATATATCAGTCCCCTACTACAAGAGTTATAGTCAACGGAAGGGTTGTTGCAAGTGTTTGGGAATAACACAAGGCAGGCATGTCACAACATGTAAGTAAGGAATGTGGAATGGAGAGATTTAGGCCTGGAGATAGTCAGAGAACAAGATTACTATATGTGGACGACGCAGTCATGTTTAAGCGTAAAAAAACTCCATTCTAGGAATCTCTTCATACGTGTATAGTGGCTTATGGTTGCAGGATAAATACAGGATAATGGGATGTCACGCTGGCAGAATATATCCCCTTGGAACACAAGGCAATTCAGGTGCTTGGGCATCCGAGATGGACTAGGTCTTGAATTAACTTATTAGAGGAAATGTGGCTGATCAAAATGATCAATTTTCATTCTCTCCTGATTTGAATACCAGAAGTTTCATTAAAGAAAATTAAGGAGAAGGCTATCAAGTTTTATTTGTGAGTGCAAAACAAAGAACTAGGCTGCAATCAGTGAGAGGGAACAGTAGGAGGGTGGGGGTTACCCGATCTTAAAATATACCACTGGGAGCAGTGATCAGAAAAATAAGGCTTGGAATGGAGAGAGGAAAAAACCTCTTGGTCGATTTGGTTGAAGTAACGTTTGCACCACACAGACCATGCTCTGATACATATGGTATTGAATCACAGTATTGCAGGATATGTGGTACATACTCTGACATATATGGTATTGGACAAATATATTTTTATCCTTAACATTTTTGGCTGAATACGTTCAGTATTAGAAGACAGAATGACCTCAAGGATAAACATTGGAATATTTGGGGAGTATTGGACGATTCTATTGCTGAAAGGCGACGTGTTGATGTGATACAATTAGGCTATGCTTTCTTTTGATTTTTTAATGTAAGTTGCCAAATCCTGTTATTAAAACAATTTTTAAAAAATCATCTTTGAAACGAGATAGAAGTTAAATTACGGTTGGGAGTGGCAGGTTGGGAGTGGTAGGTTGGGAGTGGCAGGCGAGATACTGCATGATATGTAGGTTTTAAGGAGCTTAGATAATCATTATGGGATAATAAATAACAACCCAAATTATTACAAGAAATAAACCCAAATGGAAATACAGAACCAGTGACATATCATTTTACAAATGTGATGATGATATTATAGTATCATCAGGAAAACATATGGACAACAAAGGAACAGCAGCTAAAGTACCTTTTGAATGCCTGTAGGTAGAATTATTAAACTGGTGCAATATATAAACCCATGTATGACGTTTAAGCTTTTGGAATTTAATAAACAGGTTTTTGTGGTTGGAGTTTCACAACTATTTTTCCGCCCTAACAACGGCCTTAACATTTGTCTCCCATCAGATTGCTCCTTCCCGGATTGAGGAAGCAACCAGCGATGCAAAGGACATGCCAGCAACCTCACCCCCTCTGCAGTTGTTGCCCGGCGACTGGATCTATGTTACAAATGTTGTGCGCAGGTGGAGTGAGCCCAGATATAACGGCCCTTCCCAGGTCATATACGCCGCTCCCCTTGCTGTGAAAGCTAAGCAACTAAATTATTGGGTGCATCTGTCTGATGTTCGTAAAGCACTCCAAGGTCCCGGGCCTGCACTAAGACAGTGAATTGCTCCACGTCCATTGCACCCTAAGCCCCCCTCAGGCATATGCCCATACGCCCCTTTTGAGCTAGTGAGGAAAACATACTCCAAGATTCCCTCACATGCTCAACACACATCTGCAACACATTACTTTCGCACTCTCCCAAACTCTTCTCCATTCTCTCTCGCTCTCTCTCTTTCTCTCTCTCTGTCTCTGTCTCTCTCTCTCTCTCTCTCACTCATTCTGTCTCTCTCTCCCTTCTTGTTTCTTAACGCATTCCTTTTTCAGGTATTTTTTGCAATGCATTCAACTGGTTCTGATCATTCCATTTATAATAAGAAAAGTAATGTGTATGGTACCATGCCAATGTTTTCCTATTCATACTTATGTGCTATGCATCATATTGCTGGGTTGTTTGCTATGTCTATGTTTGGATTAGGTATTTATCTGGGATGCACTTTTATATGGGGGCATATAAAAGGGGCGGGGGTGCTTAAATATGAATACTACTATTAACGGTTCTATTCAGGGCGTAAATATCACGAAGCGTACAGACCTAAATGTGACCTCATTTTTTCGAACACACAACCCTGTGGCCACGGGTCCCCATATCAATGACCAGGTCAATAGTCCTATTGAACACAATGCTTTTATCAATACATGTTGTGATTCCACCAGCTTTTTTGATAGTGTGTATAACAATGTTCTAGCACGTAGAAAGGGGCAAGCTAAAAGGCCCAAGTATGATGAGTACCGTGGTCTTGGTTTAGATACAATTGAAGATGTACACCATCCAGAACTCTCAAATACTTGATATGATATGATAGTTTATTTATATAGCGCCTATACACAATGTGTTTCAGAGCGCTTATACTTGGTATGAAGACATGAGCTTGTCGGGGAGGAGGGTGAATGGTAGCTGTTATGTGTGTTCGTTGATAACACATGTGTACGGAGCCTATGAGGTGTTAATACCACAGGAAATACCAATTTTAGAGGCTCAATGTATGGTTCATCTGGCACGGTGTAGGCTGTGAGGCACCTTTCAAGCGCAGAGTGCGTGACTAGAAGTTATGGACCCTGACCAACTGCAATGCACTCAAAATCCTAAAAGCATCCAGTGTCCATAGAGGCTGTGCCTGAAGCTGCAAGGAGTAAAGTATGTGGCGAGCAAGTGGCAAGAAACATCAATGAGCTGCAAGGCAGGAGGGCTACTGGGGTTCAGAGATGAAGTGTTGTCCCGAGTGAATAGAGCATGTGTGCCATTCTGGAACGAAGATATCGCAAAATTGATATGGATCGAAGCAATGGAAAATCCGGTGAAGGTGCAAAAGCAAGAGACTTATGAACTATGTTTTTACAGTGATGGAACTGTTTTTGTAGGGACCAACAAATGATGCAACAAAAACCTTGCTCATTCCAGGCCTCAAAAAAGGTACAGCTGCAGTAATGGACTACTACTGGTTGTGTGGACAGCAGACATTCTTGCACATCCCGACATCATGGAGGGGCTACTGCTCACTGGCCACACTGCACCCAGAACTTCCCGGTATGCCTGAAGACCACCTAGAAGTGGAAACAAAGAACTTACTCGCCCCAACCCCATGTCCAGCAATATGGAGACCTACCAGAAGTTGTTGCAGCCCCCGGTCTTCCGCATCTTACCTGGAAAAGAAAAGAACGAGAAGTTACGCAGAAAAAGATCGGATTACCAGTCTCAAGAGTCCTTTGAACTGCTCAAACAAATACCCAATGGGTATAGACTGTTTAGCAAAGAAGAGACCTTTTTTGCAACACTACTATTGCCTGGGGTCCAGACAGCTGCAAACGCCAAGTGGCTAGAAATTGTGTGTTGGGAGGTCATACAGCTGGTGAGTGACACTGAACAGGGTCTCAACACAATTAAGGTAAAAATGTGTGCAATATGACTAATGACCCTGCAAAACAGATATGTCCTCGACCTGCTTTCAGCGATGCAAGGAGTGGTTTTCTGCAAAATTGGCGATTCTTGATGCACATTTGTGCCCCCAAATGATTCAGAAAAGGGCTCCTTGGTGCAATAGGAGCATTGCACGCCCTTAGATCGCACATGCAAATGAAGCTTCCATACAAAATGACGACTGATTTGATGACCTTGTTTCCTGGGCCCACCCTGGATGGGGTCAATCGTGAAAATTCTGGTAAGAGTGATATTGTTTGTGTTGGTGCTTTTCTGCACTTGCCAGCTGGGACTCTGATGTTGTACCAAAGCAGTACCTAGCAGTGCGATGATGGTTTCAATTGGGGTATCGAGTATATACAAAAGACAGTGCTGTCCAAACAGATGACCCAACCAAACCATGCATGGTTGTGATAGAGCAACATTTGCAACCTTCCCCCCCCGGCACTATCACTAGTTCACTACACCCCACTTGACCCTGAATATTATACAGAGCACTGGTGTTGACTTAGCAGGTGCTGGGGGATGTATATATATGACGTGCACTCCTGAAGAGTATGCCCAATCTGGCCAGAGTTTGTGTCATGTATATAGGGCATGGGTTCCAAATGAGGGATCACCACCTTACTTGCAAGCTGAGGAGGAACGCTGGCGGGGGACAAATAAAGATGGGCTTAGTAGGGAGTACAATATGTAGAATTAATGAAAGGGGGAATGTTGGGAAGGAGAGACAATCTTTCCACACCCCTAAGCGGTTCAGGATAAGGCAAAAGCCGTGAGATGTAATCTAAGAAACCAGGGGGCAGGGGTGTGATCTCAAAGTCCTCTACAAGATTAAATTACTGTATGCTTTGTAGAAGTAGTGCATATGCAGGAGCAAATGCCATCTTAGGTATTAGCAGCCATATTGAAAGGCAAGGCCCAAACGTGGTGTAGCAGCCTCAGGCCGCGAACATGAGGAAAGGAATAGGTTGTATCCCAGGCATTGATGAGAAAGGCCACAGCCACAGAGACCCATAGACCTTTCATTATCTTAAATTTGCCAGCTTTCGTGCTCTGGGAAGAATGTGCCCTGCAAGGTCACGGGAGGAGGGCTGAGCATCTTTGTACTGCAATCCGACGAGAAGGAGGACATGGCCACCAACCCCCACCAGTCCCAACTCTAAGTTATAGCACTCAAATGGCCTAGCCTTAAGGCCTCTGAATTCCAGGGTACCAGTCAGCCCCAAACCACTGACCATAAACCTGTTGAACCCCCGATCGATCAACAAAGATCAGAAAACACGGCTTTCTTGCCTTTCCTTCTGGGTCACATGAGTTGTGCTGCGAGGTGCAGGGAGGGATGAAATTATAGCCCAGAATGAGAGTGGAACACCTTGGAGAGGAGCCAGCCTGCCTGGGGTCTAGTGAATTTTGTGAGTTAGTATGACCTCGGCTTTTCCCTCTAGCCCCTGTCTGCTTGTACCAGGTGAACTGCTACATAGATAGAGATGTCTAGTTTATTTCGTTCATAATTGCCAATTAGCCACCACCTCATGACCGATGACGAATGCAGGATCACCCACGTGGAAGATGTTGGACAGAAGGGGCTGTGACCAATGGCCTGGCATCCCTATGGAGCAGGTGGCATATGTCACGGTTTATTACATGGCACATGCAAGTCACAGATCTCCTTCCCCTACATTGAATGGTGCTCAATAAAAACACTTTGATTTCTATACTTCAGGTCCTTTTTTGATAAGGCGTCCAACCCGTCTCGCACACAACTCCAACGAATACCCAGCATTGCAGTGGACTAAGAACCAGGCCGGTGTGTATTAATACAATATGTATTCATATATTTATTAAAATCAAATTAGAACCAACAGATTACATCAGCCACCAATGTTGTGGCAACACAAAAATGCAATGACTTCTATAAAGCGACCAGGTTGAGATATACTGTCACAAATACTTCCTTTTAAATTACCAGACAGAAGAACAATTCAACACACAATAGCACAATGGTTAAGCACTCCCCCAGCGACCCTCACCCCGCAACCATCAATTGGGCTTGATTCCTTTGATTGGAAGACAGTGGCAGGGAGTAGGAATGCAAGGGAAAAATCATTTTTTGTGTGATGCTCACAGAAACAATATAGGAGACAGAAAGAACCGGGGAAAATTGGTTTGGCACAGCACAATGGGGAAATGTGTCTTTAATTATTTATCAGAACTACTATGGGAAAGAATAGAAAGGAAGGGAATTTGGTCTGCTTATACTTAGAAAGTCAGGCTGGGCTTTACAGAATACTAGTCAGCACACAAGGGAACAATCAGATTTGGGAAGACTTAATCACAGCAACATTAAAGGGGAGACAGGGATGCAAGGGGAAAGTTTTGTTTCGCCACACCTAACAATAACACACGGCTTTAGGTCTATGATCAGAACAGATTGAGAACACTGATTCTGGGATGTTTACCACAATTTCATTGGGGAAAGAAAATACAAATGGGAATTCGTTTTTACCTTACAATGGGGAAATAGGAACAGAATGGGAAGATGGGAACAATTTTGTTTTTCACCTTACAATGGGAAACACATGAAAACAGGGCTTTTTGAAGTCAATTCTTTTGGCAAATCTTTAGGACTATACCGGCTCATAAAACACTGGGAAAAGATTGTTGGTTTTGAATTCTACCAATACAGATCCTGTAGATTCAATGAGGAATTAATTGATTTACTTTGATAAATAGACTAAGGATCTACACAGGCAAATGGGAGATTCTTCAATGGGGAAATGACTGAAACACACGGGAAAATGGGGATATTGCAATGGGGATTTATCTAAGGCAGAGGTCTTCAAACTGCGGGGAGCCAGAGCCCAGCATGAAATGTAAAAAAAATAAATTGGAGGAAATGGGAAGGGGCATCTCACATGGTCAGACTGGACCATACAACAGTCTTAGGCACCAATTACAAAATGGCCAGCAGTTGCAAATGGATATTCAGTTGTTTAGTCACAGACTGTTTGAATAGTACCTATGGGGTTGTTTTTTGTTCAAATGTAAACAAATTGTGGTATTTAAAGAATAAATATTCAGCAACAATGGTCAAAACTACTAGCTGCATAGTGAAGTAACTCCTCAATCTGGCCCATATTGGCCCAGAAAGTGGCCCATTTTGTCTGGCCTACACTAGCATTTTGCATTTTTGGTATGGTCATCGCCCTATTGCCCTATAGGCCAGTCCAAGCCTGCCGGCTCATCCATAATGGGTGAGGGGGCGTCCACCCACTGGCCAACTCATCCATTATGGAGGAGCCGAGCAGCCAGCCCAGTGAAACACTGAGCACTCCCTCAGCTGCTTTTTCCAGCCGAGGGAGTGCTCCTGGGCTGGCTGAACTGTCAAAGGGAAAAACTGTTTGCCTTTGACAGTTAATTTCCCCAGCCGCACATGATCACTGAGCCATGCAACGCTGGGGGTGTTTTGCTTTGCCAGCCTTGCATAGCTCATTGGAAATGCTGGCTGGGACACTCCATGTATGTATGTGCGAAGGGGTGCTCCTGCACCTCCTCTCACATACAGGCAGTGCAACCTGGAGAGGGGCATTTTAGCAACCACGCACAGGCCCCTGCAGAAGGTACGTTTATGGCAATTTTATTTTTTATTTAAATGTGTATGGATGTGTGTATGCTTGTGTTATGGGACTGTGGTGGGAGCATGATGGGTGGCAGCACTGGGATAGTGGTGGGAGTAGGGTGGGGAGAACCCAGGGTCTGTACTGGGAGTAGGGTGCGGTGACGGCATGCAAAGGTTCATAGCGATTTCTACATACTGTCCATCTGGCACTTTTGTGGGGCCCAAACTTTGCTCAGGGGGGGCCCAGGCCAAAAATGTTTGAAGACCACTGATCTAAGGCAATGCTACAAGAATACAGGACCTACGCACCCTATGGCTTTTGGGGTTTAGTTCTACTTACAGGACAGGTCTGGACTGAACATCAGGGAGCGTCAGTTCACTGCTGGGACAGCAAAAGGGGGCCAGTCAAGGTCTCTGCTGAGTCCTTCAAGGGGTCCACAGTCAGCTTCTATTCTCCTGGCTCCTTTGAAAGATTCAGGCCTCTCACTGCTGGGATGTTTCTCCAGATTTCGGCAGTAGATCACCTCATGGGATTAGTGGGGAAAGTCCTGCTATGAGGCGGACAGACTTAGTTATAGTGCAAATGACATCACAGACTTGTCATAGTTCCCGCAGAAGGGATTGGTTAATGCTCCAGTACCCTGTGTGCTGATAGGTCCAGAATGGTGGGAGTGCTTTGGGACACCATGGGAGGCGAGCACTTCATCATCTCACTTGACAGGTGGGCTTGATCAGGTTTTTACACTTAAAATCTCACTACCATGCAAATACCCTTAACTTCCACATTTTGATAAATATGAATTCATTTTTAAAAACTACATTTTGCTCCGAATCAAATGACACTACTTAGCAGTCTCATTCCTGTGCAGAGCTAGAGTTTTTCTTCATTTAATCTGGACTCATATCAGTGAAAAACATGGCCCTTTATGGGTGCCATACTGATCATATTTTACATGCTTTATCAATTTTACTCATCACTAGTAAACACTATAAGGCCCCAATCACATCTTCCTTTCCTGAATAATTTTAGTTGTGTTTACCTCACAAAATTGTTTTGGGATGACCAGAAAGGGTTAACTGTCACCTTTCCAGAAATCCCACAACAACTATAGTGCTATAAATATTGTCAATTTTACACGATAAAAAGCCTTTTCACCTTTTAAACAATGGGCAGGAAAACTACTCCTTGGCTCTGGCCCTCACCCTTGCTCTCCCAGTTTCAATTTCCCTGTTCATGACTGTGATGTCAAGAGAGGGTTCTGTATTTAGATTAGCTCAGCCCTTCAAGAGCTGATGAGCACTAATGCACTTTTTATTGCAGCCTCTGTGACCCGGAGGTCGTAAAGGCTGGAGACAGACCTGTCTTTATCTTGTCTACCCCATTGATTTGATCTCTAAAGTATCTTTAAGTTGTATTTTTAAGGGACAGCACTGAGGTTTGGAATGGCAAGCAGCACAGGCCCTTTCAAACTCAGCCGTACATTGCCTTTTAACTTCACTTTAAAATGAACTCTAAGAAGGCACACAATGTCACATGCATAAGTGTCACTACATAGTTGTCCCATGTATATGGTGGTTAAATGAGGGCATCACAATCACACTTTTAGTAGCTTTTGTGAACATTTTGTTTTGCGGATTGTCACTGTGGAGGAAACACGAAAGGACTATTCTTTAGTTCACACATGCAGAGACGTTTTTATGGGAGGGCAAAAGGGGCACTTGCCCAAGCCCCCTCCTTGGAGGGGGGTCCCACAAGGCTGCCTGATCTAAAGAAGTAAGATTCCTTTGTTCACCAGACTTAAATAGCACACATCAGGATATTTTATGGCATGGTGCTGAGGCTCTAAACCTATTGCCTGTCGTCTGTTTTAGCAAGTACATTCTGCTTTCTGAGTTCACTGTGGTATATATAGTGTGTGTGTGTTCCTTGCGGCACAACACCTGTAGCATTCTTTCCTTCTTGTGGTAATTATGTTGATCATATGCAATAGCCACATTTGAAATGTATATTGGTAAAGTGAGTGCCACAATGGTTCAGAAATTAGCTCAGTGTGTTAAGCATTCATTGCAGAGATATGTGTTCCTTTGCAAGATTAGAATAGCACATTCCTGTAAGGCTGGCTGAGCCTTTCGTATGTCTGAAGTTTATAAACCTGCCTGTGGATGTACTTGGTATTGCAGCACAACAGGTGCTATTATCAAAGGCTTTTGACACCGTGGACCACCCCACCCTGCTGACTCGCCTAGCTTAGATTGGTATCTCTGGTCAGAGCTAGCCTGGTTCTCGTCGTTTCTGGCCGACCGTACCCAGGTGCTTTCTCTTCCACCATTTTTCTCTGACTCCTGCCACCTTACCTGTGGGGTTCCACAGGGCTCCTCCTTGTCTCCTATTCTCTTCAATATCTACATCTGGCCTCTGATCTGCCCCATCCTCTCCCTCAGCGTCAGCTGCTATGCTTATGCCGACGACTCTCAGATCCTGATCTGTTTAGATCTTGATCAAGATGAGATGACGTTGTGCCTTCATCAGTGCCTGACGGTTGTTGGAGAATGGATGAGCTGTAAATGGCTGACGTTGAATGGAGACAAGACAGAGGTTATGTTGGTAGGTGCCCCTCCTGATCTTGCACTCTGGGTGTCTTCTTTCTGGCCTTCCTCTTTTGGCCCTTTTCCGGTCCCAGTGACTAAGGTGAAGAACTTGGGAGTGATTCTTTCGGCCTCCCTTTCCATGAATGACCAAGTATCTGCAGTGTGTAAAGCAGGTCATTTTTATCTTAAAACATCAAAGAAGGTGCTTCCCATGATACTGTCCACCCTTCGTCCACCAGCGGTTGCGGCCATGGTGCTCAGCTGGTTGGATTACTGTAATTTCTTATACCTGGCTTAGCCCAAGGGTTTGATCCAATGGCTGCAGCGTCTTCAAAATCTGGCCACTCGGGTAGCAACGTTGTCATCCTACGGGGCTCACATCTCCCCTGTGCTGCGCACCCTACAATGGCTTCCGGTGGCACAGCGTACCAAGTTCGGCTACGGCCGGTCTGGTATGTGTGCCTACGTTTTGCCACTCGCGTATCGGTGGGCGGGCGTTCTCAGTTATTGCTGCCCAAATCTGGAATGACCTGCTGCGGACAGTAAAAATCCTGCCAAATAATTTGGCTTTCAGAAAGGCTCTAAAGACTTTTCTGTTCTAGTTTAAAGTTATTGGTTGATGTTGCTTTTTCTGCTCTCTTTCTAGCGCCAAGATGCCTTTGGGTGACCATGTGCTGTACAAACTACATTAGCATAACAGAACATTATCAGCAACGTACCTGCATCAGATAGGGGTTGCTATAAAAACGAGCATGTCATCCTTATGGGGAAGGTCTAGAAATTGGTTTGTTCAGATGGGGTGTTGTAACACCTAGGCAATCACCTCCAATGATGAGCATAAACTGTTAGTCAAAGAAATGAATAAGTATACAAATTTGAAACCAAAGCATTCATGCTTGTATCCTGGCTTTGCCAGCAGACAATACAGTGATCCTGGTCAAATCATCTAATATCTCGTACATTACTGTACTGTCTTCTGTGAAGTTTGCCTCCTTGCATGCTGGTGGCATTGATTAGCCCATTACTTGATCTTTCTTCATATGTAGGCCATTTGAGCGGAAGGGGTGGTAGACAGAAGGTAGCGGACCAGATGTTGCAGGACTCGGGCAAGCATATTTTAAAGTCTACTCGCTTGACAGAAAAAAATGCTTTGCATTTTTGTAAAAGTCAAAGGATATTCTGCACGTTTATAAATGACAATTTCACAAGCCAGTGTTTTGGAATTATGTAAAGATTTAAAATACAAATGACCAACCCAGATTAAACCTGTTAAATCACACTGATTGGAATGCTGGTACTTATATACGTCTCTTGATGATGGAGAAAATGAAGCTAGAATCATTCTGTGTTACACCCTTCTATAATATTTTGTTTTAAAAAAATTGTCATGTTTGGTAATGTAATTGGTGTACTTTCCAAGTCCGTTTTTATAGAATTAGATTATTTTAGTTCATGGTAAGAACTGGTAATGAATGTTTACAAATGCAGAAATTGCAGAGTTGCCAGAAATCCCATATTTCCCCCTTAACCAGTGTGTGTAATGCTGCACATCTAATTAATCTTGCATTCCCTAGCTTCTCGAAATTGCCCGTCCCTGAACCTTTCAAAATAGTCAGCCCTTCAGAGTGATTTCCTTCTCAGGGTCTGATCTTCAAAAAAGCCTCACTCATGGTTTCACTGGCTATAGTGTTGTTTGCACTATAATAGTGAGCATTGATATATTGCACACAACAGGCATTTTATTCTTTTGATCTCTAATGGCAACATTATTTGAAAACTATGTCCCACTTATAATCTCTGTCTGGATACAGACACCTTCCTGGTAGCTTCTAATCTGCATCCACTATCCATGCTATGATACGTGTAGCTTTCTCCTTCCTACCAATTGGTCTCCTCTATCCATGCTTCAGCACGTTTGCATTCTGTGAGGCAGCAAATGTGAGTTGTCTGGCTATTCTGGGTTACATGTACCTTTTACAAAAAGTCTCCTTAATCTATGCTAGAACAGAAGTAACCTTTTCGTAGAGTGATAATGCTGGCCTTCAAATGGTACTTGGTTATCAGTCTGATTAGGGCAAGAATGAAGAGGGTAAGGGGACGAAATCCTTATTTTTAATGCTGTGAGGCAGCATATCAACCAATGGGTTGTGATTGCGCAGGGGAGGCAGGGCAGATATTCCTGATCACTTAATTGAGGTGGTTTGGTGGAGGGGGGCCCCAAAGATGTCCGTGCCCAGGGCCCCAAACATGCTTAAGATGGTCCTGCACACATGAGAGAAACTTCTGTGTACTGTGGTTTCATGGAATATCAGTTCAGCTCTTCATGGATTAGTCAAAATATCCTTGCCATGTGTCTTTTGCTTCCTTTATGCAAGGCAGCTCGCTTCTTTCCATATTTTGCAATTTAGCACATATCCTTTCCCTTTGATTTAAATGTACAAGGCCTTATGTTCCGCATTATTTCAGGGCAAGTCTTTTACTTAGGGGCATATCCCCCTACGACTCTAGCCTCTTTATTTCTCGCATCCACGGGCTATTTCACCCCACACCTATGTATAGAGTCTCACCAACCAGCAACGCAGATTTCTACTGTATGTGCTGATGTCACTGATGACGCTATGTACCTTCTTAATGTGCAGCTCGTGCAGATTCTGGCAGAATGTTCGGCGGGAGCAGAGCTCTTTGCTGGTGCACCCCTATATTTTAGGATTAACATACTTCTTATCCTTGCAAGAGGTGTATTGGGCCTTTTTTCCCTAGTGGGTTGTATGTTAATGGGCTTTTCTGGTGACCCCGACGTGATCCCAGTGATGACAGAGGCATTCAGGATGCCTCTCTGAAGGGGCCATGCCCACCTGCAGCGAACAGTGCATTACCTTTGTACCGAGACAAGATAGAGAAGTACCATAAACAATGGGTGGTAGAGACACAAGGGGGAATGCCCCGCTCATGACCAGAGCACAGAGCAGGGCACCCGCAATAGAGGGATAACAGAGCACATGAGCACGTTCTTAGCTGCCAAATATAAAGGTAAACAACTTCAGAAGAGAAAGGAGATATTAGACCTGTGGAAGATGATAAAGGATGTGGAGGACCCTGATGGATCCAAAATACTGAAGTGGTCACCCCAGATGCAATGCCCTCAACAACACAGGAGAACGTGGCAGTGTCCTCACATACAGGGCTTTTCCCACCCTTCTCTCACCCAGTCACTGGGTATACAAACCCGACATGTGTGCCAACCCCGGCTACCGCCACACCTCCCTACAGACCAACACAGAGTGATATCCCGCCCCAGGATAATAAGGTTCAGAAGAAATTGGAAGAGGCACTGGAGGCTACACGGGTAGAATTGGCCTGATTGATGGTGACAGAAGGGGAGTGGGTTGGATGAATGGAGGGCAAGAGACATTTTGTTCAGGTTAGATAGTACAACTATAAAGGATGGACACATTGAGAGGGAAGGATGTGGTGACGGGCCAGTGAAGTCTGACAGGGACACATCCCGAGAGCTAAGGGAAGACGAATGGGATACATATGTAGGGTATTTTGTGTAGATTTGGGGCCTAGCAATATTTTCTTATCACCAAGAATAAAAGTAATTTAGCAATAATCACTCCTTGCATTCAGATTGGGTTTGGTATTATAGTGGTATCGTGGCTATGCATTATTTCAGTACACAGATACATTTAGTTGGTATGCATTTTGTTGTGGTATAGTGATGAGCATAATTTCTTTGCTTTATTTGTGGCCCCAACATACAAAACCCCTTTCTTTTGTTTAGACTGTTCTTGTGATCTCTAGAGGCCTCAGGCTGCTACATTATTCAAGAACACCACATTTTCATATGGAGTGCCACTTATGGCTGTTATCACTGATTTATCTACACCAGTGAGCTATGCTTCCATAAAGTATTCACAATAACATGTGGTATAATCACTAATTTATTTACATTAGTGAAATTATTTCCAGAGGCCTCTCTCTCTGCTGACTCATGTACGTCCAACAGACTATCAGATTGTGTTTCACTCAGAAGTCACACACACATACACTGAGTGGAACCAAGCACACAGCTATTTATAATTACTCATAACATAACTTTTTCCACATGGGATGCTTGGCATATATTACCTAATAACCTCCCCTTTTATCAGGTAATATGGGCTAACTGTACCAGAGAAAACCAGAAGCAAATAGAAGCCTTTACACGGATTGTGATTTACATCAGTTTCATTTCAAAAATCATACATTACCAGTTTTGCAAGGCAGTTGTTTCTAGAATAAACATAAGAGAAGCAATTGCAAAATACGTGGCATTTCATTAGATTCTTTGCAACTATAAAAGGAACAGTGCATCAGTTGACTTGCATTTCTGAATAGCAACATTAGAATGCAGCTATCGCCACGCTGCCTGACTGAAATAGCTTTCATTCACACACCGCATTCTCGCTTTGTGTAAGATAATTACCAGCAAAATTGTAGCAGATCAGCACCCAAACTCTCTGGACAGGTCGCTTTCTTTAAATGGCACGGGGCTTCCTCTTAGAGCACCCAGCGAGGACATACAGTTCCAATCTGCACTCTTTGGTCCTCAAGCCGGTGCCAATTGACTGGAATCTCCAGTCTGTGAAGGTCAGCAGTACACTGGAACGACGCCCCTCAATCAGGCAGCCCCACACCAACTCCCGCCAAGTCCTCACCGAAGCTGTGTAAAAATGTCCACTCCTTTCTTCCTCCGCGAGATGCACCAAGAGACCTCTGTTACAGCCCTTACTGTGACGTGCATCCAATAAAAATCTATCATGTCATACCCTCCTTCTTCAAACAATAGCTCACTTTTCAGTAAGAAATTGTATCCACTAATTTCCTGCTTATTCGAGTTTTGTTTCTTTAGCAAGGACCGTGAAAAGCACAGAGAAAGAGAAAGGAAAAAAAGATTCTGAATGTCCGTTTAAAATGAGTTTCACCCTGCCTCATTTTGCACTTGGAGAACACATTATGATATTAAGTTAGGATCATGTTAGTACTGTTAATTATATTAGTTAATTCATCCTCTAATGTGTCTCCTGCAACAGAGGCATTTCAAGTGAGAAAAAAAATATGATGCGTTTTCAAATGTGAAAATATGCTGTGTTTTTCACTGAGTAGCCTGTCTTCATTTACATATCCATATGTTACACCGGCAACACATAGTTTGCTGTACCACGTTATAGCAATACATTGATCCCATGCAGTGGTGCTGCACTCCAAAAACACTCTATATATTGATCCCATGTAGTGGCGCTGCGCTCCAAAAACATGCTAAATAATCCTACAGATACCGTGAATGAGATTGAAGACGGTGAAGGGGATCACGGTTAAGGAATAGGTTTGGCCGGGTGTCATGGTCATGAAGTCAGGGGCACAGGCATGCAGGGGTCGCATGCACCTGGGTGGACACTGTCCTGGGCACCAGGCTCATGAACAAAAGCAAATAAGAACATCCATTTAACACCAAAAAGCTTTTATTATGGACATAGCACTTCAGATGCATTAACCTTGAACATTCCATCCATTAAGCAGGATGCATTAACCTTGAACATTCCATCCATTAAGCAAGTGTATTCTTGGGTGTTGCTGCTAATGGATTGCCTTTGCACTTGCTCACTCTCTAGGAGTGGCAGGGTGTGGCTGTTAAGCCGGCTCTAATGTGCGTGCCCACGATCTCAGCTATATAAGCTGCCCCGATCCTCCAGACAGACGCTTCACGTTATTCTGCATTTGAAAACAGCGTAACGCTCACCGTCGCCTGAGGTCAGACTTGCCTTTGAAGATCCTGCTTCCTGGACATCCTGCTTCCTAGCCGGCATACTTACCTTCTGGGGGAAGCTGTACTAACCTGTACATCTCTTCGGCGAACCAAGTATTCATCTTTACACTTTCCGAAACGCCAAACTCTTCATCTTGGCACAGCAGCACAACATGCTCCATCGTCGACAGCAGCGCCTGCAAGGAAAAACAGAAGACAAGGTTACACATCGAAAAGAACAGTCAGTTTAAGGTTGCGCTTCACCATAGTTTGTGCTTTCCTTACCGTACCACCGCTCACAGCTTTTCTACTGAGGGAGAGGCCTGAAGGGTTTGATTCAAGTTCAGGGCAGGCTGCATAAGGATTAATCCAGTCCAGCTGTTTTCTTCCCTTAGATGGAAATCCGGCCTCAATGCAGCTGTGAGACGCGAGATGAGGCCGGATGGAAGATGGATGCTACCGCAATGCTCGACAGCAGGTAAGTGATGGTTTAAGGAAAAGCGTGAAGTATGGCGAAGCGCAACCTTAAACTGACTGTTTTTTTGATGTCTAACCTTGTCTTCGGTTTTTCCTTGCAGGCGCTGCTGTCGACGATGGAGTGTGTCGTGCTATGGTGCCAAGATGAAGATTTCGGCTTTCCGGAAAGTGCCAAGATGAATACTTGGTTTCGCCAAAGAGATGTACAGGAAAGAGCAGCTTCCCCCAGTCGGTAAGTATGCTGGCAGGAAGCAGGATGTCCAGGAAGCAGGATCTTCAAAGGCAAGTCTGACCTCAGGCAACAGTGAGCGTTACGCTGCTTGCAAGTGCAGAATAACGTGAAGCATCTGTCTTGAGGATCGGGCAGCTTATATAGCTGAGATCGTGGGCACGCCCATTAGGGCCCGCTTACCAGCCACACCCTGCCCCTCCTAGAGAGTGAGCATGTGCAAAGCCAATCCATTGACAGCCACACCCAAGAATACACTTGGGGCTGCTTAATGGATGGAATGTTCAAGGTTAATGCATCCTGCTTAATGGATGGAATGTTCAAAGTTAATGCATCCGAAGTGCTATGTCCATAATAAAAGCTGTTTGGTGTTAAATGGGTGTTCTTGTTTACTTTTGTTCATGAGCCTGGTGCCCAGGACAGTGTCCACCCAGGTCTCCTGTGCATGCGACCCCTGCATGCCTGTGGACCTGACTTCATGACCATGACAGCTGCTCCCGCCCCATACTGGCAGAGCTGGGAAGTGGGTCTATGCCTTTGAGAAGCAGACAGCGTGGATCCCCGTGGCTGTGGGGGATATGAAAAGCCTACTTGTTGCGATTGTGGGGGACCAGGCTGGAGTCGTGTGGTTTAAAGCACGATATCCAGTTAGATGATGACGCACACAATGGCGTGCCCTTTAACAATATCAGGGCACAAATGTGGGACGGGTTGCGGCTAACTTATCCCGACATGCCAGACCTGCAGTCCATCATGCAATATTCCATGGGGGACGATGAAGAGCCCACACAATATATTATTACAGTTCAGGAGATGTGGCGTGCAGGGACGGGGACCAGTGGGACCGGTGAGTTCCTCTTTTTTATTTCATTATTAAAAGGGGTTTGCTCAAGGAAGTTCAGAAGGCACTCAACAAAATCGTGGGCATTGAAGCGAAAGGGTGGGCCGAGATTCAAACTATAATTATACACCATTGTAAGAGAATAAAAGAGCGAGAAACGGAAATGGCTCAACGTCTGCAGGCGGAGGAAGCGAAATTAGCGCAGTGTGTTCCCAGCTCCCCTAGTTTGTCATTATGGATTTGTGGATTACAGGGGTGTTCCCTGCTTACATTGCACTAAATGTGGAGGACAAATGTTTAAAAAAAAGCATTCAATATTTTCTAAAAGTGAAAATGACAGCTTTCTCGTTTTTTTGCACCATGGATATTTCACGTAGATCTGATTGTAATACATACAAGGGGAGGAGAGGTTGTGGTTTGTGGTATTCCTGTGGACCCAGACATGTTTGTGTATGGCATAACAGTACTTCTCGAGGCAGTGCCCCAAATTGGTAAGGCTTGTTGGTGAATACCATCTGACTACATTTTCCGGCCTGTGGTAACCTCTGAATTAGTGGCAGGAACAATACTGTCCCTTTGGAGGGGTGTGAGTGACGCACAATGTTGTGTATTGACCCTACAATGCCTCTCAGAGAAGTGACTGGTGCAGATTTGTTTGAGGATCAACCAGAAGATGGCGAGATTGTGTTATTGATTTCTATTCCTTGCGACATAATGGTGCACTATCGAAAGGTGCAGTGTCCTTTGATGGCTCTTGTAGTCCCGCCCCCCTTTGCTGAGACAGACTTAGAGCAGGTACTTGAGAGGCTCTGCACAACAAATGCCTATAATTTAGGGCTCTTGCAAGGATTGACCCTGGTTCGAATAACACTCAGCCAGGAGCCATGCTGTCCTGGGTAAGGCAGTCGGCCTCATTACGAGTTTGGCAGTTAGTGGTAAATTTGGTGGTAACTCTATTACCGCCAACTTTACCACTACACCAAATTACGAGTTTGGGCATCAAGTGGAGGATTTTCCTCCAGGAGAATCCTCCAGATAAATCCTCCAACTCACCACCGAAAAATCAGCAAAATTGGCGTAATTGCCGCAGCGAAAATTATGCCACAGTAATTCTGCCAAATGGGGAATTGCACAGCCACCACCACTTGTAATCCGGCGGAAATTCCGCCAGACCTGGTGGCAGTAACAGTAATTCGTTTGGGCGTCATTCTGGTGGTTTTGCCACCAGGATATTGCCCAACTCGTAATGAGGCTGAGTATTCTTTATCAAGGGAGGCAGACGAGGAGATATGGGACACTATCGTTGGCCTACTAAATCAGGGGATAATTGTACCATCTACCTCCCCATCAACACAGCTATATACCTGATAAAAAAGGCAAAGTGGGGGAGCTGGAGCAAAGAGGGGGAGCTGGAGAATGATTCAGGATTTGGACTGTCTGCGTTTGCATGTCTTGGGTATGCGTCTGTTGTGGTGGGTACATCTGCACTAACGTGTGATCTTGGGCATAATAGTCAGTCTGCTCTGTCTGGTATGTGGGCTGTTGCTGCATTTCCCCGTTCTGAGGCATCCCGCTCCTGTATCTGCACACTTAAGATATATGACAAATTTGCCCACACACCCAACATTGTGCGGGTCCACACTCCACACATTTGTCTTCGCTGTCCCCCATAAAACCCCCCTGCATTCTGCTGGATTGGGTGTCCGAACCATCTTCCTCAAGTAATCCTTCCTCATCCTCTCGGCCACTGATGTATATCCCCTCGTCCTGCAAAACCTCCCCCTGTTATACGTGGTTGGCTCTGCGCATGCTGAGCAACTACTCCTTCTCCTCTCGTCAACATCGCGCCTTCCATTATATACTTAGATAACTTCTTCTGCACTAACTTTGCTTCTTCTTGTTTCCTCTCACTTCTTTCTCGCATTTTCTTGCATTAGGCTGCAATAGTGCACTATAGTTAGCTGAATTCCTAACCACAGCTTAGCCTCCTTCCCCACTAGTTTTTTTAAGCTGCTTTTGTAGTTGCTCAGGTAACCCGAGGCATAATATAGAGTAAAATAACCCCACTGTTTTATCCCATGGGTCTCTCGTCTCAGGACGCCATTTCTCTTGAATTTGTTGAATATATTGAAGTGCGTATTCATCCTCACGCATTTTGCATTCCAGGATCGTGCGTATGTCCAAAATGTCTGGGTATTGCACCCTCAGAGCTTGCCATGTGGCCACTCTGCAGTTATTAAGTGGTGCACCATTGTGTGTTGTGTATTGTGTAGTCACTCCACAATATCCTGCTTTTTTCCATATATCATCAGCTACCTCCCCAAGAATGGCTGAGATTAGACTCTTCATGTCCCCTACCGCTAATGCCGTCCCTGATGTCAGTCTTTCAATCTCATAAATCCACTTGCCAGCCCCAGCAGGTAACTAAGGCAGCTTGCATCTTAAATTATCTTTGTCCATGTGCTGCCATGGGATATACCGAGGTCGTCCCCCATCCTTTTCTAGTAATTGGAACTGTGTCAGTGCCATCCCTCCGTCCTGTCTACCCATGTCTTTAGTGGTGGTGAACACCCTTGCAATCTCTGTCCTTTTCCGTCCTAGCTGGGGCCTGCGTCTCTGCACATACAGAATGATATTGTCTGCACTCAGTGACCCACCCTCAGCATATGGTAGTCACCATTCAATGTCATCCTCTCCTATACTCATACTTTCTTTACCTCCTCATATTGTGTCTGTCTGGACTTGTTTCCCTATAGCGTTGAGAGTGTCGTCTCTCCTCATGGTCCTCACTCCCCTGTGAATCCTTGTGTGGCCCCAATACGACTTCACTGTCCCCTTCTCTGTCTTCATCAAAGTTAATCTCCTTAACTTTGTGTCTTCACACTGTTTTCCCTTTGTCCGGTCTGTAACTTTGTGCTCCCCCCCTCTCCGAAGGTTCAGCACTCCTGTCTGCCCAAGGGGCAACTCTGCTGCTCCTCCTGCTCCCATAGAGTTCCCATATCCTTCTTCGAATACCTTCCCCTTCCTCATCATCTAAACGTGGCTTGTCTGTCTTAATTTCTACCACTTACGAAGAGCGTTGTTCTCTGCTCTCGTCTTTATCTAGTTCCCTTCTGCGCTCCTCCCTTTCCCTGCATCAGTGTTCTTCAATGAGCCGCTCTACTTCTATCCTCCTTTTCTTCTTTATTTGTAGTTGCCTTTCCTGCTCTTCTTCTGCTTACCTCCTTGCTATGTCTTCTAGCTCTCTTTGTTTTCTTCTCTCCCTTTCATCTCTTTCTCATGCTTCTGTTCGCTCACTTTCTTTTCGCAAACTTTCACTTTCCTCCTTCTCTCCCTTTCCCTTCTATGCACGTCCTCCATTATCTCAGCCCATTCTTTAGCTTCCTCCTCTGCATCTTTGCTACTCAGTAATTCCTTCCCTGCATGCTCTGTCTCACTTACTGTTTTCCCAATCAGTTTGAGCAATATCTGTCCACCTATCAATTCATTCTGTACCACCAATTCTTGACCTTCACTAAGTTCTGTTTTCCCCAAGTCATTCTCGTTTAGCTTTGCTTGTATCGCGCTGCGCTCCCTACGTTCACTGCTACTGTCTCACGCTGTTCTACTTGCTTGCTTTGCGCCATCAGGTGAGCTTAAACCACTATATGCTGGAGGTTCGAAAGTGGGATTGGTGTATCCCGCCGCCGCTTTTAATTCCTTCATAGGGTAAAATCCCTTGCTTTTTGTTGCTGTGCCTACGCCCGCTGTTTGAGGAGGTGGGGAACGGGAGGTGGAGCCGAGGGCTGTTTGCCCCCTGTGTCCTGCTGGCTCAACATCCAATGCCACCGAACTGAGTCCCCTTCCTCGTCCTGAAACATTTTCCATAACTCTAAAATGGCAAATCGTTTGATTAGTTTATTCCCCTTATAAACTGCCTGCAAATAAGTGGTCATTTGTTGCTGCACACATTTGAAAAAACGTCCGTCTTTGGGGCAACTTGCCCTCTGTATCGCAAGCCCATTCTGTGTTATACTTGCGTGTTTTGTCTTGATACCGCGGGGGGGGGGACTTGCACAAATGCTGAAGAGGTGTATTCCTCATTTTCTTCACCTTACGTAACACTAGATCAATACTTACTTGACCTCAAATCGGGATTTCGGTACATCCAATTTTAATGAATACAATATAACAAATCTTTTCTTTAGCCTCTACGGCTCACCACCGAAAACACAGGTGTGCTCTGCGCCCCGCCTCTCTTGCGGCTTTCCGTCCTGAAGGCTCAAATCACAACTGCACTTGTGAGCTTCTCAAGTCTGCCCAAATGGAACAACACTGATTTTCAATCACAATCGGCAAACTACCCATCAAGTTCTACCGCATTCTGTACACTTCAAGTCCTTATAAACAACCTCACTGGTGGCATCACCACTACCGTATAGGAAGAATTTCCAATACTCGATCTTTCACTAGATTGTCCGCTTATGACCTGCCCCAAACACAATGAGAAAACACATCATAACGTATATATACACGTCCGCCTTCCTGTCTCCTAACAGGGTCATCCAATAAATCTCGTGGTCCCTTTTCTATAACGTTGCCTTATAAAAATGCACCTCAATGAGGTAAATCAGGAAACTACCTTCTGTGATATAAGGTAGCTTCATCCGCTAACCAATATACCCAGGTAAACCATTAAATAATCATCCATGAACCGAGCTGAATTTCGCATGGAAACCATTACATATTTGTTTCTTCTTTTTATTAAAAAACGTTTTTTCGTAGGCAGGCTAAACTGACCGTCTAAGCTGACTGTCTAAGCTGACCGGCTAACAAACAGGTATCCTTACATCAAACAAAACTTCAACAAAAACACCAAACGGACCTACCCTCCCCGCATTTGCTATATAGCTGAGTCTAGACTTACATGCTCTGAACGGCTGGCCGAGAGATTAACGCTTCTCACACCTGTGATACAGCGAGGCTTGCGGTGATTGGCCTAAAAGTGAGGCACATCTGGTTTTGCTCTGTCTTTGTGTGGGGGGCATGCGGGTCATGTTTACTCCCCCCCCCCCCCCCTACAGAAGAGAGGATCGAAAGATTGACTGATCAACCGGATCAAAAGCTGCAGGAAGATCAGGACACATAATGGCTAATGCGAGTAGAATCCTGCCGCGCACCGAAAGGGCCTATTCCCATGCTGAGAAGGAGAGTCTGGCGGCGGTGTGGGCCTGCGAGTACTTCCACCACTTTGTCATCGGGAAGAGGTTCACACTGACGACAGACCACCAAGCTCTGATATCTCTGTTTGGTAACCCACGGATCGAAAGATGGGGGATCAGTCTGCAAGTGTACCACTATGATATAGTCCCCTGCCTGGGAGGGGACAAGAGCCCGGCTGACTATCTCACACCACCCAGAACGCAGCAGGAACGGGGGTGTGGCGGCAGGGGGGGCAGGGAGTGGCGCGGGAGGAGGCAGTGTTTGATGGTAGCTAATGAGCCTTGACTACATGTATAGCATGTGTGTTTTGGCCAGATTGAGCCTTCACTACATGTATAGCATGCGTGTTTTGGCCAGATTGAGCCTTCACTACATGTATAGCATGCGTGTTTTGGCCAGATTGAGCCTTCACTACATGTATAGCATGCGTGTTTTGGCCAGATTGAGCCTTGACTACATGTATAGCATGCGTGTTTTGGCCAGATTGAGCCTTGACTACATGTATAGCATGCGTGTTTTGGCCAGATTGAGCCTTCACTACATGTATAGCATGCGTGTTTTGGCCAGATCCGTTAGTTACCCGCTGTTGTAAACTTGGTGAACAGTTACAAAGAAAAAATCATGGTCTCGTTTTTTTATGTAAACTGACGTGTAATCTGAAGTATACAGCCACCTTTGATGGCATATAATATGCAAACGGGCAAGTGTAAGCAAACTTCCTTAAGGGAAGAGAGCAACAATACACATAGCAGACTTGCACAGCCTCGGAATAAGAGGACGCGTAGGCAGAGTGTTGCAAAGGGAGTCCTCTGCCAGGGTGGTCGTCGCGAGCCCTTCTGCCGCCCGGGTTCAATCGCAGGCTGGCAGCGAGAAAGAGGCAGCAGCAGCCACTGCTCCTGCTGCAGCCTGCGGGCCTGAAATAGCTGCCTGCCTCACAGGCCGGCCCCCGCCCCTCCCCTCTCCTCCCCTCCCCGGGCGGCCCCACCTCCGCTGCACCGGTGCTGCTTGCTGCTCTGCAGTGGGTGTCTGGCAGCCAGCCAGCCAGAAGCTGTCACAGAGGGAGCAGCAGGCAGGCAGGAGAGGAGAGGAGAGGAGAGGAAGGGCAGATTGCAGAGCCCACACCAGGCGAGCAGGCCAAGCACAAGGTATGCATGCATGCGGCCGGCACCCACCACGCCGGGCCCGGGGTGCTGCTGCCACCCCACCGACGGGCCGCAGGCTGGGAGGGCGGCACCCCCCCCCCCCTGGGAGCAGACGCAGTCCTTCACTGTCAGCTGATTACCCCCCCCCCCCCTCCCACTGCACGGGTTTGGCAAACTTGACGCACACGCGTGTGGGGCCATTTAATGCGGGGGCGGCGGAGGCCTTTACTGGAACCCGCTGCTACGGGAAGTTGTTTCAAGAAGAAGCGACAAAAATCTGAGACCATAAAAAGTTTCTACTGAGACCGGGGCGGCCGCTCCCTCCCCTCAGGGCCTGTGTGCAGAGGTCCAAGGCAGGCAGTGCTCCGACACACACACACACACACACACAAGATCCACCACCCCCCCCCCCCTCTCCGCCCCGAGGCTCCCCCTGTTTACTGTAAAGTTCTGCTCAGCGCGGAGCAGGCCAGTGCATGCAGATTTAGCTGTCCATCGGAGGGGTTGGGGGCGGGGGGGGAGATGTCGGTGTCACTCACCTACTGGGGGCAGGGGAATGTCGTCTCCTTGTCACTGGGACATGACTTTTACAGTCACGTTTTAAATTATTGGTACCGGTTGTTTGATCTGTTTGGATGGAATACAGACTACAACTCCCAAAATGCATTTGGCCATGGCATGAAAATTAGGTTATAACCACACCTGGTTCTCTGTGAGTTTGAGGCAGATGGCCAGCCTAGGAATGCAAAGGTGCCTTTTCAGAATGGTTGGTGACCGTTCTAAAGTTGTTCGGGGGGGGGGGGGGTATTGTGTGTGACTAACTCTGCCCCAGTCCCTGCGGCCTTTCATAGGACCGGCCGGTTGGGAAAATCATCATTGAATGTGACACCTTCAGGCAGCCTTTTGTATTTTTTTGTAAGCAACTCTTGGTATTCTGGGACTTGCAGTTTTGCATTTCCAATCCTAAAGAGGGGCCTGCACCCCCTATTCATTCATTTTGTCATTTGTGTAGCGCCTTTCAACATATGGTCCCAACGCACTGTATCATCAAATGATGTTGGTAGGAATGCCAGGACTGCCCGCAGGTGCCACTCCTACCATGGGCTCCTCCTGCGCTATAGGCCTGGGCGGCCTCTGGGTAGAATTGTTTGAGTCTTAGAGGGACTTATATCTGAACAGCTGTGCAATTGGGAAATAGAAAAATAATATATTCCCAACTATACGTTCTGAGGATATCCTATGACATTGAATTGAATTGATATTTTATTTCGATCGCGCCTTCTGAGGATATCCTATGACATTGAATTGAATTGATTATTTTATTTCGATCGCGCCTTCTGAGGATCTCCTATGACATTGAATTGAATTGATATTTTATTTTGATCGCGCCTTCTGAGGATATCCTATGACATTGAATTGATATTTTATTTCGATTGCGCCTTCTGAGGATATCCTATGACATTGAATTGATATTTTATTTCGATCGCGCCTTCTGAGGATATCCTATGACATTGAATTGAATTGATATTTTATTTCGATCGCGCCTTCTGAGGATATCCTATGACATTGAATTGATATTTTATTTCATTGGTGCAGTTTACCAAACGCCACGTATACACTCTTCCCCCAAGCCCACCATTGTACATTATGCCTACATTATTTAAGGACGTTATAATGATACGGAAGGACGGCAAATTTGACTGATACTTGCATTGAGGAATTTTTGCCTCTGAATCGAATTAATTTGATCAAGGATGTCATGTTTTTGTTATTGTGTAATAACTTTTTTAATTTTTGTGTGGAAATTTAATTTAAACCGTAGCACACTTTAAAAGAAAAAGTAATTGTGAAGTAGTATACTAAAATGTCCATTAATGTTACCTGATTGGGGTCCATTATTTTATAGAATACCCCGGATGATAGCAGGAGTTTCGATATGAGACCTAACGTTCGTGAAATGTTGGCTTGCAGAAGGGCAGTTATTATTTTGTTTTTTATGTATTTAATGCTGTTCGGCTTTTATCTAAACATTTCACATAATATGCAAACGTTTAAATGTATTTATGTAATGACCTCAATTTACGCATAACACTAACCTAAAATCACATTAACAATCCATATAATTTAGCAGTAAATCTAATCAGTTCCCATTTATTAATGAGATCTGGCACCACTTCATTAATCGAATACAAACGTGCTCAGTTTCAACATACAACGCATCACAAACCCATTTTTTAAATATAACACTCCTTTATAGTTTTGTATCTGTTCACATTCCAAGATTAAGTGTTTTGTAGTCTCATAATGTTCCCTTTAATTGCAAAGTCCAACGTGTTTAAACTTTCGATCAACTCCTGTTTTAGGACTCATTACCTGAAGACAACTTAATAAATTCATCCTAAAATTCTTATTCCCATTGTTGTTATTTAGAAATGTACTTCAATATTTTGGTAAAACCCCAATTTTGAATTAAGTGTTGCATATTTCTTTAAAAATCTTCTACTTTTCAATTCTCGTTTTATAAGAGACCAACCAAATTCATATAATAATAAATTATTATATTATATTACAACATTCAGTTCTTTAAGTCATTTCTTTGCTACAGCTCATAATCAATAGCGTTCCTTTACAATCAACTCCAAATTCAAATGAAACTTTCAATGATTCCTTATTTAGAATGTGCTTTAAATCCACAAACATGGGGTGCTCAATCTGTTGGAACAAAATACTTGCATAAATCATACATTTGTATTTGTCTACTAGAGTTTTGAATGATGATAATCCCAATTCATGACGACCTATGACCATAGGTACCGCGGGAGAGGGGTACATTAAGAACCTTATTCCAAATACCACCTTCAAATCTCTCTATACACGTCCAAGTGGGACACTTGTAGGCCATATTTCAGAATTTTTTTTTCTCATTTATTTTGCATTTTTAAAGCGCTCACACAGCCCACAGGCATTGAGGCGCTGTTACAGGAATTGATCGTTTTTTTAGTTGCGTAATTGGTTTTTTTTGACTCAGTTACAAATTTATAACGCGCTTAAACACCCAGAGGTTTCTAAGCGCGGACACAGGGATCGAACCGGTGTTGCTTCATGTCATCTTGCTTCCAAGGCGCGCACGTTGCCGCTAAGCTATCCTCCCGGGACAATTTTGATATTATCTTTGGAATTATTTTCTTGTATGTAGATTGCCACAGTATCCAAGCTACGTTGTAATCCTATAGGAGTAGTATCGAAGATTAGAACATCATCAGCATATACGAGCCATTCTGTATCCTAATTTTGGTGAAAAATAATATGTATTGTTAAACGTAATATTCAGATCAACCAATATAGATTAAACAAACATGGGGCTAATGCACATCCTAGTATATGAGCAGAGAATGGCACAATTTCCCTAGACGACAGGCCATTAGCATTAAATCGCACTTGGATTTTAGTCCGTATATTCTTCATTTTTAATAATTCACTATGTATGCTCCAAATTTCTTTCAGAAGTGGCCCCTCTGTACACAGTTAAAGGCCGCGGTTATGTGTAGGCAAGCTGAATACACTGGCACGTTTTTTCTTTCCCCGCGATTAACACTGCAATTATAAATTACGGATAAATCCATTTAACGTTGTCTAGAATTGTTTTCTAAACCCAATTTGAAACACAGTCTTTTCCACTCAATCTTCTATATTAACTAATAATAAAGTATTTGAAAAGACTTTGCTACAGGACTCCAAAAGAGCCATCATCGTTCCATAGCGAACGGTCTCCCTTTTTAAATATTGGTACAATATAACATTAATGCCATGTCTTGGGGAGTGAGTCGCTCAGTGTTATAGCGATAAATAATGTTTTTTTTTTTTTTTGGCTCGTGCAGCTGTCTGTTCTCTTTCTCTCGGTTCTTCTGTGAACTTTAGCGCCTGTCTGTTCACTGAACATATAAATGGCAGCTTATAATAGGATTAACTCCTAGATGTCCTTCTTGAGGGAATGAAGGCGAGCGTCTTGAACTCCCGAAGCCACATCGGCCCCCGCTCCCAATGCCATTTGTGATGTTGGTGTAGGCCGGAACGCCAGCGTTATGCTCTGGCCTCCGCTGATACGCGGGGGCGGGCTGGTTCAGGGGCGCGGCGCGGGAACAGCCGCCGCACAATAAGACACAACCCGTCGCTGGGGTGCATAAACCCAGACTCCCGTGGGTACGTCGGTTCCGGTGATTCCTTTAATCATTCCGTGTCACGTGGCCCTGTGCGTAAGGGCACGTGACACCACATTCCTCCCCAACTTGGAGATATATATGCATCACAATTAACAACATGGCAATTAACACTGGATCTTGTAAACTGGTCCGATTTACGAAGTAACACACAACGTAATGCACCTGCTTTCATTCGCTGCCTTTTTGGAGTTCATCTTGGCATGGGTGTCCGCCTATACACTCCGTCTACTATATACCTCTGGAGACGGCATGACGGTTTGGGTTTTTCTCTCAGACGGTAGCGGGTGCTTCTTTCCCTGGGCATGTCTTTCTTGGTGGTTTCCGCTTCGGTTCTCTCATCGGGCGGGTGCGGTCTGTCTATATCTCCTGGTGTAGCCAGACTATCCGTTGGTGTCGGTCCTCGAGGTGTCTGCGGTGTTTCTCTTTCGTCTTCTCTTGGGGGTGTTGACGGTTCTTCCCACATTTCCGGAGGTACCTTCCTGAAGTGTGACACATTACGTGTCACGGTTTCTCCCCCTCGGGTGGCGGTGACCATACTGTGGTTGGTCGCACTGACTGTCCATGGTCGCACTTCAAAGTTTAGGGACATTTTCTTGGGCGGTGCGCGGTTCTTGACGATGACAGTGTCTCCTGGGGTCAGTCCTCGGTGGCAGGCTCGCCTGGCGATGCTCTCTTGTTCGTTTCTCCTTAGTCGTCTGGCGTCTATCGCTGGGATGTCAGGTTCTGGGGCTGTCCAGTGGGGGTGTACAGGGAGTTCCGCCTGTATGGGTACCCCGAACATGAGGGCGGCGGGGCTGATTCCGGTGGCCGAGTGCGGGGTCTGTCTGTGTGACCTCAAAAACCAGTATACGGCCTTCAGCCATGGGTGCCCTTGTTCCTTGGCAATTCTGATAACTTTGTTGAGTGACCCCATGAATCGCTCAGCATCTCTATTTGCTTGGGGCCATCTCGGGGTGATCCGCTGGTGTTTGACATTCACTTCTTAAAAGTAGTCGCATAGTTCCTGACTGGTGAAGGAGGGTCCGTTGTCACTTTTTACTTTCCTCGGAATTCCATGGGTGGCAAATATCTTCTCCAGCGTGAGGATGGTGGTTTCGGCGTTAGTCGAGGCTACATGCTCACTTCCGGGTATCTGCTAAACTCGTCGATTATCACAAACAGGTAGCCTTCTCCGGCAATGGTGCAGTGGTCCATGCTGACTGCGTCCCAGCGTGTGCAGCTCCTTGGGGTACTGCTGATTGGTTCAGGGTTTTCGGGCCTCCTGGATGCTTGGCAGGCTGCGCAGGATTCAACTAACTCCACTATTCTTTGCTGCATGTTTGGCATCCACATCCTAGACTTGAGGTAGGCTGTTGACTTTATGATCCCTTGGTGCCCGCTGTGGGCTAACCTGAGAGCCCTTTCCTCCAGGGACTCTGGCAATACGATTCGGTGTCCTTTTAACAGCACCCCTTCTGGGGCTATTGAGAGTTCGTGCCTGATCCCAAACAGCGCTCGAGTTTGGTCTGTGCCGATGTTGTGCGCTGAGCTATTGACATAAGATAGTTTTTCCAATTGCCGGTATGGATGGCTGCTGCTGTGTGCTGTAGGACGGTATCTTCTTCTGTTTCGCGCACTACTTCATGCAGAGTCAGGGGTCTCGGTCTTGCGCAGGCAACTACTTGACAGACATGCTCATCTGTCTCCTTCGCGTGGTGTTGTTCACTGTCGGTAGCTGGCCTCGGGTGACGGGACAGGTAGTCCGCCGGGTTGTCCGATCCTGGGCGATACTCCACCTCAATGTTGTACGGTTGTAGCTGCAGCATCCATTTTTCTATGCGTGCAGGTGGGTGGGGGGCAGAGCCTCGGAAGATCGGGATCAAGGGTTTGTGATCCGTGAACACTTTCGCCTGCTTGCCTAGCAGGTACACTTTGAAGTGTCGGCATCCCCACAAGATGGCTAGAGCTTCCTTTTCTATGTGCGCATAGTTCTGTTCGGGTTTTGTGAGGGCTCTGCTGGCAAATGCGATGGGGAACACTTTGCCTTCGTTGTCCGTTTGGGTCAACACTGCTCCTAGGCCAACTGGGCTGGCATCCACGAGAAGTTCGGTCTGCTTTTCTATGTCGAAGAAGGCCAGGGTGGTGGAGGTAGATGAGTGTCCTTGATTTGTTGAAACGCTTGTTGATGATCTGCGGTCCACTCCCACTTCTGGTCTTTCTTTGTTAGCTCTCTGAGTGGACTTGCAACGCTTGCGAGGTCGGGGATAAAGCGTGCGCAGTAGGTAGCCATCCCCATGAAACTCCTCACCTCGGAGGCTGATTGTGGTGCTTTGGAATCCTTTATGTCTCGCACTTTCGATGGGTCAGGGGATACCCCTTCCGCGCTGAATATGTAACCAAAGAAGCACAGTTCACTCCTGTTGAATTCGCACTTCTCTGCGTTGAGTGTCAGGCCTGCATCTTCGAACATTTTCAGGACTGCCGCTAGGCGTCGATGGTGCTCTCTTTTGTTTGGGGCGTATACAAGGATATCATCGCTGATGTTGGTGGTCCCTTCCAATCCCGTGATGACTTTGCGGATTTCATGTTGGAACACTTCTGCGGCAGAAGATATTCCAAAATTTTGCCGTTTGTACCTCATCAGGCCGAGGTGAGATGAAAAGGTGGTAATGTACCTCGATTCTTTGGATAGTCGTAGCTGGTGATAGCCTGATCTGAGGTCGAGTTTACTGAAGACGGTTGCTCCGGTGAGGTCTACGATGAGTTCATCGATCGTGGGGGTTACATGGCGTTCTCTCCCGATCGCAACATTGGGAAGCCTCATATCTATGCATATTCTTACTACGTTCGGCTGTTTGGGTTTTTGTGCTACAACCATGGGTGAGACCCACGGAGTTGGTCCGGATGTTTTCTCAATGATCCCTTCCTCTTCAAGCTTGGCCAGTTCTTTTTCTACTGCGCCTCTCAGGTGGAATGGGATCCGTCTGTGTCGAACTGCTTTCGGTTCAATGGTGGGGTCTATGTGGAGCTTGATGGTTCTCCCCTTGAGGCACCCGATGCCCTGGAATAGTTTTTTGTGTCGTTTTAGTAGGTTGCTGAGTTCGTCTTGTTGGAGGCTGAAGGCGAAGTGTATTAGCTTCAGCTTCTCTGCTGTCCTGCAGCTCAGTAGCGTCTCGCAGCCGGCGTCCACTACATATATGCGCGCACGGCAGTTGGTGTCTTCGTGGGCGAAGTTTGACTTGAACGACCCTTGCACGGGGAGGGGTTTCTTGCAACCGTAGGCATATAGCCTGACTTTTTTCTGTTGGAGGTTGGGTTTCGGGTGAAGTCTGTTGAATGCTGCCACTGGCATGACGTTCACTGTTGCGCCAGTGTCGATGACCACCTTCAGTTGTTCTCCATTGGAGAGAACGGTGCACGACGGTCTTTTCCTCTGTCGTGACCAATGTGGTTCAACTGCAGATACGAGGTGTATGCGGTGTACTCGTCTGCTTCCCTTTTTCCATCTACCTTTGTCTCTCCTTTCGGGGGACGTGCTGCTGTCGCTGTCGTCGCTGTCGCTCGAGTCTGGGGACCTTTGGGATTCGTTGACGGCTCTGGCTTTACCTTTGCGTGCTTGTTGGTGTGAGGATTCTCTGGGCGCACCCGGCGTTCTTGTGTCTGGCGTGGGGCAGAGTCTTTGTCCGGCGGGTTCAAGCAGACCGCGGCGAAATGATTGAGGCGATTGCATTTCCTGCACGTGGACCCCCATGCGGGGCAGGAATCACCTTTGTGCCACGGGCCTCCGCACCATTTGCAGCTTTTGTCCCGCCCTTGTGGTGGGTGGGGCTTCCAATCTTGCCTCGTGCGAGTGTTCTGGTGTCTGGAAATGGCTGCTACGTCCTCCGCAGGTCCAGGGCTGTCCAATGGTAGTTTCTGGATTGCTGCTTCCATGACCGCTACCTGGTCCTCCGTTTGCTCGCGGAGACGCGCCATTTCAAGGATGCGCGATAGGCGTATGTTTCGTTCCGATAGTATGGCCCTTCTCAGCTTTTCAGAGGATATCCCGTTGATGATTTGGAGACGGATGGCGAATTCTTCGTCCGGGAACTCACAGCCTACAGCCATTTCGCGAAGGCGAGCGTGATATTTGTCTACTGTCTCTCTCTCCCGCTGCCTCACCATGCAAAAGTGGAAACGTTCGTAGTCTGGGTTGAGATCGGGCTTGAACATATTTGTGAGTGCAGATCTCGCTGCATCATAATTGTCTGCGTTGCCGCGGTTGGGTGTTGCATTGAAGAGGTGCAGGGCCGCTGCTTCAATGTTGAGTAGAAGGAAAGTGCGCATCTTCTTTGGCATGGTAATGTCTCTGGCTTCGAGGTGCATCTCGAATTGTTGGAGCCAGATTTCCCATCTAATGGCAGTGCCTGTGGTGAATGGGTCAAACGGCGGCATAAATGACATCTGTGTCGGGATGTTCATTGGAGAGGCTCCTCCTGGATGATGGACTCATGCTGCCCTCCCAGGGCTGGTGCTTGGGCTGGACGTGCTAGTTCCCTGCGCGTTCTCCCTAGCGTTGGAGCGTGGGCCTAGGGTGGCGGTGCAGAGAGTGGCACTTCAACGTCGTAGGGGTTAATGCGGCCAGCCTGTATGCCGCTGCGCAGTACCTGCTTAAGACTGCTAGACTTCTCCAGGAGGTGCAGGAGGAGCATTGAACGGCCTTGTCTCAGCTGCGTGTGGGAGCCCGTCTTGATCATTGGTGGGGCTTCAACCACCTTGTGTGCAGCGTTATGCTCAGCTGCGTGACCTCCGTAACTCGTGTCTGTGTCTGGGGTGTTGCGTTGGTGTGGGCGTCGGTGCGCGGCTCCGCGTGATGAGGAGGCGCGGGGGTGCGGGTCCGCGTCGGGTCCATAGATTACCTTCGTCGCCAGTGTGATGTTGGTGTAGGCCGGAACGCCAGCGTTATGCTCTGGCCTCCGCTGATACGCGGGGGCGGGCTGGTTCAGGGGCGCGGCACGGGAACATCTGCCGCGCAATAAGACACGACTCGTCGCTGGGGTGCATAAACCCGGACTCCCGTGGGTACGTCAGTTCCGGTGATTCCTTTAATCATTCCGTGTCACGTGGCCCTGTGCGTAAGGGCACGTGACACCACACCATTCACCTGACCGTGATACCTGGGTCTGAGGCACCAAACACAAGCCAATGGTGTGCATTTGCTGCCTACACTATCTGCACTGGGCATTGCACGCTCATTGAAGCAATCGTAAGGTAGCTCCTTCAGAGCTCTCAGGTTTCTCAAAGCCATGCGCAAGAACGCCAACCAGGCATTTTTTTTTTGCTTGGAATTCTGGGAATTGTGGTTTTCCTAAATTTTGAATGGCCAAGAAAAAAGCTAAAAGTCCCAGAATCCTAATGGAAAATAAAAGGGCTGGCTGGCCTTCACACATGGCCATGGGAAACTTGAGAGTTTGGCACCTTGCACGTGATAACAACGGTATATATACATATGTATAAGTATGATTTGGTAGTGTAATGCCTGCTATTAGCCGCACCAGGAGACTATTCGGCTTCAGGTGTGTACCCTATTGTGACTCCCCAAGTTGGGTAACAATGCAGCTTCTCACACAAGCAATCGACAACCGCCACAGAACTCTCAAGTTTCCCTGTGCCATGTGTGAGCAGGCCACACAGTCATGTTTTTTTTTTTGGAATTCTGGGACTTGTAGTTTTTCTTCGTAATATGGGAAAGGAAAACTACAAGTCCTAGGATTCAAAGGAGTACAAAAACAGGACTGCATGGCCTTCTCAAGCATGTCAAGGTGAAGCTTGAGAGCTCCGGGCTGTCTCCTAGAAGGAAATTGATGGATAAATCAAAGATCGGGTCTAGGATATTGCATCATCTGGTAACCCTAATGAAAGCAAGCAGATTCATCTCAATTTTCTGGGGAAGGCAAGTCGCCCACGGGAACACCAGCACATCTAATGTGTGATGCATCTTCCCATCTCCTAAACTAGCATAAGCCCCCTTGCGGACCCCAGATCTCCCCATTTATCGCAGCAACCCAACGGAACGCCCTTCCTCCCAGCCTTGGAAACATCTCATCCCACCTAGCCTTCAGTAAGGAAATTAAAACACGTCTGTTTATCTGAAGCACACATCTCCGCCCCCTCCCCCCCAGGCACTGAACTGCTCTGCAGGCTCCCCTCCCCCTATGACGTGCCATAATTCATGCCATATATCTACTGTGTCGTATACTCCTGCAACCTGTTCCAACATGCCATGTATCCACTGTTCCTCGTTCTCCTGTAACCTCCTCCAGCAATGTAGAATTTGAGTTCAGACTATGCTGCATATGCATGTAACCCTCCACAACGTTGCTACGCCTCGTGTAACCAGTAAGCAATGCCGTGTCCTGTAACTAAGCTAACCTGATGTACAGCGCCTCGATGCCCCTGGGCTGCAAGTGCGCTCTATAAATATAAATAAATAAATAAAATCTCATCACAACCCCAGCGGCCCAACACAAGTCACTCCACCACCTCAAGACACACGTCTCTATCTCCTCTCCACACCCACCAACGAGGGACCTTCAAAATCCCCCTCTCCGCACCCTTCAAAACCACCAGAGCTGCACCTACAAGAATCCCCTCTGCACACCAGTAGAACCACCAGAGATGCAGTTACAAAATCTCCCCCCCCCCCCCCTACACACCTGCAAAATCAGTAAAGGGGAACCTACAACAATCCCCTGTGCACACCAGCAAAACCACCACAGGTGCACCTACAAAAAAGTCCTCTCCACACTAGCAAAACCACCAGAGCTGCACCTACAAAAAGCCCCTCTTCACACCAGCAAAACCACCACAGGTGCACCTACAAAAAAGTCCTCTCCACACTAGCAAAACCACCAGAGCTGCACCTACAAAAAGCCCCTCTTCACACCAGCAAAACCACCAGAGAGGCACCTACAAAAATCCCCTCTCCACACCAGCAAAACCACCAGAGAGGCACCTACAAAAATCTCACCTCCCTACACACCTGCAAAATCAGTAAAGGGGAACCTACAACAATCCCCTCTGCACACCAGCAAAACCACCACAGGTGCACCTACAAAAATACCCTCTCCACACCAGCAAAACCACCAGAGAGGCACCTACAAAAATCTCCCCTCCCTACACACCTGCAAAATCAGTAAAGGGGAACCTACAACAAACCCCTCTGCACACCAGCAAAACCACCACAGGTGCACCTACAAAAATGCCCTCTCCACACCAGCAAAACCACCAGAGATGCACCTAAAAAACTCTTCCCCCACGCGCCCTCCTTAACACATCTCTCTTACCGACACCCACACAAACATCTTCCATTAGCAACTTGGGGCGCACCTTAACAACTGCCCCAGCAGAGATTGTAAAACATCACACAGAGCCAGGCCCTTTCTAACCTGTACGCATGAGCAGTTCTGCAAAGCAACCTTAGCCTGCTCCTTTTAACCCATGCCCTACCCCGGCGCTTTTCTCTTGCAGATCGCCTAGCGCCAAAAAGACCTTGCAAATGGCAGACAATGTGCTATAGAAAATCCGATCACGCAACACAGCTTCTAATCCGGGCCATGTTTCCACCAGCATCCAAGGGCCGAAAGGTTCTGTGGACGCCCTTCCCCGCCTGCTGAACCCACTGAGCTATCCCGATTGCAGCCCAGCATCCTTCGTGTACCGCGGACCTCGTCTTTCGGCTGATCCTACTCGATGTGTAGGTTTTGCTCCGTAGTAGCCTGTACACGTGCAGCGCCTTCCATGAAAGCAGATAAAATGAATTCGTAGGTAGTGACTCCAGTATGGATAGATGGGAAATGTGCGTGAACACACGCCCTGCCGGGGCGTGGAGGGGCCCGGGGCAGAGGCGCCCCAGTGGTCACCAAAAAGTGCTCTTGTGTTAGGGCTCTGCCAGGGCGTGCCTCAGTCCACCACTAGCAAGGTAAAAATGGGGAGTGTGCCTCGCGCATGCGCGGTGTGCACCACCACACACCTGGCAGCACAGTGAGCGAGCGGCGTGCTTCCTATAACCGCCGGGTGGGGCCGCGCTGCATCCCTGCTTCAAAGACCTGAGCGCTGGGAGGGCAGGCCAATCAATGCCGGCTTCCAACTCACCCTGTGCCCCTTCAGCCGCGGGCAAAGCGGGCGGCTTCCCGGGACACGGGTAATCTTTGAGGGCTCACGATCAGCTGCTCCTAGCCAGGGTCCGGCGAGCACGGTTCAAAGTAAGACACAGGGCATTTAACAGCAAATGGAGTGCAAAATGGTGCCTGCCTAGAACTATAGGGGTGCATCTGTGTGAAAGCATGACTTCGAGCAGGTGACTGTCCAAATTATTATTATTATTATTATGCGCGTTTTTTCGCTGTCAATTTTGGACGCTTCAGGATGGGGAGCAAATCATGCTGCTTTTGCGCAACGTGTTTAACGATGTATATATATTGTTGGGTTGGTTTATTATTTGATCTGTGTGCTTTTCACCATCGCTCTATAAAGTCGAATATTATTTTAGTCGGGTGAAGCCAAACGTTAACACATAGCTGAACCACCTACGGGCTGCAGCTGGCAAGATCTGTGGTTAGGTGCTTAAATTGCAGACTAGGCACAACTCTCTGCCTTAGCAGTGTGTGACCCTGGGCGAATCCTTAAATCTTAAATACTAGACTATACTTTGGGCAGTTTAGATGGACAGTTACAACTTGTGGACAGCGAGCATGTTTTCTTTGCTTATGATATTACATATGATGTGGCATTTATAATGCGCTTGTACACAAGTGTTTCTAGGCGCGACAAGGCCGGGGAAACAAAGGGAGGACAAAATAACGATCTTACTAGGCTTTGTGTCATTCAGATCGCGCAAATGCGGGGAAGATGAAAGGGGAGACGTGCCAGGGGAAGGGGGAAGTGCAGTTAACTCTAAAGTGCTGGTGGCAGACCGACCCTTAAGTGCTTGGGAGCCTGGAGGCAGTGCGAGGGCAACCGGACATGCAGGAGCCTGGGTTCGAGTTCAGAGGGTGACCACGTGACCAGTGCACGGAGCACTCTGGTGCATCTGTAGGGGAGAGGAAGAGAGAGAGTGGCAGCGAAAAGTTAGGTCTTGAGTTGCTTCCGGAACCGGAGGTGGTTCTGCTCAAGTTTGAGAGAGGCAGGGTGTTCCAGAGGGAGGCCCCAGCCGAGGAGTTAAGTGTGCCCCCAACTCTCTGCTGGGAGAAGCGTCTACCCTCGCAGTTGGAGATGGATGAGCGGAGAGCTCGAGACGGAAGATGCTTTGGAAGAGAACGTTGGATGTAGCTGGCTCCCAGGCCCCAGAGAGCCTTGTGGACAATGCAGAGGGTCTTGAACTTGATCCTTGTAGCTACTGGGAGCCAGTGACGAGATTTCAGAGCTGGAGAGAAATGATCCCTGGGTTTGAGGCCAAGGACAAGTCTTGCAGTCCTATTCTGGATAAGTTGTAAAGGTCAAATAGTAAGGGAAGGAAGATTTAGAAAGAGGCTGTTGCAGTATCCAGCCTAGAGAGAACCAGGGCTCTGGAGACATTGAGCTTCTGGGGGAAAGTGAGAAAATGAAGAATACCTCTGAGGAGGTGCAGCTGATAGTTTTGACTTCTTGGAGACATCAAGAGATGTGAGGAGAGAAGGAGAGGGTGGAGTCGAAGATTATACCAAGGTCTCTAGCCTCACAGGAAGGAGCAGGAAGAGGGCCCAGAGTGGGCGGTCAGCCGGAGAGAAAGAGGAAAGGAGGGAGCGGGTTTCCCAATGAGGAGGATCTCAGTCTTACTGGCATTAAGGCAGATATCGTTGGAGGCACACTATTCCTGAATTGCAGCCAGTCTGGTATGAGAGAATCAGAGGTGGCTGAGAGGAGCCTGAAAGAGAGCTGGGTGTCGAAGCATAACACATTGAAAATTGGAGCAGAAAGTAGCGATGTAGTGGACAAGAGGTGCCGGGTAGTGGTTAAGAGCCAAGGAGAGAGGTTAGACCCTTGGGGAACACCACAAGTAGAGAGAGAGATAGAAGAGGGGAAAGACCCCAGTTGGGCCGGAGAGGGTCAGTTGGTGACAAAGGAGGTCAACCAGGCCAAAGCCTGATCACTAATACCTGGCTAGTCGTGAAGGCGATTGAACAGGATGGCTGTTAAGTGTCATAGCAGAGGAGGGGTGCCCACTCTGCTGCACCCTTCTTGCCCCCCTAAAAAGGTCATGTATTGTTGGAGCAGGTGCTCCTTGCCTAAAGCACTTGCTGCCACACTTTAAAGTTCGCTCATTGTAGCCAGAGCCCTCCCCTTCGATAGCTCACCCCATGTAAAGTACTGCATGCCCCTTTTTGTAGCTGTGGCGTTGGGATTGGGGGCTGGGGGGCTGCGAGATTTAGTCTGTGTGATTAAGCTGCCTCCGATGTGACTAGAACAGAAAGAGCCCCCGATGTCCACGCTTGACAGGACAGTTGTGTTCCTGCGTTTTGTGTAGTCACTTGCAATGGCATAGCTCTCAACTCACACGCCTTTGCAACAGAAATGGTTGAGAGCTATGCAATGGTGTGCACTTTATGACTAAACGACAGCAATAAAGTGCATCGAGACATTTCAGGAAGGACTTGGTATGTGACAGCCAAAGCACGCCGGCTCCGTCCATGTTTGCTGCAGGTAGAAGTGCCGGGTGCTCTCCCGCCCACTCCCCCATACTTCCCTTGGGGGGAAACACTTCTCGTTGGGTGCGGCCTGTGTCCAGCGGAAAGGGAGCGGCCGCGTTTTACTAACCTGGACCCTACGTGCATTCTCAGGCCTCGTGGCTATCATTCCAGGCCGTGCACGTGGGCCCTTGGACCGGTTGGGCCTGTTGTCTACGCCGAGGAATGCAGGCTTTGCGGAAGTTTGAGGAGAAGAGGGTGGAAGGGACAGTTATCGAGTGTCTTCCTCCGCTTTGGGACGACAGATACGCGGAACTGGGAGTGTCACTCTGCACTGGGAGGGGCGCGAGAAACTGCGAGACACATTCCAGTGAGGGGTTCAACTTCCACAAGCATTGCGGGCTTCCGGAGCCGGCCCTCCTCTGTGCTGGGCGGTGAGGGAGTGGAGCAGAGGGTCTCTCCGTACTGGAAGGGGAGGCTGACTGAGACATGGCCCACCCCTCCAGCACTGGGAGGGGAAGTGGGCTGAGTGAAGGCAGTGGGAGGGGACCTAGCCAGCCTCTCCCCCCCGCCCCCAGCACTGGTAGGGGAGGTGGGCTGAGTGAAAGCAGTGGGAGGGGACCTAGCCAGCCTCTTCTCCCTCCCCCCCCCCCCCCCAGCACTGGGAGGGGAGGTGGGCTGAGTGAAGGCAGTGGGAGGGGACCTAGCCAGCCTCTCCCCCCCGCCCCCAGCACTGGTATGGGAGGTGGGAGGGGACCTAGCCAGCCTCTCCCCCTCCCCCCCCCGTCCCCAGCACTGGTAGGGGAGGTGGGAGGGGACCTAGCCAGCCTCTTCCCCCCCCCCCACCCCTCCAGCACTGGGAGGGGAGGTGGGCTGAGTGAAGGCAGTGGGAGGGGACCTAGCCAGCCTCTCCGCCCCTCCCCGCCCCCAGCACTGGTAGGGGAGGTGGGAGGGGACCTAGCCAGCCTCCCCCCCCGCCCCCAGCACTGGTAGGGGAGGTGGGAGGGGACCTAGCCAGCCTCTCCCCCCCCCCCCGCACTGGTAGGGGATGCTGACTGAGAGATGCCGTGGGAGGGGCTGGGGGCTTTGCTCCGCCTCAGCCATGAAGCAGGCAACCCAAGTTTGGAGAATTCATTAAGGGTTATTGACATCATGTACATCCTGTGTGACTCCCAGAATGCATTTCTGTTTCTGTTCGAGTTTTAGGCCGGGCGGGGTTATACTCCTCGCACACGGTGACATCTGGATCTACTCTGCACAGTTGCTTTTCTGTAGAAATAAAAACAAGACGCCCAAATGCAACACAATACATTACCCAGGACACACGTTTTGCCTCAGTGCTATTCTACATATTGCACACACAGTCCTCATCACACATCTCTGCATTTTAATATCGCGTGTGTGATGTGTGCCACCGAGCACCGTGCAGTGTTCTGCCATGCACACGTTAAACCGGTGCACAGCCGCAGCGGTGATGCACAAGCGAAACGCGGTGCAGTGGCGGAGCTGTGTGTGTGTCTTAGCGCTGGAATCGCCGGGGGTGCTGCAGGGGAGCACTGAGGTGGATTGGGAGAGCTTTGTAGGTCTCAGTGCAGGAATAGCAGGGGGTGCTGCAGGGGAGCACTGAGGTGAATTGGGAGAGCTTTGTAGGTCTCAGCGCTGGAATAGCAGGGGGTGCTGCAGGGGAGCACTGAGGTGGATTGGGAGAGCTTTGTGGGTCTCACTGCTGGAATAGCAGGGGGTGCTGCAGGGGAGCACTGAGGTGAATTGGGAGAGCTTTGTAGGTCTCAGCGCTGGAATAGCAGGGGGTGCTGCAGGGGAGCACTGAGGTGAATTGGGAGAGCTTTGTAGGTCTCAGTGTTGGAATAGCAGGGGGTGCTGCAGGGGAACACTGAGGTGACTTGGGAGAGGGTTGTTAGGTCGCAGTCCTGGAATAGCAGGGGGTGCTGCAGGGGAGCACTGAGGTGGATTGGGAGAGCTTTGTGGGTCTCAATGATGGAATAGCAGGGGGTGCTGCAGGGGAACACTGAGGTGACTTGAGAGAGCTTTGTAGGTCTCAGCGCTGGAATAGCAGGGGGTGCTGCAGGGGAGCGCTGAGGTGGATTGGGAGAGCTTTGTAGGTCTCAGTGCTGGAATAGCAGGGGGTGCTGCAGGAGAGCACTGAGGTGGATTGGGAGAGCTTTGTAGGTCTCAGTGCTGGAATAGCAGGGGGTGCTGCAGGAGAGCACTGAGGTGACTTGGGAGAGCTTTGTATGTCTTAGTGCTGGAGTAGCAGGGGGTGCTGCAGGGGAGCACTGCAGTGGATTGGGAGAGATTTGTACGTTGCGTTGCTGGAATAGCAGGGGGTGCTGCAGGAGAGCACTGAGGTGGATTGGGAGAGATTTGTATGTTGCGTTGCTGGAATAGCAGGGGGTGCTGCGGGTGAGCACTGAGGTGGATTGGGAGAGCTTTGTAGGTCTTAGCGCTAGAATAGCAGGGGGTGCTGCAGGGGAGCACTGAGGTGGATTGGGAGAACTTTGTAGGTCTTAGCGCTGGAATAGCAGGGGGTGCTGCAGGGGAGCACTGAGGTGGATTGGGAGAGCATTGTAGGTCTTAGCGTTGGAATAGCAGGGGGTGCTGCAGGGGAGCACTGAGGTGGATTGGTAGAGTTTTGTAGATCCCTGTGCTTGAATAGCAGGGGGTGCTGCAGGGGAGCATTGAGGTGGATTGGGAGAGCATTGTAGGTCTTAGCGCTGGAATAGCAGGGGGTGCTGCGGGGAGCACTGAGGTGGATTGGTAGAGCTTTGTAGATCCCTGTCCTTGAATAGCAGGGGGTGCTGCAGGGGAGCATTGAGGTGGATTGGGAGAGCTTTGTAGGTCTTGGTGCTGGAATAGCAGGGGGTGCTGCAGGGGAGCGCTGAGGTGGATTGGGAGAGCTTTGTAGATCTTGGTGCTGGAATAGTAGGGGGTGCTGCAGGGGAGCGCTGAGGCGGATTGGCAGAGCTTTGTAGGTCTCGGTGCTTGAATAGCAGGGGAGCACTGAGTGGATTGGGAGAGCTTTGTAGGTCTCGGTGCTTGAATAGCAGGGGGTGCTGCAGGGGAGCACTGAGGTGGATTGGGAGAGTGTTGTTAGGTCTCAGTCCTGGAATAGCAGGGGGTGCGGCAGGGGAGCACGGAGGTGGATTGGGCGAGTGTTAGGTCTCAGTCCTGGAATAGCAGGGGGTGCTGCAGGGGAGCACTGAGGTGGATTGGTAGAGCTTTGTAGATCACTGTGCTTGATTAGCAGGGGGTGCTGCAGGGGAGCACTGAAGCGGATTGGGAGAGCTTTGTAGGTCTTGGTGCTGGAATAGCAGGGGGTGCTGCAGGGGAGCGCTGAGGCGGATTGGTAGAGCTTTGTGGATTCCTGCGCTTGAATAGCAGGGGGTGATCAGCACTGAGTAGCATCGGTAGAGCTGTGCGTAGATGTTTGTGCCGGAATAGCTCAGGGTGCTGCAGGAGAGCGTGGGTGTGTATTGGTAGTGCTGCTTGTGGGGTCGGTGGAGGTGAGGGTCACAGATGTTTGGGAGCAGCGGTACACACCGGCTAGTCATGTGGGATATTAGCACAGCTCTTGAGGGTCCGGAAGTGGAGTAGTAACGGCCTTGGTGGTACAGGGGGGTGGTGCCCTTGCACAGTGCTGTTGATGTAGGTGTTTGGACCATCCTGAGACCTATTTTCCTTCTGAATCCGCTGCTTTCAAGCCGACGTCCTTGCGTGCCTTTTGGGCCACGTCCCACCGGATTTGCATTGCAGACCGGAAGTGCGTGCTGCCTGCAGACACTAGTGTGCAGGAGACTGGCATACAGATGCAGATCCCAGATGACTAGTGCCGAGGTCTGCAGCTCTGGCTTGCAAGCATGAAATCCACTCCATGTTTTCAGGATATCTACACAGATATAGTGACTATATCGTGTTTTTGATACTGTTAATAATGACATTCTATAGTGTAGACTTGCTTCTATTATGGACTGTAAAGGTTTTGATCATTTCTGCCCAATACAGTACAGATGTTGAAGCTGGCAACCTTATTTCGTAGCCCCATGGGAATGGACTGTGGTGTCCCCCCAAGGGTCCCCATTGTCACCAGTTCTTTTCAATGTTTACACTGGCCCCCTCCTTTCCCTTGTTCAGGACTCGGGACTTCTTTTTAGTTTGGGCCATTGGGTGGCGCTTGCACCACCTAGAAGCTGAAACTATTGCATTGGAGTACAGATGGGGACATGAGGATTTCAAAGTGGGATCCACTTATTTGAGTTGAATACAATTCAGATGTTACTTGTGTGTTATTTGGTCCCCGCCAGAACTCTAGGGAGAGTCAAATCAGAAAGATATGCTGCCAAGATGCCCTTGCCAGAAAGCTGGTCAGAACCCTTGTAGATATGCTGCTTCACGTGGACATACAATACGCTGTGTTACCTGAAAATTCTGTCTCATTGAATGAACAAGAAAAATGTAATATCAGACATAATAATGGTCCAATGCATTTCGGAGGGTGGCTTCCATCTCCAGGGACCTCTCTTTGAACAACAAACCCGGCAAATAATTGTGTAAGAACATGTAATTACAGTAAGTGTATCTTATGATATCCTGTTGTCCAAGATATTCTTACTTGCCTTGATTGTGTCCATTTTCCCTTCTAAACAATTATAAACTTAATAGAAAAATCCAAAAAAGATGGTGAACTTTTTGTTGTAATAAAAGCAATACTTCAGTTATTTTACATCTATAAATTCATACCATAGTGGCTAAATTTCACTGATACAGTCTATGTTTGTGAACCCACCTCCATTGATTCGGTCGCCACCAGTAGGGAATGTTCTGGAATGTGGTGGATGTCTGTGAACTACATGGGTTAAACTAAGACAACTTCCAGTACTACATTCTAGCAACAGCAAGACCAGTCATTTGGTCTAAAGGTTGTATTGCTTCCAAAAAATGATCACTTATCAATAATGAAGTTTGTAGTGGCAGAGTTTCCCGCCAAAGGATGCCTTGAACGGTTCTGTATGGAACCCAGATCAAAGTGGATTACATATAACCCATCAGTCCGCGTTAGCGAGGACGTTCCGGCGACGTCCTAGGTGGGATGACGTCAACGCAGCAACATCACACTGCGAGCGTGATGCGGAATCGGTATGACGTAAACATTTCTGTTTATTGAATCTGGTAGAATTAAATCATGATCATTACGAAATTGTGCTAATGACCAGTGCTTCCACAATAATCAAAATACATGCGCGTTAATTTCGAATGTATCATGGGTACAACCAGTCCTAGTAGTTGGTTGATGTGGTATGTGACCGTGTACTCCTATTATGTGATCAAATGGTACGCTATAGACCAGTGTCTGCTGCATGTATATTTCTATCATCTGCATCATGGTTGTGACATGTGGTGGTGTTGCAATAAATCTTGGTAGTTGGTTAATACTGTTAGGAATGTGTGATCATGTTCTACAATTTATGAATCAATAAGGCAAAACCAATGTAAGATACCGTGCAACTACTTGGAATAAAGTTGATCAAAGGTTAATGCCAGGATAATATGAAGAAACTATCAGATTGAGTTGCTGCTGCTATTTACTGTCAATATTGTTCATAATGCTACTTAATTCCAGTATCATTCACAGAAAGCAATTCCAATTTAATTTCTCGTTCATCCCTCCTTGGATTATAGTGTCCCATCTATGTATTGTGGTGGGTCGGAAGAAGGAGTCCGACACCTTATGGACATTATGAAAAGGCCTAACTTTGCCTATTGCTAAAGGGATCCCCCTGCCTACTTAAAGAAACTAAGGGTGCCCGTCTGTCGTTAGGAAGTCCCAATGTAAAATGTCCTCGGTCCAAACCTAACTCTACCTGACCCTACCACTAGTTTAACAAACTTGAACTCAACCAAGAAGGTCTTTCTCCTCCTGGAGTCCTCGTAGCTTTCACTAGTCTCTGTATGGAAATGTCTCTCTCATACTATTCAGTGTCTTTATACAACCGTCTTTGGTAAGCTTTGGATATCTCGTCCATGACCTCTTGTAAAACCCTTCTGGGCTTGGTGCTCTCTTTAAGGTTATGCTGCGTACAGCTTGTTTTGAGATAGTCTCTCACAGTCTTGCCTTTACTAAAGGTCCTTTTACAGTCTCTCAATTCATCCTTGGCTACTTTGCAAGGGACTTGATACCTTTTAGATTCCTCCGACTCCTAGGTTCTCTCTTTTTATACTCTTTCATCTATTATCTGGTTCTCTAATCGTCTTTTATCATATTCCTCAGAAGCGGTGCTTGGGTTTGGTTTTATCCACTCTTGGTCTGTTTGTTCATAAAACCCTTTCTTTCCCTTCTTCCCAGGGTAATTCTAAATTCTCTCTTTATTCTCCTCGCAGGGTTATTTGTTACTTGCTTTATAAGCCTTTCACATTGGCAATCAAACCACTTTATTCCTTGTATCTCATCTTTATGACTGGGATGAGTTGCACTCTACATGTACTCTTGCCCCAGCAGCCTCCCGCTTTTCCCGTTCTCCCTGGTACCTTCATCTGTATAGGGGAACATTGCAGGGCTCGCAGGCGCTCGGGTATTCTTCTCCGTTATCAGTTTTCCCGTTCTAGGTGTTCATTGGCGTCTCTATCGGCTTCCCCTCAGTTTGCAGCAGTCTACGGATGCAGGCGACGGGGATCTCCGTGCGCTCCCAGCTGTAACGTTCTCGGCATCGTTCAACGAGCGTCTCACCCACCACGAGGTGTTCGTGGTCACGCCACCACCAGCTCTTGGATACTTCTCTTTTCTCGGGCAGCTGTTTCCCTGTTGCAGTTCTCGATGGCCTCCTGGCGTCTCACTGTGGCATACCTCGACAATTCGAAAGCCGCAGGCTCTGTGGCTTGTCTCTGCTCCACGCCTCCAAGGCGCGAGCACCTGGGGGGGGGGTGGGCTTCCCCTGTGTACCGTTTTCGCTCCTCCTCCTTCCCCCACTTCTCTCAGTTAAATATACGCCTCATCTTAAAGAGACATCCTCTTTTCCTCCTTCTGATAGATTCACTACGGCATTGCCTGCAGTGAACTATACAGATGTTACATTCCTCTTCCCAGCAGGCAACCCCATCTGGGGAGTTTCTCATAAGAACGGGAGTCCTTGCCCCCTAGGGGGGAGAACGGATGAATACTTCCGATTTGTCATAGTATCCAGTGGGCTTCTCGTTGGTCCAACCGTTTTGCAATGTTCATTCCAACATTCTTAGTCTGTATGACCACCAAAACCTGAAATGTCATCTGGGATATTTGATGTTTATATTCCGGAAAATGGCGCATTACTGATGACTTTGAGTTGTTTATCCTTAGATTTGATCGATTTTTCATTCCATTGCAATTTTACTTTACATTTAGACTGTACTGTTAGGAAGTATTTCATTTGACTGAACCTTCCCTTCCATCTTCATGGAACCCCCAAATCTTTTGCTTTTATTTTTGATCCTGACCTGCTCTTTTTGCAGTGAAGCCTTAAGCTTCACTACACTGTCTTTTGCTCATCGGCCATGGGGAAACTGACATGTTCTTCAGTTTGTCAGTACTGGGAAACATTGTTTCCCTTAGTTGTGTTACTGTGTTACTACTTTTGATTACTTTTGTGCATTTTTGTTTTGCCCTAGACTAACACTCGGTGGATGTTTGTTTACTCCAGATGTGCTAAAAGGATAAGCTGACTTTTTTCCCACTTTTTGGGAGTTTGTGCTTAGCGTGTTTGGCTACTAACTGTGGCTACTGGTAAAACATGGCAGTGCCACGAGATTATTTGCTTGTCCTTTTGCCATCTTGTTCTTTAGCCTTCTTCCTGGCCTGAGAGGCCACGAAAATCCTTAAAAGGACTTCCAGTCCCCGGGAAAGCGGAAGCCTTTGGAGGGCTACTGGAGGGCTGTGTGTGTTTGCTGGCAGAATGTGGGTTGGGACTGTCTGGTCCCAATCCACAAACTGGTTTCAGTGCGTTTGAGTGGTATGCATGAAAGTTCCCGCCTGTGGTTCTGATTGGGCCACTGCTGAGGGGGGTGTGTGTGTGGGGGGGGGAGGGGCTAGTACTGTCATTGGCTAGTGAGGGCAGCAGCTCTTACCTGGCTTTTAGGATAGGAAGAGGACCCCTGCACCCATTCTTCAGAGATTTTGGAGAAACCTGAAGGAGCCAAGTATCCTGTCCAGCTTTGAGACCTGCGAAGAAACCGGAGACCCGACTGAAGGAGCCCTGTCTTCCTGAAAATCTTTAGCAGTCCTGCGAAAGAGCTGCAACCCTTGTAGTGGAGGGACCACCCATTCCTGACGTCTGCTCAATACCCTGCCAAAAGAAGCCTTCGGAAGTGCCCTCGAACCGTCCTGTGGCTGACCAGCTTCAATTTTGGGCTACCACGCTGCCGGCATCACCGTTCCATGTTTCGGCTTGAAACTTGGGGATCCTCAGTTGGCCCTACAAGACTAACCTCTGCAAGGTTTCAGCGTCCTCAGAGATAGGAGGGAAAGTCTGACTCCGGCAGTTGAGTCCCTTTGTGTCACTGTGGTCCGGTGACCACCATCCGAAATCGCTTACCTGCCGTGAGTCCAGTCCTGAGAGGGGTCTTGCATCGGGTTTTGCTGCATTCTTCCATCGAGAGTCCTTGCAACAGTGAAAGACACCAACTGAAGATCAGCTAGAACCTGCAACCCCTGTGAATCGTGGGCTGCGACTTTCGGCAGGAAAAGCAACCGCAGACCCTCTTCATTTGTCCTGCCAAGTCTGGGGAAGAATCGGAGTACGGGGGTAAGTTACAGAGCTTCTTACCTACCCCTTCAAACCCAACCCATTATAAGTCAATGGGCTTGTAATAAACCTTTATTCTAACACATTTGGCTTTGCCATTGCTTGCTTGCGCAAGACTTCTGAAAGTTGGGGCGACTACTGTTAGCTAGTTTAACTTGTACTCTAACCATAACAACCCTTCACTGGACCCCAGAGACCCTACCTGCAGTTTTTCCTGCTTCAAAGGTTCTGTGAAACGTTTACCTGAACTATTGGGCAAAAGGCCCCAGAAACTTGGGGCTGGACAATTTAAGTTGGGGATCATGTGAAATGTATTCTGCCCTATAATAAGTGAATATATATATATGTGTCTATTTTTATTCAGTGTTGTGTGATAACTCTACTTGCTAGTAGTAATTTTCTATAGTGTGTTTTGGCCAATAAGTAATAACATCCGGTCTAAGTGTAATTTGTGATACTCATTGTGGATCCTTTACAAGCGCACCACCTCTGAAGAACTTAGTCTAGACTACCTGCCGCTGCTACCCAAACTGGTTTGGCTACAGCTCCCCAGAGTTGTCCCTGTCACAATATAGGTTGGCCTTCTATACATCTGTCCGCCAGACCATAGTATGGAAAATCAGTCCTAACAACTGTCCAACATAATATAGTCTGCATGGACGCCTAAAGCTGTACACACAACATATGAGCTTTTGCAAGTAGCAAATTCTTCAGGTACATCTTTTCTTAAGTCCGGGGATAATGTACTGTGTTCCCTTTGTTATGATGTTACAGTTCGTGCCCTGTAGGCATTGGAAAATGCGTGTTCTGTTAGGAGTAGTGTTCTGTTCATGCCTCTTTGTATTGTATGTACCACTGTGTCTTTAGCGTTTTTGCTTCTAGAGAATGCAAATACTGGTGGTTTTCTAAAGGGGGAATTTAATTTATGGTCATGGGGAAAAGATCTGGAGCTTGTAAATTTGAAGCGAGTACTTGGATACATATGCCAAGTTGGGGGGAGGGGGGTTCTCTAAATTGGTTTGTATGTAAACTCTCATGTTTAATTTGCTATATACAAAAGAGCGAGCACTCCGCTGCAACAACACATCCACCAATGAGAATCAAAGGTGCTTATAGCTCTTTATTACAAAGATGGAATGATGAATTGGTCTCCACCAAGAATCAAAACCCGAACAAGGCAAATGCATAATAAATCAAAAAGCAAGAATTGCATCATGCTAAATGGCACCCACATGTTAAAGATACATACATGAATCATAACAATATTGACAGCAAAAGCAATCTAAAAAGATGCTGCAGTGAAAGTAATAAAATGCTGCAAATGTTTCTAATTCTTTTTAAATTTTTTTTATTTATTTCACTATGGTTACATTACAAACCTTTTGCACATACAAAGAAATAAATACATTCATTAAACTTCAGTACATATCTTACATGCACAATATATCATTACCCATTAATAATTAAGATGAACTATTATACAACTGTCCAAAATCAATAGCAAGATTAATACTCTCATAAAATTCTTTAAGCCCCCAAACTACCCTCATAATTAAACCTCAAATTATCTTCATAAATTCATTCCATATAAAGTATGCAGCAGCAGTCATGATTAACAATGTAAATTCCACTCCAAAATTGATCTGAGTCGATCGATCTAAGATCACTTACAAACGTTAGTCTGAAATGTACGTTAAAGGGCGCCAATCTATGACGACCCGTAGTACAGTGGTCTAGAGGTCCCTACCATTGTGTTACAAAGTCTACATTTATGATCCCCATATACACTTCTCATGATATATCTTCTGAAAGCAAATCACATTGAGTTTTTACAATATGAGAACATGGACGAGGAAAAGGAAACCACTGCCTTGAATAGATTTGATACGCATTCGTTCTGGATCATTTCTCCAGTATCGACATTCTATCTCACCTTTTCGCTTTCAAAACCATTCTCCTACGACTATAGAGCAGCCTCCAATTCCAAGGTGCTCTTTAGAATTCTGAAGGAAGTGGAGGATCCCTGTCCTTGGCCATCACAGGTGATTAATTCAAAATGCTTTGACGGATAAATAATATTAAGGCCGACATTGCAGCCAAATGTGTTGCAAGCGAAACATCTAAAGAGACTGCAGCTCTCGCGGATATTAATGTGACCCTCCCTAAACTTGAGTTTCGATCGGTAACTGAGCAAGGTTTAGCAGAGGTACTAAGGAAACATAAGGCCACAGACTGTAAAGGGGACCTCTGCCCTGCACTTATGGTTAAGTCATGCGCTCCCCAGTTAGTCCCCCTGATCACAAAATTTGTGAACGCCTGATTTCGGGAAACTATGTACCATCTTGTATTAAGCAGACTTGGATCTCTCCCCTGATCCAAAAAGCCCTCCCTGGACCCTAATGTACCGGACAATTACCAATGTTCCCGATCTACTGAAAATACTAGATACTGTGGCTCACCCACAAATTGAAGAGTTTTTCTCCAATCATGAAATCCTGGGACAGAAACAATCCTGCCTTAGACTTGCCTATAGTACCGAGTCCACTCTACTAGACTTGAAAACTAACCTGTTCAACAAGTTTGAGAGAGGCAATAAAGCGTGCTGTGGGACCTGTCTGCAGCGTTCGATTTACTGGACCAACCCATACTAGCTGACCAACTGCGGAGCACTGCATTATTCTCGTCATCTGCAACAGAGTGGTTAAAATCCTGCCTCTCTGAGCGCAAGGCCACAGTTTTCTTTGAGGAGGCGACGGCAGAGGAGTTTCCAGTAACGTGGGGTTCCACAAGGCTCGTGTGTGTCATCCATGTTGTTTAATATCTTCATGCTACCTCTATTCAAACAACTGCATGCACAGCAGCACAACTATGTAAGCTAAGCCCAGAGTATCGGCATCTCGGGATGTACCATCGCCACCCAATCGAAAGTTAAGACCTTAGGAGTTACCCTGGATCAAGAGCTCAATATGAAAGCCCAATTCAATAGTGTTGTTTCAGGCACATCCTACCATCTGAAATTGCTCGCTCCGCTCCAACCCTTCCTGAATCCCACCAATTGTGCTCCCATTGCACGAGCCATCATAGGGGTGAAGCTTCATTATTACTCATTATTACTCCAGTCTACTGATTGGCATTGCCAAGGGTGAACTCGCCCATCTACATGTCATCCAAAAGAATGCTGTACGCATTGTCGAGGGAGAACGTAGAACCGTCTGTGTCTGCGGCTTGAAAAGCCCGACACTGGCTCCCCGTTGGCAGGATCGTGTTCCGAATACACTGCATCACACACGGGTGCTTGCACAGACAGGGCGCACCTGTCCAGCAGCAACTCGTGGTTGCCAGCACGAAGAGTCTTAAGATCCAATAATGCCTGCCTTCTGGAAATACCATGGGCCAGACTCGCCATTGTGGCCTATGGATTCTTTCCCTACGCAGCCCCGAAAAACTGGAATGCGCTGCCCCCTTTTTTTTTTTAGAGCATGCACCTGACTGGTCGTCTTTAAACGTGGGTTAAAAACCGCTCTGTTTTACTAAGCACTCCACATCTCCTGATTGGCGCACTTCCTGAATGATTCTGGCTAACTGTTTTTTGTTGCCTCGTTTTGTCTAAGCACCTCCATGCCTCTGGGCTTTTTCTTCTGCGCTATATAAATAAATAAATAACATTGATTTAACACTAGTACCTGAATTAAAAGGCAGTTCCACCTTAAAACTGATCCAATCAAAACATTAATATACTTCTTCAATAAAATTCTGCACGACACCCTAAGATTTTACTGTACCCATTAACATAGGAGAGAAACATCCCAACAAAGACTCACCGTCATTTTGCTCATGCTTTTTCAGGTAATTAGAGGTTCTCAATACTGTCCATAATGCCACTGAAGAGGTAAGTCCTAGCTCACAGCAAATTGCCTCGGACGGTACGCTTTGAGGTATCCATAAGGTTCTTTCTCTATATATTTTACCCTCCATTTGCTGGAGCCATGACGCCCCTTTTTCAGCAAAAGCCTCCAGACCACATAGCATGTTTGGTACCAAGCTTGGTTTATAACGGGTTAGGAAGCCATCCATTGAATACCCTCCTTTCGAGGATCTGAATGCTTTCATTGGACATTATTCTCAGTGTAATTGATTTTGGTAAAGCCAATTTTAGATAATCTAGAGTTAATCAAAAACCCCAAATATACATACTCTTTAACGGTTTCTATCACTGAGTCACCATTTTCCACACAAATGTACTCGTTTTCCTCTCCAACCACCATAATTTTTGTTTTGGAGGGATTCAAAGACAACCCGTTGGCTTTCGAATAACGCACCAGAACGTCCACACTACGCTGTAGTCCAATAGGTGTCCTGTCCAGCAGAACAATGTTGTGCGCATAGAAGAGCCAGGACAAGGGAGGTAAATTCTCCTGGCGGGAGTATGGGGGGGGGGGGTTTGTCCGGTGTCAGCCTCCCAGCCAATGAGGAGGCTTGTAACGGGGGCATTATCAGATGGTAATACTGCTGCCCTGAGCCTCGTCAGGGCTGGAGGTTGCCATCTTCCCCGCAGGGGGAATAGGTTAGTGCCCCCCCCCCTCCGACTAGCCGCCCCCCTCTTTTCCACAGAATTCCCTCCCTCCCCCTACAGCCCCACTTACCTTCTCCTTTTTGGGGGCAAACACGCCGGGAACACTGCCCCCAGCGTGTCTGTTCCCGATCTGCGACATCCCGCCAGGGAAAGGGAGAAGGGATTACGTTTGGTCCCCTCTCTCCTTCCAGTGGCGGCCATTTTCTTTGTTTACTTTTTATTCCTTTTTTTATTTTTTCTGCCCGCCAGACTTCGTTTTCTCTTCCATGTCAGGCATTCTTTTTTTTCAGTTGCAGGCCTTGCTTTGCTCTGGCCTGTAACTAAGAGCCCCAGGGTATTACCTGAGGCAGTAATGCCCCTCGGGTCAGGTCTTATTGCTTAAGCGGCACCAGCACGCAGCCCTGCTTTACTCCATGATTCGTTTTTATGCCTGGCGACAAAGTCCCCTCCTTATCGCGTCTTACATTCACAGAAGTATCCTGATACAGTTCTTTAATCATCACAAGGATTGAGTGGTCACAGCCCCAAATAGACAATTTGTCCCACAAACGACTTTGCCACACACAATCAAACGCTGCTGTGTAGTCTACAAAGCATACGCACAACCTTTAGCTGCTGGTTAACAAGGTCGTTCTCATCAGATACAGCAGACTTCACAGATTGAATGCCGGCCCCATCCCTTTTCTGAACCCCGTCTGCTACATACTTGAGTCCTGTATCTTTCCCCCAGTCATCTAATTTACGAAAAAATCCAAGTGGCAAAAATCTTGGACATTGAGTCAGTTAATGCCAACAACCTGTAATGTCTGGGATTGCCTCTCTCCTCTCTTTTGTGATCAGTTACCAAGTAGGCCCTATTCCAGCGTTCGGGAATAGTACCCGAAAGAACCACGTTCTTAGATATAGCTTGCAACAAACCAGCTCAATACGGTGCAGATGATTTGAAAACTGCATTGGATAACCCATCCGGGCCAAGAGAGCGCGTGAATCCTCGAGTTTTATAATAACGTCGAATAGATCACTTCCGCGAAAGTACACCAATCACTATTATAAGTCTCACCCAGATCATTTCCAGTGGAGGTTTCATACATTGAAGAATCCTGATCATTATAATACAGTGATCCGACAAATTCGACCCAAGACTTCCCAAATGTACAATACATTTCATGATTAGGACTGCCTTTAATATGTTGATTACCCAAATTTACGATTATCTCGATCCCTCCGGTCTCCATAAATAATACTCCAATTAACATATTCCTTTGACCTCTTATGCCCCCTCGTCCAATTTCTATATTTAGTTTTGGCCCTTGTAGTCGCCTGCAACTTCCTCTCTAGGTCGGGTAGGCATCTCTTTATACGTCTTCGCTCAGATCTATCATGTTTCTAATAAATGCTCAACCAGTTCCAATATTGAGAATGAATCGGATCTAAACAACATAGGCATGCGAGTCAAAATCCGCGTCATTAACATCCTAAACAATGGGATGTCCACGCGTACAAGGATGACAAAAGTTCATGCCGGAGAAGGTTTATTGACGATGTGCAAAGCACCACACTGAACTGAGGTGGACGTTGACTCGGGTTTTGGCAGAAAAGCTGTCTGGCATCGGGAAGTAAAGTCGGCCCGCCTCTTCAGGACTAACAAATATTTGGAGGCTAGGGTCCCCTCATTGAACAAGCTGATGGCCACTTGAAATGATAATTTATAATTTGGTGGATTAAAGTGCAAATAAGTGCGAAATCCATATTTAAATGTGTGGCATCTTTAATGTAACCCCATTTCTGCCTATGTAAAGTTGGACCTTATTTTCATAAGAAACGCCTTTAATAGTAGTCAAACGAGAGTAGGCAATGTGCAGGAAGACCTACCCTAACGAGTACATTTACAACTCCCACAGTTGTTTTGCCCTTTGTGCCAATCAAATTTTCTAGCAGGTGAGTCATGTTCTTAGCAAATGTGGGGGAGGGGTTGGAGTGTATAAAGAACATGTCTATTGCACCTCTCCGCCACATCGTTCACAGTTTGTAGGTTGTTCATATAGTGGCAAACGCATGCTTCCAAAAGTTCTTTTCCTCGCCTCCCCTCTCTTCCTTTTTCTAGATTACATTGCCTGACTGGCTTCGGGTAATTGCTGGTTGTAGGATGGGGGAGGGGGTAGAAAGTCTTCCCCGGGGTGCGAATAAATGCAGCTGCTCTGGTGTAACTGAGGATGTGATAGATTATATGGTCTTCTTATTATGCCTGTGCTTTCAGGGTTCTGGTACTAAATTCCTGAAGCCGTGCAACGTCCTCTGGATCAGCACCCGAGCTGAGGCTGTTCTTATGCCTGTGCTTTCAGGGTTCTGGTACTAAATAAGCCGGGTGCAACATCCATGGGATCAGTACCTGAGCTGAGACTTCTCTTATGCCTGTGCTTTCAGGGTTCTGGTACTAAATAAGCCGGGTGCAACGTCCTTGGGATCAGTACCTGAGCTGAGGCTGCTCTTATGCCTTTGCTTTCAGGGTTCTGGTACTAAATAAGCCGGGTGCAAGGACCTTGGGATCAGCAGCTGAGCTGAGGCTGCTCTTATGCCTGTGCTTTCGGGCTCTTGGTGCTAAATTCTTGAAGCCGGGTACAACGGTCTTGGGATCAGCACCTAAAATGAGGCTGCTCTTATGCCTGTGCTTTCAGGGTTCTGGTACTAAATTCCTGAAGCCGTGCAACGTCCTCTGGATCAGCACCCGAGCTGAGGCTGTTCTTATGCCTGTGCTTTCAGGGTTCTGGTACTAAATAAGCCAGGTGCAACATCCTTGGGATCAATACCTGAGCTGAGACTGCTCTTATGCCTGTGCATTCAGGGTTCTGGTACTAAATAAGCTGGGTGCAAGGTCCTTGGGATCAGAAACTGAGCTGAGGCTGCTCTTATGTCTGTGCTTTCGGGCTCTTGGTGCTAAATTCTTGAAGCCGGGTACAACGCCCTTGGGATCAGCACCTAAAATGAGGCTGCTCTTATGCCTGTGCTTTCAGGGATCTGGTACTAAATTCCTGAAGCCGTGCAACGTCCTCTGGATCAGCACCCGAGCTGAGGCTGTTCTTATGCCTGTGCTTTCAGGGTTCTGGTACTAAATAAGCCGGGTGCAACATCCTTGGGATCAATACCTGAGCTGAGACTGCTCTTATGCCTGTGCTTTCAGGGTTCTGGTACTAAATAAGCTGGGTGCAAGGTCCTTGGGATCAGAAGCTGAGATGAGGCTGTTCTTATGCCTGTGCTTTCAGGGTTCTGGTACTAAATAAGCCGGGTGCAACGTCCTCTGGATCAGCACCCGAGCTGAGGCTGTTCTTATGCCTGTGCTTTCAGGGTTCTGGTACTAAATAAGCTGGGTGCAAGGTCCTTGGGATCAGAAGCTGAACTGAGGCTGTTCTTATGCCTGTGCTTTCGGACTCTTGGTGCTAAATTCTTGAAGCCGGGGTGCAAAGCCCTTGGGATCAGCACCTAAGATGAGGCTGTTGTCGCTTAATCAGAGTCTATGGGGTCGCTGATCAGTTTCCTCATCGTGTGAGGCCGGCTGAAGGCATGAAATTAAGCTACTTTTTTTAATGCTTATAGTGAATCTTAGGCTGCATAGTTAGTGAGGTTTTGAAGGAATTGTAGCCGTTGTGTGTGTTTCACTGGCTTCATGTGTCAGTGGGCTGATTACTAAAGAATCAAAAGGAATTGAAAACCACAGAGGCGGAACTGAGCGGGTTGGGTATAGGTGCGTAAAGTGTTAGAGGAGCATTAATGCCACGATTACAAGGGGGAATCTTCATTACTCCTAGTTGTAATCTTCCTCGTCTCAGTAACTCCTAGGGTCCACCCCTCGTCCCATGGGGACCTCATGAGGCCGTCACTCCCCATTCACTTCTTGTATGGACTCAAACTCCTTATTAAATGTGTCTCTGTGTCGATACAGTGTTAGAGGTGAGGCGCGGAACGTTGTGAATGTGTGGAGGGGAAGTAAGTCTCTGAGTACTGGAGATTACCCCCTATAATAGCATTACACGCTCGTCCCATTTATTTTCTGTGAAGGGATACCAAAGATTAGAGACATTGAGATTGTAAGGAAAGGTATAGTGAGCCTGCTACACTTCACCCCAACCCGATCATTTGCTGGGAAAGAAACGTCTGAGGGGGTAAAAGCAATTCACTGCCCTGCAAAAGAGCAGAAAATGGGATGCTCTTTGCCACTGTACATGTGGCCGCCATCCTCACCCCTTGCCCCCACCCCATGGTGGATCGCCCCATTATCAGGAGAGGTAGAGAGGCATGGGCCAGAGTGTGAATGGTTTCCTGGTCCATCTGTTTCAGGGTTTGAAATTGAGGGGAGCCGGGGGCTATTGAGCTGTTGCTTGTTGCGTAGGAGAGCCTGGTTAGCTTCACACCAAATGATAGCAGGAGCTACTTTTGGCTCCCCAGGCCAATTGATGCCGAACGAAAACCCCCATGTGAACTTAACTCTGTGCATTTGGGACAGTCTATACACATTAGGACACAATCAGAAGACGTTTAAAGCGTAAGGGACCATAAACCATGGCCAACATAATAGGTTTTCATCTTATGTGGAAGTTACATTTGCAGAACACTATGTACTAGTTCCTTATTCCCCAGTGGTAGCTCCTGGTCTCTAGTTAATGCTGGATACCAGGTCCTGCTTATCCAAACTTAATTTCGATCCCTGCTGTTTAGAGTGGGAGAACCTGGTTGGGCTCCTTGTCCGGCCCTAACAGGTTATCTATAGAGCATCAGATTTGTGGAAGGAGGTCCCACCCTCAAATTGCCCTGCGAGCATCCTAAGTGTCAGGTAAACCTCTTACTTTAGGTGGGGCAGAATCATAGGGGTCCAAGTACTTTAGAAGCCAAGCAGATGGAATTTCTGTTAAGAAGGTGACCTTTCAGAAAAGAAAGCGCAATGGGTCCGCCCAAATTGGTGGAACTTTAGGGACTAGAGAACTAGCGGACGTTCTCGGGGAGGAGAGCTAGTGGACTGAGCCCGGGAGGAATAACTTCCCAAATCACGGGTCTCTCCTGCTCTATTTGAGCAAACTCGTGATGCCCGATAGGAAAACGAGGATTCCCCCTACATCAAAGTTCCGTAAGTGTGTGGATGGCTGCCCTGTGAACCTGCTGTGGCCACCCAAAAGCCGAGTAAGAGCACATCATGGAAGAAGGTTATAATCTGTCGGGGAACGCGTTACAATGCCAGACTGGATCCACCTTCCCACCAGGATTTGAACGTCTACCAGGGTCGCCGTGAAACTCTGAGGCATCTAGCGTTTAGAATTGCTAGAGCTATACCCAAACCTTTCAGCTTCACAGCTGTCCTCTCCACCTCCCTGGTGACATATGGAGGCGGGACACCATCTTCGGTACTAGAATAGGAAAATCTCGCCTACGGGGGAGCCAAGGGACTTCCAGTACCCACAACCACCTCTTCAACCTTAGAAGAGGGGTTAGCCCGGGCAGAAAGGGCATCCTCATGATGGCATGGCCTCCTTCTCATGACCTGCAGTAGACCCGCCCTGTCAGAACCATCCGTTAATGGTATTGGGTAATATTATCCCCACCAAAAATATTGCCTTATATATGGTCGTCGGAAACGACCATAGGCGATATTTTTAGTGGGGATAATTTTTGGGGTTATTGGGAGCGGGGGTTGTGGAGTTTACGGGGGTGTCCCCCGCTCCCTTTAAAATAATATGGGAGTTGCGGTGGTGTCCCCGCAGGATCCATGCCTTAATATCTCCGCAAAAATATGGCGATATTTTTGTATTCTGATATTTTTGTGGGGATATTGACACATGGAACCCCGTTAACCAGGTCAAAAGGCATCTACTGCCCAGCCATGTGATCTGGGGACCTGAAGCAGAAGAGGTGCATTTTGCCCCCGTTTGGGGCAAATGGCTCAAACTTTGGCGTAGTGATGTGCCAACATAGCTGATGAACTAGGAACGGTGGATGAAAAAAAACACAGTACGATAAGGAAACTCCTTGCTCAGGTCACCTTCTACTTGTTTCTCGCTCCCTGGGATATGCACGACGTGTAACGAGAGTAAATGTCCTTTTGCCCGTTTCCCCAGTTATAGACCTGGAGCGCTCCTGCAGACCATGACCATTCTGCTGGCTGTTCTTAAGTTCCCCGCCTGACCCTACAGGTAGAGGGAATATGTACCTTGCTGTTGGATGTCCTGAGTGTCACCAACCTACTCTACTTGCCCTGAGCTGATGACTGCCCAAACGCCCCCCCCCCCGAGGTCTGGCTCTTGGCCTCAATAGTTATCACTAGGATTGGGGGCAGAAGAATGCCGCCATATTATGGCTACATAGATGGGAGTTTTGGGTCCTGAAGGTCCGGATACTCTCCAGGATCAGAAATGGTGTACAATGCGCTACAATGTAAGGCACACATCTCCCGGGTGCAATAAAGATAAACGTCTTGAGAACTGGTCCTCAATTTTGCTTGTTAACCAGACTGCCATCCCATTGCCAGTTTCAGAGGATGGCACACAAGCTTGTTGGGAATGAACTCCCATGTAGGTTCGGGGGCTACTAGGAGTTTGCGGACTCAAGTACTCATGGAAGGCCCAACATCTTCCTCCCAAAAGGAACGCAGGTCCAGACAGACAGCAAGCTCAAACTGGGGTTTATTGCAGCCAAAACCAACAGGGATCAGTACACGGATAGAAGAAATCCAGGAACTTCTCTAAGCTCTCTGGCTCGCAGGCCAGTTTTGTGGGCATATTGCATCACAAAGACCTATCAACCTGGGCCCCTCTCTAGCAAACCTATCATGCGACTGGATTGGGCGCCAAGTGGTAGTCCACCTATAGTGGACTCTATAGATGTTAGTTCACTGGCTCTCGCGTGTCAGGTGGCTGGCCTGGCCCATCCCCAATGATCTAACTCTACACAATGTTGCAGTGTGAGGGTCTAACCATTGGTTCTTGCCCGTTGCTACCCACCCCTAGGGTCCTGAACTGGGATTGGCTAGAGCTGCTCTCCCCAGGCCTGGGATCTGCAATGGTTCTCGGCTCTTGGTGTACCTTCTCGAGGTAATAAGAGAGACTATGTGTCAGTATTGTATTTTATGTTCACCACCTTAGACTATGAGTGTGCCCGTTCACATCAAGCAACACTCGTCTTCACTGTAACATCTTTGTTGCAAGCTTCTGTCTGGCGGAGTGCGATTTTCCCCCCCTCTTCCCAGCGGCGCTTTCGATTCATCATCCAAGCTTGGCGAGTCGCGTGTCTAGAGACCGTGTTTGAGCCCCTTCTGAGCTCTGAATTATTCTGAATATTTAATTTTTACTGCGGTTGGTGTTACTGTCGTTCAGGGAATGCAATGCTGGTCGTATATGTAGTGGCCTTGGCAGCGGGCCCAGTCTCACCCGTTTGCCTCTGTGCAGCCTGAATTCAGCTCCGCTCTCTGCGAGGGTCTGTGGCCTTCTGTGAATTCCTGAGCCATATCATGGCTTCTGCACGTTTCTGCTACTCTATATCCTCCACATGTTAGTCACACTGGACTGTCGGGTCCCATGGGTGCTCCTGCAGTTCATAAGGTTAATTTGCATATAAGCATTCATTCAGGATCTCTTGTTTCTTGCGGTTTCTGCGTTGCTGTGTTTGAGCTAGTGACAAAATAATAGCGCAGTGGCAGTATGTAAGTGTGTCTGTCCTCTGACCTATAGAGCTACGCATCCGTGTTCTTCGTGTGATCGAGTGTGTGTTTCATTGTGTGGATATCACGTGTGCTTCCTGTCTAACGCTGCTAGGTTGTTGTGTCTTTAATTAAGTCAGTATTGTGGCTTCTTGGCGCTTTAATGAATACTTTTAATTGAAGTCTCCCTAGTTGCATCCTGAGGCTCCTTGTCCATTGTGGGTAGCGTTTGCACTGCTCCTGGGCTGTAAGGTTGGCTGAGTGGATACCTGTCGACATACTTATCAATCATTGGAGCACTAGCCATTGGTCCGAAATGATATGGGCGCAGTATCCCCTGTTCTTCTACAAGGCCATGTACCTTATGGAAAGGGGAGCAGGGGGTGGATTTGGTCATCCCTCTTCAAGCTAGAGGATTCTGGGAAGGATACAGATCCCACATAGGGGTTGAGGGCACGCCATAGCTTCCCCCAGGTAGTGGTTGGGGCAGGGGTCTGCTACCCAAGCATTTTGGACTGCAAGTCCCATGATCCCTCACCATTAACTATGCTGACATGGGCTGATGGGAATTGTAATTCAAAACATCTGGAGAGCCAAAGGTTGCAGAACGCTGTACCTAGGGCTTGACCTGTGATTGTTTTTTGTTGTGTGGCAGCTGGTGTGAGACCTGGTCTGGAGCGTGGTGGGAAGTGCACAGCGAGGGGCAAGCATGGACCCTTGTTGCGTACCACCTTTTCCCATGTTGCGCAAGACGTGAAACTTGGTCCTCGTTGTCAGCAACTAGCTGTGGAATGGCGTGGGTCGGGACTTGTTGATGCCGGGGAGTTTTTTAATTTTATAAACTCCGTCCCGGGATTGGAAGGGTGGGCGGTTTTTGCCGGGACCCGATTTCGAAATCCCAAAATCTGGCCCGGTGTGTCCCTGCCTGCGCATGAATGGGGGGGTGAATGCTTTTCACACCCCCTCATTTCTCCCCCCCTCCCCAGCCGCTCTACTCCCATGAGGTGTGTGCCTGTGAGCACACCCCCACCACCCCCACAGGCCAGCGACACAGATTTAGGACTACAGTTTTATGTATTTACTTTAGTCCTACTTCTCTGTCTTTGGTATGTTTAAACAAAAAAATCTGGTTACTCTACTACATACATCTTGGGAGCAGGTGGTATCAGACTGAAGGGGCTATTCTTTGTTAATCTGACCCTCTAATTTAATAACAATTGGCTGGTAACAGCCAACCTGCGTGTAGACTTTTTATTGTATCAGCCCACCAAGTGGCATGGACCAGGACGACGACTCCTTAAAGCAACCAAAGATGGATGTGGGCGGACTCCATTGCCCAGAGTGCATTGTAGTTAGCAGCAGTTTAATATGGGCTTTACCCTGTAGCAGTTGGTTGGTTTCCCAGGCTTGGCAGTCTTGCAGAAGCCGTCCATTCGCATCATTCACGGTGGGCGGCTCCCCCCCAAGCTTTGGCCCTTGGCAGCCCGTCCGGCCCGATTCGTGCGTGCGTTGCTAAGAGGGTTTGGGGGCTGTTCTGTATTCAGGAGAGCAACGCTGGCCCCGTTTTGTTTTGTTGATGGCGGTGTCCCAGAAGACAGGCGGTGTTTGCACCATAAATGGCGATGCGTCCCCTCCGCTCCCACTCCTCCTGGGAATTAAGCGCGTGCCTCCGTGGCGGGGGCTTTTGGAGCAGTCTAGTATAGGCGGGGGGTGGGGGAGGCAAGGGGTGGGGTTCACTTTTTCTTTCCTTTCCACTTGTTCTCTCTAAAGGGGCAGAGTTATTCCCCCAACCCATCAAATGTCGACACTGAATGGGTTGATCTGACCCTAGTGATGTCACCGTGGTGTGGTGAATACCCCCCCCCCTTTTTTTGGCAGTGTGACACACAACTAATTCCCCCTTTGAGCTCATGGGTCGAGGAATCGGATGTTGGTTTGCTGTAATGGCTGTGTAAACATTAAGAAACTCAAGCCAATAATCCAGGGACGTGCTACTACTATCTGCCTAGAGATATCCAATATACCGTTACCGCCACGTGCCTCTTCCTCGTCACAGTACTTACTCGTGAGGTATCACCCTCCACTGAAGGGAATCTCCAAGATTGGCGCTGTAAGACCGCTACGCTGGTGATGTGGCCAGTATGACCAAATAACATATATTTGTCATCACAGACGGGAGCAATAGTATCCCCTGACAATTAAGATGGCTCAGTGGGTTGAGCGCTCGCTGCTGCCATCTGTGTGTGATCGGCGGGTCGCAGGTTTGAATCCCAGCAAGGCCATCTCAGTCTTTCACCCTTCTGAGGCCGACAAATGAGTGCCAACTCTGGTTGGGTGATATTGTATGTATACATGTTGTATGTAAATCGCATAGGCGTAAGCACTATATAAATACACATTATTATTATTATTAAGAAAAATTCATTGCATCCCAAGACCTCCCCATCATTAGCCCTCCCCACACCCCTGAAAGCAGTAGCAAATCTCCCCCGGAGCCCCACAGCCATGCTGTTGCTCTCTGAAAATTCAGTAAGCGTGTTCTTGGCCAGTCACATGGCATGCTCTGGCCATGCCAATGATCCTAGCCCAGCTGTACTGGCCTTTCAGTGGGCCCAGCATGTTAGGAAGCCTCTCGTCAGTGTTCCTGTGTCTTGTTAGCCAGGATGCTTTGACTTGGGGAAGCTGTCAAGCCTGACTCTCTGTAAGCATGTCTATGCAGGGTCTAATAGGAAATTCGTACCCGGGAAAGGTAGATTGACTAATCACAATCTGTATTTCCCGGGCACGATTGTGCTTTCACTGCCCACGGTGGGGAAAAAAAATGGGCACTATAAAAATAGAAAAGGGACAAGGTACCTTTTTGGATGATGGTGGCCATTTTGAAACCTGTCTTCCATGGCTACAGCTATATTCCCCTTTCTATTTTAATGGCGATGGCCGTTTTCTTTTTTTTCACATGCAGTCGGAATGGAAAAAAATGTAAGCTATCCGCACCGCTGGAAATCCTGGGGTGCAAATGGCTTTCATGCTCTGGTTGGGGGATGGATGTGGCGTTTAACGGCCCGCACCCGAGCTGAGGCCAAAGGTCGGGCTGGCAGGCTTTTAAACGCCATGGCTGCCCCCTCCACAGACTGAGCGTGAAAGCTACAGTATTTGGTTGCAACAGAAATGCCTGGGGAGTTTTTTAATGACCTTGGAGCCTTCAAACCTTAAATGGGTCAGTGGAGTAACTGCTGAATTGGTGCATTAGAATGCCCAGTAAAGGGAGCAACACTGACCACTTACTGCCCGCATTTCTCGCTGAAGCCTTTGTAAACAAGCATTGGTGACGCCAACCGGTTTGCCTTGTGTGTGCCGGGATAGTAGTTTTCCAGGCACTGCCATTATGGTACTACCCGACCAGGTGACAGTTGCCCCCTTTTGACAGTTGTGAATCTGCCAGGGGGACTTGGCATCCTCGCCCACCACTTGCTTGGCACTCCCACGGCCAAGCTGCAATCTATATTAGGCCAGTTTGGAGGCAAGAATTCCGCTTTCCATCAGTTAGGAAGGGAAGGCGATGATGAAGAGGAGGGTTGTTAGTTCTTTCCCGCAGAGAGGGCAATTTGCAGGTGGGTGGTACATCGTTTCAGGGGTGTCTTTTCTTCAATCCGTGTGGCGCTGCCATCCCATTATGGTAGAGCTGCTGGGGCTGTCACCAGGATCAGGCGGGGTTATGTTATGTTAAAGGTTTTTATACTGTGCATTGTTGCCAGCTGCGTGCTTTCTTGTCGCTCTGCCGGCTCTGTAAAGCAAGGGGGAAGGCGGGGACGTTAGTAGGACTGAGCGGGAGACGGAGCAAGAAAGCTGTGATGTGCTGTTGGCAGCTTTAGTTCGGTTGACACCGTTCACTGCGCGTAGCTGTGTTTTTCTGTTGGTAGCCGCTGTGTGCTGTTGGGCGAGGCTATGTGTGGTTTGTTTCTATGTTGTGGATGTAGTGTTCCTGCCAGTAGGTCGGTGTTAGTGTTGGCAGATAACACAGTGGCACAGTATCTGAGCCTGCGTGGGGTTAGGGGCAAGCAACAAAGGCACATGGGAGTAATGATAACGTGGTCAAATCTTGCGCTTGCCAGAAGCTTCAGATGCAGTCTGTACGGCAAAGCCCTTTGAGGTCCACTTGGCATGGCCACTGAGGAGGAAATTGCCACCATCCCTGGGACGGGAGCGTCAAACCTGGAACTTCCACTGTGGGGTAAGAGGGTGGCCAGGATAGAAGCCACTGGCATGTCTACAGAATACTGGTAATCAGAATAGGGCATGAGCTGAGTGCAACATAAAATGAAACCTCCACCATGCTTCCGGTATTGGATTTGCCTTCCTGCAAGTTGTGAGACAGTACTTGCCACAAAACACACATTCTAAAAAAAATCTATTGCTGGAGTTCTTTCTGCGGAAACGAAGTTTACTGACTCTGACTGTTGTGAAATTCCATTTTCAGATGGCTGTTACCCCAAAATAAACATTAATTAAAAGAGCGTTGCTTGATCAGAGGGAGTCTAACAGAATGCATTTTTTGAATTCCAATTCATGGCACTATGTTCATTTATTGACGGTCTTTTTTTTTTCGGTGTTTTTTTTGCTGACATTATTATTTCCAAAAAACTCACCGAAAATAGTTTTTTCTTTTTGGGGGATTTCCTCCCTTCCCTATCAATTTAACTTTATCAGCACCCACCACCCCTTATATACCTTTCCACACACCTGTCTGTTTTTTTTTTTTGCAGAGTTTTTTCGAAGAAAAGAAATTCAGCAAAAAACACATCGAAAAAATGAATGTCTGTAAAATATGGCTGTACCCAATTGATGATGGCCTTAGCGGCTGTATCTTTTACCTTGACCTACCATCGCCGATCTGAATATGCACGTCTGGTTTAAATTGGCGCCCGAAAGAGTTTCCAATCTAAGGAAACAGAATGTTTGTTTCCTATATTCGAGCAGTTTGTTTGTTAGTTTCCCGTACTGTTTCCAAAAATGACCATGACTATATCATCAGACGAGAGAGACAAGGAATTGAATGTATCGTTCCAGTACACATTGTACTAACCTGGCTGTATTTACAGCACTGGCCGTCTCATTCTTGTTAAGTGGTGGAACAAAACGGTAAAAGGGGTAAAGGAGGGCATCAGTTATGAGGGTCAAACCCACCAGTTACATTTACTTGCTTTCCCCGCGTGAGTGTTCCAACATCTAGTGCACGAATACTGACTAATTATTGAGCGCTCCTGAGAAAGATATGCACATGTCTTGTTTTATGAGCGCCTTGAGGCCTTTGGGTGAGTGGCACGATATAAAAAATAGATAGCATGGCATATATACAGATATACAGATAGCATGGCATATATACAGATAGCATTGCATAAATACAGATAGATAGCATGGCAGATATACAGATATACAGATAGCATGGCATATATACAGATAGATAGCATGGCATATATACAGATAGCATGGCATATATACAGATATACAGATAGCATGGCATATATACAGATAGATAGCATGGCATATATACAGATAGGATTGCATATATACAGATAGATAGCATGGCAGATATACAGATTGAAAGGTAGCCAATTTACAGTTGTACCCCTTTAATTATACGGGTACCCCTATTCTCACTCACACCAGATTAAAATTCAACCTTCTAGGGAACTAAGGCCAAGAGTCTTTATCGTGCAAGGATAACAAATGTAATCTTTACAGAAAATGAGGAGGGGGCAAAGAACTCTGCTCCTGAACTGCATTCTATCCCTCACCATTCCCAGCTCCTGCAGACCAGTGCCAAGCAGGAGCCTTGTATACTGTTTAACTTGGTCACTAAATACTGGCGTAGCTCATCCAAAACTGTCCTTCCCTTACAAGGGATGCTGCAGTCTTCCTTCTTGCATGGCCGGGTTTCCGTTTAGGGCAAACTACTTGGCATACTGCTAGCCTATACAAGCATACACTGTAGCTCCTGTTTATCATTATTTTGCTATATTAAAAACCTTTATATATAAACACATTTTCTTGTTCTACTCTCCATATTTCACTCAATATACTCATATTTTATCTGGTCCAGTAATTCCCCTTAAAACCTTGTTTTTCATAGTACTCTGTATGTCGTGCATTGGGTCTTTAGCCTGCATGGGCTTTTGATAGACGGGAAACAGCTACTGAGTTACCTTGTGCTCTCTGCCAGCCTTGGTGGACACCACAACAATGCCTGTAGTCTATTTTTAGCACAGGCTGCATTCCTTTTGGCACAGAGCCTGCTGCTCTTTACCGTGCTTTGAGAAAAACTAAATACAATATAACATTTTTACAAATGTATTCAGCTAACAGTTATTTACACCTCATATTTAAATACTAACTATCTTCATTTAGTGCCAGGCCACATCTATGTGTATATTTTTATGAAAAAAAGGCTTTCTCATTACTCTAGTGCTTAGAGAAGTCTTGCCTAATTGTAAAGCACTTGGGGGGGGGGGGGGGGTGCCGGAAGGTGCTAGCTCCTCCCCCAACAGGATATACAGATATAGATAGATAGACATGTGTAAATGAACAGAGCATGGATGTACAGTCACAATGACCCATGTTTATTTCAGAGGATACTCCAATTGGTGAAACAGATGTCTGTAGCCTGGGAAGATTTTGGAGACAAAAATAGTGGTGCTGTGTTGATGATGCAACTATTTTGGGCGGGGGGGGGGAGAATACATAAATCATAGATACAGTGGCTCTGCCAATGTATCTCCTTTGGCATTCTGTCACTGTCTGTTCCAGGAGTGGGGCACCCAGAACAGCTCGGCTGATGCACCCCATCGGCGCCCTGCTGCTGACTATGTTCTCCAAATGTTTGAAGCCCCCCCCACATAGCTTTGCCAGTGCTTCCCAAACAGACTGCTGCACTACTGTCACCCCAGTAAGAGCGTTGGGACCAGCATGCAACTCTGGTGATGCACCGCAGACCCCCTCACCCCCGACCTGTAACACCCAAGCCTTTAGAGGGGTGCCCTCACGTGCGTCTTTGAGATCTGGCTGTGGGCTCAAAAGCGGGAGTGCATGGTCAGTTTATTCTGAAGTAGCTGAAATAAGGTCAGTTGTCTTTACCCCACTTTGGCATTGTGTGTATCGGTGAATGGAAGTCTTGTGTTTATTGAAGTACCGTTTGTGGGTGCTGCCAAGACGCCTTATGCGGCACAGCCTTTTTAACGCTCCCAGGGCACAGAAGCCCTATGAAGGCGCTGCTTGTCCTGTTCACAGGCCCCCACAGAAATGAAATTAAAATTCCACCGGTTCATCCAATCCACCCAGGCATGCGCACAACACTAGCAAAGAGCGAGTGGTATTTGCCGAGTAGGAACGGTGTTCTATGTGTATATGGAGAATTGGGGGGTGGGGAGCCATTGTGGCCTGGCTAGTACCTTGCACATTTTGATCCCTGCGTCCAGGAACAAATGCGATAAGTTTCCCAAAATCCATAGTGGCAGGGGCAGAGCTGGCACCAAAGCGTGTTGCCTTCCCAAATCCCACACAGTACATGGCACACACAGGCAGAAGAAATAGAGCAACGGTTTATTCCGTATCCAAGATTCCCATAAATGCACACTTCCGGGTGAACGCTGCCTTTCCGTTTCTGGGTGATATTTGCTCTTCCAGTAACCAGCCTTTTATTTCCGGGTGATTTGTGGTGCTACGGCAGTTTTACTTGTATTACTTCTGGTCATCCTTAACTATCCGAGTGATCCCTTCTGGCTCAAAGCGCTGTGTTCCCAGTGAGTGCACATGCATTGGCTACCGGCACCTTTGCAGACCCGGTGCATTGGCCCATCCATGAGGTATCATGCTAGGGTCTGGTGCTTTGGACCGCTCTGTGTCGCTGTACTGTGGTTTGAGGGTTCTGTACAGCTGCTGCTTGCCTCCTTTAATCTTTTGAATGTTACATCACTAGCAATACCCCATTTGGAGTGCTGTACTAAGTACTGGAGGCCACATCTGCTCAAGGACCGCAACAAGAAACAAACCACACATAGCCTTACACAACAGCACACGACAGACACCGACCAGATACCACACCAAAAACCTCAGCGAACCGTGTTAACCGAACTGAAGTTGCCAACAGCACATCACAGCTCCCTTGCTCTTTCTCCAAACTTTGTCCTACTAACGTACCCCAACCTACGCCTCTTTCTTTCAGATACGCCAGAGTGCCAGGGCACCACTGCGGTGGCGATAGTGCACAATAACATTAACATACATGTGTACATTTTGGGGGCGGGGACAAAGAAATCCTAGCATGGCTTAAACATTGAAATGTAATGACAAGCACAGCAGGAATCTAAACAGCACACACAGAAGAAAAGCATGTGTTGCGCTGTGTCAAATTCCTAAAGGGGAATAAAGGCCTTCAGAGGCCAGCCTGTGTCACCGGAAAAGGACCCACTGGAGATGGAGGTCAGTGTGACGCGGGTGGATAGCTTGGCGGCAAAGTGCTCGCCTTGGAAGCAAGACGACACAGATCCACAGAGGATCGATCCTCGGGTCCGCGCCTAGAAACCTCTGGGTATTAAGCGCTTTATAAATAACCCATCATATCATGTCATTTAGAGCATTCCCTTTTTGTGAAAAGATATGAAATGCACAGAACAACCTCCAAGCAGAAATGTTTTAGGCAGAATCCGTAAATCAAGGTTTGTTGTAGGTACGGTGGGGGAAATTGAATGTTTCGTTTTAAATGAAGTGGCTACTGGGCTCTGCTGGGGATGCTTACAATATAACGCTCCTTAAGAAACCCCCTCGCTGTGCCACACTTACCTCTTTCCATTAGAAGGCGGCAGCCTGTTGAATCCCCACATGGGTACAAAATGAATTGCTGGTGGGCCGCTCTGTTTGGAAAGTTCCAGTGTCCGGGGGGTCGCTAGTCGGGACCTGTTCCTCAGCTGCGTTTTGGTGGACTGGTCTGACCTCCAATGGGGCCAGAGCAATGCGTTGGTTTACTGACCTGGCTTCCTCCCCCTTTCACTGCATTAAAATAGTTTCTGCAAAGTTAAGTTACACTTTATTTTTTTGAGTACCGATAAAGCTAGTGTGAACGCTGTAGATTCTAGATGAGAAGGCCAGGAGATTGTTGGTCTTCATTTAAATTCTCTGGTAATTGTAATTGGTTATTTATAACGCACTTAATACCCAGGGTTTTCAAAGCAGGGATTGAACCTGTGTTGCTCCGCATCGTCTTGCTTCCAAAGCGAGCATGTTGCCCCTGAACTATCCTCCCGAGACAAACTGATGAAAGGCCTCTGCACACGAGGTAGGGCGGTCCATATTTTTGGGGTTGACAAAAGGTGGAAAAAATGATCAAAAACACACAATGGAACACAGGGAGTGCGGGAGACTGTCCCAAGTGAAGAGGCTGATGACAGGTTGTAGTGATCACGGAACAGAGCATAAGTGAAGGCGTTGCCATACGGACCTTCGAAAGCATGGAAGAAGACGACCTACCCAAAACCTGTGGCTTAAGTAAACTTCCCGCCCGCCATGGAGCAGGGTAGGGAATAGTGACCACTTCCCGCCCTCCATGGAGCACACTAGGAAATAGTGACCACTTCCCGCCCTCCATGGAGCACGCTAGGAAATAGTGACCACTTCCCGCCCTCCATGGAGCACGCTAGGGAATAGTGACCACTTCCCGCCCTCCATGGAGCACGCTAGGGAATAGTGACCACTTCCCGCCCTCCATGGAGCACACTAGGGAATAGTGACCACTTCCCGCCCTCCATGGAGCACGCTAGGGAATAGTGACCAAGATGAGGGCGTGGATAAAAAGCAAACGATAACTAGTGTTTGTATTAAGGGGGCCATCAACCAACGGAGAGGACCGATAATCCATGGTGAAAGGGATCATGTCCTGGTGAAGAGACAGGAGTATGCAAGAGACTGTTGCAAGATTGGAACGCCAAAACCCTCAGGGTTGGGCATGAGAATTGAGGGGGGAGGTGAGAAAACACAAAAAAAACCAAAAGAATTAGTATGCCAGTCCGTTAAGTGTCGGTAAGCTACCGGCACCGTTGTTACTGGACAGGCATACCCTGAGTTCTGCGGGCGGGTCTGACGTCTGTTGTTGCTCCCAGGTGCCACTGATGATAACCTCTATTTTGAAAAATAAAAGGGGGTGGGGGGCTGAGACAGTGAAAGGATGAAGCATTTTGGTGACCTGACTTTTTTTTGCCCCTCCCCCTACCCCGGACGCGCCGTACATTTTCTGCCAGGCACTGCCGCGCAGATGCATGCTGGGACAAGAAATGCAGAGGTGGGGTTGCTTGTCCTGCACCATTCCACGCATTGCATGATGGGCTGGTCTGGCCGTGAGCCCGGCAGAACGATTTAGTCTGGTGCGATCAGACCGTTAAATGTTTTGACCAAATACATTATAGTGTGAGAAGTGGTCTTTAGCATTGAGTATTCAGGGCGCCCACGTTATTCGACACCTAACCACGCCCCCACCTACTACTGACTATCTGTCTGCCCAGCCCCACGCAAAGGGAGGGAGGGAGGGAGGGAGGGAGGGATGGATGGATGGATGGATGGATGGATGGATGGATGGAGATCCTTCCCCCAGTAAATTGTGTCAATTTCCAGCACTGTAGCAACGGAAGAATGCGCTGTACGTACACTCCCAGGGCTGCCATTCATGAGGGCAGCATCGGTTGTGCGACCACCCCAAGTCACCAGTAACGCTTTGGCAATGGCCGTCACTAGGAACAGTCTGTTTTGGTTATGGGGGTTAGAGGGAGATGAGCGGAATCCAGAGACGTGCCAGTCTTCATGAGACGGTGCGACTCTACTCTGAGAACGACCACACACCCCTAAATCCCACCCACTGATGAAGACTTTCAAAAATAAACAACAAAGCAACATAGAAAGGGTCTTTTTTTACTTTTGGCTAATAGGTTGGCGCTTAAGCAGCACCTATACGCTAAAACTATTCCACTGCAGAGTGCAGTACAGCTCGGAGGGAGATGACGTGTGAGGAGGGACACCACGTTTGCAGGTGTGGTTTGAATATTTACCTACCTATTGACTGCCCTTGGTCTTCCTTGGCTCTTACTGTAGGGAACAGAAGTGTGTCTTTATTCGATGGCTTCAAAAAGAAAATGTTACTTTGCCGATTGGCGTAATACCCGTGATCTGATATGGCATTTATAACGCCCCTATACACAAGTGTTCCAAGGCGCGACAAGGCAAAAGGGGTGGGACAGAGGGAGGACAGACAGCGATCTTACTAGGACAGGTGACATTGAGATCGCACAAGTGCCTCTACCCATGACTACCTCATGAAGAGGCAATCTTGCAAACTGTTTGGGGACTTGTGCTTGGAAAATAAACGTAGAGGTTCTATTTCCCAATCGCAGGATATTTTTGAGAGTCATCCACACAAGAGAGATTCTCTGTATTAGAAACCAATGGCCAGGAAAGCTCTGTAGGTTCTGTGATCTGGAGCTCGAGTCTCTTATCCGTTGCCCTATTTTACGAAAAAGAGAACTACACTTTGGCAAATTTGTGCATGACGTTTCCTATTTCAATTAATTGCATTTTTGGTATAGGATTTTAGAAGGCAATTCAAAATCATTATTAATCCCAACTGTGGCATGTTTAATTCCTTAAATTTGATGGAGGTTTCTTAACTGTCATTCTCCTATTTTTCTCAAGTCTGTGGAAAGTATTTTTTTTTTTATTTTTAAACGGGGATTTAGATCACTTTTTATACTTTTATATTAAATGCTATGTTGTTGCTTTGTATATATTGATATGCCAATATATTGATATATCATGACTATGAATTCTCTTTTGTATACGGTTTTTTATAAACTAATAAATTAAAAAGTTTTAGCTTTTTATTTTTGCCCTTGTGTTAACCTTTAACCTTTGAGCGGTTTAAGGGCGATGGAAGGAAGCTTCCCACGTGGCACGTGCCATTCTGGATATGTCGATACACTTGGCTGGCCCTATGTTCTCAATCTTTCATAGAAGCGCGGAGTGAACACCTAAAACCACGCCTGGTATTTCATGCAGGTGTCGACGAAAAAACCCAAAATGGAGGAGGCACCCCGATAACCCGAGCGGTGTCCTCCTCCAAAGGCGGCCTCCCCCTCTCCACAGAGGTGGTGGGGGAAGGCAGGCGCGGCAAACAACGGGAGAAGCCCGCGAAAAGGGAGCGCGGCAAAGGAACGAAAAGCCCGTGAAGCAGGACAATGGGAAAGGGGCGGAGTTATCCCCTTAAAAGCAGGCGGGTCCCCACTGCAGAACTCAGTCACCCCTGGCAGTGGGACCCGCTTGCCATCAAGGACTTTGTTTTCTTCGTGTCGTGTCAGGTGCAGTGCGAGAAGGAAACGAGGGAGAGCGTCGGCGAACCAGCAGCGAAGCTCGAGAGGGTGAAGACGGCTGCGGCGACGCGGGAAGAGAACGGAACACCGGAAGCAGCCAGCAGCAGGCGAGCTGAGGGAGGAAAGCAGAAGAAGTGCATCGGGGGCGATCGGTGAGAGGAAGCGGCAAACGAGGAGCAGCTGGAGCGGCGGGGAGGACCAGACGGGCGAAGCAGGAATCGGAGGGGGAGCGACAAAGGAAGCCGCTGCTAAAAGGTCGGTGTCCCCCCCACAAAGAGATCGCGGCCCAGGGGAGGAGCAGGCACCCCTCCCCTCCGACTAAACGACGCAAGGAGGCAAAAGGCGGTGTGCCCCTCGACGAGTCCACAGCTCGGCGAACGAGCAGGCTCGGAAGGAAGAGGCAAGGGAGAAGCAGAGGAAGCCGCGGCCGCGCACGGGGAAGCGCTCGGCACATTCGGCGGCGAGGCGGTCCGGAGCGCCGCGAGAGCACGGCGAACAAGCGGGCACGCCCACGGCAAGGCACCCCACGTGGCCAGGTAGTCGAGCGGTGCACGGGGGTGCAGGCTAGCAAATTTGCAGGCCATCCTTACAAAGTACCTCGGAGGCAGCAGCAGCAATAATGGACTTGGCTGCATTTCTGGACATGGCTAAGCAGGCAGCAGCGAAACATGGGCCTAGGTGGCTGGAGGTCTTGGCAAATCAACAAGAGGGGGACTGCACGAGCCCCGGGCCTAGCTCCCCAGTTCTTTTCCCGGACAATGAGGACATTCAGGAGCTAGATGAAGAAGAGCGAGGCGGGGAGGAAGAAGAACCGGCTGGAAAACGGAGGAGGACTCAGACACAGCGGGCCAAGGCGAGCAAGGAACAGGCGGCAAGGAAGCCCAAGACCGTGGGGGCAAAGAATAAGGGACGGGCACAGGAGGTTGCAGCCAGCCCGGCACCTGCACCTGTGGCGCCACCAAGGGAAACAGGTCCACCCAGCACGCTTGTGACCGTACCGGTGGCTGCAAGGGAAGAGGGGCCAGCATCCCTGAAGGCGGTTAAAGGTATGCTAATGCAATGCATGCAGGCCTGGGGTAACGGGGGTGCGGGGCAGGTGCTAAGCGGAAATGTAAATAATGTAAATGCATTTAATCAATTGAGCGACAGCACAGTGTTGGGACAACAGCCATTGGGGTTTTTGGGTCCTGGGGGCCTGGGAGCTAGGGGATTCCAGGGAGGGAACCAGAATGGGTATGGGTCACCAGGGGGGGCGAACCAGTGGGCCGGGGCCTGGGTGAACCCCCCTTTCTCAAGTGGAGGGGCGCAGCAGGGTTTCGGGACAATGGCCGGGCAAAATGGGAATGCCGCAGGTCCGAACAGCCAGGGGCAGGGGCCTCTGGGCGCACAAGCTACGACAGGGAGCGGGCCTAGTCCTTTAGGGGGGCACAGCCTAGCTGCAGCACAAGGGGTAGGGCCAATGACGGATGGGACTCAAGCACCAGCAGGGTGGGGTCCAGGCCCTGCGGGGGCAGTAACACCGCAAGGGGGAGAGTCCGGGGCAGGAGCCAGCCCAGCTCCAACCTGGTGGGGCCAAGGAGGTGCAGGTTTAGGCGCAACCCCGGGGCCCAACGGTACTGGAGGGCTAGGGGGGATGTGGGGCCCCGTAATGACACAATATGGGAGGGCAATGCCGGGTTTTGGTCCAGTAAGGGTGGCAGTGAACTCCCTGTCATGGCACATTCCATTATCGATAAAGGAGAGGGTGTGGAAAAAAGAATTTATTGAGATTCTGGATTTTGTGGGGATGGAACCTCTGGGTAACGGGTTGAAAGAACTATCAGAAAAGGAGAAAGAGAAAAGAGACAAGGAGCAACCTAAAACAGAGGCGTCCATTCACAACTGGCTGAAATCATTTAAGGTTTACACATCAGTGATGATTGAAAAATATCCTCAAGACGCGCTATCAATGTTGGCTTATGAACAGTATATCCATGACCTGTATTTGAAGCACGGGGGGGAAGGATGGTTGCAATATGACAGAGCGTTTCGTTTAAAAATGCAAGTATGGCCAGCTTTGTCTTGGGATGAAATGGATGTGGGCGGTTTTTTAGACAAAATGATCCAGCCCGGAGGGGGGGAGAGAAAGTCCCAGGGGAGAAACCTCAAGTTTGGAAGGGTAGGGGGGGTTACACCAAACGAGGGAGGGCGTCCTTTCGCGGGCACTCCTCCTGGAACAGTAGAACCAGCTACCAGGGGGAGCAAGCTGAATGCTGGAGGGTCAATTCAGAGGAAGGCTGCCCCTTTGGGAAGACATGCAGATTCAAACACCCCCGAGGGGGGAGGGCCAAGGAACACACCTCCTCAACCAGTGAAGGGAAGCGCAAGAGCAGCCCCAGACCTAATGAAAAAGTCAAGAGGGATTGATAAGTGTAACAGTATGTCTGGGTCAATGCGGCAATTGTGTAACAATACCATTAAAGAGAGGCTGCCAACCCCGGTCAATCTGCAAGCAATGACTCCGTGGTTGAATGTGTATCATAACGTCAGAGATGCCAGACTTTTATGGGAAGGTTTCAGATGGGGCTTTAAGATACCATGTTCAGGAGTAAGTAAGGGAAGGGAGGCAGCTAACCTCAGGTCAGCTTTGGCAATGCCGGAGGTAGTGGCAGCCAAGATCGCCAAAGAAATCAAGTTGGGGAGGGTGGCGGGCCCTTTCATTGAACCCCCACTGAAGGACTTGGTAGTTTCACCGTTGGGGCTGGTACCTAAAAAGGAGGAAGGGCAGTACCGGCTGATTCACCACCTCTCCTTCCCCGAGGGAGACTCAGTCAACGATGGGATCGAAGGGGAACTGTGCAAAGTACAGTATTCCTCCTTTGAGGATGCAGTGGAGGTGATAAGGAAGGCGGGGGAAGGAGCACTCTTGGGGAAGGCAGATATTGAGGCGGCATTCCGGCTACTACCAATCCACAAAGACAGTCAGCGGTTGTTTGGGTTCAAAGTTCAGGACAAGTACTATTTTGATAAATGCCTGCCGATGGGGTGTGCCATATCTTGTGCATATTTTGAGACATTTAGCAGCTTTATAGAATTCACGGTCAAGCACGAGTGCAAGGAAGGGGCAGTGGTGCACTACTTAGATGATTTCCTGTTTGTGGGGAAGAAGGGGTCAGATGAGTGTAAGGCTCTCATGCACACATTCCAGAGAGTGACAAAGGAGATGGGGATCCCATTAGCGGGGGACAAGACAGTGGGGCCAGTGACGTGTCTAGCATTCCTGGGAATCGAAATTGATACTTTGAAAGGGGAGTGCAGGCTCCCGCAGGAGAAAGTGCACAAGCTAAAGGCAGTCATCCAAAGTCTAAAGGGGAAGAAGAAGGCTACGCTAAAGGAACTCCAGGTTCTGGCGGGAAACCTTAACTTTGCGGGAAAGGTAATCCCAGTGGGTAGGGTGTTTGCCAGGAAGATTGAACTGAAGACAGTGGGGTTGCAACATGCTAACCAGCACGTACGGTTGGGTCCGGAAGTGCAGGAAGACCTCGACATGTGGGATAAGTTTCTGGAGCATTTCAACGGGGTGCGAATATGGAGACAGGAGAGGGAGAAGGATGACAGGTTCAGGTTAGTCACAGATGCATCCGGGGCTCTGGGATTCGGGGCAATCTTGGACACCAAATGGTGCGGCATGGCCTGGCCAGAGGATTGGCATCGGGCAGGGGTCACCAAGGACATCACGCTGTTGGAACTCTTTCCCATTGTAGTCGCATTCAGATTGTGGGGGGAACAACTGAAAGACAGCAGAGTCGTGCTATGGTCTGACAACTTGGCAGTAGTCCAGGTCATTAATCAAGGTACCGCTAGCAACGCCAGGGTGCTAAGGTTGTTGAGAAGGCTCTACAAATGCATGCTGCAACTCAACATTGAAGTGCGAGCGAGGCACATTCAGGGGGTGCAGAACACAGCAGCTGATGCTCTCTCTCGTTTGCAGCTGGAAAAATTCCGGAGGAATTGCCCGGGAGCAGACGAGACGATGGCCACATTCAAGGCGCGATGGTGGGGCATGATTGGGGCGATCTGAGCACACTTATCCAAACGGCGCTCGCCCCAGGCACCACGAACAGATACAAGGCATGCTGGGAGCGCTATCTGCAATTCAAGCAGGAGGTGTTGGAGGGCGAAAAAGGGGAGCATCCAGTAAGAGCTTTCGTGGGATGGGGTTGGCGAGAAGGAAAGTCCAGGTCATGGATGGCTTACCATCTGGCAGCCATCGCCCATCACTGCAAACTCAAAGGGGAGAGGGATCCCACCAAGGACCACTACATTATCACGGCCATGAAAGGTTGGGCGAGGCAAGGAGTGCATCAGGGCGACAGTAGGAGGCCCATAGACGTGGCCAAACTACAGAGGATTGTGGCACATTTGCAGGAGATATGTCGGGGTGGGTTCGAGGTGGCCCTGTTTAGAGCAGCTTTTACACTGGCATTTTTTGGGGCGTTCAGAATCAGTGAATTGGTAGCGGAGAACAAAGAGGCAAAAGGGGCCGGGTTTGTGAGGGTAAAAGACGTCCAGGTCACAGGGTCCCAGATGACGGTATGGGTCAGACGATCTAAAACAGATCAGGGTGGCAAGGGGTGCACAGTTACTCTCCAAGCCATCGGGGGCGACCCAATTTGCCCAGTCAGGGCAATGGCCGAGTTCCTAAATGTGAGGCCGCCTTCAGGCGAAGAGGCACCGCTGCTCATTCACCAGGAAGGGTTGGCGCTAAGCCGCTTTCAATTTAGACGGGTTATGGAAATGGCTCTGGAGGGGATTGGGGAGACAAAAGGTGGCTTTGGGACGCACTCATTCAGGATTGGAGCGGCCACGTCTGCCGCAGTAATGGGGATGAGCGAGGGGGGGATCAAACAGATTGGCAGATGGAAGTCAGGGTGTTTTAAGAGATATATCAGGCCTGAAAAAATGTAACTTAACGTGCCATCTTCTCTCCCTCCCAGCGGCAGCCCAGAAAGAAAAACAGACGGTCTGGGTGATAGGGCACTCATTCGTGGCAAGGGCAGGGGCGTGCTGGTCGAAAGAACATGAGGAGATGACGGGGGGCAGGTTTCGAATGGAGTGGCACGGGAATCCAGGCATGAAATGGGCGCAGCTACAGGGGCAGGTGCATAGGCTTCTGGCGAAGCGGCGGAGGCCAGAGCTGTTGATCATACACCTGGGGGGAAATGATCTGACGAGCTTAGGGAGAGGGGCCCTGATGCGGGCGATGATGGCCTCCTTACAGGAGCTGGCAGGCCTTCTGGGGGACACGGAAATCATCTGGTCCGAGTTAATCCCGAGGCAGGTATGGCGGGGGGCGGACAACCATGCAGCCGTCGAGAGGTCCAGAAGGAAACTGAACGGCGCGATGGCCAGATTTTGTAAGGGGAGGGGCTTTGGCCAGATCAGACACGGCCTAATCAATTTAAAATCACCCGAGTATTTCCTAAAGGACGGGGTGCATTTGTCCCCACAAGGGTTGGAGTTGTTTTTTTGGAACATTTGCTCGCATTTGTCAGATTTGTAGGCAAGGAGGCAAGGGGGAGCCACAGCGGGCGGTAACCCGCGGGTGGCGTGGCGGTGTTTGGGCAACCAAACACAAGAGACAGACTCCGGAAGAGCCAGGCGAAAGCGGGAAGGGTCTTCGCCCTTCCCAGACCCAGCGCCCCTTGGGAGCCTAACACGGCGGGGGCGTCTGGGGGCGAACAACAAGGGCTCAGCTTCCCCAAAGATACGGCGCTCTCCCCGCTCAAGATGACCTGCAGGGGCAGGCGAGGCTCAGGCAAAAGGGCTGGGAGAGTTGGGCCTATGAGGACTTGTGGAAAGCAAGGGGGAAGCAGGTTTTCGGACACGGAGCAGTCGCCGCATCTTACAAAGCATCTCCACTAATGTGTGCACTGTGTTTATGACTTGTGGAGAATAAAATCTGCGGCCTTTTATGCCAAAAAACCAAGCAAGGCTCATGCGACACCTTTTTGGGGGGAGAAAAAAGGGGGGGGAGTGTGAGTTTGCAGAATAAAGGGTCCAGAATGGACAGATGCACGGGTTATGCAGGTGTCGACGAAAAAACCCAAAATGGAGGAGGCACCCCGATAACCCGAGCGGTGTCCTCCTCCAAAGGCGGCCTCCCCCTCTCCACAGAGGTGGTGGGGGAAGGCAGGCGCGGCAAACAACGGGAGAAGCCCGCGAAAAGGGAGCGCGGCAAAGGAACGAAAAGCCCGCGAAGCAGGACAATGGCAAAGGGGTGGAGTTATCCCCTTAAAAGCAGGCGGGTCCCCACTGCAGAACTCAGTCACCCCTGGCAGTGGGACCCGCTTGCCATCAAGGACTTTGTTTTCCACCCACCCACCCGGCAAAACGAGAACAAACTGGAGGCCTGATCGTCGACGTCGCAGGACGACAGGCGGTGTGGCGGTGTTTGGGCAACCAAACACAAGAGACAGACTCCGGAAGAGCCAGGCGAAAGCGGGAAGGGTCTTCGCCCTTCCCAGACCCAGCGCCCCTTGGGAGCCTAACACGGCGGGGGCGTCTGGGGGCGAACAACAAGGGCTCAGCTTCCCCAAAGATACGGCGCTCTCCCCGCTCAAGATGACCTGCAGGGGCAGGCGAGGCTCAGGCAAAAGGGCTGGGAGAGTTGGGCCTATGAGGACTTGTGGAAAGCAAGGGGGAAGCAGGTTTTCAGACACGGAGCAGTCGCCGCATCTTACAAAGCATCTCCACTAATGTGTGCACTGTGTTTATGACTTGTGGAGAATAAAATCTGCGGCCTTTTATGCCAAAAAACCAAGCAAGGCTCATGCGACACCTTTTTGGGGGGAGAAAAAAGGGGGGGGGAGTGTGAGTTTGCAGAATAAAGGGTCCAGAATGGACAGATGCACGGGTTATGGAAACTGCGCTGCTGCCCCGAGGGAGCTTTTTGGCAGTCGTAACTCGCTCAGGTAGACGTGCACAGGGTTCCTCAGCGCGGCTAGAGGAATCGGAGGGTTGTGTTTCCAGGAAAGAATCTACAATTACAACTTTCTGACACGGTTTCCTTTAATACAGCTGAGTGGGTTTGTGTGTGTAAATGCTGTCTGCTCCTCCAGGGTTCGAAATGAAGATGCAACGAGCATGAGCTAAAGCCAGCTTCTGTGTGTCGGGCATCACCCTGTAGGCAGGAGCTACCCCTGGGGAACCAGGAGCGAGTAGTCCGTGCACTGCAAATCGAACTTCCACTTGAAATGCGCACTTAACTTATTGGTACTTTGTGCATGAGGCATTCTGTTTAAATGTGTACTGGATATGTCCTCATTAGTCATTATTTACATTCTCGAATGCTCAGTTAATGTCACGTGTGTTTGTAAGGCAACGGCTGGCCCGGGGGAAAAACGTAGCTCCTGGTAGCTGTTGTTGTTGTGGTTAAGCTAACCAGGCTCTCCTAGGCTAGAAGCAGGAGCTAAATAGCTGCCAGCAATTTCGAACCCTGCCCTCTACTGCCACCTGTCTGCTGTGAATGGAGCTGCAACTCAAAAAGTGGCTGGCAATGCAAATGGCTCTCAGGGGAGCCCAGGCCCAGTTAATTCTCAACCACATACGATAGGAATCGTTGAAGTGCATTGGCAAACTGTGTGAGATAGATATGGCCCGACACACTGGGCTTAGGGCACTAGGGTGAGAGGATAAGAAACGTAGGAGTATATGGTCCTCTTTTGTCAGGAGCCTAGGTGACGTGAGCAGATTGCGGTAGCTATGTGGAACACCTGGGCCTTGCGGCACATCAGGGCGACTCTCTGCGCAGCTTACTTTGCTGCAAAACCCAGGGTCCGTCGAGAACTAAAGCCAATGCCAGGATGGTGTCCCTCTCACTATCTGTTTTACGCCACCTTCATCCGCCCCCTCTCCTCCAATCATAAAGCGCCTTGAGGTGTTCAGAGCTGCGCGGTGCAGATCCATTCACACAAGCATAGACATGAAAGTTTAATGAGCAGGAGCTAAAAACCACTCACACGAGATGCAAACAAGAACTGTGTACCCTTTGCACATGGTGCTTTCAATGTCTAGAGGCCATCCGTTTGGATTTGGGCCCAGTATCACTGGGGACTTCTCTCAACATCATAAGAGGTATGCTCCTACACAAAATATGCAATGAGTCTGGAGCTACACAACAACATAACTGGTACAACTCCCTATGGGACAAGCAACTTGTAGGTTCCTTCCATATGAGTGAGTGGAAGGACACGCTGGGGGCAGTCCTTAGAAAGATCGGGGTACCTCTGGATTACACCTTACATAAAACACGCTCCCCAAAAAACAGCCCCAGGAATGGGACATAACTGCCAACCTGGAACACCTCCAGGGTTAAACCACATTCCAGGAGGATTGTCTCGGGAGGATAGCTCAGGGGCAACGTGCTTGCCTTGGAAGCAAGATGACACAGAGCACCACAGTTTCAATCCATGGGTCTGCGCTTAGCAACCTCTGGGTATTAAGCGCGTGATAAATAACCAATCATCAGGAATATATCGCGCAGAATGTCCCTTTCCTTCACCCATTCACTTATTTGGTGACTTGGGGAAAATCCAAGCGTGAGCTACTTTGCTCTAAAATTGAGTTTGACCTTGTTGCCCTGCTTGATGAGATTGGGTCCCAGGGTCCATCTTGACCAGGACATGCCAATATGTACTTCCATGGAAGCTTGAACTTGAAACAATCCAACATCTGCTTGCTCGCTGCCCAAGTAAGCTATACGAGAAGCATTAGGGTGTAAATGGGGGTTCACTGTGATTCTATTGCAGAAATAACAGCGATGTACAATAACAAAGTGTAATAAATATTGCAAGAAAAAATATAGACATGCCTTACTCATTGACCATTGTAAAAAGACCTTTTTTGGGGGGACCCCTTCACCCTTACCTCTCCTACTCCTAAACCCTGCTTGTCTCCTTCCCCTTTATCCCAATTTCAACCAAAATTTGTTTTTTTACACCTAAAACCCACCCCCATCATTACATTTTCCTGTCTTTATTTCAATATTTGTTCTGCTTTTAGGTATTTTTTACCAACTCTTATTTCTTGCAATATTTTTTTATCTTTGTAAATTCATTCTTTATTATTTCCTGCCATATTATAACTGGTTACCGTAAAAATGGGTTAATACCCATTCAGGTCCAGCAATAACGAATTACAATTCTGGAAATCAATCTATAATATGTCTGTGCTTTCTGACCCGGGCCGCCTATAATGTATGGAATTATGTAATGATACGATATTTATAACGCGCCTGTACACAAGTGTTTCTAGGCGCGACAAGACAAGGAGGGGGAAATAAATGTAGGACAAAATAACGATCTTACTAGGCCTTGTGTCATTCAGATCGCACAAGTGCAGGAAAAGGGAGAAGTGCCCGGGGGGTGGGGGATGTGCAGTTAGTGCAGCCAGCGGGTGGCTCATAAGTGCAGAGAGAAGGGACTGTAGGGTTGCAGATACTGACCCGTAAGTGCTGGGGAGCCCGGAGGCAGTGCAAGGGCAACTGGACATGCAGGAGCCTGGGCCAGAGTTCAGAGGGTGACCAGTGTGCAGAGCAGTCGGGTGCATCAGCAGGGATGGGGAAGGGAGAAAGTGGAAGCAAAATGGAAGGTCTTGAGTTGCTTCTGGAACCGGAGGGTGTTCTGCTCAAGTTTGAGAGAGGCAGGGAGGCTGTTCCAGAGGGAGGCCCCAGCCGAGGAGATAGATCGGCCCCCCAACTCTCTGCCGGGAGAAGCGTCTGACTCTCAGAGAGTTGGAGGTGGATGAGCGGAGAGCTCGAGACGGAAGATGTTTTGGAAGAGAAAGTTGGAGGTAGAGTGGTCCCAGACCCCAGAAAGCCTTGTGGACGATGCAGAGGATCTGCTGGGTAATAGCTGTACCGCAGCGGGATTAAAACGTATGATTAGTGCTGTGAAGGTTGTGAGTGAACGCTGTTGAAGTACAGCTTTAGAGCAATGTCCTGATGCAGATCTGTTCTCTGAATGCACTGATGCGAAACAATGGAATTAAAGATTGAGGAGACAGTAGCCACATGAGGGTTATTTTTATTGCCGACCGTGACCTATTTGTTCACCTTTTATTGTATTCATGAATTTTTACTTTTTTCTTAATGAGATCCCAGTGTTTTTAACCATGGACATGTTGATGTATATTCTTAACTATATTTTTGGGGTTTTTTCTCTTTTTTTTTTTAATGTTTATTAAAATGCCCCCTCCCCTCACTTACGTGAGCCCAGCAAAAACAAAAACAAAAATGGGAGAACACTATCCCCATTAATGTACAGTATTTGCAACCAGCAACTCACGGGTAAACTCGGAACCAAAAGCTGTCCTGGAGCAATGCCCACGCCCTGCCTGTTTTGTGGTGTCATTCTTTTCACATCACGTAAAAGTAACATTCTGGGGCCATCATTAACACTTTTAAAAGTATAATGTGGGTGTAGAAACCCCTTCAGAGTTTCTAAAAATGCTCGTTTTAAAAGTGCATTTGCGGTAAGTAATAATTAATCTTTATCGACGAGCATGCTCCTTTTAAGTGAATTCAATGCAGAAAATATTGGTCAAAAACCTAAAATGCATGAAGAAGGCTATCACTGAGAAAGAAAAAAGGTAGGTGCCAATAGCATTGTTTGTCCCCCCGCCTCCATTGTTAAGGATGTGGGGGGACACCCCTGCAACCCTCTCTTGACCTACTTACCTGAACATGAGTAGTGGGGGACACCCCCGCAGCCCCTGCCCCTCATGTTCAGGTAAGTAGGCCAAATGTGAAGAAGGTAAATAAGGACAGGGACTTCCGTCAGGACAGCAGAGTTACATCACTGTGGGTCATGGCAGGTAGCAGCACACAACAGGTGTGCATGAGGGTCTATAATAGGGGTGGGTGGCAAGTGGGGATGGAGGGGCTTGCCTTCTGCGCAGAAGCGCTGGGGCTGCAGTCTCTCCCGCTGCTAGCCCGCGCAGGGAATGCCTCTCGGGCGCGCTGCCGTCTGGCTCCTCCCCTCTGCTCTCGCGAGAGTTCCCTGCTCTTGCAAGGGTACTTCTCTACGGCAGGCAGCAGCCCTGCCTGACTGCCTGGCCTTGCTGTTGTCCTGTGTCTTCTACCACCCGTAACCCTCAGAAAGGGGCCGGCACTCAGAGCAGCGATGTTAACGCTACCCCCACCCCCCTTGGCCCTCTCTTCCCCTCATAGCCTCTTCTTGGATGGGAACTCGTGGTGGTCTTCTTTAACTGTGCCCTGAACAAATCCCTAAACAGTGTTACCCCTCATTGAACTCCTCCGCTTTACTCCGTTCCTTGGCCATCTTGTTGGAGCCTGCTCTTTGAGTGGGCCAAAAGCCCTCTGGCAGGTTCCTGCTTTTTTCTATTGGGGTCCCTCCTTTCCTTCTCTATTAACTTGTTGGAAACATTTGCATGGTTCTATTGTTTGAGGTTGGGGAATAAACGCGACAATCGAGTGTTCCAAACATCTTGCAGTTCGATTCCTCATCCCCGAAGCAGGTGGAACCTACTCCTGCTGAAGCTTTGCTTATCCGTGTCCATCTTTAATTCCTATCTTGTCTTTATAGAACATTCTTTTTTGGGTTCCATGTGTTAATATCCACGCAAAAATATCGCCATATTTTTGCGGCGATATTAAGGCATGGAACCTGCAGGGGCCACCTCTGCAAGCCCCACATTCTTAAAGGAGCGGGGGACAGCCCGCAACCCCCGCTCCCAAGAACCCCAAAAATTATCCTCATCAAAAATATTGCCTATGGCCACTCCAGACGACCATATATACAGCGATATTTTTGGTGGGGATAATATGTAGTGATACCCTTTTTTGTAGAAACCATGAGGTGTTGGCGAACCTCCTGCATTTACGCCACTGCCGTTGAGGCCTAATGACATGAGGATAGCTGATAATGTTATCTTCTTTGGCCCATTTGGTAAATCGGGAGTTCAAAGTGATCAGCGGACTATCAAAATGCCAAGAAGCCGGAAAATTGGAGACAAATGGAGGGAACAAAAATCCCCACAGGAAAGTGCTCTACAAACTGGTCCCTCATATTGTAAAGGTCGGGGGGGGGGGGCTGTTGGGATAATTCATCAATCTTGGCTAAACTTTCAACCCAAACAGCCCATCTCAGACAATTGCCAACCTACGATGACGATGACCATAACAGTGGTGATGTCCACTGTTGGTTTAATTTCCTAGATGTTATTACTGAAGAGCTGCTGCTCTTTCCACCTCTGTCGGGGGTGCCATAAAAGGGACCACCCTCAGTTCAGGCGCAACCTCTCACACTCTCACATAGGGTGTCCTCAGGACACACGGTCAGCCCGGGTCCACAAATGATAAACCAGAGGGTTCGAGGGCCACTGCAAGCACACGCTAATACGGTTCTGCCTACTGGCAGTAGTGCCAGATGGGCCTGGATGGTTCTGCTTGGGTAATCGCTCGCTGCTCCTGAATCACCTGCAAGAGAAATGAACAAGAGTTAGTAGCTCGTCTGCCTGGTCAAGAAGATGAGAAAGCACAAGACGAAGACCTACCCGGTCAGAACAAAATCATGTTTCTCTACGCTCCCTTGGCTGTAGACTCCAACCGCCATGTGTGAACACTGTGGAAACAAACGGATGAATACAAAAGGAGGTTTGTTGTTTGGGACTTGAATACATGCCGCACTCCCCGGCCCAGTATTGAACTTATCGAGTGGGTTCCTTGGCCTGTTCCGGGTCTAGCTTCATCGATCACCTATAAGGAGGAGAATTAGAGGGACTATTTGTTCAGAATAAGCTCAGTCCAAGCATGAAGGAATATAGGGTGAAGCACAACTACCGTGCACAACGCCTTATTCAACGGCCGGTGGAGTGAAGATTAATTACTACAGCCCCTTGCAAGGGACACCTCCGGTCGTTGCTGGTCAAGACTGCAAATGGTGTGGACCAATGTTGCCCTGGCGATCCCCTCAAGAATACAGGTGCTAAGCGCAGCAAAGGGAGGGAAGTCAGAGGAGCGTGTCAGAGGGTCCTACCAGGGTGCAAAACATGCATTAGTCCCCATTGGTGCGCACAGGCGTTGGGAACCATAATCCGTGGAGCCCCGAGCCGGCTGACCTCTTACCCTAGTTAGTGTTGTTAATGAGCGACCTGAGGCATTGTTTTGTGGTTCCCAATAAAAGGCTGTGGTTTTTATTGCACAGGTATAATCATGCAACAAATTTGGGTACATTTATTTATCCAAAACACACAATGAAACACTGTTATCTTTTGGGCACCGGGACCAGGGGCTTCTACCTGGCCCATGCCGCAACATTCTTTTCACGACTTTGTGGGCCCCGTTTGTTGCCCTGTTATTTTTTCTCTACATCATAAAGTAAAGAGTGTTGTTGTGCCATGGGTTTTTGTTTTAAGAAAAACCGGGTGGGTAAGTATTATTCCGTGGCCTACCCTTTGTTAACCCAAAATTGTTGCAATAAATGCTGCAGTAAATATCACATCTAATCCTATTGGCTAAACAGGTGGGATACCTGAAGTAAAAAGAAGGAGACACAGTTTATGTAAATAAATACAAAATAGTTTTGTGTTAAAGCGTAAAGTATGAAGCAAAAAGGTTATATTAGTTATCCTTAAAGGCATACACAAAAACAACAACAACAACAACACAATCAAAGAAGAGTTGATGAAAAACACACACCTTATACATACATATTCCTTAATCATATGACCTGCAGGTTTCAGATCTGGATAGTGGTGTGAGGAAGAAGGGGAAGCATGCATAGAAGGACAATTGAGTGATAAGCTAAAGTAACGAAGAGAGAGTATAAAGTCGTGGTGGCAGCAGAAAAGGTGGGACAGAGTCAATCCTGTCCTAACCTCGTTCTACAAACAAATCATGAGGCTAAACAGCAATTTGTTCATATTAGGTTAGCGAGTATCAATTTATTGCTCCCAATGGAGGTCTAAGTTGAAAATGCCGATAAAGTCCTGATGGCGTTTTATTCTTCCTCGGATGTGGCTTCGCTTACCGAGGCTTAAGTGTTTTTTTTTTTCTTCTACTTTTCTTTTCTGGGTGGGTGGGTGGGCTTGTGCAAAAGATAGAAGTCAACTGCGTGCACAGGATGACGGTTGGTGCTCCGTCCGGAGGACCAAGGAGAACTAGCTTCTTGCTCAAAGTTCCATCCCTTTATTCTCGTTCCGTAGCCCGGGGGCTATGCATTTTTCCGGGGCTTCCTGCCCCTCTGGCCAGCTGGCGCTGACGGCCATTCTCACGTAGGTGTGTCCTTCATTTCCCTTTTGTCCCTACACATCCTGACCTTGGGCTTGACCCACCTCCTGCTGACACCGCTGTGTGTCAGTGATGTGTGTTTGGCGGGAAAACAGGCACCAAGTTGTCTGCCCATTTGGCTGCCTAAGGCAGCGCTGCTGTGGCTGGGTGAGTTACGTTGCCCTGGCCCCCTGGATTAGTCCCCTGTGTCCGGCAGCTCCATTGGTGACCTATTCCGCGGCACTGGCCATAACCCAGCATAAGAGGGCTCTTCATACCATGCCTCATACCCGAGGAAACATACCAAGAACAACCCTCACCACTCGCTGGGCACCCTTGCGACTGGTATCACTGTCAGTCTGCTGGGGTTCTGGTCCGGGAGGCTGGCAGAGGCCAGCTCCACTGCACTCCCGGAAGCTGGGACGTTACAACCTGCAGGTCAGGGGAGAACTCAAAGCGGCCCTGCTCCGCAGGGAATTTTGATGTGAGACCGAGGTAAGTCTGTCTCCAGTTCTACCACCACCCTGGACCCATTGTAAACTGCCCTTCTGTTCCTTGACCTCTTGTACAGTGCTAGCTTGGTGCTAGGGTGGCCAACCGTCCCGTATTTTGTGGGACTTACCCGCATTGATGGGTTTTGTCCCGGCATCTCAACACGTTGCTCTGTGTCTACAGAGCATTACAACGGCAGCCATTAGACATCAATAGGGGCCGGGGGGAATATTAGCAGGATTTCTGTCCCGTAAGAAATGTGACTTGGGAGTGATTAGAGGTGGCAGTGCAGCATGCTGTGTTTGAAATAAGACTATGGGCCTCATTATGACCCTGCCGGTCCGGAAACAACAGTGGCGGTAAATCCGCTGCCACCGTTGTTTCCGGACCGGCTGACTCCGAGTTCTGCAGTCGGCAGTTGTCACTCCCGCCAGGTCTGACCTTGCGGGCGTAACGCCATCCGCCTGCAGGCGGAAATGGAAACACTGGCTCCGTCTCCGTCTAATGAAACTTTAAGTTTGCTTTCGTCGTCTTAGTTAAAAAATCCGATGGGATTAAATACAAAAAAAAAAAAGATGTGGTCAACTGCTTAAATGGCCCACATCCCATTTTCACTTCCTAACCAAAGTGTGTGATCCTGGGCAAATCATTTAATCTCAGTGTTTTATCTGGAGTCCCTGTAAGTGATTTGTTCATAGCTTATATCATTATACCTTTCTGTTATAAGCTGTTATAATAAATAAATCCTCACTCATGATGTTAATAGCTATAGAGCTGCTACCCATATAATAATAATAGTGCCATTCGTGCTTTTCACACCACAAAGTTATTTGACACTCCATGAACTCATGGCAAATTATTGTAATGTCACTTCCCTTGGTGACTCAAAGTAGCAAAAAATGGTGATGTTTTGTGCAGTGCTCTTCCTGGGAAGTCACTTACGTTGTCAACGCGCATGCAAATTTGGATGTTTGCACATATTTTGTCCCACAGGGCCTGCACAGACATCTAACGGATGAGTGTCCTGCATGTACCATGGTCCTACTGTTTCTTGTGCTGTGTATATGTTTAAATGTCATCTACCACTAATGTTACCAAAAAAGTGGCACAAATGACACCACATGGGACTGCGCGCACTGCAGGCCGCTTCTGATGCGCTACCACGTCTAAAGTGTCCTGTGAAACTATTCTGTAAAGTTGGCCACCCTACTTGGTGCTATATAAAACATACAATTACAAAAAAATACAAAATGTAGCCCGGCTGATGGTCCGCCGTGTCTCAGCCTAGGGACGGTCCACTGGCCGCAAGGCATTCTGGGTTGCGGCCCCGGGGAGCGCTGGGACCGTTGCTTGTCTTCTTCCATTAGGGGGGTCCCAGAGCAATCCCATCCATTATGAGGCCCCGTAATTGCGACGGCTGAGAGGCGACACGCATCATCGTCTCTGCAGCCTCCCCCCCCATGGCCGCAGGATGGAAGCGGCCTACATGCCTCCCTCCCTCACACGCAGATTAGGCAAAGTGCCCCCGTTCCCGTAAATGCACAACTTGCGGGGTCCCTGAGGAGAGCCCTGAGAAGCTTGTTGCCTCACAGCCTAATCGGCCCTACGCGATTTAGCCTTTTAGTGTTATCTCGTATCTTGTGCTTTTTCTTTTAATTCTCCTTTCCCTTCTTCTCTGGGGAACAGAGGGGGTTCCCTTCCTCTCTAGGGAACAGCTAGGTTGGGGGGTCCCTCTTCATCTGGTTGATTGTTGAAGGGGTCAGATCTGTGCACGTTTTGTAATGTAACGTTTCTTTTTTTCTTTGTTTAATCCAATGTTAGTATCGGATCTAAAATAAGAAACCTTTCCCTTACTCCGTGGTTGTGTATCTTTTCAGGAAGGTGCCCGTCCCGTTACCTCAGCATCACCCCCTCCTGCTCCTCGTCTGATGGCCAAGGAGCCTCTTTCCAATGGAGGAGGCGGGAGGAGGTGATGCTGAATCGGTTGAGGATAGGGCATGTGGGGCTGAATGACGGTCTGTTTCGAGTGGGGAAGCGTGAGTCGAGGGACTGTGCGGTGTGTGGGGTGCCTGAGACTGTGGGACATTTTCTGCTTAGGTGTGAGAGACATGTTGAGGAGATAGAATTGATGAGGGTTTGGTTGTCTGCGCTGGGTGTGGCTGAGTTGAGTGGGAGGACTTTGCTGGGAGGTGACTGGGTGAGAGGCAGGAGGAGGAGCAGTGTGCTGTTGGATTTTGTGAGGCAGACGATGCGGTGGGAGGAGTTGTGAGTTTATGTGAGCTAAGTAATGATTGGTGGGTTTGGTGCACATCATCCTTTAGGATGGGGAAGCGCCTGCGTGGGTCCGCCCACGCATCCGATAATTAAGAAGAAGAAGAAGAAGGAGTTCACCCAATCTCCACATTTAGGGGAAAGGAACCTTGAGCATTGATGCAATGAAGTCTTTGGGGGCCCTCCTGTGTAGTCAGCGATGGGGACTCGGCATTTATGGGGAAGTTGGAACCACCCGCCCCCCCTTATTGGGCGCCACATACCTTTTAGGGCCTTTAAATCTTTCCGGAAATTTAACATAGGACGGGCTCTGAATTTCTCTGAAATGTTTTGCGTGCCTTCGTCAAAGGGGTGCAGAGTTACATGCGGGGTCCCAATGGGTCTTACCTGTGGATTGGCAGTTCCAAAGGCAGGGTGAAGTCCCTGCCCCAGTTATAATGCCCCGTCGCCCAGCCATCGCCTGAGTTACAAATGCTGAGCCACCCTCCTACCCCTTTACACGTCATAAACCTACGTCCACTCCGCCAACTCGCTGATCCTCGGCAAGTCACGCGCACTCAAGGTGATCTCCCCAAGACATTACCAGAGCCAGGGCCGGTAATAGGATCTGTGAGAGAGACCCTGCGTGGCAAAACACGGGTGGGCCTCCTAATTCACGTATATATTGCCACGACAGTGATGTCACCGGAAGTGACGTCGCAGTGAGTAACGCGAGTCTTTGATACTCGAACAGAACATGTGAAGTTGCATTACAAGAAGGATCCATGAGCAAGCCAAGAGGCAAAGTGTGCTATGTGATGTGCGTTACATCAACGATCGCTACACGCGAGGATACTAGGAGGGAATTCTTTTTTTTTTTCGTAGTTGGCAGTGTTACCTTAATTTCTAGAAGAGGATTCTCGTTTTTCAGTTCAGGCAAAGTGAAAGAAAATGATTTGCCCAGGATCACACCATGTGGTGAAGCCAGGATTTGAAAGCAGCCTGAAATGTCGGCACTTAGCCACATATCCGTTAGCTCTAGTTAGTAGAAATATGTGCCGCTTGGCTTACAAGAATACTCTGCTTTCATAGCGATGACTTTGACAGCTCCACGAATCCTTCTTCAAATATGGTCAGCAAAGAGTATGGGGGCAGCTGTATGCTCCCCAGTTTCAATGGAAGAATACAAGTATCAGAAACCAAAACAAGATGAGGCTCAAAAGTGGCCTCTGGGCGTTGTCCATGTACTATGAACCCTTGAAGAACCAAAGCAAAAGATACAGGTCACCTGCTTGTAGTCATTGTTTGTCACAGGGATAATAATAATAATTTCGCATTTATATAGCGCTACGAACCCTCTCAGGTATCCGAGCGCTGCTTATTATTACCCACGGTGTGTGGTGCTCATTTATCGACCTCGGAAGGATGAAAGGCTGAGTTTGGCCCCGCCGGGATTCGAACCTGCATTAGCAGACTCTGCACAATGTCAAAGCAAGCGCGCTTCTCGCTGTGCCACTTGACCCGCTAAATGTTGCATACATGAGGTAAAGAAAATGTTAAGATCCACAAAAAGGAAATACTTTTTGGTGTGTATGTTGGAGTAAGTAGGAAGTTTAAAAAGGATACATTTTAACCGTAAAAGAATTCAGAAATGATGTTAGTCAACTGACTCTTTGTGTGAGTTGTTATGAGAAAAAATAACCCATCAAAGTTGTCACCCAAATGTTGGTAATAACTAGGGACTCTGTTGGTGGTTACTCAAACGTGCCCTCGCTAAAAGAGCTTCTCATGTAAATACTCTGCGGGTCACAAAGCGCATTGAAGTATTTGTGTGTATTCAGTGGGGCCTGCAGGGCTGTGTCTGGGGGAGACTCTGCTTAATGGGGAGGTGGGTGGGATGGGATCGAGAGTCGACTGGCCCTCCTACTGTCATTGGTGTGGACCAGTCACAGACGAGTCCCCGTCTGCCCTTGCTGTTAGTTTGTCCTTCGGGGGAGGGGGGGTGGGAATCTTCTCCCAAGAAAGGGGGGCATTTATAGTTTTTTTGTGGCAAGGGCTACCAGAGTTTTAGGTAGTTCGTAAACAATGGGGTGAATATCCTCCTTCCCTTGGCCGTCACTAGGCCTTTCTATATAGTTCCACACAAATGGGGGGTGAGGTCTCCCTTCCCCAGGCCTTACAGTTCCATGAAGATGGGAGGAAAATGTCTCCCTTCCCCAAGCTGCTTCCAGGCTCTCAACAGTCTCAATGATATCTGGATTTTTACCAGAGGATCTAGCTTTCTTTCTCTGGTCTTCTCTCGACTTTTGCCAAAGGATATTTCTCTCTTCCCCTGGTCTTCTCTTGACTTTGACTAAAGAATGTTTCTCTTTTCTGTTGGTCTTCTGACCTTTTGCCTAAGGAGATCTCTCTCTTCCCCTGCTCTCCTCTTGTGGTTCTGTGGGTCCCAGACCCCTATCTCGGGTTTATTTTGTCTCTTTCTCATTCCCAGTTCACTATCCCGCCAGGCGTTGTCTTGTATGTGTAATTTTTCAAACCTTTTAACCTTCGGGTCCCAGATCCCCTCTTCAGGTTTATAATGTCTCTTACTCTGGCCTGGTTCACTTACCTGCCAGGCACTGCCTTGTAGGTATAACCCTCCAAACCTCTCAATATTCGTGTCCCAAAACCTTATCTCTCTTCTGGTTTCCTTTCTGTGCTCTCTCACCCAATATGTTTGGTTTCTCTGTTTAGTCCTACTGGGATGAGGAAGATGGTTCTGCACTTACTCCCAACCACAGCCTCTAGGGTTTCTCAGTGCCTTCCCGGTCCTCCTCTGCGTACCTTCAGGCTTAGTCCGCAAGGATCCGGTCCTCTGCAACACTGGCAAGCTTCTCTTGCTTCCCCTGGGCTCTCGCGTTCTGCTCTTGACAGTTCCGCCCCACTGGTTTCTCACTGTGTGTCGGGTCTCTTCAGGACCACGCAGTTGCCTTCCTTCCTGCCACCGGACGTTGGGTTTCCCAGCCTTCAGGTGAGCCCTCGCTCCGGAAGTAGTCATCAGACTTCTCGGATGACTACTTCCTTCGCCCGGCGGCCAGGTCTGCAGCGCGTTCTCCCTGCATGGCTTCGCTCCCCAGCACAATGCTCCTCTGGGGCAGGACTGACACTAAGGAGAGTCCTTCATCAGTTTTTATGGTAAGCAGCAGAGGTGCTGCTAGAGCGGGGGTGGGAGGGCTGAGGGGGCTATAGCCCCAGGCCTTTTGGTTGTAGCCCCGGATAGAAGCTCAGGGGCTAAAACCAAAAGGCTAGCTAGCCCAGAGTCCCGACAGTCGAAACATTAGCGTAGCCAAGGATATTTTCCAGACCTAGCAACACCTCTGGGAAGCACTCTTTCGAAATCCGGATATCTAGTATGTTTGTCTTGGTTTCCGCTTGGGGCTTCTCGTTGCCCTGCTCTTCTTAGTGTCTGTATTTCTGGAGCCATCTACTCTCACTCTTCCCTCACTCTTCCTCGTCACAGTATTCTATACGTGATAGACAGGGTAACTATGCATGAAATTACTAAGAATTGAGGTAAAAAAGAATAGCTTGCTGTCTTGTGAGGATAAATCAATACAACTTGCTAAGCTGTCTATTCCAATATAAGAAGTGGATTAGAGCCCACCAATATTCTGATTCTAATGTCAATTGGAAGCTACTATACCGACTTAAGGAGCAATGACAACAACACATTTTGGGCCATGATTATTGTAAAGACTGCAGGGGGAATCTACTTCTGCCCTCTATATGGTACGGTAAAGACACAGAACACCCCAGCCAGGGCCCTCAGTTTGGTAGCAGTGGACGAGCAGCCAGGCTAAAGCTTTCAGCAGGTGATGCAGGCTGGTTCTTAAGTAAAGTAAATGTCCAGAGCCCCCACAAAGGAATGTCCACACACTATGTTAGGTGATAACATATCTTCTTTATATAAAATAAGATTCAGTAATATATATATACATTTAAATTATAACACTTTGTACTTGGAAAAACGTATTCAAAGAATGCCAAATATATACTCTGTGGTACCACACAGTAACTAAATCCACTAATAGGTGCACTAACTGCAGACCGTTTTTAAATCGGCATGTGAATGCTTAAGTGAGGTGCAAGCATAGAATAGAAAAGAAAGGCAGGTTAGTTGTGAAGTGGCAGAATGCTTTAGTATGACTAGCTATAGAATTCTGTGTGAAGATCCCCCCCCCTCCCCAACCTGGGCAACCTGTAACTTATCTTGTCTTTTACAGCGCAGTCCAATAATGTTCAATAACGTTCTACTTTCTTTAAAAGGTTCTAACGCCCCATAGTACCTGAGAGGCCACAGGAAAACAGGATCCAAGACGAATCTGGGCCTCCTTGACGACTCCTGAGGCTAGAAGATGCTCTTCCTCATCACAGTACCTTTGGTGCCTTGGCTGGTGAAGTGGCAGAGTTTCTCGGTTTCACTCGACGAAACCCTCCGAGGACAGAGGGAAGAAGGAGCCACTGTGATGCTGAGTCCAAGAAGAAAAAGTGAACCAAAGTCTTTCTAATGTGCAGCAGTTTTACTCTTTGCAGTGCTCTCCTTTGGTCGACGATTTCTCTGACTGTAGAAGTCCTGTGAAGATGAAACTTGCTGTGGGCTCCTTAATGGCTTGGCAAATGAGTAAGACCCCCTGGTACCCTTGATGACTTCTGGCGGCGACCGGTGCATAGGCCATGTTTGGTGTCGGGTTTCGCAATATTGCGGTTTTCTGGGTTTCGGTTCTTCACTGCTGCCGCTGCAGCTGCAGCATGGACCTCTGGATGGCTTCTGGCGACCTGGACTCGACCACTGCAGTGGTCCTCGGACCCTCACCAAGTCTGGACCCTCGGGACGTCATCATTAGCTTCTGGTGGCGGGAAACCCACAGACGGACATTCCTCTTCACTCAGCAACTCTGGGCTCTCTCCGGAAGGAAAAAGTGGTCAGTGATGATGGCAAGGATATCCCTTGGAAATGTTCTTAGGCAGTTTGAAACTTCCGGAGCTCCAGATGTCCAGGAGCACTATCCCAAGGTACCCCCTCTTCTGGGCGGTAGACAGCAACGGTTTCCAGCGGTCACAAAACGCACCTTTGGACCCTGGGTGACACCAATGGACTTCTCCAACTCAAGATGTATGGGCACTCCTCTTCAGGACTTGCAAAGACCCCTTCTCCGGACGGCAGACACACAGGACTTGCTTCCAGGGTACTTCTGATGAGGAGGAGCAGTTTGCATGATGTTCCTTCGTAGCTCGGGGAGAGCGTCTCCTAAACGGGTCCTCTCTGGATCAGTCCTTGGAAGAACACATCAGCTTTTGTAATACACAAAGAAAATGCAGCAGCAGGCTTCTCCTCCAGCTGAGCTTTAAGGAACAGCTTCTTCTTGCTTCAGCTTCGACTTCAGCTTCTGAACCAGTTTTTAAGTGCCATTAGTCTTATTCCTTTTTCTTCTAACGTCATATTCAATAAAATATCCGTTGTTAAATCTAACACATTGGTTCCCCATTCACTCTGGCCGAGCCAGGTGCAGTTAGTCCATCAGGCAGAAGGGCATTCATGCAGGCAGGCAGCCAATCAGGCTCACAGGCATTCAGGCCATTCACTCCACCCACAACAAATGTGGATTGGTGTAAACCCAGCCTTTCAGCACACTACACTACACTGCACTACACTGCGTTCTTTCAGTCAGGGCTGGCTCATTCATTATGTCACACACACACAGAAACCAGACGCCCATAACACAGAATGTGAGTTCATGTCAGACTCCATTCATACAGGTCCCACCCCCTAGGCTCTACCCACAACACAGGAGGCAGCCCTAGAGCCATATATGGTATTTCCACCCAACAGCCACTCAGGAGGAAGGGAACAGAGGCAGGGTTTCCCAGGATTTTGGGAAACAAGCTAAAGAGCAATAGAAACCAAGAGGCAACAGGGGCCATCGTGCCTTCTATCAGGAATCCATTGATTCCTATGGCAGGGACTGGGTGTCCCAAAATGTAGGACACTCTGAGCCACTGCCAAGTCAGTATGTAGCTGTCACCAGTCCATATCCGTCTTTGTGGGCAACACACAGGTGCCCCAAAACACACATAAGGGGTACAGGTTGCACCCCCACCCATGGGTGCCATAAGGGTATCCCATGGGTGTTGTTCACCAAAAGATAAAACAAAGAGCTGCACTGCCAGAGGTCCAGCTGGACCTCAGAGGCAGAAAACCTAGGGAAAACACACATAGAGAAGTGCTAGGACAAGGACGAGGAGGCCCTGTCCCTTCATAAGGCATTTCCAGCATCACAGTTAGAAACTTTACAGCAGGCCAACTCTCCCTGGAACCGAACATCATACCCGAGTCTTTGTGGATTAAAGCCATCATTGAATTATATCACGGTCCCGAAGCTAGGACCCCAGAGACAGAAGCACGGCATCCGTCTCTGAAGACATTGCCAGTGCCGTGATCAAGGCAAACCTTATTTTTTGGAGCTTACATTCCGGAACATCTTTTCCTAGAAATGGCGACCGGGGTCATCCCATCTAGCTGGCGGGAATCTATTCTTATTCCTGTTTTTAATAAAAAGGGAAGAAGGGCGACCCCGTTAACTATAGACTACTGGCGATGATGGATTCTAGTCAAAAGATATTTCCCTCTTTGCTATTAAGACATCTTAATACTTGGGCTATGAAAAGAAAGACCTGATCCATCGGCAACAAACTGGTTTCTGGGAAGGCCCTGGCACTATTCATAACATCTGTGCTTTGCACTGTGCCATGGGCAAGACCGGGGGTAATTTTCCAAAGAAGCTTTACCTTTGCTTCGTGGACTTTTCGTAAGCTTTTGCCTCTGTATCCCGACCATTAATGTGGGCTAAACCGAGTCATTTGAGAATTGATGCCCATTTGTTACACCTACTCTAAACAATCCACGCGGATACATCAGTTGTTGTTCGCCTAAATAGTGAAGGCTTGGTTACCCAACCTATTGCAACTAACCGAGGTCTAAAGCAGGGGTGAGTGCAAGCACTCCTGATTTTCAACTTGTATATATCAGACTTGGATTTAGGTATTAGTGCTTCCCGTAACTTTCCTCCCTCAATTGGGGGCGAACCTATAGCGTGGTTAGGAAACACAGATGATACTATCGTGCTAGACTATACACCTAGTGGTTTGCGGCACTCAATGGATGCCCTGGCTGCTTATACGAAACAAAATAACCTCCAGATCAACATTTCAAAAACTAACGTCCTAATTCTCCGAGGTAGGTCTAGAAGGAAATCATCTTGTCCATGGAGGATTAACCAAAAACCTTTGGAAGTGGTAGATACCTACACTTATCTTGGGGTTCCCATTAAATCTTGCCCAGACTCTGACTTCTGTGGTGATATCGTCAGACCCATAGTGCTGAGAAAATTGCTGGGAATGAAAAAGGTAATTAGCAACAAGGGAGGATATGGCGTAGGACTGATTAATATCTATAGGACGAATATAGTCTCAAGAATTTTATATGGACCTATGGTAATTCTCGAAACTAAAATCAGGTGGGTGGATTGAAAAATTAGAAGGCAAACTTCTTTGCGCGGTATTGGGAGTTCCGCCATCAATTCTAGTGGAAGCTCTAGGATTAGAGCTCGGGTTACCGTCACTGAGATCCTTATGATTGTTATCGCGTTGTCATTTAGTTCTTTCTTTGTACTCTTCCCAATTGACGACCAACAATATCACTATGAGCAAGACAGCCACTTCCTATTGGAACTACGGGATACTGTTACGAATCAACTCAGGACTTAAGGGTTAAGGATGGCGCATCTGACTACCCTTCCAAATGCACCGATTATACTAAACCTGGATGTGAATAATTGTTTGAAAATACTTTACGATAAGAAACACTATGGAACGTACAGCAAGGCATTCGACCAAACTTACCCTGTAAATAACAAAGATGTGCCGTATTCAACTAAGAAGATTTATAACCTGCATGTGTTATTACATCCTCCCTACTTTGGAGTATGTTGGTAGTTGGTCTGGAACCCAATATGTTGAGCGAAAGTGCAGTTTATGTAAATCGACGGTAGGAACGATCAGTCACATCCTTACCTCTTGCCCCAGTTTAATCAGTGTATATTTGAAGGGCTACACAACGACCACCCCCATCTATTGACTTCAAGACTGATCGATTTTGGAATGGCCTCTAAGAAGCCAAATCTGTTGCGATAATTGCAGCGGCCTTTAATGTCTGGAAGAAAGCATTGCTTTTAATTCAGTCCGCTTCTGAAACAGGAAATCAGTCAGGCACTTTGGTGTGGTGCTTGCTATACATTACCTGTATGTTTATTTTAATGAACAATTTGAGACGTTTTAATAGGCTAGTTATTTATTAATAATGAATTGGACTTTTAAATTCTGCTTAGGTTTCAATATTGTGTAATTAATTGTTAAAAATACCTTCTTTTCTACTTGTAAAATTGGCTTTTTATGCTATATGCAAAAGGTTTTTCTTGTATAACCAAACGTACTAAATAAAAAAATAAAATGAGCAACAGTAGAAAGAGGAAGGACAGAAGGTAGGGCTGCTTGGGCCCTATCCGAGTTTCTGGGTGTGGAATGGAAGATGGCATACTGGTTGATATACAATGCTCTTCCCTTCTCTCACAGAGGGGGTCCCCTTCCATGGGATCCTCCCACTGAGTATCACCCACAGGGGGGGCTATCGGGTATCCGCCTCACCTCCCTGGCCTCAGGGGAAGAGTCACCTTCCCGGGGAGAATTGAGGATACCAAGGTATTCATCACACCACCCATACATAGCAATTGAGCCCCAATCTGAACGGTCATCAAGCATCTATTTGTATTTGTATTTTGTTTATTTGTATAGTGCACCTGGCCCGAAGGCATCTGGGCGCATATCTTAGGTTACAGTGACATAATAACAAAAAGACAGCATATCTTAGTTAACAGTAAGCCTAATATACAACAGGCGCAGTGGCAATATAGAAAAAGAACGTACGGACAAATTACTTGCAGGATATTTACAATGTGAATCTGAACACTTCATCTTCTCAACCAACCGATGCATCGCAATTCCATCCATAGCATCCTCACACTAGGTGCACACAAGGCACACCCCTGGACCCAGATACCACAAGTGCTATTGCTGCAGAACACATAGAAGCAGACCAGGGGACGGTGACACGTTGCATTGGGAAGTGACATCACCGAAAGTGAACATAGGAGACATTTAATGGTGTGTCAGGGCAGACTTGTCTGGTCTTGTGGTTAAGAGTGTTGCCTTTCAACTGCATGACCGAGTCCTGGCCACATAGCTGCACACTTCAAGTGCGTAAAGAAAACATGTTTTTTTAAATATTCCTTTAAAAACACAGGAGGACGGCATCCACCCTCTTTAAGAAAATGAGCGGACGCCATCCACCTGGAAACAGACCCATTCCGGTACTTCAAAACGACTTATATCCACACAAAAGCTGAGCTATCTTGCATTTTCCCCACTAACAAAACCAGCCTGCCTTGGGTTGCAGATCCACCAGAGTGTCTGGAGACGATGCAAACGTCAACAGAGTGCAGTATAAACCCCCATAACATAAGGCATCAGTTTGGTGTCAGCAGAGGCCGTTGCTTGAATGTGAACCCCAGAAGGGTCGATGATGGCAAAAGATAGGATTGAATATGAACATGAGAGATGTTTCTATTAAAACTCAGAAACAGCCGATGAAGAACAGGCACTAATTGAACCATGGAAGTCTTGACAGCAGTCCTGTACAACCTGCCAGAAAGCTGCTGACTACGATCTGATGTGTGATCCACCCACCTATCGAATGCTCTTCTGCTCCTGTCGCTCCGCTGCGTGATTGGCATTAAGTGGTCACTCCCCTGAATGTGTGCTGACTTACAAGAAGCTGTCGATAAATACATTTGCAGAATCCTTGTGTTGTTTGGCCAGTCATCAAATTGATGCCAGTGAGGCGGGAGAGGACCAATGAGATGCCAGATGGTTTCTACTGGAAATGTGATTGATGGAGATCTGCCCGGTAAGACACTGTTGATTGTGTAAATTCATGGTCTCCAAGTTCAGAACGAAAGGTCAAAGGCTGCCGCGGGGTTGCGGAACTCAAGTGTGGTGACTTCATGTGCGATGCTGTGGAACAAGGTGTTTGTGAGGCGTACCATCTGCCATTTGCATGGTATCTTGGGTAGGAAGTTGGCTGAACCATGCCAGGAGGAGACTATTGGGCTACTTGGCAGACCCAAGCTGGTCAAGCGGTGGCTTTCCATCAGGGTGGATCACTCGTGGTAGGGGTACGGCCTCAGAACCTTCTCCAACATCCTTGTATATTGACAGCTGTGGGGAGTGGTACATCTTCAGCTATGTGTGTTGGCTTAGAATTTGTGATTGTCTTTCAGGTTACGTATGGTGTTTTCTATGTACGCAATGGCAAGTGACATCACAGGAAGTAAACATATCCTAAAGAGAAACATTTTTTTCCCCAACTGAAGAAAGTGCAAAGGACAAACAACCATTTTCCAAGAGAATAGATTTTCCTGCAACATTGCTGGGCAAGTATTCAAAGAGTGTAGCTTTTATGTCTCTCAATCTGTAACACAACTTGTCCTGTATAGCAGAATGACAATACAAGGCATTTTACAACCACAGAGATGTGCGTGGTATTGTGGCTGAAGTGTCTGGCCTCCCAGCCAGTGCGATCTGGGTTTGAATCCCAGCTGTGGCACTGTGGGTGTCGCAAGTTGTTAATTTTGTTTTATTCCTTGGAAACGCACAGGTGGGATTAGGTGGGCGACGCAAGACGTCTTCCCATGTGTTCCCCGGGTTGGTCCCTCTACTTGCCCTGTGTAACGCGCAGTATTTGTGGAGTTTGGTGGCGGGTATCACGACGCGTCTGCTGGGTCATGCGGGCAGCCCCACATTCTATTGTTTGGCATTTTATGGTCCATCATTGTGCTTCTCACAGTACAAGATGGTCTAGGTGTGTGTGTGTGTGTTCTATCCGTGTCCATATAACTGTACATGCGTTTCCTTGAGGGAGGCCAGCGGCAGGGAGATTGGGGTTAGAGTTCTTCCCCACTATCCCTGTGTGCAGTGTCTTAAGGGTGGCGCATGTTTCCGGTGGGAGCTAAATGGCTGCCAGCAATTTCAATCCCTCTGTTTTATCTAAAGTTTTGGTTCGAGCCTTTAAGACCTGAATGTGCCAATAGTGACCGCAGGGCCAATTCTAGCTGGAGGTAGAGCTGCCAATGGTGGATCCCAGATCTTGGGGTGGCCCACTATTATAATGATATTACAGTTACTATATAGTGCTTCAGGCCAAATTCCTCCCGCTTCTAAGTGCTGCAATGATAGGAGCGATTGTTATCCATTTTAATGGTACTCCCATTTATCAATCGCAGAAGGATGAAGGTCACATCAGTTCTTCTGGGATTCGAACTTGGGAAATGCATTTCTGAGGTGAGCGCTTAACTCGTGAGCTATACTCCTGGATAGAGGCCTTCCTCTGTGTAGCAGACGGCTCCTGCATCATCGCCGTGGCTCCAAATGGAAGCCATGAATGATGCGTATGGAAGGAAAGAGTGGGAAGTGTCCGAACCCGCTCACCCCAACCCCCGCTGCTGGAACTGGGCTGAGCGGAGGCAATGGTATCCGATCCACTTTGGATCCAAAAGGCTCTCCAAGCCGGCTCCTTTAGAGCTGCATCCACACCAGGTTTTCAGGATAGCCATTGACTTTGTAAATAACTGCAGTTTAGATTCCTTGGGTCCACTTGTATTTTGTGGGGCAATCCTAAAACATGGAGTGGACTTGGCTCTTGAGTACTGGACTTGACACCACCCCTTTCTGAAGACCTCGCCTGCCCCCTTTCCTTTGTGATGTCAGAGATTCCTAAAATGATTGCTCGTGTTTGGAGGCCTGTCGCTGGACAGAGGTTATCTGATAACGATGGCCTTATTTTGAGCCAATAGACACTCTTGCCTGTTCCTCCGGGCTCTCGCTGCCTCGCCACTGTGCACTGTCATGTGGCTACGCTAAAATAGGAAGCAGTGATCACTATTTGGTGTCTGTGAGAATATCAGTACTTTTGTTTGATCTTGTAAAAGGGGCGTGAGGAGCACGAACCAAGGCCGCCCTCCAAGTCGCTGGACGCCATGCTCACCTCCAACTATGGTCTGGAGTAGATGGGAGAAGGACACCCCGGCCAACGTGCCTCTTTTCTAGGGTAACCAGACATCCCGGTTTTACCGGGACAGTCCAGGGAAATCGGCCTGTGTCTTGGGGTCCTGGGATTTTTTAAAATTTAAAAACCGCGGCCAGGGTTTGCAAGGGTGGGAGCTACAGTCCCAGCGATTTCGAAATTCCAAAATCGGGTCCAGGCGCGACTCTTCCTGTGTGAATGAGGGTGAGAATCGCTTAGTGTTTTTCACGTCCCCATTTCCTCCCGCTTCCCCTCCCCGGCGTTCTTTTCCAATGAGAGGAGTGTGCCTGTAGTGAAAGGGGCCCCTAGGGTTCCCTCGTGATATGGAAACAAGGCAATAACCATACACGAAAAGATGCGCCAGACACGAGGTTCAAATTCCCAATGCTAGGGTTTATTGCAAACGAAAATAGTCCCAATTGGCCAATTCTGGTCTCACGCCCCGTGACGTGAGTTTCCTAGACCTCGAGGGACGCAAGAGAGCGAATTACGTACATCAGTTACATATATACAAAATGCATATCATACAATCAGCTATGTCATGTTTAACACCCTCCTTTATTAAGTGTCTTTTGAACTCGGGATGACGATGGACATTTCCGACGGGTATGACAATTATGACACTTTCGATGTCTATTCTAGTAACAATGTGCAATTTAGAAAGTGCGGAGGCATCTTTTAGTTGTTGAACAGAACACGGTGGTTCTGTTCTTGGAAGCAAACTGCACACGGGGGAAGAGCCACATTCCATGCTTTGCTATCTATGAGGTGCTATTCGTGTCCTGGGAGCCGACACGCTCTACAGGGTTTTGCGAAGGGGGGCCGTAGGAAGAGCATAATTCAAGCCTTTAGCTGTTTTATTCTAACATATTCTACCATCTTACGAGACTGGCTGGCAGCTGTGAAGTGATTAAATGCCCTGCAGCTCTCCCTCAAGGCTACAGAGAGGGAGCGTGGGCATTCCTTTCTGGGCTACTCATGAGGAGTTTTCAACGAACTCCTCAGTCCCGCGACCTTGCCCTTTCATATGCAGACAACAATGTTAACAGTTGCGTAGAGTAAGCAGAATCCGCAAAAATTGCAAGCTGCAAAGCAGTTGTAGACAGAAAGCAATGAGCAATGGTTAACAAGCAAAATGGCGATTCTTGCTACGTTTAAAATGGCTGCTTGTTGGTCAAGCATAGCAGTCTATATTTCTATAATTCGGTGCATAAGACGGTTGACCTACGGCCATCAAGTTACGTCTGTCATTCAAATGAAGGGTATTCACTTTTCCAGATTGACAAACCCTCCTTTTGGCCGTATGCCAAACGTCTTATTCATTCATGGTATCCTCCTCCGATGAGGATAAGTCTGGGGTATCTATGTCTGAACCTTTCATGCTATCACAAGCATCATCTTCATCATTAATGTCTATAGCCATGAATTGTTTTACTGTTTTTGTTTCATCAGTGTCTCTGTTATTCCGGCCATCCGTTTGTTTTCCTCTCGACACCATGTGCATACATCCCTTAGTACATCCATCAGTTATTTCAGTGCAAACTATTGGTAAGCATTGTATGCAACAGCAACATGCTATGAATATACCAAGTACCACCACTAGTATCGAAATTAGCTTCCATCCCCAGGACCGCAATAGTCCCCAAAACCAGGATCCTATCCCCCCAGCCCCCTTCTTCTGTAGAGTGTGTGGAACTTGGGACATGTAATTTCCGGATTGCTTTAAATATCGTAGGGGAGTAATCATCTATACACACACAGCATGCAGTTTTTACCAGTTTGCAAACTCCCCCACGATCAACTAATATTATGTCGAGAGCCATCCTGTTTTAGAGTGCCATCAGTCTTATTCCTTTTTCTTCTAACGTCATATTCAATAAAATATCCGTTGTTGAATCTATTGTATTTTTTAATATTCTAGACAGTTCTTATATTGTAGGAATTTTCTATTTGGGACAAGAATGGTATAAATGATTTGGCTATATCTATTGCTATCATTCCATCCTCGCTACTCCTTTGAGTTCTACCTTTTGTTCTTCTGGCTACTTCTGCTGTCTCCAAGAGGAACACTCCTGGAAACAGTAGACCTAGGTAGCATGTACCTCCCCAGTTCCTAGGTAACCGTGGATATGCTTTTTTTCCACATATAAAGTAAACAGGGTCCCCTACGTACACGGGTTCTATTTCGTGCTTTAAAACCACTGTGTTCAGGCAGTTGCTAAACGTTCCTACTTTATAGGAACCCTTTTTCTGTAAACATAGTGGAGCAGTTTCGGGGCTGTGGTCCACTGTATAGGCAGGGGGCACAGCATCTTTATTCCACTCATCCCTCATTCGAAATGTCATTACTGATGTTTCTTCTGCTGGCGGGGTCGGTCTATTCAGCCTATGTAATCTATCTAGTCTTGTTGTCTTTCGTGTATTCTTCCTCATGGGATCTGGCGAAAACACGCGAGCAATGTGGAATATGGAACAACCCACAGGACTCATGATCACTTCCTCAAATTCATTCATATTGGTCTCATCTAGCTGACCCGTATTACTCTTGTTCCATTTCCCAAAGAACATTGCACTCAATGATACTTCACATGAATAAACCAATTGTAACGGTTGTACATACCAGCCTATCCCTTTCCCACCGGGCTGTAGTAAATGGGCACAAACCCAGCAATCTTTTTTCTTTAAAACCGCATGGGTCATGTTCATGATGAGCAACAATGTATTGTTGCTGTATCCTTCTCTATGTCTCTCTTCCATTGGGGGCAAAGTACCAGTGATTACATGAACCCGGCTTTCAGTAGCTGCTTTTGGCAAAAGTGTTCTAATGGGTGCACGGACTCCATGAACCATAGTGTAATAGCTGTTATTGTTGGTACTACCATACTTAAGAAACACAGGACCAATGTCCAAATCAGTACCTTATTCCTTTTACCATGCTTTTTCCCTAAATTTACAGTCTCTAAATCTATCAACTTTTCAGCAGGGGTGCAGGAGGAGGCTGAAACCGGTCTTGATTGGTTCTTCATCGTCCTTCTTCTTACTGGCAAAGTTCGTCGTAAAAATGTCTCTCGTTCTTGATGCCAGAAAAGTTCAACGAAAATGTCACAGTTCAATTCTGCCAGCCCTTTCACAGCCTAGATCACTTATCCCCTCCGAGCAAGATTAGTTGTTCTTTCTCCCACTGCTCAGACGATTTCTGAACAGTTCTTTATTGACAGAGTACTATGTGCATCCAGCTTGTCCTGCTCTGGTTTAGGACGCATGCACTCTATCAGCCTTAGTACTTATGTGCGTCCAGCTTGTCCTGCTCTGGCTCCTGACACATGTACTTTTATAAGCGCACCGAGGAGCCGTGAGTCTTGAATTGTCCGACTTGCACAGCTCTCACACTTCTCTCCTCTACGCCCCTGGCTCCTACTTCGTCCGTGAGTGGAACAAAAGGCAAAAGAAAAGCACCAAAGATCTGTGGATTACTTTGCCTGTCGAGGCCGCAAATTATACCGTTTCACTCCTGGTATTGTATGATCTGTGAATAGTGCCGTTGCACTTCCAGTATCAGGCCCAGTGGCAGCCTGCGGCACAATGATGGGTAGCGATGAGCGCCGTGGCAATGATGTAGTTTCTTTCTTTGGCTTTGGTGCGTTTGCAGAAACTGGTGGGCGCCAAAGGGGTACACGCGTTGTTTCTGCTCGTGTTTGCAATGCAGGGTTTGTGTCGTTCAGCATTGATGTTGTTTCTGCTGAGCAACGTAGGGGCACTTTTCGCACTTTCCCCTTACTGGCAGCCTCCTCAGGCTCTGTTTCGAGTTTCACTTCTCACTTGGACTTTGTTTCAACTTTCACTTCTCGCTCAGGCTGATGCTTTGGTAGTGGACTGGCAACAGTTTCTTTTGTTTCCGAGACCGTTTCCTTTCTCTGGTCGTCGGAAGTTGTCAGCAGTCCTGGGAATCTTTTGGCATGTGTCGCATGGATCCATGCCTTCCGTCCGTCCACTCGAATGGCTGTTTGCGTCGCCAAAAGTACTTGGTAGGGGCCGCGCCACCTGGGTGCTAATGCTGTCTTCCGCTCACAGTTCTTTATTAAGACCCAACTTCCAGGCTCCAGCGAGTGCCCCGGTCCGGTGTATCGCACTGGTAACGCCTCCTGCACCTGCTGATGAATTAAACACAACTTCTGCATTAAAAGGCCACAGTACGTGCTTAACATAGGATGCTCGACCTCACATAATCTTTTGGGCTGCGGTGCGCACCATACATTTGCCGGTCTCCCCATTATAATTTCATAGGGGGAGAGCCCAGTTTTAGCCTGCACAGACGTGCGCATGCACAATAGTGCTAGGGGTAATGCATCCACCCAACTCAACTTGCTCCCAGCACAGATTTTAGCTATCTTTGACTTTAAGATACCGTTATGTCTCTCAACAAGCCCGGCAGAACTGGGATGCCTGGAACTGCGGAATCGTTTCTCTATCTGCAGACCTGCACAGATCTGTAGTACTACTGCACCCACAATGTGTGGGCCGTTGTCTGACCACAGGACACGGGGCAACCCAAACCAGGAGAAATACTCCTTCAACATTACTTTTGCCGTTGACATGGCAGTACAGTCTTTTAAAGGATATGCCTCCACCCACTTGCTGAATTCACAAATCACCACTAACACATATTTGTAGTTCTGGCACCTTTCCATTTCTATGAAATCAAAATGGATCACCTCAAATGGCATAGAGGCTGGGCCAAAACTACCTACTGGAGTCACGGTTCCTTTCCCTACATTGTGTTGCAGGCACGTAATACAATTCTGCACTAGCCTTTCTGCATTCTTTTTTTGTGCTCATTTTTCCATACTGTGGATAAATGCTGTACCATCTTCTTCGCGCAAATGTGGGTAGGGCTATGCGCCATTGTAACCATTGCAGGTCGTGCTTTTTTCCTAATCCGCACCCTTTCTAGGTTATCTATCCTCGCAATCTCAAAGCTACCATTAATCGGCCACTGATGGTCGGGTTGCTTTCTAGTTTGCCTATGCCAAATTTCACAAAATATTATCGCACCCACACCATAGTTTGCATACATGTCATAAACCGGCGTTCCCCCAGGCGGTGCACTTTGGCCATATTCCAAGGACTGTCTACCGCAGCTGAAAAGCCCCGCTAAAGTGGACAGTACTCCAGGCATGTTTTTTAACCTTCCCCTTTGGTTAGTTAACCTTTACCTGGACGTTTGAATTTGCAAAATCAACACTCTACCAAAAATCAGGTTTCTATTTGAATCGGGGAATGACTCACCTGATAAAACAAGTCGCCTGTCCTAACGCAACCTCTCCCAACGTCGTGTCTGCGCTTCTTCTGCCTCATCTCGGGACCCTCGCCTCCTTTGCCCTCTGGCCCGGTACATCGATCAGGGATCAGATGTGTGCAGATCTGCGAAGGAATCTCTCCTCACTTCTACAGGGTGCCCCGTACACCTCTTGATCCCGGCTCGATCGTCCCGTCCTCGCCGTTCTTCTGCCTTTACTCCGTTACAATGTATACGATGGGGCAAGTGAGGGAGGGTCCCTATTCGGGCGCCATCTTGAAAGGGGCCCCTAGGGGTCCCTCGTGATATGGAAACAAGGCAATAACCATACACGAAAAGATGCGCCAGACACGAGGTTCAAATTCCCAATGCTAGGGTTTATTGCAAGCAAAAATAGTCCCAATTGGCCAATTCTGGTCTTACGCCCCGCGACGTGAGTTTCCTAGACCTCGAGGGACGCAAGAGAGCGAATTACGTACATCAGTTACATATATACAAAATGCATATCATACAATCGGCTATGTCATGTTTAACACCCTCCTTTATTAAGTTTCTTTGAACTCGGGATGACGATGGACATTTCCGATGGGTATGACAATTATGACACTTTCGATGCCTATTCTAGTAACAATGTGCAATTTAGAAAGTGCGGAGGCATCTTTTAGTTGTTGAACAGAACACGGTGGTGAAGCAAACTGCACACGGGGGAAGAGCCACATTCCATGCTTTGCTATCTATGAGGTGCTATTCGTGTCCTGGGAGCCGACACGCTCTACAGGGTTTTGCAAAGGGGGGCCGTAGGAAGAGCATAATTCAAGCCTTTAGCTGTTTTATTCTAACATATTCTACCATCGTACTAGACTGGCTGGCAGCTGTGAAGTGATTAAATGCCCTGCAGCTCTCCCTCAAGGCTACAGAGAGGAAGCGTGGGCATTCCTTTCTGGGCTACTCATGAGGAGTTTTCAACGAACTGCTCAGTCCCGCGACCTTGCCCTTTCATATTCAGACAACAATGTTAACAGTTGAGCAGAATCCGCAAGAATTGCAAGCTGCAAAGCAGTTTTAGACAGAAAGCAATGAGCAATGGTTAACAAGCAAAATGGCGATTCTTGCTACGTTTAAAATGGCTGCTTGTTGGTCAAGCATAGCAGTCTATATTTCTATAATTCGGTGCATAAGACGGTTGACCTACGGCCATCAAGTTACATCTGTCATTCAAATGAAGGGTATTCACTTTTCCAGATTGACAGTAGAAGTAGGACGACAGTTGTATTTGTATTTACGGTAGTCTTACTTTTATGTCTATGGCCTGTTTTCTTTTTTTAGTTTTTTTAGTTTTAGTTTTTTTTGTTTAAATCTTCTGGTCACCCTACTATTTTCCCCCAGAGCCGCCCATAGGAGCTAAAATGGCTTCCAGATTTTCAGGGCCTTAGCAATGCCTGCCATCTGAGCCGCACTCGCACCTCTTGTTATTGTTCTAACGTATCACTGCTAGTTTTTCTTCCTTGTTTTCTTTCCAATTCTTCCTCCTCGTTCGGTGGAGGTTTCCCGCACTGATGCCAGCCTTGGTTTACCTAAGTTCACTTGGCCCCAGAGTCCTTTCTATGTTTCGGTTGGTGCTGCTTTTTTAGTTTTAGCTAGTCGATGGCACTTACGCAACGCCTATAAACCAAAACCTTTGTGTTGAAGCAGAGCTACGAGGAAGATGCCATGTCAGGAGGGGTGCATAGTCTGTGGGTGTAGTTTGGTTATTTGTAATGTAATGGCTTGTGTGCTTTATATTTTTTATCATTAAGGTGATATCAAATCACCCTGATAATAAAAAGTAGGCAACCCATTACAAAGAAAGCTGTGAAGTGTAAGAATCCCTTCTTTCAAGCGCAAGGTATCCGGGAACACACAAGTACCAATCCTAACAAGAGGCCTGGGCAACGCCTCCACGACCTGTGACCTTGCAGCCATTCCATCTAAAAAACTCACCAGAAACGATCAAGTGCAGCTCAAGTGGATTCAAACCCCTAGTGCCCAGACATCTCGACTCATTGTTTGGTTAGTTACCCACTCATTGACTTCCCACAGCCATGGCAATCCTTATGACCGTTCCCACCCTCTACCTGCCCCTCCCTGTCCAAAACACACCCTCTGGGACTCCCTCAGAGCTAGCTCAAGCAAGGCGCAACATTAAACTGTGGCCTGCAAGTGTGCATTCTACACAGTCTGCTGAGAGTTAATGGGCCGAATGTACCTAAAATTGCGCCACTGGTGGAAGGAAGATGTCTCAAACAAGTGGGCCTTAGTCACTCACTTCATTAACATCGGTTCCTTGCATTGAAGTCCTGTTAAAAACCGGCTTGTGTATAGGTATTAGTTAGGTATTTGCCAGCCACTGCTCTCATTTGCCCCGGTAATCCAGGGCTCAAAATTAAGGTTAGATAAGCAGGAGCTAAAATCAGCTCTTGGGTATCCAGCATTAGCCAGTGACCAGGAGCTACAGATGTCCATCGTTATATGGAAAAAGTATTGATGCACACTCTGGGCAAGAGAAAAGAATGTTGATACTGTTGCTTTTTGTAAAAAGCTTTCATGGCTTGTGAGTGAGTGAGTGATGCAGTCGAAGACGGGGTTGGCAGAGGAGAACTGTCACTGGTGTCAACTGATCAGAGAAGGCCTTGTCATTAGGAACCCAGGGCTGTCCTCCACACATACTGCAGGTCTTTTTTCCATGCCAATCCAGGGTTCTCTTGCATATGTATCCAGTGTTGGCCATGGAAATAAAGTACTATGGTACATCCCTATCTCTTTGGGCGTGGTAGGTATGTGGGTGGGGCTGAGGAGCCATGTCCCAGTCCAAGTCAGTCAGTACCCGATCTCTTCAAGGAACCAAACCCAGGCGATTTGCATAAAAGCAAAGAGCATTTTGGAAACGCAAGAATAACCACATTTTACATTTTATAATATGTCTGTGACAGTGATTCAGTATAAAAACCTTGTGATGAAGTAACACAAACTGGGCTCTCTGATCTTTTCATTGGCCACATTACTCGCCCTAACAATGAAATGTTTTTAAATTGTAAGACATATATAGCCATTTCGATGTGAGGCTTAGTGTGAGAGGCATGTTGAGGAGAGGGAGTTGATGAGGGTTCGGTTGTCTGCGCTGGGAGTGGCTGAACTGAGTGGGAAGGCTTTGCTGGGAGGAGTCGGGGTGAGAGGCAGGGAGAGGAGTAGTGTGCTGCTAGATTTTGTGGGGCAGACGGGGCGGTGGGAGGAGTTATGAGAAGGTGAGGGCTGTGTGTAAGATTGGTGGGTCTGGTGCACATCATCCTTTTGGATGGGGAAGCGCATGCGTGGGTCCGTCCACGCATTCGATAATTCGAAGAAGAATCGGCTGTTACTGCACAAAGTTACATAAATTAAACACCCAAACCCTGTTTCCGAGTTCCCTGTAAAACCAGAAAAGTGTTGTTTTGTGATGAAACCACACTTTTCATTTTAGCACCATATTCTGTGCCTAAATTTATAAAGATGGAGAAAAGTGATATGATATGATATGATAAGATATGATATGGTATTTGTAACGCGCCTATACACAAGTGTTTCAAGGCGCGACGAGGCGGGGGGGGAAACAAGGGAAAGACAGACAAACGATCCTACTAGGCCAGGTGTCATTCAGATCGCGCAAGTGCCGAGGTAAGGGGAAAAAGGAGAAAGTGCAAGGGGAGGAGGTGGGGGGGAAAGTGCAGTACAAGGTAAGTAGCGTAAAATAAATAATGAATAAAAAGGGCCAGCTGGTGGCAAGTGCGAGGTAAGTGCAGAGCAAGTGCTGGGAAGGGGGCTGTAGGGATACAGTGACAGTCCCACGGTGCAGGGGGGGCCAAGGGAGGCAGTGCAAGTGGAGAGTGGCTGGGCCCTGGACCGAGGTCGCTGAGAGTGGCCCAGATGCAGGTTAAGTGCAGAATTCAGTGGGGAGTTAAGCAGGTTTAGCAGGGGAGAGGGAGAGAGAAGGCAGAAGCGAAGAGGAAGGTTTTGAGGTGCTTCCGGAACCGGAGATGGTTCTCCTCAAGTTTCAGGGAGGCAGGAAGGCTGTTCCAGAGGGAGGCCCCTGCTGCGGAGAGAGAAAGTGCCTTTCCATCTCGGAATTATACTTTTCTTATTTTACATGGAGCTCTGTCAGGCCCTCAGTCTCGCTTGTGTGCTTTTCCTGAGGCCTGCTTGTTTCCTGGCAAGACGTGGCTGGATTTTCTATTCAGCGGATCAAGGAGCCCAGCCATACTTTGTCGGGTACTGTCACTTTAAGGTGAGGATTGTCTCTCACTCCCTCTCTGTGGTTCTGGCCTGTGCTGGATTATCTATCTCTGGTGTGATCTTTTCCTTTATTAAAATCTACACTCAGTGTTTACAGGGTGGGCGTGGTTGGTTGGTTGCACTGCATTCACAAGGTCTTTGCGGTCAGGACTCTGCTCTGGCATGCCATTCCATCTGTACAACAGCTGTTGCAAAGAGCTTGTGCCCACAGGTGGCTCCTGTATTCAGGGTTGGCTGGCACTTCCAGGATGCATTCCAATAGGTCTGTCTTTTATACCGTGAAATGTTTGCGTCGAAAACTAAGGGCTACTACTGTGCTTTTAGAGAGGCAATTGCTTACCAATGGGAATGCCCACTTTCCTCCCTGTGGATGCTGCTGCCTTAGCTTGGCTCTGGGAATCTTTGGAAACGCAGTGCAATGCATGTTGGGTTATCGATTAGTCCGAATTTCAGGTCTTCGGGGGTTTAGCATTATGCATTTTATGAGATGCACTTTCAGACTGCATGGACTCAATCTTCATTGAAATTAAGATTTGGTGGGAATGATCAAATGGCAGTTCTTGGAAACTAGATGCATCTCTCAGTGATGTAGGATGTTTTAATCGGGCGATATCTAATTCAGCGTGATATTCCACCCACCCCAAACCAGGCCTGCACCATTGTTCTTTATTTAATGAAATACATTTTATAAATCTTTGACCGCCAATTTAATAGCATTGATTCCTTACAGCTTCTCGCCCCTTTTGGGACAAGAACACACAGGGTTGCACAGAAGGACTATTCATTACCAAAATAGAAATAATTAAAGATAAACAAATTAGTTTCTTCATAAAAAGCCAATGATGAGATAAAAAATAAAAATCAACATACTAGTTAATTCATTTATGGAATTGGAGACCTTTGTAACACATACTTCACCATGGGTGTGTATGCATTTAATTCACCCTGGGCATGCTCACACCAGGGATTGAAGGCATGAGAGTCTGGGAGGAAGCTTTAATTTGTGAATAACGACACATTAGTTTAAAATATCCCTGCCTTAATGCTCGCTGCTTCGCCTTTGTTCAAGATACTACCCTCCTTACTCAATAGTTAGAATTTCAACAGCGTTTTAAACTCAATTGCAACAGACTACTGCACCTTCAGGTATGTAAATAGCTTGTAAAAAAGAAAATGTATGTTGAACATGTATGCAGGCTAGATCCCTTCACTACTGTTTCTTTTAATTATGGAAAAGCATTACTTTCACACTTTCAATGGGAAACGTTATTCACTACCCTTTATCCCACTCCTTTTGTTCTGGAACATTTAGCTTTAACAACAATATTCTGTTTGATGATATACCCAGAAATTGCTTCAAGTATATTCATTTTCTAGGTATGCGCACAGTGAGATGTGCTTTGCTCTTGTGTGATTGTGCAATGTACAGAGAAGGAGTCAGGGATCTCACAATATACAGACCATAGGTACTTTTTAATTGATCTATAATTGCAGAAGCACATGCGCTTATGAAATATGTACTTATTTCCCAGGATGTACAGTTAATTTCGAAACCCCTGCCCCTTAGTACTTATAACTAACGAGGCCAGGATTTAATCTAATTCCCTTTTTCGTATCCCTCCCCTCACTGTGGTTGCCCCTTTAGATCATACTTGCATACACATTTCTTTTTGGCTGGATCATAGACAGATGGGCACCTTCTTAAGGACTGGTTCAATTATCCCCCTCTATGAACAGGTGGGCATCAGTCAGCAAGATGGGATCAGCTTTCCTCACAGCCTGTCTACTATTTCTATATAGAACGGTAACACCACCTTTTTGAGGTGTGTATACTTTCCCCAATCTAATTGGACAATGTATGTGATTGGACAGTGTTCTAAAAGTGACATCACAGTAGACCTACCCCTCCCCAGTCATTGGGCATATTAATGAAGCAGGCAGTCTGATGGGAGTAACTTCTGTACCCAGATTCCCTCCCATTTAATGTGATGTCATATCAGGGATTTCTTGCATTAAATACGGCCACATCCTAAATGTGTAATTTACACACATATGACGACTTTGCTAATTTGCTGACCAAATTCCTCTCTCTGACATGAATCAATGAATGCAATTTCTATCATTATAGGACCAGTGGTAAATTACTTACAGATTCTGGCTTATAACCCTTCTCTATACAAATTATCTTTCCATCTCAAAGTGACAGGCTTGTCCATGCAGATACTATGACATATGGCACACTAGTGTGCACCATTCCTCTGTGACAAAATGCACATTTGCCTAAGTGGCATTCTGAAAATGACCTTCCTCATATTTTATTTTCTACCACTTAATAGAAAATTTCTAGCTTTCTACAAGTTTCTGCTCAAGAATTATGGACGAAATAGTGAATCCTACTCTAAAAAATGCATATTTCCAATATCAAATATATAATAGAATCTTCAGTTGGTTCAGCCACCAATAGAGTATATGGAGTCTTCAATTGTTTCGCTGTTAGTTCAGGGTTAATATTTATAACCCATTGGCCCAGAATAGAGAAGGTCTTTGAAGTTTGGTTCTTCGACATTTGTCGCTGCCCCCCTTAGCCAGTTCCCGGGTGTGGTGATTTTTTCAGATTAATCTTTTAATTTTCTAGATATTTCTTTTCTGCCTTCTTGAGGGCCAGTGAGATCAGATTAGGCAAAACAGATCGGCTGGTTGTGCTGAACATTATCTTAAGCCCACGATGCACAGATGCAACCCATAAATGCTGTTTTAGGATTTGTAGTCCGGTCCAGTCGTTCTCTTCATAGCCCTATCCTCCAACAGTTCATCTTTGTGAGAAAGCATAGGATCTGTTTTCACATCCCATTTTGGGGAAGGTGGCATGGGCTGAATACTAATGTCAAGAGTTCAGTTCTGGCTACCTTTTTAATGTCGTAAAAGAATAAGTGCCCAAAGGTAATGGACACGGCCATCCCCTGCACACCACACCATCTAATGTTGGGAAACCAACTCGACTCTTAATGGAATTACTTGCTCTTATCGATGAGACCTAGAACAGCGTAAAATTAGGAAGTTTACAAGTTTATCAGCAGAAAATATCCGACCCCTCTAAAAGTCCATCTTGTTCTGGCGCTAGAGATACTGATCCATCAAGTGAGGCATCTAGTAGCGGGGTGGGGGGGGTTCGCAACCACCTAGGGACCCTGATTAACAGACAGAATCGACCTTACCTATTACCACGGAGACATCAATTACACCACCAATCCCAACCACCTCTGCATCCAACTTTCCTTTTTTAGGCGAAAGAAGACCAGACAAGGACACAAGAAACTCGAGGCCAAAGAAAAGGGGCAAGATGTAATGATTAATATCTCCTCTAAAAAAAATGTCAGACCAACAACTTCATCTTCTGAATTTAGGTCTTTCATTTGTCCCTACTAACAATACTTCATGTTTCGAACACATTAATCTATTAAACTATTACGTAAAATGAAGTTGAATTTATTCTTTGATTCACAATCTACTATCATAGAACGATCTGTTACCTTTGACTCATTGGAGATTAAACCTAAAAGTGCCTTTAACCCCTCTGTCCAGAAACGCTGTTTTGGATGTTTCTGAATCTAAAATGTTGAGGGAATTAAAACAAGTAAAATATCATTCAACAAAACAATGTAACATTAAGAAATGCCAACAAAGATTGAATCACTCAAATAGCCAATGGTGAATCAATCACGATCAAGCCCGCTGATAAAGGCGGAGGAAACTCTTATTTGCAAAATTGTCTCAACCTACAAAGGGATTGTGGAGAGGCGGAGTAAGGACTCTGACTAGGAGGTGTCATGGTTAATCCATCTTTCCTTACTTCTAGAGGGGTTTCCCTGCCTCAAACTACGTTGGGTCAGAGAGGCAGCGGCAGCACCTGCTGCCCTCTACTCACCCACGGGCGATCGCCCCCAAAAGTGCCATTTCGCCTCCCGTGGCAAATGTGCCCCCTGGGTCAATTGTGCCCCGGGAAGCCGCATGCTTCGCCCGGGCCAAGAAACGGGGCCTGGTCGGCGGAAGACTGTGTGTGTGTTTTTTGTTTCTTTAAAATAAGACAATAATTTAAATATGCTAACAATGTGTAAACTGCCTCTTTGTACAATTTTGCAATGTTTATTTCTAATGATTATTTCCAGTATGTATTTTAGTCCTAATAAGAACTATACATCAGTCTTACTTAGCAAAGCACATACTCCGAACCTAGAATAACTTTATAAACTATTTATTGAGAGGTTATCTCCCCCCCCCCACCCCCCCAAGACGGACAGCCTGATACGCTCCTGTTGTACTCTTTTGAAATACTGAATTGGGATGGGGGAAAGAACACCAATGAGGGTTCCTGGTTGCTTTACATAGAGCTAAGGGCATTTGGGGAACACGAGCAGCCACAGATATTTACATTTGACAACTGTTTGTTGTAAAAGGGTGGTGCCCGTATTGGTTTGTGGGGACTCCTTCTTTGGGTTTCATTTGCCCCCCCCCCCCCCCAACCTTATGAAGAGTTGTAGAGAAATCACTGTAGAGGAGCCTCCACAATGCATTGTTTCGGTCCGAGAGAAAGAGAGCAACTCAGCAACAGACAGCAGCTGCTACCTCTGGGCAAGCTGTAACCATTAGAACAGAAAGCCGGAGGCCTGCAGGGGAGGACAGGCAGGTGCTCGCTACCGTATTGTAGGCTGCAGCCAGCCAGACATCTCTGTGGGTGGGTTTGGCCTCACAAAGTACCTTGCAAAGAGTCCAACCAGGATACCCTCATTTCAGTTGAGAATTTCTATTGCCGTTCAGGCAGTTTGGCACTAATTAATAAATGGGTCTTGGCCGTGGGGCGGATTAAACAAAGGCGCATTGTAAAGTGCCTGTGAATATTGCGCCTTATGAGGCGGGATGGGCCCAAGTCAGGAGTGATGGAAGTCTTCATTGGTGCAGTGTATGTGGATGGGAGGGGTTTCTGGACACTTAACTTACCCTTTCTGAGCCACTTACTTAATGTCCGGTATTGTCCCACTTCCGTTCCTCTTCTTGCCTGGACACAGGGGCGTTGCTAGGGGGGGGCTAAGGGGGCTATAGCCCCTGATCTTTTGGTTGTAGCCCCGGATAGAATCTCGGGAGCTACAGCCAAAAGACTAACTAGCCCCGAGTCCCAACAGTTCCGACATCAGCTTAGCCCCGGGTCTTTTCCAGACCTAGCAACTCTCCTGCCTGGACCCTTTGCCCACTTCTCTCTTTTTCCATGTGCATGTAAACCGAAGACAGCGATTAGGGACACCTTTATTTTTGCGCATTTAAATATTCTCCTCCGCCCCAGCTATCACCAATCCATCATAGAAAAGGGACACATCCCTTGATCCCCCTCCAAGCTCTTCCTGTACTCGCGCCTTCTGTTTGATCGCCTCAATTCCCTGGATCCCCTATACAAGTGCCTAAAAGAAGCGCGTGCCTCCCCCCTGATGTTTTGTTTGTGGTGATAGATGGGAACGCCCACGTCCATCATACGACCAGAAGCCAGGTGCCCTTAGTAGTGCATTCAGTCTCTAGTCCTCGCAAACTCTACTCGACCACTTGCCTAGTGGAGGAGTTTTTATGGAGGTCTAGTACCATTGGCACAGTACTCGACCTTGCTTTTAAGTACAGTAGTAAGATCTATTTTCTATATAGAGCTACCCACCCAGAGGTCTCAGAGTGCTGAAATAACAGAAGACAGTATTATCCCACAGAGTACTACTCTTTATCGATCTCGGAAAGGGTGGAAGGCCGAGTTGAAATTGCCAGGATTCAAGCCTGCCACAGCAGGCTGCACACAGATCTCGAGCACTTAACTCGCTCTGCTGTCCGATCTGGGACGTGTGAAACCTTTATCTGAAATATACTGCAAGAAAGCGTAGTTTGTGGTAAGCGTCAAAGAAACGTTTGCTGTGGGTGGCTAGCCTTCTGTACGGAAGCAGTGCACCAAACATACAAAGGGTACCCAGTGATAATATGGCAGGAAATAGTAAAGAATGAATTTACAAAGATGGAAAAATATTGCAAGGGATAAAAGAGTGGGTAAAAAATACAAAAGCAGAAACAATATTGATATAAAGGCAGGAAAATGTAATGATGCGGATGGGTTTTAGGTGTAAAAAAACCAAACCGATTTAGGTGAAAATTGGTATAAAGGGGAGGGAGACGGGGAGAGCTTAGGAGTAGGACAGGTAAAGATGATAGGGGTCCCCCCGAAAAATAGATATTTTTACAAAGTGCACTGTAAAAGGCATTTCAATATTTTTCATGCAATATTTATTACACTTTGTAATTGTATGTCACTGTTATTTCTGCAATACAATCACAGGGAACCAACACAAAGTGGGTTTATGGTGACCTGCACCATTTGACATAAAAAGCGGTTCATATTTTTGTCACCGGGCACCATCGGTCTAATGCATTTCTCTAAGGTCGTGCGGGTAAACCAAGTTATTCAACCTGCAGGTCTAGCGGGATTTAAAAGAATTTGAGAGGCCTAGTCTAATAATGTATTTTAGAGAGCCATCCCATGACATGTGCTCTTGGATGTAGAAATCAGTGTCACACTGCTCTTTGTTCGTCCCTATGCTCAAGGTTAGGGTCCAAAGGTTAGTTTCGCTAATTCTTGAATGCACACAAGAAATGAGGGCTGGCTTCTCCTTCCAGTCGAGCACAGCCTTCCTCTTCCGTATTCTCAGTAACTTCAGGCAGTAATTCCTAGTGTGCGCTAGTGTGTGAGCCAGGCCTATTGGGATGGGGAAGTGGGACAGAAGGGTGGTCTTCATCGCTGAGAAGTTTGCAGGGAACTGTGCCAAGGAGTACGTTTTACAGCACATTTCCCCAGACCTATTGGCTAAATGATGAAGGCATTAGAAGCAGGACCCAGGAGAGAGCTTACTTGGTACCAGAAAATGCATTGAAGTCTTCGCTGTCAGCCACAGGACTGGGGCAATGAGGGACTGGGTGCTTGTAGATGTCGTGCGTGTGGCAAAAAACAACCCTATGACACCAGTTCCTGGCCCTTGTGTGCACCAGGGAATATCGCATTCTCTTCCCCTACACACATGGCACCGTGACCGCCCAGGATATTGTTGAAGAGAACATACTGGCATACACCATCTTCCACACTGTGCTAATTCTCCTTGGCCGCTTGGCAACCTTAAGGAATGGTATTGTGCATTATTTTGTTTTCCGAAAACGTTGAAGAAATCATCAGTGGCTCCTCTGAGAATTGCAATTGACTAAGTAAATATGTTAACTACCCCTCAAATGAGCTCTCAAATTCATACCTGTGGGGAGCTGTGGGCAGCCATTTCAGAATGGATCTTTCCCACTCTCCAGCACCTATTGCAAAGTAGCGACAACAGATGGATGACTGGAAGCCTGACATTGTTAAGCTGAGGTTACTTCCTCTCTGATATACAGGGATACATTGTATCACTGCACAGCAGACAATACAACAAAGTAACGCGTCTACCTGGGTTGCGCTCTCTCTTCTCTTTCTCTTTCTCGTTCTCTTTCTCGTTCTCTTTTTCTCGTTCTCTTTCTCGTTCTCTTTCTCGTTCTCTTTCTCGTTCTCTTTCTCGTTCTCTTTCTCGTTCTCTTTCTCGTTCTCTTACTCGGTCTCTCTCTCTTTCTCGGTCTCTCTCTCTTTCTCGGTCTCTCTCTCTTTCTCGGTCTCTCTCTCTTTCTCTTTCTCGGTCTCTCTCGTTGTGTGCTAGAGTTATGCCCTCTGTTTACTTTGAGACATGGTGCATCTTCAGGTGAACAAGGTCAGCTTTCCAGTCATCAACCTATACTTGTTACTTTGTAGCCATTGCTGCAGAGTTGCAACGATTCATTCTAAAATGTCCTGCACCACGAGATAGTTGGAGGGCTTCTTTTGCAGGCTAATTAGCATATTTACATATTGTCAATTGCAACTCACCAAGATTCCACTGATGACTACTTTAATATTTTGAAAGGAAAATGGTGTGCAGTGGCACATGCAGCGCTCCAAGTGCCAGATGGGAGTACCAATAAACGATCTCAGACCCAAATAACCGTACAGACTCAAAGAATATGGCAAAGTACTACTTTATCATCAGTTCAAATAAAGTAGGGAAACCTGGTGAACAAACTGATTGCAGCTCACACACTCCTCTATATTTCGATTACACAAAGTCTTTATACCTGGATGTATATAATCTAAGACATCATGCAACGTGGCAAACTGTAACAATCTATTGAAAGGAGGGATTGCTTAAGGGTACATATATACTTATGTTTCATTTAGGTGTTAGTAACATAATTGGCTTCTCTATAGCAGGTAGACACGCCTTGAACGACCTCCAACTTCGTATAATACAGATTAACAGCAGAATAACTGCTGCAGATTGGCTTTTGCAACAATGTATTGTGCATTGCTACATAGGCTCTCATGATTGGTTGGCATACTCTCCCAACCTTGAACACTCGACTCGTTAGCAGCACGTGTGTAAAATGAAACACAGGTGCGGGGAACATCATCAGACCACTGCCCACTTTGGTCAATTAGCCTTACCATCTCTCATCCTGCCTTAAGCCAAGGCTTCTTTTCTGTTGCTGACCTGGCTGACTGTTCTCTTTCTTGGGACCTTTAAGGGGGTTTTGGTACATCACCATCTTCAGTTGGAGCTTAAGAAATAGGCCTTGCTTTGGAGTCCTGTTCCACGTATGAGGAGACCACAATTTTGTTCATTTTTACCTTTTATTTAGCGCTATTTCATTCAATTAACCTCGGTGCTGTTACTCCTTTTGGCCTCTGAAGACCTGGTTGCTCCATCTTGCATATGATTTCTTCACCTTTAATTGTTCAATACTTAGCTTTTGCAAATGTTCTCTTTCACTTAATCTAAGAGAAATGAGTCCTACATATGTAGTTTATCCTCTTTGACTCCCCTTGTGCCTTGTAGTTTGCCTATTGATGTGGCATCCATGAGCAGACCTTCTTTTTTTTTTTTTTTTCGCACACTGCTGTTCTCCAGTGCCTGTCAGCTCTGCAGTTCTGGTCTCTCCCTTCAGGGCTTCTTAGCTCACTATTCCACAAAACAGTCGTCCATCTTTCCATCATGGCCGCTTTATATTTTCTCCTGCAGCAAGCTTCTATATGTCTCGGCTTCCTTGCGTTTCTGCATATATACATTTACTGATTCTCTTCTTAGTGTACGTGATTTCTTCACGTTTGCGTACATGTTTCTCTTGTTACTTCAATTACATTGTTCATTTTTTGAGAATTTGCATATCATTTTAGCACATCAGTGTCGTCTCTTCATGTTGTCACTTTACTCTGGTCTGATTTCACTTACAGCTCTTCTATGTCCAATGGTGTGTGCAGACATTTTTCCACCACGTCAGTGCGAGAGTACATTCGACCCGGTTGTCTTGAGTGCATAACATCTCTCATATCTTCGATGCAGTATTGGGACGATACCCGGTGCCACACATACTGCTCTCTTGCTGCTCTTCCATTATGACGGAGGTGAGGGGGCAGGCACTAGAGATGACGTGTACATCTGCCTCTCTGCAATGGCACATGATGACGCTGGTTTGAAGCAGCTCTTTGAACATTATGGCATCTCACAACTATTTTGAAACCCTAATTGTGTCATATCAGTAGCCACCATGCCAAAACCAGACATGGCGTATATATAGATTTTAATAACTGCCACCAGACTGCAAGAGTTCATAATTATAATATTTTGAATCAGAGATACATATTGTGAAACCTCCCTCAGCAACTACACCCACCAGGTCAAACTCCACCCTTTCTTGGACAAAGTAGCAGTCACCTTTGTGGTCCCTTCATGACCCCCTCCTCCAACATCTGCACGCTTACCATCATGAGCACACTCATTCCTACGCCAACATCCAAATCTTCCTCCAGGGATGCTGGCTCAAAGACTCCTACGAGACCGCGACGAAGACCCAGAGGCCTTAGAAGTGATGTGGCACCAACACTTGCCCCTTTCCAAAGGTACAATTCCCCTTTCACCCAACCCTTGCTTCCGTTCGCCCCCCCCCATGCATCACCCCTGTGGTGCCCCGGTCTTTGCTGCTTAACTATCATCCACCGCTGGGCAGTCTTAACCCCTAAACCTGTACGCTCGAGCACTCCACTGAGCTCAACTCATGTGTAGCATGTGCCAAATAAATCATTATAACATTTTCAATTTCGGGGCTATGTGCACTTGAACATGCGCGCCTCTCCTCTTTCCCCCACTGTCACAGGGCTAAGCTAAGAACTGTGTATTCGGTGCTTCATTTGTAAATAGAAAATAAGTTCCAGGGCACAAATATTTTCTGATACGCCCGCGACCCGTTAGGATGTGCAGCTCCCTGCCCTCCGTTGCGACCACGCGCAGCTGCTCCCCATGCTGTCAACATTCATGGGGTTAAAGCTGCAACTTCACTGGCTTATTGTGGTTGACGTAGGTGGTTTTGAAAATGTCTTCATTTTTGTCACTTGTTATTACCCAAGAGACTGGGAACTCTTTTGTTGGTTGGATCTACACTGAACTCTTTACTCTGGGAAGAGGTCTTCCTTGCACAGTGGATTTAGGTTATTAGTGTTAGGGACAGCGGTTGGCTATCGGGACACTACAGTGGAGGACTTTATAATTTGGACATTCTAACATTTTCTTTAGTTTACTTAGTCAGTGAAACCCCTCTTAGTTTTAGGGCCAGTTTTCATCTAATAATGGTTTCTACCCCAAAACATGCCACCATTGTGTCCGAGCCTTACTTCTGCACCCCCACAATACACATAAAATAACATACTCGTTGTGTCTTGACATGAGACGAATGTTTGTGTGTCTGTAAACACAATCGTCACTTTTGCTCTGATTCTATAGGTGTTTATGTGACTGGCAGATCAAATAAAGTTGCCAAAACACCACATTATGAGACTGAGACAATGAGTCTTAGAAATAAGTGTCAGGGCCAAGCCTTGGCAAACACCCCCACATATTAAGCACTGCGTGTATTCCCTTAGCTAAGTAGAATATTTTTGGTAATTATGTATTTCCTATTGTCCTGCACTCACTTCAGTGAGGGCTTCAAGAGCGAGACACTGGGCCTCTGTGAGCATCGCCCAGCAGTGGTTTGCTTCTACTCTTCCGAAGGCTTGTCAATGCAACACCTTGTGTACCGCTGTCGGGAGTTTAAGCAAGCCCCTACTATTTGTCCACCCCTTGCATCTTTTTGCACACTTTCCTTTTCACCCTGGAATGTGGGTTCAGAAAACAAGTAAGCAAACCTTTCACAATTCAATAAATACATTCGTCATTTTATTTTCGTATAAAGTGCTATACCAGACGTTATTTTTGACCATTCTCCATATGATGCAATTTAATTTGTTAATGTTTACAGCATGCATAAAACATATTTCAAAGATAAATGTAATGACATCTATTATTCCAGTCATTACAAATATGACAGAGTTGCCATCGTATGTTTCATGTTCATCTCACTAGTTTCAAACAAGTCATCATGGCGAGCCTGGTTCATAGAGGAAATGGCATTTCATCTTTTTCCATTTTTCTCTATGCAAGCCGCATTCCCATGATTTTCAGGAGTGGACTTCCTGGTCGATTGGTGTGTGTTGGGAGTGTCCTCACATGTGCTCTGCCACAGTGTCGGGTCCCATTTAATACAGTGGAGCACAGACCCCTCTGCATCCGAGACTGCTGCCTGACTTTTCCTCCTCTGGCTCAGCAGGGGAACGCATTGTATAGAGAATGATCAAAGGAAAACACTCTTTCTGTTAATGTACTTTTAGGAATGATAAAATGATGAATTTAGTTATTGAATTATGAAAGTAGACTAAGCCATTTGAGACAAGTCACAAATGCCACCGTGACACCTAGTAGGCACCGCTGGAAGTTCAGCAGCAGTTCAGAGTTACATCAGCAAAGTATTGTGGGTATTCAAATTAGCCTAAATGCAGGCACTGAGCTCCAGAGGAATGCCTTTACTGTTTTACACATCGCTTCTTCACCCCGAGACAGACTGTTCCCAAGGCAGCAGATTGGGTTATGAAAAGTATACTGAATTCCTTTCTTAAATCAATGTGCAACCATATATTCTGCTGTGTCGGTGGCGGCCAGAAAACACAAACGCGTTACCATCTTGTGATAATTTCATTACTCGTCTCCCGGCGGGCATCCAATGCTCTGAGTGCTGGGTGTGTTCCGGTTCACGCTGGCACCGAGTGCTCTTAGACTCCATCTGGCACATGATTCTCTTCTGCTTGCTTCCACATGTGCCCACTTTTACTGCTTTCCCCACGCATCTACGTAGTCTTCTAATACTCTGTCACTTGCTCCTGGTCTTATTTATTTATTTATTTACTGTATATGTGTAGTGCGTGAGCAAGGCCCGTAGGCATAACAGCACTGAGATGCGACAAACAAACAATCCTCCTACAAGAACACTCAAGGGTCGGGCGAAGGAGGACCAGTTAAAGAGAACAGTTTTGAGGTCATTGTTACATTTCCCAAAGCTTGAGCAAGTTCTTGAGTCAGGAGGCAGGTCGTTCTACCATCTTGGCGCCCTTTGCGAGAAAGATCCTTGTGCCACTATAGAAGTTTTATTTTGCGGGATAAGCAAAAGGTGGGAATTGTTGCGCTGGAGGATTCCCCGAGCCGGCAACCAGTCTAATCGGTCTGCAAGGTAGCTGAGACTTTTCCCATAGAGGCATCGATGAGTGATGCAGAGGGTCCGATGGGTCACGCTACTCTCCACCGGGAGCCAGTGCAGGGCCCTCCTAGCGTTGGAGACAGGATCAGATCTCTTCAGGCCCTCCACAATTCTCACAGCATTAATTTGGAACGACCCGAAGATGGGCCAGCTCACCCTTAGAGGTGCTCTGGAAAAGGCTTGCACAGTAGTCTATACAGACCACAATGAATGCCCTGGCAATGGTGGCACAATTGGACAGATTAAGCAAAGGGCTAATTTGTGCTAACAGTTTTAAGTAGTAAGCTGAGCTGGAGACAAGATTGTTAATGTGTGAAAGTTCCTGGTCCAGGACGACATCCAGGGTTGTGACTTTGGGGAGTGTCGTTATGATACATCCTGAGATGCTGAGGGTCTGATATTCATTGCCGAGCTTCCTTAGCTGGGCAGCCGTGCCCGCGATCATGAGCTCTGTCTTTTTTCTATTAAGCGCAAGACAGTTGTCCATCATCCAGGATTCAATCCGGTTATAGATGTTATTCACTGTGATGGCTACTTTAGCATGAGCCCCAGAGAGAGGCATCAGACTGTCGTCTGCGTAGTTTGCATAGAGGGTCCCTTCTTCCTCTAACATATCCGTGTCCTTTGCTGCCTAATCACTCTGTCCTTCCCTGGTATCCGTGTCCTTTGCTGCCTAATCACTCTGTCCTTCTCTCGTATCCGTGTCCTCTCCTGCATGATAACTCTGTCTTTTCCTTGGTCGCTCTGTCTTTTCCTTGGTCGCTCTGTCTTTTCCTTGGTCGCTCTGTCTTTTCCTTGGTCGCTCTGTCCTGTCATTTCTGGTCGCTCTGTCCTGTCATTTCTGGTCGCTCTGACCTGTCATTTCTGGTCGCTCTGACCTGTCATTTCTGGTCGCTCTGACCTGTCCTTTCTGGTCGCTCTGTCCTGTCCTTTCTGGTCGCTCTGTCCTGCCCTTTCCTGCCTGTTCTCTCTATCCTGCCCTTTCCTTTCCTGCCCTTTCCTTGCCTTGGTCGCTCTGTCCTTGCCTTGGTCGCTCTGTCTTCTCCTTGGTCGCTCTGTCTTCTCCTTGGTCGCTTTGTCTTCTCCTTGGTCGCTCTTTCCTGCCTGCTCTCTCTGTCCTGTCCTTTCCTGTCTGCTCTCTCTGTCTTGCCCTTTCCTGCCTGCTCTCTCTGTCTTGCCCTTTTCTGCCCTTTCCTTGCCTGGTCTCTCTGTCTTCACCTGGTCTCTCTGTCTTCACCTGGTCTCTCTGTCTTCACCTGGTCTCTGTCTGCACCTGGGGTCTCTGCCGTTTCCTTTCCTGATCTCACTTTGCCCTCTGCTGGTCACGATGTGCTTGGCTGGTGGCGTCTCCCTTTCCTGATCGCTCTGTCCATCAATAGCTACTCACTTTAAATTGGCAGTTCTATCCCACTCAGCCTGACTCGCAGTACCCTCTTTTTCATTTGCCTCTGGAGCACTCCCACTTAACACCTCTTCTCGCTCTCTTGCTTAACCCCCCACTTGATGCCCTTCCTAGGTTGCTGATGCTGTCCCACTTGCCGTATTTACCAGTATCATCCCACTCACCCCACTTCTCGATCTTGCCCCACCCCTCCTTGCGCATAGATGACCTTCAGATGCTCTCACCTTAACGCTGGCTGTAAATTCGTTTTCTTCTTGTCGACGAATATTTGACGCCCACTGAGCTTGGTACTAAGGCAAAGGAGAAACCATGGCCCAAAATGTACTCAAAGGCCTCCCAAGCAGTGTGAACAGAAATCTTAGTGATGGAGAAAGGCTGTGCTTTGAGCTTTCCACCACCAAAGCTTCTGTTCAGACTGACTGTCGGATCTGCACATTCAGAGTCCTGTGCAAAGGCCCAGGCAGGATTGTCTAACAAGTGGGGCCCGGAGCTAGTGTAGCCGGACTCACCACAGTGACATTAACATCGGTAAATGTCCACACGGCTCTGTTGAGTGGACATTTACAGATTTTAGGTGGGCCTTGCCCTGTGCAAGGGGCAGCTGACGTTTTAGGCCCGATTCTAAGCTTGTGCTAAAAGTAGTGTGGAAAGCAGATATTCTCCCCTCCAGTCTGAGGGGGGTGGAAATATTGGAGGGGAGATGTCCTGCTTTTCAGCTTAAATCGATCGTTTAGATAGAAACGTGTACCAGTGGCACTGCAGGCATTTCCTAAAAGACGACACTTTTCTATTTTAGGAACGTTTTCTTAAGCTTTCATTAAACTAGAAAAGTGATGCTGCAGTCTCGAAAATGCTATTTTTATCAAGGGAAAAAGTGTGCAGAAGCTCTTAACAGCACCTCACAGATGCCCTATTTTAACTCCTCTTTTTGATGTGTTAAAGTAGTGGAGAATCCTCTCGCAGTGCCTGCCATGCGTGGTTGCTAAGGCCTTTGTCAAGCAGCAAATCAGGCACATGCAAAAGTTGTGGCTTTGTGGCAGAGCGCTGCATTACCAATTTATCAGAATATGGTGATTTGAAGGAACGTACTCATCCTTCATAGATGAACACTTTACTATTTTTGCATGCACCTCAGAATCAGGCCCTTAGTCTCTAGGCCTCACTTGAGAATTATTAAGGTTAGAAAAGGCCGTAATTTCTTCCGGTAAAAAAATAAATAAATAAACATTTCTTCCGGTCATAGGAACCAGGATGTGGAAGAAGTCCGTTAATTGCAGAATGTGGAGAGATCCCTTCCGCATGTGGCGCCCCAGAAGTGTACTTCAATCGCCTGATGCCGGCTTTTGCCTTTGATCGTCGCCTGGCATCTCCCTCCACTTGGTCCACTGTTTGGGGCACTAATTACTCACTGCTGTCAAGAATGTGAGCTTAAGTGTTGCTGTCCAGCTTTCACTGGCAGGTAACTTTCATGTGCCAGCTGGAGAGGTCTGAACGCTTGCAGATGAAAGCAATCCTGCCCGCCGGGCCTTTCCAAGATGGCTGCCGGTGCCCTTGGCGGAGATGCAGCTGACCTTCGCCCTGGTGATCGTTTCCTGTGTCGCAGTCATGAGGGCGGAGAAGCACAGTTTGCCTCCAGGCTCCTGAGCTGGATTTGTTCTTTTCTGCTCTGCTCCTTTTTCGGCCTTGTAACGAAGTCTTTTTCAACTCTCTTTTGCTAGAGTGCTAAAGGCCTACCTCAAGATTTGTTGAGCCCTCCGCCGAAAGAGATGGCGGGTGTATTTTGTAGGGTGATCCCATTGAACACAATCGAACTGAAGAGCTCTAGCGTTTGTTTTATTGCTTTGTAGAGCGTGAACCCATAGCTCTCAACCATTTGTATTGCAAAGGCGGGTGAAATCACCCAATTTTGTTTTTGGCGGGTGAGACGCCCATTGGAATGAATGGGCGTGCAGGTGGCTTGGCGGGAGAGTCAGCCTTTTACAAGGCGGGTGACACCCGCCAAAAGCGTGCGAGTTGAGAGCTATGGTGAACCAGGTGTAGTGGGTGAACCAAGAGTGTGATGAAGTGACTACTGGAGCACAGGGATGAGTAGTGGCTACAGTGCCTACTCTGCCCCACACTACTTTCAATCCAGCAGCGATCCCAATCGTGAAAGTGAAAAGGGCGCAGCCCAACAGGTATACCTGCTTCTGTAACGTGGGCCGAAACGTAGGCTAAACTCTTTAGCGGGTCTGCGAGCTGGCATATATTCAACATAAACAATATTATGTTGGTACCAAAATAAGATTGTCCAACCAAGGTTCTTTAAAAATAGTCTGATTCATGGAATTATTTGTGTGAAAAATGCAGCTTTGCATGCCTTTCTGCCCGAAAATCCCCGTTTGAACACTGCTAGCCGCTCTCTATAAGGGATGTGAAGACGGGGGCGTTCAGGCCAAGATTTCAGCAGCAAAAAGTTAATGACGCGGTCTTAAAAAGAAATGTTAGAGAAAGCGGCTTAAGTCACTAAAGTCTTGTAAGGCAGACGTGGGATTCGGGGCCACAGGTGCCAACTTTTGATTGTTGCTATGGGGCAGATATTCTCATACGGAACCAAGCACAGAAGCCACTTCCATCTCCAGGTCCAAGCAACACCTTTTTAAAGCACATTTATTTAGCAGCTACTGGAAAAAGGACATCAGATTTACAGGCAGTTCTGAGCACATAACTTCTCGGCAACAGTCGCCTAACCTGCTAAGCTGACTTGGCAGCATTCTTCTTTAGTATTTCCTATTTCGCAAGCGTGCAAACAGATTTGCCTGGTCTACGAATCACCCCCGCCCCCCCCTCCCACCCACCCCAATCAAGGCTGAGGTGATGACGAGGCTGCCTTCCTGCTTTGAAGTGAGCAGCACTTGCTAATTGTGCAAGATGCCTGCCAACACTTCCCAAGCCTCAGCCCAACAGGAGAGGAGGCAGGAGCGTGCATGGCACTCAATCTTGGTTTCAGAATCCCCACAGGGCAAAATGGCACCCCTGGTTCAAGGAGAAAGGGGGCAACTGCCCCTTGTGCTCCCGTGCACTCGGCATCTATGGACAAGGACCCTTTAGATACATTTTAGTTCCAGTCTTTCCCGGCACAGCCGTGTCGAGCCAGGATTTTCCGCGTTGGTCTGGATGCCTGGGTGCTTTCGACACTGCGCTGGGGTCATTATTATTGTTAATTTTCTTATAGAGCGCAACACGCCCAGATGCCTCAGTGCGCACGAAGAACAAATAACAAGACACAAGCAGACAAACTCAAAAGTTGGGAAGCCGTTGTGAAACTCCGATTAGTCCTTAAAATTAAAGAACACTACCACCCTCGGTCAGAGCACCTCAAACCTACCACCAATTTAGGCATAACTACATCCAGTGGCTTAAGAACAAAGAACAATAAATGACACCCTGCAACTACTACAAAATTGTTCAACCTGTAATTTTACTCTGTATCCTTGTAACTGCTTCTACTCACTGCACCCTTGTATAATAATGTAAATAATGTACAGTATTGTAACTAAGCTGAGAATATACCTGTAAGGCCCATGAAGTGAGGAGAGAAGGGGAGCGAGTGGAGTCGAAGATGACGCCAATATTTTTTGCCTCGCAGGAACGCACATGTAGAGGGCCCAATGAGGGCAGCCAGAGTGAGAGAGGGAAAGTGGGAGCCAGGGTCCCAATGAGAAGGATTTATTTATTGGACATTTGTATGGCGCCTATACATAAGTGTTTCCAGGCGCCACAAAAAGGGGGCAGGGGACAAGCGTATTACAAGAACAAAAAAAACAAAAACTGTTGTATCGGCCTTGTGACAATCCTACTGTGCAAGTGCTTGAGAGGTGGTAAGTGCAGGGAGTTAGTGGGTAGAGGGAGAAGGGCAGGAGTGGGGTGACCCCAGGGACGGGGACAGGGAAGTGCTGGGTGGGCCAAGGCGGCAAGTGCCAGGGGAAAAGGGGGAGAGGGAGGATGAGTGTGGTGGGCAGGGTGGACCAAGTTGGGCTAGTTTGGGAAAGGGAGCCCGAGGGCAAGTGCTGGCAAAGGATGCACGAGGAACTGGTGGGGGTTGGTCTGGTCCCTGTATGAACTATGAAGGGACCTTTCCCCAGTTGTTGCGGCAGAGGGAGAGTTACCAAGGGAGAGGGAGAGGGAAGGAATAGGAGAAACGTTGCCAATGAGAAGGATCTCAGTCTTACTGGCATTAAGGCAAAGATCGTTGGAGGCGCACCAATCCTGAATCGCGGATAGACACCCAGGTATGAGAGAGGGAGGAGAAGAGGCTGAGGGAAGCCTAAAAGAGAGCTGATTGTCATTCACATAACACTGAAATATAGAAGAGAAGGTGGCGATCAGGTGGGCCAAAGGGGCCAAGTAGACATTGACGAGCCAGGGTGAGAGGATAGAGCCCTGGGGGACACCGCAAGTGGAGAGAGAGAGGTAGTGGAGAGAAAGGACCCATGTTGGACAAATGACTGTTGCTGCCATCAACCCCTGGACCTGTAGCCACCTCCTTAGCCGGGGTCTTCACCTACCACAATTCCTTCACCTCCTGAATGATGCAGACGGCTCTGCTCACTGTAAGGCGCACACACACTCAAGGATGGTCTCAAAGTGGGCCCTTATGAATAGGTGGTCTCGGGAAGGATCTGAATGTGATTGCCTGTGATTGATAGAAACATGTGTCCCATTAGAACTGATGGCACTATGGCAACTGCCTCCCCCGCTTACTGAGCTGGGAAGCTGGTAATGGCTACTGGCCATAGCTAATATCAAAAATCTGTGACAGTCTGGATGAATCTACATGGAGATATGTATCGATGAGCTCGATTGAGGCTGGCCAATCCCCAGACGTAACCAGGGGAATCATCCACTGGAGGACCTCCATCGAGGACCAACCTGTACCCTACTGACGACATAGGGACTGTCGAGAATAAGAGTAGGACCCCTGACCTCCGGTGGGCAGATTCACCGAACAGATGACAAGACATGTAGGTTGTATTAAAGGTTGGGTCCATTGTTACAGCCTTGGCCTTCTACTGTTGTGTATTTAGAAATAGCTTTTTTTGACAACCTTATTACTGGCAACGTTTTCACACTTTGTATTGATTGTATTGAATGACTACATTTATTAAAACCACTTTTTGCTGGATACGTTTCCACATGACTACATTTTCACATAGAACAGAGAAGGCTTGTGCAGAGCTGGCCGAGCCCTATACATTCTGTATAGCTCTTCCGCTAGGACGGGTCGCTCGTCTTATCCAATGGATCACGAAGCACCATTTTCTCGGGAGCCCTGCGCGGGTGACTGGTGAGGCTGGAGAACACTAAGTATCAGAAAGCAAATGCCCCACCAGGATTAATTTGTAGATCAACACGAGTCAATTTAATTTTAAACATTTTTTTTCAAAAACAGTATATCTCGGCAAGATCACCAGTCCTCCTCTTCGTAAGTGAGTCGATCCTTAAAGAGGTGTCCCCTGTATATGTCTCTTGTTGTAGTTGTGCCAGGACACGACAGCAGCAGATGTCGAATCGTTTCTGATGTCTCCTTGTTGTTTCAATAACAGCAACTGCTAGAACCTGACAAACCTCTTGTTGCTAATATCGCGTTCTTTTTCAGTAGATTCAAGCGCGCTCTTAAGAACGTTATGCAAAGCGTTGTGTCTGGAAATTTTTTCAGGTATTCCATTGGTTCGTTCACTTTTTGGCTGTTAGTCGGTAGATGTCTGGTTAATTTGTTCTTTGACGCTGCCTCTGGTGTTCGGATCCAGTCCCATTCTTTTAATCGTTTTTTAGATTTTTGTGGATTAATCGCCAATTCCTCCTGCGTGCTTCCAGTTGCTTGTAGTAATGTTATGTTCTTATTGGCCGAGGATGATAGAATTTTGCTGTTATAGCTGTGTTATTTAATAAGTTGTACTTCAGTTTGCTCAGCTCTTTTCTCTGTGTAGTGCCGCCAGTTTTTGGAGAGACTTTGGGGTGATCAAGTCAATACCATCGCTACTATCTGAGATCAACAGCAGAGATATAGCACCACACTCGAATTACTGTTTTTAAAAAGCGTTTTATTTTTAATGGATTTGTATTGGTCTTCACATTATTCTTCGTGGGACATTTGCTTTCTGATACTTTGTGTTTTTCCCCCAGTCTCACCCAGAGTTGGGGATAGCCCTCCTTCATGGATAACGAGCAATCCGTCCCCAGGGCAGATGGCATTCTCCGTTCCTCATTTCTGTGTGGCGCCTAGGGATGAATAGTCTGTGTTTTTCCATTCCAGTAGGACCTTATATCGTCAATAAGTGGAGCCCCCATCTTGATGGCCTTCTGGAATTGGTGAATGGTGGCCTGGGGTTGAGGGAAGAGGCCTCTTTGCCAGTGAACCTCATGCCTGAGGCGACGTGCTCCAATACCTTGCCCACCACCGCCAGATCAAGGTATTTCCCTTGGAGTCTTTGCCCTTCTCGATTGAGTAGATTGGATCTGAAGAGGAAGAAGCAGAAACCCCTTCCGTGATTAACCCTACTTTTCCAAGAAGCGGCTCACTGTTCTACTTTTTATAATGTCTCGCTGAATAAAGCATTTTGGCCATTGCTTAATGCAATGCACCATACCTATTCTGTGCATTGAACGAGGAGAAAAACAGTGTTTATCAAAGCCGAGGACTCCCTGTGCCGCCCCCTCCCCCACCTGACATATCGGGAAGCAACCCTTCCAATTCTGCATAGTTATATACCACAACAACAAATGCTATGTGAATTTAGTGGGTGTGGCCATAAGTGCACGCTCACCTATCCACTGCAATACTGCCAGCCAGTAGGCCCTACCACAACCCCCCAAGTGGTCCTGAGACTGGAAGCGGGAGAGTGGCCAACAGGCACTGGTTAACTGACCTGCGAGGCTTGCCCGCTAGACACATCCAGCTGGCTGGGCCGGCCGGCCCTTTTCTAGCGTCCCCACTTGGAATCTTGACCGGGCTCAGGGTTCACAGGCCCCCAATACTCATCCCGGGTGTGCTTGGATATTTGATGCTCTACCCCACCCCAAACCCAGGGTAGAGGGAGAAGAAAAGTCCTGCAGATCTTCTGATTAACATGAAGGAGCCAGCAACCAAAACAGGAGGATTGGAGTAGCTGCGGCCATCTTATATCCTCCTAGAGCGAAGGGAGGGTTAATCAGTATAGATTTCAGTGGTTTGTTGTGAAAGGGTCTTGGATGGGGCTAGGGGAGGGACACATCATTCACACAGACAGAACTGAGATGAGGAAGAGATATCTTCAGGGTAATGTTTTGGATTAACTTATTTCTCAGTGCTTATGCTTTTCAAACATACAGGATTTGCTCAGGATCACACAATTTGGTGAAACTGTGTAGGCAGGATCCTTGTGAGGTCTCGCGTTCACACCGGTAACACCCTCTCCACGCCGCCAGCCTTCTCCAACCTCAAATAAGAAGGCAGACAATCTAGTAAAGTCATAGAGGAGAAAAGCAAAGTAGAATTCTCACTGGACTACATGGAGTCTAGGGGTGAAAACAAGCTAGAGAAATCGTACCCCCTTCCCCCAAAGACATACTGCGAGGGTGAAACGTCTACCTGCACTGCACTGGTGAACCGAGGAGATGGGAAGTCAAGTCCCGGTGGTGGCATGACCACTACAGCTTCGTGGTGGGTATTGTGCTCGTAGAACGACGATAAAACCACCCACCGGCAGAAACCTAGAGAGATCCAGTGGCCTGCAGCAAAACCTGCTTGCAGAGAAGGAGGAGGCCGAGAGCGGGAATGTCTCTGGATTGTAAGAGAGAATGAGGCAGAACCAAAAGCAAAAGCCTGAGCGAGCGCTGACCCCAGGGACGTTTTCCTACCAACTCAGAGGTATCTGATTAGGAAGGGAGAACAGGGAGGCTGCCGGGGAATCATTACACATCAGGAAAAACCTGTCCCAGTGAAATTGACGAGACATGGAATTGAAAAGTGATGAACTCCAACTGTAACAATGTGAGAAAGAGAGTCCTGATTACATCTGTAAAAGAGACTAATAAGCATTGGGTACAAATACCCTGGGAAGAGCAGCAGATATCCCATAAGATAGAAAGTGCGGAGTGAAAGATATTTGGAAGAGAACGCGTAGAGTGCGAAGTAAAGATCAGCCGGGCTTACAAGAGAGAAATGCTAAGTAAGCTATCCCAGGAGTGGGAACACGTTAAATACCAAAAAACTCTGTCCCAACTAAGAAAGTATATGCCAAAAGAATCAAAAGGGCAGCCTTGATCAAAGGATAAGACAACGGATAAGAGGAGACCATTGAGCACTGAGCAGGGAAGACATGGTAAACCCAGAGATATGCTGAACCAGTTACAAGGTCTGTCACAGAAATTGATGAGACTATTTAAAGATACCATATTAAAAGACGTTGGATTGAAGAACCAACTCTTTAAGAAGAGACAGTCAGGAGAAAAGAGTCATTCTCCTGACTTAATTTACTTTTGATAGAATAATGTTAGGGCTGGGTAGAATTCGTTTTTGGACAGTGGACTATTTTTAATTGGCCATTGTGCTTTTAGCATGGTCTTCATTTGCTTCCATATAGCTATTAAATAGTTCTATTTTCATCCATCCAATAGCTTTTATGTTGGCCATACATTGTCCTACTTACGGCATTATTTTACTGTGCATCGCCTTTTCCTGCTTTCTCGCGTGATTTAAAACGGAGCTTGCATCAAGCCTCTGGACGCACTGAGTTCTGGGAAACTACAATTCCCAATCTGTTTGTAGTTTCCGGGCCGATTTTATACTGTCCATAGGTGCGACTGAGCCAGTTTGTGCTGGTTCGTGCCCGGAGACAGCATTAAGGCTTTCCATACTGCATATTCTCGCTTGTGGGGTCAGCAACATACTGTAAGTACTTAGGTTTGTTACACACTTGTGCAGTATGTCGAGAAACAATTTAATTTAAAATTGCAAAATGAGGCTGCAAGCTCAAAGACGCGATCGCGCCCTAGATTACTTCTCCCCTTTTTTCCGGCGGATCCCATACTAGTACACACACACTGGAGCGGACACATCCAGCTATGGGTACGCCCGTTACTACGGTGGAGACCGAGGGGGCTGTTGCCAACCATCAAACAGTCCATGTGTAAGTTAGGGTCTACCCTAGAACAAACACGCCTCTTAAAACAGTGTTATTAAATACCCGCTCGTTGGCTGGTCACGCTACAGAGGTAGTAGACTACATTTTGTCTGCCGGCTTGGACATTGTGCTTGTGACAGAAACCTGGCTTTGCGAGGCTAATTTACACTCCTCTCAATTAGCCACACCAGTGGGATATAAAATCTTGCACACCGACTGGGTAGGGCAATGGGGTGGGTGGGAGAGGGGGCCATTTTTAAAGATAATCTCAGTTTCTTTGTATCTCGCATACCGGTATTTGATGCGTCTGAGGGCTTGCTGGTAAAATTGAACCTGAGTCATACAACCACCCTTCGCCTCCTTATTCTTTATCGCCCTCAGGTCATTTTCTGGGATCCCATACAAAACCACAGGCCCCATTAATAGTGGTGGGCGACTTTAATCTCTGCACTAATGATCCATCGGACTCGGAGGCGGCCAATATATTGAACCTCCTGGAGAGTATAGGGCTAAAACAATGTCACTGTCCCCACTCACCAAGAAGGCAATACACAGGACTGGATTTTATGCAGAAATCAGATCATTTGGCCACTAAATGTAAAAACCTGCGGCTGGTCAGACCATGATCTTATTAATTTTGCTATCCTTACTTCTGGCCAAGCTATGGATAGGTCGGGTTAGTGCCCTAATTCCATCTTGCGTAGAGGCTCTTGCAACGTGTCACGGGAGGCCTTCAATTCCATTGTTTCTACTCAACTACTGGCCATAGAGGGTAATTGTTCATTGGTATCATCCACCGCCCAGCTGCGAGATATGTTAAATGTTGCCTTCGATAAATTAGCACATCTTTAGCCTTCCTTAAAAAAAAAGTGCATCTTATCGCCAACCAGCGGTTCTCTCCTGATATTCTGGCCGCCAGGCAGTTTAAACAGGCGGCTGAACGAGGCTGGCCGAATAATCCCATAGAAAACACCCGGCTCTGTATGAAGAAGCAGCCAAATATTATGAAGATGCTATTCTGAGGGCAAAAAAAAGCTAAGATGGACGAACGTATCTTAGGGGCAAAATCCAGCACTAGAGAGAGCTGTTCAACATTTTGAGCAAGCTAAAGGGGAAGACACAAAGCTCACAGTTAGTTGTGGACGATGTATTGTGCCAAAAGATCCATGAAAGCTTTGTCCAAAAAGTTAGACAGCACCAAGGGAGTACACCAATAAACCCTCGTACGTCTCATGCTGTAGACATGGACACTAGGGCCCTCAGCCTGGAAGAGGAGAGAGGTACTGATGTTTTCATGTTCAAGCAGGTCTCCGTTCATGAGTTATCAGCAATGGTTGCTAACGTGAAACCTACACCATGTAAGGGCGATATTTTCCCTGCACCGTTGTTTAAGAAAGTTTTCTTCAGTATTGCGACACCAGTCGCGTCCTTTATAAATCGCTCCTTCCATTAAGGGAAAGTTCCGGACAGTATTAAGGAAGCCTGGATCATAAAAAAAAAAGGCCTAGATCCACGGGGAACTCCTTAACTACCGCCCTATAACAAATGTCCTCTTCTTACTAAAGATTATTGATAAAGTTGCCTGTACTCAGTACAACGCCTTTGTTGAAGAGAGGGGCCTTTTGTCTAAGGGCCGGTCTGGTTCAGGAAGAACTATGGAACGGAAATGGCTCTGGTGGAAGTCAAATCTGCCCTAGCCGAAATTGTCGATCAAGGTAGCCTGGCCATGCTGCTGTTGCTGGACCTGTCCGCCGCCTTTGATCTGGTTAATCACAATAGGCCGGCGGACAGGCTAATTGAGGTAGGCAACAGCTCCAAGCTGGCAGCAAACTGGTTCAGATTTTTTTATTGGACCGAGGAGGGCCAAGGAAGCCAGTGGGGAACTTTAAGTCACAAGAGGTTCTCCTCTGTTTGGTGTTCCACAAGGATCCAGTGTGTCCCCCCTGTTGTACAACATCTACTCAAAACTTCTTTTTGATCTCCTGGATAGTCTGGGTGTCAAATATGCAAATTATGCTGATGACACCCAGATTATCCTGGGATTGTCAGGCTCCTATGCAGCATACTCACTGGTGGTCAGTGGGGTCTTTGATGCCATCAAAGTCTGGATGGAAAACAACTCACTGGCCCTAAATGACAAGAAGACCGAGATTTTAATTCTTGGTAGTATGGCTAAGCTCAAGACATTGGTCCCTCAGTATGAGGCCTTTTCAATAGGTGGGGCTAGTATTCTGGCTCAACCACGTTAAAACCTTGGGGGTTGTTTTTGATTGCAACTTAAACTTTAACAAACCTGTCTCCTACCTAAGCCCCAGCTGCACCTATATGACACAACTGCCAGTTCTCAGTGGGAAACAGGGCCTTGATCGCCACAGCTGCCATGAACTCTGGGCTGGATTATTGTAATGATAATTGTCAGTGGGAAACAGGGCCTTGATAGCCACAGCTGTCATGAACTCTAGGCTGGATTATTGTAATGGGCTACTAGTTGGCACCTCACAAGCAAATATGAAGAAATTGCAGACTATTCAGAACAGGGCTGTCGGAGCCGTATGCGGCCTCGGACGTAGAGATCATGTCTCTGACGCCCGCAAGAAACTACACTGGCTCCCCGTCCATCCAAGGATTCACTTTAAAGCATCCTGCCTGGTGTATAAATGCCTTGCAGGCATTGCTCCTAGCGATCTTGGATCACGAATTATGAGACTGCCTTGGAGGCGAACGCTGCGGTCCAATGACAAGGACCTATTACTGCAACCGCATTTTAAACTCAAGAGATTTGGAGACTTGAGCTTTAATGCCTGGGGCTCAAGGGACTGGAATGATCGGATCTATGTAATTATTGCGACGGCCGAAAATGCCGACCACTTTACACCACATATATATGCGGGGGGAGACCCCCCACAACCACCCCATATTAATATTATATTCTATACCCCCCACATATATATCTGGTGTAAGGCAGCCCAGTTGGCATTTTCGGCTGTCGTAATTGTGAGGGCGACATTTTGGTACGATTCCGAATGATCTGGCCCATACTACTAGGCAGCTTCCGTCTACTGCCCAGTTCAAGAAGGCTTTGAAAACGTACCTGTTCGATGGAGGAGGAACCTGGATCACCTTCTCTTCCCCCCCCATTCCTCCCTATTCTTTGACTGCAATTCACTGCCATGGTTTCCCTATCTGTGTTTTTTTGTTTGTATTGTCTGTGAGCGCTCAGAGTCCTGCGGGCGAGTTAGCGCCTTATAAACATTCTTTAGAATCGAGTATAATGGAGACTGGCTGATGACTGACGGGCACCTTAGTTATCTATATAGGCAGGGCAACCCCTGATGGCAATAGAGAGGAAATATTCTGATCATGTAATACATTTAAACCTGTGAAGGGTTTAGATTCAAGCAGACTAGCTATCAATTACAGAAGAGATTAACACGGGCAACGCACTTTGTGAACTATGCAAAGGACTGAAATTTCGGATTTCAAATCTTAGGTATTCATCGCATAGGAGTGCATTAAATGCTGGGGTTAGCAACAAGTCCCTGTGAGCTGCTTCATGGTAGTGTCTTCATCCTCGCAACCAGAATGATCATGTGTGTTGGTATAGTGCTTCATGCCGGGTTCCTCTTCCTTCCAAGTGCTGCGATGAAAGGTTTTATTATCACCCATTATAATGGTACTCGGTTTGACTCTGGAAGGATGAAGGGCTGAGTCGGCCCTGCAGTGGGATTCAAACTTGCAAAGTGCAGCCAGTCCCTCTTTCAGAGGTGAGCGCTTAACTTGCAAGCTATCCACCCAGACTGGAGGGGATCACTAACTTTTTCTTTTCTGCTGGGCGACCAGAGGGCTTTTTGGTTGGGGCGGGGTTGGGTGTCTTGCCGCTACTTTACCTTATTTGTAAAATGTGCGATGGTTTAGAACCAGTATTAAGTACTACTAGGCATTTAAATTGGCTGTGTGTGGTGGTGCTATTGTGACAGGCCTTCCACTATCCCCTCTGCACTAACACACAGTATACGCATCTGGCTCATTTCAAGGCGCTAGGATAACTCTCCCAACAGACATCACACAAGATGTTTTATCTCTACAATCAATGACACAGCATAAAATGTCCTAGTGGCGGTGAAGCTGTGTTGTTGGAGCCCATGTGGCACCTGTGCTGGTGACTGTGTGTTTTGAGTCTGTGTCAGAGTCTGATTTTGTCTGTTTCCGAGTGCCTGTGTGTGCCTCTTCTGGGGAGTTAGGATGGAGGGGGGCCTGATGTTTCTGTGTCTTCTTAGAGCCCCCCCCTTTCCTTCTGCTGGCCTCTGGCCAGGCAGCTCTTTGCTTTAGCATTGTTAGATGCCATACACACATATCCCAGTCATTTCCTCCATACCATCATATCAGATCCTTATGGACACTTTTTGTTACTTCGTACCACTATTTCTAGGTGCTAATTAGCTAAGATTGGTGTGAAACAGTAGATGCCTCTTGTACAAGTTTTACTTGTGGTCTTCACTGTTTTTTGTGTTGCCCCCAAACCCGACCGTCCATCTTGCTATGTAGGCCGATGTGGCGGGGAGGGGCAGTAACAAAGAGCTTCATGTGACCCGTTCCGCCCTGGGTTCTTGACCTGAAACCTAAGTACTCGTCTGAATATCATATTTATAACATCACGTTTTTATGTAGCGCTTCGTGACAGATTCCTCCTGCTTCCAAGGGCTGCAATAAAGGGTGTTATTTATCAAATGTAATGACATTCAATTGATTCCCTCGGTAGATCAAGGGCTGAGTGCACTCTACGAGAATTCAAACCTGTGTCTGCAGGTTGCATGAGCATGTCAGGCAAGCACTTGACTCACTGAGCTATTTTACACATGCCGAGTGGATCTCTCCACTGATGGAGGTGCCTGGCTACCCATCCCTCTTCTGGTAAGAAACGCAAGGCTGGTGTGCCATCTTGGATGGCGCGAGGACGGGCACAGGTACCTGTTGCCTGGACCACTGGTCTCTCTGTCTGACCTCCAAATACAATCTTGCATTTGCATAGTGCCTACTGCCATAGTCTGTGGCGTTGAAGCGCTTTTGCCTGTCAGAGAGGCAAAGGAGAAGTATGATAGACCATGCAGTAGTGGTAGGGAGGAGCAAGTTTGGGTAGAAAGTTGGGATGAGGGTGAGGGATAGATAAGCTGCTCAGGAAGCCATGAGAAGGAAAAGGTGGAGGAGGTGTGTGTACAATTGAACCGTGGGGCTCGACTATATGGGGTGCAGCGTTGAAAGGATAGATGGTGAGCTGGGGCATGTTGTAGCCATGCCCAAGAAAACCTCTGGCGGCAAAGCCCTTCTACTTACTTCCCAAGGGCCCCCAACAACGTTATGCAGGGTTGTATGACAGAAATCCAAATTTGCCAATTTTGCAATAGCTTCTCGAAAAGCGAGCAAAAAAACCTCACATTGTTTGGTTTCCTCGTTTATTTATGTCCTGGTTACCAAAACGAGGCTTGTGTGCAAAGTGCTCTAGAACAGCGGGGCTGTCTATGGCTTAGCCGTGGTCAAACCCCTGAGCCTTACACAGCGTCCTGTGAGCCAAGGGATGTAGAAACATTGCCCAAGGAAACACAGCATGCAAATCCCCTCTGTTCCCTCCCCTGAGCCCCGAATGGCCAGGCTGTGTAGAAGTGAAAGCTGGAAGCAAATATGGGCACATATATCTGAGGGTGGGATTTCAACCATGGCTTCCATAGGAGCAGAAGCCCCACTCTGCACTTCCTGGAGGTTCTGGAGTCCTGCTAGGCCCTTTAAGGTAATGATGTCATTGGTGTGCGAGGCAGGAATCCTCTTACGCTGAGGCTGGGAGCTTATGGGAGTGCATTTGCATAATCCCACCTTTTGACTAGCCTGCTCAGCGTGGGCTGCAATTACGTGTCCTGTTGATAGAGGGCATCATGCGAATGTTAGGTCAAAACAGGCGTGTATGGTCTCGTTAAGATTGGATTTCCTAGTCTGCCTTCTGGTTTTGCATGTTTACAGAGGTGCTACCTACTGCGTTATGGCTGCGTGAAAATTAGACATTTAAAGCAAAACGTTATAATGAAACCACAACATAATATAATATAATGCAGCAACATAATATCGCACGACCTAACCAGCTGACATAAAGGGAAACTGACCTCATATCCCACCTGCCCCCCCCCCATTCTCCTTAAGAGTGAATGCGTATAGACAGTGTTATGCTGTGGTATTTGCTTTTATAAAGCACACATACACCAGTGGTATCTTGGCGCCGGGGGATCCGACAGGGGAAGACAGAGCAGCCTAGAAAAGGTACGTTTTCAAGATGCAACGAAAGGCCAAATGGTCTTTCGTTGCTCGACAAGAGAGAGGAATGGAGTTCCACAGTTTGGCAGCCATGACTGGAAAGGAGCCAACCGCTCGAAACATGCCATCTCTAGGCATCCCAAACAATGATGCAGCCCAGCAGAGACAGCACCACAAGGGTAGAGACACACACACACACGCTCGCTTGATCCCCCGCCCGCTCTCTCTCTCTCTCTCCTGCCCTCCATCTCCCGCTCTCTCACGCTCGTTCTCTCTCTCCTCCCCTCCCCCACTCCGCCCGTCTCTCTCTCTCTCTCTCAAGATAATTCAACACTAGCAGCATTGCAGCATTGCTGCCCACCGTGCATTTCTAGCCTCACAAGGAGGGTGGAAAGGGATAAAAATAAGGAAAAGAATCCATACTGATTTTGGGGTATCCTAATCCGTTAGCACAGTCCCTGTGGCGTACTTGCAATGGGATAAATTTCCCAGATTACCACTAATCCACCCAAACTACGAAGGTATTTATAAGAACGTGAGTGTATAAGATCTCAAGAAGGTCTTGTTTGTATGCGAGTTATTGCAAAGCAATGATGACTGGGTGTGAAATGTTTACAAAGCAAGGCCCGCTGCTAATGCACATTACTGTGAGCTGACCCTGCACTTCTGGGATGCTCGAGCGTTGGGAATCCCACAGGATGAGGTCATTGGTGCAGAGGATGGATGTCTGCAGTGCTGCAGAGCTCACACCGACACCCAACCCCCACCCGAGTTCTCCTACCCACGCATGATGTAACTACATCCCATGGCTGGGCTCCCTGGAGCTCTGCTACCCACGCATGGTCTAGCTACATCCCATGGCTGGGCTCTCTGGAGTTCTGCTACCCGCGCATGGTGCAGCTACATCCCATGGCTGGGCTCTCTGGAGTTCTGCTACCCGCGCATGGTGCAGCTACATCCCATGGCTGGGCTCTCTGGAGTTCTGCTACCCGCGCATGGTGCAGCTACATCCCATGGCTGGGCTCCCTGGAGTTCTGCTACCCGCGCATGGTGCAGCTACATCCCATGGCTGGGCTCTCTGGAGTTCTGCTACCCGCGCATGGTGCAGCTACATCCCATGGCTGGGCTCCCTGGAGTTCTGCTACCCGCGCATGGTGCAGCTACATCCCATGGCTGGGCCCCCTGGAGCTCTGCTACCCACGCATGGTCTAGCTACATCCCATGGCTGGGCTCCCTGGAGCTCTGCTATCCATGCATGGTCTAGCTACATCCCATGGCTGGGCTCCCTGGAGCTCTGCTATCCATGCATGGTCTAGCTACATCCCATGGCTGGGCTCCCTGGAGCTCTGCTATCCATGCATGGTCTAGCTACATCCCATGGCAGGGCTCCCTGGAGTTCTCCTACCCACGCATGATGTAACTACATCCCATGGCTGGGCTCCCTGGAGCTCTGCTATCCATGCATGGTCTAGCTACATCCCATGGCAGGGCTCCCTGGAGTTCTCCTACCCACGCATGGTGCAGCTACATCCCATGGCTGGGCTCCCTGGAGCTCTGCTACCCGCGCATGGTGCAGCTACATCCCATGGCTGGGCTCCCTGGAGCTCTGCTACCCACGCATGGTCTAGCTACATCCCATGGCTGGGCTCTCTGGAGTTCTGCTACCCACGCATGGTGCAGCTACATCCCGTGGCTGGGGCTCCCTGGAGTTCTGCTACCCGCGCATGGTGCAGCTACATCCCATGGCTGGGCTCTCTGGAGCTCTGCTACCCACGCATGGTCTAGCTACATCCCATGGCTGGGCTCCCTGGAGTTCTGCTACCCACGCATGGTGCAGCTACATCCCATGGCTGGGCTCCCTGGAGCTCTGCTACCCACGCATGGTCTAGCAACATCCCATGGCTGGGCTCCCTGGAGCTCTGCATGATGTACGCATGATGTAGCTACAGCCCATGGCTGACACCAGGTCTGCCCTCGGGCTCCGTGGAGCTCTGCTACTCAGGAATGATGTAGCTACAGCCTGTGGCTGACATTGGGTCTGCCCTCGGCTCACTGGAGCTCTGCTACCCATGCATGATGTAGCGACAGCCCGTTACTGACACCAGGTCTGCCCCCGGGCTCCCTGTAGTTACATGCATGATGTAACTACAGCTCGTGGCTGATACTGAGTCTGCACCAGGGCTCCCTGGAGTTCTGCTACCCATGCATGATGTAACTACAGCTCGTGGCTGATACTGAGTCTGCACCAGGGCTCCCTGGAGCTCTGCTACCCACGCATGGTGCAGCTACATCCCATGGCTGGGCTCCCTGGAGCTCTGCTATCCATGCATGGTGCAGCTACATCCCATGGCTGGGCTCTCTGGAGCTCTGCATGATGTACGCATGATGTAGCTACAGCCCATGGCTGACACCAGGTCTGCCCTCGGGCTCCCTGGAGATCTGCTACCCAGGAATGATGTAGCTACAGCCTGTGGCTGACATTGGGTCTGCCCTTGGCTCACTGGAGCTCTGCTACCCATGCATGATGTAGCGACAGCCCGTTACTAACACCAGGTCTGCCCCCGGGCTCCCTGTAGTTACATGCATGATGTAACTACAGCTCGTGGCTGATACTGAGTCTGCACCAGGGCTCCCTGGAGTTCTGCTACCCATGCATGATGTAACTACATCCCGTGGCTGGGGCTCCCTGGAGTTCTGCTACCCACGCATGATGTAACTACATCCCGTGGCTGGGCTCCCTGGAGTTCTCCTACCCACGCATGATGTAACTACATCCCGTGGCTGGGGCTCCCTGGAGTTCTGCTACCCGCGCATGGTGCAGCTACATCCCATGGCTGGGCTCTCTGGAGTTCTGCTACCCGCGCATGGTGCAGCTACATCCCATGGCTGGGCTCCCTGGAGTTCTGCTACCCGCGCATGGTGCAGCTACATCCCATGGCTGGGCTCCCTGGAGCTCTGCTACCCACGCATGGTCTAGCTACATCCCATGGCAGGGCTCCCTGGAGTTCTCCTACCCACGCATGATGTAACTACATCCCGTGGCTGGGGCTCCCTGGAGTTCTGCTACCCGCGCATGGTGCAGCTACATCCCATGGCTGGGCTCCCTGGAGCTCTGCTACCCACGCATGGTCTAGCTACATCCCATGGCTGGGCTCTCTGGAGTTCTGCTACCCGCGCATGGTGCAGCTACATCCCATGGCTGGGCTCTCTGGAGTTCTGCTACCCGCGCATGGTCTAGCTACATCCCATGGCTGGGCTCCCTGGAGCTCTGCTACCCACGCATGGTCTAGATACATCCCATGGCTGGGCTCCCTGGAGTTCTGCTACCCGCGCATGGTGCAGCTACATCCCATGGCTGGGCTCCCTGGAGCTCTGCTACCCACGCATGGTCTAGCTACATCCCATGGCTGGGCTCTCTGGAGTTCTGCTACCCGCGCATGGTGCAGCTGCATCCCATGGCTGGGCTCCCTGGAGCTCTGCTACCCACGCATGGTCTAGCTACATCCCATGGCAGGGCTCCATCGAGTTCTGCTACCCGCGCATGGTGCAGCTACACCCCATGGCTGGGCTCCCTGGAGCTCTGCTACCCGCGCATGGTCCTGCTACATCCCATGGCAGGGCTCCCTGGAGTTCTGCTACCCACGCATGGTGCAGCTACATCCCATGGCTGGGCTCCCTGGAGCTCTGCTATCCATGCATGGTGCAGCTACATCCCATGGCTGGGCTCTCTGGAGCTCTGCTACCCACGCATGGTCTAGATACATCCCATGGCTGGGCTCCCTGGAGTTCTGCTACCCACGCATGGTGCAGCTACATCCCATGGCTGGGCTCCCTGGAGCTCTGCTACCCACGCATGGTCTAGCAACATCCCATGGCTGGGCTCCCTGGAGCTCTGCATGATGTACGCATGATGTAGCTACAGCCCATGGCTGACACCAGGTCTGCCCTCGGGCTCCCTGGAGATCTGCTACCCAGGAATGATGTAGCTACAGCCTGTGGCTGACATTGGGTCTGCCCTCGGCTCACTGGAGCTCTGCTACCCATGCATGATGTAGCGACAGCCCGTTACTGACACCAGGTCTGCCCCCGGGCTCCCTGGAGCTCTGCTACCCATGCATGATGTAACTACAGCTCGTGGCTGATACTGGGTCTTCCACCGGGCTCCCTGGAGCTCTGCTACACACGCATGATGTAGCTACAGCCCATGGCTGGCGCTTCTTGCTGCTCTGCTACCTACGCATGGTTTAGCAACTACCCCGTGGCTGGGCCTCCCTGCTGCTCTGCTACCCACGAATGATGTAGTTACAGCCTGTGGCTGGGGCTCCCTGGAGCTCTGCTACCCACGCATGATGTAACAGCCCATGACTGAGCTGCCCTGGAGCTCTGCTATGTACGCATGATGTAGCTTCAGCCTGTGGCTGGGGCTCCTGGTAGCTCTGCTACCCATTCATGATGTAGCTACAGCCCGTGGCTGACCCTGGGTCTGACCTCTGGCTCCCTGGAGCTCTGCTACCCACGCATGATGTAGCTACAGCCTGTGGCTGAAAAACGTAACTGCCCCCGGGCTTCCTGAAGCTCTGATACCCACACATGATGTAGCTACAGCCTGTGGCTGGGCCTTCCTGGAGCTCTGCTCCCCGCATGATGTAGCTACAGCCTGTGGCCGACACCATAACTGCCCCGGGCTTCCCGAAGCTCTGCTACCCAGGCATGATGTAGCTATAGCCTGTAGCTGGGGCTCCTTGGAGCTCTGCTACCCAGGCATGATGCAGCTACAGCCCGTGGCTGGGGCTCCATGGAGCACTGCTACTTATGCATGATGTAGCTGCAGCTCGCGGCTGACACTGGGTCTGCCCCCGGGCTCCCTGGAGCTCTGCTACCCACGCATGATGTAGCTACAGCCTGTGGCAGGGGCTCCCTAGAGCTCTGCTACCCAGGCATAATGTAGCTACAGCCTGTGGCTGACACCATGTCTGCCCCCCAGCTCTTGGAAGCTCTGCTACCCACGCATGATGTAGCTACAGCCCGTGGCTGGGGCTCCCTGGAGCTCTGCTACCCACACATGATGTAGCTATAGCCTGTGGCTGAGACCGGATCTGCCCCAGGCTCTCTGGAGCTCTGCTACCCATGCATGATATAGCTACAGCCTATGGCTAGGGCTCCCTGGAGCTCTGCTCTCCACACAGGATGTAGCTACAGCCAGTTGGCTGGGGCTCTATGGAGCTCTGCTACCCGCATAATGTAGCTACAGCCTGTGGCTAACACCATGTCTGCCCCCCAGCTCTTGGAAGCTCTGGTACCCACGCATGATGTAGCTACAGCCCGTGGCTGGGGCTCCCTGGAGCTCTGCTACCCACACATGATGTAGCTATAGCCTGTGGCTGAGACCGGGTCTGCCCCGGGCTTCCTGAAGCTCAGCTACCCAGGCATGATGTAGCTATAGCCTGTGGCTGGTGCTCCCTGGAGCTCTGCTACCCATGCATGATGTAACAGGCTGAGGCGTGCTGGAGCTCTGCTACCCATGCATGATGTAGCTACAGCCTGTGGCTGAAAAACGTAACTGCCCCCGAGCTTCCTGAAGCTCTGCTGCCCACGCATGATGTAGCTACAGCCTGTGGCTGGGGCTTCCTGGAGCTCTGCTACCCGCATGATGTAGCTACAGCCTGTGGCTAACACCGTAACTGCCCTGGGCTTCCTGAAGCTCTGCTACCCAAGCCTGATGTAGCTATAGCCTGTGGCTGGGGCTCCCTGGAGCTCTGCTACCCATGCATGATGTAACAGGCTGAGGCGTGCTGGAGCTCTGCTACCCACGCATGATGTAGCTACAGCCTGTGGCTGGGGCTTCCTGGAGCTCTGCTACCCGCATGATGTAGCTACAGCCCGTGGCTGGGGCTCCCTGTAGCTCTGCTACCCAACCATGATGTAGCTACGGCCCGTGGTCCCTGGCTCTCTGCTATCCACACATGATGCAGCTACAGCCCGTGGCTGGGGCTTCCTGGAGCTCTGCTACCCACGCATGGTCTAGCTACATCCCATGGCTGGGCTCTCTGGAGTTCTGCTACCGGCGCATGGTGCAGCTACATCCCATGGCTGGGCTCTCTGGAGTTCTGCTACCCGCGCATGGTCTAGCTACATCCCATGGCTGGGCTCCCTGGAGCTCTGCTACCCACGCATGGTCTAGATACATCCCATGGCTGGGCTCCTTGGAGTTCTGCTACCCGCGCATGGTGCAGCTACATCCCATGGCTGGGCTCCCTGGAGCTCTGCTACCCACGCATGGTCTAGCTACATCCCATGGCTGGGCTCTCTGGAGTTCTGCTACCCGCGCATGGTGCAGCTACATCCCATGGCTGGGCTCCCTGGAGCTCTGCTACCCACGCATGGTCTAGCTACATCCCATGGCAGGGCTCCATGGAGTTCTGCTACCCGCGCATGGTGCAGCTACACCCCATGGCTGGGCTCCCTGGAGCTCTGCTACCCACGCATGGTCTAGCTACATCCCATGGCAGGGCTCCCTGGAGTTCTGCTACCCACGCATGGTGCAGCTACATCCCATGGCTGGGCTCCCTGGAGCTCTGGTATCCATGCATGGTGCAGCTACATCCCATGGCTGGGCTCTCTGGAGCTCTGCATGATGTACGCATGATGTAGCTACAGCCCATGGCTGACACCAGGTCTGCCCTCGGGCTCCCTGGAGATCTGCTACCCAGGAATGATGTAGCTACAGCCTGTGGCTGACATTGGGTCTGCCCTTGGCTCACTGGAGCTCTGCTACCCATGCATGATGTAGCGACAGCCCGTTACTGACACCAGGTCTGCCCCCGGGCTCCCTGGAGCTCTGCTACCCATGCATGATGTAACTACAGCTCGTGGCTGATACTGGGTCTTCCACCGGGCTCCCTGGAGCTCTGCTACACACGCATGATGTAGCTACAGCCCATGGCTGGCGCTTCTTGCTGCTCTGCTACCTACGCATGGTTTAGCAACTGCCCCGTGGCTGGGCCTCCCTGCTGCTCTGCTACCCACGAATGATGTAGTTACAGCCTGTGGCTGGGGCTCCCTGGAGCTCTGCTACCCACGCATGATGTAACAGCCCATGACTGAGCTGCCCTGGAGCTCTGCTATGTACGCATGATGCAGCTTCAGCCTGTGGCTGGGGCTCCTGGTAGCTCTGCTACCCATTCATGATGTAGCTACAGCCCGTGGCTGACCCTGGGTCTGACCTCTGGCTCCCTGGAGCTCTGCTACCCACGCATGATGTAGCTACAGCCCGTGGCAGGGGCTCCCTGGAGCTCTGCTACCCAGGCATAATGTAGCTACAGCCCGTGGCTGACACCATGTCTGCCCCGTCTCTCTGGAGCTCTGCTACCCATGCATGATGTAGCTACAGCCCGTGGCTAGGGCTCCATGGAGCTCTGCTACCCTCATGATGTAGCTACAGCCTGTGGCTGACACCGTAACTGCCCCGGGCTTCCTGAAGCTCTGCTACCCAGGCATGATGTAGCTATAGCCTGTGGCTGGGGCTCCCTGGAGCTCTGCTACCCATGCATGATGTAACAGCCTGAGGCTGAGGCGTGCTGGAGCTCTGCTACCCACGCATGATGTAGCTACAGCCTCTGGCTGAAAAACGTAACTGCCCCCGGGCTTCCTGAAGCTCTGATACCCACACATGATGTAGCTACAGCCTGTGGCTGGGCCTTCCTGGAGCTCTGCTCCCCGCATGATGTAGCTACAGCCTGTGGCCGACACCGTAACTGCCCCGGGCTTCCCGAAGCTCTGCTACCCAGGCATGATGTAGCTATAGCCTGTAGCTGGGGCTCCTTGGAGCTCTGCTACCCAGGCATGATGCAGCTACAGCCCGTGGCTGGGGCTCCATGGAGCACTGCTACTTATGCATGATGTAGCTGCAGCTCGCGGCTGACACTGGGTCTGCCCCGGGCTCCCTGGAGCTCTGCTACCCACGCATGATGTAGCTACAGCCTGTGGCAGGGGCTCCCTAGAGCTCTGCTACCCAGGCATAATGTAGCTACAGCCTGTGGCTGACACCATGTCTGCCCCCCAGCTCTTGGAAGCTCTGCTACCCACGCATGATGTAGCTACAGCCCGTGGCTGGGGCTCCCTGGAGCTCTGCTACCCACACATGATGTAGCTATAGCCTGTGGCTGAGACCGGGTCTGCCCCAGGCTCTCTGGAGCTCTGCTACCCATGCATGATATAGCTACAGCCTATGGCTGGGGCTCCCTGGAGCTCTGCTCTCCACACAGGATGTAGCTACAGCCAGTTGGCTGGGGCTCTATGGAGCTCTGCTACCCGCATAATGTAGCTACAGCCTGTGGCTAACACCATGTCTGCCCCCCAGCTCTTGGAAGCTCTGCTACCCACGCATGATGTAGCTACAGCCCGTGGCTGGGGCTCCCTGGAGCTCTGCTACCCACACATGATGTAGCTATAGCCTGTGGCTTAGACCGGGTCTGCCCCGGGCTTCCTGAAGCTCAGCTACCCAGGCATGATGTAGCTAAAGCCTGTGGCTGGTGCTCCCTGGAGCTCTGCTACCCATGCATGATGTAACAGGCTGAGGCGTGCTGGAGCTCTGCTTCCCATGCATGATGTAGCTACAGCCTGTGGCTGAAAAACGTAACTGCCCCCAAGCTTCCTGAAGCTCTGCTGCCCACGCATGATGTAGCTACAGCCTGTGGCTGGGGCTTCCTGGAGCTCTGCTACCCGCATGATGTAGCTACAGCCTGTGGCTAACACCGTAACTGCCCTGGGCTTCCTGAAGCTCTGCTACCCAAGCCTGATGTAGCTATAGCCTGTGGCTGGGGCTCCCTGGAGCTCTGCTACCCATGCATGATGTAACAGGCTGAGGCGTGCTGGAGCTCTGCTACCCACGCATGATGTAGCTACAGCCTGTGGCTGGGGCTTCCTGGAGCTCTGCTACCCGCATGATGTAGCTACAGCCCGTGGCTGGGGCTCCCTGTAGCTCTGCTACCCACTCATGATGCAGCTACAGCCCGTGGCTGGGGCTTCCTGGAGCTCTGCTACCCACGCACAATGTAGCTACATCCCGTGGCTGGGCTCCCTGGAGCTCTGCTACCCATGCATGATGTAGCTGCAGCCCGTGGCTCCCTGGCTCTCTGCTACCCACACATGATGCAGCTACAGCCCGTGGCTTGGGCTCCCTGGAGCTCTGCTACCCACGCACGATGTAGCTACATCCCGTGGCTGGGCTCCCAGGAGCTCTGCTACCCACACATGATGTAGCTGTAGCCTGTGGCTGACACCGGTCTGCCCCCTGGCTCTTTGCTACCCACACATACCCACACATGATGCAGCTACAGCCGTGGCTCGGGCTCCCTGGATCTCTGCTACCCACGCATGATGTAGCTACATCCCATGGCTGGGCTCCCTGGAGCTCTGCTACCCACGCATGATGTAGCTATAGCTCGTGGTTCCCTGGCTCTCTGCTACCCACACATGATGCAGCTACATCCCGTGGCTGGGGCTCCCTGGAGCTCTGCTACCCATGCATGATGTAGCTACATCCAATGGCTGGGCTCCCTGGAGCTCTGCTACCCACGCATGATGTAGCTACAGCCTGTGGTTCCATGGCTCTCTGCTACCCACACATGATGCAGCTACATCCCATGGCTGGGGCTCCCTGGAGCTCCGCTACCCATGCATGATGTAGCTACATCCCATGGCTCCCTGGCTCTCTGCTACCCACACATGATGCAGCTACATCCCGTGGCTGGGGCTCCCTGGAGCTCTGCTACCCATGCATGATGTAGCTACATCCCATGGCTGGGCTCCCTGTAGCTCTGCTACCCATGCATGATGTAGCTACAGCCCGTGGCTCCCTGGCTCTCTGCTACCCACACATGATGCAGCTACAGCCTGTGGCTTGGGCTCCCTGGAGCTCTGCTATCCACGCATGATGAAGCTACAGCCCGTGGCTCCCTGGCTCTCTGCTACCCACACATGATGCAGCTACAGCCCATGGCTGGGCTCCCTGGAGCTCTGCTACCCATGCATGATGTAGCTACAGCCCTTGGCTCTCTGCTACCCACATATGATGCAGCTACAGCCCGTGGCTCCCTAGCTCTCTGCTACCCCCACATGATGCAGCTACATCCCATGGCTGGGCTCCCTGGAGCTCTGCTACCCACGCATGATGTAACTACATCCCATGGCTGGGCTCCCTGGAGTTCTGCTACCCACGCATGATGTAGCTACATCCCATGGCTGGGCTCCCTGGAGCTCTGCTACCCACGCATGATGTAGCTACAGCCCGTGGCTCCCTGGCTCTCTGCTACCCACACATGATGCAGCTACAGCCCGTGGCTTGGGCTCCCTGGAGCTCTGCTACCCACGCATGATGTAGCTACAGCCCGTGGCTCCCTGGCTCTCTGCTACCCACACATGATGCAGCTACAGTCCGTGCCTGGGGCTCCCTGGAGCTCTGCTACCAACACATGATGTAGCTACAGCCCGTGGCTCCCTGGCTCTCTGCTACCCACACATAATGCAGCTACAGTCCGTGGCTGGGGCTCCCTGGAGCTCTGCTACCCATGCATGATGTAGCTACATCCCATGGCTGGGCTCCCTGGAGTTCTGCTACCCACGCATGATGTAGCTACATCCCGTGGCTGGGCTCCCTGGAGCTCTGCTACCCACGCATGATGTAGCTACAGCCCGTGGCTCCCTGGCTCTCTGCTACCCACACATGATGCAGCTACAGCCCGTGGCTTGGGCTCCCTGGAGCTCTGCTACCCACGCATGATGTAGCTACAGCCCGTGGCTCCCTGGCTCTCTGCTTCCACACATGATGCAGCTACAGTCCGTGCCTGGGGCTCCCTGGAGCTCTGCTACCAACACATGATGTAGCTACAGCCCGTGGCTCCCTGGCTCTCTGCTACCCACACATAATGCAGCTACAGTCCGTGGCTGGGGCTCCCTGGAGCTCTGCTACCCATGCATGATGTAGCTACATCCCATGGCTGGGCTCCCTGGAGTTCTGCTACCCACGCATGATGTAGCTACATCCCGTGGCTGGGCTCCCTGGAGCTCTGCTACCCACGCATGATGTAGCTACAGCCCGTGGCTTGGGCTCCCTGGAGCTCTGCTACCAACACATGATGTAGCTACAGCCCGTGGCTCCCTGGCTCTCTGCTACTCACACATGATGCAGCTACAGCCCGTGGATCCCTGGCTCTCTGCTACCCACACATGATGCAGCTACAGCCCGTGGCTTGGGCTCCCTGGAGCTCTGCTACCCACGCATGATGTAGCTACAGCCCGTGGCTCCCTGGCTCTCTGCTACCCACACATGATGCAGCTACAACCCGTGGCTTGGGCTCCCTGGAGCTCTGCTACCCACGCATGATGTAGCTACAGCCCGTGGCTCCCTGGCTCTCTGCTACCCACACATGATGCAGCTACAGTCCGTGCCTGGGGCTCCCTGGAGCTCTGCTACCAACACATGATGTAGCTACAGCCCGTGGCTCCCTGGCTCTCTGCTACCCACACATAATGCAGCTACAGTCCGTGGCTGGGGCTCCCTGGAGCTCTGCTACCCATGCATGATGTAGCTACATCCCATGGCTGGGCTCCCTGGAGTTCTGCTACCCACGCATGATGTAGCTACATCCCGTGGCTGGGCTCCCTGGAGCTCTGCTACCCACGCATGATGTAGCTACAGCCCGTGGCTTGGGCTCCCTGGAGCTCTGCTACCAACACATGATGTAGCTACAGCCCGTGGCTCCCTGGCTCTCTGCTACTCACACATGATGCAGCTACAGCCCGTGGATCCCTGGCTCTCTGCTACCCACACATGATGCAGCTACAGCCCGTGGCTTGGGCTCCCTGGAGCTCTGCTACCAACGCATGATGTAGCTACAGCCCGTGGCTCCCTGGCTCTCTGCTACCCACACATGATGCAGCTACAGCCCGTGGCTTGGGCTCCCTGGAGCTCTGCTACCAACGCATGATGTAGCTGTAGCCTGTGGCTGACACCTGTCTGCCCCCGGCGCCCTTGAACTCTGCTACCCAGGCATGATGTAGCTCCCATGGCAGACGCCATGTCTGCCCCCGGTCTCCCATGAGGGCTCCGTCCCAGGTATATAATTTACCCGAGGCCATGCCACAGGCTGGTGCTCTGCCACGTCACCCACCATGAAATGGCAGCCGTTCTGTGGCACCAGGCTCGGAACAGACTGGCTACACGGGCTGCATGAGAGTTTTGCTTAGTGGTCCAGCACTCGGGCTGACCGGTGGCAATACCCAGATTGATTTTAATGCACAATGGTGAAGGAGGCCCAGGGCAACGTCAGGCTTTTTGATTGGTTCAAAGCCTGTTTGGTTTTCGATGGCCTCCCAAAGAGGGAGAGTAAACCCACAGACATGGGTGCCTTGCTTAGCCCGTCTGGGACACCAAACTGAACCTCACAGTTTAGGCCCAGCAATGCGGGGGTGCTTGGGCTCCTGTGCAGAGGGGATATGCCCTGCCCTAGCGGTCCCTAGTGGACTGTCCCCAATACTGGTTTTAAAATGGTCGGTGGGTTCCCTTCTTAATGGCGAAGATCAGCAAAAATAATTTCGGTCTGGAATGTTGCGTCCTTTCATCTTTAATTTTGGTGAAATGCAGAATGTTTTAAAATATCAAAGCCTAGACAGTATGTCACTCAGACATTGTGATGTCACTTCTTGTGCTGTAACTGCCCGTTCTATCTCCTCCCATGGCATCACCTGGGCAAGTGTTGCGCCGTAAGCCTCGGCCTCGCCGCCCCAGTTAGCACCCTTGCCACCATGGCCCTGACCCTACACTCCCTGGAGCTCCATTAACCCATGCATGCATGCTTGCAACTCCCGATCTCTGGTGGCACAGGGATATACCCCAGATCTCTATGGCACGATATTTAACCACTAGCCCTCACTGACGCCATCTTCTGCCCACCCCACTTGCTCTGCATGCCAGCATGTAACCCACAGCAGTAAGTGGCTCTGGGCCCTTCGTGGCGTTTCTGCAGGCCAGGCACGCAAGCGTCTGTGGCACCAGCTCCCCCTCTCGCCAGGGATTCTGCGAGCTATGCATCTAACCTATGCCACTTGGTGGCGCCAGGCCCTGCCATTATTTGGATCCCTGGGACTTGCCATGTAACCCCTAGCTATTCTGCACCAGTCCTGCCCCAGCCATGTGTGGGCCTCTGCCACCCACGGGTATAACCCAACCGCTCTATAGCACCAGCTCTCCCACCCATGCATGTGTGAGCCCTGCCCAACCCAGTGGCCTTGCCCCAGCCCTCCCTGCAGCTGTGGCGCCCATCCATAGAGCCCCCAATCTCTTGCTGCTCCAGCTCTGCTGCTTCTACTCTCCACGATGGTCAAGTGCACCTCCTCCCAACACCTGCATGGCTGAGCCACCCCCTGGCGGAAGGGATGCGATTTTTGGACATCAATTGCAGTAGTGAAAATTCCCATTAATAATAATAATAATAATAATAATAATTTTGGCATTTATATAGCGCTATGAACCCTCAGGTATCTGAGCGCTGCTTATTATTACCCACGGTGTATGGTGCTCATTTATCGACCTCCGAAGGATGAGAGGCTGAGTTTGGCCCGGCCGGGATTAGAACCTGCGTTAGCAGGCTCTGCACGGATGTCAAAGCGAGCGCTCAGTGGCTGTGCCACTTGACCAGCTGTCAAGTGGCACAGTGGCCCAGTTGACTCTTGGGGCCTGGTTGTACAGTCTGTTGGTTTCAGGTATTTATTCAATTGTTTTTTCCATAACGCGCCTAATACCGGACCTGAGTTTGGTTTCTAAGCACGGATCCGGGATTCGAACCTCTATTGCTCAGCGTGGTCATGCTTCCAAGACCAGCGCATTGCCCCTGTGCTATCCAAGACCAATGCGTTGCCCCTGTGCTATCCAAGACCAGTGCGTTGCCCCTGTGCTATCCAAAACCAGCGCGTTGCCCCTGTGCTATCTTCCGTTCACAATTTTTGTATTTAACCCCCAGAATGTCCCTCCTTTTTCCTCTCGGTCATGATAGATAAAGCTGTAGAAACCGTTTGTAACCGGACAATTGAACTTTTCAGCAGCAAATTTACCAGGTAACACAATTTAAAAGGATTAATCTAGCATGGCATTGTTTATATAAATGTATATTTCATTTAGTCTTAACCAAGTAGATTTGTTTGTCCCTGTAAATTAGGACCCAGTTGTGGTGCGTGTTGGTGGCAGGGGCTCAGCTCCCCCCAGGAGTGGATGGACCCCTCAGATGAGAAAAGCGGGTGCAGTGCCCCTTAGGACGTGGTCCAGGAGGAGATGGGTTTCATCACAGCCACCTGGGCTCAACCAGAGACATACACCGGAACCGCCTTGATATGCGAACGCTTCATAGTGGCAGTTGGTTGTAGCCTAGGGTACTAGATATGTTAAAAGCATAGCGGTGCATAAGTCTATTTGCGTTTCCGGTATATACATACCCACCTCCTCACGCTTGGCCACGGGAAACTTGAGAGCTCTGTAGAAGGCTGACCTTTGCTTCTCACTGAGGACGCGCGGAACTGGGGAGAAAAGTGATTGACGGACACAAAAGAAATTCTAGATCCCAGTTCTCTAGGATGGGAGGCTGTGGCCAAAGCGTCTGCAGGGCATCCGATTGGCCTGATGAATCCTCGCTAGGTGGCCGATTTCATGCAATGACCCGTTTTGTGGTTGTGGTTCTGCTGAAGGCCGAAGCGGTTGGCGAGATGATCAGATCGATGGTTCTTCTGGGTCCTCTCTTTAGATGACCAATCGAGTCAGTGGTCCGTTGAACATGTGACGATTTTGGACATGCTGATGCAGGCTGAAATCTTTCAAACTGAATTTTGTTGGGTGTCACATCTGGAAGGTCCTTTGCAATCAAAGCCTGTGTGAAGACTTGGATTTGGTGTGACTGCTTTTATGGACTTTTTGGGGCATTGGCATCAAATGTCTGACCGCTGCTGTCCTTTTAGACTTCTCAAGGCCGGGCTGGCAAGTTATTCCCTCTCTCTAGGCAAGCGACCGGCTCCCCATGGTTGCCACGAATGCCGGAAAGGGAAACCATTGACTCAAGCTCAGTGAATGGACGTTCCAGTCTGGGAATGCTTTGAGGCCTTGCAGAGGCTCTTGGAAAAGAAATTGGGCTGACAAGGGGGCCTGTCCCGTACAAACATTCAAGTCAAGTGGCACACGGCTTGGCATTTCAAAGTAAAATCTCTGTGCCAGGTTGGTGGGTTATCTAGCCACTCAAATGACCGATGGTACCTCTCCCTGAATTGCACCCACCAATTAATATTTGCTACAGTTGGACTTAATACGATCCTTGCTGCATTCCTAATTCTCAGGCCCCATTACCGGTCCGCGGGCTCAAAGCCACCTGCAAATCATTCTGGGCTCAGATCATGCAACGGTTTGCTCTTTCTGTTGGGCGCCGGAAGCCGACACCTGTGTTTGAAATGCGCCATGCAGCCCCCATGCAACAGGCTGAACCTTCCGATGGCGTTGTTGAGGTGGGCTTCAATATCAATGGCATTTCTCCCTCTGTTAATGGAAGTTGTCTTATGAAAGGAACCCATCCTGTCAAAAGCATTTGGTGCTCCTACTAAGGACCGGTCAAAATGGGAGCAGACCTCCTAGTTATAAAGTAGGACAACCCAGGTGACTGCCCTGAGTGAATGAAACTTAGAACAGGCTCAGGAACCTTGCTTTCAAATTCCTGAATAAATTCAATTTACGAGCTGTGACCACACGCATTGAATTAGGGAAAACGATGCAGTGTACTAGTCTATGCATTCCTCACGATATCCACCTGGATCGTTCAATGTTACAGAAATCGGAGGCCACCTTGCATTTGAACATGAATCCAAAATTGTAGAAATGCAGCGTAAAGTTGGTCTTGCGCACACATGCTCTCTAGGCGTGTTGCCAGTGTAGGCAGCAGCGCGTCAGGTGTGTTTTGTACCCTGAAGGGCATCCGGATTCTGGAAAAAAGCACAGGCGAGAATCCTTTACTGAAGATAATGGCCCTCTAGGTTTCCTGTGGGTGAGAAAAGGATCTCCCGAGGAATTGGGTTTCCTTCTCACCGGAGTTCCCTTTTAGGTTCAGGTTTGGGTGGTAGTGAAAGGAAAGCTTTGGTTCCGCTCTGGGTGGATTCACTCCATGGAAGAAGACCCGCAAGTAGGCGTCGGAAGGGGTGACGAGAGGGTGAGGACTGAGGGTGATGACTGCACTTTACCTTGAGAGATCTGGCCATAGAGGCAGCGGCTAGACACAGCCATTGCTATGTGTTGCTCGCTGATACTTTCTTCTATGTCTATGAAGCCTATGTACGCTCCACACACAGCCACACAGCCTTTGCCACGTGCTGCTCGCTGATGCTTTCTTCTATGTCTATGAAGCCTGTGTACGCTCCACACACAGCCACACAGCCTTTGCCACGTGCTGCTTGCTGGTGTCCTGCTCTGTGTCTATGAAGCCTGTGGACGCTCCACACAGCCTTTGCCACGTGCTGCTTGCTGGTGTTCTCTTCTATGTCTATGAATCCTGTGGACACTCCACACAGCCTTTGCCACGTGCTGCTTGCTGGTGTCCTCTTCTATGTCTATGAATCCTGTGGACACTCCACCGTGCTCATGCTCTCCATGCGCCCTATGCGGTCTCCTGCTACCCAGTACAGTGGCGGTTGTTCCTAATGGTTCATTCCGCGCAGGAATTTGGCTTCTGCGGTCATGGCCTACTCATTGCCAACTGATGTGGGCACATGCATAGTGGGATCAGGGGGACTTCAGCACCTCTGGGCCTCTGCTCCGGTCTTGACATGCTTGCCCCGACGAGGGCCATCAAGTACCACAGAGGTGGCCTCCGGGTACGTTCAGAAGCTCCCGTCCATGTCCCTTCCTCTGTAGTTGACCTTTCCGACATTGTATGGTGAGATGTGACTGAAAGATATATGGGGTAAGAGAATTGCATGTCCCGGGCAACATTAACAGTATTGGACCACCATCTTCATACTGAAGCTGCTTTTTTGTAGCCACAGGAGGGGGGAGATGCTTTGACATATGCCCCCATTTGAACCGATCCCAGAAGAAACACATGTCTCCATTTCCAACACTATGTGCTACCCTTCATTGGCAATGCTGACTCTTCACCCTCTTTCCACATTGTATTTGCACAAGCAACCCCTGCCCAGCCTCTCGCCTGCATGCCAACATAATCACTTCACACCTGGCAGGTGTCTGTGTGGCTCTAAATATTGAGGGGCCTGCCTGGGCGGTTCAGAGGGGATGGGCGCTTACCATCCTAAATTGGACTCTGCGGCAACCAGTGTTTGTCAGGGAGCTGGTGGGTGGGCAGCTGTGTGCCCCAGTGCTTGCGAGTCTTCGCACAGACATTTATTTATTTATTTATTTATTTAATTTATTTATAAGATAAAGTCCCACCTCAGCAGAACAGAAGTGTCTTAATTTCAGCTTTGGACGCTTCCAAGGATTGGCACGATCTCAAGTCTGGAGGAGGAGCATTCCAGTGTCTTGGTGCCATGAAGCGAAAAGATCCCTGTGCCACTATGCCAAGTTTGGCTCAAGGCATTTAAGGAAGACCAAATAATTAGATCTCAATGTTCTTTGTAAGGGTAGGCAGGAGATGTGGCTAGATAGATAAAGCGGCCTTAATCCAAAAAAGACATGTGTGGGTAATACACATTACTCGAAAGTGTATCCTGCTGGCCATAGGAAGCCAGTGTGATGCTTTCCTGCCGGTGTAATGCTTTCCTATCTACGGAGACATGGTCGCTCCTCTTCAATCCCATGACTGCTCTTGCTGCATTATTTGGTGTGATCTGGAGACGCATCATGTCTCCACTGTGATGCGCATGTGGTACTAGCTGGGAGTCGCAGCATGGATGGGTGCTTGCAATAATTCCCTGGAGTCCTCCCAAGGACCATCCTTTCCTTCTTGCCTAGTAGCCTTTGCGCTGGTGGCTCGCTGCCTGCCTGGCTCTGCCCGGTGGTGTGGCATTTGCCTGTCTTTGTGGTGGATGCCACATGCATGCATGCATGCATGCATCGATTGATGGGTGTGGTTGGGTGGTTTCATATATGCCTGTCTCCCTGAGAAGCAACTCCATGGGCATGTGTGTGCCAGGGAACATGGTGCTGCCAGTGTCTCTGCTGGCATCCTTATCTAAAGCATAAGGGTGGAATCTGGGAAGAATGTATTCCATCCTTGTATCCGACTCCCCGCTCCCTCATAATCTCAGACCTCCCACCCAGGGTCTTAGGAGGAGAGCGGCTCGGCGAACGCCAGCAGTAATCATTAATGCAGTCCACGCCGGCCTGTGCCGTTTCTAACGGCGTGAACCATCCATTTGGTTAATGCTTGCTGGTCGGTCAATAAAGGAGCCATGGTTTAATAATTGGAGTGAATTGATTTTGGGCGCAGAGGTCTTTGTCTTGGCCGGATTCCTTCATTCTGTTCACTCTTGCTGTTTTCGTTTTGGCCCTGTGACAGATTTAATGTTGAATGAGATGTGATTTGGGAAATGGATATTATGATCAACAGCAGAGCGTCCACTGTGATCGAAACCGGTGAGTTGCCAATCCAAGGCTGAAGACTTGTAGCTCAGAGAGGCGCGTAGAGGTCTGCCGAGCACATGAGTCTGGAATGGTGCAGACGAGCTGGGACGGCACTAGACCTGGGAGAGTGAAGTAGCGGATGTGGGGATAGATAAATTGATATCCCAGAGCTCTTCCGCGTCGCTCCGAGACGCGGATGAAGTCGGGGATAGCGCTAGACCTAGAAGTGAAGTGGATGATGTCTGGAGGATAGATCTGTTGATATCCCGCAGCGCTTCCTCGTCACTGCTAAATGTAGGACTAGGTGGGCTCTGGACGAGGTCTGTGATAGCCCAGTGAAGTGGATGATGTCTGGGGATAGATGTGTTGATATCCCTCCTGTTCTCTCACCTGGATCTCTTGAGTCCCCCGTCTAAGCCTCTGCCCGCACAGCCAGTCTCCTTCTCCATCATTCGACTGATGAACCGTTTGACGATGTTTTTGCCACCACTTTCATTCCCTCTACCACTCCGCCCACTGACTTTCACACTGATACAGCCCTTGGTAACCTTCTCCAACACCCCGGACACCCTTGCCCCCGTCATGAGTTTCCACCTGAAGCCTACACCCAAGTGCAACTCATGGTATGATTCCCACCTAGCCTCTCTGAAACACAAGTGCAGAGTTGGAGCGGAAGTGGCAGGCCTTGAGCACATCCTGTGACAGACTGGCCTGCCGCCTGTTCCAAAGGCAATACAGACTCTCCATCCACTCAGTGAAGAAGGCCTATCATCTCTGGGGCCACTTACAATATGTCTGAACTGTTCAAAATCTGCAAGGAGCTCGCCAATGCTACTGCAATCTCCACCTCTCCTCTGCCATCCCTAACCCTCTGCACTGCACTGGCCGCTCACTTCATAACCAAAACTCAGGACATCCTGGCCTCAATCTCCTTTTCACCCCTCCCTTCTCCATCGCCCGCTCTCGGGTCTCCCTTGGTCCCCTTCTCCCCTTCCCACTTACTCTCCTCTTTCGCACCCATACCACTGGATGAGGTCTCTAGATACGTCCTCTATGAAAGTCTCCTCCAAACAGGAGCTCCCCTGCGCCTCCAGAACTATCAAGGACAACATTGCCCCCCTTGCTCCAGCCTTGGCTGATTTCTGCAGCCGCTCCTTTGCCACTGGCTCCTTCCCGCTACATCTCAAGGGTTGCCCATGAAATAACCGAAAATAAAAGAAATGAAAGGGGAAATTGCGAAATTTTGTCGAAGAACAAAAATACTTTTTGCACTTTTTTTCAGATAATGCAAGGGGAGATACCCCACCATCCCCTCTCTTTAACTACCCTCACTTTAACTACCCTTACCGCACCCCCACCTAATATTCATTTAAAATATACAAATATCCCTACCAAATTTGTTTAAAAAAGCATGGTAATTTCGACCTCCTTTTTTTGCATTCAGTCATTTCTTCAGATATACCTCAAGCACTCCCTTGTGCACTCTCTTCTCAAAAAGACTTTGGCCGACCCCTCCTTTCTCAGCAAACTGCTGCCCTAGGCATTCTCCCTTTCCTCACCTTCCCCCAGAAACCCATTGTCTCCAGAGCTCTGATCCTCCTCAGGCTGGATTACTACAACAGCTTCTTCCTCAATCTGCTTAAATCCTCCCTTCAACTAATCCAGAATAAGACTACAAGACTTATCCTTGGCCTCAAGCCCAGGGGCTACATCTCTTCAGCCCTAAATTCTCTCCACTAGCTCCTGGTTGATGGGAGGATCAAGCTCAAGACCCTCTGCATCATCCACAAGGCATTCTGGGGCCTTAAGCCCCGCTACATCCAACTCGCTCTCCCTAAATACCTCCTTGCTAGAGCCCTTCGGTCTGCTACCTCCAGCTCTCTGCTGATCAGATGCTTTTCCAAGCAGAGAGTGGGTGGTAGATATCTCGCTTCTGCAGGAGCCTCCGCCTGGAATGGCCTCCCTGCCCCTCTCAGGCTTCATCCAGAGCTCCTTAAGTTCCGAAAGCTTCTCAAGAGCCTCCTTTCTTCTTTCTTCCCTCTCCCCAGCTAATGTCACCCTCTGCTGCATTTTGACTGGCTGCCTGGTGCCTTCCGCGTCTTACATGGCACCAGGCACTCCCCGCATGGTCTACCCAAGCACTTTGTTCCACCTGATTTCCTCCCCCGCCTCTTTGCACTTGACCTACTGGCTCCCCCCCCCTGCACTAGCATAGTGGGCCCTACACCCCTACTGAGCCCGATCCAGCCCCGTCAATCAATCCTGAAGCGCTTCCTCGTCACTGCTAAATGTAGCACTAGGCGGGATGTGGACGAGGTCTGTGATAGCGCCTAGATGCAGAAGTGAAGTGGATGATGTCTGGAAGATGGATCTTCTGATATCCCAAAGCGCTTCCTCATCACTGCTAAATGTAGCACTAGGCGGGATGTGGACGAGGTCTGTGATAGCGCCTAGATGCAGAAATGAAGTGGATGATGTCTGGAAGATAGATCTGTTGATATCCCAAAGCGCTTCCTCATCACTGCTAAATGTAGCACTAGGCGGGATGTGGACGAGGTCTGTGATAGCGCCTAGATGCAGAAGTGAAGTGGATGATGTCTGGAAGATAGATCTGTTGATATCCCAAAGCGCTTCCTCATCACTGCTAAATGTAGCACTAGGCGGGATGTGGACGAGGTCTGTCATAGTGATTCCTGATCCGCGCCCACATCGCCTCAACCTTCCGCACGCTCTCCTTCATGACCTAGCCCTCCTGATGATCATTTTGCCTATGGCACAAGATCTGGTCACTACATTGTTGTGTAAACAGGTGAGCCATAGTTTAGCCATCACAGGCCGAATTCCTATTTTGACTAAACTTTTAAAACTCTAGTTTTGTGTAGCATCACAAAACCCCAATATTTTATTAAAACTTGAGATTCCCTCACAGGGCCAGGTCTCTTAAATATTTATGCCCTGTACTGTTTTATTTTCAAATACAGTTCCTAAAGAATGACTGTTTTGGGTGTCCCCGACCGCTATAGCTCACAAAGGCGCGCTGCCCAGTTAGCTTCAATCCTCTCTATTCTCCTTACAAGTGGAGGTGTCGTTCAAGATTTGGGCCATGAGGTTTGAAGTCATTTGCTCCGGGATGAGCTCTCCAATGGCTCTGGGCACTGCCATGTCTTTAGCTGGGACCTCTTGTCGGTCAGCGAAGACGACGTGAGATGATGGCGGCCCTCTCTTGGGGACTTGGAAATGGCCTGGTGTGTGGGCTCCTGCTTCGCTACAAAAACATGTGCGGGTACGCCACCAGTCAATAAAAAAGATGGCGGCGTCCTAAATATCTGCTTCCAGGGGCTAAAAAAAAACCTGTGAAGATTACCTGCCTAGGGGGTCGCTGATCCAAAAAGTGTGTTGGTATTTGAGCTTCGGTCCAAACCTTTGGTGGCTTTAAGGACTGGAAAGAAAACTGTAAAGACTTGGTGTTTGAAAAGTATGGTCATGTGGCTCCATGTAAATGGCGAAGAGGATGTAATCGGCAAGAAAATCAATACTTGGTTAAAATGAGTGATCGGAATGGATTGAAATTTGGAGTCTAGGAGGAAGCATTGGTCCTGTGAGCTCCTTGAGCGTCCTTTGGGACGCAGTGACCTTTCTACAAGGTTTCAAACACCATATCGAGTAGCGCAAGCGGTCCCCAAGTATGGTGATGGGGTTAGCACCAGAGTAGGGGGCCAGACCCCGTGATCGAGGGGCTCCTAGTGTATTTGTACAGCAACGTACGCCCTCCCACAGAAAGGGTTTGGGCGTGATATCCAGGGTATTTTTGGTCCATTCATTTCATTTCGTTGTATTAATCGTGCAATAACCAACTAGCAGCTTCAAGGAACGTTACAAATAACAAGAATAGAAAGAACGCAAGTAAGAATCGGATGAGAATGAGATGTAAAGCGGGTGTCTGTAACTGTTATCACATGAGTGGTGCCCTACGTGGGATGTGGACAGTGAGTGAGGAGCTAAAAATAGGAAGGATGGCGGTAGAGCGCCATAGAGTCACTAGTAAAGCTTGGTGGCACATTCTTCCAAATTTTTCTTCTCACCGACAACTTTCTGTTGGATTCTGAACAAAGAGACCTAGGTGGGACAATAAAGGGTGGCAAACGCTGACACATAGATGGGGGGGGGGGCCTTCCAGAGAGAGGGGGGTGGCTGCTTTGAGTTTCGCCTTTTGGCAAATGGTTATCCGAGCTAGTTTGGATCTGCATTAGTGCGTAGAGATCGGATACAAAATATTTAATTAGCGGGGCATTACCGTGTCGCGCGCTGCCCAGTAAGAGGAGTTACCTCTGGGTAACGAGAAGTCGGTACAAAGCGCCGCAATTCTGACTTCCGTATGAGATGCAGACTAGCCTATTATAGATGACCTATTATGCTTTAAATATCTTACTTAATTCTCCATTATATACAGACTTACCGTCACATATGTATGTTTGTGTGGCACCAGTTGGTGCCGAATCGAAGGCAGCTCCTGGCAGTGGTAGGCGTGAAGGCAACCAAGCTATTATAGGCGGTAAGCAAGAGCCGGGCACTCCCAGCAAGAGTGTGATGGTTTCTGATCCACAGCAGGGGGTGGACACAAGGATCCATGGAGATCCTAGCCTTTTAGGGCGACTAGTATAGCAGGATGTACGTCCCCACAGCAGGAAGCTGGGCATGGTAAACCGGGGGTTCTAGTACACCAGTGCAGTGACGGTTGGGCTGTGATTTGAGGCATCACCACTGTGAGATATTCAGAAGGTCTGATGTTTGACGGAAGTGATTGGTTGCGTTCTTCTCGGTTTTATCAGCTCAGCCCTGGTGGGGCCATCCGTACATCAAAGCGCCCCGGGGCTGAAAGAGCATGGCGACATGAGGGTGCAGCAACGTATTCTGGGCTGCAAGGTAGGTGGTTGGGCAGGTTGATCAGAGGTTCTAGTACATAAGTATTAGCGCATTGGAAATCGTTATTGACCTCCTCTCAGCCAATCAGGAGTACAGTAACTGCTGGTATAGATTGCGCTCTGAACGTTCTGATTTCAAAAGCAGACACCGAAACAACAAAGCAATTTACAGTCAACATTTCTTTCATCAAGACACTTCTTCCCTGGGAGGACTTGACCTCATCAAAGAGAACACCAAAACTAAGAAAATGTGTTGACTTTCTTATAGAGAAACAACATTTTTATGCAACACCTAATTTATGCTCTTGCTTTTTTAATACTGCAACATAAACCACATTTAATTTACTAACTCAGTTGCCCATTTCCTTTACTCACGATTAAAGCACTTTTTTTTTTTTACTTCCCCGCCGAAACTCAAAAACATGTATTGCAACTACCACTAGGTACTAATAGCATTATAGACCGTGGATGGGGTCTTTATCGCTTGGCATAATGACCCTTTACCACCTTATGAACATAACTTGATGGAGGGTAATTATCCCATGATAATGACCCCTCCCTCGGTCTATAAGACGATAGAAGTATATTGGTGTGTTTTGAGTCATAGTATGGGTTGGGCATGATGACCCACTCGATTTGAGTACATATGCGTAGCCATAGTTTCTGCATCATCGCATGATATAGGAGCTTGATTCCACGGTGTAGCCACGGTCCTTGAACCACAGCGCAGGGTTGGGCACGATGATTCATGTCGAAGAAATTGGTATGTTTATTGTTAAATGTTCCACTGCACCGGACTATTGACCTTGTTTTTTTTAATGTAAAGCTTCCTTCCCTGTTTTGTTTCTTGATCCTAGCTTTGTACTTTCTCCCTAGGCTTCACCTCACCATTACTCCTTCTCGGGGAGCATCTTGATTGCACAATGTCCAGATCTCTAGACAACCATGTGACTTACCTCTCTTTCTCCCTTTCCAGAGTTGGAGACACTATGATGGCGTTTGGAGGCATTGCGTCAAAGTTACGGATCGACCGCCTGAAGGCGGACGGCGTCGGCGAGCACAGCAATGCCGTCAAGTATTTGAACCAAGACTACGAGAGCCTGAAGCAGCAGTGCCTGGAGAGTGGCTCCCTCTTCGAGGACCCTCTCTTCCCCCCCATCGTCGCCTCCCTCGGATTCAAAGAGCTGGGTCCCGGGTCCTCCAAGGTGCAAGGGGTACGCTGGAAACGCCCATCGGTGAGTAATGGTGACCACCCAACATCTAGGTCCTATGTTCTCCAACCCACATGATGGCAAGGGTTATTCAGGTTAACTGAACCCACAAAACGTGCAGTAAGTGGTCAGGACCACTGGTGGCTGATAGGGGTATAGTATAATTAGGATTTGTTTCAGGAATGTGCTCTTGGTGTTTTTCAGAACTTCTAGTCCCTTTTATCCTGTGTGACATGCACTTTCCATAGGAGATGTAGTGATGTCTTATGCAAGTACAGTTCGCGCAGTAGCCACAGTCCGGTCTGCTGGGTTCTATACATTGATCGAGAGAAGGGATGATACTGAATAAAAGGCCTTTCCCTGCCTGCTTTATTTTAACTGTGTTACATTAAACTTTATAAATGTTCATTGCACGTTGCACTTAGTCTACTGACCCCACACCTGTGTTTTTGTGCTTAAATGTTGCTCGTGGTGACTCTCTGTATTTTAACTATAATTGGAATAAAATAGTTTATGGTGTAACTTGTGAGTGAGAATACAGTATAGATGGTTGGTTTTGAGTGATATTGTTGTAGGGGCCAAGTGTATGGGGTAGGGAGGTTCCATCAAGCCAGGCCACCTGCTTCTTGATCTAGATTGATGTACATTTCCTCATTTTGAGTAGGGGACCCACCTTGGTAAGTGGTAAATTAAGGGGAGACCCTACCGTTTATTTATTTACTCACAATACATCAGTAGGTCAAATAAAATTCCTCAGTCTTTCATGTTCAGTCTTATACACCATTTTCTATTATGTTGCAAAATTGGATAATGGTGTAAATCAATTTCTTGTTATTGCCCAACAAGATTTGTGCCCAGCATTCTTTTGGATCCATATGTGTATTCTGTGTCAAAAATAGCTCTCTAAACAAGTTACGCATCTCAGTCAGTGCAGTACATTCCATTATTATATGGAACAGTGACTCTACAGTTTCCGTTTCATTACAGAATCTGCAAAACGCTAGCGTTTTTGAGATTTGTTTGGTTTTCATTAATAGTTCTCGTGTAGGGAACAGATTAAGACGAAATCTCAAAAAAACTCTCGAATTAGTTGGTCTGGAAGAAGTACAAGATAGTTTGGTAATTGATTTATCGATCTTATCTCGGATTCGCAATTTAGGTCCATTTGATACTGTGCTTTGAGCTGTAACGTAGTTATCCAGTCATTTACAGGGATCCGTTTTTTTTACATATTGTGGGCACTGGGTCAGCATTTCGGTTGAGATCTCTGCCACTCGAAGTATTCCGTCCATAGCATTTTTCCACTCGTTCAATGCATTATCATTGTAAGATGTTGCTTTATGGCGCAAGATGACGATTGCCAGTATCTAACCCTCGCTTAGTATTTTTCTATATAGGTCAAGTTGTTTCCAAGTCATTAAAGACTGTAGAGATTGTGTAGCGATTTCATACCGAATACGTGGCATAGGATAGGAAGGTGGTAGTGACAAGACTTTTCTCCAGAAGATTGCTTCTAGCTGTTGTCAAACTGATTGATCAAGTTTGATCAAAGTCTCGCTTGTGCATAGCAAAATTGCTGCCACTTCCTGCCTATAAAAGGCTATTATGGGTTTCAAGGAGAATTTCCCGTATTTGCGGTGAATGAAAGCACCTTGTCTGGCAAGAGAGCGAGCCTTTGATTTAAGGTGGACTACCCATTCATTTTCAGTTCCTGTTTGGTTAATCCAGATACCTAGATATTTTATTGTAGGTACTTGCAAAAATGTTTCCTTTTGTAGGAACCATGTTGGTATTTTGGTTCGCTTGGAAAGGACCTTAGTTATAGACATTATTTTCGTGTTTGTGTATTGATTTTCAATTCATTCAAGTTCATGTAAGTCCACAAAGGGTTAAGGCTTTTCTGCAGGCCTTTGGAGTTTTATCAAATATAACAATATCATCAGCATACATCAGGAAAACAAACTGATCAGCATTGGGTTTTGGTGGATTGGTTGATGGGTTTTTCATACATTCTTCAAAGTCTGATGTGAAGAGGATGAAAAGGGTGGCCGCTAGGGGGCACCCTTGTTTCAAACCATTTCAGATTTTGATGGGCGCTGTCACAACTCCATCTGCTGTCGTACTGATGTGTATGCTGGTGTTACTGTAAAGTTGCTTGATGGGTTCCACTATGTCTTTAGGACAATTCCAGCAGTTCACTTTATCCCAAAGAGCCTGCCTATTGACCAAGTCAAGTGCAAGTTGCAGGTCAAATAAATGCTGCATAAATCCGGGTTTTTGTTCTTATGAATTCATGCTTGAGCAGGTTCCACAGGAGCAAATGATATTGGTTCCAACGTGTTTAATGAACCGTGTTTGTCGTACCGCATGTCGATTATTGTCCATTTCCCCACGTTGATAATTTTTTCAGCAAAAATGAGGCGAAGATTTTTCCTAGTGGATCCAATAATGCGGTAGTTGCCCAGATTCTTTCTATCGCCCTGCTTATAGATGGGGAATAAGAATCGCTAGTTGCCATGTCTTTGGTATTTAATTTGTTTCTGTTATCAAGCTGAATATCTGTACACGCAAATCTACTCAGTGTTTAGGATTACGTTTAATTAGAGCATTGGAAAGACCATCCGGGCTGGGCGCGCGAGACATATTCAGGTTCTTGATTAAGATCGAGATATCATCTTGGTCATATTCCAGTGACCATTTTCGTTGTTTGATTAATGCGTGACACCTCGCTCCCTTTAGTTCTTTCTTTATAAAGCTCGGTAAAATGTATTATTCAACGGGATTTGGTCGCTGGTTGAGGAGATTCCAAAGGCCTCTGAAATTTCTATTCTTAATAGCGTTCAGCATATTTTCAGCATCATGTTGATTGGCTAGGAGTCTCGTTGATTTCATCCAATTTGTATCATGTTGCTTTTCTAGTTTCATAAGCCTATATTTGTCTTCATCTGTTCCTTTCAATGGCACTTGTACCCTCTTGCGTAGTCCTGTTTTTTTTCTTAATAAGGGTATTAAAGGAATGAAGATGTTGAATAATTTCTTTTCCATCACGGATTTGAGCACGCAGAAATGGGCTCAAAAGCCAATTGTAGTTCAATTTCTCAGCAGCTTGACGATTTCCCTTTTCAAATATGCTGGACGGTGTTCCTACTTGTGTTGGAGTCAAACGGAGTCTGTTTAATCTGTTGATTTCTACCGCTGGAAGGCTGAGTTTGAATTTGGGTAAACCCAACAAAGACCAAGCTATGAACAGCATATGGTGATCGCTGTTGTCAGAGCGCATGTGATCAGTTTTCTGTAATTTGTCCTTAATCCCCTGTGAGATGTAAATGTAATCTATCGTTTACGACAGAGGTAGCCCGCGACCAAGTGGGTGGCGCAATCCACTGTCATTGCTGGGGCTAACCGTAAGGAATAAATTGCGATCGTCAGTTTCTTTTGTCCATTTTTTGCCTCTTGCTGGCAAGTTAGAGATTTCATGTCTAGCTTCATTCTGGCTGTAAAGATGAAGATTCAAATCTCCACAGATGATAAAATCAATCTGGGGGAATTTCTCAGTTGCTAGATCAATTGCTGAAAAGACAGGGTCTATGACGATCTCATCATTTATTGCCACCGGATTCCAGTATAGATTTAGAATCCTCAAGTTTTTTATTGCGGCGGAGGGCATCTTCTCATTTCGTTTTTTATAGTTCTGGGAGTGGTATTTGTTAAGACGGATTTCTGAACTCTGTCCTGGTGGCGCAGAAGTTCAAAAGGCCAACCCAATTACTTGGAACAGGGTAACCTCTGGGCGAGCCAGACCAATCAAGGTAGCGATCGCGGCGGTCAAGACTAGGTCTCAAGAGGGGTGAGGGTGACTGAAAGCCCGCAATGAGCACACAAAGCAAGAGCGCTTACAAACTACTCCAAACAGTTGTTATATCAAAAATATATACACATTTATTTTAAGGCCTTTAAAATAATGACCGTAGCGAGAAAATCACAATATCACAATATTAAGCCAACACATACCATATCAACACAATATATATACAAATACGAGTCGCAAGCGTTATATGCACGAAATGTGTAGTCCACCTGAAAGGGAAAGAAAACAGGCAGTGCGATAATGCTTTAGACTCAGTTCGCCTTCAGAGGCACCTAACTAGATGGAAGTCCGAGCCCTGCGAAGAGTGGAGCCTTGTGCTCAAAGTACCTGCACACGCTGGTGCCAACGGGCAAAAGGAGAAGCTCTTCGGAGGAAGTCAGGCAGTTCGGGTTAGTGCACAACAGAAGAAGAACAGGTTCCGCGACTCAAGCGCAGCCTCCACAGTGAGCAGAAGCAGAGCGCGAGTACGGACAAAAGGGTGCTGTTTTTACACAGCGGGGAAAAGCAATGGGCTACTGCAGGAGGGCGACCAGATCCTAGCTATACTACTCACCGGTCCCCGATGCAAGCAGACCCAGGCTTCTCCACGTTAGTTTCAGCAGCTGGCAGGTTCAGAAGAGCCGGGAATGCCTCGTCGTCGTGTAGAGAAAAAAGACGTCCCAATCGAAGAAACCTGCACAGTTTTGTCACCACAGCAGGGCAACGGAGCGGCCGTGTGTATCTGAGCCAAATGTACACTACTCACATCAGGCTTGGGAACGCCAAGTGTACTAAGCGTGGGAGAGTGACAAGGACTCGAAATACAACACAACCTGGCGGCGGTTACAGAGCAGGACTCCCGTGTAAGCTGGTCAGTCAACTGGATGGCCCAGAGACGCTTCTGAAGGCTTACTGGCAGGAGATGATGAAGTCGCCGAGAATAGCTGTTCCTGCTATTCCAAAGGTCGAAGCACCAGTACAGGCCTTCTGGTTCGATCAAAGGAGGAAAGGGTTTCACAGGACGACAGCAGTGCAAAGGAGGAGTCCTTCAGCGGGTCACCAGCGATTCCTCGGTCCAGCCTCTTGGTTGCAGGATACTTGGCTCCTGTATTCCTTCGTTCGTGAGAACTCAGGAGATCGACATGGTAGTGGTGTTTCCAGCCCCCTCTTATCCACGGTTCCCTTCGCGCCAAAACGGAGGGGAGCCAATGGGAGATCCGCTCATCAACACACACACACCATTCGTGGACCAATCACGGACCACGGTGGTCCCAGGCATTCACACTACCCTAGACTCTCTGGCACCCAGGATGTGTATTGGGACCAGACATCCCAGCCCACACCCTGGAGGCACACAAAAGACATGTAGAAGCCCGCGAAAGCATCCGTGTTTCGCGGAAAGTACATGCCCAAATAAGGAAGGCCCCGGGTCGCTCGACCTGGGGAAGGTGAAGGGAGCAAGACGGTCAGTGGACAGGACAAAGGAGCCTCGTGGTCTGGCCATTTTGGGAGCCAGGCCACCATTTTGGGTTCAGCGCGAAAAACGCGCTCAGAACGCCAAAAGGAGCTCAAAATACACAAAACGATCGCTGCCACCATTCCAGTCCCTGAATGACTTGCACCGATCAAATACAATCCTAAACGAGTATCTAGGGCCTGTAGAAGGCTAGAGACCCAAGAGAGCTGTAACTTAGCTTACAGTGCCCTCTTGTGTCATGTTGCACTAAAGCCGCAACATGATAAAAGAAACTACGGGAAACAGCGTTCCCCGGTACTGACTGTCTTAAGGGCATGTCAGTTTCCCCGTAAGAAAGGAGCGAAAGCCCAGAGGAGTGCGGCAGAAGGCTGCACTTCTCTGGCAAAGTCAAGAACAAGGTGAAAAACAACAGCAAAAAGTTTAGGGGTTGCCACATGGAAGGAAAATTACCTACAATTACGAAATCTTTCCTAACAGTATTGTAAAATGGTCATTAGGGCCCAGGAATTCAGATTATTGAATTCTGCGATTTCGAAATTTGCATCGACTTTAATCAACGTTAAGAGTCCAGCATAAGGTCTACCTTTGGTGCGCTGTATTGCTGGGTTTGTGAAGGTGAGGAAGCCCTTGCACACTGGTGGTTGAACTAACCAGGTTTCTTGTAAGCATACTATCTGGAAATTGACAAGATCTGATCTAATCAATTGGAATAGATGTTGATGTACTCGTATTCCATGAGCATAGTGATGTCAGTTTGTTTCTGTACGATGTTGATTGTTACAGGTGCACTTCATTACGTCGATTCATCCGATCATCTGAATATTCAGTGTCTCTCCATATGAAATGCTTAGTAAAATTCATTTTTGGCATATAGCGAGGTCTGTCATCTCTGAATCTTCTTGAGGAAATCCTTTTTCCCTCAACTGTGGCTGTATTTGTCGAAATGTAATGGTCCACATTCCATATCGATTGGTTCATTTGTCATCTGTTCGTGGTTCACATTTTGTTTGGACCAAACGTTTTTGAGCTTTGTTCTATCGGATTTGCTACAAACAAATCCTAATTGCTCAAATTGTTTTTCATATCTCATGATGTTATCCATTGTTGTTTTAGAATGTAGATTGATCCATACTATATCCAGGGATTGATCATTTACAAGCTTCAGGTCTTCAGAACGTATAGTTTGCAGCTGTGGAATTACGTGCAGCAAGCGCAATATGTTAGCTCGATTTAAAATGAGCCCATCATCGAGGTTTCCAATTCTTTCCAATTGCAATCTATTTATGGTGCTTAGTCTTCGCGGGCCGATGAAAGTTGGTAATTGCAATTCGGTTTTACTGTGCGAGGGTCTTGTCTTATTCACCTCCTCATTTCTGAATGAGCTAGTATAATTTGTGTTAACAATAGTCATCCAATATTCGATCAATGATCTCCATGTGGACATTGCTTGAGGTGCTAAAGTTAGTGTCCGATGTATCCTCACACGGCAAATCCACGTGTGGAGTGTTGTCCGAGCATCCTCCATTATATTCATCAACGATTATGAGAGAAGCATCGCTCTCATTGATATATGGGTCACTCTCGGACACTAGTTATACGTCTGTGTGGGTTGAAAGGTTGAGGAGTATGTCTAGTTGGGGTTGTGGATCAGGTTGTATCATTTCACTACGTTGGTCTTTCAAACAGTCCAGGCAACTACTTTCTTCTTTTCCTCAGTGAAGATATCATTTTTGATTTGTTGTTTAGCCACAGAGGTCTGAGGTAGGGAAATATTTCTGAAAAAGGCTCTGGATCCTTTGGTACCTTTCTTTTGTTTTTTTGGCCTTTTCATGTTTCTGTTTTGTCTTAATATGCATATTCTTTGGCACGAAGATGTCCAATGTCTTTTTCAGTTTGTGGGCTTTCACATTAGTAAGATTCTTCCCGTCGATTATCTCTGGTCCTTCTACGATCCGGGCTATGTTATTGGAGGTAACCTCATGACCTTGCTCCGCGATCCTTTCTGACAAGTCACCTAGGAGCGGTTGAAGTCTATCAGGCACTTCCATGTTCTCTTTAAGAGTCATTGTGACGTGATTACGCTGGGCAGGTCTTTTTTCGAATTGATAGTATTCGGCATTGCAATTAACGTATTGGTCATCTGAGCTTTTTTGTCCCGGTCACTCCTGGCGATCTCAAAAAGACATGTCTGCCACATCACACTTGCTTCGGCTTCTTGGTTAATCCTATCTTGGATTCTGGCCATAAATGCCTCCGCATAAATTAGCTTTGAATGAATCCGTGCCAAAAGGGTCACCTGATCTTTCCTGGCCTCTGTATTGGCTTCACGCAATTTCAAGAAGGGAATCATTGCTTGCAAAGTTGTGGCAATCAGTATGTTCTGCAGATCGACCATTGTCGCAGCGGAATGGGATCTCTCGGGCATCTTCGTGGTGAATTACAATGACATTTATTATTGAGCCTCTCATCCTGACTTAGTGGTAGCTTAGGTTGGGTGTCGGAGCTCTCCATGTTCATTGATTCAGCTGGCACGAGTTTGTCATCCTGGAAGTCTAGGGGATTGTACAGGAACATCTGTGGCTGTAGCGAGGGACCTCTGGGACATGGTTTTGATGAAGTGTGCTTATTCACGTCCGTTGAGTCTCCAATTTCGCCAGAGATTTCCTTCCTTTTCTCGTGACTACTCGTGAGCATTTCAGTTCCTGTAATAGCTAATGATAGGCGTGTGGACCGTATGGAGGGAGTCTGCTTATTTGGGAACGTGAATTCTTCTGCATTTATTTTTTACGCCTGTGATTTTTGCCATCGTTGTTTGGCCAAGATGGCTTTGTCTTTTTTGAGTCATCTCTAACTTAATAGATGGAACAGACTGACTATATTCAATGACTTGTTGTGCCGCTGGGGAGTCGATGTGCCACTCATCTGTGAGACTGATTTTGAGGTATTATCTTGAAGGGCATTAGGGGGAAGTTGTGACAGCATCTTCTTGGTTTTTATTAAGCTTTGTTGGTGCTTAAGGAGGTCTGTCAGAATTTCCGCTCCCCTGTGCGAGCGGTAATCTCGCTTTGCAAAGTTTCTAGGGCTTGCATGAGAGCCCCAGTAGTACCTTCTTCCAAGAGTGGGGGCCGATTCTCATTCATCTTTAGTTGTGGTTTTTCCAGTGAGGATGCCACAGTTTCTGAAACATGATGGTTTTTCCTCTCGGGGTCTAAAAAGTGAGGGACTCTTTTTGCTGACTCGGGGGCGCGCGGGGGAAGCTCTGTCTTCCGCCTCTTGCATATCCCCAACCACCCGATCGTCCGTAACAGCTTCATCCATCTGCTTCAGACCATGGGCCGCCCCAGCGAGTAAGGGACAGATGCCGTCCCCTTGAGTAACTTGCCCCGCCTCGCAGAGGCCATAAGGAGGGCCAGCTACAGTCAACGGAGCAGGGGGCTGCAGAGTGAAAGTATCCGGAGCCGAGAATGTTTTTGTACGCTGTCGTGTCACATGGCTGGAGGGGGCTGCCATATTGGCTATCGTCCAGGTGAACGTTCAAAACGAAAGTTACGCCCAGCAGAGCGAAGTAAGACTCGCCCTAGTTTATAGTTTTCTACGGTGGGTGAAGTTGAGAGATCCTTTAGCAAACGTCCTCACGCCCTCAGAGCCCCAAGACCACAAGACTCTGCACCCGACTACGCGGCAGGGGTCGGGTTATGTAGGCACAGCAGAGAAGGCAGCAATAGGCAGCAAAAGAGGACTCCAGCAGTCTCAGGCTCAGGAAACAGGCGGACCACAAGACTCTGCACCCGACCCTACATTTTAGATTTTTGGGGATTGTTGAGAATGACTGACAGCTGCCAGTGTGGTAGGTGTGTGCCTCGCTCCGTCTGATTGTTAGAAATTGATGGTTGGTCGGGGGATAGGGCACAAGACAACAACCAAAGAATAGGACTTGGAACCTAGGGTTTCCATGTCTGCGTCTCTCTCCCTTTAAAAGGAGTGGGGGCTCCCAAGAGCTACACACATCAAGTAGACCGAATGCCGGGTAAAAGACTGAACCAGATTACCAAAGTTGGCCACTGAGGCTGTGGAGGGATTTTAAAGCTTTTAAAAAATGTAGAAACCATGCACTTTATCGAAATGGACAGACAAAGGAATGGGGAGGGGACGTGACGCACCGAGGGAATTTCTCCCTCCTACCCAAGGGGAGAGCTCCCCCTGTGTGAGGCCAGGGAGGTGAGCCTGCTCCACAATACCCTCCCTAGGGGTTGAGGCAAGTGGGACCTCATCGGAAGAGACTCCCCCTTAGTGAAAGAAGAAAACCCGTTCCTGTGAGGAACTCCCGAACACTGTGCAGACTGTGGCTTACATGGGATGCTCTCGTATAAGTGCAACTATTTGGATGCAAAGACTGGAACGAAGAAACCACTAATGGATGCCATTATCTTCTGGAAAAAGGGCATGTCCCATTAAGTCAAAATATCCAATTCACTGGGACGAGGACATTAAAGAGTGTGCCCTCGGCAAGCCACAGTGAGAGGGGCAAGAGAGGAGAGAGAGGGAGGCACGCATCTGGAGAAAGCAGAAACCAGGAAGCATGTGAGACAGAAGAAGTTGACCAGGCAGGGGCCCCGGAAGAAGGTGGTGGCAAGACAACGAAGGAGGACCCGTTGTGAACAGCTGATCTGCAAAACATTTTCGATACCACCGACAACATAGAGCCACAGGGGGTCTGATCATGTAACGGAGCACTGGGACACTGCGTGGGAACAAGAGACCGTGAAGAGCGGAAACGCCAACATTGATAAAGTGGCAGTGGCTAATGACCAGAGAGACGGTCCCCAATGAAGAAGACTCCCGAATGGGTTCCCCTTCAAAAGCAAAGGTAACTGGGTGAACGGGAACCCCGGGAGGGCCACGAGGGAATCCTTATACCTTGCAACATACTTGTCTCAGTAGAAATCATGAGACAAAGTTAACTGGGACGCAAATTAACGTAAATTGTTGATACTAGAGAAAGAAGTGTTTCCTCACTAGTGCCCTCAGACTCGGTACTAAAGTGCACATCCTGAAAAATGAAGAAGATTAGACCAAAAACGCTGGGGATATGTTACTCCTTTCCACCCTCAATTCTCTAGGAAGTGTTCCAATTCCAGTCCTGGAAAATGTGGGTAAAGTTTGGGATTTTGGAAGCCTCTACAGTGCGCTACATGAATTCCTCGGAAGGGGAGTTTTGAGAGAATGCTTGGGTCTACTGCTAATGCACTGATACCCAGGTGGCATACCTGCCTGGCAAGGCTAGGCAAGAGTAAGCTGGAATATTACTCTCCTGTCACCAGTGTCTACAAAGGCGGTGTAAATGAGTGAGTCAGGCAGGGAAAAGGAGCTCGCTATGGGGGGGCAGCAGCGATGATTCCCTCTTCAACAACAGCGGGTGAGGAGCACAGCATCTCTGCTCCTGCACTGTCCCACCCGCCTCTCTCGCCATGAGGGAAGAGCAGCGATGCTTTCCTCTTCACCAACAGCGGGCGAGGAGCACAACATCCATGCTGTGCACTGTCCCACCTGTGGCGTTGCCCCTTTAAGGGTACGCACGCGACGGAGTGACGTTCACTCCGTCGCGTGCGCTGTTAAATAAACGGGGCGGTTGCTGGTGACGGCAGATCACCGGGGAGCCCACACCGACAACATCACTGTCTCCGTGTCTTACTATCACGGGGGTGGGGGGCTCACGGAGGCGGATCACCGGAGACCGCCAACAGTGGCGACGAGGCCCGGATCACTTCCTGGGACAGGCGGGGAGTTTCGTCGGGAGCGCAGATGATCGCATGTGAACGCTCCGACGAACTCCGACCGCAGAGAAGGAAGCGACGCATGCGGCCGGCGGCCATTTTGATCAATAGGCCTCGGAGACTCACGGCTTCATAACGAAGCGTCGGTGAGCCATCCGGCCACAATTTTTGGAAATTTCAGCGGCGGATGATCGCTGAATACAGCACACGTCAGTTCCAAAAGGAAATTTTGACATTGTCACTGTTATTACCGAGCAGAGGCACGGAGACTCCATGGAAAGCCTGCTGTTGCACTAGGGGTCTCTTCCTCTACTCAACTTTTGGACACCTCATTGTCTGCATGCCGGCTGGAGTGACACCTCCACGAAGATCACGGCTGGTGGTGAGTTGCGGCCCCTTTCTTCTCAATCCTTTGGGGTGCCTGTGCGCTTTCCACCATGGATCAGGCTGCTGCTGCTGCTGCTGCTGCTGTGGCTCCTGTACCTCCGCCTGCTCCTCCGCCGAAACCACTGGGGTCCCTACAGCCAATGCCTGAGTTTGATATCTCGGGTGCTCCATCAGGCCTGGGACAGAGGTGGAAGATGTGGATGGATAGGCTGGAGATGTATTTCAGGGCCACAATGGAGACAACGGACGACGGCAAGCTGGCCACTCTCCTATACTCTGCTGGTCCTGCGGTGCATGAGGTATTTATGTCCCTGCAGCCGGTGGACGGATCGTTTGCGGCGGCGAAGGAGGCACTCCACAATCATTTTCTGCCGATGGCCAATGCGGACTATGAACGTTTTCTTATGGGAACGGCTCGACAAAAAGATGATGAGACTCTGGATGTGTTCTTTGGGCGGCTGCGGCGATTGGCAGCACCTTGTGCCTGGAACGACCCTGAGGTTATGATTCGGAACCAACTCATTCAGGGGTGCAGCTCTGGGAAACTGAGACGCCAAATACTGCGAGAGCCGGGCATCACCCTCCCTCGCATCCTAGAACTGGGTAGGTGCCACGAGGTCTCGGAACTGCGGGCAACCAGGATGGAAGCGGGTGCTCGCCCAGCCAAGGTGGAAGAGGTCTGCGCGGTCGGAAGAGGCCGCGGGTTAAGGCGCCCCATGAACACTCAGAGCCAGCGCGCGCAGGGGTCGAATGCCTCGTGCCCGAAGTGTGGGTACGATCTCCCGCACCCCGCGGAATGCCCTGCAACGGGAGTCAAGTGTGGCAGATGCAGAGGCCCTGACCATTTCGCCAGAATGTGCAGGTCTGCCACCCCCAAGATTGTGCCGAGGGGACCAGTTCGAGCCGGCTTCTTCCGGCCCCAGAGGACCTCCAACGTGCCCAGGTGGACCAGGGTGACGAAGGGGCCCCTCAGGATGAGGTGGAGGAGGAAGAGGACGAGGAGAACGTGTTTTTCGTGTCCAGTGTGAGCGTGCTCATGTCCCGCTCCAAAAGACAGCCCAGGTGCAACGTGCTGGTTAATGGAGACTCTGTGCCGATGCTAGTGGACACGGGCGCATCCGTAAATGTAATGGCCCGCCAGCATTATACGACCATGCGGGCCCCGCCCGCGCTGGCTGCGCCGAAGGCACGCATATTCGCCTTCGGCGGGGACCGGCCTTTGCCTCTAGACGGTGTGTTCGTGGCTGATGTGCAGTATGGTGACTCACACATACGGGCTAGGTTCTATGTCACACCGGTGAGCGACAACACCCTGCTCTGCTGTGCCGCGGCGGAGGCCCTGGGTATCGTCACGTTCGCCTACTCAGTGTACTTAGATGACATCCAGGTCCTCCTGGCCAAACATGGATCCCTGTTTGAGGGCATTGGACAGCTGGTGGGTGAGCCGGTCCGGCTCCATATCGACGATTCTATACAACCAGTGGCGCTGAAGCACCGATGGGTTCCTTTCCATCTCAGGGATCTGGTAGATCGCGAACTTGACAACCTCGTGGGGCTGGACATAATTGAAAAGGTTGAAGGCCCCACCCCCTGGGTGTCCCCCATTGTCATCGCACGCAAACCCAAGCAGCCAGATGCCGTGAGAATCTGTGTGGACATGCGGCTCCCCAATAAGGCCATAAAGAGGGAGCGACACCTCACCCCCACCATCGATGACATTATTGCGGAACTGCAAGGTGCGAAGTTCTTCTCCAAGCTCGACCTGAGATCGGGTTATCATCAGGTGGTCTTGCACCCAGAATCCCGCTATATTACTACCTTTACCACACATCGGGGTCTCTATCGATACAAGAGACTGAGCTTTGGGGTGTCCTCCGCAGCGGAGGTTTTTCAAAACATCATAAGGGGTGCACTTGCGGATCTTGATGGCGTCCTTAATATCAGCGATGATATCTTGGTGTACGCCAAATCGGAGACGGAGCATCTGTCACGCCTGTCCAAGACCTTTGAACGGCTACGCTTGCTGGGCCTCACCCTGCACAAGGACAAGTGCGAATTCCTGAAGACGACGATCGAATTCTTTGGGTTCGTATTTAAGGCGGATGGGGTGTCCCCGGATCCCCGCAAAGTGAGGGACATTAAGGAGGCGCGCCCGCCTGAGAATGTTGCGGAGGTGAGGAGCTTCTTGGGGATGGTCACGTACTGGGGCCGTTTCATCAGGAATCTCGCATCCCGCTCTGAGCCACTGAGGTCGCTCACCAAGAAGGACACCACCTGGCAGTGGGGCCCTCTGGAACAGGCGGCATTTGACGATATCCGAGGGGCTTTAGCGGCGCATGACACCATGGCGTTTTTCGACCCGAGCCTACAGACGGAAATCGTGGTGGACGCCAGCCCATATGGGCTTGGGGCGGTGCTTACGCAAGTAGGGAAAGACCAGGAGGTCCGACCAATAGCCTACGCCAGTAAGGCCCTTTCCGACACTGAGCAACAATACTCCCAAATCGAGAGGGAAGCCCTGGCGGTGCTGTGGGGCTGTCGGCACTTCCGCCTCTATATTCTGGGGCGTCCCGTGACCGTGGTCACGGACCACAAGCCGCTGGTGCCGATCATGGCGGGCTCGTCATCTCGCCCGCCAGTGAGAATTGAGCGCTGGATGCTCGCCCTGCTGGAGTATGGAGTGTCGTTGATCTATCGTCCTGGTGCCAACAATGCGGCGGACTACCTATCTCGACACCCCAGAAACGACTCGCAGGAGTCGCTATCGGCGGAGGAAGCCGACGAGCACGTCTGCCTGGTCGTGGAGACTGCGACACCCAACTCCATGCAGGTGGAGGAACTCGAGGCTGCGTCGAGAGGCGACGAATGCTTCGCCATCCTGAAGGAGGCCATGCAGAAAGGAGCCTGGAAGACAGTGCTGGAGGCTGTGGAACGAAGGACATGTGAGGCCCGGATCGCCCTCGAGCAATTGTGGAGAGTGAGAGAGGAACTAACATTCTCGGAGTCGGGGCTACTGCTGAGAGGGGAACGAATCGTGGTGCCCCAGACCAAAGTGGCACAGGTCATCGCACTGGCGTACCAGGGTCATCAAGGGGCCCCCAAGACCAAAGCTCGCCTCCGTCAGAAGGTGTGGTTCCCTGAGCTGGAGCGAAAGGTGGAGGCGTTTGTGGCCTCTTGCGTGTGGTGCCAGGTGGCGGCCCCGGCCCAGAAGGAACCATCCATTGAAGCAATGCCCCGAGGGACTCGACCATGGGAAGTGGTGCACGCTGACTCTGGATCCACGTCCAGAGGTACGCATTTTCTGGTGGTGGTCGACGAGTGGTCGAGGTACCCGGAAGTTGAGTTCATAGACTCAGTGGCGTTTGAGAACGTGGTGGTGGCGCTGGAGAAGATCTTTGCCACTCATGGCCTCCCCGCTGTGCTGTGCTCTGACAACGGAGCCCCATTCCAGGGTGAGAGTTTTGCCGAGCTCATGAAGGAGTATGGCATTCAACACCGGCGGGTCACCCCACTGTGGCCCCGCGCCAACGGGGAGGCCGAGCGCATGATGCGCACTCTCAACAAGGTGTTCAGAATTGCCCATGGAAAAGGGGAGTGTTTACAGAGGGCTTTGTACGTCTTCCTGCGAGGTTACCGAACCACCCCTCACTCGTCAACGGGGGTGGCTCCGGCAGAAGCACTCTTCCAGCAGTGCCCGAGAGATGTCATACCGGAGGTGGGGGACAGAGACCCTGCCGTCATCGACAATGAGCAGGTGGAAGAGGACAGACAGGTCAGGACACAGATGGAGAACATCAGGAGGGGCCTCAGACCCCCGCACATTGCGCTGGGAGATGAGGTGCTGGTGAGAAATTGTCACTCCCATGGAAAACTGTCTCTCACGTATGAACCCGCTCCCTTAGAAGTGGTGGCCGTCAAGGGGTCGTTGGTGACTGCCTCGGATGGAACTTCATCGGTAACCAGGAATGCGTCATTCTTCAGGAAGATCGGCGACCCCAGAGTGGACAGCCCGGACAACCGAGAAGGTGAAGGCGCTCTGGATGAAGGTGGGGGAGAAAATTCCGCAGTGAAGTCTCCGGCTCGAGGCGGACCCGGTCCAGGGACACCAGCCAGGGACGGTGGCAGGAGGTACCCCCTGAGATCAGGGCGTGGGAAACCTGCCCGTCTCAATGACTATGTTACGGACTGAGCTGGGGAGGCTGACCAGGGATTAATGGTCAGGCCAGGACAGTTACCCACGGGGGATCCGGGGTGGCTGTCAATAAATGGGGGTTTTGTTGAAACTTACAGAGTTATATGTGTGATAGATGTGTGCTAGTTAGGTACTCCTGTTTCCAATTTGTTGTTATGGAAAAGGAGGAGTGTGGCGTTGCCCCTTTAAGGGTACGCACGCGACGGAGTGACGTTCACTCCGTCGCGTGCGCTGTTAAATAAACGGGGCGGTTGCTGGTGACGGCAGATCACCGGGGAGCCCACACCGACAACATCACTGTCTCTGTGTCTTACTATCACGGGGGTGGGGGGCTCACGGAGGCGGATCACCGGAGACCGCCAACACCACCTGCCTCCCTCACCATGAGGGGACAGCAGCGATGCTTTCCTCTTCACCAACAGCGGGCGAGGAGCACAACATCCATGCTGTGCACTGTCCCACCTGTCTCCCTCACCATGAGGGGACAGCAGCGATGCTTTCCTCTTCACCAACAGCGGGCGAGGAGCACAGCATCCCTGCTCCTGCACTGTACCAGCCGTCTATTGCGCCATTGGGTGTGTGGGGGAGGCATGGTATCACAAGTAGACACAAGTTGCAAGTTTGAAAACCTTTATTGATGGTTTAAAAGGGTTTGGAAAACTCCTATCTTGCCCTATAACTAGGATGGGGGTATTCTCGACCATCAAACAAAAAGGAAATAACAGTCCTAGTCCCAGTCCTTAGTCAAAATAAAATGGCCTATAGTAATAGATCTAATGCCTGTCCTCTTTCTAATACAATAAATGTGTACAGTGAATGTGTAATGAAAACAAGGAAAATCAGAGTTCAAAAGAAATGTCAGTATGGCTGAGTAAACTCCCTTCCCCATGTGTTGTAGCACGGGGTAAGGTGGCACACCTGGACCTTGCAACACGCTCTGGCTTGGGACACAAATATACAGTTTGTTTTGTGGACCAGGGTCCTCTTGGCCTTCCACGAAAATTATCCGCTGGACCTCTCGGTTTTCTCTCACTTCAGCCCAGGTCAACATTTAGCTTGTAATACAGTTCACAAAAGTGTGTTTCCTTCTGGGACTACTACACACAACTATGACTACAGGTGTAAGCAAAACCAACCTTTGGTATAAGTCTGTACTACACAGTTTTGGTAGCAGAGCTGAGCAGCCAGGCTTATCTCAAGAGGGGAATGTGATCTGTAATGATGTTACACAGAGGTCTACAATCACAGGTGTTCAAACAAACTCTTACACTCAAGGGTTCTTTGTTAAATACTTATTAATTTATTTAACTGTCAGTTATAAAACATTCATAAGAAGGAGGCAATGTAATCACACACAAATATACTTCAGTACTGTACACTCTAAGTTTCTGAGGCATTCAGAATACTTTGAAGGAGGAGCAAAAAGGCATAGGTTATCAAAACATAGAATACAGTTATTTCTTAGGCAGTGCAGATATTTTGAGTACACCAGAAGAGTCAATTCAATTCAATATGCTAGGCCAAAGTCAATGGGATAAAGTCTTGGATAGGATAAAACAGTTCTGGTAGATAAACGGAAAGGTCTCTGCAAAAGTTCTTAGGAATAGTTTGTAGCAAGAAGAATCATATGTTGGGTCACAAGCTGGTTAGGCCTGTGAGTTTCGAAAATTTCAAGCACTTTCACCGCGAGAGGTAAGTACTCTCCGTCTGGTTTTACAGTACCTTTACCAGGGAAGAAAAAGATGCAGCTGGTGACTTCTATTCCTGGCAGTTCCTGCAGATCTCGCTGTTCCTGGGCCTCAGTAGTGGGGACAGGAGGACGACATCGGGGGACTCCTGCACTGCACTGGGACTGGTCGAAAAGGCTGGCAACTGGCAAATCTTCAAATCCGGTAGCTGTAGTCAAGCACACAAGCTGGTGTCCCTCTCCCTGGTTATTCGGTTTCCTGCAGCACAATGAGGAAACTACAACCAGCTCAGAGAATGGTATCCAGGTGGCTTAGTGTCGAGTTGATTGGTCTCACCAACTCAAGGGGAGAAGTAGTCCTTGCAGGGCTTCTCTGTCGAGATGAACTTTGGCGATTCGGACCGCAAGCAGGGCTTCACCGGGCAAACCAACGGTCCAGGATTTCCAGCAGCCGTACTCTTCAAGCTCGTCTTTGGTTCTTTCGTTCCAGTGGTCGACTCTGTCTTCCAAGCCAAGAGACTCGCCTTTTATTCAGTTCTCTCCCATTCATTCCAGACTAGCTGTCACTCACCCAGCAGGGTGGCTGTCCTTGCTGGACAGTCAGCCAGCAAATCGCCACAGAGTGCATTTGGGTCTCCTAGGAGACTAAGCGCAGGGAGTTTCGGGCACCTCCCTCACTTGCTGCCCACCCCAGACACTCGGGCACCAGAAGCGGTCTTCACTCCTGAAGCCCGCCAAAGGCGAATGACCAAAGGAATCAAAACAGGTTTGGCGTGCAGAGCAAAACTCTAGAAGGACCCTTCCACAAAGAAATGGCGAAAAAAGAAGACTGGGACCTGTTTTTACATAGGGGGCTCAGAAGCCATCTTGAAAAAATGGCTCCCCCGATTTAATGCTACCGGTGTTCGCGGTCGGGAAAAATCATGGTAGTTCGCTGTAAAACCACTGCCACCAGCCATTCTGAGAAAAGGGTAGCATTTGACTGCTATCTGAGTATCTAGACACGGGCTACTAGGTAACCCCTCCAGCACTCTATTTTAAGATGGGGTGTGCTGGGTCTAGGAATTTAAAAGACTAGTAAAGTCAATTTCACTTGACTTACTCTGGGAAACAGTAGTTTATCCCAGAGAAGGTATTTAAACCTTGGGAAAGCCTAAAAAGGTTTCCCTGTGCCACTGCACTAAGGGTGCTGTGTGACACAAATGAAAAGATGATGCCTATGGAGTTGTCTAAAACGCCATACAAAGTCCCAAAGTTCAGCAAAAGAGCTGGTTGATCTCTAAGTTAGAGAGGAATTGGCACATTATTGAGAATTCTCCCTAACAGTCGGGCTCAAGCCTCCTTTCACTTTCCTCTACCAGGATCAAATCCAACAGTTCAAACTTGCATCTCAGTTTCTTTCTCTTCCTGCCGCTTCTACGGCATCAGACATTTCACAGAGACCTTCGATTGAGCAATCTTCTTTCACCAGACCATTCTCTTACTTTGTATCTTTAATTTACAGTACTTTACAATGCTTTGCTTTCTCTCGCGTCTTATCGGCACATGCGCAACCTTCATTTGTTGGATACTGTTGCCATCAAGTTTCCTTTAACACAGACTGGACTTTCATTGCTTTCATCAACTCACCGTCTGTGTTAATTCATTTTCTTTTTTCGCGGCTTTGATCCTGAAGTCAAGGCTGATACCACAACTGCCGCTGCACCTCCCCAACTCTGCCGTTCACCCGGGAGGGTGGCTGGTATCCTTGAGACACAAAAGATGTTTATCTTCTCTCTAGCTGGGCTTCCTTGCGCAACCTTCAAGGCCCTTCGGAGGTAACAATCTCTTGCCGTGGGGCTCCAAGGTTACTCCATACCTCGGTTTCGTCCCTCAGCCTGTTGCTCTGCTTTGCCTGGTTCGCTGTCGCCCTGGAAGAACTGCTCCTTCTCATGCATCGCCTTGCTCTCCTTGCTTAGTGTTTTAGGTAGCAGGTGTATGTAATTAAGATCAAGTGCCTGACCCTGCCTGATCTTAATAGTGGGACATGTCCAATGTATTGCATGGGTGGTACTCCTTTCAGCCTCAGACCTCCTCTTCCTCGGCTCAGTGTTTCTGTAAGAAAAGGGGGGAGTTAGAGAATCTGGGAAGTTGGAATATCCTATAAAATAGGATGAGACAGGAATATTTGGGAAGGGGGGATACCATGTCTCACCATCTGGAATTCCTCCCCCACTCCCGAAGGACCCCTCACCCATGTGTTCCTCCCGCACTTGTCCACCCCCAGGGTCTGGATCCAAAGGCGATGGCCGTGCCCTGGCCACCTGATCCATGGGGTCTAGGCAGTGAAACACCCTCTGGTTTTTCACAGGGTTCAGCAGCGATGCTTCCCTCTTCACCAACAGCGGGCGAGGAGCACAGCATCCCTGCACCTGCACTGTACCACCCGTCTCCCTCACCATGGGGAGACAGCAGCCATGTTTCCTTCTTCACCAACAACGGGCGAGGAGCACGGCATCCCTGCACCTGCACTGTCCCACCCGTCTCCCTCACCATGGGGAGACAGCAGCCATGTTTCCTTCTTCACCAACAGCGGGCGAGGAGCACGGCATCCCTGCACCTGCACTGTCCCACCCATCTCCCTCACCATGGGGAGACAGCAGCCTTGTTTCCTTCTTCACCAACAGCAGGCGAGGAGCACAGCATCCCTGCTCCTGCACTGTACCACCCGTCTCCCTCATCATGGGGAGACAGCAGCGATGCTTCTCTCTTCACCAACAGCTGGAGAGGAGCACAGCATCCCCGCTCCTGCACTGTCCCACCCTTCTCTCTGCAATGGTGGGGGGAGGTGTTGGGGGGGGGGGGGGCAGCAGCAATGTTTCTCTCCAACAGCGGGTGAGGAGCACACCATCCCTGCTCCTGCACTGTCCCACCTCTCTCCCTCAGCATGGGAGGGCAGCAGCGATGCTTCCCTCTTCACCAAGAGCGGGCGAGGAGCACAGCATCCCTGCTCCTGCACTGTCCCAACCTTCTCTCTGCAATGGGGGGAGGTGCGGGGGGGGGGGGGTACAGCAGCAATGCTTCCCTCTTCACCAACAGCGGGCGAGGAGCACAGCATCCCTGCTCCTGCACTGTACCACCCGTCTCTCTTGCCATGGAGGGACAGCCGTGAAGCTTCCCTCTTCACCAAGAGCGGGCGAGGAGCACAGCATCCCTGCTCCTGCACTGTCCCAACCTTCTCTCTGCAATGGGGGGAGGTGCGGGGGGGGAGGGTACAGCAGCAATGCTTCCCTCTTCACCAACAGCGGGCGAGGAGCACAGCATCCCTGCTCCTGCACTGTCTGCAGGGATGCAGGGTGCCATCGGATTAGGTATTCCTAGAGTTGGCAGCTAAAGAAATAGTGAGGCCCGTGCACAGGAGCCCTGTCTGTGCCACACTCTCCTGATGCCACCTGCACTGGGGGCCCCTGCTTAATCCCATAGCCACATCCTGGTGTGACCTGAGTCAGGGTGAGAGTCATGTGCCATGCCAAGCCTTGCATGGAGACAGACGTATGCATGCTCTCTCCATTCAATCATGGAAGAGGACCTGCTGCCTGCCTGTCTCTATACAAAGCAACACCTACGCCACTGTCTGCATCGTCTCCAGGGTTTGGATGGTCTCACCTTTGCCCCCAGCATGCCTGAAGCGACTGTGGAGAAAAAAAAAACATTTGCAAACAAAGTTGTTTCTATTGGCCGGTGAATTCTTTGACAGATGCTATGAATTTCGAAGGTAAAGCATGTGATCCGGAAGGTTATGTTAATAGAACAAATGCCATTATACTTGGTAGTTCTTGAAAACACAGGCAAACCAGTGCAATCGAGTACTGTCCCCTGATGTAGTGTTCGCTAGAGGTGTAAACATTTTATGAAATTATTTACAAATTGGGCAGATGCAGTCCTGGTGCTGATATGGTGGCCGGGACCATGGTCGGAGTCCACCAGTAACCGCCCACATTCTCTTGGCACCATTGCCTCTCTCCTGTTGGGGGTTTGTCCTTTGCCCCATGCGGTCCTGTAAACCCCCAACCTGGAAGGACCACACTTGACACACGTCTTTCCAGTTTGGGCTTCCCGGTCGCTCTAACGCGGTCGGGAATGCCCCGTTTATTTATACAGCACGCGGCGACATGCAACGTCACGCCGCCACGTGCGCGTCCCATCACGGGGCAGCGCCACACTCCTCCTTTTCCGGGAGGACACACAACTGCTTTTTATTATACACTGCAAACCACACAACAGTTAACAACAACAATTCACGCCCACAGCCCCTTTAATGTCAACCACCCGGATCCCCTCATTCCGGTTGACCAAACAAATGTCCCAGCACGTATTCGCTGAGGTAAGCGGGTTTCCCTCGCCCAGCCCTCTGGGGGTACCTCCCGCTTACCTCCGACACGGGAAGTCCTTCTGCAGACGTCCCCCGGACCGGGGATTCCGGTGGGCTGGAGGGGACTCCTCCGTCCTCAGGCACCTCCGTCAAGTCAGGCTCCAGCGGTGGCTCAGTTCTTGGGTCACCTAGTTTCTTAAAGAAGCTGACATTCCGGGTGACAGCAGACCTTCCGTCCGAGGCGGTCACCATGGACCCTTTTAAAGCCACCACATCCAACGGCTCCGGCTCATAGGGGAGCGAGAGCTTTCCATGAGGGTGTCGGTTGCGGATGAGGACTTCATCCCCCGGCTCAAGCCGCTGGGTCCGGAGACCCCGTCGCATGTTCTCCTGTTCAATCCTCACCTGCCGGTCTGCCTCCACTTGTTGGTTGTCAATCGCTCCCGGCTCTTTTTCCCCGATTTCGGGTAGCAGACCCCGGGGGCATCGCTTGAACAGAGCCTCAGCCGGAGCCACCCCCGAGGAGGCATGGGGGGTGGTACGGTACACAAGCAGGAATTGGTATAGGGCTCGTTGGAGTGACTGCCCTTGTCCCTGAGCGATCCTGAAGGTCTTGTTGAGTGTCCGCATCAGTCTCTCAGCATCTCCGTTTGCTCGGGGACACCTTCCGGTGCTGAACCCCGCAGCACTCCATCAGCTCGGAGAACCGCTCGCTCTGGAACAGCGACCCGTTGTCCGAGCACAGGGTGTGGGGGAAGGCATGGGCCGCAAACACCTTCTCCACGGCCACAACCACGTGCTCGAAGGCCACCTACTCGACAAACTCCACCTCCGGATATCGTGAATATTCGTCGACTATTACGATGAAGTGGGTGCCTACGGACGTGGACCCAAAGTTCGCATGGATGACCTCCCAGAGCCGCGTGCCTAGGGGCATCACCTCGATCGCTGGCTCTCGCTGTAGAGGAGAGGCTGCCTGGCACCATACACAGGCCGCCACAAAGTCATCGACCCTCCGCTCAAGCTCCGGGAACCATACCTTCAGCCGCAGCCTCGCCTTGGTCTTGGCGGCTCCATGATGCCCGTGGTGGGCCAAAGTGATCACCTCCTTTACCTTGGACTGGGGGACCACTATCCGGTCACCTCGGAGCAGCAGGCCCGACGCCGAGAACGACAGCTCGTCCTTGACCTTCCATAGTTGTTCAAGTCCTGTCTTGGCCTCCTGGGTCCGCCCCGCCAGAGCTTCCAGGATGGACTTCCAGGAGCCGTGCTGCATTGAATGCTTGAGGATCTGAAAGCACTCGTCCTCGGCCGCGGCAGCCTCCAATTCTGACAGAGGTATCGCATTCGGCGTGGCCGCCTCCACCACCATTCGAACGTGCTCGTCAGCCTCCTCCGCGCAGGTGTCATACTCCTCTCCCCCACGCTCTCCCGGATTTCTGGAGAGGTAGTCCGCCGCATTGTTGACACCCGGCCGATACACCAGTGTAACTCCATACTCGAGAAGAGCAAGCATCCACCTCTCGATTCTGGCCGGGGGCTTTGAGGATGGTCCTGCCAGAATGGGAAGCAGGGGCTTGTGGTCTGTCACCACCGTCACTGGACGCCCCAAGACATAGAGTTTCGAAAATGTCTGCAACCCCAGATGACCGCCAGCGCCTCCCGCTCAATCTGGGAGTATCTTTGCTCAGTTTCCGAGAGCGCTTTGCTGGCGTAAGCCACGGGCCGGATGTTCCCGTCCCGGTCCACTTGAGTCAATACAGCACTCAGGCCAAACGGACTGGCGTCTACAATGATTTCCGATGCCAGCGCCGGGTCGAAAAACACCATGGTGTCCTCTGCTGTCAGGGCGCTCTTAATGTCCTCAAAAGACGATTGCTCCACTGGGCCCCAGTGCCAGGCCGACTCCTCCTTCGTCAGTGCCCTGAGTGGTTCGGACCTCGAGGCGAGATTTTGGATGAAGCGCCCACAGTAGGTCACCATCCCGAGGAAGCTTCTTACGTCAGACACCGACTCGGGGGGCTGCGCCTTCTTAATGTCTTGGACCTTCTTCGGATCCAGCGAGACCCCCCCCCTCCTTGAACACAAACCCAAAGAATTCGATGGAGGGACGCAGGAACTCACATTTGTCCCGATGAAGGGTTAGGCCTAGAGATTGTAGCGGCTCAAAGGTCTTTCCGAGCTTCCTCAGATGGTCCACCTCGGTCTTTGCGAACACCAAAATGTCATCGCTAATGTTCAGGACACCCTCCAGATCTGCGAGGGCGCCTCTAATGATGTTCTGAAAGACTTCTGCCGCCGATGACACCCCGAAGCTCAACCTCTTGTACCGGTATAGTCCACGGTGAGTAGTGAATGTGGTTATGTACCGGGACTCAGGGTGGAGGACAACCTGATGATACTCTGCTCGAAGGTCCAGTTTGGAAAAGAACCGAGCCCCTTGAACTTCGGCAATAATGTCATCGATGGTGGGGGTGAGATGCCGCTCCCTCTTAATGGCCTCGTTGGGCAGCCTCATATCCACACAGATCCGGACAGATTCGGGTTGTTTGGGCTTCCTAGCCACAACGATTGGGGACACCCAGGGGGTTGGGCCCTCGGCCTTCTCGATAATGTCTAGACTCACCAGGTTGTCCAGCTCCTTGTCAACTTGCTCCCTCAGATGAAACGGTACCCTGCAGTGTTTCAATGCAATGGGCTGCACAGAGTCATCGGTGTGCAGCCTAACCGGGTCACCGGTCATCCTTCCAATGCCGTTGAAGAGGGCGGCATACTTGTGGAGCAGATCATTGATGTCCTCGAGGTACACCGAGTATGCGAAGCTGACAATTCCGAGAGCCTCGGCGGCAGCACAGCTCAGCAGAGTGTTATTGCTCACAGGGGTCACATAGAACCAGGCTTTGATTCGCGAGCCCTCATGCTCCACACTTGCCACGAAGGCACCGTCCAGCGGTATTGGTTCCAGTCCTCCAAACGCATATATGCGGGCTCTCGGCGTGACCAGCTTTGGGGGCGATCCAAGGGCATCATAGTGCCCCCGGGCCATCACATTGACCGAGGCTCCGGTGTCCACCAGCACCGGGACTGGCTAGTGGTCGACCTCCACCACACACCTCGGTTGCCTCCTGCCCTTCCCCTTCAGGACTTCCACGCTGGAAACAAAAAAAATGTTCTCTTCCTCTTCCTCCTCGGCCTCGTCCCCCTGGGTCTCCTCTTCACCCTGGTCCACCTGGGCCACGTTTGGCGGGCGGTTCTGGCGTGGAGCCCAAGTCCGAGCCAGGCCTCTCGGCACTATCACGGGCAGGGCTGCCCTGCACACCCTTGAGAAATGGTCAGGCAGGTCGCACCTACCACATGTTCTCTCAGTCGCCGGGCACTCCGTCGGGTGGGGGAGGTCGTAGCCGCACTTCTGGCACGATTCCCCCGCTCTCCCAGCTCTGTCACGGGGTCCCCCACCAGGCCTTCTCACTCCTCTGCCGCCACGCCACACGGCACACACCTCCTCTGACTTTATTGAGCAGGACCCCGCCTCCATCTTGCTTGCCCGAGCCTCCGCCACCGGCCCAGTTCCAGAATGCGGGGCAGAGTAATACCCGGCTCTCTCAGGACCTGCCTCCTGAGTTTGCCGGAGGAGCACGCCTAAATCAGCATTGTGCGCATCATGTCCCCCGCGTCCCCCCACCCACAGCCCAGGGAGAGGCGGCGCAGGCGACCATAAAAGGTGTCCAGTGTCTCATCCTCCTTTTGTTTGGCCGATAGCATAACAAATCTTTCATAGTCCACGTTGGCGAGGGGTAGAAAGTGGGCCAGGAGTACTGCCTTGGCCGCATCGTAGGTGGCATCCGCTGGAGTGAGCGACTCAAAAATGTCCTGGACCGCAGGCCCCGCGGAGTGCAGCCTCGTAGCCACCCTGCTGTCATCGTCCATCACCTGAGCGGCCCTGAAATACATGTCGAGGCGACCAACCCACTTCCTCCACCGGGGCCCCATGCTGGATGGTGGGCCCGACGCATCAAATTCGGGGATGGGCTACAGGGCCGCCTGGGCTCGTGCCTGAGCCATGATGGGAGGTCCTGGCTGAGCAGCAATCTGTACTGCCGGTGGCCCCTGAGGCCCAGGAGCTAGACCACCTACTTGAACTTGAGGGGGCAGCTGCGGAGCCGCCACTGGTTGTTGCACTGGAAGCGCCGGGGGCTGAACGGCCTGCCGATGAGCTGCCGCCTGACCACCGTCCTGGGGAAGCTGTGCTGCTGCCGCGGCCCCACCGTCCAGATCTTCAATGTCACTCATGGGCTTGAGCGCACAGGCACCCCCACCTTGGGTCCTGAGGGTCGCAACTCACCCACCCACCACCTCCTCATGGATTGACCACCCCACCCAGGCAAAGCAACAGTCCAACCTGGGGGAGAGGTGGTGGTATCCTGCCCTCAGCTCACCTGAGGCTGCCTCCAGCAACAAGGAGATCGAAGAGAAGACAGAAGAACATCAACATGAAGATCTCCACTGTAGCAGTCCACCTTGATGATGAAGGGGGCGAAGAGGAAGCCACAGCGTCCTGATGATGAAAGGGATGAAGAAGCACCGTGTCCCCTTGCTGCTGCAAGACTCAAGGGTGTAGGTGTTCCAAAAATTAAGCTGAGAAAATGAAGTGGGCTAAGCAGGCCCAGCCATATTAGCCCTTCTCATAGCTTTCACTCGACATAGAAGTCCCAAATCTGGAGTAAAAACCACAAACCAGGCATGGGCGTGCAGATTAATCTGCCTGCAAGCAGAATATCCCAAAATTAGACCTGGATCACCTTCACCCTCCGAACCGGAGCCTGATGAAGTTCCACGGCCTCACTGACAAAATGGCCGCCAGCCGCGTGTGCGATCCGCAGCCACGGCGTGAAACGAAATGTCCGATCTTTCCGTTTCAGGGAAAAAATTCAGAATGCTTTCACCGCCGGGCCCGGGAATCCAACATCACTCGTCGCCACTGTTGGGGGTTTGTCCTTTGCCCCATGCGGTCCCGTAGGCCCCCAACCTGGAAGGACCACACTTGACACACGTCTTTCCAGTTCGGGCTTCCCGGTCGCTCTAACGCGGCCGGGAACGCCCCGTTTATTTTTACAGCACGCGGCGACGTGCAACGTCATGCCGCCGCATGCGCGTCCCATCACGGGGCAGCGCCACATCTCCCAGGTGTGTGCCATTTATTTTCTCTAATCGCCGGTGTCCGGCCCCTTCCCCCGGCCCTCGCTCCCTCCCCGCTTATCCTCACATCCGATTGGGTTTGCCAGTGTCAATGGGCATCATATTCATGGTCAGTGTTACTATGTGACCAAAAAAGGAAAAAAAGAAAGTCAAATGTATTCAAAAGTACAGATCTCACTAGGGATGTCACGATATTGATTTTTTGACGGTATGATAACCTTCATTTGAAATGACGGTATACCGCGGTTATCGCAGTATAGCGCGCACGTGTGTATAAGCATTGTCTTAAATATTATTTTGACAGGAAAAGTCACATTTTCAACAAGACACCATACACAAACAAGAAAACATCACCAAGAAGTTGTCTTAGTTCTTCTTACAAACATTTATTTTAGTTTTAACTCAACGGAGCAGGAGGTCCAATTTAACTTTGTAAACCAATACAACCTTTTTAGAAGTTTAATTAAAGAAGAAGGATGCCAAGACATGGATGACACTAGGGTCTCAAAGTAGGATAGCTGGAAGGTTTTAAAAATCAATCAACTGCAGGCATAGCTCTGGGCAATCACCCAGACCAGACTATTGTTTTTCAAGGTCTACCTGCCATCACAAAAGGAAGAACGCCCAATTTGCAAATTCAATATGTTTTGTTCCTTCTGAACAATGATGGTCAGAGAAGGGGTGCCCAGGGGTTATGCCAAAACTTTTGGTTTGCTGAATTATGTTTTAGCTACACTACCAAGGTAAAACGGTCAAAAAGATCATATATCTGCTTACTCAAAGTCTGAAAAAATTCTAGGTATTAGAACGCAAGTCTGAGTGACCAGCAAACAAACCACTTTTGTTTTAGAAAAATAAAAAAAAATCACAAATTATGATGCAGAAATACCAGCATGTTTACATGCTCTGTAGATAGTCTGCTCCTAAAAGGAGATAATATGTAGCCACTGCTACTGAATACACGTTCAGAAGGAACACTAGTTGCTGGGATGCACAGGTATTTTTGGGCTAGGTGTGACAGAATGGGTAATTCCTTTTGATGTTGTTTCCACCAAATGAGCGGATCCTCATTTCCCGGAAGAATTGGCAGAGCTTTGTAGTGTTCGACTTGAGCAATGATTGCTGCTTCTGGTTCAGAGTCTGCTGCGATAGAAGTGGACTGTTTCACACTTTCTGTGATTTCCCACAGTAAATCATGTAGTCCTTTTCTGGGATTAACATCAACTGTTTTTTTGCTTGCTACTACTGGAGTTGGTGATGGAACTCCAAGGCTTTGCAGCTGCTGCTCACTCCGTTGTTCTTCACTACCTTGGGGGGTCCCATTTCTTGTCATGGTGGCAGTGGTAAAATCTGATTCCTGATCCTCACCTTCTTCCAGGCTGTGTTTTTCTTGTAAAGCATTTTCTTTTATTGCTTCTGTTGTATCAGACACATTACTGAGGAAGTGTTCTTTGAACCTTGGATCCAGGAATGAACAGATGTCAAGCAACAATCGTGTTTGAGGTGCCTCGTATCTACTGCTCAGGTCTGCTGCAATAGTTTCTTTCATTTCTCTCGCTAGTGGACGATCAGTGGGAGCACAAACCAGAACATTATTCAATAAATGATTTAATATTGGTCTGATTGCTGATGCGGTGACACGTGTGCCACTAGCAAGGGAATCTGTGAACATGTGGACTGATCCAAGTACTAATGAAATGTCCTCAAGGTTCGTCATGTCATTTTGTTTTGGCATCAAATGCCAGAGATTTCTATCTGCCGCAAGAACTGCACACACCGCTTGCTGCTGCTCAGTGAAGCGCTCTATCATGTCGTATGTTGAGCCCCACCTTGTGACTACATCGTGAATCAGGGAATGTTTAGGAACGTTGAGATCAGTTTGTTTTAAGGTTAGCTCTCGTCTTTTCTTCCAGCTGCGGCTGAATGACTCAACCAGCCGTCTGCAACTTTTCACTGCTGTGTCAACGCGCTGAATTTTTAAACACTTTTGAATGCCTAAATTTAAGTTGTGGCCAAAGCAGCTTAAGTGTGGTACTTTAAGTACCTGTTGAAATGCTTTCTTCATGTTTGAGGCGTTATCTGTGCCAATACATGTAAGTCTATTAATGTCTACCTGCCATTGTTGTAACATGCCTTCAAATATTTCAGCTATGTGTTCTGCAGTATGGTCTTCGGGCACATACAGTGTCTCCAAGCAGTGAGACTGCATGACCCACTCTGATGAGATGTGGTGGAGTGTCAGGCTAATGTATGGCTCCCCTTTGCCACCATTGCTTGTCCAAAGATCTGTAGTTGCTGCAAACCACCTGGCTCTGCCAACAGCTTCCTGCACTTCATTTCTCAAAGCTGAATACAATTTTGGGATTTCTTTTCCAGAAAAAAATGTTCGCGATGGAAGTTCGTATTTAGGATTCAGCTGGTTTACTAAATGCTTGAAACCTGGTCTTTCTACTATGTAATAGGGAACCATATCTTTTGCAATGAAGAAAGCAACAGCAGCATTCATTTGTTGTGCAGATTTAGAGGTACGGTCATATTTCTTTTGCTTCTCAAACATTTTTTCCATTGTATATTGAGTGAGGTTTTCTGGGGATTGGCGGCACCACTGCAAATGCAAATGCAAAAAAATTAACTCAAAAGTAAACTAAGGTAGGTAAGTTAAAATCATCTACATGTGGACAGCCCCACACACCAGCGCCAAGGCAGCAGCACCTCATCAGTTCAAGCTGGGCCTGTGTGATGCAGTGCACTGCACTAGTGCGCAATGCACATGTTACCCTCCTAATCATGACGATTTTATTTGGTGATGAACGTTAAGTTTAAAACTTAAAATACCTTTGTACTGGATGATGCTTCTGTGGAGTCTGCTGTAGTAGTGAAAGTGGCAGGATGAGCAAGTCGTTTCCTTTTGATGGACGGCTGGGTTTCTAGAAAAAGGGCTGGATGATGCTCTCGAAGATGCGTAAACATATTAGATGTGTTTCCACCCTTAGCTGAAATTTTTTTGGCACAGGCACGGCAAATGGGAAAGCCATCTTCTTTTATTTCTCCTCTGATTTTAGCGTAGCCAAAGTAGTTCCACACTGCTGAAGTTCTACGTTTCACGGGAGGGTACAGCAGCATTTCCTCACATGATGGGCCGGCGGTGTTGGTAGTGTCATGGTGTTCATCTACCTCTTCCATCATTGTTGGATTTGGTTGTTTTCACTACTTCGCCTAACAGTTGCTCTAGCTGCACTTGTATAAATTTGCCTCACTATTTGACCCTGAAATTGGAAATAAAATAGCCTTATTGACTTTTGATTCAGTCTGTGGCAGTGATCGTACAGTTACAGTACTATTCAACATCAACAAGTCACTAACTTTGATAGATTCAAGTTATTAGTCTGTGAGGTCAATCCCCTCTCCTTTTAAGTAGAACCGTACAAGTGCTTTTAGACTGACACACACCTCATGTGATGTCTGATGATGTGACATTTTACTTTACACGTCACAGACAGGAAATGGAATACATAAGGGTGAGACAAAGAAATACATACAGGTAGGTGGGCCCGGGCCGCCGATTGAAGGCTCTTAAATAATCTGTGGCTACTGGCTATAATATAACGAGCCCCACCCACCAGCTGTATTTCTTTTGTCTCCATTATAATGTAAAAAAGAAAAGTGGAGATCCTTTTTTTGTTCCATTATAATGTCTACTCTACTGCCTCTGAATGCCGTAGTGAGTCTAGTGACAAAGAAGGATTGGGAATTGGGATAGGCAAATGTGCATTTAGTGTTTCAGATCCCTGCTGGATATCCATCTTGTGTCTTGAATCAAGAGTCAAAAGAGATGGCCACCCAGCATGGATGTGAAACACTACATGCCCAATTACCCACGGCCTGCGAAATGCCATAGCTAAGAAGTGGGTGGAACAGATGATTGTTAAGCCAATGACTGAGGTGATAATACAGGAGGAAACTGACAGCCGCAGGGATCAAGCAAAGTCTGCAAACACAGCTATAAGTCGACTCCCAGAATGCAAAATAATGTCGACCTGAAAAATCTATTTAAGCCCACTATACTTTCAGTGATTTGAAGACATGTAATAAAATAAGTTGTGTAATAACAAACAGATATGCAGATTCTTTGCAACAAACCTCCACTATTTGGTGCATGTATACGATCATACGAGGTTAGGTTTTTAATTATTAACATATGACCCGTGAGGTAACTCGCTCACAAAGATCTTTTGTAGGACAGACTCATTTGGATGGGTAGTGGTGGCATAGTAGTGCTGCACCAAACTTACCTTCTAGCCACGATGTTAAATCATACCGGTTGGTAAGCCTGCAAGGGTCTTGGACCCTCGCAGATGTTAACACAGGGCAACAGGCCCAATCACAGAGTGTGGTTGGGGAACGAGGGGGGCAAATTGAAGGCAGGGGTGGACTGGACCAAAAGGGGCCCTGGAAATAATTTTCAAAGTGGCCCCATATTACACATTTTCAACAAGCCCAACCCTTTTCCCATGAGAAAATGTGGAAATAAAATAGGTTATCACACAAAAGAGGCCCAGAGTGCAGAGGCCTACTGGAAAATCTCCAGAGTTCTCTATAGGCCAGTACACCCCTGATTGAAGGTACTGGGAATGAGTTGGAGGTTGGAATAGGAGTGAGTCTGCAAGTGCTAGAAGCGCGTTTGCAACGACAACAAAAAACAAAATGTAGCCTACTTGTCCGGCATATAGTGGCAACACAATCAATAGGCCCACACAAGGCCCTTCTCCCGCTAGCAGTAGTCAGCTCATCTCTTCCTCTCTGCCCCACACATCTTACCTCAATTGTAACATGAGATGCGGAAGGCGCTCTGCTTTCCTACAGGCTCTCAGCCAATGCACTCTCCCCTCTGATGTACTACAAGAGGAAAATTGAATTCTTTCACCAAGGCTAGAAAAGAACAAATAGGCAGAATACATTTTAGACCTTGCCCAATGAGTGTGTCCTGGTCCTTAAAACCTTCCCCTCCCAAACATGTTCCCTTCCCTCACTGCAATCTTGACATGTGGAGGACCCTTTTTTAAAATACTGGCTGGGCCCATCACTATACAGTCACACACGCATATCAGATTTCATTCTTTTATTGAATAGTACTGGTGTATGCATACATTACTGTAGCTGTAAATCAGTTCATGATATTGGAGTTTATATTTTAATCATCTAACAGAGGTAAAGTGCATACTTGCACCATTTAGTAATATACACGTGCATAATATATACCAACCAATTAATGATGCATGGGTGTATGCATAACGCGGTTCATATGCAAGTGTATGTATGTCCGTTCAAATGATATAGTTGCAACTATTCACACCAGGGTGCATGATATAGCAATCAAGAATATCTCCTAGATGAATTGTAGGGTGTATGCAAATATCAATTAGTAAGATCAGGGGGTTACATACGAGGAGGTAAGTATATATTCTGTCCTTGTATCCAGAAGACTCGCCTGGTGCAAACATGCAGGTTTGGTTCATGTTTTGCTGTGCACCAACCCCCCCTGCACAGAACTGTCGTGCACTCATTCGTGTATCGCTGGATTATATGCGGGCGAGGGCATTTCATCGGAAAGCGCAAGGCCACCTGTTGAATAGCGCGGAAGCGCGCTCCCATTTACAACTGGCAGCTTCTCCGTTTTTGTGCAATTTACATTTTTAAAATGCAGAATATGTACATTTTCTAAGGAAAACAGTTCCTTTGTATTCAGTCCATAATAATGTGTGTGTGTGGTAGTGTGAGGGTTGCCTCCTTTAATTAACGAATGGACGCTCCGAGGGGCTAAATCAAGGATGTGCAGTAGAAGCAGGCTCACTACCACAAACCTACTCGAACAATCTTTCACATAGTGTCCCCCATCCATGACTAAGAAAATAAAGAAAAGTCTGCTGTGTGCGATCATTTCAACATTCAACGTCGACTGGCATATATATATACTGTGATATATACTATATTTCGTCCAGAAGCGATGGCAACTGATAAGAAAAGATAATTGTTTAATTAGATAAGAGAGACCTACATGTTTCCGCCTGGCAGTGCGATTAGCAGAAAGCTAATTATGGGTGTTTTGTGATTAGAGGGATTATAAATTAGATATTAATCTGACTCCGGATTGATCCATTCATAGTTTCATCTTTTCGGAAAACACTTAATTGGAAGGCTGCTTGCGCCAGCAGGCGGAAGGTGCATTAATTAACCCCCATTTTGATCTGCTTGAGGTACCATGAAATACATTTCAAATGCGTTAGTTCAAATCAGCTGGTCATTGTTCTTTTGGTACTTCATCCAACTGCTAGGATCACAGTCAGAAAAGAGCAATATATTTGCAGTGAATTCTCACCCTAGGAGCAAATGTAACTTGCAATGTTAAAGTGTACAACCTTTGTATGTGTGCAGGGGCCACAATTGAAGCACTCGTGTTTACACCGTATTGCATGGAGCAACAGTAAACACATGACCTGATGACGCTCCTTTCCCGTATAATGCGTTTAAACTGCATTTAGTGACCCGAACACATAATTTGAAGCAGAGAGAAGTCTCCACTATCAGATAGTAGGCCCCTAGAACTCCTGGTAGTGGTGTGGGCATAATGTGGCATGAAGGGCAAGGTGCGGGCGCCAGGGGCCAACTTGTTGCTCTTGCAATGGCTCCGCTTTGTTCAGAGCTGGTCCTGACAACTTATCATGACAGCGCACATTTCCCTGCTTGATGCACACAAACGGGTTCAATTGTTTAAAAATATAGAGCTTCAAATTTTATGCATAAAAAAAACGCAATGCCCATGTCAAAAAATAGCTACAAGCATTTGACTCTCACACAGTCTCTTCATGTCTCCTCTCCATCTTGTAAGTAGTACACTTCATTGGGCAGGAAATTAAGTTGTCCCTTATTAGGAGTGAAATAATCAAGCACTCTTAGCTTTTAGGCTCATATCATACTACATTCTCGACATATTGGCCTTTATTTATAAACTGTACAAGAATGGAACATGATTTGCTAACAATGCCAACTCTTTTACAATACGTTTTCAGAGCTCTATTTCAGCACATTTGTATGAAACAAGAGTGTGGTGCAGTAGTTGGGTGAAGTAAGTGGGCACTGCAGTCGGTTGTCTGCAATGCTGGCTTTCCGATTCCCACACTCAGCAGTGATTCTGGATGCAGAATGCTCATGTGCACCAGAAGAAAAAACATCTAGCTATGTGTGTCTACTCTGTATGGAACGTATATAGTACGATCCAAACCAGCACTCAATGGAGCATTGTGTAACAAAAGAAAATACAGAGAGAGAACGCTGGAAAGAGCTGGGGAGGGCAGCCAGGGCAAGTAAGACGGTTTGGCCCGTGGTTCCAGTTTCACATGTAGGATCTTTGTGGAAAGTTAACTGCATGCACATGATTGATTGGTTTGAGGTTTTATAGTGTGCAACCTGTAAAGGCACTACATAATTATGAATAATACGTATGGCAGGCAGTGCCCACCTACTGTGTACTTAGGTATTGTAATGCATTGGGCGTGACGCACGTATACAAATGCATTTCAGAACAACCTTAGCACGATGCATGTTCCATATTTACCCACACCTACACATTCAAACGTGTGCGTTTTTACCTACACAAATGCCCTGCGCACGTGTCCATGAATGGCATGTATGCGTTGAGTTCTTCCCCATGGGGGGTGGGTTGCAGAGGGTGCGAGATCTGAGTTGGAGAGTTTGGAGACTCTCAGCCTCCGAACGCCTGGCTGTGAGAGTGGAAGTGGCAGAAGTGAGCGAGGCGCGTGCTATCGGGATCTGGAGAGCTTTTAAAAGCACAGCGAGTGGGATTCAGTTTTGATTTCAATAAAGGATATATTGTGAATGTGAATGCTAAGTGGGTATTTGTAAACGACTGCAGAGCTTTTAAAAGCACAGGGAGTGAGTGGGATGCAGTTTCGATTTCAATAAAGGATATATTGTGAATGTGAATGCTAAGTGGGTATTTGTAAACAAGTGATTCCGTAATGGGTTACAAAAACTTTTGTTTATAGGCGCGTTATAAATGCCATACCATATCATGCGCTCAGTAGCATTTCACCCTCATCTGCCAACAGGTAGATTATCGCACACCATGCACATTCATTCAGGCTCACAATAACACAGAGAATAAAAACACATTTAATTCGCACTAACACGTGTTAAGGGCACATTCATCACTTGGGCCTAGATTTCAACAAAGGGGGAGAAGCAGGAAAGAAGGCCATGAGACGGGAGGGAAGAAAAAGAGGATAGAGGACCTGGTGTGGGGACTGCTTACCTTCTTGGAACCTTTGAAATCCGGCACAGCACGTAGCTTTCGGAAGTGTGACAGCAGGGTTTATATGGAGCACAAACGGAGCCTCAACTGTCTCTGACAGTGACACGTGCATTGATTCCGGAATGTTCCAGCCCAGGAAAACTCCACCTCCTCCAGGCTCACTGGAGCCAGCCCAGCCTTGGCCCGGGCCCGGGCAAACTCCACCTCCTCCAGGCTCACTGACTGTTGCCAGCCCAGCCTGGGCAAACTCCACCTCCTCCACTCCCAGGCTTGCTGAAGCCAGCCCAGCCCAGCCTGGGCCCGGGCAAACTCCACCTCCTCCAGGCTCACTGACTGTTGCCAGCCCAGCCTGGGCAAACTCCACCTCCTCCACTCCCAGGCTTGATGAAGCCAGCCCAGCCGAGCCTGGGCCTGGGCAAACTCCACCTCCTCCAGGTTCACTGTGAACAACACAGCCAGCCCAACCCTATATGCAATTTGCAATGCATCAGCCCAGCCCAGCCTGGACCTGGGCAAACTCCACCTCCTCCAGGTTCACTGTGAACAACACAGCCAGCCCAGCCCTATATGCAATTTGCAATGCATTCATTGAAGTGCAGACTTGCAAAACAAAAACAACAGTTCAATCGGTTTACCGGTACAAACAAGGTAACGGTTATTTACACAAAATGAAATTGACAACGGTTTTTGTACCGGTATACCGGTATACCGTTACAACCCTAGATCTCACTGCTTATTTTCTTCATACCTTAAAACGGTGGATCTTGTTAGATATTCCTGTATATACTTGCACTTCCAAGTACCCTTCAAAATGGATATTTAGTTTAAGTGACCGTAACTGCTGTCACAATGGAAACTGGTTGTGCCTTCAATAAAGGGGAAACAGGCAAAATCCGGATTACAATCCTTTTGGTTCTTAGCCATGTGTCCAAGAAATACTAAAGAGCTCCGTCCCCAAGAAATGGGACAAAATCGAGTCAGGAAAATAAAAATCGCCTTCCCGGTGACATTGATCAGAAATATGATGCTCATTGGCACGGGCAAACCCAATTGAATGTGAGGATGAAAATCACTTCAATTTATAATATTAATATCTTAATACCAGCAATTATTTTGCCAGTGGGGTGGCGGAACTACCTCTAGCTCTTGGCTGGAGGTAATTCTGGCCACCTCACTGGCAAACCTGTAGTATAGCCGGTGTGGAAGCGTGCCAGTAAATGGTATTACCGGCAAGTTAATTCTAAACCGGCATACTTGTAATGAGGCCCATTATATTTTTCGTTTACAATGAAAGACTGCAAAATATTTGTCTTTTGTATATTTCAAAACAAAGCTAAAAAAAGTACTACCAAAGACCTTCCCTTTCTGTTCGTGTTTCGCCCCTGCTAGCTTTTTCAGGGCTTTGAGAATTAATAGATATTCAAATTCTTTAATAGATCCATCAGAACCAGATATATTCACGTGAATAAAAAGAACAGGGAAATTGGAAAAGTCAAAGAAAACATGAGTTCATCGTCATTTCGTAGATTATAAATGAACATAGATTTTCAATTTACTCCTTTTCCAGTTGCAAATGGTAGAAGAATATGCTTTGGTTGTTAATATCATGTCCCCATTTGTTTACATTTTCAACTAAACTCAGTGTAATCTGTTCCTTCGTCAGCTTTTTCCGTTCCAAATCAATTGTTGGTAACAACTTAGGTGTTTCTTTAAAGATATGCTTTAAATGAGGTTTTTGTATGATAACTATCAATTACCATTGAATCCCTTAGGGTCTGCTTAGTAATGAAAACAAAGTCCATTATCTTTAGCCATCATGAAATTCTCTATTGTCATCCCTCTAGGTCTAATCCTTATTCGTTTCACTGTTAGTTATTTAAACGCATTTAGGTGAATCCTTTTAGTGCTCACCAATTCAATTGTCCAACGTCACAGATTGTCTTCTGTGGAGATCGATTGTCTCATATGTTAACTTATTCATTTAAGATTTAAGATAATTTTAATCGGACCTCTTTAAGAAGATCAATCATTTCTGGTCAATCCTCTCGTGTGTATAAGTCAGATACATTAAGAAGTAGGTGAATTACAAAATCTAACTTGCCTAATAAGTACATTTCTTTTCTAAGATCTACTCATTGGATTAATCTTCTTCACGATCCGTTTATTGACTTGAATGTTCATGTCATTTTGATGACACTTTAAAGAATATTAATAAAGATGAGTGTCAGCGTTGGTGCTATTCATGAGTTGCATTCTCAGATCCATATATGATATACACAGAAAATTGGAACCAACTTTCATTTTGGGATGTCCTTCATCCCGGGATGTTTGATCTGCAACATGGTCGCCATCTTGAAACCGTTTAAGTAATAATCGCTGTCTGTTATGATGATATCCCTGACGCATTACGTCATTACTTGGTATCATAGACTCATTTGTTTATGTTATGTTATGGCTATTTAGCGCATGGGCACCCCAAGGCGGCATGGCGCTGGAGAGGAAAAAAAGCCACTGGGCCAGGAGGGCACCGAACAGACCAAAAACTAGAACTCAGAAGAGATAGGTCTTCAAAGCCTTCTGGAAAGCCAGATGATTAGAGCAAGATTTCATAGGAAATGGCAGGCTGTTCCAAAACGGGGCTGCTGTGATAGAAAAGGTCCGCCCTCCCAGCCGAGAACAGCGGAAGGAGGCCATGCATAGCAGGCCAGCAGAGCCTGATCGCAGCAGGCGGTTTGGAACATAGCACTCAAATTTTACGTGCAGATACTCTGCTCCCTAGCCGTGCAAAGGCCAGTGCAAGATACACAGGGCCTTGAACTGAATACGTTGTGCCACAGGGTGCCAGTGGAGGGAACCTTGCACCGGAGATATATGGGACCCATAAAGGGTGCCCGTTGCCACCCTGGCTGCCAAATTCTGGAGGCGCTGTAATCTACTGACTCTAACCCCTTGGGTTGCGCCAGATACAAGGATTTGCAATCATTCAACCTACTCAGAATCATAGCTGCTACTACCGGTGCACGCATTATAGCTGGAATCAGAAGGAGCACTTTTCTTAGGATCTTAAGGTGGAAGTGCCCCTGCTGGCACACCGAGGACACTTGGGCTGTCAAAGAAAGGTCGGCAGACATGGGCCCTGATTCACAGAACGTTTCCCTATGGGATTGCACCATTACAAAATGTGTCTGTGAATCAGGCCCATAGTCACCCCGAGACTTTTTACCTTCAGGTAAGGAACCGGTAAAGAACCCAGAGAAAAAGGCCTGAAGGAAGAGATCAAAAGTGAGGGGTCGGGGGGGAACCCACCACCCACCCCTCAGTTTTGTCCCCATTCAATTTCAATCAGTTATGGCCCATCCACTCTCCACCGGCATTCAGGCACTTATGCAGGCACGCAGACACCATAGCCTGATCCAGGTCAAGACGGATCAGCAGCTGAGTATCGTCTACGTATGAGTAGCACCTGATGCTGAGGGAGGGGATGTGGGGGACCAGCAGAAAAATATAGATGTTTAAGAGAATGGGGGACAAAGCAAACCCTGGGGGACACCACAGCTAAGAGGTGAAGATTTAGAAAGGAAAGGTGGCAAAGAAAGAGTTTGAGATCTGACGTCCAAAAAGGAGCCAAACGATGCCAATACCTGATCCAAAATGTCAATCTGCGCCAGGCGGGTGAGCAGGGTGGCATGATCCACAGTGTCAAACGCAGCTGAAAGATCTAAGAGAATCGGGGCTTTGACACCACCTGGATCAACCTGCCTGGCCAGATCATCCTGCACGGACACCAGGACACTTTCTGTCCCCATGCCTGGATGAAAACCAGACTGGGCCGGATCAAGCATCCTGGAGGACTCCACAAAGGAAGACAGAAGAGGGGAAACCAGTGATTCAAGAAGCTTCATTAGGTAAGGGAGAATAGAAATAGGACGGAGGTTAGATGGGAGAGTGGGATCCAAAGAAGGCTTCTTCAGGAGGAGAATAACAAGAGCAGTCTTGAGCTCGGACAGGATGACTCCCGACTGACAGGAGAGATTAACGGCTGTTGCGATCGCACCCGAGAGGTTGGCGGACAGCTTTTTCATCACTTCAAGAAGCAGCGGATCAGAGGGGGCGCAGGACTTGATCCTTTGTAGCACCCTAGAAACCATGTCCTCTGAAAACACAGGAAAAGAAGACCAAGTGGAATAGGGGGGGATCAATAGCTTCATAATTGGCCCGATTACCAGCTAAGGAGGCATGGGATATTAGTGCGATGGTTGTGACTTTATAATAAAAAATGCAGACAAGGTGTCACAGAGCTCCTGAGTAGGTCTTATCACCGGGGTGCATTTAGTAGACGAGGACAGTGATTTAATCACAGTAAAAAGGGTCTTAGGCTGAGTTAAGGTAGTAGCAATCTTCTCCGCAAACTATTATTTTATTTTTTTTGCAGCGAGAATGGATGCTGAGTAAGCTAAGATGCCGGCCTTATACAAAAGTTTGTCAGCAGGATCATAGGCACGCCGCCATTTCTGCTCTAACTGCCTCACCCCCAGGCGTGCTGATCTTAATAGGTCCGTAAACCAAGGCTCGGACGGGAGTCTACAGGGTTGAAACTGGTGAAAGGGTGCCACCTCATTGGCAGCATCCAAAAACAGCGTAGCCAGTAGAGACATTGAGGGGAAGTCGGCCGCTGTCCATTTTTCCTTAACAAGACAAAAAGTTCGGTAAGCTGGCGTTGCGCCAGCAGCGCTGCAAAGTGCGCTTCGGTAAGATCTTAGGTGGTTCATAATTCCTCAATAGAGTGCAGGTAACCAGGTAGTGGTCAGTCCATACCAAAGGTTCAACAGAATCGAAAGAGAGCAGAGTTTTATTGGCAAGCACAATGTCAAGCGTGTTGCCTAACCTATGGGTCAGACCAACAACCTGCTGAGGCAGGTCCAGGTCTACCAGACTGTCGTAGAAAAGATCCAAGGCTGCCGTCCTGTGGGGATTACATTTTAAATTCAGGTCACCAAGGATAATAAGATTAGCATATTGTGCCTACAGGTTAGCTATCGAGTCAACCAGCGGTTCTAATAGGCTGCCATAAGCTCCGGGAGGGCGGTAAATAACCAGAATATGGCATACAAAGGAAGTAGAGATAGCACAACGAAGTATTAGAGCTTCCATGTTAAGACTGCGAGGACAGCATAATTGGCAACATAGGAAATCCGTTTTAAAAATAATAGCAACCCCACCTCCATGATGCGGACCAGGCCTATCAAAATGGACCATGTTATAGCCTTCTGGGATAGTCTGGGCCAGGACTGTGGGGCTGAGAAGTCTTGAAGCCAGGTCTCCATGAGGACTAGCAATGCCGGGCTGCGATCAGTCAGTAGGAAAGAGACTGATGTGAACGAACATTCAATAGTAGCAGAGGCAGAGCCATTGAGCTGGGTTCAGAGATCAACGGCTGACTGCTTTCGGGGAGGGTAGAGAGCCCCAAGCCCATCCTCCAACCGGAAGGTAAACCAGTATCCGTGGGGGCCAGGACCAATCAATCCTTCCTGGAATAGCACGTCATGCCTTTGTTGCCCGCCGTTGCACGGAAGGGCACAGTCGGGCTTGCCTTAAGTGCGTCTTCGGCGTGCCGATGGCGTGCCCGCTACACCCGTCCGCTGCGCAGGCGGCCTGCACGGCACATAAATGACGGTGCTGGTCCAAAAACGAGGCAGAGTCCTGGCACCTAAGATCTAGAATGAGGACTAGCCTCTAGTTTAACCAGCCCTTAAGCAGGGTAATAACAGAGTGAAGCAATCAGCAATGCCGCGGTGCGGTAAGTGCATAAACTAAAATAGTCAAGATTCTAAAATGCAATGAATGCAATATTTAAAAGCAGAGTTACAAATGCACAGCAGTATTACAATTGCATTATTTCTCATTGGATGTGAACGCCCAATATATATACACTGGCTTATTGTGATTTGCTATCAAATTTCATGATGTACATTTACCTGAGTGTCGTGAATCATTAGCTATTAGCTATTATATTATCGGGGAGGTGGTTTTTATTTTCCTGATTCGTAAAGAGTCTTCCCCACATTTTCTAGGACTGTTATTTACTATGCGGAACTCCAGTCCTAGAATTTTTGGGGAAGGTACTTCATTATAGTCAGGGTGCATATTTGAGTAAGTTTTGCCCTCTGGCGACATTTTGCATGGCGAGATTTTCACTCAAACTGCTATTACTATTCAGTACTTATTTTGTTGATCTGAATCGATTTTTGATTTGCATGTATCAGTTGAAAAATGCTTCTCGGGCATCGGCCTTGTTTTATAACTCACTCTCGTGGCCATGTTTAATCAATTTCCCAATATTTCTTTCTGGAATTATAAGCGTCTTGCCCTGTGCTTTCAATGTAAAATGATTATACTTTTCAAATGATTCGCTTTTTTTGTTTTGCTCTCACAGGAAGTCACCAGCGATCCTCAGTTTATCGTGGGCGGAGCAACGCGGACAGACATCTGCCAGGGGGCACTGGGTGAGTACTGGGACAAAGTGAGAAACGGGTTTGTGGGGAAATTCGCCCCACGAGGAATTGCATGAAATAATGTTGACGTGTATTATACAGTAAAATGAAACTGCTGTCATTCCAATACATAGTATTTGAAAAAGCCCCTGAAACAGGTTTCCTAGACACTACCTATGCTTGGACTTGATGTCCGCATCAAAGGGCAACCAGACCATCCTGGCATTGAAGATACAACCTTTGGAAAAAAACCACTCTGGCACTAATCTGCTCAAATGACTGTTGATGCCCCGCTCTTGTTTGCCAAATAGGAGCAGCGTTTTACACCCGATTTAAAAGTCAAGGATGGGACAATATCGGAGGACACAGAAGGTGACTGAGTAGCGGTGCTTGTGCTCTGGAAAGGTGGGCTGCTGGGGATAGAGACGGTCCTACAGTCTCTCTGAGTTCTGTGAAGGTGGAACAAGGGGTGCGCAGCCACATGTAGTAGAAGTCCCAATAGTGAGGTGAGGGCCAGTACCGGGGTCACTCATGAGGGGCGCCTGCAGCTTTCCTTCATTATAGAGTTCCCTGTTTAGTGTATTGCTTCCTACTGGGGTGGGTGACTTGTGTGGGGGATAAGGATAGTCAATCTTTGAGTTTCCTGGACTCATTGTTGTGTAGAATTCTGCTGACATGCATCTGGTTGCGTGCATGGGAGATTGTCCGGATTAGGGCTATAAAGAGTTTGCATTTTGTGTTTTTTGTTCCGCTGTATTTCACACTTCTGTACTGCGCGTTTTGCTTTGTGTTGATGAGACTGTTTCAATTTGAAGATGCGGTCTGCACATTATTTTGGGTCCATGCTACCACATATATATACGCTTCTACTGTTTAGTGGCTTGCTCCCAGCTGAGGCTTTCCAGTTGGAGGGTGCGGGCTATCCATTGATTGGGTCCATGCTGCCTCATATTCTACAGTACTTCTGTTTAGTGGCTTGCTCCCAGCTAAGGCTTTCCATTTGGAAGATCCGAGCTATCCATTCATTGGTCCACGCTGCCTAATATATACGCTTCTTCTGTTTAGTGGCTTGCTTCCTCCTGAGGCTTTGAAGTTGGAAGATGCAGGCTATCCATTGATTGGGTCCATGCTGCCACATATTCTAGAGTACTTCTGTTTAGTGGCTTGCTCCCCGCTGAGGCTTTCCAGTTGGAAGATGCAGGCTAGCCATTCATTGGTCCAGGCTGCCACATATTCTACAGTACTTCTGTTTAGTATCTTGCTCCCCGCAGGCTATCCATTGATTGGTTCCATGCTGCCACATATTCTACAGTACTTCTGTTTAGTGGCTTGCTCCCCTGCTGAGGATTTCCAGTTGGACGATGCAGGCTATCCATTGATTGGGTCCATGCTGCCATATATTCTACAGTTCTTCTGTTTAGTGGCTTGCTTCCCGCTGAGGCTTTCCAGTTGGAGGGTGCGGGCTATCCATTGATTGGGTGCATGCTGCCACATATTCTACAGTACTTCTGTTTAGTGGCTTGCTTCACGCTGAGGCTTTCCAGTTGGAAGATGCAGGCTAGCCATTCATTGGTCCATGCTGCCACATATTCTACAGTACTTCTGTTTAGTGGCTTGCTTCACGCTGAGGCTTTCCAGTTGGAAGATGCAGGCTAGCCATTCATTGGTCCATGCTGCCACATATTCTAGAGTACTTCTGTGTAGTGGCTTGCTTCCTGCTGAGGCTTTCCAGTTGGAAGATGTAGGCTAGCCATTCATTGGTCCATGCTGCCACATATCTACAGTTTTTTTAATTTTTATTTTATTATAGTGAGTGCCTATTATAAGGCGCCTATATAGCAGGACAGTGCCTTGAAGTGCTACAAGGCAAGTGGGGAGGGAACAAGGGGAGTAAATAACAGTGGTAAAAACAGTAAATCTACAATCATGGTCCTACTAGGCCTTGAGGCATTCGGACGTGCAAGCGCAGTGAAGAGAAATGCGGGAGGTGGCAGCAGGGTAAGGACAAGTGGTTGCAGGGCCCAGGGAGGTAAGTGCCAATGGGGGGGCCAAGGGTGGACGCCAATGGCTAAGCACTAGGTTGGAAGAATCCCATAGGAGGGGTGCATAGCCGCCAGGCTGAGGGCCCGGAAGGGCCGTGCTGGAAGGGACAGCAGGGGGGGTGCTGGTGTCGACTGGGTAGAGGGCCTGGTAACCTGTGGGATTTTTTTTAAGTACCAGGCCACTAGTCTCAGCGGTAGTGGGGTGATTAGCAGGGAAGGAAAAAAGAAAGAAAAAAGCAGAGTTTTGAAAGTTTCCAGAACTTAAGGTGGTCTGGCTCAAGTCTGAGAGGAGCAGGGATGCTGTTCCAAAGAGAGGCACCAGCCGAGGAGAGAGGCCTGCCCCCACTCTCTGCTTGGAGAAGCGTTTGACAATCAGAGAGTTGCAGTTAGAGGAGTGGAGGGCTCTAGCGTGTAGGTATTTGGGGTGGGGAAGGTGGAGATTGCGTGGTCCCAGGCCCCAGAAGGCCTTGTGGATGATGCAGAGGGTCTTGAATTTGATCCTTGCGGCCACCGGGAGCCAGTGGGGAGATTTTAGGGCTGAAGAGATATGGTCCTTGGGCTTGAGGACATGGATAAGTCTTGCAACCCTAGTCTGGATTAGCTGGAGGGGGCATAGAGAGGAAAAGGGGGGATTCAGGAAGAGGCTGTTGCAGTAGCCCAGCCTAGAGAGGACCAGAGCCTTGGAGAAGTTGAGCTTCTGGGGAAATGTGAGGAAAGGGAGAATGCCGGATGTGGGCATTCTTGGCATAGTCCAAGATGTGAGGGGTGAAGGAGAGAACAGAGTCAAAGATTACCCAGAGGTGTTTGGCCTCACAGGATGGTGAAGGAAGGAGGCCCAAAGAGGGCAGCCGGAGGGTAGGAGGAAAAGTGGGCACCGGTGTCCCAATGAGAAGAATCTCCGTTTTACTCGCATTGAGACCGAGATCAAGGAGGAGGTAGTAGAGGGAAGCCTGAAGGAAAGCTGTGTCTCATCGGCATAAAGGGGATCAGGTGAGCAAGAGGGGCAAGATAGATAGTGAAGACCAATGGCGATAGAGCCCTGGGGGACGCCACAGATAGAGAGTGAGGTGGTGGAGGAGAAAGGGCCCAGATGCTGCTGGCAGGGGCAGTTGGTGATAAGAAGTCAGCCAATCCAGTTCCCGATCCGTGATGCCGAGGGAATTGCAGAGCCGTTTTATGAGGATAGAATGGGTGACCATGTCAAAGGCAGAGGAGAGATCGAGGAGAATGAGAACAGCAGGAGAATTAGAATCAAGATATGTAAGCATGTCTTCACAGGTGTTCAGGAAAACAGTTTCCGTGCCTCTGGATGCCTGAAATCCAGATTGATGGTTATGGAGGCAACAAACAAGTTCGGTTTCAAGGTTCATTTGAGGGAGGACCAACGTCTCCAAGAGTTTACCCAGGAAGGGGGTAGTGGAGATAGGGCGATAGTTAACTGGGCGGGAGGGGTCTGCAGACAGGTTTTTTAGGAGAGGGTGCACAAGAGAGTGCTTGAGGGAAAGAGCCAGTGGCGAAGGAGTGGTTACAGAAATCGGCAAAAATGGGACGAGAGTGGAGATGTTGTCCTGAATGGGCCTAGAAGAGCAGGGGTGCACCTGTTTAGATGAGACCTTCATAGAGCGGACAACTTAAGAGACCTCATCAGGTGTTCTGGGCAGGCGGGAGGAACGTGCGGGGGTGGAGGAAGGGGAGCCAAGGGAGGCTGGTGAGCTGGAGCAGGATTGGAGGTGAGGTTGGTGGAGAGTGACGACGGGATGTCCTCAGTTTTAGATGAGAAATGGGAGGCCAGAGCGTTGCAAAGAGCCTGGGAAGGAAGGAAAGTAGATGGATTGGCAACTTCCTTGCAGATTTTGAAAAGTAGCGCCTTCATAGAAGCGGGCTACGATGTGAGCTCTCTTCTTGGTGCGGATAGAGAAACGATATTGCCTTTGAAACGGGCGACAGGCCAGTTTGTCAGAGGATGAACCTGAGGTCTGCCACTTCCGTTCAGCAACTCTGCACTTATGTTTCATGGATGCTAGGTCAGTCATACCAGCTGTTTCAATTGGAGGCAGGCTTCAGGCGAATCCTGATGACCGGGGCAAGGATGTCCATGGTGTTGGGGATGGTAAGGTGAAGGTTAGCAAGGACGGACTCAGAGGGGGGAGTCAGAAGCAAGGGAAGGAGGGGGATGAACGTGGAAGCAATGTCTGCAACTGTCACTCACTTAATGGGACAAATGTCGGCAAAGGAGGCTGGCAATGCAGGGGGAGGCCCAGACAGCGGGCCAAGGGGCTCCAAGTGGGAGCAGAGGAGAGGAGAGAGTGGTCGGACCAGAAGACTGGGGTGGTGATCGGGTTAGAGATGGGGATGTCTCCGGAGATTAAGGCATCCAGAGTGTGTCTGGCTGAGTGGGTCGGACCGGAGGGAAGAATGGTGAGAGAAAGGGAGTCGCAGAGGTCACAGAACTGCGAGGTGGCTGATTCAGGATAGTCGAGGTGTATATTGAAGTCCCCGAGGAGGAGTTTGGCAGAAGACATCAAGAGAACGGAGGTGAGGACCGCCCATTCAGATAGGAAGGAAGAGTTGGGGCCGGGGGGCCTATAGATGGTGGAGAAGGTGAGTGAGTAGGAGAGACCCTGAGCCTACAAACGCAGCAATCGAAGGAGGAGTAAGATTGAGTAGGTATGATAGAGGCAGGGACCCACTCAGGGAAAATCAGGGCCACTCCCCTCTGGGCCAGTTGGGCCTAGGTTTGAAGAGGATTTTGTAGCCCTCAGGAAGGAGAGTGTCAAGAGCAGTGACAGAGCTGGCATAAACCACGTCTCAGTAAGGGCGAGGACATCGAGGTCAAAGTTTTCAAGAAGGAGACCGATGTCATAAGAGTGTTTGACAGCAGAGCGAGCGGTCAGAGTAACTAAGTGAAGCTGGTTACCACCTTTGGAAGTTTTCCGTGGGGGATACAAGGGTGTGGTACTCCAGTCGGTGGTGGTGGAGAAGTGAGAGGAGGAATAAGAATGGAGAAAGTTAATGAGCGAGGGCAGGCACTGAACGAGAAGGAGGAGAGTAGGTTGAACACCTTGGGCCATGATGGTGCCATTGTGATGGAGATTACTGATGCACCTAGAAGATGAGAAGTAAGCCAAGCGGGATCGGGGTTGAAAGACTGTGACGGAAATGTTTGAGGGAGAAAAGACCGAAGATTATTCTGAAATAATCTTGGGTCTTTTCTCCCCTGAACATGTCAGACTTGGCCCCCACCCACCTACTTATCTTGCGGTGGCTTCCAAATCACTGTGTCCTTGCGACGCCTGTTCCCTTTCACGTCCGTGATCAGGAACAGGTGCCACAGGGTCCTTTCCTTTTTTTTCTTCTTTTTTTGGGGGGCTTTTTCAGAGCGGCTGCGGGGGATACCCCTGCTCACAATATAGTGAGCAAGGGTGTGAGGCACACTCCTGCAGCCCGCAGCACTGAATGCGTGATTTGGTGAAACTTTTCGGACGTTACAAATTATTTTCGCAACCGTCGAAATTAGCCCAAATCACGCACGTCGTTTTGGACGTTTCCAGCCAGGAGTACTTCCCATCTCGTGCCACCATAAATGGGTGAGGTGGGAAAAGGGCAAAGAGTGCAGTCCAGATCCATAGTTCAGGGGAGGGGTCAGAAAAGAGGATGTCGATAACAGTCTGCCTGGAAGTAGAATTGACGTAGGTGTCAGCAATAGGTTGGTCCTGGGTTAGAGGCCAGGAAAGATATTTTAAGCTTTTTTCTTCCAGACTCTGTGCGAGAGATAGGATAGGTGATAAGAGTAGCAGTTATAATAGATAGGGGAGCTAGAGAGTGTTGGATGAGATGGAAAGACAGACAGGGGAGCTGCACCGTGCACAAATAACTCACCAGGTGGGCTAGCAGCCAGGCAAGCAAAGGTGCTTTAAGCCTAAAGTGAACAGGGTAGTAGGATTTGAAATAACCAGGCTGGGTGGCCGTTAAGTACAGTGGAGGACAGTCAGAGCGCAGGTTTAAAAAACACACCTAAATTCACCTATGCAGCAGAAGCACTAAATGCAGTTGAAAACATTCAGTATGCAGGTTTGAGACAGTATGATTCGCATATGGAGTGGTCCAGAAATTACTGTAGGGGACTTTGTGAATTAGAACCATTAGCAGTACACTACTGCACTTGCCAGTTTAGGTTAGAGGGGAAGGAAGGCAAAGAGGACATGTAGGAATGAAAGAGAAAGATACCCATGTGGTAGTTGCATTGGGTCGGGCCGGTAAGCAGCCAAGGGCTGAGGGCCCAAGGGATCTAGTTCAGTGGCACAGGTTGTGTGTAGATGTCTCCCATGGGAAGAGCAGGGCAGTCAGAGGTACCTACCAGGGCTCGGTAGTGCAGGGTGCATACAGTTTTTTATGTGCTTGCTATGTCAGGATACAGTTTGGGCCTTGAAGAGCATGACCTGAACACAGGTGGATGGAGTGACGACATGGAGAGGGGGATCCAGACAGGACCATACAGGGTAGCCCCTGGGCCTAACGAACGGGCCTTGCGAAGGGGGCCTGCTAAGCCTGCCGGCTGCCTGGTTGGACTTCAAGTAGCAATGCCTGGCCAATCAGGCGATGTGATGTGGGACCCAGGAGCCAACACAAAGGAAAACGTGGCTGCGAGGAAAGGCGGCAGCCATTTTGGAGTGCCCAGGCCTTTTCAGAAGCAGTGCAGGCCAGTGGCCACAGATCGGTGAAGACCTTGTGTGCAATAGGGAGGCACTGTTTGGGCACAGGTGTGCACCAAAGGTCGTGGTGGCTTGTCCCCACAAATGTCGAGCAGCGATTTTTCAATAAAACAAATAAAATGAAATTGAAAGCGAGGGCAGCCCGGTGATGACAATCATGAAGTTACCTCGCCCAGGTGGAATGCAGCCTCGAGGATGTGGATTAAGGAGAGAGGTGAGATAGATGAATATGTTGCAGCCAGTTCTGTAGCGCCTCAGCCCGCAGTGAAGGCCAGACAGTGAGATTCTGGGTCTTGTGAGCAGGCCTTGCAAAGGGCGCCCGCTTGTTCTTCTGTTTAGTGGCTTGCTTCCAGCTGGGGCTTTCCAGTTGGATGATGCAGGCTATCCTTTCATTGGTCCATGCTGCCACATAATCAACAGTTCCTCTGTTTAGTGGCTTGGTCCCTGCTGAGGTTTTTCAGTTGGAAGTTGTTGCTGTTTTTTTTTTTTTTTAGGTCTCGGTTTTGATCAGTGCTTAGGAGGACGTTCAGACGGTGGTATTGTGGGCAGTTAATTTTGAGGTCTATGACCTGAATGCACAATTCTTACAGAACATTCACGTCAGCTGTTCTTATTCGCTGCCACTTAAGACCTTCATTTAACGTTAGGTCACTGATCTCGCGCACAAGGCTCTGAGATTCCATCTAAAAAAAAGTACATTCTGGTGGTGTTGGTGCAGATTTATCACTGAACCACAGGATGCAACAGGAAAGGACTGGTTTAGGTGTTGTGGCATCTACACTGAGTTCCACTGCCTATGCCTCTTCCTGCATGACTGGCTTTGTTTACGGTTAAGCAAAAACATTGAGGTACTTGGCACATCTTGAAGGCCTTTCCCCATTGCACAACGCAAAGGGTCAGGAATGATTCTCATTTACTCCGGATCTCAATTGAGCAGGAGCTTGGTGATTGTGCAGGTTAACAGAATTAGGTGCAGGACCCCAAATGTAGACCACATTGTGTGATTGGGGCAAAACCACTTAACATCTCTACCATCTCACAAGCAGTAGAAGCCATAGCACCGCTCACCCTCATGAAGGCCAAACGCACCAAACATACCAATGCATGGTTCACCCCTGAACTCCTTGCACTACGGACCAAGAAAAGAATTGCACTCCCATCTTGGCTAGCCAAACCTAATGACTCCACTAACCTTACGTTGAAAACGTTATCAAAAGAATACAAAAATGCTGTTACCAAAGCAAAATCAAACTCATTCAACTCCAGGATCACATACGCCAAGCCGGGATGTAAAGAGATATTTGCCATCTTTAGAGAACCCCGCCTTCCTTCTCTAAAGACATAGAAGGCTGTAACAGTGTACAGGAAGCCATGATGGACGAGCTGAACCCACTTCAGAATAAAATCATTGATCACCAACAAGCCCTAGGGAAACTTATCTTAACCGTCCATTGTAAATCACCCACTGAAGTCCCTCTCTTCTCCTTTAAGGAAATGAGCGAGCTAGAAGTGGCAGCACTCCTCAAATCCATTAAAGCTTCTAATTTTAAAGGAGACACCAGCTCAGCCCAGCTGATTAAAGAGAGCGCAACCACCCTAACACCCTTCATTACGGCCTTCATCAATGCCTCTTTCTCAACAGGCCAGGTCCCGGCCTGCCTTAAAGAAGCCTGGGTACGACCGCTCTTAAAAAAAAAAAAAAAAAAAAACAGCACTTGACCCAACTATCCCAGAAAATTAACCGGCCTATCACACGTCCCCTTTTTACTCAAAATCCTGGACAAAGCAGCTTACCTGCAGATACCCAATTTCCTAGAGTCCAACAACTTAATTGGTTTTAGGCAGTCTGGCTTCATGCCCGGCCATGGGACCGAAACTGCTCTACTGGGCTTAAAAAAACAGATTGATGACCTCAGGGATGCAGGTAAACTAGCTCTCCTCCTGCTCCTCGACCTATCCGCAGCATGTGACCTGGTGAGCCATGATACTCTTTGCCACCACCTCTCCTCTGCTGCCATTTTCTCACCTAAAGCTATTGCCTGGGCCACGTCATTTCTCCAAGAAAGAGTGATGAATATTTTTTCAGATCAAGCCTGTGTGGATCCTATTTTCATTAAGTGTGGGGTCCCTCAAGGATCATGTATCTCACCTACCCTTTACAACTTACTCATGAGGCCTCTTTTTAACTTCCTGGACGCGCGTGGCATCACATATACTAACTATGCAATGACAAGCAGATCCTCGTCCCCCTTATGGGCGACTACGAAGCTGACAGTAAAACTCTAATTCCATCTACCCAGAGATTCAAACCTGGATGGCGGAAAACTGGTTGTGCCTCAGCGATAAAACTGACATCTTACTTATAGGCTCACCAGGTACGCTTAAGAAACTTGACTCAAAGTACAACTCATTCTTGGTAGATAACACTCCCATCATGGTCTCTCACTCAGTGAAAAGCTTGGGGGTCTAGCTAGACTCGAACCTCTCAATGAACAGACAGGTTAACGACATCTCTTCTGCCGCGGCCTACCATTCTAAACTGATCACAGCAGCTAGGCCATTCCTAACAAAACAGAATTGCCTTGCCATAGTCGGAGCAATAATCGGGTCTCGGCTGGACTATTGCAATGCCCTTTTGGCTGTCACTTCCTCCAAAAATATCAAAAAGCTTCAGACGGTCCAAAACAATGCACTTAGAGCAGACCCACGGCATCTCCAAATGTGACCACATTTCAGCAACCAGAAAACGTGTCCACTGGCTGCCCATCAGGGAACACATCATGTTCAAAACCTTCGCACTTACCCACAAATGTCTGCATGACACCACTCCCCTCTACCTCTCTCAAAGAATTGCCAACCCTTCCTCAGATAGACCCACCAGAACGGCCTACTTAAACAGGATCACCATCCCCAAGACCCTCAGAGTACGGGCAGGAGGAGCCAGCTTCCCAGTCAGTGCAGCATCCAACTGGAACTCTCTCCCTCCGCATGTAAGAAATATTGACTCGTACACAGCATTCAGGAAAGCTGTCAAAACTGTATTGTTTGTTTAACTGTAACACTGAACGGTTTCTGCTACAAACGTCCTGTATATGCGTGACTATACGGTACCAAACTAGGCTTCCGCTCACTGTAACCACGAGCTAAGCCTAAATTCTACAACAGCGCCTCGGTGCCCTGTGGCTGTAGCGCCCTTTACAAATTCAAATAAATAAAATAAATTAGGGTGCCTGGGTTGTGACATATCTTTCCCCAGAACCGCAGTCCTTCTATCCTGATCAAAGACCACGTGATGGGAAGTAAGAGTGCATCAGCCATGCTGCCATGGGAACTCTCAATGCAAGTTCACGGAAAGTAGACACACTGGCAGACATCTTTAACGCCCTTTTTATTATTTAAAGATGTATGAGCGTGACCTCATGAATGAATGAATGAATGAATGAAATAGAAAAAATAATTCACAAAAACACTGGACTTGCAACACAAACACAAAGAGCACCTGGGGTCCACTCTGGTGGTGAGAGTGCGCGGTATAAATGCTCTTTAACATAACTTAACTAGCGGTGACGCAAGCCTGATGTCGGATAAAAAAAAGAAGACGGACTTCGTAGCTTGTCACACTTGCAGACTATTTTCATTCCAGCTGCCATGGTTCTGTCATTCTACTCACATTTTGTCAGTGAAATGACAGGTAGCGTGCGTGCTGTTACAAATATTGAAGCACTCATTACCAAATGCCTTCATATTTACTGAGTATTACCTGGGTGTCACTGTTAAAGAAGGGTGGCAAAACAGACAGTAAAGAAATCTGGTTTCGTTCGTTTTGTGTTCTTTTGTCTACGGGCGCACCGCATTCTAGAGTTTTGCCAGTTGACCCAATTGAGGGTTGGTCTCAGCCACTCGAGCTCCTCATTGAAACCGCCATCAAGAAGGTGACAAAAATCCATTTCTGCTCTTTTTCATTTGAGCTGTTAGGTGGTGCTAAAGTGCCACCTACAAGCTGAAACTATTGCATTAGAGTACAGCTTGTAGGTGTTGTTTGGTTATTTGCGTACTCATTGACTGCCCACGACCATGCTAATCCCTATGGCCATTGCCACCAACTTCCTGCCCCTCATCGCCCTAAACACCTCCTCCTGGGAACTCTTTGAGCTCACTTTAATCAAGCCTTACCATCAAACGTTTCACTCAAAGTGCTTGCCAGTGTCAGTTAATGACTTAATTGGAGCTGTAAACGTTCTACTGGTGTAATTAAAATGTCTTAATCAGGTCTGCCTTCATGCACTCAATTTATAAGCACTATGCGTGTCCTTAACTGAGGTCCTGTTAAAAACAAGCATTGGCGAAGCCAAGAGCTTTGGCTTGTGTTTAGGTGTTAGGCATTTGCCAGGCACTGCTATCGATACCCAGTTAATCGCACAATTTTGCACCTGCTACCACTGAAGGCCAATCAATATCACTAAGGCAGTGATGGGGGAAGTGCCTTTCCCATGCCTACACAAAAGCCCGAACTGCTGGCATTGCCAATGCTTGTTTTTTATGCAGTCTTTCTTTTGGGTTACCTCCTCTAAAGTTTAGGGGAACCTTATCAGTACATATAATTTGCATCATTCATTAACTGTTTGATGAATGGCGCTGTAATAATCATTATGTACTATGCGATCGCGGCTGTCACTGTTTTATGGGTCGGATTGTAATTCCTATATCGTAGATCATTTCCACTTCAGGACGAGCGACATTGCAAGGTGTGCAACTCATTGGGATGCACTGGGTTCTGATTGGTTGATCTTTCTGTTGAAGGGCAGGCAACACCTCCACCAGGAGCATCCCGTCTAGTCACATGTCATGTCTCGAAGGGAAGTTTGGTCTGGTGGATTATGTGACTTGGGCCTTGTATTGTATTGGTCATTTATATAGCGCATTTTTCCCCATTCGTAAGGCCTCAATGCGCTTTGTGGTTGGAACGCCCTCGGTGACCGCAGTCTGGACCAAGTTGGTTTCGGCAATGTAACATGTGTGTAAATGAAAACGTAATAGAGTACTTTCCGGTATCCGAAAAAGTATTTTTTTAAATACTGTCTGGAGATTACTCCTGTGGATACTGCTTTTTGGATGGTTCTTCATATATAGCTCTTCGATTGGAATGTGACGTGGATATAATATAATAAATATAAAGCCTTTTCCACCGGCCACTTTACATTAAAAAAACTAAATCCGATCCCAAAATATTTCATTAAGTCTCCTGATCAAAAATATAGGACAAGAGTTCCGCGATTACAGTTTGACCTATGGCCAACAAATGCAGACATAGCCAGAAGATTGCGCGACAAAAGTAAAGCTGCATGATGGATTATCTTGAAACATCTCCTTGTAGAATGTACATATTTGAAAATGTTGAGAAAGGAATATTTCCATATGTTCTTTTTAGAATATTGCCTGCTAACGCCACAACAAATGTGGCTACTGGTTTTTAATGCCGACCACATTTCTCTGAACTTAACGACATTGAGATTTCTGATGAATTTAGAGATCTAATCAAATGCAAGAGAAGATTTGGAACTCCATTAGTGAGAAAATGTTGAAATGGGCTTTTCCATGCAGAGCCCAGGAGGCAGCTAATATTCAAATGTTCTGGGAGTGCCCCCTCCCCCCTATTAATGAATTCTGTGAAGAAGTGGCTGCAAAACCCACGGACATACTGGACACACACATACCAGCTACTCAGTTGAAATATCTATTAGGTGATATAGGGAAAGTCTCAATTAAAGTGCGACGACTCTTTTCTGTAGCTGGGGCAATTGCCAAGCGGAACATTCTCAAATGCTGGAAGGCAAAGAGGGCCCCTACTATTCACATGTGGCTCAGGGACTTGATTTATACATATGAATGTGGAGGGAATCTCCGCAATTTGCAGGCCTAAGGACATTTGGGCACCTTTACGGAGATACTTGGCCGAAAGAAGCGACGAGGCGAGGGATGGAGATGGGTAGCTCAGCACTGCATGTCCATTTTTGTAATGAAACACAATGGGCCTCATTACAAGGTTGGAGGTCGCCTTGCAGGTAAAACCGACAAGGCTACCTCCAAACTCGCAAGAAAGACCGAATTACTGGGGTATTCCAGCCCCACCGGACCCGGTAATTGCTCTTTCGTGGGTGCCGGAATTGGGTGATTCCCATACTCATTTGAGCCCCGTAGGGCACGTGGGAATGGGGATGCCTGTAGCACCGGCACTGTTCATAACGGTGCCGGTGCTGCAGGCAAGCTTTGCTCGCGGGTGCCTTTCATTCCACCAGGTCAGACTTGGCGGAAAGAAAGGCACCCGCGAGCACAACTCTGTTATATATAACTGTAACTATGCTTCACAAGATTATGCGCCCAGTTGCCCTTGGGCCCAGTGCGCTTTATAAATAAAATACATATACAAACTCGTAATCAGGGACGTTATTTCACCAAAATGCCAGGGGTAGCGGAAGTGACATCACACAACGCTTGATGACATCACAGGAAGTAATATTGCGGGAAGCGATGGAGCACGACCTTTCACCCGTTGACAAACTAGGAAGTGGCATCACATAGCATTGTAAACTACGAAAAATATGGTTACGATATCACTATAATGGGATGTACATTTCATACAAGAATGGATCGCCATATGTATCGTTAAGATCAGTGTGTATAGGACCATATTACCAAATTACTTTGAATGCAAGCAGATGTCCATGACCAAATGATAATGATGTGTTATTATATAGCACTTCCGCTTAAGCGCTTTATGTCGAAAAAAATACACCCAATATCACCCTACCTGTGTTGGTCCTCATTTATCGACCTCAGAAGGATGAAAGGCTGAGTTGAGGCGTTTGAGAATAGACTAAATCAGTGACTCACCCCCTATGTGTGCCTGAAATAAACCTTTAATGAGTCTAGCAATTATTGTATAGAATTCCAGAAAGACACATTATTTGGTATTCCTATTCTTTCTTATTTAGGGTCACTGCTCACAGTGTTAGACTTGTGGCACCCCTGTTCTTATGTTTCTTCTTTTTTTAAGGGGCCTGAACAAGAAAGCCAGCCACGAGCCACATGGTGCTGGCCACAGCCCAAGAGCCTGAGTTACAAAAAAGAAACAAAATCTTTTTTTTCTTCTTTTTATTTTTTGTAGAGGTCACAAGGGAGACCACAGAGGTCGCAGCTGCGACCTCTGGCGACCCCTAAATGACGTCCGTGCTTGTAATGAGGCCCTATGTATTTCTTGTCGTATACTGCTTCTCATATTTTACACTGAGCTGAATATTGATGTTATAGACCTGTAACCATCAGTTGGAAAATAAAGTTTATAAAAAAGAAATGGGCTTTTCTTTTAGAAATTATGAAACTGTAATTCTGTTCTGTGAATGTAATGAGAACATGTATCATAGGATCTTAATTTACTTGAGTTATGATTTTAATGAGAAAATGTTTATATTTGTAAAGTTGCTTGATCAACTAAAACAAAAAAAGAAATAATAAAAATAAAAGTTTTTTCTTTTACTTGCTCTCCATAAGGGTTATTTGGGGTATCTATGGATTCTGGCTTGGACCTCGGAGACCCCAAAAGTGATGGAGTTGTTACAGTACCAAAGAGGATGCACAGGGAGGTTTGAAAAATTCATGCATTTTAGCTAGCAGCATAATGCATTCTGGGAATTGTAGTTTTCTGGTTTGCACTTTGTTTTGCCAGGCATTTCTTTTCTAGCATATTGGCCCTGGCTACCTTGAAGTGCTGAAAAAAGAACCGATTCACTTTACAGCGAGCCTGGTAGCGCAGCATCTTATGGTTTGATGTGCGGCAGGTACATTCTGCTCTTTATGGTCTTACTAAAAGTTTTGTTTGTTTATTGATGTATATAGCACACCAAATCCTGGGGTATCTGGGCGCATTACAAGTGAATTAAATTACAGTTGCACAAGGAACAATTGCATACATTATGTACAAAAAAAATATAAAGCAAGACGCATACATTGTGGCAGCAAAACAGAAGCAGTTATACAGCAGATAATATACAGCATAATGCAAGTTAGTGGTACAGAATCATTCGGTAGCGAGAGATGCAATGATGTAGTGCGCATTAGCGCAGGGTGCCTGGGGCATATCATCGGCCCTTAGCCGACAGCCAATTTTTGGTGTTTTTCTTGAAGCTGGCGAAGGACTGATCTGCTCTCGGGGATGGGGGGAGGGAATTCCAAAGCTGGGCACCAATGACTGGGAAGCTGCTGCCTCCTGCTTTTTTCAAATGAAATCTCGGAACTACAAGGCAAAAGGAGTTTGCAGTCCTCATCGGGCATGTAGAAATGTATTTGATGATTTTTTGCATTTGGCATTGTGGGGCACAGTGATTAAGACATTTGTCCTTAATCGACAGCCAGTTGTTGTTTCTCCTGGCCTCCGAGATGGGTTGTCTCCTGGGAATGCTTAAGGCTGTTTTAAGAGCATTGTTTTGAAGAATTTGGAGTTTTTCTATAACGTAGTTGTTGGCTCCTAAGTATAGGGCGTTGCAGTAGTTGAGTGTTGACAAGATCAAGGCTCTCGCTAGTGTTATACAGCTCTCGCTTGAAAGGAACGGTTTGCAAGCTTGAATCAGCTTGCCTAGATTAAGAGCTGAGTCGAGGTAAAAGCCTAACGTTTTTACCTCTTTAGCAACTTTGATGTCGTTGCCTTCAGTTTTGAGAGACACGTATTTGTTGCTGAGTTTAAGGTGAGCCGGTGCTTCTAGTAACAGAAGTTCCGTCTTATCATTCAGGCATAAGCCATGGGAGGCCATCCATGCCTGAATGATGAGATATATTCTGTTGGCTAGAGCCACGTCATTGTCATAGTCTCCAGTGAGTGGTATGAAGATATGCGTGCCTGCATAATTCCTATAGATGATACCGAGATCTTCGCGGTCGTCAAATAGCGGTTTCGTGAAGACATTATACATCGTTGGTGAAACACAGGAGCCTTGAAGGACTCCACATGTTATAGGAATAGGGTCTGCTGAGGGCGTAGGAGAGAAGACTCTCATAGTCCTATTATTGAGAAAGGATTGTAGCCATGCTATAGCTTCCTGGGAGAAGTGCGCCACGGAGTACAGATGTCTGCAAAGTACTTTATGGTCTACCAAATCGAAAGCGGCTGATAGATCCAGTAGAAGTAGGAGAGCTAGTTTTCTGTTGTCTTTCAGCTCGTCAGTCTAAATCTTTAGATCTATTGGAGCCGTTTTGGTCCCATGTGGAGGGCTAAAGTGAAGGTGTTCTGTTGGTGCCCAGTGATTTCACTGTTCACCACACTCGCTTTTCACTGCAGAATATTCACCACACTCGCTTTTCACTGCAGAATATTCACCACACTCGCTTTTCACTGCAGAATATTCACCACACTTGCTTTTCACTGCAGAATATTTACCACACTTGCTTTTCACTGCAGAATATTCCTCTCTGTGAAATTCACCTACAATTTATATTTTTAAAGAAAGGTACAGATAGTAAGTTGGGGATGGGGGATTTTTTTTTGTGTGAGGCGGGGGGCTAATTGGGAGTTAAAGGGGGGGTCCTATGCATTCTGCTGCTGTTAACATTATAAAACAATGAAACATTAGGGACGAACCAATCAGGGGTTAAACGCATGGAACTGTTCTGTTGGATCTTCGGGGCTGGGTCTAGTGAGCACAGGACGTCCCTGCTGCTCTGTTGAGTCTCTGTGGTTGTCTTTGCTCGCGGGGTCTTCACACGCTGCAGCATCTCCACAGTTAAGGAGGCTGGGCGTTTGGAGGCCCTCTCCACATGCGGGTGGTCAGGTGACTTACAGTCACCTTGCTCCCACTCCTCTGGTTCTCTCATCAGTCTCTGGGTTACGCACCGGTTTGGGACGTCTCAGCAGCACCCTTCACGTCCCAGCCAGCATTCTCTCACTGGCTCTTCCAAGGAGGGACTGACCCAATACCAAGTCCTGCTTCCCTTTTTATTCTCTGTACCTGTTGCCTGGTCTCACACTGTCTGTACTGCTTAAGTTGGTTCTGTGGAGAACTCCCTATTGCTCTGCACCTCCTCCTCATCTCAGTATCATTGCCTTTACTTCCAAGTGGGTTTCTTGTGATCTTCTTCTTCCCAGTGTTTGTACTTGCTTCACATATGTAGTCCTTAATATTTCTCATCCCAGTACTGTCTATGGGGGCCAAGTCTTCTACCCTATAGGATTATATGGGCGTATCTGTGGCTATAGGACCGCTGTAGTGTTTGAGAGTAAGTGTGGGAGGGGTCGATATATTTTGAGTGTACTGAGTTCTTCCCAAAACAGTCGTCCCTATTCCCATAGGGGAGTACCTCCCCATGTGATCCACCCCCTGAATACCATCCCTCTATTGGGTAGTGGCCTCATCTCCCTGGCCTCATGGAAAGGGGTTTCACTTAGAGAAGCGGGGACGACATACTGGGATTCGTCACAGGGGATATTAAATGTCTGTCCCCTCTCTCCATTTGGCTTCCAGAGGGGACATCAAATGTCAGTCCTCTCTCTCTCTCGACCTGGCTTCCAGTGAGGATGTTAAATCTCTGTCCTCTCTCTTCACTTGTCTTCGAGTGAGGACATTAAATCTCTGTCCTCGCTCTCCACTTGGCTTCCAGTGGGGACATTAAATGTTACTACGCCTTGTACCGCGCACAATGTCTGTCCTCTCTCTCCACTTACCGTCCAGTGGGGATAAGTAAGGAGAATGGGCCTTATTTGCAATGATTTGCATGGAGGCAGATCAGAAGGTGCCTGTGAGCATCTGTGATTTGCACCACTACCATATACCTTTAATAACAAAGTCTAAAACTGTTGCATATCCAGAGCAGGCCAGAGCATCTCTGGGAGCCCCTTGAGCAAATCTCTGTGAACCCCGTTAGCACCGAGTATCTCGGTGATGCTCCAATCCGGGATCAGGTAAATCTGAGCTGCTTGTGGACCTCTCGGGATGTGATCGAGGGCAAACCTTTGCGAATTGGGGAGAAAGTGTGGCTTTTTAGTACAGCTGGTCAGCTCAGTGACTCTAAAGGCATAAATTGGACTAAATGACTGTAATGTTTCCGTTATAAGGGAAGAGTTTGTGTATAATTGTTGTGAATCAAAATACAAACTACTTTCGCAGTTCTCTGGAGGGACGGTATAAAGCCTAACCCGTCAATTTTAAGTGAAGAGAGAGAGTATAGCTCCAGAAATTTGTGCCAATTAATGACATAAAAAGGAATTTTAACTGCTTTATTCTGTCAAGTTGCCCTTTAAGTGATAACACGTGTTTTGGCTCAGCAGAGCATTTCTCAAATCTGGGCTAATAATCACGATCAAAAGTGCTGAACATGACAATAAGGAATATCAGTTAATTAAATAAGTCATACACATAGACCCAATGCCCAAAACATATTCAATTGAAAACATATCATTGTTATTAATCAATATAACATGTAATTGTAAAGACAGAGATTAAGGGTTGGCATTGGGGAGGAGTATGTAGGGAATGAAAAATCATGTCAAAATCCAACAGAGGGAGGGGTAAGAAAATGGGAGAGGCAAGAGAACAACAAGAGAAGCCGAAAAGTGAGAGAAAAGTCTCTGTTAATAACTTATTCATGTCTCTACTAATCCTCTTCTCTGCTCTTTGAATAATACAATATTGTAACTCACCAAATTTCAAGTTACATTTTTTCCATAATAGTATTCTTAATCCCTGGGATTGATTCCACAATTCATTCCTATGGATGACATATTAACAGAGTGTTTCCATTACTCACTGTGATACTAATCCATCATAATTGTATTTTAAGTGCACTCCCTGCTTGCTACATTCTCAAATTATGTTGTAAACTCAGCTTGTTGCGTTCATGTTATATTTGAGTCAATACCCTGTCCCTTGCACAAAAATAGCCTGCAATCTTTCATTAGCTTGATGTATGCCTGCAATCTTTTGCCGTGATACGGAAAGAATGGCATGTTGTCAATTGCTCGATGTGTACGTTAGATCACTATTTCTTATTGATATCATGCAAGATTGCATTAACATCTTAGCGCATCTGTTTGTAATGTAAATGGTTGTGGTATTGAGATTCAAGTAAAAATCCTTAATAAAGGGGCATACCGTAATGCAGAAAAATCACTCGTGTCGGCTGCGTTCAGAATGGAGATGCAGCCGACGCCATTTTGGGACTATTTCTTTTAACGTTACCATAGCAACGTGGCGTGCTCACTCACTCGCCACGTCCATAGCACGTTTTGTTATTCTTGCATACGATCTGTCGCTGATGCAACTAGTATTACAGTCTGCGGTTACAGACTAATAATGTGTATATTGAGTTATTTATATATACGTACATGCACTCCCCAAAAACAGTTTTCATAACGTGTGTTTATTTTCATCATGGCCACTGCCATAACGACTTGTTGTTATGTTGCTCTGACAACGTGACGTGTAGTTACCTGATACTAATTCCCAAATCGCGCAGCCATTGTTTGCAAGTTAATAGTTGTGAAATCAAACGTTTGTTACTTCAATTGTAAGTCTTGCGCCTGATTGCATAACGGTGCAGCAAGTTATTTAATCAAATCAATACTTATGCTAACGTAAACAGCACTTAAGCTTCCCAATAGTGGACAATTTAACATGCAACTATTGAAGCGAGTTTCCTCCACCTGATACATTTGTTATAGGTCAACCAACAGAATGGTCTAAACAAGAAAGTGCCTTTCTTTACTCAACCAATGTCCAATTAGTGAATCAATCTCATCTTAAAATTCATCATACTGAAATCAACAGTTAAGTAAAAATTAAAGATTATTTACATATGTTTGTGTTATGTCCGATTTCTTGGAATTTTCCCGACATTGTTACACTCCAATTAAGTTAAAGATTTACGTGTATTGCCACTAAGTGATTAGCTCAATATTCATATAATGTTCTAATGTACCAAACTATGCTTGTGCTAAATAAACAGAGATATACTATCAACGATTGGCATACTGCCCATCTATATAAATATTTGAACAGTTTGTTTCACGTGAACATTAACTTGAATATGTATGATACACTTAAAGGAACGATGCCATTTCATTGTCAGTGTTGAGGCCTGTAATTGTTGAGTTAAAGAAACAGATAAGTCTTGACTCTGCCTGAAGCAATGCTTTAGTCCTGTCCCTGCCCCTTTTGGACAGGGTCACATGCTAGAGGCCAATAAACTTGATCTTAGATTTGGCATCCATTTGATCATGATTTTGCCAATGGTAAGGGCAGTGGTAGTGATGGATCTTGACTTCCAATCTTGGCCAAGTGCTCACGAATCCTAGTTCTGAGTTCCCTTTTCGTGCTGCCTAATATACCTTTTCTGACAAACACAGATGATGCCATAAACAACGCACTTAGTTTTACAGTTAATACTCTGTTTAATCTTGATAGTTTTGCCATTGAGATCCATGAATTCTTTTGTTCCTTCTGTTGCAAATATACACATGGAATTGATACCACATTTTCTAAACCCAGTATCATCGGTTGTTAGCCATGTTAGTCGCTTGATTTCCTTGATGTTTGGTTACAATGATGGACTGATAAGTGATATAAGGGTGTCTGCTCTTTTGTAGATAATAGACGGTTTGTCACCAATAAATGTCATTAAATGTTCATCTAACTTAAGTAAATGCCAATGTTTTGCAATGCTTTTTTAGTTTTGTCATGATCCTTATTGAATTGTGTTACAAACATTACTTCAACTGCTTTGTCTTCTGATGTATTTGTCTTACATAGTAGAGTATCTTCTTGTTTGAGATGTTTTGTTTTCTCGAATGCTTCCTTCACACAACTTTTTTGATACCCTCTGTTTTTGAAGCAAAAGTGTACATTCTTGTTCAAATTTATCTTGCTCTTGGCAATTACGCCTTGCACGGATGTATTCTCCCAAAGGTATGTTACGAATAGTCGTGCGTTGATGGCAACTTCTGGCATACAATATCAAGTTAACTTCAGTTTTATTTATAAATGTCCAAGTTTCTAAATGGTCATCTTTGACATTAATGGTGAGACCCAGGAAGTTGATTTGTTTGGCATTGCTTTCCCCCGTAAATTCAATTTCGAAAAGGTTCTGATTTAATCTATTTATGAATTCTAGGAAGAGTTCCTCTGTTCCGTCCCAAATAAGAAAAATGTCATCAATGTATCTTTTCCATAGTTTTATTTTTGTATTGTAGTCTGGATCTTGGTAAACTACTTGCTCTTCTAGCATACCCATGAAGAGATTTGCTAACGCTGGGGCATATTTGGTTCCCATTGCTACCCCCTTCAATTGTTGATATATGCAATTATTGAAGGTGAACAAGTTAGATTCTAATGTGAGTTGCAACATCTCCTTGAGCATCTCAATTTGTTGAAAATATGAAGCAGAATCATTCCTGAAAGTGTAGTCAATTGTTGCTGTTGCCCATTTGTGCTGGATCGATGGATATAATGTTTTGACGTTTAGAGTGGCCAGTGTGAAAGAGTCTTGCCATTCAAATGCTTGTAACATGCTGATAACACTAGATGAGTCCTGTAAATATGATTTAACCAAGCTTGCTCTTGGTTTCAGTATTCATCCAAGTACTCTGAGAGATTCTCTGTCACCCACCCGATACCGCTCAGGATAGGGCGACCATCTGGTATAGTATTATATTGCTTGTGAATCTTGGGAAAAAAATACATAGGTGTCACCGGATCTTTGAACATTAGATATGTTCTCTCGTCGTCAGTGATTAGACCTTTTTTGTGGCACTTAAGAACGGATTCTTCAATTTGTGCCAGGATGTCTTGTCGAGCCGTTGTATTTAGATTTCTGTAACAACCAGAGGTTTTTAGGTGATTGGATGCCATTTGTAAATAATCTTCCCTATTCATTACCACAATATTTCCCCCTTTATCGGCTTCTTTGATCACTATTGATGTATCACTTGATATGGTTTTAAGTGCATTTTTTCCCCCCCCCACTGTTAGGTTATCATGTTCTGTGGGCATCATCTTTATGCCCCTGTGCTTACGTCCGGGGAGTTTGTAAAATGCTTTTGTTACTGCTCTGTAGAACCTATCTATTATATTGTCCATTGGTCATTGTGGAACAGATTTTGATTTAGTTTTAAGATCTCTAGTTGTTAAGAGATCTGGTTGGATTCTTAATTCATATAATAAATTTCGCATTTCAAAGTTCTCATCTTCTGTCGATGATCGTAATGTGACTGTATCTTCTATGCCCCTGATTGTCAGGTCACTGATTAGTGGTGGTAATTCTTTTGTCATATAGTCTCCAGGTGCTTTGAGTTTTCGTATGAATTTGAATAAATCTTTATGTATGTCCACTTCTTTCAAGTCTCTAGAGGGCGCAAATGAAAATCCCTTGTTTAATAATTTGCGTTCATCCTCCGTAATTATTCTTTTTGAAAGATTCAACAATAGATCCTCCGCTATTTCATCCTGTTTGCCTCTTTCGAGCTGGCCCTTGTCTGTTTTTTGTTGTCTGTGTTTACTCCTGGACTCTCGGTGTCTCCTCCCCCCTCCTCCTTCCTCTCCTCCGTAAGTTGGATTGGGTGTACTCATTGTTGTTGGCAATTGAAAAAGGACTGTTTTCTGGATAGTATTTCTATTACCCTTCTTATACCGTTTGATGTGGTTCATATAACCTTTTATCTTGTTCATCCTTTATAACTTCCAAATCTGGATTATCAGGCTCAGATTCAGCATCTGAACTTGCTCTTGATGTATTAGGTGTAGAGTTTTTTGATGATGTTTTGGAACTGACATCATATTTGGCCTGGAAGGTATATATACGGTCCTCTTTGTGATCTCGGTCATCTCGATAACTTTTTCTTAATTTTCTGATTTTAACTTCATCTTGATATGCTTGCAAAATATCATACTTTTGTTCATAATTTTTCAGCTTGGTTGCTTCATTGGATTTCATCTCCGTTATTTCTTTTTTAATCGCCTCTATCCCTTTTACTGCTCTTTTATGTTCTCTTGAGGCATGCTCGATTAGCAAATCCATCATCTTCATAGAGCTATTACTCAGGTTTGCCTCCCAAGCTTCAGCCAAATCCTTGTCTTCATCATTATTAACATTAGGGAAAATGAGTATTCATAGACCTCGTGGTACTTGATCATTCTGCACGTAATTTTATGTTCAGCACTTTTGATCGTGATTATTAGCCCAGATTTGAGAAAGGCTCTGCCGAGCCGAACCACGTGCTATCCCTTAAAGGGCAACTTGACGGAATAAAGCAGTTAAAATTCCCTTTTATGTCATTAATTGGCGCAAATTCCTGGAGTTATACTCTCTCTTTGCGAATTGGGCCCTGTGCCCCTACTTTCAAAGGCTCTTGTGTTGGTTGTAGATCACGTAGAGGATTGGTTTATTTTATTGGTCTGATTTTGGGTATTTATTGAGCGCGACCTTAGCTCGAGGACCCAACAGCAGTGTACATCAGTAAGGGTAACAGGCTGCCTGGGTGTGGGGGGGGAAGTCCTCTCATTCCTCACAACATATCCTGGATTCCTGAACTACCATTAGGGGGAGCAGGTACCTGCTCCCCTCGCATAACACTTTCTGGTGGTAACTCAGTGCAGCGACTGTGAATTCCAGCACCAGATTCCACCAGAAAAACCAGTGAATGGCCACTGTTGATTCCCTACTTGATCTTATGGTTTGTAAACCTTTTGGGGTAAACTCAATGAAGCATTATTAGTTTTGGCTATTGTGTGACTCTAAAGCATCACTTACAAGCCAAAACGAATGCGTCAAAGAAATGGCATATAGGGAGGGACACAAAGCTTGTAGTTGTTGTTTGGTTATTTACCCACCCATTGACTTCCCGTGGCTATGCTAATCCCTATGGCCTTTTCCACCCAGGTCCTGCTCCTCCCAACCCAAAACACCACCTCCTGGGAACTCTTTGAGGGAGTGTTATCAAGCCTTACCATCAAACATGTACAGAAAATGGAGAAGGCGCCCTCTCTAGATAGAACACAGCATTATAAACTGTTCAGTGGTTTTTATCCACTTTGAGAGTCCGCAGCCATCGCTTCTTGCTCACCGTACTTTACACAAAGGAGGAATATCCATTTGCAGATCAGTCTTTGTCCCGCCCAAAAAAGGCAGTCCAGCACCAAAATGCCAGGCAAACCTCCTTTGAACAAGAGTACCAACAGCAACCCCAGACATGCGTTTCAGCCTTGTTGGGCCTCGACAGTGAGGTGGAGCTGTGCCTCTCTGAGCACAGTGAGCAAAGGGTGCCCACCGGGGTTCCCCCAGGTAACTTAGGGTGACCAACCCTAAGCTCCTTGCAAAAATACAAAAAAGGTAGCAGACGCCCCACTCTAGAACGAACATGGCATCATGACCTGTTCTGTGTTTTTTTCACACTTTGAGACATTATGCTTGAAGTGCCTGCCATTGTTTTTTCAAAGCAGTCTTCTGCATGTTAATGTCTTAATTGGAGCTGTGAACACGCTACTGGTGTAATAAAAATGTCAAGCCGGGTCTGCCTCCAGCCATTCAATTTATAAGCACTATGCATGTCCTTCATTGAACTACTGTTAAAACAAGCATTGGCAAAGCTAACAGTTTTAGCTTGTGTATACGTATTCAGCATTTGCCAGGCACTGCTATTAGATGCCCAGGTATTAGCACCGTTTTGCCCCCTGCTACCATTGATGGTCCGTCAATTCCACTATGGCAATGCCTGGCAAGTGCCTTTCCCATGCCTACACAAAATCCCTTACTGCTGGCATTGCCAATGTTTGTTTTGTTCTGCTACTTGCACTTGCAGGCAACCAATTGCAAATCTGCAACTTTTGGCGCAATATTTTTTTGTACTTGGAGAAGATGGAGAGACAACTGATCCTGGGGTTGCCGATTGCTTGGCATACTCTACCCCTTTGTCTGGTTTAAGAACCCTCGCAGAGGCAACGCTGTCCCATCGCTGTTAGATCACTTATAACATTTTTAAATAACCAGATCTGAAACAAATACAAATTAGTGGATTAATTGCGCAGGAAGCTCTGTGTTGGGATCGGTGTGCAGCAGTTTTTGTTTTTCATCTAAAACCCCTGCAGAGCGAAACGTTTCGGAACCCCCCGCCCCACAACCGACCCCACTTGAATTTTTGTTCTAGAATATGCTTTATTTCTGTTTACACATTGGGCCTCATTATAACGTTGGCGGACTCGGTATGAACGGTGCCGGTAAGGCACCGGCACCGTTCATACCGTGCCGCCGAATTACAAGTTCTACTCCCGGGTGCATGACAGCCCGTAAGGTCTGACCTGGCGGGCTGTGCGGCACCCGCAAGCATAACTCGTATTTGCACCGTTATCAAAGGTGCCGGTGCAAGCATACTCCCCACCCACATTCTGTCCTATGGGGCAGCATGGGGATCGGGAACCCGGCAATACCGCTACCCGCGAATGGGCAATTACCGGCCCATTCACCTCATAATGGGCCGGTTATGGCCCGGCGGCGAGTTTGGCTGTAGCCGTGCTCATAAAACAGGCATGGCTACCGCAAAACTCGTAATGAGGCCCATAGTCTTTATTTGGATCGTCAGGCTGGCTACCTTTTTGGCACAGTGGTTCATTTTCATTATTTTTATCAGCAGCGTTTGCAAACAAACTGCAGTTCCTTCCGAAGCATCTGTTGCCCAATCTTTGCAGGCGAACGGCGCGCGTGCCATCTGCCTCGATAAAGAGCGATTTTTATTCTTTATTAGCATTTGGTTTACGTCTAAAACCTTTGCTGCATAAAAACAATGTCACACGTATTCAATCCCTTGAGAAGGATAGAAAAAAAGAAACATAGTTGGGGACAGACAGAGATGAAAGAAGCAAAAAAGAAAAGAAAATGTGTCCATCACCTAGAGCCTGCTCAAAGATAAAACTAGATATCAAATTTAGAAAGGGAAGATGTTTGTTTAGCGAAGGGTCCAAACGAAAAAAAGGAGGAAAAAAGGATACTCCAGCAGGCTCCAGGTCTATGTCCCTGAGTTAAAAAGGCAAAACAATTAGTAATAACCAGTAGGTGCCAACTAGGCTAGGAGACTATCTGCGCTCAGTCCTCTCCGGTGCCCATCCCGTCTTTGGGCGATTTCTTCTCTATTAAGGCAAAGAGGTCCTTCAAGAAAGCCAACAAGGCCAAAGTCAATGAGGTTTGTGCACTTGACATCTGCCTTCCCCACCAGTCGCCCTCTGGGAGAGTCGAACATTTACTGTACTGGTTGGTCAACCATTTTGACCGAATATCTCTAGCACCAGGACAATTTAGAATCGGATGGATTAATGTTTCACGGTCATGACCGCACAACCTGCAGGTAAAGTTCAGCAGATCCGGAGGCTTCCTTACCTCGGTCACTTCCTTAGTAGGGTATAAATTAATTCTAACCCGCAGGAAGTTGTTATGTTTATACTTTACAATGAAATTTAGTAATAAATGGTGGTAGCATGCCCCTCGCTCTTGTGTCTTTAAAGTTGTTGGCGTAGATCACTGAATTTGCTCGAACAGTTAGCGCATGAATTCAGTCAAGATCATACAACTTATTTTTGACTCAAGCTGGATGAAGTCATACTGTGTCCCTTGATTCCCCCAGGTCAAGCAAGATATCTTTGCAAATAGAGCGCCATGTGAGCAGGAGGGCTTCAGAAGTTTTCAACATTGATAACCCAATTCCACCGAGGCCACCCTCTGTTCCTGTGGCGGAGCACTTTCTGGGCGATTTTACTAAAGTGTGGCAGGGGTGCGAAAAGCCATCATTTTAATATGATGAGGTACTGAACCGAGGTGATGGCGACACGGTATGCGATAACAAGGGAACATGGTGATTGTGTACTGTACCGAGGTGATGGGGACACGGTATGCGATAACAAGGGAACATGGTGATTGTGTACTGTACCGAGGTGATGGGGACACGGTATGCGATAACAAGGGAACATGGTGATTGTGTACTGTACCGAGGTGATGGGGACACGCTATGCGATAACAAGGGAACATGGTGATTGTGTACTGTACCGAGGTGATCGGGACACGGTATGCGATAACAAGGGATCATGGGATTGTGTACTGTATTGAGGTGATGGGGACACGGTATGCGATAACAAGGGATCATGGGATTGTGTACTGTATTGAGGTGATGGGGACACGGTATGCGATAACAAAGGATCATGGTGATTGTGTACTGTACCGAGGTGATGGGGACAAGCCATGCAATAACAAGGGAACATGGTGATTGTGTACTGTACCGAGGTGATCGGGACACGGTATGCAATAACAAGGGATCATGGGATTGTGTACTGTACCGAGGTGATGGGGACACGGTATGCAATAACAAGGGATCATGGTGATTGTGTACTGTACCGAGGTGATCGGGACACGGTATGCAATAACAAGGGATCATGGTGATTGTGTACTGTACCGAGGTGATGGGGACACGGTATGCAATAACAAGGGAACATGGTGATTGTGTACTGTACCGAGGTGATGGGGACAGCTATGCAATAACAAGGGAACATGGTGATTGTGTACTGTACCGAGGTGATCGGGACACGGTATGCAATAACAAGGGATCATGGGATTGTGTACTGTATTGAGGTGATGGGGACACGGTATGCGATAACATAGGATCATGGGATTGTGTACTGTATTGAGGTGATGGGGACACGGTATGCGATAACAAGGGAACATGGTGATTGTGTACTGTACCGAGGTGATGGGGACAAGCCATGCAATAACAAGGGAACATGGTGATTGTGTACTGTACCGAGGTGATCGGGACACGGTATGCAATAACAAGGGATCATGGGATTGTGTACTGTACCGAGGTGATGGGGACACGGTATGCAATAACAAGGGATCATGGTGATTGTGTACTGTACCGAGGTGATGGGGACACGGTATGCAATAACAAGGGAACATGGTGATTGTGTACTGTACCGAGGTGATCGGGACACGGTATGCAATAACAAGGGATCATGGGATTGTGTACTGTATTGAGGTGATGGGGACACGGTATGCGATAACAAAGGATCATGGGATTGTGTACTGTATTGAGGTGATGGGGACACGGTATGCGATAACAAAGGATCATGGGATTGTGTACTGTATTGAGGTGATGGGCACACGGTATGCGATAACAAAGGATCATGGGATTGTGTACTGTATTGAGGTGATGGGGACACGGTATGCGGGAACATGGAGATTATTTTCTTTATTTATGGTGCATTTATTAGGCACTTATAGAGTAAGTCCATTCTTTTTCAAAGCACCCAAAGGGCAACAGAGAGAGAGAACATAGGATTGGAAAACGATCTACTATACCTTGTGAGTATTCAGAACGTGCAAGTACAACGAGAAGAGGGGAAGTGGGGGTGAGAGTAAGTGCTGGAATGTCTGTGCTTGTGGGTGAGCAGCAGATGAAGAGCATAGTAAGGTAAGTGCTACGCTGCCTGGGGCCGCATTGGGTAGAAAGTGCAGGCCTGCAGGATTGAGGCTGATGGGCGCTGAGGCAAGTGCTAAGAGGTAGACGGGGGGCTGTGACGATTGTGATTGGGAGGCCAGGTCCCCGAGGGATGCATAAGGGCCCTGGCCACCAATCACAGCGACTGTGAGATTAGCAGAGGAGGGACGAAGGGAAGGAGGAGGTGAAGAGGACAGTCTTCAGGAGCTTCTAGAGTTTGAGGACGTCCTGCTCAAGATGGAGAGGGAGGGGCAGGTTGTTCCATAAGAAGGAGCCAGCCGAAGAAGGTGATCGGCCACCGCCCCTCTGTTTAGCGAAATGCTTTACACACAGAGAGTTGGTGCCAGAGGACCGCAGAGGTCTAGAGGGAGAATATTTAGTAAGTGAAAGTTGCAGATAGCGTGGTACCAGGCCCCAGACAGCCTTGTGGATGATGCAGAGGGATTGAATTTAATCTGTGCCGCAACCGGGAGCCAGTGAATAGTTTTTAGAGCAGGAGAGATGCGGTCCCTGGGCTTAAGGCCAAGGGTAAGTCTTGCTGCCCTATTCTGGATTGGCTGGATGGGTCGTAAAGGGTTCCATGTCTTACAATCACGGCAAAAATGGCCGTGAATACAAAATATTACAGCAAAAATGCTGTGGTTTTGCCGCCACAATCATGTAAAGGATGCAGGCGACACCCCCGCAACCCCTGGACCCATTATACCATTTAAGGGGAGCAGGGGACACCCCCGCAACTCCCGCTCCTTTACCTTTACCGGGTCAAACCACAGCATTTTTGCCGCAATTCCTTTTACCAGAGACATTTTTGCCACAATTTTATTACCTGATACCTCGTAAAGTGGAAGAAGGTAGATTCAGGAGGAGGCTATTGCAATAGTCAAGCCTAGAGAGAACCAGGGCTCGGGTAACATTGAGCTTCTGGGGGAAAGTGAGAAAAGGGAGAATTCCTTTGAGAAGGAAGAGTTGAAAGTGGAACCTCTTGGCAATGTCCCGAGTGTGAGGGAGGAATGAGAGAAAGGAGTCGAAGATGACTCCAAGGTTTCTGGCTTCAGCAGAAGGAGCCAGGTGAGAGCCCATAGAGGGTGGCCAGAGTGAGGGGGGAAAAAGAGGGAGCAGGGGAAATGATCTTAGTCTTGCTGGCATTGAGGCAGAGATCGTTGGAAGTACACCAGGACTGGATGGCAGATAGGCAGTCAGAGATGATGCAGGAGGGTCAGCGGTGAGTTTAAAACAGAGTTGTCTCATCTGCGTAGCACTGGAAGTTGGCAGAGAAGGAGGAGATGAGAAGTGGTAGCCGAGCAAGGTAAGTGTTGAAGAGTCAGGGGGAGAGGTTTGAGCCCTGGGGGACACCACAGGTGGTGAAGGAAGTAGGTGAAGCGAAGGCGCCCAGAATGACTTGGGACAAATGGTCCATTAGGAAGGAGGTAAGCCAGTCCAGTGCCCGCTCCGAAATACCAAGGGTATCATGGAATCGTTTTATGAGGATGGAATGATTAACTGTATCGAAGGCAGAGGAGAGATAGAGTAGGGTGAGGACAGCTGGAGAGTTGGAGTCCAAAGATTCAAGCAGTTATTCACGGGTGTTCCGGAGAGCAGTTTCCGTGCCTCTGGATGCTCGAATCCCAGATTGATGGTTGTGGATTGTGTACTGTACCAAGGTGTTGGGGACACGGTATGTAATAACAAGGGAACAGGGTTTTCATGTACTGTACCAAGGTGATGGGGACGCTGTATGCGATAACGGGGAAAATGGTAATTGTGTACTGTACCGTGGTAATGGGGATACGGTATGTGATAACAAGGGAACTTGGTGATCATGTACTATACTGAGGTGAGGGGGGCACAGTATGCGATAACAAGGGAACATGGTTATTGTGTACTGTACCAAGGTGATGGGGACCCAGATTGCAATAACAAGGGAACGTGGTGATTGTGTATTCTATCGAGGTGATGGGGAGAGGCGATAACAAGGGAACATGGTAATTGTGTACTGTACCGAGGTGATGGAGACACTGTATGGGATAACAAGGGAACATGGTGATTGTGTACTGTACCGAGGTGATAGCGAGATGCCATAACAAGGGAACATGGTGATTGGGTTCTGTACCAAGGTGGCGAGGTGCTGTACCGAGCTGATGAGGCAATGCGGTACTGCACTCCGTGATCAGCTACTTTGCCAAGGTGACTTGATGGAGGATTGTACCAACCTGACCAATGGTACCCTTCTTTATAAGGTACTTTATACTAGGGTGCAGAGATGGAGTAGGCTGTCCAACGTGATCAAGTTATGGGGTACTGGACCAAAGTGCTGAAGTGATGCAGTGCATTAACAAAGTGAAGTGGCCCCGTACTGCACTAACCACACCAAGATGATGGAGGACTCTACTAAAGTGGTGACGTCAAGAGGCTGTACCTGGGTGGGCGCGTGCCGGCATTTGTTTCATAGTGAAAGAATAACCCCCTTTCCGGTACAGGAGTCCTTTAATAATGTTGAGTAGTCTTGCAGGAAACTTGCACCTTGTACCCTCCGGCCTGAACAGGGAGGCTTTGCTTCATGGGGGGTGGTTCCTGGCTGGAAGAAAGTGAGATTTGAGCGGGACTGCCGCCTCGGCCCCCGCCCCCCTGGTGTGGTCACCGTGCCAAGTGGCACAGACTGTGCCCCCGTCACACCACTCGTCTTCTTTACACGACGGGGCCTCGCTGTCGCAAATATGCAAATGTGACATTTAATATTTGCTCCTCAAAAATAAAATATTTTCAAAGTGCTTTCGTCTGTGACAGACTTTAGCAAAGAGACGGGTTCTTTGGGGGAAAACACTAAATGGAGTTGAGGAGTAGAGGTGAGATAATATTTCCAGAACCTTCTCCAACAGGGGTTTTAGATCGCTTCTTCCCCAATGCAAATATGTTTCCCAAATAATTATTAACCGTCCTCTAAAAGCCCTCAGTAACTTTGTCATTCATTATTCACTCGGTTCAGTTCTACTGAGATACCTACGGGTTTGGCGCGCAATACAAATGCTAAATAAATAAATAAGCATCTTTCCTTTTTGGGGGGGTTCTGAATGTCCACTCCTGTTTATTCCACATTTCTTTTTTTTACTCTATTTTCATTGGTGTAGTCAAGAATAACCCAAAGTGCGTGCAAGACAAAGAAATGTCGAAAAAGAGAGCAGTGTGTGTGTTCTCATGACACTATGTGTAGAAACAAGGTTCCCAAGACTGTATTGCGGCGTTCCAGGTAGAGGAAAACCGTTAATGTATACTCAGTACGCTTTTACTATTATTTGCTGGCCATCAAATACCACCGTCTATACATGTCAAGACATTGGTTCCAGTTTGGTCTGCTTGGACCCTCTTTATTTTGTGACAAGAAGCAGTTCTCTCCGTCTTGACTAGGATGACAGGGACCTGGCTCTGTATGGAGGGATGGGAACCAGAGGAGAAGTAAGTGAGGGGGGGGGGGGGCGTGCCTCAGTCTCTTTCCTCTCCACATGTGCCTGTTTACAGTTGCTTAGTACCACTTGTAATCACGCAATACCAGCCTTCTTAGATTCTGGCCAGTGTTTTCTTTATTCCATTTTACAACTAGCAGGCCTAGAAGTCCTTGGAGCAAAGGAACGGGCAACCCACCGGCAAGAGATGCAGCAACGAACACAGAGCTGGTAAAACATTACCAGCTGCTGACTGGCAATCATGACGCTCCTATGTCACGGAAAATAAACTCTGAACTGACCACGCCTGTACTGGGTTTCCACCCCGAAAAACGAGGAGACCTGGGTTCTTATAAGGGGACGTGGCTTAAAGTTTTTTTTAAATTGTTTTTGCCGCCTGTGTAATCTGGCCCCTGCGCGAGAGGGAGGCAGAGATGTGCCCAGGGAACCAGGTGAGCACAAGGGACAACGAAAGTGAGGGCAGTAGGTAAAACAGGACAAAAAGAACAGGTGAGTGTGGGTTGTTCGGGTGATGCCAAGAGAGGAGGAGGTAGAACGAGAGAGAAGGCAAAGCAAGGACGGTAGATTGGAGTGTGGAAGAGACTTACGGATTGGAGTGTGGAAGAGACTAACAGAGAGCATGTGTAAGGTGAGGTATTGTTGAGAGAAAAATGGTACTAACATGTGACAGTACATGAGTGAGTGAGACTAAGGGGAGTGGTGTGACAAACATGAGGGTATTCTCCCAGTAAGTCCTCGAGAATCCCTTACTCGGGTGGCCAGGACACGGCCATCACTGTTGGATCCAGTTGCTGGGGGAGGATCACCTGGGAAGGGGAACCCAGGTTTATGCTCGAGGGAATACCCCAGGTGAGACGCAGTACCATCACAGGGAGGATGGTGAGGGGAATTAAGTCTCTGACGCTTTTATAAGCTATTCCCGCTCATCATCTCTTCCACCCATTGAATCTTCCTTACCCAAAGGACAACCCATTCACATCTGGTAAACATGTTACGAACCACAACTCCCAGACTCCTGCTTTCCTTGGTTCTTATCTGGATAACCCTGGACATTCTTTTCCACATTCCTCTAGTTATTCTCGTCTGCTTCAAGAACCCTATCAATCCCATCACTCTGTCACTGTTCGATCTACCATTCCCACACTACCATTCCCACAATCCTCAATATTCAGGTCACAATAAGAACTCTAGTTATTGTCGTTTATCTCAAAAACCCTCCAAAACCTACCCTTTCTGGGATCACCCCTAACCCAAATATGAAAGCCATAATCCCATGTAACAACTCTTTCCCTTCCAACCCTGTAGGATACTTTGACATTCCAGCCCCTCCCACCCTCCCGATTACGACACAAACACTGTTACACACCCAAGAAATCGGACTAATGTAAACCCGGTCTACTATACATGTCCCAACCCCGGTGTACGGCAAAGTCAGGCAATCAACCAGAGTCACACACACCTGACGACCCTTTCCTTTCCCCACAGGGATAAAAGGTGGAGTAAAAGAGCACAGTACGAGCAAGGCTAGCACAGCAGACAGCACGACGACACAGCTTTGCAGGTGCAACAGTTCAAGTGAAGGAGAAGGGTGGCAGGAATCGAGAGGGTGGTGAGGAGAGAAGTGACCTTGCCCTTTTCATCCCTGGCCCGCGAAACCAATGTTGAAGAGATCCTAAGACCAGGAACAATAGCACAAATGTGTTGCAGCAGATGTCAACGGTACACGGGCAAGCTCATGTTGATAAGCAGGACTGAGGGAAGTTCCTGCGCCCCTGGCACCAGCCTTGTTTGTTTGTTTGTTTATTTATTTATATGGCGCACCATACCCAGGGGCAGCAGGGCGCAGGCAGAAAGAATATGCGAGGCTTGCAATGTTACAGAAATATACAGTTGAGATAAAATTATAGACATATGCCATTAAGGATTACAGGAATGAGGAATATACAAATCTTCACACATACCAATATCTATACAGAGGAGTGAAATATACAGATATGTATATTTACTGGTATGTACAGGGGCTGTTTGTGGCGAGAACAAAGGCCTCAAGGAAAGCTAAAAGCCAAGCGGTTCATCACAGCTGGTCGAGGGGAGAATCGTTAAGAACCGGGATGTGTTGAGGGAGAGAATCACAAAGTGGCAAGTTTGAACCAATTTCAAGGAATTGTGAATGAACTGTAAAAGTGTTAAGGGGAGACCAGCTGCAGAGGGAGAACAGGCACCACGTGGGTGCTAACTCAAAAGACTCTGATCGATCCCAATCTGAGAGAAACTACAATTACCAGAAGGCCGTAGAAGGGCCAGCAAAATAGGTCAAAGTGGTCATACAGAGGGTCAAGCAAAATCCCTGTACGATCGAAAGACTTTGATCTACAAGCACTGTGAAAGAAGGGGAAGTGAATCCTGCCAATATTTGAACTGTGTATAAAGAGAACATTGATAGTACAACATTCTTGAGTCAAGAATCGTAGAGGGCAGGGTAGGAGTAGATATGAAGTGGAATAACATTGGAGGGCCAGAGCAAGGGAGCAAAAGGAGAGCGTGGGAGAAAGAGAAAAGAGGAGAGTAGAAGGAAAGGAAATGAAGGGAAGCACATCAGGGTGAGGCGTACGAGAGCATGCAAGGAAAAGGTTGATCAAGACCTGGACGTTTGAAAGGCACCACTTTGGTATCATTCTTCTGGTGGAACCCTAGGCTAGGATTCACCTAGAAGACCACGATAGGAGTAAGAAAGATAAGGAGTTGCCTTTAGGCCCTCACCAGTGACTGCCATATCTCAGATGGTCATTGTAGTTTACTCTAGTAACCACCTAGGCAAGTCTGGGCTCGGTTGGAGGGAGACCTGGGGAAGACAAGAGTGTGAGAGAGGGACAGCCCTTAGTTTGACTCAGTTTAATTTCATAATGAAAGCGATTGAGCCGTCTTTGAGAGCTGGTGTGTTCTTGAGGCGGTGTGATCACATTTCCGTCTTCCAGTCTTCCGTTTTTTATTTATGCTGTCTTTTCCAAATCCTTAGTCATTCTTTAACTCTAACCAACCATTTCCCAAGTCTGAGTGGTGTGAAAGATCCTTGAATCTAAAGGTGCCTTTTAAATAGAATCCTGTTTCTGTTTAATTTTACTACATGTGGGTAAATGAATGCATGAATGATTGACTGACACAAATCTATTGAGATTCCAACAGACTGATATTATTAGTGGTTTTCCTAAAGAAGGGGTTGGACCAAATGCCTACACGTAGTAGGGAATCTACTAGAATCAACAAGGGACCTACGAAAGCAATCTGTGTTAATGATTTATCAGACATTGGCCCCCTCTTCAGGTGTCCAATTCCTCCATAGTTTGAGGTCTAAATCCTAAGCGTCTTAACCTATTCTTACCAGTCCTAATTCCTCCCTGGGACAACCTATTCTACAAAGTTATTACCAAAGGAGATGGTCAAAAGAAAATTCCAACATCTACTCTTGACTAGTCCCCAGCCTCCCGGCTACCATAAGCTACAAAAGAAAATGACCGTAAATGATCACCACAAGAGTCACAAATTCCACTGCTAAGCGGACATAAAAAACAGAAAGAGTCCCCAGAAGCAGAGGCGTTGCTGGGGGGAGGTGGCGGGGGCTATAGCCCCGGGTCTTTTGGGTGTAGCCCCGGATAGAAGCTCAGGGGTTACAACCAAAAAGGCTAGCTAGTCCCCAGTCCAGACAGTCTGAAAATTAGCGTAGCCCCTGGATCTTTTCCAGACCTAGAAACGCCCCTGCCCAGAAGGCTATTCCAACCAGTACTCACAATCTGGACGCGTCTTCGCTCTACCTGTTGTCGCCATGCCTTCACAGACCATGACCAGGTTTCATGCTTTTTGGGATTCTCATATCAGACCTCAATTTATCTTCTGGTTTCTTCACCTCGAAGTTAAGTTCCCACAATGCTCCTTGTGGACTGGTGAGGTTCCTCCCCATACCCTTGACTAGTTTGGTTTCACAGACATCTGTCCAGGATCTTGTCTGTCAACCTTCACTTGGGTTTCTCCACAAACCGTGATCTCGTACTATTCACTTTCAGCCTTCCCCAGACCCTGGGATTCTGGGCATGCATGACAGATCTTTGCCCAATCTTGAGTGCCTTGGCTGTCCCATCAGGTCTTTCAAAGACATTGGATTTCTCAGGATTCACTTAAGGTCCCTCATAGACATTGGGTTTTGCAAGATTCGCCACGGGTCTCTCACAGACTTTGGGTTTTGCAAGATTCGCCACAGGTCTCTCACAGACGTTGGGTTTTGCAAGATTTGCCAAGGTCTCTGACATCTCGGGATTCACCACAAGTCCCTCAGACCTTGGGTTTCACAGCATTCCATTTAGATCGTTCATGGACATTGGGCCTCATTACGACCCAGGTGTTAAGGGTTAACGCCGTCGTTAACCCTTAACGCCTATTCCGATTTTAACGGCTGCTTTTAGCAGCCGTTAAAATCCATGGCGCTAACCTGCCATGATGCTAATTACGCCACCGTAATTTACGGTGGCGTAATTAGCGCCTTCAACACTCCCATTATGCCCTATGGGGCAAAAATGGGAATGGGGAAGGGAAAATGGGAAATGGGGATTTACCGCCCCACTCACCTTGGAATGGGGCGGTAAATCCGCCATCCACCATGGTGTAAACGTAGTTGGCGCAGTTAGCGCCTGGGTTGTAATGACCCCCATTGGGTTTCTCAAGATTCACATGAGGTCCCTCACAGACCTTGGGTTTCTTAGGCTTCAGTGCAGGTCCTTCCAGATCTTGGGTTTCACAGCTTTCTTTTCTGGTCTTTCATGGACATTGGGTTTCTCAAGATTCACTACAGGCCCCTTACAGACCTTGGGTTTCTCAGGATTCACTTCAGGTCCCTCGCAGACCCTGGTTTTCTCAGGATTCACCCTAGGTCCTTGCAGATCTTTGGTGTCTCAAGGTTCACCACAGGTTCCCCAAAGACCTTGGCCTTCTCAGGATTCACTTCAGGTCCCTCGCAGACCATGGGTTTCTCAAGATTCACTTGAGGTCCCTCAAAGACCCTGGGAGCCTCAGGATTCCCATCGGGACCCTCAGACATTAGGTTTCAGAGCATTCCTTCCAGGACATTCGGCTACTCATGATTTAATTCAGGTCTCTCACAGACCCTGGGTTTCTCAAGGTGCAGCACAGGTCTCTCACAGACCCTGGTTTTCTCAGGATTCACCACAGGTCTATCACAGACCCTGGGTTTCTCAGGATTCACTAGCGGTCTACTCTTACCACAGAGAGAGTGAGTGAGACAACCAGGTGGCTCTGGCCTTCTGACACACACCACACTGAAATATAGAGGACACAACACAGAGTGATGGAGGTAGTAAAGGGGGCAGAAGAGAGCGGTAGGAGGAGAGAAAGGGTCATGAGGGATAGAGAGGGAGAAGTTGGTGAGATAACGCGAGCTAGAGAGAGGAGGAGTTATTGGCAGGAACTAGCTCAAGGAATATAAAACAATTACAGGTTGTTCAAAACAACGCCATCAGAGCTGCCTTAAACATTCCTAGGCACGAACACATCTCTACCATCTGGAGGAAGATCCACCAGCTCCCTGTCCAGGATGGAATCAATTTCAAAATCCTCACGCTCACCCACAAATGTATTGCAAACAAGGCACCCTTAGACCTCAGTAACCTCATCCGCAAAGCCCAATCCAACAGACCTACCCGCTCTCCATATACCAATCTTCTCATCACCCCTAAATACAGAAGAAAGCAGGGGGAATCAAGCTTCCCTACCATACCGCCTAAATTGTGGAATGCCCTCACCACTCACCTCAGAAACAACACCTCCTTCTGGTCCTTTAGAAAAAAATTCAAAACACTACTCTTTAGGAAAGACCTACTTCAGTAGCTCCTTGGTTCTACCTGTGTATATAAATGTATTTTGTGTAAGGTACTACTTAGGGTACTACTTGTGTATATAAATGTATATTGTGTAATGTGTATAAGTGTAATTCTGTAAAAATGTAATGCTGTAAATCTGACGCTAAGCTCCAAATACCTGTAACTATCTTCATAAGTTTGTATTCAGCGCCTAGTTGCCTTGGTGCTTTCAGTGCTTCATGAATGAATAAATAAATAAATAAAATAAAGAGGAAGGAGGGAATGGACAGGGTTTGTAGAGGGATGGAGAGCGAGGGAGCAGTGGGAGAGAGAGCGCCACTCAGAGATTTAGAGAGACTCCCTTACGCGCTAATGCCAGAAGAGAGGGAGAGGGAGAAAGAGAGTGAGAGGGAGACCACCTGTCTCTTGCCCACTGAGGGCGGGGCCGGAGAGGGAGAGAGACAAACCACACAGGAGAGTGCTTTATCAGCATATGACGGGCAGTATTCAGCTTGTTGGTAATAGGGTAATAACAACATTTATTTGTACCTGTTTCAATGTGGACCAGGGCAAGGGTTATAGTGGAAACACTGTGGCTGTGGAGCGCTGCACTAGTTACTTTTCATCTACAGCACTCGCAGTGGCTAGTGCTCTGTAAACAGGGTAGTAATGTGTAACCTTGGGCACATTGTTTAGCCTTTTCAATGCAGGACACGCCTTTCTTTGCTGTTCTGTGCCTCCAGCACTCCTGGCCGTGGCAGCACATTCCTGAGTGAAGTGCTCTGCAATCTGTAATACATTTATATGGATTTTCAATGATACACAATGAACAAAGTTGCTGCATTCCACAATATGGGAATGAGCAGAATGGCATGTAGCTTCCCAAGGAAGTCAAATTCCAGCATAAAATGAGATCTCTGTAAATAGTTGCTTATTACCAAACTATCTTGTGAGGACACAGGAGGAAGGAGTGGATGACAAAACCAAGACATGACATAAAACCCAGACAGATTATTGGTTACACTTATAGTGCGTTTAAGGTTGACCATATGCACTGAAGAGAATCGGTTAGTGTTTCTCGTTATGCGCCTCTTTGCCACCACGATACCCCTGTGCAACCGTAGTGCCTGGTGGTTCCTGTAAAGTCAAGAAGCACTGTGGTCCAGACGGTCCTCGGGATACGCTTACAGAACCCCAGATTCATTAATGCCTATGCCTCATTCCAGAACTCGCACATTTCCCTGCATTCCTATAACCTGTGCATTAGCCTACTCCCAGCCCGAGCGCTACCCCAGCAGGCTCCCCATCTACTAATTTCGGTATAATCATTTTGGAGGGGGTCTAGTTTGGTGTAAACATGATTTAATGTTAGAAGAATTTCAGCTTGCCAATATAAAAGGCCTCACATAGCCTATCCCGTCTCTCCACTGTCGCTGTCTCCTCAAACTCCAGTTCCCAATTCCCAGGCTTTCCATATCTGGCTCAATCTCACCCCTCTGTCCATCCCACTGGCCCGGCTCATCAGCAATATGGCTATTGTGCAGGAATGTGTGCATATTGTTGGCTCTCCTAGAGTGCCGCTCGCTAGACTCCATAGCCAGAATTCCTTTCAATAACCTTTGAGGGCCTTTGCACTTCCTTTCTGCCCTTCTGATTAGTCCATCTCTAGACAGCAGATTGGTCAATGGGACAATTTCCCATCCACTTGTACATCACCAAGTTTCCAGAAACTCCCAGATTCCCAGGTTCTCCAGTGGCTCCTTCTGTTCTGCACTTGTAAGGGAACCAGATGACTCCATGTCACCGGGACACCATATTCCAGTCCTGGGCGTTGCTGTTATTTTAGTTTGGTATATAGCATTGAATTGACTGAAGAATTTAATTGATGGCGACTTGTTTGGTAAATTACTGCCGCAGTCCAGTGCAGGTGATATCGGTGACAGTGAAGATCTGGAAATTGCAGTGGGGCAAGGAAAGAGGTACTACCTGTGCATTATAGCACTCCATTATATCTGGGGTGTGGGGGGTAACTGGGTGGTGCAGCTCATCGGATGGTTGTGATTGGGTGTTTTATTTGGCTGCCATGTTCGTTTCCTCCTCCCGCCCCTCTTTCTGGGGAAAATGTTTACCCTCTGTGACGAAGCAGGTTGGTTGTGATCAATTAAAGATGCCCCATTGGAGAAAGGGACCATTGACCTGCGCTAGCCAAAGAAAGTGGCCCTTTCTTTTCTTGGATATAGGATTATAGGCTGATAACTTTCAACGACAACATAAATATACCAGCGAGGGGTTCTGAGTAACGATCATGAAGCGGGAGTTGTCGATGACATTCCCTCGGATCGTCGAGGTGGAATGTGTTCTGCAGTTGACAGCTGCCCATTTGTAATTCTATCCTGTGCTTTTTGCTGTGGACCCCTTTTCCACCCATGTGTCACCCTTCATGGGCCAGCATCACAGGGGGTATATAGTGGCGGCCTGAGGGGACGATATTGAACATAAAAAACCTCAGGGTCCCTATTCCTTCGCCCAGCGACTACCCAAAGACGGGTTGACAAAATGCTGAATCTCCCTTGATGTCATAGCAGTGGATCATGAATTCTGTTATCCTCTGCTATATCATCAGAGGGGAAAGATACAGCATGTGTGCCCGTGGAAGGGCGCTCTGCGAATCAGGTGACTGGTAGTGCAGGCGGGAACTTCCAGTGTCCTGCCCATGTTCCCCCCAGCCACCTCCCTCCCCATGCGCTGTGATGTTTTGATTGGTACCCGCATGCCCCTCCCATTAAAAAAAATAGTGCAGCCAGCAGCTGATTTTGATAGAAGTAAGGAATGAAAGGTACAGTAAGCAGTAGCTGGTTACGCAAATGGCACAGTTAACACTCCACACAGAGAATATTGTTGCTTTGGCCATAACACAAACATAGTGCTTGTGTAATGTTATGTTCTGGTGCCAGCCCAACCACTCAATAACTGGACAGACACAGGGTACATCTGGAAATCCGTTTCCTACATTTCTTCAATGAGGCGGGGGGGCCTCCGTGAGACCCGCTGGGGTCTGCCGGACGGGTCTTCTGCTTGATCATCAGGTGCCTTTGGAGGAGGGTCCTCTGGAGGTTCCCCAGGTGCTTCTGGGGCTCTGTTCCTTCGTCCTCAATGTAGGCATACTCTTCATGATCCTCTTGAAACAATTTGCGGAAGAAGAAAGCATTTCTGGTTATTTCCCCGTGGTCTCCCTCGGCCGTCATCATTGGTCACTTGACTTCTGTTACCCCCAATGGCTCTGGCCAGTATTGGGAGTCGGTTTTCCGTTGTTGCATCTGTCTGACCAGCACAATTTCGCTGATGGGGATGTACGGTACCTTAGTTTTACGGTTCCGGTCAGTCCATCTTTGGCTTGCCTTCTTTTTTCAGCCTCCCTTCTCCTGATTTCGGCGTCTTCGGCTGGTGTGTAGTCTTCCAGCTGTGGTAGTCTGGTCCGTGGCTTGTACGTGATCATTAGTTCTGCTGGGGTCCGGCCGGGTGTCTCGTTTGGCGTGGTGCAGTAACTCCTCAGCATTTGGGAGATGGCTTGGGCCATGGAGGTCTGTTCGGCCACGGCTTTCTGGAGTGTTTGCTTGATGTTGGCCATGACATTGGCTTGGGGCCACAGCGGCGTAATCCTCTGGTTGTGGAATCCTAGGTGGTCGGCGAACTTCGCAAATTCCTGCCCTTGGAAGGATAGACCGTTGTCTGTTTTTACCACCTTGGGAACACCCCATTCGCTGAACAGCTCATCCACCACGGCCACAACCTGGTGGAATGCCATGGACAGCACGTGTTTCACTAGCGGAAATCTGGAATATTCGTCGATTGCCACTAGGAGGTGGCCTCCTTCTTCTAGCTGTCCATAGAAATCTAGCACTACTCGTTGCCATGGTCCCTCGGGTAAGGTCACTGTCTGGAGGGGGACACAAGGGTGGGCTTGCCGCATTCACCTGACATGGCACGCATTGCCTCAGTGTGTCTTTAACTATGGTCTCCATGTGGGGGAACCAGACCGGATTGCGTAGGATCTTCTTTGTGTTGGCTATGCCTCGGTATCCCTCGTGCGCGATTATGACTAGGAGCTCCCTGAGGCTTTTGGGAGCCACTACCCGGTTTTGTCTCAGGAGCGTTCCTTGCTCCCTTGTGGATCCCCCCCTCTCCCGACTCAAATTGTTCCGTGGCTACTTGCCGCCACCTTTTGGTGTTCGTGAGTTGAACAGCGGCTCGTATCGTGGGGTCAGATTTGCATCGTTCCACAAATTGCTGCTTTGTGATTGCTGGGGGGAGTGCCTTTAGGGATATGTAGGCGATGTATTCTTCTGCTTCTTCTTGCATAGTGGCGTCCGGAGCTTTGTCTGGGTGCCTCGACAGGTAGTCAGCTCGATTGGCCTCCCCTCCTGGCTTGTGCATGATGGTGTAGTCATACTCCTGGAGGCGGATGCCCCAGCATTCGATACGTGGCGGCATCTTTATTTTGGGATTTACGAATCCTATGATGAAGTGGTGGAATTTCTCGCATGCCCAGACTGCTGTGAGGCTTTCGTGCTCTACCTGGGAGTAGGCTTGCTCGATGGGATTCAATGCTCTACTGGCGTATGCAACTATTTGTCTCTTGGTGTCCTGTTGCGGATTGGTCTGTGCTAGGATGGCGCTGTTATGACCCGGTCTGGGTCATAGTGATATAATCAGGATACAGTTGCAGGTATGCTTAATGGTTGCTTTATTCAGATTCTTCAGTTACAGGTACAAATCCGGTCTCATCAAGTCCATAAGGAGATAGGAGGAAATCATGAGAGAAACCCACTGGCTCCCACCACCCAGGCTTCCTTAAATCAACTGCCTGGGTTAGAACCCATTCATACACAAACACTCCACGCTAGCTCATGCATTCCACTAATGACATCACCACATACATACAGCATACAGAAGGTGAACCATAGGAAGGAAGGCTAATCCTAACACCTCCTTCCCTTACAAACCATGCAAAGAAAGATTAATCCTAACATCTCCTTCCCTTAGAAACCATAGAAAGGAAGGCTAATCCTAACACCTCCTTCCCTTACAATCCCAAACAATCCAGTCTCACACCACAAGCACACTGTGACCTAAAGCGGTCATCACACCTAACCATTGGAAGGGCCTCAAGCACCGATGCCCTGCCAGTCACTCCAAAAGACCAAGAAATTAACAGCTGGACAAACAGGCGTAACTAACAATCAGATAGCGGCACCCCACCAACTAAACAACAAAACTTCTGTCCTTCAAAAAAAAAAATCACGCATCACCTTCCACCCGTCGCCGCCACCAACGGGTCACCAGCCTGCCACGCTGGAACACAGACCTGCCCCTCTGGGCTACTAACCAGCATTCCATACACAACCTGAGGAAACAAAACACCACCCGTCCACCACTGCCACTGGTAGACCTCAGGACTGCCACACCTGAGCACAAACGGCCACCTATACGGGCTGGCACGAAGTCCGCTACACACCTACAAGGAACATGTCTAACCTACTACACCAGACCGTAGACTCATGGCAACTAAAGAGACAGGCGCCTCCAATCAACCAAAACACACTCACCTGACTCATCCTCAAGCACTCAACATTCGTAGCAACACTCACAACAGAGGCAACCAGTGGAGAACCAGTCAACCATACCACCATACTTCCTTGAGGTGTTGGCCAGACACCTCGAGCCCTCATAGCTACTAAAAACAACCAGGTAACCCCACTACCAAGATGTTCTGTTGCCATGCTCCCAGAACCACCCAGAACAAAATCCAGGATGACTCCAGAAGCAACACTTCAAGTAAAAACAATAATAATCAATCACTCACCATCATGGCTCAGCACAAAACACTATCCTGACTCCTCTGAGCCACACAAATCACTACCCTGACTCCTCTGAGCCACGCAATTTACCATCATGACCCCGCAAAGCCACACAAATTACTATCATGACTCCGTAGAGCCGCACAAATTACTAACATGACTCCGCAGAGCCGCTTGACCAGAGTCCCACTAGTCACACAAATCACTAACATGACTCCGCAGAGCCGCTTGACCAGACTACCACTAGTCACACAATTCACTATCAAGACTCCTCTGAGCCACTTGACTACACTACCACTAGTCACACAAATCACTATCAAGACTCCTCTGAGCCACTTGACTAGACTACCATTAGTCACATACACAATGACTCTTATGAGTCACTAGATTAGCCACAACCAGTCAGCGCACACACACTTCACACTGGTTACATGCATGCCATGCATCTTCAAACAGTTTTGCAACATAACCACTCAACACTTAAGAAAAGACATGTTGATACTAACAGGTGGAAATAGTGGGGTGTGGGCAGGGCCCTACCCACACTCCACATCAAAGAACATGTCCTTAAAATACTTTTGGCAAAACTAAACACATGAATATGACATTACTCAGAAATTATATCTATGGTGTCAAAATCTATAAGTCCATGTTGTCCATTGCAGGAAACAACGCTACAAGCTGCAAAATCCTCAAAATGGTTAAAAACTAGAGAGATCATGGAACTTAGAATTAACAGACATGAATTGCAACATAACTCATTACTCACATACTGCAGTACTGCAAAATTCTCAACATTGTTATGAATGTTAGTGAGATATGTCAAACTAACTCTCCATGCCTTAAACTAAACAGTTTTAAATGCAACCTTTTTCTGAAAAATTCCTGGTGACATATTAAAAGTTCACGTTGCCACCTTTGCCACGAATCCTAGCTGCAAAGCCTCAGAAACTGTTAAACTCATTCCACGTTAAACTACAGAGCTGTAAAACTTAAAAGGCATCCATCTCAATCATGCACACAAGGCAACTCTAATACTGTACACTCTCACTTGATCACGGAGCGGTTGGCAACTTTAACAGCCGCTCAACAACTGTACCTCACTGAATTCAGTTGTATCCTGGGAACTCAGTACGTTGTCCATTGCAGATTAATTGCGCTACTAACCACAGACACGTCACCGTCTGTAGCTAAGAATGGACGACAACAGGATTGCTTCCTGAACAACGCCCATGGACGCTATGATTGGTCCACTGCTTGCTTCCTGGTCACGTAGGGACGCATATGGGTGCTTTATTCTGATAATCGATGCCGAAACACGGCAACTCAAATGGTTTCGGAAGCGATCGCCGGGTAAGCGCCCATCATTCCATGGTAAGGCCAGCTCGCGCAGAATGCCGCAAAGCCACACAATCAGAAAGTTCCAAACGATCGCTAGCTCCCACACCAGCTGCGCTGATGTCATCAGTCTCACTGAAGCGCAGAGCTGCTCTGAGCTCTGCTCACCAACCGTCACACAGCTGACGAAAAAACTGCTTTTACTGTGTCCAACTAATTTTATGAAAGTCTTAAACACGGGACTGATCTCTTTTCGCTCAGAGCTTGCTGAGGTTTCCTTGCTGAGGTCCTCCATTTCTCGTACCATTTTAAAGCGCTTCCATGACAGAACTGCGCCATTATCTTGGCTGCAAGCAGTCTACGACACCACGGGGAGCTGGGAACTCGCTCCCTCTCTTCTGTTTACCTCTTCAGCTTGCTGACCTGTCTCTGGCTAGTGGGCACATCCACTCACTGGCGCCGTGGGCAGATGGAGTTTAGCACTCTCTCTTATGTTTACCAACTAAAAACTGCCTCTGCAGCCCAGGCTTTATTCCCAGTGTATAAGAACAATCCATTTGCAGCTGGGTGCTTACTAGGGCCGCCTGCTTTACTCCGCCCAGGGTACCGGGACTTCCAGTCCTTCTGAGCCCTGCTCAGTGCACAAACACTTCCTTAGCCCTGGGTGCCTGTCCTTGCGCCTACCAAGGCACTGTCACTTTCTCAGCCCTGGGTGGTGGGACTCTTCCTGGACCATGGGGGGCAGTGGGTTCCCTCTCCTTGTACAGTCTCTCACTTGAGCTTCCCTCCTGCTCTGCACCCCCCACAGCAGTATCTCCTTTCTCTTTATCCTGGACCACACACACAGGTACTTGTAGCCTTGTTGCCTTCAGGGTCCATCCAACTCCAGTCCCCTCCAAGATCCCATCCTCGTCGCCAATTATTATGACCCGGTCTGGGTCATAGTGATATAATCAGGATACAGTTGCAGGTATGCTTAATGGTTGCTTTATTCAGATTCTTCAGTTACAGGTACAAAACAGGTCTCATCAAGTCCATTAGGAGATAGGAGGAATTCATGGGAGAAACCCACTGGCTCCCACCACCCAGGCTTCCTTAGATCAACTGCCTGGGTTAGAACCCATTCATACACAAACACTCCACGCTAGCTCATGCATTCCACTAATGACATCACCACATACATACAGCATACAGAAGGTGAACCATAGGAAGGAAGGCTAATCCTAACACCTCCTTCCCTTACAAACCATGCAAAGATTAATCCTAACATCTCCTTCCCTTAGAAACCATAGAAAGGAAGGCTAATCCTAACAGGCGCCTAGGCCCACCGGGCTGGTGTCTACGGTAATTTCCATGTCCCACTCTGGGTTGAAGTACGCCAGCTATCGGTTGTTCGCCAGTTCGTGTTTGATCGTGGAGAACGCGTGCTGGCACTGTTCATCCCACGTGAATAGTTGGTCTTTCTTGAGTAGTAGTCGTAACAGGCTGGTGAGCGTCGCGTAGTGAGGAAGGTATCGTGCGCAATACCCAGCCATGCCCTAGGACGATCGTAGCTCGGACACATTTTTCGGGCTTGCCAAGTTTACAATGGTGCTAAATTTGTCAGGGTCTGCTCTGATGCCTTGGTCCGAAAAGATATGTCCAAAGAAGCCTAGGCTGTGTTTGTTGATGTCGCACTTTGCGCCATTGAGGGGGAGGCCCGCTTCCTGGAGAATGTGGCAGACTTACTTTAGTGAGTCTCTTGTGTTGGTCTTGGGTAACTCCAAATACTAAGATCTCGTCGCTGTAGTTGAATGTATTTGTGGCTGGGCTTATCAGTCTGCGAATGGTCTCTTGGAAAATATCTGCCGCTGACGAGAGTCAGAAATGTAACCGTTTGTATCTGAAGAGGACTTTGTGTGTCGTGAAAGTTGTTATGGGACGTGATTCGAGAACAATGACTAGCTGGTGGTAGCCTTGGTTTAGGTCCAGCTTCGAGAACTTAGTGGCTTGGTTGTGTCTTACCAGCATGTCGTCGATGTTTGGCCCTGGATGTCTCTCCCTTTGGATCGCTGTCCGTCTGACTTGGGGACGACTACCATGGGGACACCCAGGGGGTGGGTCCTACTGCTCTCTCGATGATGTCATTGTCGAGTAGCAATTGTAACTCGTGAGTCACCTTGGCCTGTAGATGGAATCCTATCCTCCTGGGGTGTTGCGGTACTGGTCGTATCGAGGGGTCGATGTGGAGTTTGATTACGGTGTCCTTCAACATGCCGACGCCCTCGAACAGGCTGGGGAACATGGCTCGTAGGGTTTCAAGGTCCAGTTCCTTCTGGGACACGGCGTGTATGGACTGGGCGTTTGGTGGGAATCCTTGGATCGCCTCTGACTGATCGTACTGAATGTTGATTAGTTGTAGTGCAGTGGCCGTTTTGTAGCTTAGGAGGCATCTTCCCGTCACTGGGCTATGAATGACGAATTGTGACTGGCACTCGTCCTCTGTGCACTAGGTCGCACAGAAATTGGTCCTTGGATGTTGGATGTTAGGGGTATGGTCGTGCCCCATTGGAAAATGTGGGCCTCAGATGGTCGGAGGGGTTATGCCTCGGTCAGTGCTTGGTATGTTTTGTCATTCATTACATTGACCGTGGCTCCTGTGTCTATGAGGAACGGTGTGTTGAGCCCTCCTAGGTTTACTGCTACTCGTGGTGCTGCACTGTCGTCCGATGAGTCTGATATGAGCCGGACCTTCTCTATACTGTACAGGTCATAGTCTTCGTATTTTTCCGCCCCGGGTTGTTGTTCTTCAACGGGAGGGCTCTCATACGGGTCTCCCGTGGTGAATTTGTCTCTCGGGCCCTCATCCGGGATGGGTTGCATGTGGTAAAAGTGCACTGGGCTGTTGTGCGTGCCACTCGCTGGTTCCATCTGTAGGTTCTCCACGGCTCGGATGAATCCGGGGTGTGGTGCGTTTGTGAAGGGGTTGTTCCTGGTGTGATCTCTCTCTGTATACGGTCTTGGGTTGGGTGGCACTGAGGTTTCGTACCTTCATTTGGGGGTCAGCTGCAACGGTGGCCTGTATGCCTGCAGTTGTGGTGCTCGTTCTTGACACATGCTCTGGAAATGATTTTCCTGGCCGCACCTCATACACATCTGTCTGATTGTGGGACACTGGCCTTCGTGGGGAAACTCAAACCTGCAGCGATAGCACTGTCTTTCAGGTTGGGTCCGCCGGCCCGTGCTCCAGTTGTCATGGTGGGACAGGGCACCTGATTGGCGGGACTGTCCTTGCAGGTTGTTGGTTATGGTAGCTACCATGTCTAGTTTCTTCGGGTTCTCAATGTTGGCAGCTTGGACATCGACGCGTTCCTAGACCCTGGCTCGTTCTGCTATCTCTGGTAGGGGAAGGGGTTTCTTCATCAGGTGTTTCCTAAACTGGGATGATAGGCACCCTTCTACTACCCTTAGCCGGATGGCTTCATGGTCGTTGAAGTTCGCAAAGTCACAGTACGTTATTTTTCTTTGTAGACGAAGGATGAATTGGCCTATTGTTTCATGGGGTGCCTGGGTGCACTGGTTGAATGTGTACCGTTCGTAGTCCCTGTTTGGCACAACCACTAGGCGTCCATTGATTGCGGTGATTAGTAGCGGGTAGGTCGTTCTCTCTTGAGCCGGAATAGTTTTGATGACGCTTTTGATGTCTTTACCTACTAAGTTAGTGAAGATGAGCTACTTGTTCGGTGCATCTTGATTCCCCATGGCTCTCATGAATTCTTCGAATTCATGCATCCATTCCTGCTATCTCTGGCCATTGGTGGGTGTTACCCCTGCTGCGGGTGGTGCCGCACCATCCGCTGCAGCGCTACCTGATTGTGACATCTTTCGGTTGGTGGTCTGCGTTGTCTTTGCTAGTGTTGTGCCCTCACGGACGCGTGCCTCCGCGCTGTATGTCCTGGTCTTTGTGCAGCATTGTGGCTCCTTCCTACAGTACATGTGGGCTGGACCTGCTGTTTCCACTCCTGCTAGTGTTGATGTCTCATGTGTGGGTGGCCTTCTTATGGGCAATCGTCGTTCCCTCTGTGCCTTTGCGGCCTGATGGTTGCCCTTTCATTGTGGGCTGTGTGTGTAAATTCCCCTCTTTCTAGTGGGTTATTATGCCAGTACGTTGCATTCCCTCGTGGGGTCTGTGCGGTTAATCCTCGTAGTCTGCGCTTTCTAGTGGGTTAGTAGTTCTGCGGATGCCTTACCTCTTGGGGCAATCTTCATAGTCCTGGCTTTCGAGTGGGATAATGGTTTTATGGATGCCTTCCCTCTTGGGATCTGTGAGGGTGATCCTCACTTTCTAGTGGTTTCTATTCTCCAGGTGCTTATTATGGGCACTCCTCGCTTTTAAGTGGTTTCGGATGTATGGAGACTGTCTCTTGGAGTTTAACGCCACTCCTCGCTTTCTAGTGACTCTTTCATTCAGGTGCTTATTATGCGCGTCTTTCTCCTTTGGCGGGCTCCACCGCACGTTCCTGCCCCCTTGGGCTGCCTCCGTACCTCTTGCAGCCATCATCGGTCTGCGTCTCTGGTGGTCCTGTTCCTCCGATGCCTCCTCGTAGTGATTCCCTCTGCCGGCAGCACTTTTGGTGGTCCTTTTCCTGTGCCCGTCTTCATTCCAGCTCCTCTGCTGGGCGTTCGCTCCTGGCAGTCTCCTCCCCTGGGCCAGTCTTCTTGTCGTTGACTGCTCACCGGACGTCCAACTCCCCTCTGCTTTCTCACTGCCTCCTCGTCAGCAGCGCTAATGGCGTCTTGGGCTCTTCCCTCCAACGGCTCTCCTCAGCCGACGCACTGGATCTCCAGCCACGGTTTCCCTCCTCCGTTCCGGGCTGTGCTCGTCCCCACCTCCTGGGACAGCAGCGTGGGCCTTACTCATCACCAGTTATGTTCTGGTGCCGGCCCAACCACTCAATAACTGGACAGACACAGGGTACGTCTGAACTCGGTTTATTCTCTACATTAACGGCCTCCCCTCTCTTCCCTGCCCCTCCCCTTGAGTCTTTGCTTTCGGTTTCCCTTAAAGGGCCCGACACCATTTGGTTCATAACATGTAACTTCACACAAATATGCATTCTTTTCATTGATATGCCCCCAGACACCAGCACGGATATGGACAGTTTATTAAAATGTACGCATGGGAATGAATGATATTATGAGGGAAATGTAAATGGACAAGTTCTGTGTAAAATGCGCAAGCCATTTTGCTTCACTTGCTGTGCAATTTAGGTACATGTAATATACTTATTTCTAACATGCATATTTCACATTGCAATGTCCGAATGCTTAACTTTCACACTTACCTGTTTATGTAATTGAAACACAAATCTGTGGAGAAAAGCATGGGTGTCATTTTGAAGAGTGTTGTGTTTACCTGATTGGCCATTTACCATACAATGGCCTCCTTTTGTAGTGTCTCAGCAGGGGCACCGTAATATTCTGTGAGTTAACTTTTAGCAAATTCCAGGTATCCTCCACAGTTGATGCAAGGAGTGTTAGTGCCTGTACTGCCGTTTATAAGGCATTTATGTCCGCAAAGCTGTGATATAGTTAAGGGGGATCATGTGCCAAGGAGTTCTGCTGCTTTGAGCGCTTACAATCATTCCTTCAAAAATGCTTCACCTAGGCCTATCCCTGCAGAAATTCCAAGATGGAGGCCTTTACTTTGGGTGCGGCCAGCCCTTCACCCGGGTGCAAAAGAAAGAGGGTTGTATGGCTCCTGTCTCACAGGTGTAAGTGTTGAAGTCCCTCTGTGGAACATGAGCGGCGGAAAGTGTATAGAGCCGTGTGGCGGCTTCTTCAATGTAGCTGTTCGTATAATGGTTGTGCGATTGTCTGTAAGGAGGGGAGATATAGTAACTTGAGTGAATGTCCTCCTGTTTTGTGGGCATCCATGTATGTTGATAGAATCTTAGTGCATACGTATGATTGACCGCTCCAGAGAATGTTGATGAGTGCTTGGCGTGTGAGTTCTGAATTTGTCAGTTAGGGATCTTGCCAGCAAGGGATGTGGATGGCGGGCTCAATATCTGTATGTAAATGGCCTTTGGTGGTGTTTGTACCGTGCCAGGAGGTACTTTATTTTTGTGGTGTGGGTGGTGATGTTTTGTGCAGGTGTGCCTGTGGCTGCTTTATTGTGTCTGGTGACCCAAATGGATGTGTCTGGTTGTAGTGGATGGTGACACAGATGTGTGTCCCCGGCAGCGCTGTGATTGTCGGTAGGTTTTTGTGTGTGTGTCTGTGTCGCGCGCCGCTGGTGGTGTGTGTTTGGGTTGTGTGCTTGCGGTTTGAGCATATAGTTGGGACACGGTTGAAACAGCGTCATCAGATTTTGGGCAGTTTTGCGTGTTCTAGTGTGGCGGGCCTATCTTCAGGTGGGGGTGGTTGCATACTTTCAGTTATCCTGCAGATTGGGGAGGGATGTTCTTGGGGACACTTCTTGCACTGGAGGCTAGGGTGCACATCAGATGATTGCATCCTAGCTCTGATGTGGTGGCAACCTATGGTTCCCTGTTGGCAGCGACCCTGCATCCGTGGAGTGTATTGTGCGGTCTCCATTCTCGTGTGTGGTGATCTGCATCCACCTGATTGCAGTTTTGTGTGAGAGCTGGTGGTGTGAGTGTAAGAAAGGGAGATGTAGTCAGTGAGTGTAGGTGTTGGTATGGTTGTGGTATTGTCTGTAAGAAGGGGATATCTAGTGACTGAGTGAATGCCGTCTCGGTCTGATGGCCATCCATGTGTAGGGATGGAATGTTGGTGCTGTGTATGACTGACCTTGCAGGAGAATTTTGAATGATTGCTTGGTGTGTGTGTGTGTGTGTTCTGAATGTGTCAGTCGCGGATCTGAGCTGCAATGAATGAATGATTATTATTATTAATATGGGTTTTACTGAGCGTGGACCTAGCTTTGAGAAGCAATGGAGCACTTTCCTGAGGTATACAACAATACAGATACATAACTGGGCACTTTACAGAGGTATACAACTGTACAGATGCATATCAGAGCGCTTTTCAGAGTTAACAGAACAGATATACAGTGGCAGTGGTAGGATACAGAGGGGCCCAGAGGAGGAGTACAGCTGTACCGGGTGGCGGGGAGTAGAGTGGCGGACGGCGTGGGGGATTTCAAGTCTGCACATGTCCTGGTTTCTGGTGGTGTGCGGTCCGCCAGAGATCCTGAATTTATCTGCGAGGCAGCTGGGGGGGGGGATTTGAGAGCGACCGCCGTATAGATGATACAGCAAAACTTGAAGGTGAATAGTGCGTGCAGTGGGAGCCAGTGAAGGTCGAAGAGGGCTGGCGTGATGTGGTTATATCTGCGTAGACCCTTGAGGTGTAAAGCCGCGTGTAGGGCACTTCTAACGGGCACAAGGGAGGACAACGGGAGGCCTTCGAGGAGTGCATTGCCCTCATCCGAGTGGGATAGGACCAGTGCTTGAACAGTGGATCTAAAGCTATCCGGAGGGATGAATGGCTTGACTTTGCGCATGAAGGAGAGTGGATACCAAGCTGTCTGAGTCTTCTTAGCTATATCTGTCTTGAAGGAGAGGCGTTTGTCGATTTGGACCCGAGTCACCTGTCGCAGGATGTGAGTTCGGATGTGAAGCCCTCAAGGTTCATGGTTTAAAGCCAGGTCTGTATGTCTGGTTGTTCAGTGTTTGTGAGAAGTAGTTATTCGCTATTGGAGGAGTTGAGCTTCAAGTATGCACTGGACCTCCATGACTGGATCAGCGAGAGGCATGCTGGCAAGGATAGATGCTGGTTGGAGCCCTGATTAAATGTATGTATACTAAAGCTACCTGGACTTTCCATAAAGTGGCTCGTGGATGGTCTGTGAATGCCGGGAATGCCGATATCTCTTTATCACAAGCCATCTGATGCTCCATGGCACGTGGGCGAGTGAGTGGGGAGTGTTCCGTTGTAGCTTCTTTTGCATGGGGATCCCTTCTTTGCCTCATGCTCTCGTATAGGTCTCCACCGAGGGGCAGACGACATAAGACCACCTCCCGGTACCCTGAAGCTTATATGCGGTGAGGTGCCAATAGCACAGCCACTGCTGCCTTTGGGCGCCTGGAAGAAGGTGTCGGTTGCCCGGGACTCACCAGTGAGAGTGTTCCATATGTTGAAGAAAAGCTAGCCATATGCGTGTGAGAGCGCCCAGAGCCACACGCTTGCACCAGCATTTACTGCACAGCCCCTCGGTGGTAGAGCCAGGCGAGGGGCATGGGGGGGCAGCCGCCCCTCTTGGCTTCCACCTGGTACCCAGTGTGCCCTTCAGCCTCTCACCTGCGCCATATTACCCACCCCCCTGGCATCAATGGCTGCCTCCGCTACTGCAGCCCCCCAGAGCCCACCTGCATGATATGCACTTGTGCGAATAAGAGAAGTTATGCCGAGGAAGCCTGATTTGGTCCCATGGCCTCCATATAAACACATCTGGCAGTCTGCTGTGCCACAGTAAAGGAAAGGAAGAAGTAAGCCCGGCCATTTGGCTTGCTCTCCTCCCTCAGGGTGGGCAACTGAAGAAATTCTCCATCCCACAGGGTCTGACTAAGGGAAATGCCCCTGCCCTGCGGCACTCATGGTAAAGTGGGCCTTGCCAGGTTGATATGAAGTAATAGAAAGGGGTAGCCAAGCAAGTCCCCTCAGCTCTTGTCAAATTGACCAGCAGGGTTTCTGGTCCCATTCTTTCCTTGGCCCCACTTGGGTAAGACCCAGACATGGCTTCCTGGTGTAACTTGGGGAGTGGTTAATAACTCAGGCAGGAAACTCAGGAACCACTCCAGAGCCAGGGTTATCAAAAAGGTAAGTCTTCTTTATTCTTACAGTAATAGTGGGAAGGCGAGACAGGAGATCAGGTGATGCGCTTCTGCTTCCCTTGGCTCTCTCCCTGCCAGTCACTTCTTTATTGTTACAGTAATAGTGGGAAGGTGAGACAGGAGATCAGGTGATGCGCTTCTGCTTCCCTTGGCTCTCTCCCTGCCAGTCACTTCTTTATTGTTACAGTAATAGTGGGAAGGTGAGACAGGAGATCAGGTGATGCGCTTCTGCTTCTCTTGGCTCTCTCCCGGCCAGTCACTTCTTTATTGTTACAGTAATAGTGGGAAGGTGAGACAGGAGATCAGGTGATGCGCTTCTGCTTCCCTTGGCTTTCTCCCGGCCAGTCACTTCTTTTTTGTTACAGTAATAGTGGGAAGGTGAGACAGGAGATCAGGTGATGCGCTTCTGCTTCCCTTGGCTCTCTCCCTGTCCGTCCTCAACAGTCATTCCTGGAACCCTCACACTCACCCCATTCCAGGCCTCACACGAACACTCCAAGCTCCACTGCCCTCTCACACACACACACAACTCACAGCAGATGGAATGCTAATCACTAGAATAAAGCTAGGTCCTAGGCTACAACACTTCCGCAAGGCATAAATACCCAAATGAAGCCTGGACTGCCTTTCTGACAAGAAAGCAGCCCAGCCCCTCTGGCCTCTACAAACCACTCCAGCCCCAGGCAAGAGCAGATCCACCTGCAGGAAGCTGCCCCAGCCCTGCTATCTTTTGCCATGCAGCCTGCAGCCCAGGCAGAGCTGAGTGGACAGCTGGTAGATCCCCCCCGCCCCCAGGAGACCCGTAAGCCAGTGTTGTTGTTCTTTTGGAGCCCACATGTTTTTTCATGTTCATTTTTCGGCAGACGGTAGCTGCTATTAGTGGTGACTTTTCCGCTTACGCGTTCATTTACGTTTTCATTTAGAGAACATTGAATTCTGAAAATGGAAAGAATCTGGCAGGTATAGAACTGAATGCTCTAGCAAGACGTAGATCCTCCTCATCGGCATACCTTCACCATCCTTTCCCCTCACTCTCTGGCCGGCTTCCCTTGGCCCTCCTCCTACCCTCACCTGTGAGGCTAAGAACCTCAGGGTCATCTTGACTCCACCCTTTCCTTCTCCGCCCACATCTCTAAGGTCTCTAAAAAGTCAAACTTCCTACTGCACCTCCTCAGAGGTACTCTGCCTTTACGCTCCTTCCCCCAGAAGCTCATGGTATCCCAAGCTCTGGTTCTCTATAGGTTGGACTATTGTAACAGCCTCTTTCTAAATCTACCTGCCTCTACTCTACGCCCTCTGCAACTAATCCAGAACAGGACTGTGAGACTTGTCCTTGGCCTCAAGCCCTGGGATCGTATCTCTCCAGCTGTGAAATCTCTCCATTGGCTCCCAGTGGATGCAAGGATTAAATGAATTCAAAACCCTTCGCATTGTCCACCAGGCTTTCTGGGGCCTGGGTCCAAAATATCTTCAGCTAGCCCACCGCAAATACCTCTGCTCTTGAGCTCTTCGCTCCTCTACCTCTAACTCCCGCAGGGTCAGTCGTTTTTCTAAGAAATGAGCTGGGGGTAGATCTCGGTCTTCGGCTGGGGCCTCCCTCTGGAACAGCCTCCCTGCCACTTTAAAACTTGAGGAGAACCATCTCCGGTTCCGGAAGCACCTCAAGACCTTCCTCTTTTCGTCTGCCTTCGCTCCCCCTCTCTCCTGCTGATCTGTTCTCTCTTGGCACTGTGCACCTGGCCACCCTCTGTCCTCCGGGCCCAGGTACCTGCTCACCCTGGCACCCTCCCGCACTGCCTCTGGCCACCCCTTGCACTGGGGTCTGTATCTATACCCTTTTCTTCCTGCACTTATCAGACCTACCCTGTCTGCTGCTTTAAACTTATCACTTGCAAATTGCTGGCTACACTACCACTGTTTGTTGCCTTTATTATTTATTTATTTATGAATTATTTATCTTTTCTCCTCTGCTTCGCACTTTCCACTTCTCCCCCATTCCATGCACTTTTCCCCTCCCCCTCTCCCATGTACTTTTCCCCCTCCCACTCTCCCATGCACTTGCGCGTTCTCAATGTCACTGGGCCTAGTAAGATTGCTGTTTTGTTCTCCCCTTTTCCCCCCCCTTGCCTTGTCGCGCTCCGAAACACTTGTGTACGAGCGCGATAGAAATTAAATATCAATATCAAAAGGACCAGCAAATGCTCTGCTGTTTACATCTCTGCCGGTTCTTTATGTTAATTGTGGCCACCTAGTTTATTCGTGTATTTACTGCCGTTTGTACCGCCTAATTAATGGTAATTTATTCAGCATGTGTGTCTGTGAAGTATTTCCTTAATTCTCACTCATCTAGTTAGTAATGTATCCTGTGTTCTGCCGTTCATTGCATTTAAAGCATGCATTTGTGCAGCCATGCGTGTGTGGTAAAAGTGCGCTTTGCTGCATTTTCTTGGTAGTCTTTATGGTGCTTGATCACCCAGGTCAATTAATGCAGGGCACCCGTGACCCCCTAGGTGCTCTCTCTTGCTTTCATCGCCTCTACCCTCGCAGGGGTGGGGGGGGCAGGCTCGCTGTGTCATCCAAAGGCTCTCCTTGACACCTGTTGCACGACAGTCCTCAGTGCACAGCGCAAACCGCCGACGGGCGACTCGTGTTCTAAATAGAATTTTTTAAAAGTCAGAAGGTTGAATCGTGTGCTTTTTTTTTTTTTTTTTTTTTTTTTTTTTTGTACTTGCCCGTTACTCTGAGGCAGAACAATACTGGGTTCTGTAACCTCGGGCTGGCCCTTCTTTGCACTGCCTGCACGTCGAGCTGCAGGGCTCCTGTTGCCACAGAGACTCCCGCCGCCGTGTTTCATGTGTGCACGCCTGGGGGGGTTCCTGTTCCCGCCTCTGCGCCGGCACCCACGCCCAGCCGTGGCTGCCAACAGGCTGCACACACTTGTTGGCCAAGATAAAGGCCTTGGGGTGGGGCTGGGTGACTAGGGGGTTCCCTCTCGGGCGGCCAAAGGTTGCTGCGTCACACCGCCGGTTATGTGGCCGCGGGTCTGACTGACTGACTACTGGCAGAGGTTGCTGGGATCACTCCCGCCTTCTGCCGGACTAGAACAAGTCACCCAGCACTGCTAGTTTAGACTGATCCTATCCAGAAATCCAGCGAGGCCTCCTTTGCAGGGCCCAGCACTAACCAGAACCTCCCAGCCCTGCTTTTTCTTTGTTTGCCCCAGAAATGAGGCGTTTTTTCTTCAAAATAATAATGTTTATTCTTATGTAGCGCTTCAGGTCGGATTCCTCCTGGCTCTTAGTGCTGCACCAGCAGATGTTATTGTTGCCCAGTGTGTGGGCCTTGATAGCACTAAGCAGGCTCGGACTGGTTTATGGGGCAATAGGCCCATGGGTGAACAAAAATGCAAAATGCTTGTGTGGGCCGGTTTTTTTGGGTCAAAGTGGGACACTTTTTTTGGCCAACGTGGGCCGGTTTGATGAGTTATTTCACTATGCGACTAATCGTTTTGAGAAGCGTTGTTGAATAAATATTCTTTAAAATGTACAATTTGCATCAGATTTTTATCAAAAACCTCCGCCTTGTGATTCAAACAACGTCACAAAAGGAATGGATTCCTTTTTGCAACTGTGGGCCACTTTTTCGTTGGTGTCCGAGCCAATTTTATGCGCCAGTCCGACCCTGTGACGAAGGTCCTAGAAACACTTGTGCACAGGGGTGTTATAAATGTCATATCATATATCAAGGTTTGAATTTAGGAAGTGCAGGCTGGGCAACTGGCGCTGTGTTTGAGGCGTTACATTGTGCACCATTTTTCTTTTAAAACATTGAACTAATCATCAGGGGCACCCACTGGGGTGCTAGATCTGGAAAAGATCCGGGGCTACGCTAATGTCGGAACTATCGGGACTCGGTCGCTTTTTGGTTGTAGACCGAGCTTCTATCCAGGGCTACAACCAAAAGACCGGGGCAATAGACCCCTAAGCCTGCCCCCCCCCCAGCAACGCCTCTGGGCACCCGGGCGAAGGCAATAACTGTGTAAATATAAACATTAGCCACCAAATGAGCAGGCAAGGGGACTCCTGTTGGGGGCAACCGTTTCGGAGTGGCATTCACCTGAACACTGCTAAGAGCGGAACCACTCCAGAGAAAGTCTACTTTCGACTAGGCTGTGGAGATTTGAGGGCACCATGTCTGAGATTAAAGGTGGCACTGAACAGTGTCGGCACCGGGCAGTTAGTGGGGGATATAGGCAGTGCTTAATTTGTGAATAAATAAGTGCCAGGGCCCAAATATATCCTAGCACGCCTGTGCCACATTTGAATGGCAGCTCGCCACCCACTACTGCCAGTGTCATATTTGTGGTTGCAACTGCCACCAGCTCAATTGGGGTGATATGTGCACTAACCATCGTATGTATACTAATTGACCTTTTCACAATTGACCTCGGGACAATTGACCTCGGGACAATTGACCTAATTTTTAAAAGATCAATTAGGATATATATGCGGTGGGGGAAAAACCCCCGCAAACCCCAACCAATCCAAAACCCCCCACCCAATCCCCTTATATTATTTATAATCCAACACCAACCCAATACAAATATAAAATAACTAAAAGTCAATTGTGCAGAAGGCCAATTAGGACCAGTATAATTAGGTCAATTTGGACAAAAGGTCAATTGTAAAAGGGCAATTTGGGTAATACCCTAACCATCACATATTCAGAATTTACAAATACCAACCAAATGACATAACATAGTACCTGTGTCTTGAAATAAGACATACAATGTTTAACTGCTTCATCATAATACATTTACTGTGATTCTACAGGTAAAATGGGGAACATTTTGACTATATATCTACAGAAAATAGAGCAAACGTGCTTCTTTTATGTAATAAAGTAATGGACAAATTCAGACAAAATCATCACTGATCTGATTCATGTGCCTGTCGAACACATCTGCAAGGTCCTTTTCTTCAGGTTTTGTGTGTCTGTTGCCTGTTAACGGTCCTGTTCTTTCTGTGCCAGGTACCCCTTTGGCCCACTAATGGCACTGGTGGCTGTTCTGCAGTGCCACAATTGCAGTCACCTGCTAGTGTGTGATTAAGGGACAATATGTTGGCGGACTGACACAGGCCTACGTATTGGTAGAACCGACGCTTGCTGCATACGAAAAGAAAAAGGGCAGAAGCCCAAGTTAACAAGGCGCTTCATGCGCCAGCTGAGTGCCCTGCCTTTAGGGGAACAGTATAGTTTGCATAAGACCGTTACTGAACATATGCATTGACTGGCCACTGAACTAGTTGGCTTAACCCAGTACCGTGGCTGCCTGTCCGATAGCCACAGCACACACCCTAGCCACCAGCCAGTTGCAACAGTACTGCCAATTCTTACAGTTGTGTAGTGACACAACTGTCATGTGGGCTGACTAGATCAATGTTATGGTATGACCAGCATGAACATACAGCACTATCACCTTATGGCTTATTGTTCTTCATGAAACTGGATAGTTAGCAGAACAGCGCTGACGTGGCCCACTCTGTTGCTTGTTGTATGACTAAGACTCACAGAAATTTTAAAAAATAAAGTAGCCAAAACACGTAATCATAATTAAATTGAGTCTGAGACAATAAGTGCCGTGCTCAGAAATAAATCCTGTGGCTCAGCCCTGGCAAACACCCCCACAAATTAAGCACTGGATATAGCACCTTGGTGCGGGTGTTCCCACTGTCGAGTGCCACATTTTAATAAGCAGCCTTAAACAAAAGAGACTCGTGGCATGGCTTACAGAGTCACCCTGTTCGGCATCATCAACCTTTGCAGTGTGGTTGACAACCACAAAATTTTCAGTTGGCTTTGGGCTCTGCCCTTTTTCCGCTTCTGTCTAATGTGTATGTCTGCTGCACAGTGAATCCTAGTCATTTTAGAGGTGTACATTGCCTCTTATTTAAGCTTTGCCACCTACAACTGTCCCCAAATATCAAATGAGGTCAAGGTAGGTTTTATCATCTTACAAATAAACATCTTCGCCCAGAACCTGTCCCGTCTGAGCCATGAAGACCACATTCTGTTCAGGGCAATGCTTAAGAGCTGGTACATCACCCAGGTCAACTAGTACCAGGAATCTGTATGGCTGGACCACATGCCTTTGATAAGTTAACCAACAAATTCAGCCGTACAAGGGCATGGTGAAAAATGAGAAAACTATTTTGGGGAATTTGGGGGGGGGGGGGAGGGGATCTAGCATATTGACAGTGGTTCTTTATAGTGCCCTAAAGTATACTTTGTTTTCTATGTTCAACCTGGGACTCACCCATTGGCGGCCTTGCTGTGGAACAATTTGTCACTGTGTATAGGCATTGGGGGGGTGGGCGGAGGATGCTGTTGGTTGTTGTAGTTAACGCAAAATTCTAATAAAGTTCTAAAAATAAAAAACAAAATATACTGTGTTTTGTGTATTAAAAATCTGCAACATACAGTACAAAGGCCAGGAGGCAGGTGAAAGACAAAAGTCGTGTCTAGTGGCTAAAACCATGCCTAGCTGTCGCTTTTCCTGTCAGCCGCTGCCCCCCTGGAGAACGCCCCCCTCATGATCTAGAGCCGGAACACCTGAAAGTTCTAACTCTCTCACATGCTACTCCTACCAGGGCAGGCTGGATACTACAATAACTAAAAGTTTCATTAACCTTCAAGGGGGGGGGTGAGTGTGGGACTACATTATTCTCTCTTGGTGTAGTGCAGCCAGTGGTCGCTTGAGACTGCTGCCGAACCCACCAGGCTGTGAATACTAGGCAGCCTGCCTAGCTCGAGCATTGTTGCCAGCAGCCTTGGGCTCTACCCCTCGTGCAAAATTGTTCAGTAAGGTTGTTTGCGCCCTGCCTGTTTTTCAAGTTCATGGACAAACCATGGGTTGTCCACGATTTTGATACTGGTTTACTACGTACAACCGCAGAGGGTAAATGTCTCAAAGGCATACCACGGATAACAATTTTCTGTTGGTGCACATGGTATCGTGGCCATACATGGATGCCAGCGATCCTGCGGATATTGAATAACCATTGACCCCAGTCGGCAGGCCATGGATAGCCATGGTCTTATGATGTCCACATGGTACCATGGATACGAGTGGGTGCCTCTGATTCTGGAGAGTTTGGATAACACTGGAAAATAAATGTTTGCAAGGCCTGGCAGGTTAGTTTACCCCCTTGTTCGTTTCACTTGTGGATTCCATGTATAACCAGGGTTAGTAATAGTCCACCCCAGAAGACCACAACTCCAAACACTATTGCTGACCTATGCCACTATGATATATTATGTTGATTTATACCATGCACCGCTACCACCCAGGGGCAGTCTCCAGGCGCTCTCTGTCTCGCTATGACATTTGCCTGACACAATCCAGAGTACTCCATCCAAGCAAACTACCACTAGGAAAGCAGTCACCACACAAACGCATGAATAACTGGCCTTTTCTGGCAAATTACGTTCTCCTGTGGCTGTGCACACCTTCGAAGGACCCTCATGATGCCCGAATGGCTTTATGAATTGTATAGTGGAAATATTTCTAACACTGTTACACAGAAATCAACATTTTAGCATGTTTAGTATGTTTCATGTGTTTAGGTAGGTTGGAATGAAAACCTAACTTGCTGTGACTGCAGAGCATTGAGGGTATTCAGTATGCCGTTATCTGTCCTATTAGTGGTACTAGTCTGCCCATTGCATGCAATGAATGCACCCTTCCACATTTCACACCGATTGTCCTAATACAATGTTTTAGCTTGACTAGATTTTTAGAGGGTGAAGGGAAAGGGCAACCGTTGGGGGTTACCTGAAACATATTTGAATTTACGAGAGTCGGTTGCTGAAAAACAGTAACTAGTATTTTATTGGTAACAAATACACATGTTCTTTCCAAACATTAACTCCCCTTAAGACTTAATGATTATCAGTGAAATGGAGGTGAGCAAAATCAAAGAAGCACATTCATGGATCGTGGACAAACCATGGTCAAATTACAGTGAACATCTCAAGGCTTACCACGTATGATAATGAACAACTCTGGTTACCTATCCTTGTACACTCCAGCTACATGGGCAGAGAACACGGGTGCAGTTACCGTGATCCATCAACAGACCTTGGGCAAACATAACTGGGCCAGGATAGAGTAGTGATGACCATGTACATACATGGGGAACTTTGTTTATCCATAATAGAATGGACAACCCAACATAGCCAGTCTGTGTGAACCTCTTGTTACAGTGATGGAGCCATGGATGAAATGAAGGGGAATTCATGGATACACCACGGACAAAAATAAAATGAAAAACGGGTGACGTGTAGACGTGAAATATTCTGTGAGGGCCGTCTTGAGATTGGTGTAGGTGTCCGTTGTTCTTGTTGGGAATCCGTCCACACTGTCACTTACGTTGGGGCCTATGGATAATGTGAGCAGGCTGTGTTTTTTGTCTTCTTCAAGAGGTCCGATGGCCTTTATGCGCACTTCGAAATCCCTGTCCCATCTTTTCCATCAGGGGCCCAAACTGCTGATTTCTGACAGATCAAAGTGTGTGGGCAATTGTGTGATAAGACTGTCTTGGAGGAAGGGCCGTTGCTGGAGTGAGGGGCACTGTGAGGTTGTCTTATTCCGACATTTTGGTTGGGGGTTGTTAGCTGTGTTCTTTGAGGACTGTAGCACTGGCTGGCTATGGGGTGGACCACGTGGTGCCTTCCTTTTCCTCTCTATTCGTTTTCTAGCATGCTCCTGCTGGGCTGTTGTCTGATCAGTTTATGGGGCCCCACTGACTTGACTGATCCTGCTTTTGCGCCCTCAGCTTCGTTCTGGTCTTTTGAATGGCTTTTCACGTGCCTCGCCCGCAGTCTCCTGCGGCCGGTTAGACTGCACGCACACGTGTGCATCCAGGGCCTGGCTCTGTAGCCGGACTGCCTGTTCCTTCTTTTCCTGCCTTCCCGGGCACCCAGAATGTGAGGCAGGGCTGGCGGGACTGCCGTGCCCACAGATCCTCTTGTGCAGCTCACGCGCTGTGGTTGTTGCCTTTTGAGTCTTGAGGGACGGAGGCAGGCAAGCGGCACCTCCGCGCCCACGCTTCCTCCTTCCCACGTCTCCCCTTTGAAGTTTCCGCTTGGCCACACTTGTGTAGAGCAGCCTCGTCGCCAATGTCAAGCTGGACCCACCGGGGTTCTACCAAATATATCCCACACGGCCTCCCTCTCCGTAACATGCAATAAAGAGGAGGTGGACACAGGAGGAGGAATACAACTCTAACTGAAACTTCCCTTCCCCGCCCCTCCCCTTTCCCATGAGCCCTATGTCCTCTTCCACGTGACAAGGACATTGGCTTCGACAAAGTCACATTGTAGACGTCAGATGACCAAAGGACATTTCCGCCATCCCTTTCTCATTCCGAACCAGGTTAAGTATTCGATGACCCTTTGCAAGGCCCTGCGTCATCCTGTATTCTCTATACTAGTTCTGTGGTACAGGCTTCCTGCCACCCTCTGGATCAGCCTGTCTTCTGCAGTCAGGGAGGCCATCTCTTACATTGGAAGCCAGACCCTTTGGGTTGGTCCAACCAACAGTAAGTCTTGATCACTGGGTGCCAGTGGTACATTGGTAACTAGTGTGTTGGAGGCTAGTTAGCCTAGTTTTTAGTTGTCTTTTCACTCCTCTGTTACACTTTTCAATAGTGCTTGTTGTTCCCTTTAAGAAAAGCAAAAAACAGTGCCATAGAATATTCAGTTTTGCCAACAAAACGAGTTGGCACATGGAAATGTGAATTACTGTTCTCATTTATTCATGAGAGCAGGTGTGTTGTGAGTGCTTAATGCTTTTTAAAATCTCAGATCATGTTATCCCTTGGGACGGTAAGCGCTTTTAGCAAAGGCTGCTGAACTCCCGGCTGCCCAGGCAGTACGCGCTCCGCTCCATAGTGTTGGATCATTCGGTCCGGCACATCACATGGTCTGCTCTGATGAAGAGTACATTGTGCAGCTTTTCACATAACTAACTGTGGGTTGCAGTTTCTTCTTTTACTTAATGTGGATAAGGGATGTTTCTGTCCACCTGTTCACCACAGGTGCTCCACTTAAGCACACCCTGACATCCAAAAGCATACAAAGAGAACATCAGGTGACTGGGATCCCCCAGCTATGCTCCAACTCTCTGGAACAAGCTGCCTCTTCAACTAAGACCGTCTCCGGCTCAAAAAACCTTCAGGAGAGCTCAAAGTCCACCTCTTAAGTCCTTTGGTTACTGTTGTTCCGTTATCCATCGCTCCCACTCCACTTCAACCCCTCCTCCACCCTGCCCTGATCAGCAACTCTTATTGTATCCTCTTGCTGACTTTCTATTGGCTTCCATTAAATCAGGGGTATTCAACTTGCAGTTCACCTGATGTTATGGACTATGGGCCTCATTACGAGTCCGGCGGTAACCAGGCGGTTTTACTGCCTCGGTTACCGCCGGACTCGTATTACCATTCTGCCTCCGTGACTACCGGAAATACCAGGGCATTACGACCCTGGTGTCCCGGGAATCCCGGAGGTGGAATTCGGTAAATTCCCATTCCCATTGAGTCCCACAGGACTCAATGGGAACGGGGAAGTGGAAACATCGGAACCATCTCGTGATGGTGCTGGTGTTTCCACGTCCGCCTGCAGGACTCAGGATTGGGCGGTCCGGAATGAACAGTGGCGACGGGTTTACCACCACTGTTAATTCCGGACCGCCCGACCTGAAATGAGGCCCTATGACTCCCATGATCCCTCACCATTTACGATACTGGTTAGGGCTGATGGGAGTTGTAGTTCAACCTATCTGTATAGCCTATGGTTGCAGACCACGGCTTTAGGTCATATGCATTATAACTCTCTTTTATATAGACTCTGTTGTTAATATAAAGCACTCCTCTACCCCCAGGGGGTAGGTTTGCACTAGACCAATACCACAAAGGATGGAAAGGTGATATCTCAAAACGAGACTTGACCCTTTACCTACCGTACTATCAGACTCCGCCTTGCCTTATATAGCTAACCCTAGTAAGGGTGCGTTACCTGTCTCTCTCTCACAAGCAAATGCAGATGACTGTTACATGAGGTTACCTCATACCTGTCCACCCCAAGTCTCGAAAACCTCTTCCCTCACTACCCACATAACCGACCTTCCTCTCCACAATCCCGCCATTCAAATGCCGGGGGACGCTGACACGAGTCGCTTAGACTCCATGAATATTGGTCCCCAAAGCAGACACACTGGGCTGCCTACTGACCCAGCAGTCTCTCTTAGGAATAGCATATCCAAATCTGGTAAAATACCACTGCAAGATGAAGTCCTAACTAATAACCACTCTGAAGTGCGCATTACTAAACACTGGCTCCCTTGTTAAACATACACATAATGTTCACGACTACATTGTGGACCACGACTTAGACCATTTGCTTCTTACAGAAATCTGGGCAACAGATTCCAGCAGTCACTTAGTTCCCCTTGCTACACCAGATGGATACAACATCTACTGTGCGAATCGCTCTATGGGACAGGGTGGCAGTGTTTTAATTATTGCCAAAACACAATTGGGACTGTTTCAAGTACTCCGCTCCTGTACAGACTGTGAAATTCTCCACGTTAAAATGACTTCTACTAACCAAAGTTGTATCAACTTCGTATTAGTATATCGCCCGCCAACTAACATGCCAGACTTCAACCAAGATATTGTTAAGATCTTACATAACTTACAGGGCAGGAATTGCGCAATGCTACTGGCTGGAGATTGTGATCGCTGCTGCAAGAATAACAACGATAAACAGGCCATTGCCCTCTGAACTGCACTAAACAACGCAGAATACCATGTATTTAATGACTCACCCACCCATGACAAAGCCAACATCCTCGACTGGGTGGTGGCTACAAATCGCTGTATATATATCGAAAGTACCCAGCCTTGCGTTTGGTCTGATCACTACTCGATTACATTTCAATCGCAATTCCAACATCCTATTTTAAATCAGAAAAATCCACCCAAACGTGTTTCAAAGTGGAAAACCTAAAAGAATGTCTGGACCGGATAATGAACACCACTACTGATCGAGGCATCCCACGACTTGAGTAAACTCATTCCATTCCTCATTCAACTCCATGCTAGATACAGTGGCCACTATTAAAACTAAGCTAGTTAGGGAGAATGCTGGCCATCAAAACTGGCACACTGAAGAACTAAGTATAATGAAAAGACTTAAGACGGGCAGAGACAGTAATGGCTAAAATGCCCCTCTGAGTTTACAAAAGCTACTTGGAAAGCTTTAGACAAAGATTATAAAAACCGCATCCATGATGCAAAGAAAAACTTCTTTAATAGACAGAGGAGTCTAAAAGCAACACAAAGAAACACTTTGAAATAGTTAAATCCTTGGAGAAAGCAGGTACCTCCTGCGCTCCAATGACACCTACGAACCAAGACTGTTAAAACATACAACAGGCTTTTGAAGCCATAATTGGAAAGGCTCGCGACAAGATTAAGCAGGGACTTAATAAAAATCTCCCTGTACATGCTACTCCGTGTAACCACACCTGGACGGATATTCCTACCACATTTCACTTTACCCCTGTTACTATCACAGACATGATAAACATGCTCTACTCGCCCATCTCAATGTCTGGAAAATGTGATTACTCTGAATATCATTCTACAACACAAAGAAATGTTTGCCCCGTTCTGTGTCAGGTTCGTGAACTCCACATTCCTAGGTAATCAGGTCCCTGGTTTAATCAAAAATGTCACTGTCACATCTCTAGTTAAAAAACCTGGCCTTGTTCCTAAAGACCCAAACAACTTGCGCCCCATTACAAACTGCAACTTTCTTGTGAAGATTCTGGACAAAAGTGCCACCGTGCAACTTCAATCCTTTGTTGAAGGTAACCACATTCTTCATGCCAGACGGGCAGGATTTTGCCCCTGCTACAGCATGGAGACTGCGCATTTAGACCTACAATCACACTGCTCAACATCTCAGATAAAGGAAAAGTCGGCCTATTAGTCCTTTTGGATTTATCGGCCGTATTTGACCTTTTAGATCCCAATGGTTTGCTTCATTCTCTCAGCAACACTGGTCAATGCAGTAATAATGCTGTCAAGTGGGTTCAATCCTTTCTTTCGCATAGGACATCTATAGTTTGTTGGATCAGCGCTATCTCAATTTCAGGGCCCATAGTATGTGGAGTCCCCCAGGGAGCATGCATTTCCCGTTGCTTTTTAACCTGTATATCAAACCACTGTGTGATATCTTGGCTGATCTCAATGTGTTTTTTTACAAACTACGCCGACGACACACAGTTGGTACTGGAACTGTCAGGAGACTATGACCTAACTTCTGCTCCCTCCAAACCATCTATAATCACATTGAAACACGGATGACCCAGCATTGGATGTGCCTTAATGGCAATAAAATTTGGGCTGCTTCCCTTCGGTACTGCTCATGCCTGCTCCAAACGTGATTCTAGACACGTCTCTCCCCATTAACGACTGTCACATCCATGTCTCCAAGAAAGTAAAAACGTTGGGCTTCCATCTTTATTCTGCCTTAGAATCCGACTCCCATGTCAATCAGACTATTAACAACTGCACCTATTACCTGCGACTACTTAGGAATCTACGTCATTTCCTCTATGAACCAAACTATGCCCTAGTTGCCCGTGCTGCCATTCTCTCCAGGTTGGGTTATGGTAATGCCCTTTTAATAGGAGCCCACCAAAGAAACACACAGGCTTTGCAGGTGATGCAGAATGAGGCAGTGAGGATCATTAAGGGGAGGACTAGAAGAGAGCATATCCCACCCAGCCGGCAAGAACTTCACTGGTTACCCATTGATGCATGACTAAAATCCAAAGCGGCAACGCTAGTGCACAAGTCTTGGTATGGCAACGCCCCCATTACATTAAAGACCTTGTGACAATGTCCGAACCTATAGGAACTTTGCGCTCTTGCACTTTAGCCATGGTTAGGACACCAGCCCATAAACTCGCCAATAGCCTGGGAAAATCTTTTCCTGTCCAAGCTGCTAAGATCTGGAATTCTCTTCCTGTGGACCGAAGACTAAAACATGATCTAAACTGCTTATCGTTTCACTGGGCAGCCCCCCCCACATTGCCTAGCCAACTGCACCCCTAATGTCCTCACCACTCCACGTCCAGTGATTGTTATGGGGCCCCGATACCTGTGGGCTTTTGGCACCTTTATAAATAAATAAAAAATGAATAAGCTTCTATTGGCATAAGTCTACGAGAGGCATTTGGAAAAGTGGTAGAAGGCAAGGGGGGGGTGGACTAGGGGTGGGCATGTGGCTTTAGAAGTTGAGCAGTATTTTATTTCCTGCTGTTCTTTGTAACTGTGAACCCCTGCAAGTTGAAACATTACAGCTCGTCTGGGCCCAGGGCTAGCTCATCTCGTTTTGCAAGCATCTTGTCTCTCCAAATTTTTATTTATGGGTGGCTATTTTTTGCTTATAAATGCCCTTTTGATGACCCGCGTTTCGGCGATTCTAGCGCCTTTTTCAAATCGGGGCTGATCATTTAACCAACCACAACATTAAATGCATCGATTCTGATTTTTGCAAACGGAGTAGAGGAACCTATTTTTCTCCGTTCTACGTTTCATATGGATACGACACTACATGCTTAAGGGCACTTGGGCTCCTGTGTCCGTACCCAACTCAAGGTTCCTCATTCTATTTTTACTTTGCAGAGATGAAAATCGTTCCTGGGAGTGCAGGAATCACCTCCCATCTTTCAGTTTATAGATCAACAAAATCGCCTGCTTTGCCGTTAAGTCTTGGCCCCAATGAGTTGTCCATGCTGGGGACGCGGCTCTTAGGCTTGCATATTGCGAATCGGGGACTCCCTTTCCTTGCAGTACTGCAAGAGATCTCAGAGTGCTTGTAAGGTCTCCACATCCTGCATGCAGACCACCATGGTGGTAACTGGGCGGTATACATGCCCATTGTGTTCTGATGCCCCCTGCGGCAGCATAGCAAGGTCCTGGTTCACTTACAGATGTTTCATCCACTATTAAATTCCAACCACCGGGGCAGAGGTGCCAGGCACGCTCTGCCTTCTTCAGAGCCAGTCCGAGCTCAGGGCACCGGCAAACACAATTTAATTTGCTTTTTATTTTAATGCGTGTAGCCTGTACACTTGGGTCTCTTGGAGCTGGGAGAAAGTACAGAGATTTGAGACGAATAGAAAGCAGGAAAAACAAATGCTATCGGAAGGAACTATAAAACTCCACAAAAACCAAGAAGAAAGGTCAGGAGAGAAAACACAGGGACAAGAACATTAAGTCCATTCCAATGAGGCGTGAAGAGTCGGTTCTAGGTCAAATATTTGAAAACAAAATGATCGAATGCCATTTTTTCGACGCCAAAAGGATTTTAAAAAAGGTTCATTGTTTTTTTTATTTTTTTATGGGGGGGGTCCCCCCTCCCAAACCTCCGTTTTCTCTTTAAACTTTTTTTACATACAAAACTAAAAAATATATAAATAAATAAATAAAAAAGCATTCCACCCTTTTTTTTCCGACCCTTTTTGGATTCGAAAAAAAGGTCATTTGATCCTTTTATTTCGATACTTTGACTGGACACCTGAAGAGTCGTCGGGGGCGCCTGCTGCCCTCTTCCATATACAGACCTCGCTATTCCTTCTTCAACCTGTCGGTGTCTCCTGTATGAGGCACACATCACAACAGTGCAACAACTCTGTGCCAAAACTCTCTCCATCGAAGGTGGAAATGTGCCACAAGTCGGATAAGAGGTCAAAAGTGTCAGGAAAGTGGCCACTGGAGTGGAGTAGAAACGGGGGCGATGTGGGCAACGGCCCGGAGGTGCCAACAGGCAAGGGCCACTGCTGCTAGAGCCTGTGCAATCTGTCACCAGGCAGAGCGTGCTTTGTGTCCTTTCAACCACGCACACTGGCAGGTGGCAGAAGTAGGCCCCTCGCCCCTTATCACACTACATGCAGAGTAGATGGCTCCTTCTGACCACAAATGAGCACCGCTGCCAGCATTCTCAGCGTTGTCCTGCCACTTTGCCTGTGTGACAATTGCTGCATAAGACATAGGCCCACCAGAATGGAGGGTTGAGGGCCAAGGGAGGCTAAAAAGGGTAGGGTGCATAAAGGGAAATAACGGCGACAAAAACGATCAAGAGGAGGGCGGGTAAATCCACAAAGCACCAAAAGAGTAGCCACTCCCTCAGCACAACACCACCGAACCTCTTGAACAAAATATTCCCAAGAACCTACGAACCAACCGACTTTTGAAGGGAGGCGGAGGCGATGCTAGAGGAGGCTGGGGGTGCTACAGCCCCGGATCTTCTTGTTGTAGGCCCGGATAGAAGCTCAGGGGCTACAACCAAAAGACTAGCTAGTCCCCACAGTTCAGACATTTAGAATATCCCCGGATCTTTTCCAGACCAAGCAACACCCTGTAGGGAGGACTTCAAGATCTGACTCTTCAAGAGAGCTTTCCTGATGTCTAGCAATAAAGTGGCTTGCCTCACAAAGAACCCTGCTAAAGGACCACCAATGCTCTTAACTGCCATGTTCACCACACCCCCACCTCTCACTGTTTGCGCCACACTTTTTGCGGCATGATTTCACACAGGATTTTCTACTGCAATTTTTTCCTTCACATTTTGTTGCTGCAAAATGCAGGGGGAATTGCACTGGGCAATATGGGATGGGGAGAGAATGGGGGAGAGCAAGAGGAGACGGGTGTAAGGAGGGTGAGGTGGGGGTCTCCCCCACTTTTTGCAGCAAAGAATTTGGAATGTCCAGGTTTTTCCAAACTACCAAATGGTGCATTATGGGACATGTAGTTTGTGTCGTGTAATGGAGAAGTTCCAATGCCTGCCTAAGGCAATTTAAAGGCAGAAATATTATTGAAAGTAGGTGAGGATGGATTGTGACAATGGATGACGAGCCACAACTAGTCCACGGAGGGCGCCTCCTAGTGTTCAGGTGTCAAAATTGTGACAACACCATAAAAGAGCCCCAGATATTTGGCAACCACAAGTGTGGAGTTACACAACACTTCACCGTTTTAGGTAATATCATGTTCCAGTTGAACTTAGGAACCAAAGACCAAAAGTCACAGTAAAATAAAACTAGAGAAAGAGTATATTTACTGACAAATCATGTACTTTCTAATTGAAGGTATTGCCACTATGCTTACCAAGTCCTTCCCTTAGCCAAGGAACCCGACATACTTTGGTGGACAAGTGTCTCAAGTTTACCTGAGTAAGTCTTCAGGAAGCACAAAAAAGTTCAGGAACAAGACCTCCCTTCAGCCAACAGGTAGGTGATGTAAAACAGATTCAACACCTTCAACACAAGGTAATGGCACAGTTCCAATTGCATATAATTGAAGGGACCCCAAGGATGAATTCACAACCAGGATTCCACAGCAAGGTTTATTATTTTTTTTAAATCTATTTTATTTTATAGACAGGGAAGAACAGTGCTCTTTTTGATCTCAAAAGAATGTACAATAGATAAGAAATCCGATTTGACAGGAAGCGGTGAGCTGCTTACAATGGGGTGAGTTTGAGGGACATTCTGACCTGGTTGTGGACAGGAGTAAATGGAATTGTCACTGGGGACAATACATGAGTGGACATGCATAGGTTAAGGACAACCAGCATTAGACATTTTTAAGGGCATGTAGGCGGTACGGCCAGCTGCGTTAGGAGTGTGAAAATGATGGATGGAGTGCTGGAATGGAGGCAGGGAAAGTGAGGGAGAGAAGCAGGTTGGAGATGAGAGAAAAATGTCAGCTACAAGGCAGATGAGAGGTAGGTTAATAGTGTAATTCTGAGGCGAGGAGGTAGGCTTTCAGGTTGGTTTTGAACAAATCGGTGTGGACTGTTTCTCAGATGTCCGGGGGGAAGAGAATTGCATGCAGGTAGTAGAGAGAAAGAGCGGAAGCAAGAGGATGCACAGGGAGGGCGTAGAGCCATAAAGGAAGTCAAGGCAGCAGAGCAATGAGTACGTGAAGGCTTGTAGAGTTGAATAGATGAGGATAGAAACGGCGGGTCCATAACCATGGATTCTTTGTTTACCAGGAAAAGAAATTTAAATATGGCCTTATTTTGCATCGTTAGCCATGCAGCCTGGTTGACGAGGAAGTAGGTGTGACGTGAGGGAGTTCAAAGAGAGTCCTTTTAGCGAAGTTAATGTTCTTGTCAAGAGGACAGCACGCATAGTTGGGGGAGACCAAAGAGGATGCTGGCACAGTAGTCCAGTTTAGAGAAGTCAAGAGTAGTTAAGAGATGCTTGGCAGTGTTGAAAGGAAGGAGGTGCCTGATTTTCCAAATATTTAGGAGGCTGATGCAAGCTGCTGTTCAGGTTTCGGAGATAAGAGTAGATAATGTGTGAGAAGGGCCATAGATGACGCTAAGGTTTCTAGCTGAAGAAGAGTAGGGGAGTGTGTCAGGTCGGAACTGGAGGGGCAGAGGAAGAGATGAGAGAGAGCTTTCTGCAGGGAAGAAGAGTGTTAGGTAAGAATAAGTGCAGTCCAACTGCTGTGGCACTACACAAGACTTTTCTCTTGTTAGTAGGTAACCCACCTTCTGATATAGATAGGCCTGTACTATTCAAGTTGGTAGCGTGACTGAGCAGCCAGGCTTATCTTAAGAGGGGTAATGTGCGCCGTAGAGCTGTGCAATGAAACTAGTAAATACAAGTATCCAATTAAACACGTACACACTTAAAGTTATATAATATATTTATTTATACACAGGTATTTAAAGCATTCTTTAAAAAGCAGTAATTAGGTATAACATTAATCCCAAGTTATGATTCAATGCAAAAAGTGAACAATGGAGCAGGTGAGTAAATAATTCATATGTTACACGTGTTCCAGGGTCTGAAGGTGACGTCATTTGAGGTCAGTATAGCATGTATATACTATCACCTTCGCAATATTTGAGTTTTTCAGTGAAGGAAAGGTTAGGGTTAGATCAGCACAGATGGATGGGTTATAAGAACAGTTAGATTCTCCTAAAGGGATGCAGGCAGTCTATTATCCCAGCATTAAAGTGTTCAATATTTAAAATCTGTAAGGGAACAAGAACTGCCAAAGCCAATAGGTTCAGAAGGAGGCCTTTAGGGAGCCAGGACAGCCAAAGTCAATGGGCAAAGTCAAAGTTCTGATGCTCTTCTTCTTAGAAATATGTTCTTAAATAGTCACTGTTCAAAGGAGAAATCACAGCAACTCAAGAGGAGTCACCTTTGGAAAGCTCAACCTGTAAGGCCAATGCAGGTAAGTTGAGGTCAACTTAGTGTAGGGTCAAATCGCGCTCCAAAAGATAGGAAGCACCCCAAATGGCAAAAGGATAAAATACCCCAAACCCCACAGTACCTTGAAAAATGAAGAACGTTTTCCAACTGGTTGCCTTCATGATGCAATGCAGTAGACCCTTGTTCCTGGTCATTGGTCGTGGTGCTGAAAGGGAGGACGTCTGGCGGGCTCCTGCGGCAGCACTCGGAAGGGAGTCGGCAGCAATGGATTTCCGTCGATTCAGTGGCTCTGTGTATCTTTCGAGCCTTTTCCTCAGCGCCAAAGAAGAACGAAAAGCTCTTGTTAGGATTTCCTTGATCCCTCGGTCCTGGACTCTGGTGAGGGGTCTCTGAATGCAGATTTCCTGCTTCTGCAGGGTCCTCTGAATGCCCACAAAGATCTGGCCGGATTCGGACTTCGGAAGACAATCTACTCACAAGTGGTCAAGGTACACCGGGTATTGGGCTTCTGCAGCCTTGGAATGTCGCAGCAAGTCAGGGGTTGCGCCAAAATAGTTTGTCTCAAGGCTAGTTGGTCCCACCAGCCTAAGGGAGGAAGTCGTCCTTTACGGAGCTTCCCAGTTGATTTGAAAACTGAGTTAGCACAGCTGCAGGGCTTCACCCGGTACTTCGCGGTCCAGGAGGGTGCTGCTGGCGTCTTCTCTTGTCTTCAGCTTCGATGTTGTCCTCCATTGGGGGACTCTGTTTCTAGTCCCCAAAACCTCGCTTTTTATCCAAGTTCCCATTCATTCTCAGCCCTAGGCTGTCAATCACAAAGCAGGGTGGCTGTCCTCCAGGACAGCCAGCCGGTCATTTGAAACTGGTTTCACTCAGGCACACCTAGAGACAAAAGAAAGGAATTTTCCTGAACCCTCCCTAACTTCCTGCCTTTCCAGACACACTGAAGCCTGGGTGAGCTTCGGGGCTGAAGCCCGCCAAAGGCAAACTACACAAAGGACTCGAGCCTGATGCAAACAGAGTAAAAGCCCAGAAGAAGCTAACTAACAAGAACTGGCAAAAAAGGACTCTGAGGCCATTTTGAGAAAATGGTCAACCTTGGGTGCAACACTGCAGCTGAGGTATCAGCCTGCAGATATGTCACTGGGTAGTAAAAAAAGAAACAACTGCCACCAGCCATTCAAGTGAATTAGTGTAACAAAATGTTACATGAGGAATGAGTTAAAGGAATTACTATGTAACCCCCACATTGGGTGGTGTGTGCTGGACCCATTAAGTAAAGGTAAGTAAGACAGGGGTCATTTTACTATTGTTGGGAACAGTAGTTGACCGAAGAAAATTTAGTTAAACATCAAGAGAAGTCCAAGGGACTTCTTGGTGGCACTGCACAAAAGGTGCTGTGTGTCGCAATGCAAAAGAAGATGCCTATGGAGTTTACCAGACTCCATAAAACAGTAAGGAACGTAGGAAATCATAGTCAGAAAAACACACGAGTGAGTGAGAAAAAGCTCCCACTCATTCAGGAGTAAAAATTAAGTCCAGAGTCCAGCAAAAGAGCTGAGGGTCTCTAAGGTTAAAGGGAATTGGCACAGAAATGATAATTCTCCCTAACAGAGCACATCCGAGATTGTGAAGGCATCAAATATTTAATGTCAGAGAGACAGTTGGAATTGTTGCTAGAGATGACCGAGAAGAGTTCAGGACAAGAGAAGATGATTTGGGTGTCATCTGCAAAGAATTGGTGCAAGAATCCAAAGGAGGAGATTGGTGTCCAAAGAGCAGAGGTATAGAGTCTAAAGAGGGGTGAACCCAAGACAGAGCCTTGAGGAACACCAGCAGTTAGAGTTGAGTTGGGAGTTGTTGTTGCTCCAGGAGACAGAGAATCGGTGAGGTGCCAGGTAGGATTCAATCCAGGCAATGGCTTAGTTGCGAATCAGAAGAAGAGAGTATTGAGGAGATCTGAGTGATCAACAGCATCAAAGGCAGCGGTCCGCTCAAGGAGAATAAGGATAGAAGTTAGACTGGAGTGCTTACCAGAGACCATGAAGTTGGAGACATTCGTGAGAGTAGTTTCCGTGGAGTGACAGGAGCAGAAGCCTGCCTGTAGGGGGTGTTAAATGTTGTGGATGTCTACGATATTTGTAAGACAGTTGAACAGAACCCTTTCAAGCACTTTAGAGTAGTGCATAAGAAGAGACACAGGGCAAAAGTTAACCGGTAGGTTCGGGGCAGCCCCTTGCTTTTCTAGGAGGTAATGTACAGGTTTAGGGCGTGAACTCCACTTCTATGCAAGCCCTAAAGTGTGACAGGGGTAGGGACGGTGAAGTAATCCACGACGGGGGTCAGCAGGCTCCATTCCATGCTCCTAAGCAGGCCCCTATTTGTGATGGAGAGCAGCTGATGGAGGCGACAATGTTCCTGAGCCTCAAGGTGAATAGCTGCAAAGTCTCTCTGGATGGTATGTGTCCCAGCAGCGAGTCGTAGTCCGTGAATAGTCAGTCCATAGGAAGCCCCTGGGACACCTTAGAAGACTCCTAAGAGAAAAGCAAGACGTTAAGACCCTCATCCAAAATGATGGTGTGAACATTTGGAGAAAAATGGGGACAATAATTCCGGGCACAGGACTCGTTGATCCCACTATTCTAGGGGAGTAAGGCACTGACACAAGCCTTCTCTGGTCATAGACGAAGGTATTGACATACTCGAGCAGTTGGCTTTGGTAGCACTTGTGTCCATAGTAGCAGTCCTCAAGTCTGTCTCAGTGATGTCTTCTAACCTCACATTCTTTGCTTCAACAGGCAACATCTTGAATGGCTCCAGACCCTTTCCTCACCCCAAATCTGGGCTAGGGTCTGCCCATCCTTCCAATCGGAAGGATCGCCCTCAATCAAATACCTACCGCTCGCCCAATCCTGGACAGCCACCTACCTACCTACCATCTTCCCAGCAACAGACATCCCCTGGAAAACATTTGGTTTGGAACCAGATGGTCCCCCATCCCAGTTTCGACGAGTTCCAGTCACACACAGCCCGGAGCGGGAATCATGACCCCGTCTGGGAAGTTTTTGTAAAATATTTTTTTTTATTAGTGTTTTGGTTCAAACAACAAGTGTACAAACCTTTCACTATTACATACAAAAGAATTAAATAAAATATGATTCATGATACATATTTACATTAAAATTAATTATATTGCATCATCATCATCTTGTGTTAAGTTAATCCAAAGTTAATACAGAGTTAAGTTGATTGTTTCCTTTGCCCTTCAATATTCTTCATTAGTAAAGCAAGAAACCCACACAGTGCAAGAATCAAACTCTGCCGGTGCCCTCCCATCAGGCCAATCCAAATAACATCACTTACAGTGGAAGTCCCAAAATATCTGTTCCTTTCCTCACCCAATGCTGGACAATTTGTTTCTAGATGTTTAGTGGTCTCTTTAACGGCATCGTTATTACAAAACCTACAAGTTTGGTTACCCACATCCCACTTGTTTGCTCATTCTAGCGCTGGGATTCGGGTAAGTCGAAAGCGAAGGTAAATTGTCCTCAGTTTTGAGCAGGGAAAGATAAGCATGTATTTTGGAATCACTTCCGTTTTTGTGAGGAATTTGGCGTACTCGCCATACAAGGCATAAGTACCCAGGTGATCTGAAGAGACCGCCCAATGGAATTTGAAGAGTTTCTTCTTTACTGTGGCCGGGTTGATAGTAAGCTCTTCTTTAGGGGAGGCAATTAGTGACAGTGTTTCGGTCGTCTGTTCCTTGAATTCTGTATTACTAGCACCAGACACTCTAATCTGATCTTCACCCCAACATTGGTAAAGGGATATTGGTGGCAGGTTTAGTAATTTAGCTTTCTCCATGTGGCTCTAGTTGCCAGGGAGATTAGGCCAAACTCCTTTCTGATGATTGAGTGCAGGATTGAGTTTGCAAGTCCCAACATTTTTTTCAAAGCACCCCCTTACATCCCCCTAGATCATTTGAGGATAGATCCAAACCTTACAACAGGGCCACTTCCACGCTAGATAGATAGTACTGTAGCAAAGGTTTTAACGAGAAGAGACACAGCTGAGAGTGCACCTGGTTCATTTCTACCACCAGAGACGCACATATTTCCCTAATCAGTTGTTTCCAACCCTCCCTGGAGCTCGTGTTGGTGATATGAGACCCCAGGTATCTCAGGGACTGTACCCTCTCAAGGGGGTTTCTTCCCACATGCCATGTCATGTTCTTAGGACGCCTTTTATTAGAGAAAATGATAACCTTGGACTTTTGACCGTTTGTCTTGAGGTTTTCTACTGCATAATTGAAACTTGCTCTGCAGCCCAATTGGTGTCGAGTCAAACAAAACCATATCACCTGCAAAGGCAATCCAGTCGAGGGATACTGAACCCAGCTTAATAGTTGGTGGTGCCTCCCTCCCAGACTTTAAGGTCTGTCAGGTAGAGATTGAACAGGTTTGGGGCCACGACACATCCCTGCAATGAACCCACATATGTAGCAATAGGGTCTGTTGTGGCTTCTTCCCTTCTCAGCCTCACCATAGGGTTAGTGTCCTTATCCAGTAGTGCCACAAGTTCTACCAACCTAGCGGGCAGTTTCATTGCGAGGAGATTCCTACAGAGCCTCGGTCTGCTTACAGTATCAAAGGCGTTTGACATGTCTATCGATGCCATATAGTTTAGTTTAGTTTGTTTATTTATAAAGCGCGTCCGAACCCTCAGGTAGCTGGGCGCATAATCATGTGCACAGCAGAGTTACAGATATAGACTGTGCCCACTGCTCGGTTTTTAACAGCGGCTAGCAGATGTGACATAGTCAGGGCGTTTAGAGAGGTCCCTATTCCTGCTCCATACCCAATCTGGTATTGTGATATCAGGTTTCGTAATGTGATTTGTGCCTTAAGTTCCCTTAGCAAAAGGGTTCCAAATATTTTGCTAGCGGAGTCCAGGGGGGCTATAGGTCTAAAGTTCCTAGGAACCCTCCTGTCCCCTTGCGAAATAGGAATGATAATGTGTAGGGACTTGCTAGTGTTTGACTGACATGCCTGAATAGGTCCTACAGGGGATTGGCCCAAACGACTGGTTTACTTTTAATTAACGCTGGAGGAATGTTGTCGGGCCAGGAGCCCTCGACGCTTTAGCCTTGCCAATGAATCTGCCACTCGAGATTGCACTGTTGCATCCCCAAGTTGACTAATGTTAGTTGACCTTCATCCTCATTGGGCATGGGTGATTTTTTCTGATGTAGTTTACCCACTCTCTGTGCCGTGATGTTGCACTCAATATAATTCTTCAAACCTTTAGTAATTCCCCCCATTTTTCTCCAAACCTTTACGCTGTCATTTTGGGTGAGGGTCTTAACCTCTTGGTTTTCTCTTATGAGTCTTTCCCAACCAAGGCATTTAAGAGTGTATTTGTTCTTTGCTACAATCTACCTCGTGGCCTCTTGGAATGCGGGTCCAACAGTTGTAGTTTTAAGGGAGGTTTTAATAGCCGCCATCTTAGCCTGCAGGGATTGTTATGAGGTTTACTTCCGGTCATTTGGCCCCTAATAGAGAGAAGTTTCATGCATTGCAATAGGCTTTGGTTGTAATTGTTGGCAGTTATTCTAACTCACTTCATCTCCATGTTTAGTAGCTCATTTTCCCATATAGTGGTAAAGGTTCTACATGCTTTAGCTTTCCATTTCACCGGCAAGCCCCCCCGTGCCCCCGTGTGATGCATGCTGCACCATATTCCAGAAGATGAGTGGAATTTGTTAAGCGCATAGTAAGAATTAAGGGAAAATGGTCGCTGCCAAGGGTTTCCCCCCCCTCACCAAAGGACCTCATTGAGACATTGAGAGCCTAAGTCTGCGGATACATACAAATGGTCAATCCATGACTCCTTAGGCCCCTTACTCCAAGTATAAAATGCATTTAGCTCCAATTCCCCATGTAAACAAACTTGAAGATCCCACGTTGCAAAATATTGATCCCATGCTGCCCCCTGCTGCACAGATTGAGAAAAAATCCTCTTTCCGCCGTGGGACCTTCCTGGGATTTGTTTGTACACAGGTAGCATTGAGATCCCCTGCCACAACAAGGTACTCTTTATTTTTTTATTTTATTTTTATTTATTTATTTATTTTTGCCCCTTCCCAATGACTCTGTAAACAGGTGATCTAATTCCTGCTGTAGATCTGCAAGTTTAGTGTGGCCATCAGGTCGTTAGACCTGACCTTTTTCTCAGAGTGGGTACAGTCACAGTTTACATCAATAGCAAGTCCACCTGTTGGTCTTTCCTTTGGTCCTCTGGATGCTGGGGTGCCGTAAGTTTGGAAACCTTCCCATTCAAAGGTGTTTATAGCCATAGTTTCTTGTAGCAATATCACAGTTGCCGTCTTTAGGTCCGCTCCAGAGTGGCCTTCTAGTTTGTGGAGCCGCACATGTTCCAGGACACTACTTTCAGGGGACCACCCTCAAAGATTAGACTGCTTAGTCTTGGTTTTCTTAAACATTTCCATTGCGGCTTCCAGCCAAGACCATTCTTCTAGATCCGGTCTTGCCACTGCTGGGCTTCCAGACGTATTTGATGCAGTTGTATCAAGAACTTGTGGTGACTGTACGGGGGACAAGTTGGCCCCGACCTCCTCTTGTGTGCTTAGTTGTCCCAACTGGTACCCGAGGGATTTAAGGGCTTTACAAATGTTCCAGAAAATGTGTGCGATCGGATTGGAGGCATATCTCAGTGCCTTTTATTTGGAAAGGCAACCCTTTGAATGGCATCAGATCTCCAGGCCTGTAGCTGAGGAAGGGCCTGAAAGCCTTTTATCATTTGGCCCATGTTTATGTGAAGAAAGCCACACGTTTGTGGATCAATTTGCCAGCTCATTATAGTTCCCTGAAAGGTCTCCGGTTCAGGTTTCTGCACCGTGGAACCAAGCAACTGCTGCGAAGGAGAGGTAGAAACAGCAACCACTGTCTCCCCCATGAGCAGATTAGACTCGACCCTCGGGGTAGCAGCAAAACGCGTCGCCTCAGTAGCAGCTGCTGATCTTTTGCAGTGGAGTCATCGTGGGAAGGCGTGTCAACATTAGCAGCATCGGGATTCTCCAGGTTATTTTGGGTTGCTTTTTGTTAGTTGTATTTTTAGCAACAACTCCTTTATTACCTGAGATTCCTGCCCTCGAGTTTTGTTTTGTCTCGTTTTGTTCCGTCGCCTCTCCTGATAGGGCGTTAATAAAATCTCTGGAGTAATTTCAATTTTTGCTGTTTGGGGCTACTAGGTTTTTCGATTTTTCTTCTCTTGAAGTTTCCCTTTTTGTCTGTTCACTCTTATCCAGTCTTCTCAGCCACTCTCCTCTCCTGCTAAGTCACTGATTGTGTGTACCTCCTCCACCAGACAAGGCTCCTCCGAGGTGGTTCGCCTCTCCCTGAGACACGATTCAACGAGTGGCGTCGGGCTGCCTGGAGGTTCACTGTTCGGTCTCACCGATTCTTGGAACTCTTCTTGGGCAATCCTTATTTCCACATGTGCCTCCTCTAGTGGTTGGATTTAGTTCATACTAGGAACCATTTCCTCTGCCCCTTCCACAGTTTCCAGATAAAAACCCCTAATCTCAAACTGGCAAGGCATTTCTGGCTTCTTAGCCAGCAGTTTTCTCAACCTTTGATCCAAGGAATATAATTTTAGGGCATTCTCCTGGACCAACTTCTTTACATTGTCATATAGACTCAACAGAGATTCTACCACTAAGTGGAGTGCTGAGATCCAGGCTGGACCTAATACCTCTGCAGCGTAATGTTCTTAGGGGTAAAATAATTATCATGTAATGGTACTACTAACCCCCCTACTAGCACTTGACACCCGATGTCAGCACTTACCCTTGCCACCTGCTGGCTGTACTTTTTATTTATTGTCTATTTTTTTAATTGTCATCCTTTGTACTGCACTGCCCCCTCCCTTTTCCCCCTGCACTTTCCCCTTTCGCTCTCCCCTTCCCTCCTCCCCTGCACTTGTGCGATCTCAATGTCACCTGGCCTAGTAGGATCGCTGTCTGTCTTCCCTCTGTTCCCCCCCTTTGCCTCGTTGCGCCTTGAAACACTTGTGTATAGGCTCGTTATAAATGCCATATCATATCATATGGTCTGGGCTTGTCTGATCCTTCCTAAATTCGGATGGTCTATTATTGAGCTGTTTAGAGGACTCGCTCGTGTTGTTGATCAGTTCCAGATCTTTGATATTCTGGTTGGCAGTGCGGCATACTTTCTTTGCTTGTTCTTTCGGAGCGCTCCCTGAGGCCATCTTTATTATTGAGTTTCACAAAAGACTGGTCCAGTATACTCTGATCTTTAGAATTTGTCGTAGTGGGAATTTGGTTGTCAAATTTTCCCCAAGTCTTCGTATTTTACATTGTTAAGTTGGGTTATGTCCCAACATTTACGTCATTCTCAATGGACGTAAGATTTGATTTTGCAAAAGTAACAGGGACTTTTCCCGTGGGCGACACTTCTTCTCCAGTTATCCCCTTACTCTCTGACCCTGAGCCTTCTTATTGGGGCCATGGCCAATTCCCAGTGTTTCAGAGTACAGACTAGGAGTATTGTTTACTTCAAGGGCCAGCTCCGTATGTAATTCCCATTTGTCGCCCTTGTCTTCTGTAGACCATGCACTTTGGTGCTCCTTAATAGCGGACTGTGCTACATTAGGGAAACATTTCATTCCGCAGGGGTCCCTTCCAGTTGAAGTTGCTGCACTTGACACAGCCTTTCAAGTTCCTCATGGGCTTGTAATTTGATACACCCTTTTTCTGTGATTTTCAACTTTTCAACAATACCCCTACAAGTCCGTAATTTAGCGTGTTACGTTCTCCTTATTACTGGCTTGCTTCGGGCTCAAAGGGAGAGAAACCACGCCGCAGTCACCCGAGTCAGTCCGAAAGAGATATTAGGTTTGGAAGCAGTTAGTTTCCCAAAAACAGTGGCAGGTCAAGCTGCTGTCCCACTGGGGAGTCACCAGTGTATACAGGGCAGCTTCTCTTGCCCGGTTCCTGGTATCCCAGAGCCGGAGTAAAACCTTCACCTGGCCACAGCGCTGGGGTTGTATGTTTCGGCAAGGGATTACCGGAGGATTCTGCACACACCGGACGTCTTTCCCCTCCTTTTCCCGCCTTGTCCAGCTGGCCGGACTGCCAGATTCCAACACTCCTCGCACACTCTCTGCGACTCGCTATGCGAGACGCCAGACCGCTCCTCCTTCAAAAATAGAAGCATTAGACAGACTGTGTATCTCCTACTGCCAGACTGAAACACTACTCGCACACTCTCCGCTCATGACCCCTCTTGGGAAGTCAGGAAATCTTCCAAAAAGCAAGATGGCGGAAAGACAGGACTTGGACCATATGGGGAAGTCGTTTTCAGTACACAGTATGCAAAACGCCATTATGCAGTTAAAAAAGTGTTGCAAAGCAGTGCACTGGAAAACCTCTGGGCACATCAGAGACATTAAAATGTTGCCAGACTAAAAAGAAAAGAAGACACAAAAGTGTTGTTCTACTACTCCACTTAAGGCGCTACAAAGTAAAAACGCACAAGTGTAAATGGGTGAACCAGTCTCCCTGCATTGGCAGCCCCAAGGACTGACCAATTCCCCCAATTCCCCCAAAATATGAATTGCGCAGGTTGGTGAGATTAAAAAAGGCTTAGCTCACCCCAAAAAGCATCAGCAAAAAGTAAAAAGTAAAAAAAAAAAAAGAATTGTAGGAGGGCCCATGAGAACTGCAGTGCTAGGAAATGTGTATGTCAGAAATACAGTGCTAGGGAATGTGCCCATTGGAACTGCAGTGCTAGCGAATTTGCTCATGAGAACTGCAGCACTAGGCCAGGTGCCCATCATAAATATAGTGCTAGGCGATGTGCCCATCATAAATATAGTGCTACCGAATTTGCCCATGAGGCCTGCAGTGCTAGGGAATGTGTAATTGAGAACTATAGTGCTAGGGAATGTGTGTGCATGAGCAGTGCAGTGCTAGGGAATGTGTTAGTGAGCACTGCAGTGCTAGGGAATGTGCTGACGAGCACTGCAGTGCTAGGGAATGTGCCCACGAGCACTGCAGTGCTAGGGAATGTGTACATGAGCAGTGCAGTGCTAGGGAATGTGTTAATGAGCAGTGCAGTGCTAGGGAATGTGTCCATGAGCAGTGCAGTGCTAGGGAATGTGTTCATGAGCAGTGCAGTGCTAGGGAATTTGTCGGTGTGCAGTGCTAGGGAATATGTCCATGAGCAGTGCAGTGCTAGGGAATGTGTTCATGAGCACTGCAGTGCTAGGGAATGTGCCCACGAGCACTGCAGTGCTAGGGAATGTGTTCATGAGCAGTGCAGTGCTAGGGAATTTGTCGGTGTGCAGTGCTAGGGAATGTGTCCATGAGCAGTGCAGTGCTCGGGAATTTGTCGGTGAGCACTGCAATGCTAGGGGATGTGCCCGTGAGCACTGCAGTGCTAGGGGATGTGCCCGTGAGCACGGCAGTGCTGGAGAATATTCCCACATAAATGACTGTGCAATAAACTTGCTCATCGAAGATACTGGGCCTCATAACACGGTAGGCGGTAAGGGTTTACCGGTACCGGTAAGGGCACCGGTAAACCCTTACCGCCTTACTACGAGGTCCCTTTGTGGGTACCGTCCTTACAGACCTTAACGGCTGGTGTAGACCACAATTTGCGGTACCGTAATTAGCTCCTTCCCAATTCCCATTGAGCCCTATGGGGCAAAAATGGGAATGGGGAAGGGCCATGGAGAAAGGGGGAATTACCACCCCGCCAACCTTGGAATGGGATGGTAATTCCCCTTTTCTCCACGGTGGTACCGGTATGGTACCGGCGGCAACCATGGTGCAAAGAGCACCATGGTTTACCGCATTCCGTGTAATGAGGCCCATTGTGCTGATAGAAATGACCATTAAAATGATTGTGCCAGAGAATTGCCTGTGAATTACAAGTCTACGGAACGTGCTTTTTCACATACTCATCGGCAGTGGTTAGAGTGCCTTATAAATGTTATGGCAGTGAAGATCCATAGTAACTACTGTGCCAGGTAATGTTCTCATGCAGGCTAGTGCTTTACCTTATGCTAAACTGAATCTGTGCCCCAGTAAGTATGGTGACCAGAGTAGCAGCACATTAAACCGTGCCCTAGGCCCTACCCCGGGTGCCCTGTATACAGAGTCTGGCTTTATTAGCTGTGTGTGCTCATTGGACAGCAGTAGCAGGGTCAGGAGGAGAAGACAACTTTCCAAGCCAGCCTTAACACTGCTGAGAAGAATTTGCAGTGGGATATTGGGAGTAAAGGCAAGTTCAATAGTAGTTCTCCCTGTCGAAAGTTTTTTTTTAGGCAAGTGGAAATATATGTGATTTGCATTGTAAATACATTTGTTGTGACCAACAATTACAAGGCTGCATATTGTAGGCCTACATTGCTTATCCTTCTTGTTGCCCCATGCAAGGCTGCATATTGTGGGCCTACACTGCTTATGCCTTTTGCTGCCCCAAGCAAGGCTGCATATAGTGGGTCTACACTGTGTATATGCCTCTTGCTGCAGCGTGCAAGGCTGCATATAGTTAGCCTACACTGCTTATGCCTCATGCTGCTGCATGCAATGCTGCATATAGTGGGCCTACACTGCTTATGCCTCTTTCCGCCCCATTCAAGACTGCATATAGTGGGTCTACACTGTGTATATGCATCTTGCTGCAGCGTGCAACGCTGCATATAGTTAGCCTACACTGCTTATGCCTCTTGCTGCTGCATGCAATGCTGCATATAGTGGGCCTACACTGCTTATGCCTTTTGCTGCCCCACGCAAGGCTGCATATTGTGGGCCTACACTGCTTATGCCTTTTGCAGCCCCACGCAAGGCTGCATATTGTGGGCCTACACTGCTTATGCCTCTTTCCGCCCCATTCAAGACTGCATATAGTGGGTCTACACTGTGTATATGCCTCTTGCTGCAGCGTGCAACGCTGCATATAGTTAGCCTACACTGCTTATGCCTCGTGCTGCTGCATGCAATGCTGCATATAGTGGGCCTACACTGCTTATGCCTCTTTCCGCCCCATGCAAGACTGCATATAGTTGGTCTAGACTGTGTATATGCCTCTTGCTGCAGCGTGCAAGGCTGCATATAGTGGGCCTACACTGCTTATGCCTCATGCTGCTGCATGCAATGCTGCATATATGTGCTGAGACCACCGGCAGAATGACTATTTTGTTTTTTGTTTGTTGGGTGTATTTGTCTAATTTTAGAGATTGCAATAGAAAGGTAGGCCTCTGTCCGGAGGGCTGACTGCCCTTCTACCCTTTTCATTGTCTGCCTTAGTGTTTAGCTAAAGCTGTTCAGTATTGTCCAGGTTTCAGCCTTTATTCTGCCCCATTGTCCTTCCTTTTCCATACAGCCTCTAGTTGTAGACTGTGTTTCGCTGTGTTGAGGCAAGACCTCTGGATGCCCCCCACCCCATGAATTCTTGCCAACATTTGAAGGCCATTTCTAATGCCAATGGACACAGAAACCATTGGGGTTATTGGCCCTGCTTTGGCTTTATAGTTCTGGTCAGGAACACTAATGCAGTCTAAAAAGTCCTTGCATTCATGCACCAGGCCAGACCGTCTGTCGTTCTCAAGTTCTCATGGTCCTTTCTGCTTGTTTTGCAGGTGACTGCTGGCTCTTGGCTGCCATTGGCTCCCTCACACTTAATGAAGACCTGCTGCATCGTGTGGTCCCTCATGGGCAGAGCTTCACAGATGACTACGCCGGCATCTTCCACTTTCAGGTACAGTGACCGGATGCTGGGTATTGTTAGTCACTGGGACAAGCCGCTCGTCTCTTACTTATGTTGGGTATCTGTCATGTTAATCATTTAAGGGTAATCCTCCCCATGACCCATAATTGAAATTAAAATGTGGTTTGTTTGAAATTGATATTGAGAAATCGGTCTTAATCTGGGAGTCTGAGCTACTACTGGTCCATCACATCCAGACATCCAGTGGACAGGCTTAGAAACTACACGTAGGGGGGTTTGGGAAAGACAGCTAAGGCCATGGCGTCCATTCCCAACAGTTCAAAAAAACGCCACATTTATCGCAATGTTCTAGGATACCAGACATGATTGTGTCCACCACTTGATGATGGACCTACTTCCGTAGTAATGTACTGGTACCCCAGAAATCATGGTGACCACTCCATGATGATAATGACCCCACATCTGTAGTAATGTACTAGCACCCCAGAAATCATGGTTTCCAGTCCATGATGACTCCACTTCTGTAGTAATGTACTAGCATCCCAGAAATCATGGGACCACTTCATGATGATACTGAGACCACTTCTGTAGTAATGTACTAGCACCCCAGAAATCATGGTGTCCACTCCATGACCCCACTTAGTAATTTACTAGCACCCCAGAAATCATGGTTTCCAGTCCATGATGACCCCACTTCTCTAGTAATGTACTAGCATCCCAGAAATCATGGGACCACTTCATGATGATACTGAGCCCACTTCTGTAGTAATGTACTAGCACCCCAGAAATCATGGTGTCCACTCCATGACCCCACTTAGTAATTTACTAGCACCCCAGAAATCATGGTTTCCAGTCCATGATGACCCCACTTCTCTAGTAATGTACTAGCATCCCAGAAATCATGGGACCACTTCATGATGATACTGAGCCCACTTCTGTAGTAATGTACTAGCACCCCAGAAATCATGGTGTCCACTCCATGACCCCACTTAGTAATTTACTAGCACCCCAGAAATCATGGTTTCCAGTCCATGATGACCCCACTTCTGTAGTAATGTACTAGCACCCCAGAAATCATGGTGTCCACTCCATGATAATGACCCCACCTCTGTAGTAATGTGCTAGCACCCCAGAAATCATGGTGTCCACTCCATGATGATAACGAGCCCACTTCTTTTTTATTTTTATTTTTATTTTTATTGGTTATTACATTTTAAACCTTTAACATTAGTCCATTAAGCACTGAAGTACTATTCCATCTTAGCAAAGATCAAGTAGGGTAAGTAGTCGATTCACCTGCAGCTACTTGCTGATTCCACCAATTCTAATGCTGCAATTGTTGGTCCAATTTTCTCAGCGTCATCGAGCCCTCCCACCAGTTATTTTCATTCATCGAATCATGGAGGATGCCATAGTCACCCAAGTATAAAGTTCTGATTTCCTTCAGTCCTGTGCAGTTTATTAATGGATGCTTTATTGTTTCTATATAATCCAAGTCATTGCAAAAAGGACACCTTGTCTCATGGGGTTTAATCTGTTTTCTTAACACCAAGACCTCCTTTGTGGGTAGTATGTTCAATCTACACCTCAACAAGAGGTCTCGATAGTAGGCCGGTGGGAATCCTATTAAGTATTCTGGTGGTTTCTTTTGTTCCCAAGTATTCCTCTCTAGAGTTTCAATCCAGTCTTTTTCTTGCAGAATCTTCTTGACTTTGTTGGGATTTATTATTAGCGTTTCTGCCACAATATTATTTGTCTTCAGAAATTCACTTCAACGATTACTCCAACGTTTGCGATATTTATCTTCTGGCTCCCTCTGATTGTTCAAAATCTCGAAAGGGACCAGAGGGGAATTCATTACTCATTTCCCATATAAGGATATTGTTTTCCTCATGGTTATCAACATCAAAGATTGGATTCTTAGTACTTGTCTTATCATGTAACCTGGCGGGAGTTTGGTAATCTTAACACCTTCTTCCAGGAGACACTCTTGCAGATTTCCCAGGTCTTCCACGGTAGGCTCAGTAATTACTCTGCTCCATAAATCAATACTGCAACCACCTTTTGCCTATAAAAAGTCAGAATGGAAATCATAGGGAATTTCCCGTAGCGATTATGAAGTGCTCTCCTTTGATTGGTCAGCTTCGTAAGTTTTTCTTTGATCAGTTGATTTTGGCTTAGTTTGTTTTATATTTTTATTTATCCTGATTCCCAGGTAGATTATCGAGTCTACCTTTTCCAGACGCTGGTTATTGATAGTTTAGTTAAAAATCTTCCCCTTTCGTCTGGAGCTTCTAGCTGACATCATTGTCATGATTTTTAATTTTTTTCTCTTTTGCCTTCATTTCGTTCTCGTCTAAGAAGACTTTGAAGGCGTCTAAACGTCTCTGCAGACCAATTGCAGTCTGGTCTATAAAGACCAGATCGTCTGCATAGACGATCCATTGAAATACCCCATTGTTCATTTTTGGGGCAAATGCTCGAATGTTTTCCTGTGATTTGTCCATATCTGCCATGTACAAGACAAACAGAAATGGAGCCAGATCCCAGCCTTGCTTTATGCCTCTGTATTTAAAGATCTTTCTCGAGATGATACCTTCTCTTGTAAGCCGCACCTGAATCTATGTATCAATGTAGAGCGATTGAACCGCCTCTACTAGGTCTTTAGGACAATTCCATTGCTTACATTTTTTCCACAAGCGTTCGTGACAGACTCCATCGAACGCTTGTTCTAAGTCAATGAATCCAAGATAGATTTTGGTATTTGTTGCCAGCGCTCAGTGTTTTAACAGATTCAAGATGAAGAGGTTTAATGATGTTCCTACCCCAGTCATAAATGCAGTCTATCTAGGATCCAATATGCATGACTTTCTTGCCCATTGCTTTATGTCTCTCAAAAGCAGTGAGGCAAATAGCTTCCCAGTCGAGTCCAAAAGGGCAATCGGCCGATAGTTAGATGGGTTCCCATGGTCCGCTTTTTTATAAATAGGAACTATTGCTTCTTTCCATGCCGCTGGTACAGTTTTAGTTTTTAGGATTTTCGTAAATAGTGAGGTATTCAAATCTTCCCAGCTCTCCTAGTTGGTCTCCAGTACTTAATTAGAGATGCCATCTGGGCCAGCCACCCTTGAGGAACTTAGGTTTTTAATCATCCTCGGTACTTCTGCACGGTCAAATTCCAGCTTCCATGGACTTTGGTCTTTATTACCGACTTCATAGTCGCATTTACTTTTCTTGTTGAAAAGTGCTGTGTAGTGCTCCACCCGGAGTTCTCCCGACAGCTGGACTACCGCAGTAGCTGCTTGCAAGTCATCCCGCTTATGAATGATCTCCCATAGGTTTCTGCCATTATTGGCCCTTACTGCAGCTAGCATTTTTACTGCATCTCCTTGAGCTCGTTTCTCTCTGGTGGCTCTGAGCCAGTTCTTATAGCTCTGTTTACATTTCCTTATCTTTTCTCGATTCTTCAGGGGGGCAGATATACGTAGCAGTCTCAGTTCTGCTCTGTATGTTTTCCTTTTTATCACTAGGTCGATATCCTAGGCATGCTTCCTTTCTAATATTGGTTTCTTAATTAAATCTCTTTTAGTTTCAAATTCTTTCAATAGCCACCTGTATTCGACATCTTCCGGGTTTTCCCACACATGGCTATCATATTTTGTTAGCAGTTTCGGCAACTCTTTGTTTTATCCTCAATTTGTTCAGCCCCCAGGTCACTTCTACACTTTCTGTCATCATAGCCCTTTGCTGATTCACAGGTATTTCCATTTCGATGCTCAGCAAGTCGTGGTCACTTGCTTTTTGCTTTTTAACTTTGAATTTGTTGATCCAAGGTATTGCCTTTTCAGATCCAAAACAGTGCAGGCAAGCTCTACTTGAGCCCCTCGACCAAGTATCGGCTCCCTTAAGATCCCCATTGGTTTGGCCATTTAGCATCTACATATCTCGAATTTTCATTTTATTTATCCAGCGTAGCGATCTTCCCTTCAACTGTGACTCGATGATCAGCATTCCATTTATTGTTAGTAATTTTATAGTTAGGTCCCCACTGATTTTATTTCCTCTAACATTGATTTGTCCACCACTTTCATTATATCCTCCAAAAAGGTCTCTATTTGGGGCATGTTTTTACTCCATTATATATTAATTATTAGCAGTTTGAGTTCCATTGTCTGCGATTGTTTACTTGTTTTCATTATCTGCACGAAGGGATTGAGGATACGATGTTCTATTACCTTCAAGCCAGCATCCATTTTAACCAAGGTTATGAGTTCAGCATAAGGTCTTCCCTTTTCACCTTTTCTTGCTGGGTTCATGAAAACTTCATAGTTTTCATATAATGGTTTGTTTCTTGCCCATGTGTCCTGGAGACATAGGATATCGGATTGTCCTAGGGCGTTATCCTACCCTGAATACACATTTTTAAATCTGCATGTATTCCATGAGGCACAGATGAGTCTTCGCTCATCCTCCTTCTTCTCATTCTACTGTTTCTTATTAGTTTCAAGAGCTCCAGCCATCCAGGACCAATCAGTTTTCTCCATGCATTGAGTTTTAGACTTTATCGGCTTTAAATGCTTTCTAGAATTGGTGAATTTTAGAGTTTTATCCAATTGATCAAGTCCCTTTGGCTTGTCAATCTCCTCAGCACAGGGCGTCTCGTGGGATGATAGTGTTCCTCATCTTGCTCTTTTGCTCGTTGCACCAGAAGGGGTGGGGGGGGTGTTTGGTTCCCATTTTTCCTCACCAACTTGTACCGTTTTTACTTTTTCTCGTTGCCCTCAAAGTTTCGGCCATACATTTTGTTTGTGGTTTCCAATCATTAAATTCACTTATTTCATAGTCTAAGAGAGCTAATTTACGCCTTGCCCCTAAGAGTGAGTCTTTGTCACGACCCGTGACCCAGAACCCCACTGGCATGGTTACATGCCAGGTAGGGTTAGGGCTCGGGGTTCCTTTGGGGCCCCAAGGGCTTTGCATTGTCACCAGAGACTCTCCTGGAGTCGGTCCTGGCGCCTTTGGACCCAGGCTCATATTTGGAATGGGACTTGAAGGGACTACTTTTCATATGGAGGCCTGCAGCCAACATGGAGGCACCCACACAGTCTAGTCCCTAAGAACCAGACTGTGCGGTGCAGTGTTTTAGGGTGTGTTAACCCGGACTACTTTACCTGGACTACTTTACCTGGACTACTTTACAGGGTAGGCTATATAAACCACGCCCAAGCTAAAGAACGTGCTTCGCGTTATTCTGCAGCCAGCAGCGTAACGCTCACCGCGTTCAGAGACCAGCACCCAGATTTCCTGTAATCGCCGACCTGCAGAGGAGACAAAAGAATATTATTAGCAGTTCCAGTTTACCTGCAGTCTTCCATCCTTCGATCCCAGCTGCTCGTGGTCTTCCATCCCGTTGGAGCATCTTCAGGACATCGCGCACGCACCGAACAAAGCACCTGGCGAGGAGAGAAAAAGGGACAACGTTAAACAGGTTACTCACGGCACGCTCAGCAGTAACCAACATCTCCTCACCTGGCTGGGCATATCTTGGCCGGTTCCGCTCCGGAAATCACTGCACGCCCAGAAAGACCATCGTAACCTGAAAAGGAATAAAGAATACAGGTTAGCCCAAAAAGACAATAGCGCGCCGCACTTCGCGCTGAACCTACCTTTCTTCATACGCTCCACATCCATAATTCCCGGCAGGAGCCGAACCCAAGCAGTGCACCCAGCAAACCTCTGCATACCTAAGGGGGAAACAATCAGGGAAAGACATTAATAGCCCGCAAGAAAGCAAAGGCCCTGAAAGACTACTATAACGAACTTACCTCTTTAAAGACACCTGAATGGGTTGGCATCAGTGAAGTTAACTCGGTCGCTTCAACCCGCAGAAACTACGCGTCCCTGCACAGAAAGCAGGACGGAGAGCACGCCAGACATCATAACAAGGTGAGGAGGGGGAGCCTTCAGGTCGAGTCCAAAGGGCTGGTGGGAGGAAACGAAATCTGAACCTAAACCCAGTCCTCCTGTGTTTTCAGGCCCACCTGCCATAGAGGACATCATCCCGAATTGAGTACATCTGGGCGAAATCCGGCAACCAAGCCATACAGGCGTCCCGGTGGATATCAGGTGAGCGTAAGAGTCTTTCATTAGTGATGGAGATGTAGGGTTACCCAATCAGATCTTCTTTCATTAACGAATTCTACTATTCGAATATCGTCCAATGATATGCATCTCATTTTCAGGATCTGTTTTAATAGCTGCCTCACCTTTTCTCTATTTAAGATAGTTTTTTTTTAATCTTTCACAGATCTTTCCAGCCGAACTTTATGTATCTCTTTTCCTCGCAGATGTTTTTTCCCCCGCTCCTAGTTAGAGTTCAGGAGTGCGTTTCCTTGAGTTTGGTGTTTTCTTCACAGGGCTCCGTCGATTTATTTATTATTATATTTTTTTTGGTTTAGTTGATATTTTATTACAATTTGTAATCTCCTTTCTTTTATCTTGCATTGTTCTGAATTTTTCTAAATTTTCTCTTGATTGAATTTATATCTTTTTTACTTGAACATACTTTTGTCCCCCCTTTTCTTCGATCTCATTCATGGGTTCCATTCGGTTTACCTTTTGATGAGTTACTGGCATCAAATCTCTTACTTTCTTTTCTATTTCCTCCCATTCCGATGAACTCAGATTTTCCCAGTCTTCTTCCTCCTGGTTTTTCTCTAGAATCTCTATTAGGTCACGCAGGCCCACTTCCGACTTAGCATCTTGGGAGTCGCAATCATCCAAATCTTCCCCTCTTGCTAATGATTCATCTAACTTCTGCCTTTCAGCCGATTCCTCTAGAATGATCATTTCTCTTCTTGGTTTCTTCGCAAATTGGGTCGGGTCTAATTTGGGCAGAGATCTTATATTTCTTAGAAATGATCTGGATCCATTTAGTTTCCTTTAAGTGGTTGCTTTCATGTTTTTTCCTTCCTTCGTTCCTTTTGTGAGTGACAGTGGTTCCTTTATTTCTATGATTTTTTTTCTTTCTCTAATGTGGCAACTCCTTGAAAAATAGCAAATTTTATAGTTCCCTGTTCATTCCTGGTTTGTGGATTTGTTGAGTGTCTTATCAGCCTCCTTCACATTCGTCTTTTGTTTTTCTGATAGCCGATGAGCCCCGTCCCTCTGTTTCCCTCCAGAGGATGCAGTTTGTTGTGACATTCAGTATGCTTGATTCGTCTATGGGGACTAGCATTAGGCTCGTCCACCATCTTTAGGTTCGGTTTTTCCTTTTGAATGTCTTCCACAATCACCGTGCCAGGTTGCACATGTGGTCAATGGTTGGCTTCGGATCTTGTGTGGCAATGTCTCATCCACTTGCATTCTTCTAAGACTGCCTCCATTAGTAGCGATTTATCATTCTTTTATTTCCTGACCATATCACAGAATCGATTTTGCCTTAGATTGGTTAGGTCAGCCTCTTTATCCATCTCTGTTTCAATTTCTGATTTCTTCATAAATTGTTGAGTTTTATCATCTGAGAGGTGGTCTTGTCATTTCCCACTTGCAAATCTTGCAGTGATGTACTTAATCTCTCATACAACTTTAGGAATGGGGCAAGTGTTATTGTCAATGTAGCCATTACTGCATTACTGTATTTTGAATGTGAACTATATCAAGCCCTTGTTCATTTTTAGCAGGTTGATCCCTACTACGTTCCTCCTCTTCTCCCTTCTTGTTACTTAGTAATTCCCAATTTCCTTCCTTGAACGCACATACTTCAAGATTTTCTTCAAGCACTTGATTCACCGTTGCTATGCTATGTTATTCTTGTGTTATGGGGGCCCTGCCAAGGTCCGGTGCATGCCAGTCTATGGTCCTTTCACCAGACTTTTGTTTCAATAAGGCTGCTTTGTTGTCTAATGCTGCTATTTTCTCTTTATATAGGATAGGCTTTTTTGTTTCTCTTTTGCAATCCTTCCAGTTAGGGCAGTGAGATCTTGAATCAATTTTTCCACCAGCGCGGAGTTTGAATGATCTCCGGATCTGTGTGCTGCGTTTTTGTTGCTTGCCTCTTTACCCATTCCTGTAGTGAGGGGTTTTTCTCCTATCCTAAGTTTCTCATCCAATGAGATCTGTCTCATAATACTATTAAGTCTTTTTGAATCGTTAAGGCCCTCCTTCACCTCCTACTTCGCTAGGTGACAGTAGTGGCGTTTGAGGTTCTTTCCCCGAGTCAGTAGATCTGCTCATGTGCCACATTCTTTCCTCAAGGTCATCCCATCTGTTAAGATTCTCCCAATTCGAACTATCCACTTTGTTAATTGTTAATTCAGTAGAGTCAGCTTTTGGTCGGATCGGCTCCTTTACTTTCTCCAGCCACTCTTTATTTATAGCTTGGTCGGCCAAAAGATCTTTTAAGCTTTCCTTATGGCTCCAGTCCTGGATTTTCTCCAATGCAATGTCTCCATTGTTTACGGTTTTCAATTGAGTCAAAAAGTGAGTAGATGGATCCATCAAGACGTCACTCTTTACTGATCCTCAATTGGGGTCACTGCCCCCTCCGGTATTAGAATACATTAATACTGGTTTGGCTCCAGGGTCCTCCTCTCTCTCTTGTTCGCATTGGGGAAGCCCACCTCGCTCCTCATGTGGGGCAAACGATCTTTTTGATATTTAATACTCACCCATGGATTTTCACCAGTGGCTGTGTCCATTTTCACCCCAACTGGTGAATCCGCTGGGCTCCTATCCCTGCTCCGACCCAGACTCCCTCTATCTCCGTGTCCATGTCAAGCCCAACATTCAGAGATTCAAGAGTCTTCCCTAGTGGGGTGGGGGGAGTGGCGGCCAGGATCGAAACCAGCCTAGTTCTACCTGGCATAATAACACTCAGGATTTCAGGCTCATTTTCCGAACAGCTTTCCTGTACTCGAGCATCTGAGCACCCATTCGGCTCAGATAAGTCAGTAGTTAGCTGTGTTTCCATTGATTTAACACAGATGTCCCCTTTATCGAGTTCATCGCTTTGCGGTGCGCGTCCCTTATTGTCAAAGCTGTACTCCAGGATTGATTTCCTTCTTGCCCTATCAGGCACGGTTTTGGACAGTATTAGCCGTGAGAAGGGTTCTAGGGTAGGAATTAATAGCTGTTCTGTCGAGGTTGCTGGCAGGGCAGAGAGAGATGTTAATCGTTGCCTCACCTGCATTTTGGTTCTTGTAGTCCTCGGGCCGGTAGTAGACCGGCCTTGTTTCATCTCAGTCCATGTCATCTTATTTTTCATCATAGTGCAGCTCCTCTTTTTCCTCCACTTTCGCTCCGCCTTCGCGGGAGGAAGTGGTTTTAAGTCGTAGTGGCTTCTGGTCACGTGGTCTGGGTCAGCTCCTCCTCCAAAAGATCAAAGGGGCCAGCAAAACGTCTGAACACCGGACAACACCACTTTACTCCACTTTCTTTCCCACTTCTGTAGTAATGCACTAGCACCCCAGAAATCATGGTGACCACGACACAATGATAATGAGCCCACTTCTGTAGTAATGTACTGGGACCCCAGAAATCCTTGTGCCCACTGTGATTAACCTGAGGGTATTCTCACACCTAAGACTCCTGGATCCTCTTCTCAGGTGGCCAGGGAAAGGCCAACGCTCTTGGATCCTGACACCGGGGGTGGAGAAGTGAGGGAGGATCACCTTGGTGGAGGGTCCTTGGGAACTGGGAGTCGGGTATCCTTAGGAGAGACATGGTAACCCCCTTATCCTTTTAAGACTTTACCAAACCCTTCCTGGACCTTTATAGGTTATTATAAAGCTGTTCCCCTAATTTCCCCACATATGACACTTAACAGTACTGGGACGAAGAAGAAACAACTAAGAGTAATGAGCACTACCCTTTCACCACTTTAGTACTGGGATGAGGAAGATGCCTACAAGGAGCTATGAGGGTCTGGCATGTCCCCTTAACTATGGCCAGGCAAGTCTCATTAGGGATCCACACCAGCAGCCTGTCAAGGGGCTGCAGGTATATAAAGAGAGACCAGCGGAGCAGAGCAGTGAGTAAGAGGGATACCTGAGTGGAAGAAACCAGCAGGGCACCGTGCTACAGAGGAGGCAGCCGTGGTGGGACTGGATGAGTAGCCAGGACACCGGCAAACACTGCAGAAGACTTGCACAGCCTATAGCCAGTGGGTTGTGTAAGTATTGCAAGTCTGCGAGCCTTCGTTATAGAGGATCACAGCAGGAGCTGCGAGAGAGCACCAAGAAACAAGGACACTGTCCGCATCTGGAAAGAAGCATTCCGCTTGCCGGCATGCAGACAGAGGCAGGCGAGCAGAGTTCCAGAGGGTGAGTTTCCCGGCCTCAGTGGTGAAGGAGAAGCAAAGGGAACCGCCTGAACGAGACGCTACACGCTGGTGAGTGTTGGGGAGGATGCTTGCACAAAGGGCCGCTCCTGCGAATATATATTGAATACCGAATTGAATGGAACTTTATAATTTAGCGAAACCAATGCTTAGTGAATACTGTACCTAATGGAATTTTAACATTCAGTGAAACCAATGCATATTGAATGCCAAACGGACTGGAACTTTACAATTAAGCGGCAGGAATGCTTATTGAATACTGAATTGAATGAAAACTTGAATTTAAGCATTCTAAGCGTTTAATGGAATAAAAACCTTCATGGGCCAAGCAAATAAAGTGAATAATCCTAATGCCCATGTGAAAATGAATTACAGAAAAGGGCACAAGTGTGACAGAGAGTGATAAGAAGGTGGGTCAGAGCAAAACACCCTCAAAAGAACTTTTATGAATGAATTCAAAGCCAAAGACTGGAAAGGATGTGTGATACGTGATGGCAGAGCAAAGAAGCTGACACGGAAAAGCCAGAAGATTGTAAATCTACACATCAAAGCTAAGTGGCCGAGAGTTATGGATCCTCGTTGCGCAACCTTTGATGTGTGGACCGTTTGGTCTGACCACTGCAACTACACCAGTGAGTGCTACATGTTGAAAACCCAAAGACATGTTGATGATGAGGTTAAAGCCTTGGGGAAGGGAGCCCTGAGACTTCAGGAGCTACATTGTGTGGTTTTGGGAACACAGCCTCAAAACCTTTTATTTTCTGTGTACTGTGTTGCTGAAACTTGGGGGAGGGAACCCTGAGGATCGGTTTTGAACTATATCACCTTGAACTGGAGGAAAGTCATCTTGAGACTTTTTCGTGGAACTTTCTTAGACTTGGGGAAGGGGAGCTGAAAGGAAACTGTGACCTGGAAGAATCTGAGAACTTTGAGTTGAACACCATTTCTTTTAATTTTGACATCCCTACACATTAGTTAGCTTTAGTTGTGAGGGCAGGTATAGGTTTTGGACTCAGACTTTTAAGATGAACTCTTTGACTCAGACTGTCCTTAGTTTCGTTCAGGTAGGGAAATCCCACCTTAGCATACAGCAAGTTCACCCTTCTATGATCCGGACACTTGATTTAATAAAGTATTTTACTTTGAACGTTAAGTCGGTTGTCTGTGTCTTGCTTAATGATGCCCTCACACCACTCCATGATGATAATGAGCCAACTTCTGTAGTAATGTACTGGGACCCCAGAAATCGTTGTGGCCACTCCATGATGATAATGAGCCAACTTCTGTAGTAATGTACTGGGACCCCAGAAATCGTTGTGTCCACTCCATGATGATAATGAGCCTACTTCTGTAGCAATTTACTACAGCCACAGAAATCATTGTGACCACTCCATGAGAATAATGAGCTCACTTCTGTAGTAATGTACTGCGACCCAAGAAATCATTGTGTCCACTCCATGATAATGAGCCCACTTCTGTAGTAATGTACTACAGCAAGAGACATTGTTTCCACTCCATGATAATAATTCTGCTTATGTAGTAATGTAATGGGACCCCAGAAATCAGTGTGTCCACCCCATGGTGATAATGTGCCCACTTCTCTAGTAATGTACCCTGAACCCAGAACTCACTGCACCCAGCCCGCGCTGTTAAGAAGGCCACTTCTGTAGTAATATAACAGGACCCCTGAAGTCATTGTGTCCACCGCCTGCGGTGCAACAAGGACCGTCACTGACTACCATGACATTATCAGGCATAGGTCTGGCGCCCTGCTGCGATGGGCTTCCTACCGCGACAAGTTGTACTGCGTTATACTTCAGAAACCCAGGACGGGAGACAATTTTTTAAATGAACTGTCCTATGGTTAAAGCTTTTTTTTTTTTTGCCGTCCACCGTCTTTTCGGAATTTGATTTTTAGCTACTTTTAAACCTTGTATTTTTTTGTTACTGATCAGTATTTTAAGTGAGGCCTTTGCTTTGGTTCGTTTTTCCCATTCGACACATTTCCCTAGCGGTGTCATGTCCCCTCTGATTTGTTTCTGTAAACATTATTTTTCCTTCATTTGCTTAGGTTCCCTTGCTGTGTTGTCCTTGTCCCAATGAAGTGCCCCAGCATCCCCTTAAAAATCATCACGGTAATGAACTTCCATGGTTATTGACCCTTCCGTGAAATGACAGGAAATGACATTGCGTTGTCCTTTACCGCAATGATAGCAACTATACTTCCCATAAATAAATAAATAAATAAATAAAACTAGGATATTGCAGGTTTGCAAGTGCTCCCCCTGGAGATCCAGAAATGATGTCCATTAGGAATTTAATGTTTTTCCATCTTTTTATCCATTTTATTTTGATCTCCTGTAGTGCAAGGTTTTCCTTTTCTGCAGAACTGAACAAGGTTTTCTAGAGTGTGTTCTAGCTGGGGCGCAGCAGAGCGCTGTATGTAGCGGATGCAGCCAGGGGGTTAAGAGTAGGGTGCAGGTGGTTGCAGGGCCAAGTATTATGTCTCTTCCTCTACTCACTGAACTGGAGCTCTTTTGACTCTTAAAGAGCACAGCATTCTATCTTTCTGCAATTAAATCATGTTGGCAGCTCATAACTAGTTGCCATGCCCTTCTCAATGTGAGCCTAAACTAGCCATTAACTACCAGTCTACATTCATGGGGTCTTGTCATTATGTAGAAGTTCATTAACTTGCACACAGGTGAGGGAAATCTCTGGCCATCGGCAGCACCCCGGCATTCTATTGGAATCTGTTGAGTTGGTAGGCTTGCTTAGCGCCTCTACATATTCAATTCTTTCTAAGCACTGGTCCAAAGGTGCTGCATCATTCCTCTTCGTGTTGCCCGGTTTTGAAGATATATGCTAAATTGATTGAAAATATGGTATTTAAGGGTGTTGAGAAATGAGTGAGAACTGACCACCCACTAAGCTTAGGGGAGGGGCATACTCTTCTATGTTCTTGTGCCACAAACAGAGTGACTCCAGAGTCCTTTTGATACTCCTAACTTTGGGTCATTTTAAGAGGCTCTCCCTTCTGGCTATCGTTGTTCAATGAGAGTTAATCAAATAGATATTTGAATCCTCTCCTAGACGGGTAGCTATTAAATGCTTTTTCTAACATCTGAGATGGGGTTATGCCCTTTTAGCGCCTTCATGATGCAAAATTAAGAGTTCTTGACTTTTTGGTGCTCGGGGGTCCAGATTCTTGACACGTTGCAGAGAATTCAACAGTAGTTAATAGCTGCTCCTATGGCATGTCACTCCTTAGGAAATAAATTCAGGATCCTTCCATGTTTTCCGGATCGCCAGGAGCCGGGTTTTTTAACGTAGGTAACTGGTTGATTTTCTTCGGCTTTCTGCAATGTTTACTACATTCTCTAATTTTGAATTAACAAAACTGTGAATCCATAATGTTAATTCTAAATGTACCATAAATATCACCAGTTCTGATACTGGCCCCTGGGGTACTCCACGCATAGTCTTTTTCCGTATTGAACAAGCGCTGCCATGGTTGCCCTCTGAGTTCACTTAACCTATTCTTGACCTGTACCATAATACCCACTGCCATGCCAGTGCTTACCAATTATTTCTGGTACGGTACTGGATACTTCACCAAAGTAAAGGTGGACCAACTGTACTAATTTTGGGGGACATTTCCATGGCCCCCTTTTTTGCAAAGCATGACTATGCCTGGGCTTGAGCATTCTCATTGATTCGGCATAAATAAGATGGAGCCTGTACTTCAGCACCAAAAACCGGCCTTCGACCATCATCTACAGCAATGCAAGATCTACATGAAGGTATCGCATGCTCCCCTGTTCTCATCGATGCCACTCTCGGGCTGTCAATGTTGTTAAGGGACCAGGCTCCCTCCGGGCACCTCTTTCTGAGTGCCATCCCCCTCCTCGCAGGCATGTGGACTGAAGGTCGCATACATAGGATCAGGCTGGTTCTCTGGGGGTAGAAATTTAGCTGATGGAAAATTGGGGTGCGAGGTGAGACAACTGGTCTCCAGTTGCCACTCGCTGTTGCCACTCGCAGTACCCGGTGGCACTTTTGGTACCTACAGCACTTCATATGTATTAAATACTATGTATTCATATGTATTAAATATTATCAGAGTATTAGTCGGCCGGATCTCCCAAATCCTGAAATGGAAGTCAATCGCAAAATGTCCACCTTTTGTATTCGGTCACAAAAGGAACAATAAATCACTTCTTTCTTCTGCTACAGAGTCTGACCAACCACATGGGTCTGAGCCCAAAGACTTTCTTGAGCTGTTGTGACCATCCCTTGTGTCCATAATAGAATGCTACTTTTTCAAGTCCACTTTTTAAAAACCATAAATCTATCGAAAATCCAGCCCCATGAATACAAACCATCAAAATAAAGGGACAATTCCTACGCAACATTTTACGTCCACAGAATGACATGATGTTTAATACTCTGCTACCGACAGGGCTGGCTGTTCCTGCAACAGATTCTTGCAGGAGTTCCTTCAAGATACTGTGATCAGGCCAGAGACGAAGACTCGGCCAAGGCCCCTACAGCCATCACCTAGGGAGAGCCATTTAGAGATTGGTAGAAGATGTCCTTCCACGATGGATCCAGAACCTAGTAATCTTTACCCAGATATATGGGCTGTGCTTAGTTCATGGTTCATCATTAATTTTTGTTGCATTAAATGATAAATATTCTAACTCTAGCAGAGGCGAAGCAGTACTTACAAAGAATGAAATCAAGACTTTACTTGTATTTCCTCAATTGATACTTTGGGGGTTACACACATGGTTTGTTCCTAGAGCCACATTTTCTTTCTCGCATCATGCTAGACTCTTGGGCCTGTTATCACTACAGCCAGAGTTTGGGTCGGATTTCTTCTTCCACGTCATGGTTGTTCAAGCAGGTCGGTTTTGACCATTATGTGATATTGTTTCATTTTGAGGTTGGCTTTGTTATTAAAGTGTATGGATTGTACAGAATGTGTCCTCAATATATGGCAGCCGAAGCTACCCGACATGCCATCGACCTATGCCAGCCATGTGCGTTTTCCTGTAATATTAAATCCAGGCCTTTGAAGTTAAATGAGACCTATTGAAACCCAGAGGAGATGTGGTGCACAAGGGAGACCTTTAGTGACCTGTTATCTGGTGATATCAGTGCCTTGTCTGTGCTTTATTCCAGGTGCTCGGTCTCACCACTATTTAGGTTGCTCTCTTCTGAGGTTGAGCTGCTCTCAGAGACCCTTATTTTTACATCAAGGACTCATCCTGAGGAAAAGAACTAGTACTCAAAATTGGAGTGTGAAGGTCAACATTTCTTTGATTATTTTTTTGGTGTTGACCACACCCAAACCTGCCAGCCTCCCACCAACGGCTACGATTTCACAACCAATCTTATGGAGGCAGTCTGCTATATGTCCTTCACCATCAACGTTGACTTCAAGTCCAATTTTCGATGTGGATCTCTTTGGACCTTTCACGTGATGGACATGAACCTTCAACGTCGAATTATTCTTTAAGGCCAGCATAAGCGTCAGCCACAACGCTTCACTTAATGGGAAAGCCTGCTTTGACTTCGGAATGCGCCGCTTTGGCAAGACAGCATTTGTTTATGGTTGATTAGAGGAGGGCAGGGCGATGTGAAGATGGGGGTTTAGGGAGAAGATCCCTGCCGTACTTGGGAAGACTGGAGAACTCTGTTGCAGTTTGGCTGGAGGGACACCCTCCTCATTCTGGTGACTAAGTGGCATGTGCAGACCTGTGACCTCAAAAATTGTACTCACCAGTAGGCAGACTCTGGGTGATACAAGTGCTGTGTCAGTGTGGAAAATTAACATGGCAAGTCACTTTTATACATGGCTAGTAGCTTACAACTTGAAATATTTACCCCAGGCATGTGGTACATGCAGGCACAGTTTCTCCTGCTAAGAGCTAAATAAGTGCCTTCATTCGACCCCCTTCCCCCATATGCATTCATTTATTTATTTATGTCTTTACAACTCAGGTGGAAGGAGTGGAGAGAGTGCCTGTTAAACCTCTTGGCCAGTATATTGAGTAGTCAGACTAACAACGCATTAGACATCCAAGGGATAAAGGTTGGCACATTCTCTGTGCGAGAGGATAGTTTGCCCCATTTTAAATGGGAGGTGCATTGGCTGTCTTCTTTTTTTTGATTCTTTATTTAACCTTTAATTTTAATTTCAACAATTCAACCGGTGGTTAGTACAACATATCATTGATTGTATAATGACTGGTAACATCACATTGAATTCCGGCTCTCGTATTCCTACCATCCCTACTCCCCCACCTCCAACCCCAATGAAACATTTACACAATATAGAATAGTCATCCAGGCTTAACAAACTGAAAATAATTGTTCCCGTAGTCGGGGGAAACCCTCCCATGTGTCGGATACATGAAGCCACTAAGGTTTAGGATATCGCGGGGGAAGTCGTACACAGTACGGATCTGTTTCCAGAGTGTGTATCAGTACGCCTGGTTCTGAGTCATCCCTTTAGACATGAATTCATCTACGAAAGTGTGCCTTGTCACTCCCCCCTCGATGTTTGGGGTGTTGGCTGTGATCTTTGAACCACATTTCTGAGCTCTTTTTGAAGGTGAAGAAAATGGATGAAAACCTTCTCTAGGGGTCCAGACCATTCAAGAGGAACTTCCCCTGAACTTGTATGTCACCATGTTTAGGTTTTAAGCTGGGTTGCTGGACATCAGATTGGGTGTGACTTGTGTTAAGATGGATTTCTAGAATCTGGCTTGGTGGACAGATTACAGAAGACCACCCTAGTTCTGGAGAACAGGGATATTCTGAGAGGTTAGCCAAAACCCAATCAAGGTAGCAAAGGAGCAGTCACGGATATTCTCAGCAGATTGTGAGTGGGGTCCGGGGTCCACAACGAGTCCACACAGTGAAGCGCACAATAATTCCACTTAGACATGCAAGTACATACTCTATTATAGGCCCAATAACACACAAAAAGAAATGTATTTAAGCAGGTAGCACTATCACACACCACTCAATTATAAAACATATATACAGTCACATTTAGGTGTGTAAGAATGGATATAATAACTTGGTCAACACGAAAGAAGGCAAGCAATCCTGCAGTAGAATGAAACCTGTTCACACAAATAATAACCTAACTATAGAAGTCCACTCCCTATGATGTATGGGGCCTCGTGCCAAAAAGTCCCACAACGTCTTCTTAGGAAAGCGAACAGATGTAGGAAGAGTTCTTGTGGTGGTGAAAATGTTCCAGAAGATACTTTACCAATGTTACAGGTAAGTACAATTATTTACCCATCTTTAGGTACAGCTTTTAGATCAAATGATCAAAAAGCGATGGACTAGAATAAGCCAAAGTTTATTCTAAGTTTTAATATAGGGGTAGACGGCGACGGCTGAATGCTTTGCTAGTGCTCACCCACCGGACTCCGATTTTCTCAGTTGCCTTGGTAGGTCAAGTGGCGGGTTGCAGGCTGTTGGTTTTCCTGCTGTTTTTTCCCGGTGCATGGTGTCCACGGGTTGCGGGTCCAATGATTTCTCCAGTCAGCTGCTGGTGCAGGATACAACCCCTGGCGAAGAAGGCAAGCAGGGTTCAACGATGCTGGACTCCCCTGGACTCCTCTCCTCACTGGATACAGGGAAGCGACGTCCACCAATGGTCAACACACAGCAGCGGTTAAAGAAGACCTTCCAGGACAGGGTCCCTTGATGCTGAGAATGTCAAATATAGCAGGAAGGCGCCTGGTGGCACTAACTGAAGATGACCACATTTCTGACTGAAAACACGGAACGGCAAAATTTCTGGCGAGGCAGCTCACTGTAGAGCAGGTCAGTCCACTGCGTGATCCAGGGACATTTCCAAAAGGCTCTGGATGTCAGGAGCCTCGAAGGCATCGAAACTGGTTAGTCCCACCAGTCTAAGGGTTGAAGCATCACAGAGGGCATTCGCAGATCAGGTAGTCCAGCAGGGCTTCACCGGCCGCAACCCAGAAAGGGGATGCCAAGCCCCTTTGGGAGTCGTCCACGGATCTTCAGTCGGCTGCTCTTCTGCACAGGATTCTTGGCCCCAACGCTGTTCTGAAGGAACGGCTGCAGGAGTCCTCTTTTTATCCTAAATCATGGTTAGAAGCAAGTCAAACCTCACCAATGGTACGGATCTGCACCATTCAAAGAGCCAGCAGTGGTCCAATTGGGGAACGCTGTGGGTTTCACTCATGCCCGATACGTAGACTTTCAGGCACCAGCAATGTGGAGTAGGACAAGACAATCCCACCCACTTCCTGGGTCCACACACCAGGACAGCAGTAGCCTACGAAAGCAGCAGCAGCTTTCTCGGGTGAATGCATGACCATATAAGGCAGAAGGCAAGAAGAAGGCCAAACAACAATATGGTCAAAGGCCAAACGAACAAGCTTGTGGCACAGCCATGTTAGGGCACTAGATAATACAGCTTTGCTTTCTACAGTGTGTAAGGGGATTTCTCTGGACGCAATGTTATATCACCTTCGATAGAAGAGTTGGCGGTGGGCAACTGGCTACTTGCAGCCATTCAGCTGTCCCTTACGTAGATTCATTTCACATTTACATGATTTAAAACAGCTATTTTTGTCTGCAAATGCGACTCTCTGAAAGCCAATGGGTTAATTGTAGCTTTCAAGCAGCTTCTGGTGTAATATAACATCTAAACAACGAAGTATGTCTTCAATGGAGTCGAAATGTAAAAAAAGAAACAGTGGCACTCTGGCCTTGACTGCAAAATGTTGAGAATATTTCTTGTATGGGAGGTTTGTAAGCTTGTTTGTCCTTGTTTACTAAAGAAGTAATGCAACAGAAATGGCTGGAAGATTGCAAGTGCCTTGTAAACCTTCCCATTATGAATGCTTCTGTTGCAGGTCTGCTGCATTGGTGCAAACCCACATTTCTCTTTCCCAGGCTCATCGAGATGAAGTACTGTGGAGTATTTCTTGATGATTTGTTCTGTGTGCCTTTTCTCCACCCTAGATCTGGCAGTACGGAGAGTGGGTGGACGTGGTGGTGGACGACCGGTTGCCTGTGAAGGATGGCGAGCTGGTCTTCGTGCACTCCGCGGAATGCTCTGAGTTCTGGAGCGCATTGCTGGAGAAGGCCTATGCCAAGTAAGTGTCCTACTCCCATCCCGCACAACCCCATCAAAGCCCCTATTCAGACCACCATTTTCGCCTCCCAGTGGCTTCAGGTTGCCATTTGCCAGTAGGGGTGGCCTCTGTGTGGACTACCTGTGTGGATCTCCACCGGTCCAAAGCAGAAGGCAAGGCTCCTCGACCGCAGTCCGAGAGTGTCCGGGCCATATCTTGTGCTTACTGCGCCTTATAATTTCCTCTTTTCCCTTGCAACTTCTCATAATATTGAATGTGTTTCGCTGCCCCGCCACGGCACGGCTAATACATGCCACTGATAAGCCAATACAATGCACAGGATGCCTGCGAATATCCACATCTTTTACTGGTGTCCACCTTTAGTGGCTGGTCACATTTAAAGGGACATGGCCTGTTGGTGGCCACATGATTCCAAGCCTTTATTTGGAAGCCAAAAGGGCGGGGCCTTAGGGGTTGGACTAAATGCCACGCCCACACATGTAATGGACCTGCCCCCTTGGCGTACCCCTTCTCCATGTAATGATAGGCGAAGAGCCAGTGCTACTCATTGGGCTGGACTTGCCCGGACCCGGCAAAAAGTGTCTCCCCGGGAATAGGGTTGTTATGATAGTATTCTGCAGAAAATGTTTAAGTACAGCTTTGTAGGGTTAAAAGGTGTGCACCTTTTGCACTCCTTTTCTCTTGGGTTATTTTCCAGGTGTTAATAATTATTCTCCTGAGAGGATACTGCTTATTTATAGCTCCAGACCCCGTCCTTCATCTCCCCAACCTCTACCCTCCACCCCACCCCCATCGCTGGGGGGATTCCACAGATGCTCATTTCCATTTCAAGCACTGAAAGGAAAAGGATCAGGCCATGGTAGCCCGCATCCAGTTTTTTATTTTCCATTTGCATTGTGGGACATGTAGTTTTGCATCTTCGTATATAATTGAAGAACTACAATGACCAGAATACAAAAGGAAAACAAACAGAACTGGATAAGCTATACATGCGTGTAGTTGAGAGACCTGTGAATGAGAATGCTGAACCTTGGCAAGGGAAGAGAGATGTTGCTTAAATCAGGAATAACATAAGATCGTAGAAGCAAAGGCAAACGTGTACAGTTGCTGCTCTAAGAAGTCTTGCTAACAATACACCATAAAACAACACATTCAGTCCGCTACAAGCCAAGATCCACGTGCCATGCCAGCGTAAGTAGGTCACCCGGCTATAGAGTTAACTTGACATTGTGGGACTTTAAGTTTGCTTTTTAAAATGAGGAGTTCAAAACTACAAGTCCCAGAATGCAAAGCGTACAAGTAGAACTTCAATTATTCAGATATGGGCTGAGGAAATGTAGGTAATGGACCCGAGATGATCTGCCATCGCTTAATAGCCCAAATTAAACTCTTATTTATTTAATTAGGCATTTATAAAGCACACCAAGCCCATAGGCAACAAGGCGCTGGTTACTGTAGGGTTAAGGGGGGGCTAGGGGTGCTGTGGTAAATGTCAATTGAAGAGGTAGGTTTTTGGTTTCTTCCTGAAGATGTTGTAGGATGGTTCATTGCGCAAGTGCATGGGTAGCTTATTCCATAGAGTGGTGGCCTGGACTGGGAAGCTGGAGCCGCCTGCCCTTTTCCTGTTGAATCTGGGGGGGGGCAGTGTATGTAGGCCAGTCTTCGAGGTCTTGTCGGAGGGTTTTTTGAGTTTGTTTACCAAGTAAATGGCGCATTGTTTGATGGAGAGGATCTTAAAATTGACCCTGTCTTTGACTGGGAGTCAATGGGCAGCTTTTTCTGCCTCATATATATGTTCTCTTTTGCCGGTGTCCAGAGCTGCTCTCAGGGCGTTGTTTTGTACCGTTTGAAGATTGCTCAGGTTTTTGCCAGATGTGCCGCTGAGCAAAGAGTTACAATAGTCTGGTTTTGAGCAGATGAGGACAGGTGCTGAGGAACGGTTTGCTGGCAGTGATGAGTTTGGTAGCATAGCCTGATGTGGAGGCGATGTGATTGACCTGGCGAGACATATTTAGTGAGGAGGCCAAATATACTCCAAGGGTTTTCACAGATGTGGCCACTGGAGTGTTGACCATCGATGATGAAGGTTTTGTAGACAGGGTGCAGATTGGCTAGGCGTGCCGGGGGACCGCCTAGGAGTATGTCTGTCTTCTGGTCATTAAGGCAGAGGCTGTGTGAGGCCATCCAAGAGTGTACGGTTTCATAGATGGAGTTCACCTTGATGGCGTCTTGAGTATAGCTGCCAGAGAGGGGGATAAGGATTTGTGTATCGTCGGCGTAATTGGTGTATGAGATGCCTAGCAAATCCAGGGGAGCAGAAAGGTGTTTGGTGTATATGTGGCATAGAGTGAGGGAGATGCAAGATCCTTGTGGTACATCGCAAGGGGTTGGAGTGGGAAGCGCCGCAGCTTTGCCTGCGAAGACCCGAGAGGTTCTGTCCACAAGCAAAATATGCAATCCACTTTGTCGTTGCAGATGAGAATTGGGCTGAGGATGTGAGGTGGTGGCATAGAGTTTCATGGCCGACCAGGTCGAATGCCGGGCACAGGTCTAGGAGGAGGGAGAAGTTGCCTCGGGTCGTTGGCCTCGTGAAGCTGGTTTTTGAGGTCCAAGAGGACTGTTTCCGTTCCTGGGGTGGAATCCTGGTTGACGAGTGCCCAGGATGTGGTGTACTTATAGAAATGCCTGAAATTTGTAAATAGGTGACTGTATCATGATTTTCAGGAGGAATGGCGCATGGGGATCGGTCAGTAATTAATAGGAGTGTCTGGTTCGAGGGAAGGCTTTTTTATGATTCTTTGATGATTGTTGGCACAGAGCAGGACTGAGGGGGAGAAGAGGTTCTGCGCAGTCTTTTACAAGGGCGGCTGGCCAAGAGTCTTCTCTGCAGTGAGAGGGTTTCAGGCCCTTGATAATTGTTGCCAAGGACGGAGACACATGTGGGCTTGTACCCAAAGACTGGCTGGCATCTGCAGGAGGTGGGCTGCTATTCAGGTCTGATGCTAACTGCTGTGACTGCTTCGATTGTGGCGCGCTTGAGGGTGATTTTAGTTTGCATTGATGTGATTTTCTTGGTAAGGCATCTTGGACCGTGTTGCACCAAGTGTTGTCTTTGATGATAGTGGTGTGCGGCAGTGTTGGGGATTCCAATCCTCTGAGGATTGCAAATAGATCTCGGGAGCTGGAAGAGGCCATGGTGATTCCATCATTGTAAGCGGTAGCTTTGGCGGCGTGTATAATTTCGATGTAGTGACGTGAAGTAGAGATAAAGTGAGCTGTGTTGGTTTGAGAGGGGTCTTTGTGCGCCAGGCTCCTTCAGCGGCTCTTTTTTGGCGCAGGAGATTCTCAGGTCAGGTGTGAACCAGGAATTGAGGGCTTACGGTTGTGTTGGATGAGCTGGGAGAGGTCCTCTTGTAAAGTAGCAAGAGGGCCAGGGGTGTCAGTAGATGTGGAGTGAGATGGTAGCGTTAGGTGAGCATTTCAGCTTGGCCGATAGGGATTCACAATTCGGGAGGGTGGTTGTGTTGAGTGCATAGAGGGGAGGGAGTGTTAGGGAGAATTCTCATAAATGTGCTTATGCCCTTCACCTTAGAGACCCTCAGCAACTTTGCTGGATTTTGAGGACTTGATTTATTTACCTGGAGAGAGTGTGAGCCTTTTTTCCCACTCTCTCATGTATTTTGATGTGTGCTTTACTCTTGTGTTCTTTTATTATAGAGTTTTAGACAACTCCATAGGCATCCTCTTTTCATGCGTGTTACACAGCACCCTCAGTGCAGTAACACAGGGAAGCCTTGTTTGGCTGTCCCAAGGTTTAAAAACCTTCTCTGGGATCAACTACTGTTTCCCAGAGAATGTAAAGTAAAATTGACTTTACTAGTCTTTTTAAATTCCTAGACCCAGCACACCCTATCTTACAATAGAGTGCTGGAGGGGTTACTTAGCATCCCCTGTGTCTAGAAACTCATGTAACAGTCAAATGCTACCCTTTCCTCTCGAAATGGATGGTGGCAGTGGTTTTACAACAAACTACCATGGTTTTTCCCGACCGCGAACACCGGTAGCTAAAAATCGCGAGAGCCATGTTTTTCAAGATGGCATCTGAGCCCCCTTTCTTTAAACAGGACCAGGTCTTCTTTTTTCAACATTTCTTTTTGGGGAAGGTCCTTCTAGAGTTTGTCTCTGCGTGCCAAACTAGGTTTGGTCCCTCTGTTTCTACGCCTTTGGCAGGCTTCAGTACTGAAGACCACTTCTGGTGCCTGAGTGTCTGGGGTGGGCAGGAAGTGAGGGAGGTGCCCGAAACCCCCTGTGCTTAGTCTCCCAGGAGACCCAAATGCACTCTGGCATGATTGGCTGGCTGACTGTCTGGCAAGGACAGCCACCCTGCTGGGTGAGTGGCAGCTAGGCTGGAATGAATGGGAGAAAACTGTTTAAAAGGCGAGTCTCTTGGACTGAAAGGCAGAGTCAACCACTGGAACGAAAGAAGGAATGGCTGCTGCAACTACTGGACCATTGGTTTGCCCGGTGGAGCGCTGCTGCAGGTCCGAATCGCCAAGTTCACCTCGACAGAGAAGCCCCTTCAAGGACGACTTCTTCCTTTTGAGTTGGTAGGACCAATCAACTTGGAAGCCACCTGGATACCATTCTCGGAGCTGGTTAGGATTAACCAGGGGGAAGGACACCAGCTTGTGTGCTTGAAGAACAGCAAGTGGAATCGAACATTTGCCAATTTGCCAGCTTTCTGATCCGGCCCGATGCAGTGCAGGAGTCCGCCGGCGTCCTCCCTCTTGTCCCCATTACTGAGGCTCAGGAACAGCGAGATCTGCAGGAACTGCCAGGAACAGAAGTCTTCAGCTGCATCTTTTTCTTCAATATGAGGTACTGTGAAAACCCGACCGAGAGAACTTGCCTCTCACCGTGAAGGTTTGTGGAACTTTGGCGACTTGCAAGCCTAATCAGCTTGTGACCCAACATACAAACCTTTCCTCCGTGAAATACTTCTAAGAACCGTGGCAAAGACTTTTCCATTTTAAATACCAGAACCGTTTTTATAAGACACTAGTCCATTGACTTTGGCCTATCTATTACATTGAAAAACTATTTGCACTGTTTTAAAGTAACGCTAATATTCGTTTTTATCAACCTATGCCTTTTTGCTCATACTTCAATTCTATTTGGCTCCGACTTCAAGGGCGCTCCATTGCTTAGTAATCAGTATTGTAGTATATTTTCTTGTGTGATATTGGTTGCCCCATTTAGTGAATGCTTTTTAAATGATTATGTAATAAATTAATAATTGTTTTACCAAGAAACCTTGAGTAAGTGCCTATCTGAATACTTGCTATTGTAGACCTTTGTGTAACACCCTTACAAGCTCACATTCCCTCTTGAGATAAGCCTGGCTGCTCAGCTCCGCTACCAAAAACTGTGTGGTACAGACTTATTCCAAAGGTTGGTTTTGCTTACACCTGTAGTCCTAGTTGTGTTTAGTGGTCCCAGAGGGTACTGCATACAAACTTTGCCTAACAGGGAGTCCTTGGAGATTAGGGCTACCCCACCTCCTTTTTTGTGATCTGTTGCAGCGGGATAGGGCATAGCGCTTGGGAACGGCTATGGAGAGCGCAGGGCTGGATGCAGGCGTAAGCCAGGTTTCTGTTAGTTCTAAAATGTCGAGATCCTCAGTGGTAATGAGGTCCAGTATGTTGTGAGCGTGTGCACCAGGGATCTGGTGTTAAGCAAGGCACAGTGGAGTGGGTGTGCTAGATGTGTGTGGTGCCGTGTTAAAAAGGGTGTTAGCAGACGTGGGTAAATGGCCGTACGGTATTTCAAGCGGGCATTGGGATGGGTCAAGCAGCAGGGCATGGAGAGGTGAGTAGGTGCAGTAGTGCGTATAGCAAGGTGCGTTTGCCTAGTGGGCGTGGCTTGGAGGATGGTGTCTCGTCTGTAGTTTGGTTGCTAGAGTGAAGTTGGCGTTTGTGCATTGGGGTATGGCATGGGAAGGCCTTTCTAGGGTGAAGAGTGGTGTGGGTATTTGTGCTTGGCTTTCCAGAATATTTACAGATGAAGGCTTTTCTTGCGTGCGGATCCTGCTGCGTGTCTGGGTGCGCAATTGGGCCGTTGCTCTTGAACAGAGGGTGTCTTGGGAGGCAATCGGGTCATGCTTAGGGCAGGCGGGGTCGTTACGTGATGTCTGTTGTCAGGGCCGTGTGTAGCTATTTTGTCGGCTGCATAGGAGGCCACGAATATATGATATGTTATTTATAATGCACTTAATACCCAGAGGTTTCTAAGCGCAGACCCGGGGATCGAACCTGTGTTGCTCCGTGTCGTCTTGCTTTCAAGGCGAGCTCGTTGCCCCTGAGCTATCCTCCCGAGACAGATAGCGGAAGGAGGAAGAGAGGTAATCCATGCGGCCCGCAGGTGGGGCAGCATGCCCATTGTGTAGTGGGCATCGCTAGGTGCCGCATTAGTATGGAACGGCCATCCGGGCTGTGAGAGCGCAGGGAGGAACGGAGTAGGTGGCAGGAGGATGGCATTGTTACTGACGGTGCATCGAGGCACCAGAAAGGGAGAAGGCAAATAGAGTAAAGCCGGTGCGTACGTCTGAGATGACTAGCATGACTTCCCGTCATAGCAGGGAGATCCCCACTGGACACCCCCACCTCTCTTGGCTGGCATCAACCCACGAATTGAGACACAGACAACTGTTGTAAAGTTTGGAAAACACAAGGTCACAGTTTATTGGAGCAAGAACAAACTTGGGACGGTCCCAGCCACATTACAACAGTCAGATCAGGGTGAACCATGTCACCTCATTACCGGTGAACCATGTCACCACTTGGCCACTGGCCAAACTGACAGAGACTGCTGGTCATTCCAGCTACACTGGCACTGCCAGCAGGAACCAGGGGCACTGACCAGGAAGCATGTTGGCCTAAAGCCCTAAGTAAGGGGGGTCAGTGCCCGTCGAGGGATCGGCTCGAGCCCGGCCAATCCCGAGCCACTGCAGCTGCAGCGTGAAGTCCGTCATCGGCTAGGACCGCCCCGATACTCCGCCACGCTTTGATGGAGGCTGACGTTGCCATCAATGCCCCCAACCCTAGGAACTTTACTCCCTTAACATTCCCAGACCTTCACCTCTTCACCCCACTTACCACTGATTATCTGCAACCAGCCCTCTTCAACTCGACCAATATAGACGTCAATAAAACATCGTTGCCTTTCTCAGATAGGTGTACCCCATCAGCATCGAAATGGGAAGGCAAGGAGCTCAAACAGCAGTGGCCTATGTACCCCAGGCCTTCGGCCTTGACGAACTTCGCCACACTTCTATTGAGGCGTTTCCGGGATTTTTCCATGCCGGCTAGCGACATGGCGTCTCTCCACACCTGTCTCTGTACGACCTCCGACCAGAATATTTCCGTGCCCGGCAATTCGTGTGCCAATAAGCGCAAGGTGACTTGTATTTGGGTGAGCAAACGTCCCCGACCCAGCTTGGCCAGGTCATTGCCCCCCAAATGAATTACCAACCACCTTGGTGCCCGCCTCCACTGGAGACGCCAGTTAATTGCAGGCAGCAAGGAATGCCACCGCATGCCAGGAGTGCCCAGCCACACGCATTCGGTAACCTTAAGCCCCAGGTTGTGGCCGATCGTCCATTGCCTGGCCCTTTGCTCAGCGCGTGTCACAAAAGAGTGGCCGATCAGCCATACTGCATCATCTGAAGGAAAAAACATATCACAACATAAGTCTGGTGGGATCAAAACAACATACCCGCACCTCAAACCCCAGCCCACAAGTCCTTGGGCTCTAGTAGTCCGTTGGAAATACACCGTGCTGGGGTCGGACATACAACTGATAACGGCCAGACACCCACCTCCCCACTTTCATGATTGCCTTGGGGGACATCCCCTGTTGAAATGCTGTGGTAGCTGCACCTATCCTGAAACTGTGAGTGGACCAGCCCTCCCCCTGGATACCCAAGGCCCTCAAAGCCATTGTCAGCACTTTGCGAAACTGGAATATAGAAAGGTGGGACGTGTCAGCATGGGTGAGCAAGGGGCCAGCAGTAGTTGCTCTCATCAATACAAAACCCTTAAAAAGGGACACCAGGGGGGGCCCCATGGAGTATTATATTATAACCTTTTCCCAGTTGATCAGTTTTGCTTCTCCTCAACCTTATTTTGACCCCTTCGCCTGAATCATCATGGAACAGGGATACATCACCCAACGTAATAGCCCTGCCCGATGCGTCCTTCCTAGAGGCCGAGACTAGCTCACTAATCCGAAATGCCCCAAAAAATGCCCAAGAGAATGCCAACCTGAAAAATGCTGTTTCATACTCATTAAAGCATATGTCTGGTAACTTGGCCAGCAATTTTACCATAATCCCAAAGTCAATTGGTTTCCGCAAGTCCTTGGCCCTTGGCTCCGAACGGGCCCAACCTTTTAGCGCCGCGCGCACCAGAAAACCTTTTGTGGGATCCCCTCTCCCCTCCAATTTGGAGTGGAAGGCAACTGCTGCCAAATGCGCTGCCGCCCAACTCCTTGACCAGCCTTCAGAGTGTGCCCAGACCACGAAGGCACGCACCTGCTCCTCGGCCGTCTGTATCCCGCCCTGTAGGTCAGAGATGACACTCTTAAACTTACCATAACTCTGTTTGTACCTGGATCTTACGGCTGGCGAGAGTGAGCGCTCACTCAACTCCGCGAGCGCCCTGTCCACGCCACCAGCTGCCACCATTCCTTTTTGAACATAGCTCCCTCCGGCTTGCTGTCCGGGTGTGCCATCCGGAACTTGGACCACTGAAAGCGAGAGAGAGCGTCAGCAGCAATATTAGCAGTGCCCGGCACATGTCGAGCTCTAAATTCAATGTTATTGAAGAGACCCAATTCAACAAGTTTTCTGAGTAGGCTCAACATCGCTGGGCAGGATGCAGATTGGAGGTTAATGGCTTGCACCACCGCTTTGTTGTCTGACCAAAAACGGACCCTCTTGTTGGCCAAACTTTCTTGCCATAACAACAACGCCACTACAATGGGGAACATCCCCAGGACCATTATGTTTTTTGTTCTGCCTTTTTTCTGCCACTGCTGGGGCCATTTCTGGGCACACCATTCGGGCCCTAGGATGACCCCGAAACCTTCGCTTCCTGCTGCATCCGTACAGTTGTAGCTCAGTGTTAGTCTCCCATGGGGTTCGCCACAGCTGAACCCCATTGAAACTGTCCAAGAATTTGCACCACATAATTAAGTCCTCCTTGAGGGCTGCGCTTAGTCTAATATGGTGTTGTTTGTGAACTACACCTGCTGTTGCCCTGGCCAGCCTTCTTGCAAAGACCCTACCCGCTGGGATGACTTTTGCAGCGAAATTAAGCTTGCCCAGAAGTTGCTGCATTTTTTCTAAGGTGGTCCTTTCCTTCTCCAAATTCCTCCCAATCTCGGCCATCAACCCCCTAACCTTGTCCTCTGGCAACCTGCAAGTCCCTTTAACAGTGTCTATTTCAATGCCCAGGAATGTTAAAGTTGTACATGGACCCTCTGTCTTCCCAGGAGCTAAGGGAACCCCCATTTCGCCCATCAATTGCTGAAAAGCGGACATTGCACTTGAACAGTCCTGGGATCCCTTCTTGCCCGTGAATAAAAAATCATCCAGATAATGGACCATTGCTCCACGCTGCTCCCTTCTGCGCGCCGCCCACTCCAAGAATGTGCTGAATGATTCGAAAAAGGAGCAGGACACTGAGCAACCCATGGGCATGCATTTATCTACAAAGAAACCTCCCCTCCACTGGAATCCGAGCAGATGAAAGCTGGACGGGTTTACTGGTAATAGGCGAAATGCAGATTCTATGTCCACTTTGGCCATTAAAGCCGCTTTCCCCATGTTGGCCACCACCAGCATTGCCTGATCGAATGAAGCATAATGCACAGAGCAAGTTTCCGGGCTCAGCCAGTCATTAAAGGAGAGTTCCGGGACTTTTTTTTTATTGTCCCTACGGTTCGGCCATGTGTTTTTAAGCATAACTCGGTAGATCGTAGAAAACTTTCCTATGGACCTTACCCGACTTTTCGTCCATTAACGCACTCGAAATCAGCCGCCATTTTCTGATAATCCTATCATTTCCCCCCATCGACCTGGCTCACCTGCTTTTGCGGCACTAAATCAAATCCCCCGCCCCTGAAACAGACTTTATCAAAACATTCATATTCCCCGCCTCTATCCGTGACGTGACTGTGCTGCGTAGGCAAACGCGCCCAGGCGTCTTCTACGCGACTCCACACAGAACCCGGAAATCAACACAGATCAGCTCACAACACAGCGCGCCACAATTCGGAATATGAAACCGTACTTTTAAATCAAACCGCAAGATTGTAAATTTGGTAAAGTACATTTATTTGACATCAAATGTTTAGAGAATATGCAGCAATTTTCATTTTTATTTGCTCACGTTCCAAAAAGTTCGTTTTGAGGCACGCGATGTTCCTTTGCTGTACACAGGGTCTTAGATCATCTCACAATACAGCGCCACAATTCGGAATATGAAGCTGTGGTTTAAAAGCAAACTGCAAGATTGTACATTTGGCAAAGTACATTTATTGGACATCAAATGTTTAGAGAATATTCAGCGATTTGCATTTTTCTTTGCTCTCGATCCAAAATAGTTCGTCTTGAGGCAGGCGATGTTCGTGTGCAGTACACAGGGTGTTGGTTTACGATAAAATAAGCTCTTCGGTCGCACTGATAATCGCATGGCTGTTCCAACAACGAGGCACTAGGCCACCACAACGGTCTGTATGTTGCATCTAGCCGTTAGTACCGCGTAAGGGCATACTTGTACTTGGCGATCGTCCCATAAAATGGTCAGGGTGGTGTTATGTCCCGGTCTGGGTCATAGTGATATAATCAGGATACAGTTGCAGGTATGCTTAATGGTTGCTTTATTCAGGTTCTTCAGTTACAGGTACAAAATCAGGTCTCATCAAGTCCATAAGGAGATAGGAGGAAATCATGAGGGAAAACCCACTGGCTCCCACCACCCAGGCTTCCTTAGATCAACTCCCTGGGTTAGAACCCATTCATACACAAACACTCCAAGATACCTCATACATTCCACAAATGACATCATCACATACATACAGCATTCAGTAAGAGAAACCATAAGAAAGGAAGGCTGATCCTAACAGGTGGGAACGTTGTTCACGCGGAGAAGCAACTGGCGGTTGAAAAACCCATCCGCCGGTGTCTGGTACTCGTGACACACACAATAATGAGTGATGTACCTATTTTAAAAACATAAAAAATGAAATTAGTCTCAGCATCAGATCTTTATTAAAATTATTCATTTTATATATTAGGTCGGGAAATTATTTCATAGCTAGGACAGTGCAACTGGGTATTATACGTCATTTCCAGTAACCCACCCCTTCTCCTCCGCCTTTTTCACAGCCGCCTGAGCGCCAGTGGACCACTTCGTCACTGATATGATATAATATGGCATTTGCAACGCGCCTATACACAAGTGTTTCAAGGCGTGGCGAGGCAGGGAGGGGGGGGGACAAGGAGAAGACAGACAACGATCCTACTAGGCCAGGTGTCATTCAGATCGCGCAAGTGCAGGGGTAGGGGGAAGGTAAAAGTGCAAGGGGAAGGGGAGGGGGGAAGTGGAGTACAAGGTAAGTAGCATAAAATAATAAATACATAGGGCCAGCTGGTGGCGAGTGCAAGGTAAGTGCAGAACAAGTGCTGGGAAGGGGGGGCTGTAGGATACTGAGACAGTCCCCCAGTGCAGGGGTTGACAGGGAGGCAGTGCAGGTGGAGAGTGGAAGGGCCCAGGACTGAGGTCGCAGACAGTGGACCAGTTGTAGCAGGGGAGAGGGAGAGAGAAAGCAGAAGCAAAGAGTAAGGTTTTGAGGTGCTTCCGTAAAAGGAGATTGTTCTCCTCAAGATAGTGCGCGTTACAAAACAATATGCCACATTGAACGAACAAGTACAACTTAACCCGTCTTTAAAGCTACTGTATAGTAATTAAATTGCGGTATAAACTCATCTAAAGAGTTACTTACATTATATTTGCATTTTCCATTGTGTCTGTGCGTAGGGCAGCCCCGAAATACCACTCCTTCTATGCCGACGTTATTTCTTCTAATGAACGAACATTAAATGGCTATCGTTTCTGAAATTTTATTCATTATCGTTTCTTACGTTATTGCACCACACCCCCAAAAAGAAGTCTTTCGGGATGGTCCCGGCCTGTCAAGGTCAAATAACAATAGAACCTTATACTGAGTCGTGGGCCATTCCGGCACCCGAGCAAAAAATCAAAGCAGCTGACCTTCACTTTGAACGAGCACACATTCCTAGTTAGCTACATTCAGTGTAAGGCCATCTCACAGGACTTGAAATTTACACTCCATCTTTGCATTTTGTCTGCGTGCTTTGCAGCCCCAGAGAACCATAAATACGGAGACATTCTATATTTTTTGAAAAATGATTTATATTACTGTTTGGTTTAATTTAATGCGCAAATGAACAAGGTTGGATAGACACATTGCATGTACACTGAGCAATCACTTTTATTTACACAATACATAGCTACACATATTCAATGGGCCTGCGACATGAGGAGACTCGAGAGCAAAGTCACAGGTGACACCCGGGAGGTTCGCACTACTGCACGGTGAAGGGAGGGGCAAGGGTGGAGAGACACATTGCATGTACACTGAGCAATCACTTTTATTTACACAATACATAGATACACATATTCAATGGGCCTGCGACATGAGGAGACTCGAGAGCAAAGTCACAGGTGACACCCGGGAGGTTCGCACTACTGCACGGTGAAGGGAGGGGCAAGGGTGGAGAGACACATTGCATGTACACTGAGCAATCACTTTTATTTACACATTACATAGATACACATATTCAATGGGCCTGCGACATGAGGAGACTCGAGAGAACAGACAATCAAATTACAATCATTTAAACCGTGATGTGTATTTCTCAATGAGCTCTTCTTTAGGTGGACATGGAACAGAGGCAATGTTGGGTGGCAATGTAGTTGTCCCCTGCACAGGTTCGTTCACAACTCCATGTATGTGCCTATCTAGGACATCAACAATAAGTCTCTCAATAAACTCATATTGCATATCCTCAAACACTGGTTTGATCACCCATTGTTTACTTCTTTTAGTGAAGGCCTTATTGTAGCGAAGCGTCCCTAAAGTTCTGGTCGTCCTACTTTGTTGACGGCCAACATTATGGTTATGTGCCAAGACCGCTAGAAGAGTCCGATTTATCATGCCCTCCATGCCAAAATGCAATCGTTTTGGCCTGTACTTTAGGCACATATTGTGGAACACCTCCAAATCTCCTGTGTGGCAGAATTCTGTGAGTCCCCTCAAATCTCTTGTTATAGTTTTATCAAATACAATCTTTTCAATGGCTTTGTGAGTGGGTGATGAAGGAATCAACCACTTCTTCTTCTTCCGTGCCTCCTCTGTGGACAAATGGCCATGTTCACAATTGTGGAAATGTTGGTTTGTGTTCCAACGGTGAACGTTGGTACAGTGTAGCATTACTGACCGCCATTTTTCCAGTAGAATTTCCAACGAACCTCCACATGTTTTTGAGCTCCACCAAAGATGGTTGCTGATTGACTTGGACCACTGTGAAATACCTTGCATATCTTTTTTTTTACCTGCAGCCGACATTTTTTTATTGATTGTTTTTGCAAGATGCCAAACGTCAAATTGGTGATTTATATTTTTGTACTCTTCTCTCATTGTCTTGGCAATTGTCTGTCCGTGGCTATCAGGTCGATCACCATTCCCCGCGATTGTAGTTCTTGCAATGATGCTACAAAGCCAACTTTCTCCATGGCCACTGAGGATGTACTTTGTGACACCTGCACGACCACCGAACTCACAATTTTCTTACTTTCCATGTCCTGAAAGGGGTAGGTGCAGTACTTGGCTGAAAATCCTGGGCTGTCGCACTGTCCATCACCGGCTAGCCTGAACCGTTTGCCCGCGAATGTACGATCAATAGACATTTTTTCCATTCTCCAAGCTTCGCTAATGGCTGGAAATAGATAATCGGTTTGGTATTTGTAGAACTGAGTTTTCGCAATGAAATGGATTCCCACAAACTGAAAGAAAGACTCTAACTTTTTAAAACTTGAACCACTAAAAAGTGCAGCCGCTGCACAAAGTAGATTGCCTGCTGGCAGTTGCCCCAGCATGGGTTGTGCAGACCATGAGAAAGGATGATATTTTGTACAGGTGGCATGTATTTTAAGGTTAGTGCCTCGAATTGCACGAGTCACATTAATCAATGGCTCCCCACATACTTCCCCACCAACCGAATGCCCACATTTCATCCGAATAATAATATCAATCAAACAACTATCGAATACAATGAATTTGGCCTCTTTCCTTATACTGTCACTCTGCATCCCAGCTGGTTCGGCCTGTAACGTTGAGGACATGTCACTCACATGAAAGGTAGAATCTCTGATATCGTCTTCCGCTATGTTCAGTGATATTGATGGTGTTTCATTGTCGTCCACTTCATTCTCTTCCATTGCAACATCTGTTCCTTCTCCGGCGATGGGTGAATAAAACAATTTCTTCAACTTTCTCGCGGTCTTAGTTTTTGCGGGTGTGGATTCTGTGAATTGATCTCCGACTGCATCCGAACTACCAGGAGGACATTCACTATCAATGGCTGGTGGTGGTATAGCTCCGTTGTCAATCACTTGATATTCTTCCCATTGGCACGATGCATCTCCAGTCTCAAGTCCCTGCCAAAAGGTTTGACAAGCAACATCTCTTGTTCGCTTCACTGTCTGTGTAGATCTAGTTCGTACACCCACTCGCAACTAGAGGACAGATTTGAAAAGGGATGTTCAGTTTAAACACAACTTACAGTATTGAACTATTAACAGTGAAAAACAACATAATATAGTGACCAGGACACTAACCTTCTTTTGCTTTCTTTTCTTTGAAACTTTCTTGCCTCGAACTTCAACATCAGGACGCTGTTGCTCCGACTCGTGTGTGCATGTCTCCACTTCCTCTTGCGCTGCAACGACTATATTTTCATGATAAGCACATCCATCACGCACTGACGCTCCATCGACTCCCTGAAACATAGAACTTTCATTAGTATGTATAATAATATTGAAAACACAAAATGTACTTGGGGACCAATACCCACGTACATCTCAATAGCAAAACACGAATGAACGCTTTGTGTAGAACATTCAAACGACAATTATTCACGCATAGTTGATCTAGTTAGATGGAACTGTCAAGATCCATACCTCGGGCTCCTCATAGACTTCCATTGATGATATTATTGAAGATGATGCTTCAGTAACTCCCTGAAACACATTAATTGCATTAGTATGGTTTTCTATTTTGTTAAAAAGAACATAAACTTTGTGCAGGCGTCAACGGCTCATCTAAATAGACCTGCACAAATGATCAGTTGTCTAAAATAAATAATGGATATGTAAATATTATTCGATTTGCTCGATCGTTGGAAGTGTCACCACCCAGAGATCTGCATCAACTACTAGGGGTGATGTTCTTGTAGAAGAAGCTCCGTCATCTCCCTGAAACATAGTACTTGCGTTAATAAAGAAGGAAGTATAGCGGATGTAATCACGTCATATGATTTCGCTTGATCGAACTGTCAGTATCCATACCTCGAAATGCATAAGAACATCGAGGGACGATGTAACTGCGGTGCACACTTCTGCAAGCTGTTGCGCCGACCCGTAACTGCATGCTCCCCCTTCTTCTTGGACTAATGCTCCATCGACTCCCTGAAACATAGGACTTTCATTAGTAATGAACACAATATTGAAAAAAGAAGACACATAGGAGGGCGACGACAGAAGGACATATCAATGGCTAAAAACGAAAGAAACATTGTGTGTAACAATCACGCTACAAGAATGCAAGATCTGATGATCTCCATCGATGGAACTGTCCGGAAACGTACCTCGAGCATCTGAGTGACATCAACGGTTGTCGTCAATACGTTGGACTCCTCAGCATCTCCCTGAAAGACAGTACTTGCATTATTTTGGATAACAATAATTATAACTGAAAACAAAGACTAGAGGACGAGTACAAGGGTGTACCATTAGGTAAAATAATTACACGATAAATTAAAACTATTGATTTACATGCCTAAAACAAGTCAGTGGCAGAATAGCCAAGTAAGATTACCCGATAGGCGCTTGAAGTGGCTGATGACTGCAATAACGACACGGATGGAGAATCTTCCGCCTTCATATTGAGTGGATACATAAATGGGGAAATTATTGTTAGCTAATGCTACACACTACCGCAAGGCCGAGAGATAAATACATAAACTTGACTCACCAGTGGAGGGATGTGGACGAATAGAGTGGGAATAGCGGTTGAGAGCAATTTTCGCCTCGCTCGCGGTGTGTTCTTCTTTATTAGCAATGATGTGGAGTACAAGTCTGAGCTAAAGTGCCTGCTGCAGATGCGGTATCGATCACCCCTCTTGTCCGCAAAGACTTCTAGGACTCTACTTTCAAGCTCAGACGGTGGATATCCGCAATATCGGACCCATTCTCTTATCTGATCTATTGTCTTAGGGAAAACATGCATTATAGTACCTTCAGATTTATTATGGGTCTTCGAAGGGCAACCGCCAATGGAACAGGCAGGCATTGTGGAAAGTTCTGAAAAGTAAAGATCAACAATTCTCTATGAATACCAATGTAAACTCAGAACATGTGACTAGTTCCTTGCATGTACTGTCTTGAACAAAAAGAAATTAAACGCAAAATGATTATGGTACATGGCCTTACCTTGACGAACAAACAGTTAGATGCAGGGATCAGAGTAGTTTCTTGTCGTAGAACAGGGAGCAGTTCACAGGTTGCAAACTGACGAGTTTCCTCGAAGTGGTCACGGAAGTTCACAGAGACGAAGAGCAGATAACCAGCACCTTCACGGGTTGACTAGCAAAGCGCAAAGAAGTTCTCATTAGAAATATGAAGTGGGTTATAAAGAATTCGAAACAGGGGTGTGTTTGTGAATGAATGGCGTGTATATGTCGTGGCATTATGCGGTTTGCAGGGGGGCGTCCAGCGTGAGGGGGGATGCTTGGCAGGAGACACGGGGTCTGGAGGTAGACATGGGAACAACAACCCATGCTCTATAGACCACTTTGAAGTGTACATGGTCTTTGGCACCTCTTGGCCTTTATCGCTCCCTGACAGCTCCACTTGCCAGCACATGTACCCCGGTGCGAACTGCCTTTGATAGGGCGGGGGGTGGATTGGGGCGGTGGTCGTGCAGACAAGACACAGGAAGACTCGTGAATGGAGACACACTTATGTGGATTGCAGGGGGGCGTCCAGCGTGAGGGGGGTTGCTTGGCAGGAGACACGGGGTCTGGAGGTAGACATGGGAACAACAACCCATGCTCTATAGACCACTTTGAAGTGTACATGGTCTTTGGCACCTCTTGGCCTTTATCGCTCACTGACAGCTCCACTTGCCAGCACAAGTACCCCGGTGCGAACTGCCTTTGATAGGGCGGGGGGTGGATTGGGGCGGTGGTCGTGCAGACAAGACACAGGAAGACTCGTGAATGGAGACACACTTATGTGGATTGCAGGGGGGCGTCCAGCGTGAGGGGGGATGCTTGGCAGGAGACACGGGGTCTGGAGGTAGACATGGGAACAACAACCCATGCTCTATAGACCACTTTGAAGTGTACATGGTCTTTGGCACCTCTTGGCCTTTATCGCTCACTGACAGCTCCACTTGCCAGCACAAGTACCCCGGTGCGAACTGCCTTTGATAGGGCGGGGGGTGGATTGGGGCGGTGGTCGTGCAGACAAGACTCGTTTGCCGCAGGGCCTCACCAAGGAGAGGCCATCTAACTGCATGTAAGAGGCAGGCTGCAGGATCTAGTACATGGAAGGCAGGGGGGTGAGTTTATAAATACCTCACCCTCCCAGGAGAATATATGGGTGCAGTTCACCCTGGAGACCCTGGATGCCTAGGCAGTTAGTCAGCAGCAGGCTGGCCTGTGGTGGCAAGGCGGCACGGGCCAGAGGGGGTCATCTCTGTACCCGGTGCCCAAAAGGATGATTTATTATGATCAACTATATTGATTATTTACCTATAACCATGTTTTGTATCAATAAAATCCAACGGCCTTTTATTGCCAACGCTTGAACAAAGTGGTGTGGTAAGTATTTTTGGGGGAGGAGGCAAGGCCGGGAGGCTTGATGCCAACCCGCAAAATAACATATGTATGTCTGCTGCATATGGGTTCAACGGTTATGTGGATTGAAGGTGGGCGGCCAGCGTGAGGGAGGATGCTGGCCGGAGACATGTGGTGTGACAAGACAAGGCACAGGAAGACTATTCAATGGAGACACACTAGATTCATTTAAAAAATCAAAACAACCATTGTTAAAATATATGTTGGGTTTTATTTTAGATCTTAATTTCAATAGAACATAAATAATAAACATTACACATTGTAAAGTTCCGGTTGCAGCACATCCAGGGAAAATCCGCGGTATTGTCCACTGTCGCTGGGGAAATGTTGTCTAATGGCAAGTACCGCACAGGCAGGTATTACTCTCCGAACGCGGTGTCCGAGCCTCCCGTGAAGCCACCAAGTGAAGCAACGATAGGCCACCAGCCTGTACCACCTGTGAAAATGAAAGATGCAAACTGTATTAAAATGACAAAACTTTCTTATCACTGTCGATTCAGGTAAAAAATGTCATTCTGCTTTGAAAAAAATTCTATCTAGAAAATGCACAATATGGAACCAATGTACATGCGTTCGAATGATATGTAGATGTAATTTTATATGTGGGAGACGACCATGAAATAGTAGTGGCATCACTGACATCACAACTAGAGTATACTTACTCGTTACTCGGATTACGCGGACGAACAGTGCTGCGAAGTTCGTGCATAAGCACCATCATCATCCTCAACACGGTCCGTGAGAGGCAGGCTTCCCTGAACTCTGGCAGCTCGGTGATGCATTGCGGACTTGGCTCGCCTTCCGAAATGTAGGCCAAGCACCCGGAATTTTCACGGCAACAGCAGTTCTCCTCCTCAGTTGGCATTAGCTCGCACCGATTGCACGTGCACCAGGTGGAGACGCCGTCCATGCGACATGGTCCAGGCTCTTCATCCGTTGACTGGTCCTCCCAACTGCCGTCCGAATCCCCATCGTTTTCGCGTTCTTCCTCGGTGTACTCGGGCTCGTACATATACGGCATTATTGTAGCCATTGTGTGGTAAAGAAAGTAAAATAATTTACAGAGATGGTACAGGTGTTCACAAGGCCTAGAAGCGGCGAAGGTAGCTGACCACAGCACAGAAACGAGTCACAGAATACTCAAAGTAACACAGCGAGAGTAATGGAATCGAAAATCTGCTGCTGTGTGTTGTGAAACGGTGTGTTTATACTTATTGAGGAAAGAGGCGTCCTGCCATTTCCATGGCGACACTTCATTAGCTGAGGCGCAGCGATTGTTGACACGAAACGTGCTTTGGCGTTGGGAAATGGGCGGTACGCGTCTGCTGATGTCAGGCTCAGGGGCGGGGGATTTGATTTAGTGCCGCAAAAGCAGGTGAGCCAGGGCGATGGGGGGAAATGATAGGATTATCAGAAAATGGCGGCTGATTTCGAGTGCGTTAATGGACGAAAAGTCGGGTAAGGTCCATAGGAAAGTTTTCTACGATCTACCGAGTTATGCTTAAAAACACATGGCCGAACCGTAGGGACAATAAAAAAAAAGTCCCGGAACTCTCCTTTAACAGATTCACCCTTCGGGTATGACAGGTGGTGAATGAGCCTGAACTTACCTATTTCTTTCTTGGGAACTATGCCCAGTGGTGATACAATAAAGTTTGGGAGAGGTGGGGCATCGAATGGACCCGCAATCCTGCCTAGCTCTAGTTACTTGCTCACTTTTCTATCGACCTCACCTGGCAATTCCCTTGCCGAAGGTAAGTTCTTAGCAAAGCGACATGTGAGGGGGCCCTCGTAAGGAATCGAAAATCCTTCCGTGAAACCTTGGAATAGCAGGTCCCTCTCGCACTGCCTGGGATAATGCTTTAAATGCTCCCCTAATACCTGCAAGTTGACCGAAGAGGGGCCCATTGTGGACAAATCGCCCATTTTGTGACGTTGCTGTGACTGCCGGGGGGGTGGGGGTGGACTTACTGTCCTTTTTGCTGGCCCTTCCCCCCGGGGAGACCTTCCCGCTTGAAACATCTGACCAGGGAATGGTTCCCCCCACATTTACTACACTCGTGGCTGTACCTGCATTTAGGGCCCCAGTTGCAGTTGCCTTTGTTAAAATACCTGCATGACCTGTTCCCTGCTTTCTTCTCTCCTTGGGACCCGTTCGCACTACCCGCTCCTGTGTTACCTGACATTTTCCCCCCCCCGCCCCTGGGGGGCATTGTGAAAGGGTTGCCCCTTGCCACCAGGGTTTTGTTTACCGTACCAATTCCTTTTACCACCTTTATGAACATCATCCCAAGCAATACTCTTCCTTTGCTTCCCCCCCATGAAAGAGACCCAACCCTCCATCATTTTTTGGTCCCAAGTCATTTCGGGGCATTGTTGCATCATATGTCTAAATTTTCTGTCATAATCAATCCATCCCGTGGAACCATATTCCCTTGCTTCTTCAACAATCGATTCTCTATATTTGACCAAACCTGGCCCGTGTTCAGGGTTTTTTTCCATCACTAACACAGACAGTATGGCGAACGCTTTCTCCCAGTTGGCGATGTTCTCTTCCGGATGATACTTCCGGTGCCTCTTATTGTTTTCCTCAGCACTCAAAGTGACATTGGGACCGGCATCCTCTATTGCCAGAAGGCTAAATATGTCGATATTTTTTCTAGCCCATACCTGCTCTCTGATGTCTTGGGGGATGTGCCATGCCAAGGATGACCTACCTGACAAGAGGGGGGCCACTGTCACTGGCTGCTCTGCTGTTAAAGGTGCTGCGAGTGGGGCAAGGGAAGAGGGGGGGGGTGGCAGTAGCAGGTGATAGGGCTGATATGGGAACACCGGGGGCTGGCCCTGGGGTGGTCATCGGCACAACGGGGGCGAGCCCTGGGGCCGGCATAGGCTCACTGTGGGCGGGCCCTGGGGCGGTCGTGGGAACAACGGGGGCGGGTCCTGGGGCCGGCATAGGCACACTGTGGGCGGGCCCTGGGGCTGTCGTGGGAACAACAGGGTTGGGCAAGGTCAATGGATTGATGCTCATGATGCTCACCTGGTTATCTTCCCACACGCTCCTGGCCATAGGTATGCAGGCTGTCCCTGCCGCAGGGGCCCCGCTCCCCCTGACCATTAACAGCAGTTCCTCCAAAATCATTCCAAACCTATCATTACCTACCACGCCAATGACTGGTGGCGTAACTACAACACTCCCCGTTGGAGCCTGTAACAGGGGTGTTGGCCCTGTACCAATCTGTAATGTGTTCACACTACCAAGCCCAGTTGCTGCCATGGGTGGCATAATTGCCGTGGCTGCTGCAGCCAGGCCTACTTCGCCTGGAGCCTGCCCCGTAGGTGCCACCTGCAACAATTTAGTACCCTTCTTACCCTTCTGCTGGCGTTTTCTCTTGGCCGGTAAGGGTTTCGGTGTGGCTTCCGTTGGGGGGGGCGTGTCACCCAGAGGGGGTGGGCATATCTGAACTTCTACAGCCAACTGTTGGGGGAGCGCTGGAAGTTCCTTGGCTAACACTTTCTTAGCCCAGCCCTTCCCCTCGCTGCGCATCCTTTCCCGGAATAACGCCAAGATGGCCCCTTCGTCATCTTCTTCGCTAGAACCCGGGGTGTTGGGAACCTCCTCAATGGAGTGGAATAGGTCCTGTGATTCATCGACAGACGACATCCTATACTAAAGATTGAGGAAAAAAAAAAATTCAGTCACTGCATGACAAGGTTGACAAAGGATCAGTCACAGCCCTTCTTTAATGTACCCACTGGTATGCATGGCTATTAATGCCTTCTTCCACCTTATGCCGTCAATTTGAAAACAGTGTTTAGTGACCTATACCTTACCACTCTTCTTTCAATGTCGCAAAAGCTTAGTTTCCACCTAAAAAGCTGCTCCTTTGCCTGACCTGCATTAAAGATAAACCATGAAGTTAACATTTCATAATCCAATTGTACACCCCTTGGTGTGACCGATGCGAGTGCTTCCTGGAGCATCGGGCGGCTACTTCAAAACTTGTATTGAAATACGAAATCTATTGACCCTTTTGAATTCAAATAACAACCCACACACTAGCATACCTTCATGCAGCATTGTGTGGGCAACAAGTGGTAAAAGATACAAAAATCGCCTTGTTGCTATCTGCCAAATCCTGCCAGCACTTGTTCCCTAAGCATTCAGAATTGTGGTCCTAACCCTATTACTCCCAAGGCGCCGGGGCCATTTTGCATGGCGCGGCTTGAAGGCCCCATCCCGCTCTATGCCAGACCTATTGCGGCGTGCGAGGCTTTAGCCATTGGATCAGAGGTCGCGGTGGCTGAAAGACCCCGTGCGAGCTCGGTCCGGCCGGGTATGGGCCCTGCCAACGCCTGCTCCACATCCTCAGCCCAACACGCTGAGACGCCGGATGGGCGGTCGCGCTTTGCTAACTGCGCAGCTCCAGACTGCCCGTCAGCAGGGTCTAACAGCCCGTGCTATAGGTCAACAATGACATAAAATACCTATGTAAAGAACCAGTGAAAACGACACGAATCATCTAACCCGCCCGTTTCATCTCGATGGCCCTCTTACTCTGACCCGCCTGGCCGCAGAGAACCAGAGCCAGCGTAACTTAATTAACCCTTCCCTTAAACATAAAGCGTTCCAAATACTTTATTTAGTGTGGCGCGGTGGCCGAGTATACAGGGACACAAAGCACATGAAAAACGTTTGTAAATACTCCAATCGAGTGTGGCACGGCGGCCATGCGCATAGAATACATTGCACGTGAAACGTTTACATTTGATCCATTCCAATATGGCGCGGCGGCCATATACAAAAGAAACTCAGCCCACCGGAAAACATTTCCAATAACTTTTCAAGTGTGGCGCGGCGGCCATGTAAACGAAACGTGATGCTGGGTGAGGCGCACCATGATCCCGTGTAGTTCGCTCGAACCCTCGACCCTTCAAGTACAAGCCACAACTCTTACTGACTGTTCCACAGAGACTGGCCAAGGTAATCATACCGTTCATAACTACCCCCGATTAGCGAGGCGTGGTGACCATGTAATTCAACTTTCCATGTAACTTTGCATTTACCTGACAGTACCGCATAAAGGCAAATCAACCAATATCTCCACCCCATGTAACCTTACATATCAAGTGAAGTTTGTATTAGAATCGGCTATGCCTGCGAGGCACGTCGGCCACGCCAAGAAAACAAAACAAAGTCGAGGCTAACAACCCTGGTCACCCATCCAAACCCGAAACATCGTGTGGACCCATTAAAAATATCTCCCCCGGACACATTCCAAATATACAACCGGGTAAACATGATTACTAGAAGCGCACAGTAATTACATTGAACCGACGCGCACCAAAATGCCCGACGATAGATACAAAGAAACAGTAAGCACATCAACAACCGACGCAGCGCTGCGCGATAACAGAAAAGAAATCTCTTTCTTCCCCCCCTTAAGTCGGGTCCGCTCAAGCTGACACGGCGGTCGGCGAGCAGACCCTTCCCCCCCAATACTTACCACTCTCACGATGTCCACCGACCGAACTGCTTACACACCGAACGAATTCAAACACAGGGCGGGAGCTGCTGCCACAAAGAGACTGTGATCAGTCGCTCCCGCCCTTATAAGCGTCCCTTAGGAGACCCGCCCGGAAGGCAGGTCCCCCGAAACGCCCCCTTCCGCTACTGGACATGGGGGGGGGGGAGGCGGAAGGGGAGGGAGCCAGCCCGCAACCGGAAGGGGGTGGCCAGAAGGGACAGCCCGCTATGTAGGCTGTCCCTCTAGCGCCCCCTGCGGGGGCCGGTCAGCCTCTGATCGGGTGGCAATCCTGGTACTGCCCGAGGCCGGATCGGCGTGGAGGGTTGTCCGCACTCCGCTGCTTCGCGGGCTGAGACAGGAACAAGCCTTAGCAACTGGCCTTTGCAGATGGCCGGATGCGCCTCTGTATGTTTGAGGTCTAGTGCCACCACTTTTACCAGTATACCCTTAAGAAAAGTTCCATGATCTCAAGAAATATTTATTGTGGATCCAGAACTCGAGCAACCGTGACCTTTAAAACAAGTGATATGCCACTACACGGTCCATAAAAAAAGACATGAGAATGCAGATGCATTCAAGATGGCCACCACTAAAGGAAAACGTGGCTGGGATTATGTGGGCACCAACTGAAATGCACAATTCTCAATTAAACAAGTACTTGTCATTTGCACAAGTACAGAACAAACGATGACTTGAGTAACAGGTATAATGAGATACAGTAGGCAGCTTTGAGACACTGTCTGAATTGCAGCACTAGCCACTGAGTGTTTTTAAGCATACAAGCAAAGAATACAAGTTTACTTGGCAAAAACACATTGGCCCTTATTCACAGATATTTTTCCGACAGGGTTTTGCCATTATAAAAGCTTCTGTGAAGTGGGCCCATTGCCTATCTATAAAAGAATCGCTATTCCCAGTCAGTAATATTAACTGTATACACTAGGACTAGTATATCTGCACTAACACAACATCTTGTACACATTGCGCCTTCATGGCTGGCACCAAGAACTTCCTGCATTTTGTGGATCCGTGGTGAGTCCTTGGCTTGTGCCAGTCCCTCCTTAGTGGCCTTGTCCTCTTTCTATGAAGATAGTTCAAGCCTTCAGAGCTGGGTGTTGAGGCAGCCAGCAGGCCGTAATGACTTCCCCTTAGCAGGTGTGTGTGTATGGCTCTGTGGGCTCGGGCAAGAAAGCAGAGCTGGTTAACTCAAGAGATCAGAAGTCCCTTCAAACCCGGACAACTGAGCAGAAATCCGGCAAACTCGAGATGGCACCAGAAAGACATCTCGTCCGGCCTCAATCCAGATGGATCTTGTTGCCTATCCGTTTTTGAGGTCTGTTATTTTTAAGTATGTTTTGGAATGTAAATATGTTGCAACTTCACTTTGGCTGAAAACACTGCCTGGAACTGTGGTGTGGAGGTGTGTGGTGCTTGCCGTGGAATGTACAGGGTTCTATGTGAAAAGATCTTTTCTGAAAGGTCTCGAGAGAAAAAGACCGATTTACTTTGACCGATTTTCTTTAAGTCAGAAAACCGGCGTCCTAGAGGTCTTTTTCTCTAGAGACCTTTAAAATGCGTGTTTACTTTTTTTTTTACATATTCAGGGGTTTTTAACCCTGAGCCCCCCATTGTTCCTCCCCGCAAGCCACCACTCCCCAACCCCTCAAACCAAAACACATACATACACACAACCAGAGGTCAAGTCCTTAAAACAAAAGTGGGGGGACTCATTAACATACCTACTGCATGTGATTTCACCAGAAATTAGCAAATCAAGGGGCCCTCTAAAAAAAGTGGGGGGACTCCGTCCACCCACATGTACCCTCGACTTGAGCCCTGCACACAACACACACGCACCCACAAACCCCCATCTCTCAGCCTCAAGCCCCCCACTGTTCCAAAGCAAATAGATACTCACAACACACCCACCAATACACACGCACCCACGCACTTGCCCGTTCTCCTGGTCCTGCCGGTCAGCCCCTGTGCGCACTCGCGTGCGGCTGGGGCGCGGCAGTTGGATTTAGAAAGACCGCAGAGCAGTCTTTTTTAATTAGGTCTTTAAGTGAAAAGATCTTTTTAAAAAGACCATGTGCAGCAGTGGAGGAGCCCTGGGTTCCCTCAGGGTTCCAGGAATGTTAGTTGGGACGATGTTAGTTGGGACGTTCAGGATGGGAGTCCCAACTAGAAGGATGTTGGTAGCTCCTTCTAACCCGATTCCCTGTAACCCAATGAAGCTCTTCTGCTTTCCCTGCGGGCTTCCTGCATTTTAGCGGTGACCTCAGACACTGCAGCAGCAGGGCAAGTTATGTACATTTCTACGTGAAACTCCATTAAAGAAATTGCTTCAAATTTGTAATAGATGCCCTGAAAATCCTTGCTATCGTTATTAGCCCTTGTCCTGTTAATGATACTTCCATACTGTTGATTCTTGCATCCTTTGACCATGTCCACATGACTTTCCACCCCTGATGTGCAATCGATACCTTCTCCCAAGTTTCACAAGCTCTGCAGCTTTCTGGCTGTGTTCTTCTGTGGCACAGCCTGGAAGAATTTGAATAGATCTTTGTCGTTTCATGCACTTGAGTCTTTTTCTAGCCGCAAACACATGTGTGGCGGAAAAATCTACAAATACTGCCAGCTTCACAGAACAGTGTCCGCGGCTATTTGCGGCGGGGCGGAGAGGCGTGCATCTCCAGAGCTGCTCATCTACATGCAAAATGCGGGTGTCTAGAAGAGGATTGGGAATTCAGATAAGGAGATGCACCTAAAAGTGTGTGAGATCTAACCAGATTCACACAAGTCACATGCTCCTGTAGGAACTGGCCCCTGTTAAACCTGGAGTCAGATTTGGGACATTGGCAAATCAACAGGAAGAAACTTTATTTTTCTAACAACATTGTCGCGCCTCCAAGTGGTGCACTTACCCCCTACAGTGCGATTCCAGGCTGCGCAGTTTGTGGGTGGTGCAGTTTGCGCCTTCTGCACTTAGCACCCACAGATGTTTTTTTGGGGGGATTCGGGCTTTCCTAAGTTTTTCGCTCTGTGGTGTTGTGTACGTTTCCTTGCTTGTTATGCACGCACCGGCTTTGTGTGTATGTTTTTTTCTGATTTTCATGCACTTGCACACTTGTTTGTAAGCCAGTCTCCTCCTCATTTACGTTGGTGTTTTTTTTTTCTTAAAATTCTCATAAATAGGATCTTTTTGTAGGTTTCTTTCCAGTTTTCCAATACTTCTCCTGGCATTTGCTTTCCGGACTTTGGCTTCTGTCGTGTCTCGCGGAATCGTAAGGGGACCGGGGCAGAATATCTGTGTCCTTTGCTGGGCATTATATGATCAAGAAGGAGCAAACATTGAGAAATCCTTAGTGAATACATTAAAGTGAATAAAGAGACAATGGTACATTTTAATTACAGGAAATAATGAAGAAAAAATAGACATACTGTATTTTTCTTTGTTCGCTTATTAACGTTATTTACTGGTTTAAATGCAGGAAACTTTTTATATAAATATAAAAGGGCTAAAGTGTTGACATGGTATTTTATACATTATTGCTTGAGCTTGAAATTAATAAGGTAATCCATTTAAGAAAGAAATATATTTTTTTTAAAACAGTGTTTCAGACAACATTCCATCCAGATTATGCATCTTGTCTGGATACCAATAATTGTTTTTTAAATTGTTTTGGATAAAGTGTTCTAAAATTATGTAATTCATTATTTTGGGGCCTCCATCACTGAGTCCCTTCTTTTTTATTTTTTTTATTTTGACGATCGCATGCTTTATTATTAAGCCAATTTTTACAAGCTAGTTACAAAAAAAGAAATCTGTAAACTAAATGGAAGTACGTGTATGGCAAATGTTTACTTTAGAGTGAAAACTACTGTTTTTTATTCTGGAACGCCTAATATTATTAAAGATCTTGGTTTTCACATTGTGTGCTAGTATACCATCATTTAAGCTATTTATTATCTCTTACCTCTACTTTAAGGGGGCCAGAGTGGGGCCTGAGCAAGTCGAACGTGTAAGGGTCACCAATTGACAACACGCGCCATATTTTACTTCCACACGCCCTCTCCTCTTAAAGGGCGCCAAACCATAGCAACGTGCAGCCCCCTGGGCCCACATCCGGTTCCTTGATATTGTTTTCCTGTGTCTCCTTCCCCTCCCTGACTTCTAGGCTGAACGGCTCCTACGAAGCCCTCTCCGGAGGCAGCACCACCGAGGGCTTTGAGGACTTCACTGGGGGCGTAGCCGAGATGTACGATCTGAAGAAGGCGCCCCGGGACCTGTACAGAATCATCCGGCGGGCGCTGGAGAGGGGCTCGCTACTCGGCTGCTCCATCGACGTAAGGCACATGTGTTTAGCGGGCCCCCTTGAATGCATGTCCTGAAGACTTGTGACATCCCCAAGATGATGTATCGGTCAGGTTGTACACTGTAACCCTGTCTTCCCAGTGGGTAGAGTCCTTTAACACAGCTGTCTTTGGAGAGTCTGAAATTAATCCTATGCCACTATGAATGCCTGGCCGTATGCATGTTGTGTGATTCTCTAATGGGGTGCTACTCTAATTCAGTGTACTAACTCTTGCCTCAAAACTCAGCACCCGGTGTCTACCGAGTTGAAGCTGCCAACAGAACACCACTCCTCTCTCTATCCTACGCGCTCTTCACCTTACTAACCCACCCCACCTTCTCGTTTACAGATCCGCCAGAGCGCATGGGGACTAACTCCGTTGGTGACGGGGCGCGGTACAAATACATCTAACATTTAACTGCACCCATGCACCCAGCGGATCATACGCCGATCTGTCTCTTCCTACCTCTATCTTTATCTCTTTCTGTGGGTGAGAGGTGTGTGGTCAGATGCGTGTTTGCTAGAACCACCCCAGCCGTTGGTGTCAGCAGTGTAACCAGAGAAGAAACACTGATATTTTGAAAGGGGGTGGTACTGTGTTTTGTTATGGTTAAAAGTCGAATTAGAACAAAAGAGTTGGAGGCATCCGCTAAGGTGGGGGCCGGCCTGGTATTTGGAGACCTACATTGTCATCACCTGTGTCCGGCTTCAATGCAGCTATCAGACTGCGAAATGTCGCACTGCGGGAGGTCCAATGGTTAAAAAAAAAAAGGACGTTATTCAATTGTACCAACATTGTAATGTGCCTGTTTTTAAAGTTCTATAATGTTCATTTCGAATGGATTGTGTCCTCCCACGTATTCCTCATTTTATGGTACTTCATCATAAGATGAGGAATACGTGGGAGTAACATCCAATCGAAAGAACATTACAGTTGGTAAGTAACTTGTTCTTCTAATGATCACTTCAGTATATATTGTAGCCCTTCTAAGAACTATGCAGATGTCTTACTGAGCAAAGCACACTGTCAAAACCTATAATAACCAAATAAGTAAGATTATTTTAAATTTATTTTTTAATAAAAGGTTATTCCAAGATGGACAGTCTGGTACACCCTGTTGTACTCTTCTTTTTTTTAAATACCCTTGTGAGAAAGGGAGAGGGGACAACCCAAGTTAATGAGGGTTCTTGGCTGCTTTGCATAAAATCAGAGGGCTTTTTGGGAATATAAGAATGACAACTGAGCTTTATATTTGACAAGTATGCTGCTGATGATAAAAGCGCTGTATGTTTGCATGACCAAGTATATAATGCACACTGGGCTTGCTGATCCTTTCCTTTTTCACAATACTATCCCTCAAATTAATGTGTTCAACCATGAAACGTATGCAAAGGGAAATTATACAGGTGCACACCTAATAGTTTGTATAGGTATATAGTTGATTTAAGGGTAGTAGCGAGGTACAGAAGAGTGTAAGGCAACTCTGACACTAGGTTGCATTAGTCTGAAAACAAAAAGCGATGTCCACGGTCTGTGGAACACTCTCGTCCCCTGCAGACTCTGAATTTTGTCAAATGACAAAAAGTAATTAGTCATAAATTACTCATGGCTCATGCCCGTAGTTCCAATTGGCAATGTTTCGGAAAGTGGAACATCCACTTGTGACATTTGCACTCAAATGATTATCATAGTCGTTCATCCGTTTTCATTAGAAATTGTATTCATAAATTTCCATGAGTCAAATTGTATTAATTAATTTTCTGAAATAAAGTATACAAAACAAGCAACAAAATATTCACATTTCAGACAAATGTTCTACAATATTGATTTCATATTGTCTACTACATATGTGTCTATATGTTTGGTTCTCCACACATCTAACAAGGAGCTCTACGCGTTTCGGGAAACCTGTTGCCTTCCTCAGGAGCAATATCTTATTTAGTTTATATAATTTGTATACTTTCTTGAAGTTCATTCAGTGACATCTGCATGACAAGCTAAGAGAAAAGGTGTGTGTTAGCTAGGATCCTACTAATGTTCAAATTGTCATCCATAATTAACATGCCTTGTGTTGTGGTTCCCCACCTCTCATGGCTGGCCCTATGAGACCCCAATGTGGGTATTGGGGGGCGGGGGGTTGTAATTGGCTGATTCATAGAGGTATTCATCTCGTGGTGGTGAGGCCTGGGGAATGGAGATAAGGTACGTGGTGAGTAGGTGTGCCCCCGTGAAGTTTCGGGTGCGGTACTCTAGAGTACTGCTGTTGTCATGACTCTGTGGACCTACGCGATGGCAGGCTATATTGATCATGGTTCTTCTGTACTATAATCTGGGACTGTAGCTCATCAGACACTCATCAATTCTGCCTGCTAACCCGTTCCATTCTGTCACCGGGATCTCAACGGTTACAAATGTACTCAATGCAGCGCTCAGTGTGTCATGTATCATAACTAGATGTTGCTCTCTGTGATGCTAATGTGTTGCCAGCGTACCTTATGCGGCAAGCTGTCTCCTTGTAGTAGCAAGAAATGATATTGGGGACCGTGAGGGTCCTCTGGTGTGACTGATTCGAGTGTAGATGTAGCAGCCACCAGCTGCCGATGTCCGAGGCCTCGATGGTGAGAAAATACCAGAATAGATTTGAACAGCATGTTAAATGCATGCAGTGATGCGCAATTCCCTTTCTTATGAGTGCGTGCTGAAGCGCTGGCTTACCTCCTGTTTTATAGAGTCTCTCCCGGGTGCGAGTCTGTAATGAAAATGGAGGCGGCATACGCACACCAGAAGTCCCAAATGGTATAAAGTAAGGGTGAATGATAGTGTCTGATGAGCGACAGTCCCAGATTATAGTACAGAAGAACCATGATCTATATAGCCTGCCATCGCGTAGGTCCACAGAGTCATGACAACAGCAGTACTCTAGAGTACCGCAGCCGAAACTTCACGGGGGCATACCTACACACCACGTACCTTATCTCCATTCCCCAGGCCTCACCACCACGAGATGAATACCTCTATGAATCAGCCAATTACAACCCCCCGCCCCCCAATACCCACATTGGGGTCTCATAGGGCCAGCCATGAGAGGTGGGGAACCACAACACAACGCATGTTAATTATGGATGACAATTTGAACATTAGTAGGATCCTAGCTAACACACACCTTTTCTCTTAGCTTGTCATGCAGATGTCCCTGAATGAACTTCAAGAAAGTATACAAATTATGAACACTAAATAAGATATTGCTCCTGAAGAAGGCAACATGTTTCCCCAAACGCGTAGAGCTCCTTGTTAGATGTGTGGAGAACCAAACATATAGACACATATGAAGTAGACAATATGAAATCAATATTGTAGAACATTTGTCTGAAATGTGAATATTTTGTTGTTTGTTTTGTATGCTTTATTTCAGAAAATTAATGAATACAATTTGACTCATGGAAATTTATGAATACAATTTCTAATGAAAACGGATGAACGACTATGAGAACCATTTGAGTGCAAATGTCACAAGTGGATGTTCCACTTTCCTAAACATTGCCAATTGGAACTACGGGCATGAGCCCCGAGCAATTTATGACTAATTACTTTTCGTCACTTGGCAACCATGAGACATAGTCGCGTAACCTCACACGGATGCCAGGATAACACGGGGGCATCATTTTAGAAAAGTAAGAGCTGAGAGGGGAGGTCTGTGCATAGACATCCATAGGTAATTAAATATATAGGATGAGTACATTTGGGGCCTTTGTTATGAAATGGTGGAAATACTTTGCCAAAGGCTATTGCTTGGAAATCAAGCTATTGCTCGGCCCATTCTGATGAGGTCCGCCCTTTCTCTATGCCAACCTCTGATCTCCCAGACCCAACTGATACATAATGCCACCCCAATGAAAGGCACCTGTGTGCACCTCCCCACCCCCTACACCGGGACAGAGCTATCCTTTTTCCGCTGGCCTGTACAGTCCCTAGTGCTAGGAAGCTAGTGGCTGGGGACACAGGTTTGGGACAATAGTCCCTCGAAGCTTTGCTTTTCAAGTGGTGCTCTGCCTCTAACCAGGCTGTTCACCTCCCAGGGTCCTTAGCCTTCCAGAGGAGATGACGCAGAGCTCTAGTGGCTGGGGGTACGCCAATTCAACTCACTTGTCGTATTAATGTGTAATATGGGGGAGAATCTTCCTCTGTCGCACAAGGCATTGAATAAGGGGAGAGAGAGCGAGATAGAGAGAAGAAAATTAAATTCACTTTGTGCAACTGTTTGTAACACTGTAACCATAAAAGATTACACAGAATGTGCCCTAATGTTCTTCTGTCCCCTTCAGATCACTAGTGCCTTTGACATGGAGGCTGTGACGTTCAAGAAGCTGGTGAAGGGTCACGCGTACTCCGTCACTGCGCTCAAAGAGGTGAGGCCCCTTTGCTGGCATTGCAATCATTCGATTCATGACCTGCATTAGACGCTGACTTCTCCTCCCTTGACATGTGACAGGTGAACTACAGAGGGAGTCAGGAGCAGCTCATCCGCATCCGTAACCCCTGGGGACAAGTCGAGTGGACAGGTGCCTGGAGTGACAAGTGAGTGACAGTCCTAGTGAAGTCTCGACAATGCTGGGAGGAACTTCTGGGGAAGTCGGGGGTGGCGTTTGCAATGCTTGGATCCCCAGTAGTGTACACCGTGCACCGCTGTGTGGTGGTGCATCGTTCCTAAATCCCAGATACCTGCTCGCCACATGCGCACAGCACACCATTTCTTATTTGCCGAAAGTGAAACATTATTGGCCAATGGCTAGCGGCGAGTGCCAAGTTTGTGATGCCAGCAATGTGCACACTGCTCGGCTGTCAGGAATGTCAAGGTTCTGAGGCCGCCACCCTTGGCGTGAACAGGGTCCATAGATGATAATCTCCTGTACAAAAGCTATGAACTAGGCGCCATTAGATCCTGTCCTGGTATAGGCTGACACCAAAGAGCGAAGCGATGGCCTTAAATGGGGGCATGCATTCACCCACCGCCTGACCTCTCTTCCGCAGCTCCTCCGAGTGGAACGAAGTGGACCCGTCAGAAAAGGAAGAGTTCTACGTCAAGATGGAGGACGGGGAGTTCTGGTAAGTGAGGCACACCCAGCCAGAAGAGGGGATACGCTTAATATTGCTTAGAAAGGACTTCCCTTTCACACAGATGCACCTGCAAGCCTTTCTCTCTGTAATTGCACCCTGGAGATTCACAATGTGTGTTGATTTAATCCTAGTAGCTACAGAGATCCCATCTAGGAGGGTGGTGTTCCTTTGTTCTCCAGCAAGGGGGTCTTGCATGGATTCACATGCTCATGAATGTTCCCCGTCGTCAGCCTGGAATCCAAAGTGTGCTTTTTTTAATCCTCGTAGCTACAGAGATCCCTTCTAGGAGGGCGGTGTTCCTTTATTTTGAAACCTAGAAAATTCAAAACAGTTTTTAAAATACTTGAGGCCCAATTTCAAAATTGTGTGCAATGTGCAAATGCATTTCCGCTCTGCACCACGTGTTATTTTGTATTATTATGGTATTTACTGAGCACCGACCTACTTTTGAGAAGCAATGGAGCGCTTTACAGAGGTACACAACAATACAGAAGCAACGGAGCGCTTTACAGAGGTACACAACAATACAGATGCACAACAGAGTGCTCTACGGAGGTGTACAACAATACAGATACACAACAGAGCGCTTTACAGAGGTACACAACATTACAGAAGCAACAGAGCGCTTTACAGAGGTAGACAACACTACAGAAGCAATGATGCACTTTAAAGAGGCATACAACAGTACAGATGCATAACGGAGCACTTTTTAGAGGTAACAGAACAAATATACAGCGGGGGTAGGAAACAGAGTGGCACTGAGGAGGGGTACAGCTGTACCGGGTGGCAGGGAGGGGTGAGGCGGGCGGCATCTAGTGAATCAGGTGGTGCAGTGTGTGACGTGATGGCCTAGGTGTTGAGGAGAAGAGACTCCTTGAAGAGGTGGGTCTTGAGTTCTTTCCTGAATTGTAGGAGCGTGGGGGTGAGACTGATGCCGATGGGAAGGCAGTTCCATAGTCTTGGGGCGAAGGCAGAGATGGCTTGTTTTCTAGACCTTTCCTTTTGCAGTGGCTGATTTCAAGTCTGCACGTGTGTTGGCTTCTGGTGGTGTAGTGTAGTTTGCGTATGTGCAAACCAGGGATCCAAGTGTAAAGAAAAAAGTGGAGCTATGTCCCCCCTCCCCCAGCCCACGCTAGCGGCCACAGCCCCCATCCAGCCCATAGTCGCCCTCACTCCCCATCCAGCCCATACTCGCCCTCACTCCCCATCCAGCCCATACTCGCCCTCACTCCCCATCCAGCCCATACTCGCCCTCACTCCCCATCCAGCCCATACTCGCCCTCACTCCCCATCCAGCCCATACTCGCCCTCACTCCCATGATTTCAAAGCCTATACCTGGGTCCTGAATTTACTACACTTCACCCCGCAACACTGCGTTTTACAACCAAAGCTGAAGACCACACAGTGAAAGAAAATGCATTCCAGTAACCACAGTGCGTTTCAGTCATTGTCCCCCACTGCATGCATCGATGTCCTTTCCAGTCGCCCACCATTTGCACCTTTTAAGGGACATGCCCAGGACGATAGCACACACACACCACTCCCCTTACCCGCGCGGACAGAATTCATGCTTAATTGCAGAAGAGAAACGCGGATCATTTCCCATCTAGGTTTTTTGGGGTGAGGGGGCAGCGAAATGGGTGTTCTGTCCCAAACAGTGTATTTAAATTAACAAAATCAATCCAGCACCTGTGAGATAGTGCAGTGAGATGTGGCACTGGATTGTTGCCGTCAGGGCTCAGGGTCGAATCCCGCAGTAGGGGAGAAGTCACTGCCGTCCTAGAACAGTGCTCTGTCGGCACAAAGTAAAGGAACGATTGTGGATTTCCCTTAAAAGTGGGGGATCGTTGTACTCTTCAGTTCGCGCCCACTGGCTGTGATTCACAAAAGGTTGACCTGAAGTAGAGGCTTGCGCGGGCACGTGCTCTGCATGTGACAACCTGACACGATGAGCACACATGCATGTGTGACTGGAGGAGCGGGACGGGGTGCAGCTCCAGTTAGCCCTACATGTAAAATGGATGAGTTGGCACGGACCGGGAATGCATTTAGGTATCGGGTAATAATGTCCCCATGCATAATATTGCTGAGAAAAGCCATTGGCGACATTATGTATGGGGACGGGTTGCGGGGATGTACCCTGCTCCCATTGCTAAAAGAAAGAGGGATGCGGGGGGGGGTGTCCCCCACATGCTCAATGTAAGAATGTCTCCACAAAAAAAGCGACTTTTTGTCAGGGGACATTTTTGCGGGGACATTATTACATGGAACCACCATTTATAGTCCCATGTTAATGTTAAATGTTAAAGGTATTTGTACCGCGCACCGTCACCAACGGAATTGGTCCCCAGGCGCTCAGGCGGATCTGCAAAGGATAAAGGTGGGATGGGTTAGTAGGTTGAAGAAGGGAGTAGGATAGTGAGAGGAGTGGTGTGCTGTTGGCAGCTTCAACTCAGTATACACCGGGTGCTGAGCTTTGGTGCGGGTATCGGATCGGATCGGAGTCAGTCCGTGTGTGCTGTTGTTCCGGTTTGTGTTGTTGCAGTGTTGTGAAGTGCGTGCGGTTTGTTGTGCGAGAGATGGTTGTGTGAGTTTTTGAGTGAGATAAGTATGCAGAGTTTGAGCTTATTGGTTAGTGGGTTACCTGACCTTTACCATTGCTAGCACGCGCAGTTCTGGGGGGTGTGGTACTTGTTGGCCCTCACATTCCCATCTAGACGCGGCGCAGGCCAGTGATTAGGGCTCCATACAGTTGTGGTCATGCCAACATTCACATTTTTATCTAGACGCGGCGCAGGCTAGCGTTTAGAGATCGTTCCAGGTGTGGGCAAGCTAACATTCACAACTCCATCCGAACGCCACGCGTGTTATCCTTCGATCAATCCTATCCACATGCGGCGCAGGCCAACGTCTATCTAGATGCATCTGTTGGTCTGAGTGTGTTCGTCCGGTGCGTACGAGTGGGAGAGTCTAGGTCTAGGTTTCGTCTGGGTCTAGTTATGTGGTCAGTCTCCTGTGGCCTTCCTTTGCGGCTGTTTTCCATGATGTCTTATGCTCTGTCGAGTGGTTGGTTCTTTGGCTTGAGTGTTTGTCCAATTTGAGAGTGGCCGAGGTTGGAGTTATTTCCATCATTGTTTTAGTGTATGGGCATTCTGGTGCGTCTCCGTAGTGGTTATGCTTTGAAGAGCCATGATTTGAGGAGTTTCCTGAATGCTAGGTGGTTTGTTGTATTCCGTATATTCTTGGGTAGGTCGTTCCAAGTTTTGGGTGCCTGGTGAGAGAAAGACGATCCTCCGAGTTTTTTCCTGTTGTAGGGTTTTGGTTCCAGGCGTATGTCTGTGCTTGATCTTGGTGTTCTTGTCGGTTGATGTAGGCGTAGTTTGGCGCTTAGGAATTCTGCGCCTTGTTTGTGTATTGCTCTTTGCGTGATGCACATGGCTTTGAACTTTATTCGCTGTTTCAGCGGTAGCCAGTGTAGTATTTTTAGTGTTCTCTTCTGGGTAGCTTGAGGAGAAGTCTGGCTGCTGTATTTTGTATGTGTTGCAGTTTTTTTAGAAGTCGTTCGGGCATGCCCAGGTATAGGCTATTGGCATAGTCTACTCTGGACATGATCAGAGCGATGATGGTAAGTGTTTTGTTGGCGAACGACAGGAACGGTAGGATCCTTTTTGCTGCTCGCAGGAGGAAGAAACATTTCTTGATTACCGAGTTTACTTGTGGCTCCAGAGTGAGGTTGTTATCCATCAGTACTCCTAGGGTTTTTACAGTTGATGATGGTTCTGGTGTGGTGCCGAGCCTTCTTGGCCAGGGGATGTAGTTGATGTCTCCTCCCCTTTTTGAAACAATCATTATCTCTGTTTTACATGGGTTGATTTTGAGATGGTTGAGGTTCATCCAATTGAATATGTCTCGAAGGCAATTCTCTAGTGTGGTGTTTCCATCTCGGGTGTCTTGTATGTTGAAGATTATTTGCGTATCGTCGGCGTAGTTGTAGCATGTGAGGCCGTGTTTTTCGATGAGTTTGATTAATAGGTACATGTAGATGTTGAATAGAAGTGGGGAGAAGGATGATCCTTGTGGTACTCCGCACGTGGAGACTCTGGGTTTGGATTTACAAGGTTTCATCCATATTGTTTCTGTTCTGTTTGTTAGGAAGGATTTGATCCATAGTAGCGCAGTGTCCGTTATCCCTAGTCCTTCTAATCTCTTTATGAGGATGGCGTGGTTGACGGTGTCGAAGGCTGCAGACAGATCAAGGAGAATCAGGGCGGTGCTGTTGTCTGAGTCTGCGTTTGTTTTTAGGTCGTCCCATATTGAGAGGAGAGCCGATTCTGTTCCTCTCATAGGTCTGAAGCCAACTTGTGCCTGGTCTAGTAGGCAATGCTCTTCTATGAATTCTTGGGTTATTTGGTAGACGTGCGTTTCTAGCAGTTTGGCTATGTAGGGTATGTTGGAGATGGGTCTGTAGTTAGATGGGTCCTCCACGTTTCCTGTTGTGTCTTTAAGTAGCGGCTTGATGTAAGCCGTTTTGAAGACCTGCGGTACTTTGCCTGTTGAGATTAAGAGGTTGAGGAGATTCCTGTGGTATTCCATGGGGGTTCCTTGTTTGAGAATTGTTTTGTATATGTCCGGGGGGCAAAGGTCTTCGGGAGAGCCTGATTTGTTGCTTTGGTTTGCCAGTTTGACGAAAGCCTCAACTGATATTTCTGGGAAGTTTCGCAGCTTGTTTGTGTGTTCCTCGTCTGTGTCGGTGGGGTTTGAGCTGTGAACGCTCGGATTGTTTCGTATGGTGTGTTGGATGGAGGTTATTTTGTTTTTGAAGTGGTCTCCGAGGTCCTCGCAGAGTTTCGTCGATGGGATTGGCGTGTTGTTGCAGGCCGGCGGGTTTTTTATTTCGTTTATGATTTTGAATAGTTCTTTTTGAGCGTTTGGTGCTCTGGCGATTCGCTTGTCGTAATGTTTCCTCTTCGCTTTTTGTATTTCCTTTTTATATGCGCGGATCTGTTGTAGGAATTTCATTTTGTTTGCAGTGGTGTTGTTGGTCCTCCATTCAGCTTCTAGTTTTCGGTTTTTCCTTTTCATGGCGTTGAGAAGTGGGGTGCACCATTTTGCTGTGATTTTCTTGCGTGATGGTGTGAGAGGCATTTCTTTGGCGATGTTGTCAAGGGTTGTTGCGATCCAGGTATGAAGTAGGGCAACTTTTTTGTCTAGGTCAGCTACTTCCATGGTTGATGCTTGTGGTTTGCTGAGTTATAGGAGCTCTGTTAGGTTGGAGTTTTTTATGGTTCTCCAATTTCTTTTCATCATGATGGGTTGTTTTTCTTGTTGCTTTTTTGTTGGAGCGGCCGTTGTGATTATGAACGGAATAATGAGGTGGTCGCTCCAAAGTATTTGAATTGGGGGTGCCGTGGTGATGAGATCCTTGTTGGCGAAGATTGCGTCAAGTGTGTGCCCTGCTGAGTGGGTTGCTCCTTTGACTAGTTGCAGGTTCATGGTTGCTAGTTGGGCGGTTAATGATTTTTGTGTGGTTGTGGTTTCTTCGTCGAACCAGATGTTGAAATCTCCAAGGATGATCAGATGATCGTAATTGATGGCTAGGGTAGTGATTGCTTCCGTGAAGGCGTCTATGAAAGTCGCATCGTAGGTTGGTGGTCTGTATATCAGTATGAATTTCAGGTTGGTTTTGGGGTTTACTGAAAGTCGTAGTATTTAGGATTCGCATTTGTCGATGTTTAGTGGATCTTCCATTTTGATGGCCAGTTGTTCCTTGTGGATGATCGCTAGTCCCCCCCCTCTTTTGGATTTCCTGTTTGTTTGGATACATTTGAAGTCTTCAGGCAGGCAGTTGTTGAGAGTGATCGTGTAGTTGTCGTCTAGCCATGTTTTGGTTACAAATAGGATGTCTATGCCTCCTTCTGACAGCAGGTCGTATATTTCCGTTGAGTGTTTGGACATTGACCTTGCGTTTATTAGGTTACAGTGGATTCTCTGGGTGAGATTTTGTTTTGAGGTTATTTGTTGTTCGATTTTGTAATTGTCTGTTCGTGGAGTTTCTGCATTGATGTCGGTAGGATGAAGAACGGCGGCGGCTGCTTCTTCATTGAAGCGGTCTAGTAAGTTGATAACAGGGCTGATTAGTCTTGGCGTTTCTGCTGTGATGCTACTCGGATGAGGATCAGCAGTGGTTTCTTCTTTGGGTCCTATTGTTGGGTGGGGAGTGGCATTGCTGGTTGTTGGTACTTCGCCGTATTGTGCAGGGCGTGGTGGGAATCGGTGTTGTCCCTCTGTTCTTGTAATGTAAGGGGTAATGGGGTCGAAGCCTTCTCATTCTCTTGTTGATTGCCCCTGTCTTTTTTCCGCATCTATCAGGAAATTCTTTGCATGTTTCAAGGTTTCCGTGTTGGGGTGTCGGTGTACCGTAGTTGTTGCGAGGTAAGGTGTGAGGTATAAGGATTTTTCTCTTGTGGATTTTGTTCCGGTTGTGGCTGCTTCCGGCGTGTTTCCTTGCAATGGGGCTGTTTCTTGTGGGTTCTGTCGGTGTTGTGTGTTCGCGTCTCTTGTTGCTCGGTCTTGTTCACTTTCTCGGCGTCCTTTTCTGGTAAGGGCCATTTTCCAGTCTAGGTGCAGGCGTAGTGTGGTAGTTGGTCCTGTATGCTGTGCTGTGCGGTCGTCGTGACCTCTGTTTCCTTCTCTGGGTACGCTGGGGTGTTCTCTGGCTCAGTGTTGCTTTCTGTCGGTAGGTGGGGGGTGTTTCCTAAGGGTACACTGTGGGGGGGTTAGGGTGTTAGCGGTCCGTTGGTATGGGATTTAGTTGGGTTAGGTAGTGGCGGGTTTTCGAGATTGGTAGGGTACTGAACTAAGCGCAGTTAGATTATTTGAGAGACCTGTATAGTGGGTGTGAGTCCAATCAGTGCAATCTAAACATCCTACACAGCAGTTTGGGGAGAGAGCCCCTGCTAAATTTGGGAGACCTGTACAGTGGGAGAGAGGCCCGTCAGTGCAACCTAGACATCATACAATGTAATTAGGAGACAGAACCCCTGCTAAGCTTGAGAGACCTGCACAGTGGGAGAGAGGCCTATCAGTGCAACCTAGACATCATACAGTGCAATTAGGGGACAGAGCCCCTGCTATAGTGGGAGAGAGGTCTATCAATGCAGTCTAAACATCATACAATGCAATTAGGTGACAGAGTCTCCGTCAAACTTGAGAAACCTGCATAGTGGGAGAGAGGCCCATCAGTGCAGCCTAAATATCATAAAATGCAATTAGGAGACAGAACCCCTGCTATAGTGGGAGAGAGGCCTATCAATGCAGTCTAAATATCATACAATGCAATTCGGAGACAGAACCCCTGCTATAGTGGGAGAGAGGCCTATCAATGCAGTCTAAATATCATACAATGCAATTAGGAGACAGAGCCCCTGCTATAGTGGGAGAGAGGCCTATCAATGCAGCCTAAATATCATACAATGCAATTAGGAGACAGAGCCCCTGCTATAGTGGGAGAGAGGCCTATCAGTGCAGTCTAAATATCATACAATGCAATTCGGAGACAGAACCCCTGCTATAGTGGGAGAGAGGCCTATCAGTGCAATCCAAACATCATACCATGCAGTTAGCTTCTTTGCTTGTGCACTTTGATTTCCCAGGACTTGCTCCTTTTGCACTTTTTCTACCATGCGCCTGCAGGGGGTTTGCACCTGGTCTACGAAAAACATGTCTGCATTGGACGCTTAGCTGCTCATTTGAAATAAAATGCAACTTGCATGCAGCGAGTCCCAACCATAGCACTTAGGTGCTGCTGGATACCCTGCCTGCACTTTTAAACATCTGCCAGGCGGAATGCAAAAGTGAAGAGAAAAGCAAGGCAATATTATCATTTCTCAGCTTAATTCTCCACTTTGCAAAAAAGTTCACACTGCCTGCAAATGAAGCTGTGCCGGTGGAGTTCACTGATGGGTTCCTATGGCAACTGAATGCTCTTTAACAGGTGCTCATTTGAGGCAGATGCCATAGGAATCTTATTTTTTTTATTTTATTTTTTTAATTTTTATTATGGTTTTTTCAAACCTTTTAAAAAAAAGAAAAGCAACGACCAAGAAACGTGATACACACATCAAGAGAATACATATTTTGCATTCAGATCCATAGATGAATCACATCTTTCGTCGGCAGGGCGCACTTCTAAACTTCGCCCTCAATTAGAGGGCAGGCTTTGTGTCCAAACGATCTTTTATGACGCGAAGAAAGGAGACCAAGGCATATAACACAGATCTATTTGACCCGTCAAACATGGCTCTCCACCAATCTTCCCGAGAAACAAACTGAAACCTCTCTGTTACTGGGCCAAAGATGATGTTTCTTTCTTGTTCTAGCCCAGAGCACGTCATTGTCAGATGCTTGAGATTTTCATTTGTGGTTTTGCAGAGTCGACACACTAGATTGGAATCGTTTGACTGGGACCAAAATCATAGTCGCTCCTTGGTAGGCAGTACATTGAGCCTAAACTGTAAGTATATGGTTCTAGACCACTGATCCGGGAAACAGGCCAGGTATTCTGGGAGACGGCCGTAAACTCTCGCCTCTTCAGGAGCTTCTTTCATTGTTCGTGATTCCGATCTTAGTTTACAAGTGTTGATCCAATCTGTTCTCCACAGCTTCAATTTCGCAGTCAGGATTTTCTAGCAAGGTTTTTGTCATGATGTCGTATGTGTCGAGAACCTCACGACACAACTCATTCCATTGATACAAGATTGTTTGGGCTTTTTCGGAATCTGGATTGTGAAGTATTGCAATTTGTGAAGGCAGATTCATTTGTATAGTTTTCCTGAAAAGACTTAAAAGATTCCAGGCAACTCTTGCTTGAATTGAGATGTACCCGAGTTCATATCTTCCACATGCTGTCGAAGTCCCCTTATGGAGGTGTAGAACTTTGGACCAAAAGATGTTTTCAAGCGAGTTTCACACCTCGTGCCCACAGCCAAATGCATTTTCTCCGCCATATATCAGGGATGGAACCACCTTTTGTTGGAAAAAGGTTACCGTAGGTTTTAGGGAGAATTTACCAAATTTTTTGTTGATCAGCGACGCCTGGCATGCCAACTGCCGGCATTTGCTCTTCGCTGTCTCTACCCAGGGTTCATCATTTCTACTGGCACTGATTCTCATCCCCAGATAGGTGGTGTTCTTCACAATCCTGATAGGTTCTTTGTCCAGGTACCAGTTGAATTTCTTCTTGTTTCCTTTGAAGCCCTGCAGTTTTTCAAAAACAAGAATTTCACATTCCCCTTGTTGATATTGAGACCGTTCTCTGTTAGATACGTTTCCACAACGCTCAGTTTACGTTGGAGTCCTATTGGTGTTAAGTCCAACAGAATAATGTCATCTGCATAAACCAGGTAATCCATGTGAGTACCATGTATTTTCGGTGGAAACGTAGTCAGTCCTTTGAAAATATCTTTGATATCTGATATGAACAGATTGAATATGCTCGTTGCTAGGGGACAGCCTTGTTTAACACCTGTAAATGTGTCAATTGGGGCCGATAGATTACCCTTAAGGTCTAGTTTGACCCGGATAGGTGTTTGTGTGGAGTTCACAAATGGCGGCCAACAGGCTAGGTGGGCAGTTCCACTCGCTCAGTTTCCCCCATAATAGGTCTCTATTTATACTGTCAAAAGCCTGAGATAGATCAATTAGTGCCAGATAGATCTTAGAATTTGACCAGTGGGCTTCCATCTTAGTAAATTTAACAGTAGGAGGTTAACGCAGCATCCCACACCCTTAACAAATCCTGTCTGTCCCGGGTCCACACGATTACATTTAATAGACCATTCCAGGAGTTGTTGTTGGAGAAGGGAGGCATACATTTTCCCCAACACGTCAAGCAGGCCGATGGGTCTATAATTCTTGGGGTTTCTACGGTCTCCTTTTTTGAAAATCGGTATGATCACTACCGTTTTCCATGATTTAGGGGTCTTACAACACTTGATAATTCTATTGAACAAAATCTCGCAAAAGACTGACCATTCTTCCGCGTGACGTTTGATAGAAAAGTTTGTGAGCCCGTCCGGTCCTGGTGCTCTAGAATCATGCACGTTCTTAATGATTCGTAAGATATCTTCGTAGTCAAAGGTGAGTTCCCAGTGTGTTAGTTTTGGGGATTCCCATTCTTTGATACCTTTGTCTCTGCGAAAGAGATCAGAGTAGAAACAAATCCACTCTGTCTCTAGGACCAAATTTGCCTGCAAAGCGTGTTGTGGAGCAAGGTTATCATTTATGAGTCTCCAATAATCGGCTGGATTAGTGCTCGCCATTTTCTGTAGCATAAACTCTGTGTCATTTTGTAACATGATGGCCTTGAGAGATTTGAGCCAGTTCTTGTAGGCTTGTTTGAGTTTTCGTGATTGCTCGCTGGCATTTGTAGAGAGGGATTTTCGCATCTTTCTCAGGTGCCAACGCAGAAGTCTTTTTCGTTGAGAAATCTCAAGATGAAATTTGTGTTTGTATGTAAATTCAGTGTTCCTTGGATTTTTCTTCTGTTCTAGGTATTGGGTCAGAAGGTGGTTGTATTCCAAGGCTCCTGAAGTCTGGTAATCCGCCGAGATGAGAGATACCTCGACAGTGTCGAGTTGTAGACGGATACAACCAGCACCCGTTCTGACTGCATAAGCCCAGCGCTCCTGATTTGATCGAATATGTGTAGAGAATAGTAAAGTCACCCTATCGTGATCACTATGAGGCATTTCTGTAACTACAAGACCATTGGTTCTCATATGAATGTTTCCAGATACCAAGATGTAATCAAGTGTTGAGCTTAGGTCTCCTCTTCTCCATGTCGGGGCCGCCGGGACATCCCCTGGCGTTTGACCATAGAGCTCATTAGCTCTCGTAAGTCCATTTCCACGCACCACTGCGATGTCAGTTGTTCTTCAAGTTTGTTGACTCTCTTCTTGCTGCCAATTAGGTTTAAGTGACTGATGCAGTCAATGTTGAGATCGCCACAAATGATCAAGTCGTTTGAGTTGCCTGTTTCCATGAGGTCATCGATGACAGTTGTTACTTCATCAATGAAGAATTTTGCGCCAGCTGCTCCATGGTTCCAATAGAGGTTGACGATGTAGAGTTTACAGTCTTGAGCTTGTGCTGCCCCTGCACAACTGACCGTTACCACCTGAATGAAGAGAGAGGTGTTAACGCAGTTCGTAATCCTGAAACCTGAGGCTATCCTAACTGCCACCAAAAGACCGGCCATTGGTCTACCCTTAATTTGTGTTATCCCTTAATGCAAATCTTATGCAGGCATAAAACAAAGTGCTCGCACAAGACTGAAGAAGAAAGCCCGGCAGAGACGCCAACTTTACTCCATGTCCCTTCCCCGCCTTGTGTCAGCAAGGAAATGGAGGCTGAAAAGCCATGCACCTTGCATTTACACCTCCCTTTCCCACAGCTTCAATTAAGCGGACAATCACGTGAATTTACAGAGTTCAAAGATGGCACTTGGCAAGTCCCTTAGAAATGGCGCCTCACATGTCGTCATTTCACCTGTAACCCTAGCCCATCTCTCCCATCTTTGCTTCCATGGGAGGGTCCCTGGAAGTAGCCTCAAGGTAAGCCTTTATAAGTCTCATGCGTTTTTGATTTGTTGAGTGGAAGGAGCCCAGCCCCTGAGCATTGGACTAGCCAAGGTTAGTCCTAGTGTGTGTGTTCCAGCATGTAACAAGAATAATACACAACTTCCTTTGTGCCAGCGACCCGTCCCTTCTTCAGATCTGGACAGTCCATGATAAAAATAACAAACCTCAAAGCAATCAAGAAAAGGCTCTGTGTTGGATCTTCACAGGGAGAGCTCTCCAAAGTCCTAGAAGTCTGGCAGGCAAGGGGACAGGTCTTGTGTAGGCGTGGCATGTTCCCCATGGCAGCTGATTGGAGGGAGCCTCCTACACAGCCAGTGTTGTTTGATTGCTAAGTATGCGACTAGAACTCCTTTTGCATTGGCTAGGCGTACACCTGATGGAAGAGTTACACATGATGGCTACAACCTCTGATTGGGGAACTTCGTTGGGTTCTCAAGGGGGTGCCGAGTGGGGCGAGGCGTTTTGGGGGGGGGGGCGAGTCTGGAGCCGTAGCAGCAGGTTAACCTCGGCATCAGATGGTCATCTACCTTCTTGGCATTTGGCTGAAGACACAGCTGTGAGAGACAACTTATTCTTTCATAGTTAAATATAATGTGTTTTGTTCTATCTGACCAGCAGACAAAATGTCCCAGAAGAACCAGTTTCAAAACACTGTTTTACATGTGCTAGGATGGGTTTGAGATAAAACCTTCAGAGAATAAGGGAACCTTCCACAACAACAGAGGTTTTTAATATCCAAGAAAAATCTAAGGAAAACACTGTCACATGGAGATCTCTGTGCATAAAGGTATTTCCTGGGGAATACATGTCCCAGAATTCCTTAATGTAAGAAACAGTCTCAAGTTTAAAGAGCCTGGTATGGTTATGGACATAGCCCTCTGCTCCTTTTTGGCAGCCGTGGGATATCGGCCCTGCTCACTGTTTGGCCTTCGGTGCCTAGGTATATGGCACCCCTTGTTGCCTCTCTTGAATCTCCTCAAAAGTGTCTCCACCCTTGCTTAGGGTTTCTGCCGGGCTGTGATATTAATACCCACCAGCCTCAGGCCGGCCTATTGGGTCGCTTGTTGCATCGGGGTCCAGATATGCTCTGTTTCTGGTCATGTCATACTGCGTCTGGTATCCAACTTCTTCTTAATATGGTTTCAGGCCTGGGTCACCTCTGGTCGCAGCCCCTGCTTTAAGTGGGTCAAGGCCGTTGACTGGACGGGCCTAGTAGTATTCTTCTCACCCTGCCTCTTCTACATACCTTTGCTCGTCAGTGGGTACTCCTTCCCTCTGCAGTGTCGGCCCTGTCCTGCTCTTGGGACGGCAGGCCACTGGGCCTTTGTGTAGTATCCTGATTACTGGGATTATCGCCTCATACCTCCAGTGGGTTGTTTCGTGGCTTATCAGATTGCGATTGGTTTTGCCATCATTTCCATGTCTCTTCGCTGGTTGTTGCCTGGGTCTTTCTAATGTTGCCAAATCCCAAACACAGGTGCCCTTGCAAGCATAGGGTTACCAACCCACTACGAAGGATTACATTTGTATACACACAGTGTGGGTCACTCCTTATTAATCAATCTTACTCCAGCACCGAAGCAATTATCTTTCCCTATTGGGTAACCATTTCACAAGGATAATTAGTTGTGCAACACTAATAGGAGGCAGCATAACTTCAACCTTTATAATTTAATATAAAAGTGAAAAATGTGGTATTGTGATAAAATAATTCCAAAGCTAAACTCACCAACCATTCATTAAAACGTTTGTTGTGGTCTTTTTAATTATATGGTAGATTTCTCCTCTTTACTCTGCTAGCCTAACATCTGCATAGGCCAACAACACGTGATTTTAAAAATGACAAAAGGCGTTAGTCTTAATCAATTTGTGACATATTCCCTATTGTATGTCGACCGGTTTCTACAGTTCATTCAGTTATTGCATTCATCAGGACAAAACATGTTACTTTAAAGATGGGTCTACCACATGAACCACATTGTCCATGTCATCTGCAATGCAAAACATACAATTAACTGTCATAAGGTTTTTAGATTCTTTATTAAAATATTTATATTTGTAGGTAAATATGTGTGCCTGTCCCAAAAGGGGCACAGCTGTTCACCCAAACATGACCGTACTCACTTAGACCCTTGATGTATTTTTATCTTTCACCCAGTGTTTATCACAATTGTACGGTCTATTCTCTGGAACAATTGACCAGTATCTCTTATTAATATTGCATTACCGTATTTTGCTTTGTTATTCAACTCTCTATTGGGAAAACGTCCATTTATTTTCTAAGATAATCTGTAAAGATGTTGTTGCCATGGAAGTTGTTACTGTATTCTTAGCCACTAAGTGCCTTACTTTTGTAGTCGCTGTTTGCATTCTAGGAAAGATAGCGTATGCCGGTAAGATAGTTTAGCGTGTGGGGTACTCGCTGCTGCGATCTATGTGTGAACTGCAGGTTTCACGTTTAAATCCCGGCAAGGCCAACTCATCATTTCATCCTTTCCGAGGCCGATAAATGAGTACCAACTTTCGTAGGAAGTGCTTTGGCGAAAGCGCTATAGAAATAACACATCATTATCATTAGGAATTTAAGAGAATGAAAATGAGTGCAGGAGTAAGAAAGTACATCCAGCGGTGATAGAAGCTTGATGTACAATGCGGCTTACCTTTGCGGTGAGATCATCATTTTCACTCTCAAATTGCAGGCCTTTGCCCGTGTGGACTACTATCCAATAAAGCATTTAGTAGATGAGAATGAGCATTTAGTAGATGAGTATGAGCATTTAGTAGATGAGAATGAGCATTTAGTAGATGAGTATGAGCATTTAGTAGATGAGAATGAGCATTTAGTAGATGAGAATGAGCATTTAGTAGATGAGAATGTAGTAAGAACCTAGTCCATGTTCTTCAGAGTTGGGTTCACATATATGTGCATGCATGGTTTGCCAAAGTGTTTTCACTCATTGAGGAAGAGCATGCGCCGTTGCCGGGTAGGAAGACATGAGCCGTCGAGTCCTCTGTGATGACCCGAACCACCTGATTGGGAAAGCTGGAATCATTGTTGCAGGAATATAGGAGCTCGCCCGCGTCCACTGTTTGCCAGAGTTCCCCCTGTCTTTCTGGCTCTGAGGCTGTTGGTGCATGTATGGAATTGCACTTCCGGGAACCCCATCAATTTGGGTCCATGAGCCATAGGGATTCCCAGATCATTCAAACTCGATGCCCAATGCCACTGTGGCTGGACGAGTGGCATTGGGGGATCACTGGGTGTTGTGTTCATGGGTAACCAACACCTCATACCCTTTTTCCTCTATGCCAATCCATGACAGACGCATGATGTTTGTCGCGGCCTTAAAATAAAGCACCACATGCTTCCTTTAAAAGGGGACATGTTGATATTGCTCAATTAACATGAAGAGAGGCCCTCACTGAGGCATGGTGGAGCAGTGCAGTGCTGCAGAGCCCCTTGCATTGTGGAGTGATGCCATGCAGCCCTTGGTTCTTTCCACCGTACTGAGTATTGTGCAAGGATAGAGGAAGCGATGCAAATGCCTGTCTATTGCCCGCGCTCCTGGAAGCATGATGGAGTAAGATTTCCATGTAATAAGTAAGCTAGGATCAGATGATAGTTTGCCATTGTGTGGGTTTATGAACTGGGATGACTGCCTAGAATGCGTGTAAGCACTCATCCTAATGGGCTTCGTAGGGCCCCCGAGTGATAAGTGGAATGTGTGACTGCTTCATGCAAGAAGAGTCGTCATCATTGAGGAGCCTCACAGATTGAGAACTGGTGGCTTCAGGGTGTTGAAACGCACCCCAAGAAATGGCTACCCCTCCTCTGTTACTGTGCTTCAGCCGTGAGCTCCAGGGAGACCCGATGGAATTAATGAGGCTTGGAACCATTTGTGCTGAGGATTAACATTCCCTATTTCGCTGTGCCAGCGAGACCTGTGGGAGTTTCAGAGGGCATTTAGAAGGTGCATGTGGTACGGTCCATGACCTAGCGCTGCAAATCCAAAACCTGGGAGACTAATTGGGGCGTCTGATGAGAGCTCTCTAGTATGTTGAGTTCCCACGGTGGAGCATGTGTGAGTTGTTCCTTGATTTGCTTCGCATTAGATTAAGATTACTGTACGAAGACAATCAAAGGAGATGGAAGGGAATATACACTGTTCATACTCTCCTGCAGTGCCTTAGCCATGCTGTTTGGCCATATTATGTGCTCTAACCTAGTGGTAAACTTTGATGTTTCCACTGTCTTTGTTCAGCTACTGCCCCCTCCCCCTGGACTGTAATGTATCTGAAACTTCTGGCTCACCAGCCTTAACTGCCCGCCACGTCCTGCTGGGTATGCTCAGTCATGCCCCAGCTGCCACCCTGGTGTGCCCAGTCTTGCAGTGGCTTCCCCACGCTACACATCTAGAATGCTTCCTTTATTTCTCTGTTTCCTCCAATGCACTGCTCCATGCACACTCCGCCCACATTTGTCCCACGTGTTCATTTTAGTACAACGGGGACACCCTTAACGTTGATGGTCCCGGGCCACTAATAGCAACACAACCCTCAGCTGGAGAATTTACTGGCCAACAATCACGCTGGTGACCTTCACTTGGACCTCCTACATTTTCTGTTGGGACGTTACTTGCCATTATTGGCCCCACATTGGGGTTTATGGTTATGCAATTGATGGACATAATGCAGAACAGCACTGTCCAGACAGAGATGGTAGGATGGAACTCAAACCTAGGAGAGCAGAAGATGCATAATTGGGAAAAGGCTCTCAACCTAGTCCTTTGGAATCTCATAGGACTCTGATAGTTTGAGACCAGCTTTCTGGGATCTTTGCCCAGATGAACAAACGTATGAAATGGATTCCTTTGGTCTTTCCCCTTGACTTAATACACAACTCATCAACCAAATCCAGGTTATGTGAAGGCGAGCTAGTAGTGCATTCATATGCACAATTGTGCAGTTTGACGGCATGGTAGGTACTAGTGCATCTATGCAGCGTTCTAGTTAAGAACAATATCAAATGTAAGATGTCGACTCGTTTTGGTCGATCTCTTTAATGCCATGTTTTGCAGAACTTGGGACGAGTGCTGGTCAGGGAACACCTGAATCCTCAATCGGGCTATTAAGGACCTATCCTTAGGGTCCGGCCTCCATTCACGTACCCCCTTCTCGTCAATCTCCACTAACTGTATGATTACCCCCTGTTTCATGTCTCGTCGTCCGCCCGATTCCTGCGCTTTCCAACTGCGTGGCTCTTGTAACTTCACATTTCATGAGACTTTTCTGTTTTTTCACTTCCAGTTATGTTGTCAGGCTTTGTTTTATATCTTACGTCCATCTGCCAGTCCGGCTCGGGACAGCCAATGTGTTCCGATTGCTCCCCTATACCAATGAGCAGGAACACACAGAAGTTGATGGTTCACCCGTCAAGTCAAGCAGATTGTCGATAGACCAGCTCACTCTCTGGGGGGGCAGCTCTGATGTGTTGGGGACCTAGATCAGATCCTATTGTGGGCTTTTCCTGCATGGGGGCAAAAACAGAAACCACTTAGTTGAACTCAGTCAACTCACAGCCACAGACAATCTGAGAGATATTATGTCTGTAATCATACATACAGAGGAAATGAACCTACAGCCCCAATGGGAAGTCTGATTCTAGTCAGTTTCTGCAGTGCTTGAATCCTGAACCAACATGCCTAAAAGAAAAACAAGGTATGCTTCAAAAGTAAGGCAAGTGGCCACTAACATTTCTGTCTGCAGTGTCTATTGTTGCAAGTGAGCCCACCCACCAAATCTTCTAGTTAGACGTGTTCTCTCAATGCTACAGTGGCAACAGGAATCTACAGCATGCCCCAACAGTTTCATTTCTTACCGTACTGGTTTTTATACCATGGCCCGCTGCAATTTGCATGGTCTGCAAGCGCTCTTGAGGATCTGGAAGAGGGGAAAAGTTCAGGATAGCTTTTCTGTTTTGATCTGTGCAGACCGGACGTACCCTGAGCTCTGCGTGCAGATCTGTCCCAGTCATTTGTGTCCGCAGGGGAACCTGCGGTGCTGTGGTGCTTGGATGCATGGGTCTGGGCTGCGGTATGTACGTTGTCAGAGATTTAGAGTTCTGTTGTTTGGTATTACATTGCTGCAGTTGAGTGGCTTAGTTGCTCTGCATAAAGAGAGTGAGTGTAGAAGTTGAGTGTTGGTGCCAGGAGCTGGGCGGCGGGTGTGGTGGACAACATAGAGCAGCCACACAATGGGCCTCATTGCAAGTATGGCGGTAAGGCAACAACCGTTGCTACCGTACCGCCATACTACGAGTTCTGCTCGAGGGTGCCCTTGCAGCCACCAGGTCTTTTTCGCAAGTTTGGAGGAAGCCTTCCTGTATTACAGGCATGGCTAGCTCCAAACTTGTAATGAGGCCCAATGTGTCAAGAGCAGGCAACATTACAGCAGGGCCCAAAATACAGTGGGACACCAGTGAGCAACATTCTAGTGGAACACCATGGAGTAGTGGCACAATAGGCTCAAATTACGATGGAACATCAGTGAACAAAAAACAGCAGTAGGGCAGGAATTATGCTGCGACTTCAGGTTGCAAAATATAATGGACACCAGTTAGCAGAATCAGTAGGACACGAACTACAGCGATGTCCAGGGAGCAAAATATAATGGACACCAGTTAGCAGAATCAGTAGGACACGAACTACATCGATATCCAGGGAGCAAAATATAATGGACACCAGTTAGCAGAATCAGTAGGACACGAACTACAGCGATATCCAGGGAGCAAAATATAATGGACACCAGTTAGCAGAATCAGTAGGACACGAACTACAGCGATATCCAGGGAGCAAAATATAATGGACACCAGTTAGCAGAATCAGTAGGACACAAACTACAGCGATATCCAGGGAGCAAAATAGAATGGGACATCCGGGAGTGAAGTACACATTGCAGTAGGATACCGGGGAGAAAATGAATGCCAGGTACAATTATAGTGGGACATCAAGGAGCAAATCACAGTACGGAACAAATTACGATGAAACACCAGGGAGTAAAAATCACAGTAGGGCACAAATTAAGGTGGAGCCTCAGGGAGCAACATTTACTGAGACATTAAGAAGTGAAAAGCCAGTAGGGCACATATTATGGTGGGACACTAGGGAACAAATCACAGTAGGTCACACATTCTGGTGTGATACGGCTACAAGGCATAGGCAAGATGCAACATTCCAACCCCTTCCAACCACATAATGTGTATTCATATGGGGCCCCATTACAAACCACTCAGTGTTGTCTGTCTAACACAATGCAGTGAATGCCCTGGATGCCACTGGAGAGCTCACAAAGGCATTGCAGAGACATAGGCCCTCATTACGACCTTGGCGGAGGACCATGGTGCTATTAGCACCATGGTCCATGCCGCTAAGGTTGCAATTCCGCCATGGTGCTAGGCGGACTTACCGCCCCATTCCGAGGTCGGCGGGGCGGTAAGTTCCCAATTTACCCTTCCCCATTCCCATTTTTGCCCCATAGGGCATAATGGGAGTGGGGAAGGCGTTAATTACGCCACCGTAAAATACGGTGGCGTAATTAACTCCATGGTCCCTTAGCGCCATGGATTTTAACACCTGCAGGTGTTAAAAGCTCCATGGCGCTAAGGGACCTCGTACTCAGGCGGTAAGGGTCGGCGCTGTTTACGCTGCCGTAAACCCCTTACCGCCTGGGTCGTAATGAGGGCCATAGTGACCTGGTAGTAACCGCTCATTCTAAGATCTAGCGCTCCATGCCAAATTCGTCCCCATTCCAAGCACTGTAATGATAGGCGTTTTTGAAACAGCTTCATGAACTTACAAACTGGCCTGCTTACATTCCATGGATTGACAGTTTTAAGTCCCAGAAAATGTTCCCTTTTTCTGCAGTGCACTGGAGGAGGGATGGGGGGTTCATGCCCCAATCTGACCTGTGCAGTCACACTGTTGTGCTTAGAGTGCACTGTGTTTGTACTCCTTTGTTTAAAAATTACAGGGCTCCAAAGGATGCCTGATCTTATAGCTTTCACGCCCCGACATGGCGTTTAACGGGCCGCCAGCCCGAGCTTTGGTAGGCCCGAGCAAAGATCAGGCTGCGGGCTATTAAACATTTTCGCTATGTCCACCCCGACAGCGGGGAGTGAAAGCTATTCCTGGGATTTCCCGGGGTGCAGATAGTTTTCTTTTTTTTTTATTCTGATGGCAGCGCGAGCCCATCTCCCGTCGGAATGAAAATGTCAAGGAAAATGGCCGCCATAAAAATAGAACAGGGGCTAGGTCCCTTTTCAGATGACAGCAGCCATGAAAAACATGTTAAAAAAATTGCTGCCGTCATCCAAAAAGGGACCTTGTCCCTTTCCTATTTTAATAGCGGCTGCCATTTTGTTTACATTTTTGTTTTTCAACAGCAGCGGGTGGTGAACGCACAATCGCGCCTTGTGAAAGGCAGATTGTGATGGATCAATCCCCCTTTCTCGGGTGTGAATTCGCTTTTCATTTTGTAATCCTCAAATGGCCAAACAGATTCTGTTTAAATTAATCCACACCGGCAAAGCTACCCCTGCCTACGTGACCTGAAATCAGAAATGCTTTTGTAAACCAGCATTGGCAATGCCAACAGTTTGGGCTTTTGTGTAGCCATGGGAAAGGCACTATCCAGGCACTGTCATAGTGGTATTAACTGGCAATTGATGGTAGCAGGCGCAAACTGGTGCTAGTCCCTCAGCATCTAATAGCAGTGCCTTGCAAATGCCTAATACTTGCATAAGCCAAAAACTTTAGCTTTGACAATGCTTGTTTTTGACAGGACCTTATTGAAGTACAAGCTTAGTGCTTACAAATCGAGTGGCTGGAGGCAGACCTGGTGGATATTATATTGCACCAGTAGCGGGTTTACAACTCCAATTAAGTCATTAACTCTCAGAAGACTGATTTGAGAAAATACTTGCAGGCACTTTGAGTGCAAAGCCTGATGGTAAGGCTTGATTTAAGCAACCTCAAAGAGTTCCCATGAGGAGGCGTTTTGGTTGGGCAGGGGCAGAAAGTGGGTGGGAATGGCCATAGCGATTAGCATGGCCATGGGCGGTCAATGGGTGGGCAAATAACCAAAACACCTACAAGCTGTGTCTCCCTCCTCTTTCTCCCTATCTGTACTGTAATGCAAGTGTTTCTTATAGGTGTCACAAGCGTCACCTAATAGCCCAATCTAAAAAGGAGGTTTTTAATACGAGTGACATCATTTCTTTATGGGTCAGTGCAGCGATACTGACTATTGGAACATCTCTTTCTCTGACTCTCATGCTTTTCCCCTTTTCCTCCGCTGCTGTTTTACTCCATAGGATGTCCTTCCAGGAATTCCTGAGGCAGTTTTCCCGCCTAGAGATCTGCAACTTGACTCCAGATGCCCTGAACAAGGACGACGTGAGCAGGTGGCACACCACAGTATTCGATGGCACCTGGCGGCGTGGCAGCACGGCCGGAGGATGCAGAAACAACCCGGGTAAGAGACATTGTCACTGACATTGTTTAGGGAGACCACTTCTGGGACCTGTGTGTCTTCTAACCAGTTAATTTATGCTAAAAGGTTTCATGTCTCCTGTATAACATCACGTTGCCAATCTTTAGGTCAGCACCTCTTGCAGATTCCAAGGGTTAGAACGATCACCTGGGGCGAGAGACGGCTCTCCACCTTTGGTCCCCGAGCATGGAATGCTCTTCCTCTGAACCTTCAATGTCTTGATTCCTTGTCAATCTTTAGGAAACAATTAAAAACCTATTTGTTTGCCTAGACTAGATCTTCTTATCATCCGCCATAGCCCATCTGACACTATGAGAATCCATGTAAGACTATCTCTGCGTCTAGATGCATTCGTGCCTGGTCCCCTCAGGGGTATGCGCGTTACGAGTTCTCAAATCAAATCATGGCTGCTTGCAGTCACAGCAAAACTCACCGACTGGCAAAATGTGTAAAAGAAGAGTCAAGAACTGAAGCCTTCTGCTAACCGAGGAGTTTTTTTTTTTTGAAATCGTTGCTTTTTCATCATTTGCAAGACCCCAGCTGCCCCCTTGCTTTTACCCTTTTTTACATGGTTTCCTTGTTCCCTAAAAATGAGAAAAAACGATGTAAATGCATCAATGCCACGTCTAATGGTGTTCGCAGAGGTAGGGAGAGCGCTGCAAGCACCTGCTTTCACTAGTGCACTGGTGACACCAAAGGCTCAGGCGGTATCCTGCAAAAACGAGACTCAGCGGCACACAGAGCGCCTCCCACAATATACACGTGCCTATATGATGTACGGCCTTTGACGCCCAAATCTTTGCATCATAGTGTACAGTCATGTGTCAACCTACGGGCCAGTCTTGGGATCAGTGGCCCAGCTGGAGTAAACAACAGAAAGGCAGCCATTGATCGATACACTTTGTCCATTATCAAAAAATGCAAATAAACAATAGTGCTTGTCCAGCGATGCAAGGGGCTCCAATTCTACCAGTAACCATGACACTCTTGAGCGCAACATTTCTGATGTTTGTTAATCTGCTTAGAATCACATGCTGTGCATAGTCCGACATCCATTGGTCACTGCGGAGTATTGCATTTTGTTTTTCGTAGTCGAAAAGGGGATGTCGACAAGGCGTGTCTGTAACACTATCCCTATAGTGACGTGCAGTGTACCCACAATCCCTCACGCATCGAGGTCCCTCAGATTGTTTTTTTACGCCCAGTTATTGGTCGCCTTTATGCGGAGCTCCTCGAGAGACATTGCGAAATCATTTCCTCGACCCTTGGTCGTTTTACTATTATTAACTATCACATAGATCCCTCCCTCGACGTAGCTGCCAAGCTGTTCTCCGCCGAGCAAGATCTTCAATGGAGGGACGCGTGGAGGAGATCCTTCGGCGCTGCCGAACACGTGGCCGGGCCTCGCCGGCCTAATACAGTAGGGAGAGTGGGGTTGGTGGTCATTTCTTTGTTAACACTCTGAGAATGCCTTTCTCTTTCCCCTCCCTCTCTTTCGAGGTCGTACATCACATTTCATGCCCTCAGCTATGGAGAGGACGCCCTTTAGGTTTTGCCCGCGTTGCAAGGGCAAGTTTACCTGGAAGGACAAGCACAAACGGTGTAACCGTTGCTTGCCCCTCGATCACAAAGAGGACGGCTGTGCGGCCTGTAAGTTACTTAAACCCAAAACTTTAAAGGACCGCAGGGTCAAAAGGTGGGCAGCCTATGCAATGTCTAGGTCTGACTCGTCGCAAGCTGCCGCCGACGCCGCCGAATGTGACGAGGACAGTGATTACACGGCCTCCGCAACGGAGGTTGTAGACCTCTCGAAGGAGCGTTACCGCTCCTCGTCGTCCGTCCCCGGCCCCGACAAGCCCGGCTCACGCCCCGCTTACGGGGATGAACACCCTGGCGACAAGGACGAACACAGAAAAACACATAAGCACATACCCCACGGCACGCATTCATCGAAGATGAATGCAGCCATAGCGTCAACGGAGGCGTCGGGTCCACCGGCGCATTCCGCCGACCGCAAGGGTTACAAGCCCTCCCCGCCACCGCTTCCACGACCGACGACTGGGCTTTCTGTAAATAAGGGCGCTAACCCCAAATCCTCAGGCGACGCGCCTCGCAAGAGTGCGTACGTTGCCAGTAAAGACTCAGCATTGTCTAGCGCGCCGGCGGCCGATCCCTCGACGGAGAAGCTGATCGCCGAAAGCCTCGTGCGTATAGCTTCTAAAGACGGCCAGAGACGGACGGCGGGTGACACGTCGAACACCGCTCACAAGGCCAAAGAAACGCCGAGGACGCCAGAGGGTAGGCTGGGACAGCTCCCACCGTCGACAGAAGACCCTAGCCAGCGAGAGGGTTTCTCAGAAGGCGAAGGGACTCTATCTTCGACGCTATGGGACAGAACTAAGCAACTACAGGGATAGGGAACTTCCTTTTCACTCCCAGACCGCTCTGGCCTACCTTACTGGACTGTAGAGAGGTTCCAGTCATGTATGGACAAGCTAGACAGGTTCATGGACGTCCCAGAAAATAGGACACCCAAGAGGCCAAGGGAAGTACTCCAAGAGGGGCCATGGTCTAAATACCCAAAGCTCTTTAACCCCCTACAGGAAGACATGAACTCTTACGACCTCACTGAAGAGGACTCTCACTTCCAGGAAGAGGATGAGTTTGTGAATAATGAAGACCAACAAGAGGGAGAGGGTTTTCATGATGACACTAACATAGGTGAGGAGGGCTACGAGGAGGACCCAGGTGAAGGTGGCTTACAGCCATGGCAGTCGCCATCAGGGTCTACAGACCCCGACATTATAGACATTTCTTCTCCTCAGACCACACCGGTCAGGAACCCATCTCCAGTAGACGATCAGCCCACCTTCAATGCGCTACTGAGGAAGGCAGCAGCGCATTTCGAAGTTGAAACTGGGGAGGTCACCCCAGATACTGATTTCGTCGATTATTAAAGAAAAACCTCCCACTAGTCAAACTATTCCTATCCTCGCCTCGGTTAAGAGACGACTCACCCCATCGCTGTCCACCCCCGCGCTGTTAAGAGGGGTCAATCCAAGAATCGAGAAATTGTTCTCACCCTCTCAGTCAGACCCATTATATATCAGGGGTCACTCAGTCCCGGACTCCTTAGTGGTGACTAATACAAGGAAGAGGGCTGGGGTTTCACTGTCAACCAGCGAGGCACCCCCAGATAAAGAAGGGAAAAAGCTCTATGGTTGGACAAAAGAATTTCCGCCTCAGCAGCGTTTTCAATTAGGATTGCCAATAATAATACATTGTTGGCAAGCTATGCTGATGCTCAATGGGGAAAGCTTAAGCAGGACATCGAAGAAGCCCCCGAACCTCTAAGAACTCGCTTATTGGCTACAGTTACAGAAGGAGCTCTGGTCAACCAGAGCATCATTAAGAACACTCTTGATGCGGCAGAAACTGCTGGGCATTCTTTGGTGCAGGGAATTCTGCTGAAGCATCACATCTGGCTTCGCAATTCCGGTTTCAAGGCAGAAACACAGGCGTCACTCATTAATAAGCCAATAGAAGAGTCAAATCTCTTTGGAAGGGCAGTGGTCGACGCACTGGAAAATGCGAAGAAAGAATTCGACACCATAAAGACCTTAGACCAAATCTCAAAGCCTCCAAACAGGCGGGGATTTGGGAACAAGCGCTTTTTTCGTGGCCAACGCCAACAGCAGCAACAGCATTACACTGCGGGCAACTGGCCCTCTAATCAGGGTACCAGTAACCAGTATAACCAAAGAGGACAACGCCGTGGCAAGGGCAGAGGCCGGGGCTCCAGCCCCAGAGGCACCCCAGCAAGTAACATCAAATGACCCGAAGGTTCGGGTCCCCTCCCATGCATCTCCGGTTGGGGGCCGGATAACATCGTTCCTTTCAGCATGGGAGGGAATAACATCAGACCGGTGGGTATTGTCAACCGTAGCCCACGGGTACTGTATAGAGTTCAATCGGTCCCCCACCTACAGACCTCCAAGGGGACAACGCCTGTCACCAGAACACCTCATCATCCTCCTGCAAGAAGTAGAACAGCTGCTACAGAAAGGAGCAATAGAGGTCGTGCCCCTATCTCAGGTAATGGAGGGTTGTACCCAAAAAGGACCTAACTATGCGCCCTGTACTAGATCTGCACCCAGCGAACAAATTTGTAAAACCACAAAAATTTTGTATGGTAACATTACAGGAGGTAATTCCCCTGCTATCTCAGGGGGACTACATGACAACACTAGACATGAAAGATGCATACATTCATATTTTGATGTTGCCAACGCACAGAAAATACCTCAGGTTCATGATAGAGGGCAAACACTACCAGTTCAGAGTGCAACCCTTCGGCATAGCGTCTGCACCGAGGGTATTCACGAAGGTACTGGCAGTGGCAGCGGCCCACCTGCGCAGGTTGTCCATACCGGTATACCCTTACCATGACGATTGGCTCATAACAGGGGAGTCCTACGAGACATGCTTCTCAAACACCCAGTAGACCTTTTGTTCCAACTGGGCTTCTCCATCAATGAGAAGAAGTCCAGCTTAGACCCCAGCCAAATCACAACATGTCCCTATTGTCACAACATGTACCGGTGGAACTCAATCTGCTAGCAGACAAACTCAGCAGAGACTTCCCTCTGCCCTCAGAGTACGAATGGCGGTTACACGAAGACATCGTCTTCGACTTATTCACACAATGGGGCTTCCCAGAAATAGACCTGTTCGCAACTCTGGAGAACTCACAATGCCTAGATTACGCCTCCAGATACACACAGAACCGCTCCAAGGGAAACGGTCTCTGGATACCATGGTCAGGGAAATTTGTTTACGCTTTTCCCCCCGACTCCTCTGCTGAACAAGATAGTGCACAAGATGCACCAGGAACCAGTCACCATGATACTGATAGCCCCTATGTGGGCCCGCCAACCATGGTTTGCGCACCTGATGGAGATGTCCCTGTCCCCACCAGTGAAACTGCCCTGCCTGTACAACTTGCTGTCACAGGACAAGTGCAAGACACTATACCCATGCCCACAGAACATGTATTTAGCAGCCTGGCTCCTGAGGTCATAGAATTTGGCCATTTAGAACTCCCTCAGAGATGCATAGACATTCTCAAAGAAGCTAGAAAACCCAACACTCGCCACTGCTATTCTAGCAAGTGGAAGAGATTTGTCATCTGGTGTAGAGGTAAGAGCATCAACCCAGTCCACTGCTCTCCCACACAAATTGTCCTGTACCTGACCCATTTACTGGACTCAGGTCTAGTGTTCAATTCTATTAAAGTCCATTTAGCTGCACTATCTGCATACACCACCTCTCAACTTAAGGTGTCATGGTGGAAAGTCCCAGTTATCAAAGCCTTCATGGAGGGGGTAAAGAGAATACACCCTCCGATAGCAAACCCAGCTCCCGGCTGGGACCTTAATGTGGTACTTACCAGGCTCATGGGCTCACCCTTTGAACCCATGCACAAGGCAACTCTTAAGGACCTCACCCTTAAGACTGCTTTCCTAATAGCTATCACCTCCATTAGGAGAGTAAGTGAACTACAGGCTCTTTCTATTCTAGACCCCTTCTTAACAGTTCACAAAGATAAGGTGGTTCTACGCACACACCCAAGGTTTGCACCGAAATTCATATCGAAATTCCATGTCAACCAGTCAATAGAACTACCAACGTTCTTTCAAAACCCTTCCAATTTGGGAGAAAAAAGCCTGCATACACTCGATGTGCGCAGAGCTGTCATGTTTTATATGGAAAGAACGAGGCCACTGAGAAAGTCTAATCAGTTCTTTGTCTCGATGGCAGCAGGAAGAGAAGGAGATGCAGTCTCAAAGTCCACTATATCTAGATGGATTGTTCAATGCATCACTCTCTGTTACACTCTTGCTAAGAGAGAACTACCCTTCAAGCCAAGAGCACACTCTACTCGAGGCACTGGGGCATCCATAGCATTCATTGCAAACGTTCCCCTTGAGTCCATTTGCAAAGCGGCAACCTGGAGTTCTGTACACACCTTTACAAAACACTACTGTCTAGATGCTCACTCTAAATCTGATTCCCAGGTGGGACAAGCAGTATTAAGACATCTTTTCTCTACTGTTCCTCCTCACAACCCACCTCCAACTCCGGGTACTGCTCGCTAGTCTATGCACAGCATGTGATTCTAAGCAGATTAACAAACATCAGAAGACAATGCATTACTTACCGTAAAAGCATTTCTGATGGTTGTATCTGCTTAGATTCATATGCGCCCACCCTTCCTCCCCGCTCGGATGGAAGGAACATAGACATCTTTCTACATCTCTCTCTCTTTTCTGTACTCACTCACGTATAGAAGGCTCCCTCAGGGCAGAAAAAATACAGAGGGACCTCGACGCGTGAGGGATTGTGGGTACACTGCACGTCACTATAGGGATAGTGTTAGACACACCTTGTCGACGTCCCCTTTTCGACTACGAAAAACAAAATGCAATACTCTATGCACAGCATGTCAATCTAAGCAGATACAACCATCAGAAATGCTTTTACGGTAAGTAATGCATTGTCTTATCGGCACACTTGAGGGGGTCGAGGCACATGCGAGCACACTAATCATTGCAATTAGGTGCTGCATAAGAAAGAAGAGCCATACCCTTCTTTCCTTTAATTTAGGCATCCACTTGACAGACTGCAAACCTTTACTAGCGGCACAAGGTCTACGGAATTTAAGGAACTTGGCTACAAAATGAAAATGGCTCCAGGTAAACACTTCTTAAAAATGTTAATCCAGGTGGGAGTCCGAGCAGACCGCAGACTATAGACCAGCAATCTGCAACCTTCGGAGCTCCTGATCTTTTGGACTACAGCATCCATCAGCCCGTGCCGGCACAGTCAATGGTGAGGAATCCTGGGAGTCCCAGTTCAAAACATCTGTAGAGCCACAGGTTGCAGAACCCTGCCTTAAATGGCGCTTTCTTCCACTCTACAGACCCCAGCAGTAAGTGGATAGGCTTCTTCAAATGCCCTAGCATGATGTCGTGTTCACATCAAATGTTGCAGAATCTTGATTAGCAACTTCCTGTTCCCAGGGCTGCAGTGCCATGTAACGAGCAAGTAGGGCAAACGCGGCGCGTATTTATCTCTGAAAACATTATTGCCCAAAAACCCTCTTTCCATGACCTACTCGCACATAATTGAACAAATATATATTGTTATGTCAAGAGGTAACACATTTATAACTGTTCTAAGTTTTGTCCCAGTTTCAAAGTTTACCACTGGATGCAGTGATTACTTTGCATGGAAGAAGGGACTGCTGGTCTGTTATGAAACTTGGTGAAAGGAACTCATGGTGGCAACAGTAAAGACAGACACAAGTGATCACAGTTCATGGGTGTTTATTGAACCTTTATAATGTGTGAGATGAACGCCTAATCTAAACCTAAATCTAAGATCGGGTAAATCTACGACCATCAAATAATATGGCAGCCCTAGTGGCATCTGGTCAAATAAAAAGGGCGTATACTCAAAAACTTATTGCCAATCTTTACTACTAGTTACTAAAAGAGAGTGGGATAATATTCACCAGAAAAGAAAGAAGTGTTTACAATGATAAGTCTGCATGGTATGGCTGGGTCTCCTTTCCCCACGTTTCAGGCACGGGAGAAGGCAGGATTCTCGAGCACAGCACACTGCTGGGCCTCGACAGCACGAGGTTCACAGTTCAGTTCCGCGATATCAAAACCCCTTCAGAGGCTGAGTCTCTTTCCTGCAAAAGTCTGTTGCCTTAGGTTTGCTGATTCAAAGTAACAAACAAACAAAAGTTCTCACAATGATCTTGCACCTTGGGCACTTGTTCTTCCCCCGGATTTCCCAATGACAAACGAAAGTTCTTTGGGCGATTGCTCTTCGCCCCTGGGATCTCCCTCTGCTGGGCTCGGATCCTCCTTAAAATAATGGGCCTCCTTCCGTTGGGTTCACTACGGCCTTTCTTTAGTACAGTTTATGTATTGCTCAGCTTTATCAGAAAGCAGGTTTTCTTTCTCTTTAGCTTTTTTTTGGCATCCCTCTGTCGGTTCACACTTGCCAATTATCGCAGCTCACAATCGTAGTGGAAAGCAGGGTTCCCTTCCCCTAGCTTTCCTCTGGCAACGGGGCAGAGACTTTCGATTGTACAAGGGATTTGACGTGACCCTTGCAGGACTATTCTGACGCCTCATGCCACCCTTTCCTAGGGACTTCTGGTTGTTGTAGTTTAAAAAAAAACAGGTCTCAGTCAGAGCCTTTCGAATGAGCACCGACGTGGTGCCGGACCCCTCTGCACCTGGACTTTAACTTGGCTTTCTTTAAAGTTCAAACCATACACACAAGTCCTTCTTGCGTTCGAAATGTTGCTACACGCAACCTTGGGCTTAACACAGCTCATTTTGATATCAGCTTCCTCCAACTCGCTGACTGTGCTAAACCCGTTGGCTTCTTTGTTCTCTGGAGTCAAGGATAGTACCATGGTAGCCAGCTTGCCTCTCTGCCTGCTTTATCAAAGTGGGAGGCACCAGTGTACTATAGACCTCTTTTGCTCCGCACGCCAGCTGTAACTCCCGGTCTTACGATTTTCCTTATGGAGGCTAGGCGGGTCTGAGTTGAAAAGGGCAAGGGTGATTCCCCGTTCGTCGCGCTTCCAGGTCTCACCGCTTTTCCTCTCCCTTTGTACTGCTGGTTTGGTGTAGCCATGTCCTCGTGCATTTGGCCTTGCTTGAAGTGTACTTTCGTGCTCTTCCTTTTATCCCTGTGGGTAAGGTAAAGGGCCGTCAGGTGTGCGTGGTTATTGCCAGTTGCCTGACCCTGCCTGACCTGAGTTTTGGGACATGTCAGGTAAATGGCTCTGGTGTTAGTCCATTGTCTGTTACCGTGTAAGAAAGTGTTTCTGTGGGAAAATGGGTAGAGCTTCTAATTATCCTACAGGGTAGGATGGGGAAAATGTGTTACAGGGAAGGGGATCCTGTGTCTCAACCCTCGGTGTCCCACTTCCACTACCTGAAAACTCCTCGCCCAGGTGATCCTCCCCCACTAGTCCACCCCAGGAACTGGATCCAATAGCAATGGCCATGTCCTGGCCGGCTGGACGACAGATCTCCGGGGTTCAGCGGGTGAGACACCTTCAGGTTTCTCACATTAGGGACTGGTTTCTGTAATCGTAGCAGACTACCATAATTGTGACACTAGTATTGAGCAGTGAAAGACGAGTTAAGGGAAGATGAGGCGAAGTTCGTTGTCCAGCGATATTATACATGCTACATAAAGAGAGGTTTTGCAAAATGAGGTCCATAATACGGCTACAAAAATAACACTTGGCGGACTCCATTAGCTGCGGTTAAGGGCTGATGGCATCTGAAATCATTCCTTGCATAAAAATGCTCTTGCAGCGTCCTGATGGTTGAACCCTCCAACCTCCAACAGTTTGATTTTTTTTCTATTGCCATTATGTGGTTTCTGGATTTCAATGCCTCATTCTAGTTTACTGCAATTTGGGCCTTTTGAAAATGGGCCACAGTTTCCCACCTCTTGCTCCTATCAGAACACAGAGTATGGTGGTGCGTGGTTGTGTTTCTTACAAGCACTGTGGGTCCGCAGCCAGAGGACAATAAGGGTGTTTCATCGATGTTTTAATCTTGCATTTATTAATGTACTCTGTGAAATGTGTGCATTGCCTTAAACATCAGTCACAAGGACTGTTTTTGCAAATGCTGTGTTATGATTATAATTCCAACATGGATTAACCTCCAGTAATAGCACAGTAGGCAAGACCTTGTCTGCATACTGTCCCCTCTGGACACCAGCAACTACCCACCCCACGTCAACAGTTCACCTGACACTAAGTATACTAACACGCTACAATAAAAGGAAGTCTGTCTCCAACAAAGCTTCATTAAGACTATGATCATATAGCATGGTCTATCTGGCCAGATGCTATGACCAGGGTAACAGATTTGTATCTGAATGACTTGCCTGGCCTGATAAAGGTCAGTAGAACCATTTGTTTTAAAAACAATGATCAGATGCCCTACAACCACACTTTCTACATTTAATTCATATGCTCACTGTGATAGCTCCCAAGCCCACCCACTCATGTATGCATTTTCTATTTTCTGGAAATAACCTGATTTGATTAGATCAGCATCATTTGTGAAATGTATATCTTAAGGTTGCAAGCACCACAATGCCAACATGTGCTGGGACTATTTTACTGTCCCTATTGTGATGAATACTGCAGAGTCCCCACCACAAAGATCCAACCTAAAATCTCCTCCCAGGTGGCCAGGGGAAGGCAGTCGCTACCTGATCCTAACCCTGGGGATGGCATTAGCCGGGAGGATTGCCTGGAAGGAGAAGAGCCCCAAGGGTACAGGAGGTCTCCGTTAGGGGAGAAGCAGTGTTTGTGTTCCTCAGAGAGGGAGATTTCTATGGTGCCCGAATATTTAATGGCTTGTTGTCAAACTAATGCGTACCTTTAAAGACCTACCCACATTAATAATAGGGAAAACTCTTGTAATGAACAGGGAAGCCATATGTGCAGGAGTCAGAATCTTAACACCCTGACTTCTATTGAATATCACTCTCCCTTAAATATGAACCAACCATTAACCCCTTTAAAAACCCCTTTAAAAACCGTCCATGGAGATCTATTCACTGTTCAGAGTAATTATAATAAAGTTGAAGTATGTAGTCCTAAAGAAAAAGATCATTGGAACATTGGGAACTTCAAGTCCCATAATGCCAAAAGTACTGGGATGAGGAAGAGGGACTCGGATGCACTGAACTGCAGTATGCAGTCTAGAGATTCTAATGACCACACACCCAAGTGGAACCTTTGAATATTTAAGGCCCCCCTAAGGTGCATGCCATTGGAACCAGGAGGTGGAGTAGTTGCAGAAACTCGAGGTCGCAGTGGCAGCAGAAGTGAAACAAAGCTGCTGCTATCTTTAGAGCGGATGGCGGTCCTGAGAGGGTTTCCAACACTGATGACTTAGAATGCAGCGGTTGCGCAGCAGGAACCATTATTGCAAAAAGCTTTCCTGCTGGAGAGAGAGGCTCTCCTTATTGTATGCTGTGCTCCAGTGGATGGCAAACACCAGAGTGTTGCAGGAGCAAGGAGCGTTCCTTTCCTGACTGGCACACGCATGTTAGTGGACCAGGAAGAAATCCTCGAAGTACTGTGTTGTGCTTAAAAGTTGTGAAGAATTGGCAAGACCACTGAAATGTTTCATGATCTGTTGTGTCATCAGCCTGACAAAAACATTGTTGTTGAATCAAATGAATTGTGCAAGTGTTTTATTTCCTAAGAAGACGTCTTTGTGTTGAACTCATTGCTATAAGTGGAGAGATAAAGACTTGTGTAGTTGAACTGTTGGTTAAAGTCCAAGTGAAAGATTCTTGAAGGAAGAAGAACTTTATAATCGGAACTTGGTTACAAACCTGAACTTTCCTATTTGAACATTTGATTGAAAATCATGCTTTGAATATGGGAAAGGGGATCCAACCCAGGTTACAAAGATGTACAGTTATTAAGTTTATGCTGAACATAACTGTCATTTTTGTTATATTTGAATTGCCATTGTTATATTTAAATTGCCATATATTACCTTTATGAGTTTGATGTATGCATAAGTGTGAGGTTACCTAGGCCTCTCACACACATGCCTTCATAATCTGGAACTTGAAGAAACCGACTATCGCAACAAAGGCGATCCACCCTCAACTGGTTGAAATTCCTTGTAAAAGTGTCATGCAGAGGAGTCGGTGAGTTGTTTCTTACATGAGCACATCCTTCTTTTAAGATACTTGCAACTCGTTCCTTCCTGTGCAATCCCAGGCATCCCCTTTAGGCAGAATATATGTTTGTAAAAACACCATTGACTTCTCTTTCTGGAAATCATAGCGCCTTCTCACTGGCCTATGTCTCATAACAATGGCTCTACTACCGACTACTGTTTAGTTTCTATTAATCGAAGGTACCCTGCGGTTAGGAAATGTCCAGCCTCCCTTCTAGTGCAAGCTTCAGCGCACACAGCTTGACCATGTGCAGGGTCCCTGGTGTCTCCTGAAGAGGTGCAGCTGCGTTGATGATGCCCTAAGACTTTGGGAAGATCAGGCAACCGGTCGACCCAGAGAGTGTTGCCGGGGAACTTCATGTGAAGGGGCTACGCAGGACTCAGCGATGGCCTTGTCTCACCTTTGGAAATTTTTATCTAATGCTGCATTTAGGATGGTGACTGGCGATGGCACCAGATAGTGAATAACATGATTATTAACACAGGCAATAAAGGCCAGTGACCTCATGCTGCTCAGATCATGTCTTACCTTACAATGCGGTGATGTCCAAATGAAGCCAACAGTACCCTGCGCAGAGCTGGAACATCTGTCCCACAGTAGGTACTGATCCATCACAGTTGCTAAAGGGCCGGTACCCTCGCCCGTCCACTTCCCTGTTTCTGGCATTGTTGTACTGGTATTCGCAACCCACCAGTTGAACGTCGTCTGAGACAGTGCGGAGGAACGAGGTATGCACAATACCAGCGTGTGACTGCTTCATTGGGTCTGCGTACAATTTGTAGTTTCAATGTTGCTTTTTTTGGGTGAAGACGATTGGGGGTAACAGCCCGGATTGCCACCCATCACCCTGGTCTTTCGGGTACTGTGACTGCTCTCTAGCTCCAATCATTGGTGTGGGTTTCACTTATGAGGTGGTGTAGTCTCCTTTTGATGATGAGGTTGATGGCTGAGTTCACACGTGCCCCATCTGGATATCAGACTGCCATGGGCATAGGAAATGCGGGGGCGGGGGGGGCATAGAGGACAACCGCCACCCCCACAATTGTAAGCAGAGGGGATATAATTCCATTTATCCCCCCCACAATCGGAAGCGAGGTGAGGGAAAGTGGGGGGGGTTTATTTTCCCAAGTGAAGTGATGAAGCAGCAGGACAGTGATAAGTAAAATCAGGGCTGCACTGTAAGCAAACATCCAGGCCAGCCTGGGTGGTTCACTCATCGTCCTACTGCCTGCAGCTGGCTTCCTGGGGTCGTATACCTGCACATTTGAGGGAGGATGCACACATATGGCAGCTATGGTCCACACAAGGGGGTGTATAAAGGGGTAGGGGAATGATGCACACAGTGTGAGCAGCAGGGTGGCATGGGTGGTGTACACAAGGCATCTGCATTGCTAGAGAGGTAGGTCTGATGCATAATGGCTGTATAGAATTGTAGGTAGGGTGCAGGTACATTGTGGCAGGTATTGGGTATATTTGGTGTCTGCATAAATGTAGGTATGTGACTGGTAAAATAGGTCAGAGGGGTGCACACTTGCTGCTGAAATCTGTATGTGATCTGCAGGTCGCAGGCTAGAATCCCTGCAAGGTCAACTCAGGGCCTCATTACAAGTCTGGCGGTAACCGTGCCAGTAAAACCGGCAGGTTGCCACCAGACTTGCACATTTTTCCAGTGCCTGACTTGCCAGAAACACCTGGGCATTACAGCCCTGGCGGTCCGTGAAGTCATGCGCCGGCCGGAAAATGTAATTCCCCATTCCCATTGAGTCCTATAGGTTAACAACGGTGCCGGTGCTTCCGTGAAACTCTGCGGGCGGGTGCTGTTCTGCCCGCCAGGTCTGGCCCTGGTGGCTGGGACGGTGCCTGCCCGCAGATTCGTGTGCCAGTCCGGTAACAGTGCCGGTAGGCTTACTGTTGTTACCAGACCAGCACACTTCTAATGCGGCCCTCAGTCTTTCATCCTTCCGAAATGGATCGTTGAGTACCAATTTCGGCTGGGTGATAGTAATTGCATGTAAATGATCTACGTGCAGTGCTTTGGCAAAAGCACTATATAAATAAAAAAATAATATTTTTGTAGGGATTGGGCATTTGATTTGTGCATCGTGGTAGGTATGATCCACACATGGCGAGTGTGCACATATCAATATGGTGCACTTCGTGCGCGCAGAGTGGTAGTTGGATATAAGGCACATAAGGTATACACTAAGGGGGAGACATGGTTCACACTTTGATTGCAGAGCAGCTGATGTGCTGAACATAATGTGTGCAGAGAGCGGAGTATATTGCATGCATGCTGCTTGCAGAGTAGTTGGCGTGCTGCCCACATAGTGTATGTACAGACTGGTTGGTGTGGTACATTCTGTGTGTGGTGAATTGTAGGTATGCTGCACATGATGATTGTTCAGAGAGCTGTATGTACCAATCACGTAGGATCCGGCAGAGGTGAGCATTGTTCGCAATAAGTAGTAGGAATCGTGCACAAGGTGTTTGTAGAGCAGTGGGTATAATGCATGCATGGTTTGTGCTGTGAAATAGGTATGTGCGCCCAATGTAGATAGCCCAGATGATGCAGCGTGTGTAGAACTGTAGCTGTGGTGCATAAAGGGGGGGGTGTAAATCAGTTAATATGTTGTACCACTGTGTGTAGAGCGATATGCTTTATGAACATGTGTGTGAAAAGCAGTTGATATGGTGCACACATTGTGTGCAGAAATTTTGGAATGGTGCACACACAATGTGTGAAGAGTTGTAAATATGGCATGCATTTTGTACGTGCAGATTGTATGGTTATGTAGTGCCCACACAGTGTGGGTACATGGAAAAGAATAATGAACAAGTACCAGTGAATTGGGCAGCCGTAATACCGGTTTTCTGTAGAGCTACGACGGCTTCGGCACTCGGCTGGTCTTGCCTTATGTTGGTTTTAATATGGGTTGATTTGCATCTGTAGCAAAGTCCTCAACGTGTCCTCTGTCTCCCCCAGATTTTATGTGTCTCCTATGCCCCTACATACTAGTACCAACCTGTTTGATGGACACAGCAGGCAGCAGCAGCAGAGCAAACCATATATCACATATTTTTTAGCAGCAGAGTAACAGAACAGGGGCAACAGATGTCTGTCTGTTTACATAAATACACTTTTGTACTGCTGGGTAAAACACAACCTCCTGTTTAACATAGGCCGACATCTAGTGGTAGCTGCGGAGTATTACATTTTTTGTTTTCGAACCTCGAAAAGGGACGTCGACAGGGTGTGCCAGTAGTACTATCCGTAGTGTGGCGTCCACTGTACCCATGGGCCATCACGCGCCGATCCCTCACATTGTTTTTTTCCGCCATCGTAGTCGGACGCATATTGCAGATTTCCTTCTTCTGGTCGACGCCATCATTTAGTAAAATTTAAAGTTAGACTTTCTTTGTCCTTTCGACCACTGTACACCGCAAGATCTCCGGCAACGGCTTTCGAGGACATGACCATTCGTCAACGACAAAGACTGCCATCTTTCTGCACAATGGAAAATACTCCTTTTAAATTCTGTTCTTCCTGTAACAGGAGGTTTCCCTGGAAGGATTCATACCACTTGTGTAACCTTTGCCTCCCTAGGGACCATGCCGAATAACTGTGCAAGTCCTGCAAATTGTTTAGGCCAAAAACTTTAATGGACCAAAAAACTAAAAATGCTGGGCCCGCCACGACATGCAGGCCGAGGCCACTATGGATGTCGAGGAAGCCTCCAGCGATGGCAGCGTCACGTCCTAAGTGACACAGAGGGCGATGAGGACCCAATGGTTTCCCGCGTGCGAGCACCCAACTCCAACAGGCCGGTTGTTCTGCTACTGAGATGACACCCGGCGGCTCAAGCACCTCCATGACATGCCACACTAAGCAAATCCTTCAGAGCCGACAGTCGACCTTGGTGTCGACCGATAAGCCACGCGCAGTGTCGAGAGAGAAGTCTGAAAAGTCCCTGTCCTCTGGGCCATCGCAGTCGTGATCACCACACGGGTTAGGACGAAATTAGTAGAAAAGTCCTACCACCAAAAGTCCGACCCCCATTTATTCCCATATGTATATGTGGGGTGGGGGGGATTTAATAAAAATGTATAGGTGTAAGGTGGGGGGCTGCGGAGTATTACAGTTTGTTTTTCGAAACTCGAAAATGGGCGTCGACACAGGCGTGCCAGTAATACTATCCCTAGTGTGACGTCCACTGTACCCAAGATCCCTCACGCGTCTAGGATCCCCAGATTGTTTTTTTCCGCCATACTGGTCGGAAGCATCTTGCGGAGTCCCCTGGCCTTAGCCATACTTTTGCTAATAATTGAAAATTATAATTCTTTATTGACATCCTTCCCCACCCCAACGTCGACACTCGACGACGGCTGGAGAAGACATCGACCGTCGGCTGCCGCACGACGGATCTGGGCCTCGGAAGGCCGCTGGCCTCGGCCCGGGCCTGGTAGGCCGCTGGCCTCGGCCCTGCAAGTAGGGAGAGTGGGGGGTGGTACATACTCTTCACTCTTGGTATATAAGTACACCTTATCTTATATATTTCATACACTTACCAGCCCGCTGCCTTTAGGTGCGTATGGAGGGTACCCCTTTCCAATTCTGCCCCAAGTGCAACCGCAAATACCCTTGGATCGACAGGCACGCCACGTGCAATCTCTGCTTGTCGAGGGACCACCCCGAAGCGAACTGCAGAGCGTGTAGTAGGTTTAAACCTAAGACACTTAAGGACCGTTCGACTAAGCGTTGGGCCCACCACGCCAGGCAGGCGGCCATGGCAGCGGAGGGCGCCTTCAGCGATGGCAGCGACGCCGTACTTTCGGACGGCGAGGGCATTACGGCGTCGAAAGACAGCCGAGCGCAGGTCCCCGACCTCGGAAGGTCGTCCGGCAGGGCGGCTATGGGGAAGACCCCCGGCGACGCAAGCGCTACACACCCTACACACACTAAGCACACTAAGTCCAACCGAACCTCGACGACGTCGACTTCTCGGAAAGAGGCACAGATAGAACGGTCCGACTCGGTGTCCTCTGGGCGCTCTCGATCGTGATCGCCTCATGACGCAAGGCAATCATCCACTCTTGCCAAGAGTGCCTCGCTCCCTAGACTAACGGAAGTTCGATCGTCGGAGGACGAAGACGACTTACACCCCCAGGCCGCGCTCCAAGAGACGGAGCCCGTAGTTAACACCAGCGAGGCCCCACGCTCGAAAAACACAGATACCTCTCCCGATCCTCGACGCCAGGCGTCGAAAGTCTCCGGGGCCTCCAAGGGACAGGGAAAACATTTTTCCACGCACGGGGAGGGGGGGAAACAGCGGAAAGCACATTCTTCCACTCCTGTACGACCATCCTTCCCCCCTAAGCAAACAGATAAATACAAGTCTACTGAGAGATCAATATCCAGCAAGGGTACCCTTGATAAGTCCCCTAAATTGCCTACTAAAGTCATACCCTGTTCCAAAGAATGGTCCAGTGAAGACATAGACAGGGTCATGTCAAGAATGTCTTCCTTGGCTGATTTCTACGACAAGAATCCAGAGCATTTCCTCTCGTATGACCCTCACGGGGCCACACCCTCAGGTTCCTCTGATCCTATCCCCCTAAGTAAAAAGGCCCGGTTCGAAAGACCTGAACCCTTCGAGGTGCAGCCTTGCTCTACTCCATTCCCTGAGGGGGACCAGGAGTTTGAAATTATGGAGAAACAAGCCGGGATGGAATACTATGCGGATGATGAGGATCAGGAGGAGGGAGAAGATGAGCAGGAAATTTACAGAGTAGATTACCCGGTAGAGAGCGAAGCCCCAGTTACCGACTCGCCAGTCGATAACCAGCCCCTCCTTAATGAGGTTCTCGCTCGCGCGGCAGAACATTTTCACATCGACACCCTCGGTGTACAGGAGGAAAGGGACTTCGCAGAAGAGTTGGTGGGAGAGAGGAGGCCGGTCGCTCAGACCATCCCTATCCTTAAATCCATCCAACGAAGAATAGATCCGTCCCTGGTGAACCCAAACCTCACCAGAGCAGTCAACCCCAGGGTCGAAAAGCTTTTCCGGGCAGCCCCGTCTGACCCTCTCTATATAAGAGGACATCTTAAACCAGACTCCCTAGTTGTTACCAACACTCGGAAGAGGGCTGGAACACCCTTATCTTCATCAGAAGCTCCTCCCGACAAGGAGAGCAAGAAACTTTACGGGTTTGGCAGGAAGGTAGCCTCAACGTCCGCCTACCAAGCAAGGATTGCTAACTCCACCACCCTGTTGGCCAGCTACAACTGCCATCAATGGGAAGAGGTCGCGGCGCTCATAGCCTCTGCTCCTGAACCGTTAAAGGGCCAATTGGCTCGGATCTCGGCAGAAGGGAGAGCCGTGTCTGGTTGCATATTAAAAGCAACTTTCGACGCCACGGACAACGCAGGAAGATTGATAGCAGAAGGTACTGTTATCAAAAGACATGCGTGGTTACGGCTGTCGGGGTTCAAAACAGAAACTCAGGCTTCATTAATAGGCAAGCCGGTGGAACCCGATCTATTGTTTGGGAAAGCGGTCGAAGACGCACTTAAAAACGCCAAGGACGAATACGAGACACTGAAATCCCTTGGCCAACTAACCAACAAACCCCCTAACCAGAGGGGGAATAGTAATTTTCGTCGCCACGCGGCCAAAATTCACAAAGAGGCAACTATGCCCAGGTACAGGGTACACAGTGGAACAACAGCCAGCAGTCTACCCAAAGTTACGGCAGGGGTAACAAGAGAGGGCGTGGAAGAGGCAGAAGCAGCCCCAACAAGGGAGGTGGCACGCCCCCACCAAAGCAGTGACGCTCAGTTCAGGGTCCCTTCTCACGCAACCCCAGTAGGGGGACGCATTTCCAACTTCACCCAGGCTTGGGAAGGGATCACCTCAGACAGATGGGTGCTGTCAACAGTGTCCACAGGATATTGTATAGAATTACTGCAGCGTCCCCGGAACCATCCTCCACGACAAAGAGTACACTCCTTAGAACATCAGAAGATCCTTCTCGAGGAGATTGCCATTCTGCTCGAAAAGGACGCGATAGAACTCGTCCCAGGACACCAGGTAAACAAGGGTATCTATTCAACTTACTTCCTTGTGCCAAAGAAAGATTTGACAATGCGCCCAGTACTGGATTTACAGCCTGCCAACAAGTATGTCAAGCCCCAAAAATTCCGTATGACCACGCTACAAGAGGTAATCCCCCTCCTAAAAAAGGGGGATTACATGGCAACCTTGGATATGAAAGATGCTCATTTTCATATTTCCATGCTCCCGGCGCACAGAAAGTACTTGCGCTTCAAGGTGGTCAGTCGCCACTACCAATTCAAGGTACTGCCCTTCGGGATAGCTTCAGCACCCAGGGTATTCACCAAGGTACTGGCGGTGGCAGCTGCACACCTACGCAGGGAGGCAATCCCAGTGTACCCTTATCTGGACAACTGGCTCATAACGGGGGAAACCCCAGGAATTTGCAGGACAAACATTCAAAGGACTATCGACCTCCTCCACGAATTAGGCTTCTCAATCAACGAGAAGAAGTCAAGCCTAGTGCCAAGCACCTCAAAACAGTTCCTGGGAGCAATCCTAGATACTCAGAAAGGGTTGACCTTCCCTTCGGAAGAGAGAATTCGGAATATACTACTGCAAATTCCACATTATCAGTCCGGTCAACAAATAACGGTACGCAAAGCAATGCGGTTACTGGGCATGATGGCGTCATGCATTTACCTGGTCCCCCACGCGCGACTGCGCATGCGTCCTATGCAGGAATGGTTGGCGAAACAGTGGTCTCAGGCAAGTGGTCAGTGGGACGATCTAGTGGTCGTTTCGCCAACACTTGTACAGAGCCTACACTGGTGGACAAGAGAGAATCTCGCAAGGGGAAAACCCTTTTACGATCCCGAAGTGCAGGCAGTGGTGACTACAGATGCATGCCTGACTGGGTGGGGAGCTCACCATCTCCACCACACAGCTCAGGGTCTCTGGTCTCACTCAGTAGCCAAGAACCACATCAACCTGCTAGAGCTTCTGGCAGTATTCAGAGCGCTTCGGGCGTTCGAGCCCCATCTAATAAACTTGTCGGTGCAGATCCGGACGGACAGCACGACAGCCATGTTCTATCTGAACAAGCAAGGAGGGACTCGTTCGCCAAATCTGTCCAAGCTTGCCCAGAAAACCTGGATATGGGCACTCAGACGGAACATCTTCCTGTCATCGCAACATGTTCCAGGGGAGCTCAATTCCCTAGCGGATGCTCTAAGCAGAGACTCCCTCCCAGAAGAACACGAATGGGTCCTTCACAGAGAGATCGTAGAAGATCTCTTCTCTCAGTGGGGTTTCCCCACTATAGACTTATTCGCCACAAGCGAAAACAAACAATGCCCAGGATTTGCATCCAGGTTCCCCCAGCCAGACTCCCAAGGGAGCGCCCTGTGGATGAACTGGTCAGGGATGTTTGCGTACGCTTTTCCACCAACTCCTCTCATCAGGAAGGTAGTGTACAAGATGAACAAGGAATCGATGACGCTCATCCTAGTTGCTCCCATGTGGGCGAGACAACCATGGTTTCCACACCTACGCAGGATGGCGGTGTGCGAGCCCATCAAACTCCCAGCCTGGTACAACCTACTGTCCCAGCAACAAGGTCAAACAGTGCACCAGGAACCCAACTCAATGAACCTGGCAGCATGGCTCCTGAGGTCATAGAGTTTGGACATCTCAATTTACCACAGAGGTGTATGGACATCCTAAAAGAATCCAGGAAACCAAACACAAGGCACTGTTACTTTGACAAGTGGAAGAGATTTGTTATTTGGTGCCAGAATAAACAAATCAACCCGGTTGATTGCACTCCTTCCAACATTGTGACATACATGCTCCACCTGCTGGATGCAGGATTGGTTTTTAACTCTCTGAAAGTACACCTGGCTGCCCCCTCGGCTTACACCACATCCCATAACAAGGTGTCGTGGTGGAAAGTACCAGTAGTTAAAGCCTTCATGGAAGGAGTAAAGAGACTTCACCCTCCTATTTCTAACCCACCGCCAGGATCGGACCTTAATGTGGTGCTAGCTAAGCTCATGGGCCCCCCTTTCGAACCCATGCATAAAAGTAGTCTCAAACACCTGACTTATAAAACTGCCTTCTTAGTAGCCATTACCTCTATAAGAAGGGTCAGTGAAATTCAGGCTCTGTCAGTGCAGGATCCTTTCTTTACTATCCACAAAGACAAACTGGTTTTACGCACACACCCTAGGTTCTCACCTAAATTTATATCTAAATTTCATGTAAACCAGTCCATCGAGCTTCCGGCTTTCTTCCAGAACCCGCAAAGCTTGGCTGAGGTGAAACTACACACCCTAGATGTGCGTAGGGCGGTCCTCTACTATGTAAACAAAGCCAGACCGCTAAGGAAAACAGATCAACTGTTTGTCTCCGTAGCTACAGGCAGAGAGGGAGATCGCGTCTCTAAGGGCGCTATCTCTAAGTGGATTATCAACTGTATACAGCTGTGTTACTCTCTTTCTGAAAAAACTCTGCCTTTTACGCCAAGAGCCCACTCTACTAGAGGCATTGGGGCCACTCTGGCTTTCATTGCAAAGGTTCCCCTCGACACCATTTGCAAAGCAGCTACTTGGAGCTCTATTCACACTTTTACTCAGCATTACTGCATTGACACTCATTCCAAGACAGATACACAAGTGGGACAAGCGGTTCTGAGACACCTGTTTGCTCATGACTCTTCTCACATCCCACCTCCTTCTTCTGGTACTGCTCGCTAATCTATGCACAGCATGTGATCTAAGCAGATTCCTCAAGCCTCAGAAGGGATACATTACTCACCGTAATCGTATTTCTGATGCTTGTATCTGCTTAGATTCACATGCGACCCACCCTTCCTCCCCTCCGAGAGAAGGCGCATGATTGCTGGTAGTCTTACCTTTCTGTCTATCTGCTTGGATTATCTCTACTCACGCTACTCCTCATGCTTCCTCATGTCAGAAAAAGAAAAATACAATCTGAGGATCCTAGACGCGTGAGGGATCTTGGGTACAGTGGACGTCACACTAGGGATAGTATTACTGGCACGCCTGTGTCGACGCCCATTTTCGAGTTTCGAAAAACAAACTGTAATACTCCGCAGCTTCCACTAGATGTCGGCCTATGCACAGCATGTGAATCTAAGCAGATACAAGCATCAGAAATACGATTACGGTGAGTAATGTATCCCATATATATATATATATATATATATATATATATATATATATATATATATATATTATACAGACTTTTGGTGGTCAGACTTTTGAACTCTGTAATTTCACGCAGATCCTCACCACACGACATGCCCCCAAAACAGGCGCCAAAGTCCTTTTCCGACACCGTGACCAAATCAGTCCTCTGGGTCCGGCGAACGGGCGGTGAAAGACTCATCGACGGCCCCTATGAAAAATTCCAAAATGAGTGAGTTAATTAAGAAAACCTTCCCTGAGACCCTGCTCAAGGCTAGAACGGCAAAAAACTGAAAGCCCTCAACGCCCCAAGCTACAGAATCTCAAGGTTCTAAGGTTAGGGATTACTCTACCCCTATATACCTCCGGCCAGGGGCAATATATCACAAACAGCCCCCTGCACCAGAGCCTCTACCTACACCTACCCCTCAGTGTTGCCAAGCTCCTCCCAGTGGATGTATGGTGTGGATCTCTCAGGGTCACGACCCCGGCTCTCAAGGGAACCTATACAGTCAGGATCAATATGATGATAATGATCATGAAATTATGTGTTATTTATATAGCGCCATTATCCAAAGTGATTTACAGAGCACATATTTACATACAATATCACCCAAGCAAAATTAGTACTCATTTATCGACTTCGGAAGGATGAAAGGCTGAGTTGGCCTTGCCGGGATACGAACCTGCGACCGGCAGATCACAGCAGCGAGCAATCAATCCGCTGAGCTATCTTACCGATGACATCTAGTCGCCTGACCACCAAGATCAACTAGACAAGGACTTTGTGGAGGACATTCTTAGCGACAGAAAGTCCGCCACCCAGTTTATCCCACTGTTACAATTGATACAGGGTCGTAAACCCTAGAATCAAAAAATTATTCAGTCCAGCCCACACAGACACCCTGTATATCAGGGGTCAGCTAAGACCGGATTCATTGGTCGTCACCACTACCAGAAAGAGGGCTGGCACTCCTCTAGCGTCGGCTGAAGCCCCGCCAAACAAAAAGTAAAAACAAAATCTAAACTTTCGGAAGGAAGTTTGCCTCCTCAGTGGCATATCAAGCTAGAATTGCAAATAACACTACACTTCTAGCTAGTTATGGCTGCCACAAGTGGGATGACTTGGAACACCAGGTTGAAGCGGTTCCAGAACCCCTAAAATCTCAATTATTAAGCACCATCGCAGAGAGCAAGCAGGTATCAAACTGAGTCCTCAAAATAAATCTTGATGCAGCAGACAATGCGGGCCACATCATCGCAGAGGGCATGCTCATCAAGCGCCACGCCTGGCACAGAGAGTCCAACCCAATGTACTTTTCGGTAAGGCTGTCGAAGAAGCGCTCAAGAGCGCAAAGGAGGTGTATGACACTCTTAAATCCCTCGGCCAGTTAACAAACAAGCCCTACGAACAACAAAGCTCCTCAAACTCCAGAAGGTTTCAGGGTCAGGGTTCACAACACTCCTCCTGATAAACTCAGGGTGGATAGTCTTCAACTTGGGGCCCATCGCAAGGACAATCTTCCTCTTCAGACTTTCAAAGAGGAATATGAGATCTAGAGGAAGAAGCGGTACCCCACCTGGGAGAGGCTTCACCCCTCCCAAACAATGACGCAGCACTGCAGGTCCCCTCCCATGCCACCCCAGCGGGCTGTCGAATTTCACACTTCACCCACGCATGGGAGGAGATAACGTCAGACAAGTGGGTGTTGTCGACCGTGGCAGGAGGGTATTGCATCAAACTTTTACAAAAGCCACCCATCCGCCTGCCAAGACACAGAAAGATGACTCCAGAGGAGCTGCACATACTGTTAGAAGAAGTAAAGGCACTGCTGGAGAAGGGCGCCATAGAGATCGTCCCAGCAAACCAGGTAAACAAGGGTATTTATTCAGTGTACTTCCTTGTGCCAAAAAAAGACCAGTCCATGCGCCCAGTCCTAGATCTGCGCCCTGCGAACAAATATGTCAGACACCAAACGTTTCCCCCTCTTCAAACCGGGGGACTACATGGCAACATTGGATATGAAAGATGCATACTTTCATATTTCAATGCTCCCTGCACAAGGAAATATCTACGTTTCAAAATAGCAGGAGTTCACTGCCAGGTCAGGGTACTCCCCTTCGGCATCACCTCAGGGCCAACAGTATTCACAAAGGTACTTGCAGTAGTGGCAGCACACCTGCGCTGAAGGTCCATCCTAGTATTCCCTTATTTGGATGACTGGCTAATAACTGGGGAATCTCCTCAAATCTGCAAACAAAATACACAAAAGACAATAGACCTTATTTTCAATGTGGGCTTCTCCATCAACGAAAAGAAATAAAGTCTAGTCTCCAGCCAAATAAAAAAATTTCAGTGAGCAATTCTAAAGACAAAAGAGGAGCTGGCTTTCCCGTCAAACAAGAGGGAACAAAACATGCTGTTGCAAGTACCTCACTACCAGACCGGTCGCCAGATAACTGTACTCAAAGCAATGCGCTTGCTCGCGTTGATGGTCTCATGCATTCACTTGGCTTCACATGCAGGAATGGTTAGCGAAACACTGGTCTCAGGCAAGTGGTCAGTGGGACGATCTAGTGGTTGTTTCGCTATTCCTGGTACAGGGTCTTCGCTGGTGGTTCAGGGACAACCTGCTAAAAGGAAAACCCTTCTGCGTTCCACCAGCACAAGTGATATAAACTACAGACGTCTCACTCGCTGGATGGGGGGCTCACTTCCTCCACCACGGAGCCCACAGCCAGTGAACACCTGCTAAGGTCCCAAAACACATCAACTTCTTGGAACTTTTGGCAGTTCTCAAAACTCTTCAAGCCTTTGAGCAACGTCTTACAGATCAAACAGTGCAAGTACTTACAGACCGCACCGCTTCCATGTTATACATAAACAAGCAGGGAGGCACACACTCTCAAAGTCTGTGCAAGCGATCCCAAAAAATATGGAAGTGGGCACTCAAGTGGAACATGTTCCTAACCTCAACACGTTCCAGGGGAACTCAATTCTCTGGCAGACACTCTAAGCAGATGCCGGCTACCTGAAGAACACGAGTGGCAACTCAACAAAGATATCCTAGACGGAATATTCTCACAATGGGGTCATCCCCCATTAGATTTGTTCCCTACAAGCCTAAATGCGCAAGGCCCAGACTTTGCGTCCAGGATTCCCCGACCAGGGTGCAAGGGGAACGCCACGTGGATGAACTGGTCAGCGAAATTTGCTTACACTTTTCCCCCGACACCGCTCCTGAGCAAGATAGTGCACAAGTTGCACCAGGAACAAGTATTTCTAATCCTGGTTGCTACTATGTGGGCGAGACAACCTTGGTTTCCACATCTGTTCAAACTGGCAATGTGTGACCCAATCAAGCTCCCGTGCCCATACAACATGTTACACAACGCAAGGGACCATCCCTCCACCCTCGCCCTCAATCTTTGAACTTGGCAGCCTGGCTTCTGAAGTCATAGAATTCGGCCACTTAAATCTTCCATAAAGGTGTATGGATATCCTAAAAGAGGCATGGTAACCGAACACCAGACACTGCTATTTAATGGGTGGAAGAGATGTGTGATATGGTGCAAGTCACAAATCTTAAACCCAATCGAATGTTCCCCATCTAGCATTCTATATTACATGCTTTATCTACTAGACTCCGGCCTAGTATTCAACTCCATCAAAGTAAACTTGACAGCCCTGTCAGCTTACACCACTTCCCAGAACGAAGTGTCCTTGGTGGTAAATTCCTGTCATTAAAGCATTCATGGAAGGGGTAAAGAGGCTATACCCTCCATCTCTAACCCTCTGCCGGGTTGGGATCTTAAAGTCATGCTCTCCAAACTCGTGGGTCCGCCCTTTGAGACTATGCACAAAGCCAGCCTAAAACATTTGACTTACAAGACTGCATTCCTCGTAGCCATCACCCCTATAAGATGAGTGGGTGAGTTACAAGCTTTGTCCGTACAAGTCCCTTTCTTCATAATCCACAAAGACATGGTTGTACTTGGAACACATCCTAGGTTTTCACCTAAATTAATTTCAAAGTTCCTTGTGAATTAAGCCATAGAACTTCCTACATTCTTTCAAACGTCATCCAGCTCAGCTGAGAGAAGCCTCCATACACTTGATGTACAGAGGGCAGTCCTGTACTATGTGATCAAAATGAAACGCCTAAGGAAAACAGACCAGCTCTTTGTTTCCATAGCACCTGGGAGAGGGCGATCACATATAAAGAGAACGCGATCTCCAAATGAATGGTCAAGTGCATACAGCTCTACTATGCCCTATCCAAAAAAGTTTTATCTTTCACTCCGAGGGCTCACTCTACCAGAGTTACATTAGACTTCATTGCAAACGTCCCTCTAGACGGCATTTGCAAAGCTGCTACATAGAGTTCCATTTATACTTTCACACAGCATTATTGCATTGACACTCGCCCTAAAGCAGATTCACAGGTGGATCCTAAAACATCTATTTGCCGCTGAACCTTCTCACATCCCACATCCTTCTCCAGATACTGCTCGCTAATCTATGCAGAGCATGTAATCTAAGCAGACCCACAAGCCTCAGAAGGGACACGTTACTCACAGTAATCGTATTTCTGATGCTTCTATCTGCTTAGATTCATATGCGCCCGCCATTTCTCCCCTAGTGGAGTCGAAGGCACATAGATGTTTTCTGGTTTATCACTGTTTCTGCTTTATCACATCTGTACTTCTGCTACACTTCATGCAACCTCATGTCAGAAACAAAGCAATCTGAGGGACCTCGACATGTGAAGGACCATGGGTACAGTACACCTCACACTAGGGATAGTATTACTAATACGCCCTGTCGACATCTGTTTTCGAGTTTCGAAAACAAATCTTGCAATACTCCACGGCTACAACTAGATGTCGGACTATGCAGAGCATGTGAATCTAAGCAGATTCAAGCATTACGGTGAGTAATGTATCAGGCGGCAGTCGCTTCCCTATAATTAAGGGCAGTCAGACTCTCGTAGGAACTTATTGCTAATAACTTTTGATTTGTGCGACGGATTTGGCCGAAGTTTTGAAGTCAATTAGGGACGCTCCTCCCTCCACCAAAATGCAGAGTTTGAGTAAGATTTGTAAGTTATTAAGAAAATTTAAAAAAAAATCAAAGTTGCAGCCCACTTCCCATTCACTTTCCCATAGACAAACAAGGTACATTTTTGCCAGACCGCTCAACCCAAACTGCTGGACGGATTTGGGCCAGGTCCAAAACAACTTCGGCATGAAGTGTTTAGTGGAGACCTTATTTTTTTGGTTTAGGGTTAATCCCTGCAGTCGTATTTTAAATATTTGCTGGCGATGGGGGTGCGCTTGATGTCATCATTGTGTTCGTAGACTGAGCAACAGGGGGCACGAAGTTAAGGTGGCTTTAGCTGAATTTCTGGGTTTTCTTTCTCACCTTAATGTCCCTGCAACTAAAGTGTTTTCTCACTGCCTTCTGATGCAACCAGTTAGCCAGCCCTGTGAGTAAGACCAATGCACAGAGAAATCCCTAGTGGTGCTAGGAGATTAACGCTTTCCTAGTTCCTCTCCAGGTTGAAGCTGCAAGCCGGCAGGCAATGGCTAAGGTTTACTACAGAAATGGCATTGGCTGTGTTTTAATGAGTGTTGTTGATGGGTGTCTACTCTGAGGGTGTGAATGAATGATCTATGCATCATGTTTGGAGGAATGCATTTCTGTGTTGTTCGCAGTCGTGCAATCTATTCTGGGATGGAGTGGGGGTAGGAAAGCCTCCTAACTTTCAATCAGTTTCCTTTTTGTCTTTTTCATCTCTCCAGCCACCTTCTGGATCAACCCTCAGTTCAAGGTCACACTGTTGGAGGAGGACGATGACCCGGAAGACAATGAGCTCGCCTGCAGTTTCCTTGTGGCCCTAATGCAAAAGAACCGGCGACGAGTGAGGAAGACAGGAGAGGACATGCACACCATTGGCTTTGCCGTCTACGAGGTAGAGTGGGCCTTCTCGTTTACCTACATCCTAATGACAGGGAAGGGTATATTGCCACCATTGCTAGAAGAACTCTTGATCAGACTGGGAAAGCTTGGCTTCCGCACACAGCCTGATCATGAACTGAGCATGAGCAGGTAAGGGCTGAACATGTGTGTTGGGTGCCTGTGTAACCTTTAGTTCTTGTGGAAGTTTGATAGAAAGAGGGAGTACTGGAAATGAAGCTTCCCCAATACTTCAAATGATTGCATGTGATTCCCTGAAAGATGGGATCTGGAGTGCAACAGCAAAATCTTGAGAAAGTGAGCTATCATTTTATCTAACCTCAAAGTGACCATTGCTCAGTTGGTTCTGAACTCTCCTGGGATGATGAGTTTTCCATCTGCAGATGTTTGTGTCCGGAGAAGCCACACTTAAGCCATTGTAACTCTTGGTACTTTTTTGAATGGCAACAGTAAATGGTATTTGGGCTGTAGCGATGCCATTGCTGTCCCTCTCTGCTTCCCTGTGGGGCTGCACCCCCACTACTGGCTCAGCCCAGGCACTGACTGTAGAAATCTATGTGACTGCCATAAGGGCAAGTTTTCTTGGCATCAGCACTGCATATTACTAGCTTCACCTTCTGCACTCTTCTTGTCCTTTGTGTTGCTATCATCTTCCCGTCCCCATCGTGGGGGCTGGTTTTTGTGCAAAATAAAGGCCTTCTCCACCTACTTGTCGCTGTGGACACTGCCTTTGGTAGCCATAGCCTTGCCCTTGGTTGCTGTATCCATACCCTTGGTAGCCGTAACCTCAGTCTGCCTGATCCGTGCCCTGCCTACCCGGTCATGGCAGCCATTTACCTTGTGGTGGTGTCCACTCTGTCACCACTGCCGTGTGGCAGAAAAGGCCCCGAAGAGGGGAACCCGAGGCATATTCTTTCTTCCCTCTACTATTAATTTTGGAAATGGAGTACGTTTGGGAGCCCCGTGGCAGGACTTTTGGTATTGCTTGAATTGTACTTCCTGTAAGGGGCATCTAATCCTCCTTGGTGTAATGGAACGACAATGGACGCCATGCAACAGCAGCGAATCGACAGCAAAAGTGTTGAAAGGCCCAAACAGACACATACGCACAACATTATCCTCATACAAGGATTGTAGGAAAAATTATTAGTTTTTTCCACCTGTAATTTGATGGCTAATAATTTTGGGAAACAAAGGTCAGCAGCACTTATTGCAAGCAAAGTATGATTGGCCTGTCCTGTCTTGTGATCGCTGAAGCAGATGGAGACAATCACTGTTTGGAATTGCTGTTCATGTTCTTGCTGCAAAGGATTCTCAGGTCTGTCTGGTTAATGTCTTCTTATTCTGTCTTACCCGCAGGTCCCCGATGAGGTACGTGGTCCATCGGAGCTCCAGCATTTAATGTGGCAGATGTACCCCCATCCCCTCGGCCACGGCAGGAGGGATTCGTTCGACGGGAATGGGAAAGGAGCCTTTGTTACATGGGGGTCATGAATCTTCGTTTCTCAGTTGTGTCAATGGCAGAACTCCACTCTTGCTCCTTCCTTTGCCCAACCCTGGGGTGATCCACTCATGGGTTCTGCATGTTTCTCCCTCTTAGTTTTGACCTTGACCTGTGCATTCTACTGAGAAGCAAATCTGCAGCCGCTTCTAATCTTTCTCTTGCCCCAGAAGTAAGATGCAGAAGAATAAAAGGAAAACTGAGGCAATCACTGGGAGTATGCATGGGCAAACTAATTTGGGCAAAACTCTAATCTCGCAAATCTTGATGAGTTGGACTAGGGCAATCTTTGAAGGGAGCTTGATCAGAAATAGGGATTCACAGTTGAAAATGTTTTAACAGGAGTTGATAAGTTCAGAAGAGCACAGAAAAAAGACACTGCCATCATCAAGGCTAAGTACATGCAGGTGTGGTGTTTGGCTGTTGGTCTACACAAGGAGTAACGTTAACTCTTCATGTTCAGTTTCTTAAAGTTTGCTGCAGAAAAAATATGGCTTTCAAAAGAAGGTTTGATATTTGAGAAATTGACAAACTGAGCATTTACATATTAGCTGTATAAATGACCCAGTTTCTTTTGGAGATTAAAAGTTAAAATAGCTGTAGGACCATTGCAATTCTAGGTCCTTTGTATAGTTTACATTGTAAAGAATCCCAGCATCCCATTACAGAAGGTTTACACTTCCCTCTGCGCAGCAGCGCGCAGCTTCCTGAGCCAGTGCCGGTGGACCTGCAAAGACACTTATCTGGCCACTGAAATATCTGCCTGTAACGGTGAGCGGACCTGTGCAGACATCTCTGTGGATCCCACAGATCGCAAGTTCAAATGCAGACAGGTAGGATTCCGGTGCAAGGTAATACAAATTGCAACACTGCAAAAAGAATGTGCCTTGTCAAAGTAAAAGTGCGCTTTACCAGTCCCGAAATGGAGTTTAAAGGTGACCATTGTCCAAAGCTCCAGGCGCCCCCTGATCATGGTTTGTGAAGTAGGCTCACTGGTGTTGCGTCTGCAGAAATGGGAAAACAGAAGTGGAGCAGTTATGCCGGATAAAGGCCACCGACCTCCCCTGCAACCTCCAGCACCACTGCTGTATGCGGTCTGTGAAGCCAACAGCCTTCATCAGAGGCCAGTTCTTAACAATTTGAAGGTTTAATACGAGAGCCTTTTATGTCTCCGGAAAGGTGCACTTGTAGAACTTCAGGATGAAGGTAGGGATATTAATGGCTCCACTGTAGGATTACATTGTCTCAAGAGACCCGGTGGCCATTGCTTTAGCCCACCCCACCCCCTCACGCTCTGGTGCCCCACTAAGGACTGGCCAGGCCCCACTTTAAATACCTGTTGGATATAGTGCTGTAAAAGGTGAATCTTGGATGTGGCAAATTGACAGAATATGTATACACAGATGATGTAATTTATAAGAACTGATTGGCCGAGCAAAGGAGACTGTGTAGGGAGCCTTCACGCTGCCCTTGATCTGGAAAGAGTTTTTGGGGTGCCTGCCTCGTCACTGAAGGGAGACCTGGTGAATTCAGCAAGAAGGGGGTGAATCCACACGTGGCTGCAGAATTCCCAGATTGGGTTCCCCCTCTACCAGCTGTGTCTCCACCTGGAAACAACAGTTCACATCTGTCATCGTTCCCTGAATGACCACAGCCATGGCTCTAGACACTACGGCTATGCAGAGGTTCTTTCAGCTCATCCGAACTAGGCTGCCCTTTGGGGTCTGGGTTGGAGATCGCTGCCCCAAAGTCCAGCTTACTGTTAAAGTCCAACTGATGATGGGTCCTTTTTAACAATGGTTTCATGTATTGACCCTTTTCAGTTCAAAGGCTGCCAGAACGTTCACCTCAAAAAGGACTTCTTCCTCCGGCATCAGTCATGCGCACGCTCAGAGACCTTCATCAACCTCCGGGAGGTCAGCACCCAGATCCGCTTGCCGCCGGGCGAGTACATCATTGTGCCCTCCACCTTCGAGGCCCATAAGGAAGGCGACTTTGTCCTGAGGGTCTTCACAGAGAAGCAATCTGATACAGAGTGAGTGAAACCGCTGTCGTTCCACAGGTGGGGGCATGTGGGGTCTATAAAAAGTGGGCTTCTTTTTAGAACCATTGTTTTGGCATGAAAGTTCCACAATTTTGTAAATAATGTAATGCAAACGCAGGCACATAAACCTCTGCTTAATGGCCTTTGAAAAAGTGCCTATTAGCACCATATGAAGGTGCAGGGTACAGCGCATCTGTACTTTCATTCCCAATATATAAATGTAAAACACAACTTTTTTTATTCGAATCAAATCTATGATTTGCAAAAGGGAATGGAAGTCTAGACTAAGGTCAACATCGACATCTAATTGGTTCGTGATTGCTGCTGGTCTATGTGGGGGGAGGAGGGGGTGTGAGGGCTATATCGAAGGGCAATATAATAATTTTTGCTGCTGATTGAAGATTTTAATGTCCACTGTTGGATCTCTGATGATGGACTACTTTAATAAAGTATGATTGACTACATTTTCTCTAGTGAAAAGCTATGCTTGAGTTCTTAAGATGGATGGTCTGAGGGTTGATTTTTGATGGCTGATCCAAATCTGATGATGGGGGCTGAAAAATGGACTATGAATAGTGAAACCCTTTACATAGATCTGTGAATCATACCATGTGCTTCCTACCTAGTAGGTAACCTGGCATTAAGCGCGGCAAAACCTACGGTGCTAGCAGGCACATTATTCCATGGCTCTCCTAAAACTAATGTATGAGGTTCATATTTGATAGCTCACCTCAGGCTAATGCCTAGGATTGATATTTGATGGCAGAGCTCATTCGGATGAGAGAGGTAGATCTGTGATAATTGACATCTGTTCTTTCAAGGGTTGATGTTTGATGGCTGATCTGTGCTGGGGGTGATGGCTTCTGATGTGTGTGATTGAGATATTTAGTTCCTGATGGAGGCTGATATTTGATGAGCCATCTTTGGCTGATCCATTGCCAATGTTTGGTTTTGATATTTGGTGGCTGATATTTGTTTGATATTTGATGACCCATCTGTGGTTGATCCATTGCCGATGTTTGCTTTGGATATTTGGTGGCTGATCTTTGTTTGATATTTGATGACCCATCTGTGGCTGATCCATTGCCCATGTGTGATTTTAATATTTGGTTGCAGATCTTTGTTTGATATTTGATGGCCCGTGTTTGGTTTTGATATTTGGAGGAAGAGCAGAGTCTGGTGTCTTAGGTTAATGTATAATGGATGAGGTGAACTAATAATGGGCAACGCCTGATTTTAGGATGTCGTCAGCAGCTGATATCTCACGATGACTCGTCCAGAATAGATTTGTGCTTGAAGTCTAGAAATCGATGGTCTTCACTATATGTTGATATCTGAAGTTGGCTCTTTGGAGGGTGAGGTTTAATGCGGATGTCTGGACTGAGCTCAGAAGGGTGTCTGTTAGCCATTGGCACGGTCGTGCTCAAAACTGAAAAATTATGCCGGGGTACAATAAATCGCAAATGATCAGAATTATTTCTCAACTTTCTTTTTTTATCACCAGAGAGCTGGACGATGAAGTCACGGCGGATCTGGCTGATGAGGTAAGGAATCAGATTATTGCAATGGAATCATGAGCAGTGTTATTTACCTTGAGTGAGATATAAAGGCAGGAGTATCAAAAAGCAGGTAACGTGTAGTCCGATTGACGTGCTGCTTCCTGATGGGAGGGTCCATCAGAATGCACCAATGGCCCAAGCTTTGCATGTGAAGTTTCTAACTCAGCAACTCGCACCAATGGCTGCCTAGCAGATGCTATGGATCCATTTCCTTTATGATGTTACACTTATGCGAGAGCAGAATTATGCGAGAGCGTAGCAGAATGCACCAATGATTGGATAGCTCATGCCATGCATGCATATGCTCTGTGATGTTTTACGTTTTTTAGGGGTTAGCCGTATGCACCATTGGCTGGGTGTCCTTTGCAGCGTTTCACATATGTGAGGGTCAGGCAGTCTGTAACAATGGACGGATTCAGGAGTGGGTGCCATGCAGTAATTTATTTTGTAATGTGTCGAGTGCTAATGCGCCAATTCTGTAGCACCCCTCCACTCCTTTAACATTGTAGTGTTTCTTTCACAACAGAAGATTTCCGGCAGTGATAGGACACCATGTGGTTTGTGATTGCCGTGCAGATGGAATAGCGCACAAAGTCTTCGTCCTTTCATACAATAGGGGATGAATTTGCCAGCAATCATGTATTGTAGCAGACAAGCTATTTGAAAGTATTCAATGAACCTACAATTTTAATAGAAACCAATAGTTGAGGGGGAATTACTTGGGAAGAGGGTGGGTGATTATAGAGCCAAATATTACATGGAATGCACTGGGCAGTGGTGGAGGCACTTGAATTCCATGCAATCTTTCAGAAAAAGGAACTTTGTGCCATTTAAATGAGTTATTTTGGAAAATGAAAAACCGCGTCACTCAACGTATACCTCCGCTTCAAGTTGAATCGGTTTCATTCGAATGAGAACGCAATATTGGTTGAAAGGCACACCGGACCCCAATAATGGGATGTGTAGGTTCTGTGGGAACAGTACCCAAAAAGAAACTCTAAAACACTTAACGTGTATTGCAATGCCTTTTGAGACACACAAAATTAATATCTTTGGCATTGCTAATGTTGGTGCCTCATTCTTTGGACGGGAGTTGTTTTGGTCACGATACATGTGGGGGTCAACTACAAATCTAGTGCCATTACTTACCAGTCTATTGGTGATCATCAATACAGAGATTCAATCTAAAACTACACTGATTCTGGTCTGACTCTATGTTGTACCATTTAAGTTACAATCTATTTGAGCTTTGGGTTGTATTGTAAACCCAATACTTACATCTTGTCTATTTATTGGTTTTGCTTGCTTTGCACATTTTTTGTGGACTATGATGCTGTTTATGAAGTCCTTTATTTAACTTTAGGCATGTTACTCGCTGCGTGTATAACAATGGTGCATACTAATATATATGTTAATGTGTTCAATGACCCTCTTACTTGCCAGAAATGGAGATGACTGTTTAAAACATTTGAAAATTGACTTTATAGAATGCTACATAGGGAGAGTAATTTGTACTCGCTTCTACAATCAGGAGCGAATTGAGTTTTTTTACCTCAATTCAAAGATTAATAAGTTCTCTGAACGCTTAGGATATACTATGCACTACGCATTACTTAGACACTTGCATAGAAATTCCCAATTAGTCTTAAGCAAGAATTCTATGCTATATTTTACCTTTTTTTGTATCTATGCGGAAATGTATTTCGTTATCTTGATTAATTGAAATATTATTGTAAATTACCTATCGACCTATTGCACTTCTAGATGCGCCAGGAAAAATCTTTTCTCGACTGATTTTAAGAGACTTCAAAAAATGGATTTCGCAGGTTCAACTTAATGACCCATTTCAATCAGGCTTTGTGACTGGCGTAGGTACCATCCCTAACATCATTACGCTACAAATGCTCCTTTCTGATTACGCAACCCAAAGGCAGACTTTGTATCTAGCCTTTGTTGATTTCCAGGTTGCGTTTGACTCAATTGATCGATCACTTCTACAGCATAAGTTGATTAAGCATAATTGTCCTTCCTCTCTATTATCTTTAATCAATCTACTACACTCCAATACTATCATGCAGGTTCGACTTAATTTGAGTGGTGATTTGACTTCAACATTTCGAACATTTAGAGGGCTAAAACAAGGTTGTATTTTGGCGTCATCCATTTTTAACTTTTTCATTTACGACTTGGGCGTAACTTTGAGTCAAATTGTGAGTGACTCACCTCGATTAGGCCGGCATAATGTTCCTTATTTATTCTATGCCTATGACTTGATTCTTTTCTCAAAAACCCATACAGGTCTGCAGAAACTTTTGCATAGCCTTGAAATATATGTAGACACGAACCATTTGACAATTAATGCTAAGAAAACTCAAATAATGGTTTGTAAGAGGCATGAAAAGTGTAAAGTTAAATCTTTTTGTTGCCGATTACACAATGTTCCATTAGAACAGGTAGCCAACTATAAATATTTGGGCACCTATATAGTGGATACCTTACCAAGTATTGACCGTGACATAGAGATCCTGGGCAAATTACGGTCCTTAATTGCGCAAGCAAAGATACTTATGGCCAAATTTGGCAAATTCACGTGTAAACATGTTCTCACCTTCTTTCTTCAGAAGGTGACGCCAATCTTGACCTATGGGTCTGAGGCTCGTAGTCCTAAATCTGTGGAGTGGTGGGATAGAATTGAATCCTTGTTCTGGAAACAAGTACTACATCTGCCCGCTTGCACACCTTTACCATTGATTCGATTAGAATTGGGATCTCTTTCAATGTTTTCATTCGTAATTTGGAAATACTGTGCCTTTTTCCGTAAATGTCTATTGTCCTTAGAGCGATCAGACATTTTGGGAAAGGTGGCCTGTCATCTTTTAGAACAAAATCAGGCCTTTTCAAAACAATGGTGTACTTTTACTATGAACGCAATGTCTGATGCCTCAGTTGATTTGGAGTTACTTTTGAACAATGAAGCTCGTGCCAAAATGAAAGTTCAGCAACACGATTGGATTCTGACCCAAAATAAATGCCTCAACTACAAGGATTTTGATCGAGCGCTATTTGGGCACAAGCAATGTAGATCAATGTCTGACTATTTGGCCAAATTTCCTTGCTCAAAGACTCGTCAGAAGTTTCTCCGCTTTCGGTTGAACCTTTGGCCGACATTAGATGTTCAGGCACGAAGAAATCAAATTATGCAATCAGAAAATGTATGTCGCTTTTGTAAGGTTATTGACAAAAGAGAAACGCTGGAGCATTGTTTAGTGTTTTGTACAAACTTAACCACTATTCGACAAAAATGTTTTGGAAACTTCTTTGAAGACCAAAATGCACATATTAATAAGAACCTATGGCATTGTATCTTTTCAGCAACTGCCCTAAGGACCAAAATAGCAATTGTGCGATTTTTGGATGAAATATTTAGCGTACACCCATAGTTTGAAATTTAACTGTAGTGAATGAGCAAACTGTAAATCTTTTATGAATTGTAGTGTTTTGATATTGTGATACTTTTTGATATTTGAAAGGTTGATTTTATCAACCATATAAATAATTAAAAAAAATAAATAAAAAAAAATTGTAAATTACGATTGCCTCCCTTATTTTAATTGCTTTGTATATCAAAACCTTGTTGCAAATGTGGTGATTTGATGAAATGTTGTAAAAGTTTGTAAATCAAACTAAAAACAACAATAAATATAAAAATTAAAAAAGAACCACCAACATATGGCAGAATTCCCTGGACAGATCAAAGGATAGATTCGGCCTTTGTGAGGAACTCGATGAAAACGATAACTGGAACAATATACGTTTTGCAGATTTTCATCCTGACCTTAACAGCAGAAGTGGCTGGGTGGTCTGCAACTCTGGTGTTCATGTTTAATCTGCCACATCTGTTCTTCACCACCATATATTTTGGGGAATGAGTGCAGTGGTCTTCCAAACCAGTGTTCAAGTGTTAGTTTGGGTATTACTGTCTCAATGTTCTTAGAGTCCCAGCATGCACTATCTCACTTTGATCTCCCGTTCCAAAGGCATTTCCAACATGTACTACCTGTCTGAAGGTTCTCTGGGAACTTTAGTTCCAGGGTGCAATGTGGCTTTTTCAGTCTTGTCTCAAGATCCGGTCACTTGATCAATGTGTTCTAGGGATTTTGACCTCCCAAGTGCCGGCATTCAGGGGTTGCACCACGGATGCTTCGTTTCCTTGTGGTCTTCACTCCCCGCATCTGCCATCCCTCCTCCGCTTTCCACTCACCTTTTCATGTTCTCCAGCACCGCTGGAGTCTGGCTGGGTTTCTCCTGCACTGCTGGAGTCTGGCTGGGGTTCTCCTGCACCGCTGAAGTCTGGCTGGGGTTCTCCTGCACCGCTGGAGTCTGGGTGGGGGTCTGACATGCCCACTCTCAACAGCTCTGCCTTTGTTCTTCAAATCTCCACAGTCAATCTGCACAACAGACAACCACATACCCTAAACGCATGTGTCACTCATCTGCTATGATGCGGACGACCCATTCCGATTTGCTCTATTGGGTCTGCCTCAACTGACACTGGAAGGGGAAAGAGCAGTCAAGATTTGGTGATCTCCTCTGTCTCATAAAGGTCCCTTCATACTGTGTTATGGAAAACCTTGTGTTGAGCCAGCTGTGCTCCATTAGAATTCCTTTGAAGAGCTATCATTGTGCTTTGAGGATGACCCATCTTTTGGCATCACAGACAAGGGCACACACAATCTGAGGACTCGCAAGTCCTCAAGACGTTCAAAGACATGAAGCCAAAGTAGTCTCAGCCCATGGATTTTCAGGAGTCCGCAGGAGAGGCTATGAGACACATGGAGGCTGGCTTGGAGAGACCCACACTGGGAGGTTACCATGTCCATGGAGGGATCCCAGAAGTGTTGCTCAGGTGTTCATTTTGCGCCTCCTCTACTGGATTAGGGACACCTCTGGGTTCTTGGTAAACAGAGTGTGGCCTCTCAATGTGGAGCAGATGGGAAAACACTATTTTGTGAATTTTGTATTTATTTGTTGCATGCTTCTAAGGCACCTATACGACAAAAGGTGGTTCAATGCCACAAGACACAAAAAAGGGGCGGGGAAAAGGGAGAAAGATAACATTAACCGTCCTACTAGGCCTTGTGATATTCAGATTGTGCAAGTGCAGTAACAAGGAAGAGGGGAGTGCCGGTTTGCGCGAATTGGAAGTGCTAGGGTGGGAAGGGGAGTGCAGGGCAAGGAGGAGAGAGTGCAGGTAAAAGGGGGGAGTAAGTGGGGAAGAGGGCCATAGGGGCGAGGCGAGAGCTAAGGGGGAGGACAGGAGGGAAAGTTCCAGGGATGGCTGGGGGTCAGGGTCCACAGGCTAAGTGCGAGGAAGGGCGTGGACTGGGTGGGAGCGACTGGTGCCCTGTAGAACTCGGAGGGAGCCAGGCGGCCATTCACTGCGGCAGACGGGGGCGTTAGCAAAGGGAGGGGGGAGAGGGAAGAAAGAAGAGAAAAGGATGGTCTTGAGGAGCTTCCGAAACTTAAGGAAATCCGGCTCAAGCCTGAGAGGAGCAGGGAGACTATTCCAGAGGGAAGTTCCTGCAGAGGAGAGAGATCTACCCCCCAGTCTCTGCTTAGAGAAGCGTCTGATCTGCAGCGAGGGTATCCCTACAAAATATCCCCACCAAAAATATTGCCATACATTTGGCCGTTTGTCTCACCATAGGTGATATTTTTGGGGAGGATATTTTGTGGGAGCGGGGTGTCCCCCCGTACATTTTAAAATAATGCAGGGGTTGCGGGGGTGTCCCCCCGCATGGTCGATGGGTCAATATCGCCGCAGAAATATGGCAATATTTTTTTATCGCGAGGATATTAACACATGGAACCGCAGAGAGTTGGAGCTAGAACACTAAAGAGATCTGGCAGGGAGGTATTTAGGGGGAGAGAGTTGGATGTAGCGGGGTCCCAGGCCCCAGAAAGCCTTGTGGATGATGCAGAGGGTCTTGAACTTGATCCTAGAGATTTTAGGGCTGGAGAGATGCAGTCCTTGGGCTTGAGGCCAAGGATAAGACTTGCAGTCCTAATCTGGATTTGTAGAAGGGGTGATAAAGGAAGATTAAGGAAGAGGCTGTTGCAGTAGTCCAGCCTAGAGAGAACCAGAGCTCTGGAGACATTGAGATACTGGGAGACGGCGAGGAAAGGGAGAATGCCGCTGAGGAGGTGCATTGATAATGGGCCTTCTTGGCAAGGTCTGTGATGTGAGAAGAAAAGGAGAGAGAGTGGTGAAAGATGACACCAAGGTTTTTTTGCCTCACAAGAGGTTGAGGGGAGGGGACCCCTAGAGGGAGGCCAGAGGTTAGGAAGGAAGCTGAGGTCCCAATGAGAAGGATCACAGTCTTACTGGCATTAAGGCAGAGATAATTGGCAGCACACCATACCTGAATAGCAGTCAGACAGTGGGGATGAGAGAGGAGGAAGAGGATGCCGTGGAGGGCAGCTTGAAGGACAGCTGCATGTCATCTGCATAGCACTGCAAGTGAGGAGAGAGGGAGGAGATCAGGTGGACCAGAGGGGCAAGGTAGATGTTGAAGAGCCACATCGAGAGGATAGAGCCTTGAGGGACACCGCAGGTGGAGAGAGTGATAGGGGTGAGAAAAGGGCCAAATTGAACCTGGGTAGGTCGGTTGGAGAGGAATGAGGTCAACCAGTGCAGTGCCTGGCCGGTGATGCCAAGGGTGTCACAGCGCTGATTTGTCAGGATGGCATGATTGACCGTGTCAAGGCAGAGGAAAGATCCAGAAGGATTAGAACGGATGGAGAGTTGGAGTCAAGATTAGTGAACAAGTCTTCACGGGTGTTCACAAGAGCAGTTTCCATGCCTCTGGCTGCTCTGAAGCCAGACAGGCAGTTGTGGAGACAACCAACAGATTCAGTGTGTTGGATCAGCTGGGAGATGACCGGCTTCTCCAGGTGTTTTCCCAGGAATGGGGTAAGGGGCGGTAGTTAGCCGGGCAGGTGGGGTCGGCAGAGGGCTTTTTTGAGGAGAGGATGTACAAGGGAGTTTGTTGAGGGTTAGCAGAAAGGAGCCAGTGGCAAAGGAGTGATTACAGAAATCTTCCAAGACTGGCACAAGGGAGGCAATGCTGTCCGTGATAGTTCTGGAGGAGCAGGGGAGCACCTGTTTGGAGGAGATTTTCATAGAGAGGACTTGTCTACAGACCTCATCCGGTGCTATAGGCAAGAAAGAGGAGAGTAGGAAGGAAGGGGGAAGGGGAGAGGGGAAAGGGGGCAAAGGGAGGCCTGAGAGCTGGGGAGGGAGGGTGGCGGTGTAGAGGAGAGTGAGGACAGGATGTCCTTTGTTTTGGTGAAGTTCAGAGGGTCGGTGATGGCAGGGGAGAAGTGGAGACTGCAGTAGGATTGCGAGTTCCTTGCAGATTTTAAACAGTTCACCCTTGCTGTTAGTGGCCCCAGAGGTGAGCCCTCTTCTTTGAGCGGATGGAGACTCTATACTGCCTTTGGCGTAGGCTGCAGGCCAGTCTGTCAGAGGATGTGCCTGAAGCCCGCGACGTGCGCTCAGCAACTCTGCATTTGCAGCTGAATTCTTTGCTTTTGAAGCCAGGGAACTTTGCGAAGGATTAGGATTGTATGCCCCAGCACTGTTTGTCTGAAATCATAGGAGCAGCCACTTATGACTGGCCCATGGAGGCACATGTTATTTCTCGTTTGCCCAAAGGCACACTATTTGCTAAAGTCCCGCGTGATTATCAGCCCCGATTCGACGAGCAATATTCACCCTACTTGGAAGCAAGAGAAGTGGCTGTAGAAAGCCCAGAATGTCAGTAGTTCATCCTCTCCCATCTCCTGAAGTTGGGTAACTTCATGAGCCATTTCTCTGGGTCACAGGCACCTGGATGCAGTCTCAGGATTTCTTTCTTCACTCGCTTCATCACAGCAAGCAAGCTGCCCTTACACCTACTGTCCCGGCATTTGTCTCGGAGCCAAACTCCATCATAATCAACTTGTTGTAGATCGGGTATGTAATCTGTAGGATCTCTTGCCTGATGCAGCAGCAACTCTGCTTTCTTCCTATAGGGCACAGGTCTGCAACCTGTGACTTTCCAGATCTTCTGGAGTAAGACTCCAGGGATCCCTCACCGTTAACCACACTGGCTAGGGCCTATCTGAGATCCAGCCCAAAACATCTGGAGAGGTAAAGGTGGAGGAACCCTGCTGCAGGGTAAAGTAGCTCAGGATATGCTGACCACATCTGTCTGATCTCATCCCAGCACCGGTGTGGAATGCATGCATCTCAGTGTCTGCATGACTGCAGATCCAGGGAGATCGGCTGCCCCTGGCATAGAATGTTCAGCCTCCCTCCCTCAGCGGTTTTCTATTGTAGTTAACGTGTTCTTGTTTACGTTCTTGTGAGGTCCTCTCCTCTATTCTTCTTTACGGTCTTGTGAGGTCCTGTGCTCTGCTCATAACCCTTTCTTCTCTTCACGCAGGAGGACATTTCGGAAGATGATGTGGACGATTCTTTCCGGAACATGTTCGGGCAGCTGGCGGGAGAGGTGCGTTGGCTTCTTACTCTTCATATGGCAGCTGTTCTCTGTAACCTCTGCTGTGTATGTTGGAGGAATAGATCTTTTTTGATTTCATAGTTGCAAGCCCACCTGTAGGGAGGCTGCGCATTATAAATGGTAAGTCCGGAGTCGAGGAGAGTCTCTCCCTTGTAGTCTGAGGGGATCCTTGGTTCCTAGTTCCTTCAGTTTTGTTCCTAGCGCCAAGATGCCTTTTGGTGGACATGCGCTATACAAATATATAATATAACATAACATCCTCCTCTTTCAGGGCATCCTCTGTGTAATCTGCAGTGGAATCCCAGCACCAGTGCAGCGTTTCAAAGGATCTACATATCCACAATCACTGTCTTCTGAACCTGTGTCTCTTAGAGCCATGAAATAACCTCCTATCAAGGCGCATCCTGCAGATCCATGCAATCTGATGTTCTCATAGCCTGATTCCATTAACTCCCAACCTGACAACCCGTCACACAGAGCCATGCAATAACATCCTGCCCTGATGTTCTCATAGCCTGATTCCATTAACTCCCAACCTGACAACCCGTCACACAGAGCCAGGCAATAACATCCAGCCCTGATGTTCTCATAACCTGATTCCATAAACTCCCAACCCGTCACACAGAGCCAGGCAATAACATCCTGCCCTGATGTTCTCATAGCCTGATTCCATTAACTCCCAACCCGTCACACAGAGCCAGGCAATAACATCCTGCCCTGATGTTCTCATAGCCTGATTCCATTAACTCCCAACCTGACAACCCGTCACACAGAGCCATGCAATAACATCCTGCCCTGATGTTCTCATAGCCTGATTCCATTAACTCCCAACCTGACAACCCGTCACACAGAGCCATGCAATAACATCCTGCCCTGATGTTCTCATAGCCTGATTCCATTAACTCCCAACCCGTCACACAGAGCCATGCAATAACATCCTGCCCTGATGTTCTCATAGCCTGATTCCATTAACTCCCAACCCGTCACACAGAGCCATGCAATAACATCCTGCCCTGATGTTCTCATAGCCTGATTCCATTAACTCCCAACCCGTCACTCGGAGCCATGCAATAACATCCTGCCCTGATGTTCTCATAGCCTAATTCCATTAACCCCCAACCTGACAACCCGTCACACAGAGCCATGCAATAACATCCTGCCCTGATGTTCTCATAGCCTAATTCCATTAACTCCCAACCTGACAACCCGTCACACAGAGCCATGCAATAACATCCTGCCCTGATGTTCTCATAGCCTGATTCCATTAACCCCCAACCTGACAACCCGTCACACAGAGCCATGCAATAACATCCTGCCCTGATGTTCTCATAGCCTGATTCCATTAACTCCCAACCTGACAACCCGTCACACAGAGCCATGCAATAACATCCTGCCCTGATGTTCTCATAGCCTGATTCCATAAACTCTCAACCTGACAACCCGTCACACAGAGCCATGCAATAACATCCTGCCCTGATGTTCTCATAGCCTGATTCCATAAACTCTCAACCTGACAACCCGTCACACAGAGCCATGCAATAACATCCTGCCCTGATGTTCTCATAGCCTGATTCCATAAACTCTCAACCTGACAACCCGTCACACAGAGCCATGCAATAACATCCTGCCCTGATGTTCTCATAGCCTGATTCCATTAACCCCCAACCTGACAACCCGTCACACAGAGCCATGAAATAACATCCTGCCCTGATGTTGTCATAGCCTGATTCCATTAACTCCCAACCTGACAACCCGTCACACAGAGCCATGAAATAACATCCTGCCCTGATGTTCTCATAGCCTGATTCCATTAACTCCCAACCTGACAACCCGTCACACAGAGCCAGGCAATAACATCCTGCCCTGATGTTCTCATAGCCTGATTCCATAAACTCCCAACCTGACAACCCGTCACATAGAGCCATGCAATAACATCCTGCCCTGATGTTCTCATAGCCTGATTCCATTAACTCCCAACCCGTCACACAGAGCCATGCAATAACATCCTGCCCTGATGTTCTCATAGCCTGATTCCATTAACTCCCAACCCGTCACACAGAGCCAGGCAATAACATCCTGCCCTGATGTTCTCATAGCCTGATTCCATTAACTCCCAACCCGTCACACAGAGCCATGCAATAACATCCTGCCCTGATGTTCTCATAGCCTGATTCCATAAACTCCCAACCTGACAACCCGTCACACAGAGCCAGGCAATAACATCCTGCCCTGATGTTCTCATAGCCTGATTCCATAAACTCCCAACCCGTCACACAGAGCCATGCAATAACATCCTGCCCTGATGTTCTCATAGCCTGATTCCATAAACTCCCAACTCGTCACACAGAGCCAGGCAGTAACATCCTGCCCTGATGTTCTCATAGCCTGATTCCATAAACTCCCAACCCGTCACACAGAGCCATGCAATAACATCCTGCCCTGATGTTCTCATAGCCTGATTCCATAAACTCCCAACTCGTCACACAGAGCCATGCAATAACATCCTGCCCTGATGTTCTCATAGCCTGATTCCATTAACTCCCAACCTGACAACCCGTCACACAGAGCCATGAAATAACATCCTGCCCTGATGTTCTCATAGCCTGATTCCATTAACTCCCAACCCGTCACACAGAGCCAGGCAATAACATCCTGCCCTGATGTTCTCATAGCCTGATTCCATAAACTCCCAACCCGTCACACAGAGCCATGCAATAACATCCTGCCCTGATGTTCTCATAACCTGATTCCATAAACTCCCAACCCGTCACGCAGAGCCATGCAATAACATCCTGCCCTGATGTTCTCATAGCCTGATTCCATTAACTCCCAACCCGTCACACAGAGCCATGCAATAACATCCTGCCCTGATGTTCTCATAGCCTGATTCCATAAACTCCCAACTCGTCACACAGAGCCAGGCAGTAACATCTTGCCCCTGATGTCAACCCGTCACACAGAGCCAGGCAGTAACATCCTGCCCTGATGTTATCATAGCCATGCAAAATCTCCCTGCCGTGATGTTATCATAGCCTGATTCAATAAACTCCCAACCTGGCAAATATGTGATAACACCCTGCCCGATGTCCTACGCAGAAGCAGTAAACTCCCATCCTGAGAGCTTGTCGCATTGAGCCATGCATTCACTTCCAGTTTCTTTTTCAAAAGTGACCCAAGTACCACCCTGTTCACGCAGTCTGTCTCATAGTCATGCAATAGCATCCAGTTGAGACAATTTGTGTCAGATTGCATGAGGTTACATGCTGTGTGTGTGTAGTACTTTTCATGGTAACACCCAGCCATGAGAGGCCTTCTAATGGAGCCACGGGATCACAGTCTGTCCACATGATCTGATAATCTGATGCAGGAAACTCCCAATCTGCCACGTAGTTTCACGTGATGGGACACTGTCTGCTGAAATCAACTCCCATCCTGACAACCTTACACAATGGACCCAGAACTCCTGGTGTTATACTCTGATGCTGTTATATTTATATTATAATTGTTCTTTTATAATACACTTAATACCAACAAGTGGTTTCTAAGCACGGGGTCCGGATTCAAACCTCTGTTGCACTGTGTTGTCTTGCTTCCAAGACAAACGTGTTGCCCCTGAGCTATCCTTCCTCCCCTCCCTGTTATCTTGGTTCCTGTCTCATGCATTCATGCAGTAACCTCCTGTCTAGGGGACTGTAAGGCTTTTTGTTTGCTACAGTGTAGGGAATTAGCTCACTGGCCACCTGTTTACTGCTATACTTTTATTTGGGGCACTTGGCTAGACCCTCTTTCGTTTCACAGCCACTCTCTCGGGATCAGCTGCCTCCGGAATGAGTCCTCTTTCATCCAGCCCTCTGCATCGCAGCCTGGCCCAACGCAGCTCCGTCAGCACTCTTTCTCAACTCAATGATTTTGCTTTTTCTTCTTTCTCTCTTCTTCCTCTACTCGATCCTTCTCTGGCCACCCCTTTGTCTCCACTTCCCCCGCGTTTAAGCACTCCTCCTTTCACCTCCCCTCTGCCTATATTTTCATAAGATCCATGTTGTTTCACCACCCATTTTCATGCATTCTGTCGTGATGTCATCTGATGACTCTAGTCATTCACTGCCCCTTTAGCCAACACCCCCAGTAACTTTTCCAAACTTGTGTGGCTTTTTCTACACTGGCCTTTGTGCAGCGCTTCTGTTCAATATTTCACTGAGCCCGGATGGAATGTGCAACATGACAGCCTTTGCTTCCTGACTTGTACCAGCTTGAAGAAATCATTCTTTCAAGCGTGCATTCTGCCACTTCATTGTGCTCTGAATCTAACAACCAGAAAGCACACTGCTGTTCGGCTTTCAATGTTCATATTTATTTTCCTGGGCCCATACTGCAGTGTGAATTCATGCACTTACAGCCTCCAGTCCAATTACTAATGAAAGTAGGATTGTAATTAGCTTTTGTTAGTGGTGTTAGTTTTTGCTAAGATTGTTAACACACTACACTACCCTATGCTCCAGGTCAACCCCCTCTTTAGTTTACCCTCAATGACACACATCAGCACTAAGTCACACACCTCATGCTGCAACATTAACATCCTCAGTTGAAATTAGTACACGGTTGAAATTCGTGCACTAATTCCTCTTAACAGGACCTCAGGCTGATGCACACAATATCCACTCCTGACAGCCTGTCATATGTACAATGTAACTGAATGAAGCCCTTTGCCTGCACGCCGTGCTTTATTGATTTGTTTATTTTTACATTTGTAGAGCGCACAAAACTCACAGGCATCAAGGTGTTAAAGCATAGGTGGGGGGGGCACGGAAGGGACAAAGGAGGGGAGAGAGAGACAATGCAAGTGGGTACAGAGAACATGATTAAAGTGACTTAAATCGTTTTGAGACATCTTCTGAAAGGCCAGTGTTGAGGCTCAGAGCGTAGGTGGAGCGGAAGGTTGTTCCTCAATTTGGCGGCAATAACTGGGAAGCTCAAGCCTCTGGGTTTAGTGCGATTGATTTGTGGGGCAGCAAGTATGTGGCAGGTAAGTCTTAGTGAGGTGACCTTGCGAATTCTCTGCACGAGGTAGGGAGGCGCTGAGTTGGACAGGCAGCGGTGAGTGCTAGAGAAGACTTTAAAGTTAATTTATTCTCTAATCGGTAGCCAGTGAGCGTCTTTTCTATGAGTGGAAATGTGGTCCCGCCTGGACAGGTTCCTAGCTGCACCGATTTGTGTTATTCTGAATGGTTTGAAGTTTGTTGAGGTTGCGCTCTGTCGTACCCGCAAGGAGGGAGTTGCAATAGTCGACCTGGGAGCCAATTACTGCACTGGTTGCTTTCAGGCGAACTTGTGTGGATAGGAAGTGTTTATTTAGTATGGGCAGCGGAAGATGCAATCGCATTGATATGTTGAGTCACGCTGAGGCTAGAATCCAAGTAGACTCCTAGTGTTTTGACAGAGGAGGCCACTGAGATGGTACAAGTGTCGATGGTAAATGCGTACTAGGAAGGATCAGGTTTTGTTAGGCAAGATGTGGGGCCTGCTATCAGCAATTCCGTTTTATCATCATTCAAACAAAGCTGGTGAGAGGCCATCCAGGTTTGAATGGTGTCGTAGCTTTGGTTGATGTGGCTGGAGTCATGATCATAGTTGCCAGACATGAGGATTTGGGTATCGTCAGCATAGTTAGTGCACGATATACACAGGGAGTCGAGCTGGTCAAAGAGATGTTTAGTAAAGAGGTTGTAGAGTGTTGGCGACACACAGGAACCTTGTGGGACACCACAAGGAACATGAGTAGGGAGGTTGGCTGCACTACCTGCGTAGACGCGGGCCGGTCTATCAGCTAGAAATGAGGCAATCCGTTTAGTAGCCATGTTTAAGTCGAAAGCAGCAGAGAGATCGAGCAGGAGGAGATGGGCAAGGTTTCCAGCGTCTCGAATCTCATCAGCTGGTTTTGTAGGTCTAGAAGGGCTGTCTTTGTACCATGGCCTGGACGGAAACCTGACTGGTGTGGACTTAGGCTCTTCTGCTGTTCCAAGTGGGCTTGTATCTGGATGTATGCTGTGCGATCCAAGATTATCAGGAGGAATGGGACTGTAGTGATGGGTCTGTAATTGGTGGGGACTGCTGGCTCTAGCGAAGCTTTTTGGATGAGTGGTGAGATCCATGCTTCTTTAAGATTGGGAGCGATGGAGCTGTTGGCAAATGAAGAATTGATAAATGCTGCGATGATGGGGTCAGGGCTGTTTCACAGTCCTTGTTGAGGGGTGCTGGACAGCAGTCGCATTGACAACGAGACAGTTTTAGGCTTGCAATGAGAGTGGAGGTACCTGCTTCCGTAATAGGCATGAAGCAGAACAATGTGCTGGTGGGTGGGGGTGGGGAGGGTGGAATGGGGTGCTGAGAGCCGTTATGTTCTTTTGCAAGAATGGAAGCCGCTGCCTTGTTGATTTTCACCTGGAGGGTGGAGATTTTATTTGTGAGGGCATCTTGGATGTTTTGGCACCACGTGTTTTCTTTAGAGATATTTGTAGTTGGTGTGATAGGGGATTCAAGCTCCCGTAGGATTGAGGATGTTCAGCTGAGTGGGATGGGTCATTGGCAGTTCTGTTGGAGATGGCAGTGGCTTTAGCTGTGAGGATAGCTAGTTTCTTTTCCCTGGAGTAGTTGAAGTTGTTTTGGTTAGCATGTGAGTGTTGGGTTTTTTTTGCCAGTTGAAGGCACGTTTTGTAATGCACACGACTAGGAGATCAGGTGTGTACCAGGAGTTGACATGTGTGGTGGGTTTGGCTCTGCAGAGCTTAAGGGGAAGAGGGGATGGTGTTGATGGTTGACTGTGCAGCAGAGTTGTAGGTGTCAACCAAGTCTGCAGGATTGGATGCTAGTGTAGCAGGGAAAAGGGACTAGTCGTCTGTGAGGATAGGGAATAGGCGCTCTTTGGTTACGTTGCGGGAGCACCTGGTAAGCGTGGGGGAAGAGAGTGGTTGGTGCAAATGTGGACGGCATCATAAAGGAGTGTGTGGTGGTCCTTCCATAGATTAGGGGAGATTACAGCATTTGTATGTAATGTTGCAGCTGAGATAGGTAGGGCTCGATATGTGTTGGGAGAAACCAAGTCATGCTTAGGTGTTCAGAGGATGCAGTATCTTTGGCTAGTGAGTCATTATAGCCCAGGTTTAAGCCCCAAGGAGAAGGACTTTTGAAGTGTGTGTGAGGATTTTGCTTAAGAGCTGTTCGGGGTCGTTATCAAAGGTTTCGGATGGGCCTGGAGAGCGATAGATGACATGGATTGTGATGGTCGAGGCAGGTATTATTATAATTATAAAAGTATTATAATTGTTGTTTTATAACGTGCTTAATACCAATGAGTGGTTGCTAAGCGCAGGATCGGGATTCGAACCTGTGTTGCGCTGCGCTGTCTTGCTTCCAAGACAAACGCGTTGCCTCTGAGATTTCCTTCACCCCAAGACTTTTTATTTGGTGCTGAGTAGGTCACACGTTGTGGGTGCTGTGGAAGGGATAGGTCTGGAGGACAGGGTGTCGTTGGCGATGAGAGCACTTCACCCCTTTTTGTGTCAGGCAATTGCTGCACAGGATGGAGCATTGATTTGGGATGGCGGTGGTAACGGCTGGGCCTGCGACTGGGTGAAGCCAGGTTTCAGTTACTGCTAGGATGTCTAGATTGGTGTTGGTGAAGAGAGAGGTCTCTAATGTCTTTGTCATGAGCGACGATGGAGCATGCATTGATGAGCGCACATGAGAGCGGAAAAGTGGGTGATGCAGGAGGAGTAGCTATGGTTTTGGAGGGAGGAGTGGTTGCTGGGCGTCCAGTGTTGGTGCATGTACTGCTTGAGCAGGTGCAGTGTAATGTGCTTTGTGTTGCAGGAACTGGCCACCAGCGTGGAGTGTTGGGGAGAAAGCCTGTTGTCACCTGGGGTGATTGGCTGTTGCTTGGGTAGTGGGCTCAGGCGAGGGCATGGGTTTGGGGTGGCTGTATAGGTGGTCGATACTCGCAGTCGGGTCTGTGTGGTACCCAGGGTTGAAAACAACCATTTTACCCTGAATAGTGAAGGCATTGATCAAAAGTCTGAACATCTGTATGGCCACGTTTCAGGCCCCTGGCCAAGGCCTTCGCATGGTCCGGTTACCCTGAGCCTGAGCCTGTGTCTTGTGAAGGTTTGTTTTTATCTCAGAAGAGGGTTCACTCCAGAGCCACATTTATGCAGCAGACTTTCAACCCATTTGCTGCCATCTTGGTTTCAGTGCCTTTACAAAAAGGCTGGCATCCAATTTTAGTCACTTGGGGGACTTGGAAGCAGCAAGCATTGAACAGGTGGCAGCGCCAAACTAACCTCTCTCGCTCTGCTTCGTTCCCAGGACATGGAGATCAGCGTGTTTGAGCTCCGAACCATCCTCAACCGAGTCGTGACCAGGCGTAAGTATAAACTGCTTTGCCTCTGTACCCCTCCGGACTTAAAGGGGCTCCTGGGTGTCTCCTGCATGTGGGCAAAAACCACCTTCAAAAAGTAAATGCCCACAAAACACAAACTTAAACAGATTGACTGGATTGGCGCGTCCCCCACAAAGATGTGAAAAGAAGGCTGTAGGGATGTAGGGCGAGAACGCAGGATCCAAACGTGCTTGTCTTATGCAGTCCTATTGAGAGCATCAAATTGATTTGAAGTCGTATCTGCTGCAGTGACTATGTAGTTAGACACTAAGCCCCAAGTGTCAAGTAAAGAGAATCGGTCAATGAAGATATCACTACACTGCGCTGATTTCTGTGTCATTTCCAAGCTTGCACTTTAATCCTTATCAAACAGCCGACACGTGTTTCAACCCTGAGTCTTCCTCTAGGCTGCTGTACCACGTTATGCCGCCAGTGCGGTGTAAAATGACAACTTGAGTCTCCTGCCTGTTGGCCTCACAAAACCATGTCAGTGGGGTAGGCATGGGTATTGCATGTAAGTGCCAGTCAGCCATAGAGTGGGGCGTGGATTGGAGATGGCAAACAGATGAGCCCAGGGGGGCTCCTAAGTGCAGATAGGAGGCCATTGGGCATGAAGATGGGGGAGGGGGCTTTTCTTCATCACTGCATGGCAGTAGATGTTAGATTAGGCATTCAGTTGCAGGGGAGGGGGTCAGGAAGACCATGTTTATATTCTGTTCTTCTGGAAGGGGCTGCTGAGGTATGAGGGGCACGCCAGAGTCTGCGCAGTTTGGTGGGGTCTGGAGGATCCATAGAGTAGGATTCAGTTCCAAGGCACAGCTTGTTAAGATACAAGCTAATGAGCAAAAGAACAGGTGGACGCTTGTCTAGTGATCAGAGCATCTACATTTACTTTTTCAAGCTGTTAGTCCCTTGACTCCTTCATGTTTGTAGAGACTTCTCCCCCTTCCCAGGTTCTAGACCTTCTGAATTTCATCTTCGAGGGGATTGGGTCCTCCGACGTATTCCATATCTATGACAGTAATCGCCACAGCTGTGCTGTGGCGATTACTGTCATAGATATGAAATACGTCATCGGACCATCCCATCCAAAGAACGTTACCAGGTAAGAGAGTAACTTGTTCTTCTATGGGCCTTTCTTGCTGGTTCCGTGTCTCGTGCGCCCTACTTGCCTGGGTATCCCATGTGGGGAGAATGCTTTGTTTTGCCCATTAGTTCCATGCGTCTGGTTCTTCAGGCTGGCGCAACCCTACCGGAGTCGAGGTGGCTTCCCGCAGCTGTGTGTACAGGTGAGGTTCACGTAACTCCTGCTAACACTGACCTTTCCCCCCCTAGATAAGGACCTGAAGACTGATGGCTTCAGCATGGAGTCCTGCCGCCAGATGGTCAATATGCTGGACGTATCCTTCTGCTCAGGAGAGGGCAAACTTTATTGTAATGAAGTATTTTCATATGGTGCGTGCCTACCTCTCAGGGGAGGCAGAGTGTGGCACGTGGATTATTTTCACCCTGAATGTGTTTCATTTAACAGGCTTTGTGCAGGTCATCGTCTAGGGCATTGTCCCCAATAATGTGACTTGTTTACTTCAGGGTGTTCTAGTTTGGGCTATTAGGTGGTTTTTAATGGCCACCTAGAATCAAAACTGTTGCTTTGGAGTACAGCTAAGAGGGAAATGCCATGTGTGGAGGGATGCACATTGTGTTGGTGATGTTTGGTTATTTACCCGCCCGTTGACTGTCCATTGCCACGTTAATCCCTATGGCCATTTACATCCATTTCCTGCCCCTCTCCGCCCAAAGCATGTCTTCCTAGAATCTCTTTGAGCTAGCTCTATCAACCAGTAACATCAAACTGTGCCCTGCTCTTGTTATTTCCAAGCGGTCTGCTGAGAGTTAGTAGCTTAAATGCAGCTGTAAATGTGCTGCTGAAGTAATAGTAAAGAACTTTTCTAAGTGAACCTCCAGCCACTTGATTTATATCTGTTCCTTGCCCTGAAGTCTTGTTAAAAACAAGCATCGACAAAGGCAGCCATTTTGGTTTGTGAATGGGCCATTTTTTACCACCGCTGCCCTCGACTGCATTATTCAGGCTTGGATTATAGGTGCGGTGCTGCTGGGTAATACTCTGTCACGTTTTCTTGGTTTTCTCTGGCATTATTAATGGCGGCCAGTAGCGGACAAATGGGGATTCCTCACGGTGTTATGCGGGCTATTAACACGTCTGCGCAAAATCCGCCACCTTCTGGAACATGCTGTTAGCCCCCAGAACACCCCTGAGGACCCTGTTTTGTTGGCTTCCTGCGTCAATTGTTCTGGTTTAAGAAATTCGTTTTACTTTTTTAACAAGTGTATTTTATTGAGGATGGAATACCGTGTTAGCAAGTCTAACAGGTGTAAAAGTGCAGATTATTTTTTACTTAAAAAAACAGAGTATTCATAGTTGAGATATCTTTACGCAATTGTTTGTAAAAGTTTTTAATTCTGAAGGTCACGTGTGATGATTAAAGCAGAAGTAGTCAGTGGTGCTCATCCTGACAACATGGCATTGCAACTCATCTCAGGCGCTCTAAACTGCAAAGTAAATAGCGCTGTCAAAGTGGAAACCACCATTTCATGTTCTATAACATACTGCTTGTTTAGTGCTTTGTGGGATGCAGACCACTACTAGTTAGACCGCGGCCATAGGCCATCATGGCAGCGTCTTGTTTAGTAAATTCCTATGATGTCCTCGGCTTCAGAGAGTAATGGCGCTTCTTGTGAAGTCATTTTCTCTGAATTTACTTGTGACGTCAGTATATCACCAAATTCCCTGCACATGTTTTGCCGCACAGGGCCTTGCTAACCCTAGAGCCAGGACAGCCTCGCTGAAATGGAAGCCCAGAAGAGAGATCAAGACACAGGATAGTATGGGCGCGGAGAAGGGGCCTTAGGAGACCTTCATGCCACCTGAAAAAGACCTCAGTATCCCGCCCAGATGCGCAGAGTGTGGACTGGCTGTAGGGTGTGTAAGGAAGGCTTGGTATTAAAGTAAGACAGACACACGTGACCACAGTTCACGGGTGTTTATTGAACTTTAACAAAGGTGAAATAAACGCCGATCTAAACCTAAGATGGGAGCAAGCTACGACCATCAAATAATAATAACAATGCAGTTCTAGTGGAGTCTCGTCAAAATAAAAGGGCCTATACTAAAAAGCCTATTGCCAATCCTTACTGCTAAGTGACAAGTAGTGTGGGGTAATGTTCATGAAAAAGAAAGAAGGGTTCACAAAATGATAAGTCAGGATGTTTAGGTTGTTGGCCTCCCTTCCCCACGTTTTCAGCCCAGGACAAGGCAGTTCACTCGAGCATGGCACACTCTCTGGCTTCTTCGGTATGAGGACACAGTTCCATTACCAACATAAGGACCTTCTGTGCCCAATTCTACTAAGTTATCAAAAGTCTCTTGATTCAGAGGGCGTGATGTACCAAAACAAACGAAAAGTCCTTTACAAGTACTCAAATCGGTCAATTCACTCTTCACCCTTGATCCTCTTCTCCAATGCCTATAGAAAATATTTTCTCGGGTGACTCACGGTTCACCCCGGATCCTCCACAGCCGGTGCTCAGATCCCTTTTTCACAATTAGTCTTCCTCAGCCAGGCTCGGACCAATTGCAGTTTGTAATAACTATCGAAGACTTTCGAATGTGCGCAGGGTTTAGCTTGACCTGTTACAGGACTACTTCGATTTCACAGTTCACAATTTTACACACTCAGTTGAATACTAACAGAGGCCTTTGAATGAGCACCCACGTCGTGCCGGAACACTCTGCATATGGTATCTATCTGGGCTTCAAAAGTTCAGTCACTCCTTGAATGTTCAATTGTATTTGCGTCGCTCCACGCCTCACACTCTGTTCTTTGCAGATTTCTACATACAATGTTGCTGCTTGCAACCTTGTTTCGATCACAGACCGGTCTGCCATCAGTCTCCCCGACTCACCGGCTGTGCTGATTATTCTGGCGCTGCTTTGTTGTAGGAGCCAAGGACAGTACCATAGCGGCCATCACTCCTCCCCACCTTGTCTATCAATGCGGGAGGACCCCGGGTACCTTGAACACACAATGCACCTTTCTTTAGCGTTAATCCCTAGTCTTATGTTTATTATTCTCAAGGGCTCGTGAAAGTAGCAGTTCTTCTCCGAAAAGGTCAAGGGTACTTCCCTCCTTGCAACCCTCTCTGGCCTTGCTGTCTTTCTCCTCGTATTAAACTGCCATCTTGGAACTGCTGCTTCCTCATGTGTTTTGCCTTGCTCAGAGTGTGCTTTCGTGCTGCGCCTTTGGGGGAAGTGTGATGGAAATCAGGTGTGTGTAATTATCAGCAATTGCCTGACTCTGCCTGACCCTTGTGTTGGGACATGTCAGGTATATGGCTTGGGTGTTAGTCTGTTTTCTCTCACAGTGAGCTGTCCATGAGAAAGTGTTTGTGTCGGAAAAGATGGGTGAGGGTTGAGTTCCTAGTTATCCTACCTGGTAGGATGGGGAAAAGGTGTGACACGGAAGGGGATACTGCGTCTCCCCATCTGACGTCCCACTCCCCGAAGACCTCTCATTTAGGTGATCCTCCTGTGCTAGTCCTGCCCCAGGAACTGGACCCAAAAGCGATGGCTGTGTACTGGCCACCTGGATGACAGATCCCTGGGGACTAGCGGGTGAGACACCTTCTGGTTTCTCACAGGTGCCTCTTATGAGTTTCCTGGATGGACACCCTGCTCTATAGTTTGGGGCCAGTCCCGAGGTGACTTTTAATAGTAATCTGAAATGATGGAAGAGTACTGGTAAGGTAAGCACTACCATGCTTTAATGTCCATTGGTCTGCTTAGCCCTCCAGGTTCATAGGTACACAGGTGAGAATGTAGGGAACACAAGACAGGAACATATGTATGGGGAACACTGGTCCCCCACACCCATCCAGCCAGCTACTCTCACTTCAAGTGCCCCAACAGTAACATTCAGAACCCGAGCACACCAGCATTCTAGCCACCAGAACCTATGATGTCACCCACTGCACACAGACACATGACTACATAATCTAATCATTGGGTGATTAACAGCAGAGTGTCTAAAGTACAGGAGTGGGCCAGGGACTTTTAGCTGGTTTTGTTAATGGACGTGCAGGCAGCAGTTGCCATGAAATGTACAGAAGGCAGAAGCGCACAATCAGCATTGGAATTACTTAGACCACTGCAGCCACGTGACACTAGATGGCAGCAACACATAAGAAATACACGACTCTACCCCTTCTCTTTCTTATAATAAGGCTTCTCAGTTTGCACCCTGGTCCCAAATTCCTTAGCGGCCACCATTTTCTCTAGGAACCCTGTGACGGCCGCCTCATCCCATGCCATTGCGGGCCAAATCTGCATTTTCAGCCTGAAACCCCTGTCCTATTTCAGCCATGCATCCCCGCCATAGGTTAGATAAGCGTCATGAATATACTGCTCATAAGCCCATAAAGCTCCCGCATCCCCAGGGTACCTTGCCCACCATGATGGATGCTAGTATCCTAAAGCCAGCCAACCAATTGTGTATTGTTTTCCTCCTTTTTCACCCTGTCTCTCTTTCTTCTCTTTATGCTTTTCTGATAATTGGTGCATATCAAAACCTGTCTGTTCTAGCTCCAGCAGGGTAAAAAAAGTCTATGCATTCCGTCTGCCATATCCTCTCCTTCATGTGATTCGGTATGTGGCATACTAATTGTAAAGACTGGAGGGGGGTGTCTGTACTTCTGCTCTCTATATGGTAGAGGCGAGGCACAGAGGACCCCAGCCAAGATTCTCTATTATTGGTACGTGGTCGAGCAATCAAGGTCTAGCTTCTCAGGAGGTGATGAAAGTACAGTGTAGTCCCCAAGCCCCCACAAAGGAATATCTGCACACTGTATCGGTTAAAGCAGTCTTTATATAATTAATATTCAAAGGTATATACAATATCACTGTGTGCACGGAAAATCAACAATGGTAAAAATATACAGTTCTAAAGTGGTACCACAAACGTTATCAGATCCCATTAAGGTGCATACGGTCAGAATGACACACAGATCAAATAAAGGAAACCAACAATAGAAAATAGGAGGAAAGCAGTTGGTTAGAACAATTGGCAGATTACTGGTCCCGCTACCTAGACACAGCTCTGTGTGGAGATCCCCCCTCCACCTGGGCAACCTGTAAAGCAACAATGTATCACAAGCCCAGTCCATATATTGTTCACCCTAGACTTCCCAATAGTTCTGCAACCCCAAAGTACCTGGCGTTGTAGCGTTCCTCGTAGGGGAATCGACGGCCCTTCTTGAGTACCCTCCCTTTAAGGCAGGAGTCACGGGTCGTCGAACGTCCGACGGAGAACAGGTCGAGCTGTGACAGTAAAGTGGCTGCGTCATTCCTAGCGGTGCTCGTTAACGGGGAAGCTTAAATCTCCTGCAAGGAAAGAGGCGTGCGGGGCACCTCGGTGTCGATAGTTCTGGACCGCAAAGAGTTTGAAGAACTGTGGCCCAGCAAGGGCATCGAGTCGTCGGCGTCTCTGTGGTCTTTGGGTGGCGGAAAGCCCACCGGTGGATGCTCCTTGGCGTGTCGATGGCCTGGCCTTCTCCAGCAGGATACAGCGGCGACGATGCAGACGAGAGCGCCCTTGGATCATATGAAGTTCTTGGGCAAACGGGAGCACGGCGGCTCTGGTCGGCGACGGCTGTCGCTGACAGTGGCGGACAACAGTCCGGGCGCTTCTCCTTGGAGTTCCGCAGCAGTCCCCGTATCGGGTCGGCAGCCTGTCGAAGATCTGTCTACCAGGGAGCTTAGGCAAAGATCAGCTGCTGCACGATGGTCCCTCGTAGCTCGGGAAGAGGGTGCCTTACCAGGTCCTCTCTGGGTCAGTCCTTGGAGGCACAGCAGTTTTCAGATTGTGAAGGAGAGCAACAGCAATTCTTCTCGTCCAGCAGGGCTTCAAGGTCAAGCTTCAGTTACTCCAGTTACTCGTCGTAGTGGACTTCAGCTTCTGAACACGATTCCTAGCAGTGAGAGGTCCCCAGATATATTGTTGATCTCCCATTCATTCCGCTGGGTCACACTCAAGCATCCAATCACGACTAAGGGTATTCAGGCTGGCAGGCAGCCAATCAGGCACACGGTGCATTCAGGCCATTCACTTCTCTCCAGACACTCACAACAAGTTATGTGTATTGGGACAAGTACCGAGCCATTCAACACTCCACACTGCATTCATACCGGTTTTGGGCAGGGCTGTCTCAGTCATTGTGTCAACCACCAGATACTAGACACCCACAACATAGAATGCGTATTCGTCACACACTCCATTCACCCAGGTCCCACGCACAGGCGTACCCACAACATACGGTCGTTGAGAAGGCTCCAGCCAGTCTGGTCAGCACTTCCCCACACTACCATATATGGAACTTCCACCCAACAGCCAGTCAGGGGGAAGGGACAGAGTCGGGGCTTCCCGGGACTTTGGGAAGATCAAGGTAACAGGAGATGGAAGGCAAGAGGCCATGGGGGCCGTTTTGTCTCCATCAGGAATCTACCGATTCCAATGACAGGGCCTGGGCATCCCAAAATGGAGGACACTCAGGGCACCAGCCAATTCAGCACAGAGCTGCCACCAGCCCGTACACTGCTCTGTGGTTCACACACAGGTGCCCAAAAACATACACTAGGGGCACAGGGTTGCACCCCTACCCATGGGTGCCTTAAGGGTATCCCATGGGTCTGTTCACCAAAACCAAAGGAGAGAGCTGCACCGCCAGGAGTCCCACATGAACTCCTGTGCGGAAAACACGACAGAACACACGATAAAAAGCAGTCAAGGACAAGGGAAAATTTATCTAGCTGTTTTTATTTTTCTCCGGGTATTGATGGCTCATTTTGTGAAAGACAAGGCACATTTCTATTTAGAATTTTCTTATATTAGTGAAGGTCAGTTGAATTAAATGTGTGTAATCAGGTCCTATCGATGACATTTGAAGACCTGCGGAATTGCTTACTCGGACTGCCTCAGTACCGTTCCGGTAAATAAGCGTTGTTACGATTGCACTATCCTGCAGCAAAAGCACTTGCCCTGTCTGGCCCAGGGCCAATCCCTGCCTTTACATCCTTGGAAAGTTCAGTCACATTAGGTATGTTTGGGTTTCTTACCGGTGATCTTCATTACTCTTTGTCCGGCTCTTCCTCATCACAGTACATTTTTTTTTAGGTACCCATCTCAACAAATGATTCAGCTCACTTGGTCGGCTACTCCAAAATAAGCCTCACTCCTGATATTGCTACAACCATAATATTAACCGTTCACATCCAGATATTGAATGTCGGTTTATTTGAACCCCACAGATATTGATGACTAATTTTGTGATGTAATTTTCTGCGATGCAAATAAAGGGGCCCACATGTTTTGCCGACCAGGGATCTGCAAATCAGAGGGCAGGCCCTGGACACCTAGTATTGGTCACAAGATGCTTTTGTGGTGTGCGCTGTGTAAATGGTAAGTCTTAGCATTCATTCAGAAGTGGCTGTCGATGGAGCGCTCTCTATGCCATTGATAAAGCTGTGACGTGACTGGGTGCTGGAGCTGTATATGCGGCCTAACTGGGGGACACTTGCCTGTTTGTATGTTATGCAAGGCTTGTATTTTTTCTGTGCATTTGAGTTGGGGTTATTTCCTCTTATCGAAGCACTTTACATCAGGGTCTGTGTACATATAGCGCTGTATAGGAGCATTCCCACGGCTGGGAGCTATACAGTGGGTGAGCAACAGCATTGGGCTATGACAGGCGGCGGCTGGCGGAAAGGGTGGTGGGGAACATGAATTGGGGTCACTGCACATAATGTACATTATTCGCAGTGAAGTACAGGTGCGGCCACTGCTGGTACCAAACTCTGGGGCAGGGTGGGTGGGCAACCCCTTTGGGAGCCAGGAGTTGGTACATGTTAAGAGAGAGGGGTCTGGAGCGGGTCAAGTTGTATTGCTGATGGGAGCTCCTGGACGTTCTCTGCTTGCTGATGTCATGAGTGTTGCCAGCGCCTAGAAGCAGGTACTTTAAGTGGTTCATACAAGTGTGGTCCCTGACTCCCAGATGTTGGATATTTTGGAACGTTCTCCTTAACCAGATGTCTCCACAGAAAGACGGCAGCGCCAAGCTGGGCCTGGTGGAATTCCAAATCCTGTGGAACAAAATCCGACGTTGGTTGGTGAGTCGCGCGGCGTTGCCACTTCTGCCATAAATGACCATTGAGGGATTGGAGCCATTGTTGCTTCTGGAAGAGGTAGAGTCCATCCCATGGAAACTCAACGTTCACCAGATTAGGACCTTCCTCCCTCAGCCAATAGTTAGTGTAGAAAGGGTAGAGGCACCTCCCCTCCAATCAGAAGATCGAGCAAGTGCAGCTCAGAATATGCACCAATAGTGCTCCACTACTGCATCTTGCTCAGATTATTACTCCAATCCATATAGCCTCACCACTGCAGGCCAGAATATACACCAATCATCATAGGCCCTCCACTGCATCTCAGAACATTCACCAATCATCATAGGCCCTCCTTTGCAGCTCAGAATATACCCCAATCCTTACAATCCCTCCATTGCAGCTCAGAATATACCCCAATCCTTACAATCCCTCCATTGCAGCTCAGAATATTCCACAATCCTTACAATCCCTCCATTGCAGCTCAGAATATTCCACAATCCTTACAATCCCTCCATTGCAGCTCAGAATATTCCACAATCCTTACAATCCCTCCATTGCAGCTCAGTATATATACCCCAATCCTTACAATCCCTCCATTGCAGCTCAGTATATATACCCCAATCCTTACAATCCCTCCATTGCAGCTCAGAATATACCCCAATCCTTACAATCCCTCCATCGCAGCTCAGAAAATACCCCAATCCTTACAATCCCTCCATTGCAGCTCAGTATATATACCCCAATCCTTACAATCCCTCCATTGCAGCTCAGTATATATACCCCAATCCTTACAATCCCTCCATTGCAGCTCAGTATATATACCCCAATCCTTACAATCCCTCCATTGCAGCTCAGAATATACCCCAATCCTTACAATCCCTCCATTGCAGCACAGAATATACCCCAATCCTTACAAGCCCTCCATTGTAGCTCAGTATATATACCCCAATCCTTACAATCCCTCCATTGCAGCTCAGAATATACCCCAATCCTTACAATCCCTCCATTGCAGCTCAGAATATACCCCATCCTTACAATCCCTCCATTGCAGCTCAGAAAATACCCCAATCCTTACAGTCCCTCCATTGCAGCTCAGTATATATACCCCAATCCTTACAATCCCTCCATTGCAGCTCAGAATATACCCCAATCCTTACAATCCCTCCATTGCAGCACAGAATATACCCCAATCCTTACAATCCCTCCATTGCAGCTCAGTATATATACCCCAATCCTTACAATCCCTCCATTGCAGCTCAGAATATACCCCAATCCTTACAATCCCTCCATTGCAGCTCAGAATATACCCCAATCCTTACAATCCCTCTATTGCAGCTCAGAAAATACCCCAATCCTTACAATCCCTCCATTGCAGCTCAGAATATTCCACAATCCTTACAATCCCTCCATTGCAGCTCAGAATATTCCACAATCCTTACAATCCCTCCATTGCAGCTCAGTATATATACCCCAATCCTTACAATCCCTCCATTGCAGCTCAGTATATATACCCCAATCCTTACAATCCCTCCATTGCAGCTCAGAATATACCCCAATCCTTACAATCCCTCCATCGCAGCTCAGAAAATACCCCAATCCTTACAATCCCTCCATTGCAGCTCAGTATATATACCCCAATCCTTACAATGCCTCCATTGCAGCTCAGTATATATACCCCAATCCTTACAATCCCTCCATTGCAGCTCAGTATATATACCCCAATCCTTACAATCCCTCCATTGCAGCTCAGAATATACCCCAATCCTTACCATCCCTCCATTGCAGCTCAGTATATATACCCCAATCCTTACAATCCCTCCATTGCAGCTCAGTATATATACCCCAATCCTTACAATCCCTCCATTGCAGCTCAGAATATACCCCAATCCTTACAATCCCTCCATTGCAGCTCAGTATATATACCCCAATCCTTACAATCTCTCCATTGCAGCTCAGTATATATACCCCAATCCTTACAATCCCTTCATTACAGCTCAGAAAATGCCCCAATCCTTACAAGCCCTCCACTCCAGATAAGAATATACACCAGAAAGTGTCCCGCCAGTGATCGCATAATTTTAACCGATCCCTGCAGGTGCACCACTCCACTGCGGCACCAATCTACACAGCCCACCAGTAAGAAACCAAGTCCCCGGCATGCTGCAGTCTTGGCAGTTGGTGGAGGCCTCCTGTTCTTCTGCACTCTTGCTCTTTCTCTAGAACCACTACCGGAACGCTGCACATTCTGAGTCCCTAACCCGTACCAGCCGAAGGCGGTTGATGCATCGATTTGGGTCAACGGGTCCACTCCGCCGCCCATGACCCATCACTCCAAACCTACAACTGTGGCCCCCATCTGCAGCACCACCCAATAGTACAGATGGCAATGGATCTAGATACATTGAATAGGGCGCAGGGAGCCCTTTTGAGAAGTTCTTTTGATGGCAGCAAAAGTTAAGCTCTGACTCTCAACCATACTTTCCTCCACTGCCTTAAGTTCGAACAGCGAAAGGTCCCCTAATTTCCATAAACGCCACAAGATGACAAAGGAAGATGTCTAGTAACATTGACAACTGACTGTTTGTATTCAACAAAGGGACTCATTTGAAAGTCAATCACAGAGCCTCCCTCACCCATCAAGTACAGAATGCTGCCACTGGTTTATTGGGGGAAAGATCACCTCTATCAGAGCCCCGGGACTCTGGAGCAAACTTCCACATGAACTCAGACTTGCACTGAGCCCCTACCCCCTCAAAGATGAGGCCTTGACATGCTGGTGGCGGGGACCAATCCGGCATTGCCCGTGACTCTATTCTCACACACTTCTAGAGGATTCTGGAAAGCAACTAAGGAATCAAACGCTTTCCTACCTCCCAGCCCCCTTTTCCTCCCAGCCCCCTTTCCCTCCCACACCTTCCATGTTCCTTCTGTGCACGCTGAAGGGGTTTTGCATGCATGCTGCCCATTGCAGGGGAGTAGGCAAGTAAGAAGGGGTGACGGACTGGCTCTGCTTGTAGTGTTTGTGCCAGACTCTTGCTTAACAGGGGAGGGAGGTTTACAAAGAATCCCAACCTGTTTCCTAACCATCGATTTCTCCTCTTGCCATCAGACCATCTTCCGGCAGCACGACCTGGACAAGTCTGGCACCATGAGCTCGTACGAGCTGCGCATGGCCGTGGAAACCGCCGGTGAGTGGGGGGCGGAGGGGCGCTGTGGGTGCTGACGCAGTCTATTCCACAGGGAGGATGCTGGGTGGGGAAAGAGCAATGGTTTCTAGAGGGTAGTGCTGTGGTTACCACGGTGTATGTTGCCATAGCGACAGTATCCTCCGGCACACTCCGGCTGGATGAAGGAATAGACCAGCAGGACAGTCCTTCGCCGCCTGCCCCGTTCTTCCCTGGGAACTATTTGGGTCTTGAACTTGTGAACATGGAAAATGGCCCCCCTGCCGCAGGGGGCGCTCTCTAAGGCTCATATTATGAATGATTCAGTGCATGTTTTACTTATTATTTTTACATCTCGCTACCACAACATGGCCATACGTGTTCAGTCCTCGCCATATGCCTGTTTAAACCGTTTTAAATCTCCACGACCACCTCTGTTTTTATCGTGTTCACCACCAGCCAGTAATAATCAGTATTAAACGTGTGCCTTGACATCAGCCAGTAATAATCAGTATTAAACGTGTGTGCCTTGACATCAGCCAGTAATAATCAGTATTAAACGTGTGCCTTGATGACCAGCAGTAATAATCCGTATTAAACGTGTGTGCCTTGACATCAGCCAGTAATAATCAGTATTAAACGTGTGCCTTGATGACCAGCAATAATAATCAGTATTAAACGTGTGCCTTGATGACCAGCCAGTAATAATCAGTATTAAACGTGTGTGCCTTGACATCAGCCAGTAATAATCAGTATTAAACGTGTGTGCCTTGATGACCAGCCAGTAATAATCAGTATTAAACGTGTGCCTTGATGACCAGCCAGTAATAATCAGTATTAAACGTGTGCCTTGACGATCAGCCAGTACTAATCGGTATTAAACGTCTGTGCCTTGACGATCAGCCAGTAATACTCAGTATTAAACGTGTGCCTTGACGATCAGCCAGTAATAATCGGTATTAAACGTCCGTGCCTTGACGATCAGCCAGTAATACTCAGTATTAAACGTGTGCCTTGATGACCAGCCAGTAATAATCAGTATTAAACGTGTGCCTTGATGACCAGCCAGTAATAAAAGGTATTAAACGTGTGTGCCTTGAAGAAGGTGATGCGTCACTGAGTCTGTGACCATGATCGTATTCTAGTGTGGTTTGTCATTTTGTGTCCATTCTACTGCCACGTCCCCAAAGCGGGGCCAGCCAACCTGCCACCCCCCAGATGTGTGGGCCTACAGTTCCCGTCAGACCCAACCAACACAGTCGGTGTTGCGTATTCCTGGGATTTGTGGGCAATATTATTTTGCGAGTGAAAGGTTGGCTCACCCCATGGGATAACGGCTATCCGGTGGGCAACTGTGTAAGGGGTGGGTGGTCACTTACATGTAAAAAGGTCAATCTGGAGCATCAAAAAGTATCTCAAACTTGAATGGTTAACTCCCCACACCACTCCAGGCATCCGTCTGAAAGAGACAGGGAGAGAACCTCTGTCTTCCCCTGGCGTCTGTGTGCAGAGGCCACCACAGGCCCAGTCATGCACTGGGAATTTACATGCAAGAAAATGAATAAAGTTGTGCTACGTGGTCACAAAATGTGGGTCACATTTTTAGCCCAGTGGGACTACTATGAACTTCAACCACTCTGCGGTTTCTCATTTAGATGACAAAAATGCAGGCACCCCTAAAGCCTTTCCAATGCAGCATTGTCATTGGGGAAATGCCTGTATGGGTACCTGCACACATAAGGCAGGTGTAGTGTGACACGCGCTGGGGGTAGATCTCTATCTTCGGCTGGGGCTTTCCTCTGGAACAGCCTCCCTGCCACTCTGAAACTTGAGGAGAACCATCTCTGGTTCCGGAAGCACCTCAAGACCTTTCTCTTTGCTTCTGCCTTCTGCACCCTCCTCCCCTGCTGACCAGTTCCCTCTTGGCACCGTGCACCTGGCCACCCTCTTTCCCCTGGGCCCTGGTGCCTGCTCACCCTGCCGCCCTCCTGCACTGCCTTCTGGCCACCCCTTGCACTGGTGGACTGTATCTGTACCCATACACCCCCCCCCCTTTCTTCTTTCTGCACTTATTAGACTTTCCCAGTCTGCTGCCATAAACACAGCACTTGCCACTTGCTGGCTGCACTACCACGGTTTCTTGCATCCATTTTCTATTTATTTTGATTTATTACATATTTATCTACTCTCCTCTGCTCTGTACTTTCCACTTCCATGCACTTTTTCCCTTTTCCATTTCCCATGCACTTGCGCGTTCTCAATGTCACTGGGCCTAGTACGATCGTTGTTGTTTTGTCTTCTCCCCTGTTTCCCCCTCCCTTGCCTAGTCATACACGAACTCCCCTGTCAACGCCTCTTTTTCTACTCCAAATGTAATGTAATACTCTTAGCCAACCACTAGATGGAACCCTGTGCAAAGCATGCGATTCTAAGCAAGATGCAATGAAGGCCATCGCAAACCCTGGGCTGTGGGGATACGTGGCTACCCAGTTAACGCAAGGCCATACACATTTTATCGATTTTATATGATCCAGTTACATATATTAAGCGTCATGAGCGTAGCTCGTCCTTCTTGACCTATGTCAGTATAAGTAACTGGTGCCTTTGAAAGTAATTAGATCTGTGGTTAGCGCCTTGGTCTCGTGGCACTGCTGGCCAGGGTTCGAGACGGCATCAATTGTTTTTTAATTAGACATGTGTTCCTGCGGCTAAACTTGCTGTGGCCAAAACAACCCTGCGCCGAACTGGTCGCACCTAAGAGACTGCGCCAAACCGGCCCGCACCGAAATGGGGTGTACCAGATACAACCCCCAGAAAGACACTTAACTGGGTAAGTAATATTTTCCATAGTGCAGCTGCTGGCAACCACTGCGGGAAGCGCCCCTGGGCAAACGCGGGCAGTCCTAGATACCCCCAAAGCCTCTCCCGTGAATGGGGGAGAGGGAGGAGTTATTAAATACCCCGCTCCTTTCACTTTGAGCACAATAGCATGGCTCCTGACCTCACTGGCTTCACGGGACCGACCAGAAGAAAGTGTCAGACCAGGAAGAGGACATGCCTGTCCATGTGTTGCAGATCAAGAACTCCACGCCAGCGTTGGATCATGACACAGAATAGGTCTTAAAATGCTGGCTGTACTCTGCAACAGAGGGTTGGTTCTGCATGGCCTACCCTGGGGGTGCACTTCCCAGTCCTTAACACACATGATCAGGGAGTGCATCCCTTCCCAGGGGAGACCACTCAGTGAAGGTTTTCCTCCTGTAGGCCCAGAGGTGCCAATATGGAAACTGGTCCTAGTTTGGACATTAGTGACGCCACCATATAAATGTGGCCTACACTATGTGTCCTGTGTGGTGGCCGTGCCTCCTTGCCACCACCAGAAAGGGTCAGTAAGCTGCAGGCTTTGTCATACCATGAAATGTAGCATGGCGACCACCCCGTGCCAAATTCTTATCTTAGCTGGTGACATGATTCCATATTAGCAGGATGATGTTACCAGTCTCGTTCCAAGACTCTGTATGCAGGAGAAAGAGCTGCGCGTATCTTATAAGAAAGAACAGCCCTGTCGCGTTCTAGCCAGAGGACCACGACATAAGCCGGTGAAGAGATGTGTCCTGTAGGTCAAAGAGCCAGCGGCAGAACAACAGCAAAACATGGCTCATCCAGAAAATGGATTCAGTGCATGGAACTCTAATCCAGAGCGGCGTCCCGCTGGAGCCTGTGTTGCCTCTTATGGCTGTCTGGCTCGCGCGGCCTTTGAGGGTGTTGGGCCGGTGTGATGCTCCGGCTTCAAACCATCTGGGTGTGGGGGTCATGACCAGCTTGGCAGCATGAGGTCAAGCACCCACGTACTGGTTTGTAGTGGGTGTTGGAGGAGGTCATTTGGGAGGTTACACTTCGTTGGAGAGAGAAATCGGGAATGCTTGCATGTTCCAAGATGTCTGCCTTGTATTATTCCTGTGTGAGGAGGGTGGAGCCTGCAAGCTACTGCTGGTTACCCGCTCCAGAATGGCTGCTTTATTTCGCCACACTCCTCCCGTCATTGCGATTTAAACAGTCAGCGATGAGATGGGGGGGTGGGGGGGCACAATGGCGCTCATTGATTATGTGTTGATTTCTGGGAAAGACTGGGCAAAGGCTAGAGACTTTTTGATTCACGAAAGAATGGAAAGTGACCACTACCCCCTATCAATTGAGATCTTGGCTTGCCAATCTGACACGGGCAGAGGCAGCGCTCCCATTCCTAACCAACGCCTGGCGCTCGCAGGGCATGCACGTAAATCTGTAAAATGGATTCCATTCCCGGAATGTGATGGTCACTCAGATGTGTCTGCTTCCATTTTAGGCAACCTTGCAAGTGAGAGGATTCCAGGCATCCGTCTGTTCTGGGGGAGTGCCGCATTCCTAACCCTGTGTATCTCTGCCCCTATGGAAATCCCTGGGGAAGGCTCAGTGGCTCGACAGTGCCTGTCTCGAAGCAAAGAAAGGACATCAAAAACATTACGGCTGCTTAGAGCTAGCTACAAAGGGCTTACTACCCTTAAGAACAAAGAATTTGTCAGGGAAAGTGCCACCTACTATTTAGGGCGCTGCAAATGGGAGCTGTCTCTCTCTTTTGGAAACTGCTGCTCTCGGCTAAAAGAAATGAATGGGTACGATGTTATTAATTGTAGAAACAGCAATGATGCCTTGTGGTCTCATTTTTCAAGCCTATATCATGGCCGGTTTCCCTCCTCGCCTCGCCTGGTTGCCCTTACACAGCATTGAAGCCTTGCGGTCTCATTTTTCAAGCCTATATCATGGCCGGTTTCCCTCCCCGCCTCGCCTGGTTGCCCTTACACAGCATTGAAGCCTTGCGGTCTCATTTTTCAAGCCTATATCATGGCCGGTTTCCCTCCCCGCCTCGCCTGGTTGCCCTTACACAGCATTGGTGCCTGGTGGTCTCATTTTTCAAGTCTATATCATGGCCGGTTTCCCTCCTCGCCTCGCCTGGTTGCCCTTCCACAGCATTGGTGCCTGGTGGTCTCATTTTTTAAGCCTATATCATGGCCGGTTTCCCTCCCCGCCTCGCCTGGTTGCCCTCACACAGCATTGATGCCTGGTGGTCTCATTTTTCAAGTCTATATCATGGCCGGTTTCCCTCCTCGCCTCGCCTGGTTGCCCTTACACAGCATTGATGCCTGGTGGTCTCATTTTTCAAGTCTATATCATGGCCGGTTTCCCTCCTCGCCTCGCCTGGTTGCCCTTCCACAGCATTGGTGCCTGGTGGTCTCATTTTTTAAGTCTATATCATGGCCGGTTTCCCTCCTCGCCTCGCCTGGTTGCCCTTCCACAGCATTGGTGCCTGGTGGTCTCATTTTTTAAGTCTATATCATGGCCGGTTTCCCTCCTCGCCTCGCCTGGTTGCCCTGACACAGCATTGGTGCCTGGTGGTCTCATTTTTCAAGCCTATATCATGGCCGGTTTCCCTCCTCGCCTCGCCTGGTTGCCCTTACACAGCATTGATGCCTGGTGGTCTCATTTTTCAAGCCTATATCATGGCCGGTTTCCCTCCTCGCCTGGTTGCCCTTGGCGTCGCCCCTTCTGCTACTTTGGTTTTCTCAATTGGTGAAGTGACAACTGCCCTTAGTTCTTTGGAAAATGGCAAAGCTGCCGGCACAGACTGAATCCCCGGCGATCTTTTTAAAGATGAGGTGGAAATCTGGGCTCCGTTCATATGTTAGATCTTTAACGCCACCCTGTGCAGCGGTGAGATTCCTGAGTCTTGGCGTATGGCTACAATTTTGCCGGTCTACAAAAATGGAGGAAAGTATCTTCCAGCCAACTATCGACCTAGCTCTCTTTTGGATAGTGCCGGCAAATTGTTTGTGAAACTAATCTTTGGAGTGAGTGGATCGAGATGGCGTGTTTAGCCACCTGCAGGCTGGTTTTAGGGCTAAAATGGGCAGAATCAACCAATTCTCGCTATGAATGATTATTCAAAAATGCACGATGCTAAAGAAAATGCATTAATATGCGGCCTTACCTAGATTTGAGAACCGCCTTCGATTCCGTCTCTAAGGCGCCCGTGTAATTGATCTGCGTAATACGCACCCTATATACTGCTAACAAAGCGGGAGTCCGCTTTGGGCCGGGTGGCGAGCTGTCCAAAGCCTGCGATGAGAATACTGGCGTTAGACAGGGCTGCCTCCTGGCACCACTCCTATTTAATATCCACATCCAAGAAATCATTGATGCTTTATTGGAGGGGTGCCAGGACTACCCGAGGCTGGTTTCAGATAAATATCCTGCCCTATTTTATGCGGGTGATGCCGCCCTCCTAGCGCCGCCCTCCTAGCCACTACCCCGCGGGGCCTAAGATTGCCTATGTCTATTTTCTCCATCAAATGTAACCACCTGGGCCTAAATTTGAACCTTACAAAATCCAAAGTAATGGTATTCAAATCTCTGTTTGCAAAAAGCAAGCCGCCACCGCTAAATGTGTGCGGTACGACCATTGAACGGGTTTCTCATTTTGATTATCTTGGGGTGCGTTTTCAGGAATCTGGAGGGTGGGGGGCACAGGGATCTAATTCTATCATCCCATTTGAAAGGTTTAGTGGTGGCATTTTGTCTTTTTGCTGTCAGCATGGCAGTGGGGCCATTTCACCTGCGTTGGATTTGCATGACCTGCTTCATCTGGGGGTTCTCAGCTGTGGGGTTGTGCAAACATTCGTAGGCTGAATACATGTGAAAATATTTTCCTAAAGAAACGGTTGCTTCTTCCAGCTAGTGCTCCTTCAGCCTTGCTCTATTTGGAACTTGACTGTGTACCAGTAGAGACTGCACTATCTTCTAAGCCAGCTTCCTATTGGATGAGAGCCTGGAGTACTGACGGTTTAGAAAAACATTGTAATGCACTTGCCCATGTAATAATAAAAGCTCGTTTTATATAGCGCTACAAGCCCACAGGCACTAGAGCGCTGAGATAACAGTTAATATTATTATCCCACAGCGTGGTATTGCGTGGTACTCAATTTATCGACCTCGGGAGGATGAAATGTTGAGTTGGCCCTACCCAGATGCCAGAAATGGGCGCTCAGCTCGTTGGGCATCTGCTCGGCTATTATTATGAGCTTTGATGGAGGCAAGAGCCTAGGCTGGTTTAAACATCTAACGTCTCTGCTCATCGATCTGGATAGGACTCGCCTGTGGAACAAATTCCCAAGATCTTCCGGCTCAAGGGAAAAACTGTCTCAAACCCATTGTGAAAATCCGAGCTCCTTAGAGCCTGGTTGCTGATGCTGCTAAACTGAAGTTGGGGTCTGGATTATTTGGTATCTAGGATGGAGCCGGGCTTTAAAGACTATCGGGACATAATCTGTCCACCCTTTGAAAAGTCCTTATACCTGCGATTTAGACTTGGCAATCTCCCCGTAGCCTGCTTCCTGTCGGTGTCCGGTCAAATGTTCGAATGCAAAGGGTCGAGTGACCTTTTGATCGAAAGTAAAATGACCGAAAAAAAGGATCGACATTTTTTTTTTTTTAGTTTAGCATATATAAAAAACTTTTTTATAAAAAAGAAATTGGGGGGGGTTGTGGGGGGAACCCCCCCATAAAAAAATAATAATAATTCTACCCTTTTTTTCGGTCATTTTACTGTCGCAAAAAAGGCATTCGAGCCTTTTGTTTTCGAACTTTTAACCTAGAACCCTTCCTGTCCTCATGGAGGAACCTTGACTCTGCTACATACCATCCATGCAAGTCCACCAACGAAACCCTGGTGCACTTTTTGTTAATTTGTGGAAAGAGCACTCGTCTGAGGCCTGTTTTAAAAGATGCTGGAATTCGTCAATCGGTGCCTGTCATTCTGTATCTAAATCAGTGTCTACGTCCTAACGTGACTTACGCAACAGCACGCTATATTTATAGGGTGTGGATGCTGCGTAATAGGGAACTAAAACAAAGCCCCAATAGCTCGGTGGCTACCGATTAAACTGGGTGTAATTTAGATGTTATATAATGGTTGTGTTGAGCTATCCCTTGATAGTGCGCCGAAAAATAATGGAATGGCAAGTAGTGATGATTAATAAATTCCTTTTATTTTTGTGATGTTAGAGCCTTTGTGGATGACACGTGTTTCGGCAGAGCTGCCTTTATCGAATCCAGGCTATATAGATAGCTCATAAGTCACTGCATAATGCATAAAGGTGCTGAAGTTCACAGGGATGAATCCCTCCTGGTACAAAGAAGTCCTCCGTATGTACGAGTGTTTAGATGTTACTTTTAATTGTTTTACTCTACATGATAGTTTTTTAAAAGCCTTGTATTATCTGATGAACTTATTATATCTCTGGTTTTAAGAATGACATGTACTCCAGTTATTTTATGTTTTTTTTATATTTGCTTAAAAGTCAATACCGAGTAAAAGCTGTTTTGACGGACTCGCTTGCCTGTGGATATGATATATGATATGGCATTTATAACGCGCCTAGACACAAGTGTTTCAAGGCGCGATGAGGCAATGGAGGGGGAACAAGGGTAGACAGACAACGATCTTACTAGGCCAGGTGACATTGAGATCGCATAAGTTCTGGGGAGGGGGGAGAGGGTAAGTGCAGGGGGGAAGTCGAAGGGGGAGGGGGCAGTGCAATACATAGGATGAACAGTAAGAATAAATAAAACAATAGGTAAAAGTGCGGCCAGCTAGTGGCAAGTGCAGGAGTAAGTGCAGACATCAAGTGTCAAGAGCTGGTGGGCACTGTAGGGATACAGAAACAGCCCCCAAGTGGAGGGGTTGCCCGGGAGGAAGTGCAGGTGTGCAGCTGGCGGGGGAGGGGCCTGCGCCCGACATCAGAGGGTAGACAGGTGATCAGTGCATTTTCGGTCAGGAGTTCAGCAGGGGAGAGGAGGAGAGAAACTAGAAGCAAAGAGGAAGGTCTTGGGGTGCTTCCGCAACCAGAGATGGTTCTCCTCAAGTTTCAGGGAGGCTGTTCCAGAGGTAGGCCCCAGCCGAAGAAGGAGATCTACAACCAAATCGCTGCTTGGAGAAGTGACTGACCCAGAGAGAGTTGGAGGTGGATGAGCGAAGAGCTCGAGAAGGAACATATTTAGGAAGAGAGAGTTGCAGGTATAGAGGCCCCAGGCCCCAGAAGGCCTTGTGGACAATGCAGAGGGGTTTGAACGTAATCCTCACCGGCAGTGCAGAGATTTCAGTCCTGGAGAGATACAATCCCTGGGCTTGAAGCCAAGGACAAGTCTCAGTCCTGTTCTGGATACGTTGCAGAGGGCGGAGAGTAGAAGCAGGCAGATTTAGAAAGAGGCTGTTGCAGCAGTCCAACCTAGAGAGAACCAGAGCTCTGGAGACAGTGAGCTTCTGGGGGAAGGAGAGGAAAGGAAGAATACCCGTGAGGAGGTGCAGCTGGTAGTGTGACTTCTTAAGAGTCGTCAGAGATGTGAGGAGAGAAGGGAAGAGTGGAGTCGAAGATGACCCAGAGGTTTTTAGCCTCACAGGTGGGAGAAGGAAGATGACCAAGAGAGGCCAACCAGAGAGTGACCGGAAAGGAGGGAGCAGGTGTGCCGGTAAGGAGAATCTCAGTCTTACTGGCATTAAGGCAGAGATCATTGGCGGCACACCACTCCTGGATAGCAGACAGTCAGAGATGAGAGAAGGAGAAGAGGTGGCGGGAAGGGAACCTGAAAATGAGCTGAGTGGCATCTGCATAGCACTGAAAGTTGGGGCAAGAGCGGCAATGTGGTGGGCAAGGAGTGTCAGGTATTGGTTGATCAGCCAGGGAGAGAGGTAAGACCCCTTGGGAACACCACAGGAATGTATAGAGATGGAGGAGAGGAGGGACCCAAGTTGGACCTAGGAGGGTCGATCAGAGAGGAAAGAAGTCAGCCATGCCAGGGCCTGACCAGTGATACCCAGGTTATCATGGAGACAGTTCAGAAGGATGGTGTGGTTGACCATGTCAAAGGCAGAAGAGAGATCAAGTAAGATGAGGACACGTGGTATTGGAGTCAAGGTTGGAGAGCAGGTCTTCACGGATGTTCAGGAGAGCAGTTTCCATGCTTCTGGCAGCTCTAAAGCCAGACTGATGGTCATGGAGACAACCAACCAATTCAGTGTGAAGATTAAGCTGGTAGATAGCCAGCGTTTCCAGGAGTTTGCCCAGGAAAGGAGTGATGGAGATTGGGCGGTGGTTAGCAGGGCATGAAGGGTCGGCAAGGGAGTGCTTCAGGGGGGAAGGGAAGACTCCAGTGGTGAAGGAGAGGTTGCAGAAGTCAGCCAAAGCAGGAGCCAGGGTGTCAATGTGGGCCTTGATGGTTTTAGAGGAACAGGGGAGAACCTGTTTTGACTAGACTTTCATAGATCAGACTCGTCTGGGGAGAACAGGGGAAAGGCAGAGAAGGAGGGAGGAGAGGTGGCCACAGAAGCGCCAGAGGTAGAGAGGGGAGTAGAGGGAGGAGGAGGAGAGGAAGAGAGAGAGAGGACAGGATGTCCTGAGTTTTAGAGATGAAATGAGAAGCCAGGTGCCATGCAGAGGGCCTGGGAGGGGACAGGAGAGGTAGAGACTGCAGCAGGATTATCCAGCTCCTTGCAGATTTTAAAGAGTTCGGCCAAGTTGTTGGATGCCACAGAGACACGGGCTTGGATGAGGGCTCTCTTCTTGGTGCGGACAGAGCCGCTATTGCCTTTGGAGCAGGCGGCAGGCCACTTTGTCAGCGGATGTACAGGAGGCACGCCATTTCCTCTGAGCCACCCTGCACTTGCGTTTAAGGGTGACGAGGTCTGAGTCATACCAGGAGTTGCACTTAGCTTTGGGCTTCAAGCGGATCCTCACGACAGGGGCAAGAACATCAAGAGTATGAGATATAGCAGAATGTAGCACTGGTTTTGCCTCTTCGTGCCTGTTTATAGGTTCACATGTAGTCCTTCCTGCCGCCATGAAAGTTACTGGAGGATTTGAGGGCTCAGGGGAAAAATACATACAAGGATGGTACAGGGTAGAGTAGCATTATGGAGTTCTGGCCAACTTCATAACAAGGATTGGGTTACAGGTGTACCCACAAGCTATGCTTTTTCCTGTTTTTTAAAAATGTTTACAAGAAGAAAACTCTCCTGCGCAGTTTGGGATTTAACCACTAGATGGCAGAATAACTTGAGTATTTGAATCTATAACCAGCGTAGCTCTGCAGTACTATTTTCTATAGAAAAGGAAGGTTTCTAATAGATTCCTTCCTGCCACAGATTCCTCAGTTTGTGAATCTGTAAATAGTGTAGTGCTGCAATATTATTCTCACAGGGTAAGGAAGATTCCTAATATGCCCTTACTCCCACAGGTTCCTCAGTATGTGAATCTGTAAATAGCGCAGTGCTGCAATACTATTCTCACACGTAAGGAAGGTTCCTAATACGTCCTTACTCCCACAGGTTCCTCAGTATGTGAATCTGTAAATAGCGCAGTGCTGCAATACTATTATCACAGGTAAGGAAGGTTCCTAATACGTCCTTACTCCCACAGATTCCTCAGTGTGTGAATCCGTAAATAGAGTAGTGCTGCAATACTCTTTTCACAGGGTAAGGAAGGTTCCTAATACGTCCTTACTCCCACAGATTCCTCAGTGTGTGAATCCGTAAATAGAGTAGTGCTGCAATACTCTTTTCACAGGGTAAGGAAGGTTCCTAATACGTCCTTACTCCCACAGATTCCTCAGTATGTGAATCTGTAAATAGTGTAGTGCTGAAATATTATTCTCACAGGGTAAGGAAGGTTCCTAGTACGTCCTTACTCCCACAGATTCCTCAGTATGTGAATCTGTAAATAGTGTAGTGCTGCAATATTATTCTCACAGGTAAGGAAGGTTCCTAGTACATCCTTACTCCCACAGATTCCTCATTTTAGATATACATTCTCCAGCGTCTGTCTGGTATCAAACGTTTTTTTGCCATGAGGGGGGTGCTCTGTGGCACCTGAGACAGCTCCATTCATCTACGGTGACCCCCTTGACTTCGGATGTGACGTGCAGGGGGGTGGGGAGGGTATACATGGAGCCAGCTGTGACCTGTGACCTCATTTCCCACATGCTGAGCATGTTGCTTCTCCCACGCCACTGACATGTGTAGGGCCATTCCCTTGAAGGTCGTGGGCTTCAGTCTGCAGGGGAGAGTGGAAGCCCCTCCCAGCAGCCAATGGGCCCCTTTCCTCCTGGAGCATGCTGGGAAACTCCTCGCCTTCCTCCATAAGCACCATTACTACTTCCTCAGGCTCCACATAAATGGGGGGGGGGTTCTATATCTCCCAAGCAAACCCTGCCCTCTACTCAAGATCCTCCCGAAAAGCAAAGCATCATGGGAAATGAGTAGGGCCTTCAATTGACACAAGTGAGAGAAACTTCCAAAGTTTCCCCTCCTCAGTTAATCTGTATAAATGACAGGTTATCATGAAGCAAACTGAAGTGCATAGAATAGGTGACTAAGGAGATCCTGTCATTAGATCGGACATTGCCATAAGCTGCCATAGGTCATCAAGCTGATTATATCATGATATTGTGTGGTAAGCAAGCATTTCCAGCAGTATCAGGGATATTCAAGCATAACAAGAGACAACCAGTAAGTTTATCTTAAACACATATTTTGGGTGTGTTTTGCATTAACTTTGAAAGTCAAACTTGCATGTTTTTGCATTTAACCTTGTAAAGTCAGATTTGGGTGAGTTTTGCATCTAATTTAGGCCATTAATTGTAACCTGCTAGCCCAGTGACTGTTTCACACCGCTGTACTTGCTTACTCCTCCCACTGTCTCCTCTCTCTACTCACCCATGGCGCTATCTGTTTCTCCTATATACTCCAACTGCTTCTCTATCAACTATCCTTCCCCTCTCACTAAGTCTGGCAAGAAGAAGTTTAAAAAGGATATCTTGGCATCCAACCCAGGTATCCCCATTGTTGATACCTATTCCAGCGCCTCTTCCAGACAGACCCTCACAACATCCTCTTTGTCATTCCTTCGCCGGATCAATGGACCCCTCATATGATCTCTGTGCTCTGTCCTGTCTCCTCCTCTCCTGTTAATGGTGGCACCCGCTGGGAAGTCCTCATGGATTCTTTCGACTCCTCCAGAGTCATCATTAATGTCTACCTAAACGGTAATGTCATGGTCCAAGGCCCTAGGGCCAATCTCCTCCTCCTTCGACAGGCGGTTCCCTCGCCTCATCAACTTCCTTTCATCTCCGGCTGTCCCCCCCCTCTCCTGCCCTTGGCTACCTTGCCCTCTCTTCCCTCCTCCTCTGCCCTACCTCGGGGTCCCTCCACACCTCTGCAGGGCGTACCTCTGATTTGTACCCCTCCCCGGAAGGTCTTTAAGGCTGGCAACCTTCTTCATATTGCCACTCTCAACTATTGCTCTGCTATCAAACACTCCTGACATCTGCCACCTCTTGGAAGAACTCAACCTTGAGGTCCTCGGTCTTACCGAGACATGGTTCACGGCCAGCTCTGTCACGAGCTTTGACACTCTCCTCCCTGATGGCTACAAGATCCTCTCCGCGCCCAGATCCACCCGGCCCGGAGGGGGTGTAGCCCTGATCTTTCCTGAGTGGATTCCTGCCTCTATCATCCCCACTCAGACTTAATCCTCTTTCGAATGCCTTGTCTGCAGGCTCTCTCTCTCTCTCCTAGCCACTCTCTTACTGTTGCTACTCTCTACCGGCTCCCTGGGCAAATCACCCAATTTCTCCCTTGAGTGGGCAGACCACTCCTCCTCCCTCCTGGCCTCAACCACTCAACTCCTCCTCCTTGGTGACCTCAACATCCATCTCTATTCTCCCTGTTCCTCATCCATACTCTTTCGTGACCTCTGCGATTCCCTCTCCCTTTCTATTCACCCCTCTGGCCAGACTCATTCTGCAGGACACACACTACCCCTCTGACCACTCTTCTCTCCTGGAACGATCACTGCCTCCTCTCCTCTCATCGCTCCATCTCTTCCCCCCAAGCCAAGCCTACCCCAACATTGCCACCTACCTTCTCGGACATCTGGCCCATGAAGTGTGTGTCAGTTGAGGCTTTCGCTGCCACCTCTCTCCCCCCCTCCTGCACCCCTGGATGACTCACACCCCAACACAGCCCTGTCCCTGATCTACTCTTCTATTTCTGATACTCTTGATGTGAACCTATAAACAGGCACGAAGAGGCAAAACCAGTGCTACACTCTGCTGTATCTGATACTCTTGATGTTCTTGCCCCTGTCATGAGGATCCGCTTGAAGCCCAAAGCTAAGTGCAACTCTTGGTATGACTCCAACCTAGCTACACTTAAAAGTAAGCCGGCCTCCCTTGGCCCTCCTTCTACCCCTACCTGCGAGGCTAGAAACCTCTGGGTCATCTTTGACTCCACACTTTCCTTCTCCGCCCACATCTCTGACGTCTCTAAAAAGTCAAACTTCCTACTGCACCTCCTCAGAGGTACTCTGCCCTTCCTCTCCTTCCCCTAGAAGCTCACTGTCACTCAAGCTCTGGTTCTCTCTAGATTGGACTATTGTTACAGCCTCTTTCTAAATCTACCTGCCTTTACTCTCCGCCCTTTACAACTAATCCAGAACAGGACTGCAAGACTTGTCCTTGGCCTCAAGCCCTGGGATCGTATCTCTCCAGCTCTGAAATCCCTTCATTGGATCCCAAAGGATGCAAGGATTAAATTCAAAACCCTCTGCATTGTCCACAAGGCTTTCTGGGGCCTCGGTTCAAAATACCTTCAACTATCCATCCGTAAATACCTCCCCTCTCGAACTCTTTGCTCCTCTAACTCCCTCACGGTCAGTCGTTTTTCAAAGAAACGAGCCGGGGGTAGATCTGGTTTCGGCTGGGGCATCCCTTTGGAACAGCCTCTCTCCCACTCTGAAACTTAAGGAGAACCATCTCCGGTTCCATAAGCACCTCAAGACCTTCCTCTTTGCTTCTACATTTGCCCCACTTCTCCCTTGCTGATCTGTTTCTCTCTTGACACTGTGCACCTGGCCACCCTCTGTCCTCCGGGCTCAGGTACCTGCTCACCCTGCCACCCTCTTGCACTGCCTCCGGGCCAACCCCTGCACTGGGGTCTGTATCTGTACCCATACAGCCCCCCCCCTTATCTTCCTGCACTTATCAGACCTACCCTGTCTGCTAAACCCACCACTTGCCACTTGCTGGCTGCATTACCACTGTTCATTGCCTTTATTGTTTATCTGTTTCTCCTCTGCTCCGCACTTTCCACTTCTCCCCCTTCCATGCACTTTTCCCCTTTTCCCTTTCCCATGCACCTGCGCGTTCTCAATGTCACTAAGCCTAGTAAGATGGTTGTTTTGTTCTCTCCTGTTTTCCTCCCTTGCCTTGTCGCGCTCTGAAACACTTGTGTACGAGTGCGATATAAATAAAATATCAATTCAATTCAATATCTTTCGGTGAATCAAAAATGTACCATGCAGGCGTAAACAAAACCTGAAACACGAAATGAAGCGTAACCTAAACACATCAGTTCATCTTGACGGTAGCATGCACATCTGACTAAACACATAAAATGTAGTGTTCAGATATAGGGCCTCATTAGAAGTTGGCCCTAAGTGAAAAGATCTTTTTATAAAGATCTCTTCCAAAAACAATTGATTTAGAAAGGCCCCCCATGACCGCACGGAGCAGTCTTTCTAAATCGAACTGTCACGCCCCTGCCACAATAGAGTGCACGCAGAGGCTGACAGGCCCAGCGGGACCCGGAAGTGCAGGTCGAGGAGAACAGGTACGTGTGTGTGTTAGTTTGTGTGTTTTGTGTATGTATGTGTTTTGGATTAGGGGAGTCTTGGGTGGGGAGGGATGGAGTAGGTGCTGTGAGAGGGAGGTTCTGGGACATAAAAATGGGTTTGGAGGTAATAGCGCAGGAAAGTGGGGGGTGGGGGAGCAGGAGGAGCAAAGAGTGGGTCGGATGGGGTGTGAAACCCCCCGTATTGTAAACAAAAAAGAGGCGGTTCTATGTGAAAAGACATTAAGTTCTCTGGATGTACAATCAAAGGAAAAACGGCCAATAAAAATCAATCTTTTTCTCATGAGACATTAATGAGGTCTTTTCACATAGAACTTATACATTTGGTGGGAGCGTAAATCCGCCAAGATGCCACCAAACGGATTTACCATAACCACCACTTGGTCCGGCAGAATTCTCGCCGAATTACAAGTGGCGGTGTTAGCCCCCATTCTGCATGGGGATTTCTGAAGAATTAAGACCAGCGGTCATTTCGCCAATGGTAATTCTGTGGAAAGGGGCATTTCTTTGGCAGTAAGACATCAGAATTACCTACAGCATTTTGCTGGAGGTTTACCCTCCACCTTATCGCCAAACCCAGGGTGCGGTAATGCAGTGGTTACCACTGCATTACTACAGTTTTTGGCCACAGTGCCAAACCCATAATGAGGCGAATACTCTTTGTTCCTAACTAGTCTAATCAATCTGGTCTGCAATGGCATCAATCTGATCCTCTTGGGTGAAGGGCAAAGGTCATCTTGAGGAGTGATGATAAAGTGGGCAGCCCTGCCTAATGGGATTAATATGGGGCAGCCAAGTGCCTATCGCTTTCTTAAAAGTTGTGAAATGTTTAATGGACGCAATGTGTGTGATGGAGAAGTCCCCATTCGAGGGGTTGTGGTGATAAATGAAGTGCCCCTGCTTTTCTTTTAGTCAAGGATGTAACTCCAGGGGCCACATGTGAGGATGATCATAGGTTTCTGGTACTAGAGTATCTTTTTCATTTCCACTGCAGGAAAGTAGGCCCTGTCCCCAAATTGCATTGAAAGGAATGCATATGAATGGAGGGGCTCTTCTGTGGCTACTGGAAGCCAAGGTACTGAGGCCAGGCCTGGGGATATCCTGTGATCTGCTGCCCGGGTGTAGGGAGGCCAGGGATCTGCTGCCTGGGTGTAGGGGGGCGAGGCCTGGGGATATCCTGTAATCTGCTGCCTGGGTGTAGGGGGGGCCAGGCCTGGGGATATCCTGTAATCTGCTGCCCGGGTGTAGGGAGGCCAGGCCTGGGGATATCCTGTGATCTGCTGCCCGGGTGTAGGGAGGCCAGGCCTGGGGATATCCTGTGATCTGCTGCCCAGGTGTAGGGGGGCCAGGCCTGGGGATATCCTGTGATCTGCTGCCCGGTTGTAGGAGGGCCAGGCCTGGGGATATCCTGTGATCTGCTGCCCAGGTGTAGGGGGGCCAGGCCTGGGGATATCCTGTGATCTGCTGCCCGGGTGTAGTGAGGCCAGGCCTGAGGATATCCTATGATCTCCTGCCCAGGTGTAGGGGGGCCAGGCCTGGGGATATCCTGTGATCTGCTGCCCGGGTGTAGTGAGGCCAGGCCTGGGGATATCCTGTGATCTGCTGCCCGGTTGTAGGAGGGCCAGGCCTGGGGATATCCTGTGATCTGCTGCCCGGGTGTAGGGAGGCCAGGCCTGGGGATATCCTGTGATCTGCTGCCCGGGTGTAGTGAGGCCAGGCCTGGGGATATCCTGTGATCTGCTGCCCGGGTGTAGTGAGGCCAGGCCTGGGGATATCCTGTGATCTGCTGCCCGGGTGTAGTGAGGCCAGGCCTGGGGATATCCTGTGATCTGCTGCCCGGGTGTAAACTAGAGTCCAGCACTAGTCCCAGGTTCTTCACTAGGAAGGACGGCACCATCGAAAGAGACAAGCACTTGGATAGGAAGACATGACGTAGGGGGTGATTACCAGTCATCATGATCTCGGTTTCTTTCTGAGGTGATGATCAGGTTGGTAACATCCATCCTGTGCTCGATATAGGGGGTTACACTCAGTGAGGGTGATCTTTGTAAGTTTGAGGAGGAGTTGTGTATCATTGGCATAATTATGACGAGAGGTTGAGGAATTTCAGAAAAGCAGAAAGAGGAGACACATGGAGATTAAAAAAGAGACGAGAACGCACGCGTTGGTATTCTAAAGAGGCATTTGTTGGGTTCAAAGGTCAAGAGTTCCATAATGACCTGTTGTGATCAGCTTCTGGGAAGGAAATAAGCCATTCCGGGGTCACATCTCTTATGCCTGGATCAAATAGATGGGATCTCAGATCCCAAATCCACCAAGAGGTGAAGTAGGAGGTGCCCCGAGGCACAATCCTGGCCCGGTTTACTAGCCTGTTCCATATGGAACCAAGAGTTAGGTCCATGCTAGTTCTGGGCTCAGTAGCCTGCATCTGGCAGGCACATCAGTGTATTGCTTTCACCGAATAGCAAGATCTGGGTATAGGCCGCTCACCGAATAGCAAGAGCTGGTGTAGGCCACTCACCGAATAGCAAGAGCTGGGTGTTTGCCGCTCAACAAATAGCAAGAGCTGGGTGTTTGCCGCTCACCGATTAGCAAGAGCTGGGTGTAGGCTGCTCACCGAATAGCAAGAGCTGGGTGTAGGCTGCTCACCGAATAGCAAGAGCTGGGTGTAGGCTGCTCACCGAATAGCAAGAGCTGGGTGTTTGCCGCTCAGCAAATAGCAAGAGCTGGGTGTAGGCTGCTCACCGAATAGCAAGAGCTGGGTGTAGGCTACTCACCGAATAGCAAGAGCTGGGTGTAGGCCGCTCACCGAATAGCAAGAGCTGGGTGTAGGCCGCTCACCGAATAGCAAGAGCTGGGTGTAGGCCGCTCACCGAATACCAAGTGCTGGGTGTAGGCCGCTCACCGAATAGCAAGAGCTGGGTGTAGGCCGCTCACCGAATAGCAAGAGCTGGTGTAGGCTGCTCACCGAATAGAAAGAGCTGGGAGTAGGCCACATAGTCTGCAACGCATGTTTTTGCTAAAGGTTTCAAGTTTGATATAGCTCTAAAGTTGTTAGGGATAGCGGGATTTAGAAAAGGTATTGTACGTTTTTACTGAGTAAACCAAAGGTTCAAACATCAAAAGTTCGAACCTTTGGTGGTATGCATTTAAGGTAGGTAAAAGTATAGTGAGTGGGAGATGCGGGGGGACATGTATTTTGCATGGGAAATGTACAAACCTTTTGTGGTTCGTACATTTACCATGCAAAGTTTTCGGTCGCGGGAAATCCACCCGTGGCCGGATCACGCAGATCCTTATAAAAGACTACTTTGAATATTTTTATTTTTTTTACTGTATAATCCCATATGCAAGCGAGGAGTGAATTCTCATTGAGGGTGCTTAAGACACTAAAGGGAATTGGAGGGAGGACAGCGGTCTGCTGGACCGTCGGAGATGAACTATTGGATACTGAATGGGGGAATTGCTCTGCATTGAAAGAGGAAAGAGCCTCGTTTTCCAGGGCCATTGCAGGAGAAATAGATTTGCCAGAGTGCAAGAAAGAGGGCAATTTTGTTTTGGATTTTAGTATCGAGAGATCATTGTATAAGGGATAAGTGATTTGATAAAGAATGGCAGAGTGATAGTGAAGGAGTGATGGTTGTAGCGAGGGGAAGGAGGTTGGGAAATTCTGTGATCATTTTTAAGGCCTCCCTGTGTGGGTTCTTGGCCTTCATCTCTCAGAGTAAAAACTGTAATCCTTTCTTTAGGCCGGAGTGTAAGCCCTTCTGTGGCACTTATACACAGTCTGGCCCTTGTTCCTGGTCCTTCCCCTGCAAGCCTGCTCCAGTGCCCTAGTAGTTCTTGGTGACTTCTTGAATTTTTCATTGAACCAGTTTGTTAGTGTTCGCCTTTAGGTCACTGCATTTGGGGGCAAAGAGGTTAAGAATCTTCCAAAACCTCACTTTAATAGTTAGCTAGGGTGTATTACAGGAATATAGCTGACGAGCCTTATTAATGTTCTTTGATTTCCAGTTTCTATAATGGTCCCTTAATGGTGAGGGTTAAGCAGGTGACCCTCAGGAATATAGGGAGGGCAAGATCTTCGATATTATACGTGACGCCAAAAGGAAAATGCATCGAAATCTGAGGTAAGCTAGAAAAGTGGAACAGTCTAGACTTATTCTTGTGGCCAAAATAAGGAAAATAAAAAGAGACTATAAGAGCTAGTTGAAAATGCGAAGGCACAGTGTGTTAAATAGCTGTTGGCAGCAGATGATTGTCGCACTTTATAGTGGAAATGCGAGGACTATCTGGCAAAGGCCAATGGAGGGACTAGGGGTAGTATGATCAACCCTATCCTGGGGAGTAAATGGGTAGAGTTTATAGGGGCCAACTTTAAGACAAAAGTAGAGCAACAAACAAATGTAGGCGAGTCGGGGAGATGGCCACTTGCTCTAGAATTGGATGACATCTACCTGGCAATAATAAAACGAAAGGGGTTGAGGGCTCCAGGACCAAATGGACTGCAGAAACACTGTATTGAAAGACAACCCCACAACATGGGCATTGGTCTTAAACTCTTTTTGAAAAGGTGTGTGAAGAAGGTGTATGACCGGATTCATGGTTGAAGGCCATTCTTTTGCCAATTTACAAAAAGGGCAACAGGGAGAGTCCAGAAAATTATAGATTAATATCCCTGTTAGATGTCACAGGTAAATTGTTGTCCTGGCTTGGCGAAGGAAAATAACATCTTAGACTACACACAAACGGGTTTCTGCTCGTGGTTCGCAACCACACACAATATACGACTGCTTGACAGCCTAATCAGGGAATCCAAGATGAAGGGAAACCCAGCGCTCTATTTGATCTGGGCGGTTTTCAGTGCAGCGTTCGACACTGTTAATCGGCACACTTGTGGTTAAAGTTGAGAAATTGGGGTTGCCCATAATGGCTACTGGGAATTCTGATCCTATTACACATTAGCAACAGTCTACAAGTGCAACTGGATAACATGGGGGGGCTTGCCCACCCCGGTAGAAGTAAACCGGGGTGTTAGACAAGGGTGTAATCTGACTCCTCTGCTGTTCTGCCTCTATCTGGCCGACCTGCCCGCTAAGCTATTTGGGAGTATGGGTTGCCCTGTGAAGAGCTATTCAAACCACATAGCTAGTCTGCTGTATGTGGACGATCTTGTTTTGCTCGATCGTACAGTAAGAGGTGTGAAAAATAAATTTAAGATGCTTCTGGAAAACGCCAAACAGAATGATCTAGTCTGGGCAAGACTAAGACGATGGTGGTGTTGGGGAGGAGGATAGTAAGGGCGGGCTTGCAGATAGACGCACATAAGGTGGAATACGTTGACAGCTACCCCTACTTGGGCCTGGACCTATCGGCAGATGGGGGAATAGTGTTATAGTCGAGAGTAAAACAATTAACATGTTTGATCTACACATTTGCCAAGCAAACAGCAGGATTCTCGTTAGATGGGATCCTAAAGCGTTACAAAGAGAGCTTCTCACCTGCCATCCTTTATGGTCTTCATGCGCTGGCAATGAGGGGCATGACTTGGCTAAACGTGGTGGAGAGTCAATTCTGGAGAAAGTTCCTGGGTCTCCCACCTGCCACGCCAATGGCCTGTCTGAGGTTATGACTGGGATTAATGTCCCTCAGGAGCCAAGCCCTAATGCAAAGGGGCATCTTGTATATGAAAGCGAGAAATAGACTGATGTGCAAACTTTTCCATTTAATGGGATCAAAGAACGAAAGGGAAAGCAATCATGACTGTCACCCTGAATGAGATATGCGTTTCAAATATAGGTTGGACCCCTGATTTTGCAAGAGGAACTAGGCCTGAGGTAATGAAAACACAGTTAAAAAATAGTGTAACAATGGGACTGGGTGGGAGACTTCATACACCTGGAAGAGTTGCACTATATTAAATACGTACGGGGGATAGTCCATTCTTATTTTCAGCCCCAAAAATCCCTCCTGAGGTGCCCTAGTCCGTCAGTTTGTAAGTTCATCCTGAAACTACGGACAAATCAGTTGCCATTGCTCACACTGCAGGGAGCTCAAGCCAAATGAATGGCTGATGAGAGAATCCGCCGTATGTGTCGGCTAAAAGATCATAAGGAAACACCTAGACATGTGTCCCAGACCGGGCAAGTGGTCTCAGGGGGTATTAATAAAATGATAGTGTCAATAGAGGACCCGAAGAGGGGGCGTTATTAGCGGTACTAAATCTGATCTGTCACCACAGATTCCATGACCTAAAGAGAGAATTGGATAATAATTCTAATATGTGTACGTTTAAATACTCTTGTTGAGAAATCTTTTGTAAGTTAATTTTTAAATGAATTTTATGAATTTTAAGGTTTTATGAATACTGTGTTTATGAAAACTAGAAAAATTGAAATGAAATGTTTATCATTGTTTTACATATGTCAAATTTTGTAAAGGGTCTTTTGAATCAATACAAATAAATGTAATTAAATAATGGTCCTTCTGTCCTGAACTGAGGAAGCGAGAGGGAGAGGGCGAGAAGAGAGATGATGGAGGAAGATAGGGTGGGGTGCTCTGCTCAGGGCAAACTCACTAAAGGAAGGACAAGAACAAACTTGCACTGCTGGCAAAACAAGCATTGCGAGTATGCTCTTATGTGTGTGTGTGCACGCTTATGCGCGTGGGGCGTATAAAATCATCTACAGAAGATCAAGGCTATGAAACTTTGTTATAAGGCTTCTGGTGAAACTAGTCTCGGAGACTGGGGAGGTTCAAGGGCGAGCCAAGAAGTTAGCTTGCTGGTATATCCTGGAGGTCTGAAAATGAGAAACGATACTGAGAAAGAGGGGGTGATTGCCAATTATTACCAGAGCGGTCAGGGCAGGAAACTATGGTGAGTGCTTCCTCATTAGTGATTGCTATGCTGCCTGGTCTTTCTAATCTGTTTTCCACAATGGTCTTCGGAAAGTCAAGCTTTTTATATTGATTTCCCCATATACCCCACTTTGAGAAGTGGGCTTGCCTAGCCTCCTAAACCTGGTGGGTGTATTTTCGGGGAATTAAAGGGAAAGAGTGGTGCTTAAAATGAGGTGTCATTTTGTATGCTCAAAGGTCAAAAATAATGGTGTGAGAAACTAGTCGCGGCTCTGTGTTTGAATACTCAAGGTCTGGGTACGAGAAATAGAAGTTGGAAGGAGGTTAGTGGCAATGGGTATAGTCACTGTTCTCTTGAGTGTCTGGAATTTTGCATATTTGAGGGAGTTGTGGTTGAAGCCAATGTTCCTGACATGGAATATTAACCCAATGTTCCTGACATGGAATATTAACTCTCGGTTTAACAGCCTTAAGAGTTATTTTTGAAGGTGGAACATGTGGGAGTAGACTATACACTTTTTTTTTATCAGACACCGCTGATATTAAGGCACTCATTTAATGTTTTGTATGTGTTGCATGCTTTGTTTTGTATGTACCTAATATTGCTTTGATGTTGGGTCTGGTTCTGCATTTTTAATTTATGCTTATGCTTTTTAATGGATTCATCCTAAATAAATATTCTGATGCTGACATGGCTTTCTATGCTGAAACATTTTGCTGCTGTCAGTAACCTAACCTAGACACTAGATGGCAGGATTGTGCAGAGCTTGTAATTCTGGGGACTGATCAGCTGCAAAACTACTGTTACTGGTGAGTAACATTTTGCTGATTTGTACTGGACTGTGTGTATGCTGGAGCCACCAAGTTGAGTCTGCCAGTCACCGGCACCACCATACATGTGAGCTTGTACTGCACATTCCCCACCATCAGCCAGTTTATTTCCTGCAGGCCTCAAAATAGTTGATGAGCAGGAGCTGAACGTAGCGCCTAGGTATAGCATCTCACCCATTCTGCAGAACATTGAGCTATAGGTATTTACATGTAGCGTTAAAACAAATCTATCTTTAACATGAGATTCAAGTCATTTTCTTTCCATTAAGTTCAATAACAACGTGTTGTTTTTACAGTCTCGACGACTGCAAATGTGGTAATGTAAAGCTTTAGGGGTAACACTGCAATCCATTTTTATAATTATGTACAGTAAAAACAGCCAGGGGGATGAATGGGTGAATGTTTCATTATGTAAATTGTCAGCCCCTGCCTCTGCAGTATTTTAAATTGCAAAAAGAACGCAAGGTGACTTGTTCACCATTTTGCAAAGTTTTTAAAAAAAAACCTCCTAATTAAGAATTGGAAGCTTCACATGGAAATCAAACTCACCAGCACAGCTGCAATGCCACATGCATATCTTTTCTGGTGCTATTGTATTGGAGTCTAATGTAGCTCCAGGTTGTGTTAAGCTAAACGTGCTGTTCTGAGCTACAGCAGGAGTAAAACGTCTCCCAGTTACGTGGATCCCTGCCCTACGGCCTGTTTGGGTCTCCTCCCCTGCTGCCGGACCAATACATTTGCCAGCTATATCAAATTCCATGTTTTATGGCCTACGTGTTCATGTGCCGGGAGTATCCTGGTGTAACTTGCTCCGCTGTGTGCGCATCCTGAGCAGTGTCTGTTCACGGGCATCCCGCCTGGATTGCTTCTTGGGATGCCAGGAACATTGGGTGGGGGGGGGGGGGACTGCTGTATGTGCCGCAGAGGTTTCAGGACTATGTAAGAGAAACCATTTGCCTCTCTTTTCCAGGATTTAAGCTGAATAACAAGATCATGCAGGTCCTGGTGGCACGTTACTCCGACTCAGATCTGGGCGTGGACTTCGATAACTTTGTCTGCTGCCTGGTGAAGCTGGAGGCCATGTTCAGTAAGTCCTTTCTATGTAGGATCTCCCGGGGCCACTGAATTGAATTCTGTTCTTTTGCCTCTTCCAATCCCTTTCACTGATGTGTTTTCCTCTAACCCACTATGCCTGTTAGGCAAGTTACTGTAAACTCTGAAACACTATTCTCCTACTTGCAGAAAATGTACTCCTTCTGTTACTGTAAGCTCTGACACTATGCTCTTACTTTTACTTGCTGCAACTATACTACTTATGTTACCGCAAGCTCTGAAACACTATGCTCCCACTTGTACTTGCAGTGACTGTATTCCTTATGTTACTGTAAGCTCTGACACTATGTTCTCGCTTTTACTTGCAGCGACTGTGCTCCTTATGTTACTGTAAGCTCTGACACTATGCTCTCGCATTTACTTGCAGCCACTGTATTCTTTATCTTATTGTACACTCTGACACTATGCTCTCGCTTTTACTTGCAGCGACTGTGCGCCTTATGTTACCGTAAGCTCTGACACTATGCTCTCGCTTTTACTTGCAGCGACTGTGCTCCTTATGTTACTGTAAGCTCTGACACTATGCTCTCGCTTTTACTTGCAGTGACTGTATTCCTTATGTTATTGTACACTCCGACACTATGCTCTCGCTTTTACGTGCAGTGACTGTGCTCCTTATGTTACTGTAAGCTCCGAAACTATGCTCTCGCTTTTACTTGCAGTGACTGTATTCCTTATGTTATTGTACACTCTGACACTATGCTCTCGCTTTTACTTGCAGTGACTGTATTCCTTATGTTATTGTACACTCCGACACTATGCTCTCGCTTTTACGTGCAGTGACTGTGCTCCTTATGTTACTGTAAGCTCTGACACTATGCTCTCGCCTTTACTTGCAGTGACTGTATTCCTTATGTTATTGTACACTCTGACACTATGCTCTCGCTTTTACTTGCAGCGATTGTGCTCCTTATGTTACTGTAAGCTCCGACACTATGCTCTCGCTTTTACTTGCAGCGACTGTGCTCCTTATGTTACTGTAAGCTCCGACACTATGCTCTCGCTTTTACTTGCAGCGACTGTGCTCCTTATGTTACTGTAAACTCTGACACTATGCTCTCGCTTTTACTTGCAGTGACTGTATTCCTTATGTTATTGTACACTCCGACACTATGCTCTCGCTTTTACTTGCAGTGACTGTATTCCTTATGTTACTGTAAGCTCTGACACTATGCTCTCGCTTTTACTTGCAGTGACTGTATTCCTTATGTTACTGTAAGCTCTGACACTATGCTCTCGCTTTTACTTGCAGTGACTGTATTCCTTATGTTACTGTAAGCTCTGACACTATGCTCTCGCTTTTACTTGCAGTGACTGTATTCCTTATGTTATTGTACACTCGACACTATGCTCTCGCTTTTACTTGCAGTGACTGTATTCCTTATGTTACTGTAAGCTCTGACACTATGCTCTTGCTTTTACTTGCAGTGACTGTGCTCCTTATGTTACTGTAAGCTCTGACACTATGCTCTCGCTTTTACTTGCAGTGACTGTATTCCTTATGTTATTGTACACTCCGACACTATGCTCTCGCTTTTACTTGCAGCGACTGTGCTCCTTATGTTACTGTAAACTCTGACACTATGCTCTCGCTTTTACTTGCAGTGACTGTGCTCCTTATGTTACTGTAAGCTCCAACACTATGTGCTCTCGCTTTTACTTGCAGTGACTGTATTCCTTATGTTACTGTAAGATCTGACACTATGCTCTCGCTTTTACTTGCAGTGACTGTATTCCTTATGTTACTGTAAGCTCTGACACTATGCTCTCACTTTTACTTGCAGCGACTGTATTCCTTATGTTACTGTAAGCTCCAACACTATGCTCTCGCTTTTACTTGCAGTGACTGTATTCCTTATGTTACTGTAAGCTCTGACACTGTGCTCTCTCTTTTACCTGCAGCGAATGTACTCCTTATTTTACTGTAAGCGCCGACACTATGCTCTCGCTTTTACTTGCAGAGACTGTACTCCTTGTGTTACTGTAAGCTCTGACACTATGCTGCTCTCGCTTTTACTTGCAGCGACTGTACTCCTTATGTTACTGTAAGCTCCAACACTATGCTGCTCTCGCTTTTACTTGCAGCGACTGTACTCCTTATGTTACTGTAAACTCTGACACTATGCTCTCTCTTTTACCTGCAGCGACTGTACTCCTTATTTTACTGTAAGCGCCGACACTATGCTCTCGGTTTTACTTGCAGCAACTGTTTTCCTTGTGTTACTGTAAGCTCTGCAACACTGGCTTGTGCTTGATGCGACTATGCCTCATCTTACTGTAGTCACTGCCAATCATAGCGCACCCACTCACATCCCCTGCCTGGACTCTGTCTCGCACACATCATCCCCTCCCCCTTCTCTGTACCTATGCCTTATAATAAAGGAACCCTTCTCGCCTGATTTACCTAGAAGACTAGTGTATTTTTGAACAGAATGACGAAATGTGCACAGTGCAATGCACAGTATCCACCAAACATGTACAAGTCACTCATTGTGGTTTTCTACTGCAGGGTTTTTCAGATCAATGGCTTGTGACGACAGTGGAACTGCCACCATGGGCCTTGGTGAGGTGAGCTCTCTCAAACACCCCCTTTTCTTTTGAAGCCTGAGTGCAGAAGTGCAGTTGGATTGGGCAAAGAAGGGGTAGAGGGGAAGAACAGTGGGAAAAGCAGCCTACTTTCTAACCATAGTCTCTCACCATGGTGTCTGTGACTATAAATGGATTTTCTCTTTCTCAAGCTAAAATGATAGAGCTTTATTTCAGCGAAAGTAATTCTCAGGGGCAAAGAACCTTTGCATGATGCTTTTGCACCCGTTCCATGTAGGGTTTCCCACCCCCTTAGACGGTCTCATTGGCTAGATCAATAGATCAACCATATGCTACGTTACAAGCAACGCTGGGAGTGTTTACAAAGGTTAAGTAGAGGATCTCTGGAAGATGACAGGTTTCGGCTTCTTCCAAAGGTGCAAATGACCTTTCCCCTCTCTCATTTCCTTTGGAATGCTGTTCAACAATGCTGCCCATTCCGCAGCCATAGATTGAAATCCTGGAAAACCGTCTAAATTGCAGACAAGTAAGGCATCGGTGCTCCAGGAGAAGAAGCACTGTACCAGGTCATAGAAGCTCCTTGAAAAAGAATCCCTGTAATCAAGCTAGGGGTGGAATGGTGGCATTTGACGGGTCTTGGGTGAGGGGGGGATTTGTTGTTGAAAGCACATCGGTTCATTTGTATTTATGGATTGGGTTTCCTCTTGGGGCCATGAATGAGGCAGCGTGGAGGGACCTTAGTGCCAGGGCTTAGATGTTGGCAGTCTTGCTCTTTAATGGTGACTCAGTTCTTTTAGGCCTTTGGGTCTTCTCCCCGGTATCAAGTTAAACCTGGACTTTGTTTTCAGGGTACAGTCATGGACTAATTGTTTCTATTTTTTACCTTCAGTGGCTGACGATGACCATGTGTGGTTGAAAGTCGAGAAGCTGGCGTGCCAATCAAGGCCCTGCTGTGGGGCGGGCCCATACATCCTGCAAGTGCCTCCCTCCACCTCCCGAAAACAAGGAGAGAGAAAAGAACCTGTGCACCGTCATAACCACTCCTATTCCACCACACTCCATACCGCCTCGACCTGCCGCATCCTGCTTCTACTGTATAGAATGTTATGCACCTCTGTACCTCTTCACGCTTTGTATCGTCATCCAGCTCCTGCCAGGGGGCATCACCGAGATCCTAGCCCCGGGACATGGTGCCAGCCAACGATGTGAACTCTAATCTGGGGCTATGTACTGTATTCTGGAATTGAGGGGGGCTGGGGGGAGTTAGAGGGGATAGAGACTTTATTTGGGAGGGGATATAGTAAGCTGCTGAACACTGTGGTATTAGGGGTAGTTTTTTTAATGTCTTGCCAAAAGGTGCCCAGTGAATGAGGTCACAGGCGACTGTCAGTAATAAACCATTGCCTGTGTTTATTCAGAAGTAAAATTCTTGCCTGAATTATTGTACTTGCTGAGCCAGAGCCATCACCTGAAATTTTTGAGCTGAACCCACGAGGTGCAGTGACTCTGATGAGCTCCCCCTAGTGGTTGGAGGACCATGAATTGCATAACAATCACTGTTTTCTACCTCTTTCTATCTGTGCTTGGCACCCTCATCAGGGCATTGGAAAAACATAATTTATAGTAGAAGAAATTGACAAATGGAGATGTGGCCTTGAGAACTCTTCATTTTAATTATCTGGACTCCAGAAGTCCCTTATATGATTATAGGCACATGTCTTAAAATCCCTGTGGCCCAATGGCTCACAAGTGTAGTTATCTTTTTAATCTTGTTAAATAAATAAAATAAGTAGCTCTAATGTCGTCACTTTTTGTAGAGATCAAAAACCCCTCCCAAGTCCCTACTTAAAATGTCAAACCCCTCCCCCACCTGAATCCTGTCCCCAATGCTTCCAGCAACAAATCCTAACCAATGAAAGAAGAAAGCATCTAAGATGTGGAATCATTTCTGACCAATCACTGCTTATGCCTGTCTGCCAATTGAAAGAGCCCTACCATTTCAGCCTTTCTGCTTCACCAATGTGTGCCTGCCTAGTAGACACTAACGCTGTAAGCTTCGCCCTAGCAGGAAAATCATCCTAAAGTTTACAGACTCTTCAATAGTATATTATTCATTACACTTTTCCTAATTCCCTTTTTCTACAGTGAATCCCCTCCATATCCTGAATCCTCCACCCTATAAGGTTTTGGGGTTTGAAACCAGAGCCTCTGCATCAAAGCAGTCATCAGGACTGTGTGACAGGTCTGTTTTCACAAAGTGTTCTCAGGAGCTACTGAACCCCACAGTCCTTCCAAGATGTTACGCTCTCAAACAAGTTATAAACGGCTGAGTCCGGGAAAACACCCAAAGGAAAGGGGAAGTGAATAAAATAACAGATTCCAGGTCTTGACTCCCCAGGAGGATATCTGCATGGGACGAGAAAGAATTACTGGTTAGCTTATATATTCTAAATACCTTTTCCCCCTTACTTCATTCCCTGGTGGCCTACTAACTTTGCCTGAATTCCCCTCTACTATATCCAGAGGAATCTTGCAGTTATAACTTCTTGTTAAAAGAAATTCTTAACAGTTGTGTAGATCACGTCTAACAATTTAGGTTTCCAAAGTTGGTTTCTTTGCTTCCACCAGCCTTCAAGAGTAGTTTAACTCTTTGTTGCTCAAATATGCTTCTGCATAACTCAGCTTCTTCAATTCCTGAATCTCTGCTTTTGTTTTCAAGAATTAATAAGAGTAACTTGTTACAAATATTATGTTCTGGTTGCATTACTAATACCGCGCTAACCTTGCATCCAGAAAAATGTTGTCAAAAGTGAGAAAACAGAAAGTGAATAATGTTTACTGCTCGCTTGTAGTAACAGAGGATGGCCTTTAGATTGCACTGTCGCTGCGCTGGTCAATGTCACAACATTTGCTCTGTCCCTCACGCTGCCTGGAAACAATTATATGTAAACATCGACTTCTCTTAGACACATATTGGTACACAGTCTTGGCAAAAATGGAACTCCTGCTGATTTCAATCATGTACATGTCTCAAGATAGCAAGATCAAATAAGAACTTTGCTGCTGGGATTTCTAGGGCCTACATTAAAGGGAGCTCAGAAAACATGACCTGCCACTTGGGTAGAACTAAAGAAAGGCAGTTTAGAATGTTGGTCAGAGTCTTTACACACTGTAGCCAATCAGCATGTTGGCTATCTTCCTCCATCTTTGCTTGGGGAAGCTTTTTACTCAGAGCACAAGAGTTAAGGCCTAAACAAAGGTCAGAATAAATACTGAGAAATAATAAAAAAGACCCAAACATACACAGGTAAGACTTATACCCTTCTGCAACTGGACCTGACAGTGTGGAGGATTACACTAGACCTACCCACTGTGTTGTGCAACCTGCGGCACCCCAGATGTGTTGGAATTTAACTTGATTCCACACCCTTGATTATGCTACAATGGCTGATTGGAGCTATAGTCCAAAACATCTGGAGAACCAAGGGTTACAGACCTTAGTAGGATGTTTAATATCCTGAGCTTACTTGGGCCCTGAGTCTCTGAAATAGAAAAATGTGCTTTTCTAATATGAGGAAAGCCTAGCAAAGGGCCTGCAAAGTCCTGGGCATGTGTTCATATACCCGCCCTTCTTCAGGCAACCTTACCCACCACCAAACTCAATTTCAAGAATTCTTCTGACAGTATTGGGAGGCATCAGAGGTAGATGTCTCGCTCTTGGTCATGCCTTCCGTAAAGGAGCGCAACGATGGTCTTACGCTTACCACCGCAACATGCTGTTGCCAGCACTGCTTTGAGCACTTAGATAGTTTCAGCTTAGTAGCCATTAAGTACGTACTCTGGGTGGTGTTGGAGGCCTTTTAATTGAAAGCCTTCCCTACTTTAGCTTTTGTATTCAACGAATGTGTCTGGGGGCCTGCAACTCCACCTGCATACTTTAAGCCTTGTACTTTGTGTTACAGCTCAAATAAACTGTAGAAAGATGTCCATCCGGCACTGCGCACCCGTTATCCTCCGGTCATGCCCAACATGTCCATTCTACACTCTTCCCCAATTGTCCCCTCTAACAAACTAGGATTCAGTCAAATAGGATTGAACTCTGATTATATACTACAAAAGAAGGCGATCATGACACATCCCTGTGAATTTACAGGTGAAATGTATACGTCCATCAATCACCAACCAAGTACTTTCCATGCAGGTATTGACACTTGCGCCCATCTGGGGAGTAATAGAATTCTGTACAACTAATTCTTTGGTGCAACATGGGGACCACATTGTTTTGTAGGGCAGACAGTGTCTTTGTGGATGTGGGCCGAGGATTGCGTGAAAGCCTATCAGTTGTCCAGGAGGACACATCGAATGCTAAGAATCTTTGTTACAAGCTGTTGAGCCTTCATTATTCATGCAAAAGACCCCTCAGGACTGATTGGTCGCCGCATGCAACCAAATGATGTCAGTAGATTTTAAGGAATGACCAGTCAGTAAAGGTGACCCCATGAAATACGTTCAGATCAGTTCACCACAGCTGAAAGTTGAGGCAGATCATTACATGAACATCACGGGGCAGGCGTTGCCATTATTTTAATCTTGTACTGGTTGCTACGGGGCTCATCATTGGTTTCTAGTAGACCATACATAGTCATCCTGCTCACCTGCACTTCCAAGAGCCAGCGATTCCTTCCATCTTGGACTAGGCATTGGGAATAACAGATGGCGAAGCAGGCAGGGTCCGCAGCAGTATTTCTGTCCAGCTTCTCCTATAATGAAACACTTGTGTTTTGAGCATGAAGATACATTTTGAGTGTAGTTTTGTACGGGTGTGTGTTGGAGGAAGGAAGGTCCGCTAGCTAAGAGGGTGATCTTTTTTACATGTGCTCTCCAGTAAGAAAAGCAAGGATTCCAATCAGCTTCCCCACCTAAGGGAATAAAGCTTTCCTACCTTATGGGATAGTAGTCTAGTCTTAATAAAAATGAAAAGCTCCACACTCAATTGCTTTCAAGGGAACTCTAATGAAATAGTGTACTTACTCATAACTTATCACAAAATACATTTTATTGAGCATATATACACTCTAACCTCAAACATGTATATAAAAATACATTTAAAAAACATACAATTAATTATGTCTCACACACACATTTGAAACCCAACAAAAATGACACTGTTCACTTGCTTAATTACAGTATTTGTAACTCAAACACCACATTTTCCTGTCTCCTGCTCGTCTTTGATGACCCTCTTGAGTTTCTGTGCCTCTTTGACCTCTCTCCTCCCCTCCTGTATGTCTCTGCCCCTCCTGTCCTTTGGTGATCCGAGTCTCTGCGCATCTTTGGTATCCCTCTGCCCCTCCTGTATGTCTGTGCTCCTCTTGAGTCTCTGTGTCCTGCTTGTCCTTTGATGGGCCTCTTGAGTCTTCATGCCTATTTGATCACTCTCCGTTCCCCTCCTGTAGGTCTGTGCTCCTATTATCCTTTATGACCGTCTTGAGTCTCTGTGCCTTTCTGGTCTCTGTGACCCACATGTATGTTTGTGACCTTCCTATATGTCTGGGCACTGCTTGCCCTTTGTTGACCCTCATGTGTCTTTGTACCTCTTTGGTATCCCTCTGCCCCTCCTGTATACCTTTGCCCTCTTTTATGTCTGTGTCCTGCTTGTCCTTTGGTGACCCTCTGTACCTCTTTGATCTCTCTCTGTTCCCCTCCTGTATGTCTGTGCTCCTATTGTCCTTTGATGCCTGTCTTGAGTCTCTGTGCTTTTTTGGTCTTTGTAACCCTCATGTATGTCTGTGCCCCTCTTGTCCTTTGGTGATCCTCTTGGGTCTCTGTACCCCTTTGGCATCCCTCTGCCTCTTTTGTATGACTGTGTCCTGCTTGTCTTTTGGTGGTCCTTTTGAGTCTGTGCCACTCCTACATGTCTGTACCCTTCCTATATGTCTGGGCACTGCTTGTCCGTTGTTGGCCCAATGTACCTCTATGATCGCTCTCTGTACTCATGTATGTCTGTGCCCCTCTTGTCCTTTGGTGACCCTCTTGAGTCTCTGTGCCTTTTTGGTCTCTCCATACCCCTCCTGTATGTCTATTCTCTGATTGTCCTTTGGTGACCCATTTGGTTCTCTGTATCTCTTTGTCCTCTCTCTCTCTGCCCATCCTGTAGATCTGTTCCCCCTTGTCCTTTGGTGACCTTCTTGAGTCTCTGTACCTCTTTGACCTCTCTCTTCCCCTCCTGTATGTTTGTGTCCCCTTTGTCCTTTGGTGAGGTACTTGGGTCGTACCTCTTTGATCTCTCTTTCTGCTCCTCCTGTATGCATGTGTCCTGCTTGTCCTTTGGTGACCTTCTTGAGTCGCTGTACCTCTTTGGCCTCTCTCTTCCCCTCCTGTATGTTTGTGTCCCCTTTGTCCTTTGGTGATGTACTTGGGTCGTACCTCTTTGATCTCTCTTTCTGCTCCTCCTGTATGCATGTGTCCTGCTTGTCCTTTGGTGACCCTCTTTAGTCTCTGTACCTCTTTGACCTCTCTCTGTGTTTCAGGTATGTCTTTGCCCTGCCCAAATTGTTTTGAAAAAAATATTCAGGGTGCATTAATTTTCGGAGACCATCACGTGATGTTTGCCCCTCCAAGAGTGAGCTTTGCCAAGGCCTGTGACTCGGCCCTGGGCTAATATCTGACGTGGTAATGTCCCCGGACATCAGGGTTTATTGCTTCAATCTATAGAGCATCTGTGAACTCATGATGGAGATTTGCAACCAATGTAGCTTTTTGGAAGTGACTTCTTGGCAAATGGGTCGTATATGGCACATTTGCCAAGATGTCAGTAAATGTCAAGGCTAATTATAGTTTTTGCATTCCTGGTGACATTAGTACATCTCAGAAACCACCGGGTGTGTATATGGAGTGTCCCCCATAATTGTGTTGCCTCATGAACAGAGTTTGATTTTGTTTTTAAACTTGAAAATTCCAGTGTGAGACCTTATGGGTCAGTGCACTTTTCAAGACTGATTCTGAAACTGAGACTGGGACACACCAGTATACATACATTAACTGACCATATTTAGACCTTGAACGTATGCAGGAGATTTGAAAAGTAACGTGTGTTGTTTCAAAAAAGTGTCTTCTTTGCAAATGGGTCACTCGTGACACATTTGATAAAATATCACTAACTTTCCTATCAAGGCTAGATAAGAGTGTTTTTGTTTGAGACATTATTTCATCGATTAACACACAGGTAGTGTAGATGCACTATACCGCATATGTAGGTATCCTTTAAAAGAAAAATCCCTTTTTGTATCGTAAGGCCATTTCGGTATAGCGGCTCATGAAGAAGATTCGACTTACAATGTAGCTTTCTGAAAAAAGTGACTTCTTAGCAAATGGGTCATGTATGGCACATTTGTCAAGATGTCACTAATTCTCATGTCATGGCTAATGATCGTGTTTGTGTTCCTGATGGCGTTAGTACATCTCAGAACCCACAGGTGGAGTAGACGGAGTGTCCCATCCCCCATATGTATGTAGCCTCTATGCACAGAGTTTTGATTTTCTTTAAACTTGGAAATTCAAGTATAAGACTTTATGGTTCAGTGCACTTTTCAAGACTGATTCTGAAACTCACCTCTGGGCACACACCAGTACACATTAATTGACCATATTTAAACCTTAACTGAACATACTAACACATCTATTTAGTGTGCCTTTATACAGGTGATTTGAAAAGCAGCGTGTGGTGTTTGTTTGAAAAAAATGTCTTGGCAAATGGGTCATTCGTGGCACATTTAGTAGTAGTAGTAGTCACTTATAGAGCACCTTTATCCCATTAATATGGCCTCAATGCGCTTGTCGGTGAACGCCCTCAGGGACCAGAGTCCAAATATGTAAATTGTTGGAATGAGTAGAATGCCGGTGCTCATTAGACCGAGATAGGGTTAGGTAGGTGGGCCGTGCGCCTCTCAGCAACCCAAGATGGTCAGGCATATGGATAGGGGCTGGGGGAGGTCAGGAGAAATTAGAGAGTGCAAGAGATTGGCTATGTCACCAGCTTGACCAAAATTCATCGTAGGTCGAAGCTGCATTCTAGTGCCGGAGATTGCTTCTGTGCCCAGCTAGATCGAATTCTGTCGTAGCTGTAGTCTGATGGCTGTTGTGCTTTTTGTGTGTGTGTGTATGGATATAAGTGGATGTGGGTGGGTTGCCATGCCTGTGGCTTGTGTCGACATAGTGGTGTTTTGACTACTGTGAATAGTCAGGAATGAAAAACGGACACAGTGGATTCATGTTTTTGGCCATATACATTTATTAAACAAAATGAGTGTGGAAATACACCTCTCTGTCCCTTCCCTAAGAGGTATTTTCCTCACCAAAATGAAACTAATGGGCCGGTCCTTTGTCAGAATGTACAAAACAACAAGACCTGTGTCCAAATTACCATTCTGACCCTCACATTCTAAAATCAACTCTAAGTAAAAGGGAAATGTCTTGGTCCTTAAAGTGTATACATGTTCAAAAAAAGAAATGTTTAACTCCCACACAAAAGTTCCAAGTAAATTTAGCTCACAGCTCTAGAGGGTAATTCCCTTCCTCAAGATTTCTCTTCACTTAATAGAAGTACTCTGAGTTTCTTTACATCAATAGAATGAGTATACAAAGTACTTCCTGGTGTACTCTCCTGCCAGGCTTCCTCTTACTCCGGGAATTCTTTTATTCACACTCCTTGATTATCTCTTGCTATATTTCTGTCAGGATTATTTCATGTTACATTTTCTAATTTGACCTTGCCTGGAAAGTACTCTTGCCAGGTCTTGCCTTTTACATTAACACCTCTTGCTTACGAATGTCTGGTGTACTCTCCTGCCAGGACTTTGTATGTATGCAAACCACTTGTTCTCATACACTTGTTCTCATATTCTCAAAACCTTGTGATTTGTAATGACTTGTATACTCTCCTGCCAGCACTTCCTTTCAGATGCACATTTCTGTAAGTTAGGGCTGCCTTGCATGCTCTCCTGCCAGCACTTCTGTTGGGGGACAGGGGGTCATGAAAGGTCTCCACGGGCAAGGGGTGTTTCTGTTGCATGTGCCATATTGATGACTGGGGGTGCGGCTAATGGAGCACGATGTAGCAACTTCATATTTATCCAGTGTAGTTAATTATGGATGGGATACGTTACTGTAGTGTTAATTTTTACATACATATTAGCTTACACGCACGCAGAAAGATAATATTTTAAAACCACCAAATGAAACATAAACACAATTCACACATAGGGTGCTCTGAAGTACGTGGAAACTGAGAGACGGGGAAGGTTTTTAATGCGCATGCAAGGAAGCAGGCTGGTCACAGAGAACCCACTGTGGAGAAAATATGATGGTTATTAAACATGCATGCACACTGATACAAATACATTGGGAATTTGAGAATGTAAATGTAGTGGTCTTTTTACAAATGGATTAAAACGTGGCAGTCAGGGCTGTTTTGCAAAGTGAACTTTGACTTTTGAGAAACAGATTCTGCAGGATTTCAGAGGCCAGAGCATGGGTGAATGAGTAACTTCAACCTTCGCGATCAGCTCAGCTGATGGAGACGCCATGGAGTTTATAATCTGACAAGTATCGCAGACCGCAGATGTAATCTCCTGAATGCATGGGAGCTTGACAGAGGAGTTTCGCTATTTGTTTTTAGCCAGCAGTAAAGCATGGGGTGAGCCAATGTCCAAGGCTAACTAATTGAAACCTAGGCATTTCAATTGTATTTTTAGACGTGCTGTATGCGATGACATGGCAGTTATGTAGATTAGAATTGCCGACACAGATTCCGGTTTCTTGCCCACTGGGGCCGTGTGGTCTCTAAGAGCCAAAATCATGGTTTGAGGTTTGCTACTTAATCAATCAGCTTCTGAACTTGAAAATATTATTCTTACCTGTAAATATTTTCAACCAAGCACGTTTGGATCTGGTGCTCACAACTAGCGAGGTAAACATTTTTTGCCATTCGTTTCTAGATTCATTTTTTAAAAAACTTTATTTAAGCTTGGCAGTCAGGAAATACAGTACACTGAAAAGGAGAATGGAATAGATTGTGCTTACATCAGCGGTGCATGGAGACACTTGAGCAAACAAACATGAATACTTACATAGTCCGTATTCAGCTCATTTCTGTACATTACAATTTCCATTTCATCAACCAAATATTCGTATCCACTCCAGCTACCTATTCAGTATCCATGTCTTTTTCTCAGTTCAGGGGGTTTGATTAGCCAAATATATACGGAATTCCGCCCATATATCTCGGGGCCTGGAAGTGCTTGGCAGCGTCCCGATATAAGCTTCCTCACAATTTTCAGCCCATGTCAAATCTGCCAACCACCCCTTATTACACGGCGGGCCTGGTCCTTCCGTAGAATAGACCGTTTGGCTATTATACATCCCATATTAACAAATGCTCTCAATCGCTTTGCTGGAATATCAGGTCACAGGCCAAATAACGCCCCCATGGGCAAGCATGCAACTGGTAACCCCATTATTTCAGACATCGTATTGATCACTGATTCCCAAAAAGCACCCAGATAGTTACAACACCAGGGCATGTGCAGGTGGTCTGCGCCCACCAGACGGCATCTTGGGCATGCACTGTTTGCTTGCTGGTTCATCTTATTGATCCTACTTGGAGAATGATACAATCTGTTGAGCTTCTTATACTGCACTAGTTTAAGCCTGGCATCTACTGATAGTCTTAGTATGTGAATACATTTGTTTCCACTGATTATCCAACGGATCTATGCCGATATCTGCAGCCCACTTTTTCCTCTCTCTGGGGTTTAGCAACTCCATCTTGCCCATTATTATTTTGAATATTACGGCCACCAGTCTGCGCCCTCCCCAGGAGTTGGCAATGTATACCCGTAGATCATCTTCGGGGGGGGGGGCTCCGCAGGGTACACCTCCCACCATGCTGATACCGCTGCCCGCAGCCTGTAGTATTGCATCATTTCCAGGGCTGTTCCCTTATGTTCCTTTTTCCACGGATGTGGTGTGATAAACGTCCCCTCTCGGAACACGTCTCCCAGTGCCCTGTATCCTACCCGCTGCCAGTGTTAAATTAACGAATTATCCCATGTGGGGGTAAGGCCAGGGAACCTCCATAACCGAGGACACCTATAGTATGGATGCGTCACACCAGGTTTTGCATAAATGTGGTGCCAATGCGTCTCCGTACTCTGGACAGGGTCGTATGGGCAGTCACCTAGAAACATTTGTGTACAGGCGCGTTATAAATGCCATATATCATATGTTCCATCAAGCAATAGTGTCCTAATGTCGGAGTCACCTGCCGCTAGCCTCTCCAGTTTAACATGCAGTGGTGTTTGCCCATTTCCATACCAGTTTGTGGCAAACTGTGCCTCTGCTGCCAGCAGTATACTTCAAAATGCGGTGCTGTAAAGCCACCCTTGTCGTATGGCAGTGTCGTTTCCGACCATTTTTTTCAAACACCACCAGCATGACAGTGAAAATGTGCCAGGATCCCATGAACCCTTTGGAAAAAAGGCTGTGCCTGGCCAGATAGGAACATTACCAAAAACGTATAGTAGCTTAGGTAATACTATCATTTTAACGCAAGCCAGCCTCCCGGCTAATAAGGGAGCCTTTGCCCACCAAGTTTTCTCTTTAGCGCATCGTTCCCGGTCAATGGAATTCTCACAGAGGAGCACATTCTTATCTCTCGACACCACAACCCCAAGATATTTAATCCAATCGGGTGTCCACCTCAAAGGAAAGTCCCCATGGGATCCCCACGTGGTAGTTGTTAGTGTGAACATCTCTGATTTAGTGTAGTTGACTTTAAATCCGGAATACTTGCCAACCTCCTTGATATCATGCATTATCGGGTCTAGATTTACTTGCGGGTCCCTAACATATAACAGAACATCACATGCATCTAAGGAAATTATCTCTGGGATTCCCTTCAAGCACATCCGCCTCTTCCCGTTGCGCTCTATGACCAGGTCCGCCATTGGCTCGATGGCCAGGCCGAATAACGGAGATGGAGGACAGCCCTGACTGGTGCCTCTACCAAGGAGGAACTGTTCAGAAATGTGTGCATTCACCAACACCCTGGCCACTGGTTGGGTATATAGGAGTTGAATATTACGGATCATGTTCGAGCCCAGCCCCGTCTCCCCCAGCACAGCAAAGAGGTATTCCCATGACACCATATCAAATGCTTTCTGCGCATCCAGTGTTACTGCTGCCGATGTGGCCTCAGGGGCACGTCGAGCCATGACATTGAACAGCCGACGGATTTTGAGGGCCGTTGATCTGCCAGGGATGAAGCCAGCCTGGTCTTCATGGACCAAATACGGCATAAGCCGGAGCAAGCGATTTGCGGGTACCTTCGCATTAATCTTTGTGTCGACATTCATAAGCAATAGGGGACTATATGACCCACAATCATTATTGTGCTTACCAGGCTTAAACAGTACTGTTATTGTGGCTTCACTTAGTAATTCCGGGAGGAGCAAATTCTCCAGTGATTCCCCCCAGACTTATAAGAGATGAGGGGCCAGCAGCGATCTGTATTCTCCATACAATTCAGCCTTCAGCTCATCAGGGCCTGGGACTTTATGCTTCAGGAGATCTCTAATGATGGACGAAAAAAGGAATTTCCCAAAGACAAGCTACCTATTGGTGTCACACTCTTGGACTCAAGGTCTGGATAAAGATGAGGCCCATGTAGAAAAACACATAGAGGCCGATTCATGGAATAATTAGCGCGGCGCAAGTGGGCAAAAACGTGCAAATCGCAGTGGAATAGCGAAAATCGCAGTGCAAGTGCGAAAATCGCACGAAAAGCAGCGCACGTCGATTCATGGAAGGCCGTGCGCGAGAAAACCATCGGATGTGCGATAAAAAAGTGCGCGGCGCACGTTGGCGCACGTTGGCGCACAGGCCATCTAACAGCGTGCGCCAGGTCACAGCGAAAATCGCACAGGCCACAGCGAAATTCGCACATAGCGCGGCGCACGCAATAAAAGTAGGCGGAACACGGGCGTAACACTCGGAATGGGGAACAACTTGCCAAAACGTGGGCGTCACGGGGGAAGTACAGGGCACAAGTGCGCGGAACGCCCACACGCTCGCCTACAACACGTATTCATGGAATAGAATAGGGGAAAAAAGCGCACGCTCAAACCAGCGCACAGGCACAAACACGACCGCCACAAGAAAGGAGGCGGTAGCGTCTCTGCGGCTGTAAGAAATGTGCGCCAAAAGGTGCGCCAACAAATAGCACCTATATACTGCCATGATGAATGTCCCATACTGTGGCCCTCCAGGAAAAATGACGTGCAAAGGGGTACCCACAAACACGGACAACCGCTGACAAAAAATACGTGTGCATGTATACCGGGGTGCGCGGGAAGTGTCACACGCGATTTGCAGGGTACGTGCATCACAGGGGTTCGCGTGAAGTTATTCACGCGATCGGGCCTGGGGGAGCGGGCTACGTGTATTTCAGGGGTTCGCGTGAAGTTCCACACGCGATCGGGCCTGGGGGAGCGGGCTACGTGTATTACAGGGGTTCGCGTGAAGTTCCTCACGCGATCGGGCCTGGGGGAGCGGGCTACGTGTATTACAGGGGTTCGCGTGAAGTTCCTCACGCGATCGGGCCTGGGGGAGCGGGCTACGTGTATTTCAGGGGTTCGCGTGAAGTTCCACACGCGATCGGGCCTGGGGGAGCGGGCTACGTGTATTACAGGGGTTCGCGTGAAGTTCCTCACGCGATCGGGCCTGGGGGAGCGGGCTACGTGTATTACAGGGGTTCGCGTGAAGTTCCTCACGCGATCGGGCCTGGGGGAGCGGGCTACGTGTATTTCAGGGGTTCGCGTGAAGTTCCACACGCGATCGGGCCTGGGGGAGCGGGCTACGTGTATTACAGGGGTTCGCGTGAAGTTCCTCACGCGATCGGGCCTGGGGGAGCGTGCTATGTGTATTTCAGGGGTTCGCGTGAAGTTTCACACGCGAATAGCCTGGGCGCGTGAATTTGAGGGGTGCGCGGGAAGTTCCACACGCGATCGGGCCTGGGGGAGCGGGCTACGTGTATTACAGGGGTTCGCGTGAAGTTCCTCACGCAATCGGGCCTGGGGGAGCGGGCTACGTGTATTACAGGGGTTCGCGGGAAGTTCCACACGCGAATAGCCTGGGCGCGTGTATTTCAGGGGTGCGCGGGAAGTTCCACACGCGAATAGCCTGGGCGCGTGTATTTCAGGGGTTCGCGGGAAGTTCCACACGCGAATAGCCTGGGCGCGTGAATTTCAGGGGTGCGCGGGAAGTTCCATACGCGAATAGCCTGGGCGCGTGTATTTCAGGGGTGCGCGGGGAGTTCCACACGCGAATAGCCTGGGCGTGTGTATTTCAGGGGTGCGCGGGGAGTTCCACACGCGAATAGCCTGGGCGCGTGTATTTCAGGGGTGCGCGGGAAGTTCCACACGCGAATAGCTTGGGCGCGTGTATTTCAGGGGTGCGCGGGAAGTTCCACACGCGAATAGCCTGGGCGCGTGTATTTAAGGGGTGCGCGGGAAGTTCCACACGCGAATAGCCTGGGCGCGTGTATTTCAGGGGTGCGCGGGAAGTTCCACACGCGAATAGCCTGGGCGCGTGTATTTCAGGGGTGCGCGGGAAGTTTTACACGCGATTTCTGCACGGTACGTGTATTTCAGGGGTGCCGGGGAGTCCCACATGTGATTTGACAGTGTGGGTCCTCCCAGGTGTACCCTGTACACCCTCCACGGCCCCTGCAGGCAGCCCACACCACAGGGGACTACCCTGCATCCCTGGGCATGTCCCGCAGGCAGCCCACCCAACATGGGCATGCCCCCCAGCAAAGGCACATGTCTCCTTGAACTAATGAACACCAACACATGTCCCCTTGCACCCCCACCCCCCAGCACTGTGGGGCACATGCCAGCAGTCCCCCACCCATGTCCAACTCATGTCCCCCACCACCCCCACCCCCCAGCACTGTGGGGCACCTGCCAGTAGGCCCCCACCCATGTCCAACTCATGTCTCCCACCACCCCCACCCCGCAGCCACCAGGGTCACCCTCCACCAGGGCCCCACTCATGTCTCCCACCACCCCCACCCCCCAGCCACCAGGGTCACCCTCCACCAGGGCCCCACTCATGTCTCCCACCACCCCCACCCCCCAGCCACCAGGGGCACCCTCCACCAGGCCCCCACTCATGTCACCCACCACCCCCACACCCCAGCAGTGCAGGGTCACCCTCCACCAGGCCCCCACTCATGTCTCCCACCACCCCCACCCCCCAGCACTGTGGGGCACCTGCCAGCAGGCCCCCACCCATGTCCAACTCATGTCTCCCACCACCCCCACCCCCCAGCACTGTGGGGCACCTGCCAGCAGGGCCCCACCCATGTCCAACTCATGTCTCCCACCACCCCCAAACCCCAGCCACCAGGGGCACCCTCCACCAGGCCCCCACTCATGTCACCCACCACCCCCACACCCCAGCAGTGCAGGGTCACCCTCCACCAGGCCCCCACTCATGTCACCCACCACCCCCACACCCCAGCAGTGCAGGGTCACCCTCCACCAGGCCCCCACTCATGTCATCCACCACCCCCACACCCCAGCAGTGCAGGGTCACCCTCCACCAGGCCCCCACTCATGTCTACCACCACCCCCACCCCCCAGCCACCAGGGTCACCCTCCACCAGGCCCCCACTCATGTCTCCCACCACCCCCACCCCCCAGCACTGTGGGGCACCTGCCAGCAGGCCCCCACCCATGTCCAACTCATGTCTCCCACCACCCCCACCCCACAGCACTGTGGGGCACCTGCCAGCAGGCCCCCACCCATGTCCAACTCATGTCTCCCACCACCCCCAAACCCCAGCCACCAGGGGCACCCTCCACCAGGCCCCCACTCATGTCACCCACCACCCCCACACCCCAGCAGTGCAGGGTCACCCTCCACCAGGCCCCCACTCATGTCTACCACCACCCCCACCCCCCAGCCACCAGGGTCACCCTCCACCAGGCCCCCACTCATGTCTCCCACCACCCCCACCCCCCAGCACTGTGGGGCACCTGCCAGCAGGCCCCCACCCATGTCCACCTCATGTCTCCCACCACCCCCACCCCCCAGCACTGTGGGGCACCTGCCAGCAGGCCCCCACCCATGTCCAACTCATGTCTCCCACCACCCCCACCCCCCAGCACTGTGGGGCACCTGCCAGCAGGCCCCCACCCATGTCCAATCCATGCCCCCCTGCACCTGGGTCCCAACATTCCCCAATCATGTCCGTAATGCCCATCCTCCCCTGCCAAAAGGCCCAACCAACTATCACACCCACCCACATATCAAAGGCAATTACATGTTACACCCCCAATGTAAATAATGCAATTTAACACATGTCTGTCACACACAATGGCTACAAGTGAATGACAAAACACCCAACATGACATGCCTGAAAGCAATGAGATAAGACACATTGAAGATTAAAAAAATAATATGTATTGAACAGCAAATAAGAAAAAACACAAAGCAAATCAAACAAAACAAGAAGAATGTCCAAGAAAAAATTCTGAAAAATTAAAATAAGCCAATTAAGAAGATCATCCTGGGTCCATGAGCCCTACCAAATTAAACCTAACTGGCTACTAACTAAAAAGGGAACTATATACAAAAAAGTGGTGCATTGTCCAATCGCAACCAAAAAAAAATCAAAAAAACAAAGGAAACCTAACCCTAACTATACAACTATATACAAAGGCAGCGGGCTATTCGGACGGCTCACTGGTTGTTGTCATGGGCCAGGGCATCATCGAACTCCTGGTCAATGGCTTGGAGGCGGGCATGTTCCCTGGCCCCGAGGTCCCGCAGGGATAACGCAGTGTCAAGCTCAAACTCCCTGCGAAGACCCTCGAGGCACTCAGCCCGCCTCAGCGCCCTCCGCATGGAGTCCTCCGCCCTGACCATCGTGAGCCGTTCCTCCTCTGCCCGCTGCCGCTCCGCACCTATCCGCTGGCACAACCTCTCCCACACGGAAGCCACTCCCATTCCAGGGTTCTCCTGCCCTCCGGCCGATGCCTGCACCCCTGATGTTGATGGCCCCGAGCCATGATGCCTCCCACGTTGAGCCTGCTGCTGCCTCCGACGCAACTGCCTGTGCCAGCACGACGGCATCCAGGCTGATGGAAACCACCGACGCCGTCGTGCACGTGCCCTGCCCGATGATGCCGTCACATCCTCCATCTGCTGGGGTCCAGTTGCTCTGGTGTCCACCCCTGCTGGATCTCTGACTCCCGACTGTGGCAGGGATGGGATCCCCACCGAGCTGGCTGCATTGGTCGGGGCAGGTCCACAGGGGGCCCTGGTGGCATCTGGGCTGGAAGACGGCAAGGAGAACGACTGGTGGATAGCCTGCACAGAGGAGGAGAGGGCCGCCACATTGGCCAACACATGCAGGAAACCCCCGAAAAATGGCCGATCCCAATTGGGCCACGTCGGCACGGTGCACTTCGTGATGACGTGCGTGCTCCTCCCGGGAAGCACGCACGGCATCACGAATCACAGCCGTGCGCAACGCGACCCCAATCAGGACCTTCTCCGCACGGCCAGGGGTTCCCACGTCCGCAGGTGGAGGGGAGTCAGGTGACATGGACATCCCCTCTACCTGCGGACAGGCCTGGGACGGGGCAACCCTGCTGGTGCATGGTGGTGCACTCACAGGGTCAGGGACAGCGACATGCACAGGCCCCTCCACGGTGACCTGTGCTGCCTCCTGCCCCTGGCCCTGGACTGCACCACTTGCACCAGCAGGGATGCCCCCACCAGGCCCCATGTGTGCCCCAGTGGCGGCCTCCTCCTCCTCTGTGCAAACCACCAACCTGGATGGCTCCTCACCGTCTCCCACCGTAGCAGGCCCCTGTGGGGGCTCACCCACCCCTTCCGCTGCAGCCGTGGGGGCATCCCCGCCGCCTTGCTCCACAGCGCCGTCTCCGCCCTCTTCTTCACTAGCCGCTGCGTAGAGGGAGACAAAGAACACAAGCATCAGGGCACTGTACAATGGTCCCCTAGACAGGAAGCAATAGCAGATGAGCACCACTGTCAAAGTACACTTCCATCATGTCCCTCCACAACACATGGGTCAGTCCAGGCAAAACACACACAGTAACAGGCATGGTGCATGCCAAGGACATTTCCATGCATGTCCAATGGACTCTTGAAACATTCAATGATATGTAAGTCACATGCATCATGCCTCATGCCCATCACATGCACACACTTCACCTCAGTCACATCCATCTGGCCCCAAACACACCAAACACAGCGGATACAAGGGTAATTTTGCTGCTTTACTGAATCTCTGCATTGTCACACACATGTGTCATGCATCCATGGCATGCACAAGTCACAGACACGCAGGTCAGGCACACAGACATGGCTACCATATATGTACCTGGCATCAGCACCCATCCCTCACCCCCACCCATGTCCAGGTACAGAGACTGGCATGCTCTCATGTTCAAAATCTGAATAGGGCTCCCCATGCGGCATTTCAACACATGCAACAACCATGTGCATCACACATCACTGGTCGCACATGCATTACCATGATGTCCCTGCACACATACATGCATACATGGCCTATGGCACACATACAGGCAAGTATCATAGAACCAGCACACCGCAACATGCCCTGTCTCACACAGTAATGCATCGACACTTACCGCTCAACTCCAGACGGGCCTCCCTCTCAAGGATCTGGGCGTGGAGCGCTGGGCGTACGCGTTCCAGGACCCTCATCTGGATGGTACTCATGCGGCCCCGGCCCCCCTCCACGAGGCGCCGGGCCTTCACAAGGGTCCTGGACCTCAAGTCCTCCCAGCGCTTCTTGATCTTCAGGACGTCGCTGGTTGCCACCCCCTCCACGTTGATGGCAACCACACAGTCGGCCCAGATCCTCTGCCGTCCTTCCTTGCTGGCGCGGGACGATCCAAAGAGGGCATCATACTGCCCCAGGACATGCTCCACCAGGACACCAACTTCGGTGACAGTGAAGCTGGTGCCCCTCTGCCCCTCTGGCCTGGGGTTGCCACTGGTGCCAGATGTGGAAGTGCCCGACATGGCAACCCCAGAGGCAGGTGTGGGTGGGCAACTGGGTCCTGGGGCTGGGCTGTGGAGCGATGTAATACCAGTCGGGAGTCTTCAGTTCCAGCAGGGGTGGACACAGCAACTGGACCCCTGCAGATGGCTGATGTGCAGGCACCAAATGGCAGGGCACGGTGGCAGCAGGCAGGCAGGCAGGCAGGCAGCAGCAGATGGCACGTGGGAGGCTGCTCGGGGCACTGGGGGGCAGTAACTCGGCCTTCTGGGCAGGAGCGTGGGCTTCCGTGTGTTTTCGCGTGGCCAGCTTGATACGGAGTGATTTGGCACGTGAAAATCCTGCACGTCAGCGTGAAATCCGAGGAAAGGCCCTTAGCGCGTAAGCGCGTCAGCACGCATACGCGATTCTATTGGACCAGAGTCCCTCAGCGCGTAAGCGCGTCTGTGACGTGACCCGCACGGGTGTTCCCCACTCAGCACGTGATGACGGGGCACACGTGGAGATACTGCACGTCAGAGTGTCATCGCGTGTAATTGGACAAAAGTGCGTGTACACGCGATTGGCCTATGTACGTGTATTTAATGGGTGCGCGCGGCCACTTACACACGCAAGTACGTCAGCGAACCTGTATCACGTGGTGCGTGTGAATTTCCGCACGCTATTGGACTGGGAACTGGATTCCAGGGGTGCGGGTCACACGCTGTATCCCGTGGTGCGTGTGAATTTCCACACGCTATTGGACTGGGAACTGGATTCCAGGGGTGCGGGTCACACGCTGTATCCCGTGGTGCGTGTGAATTTCCACACGCTATTGGACTGGGAACTGGATTCCAGGGGTGCGCGGGTCACACGCTGTATCCCGTGGTGCGTGTGAATTTCCACACGCTATTGGACTGGGAACTGGATTCCAGGGGTGCGCGGGTCACAAGCTGTATCCCGTGGTGCGTGTGAATTTCCACACGCTATTGGACTGGGAACTGGATTCCAGGGGTGCGCGGGTCACACGCTGTATCCCGTGGTGCGTGTGAATTTCCACACGCTATTGGACTGGGAACTGGATTCCAGGGGTGCGCGGGTCACACGCTCGCCTAGAACACGCGCTAAGCATAAATTGCGGACTTTTAACAATAACAAGCTCAGACGCCAGGATGAACATACCGTTCCTAGCAGCAGTGGCAGTGGGCTACCAAAGGAGGAGGAGGAGGATAGTCAGGGCCAGAATATTCACACCCAGAACCAGCCTTTTCGGGATGCCTGATGACCAGGTGTATGGGAGGTACAGGTTTCCACCACACATCATACTGGACCTGGTGAGTGAGTGGGAGGATGACCTCACATCACCCACCCTGTGCTCCCAAGCACTCAGCCCCCTGGAGAAGGTCCTCAATGTACTGCACTTCTTAGCCACTGGATCATTTCAGCGGACAAGTGCCATAGTGGGTGGGGTGTCACAGGCCACCCAGTCACGCTGCCTACACCAGGTCTTGAACATCATGACTGCACGCCCATCAGTCCGCAGGCACATATACCTGCCCAGAACACCTGCAGAAAGGCATGCTGCCGCCCTGGATTTTTACGCAGTGGCACGATTCCCCAAAGTGCTAGGTGCCATCGACTGCACCCATGTGGCTCTACGTCCCCCCAGGGCATCTGAGCACATCTATAGGAACCGCAAGCACTGGCATTCCATCAACGTGCAGGTAGCATGTAATGCCAAGGGAATCATCACCTCAGTATATGCCAACTATCCCGGCTCCACCCACGACAGCTTCATTTACCGAATGTCCACCCTAAGCCGGGACCTAGAAGCTGGGCGGCATGGCGATACATGGCTGCTTGGTGAGTATGTATGCCACTGCACATGCATGCATGTTGGATACTGAGCAAGGTCACAACCTCACCAATGATACCAATCCCCACCTCCACAGGGGACAGTGCCTACCCTCTCAGCCCCCACATGATGACGCCAATTCGGAACCCCACCACGCCACCCCAGGTAAGATTTAACACAGCCCACATTACAACCAGGGGCATAGTGGAGCGCACATTCGGAGTGCTAAAGTCACGCTTTCGCTCCCTTGACCGTTCTGGCGGGCAGCTGTTATACGCTCCCCCAGTAGTGTGCAGGATCATAGTGGCAGCATGTGTCCTGCACAACGTTGCAACACGCCAGAGCCTGGACGTGGACATGGTGGTGGCCCCACATCCCCAACCACATGCACAGCCGCTGCGCATGGGAGGGGAAAGGGCACGGGGGGAGGCAGCCCGTACACAGCTAGTGGCTAATTACTTCACATAGAAATCACACCCCTGTGGAGTGCACACTGCCCTGGCACATTCCATCTGACAATCAATGATGACTCAACCTGACACTGATCCTGAATGTGTGGAGAATGAACCGGGAATTCCATGTCAGCCTGAGATTGTTCACCTGGAAGTGTCACAATGTGTGCATCCCTACCCACACAGACACCACCAATGCAGTTTTGTGAAGTTACACATTGAAGCAGCTAAAATGAATACCCACTTGCAAAATGCAACAAGAGGACAGTGCCATGTCAGCCAACCCAACCCCAGCACTGCCACACGACACGCCGTGCCATGTCATGCTAAATCGCAGGTAAACAAAGTAATCCCCACAACATGACATCACTCTCACTATGTACAGTGGCACTATTAGAAACCTGCAACACCTGAAATGCTCACAGCAATGCCGGACCAACAACATACTTGAGCACGTAGTACCATTAACATGACATCAAAAATGTTACATATTAGTAGTCTCACCACCTGGAAATGCCTGAACTCCCACCACTACCAACTGTGCAGTGTTGGCGCCATGTAGAGTTGTAGGTGCACTGCTGCCAACATGGTCCCCATCGCCAGACTAGAGGTCCTTGTGTGGACTTGAGGAAGGGACCTGCAAATTGGGAGGTAGACACAGAAGAAGAGTTACACATCAATGCAACATGCAGTGTACAACACAACAGCAATATGCACTATGAATGTATACACAGTATTGACTACAGACTGGCCACACAGCTCATGGGAGTCCAACGTCACTGTGTAATTCACTGTCACTTGGGCACACCCTTTGCAAGCCCATGGAAACGGGAAGCAGGAGGGGTGTGTGTGACTCAAACCCAAGCATCTGAACCAAATACATTACAAGCCTGCATGTGCCCAGCCACAATGCAGAGCATGCCCACAGGAACCACGGAAGCCAACAGATCGAAGCCAACAGATCGAAGCCAACAGATCGAAGCCAACACATCGAAGCCAACAGATCGAAGCCAACAGATCGGAGCCAACAGATCGTCCCAAAAAAATTGGGAATAAAAGAAATCAAAATAAAAATAAAAATTTAGAAACAATCAAAAATGGCCATTGATGGGCCCGGGGGGGTTGGGGAGGCCACCCAGGAGGTCCGAGGACAGGATGCACACCAGAACCCACCTGCGTGGATCCTGGGAAGATAAAACACCTCCATGGGCTCATGGCCCACACGGCTACCCTATTGTGGGAGTATCACTGCTGTCGCTATTATCACCCTGTGCAGCTGCATCCGGAGGTGGTTGCACTATGGGAGGCAGCCCACGCAAGGCCCTAGTCTGCTCCTCCATGGCTGCAAGCATGCGGGTGTGGTAGGTCTGGTTCTGGGGGATGAGTGTGCGGAGGTCCCCATGCAACAACTCACGGGATGCCCGGACCTCCGCCCTCGTTGCCTGCATCTCAGCTGAGAGCGTACGGGTGAGACGCTCCAGCTGCTGTTCTGTCCTTTGGTGTGTTGAAGCCTCAAGCTCAACAAGAGTCGTCCTGAGGTGTAGGAGCTCCTGCCTCAGGGCTTCCCTGTGGCCCTGGGACTCAATGGAGATGGCCTCCTGCAGAGTCGCCAGTGCCGCCCGCCTGTCCCTGTTGGACCCCAACATGTCCTCCCTGTGTGACTGGCAGATGGAGTCGGTTGCCTGCTCTAGTCGCTCCATCAGCCTTTCTGGGGGTCAATGGAAGTGGCCACCCTATCCATGGCCTGAGCCATCATCTCGGATGATGCAGCCTGTTGGGTAGCCATACCGTAAATGGATTGCTCCCATGCGGTATTGCCGGGTGGCGTACGGCCACCACGTCGGCGGGCACCACACCTGTCTGGGGCAAGGCGAACTGCACCTTGCTGTGCCGGCACTGCCTGAGGCTGCAGGACTGCATTCCCCCTCTGATCTGCTGGCCCAGGAACAGGATCAGATGTCGCGGAGTGTGACCCTGCATCCGTAACCACCGAAGGCGTAGCTGCCAACACTGACATCCCCATGGAGGGTACTGACCCTGGTGCAGGTGGGTGAGACAGAACAGAATCCCTCCCTGGAACACTCACCTGCGACGGCTCGTAGGTCTCATCCGAATCAACACCTGAGTACAGCTCGGGGGAGGTGCAGCCAGAGACACCCCTTGAGAGCACGACCTGCAGCACTTGTGGGTTCTCCCCCACCACCACACCACGTCCCTCACTGGTGGTTGGTCGGCCCTGGGACACCTCCTGGGTCTGCACCATCTCCACAACCCCAGCAGTATCAGGTGCGTCTTCCCCTGCAAAGACATGAAAACAAAGAAATGGAAACAGGCATTAGCACCATGGCACACATTGAGGGCTGAGAAGCAAGAGAACCAGTACTTGATTGACACATGTCCCACATGACTAAAACCCTCCCATGCATGCACCCTCACTGCGTATGAAGTGCAGGCAAATGGCACACACTGATGACACCAAGATGGAAGATGAACAAATTTTCTGCATGCTGCCTGGCAGTGGCATCACACATTGGCCTGTGATTGGCAGGTGAAACACACATGCCATCACACAGATGGCATGTACCATTGCTATTGAGTGAAGATGGAGAGGAGGGCAGCACCTATTCATTCAGTCCAGTTCCCGCATGTAATAGCTTTTCTGATTCTAAAAGGTCAGATTTTTCACCTGGAGCTGCCAGTCTGAAATGGTCAAATTGCACAGGGACATGTGTGTACAAATGATATCCAGGTAACAAAGTCACTCCACTTTACCATACCCATGTCAGACATGTGACTAGTGGACAGCGACATGCCTAGTGAAAGTGGTGGAATGCAAACAAACTGACTGAATGAACAGTGAAAAATAAGCAAATATGTTGTGTCAAGGTGACACTTCAAGGGCAACTGGCGTGCAGTTGTGCTAGATGTCTACTGTTGGCAGAAGGGATACTGCTATGGCCAAATGCAGCTGCGCAGGAAGTATTGCATGAAGCACATGGCTGACCCATACGACTCAGGCGCACACACTCTCACCTGGCACCCAAACAGAAGCCCTCACACACACACCATGCACATGGATGACACACACATGCATGTGCACTCACCGGACAATGCCTCGTAATCAGCCAGATCTCCCACGCCTTGGATCTGTTCCTCCGTGACGTAGGTCCCAGCGACTGACTCATGTGGAGTGAGTTCCATGTCTACTACTGGAGACCCACCTCCAGTCACTAGAGTTGCGGCATGACTTGAGGCCAGCTTACTCTTTGCCCTGCGCTTTAGGTCATTCCAGCGCTTATAGCAATCATTGGCTGTGCGCCTCACGATTCCAAGGGCACTTACGATGTCCGCAACGGTCTGCCAGTGTGCCTGGCGTTGTGCAGGTGTGGTCTTGGATCCTGCAACAATGACCATCTCGTTGTCATGTCCGGACACATACTCGACAAGTGCATTCAGTTCGTCATCCGTGAAGCTGGGCTTCCTGGACGGGCCGGACTGTGTAGCCGTGTCTGGGGCATCAGCCTGTGCCGGACGAGCACTCTTCCTCTTCCGCTTGGAAGGTGGTGGTGATCCTGAGTGTCCTGCGCCGCTCTGGACACTAGGGGCAGGAGCCCTGGTGGACTCTGTATCAGGAGTGTGGGATTGCACACTCAGCATGGGAGTTGGTGCAGGCATTGGCTCTAGTGTGATGGTGTCAGGGGGAATGTCAGCAGCATGGACTAGGACCGACACTGTCCTGGCTGGGTGTGTGAGGGCTGGGGTGGATGGAGCCGCAGCTGCCCCTGCAGCCACTCCGCCCTGCCTCCTTGGTGCAGCAGATGACCTTGCTGCCCCAGATCCACGTGGCATGATGGCATCAACGTGCACCAGCGCACGTGTCGTAGCCCTGCTGACCTGGAAGTCAGCCATGGAGTCAGCCAGGTCTGGTGCCACAATGGGCTGGTCCAACAAGGGCTGAGCATGGATGGTGTCAGCCACTTCAGCCTCAACGGGAGGGGGGGAGGGGGGGGTGGGGGGGGGATGATGGGTGCCCTTGACTGGTCCTCCACACATGGGGGGACAGGCTCACCCTGCAAGTTACGACCACGTCCCCTACCGGATCCACCACGGCCACCACTTGTGGCTCTTCCACCTTTGCCACCCTTACGGAATCCTCGCCTCCCAGCCATGGCACTGATATTAATGTGCGTATGGGAGTGGCTGTAGACAATTGTCCTGGGCAATTGGGGGTCAAAGGGGTTGGGTACCAGATGGTAATTGTACCCTAGTGCTCTAGCACGGCTGATTGTAACCCCTGGGGATAGATGACGGGTCACGCAACGCACAGGAGGCCCAAAAAAGGGAGATGACGTGCACGCAACCCCTCCTAGACCACGTGTGCAGAAAGAAAAACCTGCACTACGCTGTGGCACCCAGTAACACAAGAATGAACGTATGCGTGTCACACGCAGCCTAGAATGACCTCTGAAGGGGTAGGCTACACACGGGGCAAGCACAGAAGTTGGATACGTGCGTGACTCACCGTCTGCCAGGTAAAAGAGCGTGAAGAATGAGCGCGTTTGGCTGGCTAAACCCCCGCCAAAAGAAGATGTGTACGCTGTCTGAGAAGACAGGACAACAGTAGAAGGGGACACTGTTTGAGGGAACAGGCCCAGGTAAACCAGTAAAAGAGAAAAAAGAGAAAAAGCTGTCAGAGGTAACAGGGAATACGAACTGGAAACGCCGTGAAGTAAATCGCGTGTGAAACGACAAGAAGTACAGAATTCACCCACTCGCTCTCCACGAAAAGCACGTACAAGGAAATGGTGTTCTACATGTACCTTATGTACAGGCCCACACGTACAGCGTCACTTACGCGGCGTGTACGTTCACCAATCACACGCTTTGTCACTCCTGCGTGTAGATCCATTTTCACCAATCACACGCTTTGTCACTTCTGCGTGTAGATCCATTTTCACCATTCACACGCTTTGTCACTTCTGCGTGTAGATCCATTTTCACCAATCACACGCTTTGTCACTTCTGCGTGTACATCCATTTTCACCAATCACACGCTTTGACACTGGGACGTGTCACGCAACAATTTCCTGCACGTGCAGGTGACTATAGGCGCGCATATGCTGTTGACGGGTTTACGCGCTAAGGGCCTTTGCTGACGTGTGGGATTTCACTCCCTATCAGGCTGTCCACGCGTTCACACACGAGAGACCACGCTCCTGGCCAGGAGGCCAAATTACTGCCCCCCCAGAGCCCTGAGCACGCTCCCACCTGCCATCTGCTGCTGCCTGACTGCCTGCTGGCCACGTGCCCCACAGTGCTGGTGGGTGGGGGTGTTGGGAGACATGGGTGGGGGCCTGGTGGAGGGTGCCCCTGCACTGGTGGGGGTGGTGGGAGACATGGGTGGGGGCTTGGTGGAGAGTGCCCCTGGTGGCGGGGGGGTGGGGGTGGTGGGAGACATGGGTGGGGGCCTGGTGGAGGCTGCCCCTGGTGGCGGGAGGGTGGGGGTGGTGGGAGACATGAGTGGGGGCCTGGTGGAGGCTGCCCCTGCACTGCTGGGGGGTGGGGGTGCAGGGGGACATGAGCAGGTGTGCAGGGTAATCCCCTGTTTTGTAGGCTGCCTGCAGGGGCCGTGGAGGGTGTACAGGGAACACCTGTGAGGACCCACCCAGCCTAATCGCGTGTTAAACTTCCTGCGTACCCCTGTAATACACGGGGGTAGTGACTCAGACAGCTCCACAATTGCTTCGAACGCAAGTGGTGTCACTCAACCTCAAAGAGGACAACAGCAGTTTTTTCAAAGGAGGGGTACTCGAGGAAGAAACAGACAATGGGGCAACCATGGGATGCGAACCCGTCAATGGATCCCCCCATCAACATGGTAAACCCGATTTTCAATCTAAGCAAACACATATTACTGCCGGACGAAATAAAACTTTTATCCAAAGGCCTATCTTTTGTTCCGGCAGCACGAGCAGACCTGTTTCAAACTGAAATCGAAATGAGAAATTTTTTTCGGGCTGTAAGATTGCGCTTTTTCTTCCATGATAAAATTCAATCAGCTCCAGAGAGTGATAATAAATCGGGGAAAAAACCACCATCCAATTTTACCCCTTTACAATCCATGGTATCACCAGAAATTCTGGCCTTTGAAAATAGAATATTAAGAGATATGAAATTTCTGTGTACTAATAAAAACAGACACATACACAATCTTACAAAAGCAGAACAACTGGCATTGGGCAGCCACTTAAAAAGGGCCGACTTTTTCTGTCCTTTTTCTCGTTTTTAATTGCATCGGGCTAGCCTTGATAAAGCACGTCATCGCGTCAACGCGAACGCGTGACTATGAAAAGAGGCGTCAGATTAATCACATGATCACCGACACGTATTCCACACGGTACGCGACCGTCTGGACAGAGAACAAGCAGTCCTGCTCCACACGCACAGGCAAGACTTTCATACTTAGCGATTCTTCGTATCCGCCAAGCGCATTAGAATTCCCCTTCTTTACAGCTTCCTGTTCTGTGCGTTTTGCTTTTGTAGAAATGAGATCGGGTATACACGTGATATTTGAGACGCATTCTTTCCGACGCTGCCTACACGGATCAAAATAACACCGCAGCTCGTTTTCTTGATCTTCGGACCAATATCGTACTGATGGCAACAGCGTTACTGTTGATGAAAGGTATGAGTACTTACACACATCTCCTCTATAACGTATTTGTACACCTTGTGAGGCAACTGTAACAACGCTGATGTGCATTATATGCACTTTCTTCAACTTTTTCTTATTTTAGCCACTAAAGGCCATTGATCGGCACTGTTTGCCCTGGGAAAAAAATGTACAAAGGACTTTTGGACCCTGTAACACTCAATTGAATACGTGCAACACAGTTCCACTTCAAGGTATCATATAAAAAACATTATCGGTTTATATAAATAACATGAGCAATACGTTCTGAATAATGCATAAATAAGATAACGTAACAAGATAACTTTATTAAAAAATACATGTTACTTAACTAATTCTGATTGAGACAGATGTGATTAATCACGCAGTTTTTCTTTGGTTGCACACCGATCAAAATAAGACAGTGCAGGTCATGGAAATATTGATGAGGCATGCTTACGAATGTCATTTTGAACATAGCTAGTTTTTAATCTATTGTGTTTGTTTGTTTTTAGAGATACATCATTTGATATTCTAAACCCAGTGTGAAGATTTTGATGCTGGGGTCACTAACACCGCCCTAACGTGTCCTGACGAAAGTCTTATATGATCTCACATTCATCTAACGGACGACAGTCATTTACAAAAGACTGGTCTTGACTTATAAGGCTGGAAACAGGGTTAACCTGTCGACACTGTTCACAGATGGGCTTACGCCCATATACTGTACCAATAGGGGCCTTTATAAATGTTTTCATGATTCAATGTCTATGTTGGAAAGTCACTTATACAACTACTAACATCACTTTTATTTTAAAAAAGAAAATAGGCTCGATATATGATTGGACTGAATGAAGTTGACCCACCCGACTACTTTTTTCTGTCAAACAGGATTGTGATTTTTGTCAGTCTTGGTGTTTTTTAATAATTGAACGTGTTATGTTCAATCTTTTTATGTAGTTAAATAAAATTATGTTTTTTCAGTAAAGATACTAGCTTTTGTGCATACCTGGTGAGATTGGTTCTATAACAAGACTATGTGTTTTTCTACATGGGCCTCATCTTTATCCAGACCTTGAGTCCAAGAGTGTGACACCAATAGGTAGCTTGTCTTTGGGAAATTCCTTTTTTCGTCTATGATGTCCTGACCACATCCCACAAGCCCCTATCAAAAAAGTGGTCTCTCCAGCTCAATAGCTATACCCCGATCTCTAATGATGGCCATTATTTTGTAGAGGAGCAGGTAGACGCGTTCTTACTAGTTCCTGCCCCCTCACCGCTGTCATACTGGAACAGCAGTAAAAGAGCATAAATGGGACCCCTTGTATTGTTCCCATACTACATCAAGTGTATGAGAGACGTTATGCACTCAAACAGCCATATTGAATGTACCCTTGCACTGAAAGTGTGGAAGGATGCTACATGGAAGGATGTCGGCATGCACCCATGGACGTCATGGAACATTATGTGAAATCTGACGAGGGTAGAATGATGATGCAAAGAAGATATACGAACCTATGCTGAAACGATATGAAAATACTTAAGAATAACAATGTAACTGAAGTACCTTGAGAAATATGTACTTAAAGCTAAGGTAATCATGGAAACAAAGAAGATGAAGTAACTTACTGGACAAGAACTTTAAATACGCAGTAACACAAGGTAGAAAGGAAACATGTAGAGGCTTGCTATAGAGGAATATATAACGTGGCTAGGACGCCATGATGGGAAAATGGACGCTGGCTCATGTCGAATTCAACTAAGTTAACTCAGAGACAGACCAAGGCTGTAGAAGAATCAGGAGAGGTGGGAGAACAGCTCTGTGTGCAGACCCGGCGATGAGTCAAGGTTGGCCTCAAATTAAAGATGCTATTTTATGGAATAAGCACAGAGCACAAAGGGAGTTGCATGGATAAGGTCTGAATGTGGGACATTCCTCATAAATTGAATAAGAAGAAAACATCTGCAGGAGCCAAACTGTTGGTCAATTAACATTTTACAAGGTTCATATTATATGAGATGGAGTGTGCAAGTCTCTAGAGGCCAAGAGGAGTAACGGCACCCTACATAAATAAATCAAATGGCAGTAAATAAAAGGCTGAAATTGACAAATTTGTGGTCTCTTCAGACGTGACTCAGAAGTCGAAAACAAGGGCTATTCATTAGAGCCTCGGACGAAGATAGTGGTGTGCTCACACTCCCTTGAATGTTCCAGGACAGTGACCAGGCTACTCGGTCAACTACAAACGGAAGACTTTGGTTTATGGGCGACCAATGAGAGATGATGGACTAATTGGGAAAACGGGGGAGTAGTCTCACGGGATTAAAACAATTTTATGTGCTGCTAAAGAGTCGAAAGTCCAAGGTTGGGATAGTATTCCAATGAATCAGTGGGTTTGAGGGGCAACCTAACATACAATGTTGCATAGACCAATCCACTGACAGTTTGTTTTTTTATAATCTGTACTATACATATGTAGAGGTAGTTCAAGGCGTTCCCTAAAGATAAGGGGTAGCCAATGGTGCACTATTCCTTATATGTTCAATAAGTAGATATGTTCCCTTAACCAATCCCTTCCCTTGATAGGTTTTACATTCTGCCATGTAGAATGACATCCTAGATGATGCACATTGGGGTATAAGACACTTGCTTAATCATGGTTAGGTGTGAGTGAGCATGCATCAGCCCGATGCCTGTCAGTTTTCCCTGCCTTATTAAATGAGAATAAAGTAGTACTTTGCCTTATTCCTTGAGTCTGTCCGATTATTTGGTCTAAGATCATTATTTGTAATTCCATCCAGCACAAAGGGTGCTTCAAGGTGCTAGAGCACATTTTCCTCCACTGACTGTAAGCGCTGCATTAATCTGGGCTCTGGCTGCATCAGACAGCTGCGACATAGGGGTGCCTTCTAGCGAGGGATGGATACCCCATTTTCCATACTGTTGACCACCCCTATACAATGTCTCATAAAAACTGCAGAACACCCCAAGGATGTCTTGTTCGGTCCATTCGCCGTGTGTTCAGTATGCAATCAATGCATGTAGGACCCTTCTTGCATCGCACCACCCATGCCAGTGTTCTCCCAGGTCATTCCCCCTCCCCATATTTCCTTGCGGCCATTGGTTGGGAAAAGTACCTTGATATCCCTTTGTGCCTGATTTTGGAACTGTTCCAGTGCGTTCTAGAGCAGTGCGTTTGCGTGCCAGTTTTTCCAGGGTAGGGGCCTCTGCACATATTCTAGCCCTTTGAGTTTATCTTCACACACCTGCAGGTCCCGCCGGATGTTTTTGAGTGTCCCAAATTCTCTAGAAATTGCCATGCCTCTAATTAATACCTTGAACACCTGCAACCTTGTGCCATGGGATGTGTCGCTAAGGCAATTGCACAGAAAGAGGTTTTTATGGCAGTCTCTGTCTGCTTTGAATATTATGTCTCAGTGCCTCAGACTTAAATCTCCATGCCCTGTACTGGGCAGTCCCTCCTCCCATCTTCAATCACACCACCACAGGTGAGTGGTCTGACAATGTACGCGGGAGGATACCCGCTGTTACTACTTTCCCTATGAGCAGTTGGGACAGTAAAAAGACATCCATGCTGGATGCCATATTATGCACTGAAGAGTAGATGGTATAGCCACAGTCCTACGGGTGTAGGAAGCGCCACACATCTCGGACGTCTAGTACATCCATTTGCTCCAATAGGCAATGTGCAGCTCTGGAGTGGGTCCTAGGGGCCAACCTGTTCTGTCGATATTTTGATCAAGGATAAGGTTCATGTTGCCCCCCCCACAGAATAGGTATCCCTGGCTATGTAGATAATATCCCAGCAATTTTGGTATAAAATTCTGGGGAGTCTATATTTGGCCCATTTGTGTTAACAAGAAGTATTTCTTTGCGTTCTAGGACACCATGTACAATCACATAGCGACCTTCAGGATCAATATGTGAGCCCTTCCCCATGAATTGAATCGATTTATGAATAAGGGTCATGACCCCCCCGGGACTGTGCCGAATATGAGCTGACGTATCTGGTTTTCCCCCATGATGGCCAATGTTCAACCCGGGCAGTGGCATACGTTTCCTGGAGAAATAACATTAGTCTACTTACTCCGACAGATTACATAGGATTCATCACGCATAAGAATTGATCTGTCCTGATGAAGGCCGACCGAGCCACAGCTTCTCAAGTTTAGTTCAATGGCCGAAACACTGTTGTGTTGACCTGTTTCTTGTTGTCTTTCAACCCTTAGTTTTATACATATATGTTCACTTGATCAGGCAATTACACCATTCACCTCTCATGTCATCCCTGTGAGGAAACGTAGAGAATGTAATTGCGTATAATTCTTAATCCCAAATATTGCCGATTTGGGCACAGTTATTCATGTACTACACTATGTATGTTTTATGTATTATTTTGATGATCCTATGTTCAATTTCCACGTGTATTACAACACCTGCTGCGTATATATTAAATAAGAATTTCAGCAGAATCCATTCGAATCAGATTTGAATTGATTGAACTTCAGGAGTTATAGTGTCCTTTAACGAGTTGGATTTATATGTCCATGCTCAATTGTGTGTTATATAAGTCTACTTACCTGGGTAGAGCAAGGCATTTACCAGGCGCCCTGTTGTATAAATTTACCAGGAGTGTGACAGCCTACAGGGGTCTCAGATGAGTCCAGTGCTGTCCGTTACCACCGATTCGGAAGAGGAACCCTGGATAGTTGTGCAGGTAGGTAATTGAACGTTCTCATTCATGATTGACACAGGGGCTGCAAAATCTTGCATTAAGGAGCGTGAGTTCCCTTTGTCAGGCAAAACAATGGACACACTGGGATTCTCTCGGTCTATCCTGTCAGTTCGTTGTACTGAAGGCCTTCGTATTAAGGAAGGTACTCAAAATGTATCTGCTCCTTTGTTGTATTGTACAGACACCCCGGCAAATCTTTTGAATTGAGCCTTCTGAGCAAGCTACAGATGTTGATTGCTTTCACGGAGGTAGGTACAGTATGCTCAACTCCGGGTTTGTATCCGGAAACAGAAGCAGCGCATCTGCATGTCTATTGTAGCGACAGCGCAAGGAATCTGTGTGATCACTGTGCTGCCCGTTACTGCGCCCATATTCTCATACCCGATCCCCCCCAACCTCACTTACCTTACCGCAGCACACTTCTGTGTGTGTGTCATGCGCCCGGGTCACTGGCGCCTGTGGTATCAATGGAGGACTTGCCGCCATTGAGTTGTTCCATCACATTCCCACGCTCACTACATGAGCGGTCTAGTTGTCATCCATCATGGCCGCCACCGGGAGATTCATAATCCCTCCTCTCCCGGCGCTCGGCGCGTTGCAACCTCAGTGCGAATTCACTTTGCTGTGGTACTAGAGGCAAGTATTTTCCTCTTCGTTACGCTCTGGTACGCCCTTTCCTTTGATTTCTTCCCTCGCTTTCAACCCTCTGTCGGCTGGTCTTGCCCCCGTTCGGCATGGCTTTCTCCTTTCCGCCTGCCTCCTCCTTGGGCTCTCTCTTTCTCTTTTCTTTCTCTGTTTACTGCGGTCTCTTTACTCGCCTCCATTCATGAAACCAAGTCGACTCTACGCAGTGTGGAGGATTAAGGTGTATCCGGGGGTGGGGGAGAAGGGGGCGGGGAAATAGGAGTATGATAGTAGCTGGATTTTGCCTCGGGAATAGCTCATGAGAGTGAAGCTTCAAGTATAGAGACATGTGTGTGTAGCCTGAAGACCCACACCTAAAAATAAGAACCTTTGTCTGTTCAGGGCAGGGGGGTGGTGGGGAGGCCTGCCCCTGCTGGAGATTTTTTTTAAAAGGCTGGAAATTAAATTTCGGTGCTTTTCCCACTAGCACTATTGACAGAAGAGCAGAATGCTGGTTGGTTGGCTGCCACCCCCGCACCCTCCCAAAACCATGCACTGTTTCCCTTACTGGCGCAGGGCCAGAAAGCAATGCGTTCTCTATGGGACGGTAGGCCGCCAAAAAGGCAATATGCGGGCTGTTCTGTGAGAAAGGGGTCCTGGGTGGGGGGTCCTGTTCCCATGGCATGGCAGCAGGCCCTGTCTTGGGTGAACACCCAACTTTCTATGCTGAAACAGCAGGAAAGGTCTGAAAATACTCGGGTAATCCCCCTCCCCCACCTCCCTGAATTCCATTGGTTAGTTTCCCGCAAACTTGAATTGGCAATAATTATCCAAAAAAAATGTAATCTGATTTGGTTTGCAAAACTTTAAACATTTAGTACAAACATCATAAAAGTATCACATCAAAATCTATGCAACCACTATATATATATATATACAATATATATATAATTTAATTAATTGACATACATTTCAATACAATGCAACAATGCTTAGAATCTAATGCAACAGCTTCCTTGGGCTAATATCCGAATGGACTCTGCGGGACCCGACTTGCCCACTTGAATTGTCCTGCTGGCAAGTGAATTCGGACACTTTGGTAAAGCTGGTGGCCGGGTAGAAGTGCCGGACACAATCGCACCGTCATGGAAATCACTGGCATAGCTTCCTGGCATTGCCCCGACCCCTGTAATACTCTCTGCCTAGCCCCCAAATGCAGACCTGGGAAGGAATCTAACACTGCAATGGCGAAAGGCAACACTGCCTCCCAGAATTCCCGTGCTCTTCCCAGATGAAGCCTTCCGCTGTCCCTGCAAACGCCCTACAGCCCAAAAGTCGGCAGATGCTCTGCAGTGCAAGGACATTGACTCCTCCTCCTGCCGCCGAGTGCCTTGAGGCTATTCAGTTCACAGAGCGGCACTCTACAAGCGTCATCATTAGTTTATTGAATCAGGCTTCAGCCATCTGCGGGGTGATCCAGGCCACCCACATGTAAAGGGATCTAGTTGATGCAGGGGTGATCCTTTGGCTTGGGGAGGTCTCTATGGCCTTCTTGGCAGAGCAGCCAATCAGTGAGTAGATTACTGAAGAGGTCAGCCATCTTGGTGCCAGGAGCGGAAGCAATGGAATGGAGGGAAGCCCTCGTCCTTCACATGATGGAAGTTTTCAAGCCTCCATTTATTGCAGGAAAACCAGAGAAACTTGCAAGGATTTTCCCGCCCTAAACTAAATGTATTTCTACCAGCCCATGCCCTGTCCAACGGATGCCCTGCCCCTAGCAACCCTCTTTACCCCCTCACATGTGCAACTATATTTGAATTGAAATGGGGGGGGGGGGGGATTGCCCCTCAAAGAGATATTAAAAACAATGGGGCTAAAAGATCCAGGTTTGTCCAACTCGAGGGCTGGAATCCTGACGGGTTTTCAGGATATCCTTGATTGATATTCATAAGATAAATTTGCATACAATGATCCTAAATATATGTAAATGTTTCCTCATGAATATTGATGAGGGATATCCTGAAAAACCTCCAGTATTCAGGCACTCGAGGCCTGGAGTTGGACAACCCTGCAACAGTGCATTTGTAGCACAATTTCACAGAGAAATTGTACAACAAAATCCGTAAACTCTGAAAGCCAACTCATTAAATAGGAATATCTATTACTATCCACATCACTTTGACTCATTTTGTTGGCCTCTAATAGTTGAATGGCTGGGCTCTGGATTTGGAATTGTTAATAGGGCTTTAAGTGGGCCGGCACTTCTTGGGGCAGAGCCCAGGCAGTCTCAGAAAAATGGTTCTGATACGGGCCCTGCCAGGGCTCCCTAATGTGCCCTGGTAGCCCCAGCTGATCAGGCCGCTAGATACTCAGGCTTTTTTTCCTAAAGCCTGAAGCTCTCGCTCATGTGAGAGCTTCAGGCTTTTGAAAAAAAAGCCCTTTCTCCATAATGGTGGCGCCCGGCACCTGCAAGGTATACCTTTAACCATGAGATGCCCGTGGGCCGGCACCACCATTATGTAAGAAAAGGCGAGGATGTTAGAAGCCGAGGCCTTTTTTTTCTAAAGCCCGAAGCTCTCGCTCATTTGCAGGAGCTTCAGGCTTTAGAAAAAAAGGCTTTGGCTTCCAGGGGCCTCACCTTTTCATCCTTAACGGTTGGGTCAGCCTCTGCCAGGCATCCCTTTAACTAAGAGATGCAGAGATCACCAGAGGATAATCGCTGCATCTCTTATTTAAAGGAATGCATGGTGAGGTGCAGCGCCACCATTAAAGATGAAAACAGGTGACGCTGTCCCCAGGCAGACATCCCTTTATACAAGAGATGTAGGGATCATCACCCTCACACCCAGGAGTGCAGGGGGGAGATGATCGTTTCAAAGGGCTGCCTGGGGGGGTCGCCTGCGGGCCATGATTAGGCATTTAAGATGGGGCTCATTGTGGGGGTTGTCTAACGGGCAGCAGGAGATCCCCCCCCACACCATTAGGCCACACCCCTTGAAGAGCCCCGGCTCATTTTGCCATGCCACTTAAGCACTGCTTGTGACCTACATTTTACCAAACTTGGGAACGGGACTTGACCTGTAGTTGAGATACACAGCTCTTCGGCAGGCACTCAACTCACTGAGCTCTCTCACTGAAATTCAACGTGTGACCTTGAGTTTAGACAAGGCTGTCTTCAGAGGATGTTCAAATCCATTCGGCTCTCTTGGTAGATTTGGAACGTAGAATGTGCAGCGATAATCGACAGGCAGCACAATACCCACTGAGATATCTTACAGGGATTGGAACCTGTGGTGTACAGCTAACATACAGATCGCCAAAGAAAAGAAAAAAAGCAACTGAGCTATCTCATCGCTGCATAGTTGCCAACATGATCCATTCCAATCTGTAGATGCTCATACAGGGATGTCTTTTTCTTAGCTCTCTGGGACTTGCAGTCCGTGTTTTATAATGGGAAAGTGGAACTACAAGTCCCAGAATGCCAAAAAAAGACAGGACTGTATAAGCCCCTACAGAATGGAATGGATCAGGTTGGCATTTATGTTGCTGGGAGGGAAATCTGTGACCAGCGCCTTGCACACACACACACCTCTACAGCAGGCACCTAACCAATGAGCTACTTACTAGGATGGTTTCATGGCCTGCTGATTGAACTGCTCTCTGCAGCGGGATCCTGCGCTGACTGAGCTGCCTAAATGGCACTGTTAGTATCTGACCTGCCGCCGAACAGCCGTATTTGCTAATGTAGGACAGTGGGCAGAACCTGGCACTGCCTTTAGAGCAGGACATATGGGTGTGAGCTTTAGGCGCCTGTTGTTTTGGCGCGGCTGTTTTCCCACAGGGCCTCTGTGGCGCGCCCTGTTGGCAGCGGCCGGCGAGGTCATGGCCCTATAGGCGCCAGCACTTTTCAGCGCACCTAAAATGGCTCAACATTGCCATCTAGTGGAAGTTTAAAAGAGCAGCAGGGACTCCGTCTTTACAAATCCTTATCAGGCATTTCAAGTTAGTAGAAGTTACTAAAAGACCAAAGTAAACTGGTGGCCTGACTCCGAGCTTGTGCTAATTGCGGTCATTCTCCCCTCCAGTTTCCAGCACCATCGTTCTGGGGTGGGTGGAAATATTGGAGGGGGGAGATGTGCTTCCAAGCAGCAGGAGCGGAATAAATCTACTGTTTACATAGAAACATTTGCTCCAGTGGCACTGCAGCCATTTTCTAAAAGACTGCCACTTTTCCAGTTTAAGAAAGTTTTCTTAAGCTTTCATTAAACTAGAAAAGTGGTGAATCCGCGTTTAAAGCCGCCTCAGTGGTGTCATATTTTAACTCCTTTTATTGATGTGCTCAAGCTGTGGTGCTCTTCAGAACAGAATCCCCTCGCAGTGCCAGCCCTGCATTTCCCATTTCTGCCAAGACTGTTGTCCAGCAGTACATCAGGCTCAAGCTAAAGTCAGGGCTTTGATGTTAGGCGCCACATCAGCACTTCATCAGAATAGGGTGCTTTTAAAGAAAGTGTTCATCCTTCATGGTTGAATACTTCCGTGTTTTTGCATGCACCTCAGAATCGGTCCCAGAGTGTTTGTAAAGCAAGGCACAGTAAGAAAAATAGTCTTCCATGAAATGAGTGAGAAAACAAAAAAACAGTAAAAGAAATGGGATCTGGAGAGGTTAAATGTCATTCTCCCCTTTTCCCCGCCCCTCTCCGGCTGCACTGGGGCTTTTAATTGTACCAGTGTTGTGGCTTCCGGTTTTATTTTCCTGGTCTCTCTTCCCCCCTCTCGATCATTCTTTCTCTCCCTTGCTTTCTCTTCCTCGCACCCTCCCACCTTCTCTTTCTCATCACCCTCCCCTCTCTCTCACACACACACACTTTCCCTCCCCTTACTTCTCTATCGCCGCCCCCCCACCTCTCTCACGTTCTGACGCTTCCCCCTCATGTGCGACTCCAGCTGCGTGATTTGTTGACGGTGCCACTGCGATTTCCGCCAATGGAAACATTCCTCATTTGTTTCTATGCATCAGTAATAGGACGACTGACGAATGATGTGTCTATTTGTACGGCTGAGTTGGTGGCGATTGCATTGGTGATTGATAGGGTGTGTGAGTTGGGGTATGAGAAAGTGGTGGTGTTCTCAGATTCATTGAGTGGGTTACAGGCGATTGTGGCAGGGGATGGTGATAGGAAGGATGTGATTTTGGACATTAGGATGAAGATTGATCGGTGTGTGCGCGGGGGTATGGATTTGGAGTTGGCGTGGGTTCCCAGTCACAGTGGCATTTTGGGAAATGAGTTGGTGGATCTGGCGGCGGGTGAGGGTATGAGGAGGGGAGCGATTGATGTGAGGTTGCCTTTGAGTGTGGATGAGGTGAAGGCTGTGATGGTCAGACGGGTCCTGGATGAGTGGCAGGAGAGGTGGGTGAGTGGTGTGAAGGGCAGGTGGATGTTCGATGTTCGTGGGAAAGTGTCGGTGAAGGTGGATGCAGGGAGTTCAGAATGGAGGAGGGCGGAGGAGGTGATGCTGGATCGGTTGAGGATAGGTCATGTGGGGCTGAATGACTGTCTATTTCGAATAGGGAAGCGTGAATCAAGGAACAGTGCGGTGTGTGGGGTGCCTGAAACGGTGGGACATTTTTTGATTAGATGTGAGAGACATGTTGCAGAGAGTGAATTGATGAGGGTTCGGTTGACTGCGTTGGGTGTGGCTGAGCTGAGTGGGAGGACTTTACTGGGAGGTGATGGAGAGAGAGGCAGGAGGAGGAGTAGTGTGATGTTGGATTTTGTGAGGCAGACGGGGATGTGGGAGGAGTTGTGAGCTTAAATAGAGCTAAGTAATAATTAGTGGGTACGGTGCACATCATCCTATAGGATGGGGAAGCGCCTGCGTGGGTCCGCCCACGCCTCCGATAATTAAGAAGAAGAAAGCGTTTGTGCAAAATAAGGAAGTGCGTATTTTGAGGACACCACCGACGGTGTGTTCTGTCACCCTCCTTGGTTTTGCCAACAACCTCCAATAGTTATTGGCCAAATGCCAAGGAATGCACTATGCTATGTTACGGTCTGGTCTTCCTGGCATGGCATTGCAGGGTGTATTATGTATGGGTCTCTTATCAAGTGCACTGGAATTGGCCCGCGGGCCTGTACTCCCCTGTTCTGCAACTAAACCCCAAACAGTGAAATGGAGGCAAAGGAGTGCTCAGGGCACTATATGGGAGGGTCTCTGGTGGGCCGGCAGCAGGGGAGGCACCATGCATCCTGGGCCCGGGTCGGTGCGGTGGAAGGAATTCCTTGGGTGGGGTCATTGAGAGTGAAGGCCAGGGGTCAAGTCTTAAAAATTCAAGTGGGGGACTTACCAACAAACGCAATGGGATGTGACATCGCCAGAAGTTAGCATATCAAGGTGAAATAAGCACATTTAATTAAATTGGCTTTGCATAACCAGCCAAATTGCACAGGACGAATGGCATTTTCCCTTCATAAAATCAATACACAGAAGTTCAAGAGAGGGTATTTTCTTCTAATAGTTTTTTTGAAAACGTTAAAAGGTGTGCATGTTTGAAACTCCATGAACCAATACAAATGTTTCCCTGGAACTTGCAATACCGAAATGGGACAATTCACTGTTAGTTATTTGTTATTTCTCATCAGTGCAGTGATGAAGTGTCCGGCATGCAAACCTGATGACTGCCGTTTGATCCCCGAGGTCGGCTTGAATTAATAAATTCAAATTATTTATTTATTTGTTGGTAGGGCGGTAGGGCCCAGACCCGGAGGTATCACAGCGCTCTAAGGCATTACATGGTAAGATACAGTAGGTTAAGAACAGTAAGGTTACATTGCTACACAAGTAATCCTGATCATACGTGGACAGCAGGCTGCGCGAGTTACATATGTTTGTTAAATAGTCAAGATTTTATCCTCTTTCGGAAGAGTGTATGACTGTCTCTTCATTTCGGATGTTCTGAGGGAGGGCGTTCCAGAGTGTGGGAGTGATGGTGGTAAAGCGGGCGCCTCCAGCTCTCTTCCTGGCAAATCCGGTAATGTGCAAGGCAGATGTGGAGGAGTGAAGATTGCGTGTGTTGCGTTTCTTAGTGATACGGTTCATGAGGTGGGGGGGGGGGCAGTGTTGTGAAGGCAGCAGTGGGTGATAGTGAGGAGTTTCAAGTCAATACAAGCTTTGATGGGGAGCCAGTGAGCCTCCCGTCTGATTTGTGAAATGTGATCGGAGCGTTTCATGCCCGAGATAGCTGTTGGAGTACCTGCATGTACCCTCGACTTGATCCCTGGGCTGCCACCGTTGGTAACGGGCTTAATGGCGGACAGTAAGCTGCTTTCTGCTTGGTGCACTGAGGAACATGCAGAGCAGGACATTTGAGGCGAGCTATTCGGTGCTTGAAACAATCTACGATGCTCATTTGGCTTTTATACATTCAAACATGTTTGCAGTGCTCATTGGCGCAAGGGCCGTTTACACATAGGCTGCAATGTCAGCCGCATTAAAGACCCTCTTGCCAAATGACCGCTGCAGAGTTGGCTGTCGCACCTCCAGTGATGCACCAAAGGGCCCGCACCGAAACGTGGCGCACCGCGCCTTCTTAACAGTAGTCGGAGCCCATTGGCCCCCAGCGCCACCAAGCGGCCACACACACAGATGCACCTCTTTCCAGGCATAAAACCTGCTTCAGTTCCCTGGAGCTGCTCGCGGCCGTAGAACGTGACAGGAAGTGCAGCCTAGGACTAGGCTATGTTTTGGTGCTCAGCCTGAAGCATTTTTGGAGCGCTCTAATGTACTTCACTCCAGTCGACCCACCTCCCACAAACCTCCCTTGAGGGACACAGCATGTCACATGCCCGTGTACTTCAGTTTTACTTCCATGTCCACAATAAGCACTACACCGACCAGATGGCCAGCATTCCCGACTGTGACAATGCTGGCTAGCACCCAGGAACCCTGTGATCGGGCCTTGCCCCCCCCTGTACCTGAAAGGAGACGCAGGCCTTGACTGTTCGGGTTCCCAGCGCGCACTGGCGAGCACGGGTACTCTCACTTTATTTAACTTCACTTGTGCGATGAAAACGTTCGCCGTCGCGCTCACGTGATACCATCACATTCCATCTTTTTCATAAAAAAAATTAACACAGCCGTTAGGCATAGCTTACTGTCAACATGCCAGACATACATGTAAGAAAACATGAACCTATGGTGGGCCCAACGTGGGCAATGCAGGGAAACTCAGGTCGGTTTCAGCTCTGGTCCATGATGTAGTTCTTGAACCACACGGGACATCGACGGCCATCTCGACGTGGGTACCGCTACCTCTGTCGTGGCCTCCTCTTTCTCTCTTTCCAGGTCACCTCGTGCAAGTTCTGGATCCCCAGTATCTTCTTCAGGGGACTGTTCTCTGTCCACACTCCAGGCTGGGGAGGCTTCTTCTCGTAGCTCTCTCCGTTTCCCCCGCCCCTAAAGAAACAACAATTCCTTGTCACTGCACCTCTCTGATCAGCAGCGGTCACCATGGATGCTTTTACTTGAGTTACCCGCATGGGTGTAGGTTCATAGTTGGATAGTTTTCCTTCCGGACGGCGGTGTCTCACCAGGACCATGTCGCCCACCTCAATGTCCGGCGGTTTGAGCCGGCGCCTGGCATTCGACCCATTGTTGTGTTCCAGCCGGTCTTCTGACGTCCTTTGGTAATCGATGACACCTGGTAGTCGGCCTTCCATCTCCGGAATGAGCCCCCTCTGGCTCCTGTTGAAGAGAGCTTCAGCTGGGGAACTGGTACAGAGTTCTTTCAGTTCTCCTCCCTGCCCTTGGTCTATGCGGAAGACAGGAGGCTGGAGGAGAGGCCTTCAAGCTAGGGGAGAGCTGGAGACAGGAGGCTGGAGGAGAGCCCCTCGAGCCAGGGGAAAGCCAGAGACCGGAATCTGGAGGAGAGCCAGGGGCGAGCCGGAGACAGGAGACTGGAAGAGAGCCCCTCAAGCGAGTGGAGATCTGGAGACAGGAGGCTGGAGAGCCGGAGACAGGAGGCTGGAGGAGAGCCCCTCGAGCCAGAGGAGAGCTAGAGACAGGAGGCTGGAAGAAAGCCCCTCAAGCCAGGGGAGAGCAGAGAGCCCCTCAAGCCAGGGGAAAGCCGGAGACAGGAGGCTGGAGAAGAGGTCATCAAGCCAGGGCAGAGACAGGAGTCTGGAGAAAAGCCCCTCAAGCCAGGGCGAGCCAGAGACAGGAGACTGGAAGAGAGCCCCTCAAGCGAGTGGAGATCTGGAGACAGGAGGCCGGAGACAGGAGGCTGGAGGAGAGCCCCTCGAGCCAGAGGAGAGCTAGAGACAGGAGGCTGGAAGAAAGCCCCTCAAGCCAGGGGAGAGCAGAGAGCCCCTCAAGCCAGGGGAAAGCCGGAGACAGGAGGCTGGAGAAGAGGTCATCAAGCCAGGGCAGAGACAGTAGTCTGGAGAAAAGCCCCTCAAGCCAGGGCGAGCCAGAGACAGGAGACTGGAAGAGAGCCCCTCAAGCCAGGGAAGAGCCCGAGACAGGAGGATGGAGGAGAGCCCCTCAAGCCAGGGGCGAACCCGAGACAGGAGGCTTTAGGAGAGCCGAAGACAGGAGGCTGGAGGAGAACACCTCGAGCCAGGGAAGAGCTGGAGACAGGAGGCTGGAGGAGAGCCCCTCGAGCCAGGGGAGAGCGAGAGACAGGAGCCTGGAAGAGAGCCCCTCAAGCCAGGGGAGAGCTGGAAACAGGGGGCGGGAGGAGAGCCCTTAAAACATACAAAAAAGGCAACCACTTGTATGCAGCCGCCTGGGTCTGCACGTGTGGCCTCCTGAATGCATTCCTGATAGTTCTCTGTGCAGGTGCATGCAATTACTGCCCACTGCTGCTCCGGTTCGCACAGCTGTTCCACAAGGGTGTCCTTCCACTGATCCATCCAAAAAGTGGAATTAACTGGATAGGATGTGTGTGCGTCTTATATCATCAAGAGGCGAAGAGCTTTGGTGATGGGGGATTTAAAAGGGCGGGTGAGGGCAGTCAAGTGAACAGCATAGCAGAGAGCTCAGAGAACACCAGACAGTCCATGTTTTCAGTCATGTCACCCCTGCCATTTCTCCTGTTGTCAACACCAACTGCATCTATAGGTGCTTTAGTTGATCAGATCTGAAGAAGCATGTCCTGGAGTGGGGGGCGTGGCTAAATGGCTGCGTGAGAGGACATGTCCTTGAGGAGCTCCCGCAGATCCGACATCGATCCTTGGGAAAAGCGACGTTTCCAGGAGACAATGCATGCCGGCGGCATATCCATGGATTTATGAATAACTGGTGCATAAATTGAGCACTGAGATGGTCCGATCGGCAGCGGAAAAGGAAAGTTAAAGCCACTGAAAAGAAGTAGGGTGCCCGTGACGTGAAGACTGGCAAGATGGCGGACAAAGGACAAAGGGACATAAGCTGACTGCAGTGCCGTGGCCGAACACGTAGGCTGGGGCGGCTGAGATTAAGTCCGCTGCGGCTGGATGGAACATGTGAAGCCAAGCCCGTGAGCTGATTAGAAGACCCGAACGGAGGGGGGTCCTACTAGACCGGGGGCAGGTACCGAGGCCCGCAACGCGTGGAGGAGAAGCAAGGGATCTCTGTCAATATCGATCGTGGGACGCTGCGCAGGGCCGGAGCGGATCGCCCTCAGAAGCGCTGCAGCCACTGAGTGCTGTGCGGCAGAGCAGCTGGTGCCGTGCGCCCGGAGCTTTGCTGTTTGACCTCGGGGCTCGCGGAGGAGCGGAGATCCCCGCAGTGCCTGGGCCGGGGGGCTGGACGAGGCACGAAGCACCGGCCTTTACAGTGATCCGGATCACCAAAGGGAAGGTGCCAGAGTCTTCTGTGCATGGCCGTGATGGAATTTGCAGCAGCTAGACCCAGCAGGAGCTAAGACTGGCCGGGTTGAGACCCGTTACACCTGGGAACAAAGTAGTGAGAGTGCAAGAAGGCCCAGAGCGGAGATCCCCCCCAGGCACTGGAGGGTCCGGCAGACAGCCGGAGTGCCCCAGGGTCGGCGCCCGGCTGGTCTCCCGCGGAGCACCAAGCAAGAGCGCAGGAACGCGCACCCAGTCTTGGAACGCACGTGTGGGCACAAGCCCCCAACATATCACAGCACCCGCAGCAACCGAGGGGTTGCTGACGTTAAGCACATGCTGAGGAGGGGAAGCCTGAGTGCCGAGGCCTGAGGACGGACGTGGGATGCACTGGGGCCGGTGGAGCCGTGCGCAGAACGCCGGGCGGTACCCGAAGGCTCAGCCTTCTCCGGCAAGAATTGCCAGAGATGATCACCTGGCACCAGAGCCCCTACGCAAATAGCCACGAAAGGGAGCTGGATCAACGGGCCGCCATGACAGGGTCCCGGTATTGAGAGATCCTATTTGGATTGGGCCCAAATACCAGGAACCGTTCAACATTGCTTAGGCCTTAAGGCGAGTAGTTGTGTGCTGGCCCACACCTTGTTGGTACAGCACGATGTCTAATAAACCCATAAGATTGAACAGCAAGCAGCCCAAGCTGGACGACTACGCCAAGACACTGCCAGGGGCATAAGGGGCCAGGAGTAAAGATAAAACCCCCACCGGGAGTACAGACTCATTGGGCACAAACCAGGAGGTGCTCACCGCAATTGCGGACCTGAAAGTGGCCTGGGAGACTAAATTGGGACAGGCCATGAACGAACTGAAGGCGGCACTGGAGCTTAAGGTCGGGGCGGTCCAGGAAGAGGTAAACTTACTTAGACAAGACTTCAGAACATTGGCGGAGCACACCGGGGACTTGGAAACGGAGGTGGCCCCGAATACAGCGGATTGCACCGCCCATAAATCGGAAATTCATGCCCTAGTGCAGTGAGTGGGAAACCTAGAAAGTAGAGCGGAGGAGGCCGAGGGACGCGCCTGAAGGAATAATATCCGCATCGTAGATTGCCAGAGGGAATCGAAGGGCCTAACCCAACGGAATCCGTCGAAACTGTTACTGCAGGAAATACCTGGAGGGGTGCTAACCCAGGGGTTTGCGGTCGAAAGAGCGCACAGGGCTCTGATGAGGAGGCCGTCACCAGGAACCCCTCCCAGGCCAATGATTGCAAAGATCCTGAATTACCGAGATCGGGAAAAAATATTCAAATTCTTCCGAATTAACTTTGGGGCGGTGAAAAGAAGACTGCGAGAAACAGTCCACAAGTACATGTTGATTTACCCAGCCAAGCTGAAGGTGTTCAGTGGGTTGAAGTTGGGGAAGTGGGGAAGGGGAGGTTGTTGGGGGTTGGAGGGACGTGATCCAAACTCTGTGTTATCAGGAAGGAAATGGGAAACTGGGAGGTGAGGCGGGATATCAAGTCAATGGCGTCGGGTAATTTTAGAGTGGTGACCTGGAACGTGTGGGGCCTCAATAGTTACCTAAAACATAACAAAGTAATGATGTATCTGAGGAGGATGAGGATTGATATAGCATTACTACAAGAAACCCACCTCACCAAAGAGAAACTGGAGGTGGTCAAGAGGAAATGGAAGGGAAGTGTCACGGGAGCCACATACTCAGCGTATTCAAGAGGAGTTGTCATATGGGTGGCACCGCATGTGCCGTTTCAGCTGCTCCAGTCGACAATAGACCCGGAAGGCAGAATGGTGGTGGCGGAGGGGCTGCTGGAGAACCGAGAAGTGAACATCATAAATTTATATGCCCCCAACCAGGATACAGCGGCTTACTTTAGGTCTTTATATAGTAAAATCAGCCCCCTGCTGGGCGGCGCGATACTATGGGGAGGTGATTTCAATTGCACCCTGAGCCCCAAGATGGATAAGTCAGACAGTAAGCTAGATAAACCCACCCCGGCAGCTAAAGAGTTGTGGGCAGACTTCAAACTGGAGGATGTATGGAGACGGCTGCACCCAACATATAGGCTATACTCACATTACGCAGGGCCGCATGACCTGCATACTAGGCTGGATTATGTGTTCGCTGCTGCCAAGACAGCAGGAGAAATGGTGGGTGCGGAATATAAAGCCAAGGTGCTTTCGGACCATTCCCCTTTGGTCCTGGAGTGGTGGCCCCATTCCCCTAGGGCTCGTATCTCGACGTGGAAGCTTAGAGCTGAGGCCCTACAGGACTCAGGATTCCGGGAGGACCTAAGGGAGGCCATCACAGAATACTTTGACATTAATATGGGCAGCGTGCAATCTGTGGGAACAGTATGGGAGGCATTCAAGGTGGTGGTGCGTGGAGTAGCAATATCAAAATCTAGGGGACTCCAAGGAGGTATAGAACGGGAATTGCAGGAAACAGAAAGGGAGCTAGAGGATTTGATGCATAGGGGGGGACCACCCGGGAAGACGGGGTAAAGATGAGGGAGCTGCAAAAAGCTAGCAGCGAGCTCTGGGATAGGCTATGTAAGCTGAATTATAAGAAATACGTAGAAAGGCAGCATGCGGGTGGAGACAAGCCGGGCAGATTGCTGGCCTGGTTATATAAAAATGAGACAACCCGACCGGTGATTAGAGAAGTCAGGGGCGAGGTGGGCCAGATCTGCGATACCCAAGAGGGTGTGACTGAAGACTTCCTCAGATATTATAAATGCTTGTATGAGGACGTGGGTGGAGACATGGGTGAAGAAATCCAGGAAACACTAGAAGACATAGGTCTGCCCACCTTAGACGACTTGGAACGAGCAGATTTAGATGCCCCAATCACCTCAGACGAACTGGAGACAGTGATCTAGCACCTGCCCACGTGCAAAGCGCCTAGGTTGGACGGATTACCCAGCGAATTTTATAAAGCGTACAGGCAGGAGTTGCTCCAGCCGCTGCTGGCTATGTTTAATGAGGCTTATGAACGGGGAGAGTTGCCAGAGTCCCTACGAGAAGCAGTGATCATCCCACTCTTGAAACCGGGTAAGCCAAACTCGGACTGTGGGTCCTACAGGCCCTTATCGATGCTCAACCAGGATAGCAAAATACTCACAGCGGTGCTCGCCAACAGGCTTAAGCGAGTAATCGGCAGACTGATACACCCAGACCAAACGGGTGTATTACGTTCCTGGCAGAAATATCACTGACAATCATAGGAGGCTACATCATATTATTGACCAAACAGAGAAAGACCCGGGTGAGCTGGCCATTGTGTTGTTAGACGCGGTCAAGGCCTTCAATTCAGTGAGATGGCCATGGTTGATGCGACCCTGAAAGAGTACGGGATGGGGCAGGGGTACATGAGATGGGCCAAGATATTATACAGCTCCCCGATTGCAAGGGTTGAAACAGGCGCCATAATCTCAGATAAATGGCGACTCAGTAGGGGGACCAGACAGGGATGTCCCTGGTCACCCATATTATATATCCTTGTGTTGGAGCCGCTGGCAGCTTGCCTTAGGCAACAATACGGAGCGGTAGGGATCCGTACGGCGGGAAGCACACACCTAATATCTATGTATGCCGATGACATGCTTCTCTATCTGCGCTTCCCAGAAGAGAACCTACAATATGTCCTGGAGGTGATGGAACGCTATGCCACCCTATCGGGCATATCGGTAAACCCCGGGAAGTCCAGCGTGTTTCCCTTGGGGAGATACACGGGCATTCCACTAGGGAAACTGCCCATTTTGCAGATACCCTGACAGACCGAGACGTTTCGATACCTAGGCATAAATGTATACCACACGATAGAGGCAGAGCATAAATACAACACGGAGAAAGCAGTTAAAGTTATCAAAAACAGCATGGTGTTTTGGTCCAGATTGCCCCTGGCCATGATGGGAAGAGCAGCTTTGCTCAAGATGGTCGTCTTGCCCAGACTGCTACACTTTTTTGTGAATCTCCTGTACTTGATCCCCAAACGTTTTTTTGTCAAACTTCATAGCATGTGCAGGGGCTTCATATGGCACAATTCTAGGAACAGGGTGGCCCTTTGGAAATTACAAAATTCGTGCGATAAGGGGGCTATAAACCTGCCGAATTTTTAACTGTATTACTTGGCGGGACAGCTACTATATGTAGCTAGGTGGTTGTCTGAGGATGATTCGGCAGAAGCCAGGCTTTTGCGGAGTGACGCTGCCCCCTACTTCCTAAGAGAGACAATGTGGTTGCCTAAAACAAAAGTACTGGAGATGGCGAGGTTGCTGGTGCTGGGCTGGGAGATCTGGCATAGAGCAATGGGAACTGTGGTTGTCCCGGACCCGCTCTCTCAGCAGGTCCCGTTGGTGCTGTTATGTGGGGGAGACTCCCAACTGATAAAAGGGGTCCGCAGATACTGGGAACCGGTGGGCCTGGTCACCCTAGGGGACATATGGCAGGGGGGAGAGGCATTAGGATTTCAGAGATTAATGGAGGAGACCGGGGTGCATAAAGGCCAACATATTACTTATTCCAGAATCATGAAACGAGTGAGGGAAAGATGGCCCGAAGTAGTACTTGCGGAACAACCTGATGCCACCATAGAAATGATGTACGATGTCTCGGAGGGCGGGCATGAAATATCTTGGATATATGAGTTGCTGAGTACGAGGGCGGGGAAGGAGCTGCTTCAGCTGAGGCATGACTGGGAGGAGGAGGTGGGGGAACCCATGGCAGATGGACAATGGGATAGAGCCCAAAGGTACCACAAGAAGGTGTCCCGGAATGCGAGACTCCAGCAGATCCAGCTATATGTCACCCGGAGAGCATATTTGACCCCCGGCAGAATAGCCAGGTTTGGTGGCTCGGCTGTACAGAAATGCCCCAGGTGCGGGGAGGAGGAGGCTGGGCTGTTGCATATGTTCTGGGCTTGCCCGGAAGTGAATAGGTTCTGGATAGAACTGAAAACAAGATTGGCTGACAGAGGGGTGGTGCTAGACGTGGGGTCTGCTTGGGCATGCATGCTTGGGAGCTTACCCAGGCCACGTAACCTAAGGCATATTAGCAAGATGAAGGACCTGGTTTATATCTTGGCCAAGCGTAGAATTGCAATATGCTGGAAAGCGGCCCACCTGCCCAGAGTAGAGATGTGGTGGGCAGACCTCTTGAAATGGACAGAGGCAGAATCGGCTGCCTGGTGTGAAGCAGTCACTAGAGGTGGGGAGTAAGAGATGGGTCCCCTGATGGCTTGGAGGCAATTGGTGCCTTCAATGGTGACCCCCCCACCCCCCAGGCCGACCACGAAGTTGATGACATGGATGAGATATTGATTATAGAGACGCCTGAAGACGCTCAGGCGGATGACATGGATACAATGGCTAGTTAATGGGGTGGGAGGGGGGAGGACGGAAGAGTGCATTTTATAATGTAACGTTTTAATATTGATCACGAATGTCCTAACTGGTTGTAATGTTTGGAGTGTTGTTTGTTAAAATAATAAAAATTATTATAAAAAAAAGCATGACCTGGAGTCCTGGCTGCATACACATGCATGTGCAAGCCTAGGGCCAGTCTTTGTGTCGGGCGGTGTAGGCGGCTGCCTGATGCGTCAGCCTCTAGGTGGCGCCGCACCAGCAGTCTGAGAGTCCTTATCTATTAATACTGTTTGTCACTTGTGTTGTGTACATGTATATTTTTACTAAAAATGCGCCAGACCCACTGTGACTAAGTGCATGCAAAGAATCTCTCTGCATTCCAATTCCGTGCTCTCCTGCAAAGCCAGGCACTGGCCACCACGTTGATTTGTTTTGATGCTACTAAGCAAGCAGCCTTGGGCAGAAAATAGCAACATTTGTTGCTTTCACTTCCCGGTGTGGTGCCAGCCAGGCTCAAGGCTTGGCTGCACTGCACATGCCCTCCTGCACTGACACAGGCGGTTGATTGGTTGGGAAGCCTGTCCTTGTGTGACCCTGTGTCAGTTGCCGGAGGAGGAATCGGGATCAAAGCGGAAGGCCATAGGAAGGTGCCCAGTTACAGAGCCTAGAAGTCACCTTGTGCCGGGCCGGCTGCCAATGTGTCAAGATTGGCATAACACAGTTAACCGTTATAATTGGTAAGTACTCCTTACCGTTACCTTTTCACTGCTGATATTAAAATACTGCATCGGCCTCCATCTGACACTTAAGGAAAGGTTAGCTGCGAACCTGTGATGTCTCACAATGCACAAATGTTCTCTTCATATGTGACACCTTCAATATTGAAAGCCATTGGTGCAAAAGCTTTCACCCTGAATGCTCTTAATGTAATAGGGTAAAAAAGAAAAATCTTAATTTCATTTTGTGCTGATTGGATGGATCGGAATGTAATCTGATAAGGCAATGGAAAGGCAACCTTACGTTGCATGCAGTGTTGCTATTTATTGATTGTGCACAGTGCAGTGCTGATGTTTCAGTTACGTTCTAAATCATAGCTCTCAACTCACCCGCTTTTGGCGGGTGTCACCCGCCCTGTAAAGGGCTGACTCACCCGCCAAGCCTCCTGCACGCCCATTCATTCGAATGGGCGTCTCACCCGCCAAAAACAAAATCGGGTGATTTCACCCGCCTTTGCAACACAAATGGTTGAGAGCTATGTCTAAATTTTGACTGCATGCTCAGAAGAAGAGTGTTTGTAAAACAGTTTGAATTCGAAGACCTACTGTTCATGGACACGACATCAGCCATGCTTGAATTGTGTGTGGGTAGAGGTGTCACGTGTCAGTGAGCTAAAGCCATAGCACCCAATGAAAGTCCAGGTCTGGGTGCGGCATCTTTTCGAAGGGCCCAGGTCCCATAGTGCTCTGGAGGCTTAATGATCACAGGCATTTTCTAAGGAGCATGTTGTCTGTGGGACGTTGGTCCAACATATGCAAAGGTGTTCTCTCCAGGACACCTGGAACTAAGTATAATGCTGAAAAATTATAAACTCTTTCATTAGCTGCTGAATGCATAGAGAACTAGGGTCTTGCAGTTTGGACACCACATGAGTCCTTGGACTTGAACGCGATCAAAATGCTGTGACTTGGAGTAGTGAAACAATCACAACGTTTACAGAAGTATAATGTCTTGGGTTCAGGCAGCTTTGCTTTTGTAACATGGGCACCATTTGTGCTCCCTCCTCCAGCAGAGAAGGAAACAAACAGCCTCTTTCAAAGGGTAGGAGAATGGGAAAGGGATTAATTTCCAGCAGCTGTAAGCAACTTTCTAATGATTTATTTTGCCAACCTCCAAGCTGCTGTTAGTGATTTAAAGTCTATAAACACTGTTCAGGTGATATTGGGGCTTAAATCTTCGATCTTTCTTTTTGACGTAACAAGTTGGGACTTTTGTGCCGAGGCCTTCGGAATGAGGGGTTTGTTGTTGGACGATTTATGTGATATTTTATTACGCCCAATTTTACTGTCATTTCATGAAAAGGGATGTTTGTTGACAGCCTCCTCCTGGTTGTGTTGGTACGGGCAACTGGAACAACAACGCTAGAGTGTCTATGCAAAGGTTAATTCATTGGCTGTTTACTCTGTAATAGGAGTGCCCATTTACTTCCTGCAGCACGCAGCCCCTTTTGTTCTCTCGTGAACTACACACCCGTGGTGGAGGGCATTATTATTAGGGCTCTGAGTCTGGCCTGTGGCATGATTGTGGCTTTGTGACTCAGGGCAGACTTGCTTTACACACTTCTATAAAAGACTACTATCTAGCTAGAGACACATTCCACAGACAGAAATGAGAGCAAATCTTCCTTAATAAAATGCACTAAAGTAAATTAATATTTTGGTCATTCAAATTGGGCCACAGCAAATGGGGCAAGAAGAATAATCCTGCACTTAAATAAGTGAATGAGCAATGGAGGCAAATGCGTACAATTTCACCTAACTCTTCATGTTCCTTCATTCTTAGAATCTACAGGTTAAGACATGATGTTAAGAAGGATTTCTGAACTCTGTCCAGGAGGGGCAGAGGTTCAGAAGGCCAGCCTAGTTTCTTGGAACATGGTAACATCTGGACAAGCCAGACCAATCAGGGTAGCTCTGGCAGGCGGTCAAGACTAAGGGCCTCATTACGACCCGTGCAGTAACCATGGCGCTAGTAGCGCCATGGTTGCCGCCGGTATTTTACCGATTCTGCCATGGTGAATGGCGGAATTACCGCCCCATTCCAAGGTTGGCGGGGCGGTAATTCCCCTTTCACCATTGGCCCTTCCCCATTCCCATTTTTGGGCTCAATGGAAATGGGGAAGGCGGTAGTTAGGGTACCGCAAATTGCGGTACCGTAATTACCTCCAAGGTCCCTTTGCGGGTCCAATCCTTAACGGCTGGTAAAACCAGCCGTTAAGATAGGGCCCCACAAAGGGACCTCGTAATTAGGCGGTAAGGGGTTAACGGCGCCACCACCTTTTACGGCGCCGTTAACCCCTTACCGCCTGGGTCGTAATGAGGCCCTAAGTCTCAGGAGGGGTGAGGGTGACTGAAGGACCTCAATGAGCACAGAGGGCAAGGACACTCACAAATTACTCCAGAGAGGTGTTATATCAAAAATATATACACATTTATTAGAAGGCCTTTGTAACATAGACCATGGCAAAGAATCCCAGTAACACTAACTAAACCAATACATCACACTCAATACAATATATATATATACAAGACCAGGGGGGGTCTAAAGGGGTGACTGCACGAAATATGTCAACAACCTAGATGGGAAGGAAACAGGCAGTGCAGGTAATCTTTAGGCCCAGTTCAACATCAGATATTCACCTAAGAGGCAGTCCAAGCCCTAAGAAGAGGGGAGCTCAATAGTACATGTGAGGCAAACGCACACAGTTGTTCCAATGGGCAAAACAGGGTCTCTTCAGGGGTCTCTAACAGCTCGGGAAGGTGGATAAGGCGATGAAGAATAAGTTCCCACTATTCAAGAAGGACCTCCACTTGAAGGCAGAGGCAGTTCGAGAGTTTGGATGGAGTTGCTATTGCACAATAGCGGTGGACAGGAGAGGCGCCCCCAAGGGCCACTCGTGCATAAAAATGGGATCTTGCGCTAGGGGCCACCGGTTGGGGTATTGATTATTCACCGGTCCCTGAGGCAAGGAGACCCAAACTTCGGCAGGTCAGTCTAATTCGCTTGCAGGTTCGAGGGCGGCAAAAAGGACATCTCAGCACCTTTTAGTTCATCAGATCCAGCGATGATTTCCGAGACAGTGGCGATTTCTCCGCTCCGGTAGGATGAATCGCCCCAGTTTCACTGCAGCAGGCTTCAGCTTCAGGGATAAGAGGGTCACAAATGCAGCGGACTTGGAAAAGTTGTTGCCGCAGCAGGGCAACACGGTAACCGCATTTACTCCAGTCTGGGCGCACTCGTCTCACTTCAGACCTGGGAATGCCAAGTGTACGAAATTCGGTGCGAGGATGCCGTGGACACAGAGCTAGCAGTATACCAAGTTTTGAGGTATTCCTCGAAACAACGGTGGAGGGAGACAGAGCCAAGGTCCTGCATAAGATGGTCAGCCCACTGGTCAGACACTTCAGAGAAAGCTTACTTGCAGGTTTTAGTGATGGTGCCGAGAATAGCTGGTCCCACTATTCCAATTGGTCGAAGCATCTTCGCAGACCTTCTAGGATGACCAGATGCAGAGGGGTCCCACGGAACGACAGCGGGCTCAGGGTGCCAAACCTTCCAGCGGGTCACCAGCGGTTTCTCAACTCTGCTTTGTAGTTGCAGCATGCTTGGATCCTATCCTTTGTTCAGTGAGAACTCAGGAGATCGACCTGGTAGTGGTGTTTCCATCCTCCTCTTATCCAAAGTTCCCTTCGCGCCAAAACGAAGAGCACCCAATGTGAAATCTGCTCACATACACACACTCCATACGTGGACCAATCACAGACCACGGTGGTCTCAGGCATTCAGGGCACTCCAGAATCTCTGGCACCCAGGATGTGTATTGTGATCAGACATCCCAGCCCACGTCCTGGAGGCACACACACAAGGCATGCAGAAGCAGCGGAAAGCATTGGGATTCGCGAGAAAGTGCATGACCAAATAAGGACTGGCCCGGGTCGACTCGACCTGGGGAAGGTGAAGGGGCAAGATGGCCAAAGGACAGGACAAAGAACCTTGTGGCATGGCCATTTTGGAGCCAGGCCACCTATTCATGCCAAACACGGTTAACGCGGTTAACATGGCAGGAAAGGGTTAAAAATAATGCGAAACGATAGCTGCCACCAGTCCTGTCCATGACACATCTGCACAGTTCATAAAAAGTCCAGCAAGAGTATCTAGGGCCTTTGGAAGTGACTATAGACCCAAGTGTGCTGTATGGTAAAATACAATGCACACTTGTTACATGTTGCACAAAAGTTGCAAAATGAGAAAAGGACTAAGGGAAACAAAGTCTCCCAGTACTGACTTTCTTAAGGGCATGTCAGTCTCGAAACGTGAGCGAAAGCCCAAAGGAGTGCACCTGAAGGCTGTGCTTCTCTGGCAAAGTCAGTCAATGGTGTCTAAACAGCAGCTAAAAGTTTGGGGGTTGGCACATGGAGGGAAAATTGCATACAACTATGAAATCTTTCCTAACACATGGATTGCCTTGCAGAATGCCCACATCTCATTGGACACTCAGCTAACACAAAAAGTGCATTTAAAAAACCTCAAAGCTCGTTGAAATGTATCACATGTTGAACAGGAGAAAATTAATACAAATAAAAACATGGAATGGCAGAGAGTCAAGAAATGCTCGGATTACTTATGGGTAATCTTCATTACTCTGAGTCCTACTCTTCCTCGTCCTTGTACTTACCTGACTTGCATATTTTTTATAGCATTCTGAAATGCATCCTGGCTTTTTAATGGAAAAATCATGAACTAGAAGGGCCAAAATACAAAGAAAAAGAAGCATTATCTCTCGTAACGCTGCTATGAAAAGCCCCTGCAGGTCCCTGACAGAACCAAGTCTGATGTTCCTGCTGGACAGAGCTAAGTGAAAGAGATCACAATATTTCGGGTGGGGAGGGTCAGGTATTGGGTGGGAATGAATATAGGTACTAGCATAGCTATGGACGGTCACTGGGGGTGTATATAATATACTTACAACCCACACAAGCTGTACGTCCCTCCTCAGATCGCCTCTCTTTCCATTCTTCAGTTACCATGGCAGCGATTCTGTCTTATAGGTACACTTCCAGTGCCACCGAATAGTTAGACATGACTGGGTAATCGTTGCCTGCATGGAATGGGCATGTTGCTAATCGATGCATATGGAAGTGTCTTGGCATATCCAGACATTAGACATGCACTCGTATCTCATCAGACTCATTTCAATATTCCTAACTAGCAAGTGCCCTCACGACATGTGTGGCATGTTGAGTCATTCCCAATGCTTTGGCCAACACCACTTCGAATGCTGAGACTTGTATATATATATATTGGGGACAATGAAACTGCAAGTCTTAGATTACAAAATAGACTGAAAAGCCAGGCCACTCCCATAGTGTTGCATATCACACAGAAATTATTCATATGATGCTCTGGAGATATACTTTTGTGTAAGGCTTGAAGAGAGCAAAGCATTTTGCACATAGAGAATTGTCTGCCACTCTCTGAGGGAGGTGGCTGGCTCGCCCCTCTCCCCGGGCGCATGGGACCCAGTGCCGTACCCGTGGCTGGCTACCACCGGGTTGTGCAGCCTGGCAAAGTGGCGTACTCCTCAGTGCCTCTCACCTCCACCGCTTCTGCAGGGCCTGCCTGGCCTGGGGTAGGTCCCAGTGGAAGCCTGTGACGCTTCTCAGTCACTACCTCTAGGCCTAGGGAATGATCGTCTCCCTTCTCAGCTCTCGCCTTCTCAACGCTGACGGCGGCAGGTGTGCATACCACGACAGTGTGTGTGTGTGTGTGTGTGTGTGTGTGCATTGCATAGAAGTACGTGTGCCCCATTTAGTTTAAATGTCCACGTTCAACACGTGTAATTCAAAACATACTATTTTTTTGATTGTCATTTTTGGGGATGGGTGCAGGGAGAGGGCGCCAAAGATGCTTCCAGCCTGGGATGTAATCTAGTTTAAGACCGGCCCTGTGCAACCCCTATGTTGCCTGCCTGGGTTCATTAATAGTATTATTACCTCGCCAGGATCGATTTTCCTGTCCACAAACACAATGTGGAAAGGACTTTGCAGCACCTGTCTTTCTTTGCTTTTTGTCAGATATGACTTTATGCGAGATATCAGCTGGGGTGTGGATAACATACAATACATACGGTCTCTGCCCATCCCAGATTGGTCGCTCTTCCTTACATATGAATATAATGTATTGCTCTAAATTATGCAGTTTAAGTCATTCAGTCGACATATGACTTTGTGTTATCATAAATTAACAGACCATTTTTCGTTTTTATACGAAAAGATGAGTTTCGGACAAAGGACAATAACTTCTATATCAATCTTGGAACTTGTGCATCAGGAAACTGGCTGCAGTCAGGTCAATAACCTTTCTAGTCAAAGCAAATGACCATTTACACCTAATTATAGCCCTGAGGAAGCATTGATCATGCAAAACATTGGCAGATGTATATGCCCATTGATACCCAATTAGAGGCAGAGGAAGTAAAAAACATGTCAGCTCAATCACCTATGGCAGGGGCCTGCAACCTTTGGCTCTCTAAGTGTTTTGAACTACAGCTCCCATCAGCCCCATCAACTATAGCCAAAGATGGGGGAACATGGGAGTTGTAGTCCACAACATCCGTAGAATCAAGTTGCAGACCTCTGACCTATATTAATTCACTTACCAAATAAATTATATTTATTGACAGGGAAGAATTGCTAAGGCAATATTTCAAGAAATTCTAAGGATTGTTAATCGGTCAAATAGTAAAACTGAGCTGTTACTTGAATTAGAAAAAAAGAAAACTACAAATAAAGACTATTTAAATTTCTTGCCACCAGTCTGACAACCCAACATGATTTTACTATTTGGTAGGTCAATGGGACCCGCGCTATCAATGATTAATTTCACCATTGCCACAGTTAAGACTGCAGCCTTTGGACTATTACACAGGGGCGTGTCATACTTTAACAGAGGATTCTCTCACAAGACTTTGGTTAGATTAGTAGTAATGTAGTCATGTAACTTTTCAATACAGAGGGACAATATTAATTCACATTGCGATTATTAACTTAACTTGGCAGCTAAGTCTAACCAGTGCGAAGAGTTAGGACTGCATTGCCGGAATTACCTCCAGTAATACCACCAAAGTCAATTAACGTTACCGCTTGCGGTAACTGAAATTAATCGCATTATTTAGAATCCTATGTGCTCGCTGGTTATTCCCCATTTGGGAGCCCCATTTGACTCCATTGGGTACTTGCGGTACTATTGCACGTGTCATACCACCACCATTACTGCATTTTTGTGGTGGTAAGTACCACAATTCAAATGCAGTGGTGGAGGGGGGGGGGGGTGCTGTCCATAACTAGGCGTAGCGGTAAAACAGGGAGCATTTCCAAATGCCATGTGTTTTCTCACTACTGCCTAACTCGTAATGAGGCTGTAACCCTAAGACTGAATATTAAGGGTGTTGGGAAGGAGACGATCCTTGCCCACCCCGCTCCAACATCACTCCAGGTGAATTACTTAAGTAGTAGCAAAGGGGGGAGGCACGGCCACCCCCCATGTGCTCATTTCACACAAAATCCCATAGCACTTAGAATGTAGCCCTATCCTTGTAGTAAGACACCATTTTGAACTAGGCCGACTGCCATATTTTTTACTAGGCCTGAGAATCCATCTCTCTGTAGAAATGCAGCTCTCCCATCCCCAGCGCCTCGCACAGCCAGCCCACAGCATCGCCTCCCCCTGCCAGCCCAGCGCAAGCCCTGTTCTCACGGAAGTCCAGCCATGCCTTGCTGCAATTCTGTAGTATCATTCCTGAAAGAATGTGCTCTGCGGAGAGCGTGAGGCTGTGACAAGTCATAAGCCCAAGTGCCCATCCATCTCCACTAAACTGCCCATGCCCTCTCAGCTCCCCCACCCTGCCAGGCCAGGGTCCACCGGCCCGACCCCCACCTGCCAGGCCAGCATCCACGGCCCCGAACCTGCCAGGCCAGGGTCCACCGGCCCGTCCCCCACCCTGCCAGGCCAGCATCCACGGCCCCGAACCTGCCAGGCCAGGGTCCACCGGCCCGACCCCCACCTGCCAGGCCAGCATCCACGGCCCCGAACCTGCCAGGCCCGGGTCCACCGGCCCGTCCCCCTAGTCCCTTTCCTGCTGATACACATCTGACCCCCACGCACTGACCATTCCAGAACACCCACCACCGGCCGAATGCCATACAGCAGTATTTCCTCCCAAAAGCAACACACAGCCACCTATAGCATAATGATCCAAGCTAAACAGATGGCAGATCAAACCTCTGGGGTGGGCACCTGGGTTTGGGGACTGCGGTATCAAAGAGAAATCTGAATGCAGAGGTCGGAATGCCAACATACTAGCTCATTTGATCTAAGTACCCCTAATTCATGCAAGGATTTTATCAGAGACATCATTTCATCAAAATGTCAGGGGTAGCGGAAGTGACATCACACAACCCTTGACCCCTGATGACATCACAGGAAGTGATCCTGATGACATCACAGGAAGTTATGTCATTTGACCCCACCCCGAAGTAATATTGCGGGAAGCGATGGAACACAACCTTTCACATCTTGACAAAACAGGAAGTGGCATCACATAGCATTGTACACTCCGAAAAATATGGTTACAATATCATTATAATGTGATGTACATTTCATACAAGAATGGATCGCCATATGTATCATTAAGATCAGTGTGTATAGGCCCATATTACCAAATTACTGTGAATGCAAGCAGATGTGCATGGCCAAACGATAATGATGTGTTATTATATAGCACTTACGCTTAAGCGCTTTATATAGAAAAAATATACACCTGAAAACATGTAGAATGTACTAGGTGTGACTCCAGGTGGCTTAAGGTTGCCTGTCCTGGTGCATAAAGCCCCAGAGAATTCATTACTTTTCCGGATCGAGCGTATACTGAATTATGTATTGATATTTTATCATAGTACAGTTTACTTCTGGAATAAAAAGTTTGACATTTATTTATGTTTTGCTATTTTCATTTTTGCAACACAGTTGTTCAAACATGTTTGACTGTAGCCTTGTGGGTTTATTCTGACAAAATGCACCAATAGAGCTTTCTAAAATACACAACTGACCGCACACGATGGAAAGATGTTAAAATCTGTTAAATATTCTTAATGCAAGTGAACATTGAATTCACTTTCTAAATTCACAGGGGAAAAGCCACAGAGCCGAAAGGCAACGTTTGCCAGTGCCCTGCAGCAGCAGCCTGGTCAGTGCAGCACTGCACGAAAGGGAGGCTGAGCCTGACAGGCTGCGGAATGGGGTCACGCTCTGCTGTTGCATACACTGGGACCCGACAGCTGTCAAGTCAAGAGTTACGTCCGCATCAGGTCAGTTGCTAGTGAGAAATCTAGCTACTTTTTTTTCATTGGTTTGGAAACCAATAGAAAAAAGTGTAATTCCCAAACCAATGGAAGAAAGTGCTAGATTTCTCGCTAGCCACTTTTTTTTAGCCATAGCTCTCAACCATTTGTGTCACAAACCGGGTGAAAACACCCGATTTTATTTTTGACGGGTGAGAGGCCCATTGAAATGAATGGGCATGCAGGAGGCTTGGCGGGTGAGTCAGCTGTTTAGAAGGCGGTTGACACCCGCCAAAAGCGTGTGAGTTGAGAGCTATGTTTTAGCAGAAAGTCGCTAGGGGGGCGCACTTTCTCGCTAGCCAAGTTGGCAACACTGCATACACTGCTTCCTGGATCGAAAACGAAACCATGGAGGTTGAAAGGGGACTACACATAGTCCTCCCCTGGCGTGTCTCAGAGACCTGTGTGGACGTATTATCAGTTCAGCGTATAAACACTAGTATCTCCTGATAAACGTGTTTTTTGGGTGTTACATTCACTTACCCAAAGTGTCTTACTCTGATCACGTAATCGTCTGGGTATATTGCCAGCTATGTCGGAATCATTATTCCCACGTACTTATGGGAGATGTAGTTCAAATCCCTGATCATATCGTATCTGTGAATGATGATGCCAAGACTTATTTATGTGAGGGCCTATCTTATGGCATCACCCAGCATATGCTGGGTATAGCGTCTAGGTATCCATAGATTTAGATGACAGTTCCTATGATTTGCTGGAGATTTTCTTAGATCCCAAGCGGCGCATCACATGCTTTTCGGGAATCTGAAAAAAAGAGGAGAAGCCAGGACATAATTGTGACTTATCAGAACATCTCTGCCTCCTAGTGCTATTTTGTGCTTACATGGCTCATTGATTCCCTAATAACTTCGCTAGTGCGGCTGTTTAAAGGAGCCTAGTGATGTGACCATATGATGGGTGATCCTGTCTTACTTAGTGGTCAGGGCATTCCATTCCACTGGAATGTTCAGTCCATGGCGTACTGTGTCTAAGGAATAAATCCAGCGCTGTTCAGGGTGGCCATATCTTCCCCTCGATTTTTGGGTCTGATTGTTTGCGGCACAAACCATTTTAGGTCTGTATCATTATGGTTCTTTTTAATGAAGTGGTCAACAAAAGGTTTATCAATCAGTTTACTCCGTATACAGGAGTGATGTTCCCCTATTCTTATTCTCATCTCTCTTGTGGTTTTTCCTACATACAGTAGGTCACAGGGGCATGAGATAATATATATCACATTTTTCATTTAGCAGTTTGGTGTTACCATATTGGAACACATATTTGGTTTCTATAAATGGACACACAACACAGTTACCACATTTGGGGTGTCCAATTATAGGTGGAAGGCCCCATTGATTGAGGACCGTCTGTTCCTTTGATTTCTCCCTATAGGTATGTACCAGACTTTGCCGCAAGTTGCTGTTGCGCTTAAATGCGAACATTGGCTTCTTTGATAGGGTCCCTGGGTTTTTAACTAGATCCCAATTCCAATTGATGATTTTCTTGATGTCATTGCTGATGGGATTGTATGTGGTCACACACACCAGTCTGTCGTTGAACTGTTTTTCCTTCGTGGTTAGAGTAATCTCTCTATTGGTATTAGCTGCTCCCTTCATGTTGCTTTTCACCATCTTCTTCGGGTATCCACGCATTTGCAAGTGTTCTTTTAATTGTGATGCGTGTATATTTTTTATTTTCTTTTTATTTTATTTGTTTCAATTTACAAAAAATGTTTACAAGAAAAGAAAAACAAAAATCCCTCCCTCCTTCCTCCTCTCATACTGAAAGCTTCCTTAAGACCAAAGAGAGCAAGATTTTCAAAAGTCTTCCCAATCAAAATTTCACAGTTTATTCCCAAACACAATCTTAAAGCTTCAAATTCATAAAGAATTGGGAAACCGCTATCACGTAACTAATATTGTCCCCCTCTATTAAACGGTCCCACCATTCCTCTTCTCCACATGTTCTTGACTCTTTGAGTACGTGTCCCAGATGTGTGGTTCTCAGCTTTAACAAAGTTGTGCATGATAATAGTAAATGTCGAAGTGTCTCCGTTTGATCCTTATTCTTACAGAAACGGCAGCTATTATCAAGTGTTACTTTCCTTATAGCTCTTATCTCGTTCATTGGAAGGTGATTCATTTGCACTCGTAGGAAGGTGTCTCTCAAAATCTTACTTGGGAATTTATTTAGGTACTTCGGTAGATCATTTAAGCCTCGTGTTATTGGTGGCAAATGGCTTATCAATTTACTTCTCTGTTTTAAGGATGTCGTCTGTATCCAATCTTGTTCCCACAAATTTTGTTTTTACTTTGTTTGGATTTTGGATAAGTTCTACAGAGCTACCTATTTCTTCCAGAATTTTTTGATTTTCTTTCGTCCAGGTCATCAAAAAATTACTTTTTTGTTCTTTAATTTCTGCATGGATGATAGACATTACATTCGGACAATTGCTAATTATTGTCTTCCTGTATAGCATTATTTCTAGCGACGATCGACTCCAGTGATTGTAGACCGAGTTCTTGACATATAGTCCTTGTTGGTGTTGATAGTGGTAGATTCAACGTATTTTTCCAGAACAGCCCTTCCATACGTTTCCAAAATTCTTGTGGTATGGTCGGCATTGCATCTGCACTGTAAATTTAGGAGGGAACTACCTTTACCTTATAGAATTGAATCAAAGGGATTACTGTAAATCGACAATCTTCTATCTATTGCTTTCCCCTGACTTTCCAGTTTCCTCCCCTTTTCCAAGAGATGATTTTGCATTGGACGCTCTTGTTTGTTATTACTTAGGATTACCGCCAAGTATTTAAATTCCTGCACTTGATCAATCTTCTACCCTTCCAGGGTTCAACTAAAGATCTCAGTACGGTTGCTTTGTTTTTCCATAGTCATAACTTTGGTTTTAACCTTATTGATCTCTAGGCTGTTCTTCTTTGTATAGATTGCCAATTCGTTTAATTGGCGCTGAAGGCCAATTGGGGTATTGCGTGTATATCATAATCATCCTTTGCGGTGCAATTACGTCGAAAGCGTAACAATTGGCCATATATTAGGTTGTATTTTAGGCCATCGGGATGAAAACTGGAATAGTGTAGTAATGTGTTCTTATCCGTTTTCTTCCTATAACGTGAGGTCTCAAGGGTTGTCCCTGCTTTTTTGATTGTGAGGTCTAGGAAATGCACTTGCTCTTTACTCCATTCAATTGTGCATTTTATGTTTTCATCGCAGGTGTTCAACCATTTGTGGAATTCCAGGAGGGATGTACTTGTGCCTTTCAAAATGAGGAATACATCGTCTATATAACAACCCCAAACCCGCAGGTAGTTGGTAAATTCTGGGTGGCGATGGGTTGTGACAGACTGGATACTGGGTACATATCTCGCTTCAGAATTGGAGTCTACGGTCCAAGAGTATGGGATAAATTACCCAGATAAATCCGGGAGATTAAAACCATCCTGGTATTCCGCAGGGCCTTGAAGACTTATCTGTTCTGCTAGAATTCTCAGTCCTAGGGTAGTGCAAACCAATCTTCAAATATTAAAGTACATTCTGGCAAAGATCAACAGCAAACTGATACATCAGTGCCCAATTACGATATAGTTCGTCCGGTGCGCAATATAAATTAATTCTAAAATTTAAAAACAAAATTCAAATACATTGGTCTCCAAACCTGTATTGATAAAAAAAGAAACAGTTCCAACATGATTTGATACTGACTCAGGATAAAAGGAATAAGCTAAGCAAGCCTTATGAAGGACTATGTCCTGGAATGTAAGTCTTTAAAGGAGGTGCCCAAATATTTGAAAATGTTTTTATTTTCCAAAATTAAAAATTAAAAAAAATATATATATATTTGAAAATGTTTGTGTGCCCGTTAGTGCGAAGATGTTTTTTGAGAATGCGCCTGAATATGTATCCAACACGGAAACTTTTACTGGCTAGGAAACAGTTGGTGGATTGTCAGTGGACTCGTGGATTTTATTCGGAAGCTGCTGAACCAGAGTTATTAAAGCACCTGCTAACTGCATTTGTAGGCTGGACAGAGTGTCGAACGCTCTTTTTGGGCTCCATCATTACATCAGCACCAACATTGGGGATAGATGACTGATGGTTAAAATTCTTGAGGGGAGAAAGCTATCCAGTAGTTTGTGCACTGGAATACCTTTGGAGTGCTGATATTGATGTCATGCTATAGATATGAACCTGAATTACGTGAACGGGGAAGTCTGCATAACAACGGGAGTGGTGAGAGGAGTGTGAGAGCATATTTTAATTTTATGGGGTTTTTCTTCTCTTTGTCATTGAAAATTGGGTCTTGTTCAATTTACTTGTTTTAAAAAATATATTATTCTCTCTCTTCCTTTGATTTTAATGTTTTCTTTTTTTGTCTTGTGATATGTAACACATGGAAATCATTTGGATTATTTTAATTGTGGATTAGTTTACTTGTATAAGAGGAAATGGATGTTTTTTTAAAGGATTTTGTACAGTTTAATTGTTAAAGGTTTGAAATAAACTAATTAAAAAAAGCACTGTATTTCCGCACTTTTAAGAACCCCTTGATTTAGATGGCATTCATTCTAAGAAAGTAAACTATTTTGATGAACTAGACAATCACTTAAATGAAATTGCACTTTGAATTTTAATTGAAAAGTATGAAATCTGTCTGTATCATTTGTGAGACAATGGGCCTCATTACGAGTCCAGCAGTAGCTGTGTCGGAAAAACCGGCAGGCTGCCGCCGGACCCGAAATACCATTCCGCCTCCGTGATTGCCAGAATCACCGGTGCATTACAATCCCGATGACCTGGTAATTCCGTAAAATCCCCATCCCCATGGAGTCCCAGAGGAAACCATGAGGATGGGGACAATGGAAACACTGGTTCCGTCTATGACGGAGCCGGTGTTTCCATTTCCGTCTGCAGGCGGGTGGTGTTATTCCTGCCAGGTCAGACCTGGCGGGAGTGACACCCCCCGCCGGCAGAACTCGGAATCAGCCGGTCCGGAAACAACAGTGGCGGCTGATTTACCGCCACCGTTGTTTCCGGACCGGCAGGGTCATAATGAGTCCCATTACCTTTTTTAGGTAATAAACCAAAAGAAAAATGGAACGTGAAGTAGGCCTATGCCATCAAGGTGAGAGGGACCAGACAGCCTGGAATGACCGATCGCCTTCGGCCTGTTCCTATTCCAGACAGGGCCGCAAGGCTCTGTTGGTGACTCTAGGCCTTTTTACACCTGTGTGCATTGAGTTTAATGAGCTGTACCATACACTTTAAAGTTACAAACACAACGTGCTGATATGTGCCCTATTTCTCCGGTCTGGCGCTCCCCAAGTGTCAGATCCTCGGGTGGACGGGGGACATGATGGTATTCGAGATAGGTGGCTTTTATGCCCAAAACAAACCAGTCTGCGTTTCATAGCTCAAGGCAATTATAGCAAGAGGTGCATTTGGAAAAGGCAAGAGAAACAGAAAAGGTGGCCAGGAGAGCAGCAGAACAAACCTAGGAGAAAACAGTGTAAGAGGTGCAATACAAGCGCCCTATACCCCCCATTTTCTTAGAGATTTGATTGCCGATTGCAGACGGGACTATTTGATCGGTACCTGCAGGTGAAATCTACGTGCATAATTGAATCTTATTTGTAAGTTATGGAACCTCCTGTAATCGTACATTATATGTTATGTTAGGATTGGGAGCAGTCACACTTCCATCTGTTATGTTGTATTGGGCTAGTGGTAATGGGGGGCATCCGCCCTTATTATAATTCAGGTGCAATTACCTTTTTGTGTGTATGCCCCTTTAAGGTTATTGGCAAAAACCTTTCTTTCAGACCTCGAATCCACACTCATCTGTAGAACGGGTCACCATGATGAGATGTTTGACGTTGTGGAGTATTTACAGCAGGCTTAGGCTTTGCTCATTAAGAAATTAATTGGCCATGATCCAATATAGCCCTCAACTGGGACATTATGGTATTGTTTAGTACTTGGCCTTGCCGTGCATTGTACCTCTTCTCTATTATGCTACAGATACCGATCTTAAAAGTTTAGGGCCCAATTACAAATTTGGCGGTCATACTTCAGGTAATACCATCAAACTCAATTACTGTTGGGGCGTGAGTTTACTGAACCAGAAAGGTCTACATAATCCCAAGTAATTTCCCATGTAGGAGTTCCTTAGGACTCCATGGGGATTTTTGTATTACCACATGTGGTAATTGCTTCATGCGGTAATGCTTTTCTTTGTGGCTGCTTTTGTCTGGAGGTGTATACCTACACAGAGTTTCGGTAACAAAACCTGAAGTTTGGAAGAGTGATGAAACATCTGGTATTCTAAAATAACATTTTATGACTTCCGCCAAATGTATAATCTGGCCCGTAATTCTGTGTGCATTGCTACGAAAACTAAAGGAAACATTGATGATGGCACCAATGGATGATCTGTGATTTTCTGTTGTGATGTGACAAGCAAGGCAACTTTTTGAAAAAAAAGTGACTTCTTGGCAAATGGGTCGGATATGGCACATTTGCCAAGATGTCACTAATTTTCATGTCAAGAAAAAATATAAGTTTTGTGTTTCTGATAGCGTTAGTAAATCTCACAACTCACCCCTTGTGTAGATGGAGTGTCCCACATATGTATTTAACTTGTATATACAAAATGTTTTTATTTTTTTGAAAACTTTAAAATTCCAGTGTGAGATATTATTGCATCACTAATGTTCATATCAAGGAGATTTAACCTACAGGTGGTGTAGATGGGCTGTATCACATATGTAGGAAGTATTGTGTTCTTTTTTTACTTTTTGCGTCATCGGGCTTCTTTGGTTCGATGCCATGGAACTCTGTGAAATGTAAACCTTTGAGTGCACCACAACCCCCCGCCCCTCCCTTGGAGGCTCAAAAATGTATGGCATGATTCCTGAATTTAAATGAGATGGCTGCATGGCATGGCACTTGTGAGCTTGCACATGAATTTTCAGCACTAAGTGTTTCCTTCACCAAGAAAAACCCGTATTTCTCTCTGCATCACCAGTGATGCAAAGTGTGGAAAGAGTTTTAAACGTTTTTGGAAAATGCACTTAATGCAAAAGAAAGACTGTATTCAGGGGCTTTAGAACAAGCTGCATTGAATGCACATCTCCAAACCTTAAAAAAGTGCACAGAAAAAAAGAACATTTAGCATCATGTGTGAATCAGCTATTTTCGGGAAAGCAGAGTGAAGCACAGAGATCACGAGTGTAGCACAAACTACACTCAGAGACAATGACATGCCCAGTAAGCAATGCAGGCAATTAAAGCAGTAACTGGAAAAGGTGCAGTTTATAAAAGATTGAGGACATTGGAGCGAGAGAAGCTGGCTGATGAGGGGGTAGGGTAATGTGACATGAACCTGTGGAGAGAGACTAGATAACATATATAAAATGATTTGATAATAAAGGACAGGTTCCATGTTTTACAAAACTATACATATTTACAGATCGAACATACTTTTGCAGTCTAGGTGGGAGGGGGCATTGGGGGAGTTTTCCTAAAGTCTATCTGGAGGTGAGACTCAACAAAACTATCCCATGGTATACAGGTCCCCAACTCCTAGTATAAGTCTTTTCACAGGTGACTGCTTCGATAGTAGTGGCTCACGGCCACAATTATTACAGTGGAAGGACAGTTTCATACATTTTTAAAGTCATTCAAAATCTGTAGGAAGTAAAACAAAAAGAAGTTATTCAGCACTAGCAACAGAAATGTACTTCTTAGTAACACTTTCGAGTGTTCCTAATGCTTTAGCTGTTCAATCCCTAACTAGTCAAGAGTTCATCAAAGTCAGTTGAGGGTGGGTGCGACATCTTATGCAGCAGCAGAAAAGGAAAAGGTTCCTTAGGATACTTTAGTTTCTTTAAATTAAAATGCTTTAGTAGAATAACAAAGTTAATAGGGACCTTGCAGAGGACTCCCTGTAGGAGCAGACACTGGAAGCTTGGGTAAGAGGTGTGGGTGGACACCCAAACACCTGCTATTGCACCCCAGTCACACTGGAGCAACTCTTCGGCTTGAGGTAAGTTATACCTTTAGCACCACAGGACCTTAGGGTGGTTGGAGAAAATGCAGCTGAATTCTTTCCTGTGCAGCATCAACAGACCCGGTCTCCTGATTCCTCGGTCTGGTGACGAAAGGAAGGTCTCTGAAAGGGATGTCACAGCAGCAGTCACGAGAAAGGACCCTCAGCATGGTCTCCCATGCTGGACAGCGGTTTTGGTGACTTTTTATCAGCTCCAACAGTGAACTCATACCGCCCATGCGATCGCCTCAATTCTACATTCCAGCACTCTTATGAGGGAACTTTGAGGACCTGGATCCTGTCTCTGGAGGTCTAACTGGAGCTCGCCAAATTTCTGAGGGGATTTGTTTGCACAAAGACGCTGCACTGCAATTGGGCAGAGGTCCCCTGCTATTGGTTATTTGAAGCCCTGGAAGGTCAAAGCATGTCGGGGGATGGCTCTATCTGCAGTTTGTCTTAGGGCTTCTTGTTCCCACCAGCCAATAGGAAGGAGTCATTCTTTTTGGAGCTCCTCTGTCAATAAAAAAAACAGGGAAAGGACAGCAGTGGTTGCTTCAAGGTAACTGGAAGGGTCTGCCGGCATCTCTGGTCGTCTTCAGCTTTGGATTTTCTGTTCCAGTGGTCGACTTGCCTTCTGCCTCAGGAACCGAACCTTTTATTCAGATTTCCCTTTCATTTTTCTGCAAACTCTGCCTGCAATTTACAGAAAGGGGCAGGTAGCTGTCCAATCAGGACAGCCAGCTACCCAGTGGGAACTGTTTCCATTCAGGCACATCAGCAAACAAAAGACAGTGGAGCGTAAAACTCCTCCCCTGCTTTCTGTCCTCAAAGACACACTGGAGCCTAGGTGGGCACACAAAGGGTTTCCGCCAAAGGCAAAACTCACATTCAGTCCTCCCCCTCCCAGAATGGTAGAAGAAGGCCTAACAAAGGATGACTCCACAAGAAATGGTGAAGAAAGAAAGGAGCCACCGTGTTAGAACATAGGTGACCCTTTTGTGGATACCTTTAGCTGTGAATGCAGCCTGTAGTAGAAATATGCACAAAACAGAGCACTGCCACAAGCCATAACTATAGGGTTGCTGTTATGATGAAAAAGTCATACTTCGGGAAAATGAAAGAATATAAAAGGAGAACCCAAAAGGTCCCCAGCAGCACCATACATAGGGTGGTGTGGGCTGCAAATGTGAAACACAGATTCCTTTAAGAGGTATGGTGGAAAGCAGACGCCATAAAATAAGGTAAAACAAAGAACAGAATTGCCATGGTTAGAGGAAGTAAGAATGAATGAGGGGGAAAAAGGCTGCTCTCATTCAGGAGAACTAGAAAAAGGTCCAGCAGTCCAGCAAAAAGTGCTGGGGGTCTCACTAGGAGAGGGGGGTAAGCAGAACACTGATAAATCTCGCTAACACTCGTCCCCACAGACTAAGGGACAGGAGGATCTAATCCACTCCTGGATGGATCTCTGGTTCTAGTCAGACATACTTTCTGAATACACCATCGGGATTCTTATGTTGGGTACCTGACCTGACTGTTAAGCGATATTCAATCAACACTGCAGCTAAGTCAATGCCTAGTCTGGGATGCTGAGGAAAACCCTTATTGATGTATTTCTATGTCCAGTCAGTACTCTGGATGACAACCCTTGTATAACACCCCCTCTTAGAATCCCCCTGACCCCACTGAGCCAAGAAGTAGGTTTGTTTTGCAAATTTAAAGGGTTTATTTGGAAAATTAAACAATATATATATATCACACTTCTATAAATAAATTGATAATGGATAGTACACTTGTGAATATGAGCAGTAATCAGCAATAGGTAATCCTACAGTAGCACAGTTCTTTACAATCAATGAGGAGTTAGTATAGGATGGATAAAGTAGCAAAAATACTTTTATGATTTCAAGGGAAAAGCAATGAGGAATAAAATGCAGTACAGAAATACTTGATATGATTTTAGCAAAAGATAAGATAATCACTTTTTCGCTGGCAATCCTCCCCCCCCCATGCAATGTAAGAAATGGAAGGAGATGGAAAGATGAGCACACAGTTCTCAGGAATGCAATCAAATACAATACGAAATTCAGTTCCCCCCCCAGCAAGCTTAGAGGAAACAGGTAGGAGTTAGAAACACAGGCCCAAAATGCTTTTAAATGTGATGGCAATGGATGGGAAAATGTGCCAACTGATTTTAATTCCCTCTAGAGATTCAGGGTGAGTGGGAGATGCGTGTTGGTATTAGTTCAGGCTCACTTTAGCAATGATCTATGAGTTATTACCAGATTACAAACGGATTTTAACAAAGGAAAGAATGGAGCTGCTATTTTGACAAGTGGAGAAATTGAGCCAAATCGCAATTTGCAGTAAATTTCGCAAGTGCATAAATCGCGATTGTGAAAAACGTATAGGGAGTAGGAAGTCGGTTCTAGGTTCGTTGGAAAGCATAGAATCACAGCTTTAAAATGAAAGTTAAACCACGTTCCTAGAAAGTTAAACGGTTCCGTAGATACAGACGATTTAATAAAGGTAGCTTTTCGGATTTAAAGTAAAACTCAAAATGACAGGTGACAGTTTGCAGCTTTAGAATGACAGATGACAGCTCGCAGCTTTAGAATGACAGATGACAGGATTACTAGGAGGCAGTTCTACTTAGGTTAAAATAGTTTGGATTAGATTATTTTAACTAAGAGATTGGTTCTGCACAGTTCTGCTAGGTACTCACAATATAAATTTGAAATAGGCCTCGTCACGGATCTGGTCAACACGTCCAGCGGCGGTTCTCTCTGCTCGGCGGGTCAATCAGGCACCGGTTCTGCTCACAGCGATCCGGATCTCTGGTTCTGCTCACAGCGGTCTGGGTCTGCTCTGCGGTTCCGGCAAAAGTTCTTGGCACAGCTGTGGAATAGTTTGCCGATGATGTTAAGGATGCTGAGGCCTGCTGAGAAGAGTTCTCAGTTTGTGGGTTTAGGCCCTTGCTTTAAGTTCTGAAGTAAAGTTCTGGTCTTTGGAGATTGATGGATGTGAAGTCTGGAGTCTCCCGGCAGAGCGTCCCGCAGAAAATCGAATTGAATGTCTCTACCTGTCCCAGCAGTCTCTTTTTATGTGTTTTGGAAGTGGGTGTGTGCGTGGCATAACTAAGCCTGCCCCTCTATATTTGTCATTGGCCCAATTCTCCCCTCTCCCATGATTGGGGGAAGGAAATGTGAGTCAGAGTGATGAGGTCTGTTTATGGGTCAGAGGATCCTCCCCTGGTCAATTTGCCCACAAATCTATATTTGATTCAAATACATATTTCCCAGATACACAATTTGTTGAAATTACATGTACACATTATATATTCCTTATGGTCCATGCTTGTCCGCCTCTGATCTTCCTGGGGGCTTGCATTCAAAAATGACAACATTTTGCGCTTTTTGACTGGTTTACCAATATCGGACATTTACCAAAAATTACACACATGTGCGCAAGGAGTATGGACATTAATTGATGAAGTGTCAGATTTTTAACATGCAGACATTTGGAGTAAGACCCTATTTTCCGCTAGCAACCCCCCAGCATACACCACAGGGTCCTAACACCTCTTAAAACGTGCACAGAAAAATCACAAGAATAATGATATTATCTAATTCTGACAAGTCCGCACTATGAGTTATCTATCTTTTTAAAATTATGCTCTGGCCCAGATGGGTGTGGTTAGGTTCCAAAGCACATGGGGGAAGCTTCTGCCTGTCCCCGCTTCCAGCTCGGGTGGCTCCCAGAGGCACTTCTCCTCCCAAGAGGAAGCCACTTTACAGCCCCCCCAATATAACATTTGCCTGAGTCCAGGACGCGGCTTTGTGCAACCTCCTGCAGGTGCCCCTCCCCTAATCTAATCAGAGAGGTGTCAACTCCTTTTGGTGGGGAAGCAGGATGCAGCTAGGCCTGGGAAGAGTGGCTGAGCAGGTTTCTCCTGTCGGGGCTAGTTGTCAGGCAGAATTCAGCTAAATGTCACTTTAGTTCCCAGTTTAAATCAAACTTACACTTTTTACATATACATTAAATAATTACTTCCTTCAAGTCATTTCAGAATATAGTTTTACATTGTATCCACCTCTTAGCAAGTCTTTCCTTGGCCTGGTGTGTGTTCCTCTGTTCAGTTTTACACAAACATCTGGTGGTTTTAAAACGTCGGCTTTCTGATAGTGGTGAGTACCGGTATTACAACCATTTTTGGGATTAAGAAAATTAATTCCCCACAGTTCTGAGTTGCTTTTTGGCAATCAGCATTGCCATTCCCAATGGTTTCAAGCTACTGTGTTTGTAGCCCAATGGTGGTTTTAGGCAGTGCCCTCCTGTGCTCACAACATAGGCAAAAATGGGTGGCAGCCTATTCTTCATGTTTTCCCTGTGCACTCTCTGGGGAGTTCTGGCCATCATGATGTTTTCCATGCCAGTACTGCACAGTTTTATGGTAGGGCTTGGATGCATGGGTAAAAACATCCAACAAGCCCCCCCTCTTGCGATGGCCATTCTGTACATTCACTGATGGAACTCGCAAGATCTGGGATGTTCGCCTCCTCTTCTTCCAATTCCATAGATGGCACAGTTCAGCATCTTTTCCTCCCTCCAGTCGATCAATCAGTTCTCCTTGCTGGTCCTGATTGGAGGATTGGGTGGTACCCCGGGCCCCTCGGATCTTCGCTCCCGGTCCCCAGGTCGCCTTCCGTGGTCAGTCTCCATGTTTTCTTTCTCCTAGGACGACAAAGGAAAGCGGCAATACCTATTCATAGACATTTCTCCCCCACTATTGATATAGTGGGGCGACATATACATTTTATACTTTAATAGACATAGCATTCCAATTTTTAAAAACAAGATATAATTCAGAGACAGTGGCTTACAAGCGTCATAATATTTTAGAGACTATATATGGGATACTTTAGGGTTGGAATTGAATTACTCTGGAGCGGTCCCCTCTGGGATTCCAGTGGATTCCTCCAGTTGTTGCAGAGTGTGCCTGGGATGGCAACACTTCAGCTGATTAATATGGACCCACTTATCTTCCCCTTCCGCCAAATTACCTTTGGGGATGCGGATTTTGTAGGCAACAGGGGAGATCTTGTCTATAATTTCAAAGGGTCCCTTCCATGTAGGCAAGAATTTTCGCTGTTTGGCCTGGTTCCTTTGGAAATTGTATAGATAGACCCGATCACCCACCTTATATCCCTTTCGGGTAGTTTTTAAATCATAGTGGGCCTTCATGCTCTCGGCTGATCTTTCTAGATTCCGCTGAGCACAGGCAAAAGCATGCTGAAGGTGTTTCCTTAAATTCTCCACATACTCATGAGTTGTGGAGGCATTTATCAGTGTCTGCTCTTGGGTCCTGTAGAGCAGATGCTGGGGAAGCACCATCTTGCATCTGGTCATCAACTCAAATGTTGACATTTTAGTTGCTGATGAAGGGGTAGATCTGATGGCCATTAGGACCAGAGGTAGTCGGATATCCCAACTTGGCCCAGAATCTGCCACAAACATTTTTAATATGCTCACAATGGTTCGGTTGTATCTCTCCACTGCTCCAGAAGAAGCTGGCCTGTAAGCAATATGTAGCTTCCTTTTGACCCCCAGTATCTCCCACATCTTTGTCATTACCTCGCTGGTGAAATGGCTACCTCTGTCTGACTCAATCCTTTGAGGTAGACCAAAACGGGAAAAGATGTGGTTAATCATCAGGGCAGCTGCTGTTTCTGCCTTGCAGTTTGGGGCCGGGAGACATTCCACCCACTTGGCAAACAAGCATGTCACCGTCAACATGTACTTATTCCCCCAAGCTGAGAAAATCACAGGGCCTACAAAGTCGATTTGTAAATCTGACCATGGCAGTGTCATTCCCTTCTTTTGGAGAGGCGCCCGGTGTGTGAGGGATGATGGCTGAAATTGTGCACACACAAGACACCCCTTCAAGTATTGGTCGAGGTCCTGCCCCATGTGTGGCCAGTATGCAACCTCTCTTAAGATTTCCAGTGTTGTGTGAAACCCCCTATGACCGGCGGTGGCCGCATCATGGGCGTGACTTAACATCAGGCTTCGGAATGAGGTAGGAACCACCCACTGATCGTGGCCAGCTTTGGATTTCCTTACCAGCAAACCGTCTTGGATTCGGAACATTTTTGGACATTTCATCAACACTCTTAGGTCCTCTTTCCAAATGTAATCAGTATCCGTCAGGGGAAAGTTCTCAGGGTCCTCAAGGTGTTGGTAAAACTTACCAATGATTGGATCCCCCTTCTGAGCTGTAATTAAATCAGCATCAGGGGTCTCCTTACTCCATTGGCAAGTTGAAAGATCATTGTGAGCATTTGTCTGGGACCTAGTGATAGCAGTGACCTGGATTTCCCCCAAGAGGGACTCTATTTCTATTAGATCCCCTTGGATGGCCCCGGTTTTGGCCAGCTGATCAGCTAAGTCATTTCCAGTTTTGTCTGGTCCCTCTACTTTGGAATGTCCCTTGATCTTTTTCCAGTAGATGGTCATCCCATTCGATGTGACCAGATCATCAATATTTTGGATTAACTTCCCATGTTTCAAGGGTTTGTTATTCGCACATAACATGCCTCTGGTTTTCCAATTAACCAGGTGCTCCACGAACCCGTTCCGTACATAATCTGAATCTGTGATTATGACCAGTTCGTGGAGTTGATGTTGGACAGCAGTGAGGATGGCCTGATGCACAGCCATCAATTCTGCCACCTGACTACTTCGGGGACCAATTTTGTATCCAGCGGAGGGTTCAGGGGACTCCTTCACCCATGCATTCCCTACGCCGGCCACGAGTTCTTTTTCCCCGTTGTTGTCAACATGGTACGAGCATCCATCCACATAGACAGTGGGCATTCCCTCACACTGGTCTTCTTCAAAGACTTTGTGTGGGGAATTAAGGTATGCCTCCATGTTGTCCTTGATTTTTAGACTTTCGTCCTCGAGACAGTTTTCTCTGGCACAATCATGCAAGTCAGCCAGACCTTACGCGAGGGGACTCTTCATGTTTTGGCCATATCTGACCTCTACAGGAAAGCCTTGCATTGACAGAATCCAGGAAGTAATTCGGGAATTACTCACATTTCTGGCCTGGATTCTGTCACTTTGGAGGTATTGCAGAGGCTGGTGTGGAGTCTCCACTATGATGTGTTCCTCCTGGATGAACGGGCGGTAATTCTTCAATGCCCACACCGTTGCCAGGAGTGCCTTCTCACAATCGTTGAATTTTTCCTCCACAGAGGATAAAGTTTTGCTCGCATAGGAGATTACTTTATTGACCTTGTCATGCTTTTGGTATTAGAGAACCCTGTCTCCAGGAAGAACTCCTTGTTTCTGACAGGGTAAGCTACGCAAGGCGCTTGTGAGAGGCTTCTCTTGAGTTGTCTTACTGCCTCAGATTGTTCTGGACCCCATTCCCACTTGACCCCCCCCTTCAAGAGATGAATGAGGGGTCTAGTGATCTCTGCGTAGCCCTCAATGAACTTTCTGCTGTAATTAGTCAGTCAAAGGAGGCTCCTGAGTTCCCGCAGAGTTGTGGGATCCTTCAGTTTTTGGAGTGCTTCCACTTTCGTTTCCTGGGGACAGAGACCCTGAGGAGTAATCTCGTGCCCCAAGAAATTAACACGGGTTCTACACCACTGTGCTTTCTGAAAGGAAAGTTTTGCTCCGGTGGCCCTCAACTGTGTCGGAACATAACGGATCTCCGCTATGTGTTCTTCCACAGATGAACTTTTGATGAGGACATCATCTACATAAGCCAGGTTACCCCTCGCACCCAGGTTGGGCATGGCCTTATGTAGGAAAATGTTGAATTCATTGCCGGAGTTGAGGTCTCCGAAGGGAGTCCGGGTCCATGTGTGCTGCTGGCCCACAAAGGTAAAAGCCAGTTTGTATTGGTCCTCCCTACTGACAGGCACGGTCCAGTATCCATTGGTCAGGTCTATTGCTGTGAATACCTGTGACCCTTGAATCTGGGCCAGCCTTTGGTCAATGTAGGGCAGAGGCCATCGGGAAGTATGGACCCGTTTGTTGAGCTCCCTAAGGTCGGCGCAGAGTCTCCACTGGCCGTTTGGCTTCAATATTCCCAGCACCGGATTATTGAAGGTGCTGTGTACTGGACGGATTATTCCCCGGGACTCAAGGTTCTTAATTATTTCAGTAAGGGACTCCATGGATGTGAGAGGCAAACGATATTGCTTCACAAACACTGGAGTCATTCCAGGGTCCGTGGGAATTGTTGTGGTGTGGATGTCGGTGCGACCGCAGTCATATGAGTCTACTGCAAAGAGATCTTGGAACTCCAAGAAAACTTGTTTCAACTTTTGCTTCTGTTCCAGAGTCACGCAGGCATCAGCTAGGTTGACCCTCTCTTCCACCATCAGCCTGAAGCCTGGAAAGACTTCTGGTTTGGCTATCTCAGCGGCCTCCTCCAGCTGGGTGGAGAAGTCCCTGGTCAGAGTGCTGATTTGGACTGGAAGCTTCAGGTGGGAAAGGCAGCCCTCATGGACCTGGAAAATCACCTCATCCCTCCTGAAGTCACAAGTCACATCTTCCTTACCATAAGGGCAAGAAGTGTACACCAGGAAGTTCCCCCCATGCCGGGTGAAAATCCTGTCTGGTGTTGTATTGTCCTCACTGTCACTGTCAAAACAGTCCTTGGGGATCGGTCCTAACAGTTAATTTCCCAAATCAATGGAGAAATGTCGGTCATCAACCGCCATTCCAATAATGGTGCCTGCGGCTAGAGTAATACTCTTTAAGTCGCTGTTATCCACCTCTATTGGAATGGTGTCATGTTCTATGTTGACTAATGGAGTTGGGTTTACCCCCAACCGTTGCTGTTGGAGAGAAGCATTTAGATGTATGTAAGCATCAGGGTTTTTCAATTTTTGTCCTCTTTTAACTTTCACTTCCAGGGAGAATTGTCGGGTCCTTTCTGGGATGGTGACTTCCTCTTTAAGCTGAATTTCAACTGCATAAGGTAGCAATTGAGCTGACCTAAATGCTTTTTCTTGATCATCAAAGCCCATGGGATTATCCGCTAATCGGGACAAAGCTTTGAAGTTTATTAGGTCCAAACTAATGGCAAAGTGTTAGGAAAGATTTCGTAATTGTAGGTAATTTTCCTTCCATGTGGCAACCCCTAAACTTTTTGCTGTTGTTTTTCACCTTGTTCTTGACTTTGCCAGAGAAGTGCAGCCTTCTGCCGCACTCCTCTGGGCTTTCGCTCCTTTCTTACGGGGAAACTGACATGCCCTTAAGACAGTCAGTACCGGGGAACGCTGTTTCCCGTAGTTTCTTTTATCATGTTGCGGCTTTAGTGCAACATGACACAAGAGGGCACTGTAAGCTAACTTACAGCTCTCTTGGGTCTCTAGCCTTCTACAGGCCCTAGATACTCGTTTAGGATTGTATTTGATCAGTGCAAGTCATTCAGGGACTGGAATGGTGGCAGCGATCGTTTTGTGTATTTTGAGCTCCTTTTGGCGTTCTGAGCGCATTTTTCGCGCTGAACCCGAAATGGTGGCCTGGCTCCCAAAATGGCCAGACCACGAGGCTCCTTTGTCCTAACCACTGACCGTCTTGCTCCCTTCACCTTCCCCAGGTCGAGCGACCCGGGGCCTTCCTTATTTGGGCATGTACTTTCCCGCGAAACACAGATGCGTTCGCGGGCTTCTACATGTCTTTTGTGTGCCTCCAGGGTGTGGGCTGGGATGTCTGGTCCCAATACACATCCTGGGTGCCAGAGAGTCTAGGGTAGTGTGAATGCCTGGGACCACCGTGGTCCGTGATTGGTCCACGTATGGTGTGAGTGTTGATGAGCGGATCTCCCATTGGGTCCCCTCCGTTTTGGCGCGAAGGGAACCGTGGATAAGAGGGGGCTGGAAACACCACTACCATGTCGATCTCCTGAGTTCTCACGAACGAAGGAATACAGGAGCCAAGTATCCTGCAACCACGAGGCTGGACCGAGGAATCGCTGGTGACCCGCTGAAGGACTCCTCCTTTGCACTGCTGTCGTCCTGTGAAACCCTTTCCTCCTTTGATCGAACCATCAATATTCTCGGCATCTTCACCATCTCCTGCCAAGTAAGCCTTCGGAAGCGTCTCTGGGCCATCCAGTTGACTGACCAGCTTACACGGGAGTCTTGCTCTGCAACCGCCGCCAGGTTGTGTAGTATCTCGAGTCCTTGTCACTCTCCCACGCTTCGTGCACTTGGCGTTCCCAGGTCTGAAGGGAGGAGTGTACATTTGGCTCAGATACACACGGCCGCTCCGTTGCCCTGCTGCGGCAACAAACTGTGCAGGTTTCTTCGATTGGGACGTCTTTTTTCTCTACACGACGACGAGGCGTTCCCTGCTCTTCTGAACCTGCCAGCTGCTGAAACTGACGCGGAGAAGCCTGGGTCTGCTTGCATCGGGGACCGGTGAGTAGTATAGCTAGGATCTGGTCGCCCTCCTGCAGTAGCCCATTGCTTTTCCCCGCTGTGTAAAAACAGCACCCGTTTGTCCGTACTCGCGCTCTGCTTCTGCCCACTGTGGAGGCTGCGCTTGAGTCGCGTAACCTGTACTTCTTCTGTTGTGCACTAACCCGAACTGCCTGACTTCCTTCGAAGAGCTTCTCCTTTTGCCCGTTGGCACCAGCGCGTGCAGGTACTTTGAGCACAAGGCTCCACTCTTCGCAGGGCTCGGACTTCCATCTAGTTAGGTGCCTCTGAAGGCGAACTGAGTCGAAAGCATTATCGCACGGCCTGTTTTCCTTCCCTTTCAGGTGGACTACACATTTCGTGCATATAACGCTTGCGACTGTCGTATTTGTATATATATTGTATTGATATGGTATGTGTTGGTGTAATATTGTGATATTGTGATTTTCTCACTACGGTCATTGTTTTAAAAGGCCTTAAAATAAATGTGTATATATTTTTGATATAACACCTGTTTGGAGTAGTTTGTAAGCGCTCTGGCTTTGTGTGCTCATTGCGGGCTTTCAGTCTCCCTCACCCCTCTTGAGACCTAGTCTTGACCGCCGCGATCGCTACCTTGATTGGTCTGGCTCGTCCAGAGGTTACCCTGTTCCAAGTAATTAGGTTGGCCTTCTGAACTTCTGCGCCACCAGGACAGAGTTCAGAAATCCGTCTTAACAAATTGGTGTACAGCGGTGGGATACGACTGAAGGTATCCAGTGTTGCACACGAACTAAGGCATTTCAGGTTATTCCAACCAGGACACGTAGTGAATTGTTGTAGTATAACTTTAAAAAGGCCATAGTCCTATCTAACAGTATGGAAACAAATACCTTGTTAACTTTAAATGCTTCCAAATCAGAAACATTGAAGAAGATGTGTGCGGAGAGAGGTGTTTCCTCTCAAGGCACGAAATTGGAAATGATCCAAAGAATCGTGGCGTGGCAAGAAGTGCAGCTTGACGCTATAACTTCTGAGGACAGTGCGGAAGGTGGTGGGGCTGCTCTCACTGGTAGAACCGACGGTTCTGCCGCCGCACTGATCCATCGCGACCACAAGGACAGGGAGGACGAGATGTCTAATGTTTCCTCTGCCAGAGCTGATGGGGAGGCTATGCTTGAATTCAAGAAGCAAGAGCTGCGGTTTAGGCAGCAGGAGCTTGAATTCAGCATAGCCAAACAAAAAATCGAACAGGCAGAAAAACAAAAAGACAGGGATCACCAGTTGGAACTGGCCAAGCTTCAGGTTGCAAATGGGTCCAAGGGTCCTGGACATGGGTCTGGGGCCTCCTCTCATCCACGATTTCCGAAAGATCTGCTCAGTGTGTATGAAGAAAGGAATGACATTATGGACTGGCTGAATGCGTTTGAGTATGCATGTGAAGTTCAACAAGTTGACAATGCTGATAAGATTGCATGGTTACTCAGCAGACTGCCCCATTCTGGCTGTAGTGCCATTATGGAAATGTCGAAGGCTGAGCGAGCTGATTTCGCAATGTTAAAGCAAACTCTCATTTTAAAGTTTGGGAAGACTCCGGCCCAATATTTGAAACGTTTCAGAGAGTATAAGAAAAAGGAAGGTGGTACTTGGGTATCTTATGTCACTGAATCCTTGAAAAACTTAACTGGCTGGGTCGAAGGTTATAAGGTTTCTACCTTCGAAGGCATGATAAATCTTGTCATGCTGGAACACATTTTGCTTCTTCTTCCCCGGAGCTTAAGCAGCATTTGGCCGATTCGAAGGAGATAGATCCTAAGAAGCTGGCCATTGCAGCAGACTTATGGATGTCACATCGAGTGTCCCATAAGGACAAAACTCATCCTGGTAAGCAGGAGGAAGGGAAAAAGTCCAAAGATATGGAGGGTGGAGAATCTGCTAAATCTTCTTCCCATAAGGGCCACAAAAAGAAAAACAAGGGTAAGACACAAGAGAACTCACAGGGTAGTGGAGGTCAGCCTCCGAAACAGAACTCTGGTTACAATAAGCCTCCCTATGTAAACAGGCCCAATGGATCTTGTTTTGCTTGTGGAGCAACTGACCATGTGAAGGGGGATCCCCGTTGTAAGGTTAGACCTTTGGGGGTCCACTCCGCTAATCTGGCCTTCTCCTCCTACGAGGAAGAAGAGATTACAGGAGCATCCTTCTCCTCAGACTCATTTCCCAGCGGGATAGAGGCTGAGGTAGTTTTAGTGTCCCTGGGTTCCTGGGAGCCTAAAGTCGCAGAGGCTTATGCTAGGATTCCAGATAATACCAAGCACTACTTTAAAGACAGTGTGCTGATCAATGGAGTAGATACTCCAGCTCTTAGGGATAGTGGGTGCAGTCGCACTGTAGTGGATTCTACCTTGGTAGACTCAGAGGAAGTTGCCAGAGCTACTCTGATGCCCACTAAGTTGGCTGACGGCCCCCTCCGTATGTTTCCAGTAATACCTGTAAATCTTACTTTAAATGGTACAGCAGTCAGGATTCCAGTGAGCATTCAGAGAAACGTCCCGGGAAAGGTCTTGTTAGGTAATGATCTCAGAGCTTTAGGGCTCGTATGAGACACTGCTGAAATACCCTACACACGGTCGCAAGCACGGGCAGCATTGGCCAAGTCCAATACGCCGCCCCAGCCGAAGGGGAAACCCAAGGCGAAAGGAGTCGACAAGTCACGACGAGGGAAAGAGAATATTCCCCCGAGCTCGCCTACCACTGCGGTGGAGGAAGTTGGTCAATCGCCCGGGCCTGACGAGGAGGTGGCGATGCCTGAAGTATTCGACCCCAACGATCATCCTGAACTAAAAGACTTGTTAGTTGAAGGAGGTCCTGATAGGGACAAATTCAGTAAAGGCCAACATGAGTGCCCATCTCTGGAAGGCCTAAGGAGACAGGCCTGCTCCCAGCTTGAGGGTGAACCTCCTGGGACGCATAGGATTTATTGGGAAGGTGGACTCCTGTATAGTGAGCCCACAGAGTCTACAGAAGGAGACCATAGGAGGTTGGTGGTTCCCCTTGCTGTTAGGCCCTTCCTCCTGCAGTTGGCGCATGAAGTTCCCCTTGCTGGTCACCTTGGTATGAAGAGGACCAAGCAAAGGTTATCCATGCACTTCTACTGGCCCAAGATGGGGGTGCAAGTAGAAAGTCACTGCAGGAGTTGTGCCTCCTGCCAGTTGTCTGGTAAGGTTGGCGCGACAATCCAAGCTCCGTTGGTACCGCTCCCAGTTGTGGGGGTACCATTCGAAAGGGTAGGGATCGACATCGTTGGTCCCCTTGACCCGCAAACATCCTCGGGCAATAGGTTTATCCTGGTGCTGGTCGACCATGCAACCAGGTATCCTGAGGCCATCCCATTGAAGACTGTAACTGCCAAGTCAGTTGCAAAAGCTTTACTCGGCATATTTACTAGGGTTGGCTTCCCTAAAGAAGTTGTGTCAGATCGTGGCAGCAACTTCATGTCGAAGTATATGCAGGCTATGTGGAAAGAATGTGGGGTCACCTACAAGTTCTCTTCTGCATACCACCCCCAGACCAATGGTCTGGTGGAACGTTTCAACAGAACGTTAAAGAGCATGATTGGGGCTCTGGAGGAACCCCAGAGAAGAAAATGGGATCTTCTTTTACCATGCTTACTGTTTGCCTACCGAGAGGTACCGCAGGAGGGTGTTGGCTTCAGCCCCTTCAAACTTATGTTCGGTCATCCCGTACGGGGACCCTTAGCCATCGTCAAAGAGGGATGGGAGATGCCCACTCCCCCTGTTACTACCAATGTAGTTGATTATGTGCTAGGGCTCAGAAAACGGATGGTACTTCTGATGGGCTTGGCTAGTGATAAATTGAAGGCAGGGCAAGCGCTGGTGAAACATTGGTACGACCAGAAAGCTTCCCTCATCAACTTTACACCTGGCCAGCAAGTCCTGATCATGAATCCCACAAGGCCTCGAGCTTTACAGGACAAATGGTCAGGCCCTTACACAGTGGTGGAGCCCCTGGGTGAGGTTAACTATTTAGTGGACCTTGGAAGGCCTGGACAGGCTCCAAAAGTGTTTCACGTGAATAGGCTGAAGGCTTTCGTCCCAAGAGTCGAAATCGCAGCACTGTTACTGGCTTCAGACGTTGAGGAAGAGGAGTCTGAACCTCTCCCCGACCTGTTCCAAAGCGGTCCTTCAGATAGCTCCTTTGAGGGTGTCCGAGTGGCCCCTCACCTGACTTCTGATCAGCAGGTCGAGGTGAAAAGTTTGCTTAGGCAGTTTTCTCCCCTGTTTTCACAGTCCCCTGGTTTGACACCTTGGTGCAAACATAACATTGACACAGGAGACAGTGTACCTACCAAAGGTAGGGGATACAGGATGTCAGACAAAGTACGGTCTTATATCAAGACCGAGGTCAACAAGATGTTAGACCTTGGGGTGTTTGAACCCTCTAGTAGTCCTTGGTCCAGCCCTGTGGTTTTGGTTCCAAAGGCAGGCACTTCTGAATTGAGGTTCTGCGTGGATTACAGGGCTCTGAATGCTGTCACCAAGACAGATGCACACCCCTTGCCTCGAACAGATGAGCTGGTGGATACTTTGGGTGCCTCCAAGTACCTCAGCACGTTTGACCTCACTGCTGGCTATTGGCAAATAGCTTTAGCAGAACATGCCAAGGAGAAGACAGCATTTTCTACGCCAGACGGCCTTTACCAATTCCGGGTAATGCCGTTCGGGTTGAAGAATGCACCTGCCACTTTCCAGAGGCTTGTGAATCATGTGTTGAATGGGTTGGACAAATTCTGTCTTGCATATCTGGACGATATAACAGTTTTCAGTGCCACCTGGGAAGACCATGTGAAACACCTCGGGATTGTGCTCCAGGCTCTTCAGAAAGCCCACTTGACCATAAAGGCTAGTAAATGCCAGATTGGACAAGGCTCAGTGGTTTACCTTGGACATGAAGTAGGTGGAGGGAGGATACAGCCTCTACCCAGTAAAGTACAAGCAGTACAAGACTGGCCTACCCCCACTACGCAAACCCAAGTGAGAGCCTTCTTAGGACTCACGGGGTATTACCGCAATTTTGTGGCAGACTATGGCACCATAGCTGCTCCTCTGACTGCCCTCACAACTCTGAAGAAACCCAAGAAGGTAACTTGGACCGACGAGTGTGAGAAGGCCTTCAAAGGCTTAAAAGACTCCTTGTGCCAGGCCCCTGTCCTCAGGGCCCCTGATTATCAAAGACCTTTTATCGTGCAGATGGACGCCTCTGACACTGGGATAGGCGCTGTACTATCACAAGTAGATGAGAAGGGTAAGGAACACCCTATCGGTTTTATTAGTCGCCAGCTTAAGGACAGAGAGCTCAGATGGTCCACGGTAGAGAAAGAATGTTTCTCTGTTGTGTGGGCCCTAAGGAAGCTGAGGCCCTACCTCTATGGGACCCACTTCACTGTGCAAATTGACCATAAGCCGTTAAAGTGGCTAATGAACATGACGGGGGAGAATCCAAAGTTGCTTAGGTGGTCCATAAGTCTACAAGGCTTCGACTTCACTATTGAGCATAGGCCAGGTGTCCAACATAGCAATGCTGATGGGTTGTCCAGAATGTTTAACCGACCTGAACAAGAGACTCATCCAGGGGTGGATTAGTTCCCCCTGTCCATAGTCTGGGAGGAGCGAGTGTTAGGAAAGATTTCGTAATTGTAGGTAATTTTCCTTCCATGTGGCAACCCCTAAACTTTTTGCTGTTGTTTTTCACCTTGTTCTTGACTTTGCCAGAGAAGTGCAGCCTTCTGCCGCACTCCTCTGGGCTTTCGCTCCTTTCTTACGGGGAAACTGACATGCCCTTAAGACAGTCAGTACCGGGGAACGCTGTTTCCCATAGTTTTTTATCATGTTGCGGCTTTAGTGCAACATGACACAAGAGGGCACTGTAAGCTAACTTACAGCTCTCTTGGGTCTCTAGCCTTCTACAGGCCCTAGATACTCGTTTTGGATTGTATTTGATCGGTGCAAGTCATTCAGGGACTGGAATGGTGGCAGCGTTTTGTGTATTTTGAGCTCCTTTTGGCATTCTGAGCGCGTTTTTCGCGCTGAACCCAAAATGGTGGCCTGGCTCCCAAAATGGCCAGACCACGAGGCTCCTTTGTCCTGTCCACTGACGGTCTTGCTCCCTTCACCTTCCCCAGGTCGAGCGACCCGGGGCCTTCCTTATTTGGGCATGTACTTTCCCGCGAAACACAGATGCGTTCGCAGGCTTCTACATGTCTTTTGTGTGCCTCCAGGGTGTGGGCTGGGATGTCTGGTCCCAATACACATCCTGGGTGCCAGAGAGTCTAGGGTAGTGTGAATGCCTGGGACCACCGTGGTCCGTGATTGGTCCACGTATGGTGTGAGTGTTGATGAGCGGATCTCCCATTGGGTCCCCTCCGTTTTGGCGCGAAGGGAACCGTGGATAAGAGGGGGCTGGAAACACCACTACCATGTCGATCTCCTGAGTTCTCACGAACGAAGGAATACAGGAGCCAAGTATCCTGCAACCACGAGGCTGGACCGAGGAATCGCTGGTGACCCGCTGAAGGACTCCTCCTTTACACTGCTGTCGTCCTGTGAAACCCTCTCCTCCTTTGATCGAACCAGAAGGCTGGTACTGGTGCTTCGACCTTTGGAATAGCAGGAACAGCTATTCTCGGCATCTTCACCATCTCCTGCCAAGTAAGCCTTCGGAAGCGTCTCTGGGCCATCCAGTTGACTGACCAGCTTACACGGGAGTCTTGCTCTGTAACCGCCGCCAGGTTGTGTAGTATCTCGAGTCCTTGTCACTCTCCCACGCTTCGTGCACTTGGCGTTCCCAGGTCTGAAGGGAGGAGTGTACATTTGGCTCAGATACACACGGCCGCTCCGTTGCCCTGCTGCGGCAACAAACTGTGCAGGTTTCTTCGATAGGGACGTCTTTTTTCTCTACACGACGACGAGGCGTTCCCTGCTCTTCTGAACCTGCCAGCTGCTGAAACTGACGCGGAGAAGCCTGGGTCTGCTTGCATCGGAGACAGGTGAGTAGTATAGCTAGGATCTGGTCGCCCTCCTGCAGTAGCCCATTGCTTTTCCCCGCTGTGTAAAAACAGCACCCGTTTGTCCGTACTCGCGCTCTGCTTCTGCCCACTGTGGAGGCTGCGCTTGAGTCGCGGAACCTGTTCTTCTTCTGTTGTGCACTAACCCGAACTGCCTGACTTCCTTCGAAGAGCTTCTCCTTTTGCCCGTTGGCACCAGCGCGTGCAGGTACTTTGAGCACAAGGCTCCACTCTTCGCAGGGCTCGGACTTCCATCTAGTTAGGTGCCTCTGAAGGCGAACTGAGTCGAAAGCATTATCGCACTGCCTGTTTTCCTTCCCTTTCAGGTGGACTAAACATTTCGTGCATATAACGCTTGCGACTGTCGTATTTGTATATATATTGTATTGATATGGTATGTGTTGGTGTAATATTGTGATATTGTGATTTTTTCGCTACGGCAATTGTTTTAAAGGCCTTAAAATAAATGTGTATATATTTTTGATATAACACCTGTTTGGAGTAGTTTGTAAGCGCTCTGGCTTTGTGTGCTCATTGCGGGCTTTCAGTCACCCTCACCCCTCTTGAGACCTAGTCTTGACCGCCGCGAACGCTACCTTGATTGGTCTGGCTCGTCCAGAGGTTACCCTGTTCCAAGTAATTAGGTTGGCCTTCTGAACTTCTGCGCCACCAGGACAGAGTTCAGAAATCCGTCTTAACACAAAGCGATTGAGAATGTCACTGCCTAAGTAAAAGGCGGCAGTGACGTCTCGCACGACCCAACAATTATGCACTATGCTCTTGTTGCCAACAATGGAGATTTTGAGCATACACCTGCTTAGCAGGAGATGTTTTGAATTGGGTGCTTCCAGGTCCATTTCCCATTTGTCTATCAGTTTGAATGTGGGAATGGCTGGATCTTTTGGGAGTTGGCGAAACATGGCTTCGCTGATGAAGCTCTTACCGTTGTTCACACACACTCGGGCGAGAACAGAGTCCTTCCCCTCATGTAACTGAACAGGGATGAACAACCGATCTCCAATTTGCTGAATATCAGCCAGGCTCTGAGCTGATTTCACATCTTTCTGAACTATTGGGGTGGGAATGTCTGGTTGTGGATTGGTAAAGAATTTCAGAGTATTTCCTTCCAGTGTGGAATACCACCTTAAACTGGAAGGAAGGTTGATTTTCAGAAATAGAGAGGACCCCCCATCACCAGTCTGTTGTCTTACTGCTATTACTGTTACGTCTGGAATCTGGTTGTTCTGGAAGTGAAATTCTACTTGGTCAGATTTTTGTTCAACCATGTGGCAGGTGCCATTTAAACTAACATGGTTGACACTCTGTTTTAATTTTATTGGTCGGCTAGTCTGGGTCCAGAGGACCTTGTTTACACAATCTATTAGGGGTGACAATCTTCTCAGGCGGTCGTTCCCTAGTAAACAAGGGGTGCCCTCTGGAGTCACTACTATGACCGGGTGTTTCACCTTGTGTCGCCCAATTTTAATGTCCAAGTCTGCAGTCCCTTCGACGGGAATTTCCTTCCAGTCAAAGTTCTGCAGTTGTCCAGGAAGAGAGGTGAGAGGAATACGGTAATTCTCCCCCCTTCCTGCATTTAGTTCATCAAAGGCCCTTTTGGACAGAAGGGTAGCTTGGGATCCAGTGTCCACCAGTGCCAAAATTGTACCCTGCCCATGTACTTGTACTGGGGCATAATATCTTCCCTCCTTCTCCTCAAGGGGGCACAGATAATACACATTTTTGGACAACTGGTGGGCTAACTTTCTGGTTTTGGACATTGCTAGCGAGGCGATTTGGGCAGAATTCTGTGCAGAGCCTGGGGAATCTGAAAGAAAATGTTGGCAGCTGGAAATGGTTTCGGGTTCTGGGCTGCCCCCCCCTTTTTGGAGGCAGTCATCAGGATGGGTTTGACCCATGGGATTTTGGTATTGTTGGTTCTGGGATGAGATGATGGGCGGCGGTAGCTCAGTCTCCACATCTCCCCAGTCTGAATTGGCATCCCTTGGGACCCATTATTCCTTGGGAGGAGTTCCCCCATCTCTGAAGGTGAAGATCCTTTTCCCAGGATCTTCTGAGGATCCCTCTCCCTCAAATTGGAAGACCTGTACCTCCTCCACAAAGTGGGTGTGTTTGGGTCCTTTGTTTCTCCTACCTCCCCCCCCCTCTGCTCCTTGGGAGGCAGGCTTTCAGGGGCAGGAGATTTTGTTTCCGGTTCCAAGTTTGGAAGGAAGCTTCCTCCAAGGCTTTACACCCCCCTTCCCCTTGTGCCTCCTCCCTGGGAACCGGTGGGTTATCGGGGTGCTGCCCCCGTCATTGTTCTGGAGCACCAGGTCCAGAGTTTGGGGCATTCTGCGGTGGCATGCTCATCTGAGGGTTCTGTTGAGCCCTCAGTATGTGACCCAGATCTCATGTCATATTTTGGACCTGGCGCTCAAGTTGTGAAACCCGCTCAGGCTGATACGGGGCTCTATTTTCTCCCCTGGGCTGATCCCGGGAAGGGTAGCTATCCTTTCTCTGGTAATACCCCGGATTGGGAAGATTTGGGTACCCCTACACCCTTGGCCTCCCCTCTCCCGGATTAGGTTGTCTGGGCTCAGGGAATTGGGGAAAGAAGGATGGATGATTTTGGGGCTGGAAGTTGGGCGGATATCTGGGGAAAAAGTTCTGCCCACGATTTGGAGAATTTCTGCCCTCCTGTTGGAAGTTGGGAGGGAAGTTCCCTGGGTTAGGTGCTTGGCTGGATCCCCCCCCCTTGGGCTGGAGGAGTCCACACATAACCCAGGATGGGTCGGTTTCCCTTGTAGCGGGGACTGACATAATCAGGGGAGTGAGTGACCCCATTTGTGGGACTACCTCCTTGGCTCCCTGTCTGTGACTGGCCCGAGGGCCTTCTGATGTTAGAGTTATTTGGTGCAGGCAGGTTTTTAGGCCCCCCCATCTCCAAATCTAAAACGGGGCAACCTTTACCTCTGCCACCTTGGCAGCAGCATGGGTGCTGTTGGTTTTGGGGTTTTTCTGCGCATTATTTTTATTTTCTATCGGCTTCTGCACCTCATAGATCCGGGTAGCCTGTTCAATGACCCAGTCTAGTGACCTCTTCTCATGAAAATCTCTCACTAGTTGGGTCATGATGTATTTGGGAAAGGCATGGAAAAAAGTATTAACAAACTCTTTGCTGTCTGTGCGCACCCTTTTTGTAGTCTGTGCAAAAGCACACTTTAACTCCTGCACAAATTCTTGTGGGGCCTGATCCTCCCCACATTGCATATTGTAGGCTGCCTTGCGAGCCTCTTGAGGATTTCTGTGCACAGAAAAATGTTTCAAGATGGCCGCCCTGTATGTGGACCACCTTGAATGGTTTTGATCCTCCAGCCCCGCAAAGAAACTGGAGTATTCTGGTGAGAAGGTCCATTTGACGTACTGGATGCAGCTACTGCTGTCCTTCAAATGGAAAGTCTCCATCATTTGTTCATAGAGCTCCAAGTGTTCCCAAACAGAATACTTGGCGTTCTTATGATAAGGCGTGATGACACTCCTTATTGCCTTTATTTGTTTCAATGGGTCCTTAAGCAAGGCCCTGTTTGCCTTATTGGCCTTTTTGGTTCGGGTAACCCTGGTCCATTCATCCTCTGACTCAGAAGCACTGCTCCCAGAGGTGCCCGTCTGATCTTCCAGGTTTTCCTGGATTCTGCGAGCCTGGGAATGGCTGGCAGAATGTGGGGACCTGGTCTCCTGTGTCCTGTAATGCTCAGAGGAGTCTTCAGATCCCTCCTAGCTGCCAGGATTTGATGGGTACCCCCCCACTGACCTAACTGGGCAGAGGTTTTCAGGATGCCCTTAATGGGCCTACTCTCCTGGGGTTCCCCACTAAATTGCACTGTGCTTGGGTGCCCATACCCGGATGCCCGCCCATCCATTCCTGGGAGGTACTGGCCTATGAGCCCCATACTTCTAGCTGGATAGTAATCTGCCATCCCCGTGGCCCTGGGCTCATGTGCGCGAGGGGACATGGGGATGGCAGAGTCCAGGGACTGGGAGAGATGAAGGCCTCTGGTACTAGGGCTCCTGAGGTTATGCTCAGGAGTTTCTCTTTCCCAGCTAACCTCATCTCTATCCGCCCCTGTTCCCTGTTGCAATGCAAGAGCCTGTGCTTTCAGTTCCTCAGTTAAGGCCTTACTAGACTCTATCAGTCTCTCCTGCATCGCTACCTGTTGCTGGAGCCTATGATTGTGCTGGCAGAGAGCCTCATTCTCTCTCTGTACCTCCTGATTGGTCCTGGAGTACTGGGCCAGTCTCTGCTGCAGGAGGGCTACCTCCTGAGTCCCATCCCTACTGGCCTGCTCCTTTCTTGCCAGAGCATCCTCCACCCTCCTGGTGTGCTCTAACAAGTTCTGGTGTTCTTTTTGGAGGTCACCCAGTCCCTGGAGGGCCAGGTGATTTTCTTCCATTTTCCTTTTTAAGTGGCAGACTTCCTGGCCTAAGGTATCCCTTTCCTGACTAAGAGCCTGCATCTGTGCCGCCAGGTGGTCCCTTTGCCTTTGGAAGGCACCAGCTTTCTGGCGCTCCTGATGAAACTCTGCCTGGGTATCCAGGTCTTTCAGAATCAATGTATTGCTTTCCTCTTTTTCCCTATCTAGGTGGCTTTGCAGGGTGACTACCTGCTCAGCACATGCCCTATTGAAATCTAATTGTTGCTCCAGCTTTTTCTGGCTCTGCAGTAGGGAGTCCAAAACTTCTTGGTACTCCCTCTGTAAGGCCAGAAATCTAGTATCCTGGTCAGCCTTTTCCTGTTGCAGCACATCCATATCCTCCTTTATTTTAGTGATGTACTGTCTGCTGTCCTTTTCTGACCCCTGGCTCCTGAGAAGCCTCTGCTCAGAAGAGTCCAGATCAGATTGGGCCTTCTCTAACGCCATCTGTTGCCTATTTGCCAGATCTTGGCCTTCAGCACATTTGTCCTGCATGGCTCCCATATATAGATACAAATATGCCGCTATCCTAACCATCTTGTCATGTTCATCTTTAGCTTTAGGAGCCATATATAATTAACTCAGGGCCACATGCAATTGACCCTGATCTCTCCATGTATCTGACCCTGTTTCAGTGACCTGTTGCGCAATTGCCTGCAACCAGACAGTTTGGTGCTGATGAGTCCACTCACCTCTCACAAATAGCTTATGTAAGAAGTGCTCTCTGGCTATTTTGATGTCTACCAGTGTCGTCATTCTGGAATTTGAGTTCCTTCCTGACTTACAGAAGTTTGTATTTTATTTTGCAAAACAGACCGTTTCCTTAGAGCGTTCCTTTGAGGAGTGCTTTACAGCGTAACACAGCGTGGTGATCCGACCGGATGTATGTCTCCTGTCAGTTAGCACACTGTATTAATCTGAACAAGTGATAGATCTGACCCAGAATCCCGGAGAGCCCCCACTTTGTTAAGCGATATTCAATCAACACTACAGCTAAGTCAATGCCTAGTCTGGGATGCTGAGGAAAACCCTTATTGATGTATTTTTATGTCCAGTTCAGTACTCTGGATGACAACCCTTGTATAACACCCCCCTCTTAGAATCCCCCTGACCCCACGGAGCCAAGAAGTAGGTTTGTTTTGCAAATTTAAAGGGTTTATTTGGAAAATTAAACAATATATATATATATCACACTTTTATAAATAAATTGATAATGGATAGTACACTTGTGAATATGAGCAGTAATCAGCAATAGGTAATCCTACAGTAGCACAGTTCTTTATAATCAATGAGGAGTTAGTATAGGATGGATAAGGTAGCAAAATACTTTTATGGTTTCAAGGGAAAAGCAATGAGGAATAAAATGCAGTACAGAAATACTTGATATGATTTTAGCACAAGATAAGATAATCACTTTTTCTCTGGCAATTCACCCCCCCCCCCCATGCAATGTAAGAAATGGAAGGAGATGGAAAGAGGAGCACACAGTTCTCAGGAATGCAACCAAATACAATACGAAATTCAGTTCCCCCTCAGCAAGCTCAGAGGAAACAGGTAGAAGTTTGAAACACAGACCCAAAATGCTTTTAAATGTGATGGCAATGGATGGGAAAATGTGCTAACTGATTTTAATTCCCTCTAGAGATTCAGGGTGAGTGAGAGATGCTTGTTGGTATTAGTTCAGGCTCATTTTAGCAATGCTCTATGAGTTATTACCAGGTTGCAAACGGATTTTAACAAAGGAAAGAATGGAGCTGCTATTTTGACAAGTGGAGAAATTGAGCCAAATCGCAAATCGCGCAAGTGCGTAAATCGCGATTGCGGAATAAGTATAGGGAGTCGGTTCTGGGTTCGTTAGAATCACAACTTTAAAATGAAAGTTAAACCACGTTTCTAGGACAAACGGTTCCGGAGATACAGACGATTTAATAAAGGTAGATTTTTTGGATTTAAAGTAAAACTCAAAATGACAGGTGACATTTTGCAGCTTTAGAATGACATATGACAGCTCGCAGCTTTAGAATGACAGATGACAGGATTACTAGGAGGCAGTTCTACTCAGGTTAAAATAGTTTGGATTAGATTATTTTAACTAAGAGATTGGTTCTGCACAGTTCTGCTAGGTACTCACAATATAAATTTGAAATAGGCCTCGTCACGGATCTGGTCAACACGTCCAGCGGCGGTTCTCTCTGCTCGGCGGGTCAATCAGGCACCGGTTCTGCTCACAGCGATCCGGATCTCTGGTTCTGCTCACAGCGGTCTGGGTCTGCTCTGCGGTTCCGGCAAAGGTTCTTGGCACAGAATTCAAACAGCTCGCCCGGCTGTGGGATAGTTTGCCGATGATTTTAAGGATGCTGAGGCCTGCTGAGAAGAGTTCTCAGTTTGTGGGTTTAGGCCCTTGCTTTAAGTTCTGAAGTAAAGTTCTGGTCTTTGGAGATTGATGGATGTGAAGTCTGGAGTCTCCCGGCAGAGCGTCCTGCAGAAAATGGAATTGAATGTCTCTACCTGTCCCAGCAGTCTCTTTTTATGTGTTTTGGAAGTGGGTGTGTGCATGGCATAACTGAGCCTGCCCCTCTCTACTTGTCATTGGCCCAATTCTCCCCTCTCCCATGATTGGGGGAAGGAAATGTGAGTCAGAGTGATGAGGTCTGTTTATGGGTCAGAGGATCCTCCCCTGGTCAATTTGCCCACAAATCTATATTTGATTCAAATACATATTTCCCAGATACACAATTTGTTGAAATTACATGTACACATTATATATTCCTTATGGTCCATGCTTGCCCGCCTCTGATCTTCCTGGGGGCTTGCATTCAAAAATGACAACATTTTGCGCTTTTTGACTGGTTTACCAATATCGGACATTTACCAAAAATTACACACATGTGCGCAAGGAGTATGGACATTAATTGATGAAGTGTCAGATTTTTAACATGCAGACATTTGGAGTAAGACCCTATTTTCCGCTAGCAACCCCCCAGCATACACCACAGGGTCCTAACACTTCTTAAAATGTGCACAGAAAAATCACAAGAATAATGATATTACTTATCTAATTCTGACAAGTCCGCATTATGAGTTATCTATCTTTTTAAAATTATGCTCCGGCTCAGATGGGTGTGGTTTATGTTCCAAAGCCCATGGGGGAAGCTTCTGCCTGTCCCCGCCTCCAGCTCGGGTGTCTCCCAGAGGCACTTCTCCTCCCACTTCTCCCAAGAGGAAGCCACTTTACGGCCCCCCCCCCGGCCCCAATATAACATTTGCCTGAGTCCAGGACAAGGCTTTGTGCAACCTCCTGCAGGTGCCCCTCCCCTAATCTAATCAGAGAGGTGTCAACTCCTTTTGGTGGGGAAGCAGGATGCAGCTAGGCCTGGGAAGAGTGGCTGAGCAGGTTTCTCCTGTCGGGGGTAGTTGTCAGGCAGAATTCAGCTAAATGTCACTTTAGTTCCCAGTTTAAATCAAATTTACACTTTTTACATATACATTCAATAATGACTTCCTTCAAGTCATTTCAGAATATAGTTTTATATTGTATCCACCGCTTAGCAAGTCTTTCCTTGGCCTGGTTTGTGTTCCTCTGTTCAGTTTTACACAAAAGTCTGGTGGTTTTAAAACGCCGGCTTTCTGATAGTGGTGAGTACCGGTATTGCAACCATTTTTGGGATTAAGAAAATGAATTACCCACAGTTCTGAGTTGCTTTTTGGCAATCAGCATTGCCATTACCAATGGTTTCAGGCTACTGTGTGTGTAGCCCAATGGTGGTTTTAGGCAGTGCCCTCCTGTGCTCACAACATAGGCAAAAATGGGTGGCAGCCTATTCTTCATGTTTTCCCTGTGCACTCTCTGGGGAGTTCTGGCCATCATGATGTTTTCCATGCCAGTACTGCACAGTTTTATGGTAGGGCTTGGATGCATGGGTAAAAACATCTCACAGGACCACCTGAGCAACTTTGGATTTTCCCCCTTCATCTGCAGTAACCATCTCTAGGGTTGGTGGTCTGTTTGAGTTCTGAAAGTAGAACCATTCAAGTATGGTCTAAACATCTTCAATGCCCACACTCAGGCAAAATACTTGCATTCAATGGTTGCCCACTTTGTCTCCCTATCTTTTAACTTTCTACTGATAAAACAGATGGGTGCTCCCTGCCTTTGCTAACCATTTGGCTCAGGAAAGCTCGAATCCCTGTATTGGAAGCATCCGTCTGGACTAGGAAGGCCTAAGTATAATCTGGAGCTCTCAGCACTGGAGCTTTACAGAGGGCATCTTTCAGTCCCAGAAATGCTTTCTCGTAGTCCTCATTCCACTTCACCCTTTTGGGGTATTGGGGAGAAGATACAGTATTCAGAGGGGAAGCTATGGTCCCACAGTTTTCTATGAAATTCCTGTAACATCCTGAATGTCCTAAAAAGGCTCTCACTTGTGTTTGAGTAGTAGGGGTGGCCCAGTCCTGTACTGCTTGTACTTTGCTGGGTAAGGGCTTGATCTCACCTCCTCCATCCTCATGCCCAGGGTAGAATGCTTTACTCTGCCCAACCTGACATTTGCTTGCCTTAATGGTCACATTGGCCCGATGAATAGCCTGCAACACTTGTTCAAGATGGATAAGATGTTCTTCCCAGGTAGGGCCGAACACTGCCTTGTCCTCCAAGTATGCCATGCAGAAGTTCTCTAACCCATTCAGAATATGATTTACCATTCTTTAAAAAGTGGCAGGTGCATTCAGCCCAAAAGGCATGACCGTAAACTGTTACAGCCAGTCTGGGGTAGAAAAAGCTTTTTTCTCCTTGGCATTGTCTGTCATGGGAATTTGCCAATAGCCACTTGTCAAGTTCAATGTACTGAGAGGTTTAGCTGAACCCAGCTTGTCCACCAGTTCAAAAGTCCTTGGCAAAGGATGGGCATCAGTTTTGGTAACTGATTTCAATGCCCTGTAGTACACGCAGAACCCTAGTTCTTTGGTCCCTGCTTTTGGTACTAGCACAACTGGGCTAAGACATGGACTAGTGGAGTGTTTAACTTCTCCAAGTTCAAACATCTTGTTGACCTCTTCCTTAATGTGATTCCTCACATGATCTGACATCCTGTAGCCCCTGCTTTTCACAGCGACACTGTCACCGGTGTCAATGTCATTCTGGCCTCAAGAGGTCAAGCCTGGTGTTAGTGAAAACAGAGGGGCAAACTGACTTAACCAAGATGTACACTCCTCTTTTTGCTGCAGTGTCAGATTAGAAGAGAGTTTGACTCTTTCTATAGACCCATCTGAGGGATGTCTCACCCTCCTCATCTTCTTGATCAGAAGCAAGAATCAAAGCTCCTATTTCTGGTCTGAAGACATAGGCCTTCAGTCTGTTGGTGTGAAAGACCCGGGGGGCCTCCTTGGGGTTGCCCAAGTCCAGCAAATAATTAACCACTCCAAACTTGGCTACTATCTTGGAGGGTCCTGCCCACTTGTCCTGTAAACCACATTGTCTTACTGGCACCATTATCAGAACTAGCTGGTCTGCAGTAAACTCCACCACGTTGGCCTTCTGGTCATGCTAATGCTTGACCAGAGTCTGACCAGCCTTCAAGTTCTCAGAAGCCGCGGTCGTCATGTGTGCCGTCCTCTGTCCAAGGCCTAGCACAAAGTCAGTCATTCGTACTGGTTTTAAGGGCAGAGCACTCTCCAGTCCTTCTTTAATGAGGGCCAAAAGGCCTCTGAATGGATGACCATAGAGGAGCGCAAAGGGGCTAATACCCACTCCAGCTTGAGGTACCTCTCTGTAGGAAAACAGAAGGCTTGGCAGTTGAAGGTCCTGTGTTCTTCTTAGGGGTTCCTCTAAAGCACCAATCATGCTCTTCATGGTTCTGTTAAACCTCTCTACCAGTCCATTGGCTTGATGGTGGTAGGATGTTGAGAATTTGTAGAGGGCCTCACAGATTTTCCACATGGCCTGCATGTAGTGGGACATACAAGTTGACCCCCTGTCGGATACAACCTCCTTAGGAAAACCTACTCTGGTAAAAATACCAAGTAGGGCATTAGCAACTGCCTGAGCAGTAACAGTTCTCATTGGTATTGGCTCAGGGTATCAAGTGGCATGGTCCACTACAACCTGGTTGCCTGAGGAATTTGGAGAGTCTAGGGGACCAACCTCACCCTCCCAGAAGGGACTCCCATCACTGGGAGGGGCACTAAGGGTGCCACATTCTTGGTTCTACTCTTGCCAGACAATTGGCAAGTGTGGCAGCTTCTGCAATGCTTTTCTACTTCTGCACCCATCTAGAAATACAGCAAGAGTCTCTCTTTGGTCCTTTTTGAACTCAATTGACCAGCCAGAGGGACCTCATGGGCTAATTACAGAAATGTAGATCTGATCTCCGGGGGTACCACCAGTCTCCTGAGGTCCACTGGAGCAAATTTCATAGGTTCACTCTATAGGAGGCCATCCTCTCAGTAGAGCAAATGCTTTCCAGGTTCTTACCCTTCACTCTGGCAAGGTGCTTGCTGGTGCAGACCTTTATGAGAGGGATCCTCTCTTTGTCTCTGTCATGATCTCTGCTTCTAAAAGGTCAGGGTTTTCCCAACTCCCTTGGAAGCAGATCCATAACCCAGGTTCCGAGTGCCAACCAGTCCCAATTGGGACCTTTTGGACCCAGTCCTGGCGCCAGTGGCACCAGGCTCATAAATATGCCCAGTCCCAGCGCTGGAAGCGCCGGGCTCATAATGCTTGGGTGGACTTACCTGCAGCAGACCATGCTGCTTACTTGCCTGCCAGTTGAGCCTCTGATCCTCTTCTGTTTGGAACTACTTTTCCTGTTGGGTGGGGCAGGAGCCACTCCCTAGATTCAGAACACTGGAACTCTTCTGGAAAGCAGGAACTCTTTTCTTACCTAGGCGTGGCTGTGGAAGGAGACACCTAAGCACTACAGGAGGCTATTTAAACCACACCCGATGGATGAATCTTGCTTTGCGTTATTCTGCATCCTCTGCAGCAGAACGCTCATCGTGTCTTCTGTATCTGATCCTGGGCCTAAGGAAAAAGGCTTACCATCCTGAATCCAGTCTTCAGCAACACCTATAAAGACAAGAAAGAACAGGTTAGCATTACGGTCTTCAGTGACAGCTCTTCACTTACCTGGTCCATCGGCTGTCACCAACGCCTCGCGCTGCATTCCGGCATCTGAAAGACAAAGGCTTACCTACTCTTTGTGCGCTCCGGAGGTTTTCACACTGCATTCCGGCATCTGAAAGACAAAAGCTTACCAACTCTTCGCACGCTCCGGAGGCCTTCGGCGCTCCATCACGCATCTGAAAGACAAAACAAGGTGCGTTTAAAGACATTGGGGAACTTTAATACTCACGCGCCATTACTCCTTTCCACATCCAACCCAGTGGGTATTCCGGCACCCTGCAGCCGCTCCGAACTTGTACCTGCAAAATAAAAAGACAGTTAGAGCGCATCGTGAAGCAGGCAACAAGCGCTTACTTACGTGCTTCCAGGCGCTTCTATTCATCACACAGGCTCCATCTTCAACTCACTTCAGCCCGTCATCCGCCATCGCCGGAACCCTGCAAAACAAGAAACATCATTACTAAAGACTTTAAAGACATTAGAATTACTCGAAACTTACCGTTCGTGCAGGAAACGACGGACAGCAGTCCTCTAAAGTCAAGAGGCCTGCTCCCCTTATCCAGTGAAGAAACTGGTTACAGCACCCTGCCCCGAGGCAGATGGAGAGCACGGGGTTCACTTACCTAAGGTGAGAGCGTTAACCTTTGGGGTTCTACAGGAGAAGAGAAAGGGAAGAAGAGAGAGACATTCAATAACCCAGTTCCTTAATCCCATATTTTCTATCTGCAGACATCTTACCCTTCAAGTCAGGCATACAGTGCACAGAGGTCCAGCCCAAAGAGCCAGCCGTGTGTTACACATCACCTTTGAAGATACGGTATACGCCCAGTCAAGACCGGCGCCTCTACGGGAATCAGGTGAGCGTTACAGAACACAAAGCTTACCACAAAACTCCCGTCCAGGCGCTATGGAAACCTCAGATACCGACCAGCTAGCCCAGTTACTTGGGGAACTAAGGGCAGAAGTGCATGCAGCCTGTCAGGAAACGAACGCTCTAAGAAGGGAACTGATTATTTCCAAGGAGCGAACAGATGATCTCGCTAGACAATTGCTACAGTCACAAGCCGGACAGACCCCGTTACCCGCATCTGGGGGAAATCTTCCTTCTACATCCTCTATGAATCCAGTGCAGATCAACCTACCTGGGAATGTACCTCTGGCTCCGCCCGAACGATTTTCTGGTGACCCAAAGAGGTTTGCAGTATTTATCAATCAGTGCCAGTTGCATTTCTTATGCCGGCCAGCAGCCTTTCCAACTGATCAAGCTAAAGTAGCTTTCGTGCTTTCGTACCTTAGTGGCAATGCGGCAGACTGGTTGATCCCTCTAGTAAATCAAGATGATCCGGTCCTCCATGATTTTCAAGCTTTTCAGCTCAGTACAAGATAGAGAAGTATCATAAGCAGTGGGTAGCGGAAAAACAGGGAGAGATGTCCCGCCCATGGCCAGAACAGGGAACAAATGATAGGGGGATATTGTGTCCACATTTTTGGCTGCCAGATACAAGGGTAAAAAACTTCAGAAAAGGAAAGAGGTTCTAGATTTATGGAAAATGGTAGAAAATATAGAGGACACTGATGGGTACAAGCCTCAGTGCGATGATAGTGCCGCCCCAAGCATAGTAAAGGTAACAGTGCCAGAGGAAGCGCTGTCACCCTTGCCTAGAGGAGGGCAGTACCCGCTCACCACCCTCCCAGCCACAGGATACACAAACCCAACGTATGTTCCCTCCCCCACCACCACACTACCCCCATATTGACCGACATCCAACACTGCAACACCGCAGGATATCAAAGCACATAAGAAGTTATAAGAGGCATTAGAGGCAACGCAAGTGGAGTTGGCATGGTTGAGGGAAGAGGATAGCAAACCAGGGTTTCATTTGGATGAGTGAAGGGGTGGAGATATTTTGTTTAGATTGGACAGCACCGCAACACAGGATGTGCATATTGAGCAGGGGAATAGTGGCGAATGTGAGCGGAAAGTGTTGGTTATGTGACAGTGAGTTCTTACAGGGACACAAACAGAGACTTGCGGGAAGGTGAATGGGATACCATGGATGTGTTAGAGGATGAGGAGGAAGCACAGGAATCAAGGGAGTCCCCAGAAATTACACCAGGAGTAGAGAGCTTGTGTTGTCTGCGACTGCAGAATAGATTCGGGCAGGTAGCAGAGGCTACGAAAAAAGGAGGTGACGGAAGGAAAGTGAAGCGAGGAATGGGCACAGAGTTGCCGTTATTACATAAAGGCCCTGGGAGGGAAAATTATGTTCCCTGGGCTCAAATAGACAAAAAAAATCTGATCAAAGCACTCCCTCCCCTCACTACAGGGGCTGGGAAATGGATATATGCATTTGAAAAACAGACAGCTGGGATTGCTTTTGCGGTGGGGGACATGAAGAGCAAGCTTGTTGCAATTGTGGAAGATCAGGCTGGGAACGTATGGGTTAAGGCTGGGTTCCTAGGAGTGAAGGTAGATAATGATGCGCATGATGGGGCACCCTTCAACAATATCAGAGCACAAGGGTGGGATTACTGCAGCAGACATATCCTAACACACCAGACTTGCAGTCCATAATGCAGTACACCATGGGGGATGACGAAGATACTGCTCAGTACATTTTAAAAGTGCAGGAGATGTGGAGAGTGGAGACAGGAGACTAGTGGGACCGATCAGGTCCTCTTTTCTATTTTGCAATTAAAATGGGATTGCCCAAAGAGGTGCAGAAGGTACTTGAGAAAATAGTGTATATTGAAGCGAAGGGGTGGGCTGCGATAAAGACTATCATTTTTAACCATTGTAAGCGGCTAAAAGAGAGAGAAGAAAATGGCACAGAGGTTGCAGGCAGATGTAGCAAACATGGTACAGAAAATGTTGGTGAAAATAACAGTTGAAGTGGTGGTACCTACAGTTAAACAGACTGAGCCAGCAGAGCAGGTAGCGGCATGAGCAGAGGTAAGAATAGCAGCACTTGGCAAGGAGGAGGACAGGGACAATGGAGCGGTGGACCTCAGCCCAAATATCCTGAGTGGCGCCAAGGCGGTCAGCAGCGGGGAAAAGGGGAGCAGAGGGAGTCGGGCGAATTTGGAGGGATCGGACCAAGTGGGGCAAAAAGGGCCCAGCCAGTGCTGGAGCGGTGGAAAGTCGGAGCACTTTGCGACGGAATGTAGAAGTAGCATGGGAGCAGGATAAAATCCATATGCCCCTGCCGGCCCAATACATCAACAGTAGCCCTTCCCTGCGCCCCCGATGGCCACTTCCATCCCATACGAAATACACCAGACCTACACGCAGTTGCCACCTCAACCCCCACATATGCAACAGCAGGCTTGTCGTGCACCCCAAACCAGACCACACCAATTAAACAATCATACAGCACCCCCGTCCCTGGAGGGAATGCTGTCCCTTTGTCCGAGTGGTCTTGTTGGGTGGTAGACATGTATTTTCTCTTTTAGGAACTCTGCTCCTTGGCCGTGGATTGCTCTGTATGTTATGCACAATGATTTTAACTTTATTCATCGTTTTATTGGCAGCCAGTGTAGCATTTTCAGTGCTGGGGTAATGTGTTCTCTTTGTGGTAGTTTGAGCAGGAGTCTGGCCACAGCATTTTGGATGCGCTGGAGTTTCTTTAAAAGTCATTCTGGCATTCCTAGGTATAGTCTAGGCAGTTGGTGTAGTCTTTTCTGTACATGAGTGCGATGATGGTGAGTGTTTTGTGGGTGAAAGAGTGGAATGGTAGGATCCTTTTTACTGCATGTAGGAGGAAGAAACATTTCTTGATTATAGCATTTACTTGTGGCTCCAGTGTTAGTTTGTTGTCCATCAAAACTCCTGTGTTCTTTACTATCGGTGATGGAGCTGGCGCTGTTCCAAATTATGTCAGCCATGGGATGTAATGACCGTTTTCTCTGCTTTTGGGTATGATCATTGTATCTGTTTTGCCCGGGTTGAGTTTGAGGTTGGTCGAGTTCATCCAGCCATATAGTTCTTGTAGGCAGCCTTCCAGCGTTGTGTATTTTTCTTGTTTGTCTTGTATTTTGTAGACTATTTGTGTGTCATCTGCATAGTTGTAGCATGTGAGGCCATGTCTTTTAATGAGCTTGATTAGTGGAGCCAGGTATATGTTGAAAAGAAATGGGGGAAAAAGATGATCCCTGTGGTACTCCACAGTTGGATTCTCTTGAGGTGGATTTGAAAGCTTTGATCCATATGGTTACTGTTCTGTTTGTTAGGAACTAATGAATCCATAGTAAGGCTAGGTCAGCAAGTCCTATTTCTGCCAATCTCCGATGAGGATGTCGTGGTTGACTATGTCAAATGCTGCAGAGAGATCCAGAAGTATTAGAGCTGTGTTTTTGTCTGCGTCTACTTTTGCCTTTAGATCGTCCCAGATTGAAAGCAGTGCTATTTCTGTTCATCTCATTGGTCTGAAGCCTACTTGTGCCTGATCCAGCAGTAGGTGTTCTTCTATGAATTCTTGTGTTATTCTATAGACACATGTTTCAAGTAGTTTCACTGGGTACGGGGTGTTGGAGATGGGTCTGTAGTTGTAGAGGTCCTCCAAGTTGCCGGATGTGTCCTTGAGGAGTGGCTTGATATGTGCTCATTTGCAAGATTGTGGTACTTTCCCCATTGAAATTGATTGTTTGAAAAGGTTTCTTTAGTATCCCATTGGTGCTCCTTGTGTGATGATTGCTTTGTGTATGTGTGGGGGGCAGGGATCCATGGGGGAGCCAGCTTTGTTGCTATTTACCAGCTCGACGAATGTCTCTGCTGATCTTTGGGGGAAGCTTCAGAGTTTGTTCTGGTGATCCTTGGATGGGTGTGTGGGTTAAATGTTGAGGTTGCTTGGTCTGCTTTGTATGATCTGTTGGATGGTGCTGATTTTGTTTTTGAAGTGGTCTGCAAGGTCGTTGCATAGTTACAGCAAAGGTATTGGTGTGTTGTTGCAGCTAGGGGGGTTTCTCATTTCATGTATGATTTTAAACAGTTCTTTTTGGGTGTTGGGAGCTTTGGTGATTCTGTTATCGATGTGTTTCTTTTTGGCCTTTTGGATTTCCTTTTTATATGAGTGGATTTGTTGTTGGAATTGAGATTTCTTGGCCCGGTTGTTTTCATTCCTCCATCTAGTTCAAGCTTCCTGTTTTTTCTTTTCATGGCACAGAGTAGCAGGGTAAACCATTTTGCTGTCGCTCTTTTGCACGATGGGGTACAAGGTTTTTCCTTGGAGATCTTATCGATTGCTGTGGTGATCCACTTGTGAAGTAGTTCTGCTTTTCTGTCAAGGTCAACTTCATCCATTGTTGTTGCTGGTGGTTTGTTGATTTCCAGTAGTTTAATTTTGTTGCTATTTTTCATGGTCCTCCAGTTTCTTTTTATGATACCTGTTTGTCGGGTTGTTTGGTTGTTGGAGTAGCCAGCATGATCATGAAGGGGATGATGAGGTAGTCACTCCAGAGGATCTGTATTGGTGATGCTGTGGTAATGAGGTTTTTGTTGGCGAATATTGCGTCTAGTGTATGTCCCACCGCGTGGGTTGCTCCTTTGACTAGTTGATGTAGTTTCATTGTCCTCAGTTGTATGGCTAGTGATTTTTGTGTGTTCGTGCTTTCTTCGTCAAACCAGATGTTGAAGTCACAAAGGATTATCAGGTGTTCCTGTTCGATGGCTATGTTGGTGATTGCTTCCGTGAAGGAGTCCACGAAGGTTGCATTGCATATCGGTGGTCTGTATAGCAGAATTAATTTGAGGTTTGTTTTGGGGTTTGTTGATAAGCGAAGGATATGGGATTCTCAGTTTTCAATGCTTAATGGGTCTTCTGTTTTAATTTTCGAGTGTTCCTTGTATGCTACTGCCAGTCCTCCTCCTCATCGTCCTGCTCTTTTGTTTTTCCTGTTTGCTTGTGCGCACTTGAAGTTATCAGGGAGGCAGTTATGGACTGTTATTTTGTAATTGTCGTCTAGCCATGTTTCAGTTATGAATAGGATGTCAATATCTCTGTTGCAAAGGAGGTCATAGATCTCGGTTGCATGTTTGGACATTGGCCTAGCTTTGATTAAATTGCAGTGGACCTTTTTGATGGGGTTAGTTTTGTTTATTGATTTTTGTTTTGACTTGCGGATGTTCAGTTGGAGTGCTTCTGTGTTGTTGTCGCAGATTGGTTGGAGTTCCATGCAGGTTGCTTCATCGTTGAGACGGTCTGTTAGATTGATAGTTGGGTTGATGAATTCTACAGCTTCATCATCTTTTGTGCTTTGATGTGGTTTTTGGCGGTGCTCTTGTATTTTTTTGATATAAGGATGTTGGTATCGTACCTTTCTCTTCTTGGGTCCTCACTTCGTTTTTAGCAGGGTTTCAATTGATTCTCAGCATGTCTGGACATGTTGGTGACGTTGAATGGTCGAGGTTATGCGGTTTTGCGAGGTAGGATTTAAGGTATAGGGATTTTTCTCTTATGATGTTTGTTCTGTTGGTTGTATTGTTTGTTGGGGTGCGTTCTGTATTCGTGACTGCTTCTACTGGAGGAGGGTGAGAGTGTGGATCTGTTTGAATTGATCCTTGTTCCGATTCTCTTTGGCGGCATCCAATTCTGTGTCTGGGCATTTTGTGTCCTTGGTAGTAGGATGGTTTGGGTATTGAGGTTACAGGGGCAGTAGCCCAAATGTAGGGCCTTGCGTTTGGATAATATTGAGGTGTATCCTCTTGCACTGCGATAGCTGACTGCCCTCTGAGGGTGGCTGTCCATTTAGTGGGTTAGGTTCAAGTGGTCCTCTATCTATGGGTGGACTGTATAAGTGGGGTATTACACGTTGGAAGGGGTGGCGCACTTGTGTTTTGGAGGTTGACTATGGGTTCCTGGTTAACTTGGGCAGTGATCTGGTTATAGTTGGTAGCTTTCGGTGATTGATGGGTGTTCCCGGGTAATGGGAGGGCTTAGTATTCAATGATGGCAGGCAATGATAGAATACACCTACATTTGAGATACCTAGATCATGGGAGAAAAAGGCCTAGGTTTCACAGAGTGGTTGACAGTGAGATAATACACCTAGATTTGAGATTCCTAGATAGTGGGAGAAAGGCCTAGGTTTCACAAAATGGCAGGCAGTGATAATACACCTTGATTTGAGATTCCTAGATAGTGGGAGAAAGGCCTAGGTTTCACAAAATGGCAGAGAGCGATACAACTACACCTAGATTTGAGATTCCTAGATAGTGGGCGAAAGGCCTAGGTTTCACAAAATGGCAGGCAGTGATAATACACCTACATGTGAGGTTCCTAGATAGTGGGAGAAAGGCCTAGGTTTCACAAAATGGCAGGGAGTGATACAAATATACCTAGATTTGAGATTCTTAGACAGTGGGAGTAAAATGCCTAGGTTTCACCATATAATAGATACTTCAATGTAAGTTGTGCTCACACTGGGTTCACCAGAGAATGTCGTGTGTGTGTATGTTTAGTGGTTAGATTACTTATTGCAAGAAGTGGTAGCGGTTAATACCAGTAGATACCAGTAGTTCTCCCTACCTTCTCTGTTGATGCAGGTTGATGGCTGTCTGTTCCTCTTTTGACACGTGTGGATACTGTGCGACGGTGCTTATGTTGTTTGTGGGCGAGTCGAGGTGTGAGCATGGAACTTGTGGGCAGCTGCTTTGGTAATAGGCAGGGTTTGCCTCTGCAGTCGGGTGTAGGGTGGCGGGCACTGCTTTTCCCGTTGCTTGATCTCGGCATGGTGTGGCCTCCGGGCAAATGGGCAAGCGGTTAAAGTGGGTTCTCAGGTACAAAATAATAAGTCGGTGGGGTTAGGTTTTTGGTGGCAGTGATTTGCAATTATACTTTTAGTGGTTGGCAGTCTACTTCCCCTGCTGATACCTGCGGACACCTCTTGAGGTGGCCTTTAGGGCCCCCCTTTGCCTTGTGGCCCTTAGCCACAGGGGCTGCAACAGGCAGAGGGTTGCCCCAGCACTATGACACTTATGGGAACCGTTGGCCAATCAGGGGAGGAGGGAGGGACGGAAGGCTGGATATGAAGGAGGAAACACACGGTAACCATGCCGCCGAAATCGCGTCGGGGTCCGGGTCCTCAGAATGAGGACTTACCGGGCCATTCCGAGTTTGGAAGGCCCGGTAATTCCTCCCTCCAAGGACCCGGACACGGTCCTTCCCCATTCTCATTTCAGCCCCCTTAGGGCTGGAATGGGAATGGGAGAGGGAGCAAACAACGGGCCATTACAAGATGGCCCGTTGTTTGCTCCCTCTTCCCCTCGCGGGACCCGATAAGCACGCCTGGTTTTCCCAGGCGTGCTTACTGTGTCCCGCGAGGGGAAATCGTAATGCAGCGTTACGGAGTGAATGGCACCGGCACCTTTTACGGCGCCGAACACTCCGTACCACCAGGGTCGTAATGAGGCCCATTGTGTTGGCGATCTGCATCCCCTGTGAGATCATGGCGCACTATCATGAGGTGCAGTGTTCGTTGACGGTCCTTGGCACTCAGCCCTCCTTTACTGAGAAAGATCTAGAGCAGGTCCCAGAGAGTTTGTGGACAACCAGTGCCCACTATGTGGGGCTCCTGTAGGAAGTGACTTCCATACTAATAGCACTCAATCCTGGTGCAGTAATGCCCCCAAGCAAGACGATACCCACTGTCAAAAGAAGCAGATGAGGGCATATAAGACACTATTTCCAGACTCCTGAATCAGGGAATTATTGTGCCATCCACCTCCCAGTGTAACACAGTGACTTATCCGATTGAAAAGGCAAAATGGGGGAGCTAGAGAATGAAACAGGATCTCCGCCCCCTAAATGACATTGTGCAGGCAGAATTTCCTGTAGTTCCTAACCCCGCAACAATTCTGTGCACCTAGAAACACTTGTGTACAGGAGCGTTATACATTTCACACCAAACAAGCAAAGCACTTTACAGTAGTGGATTTGAAGAATGCCTTCTTCTCCACACTCCTGCACCTAGACTCACAGTGTCCCACTGTGTTTGCAAATGGCAGGCAGAGGTTTGATTGTACAAGGCTGCTACCAGGGTACTGCGAATCCCCAGATATTTATTAACAGAATACAGCATGCTGACTTGGAAAACATCCAAGTGCCCAGTACTATCATTCTGTATGTTGATGACCTGCTAGTGTGTAGTGACAACAAACAACAGCGCCGGAAGGACTTGGACACCCCCCGGCAGTTGTTAGCTTACAAAGGCTACAAGGTCGACAAGGCCAAGCTGCAAGATAATATAACTTTGCCACTCTGCACTATGGAGGCTGCCTGCGAAGCTTGCAGCTTTGCCCTCCCTCACCACCAAAGCTTCTCTGAGCACTCGATGCTCTGCTTACATCAAAGGTAAGCCCACCCAGGGCCCCTTCTGAGCGCATGCATGATCGCGCTATCTTCTGCAACATTTCCTTTGTGTCTGCATTGTGTGGATGTACTTTCATCCCTCATCCATAAAAAAAATGATTTTATCCATCTGATCTTGTGTGCAGCGTGCAACGAGACATTTGCACCGTGTTGGGCTTTCATCTATTACAGTGCAGTCATTCAAAGATGGCCACACATACCCGGAGCACTGGAGTGCTTTTGCTTATTGTCTCAGGTGGCTCAGGATTGGTTTAGGCCCCTTTCAACCTGGCCTATTGCAAGGCCCGGCAGGCTTGGCCAGCCCCCTCACAAGGTGCTTCAGGTTTGCATCCCACCCCCCTGGTCACCTATGCATAGCTCTCAACTCACCCGCTTTTGGCGGGTGTCACCCGCCTTGAAAGCTGATGAATCACCCGCCAATCCCCTCCTACGCCCATTCACTTCTATGGGCCTCTCACCCGCCAAAAAGAAAATCAGGTGTTTTCACCCGCCTTGGTGACAAAAAAGTTTGGGAGCTATGCCTATGATGCTGCCCCTCCCCCGGTTGCCTGTGATGCTGTGTGTGCCCCCCACCCCCTCTGATTGCCTGTGATGCTGTGTGTGACTCCCCCCCCTCGCCTGTGATGCTGTATCTGCCCCTACCCACCTCCATGTCACCTGTGATGCTGTGTGGGCCCCCCAACCTCTCTGTCCCCTGCGATGCTCTGTATGCCCCCAACCCCCATTTCTTGCCATTGATGCCTTCCATCATCCCAGTTTTCCAAGCCTGATAGTGCCCCTATTTAATCTTTGCATTTGCATGCTGCTGCTACCCTGCGACATGTGGGAGGCACCGTGTATTTGCCCATTGCTTGACCTTCGCATCTGTGTGCTGCTGCCGCCCTGCAACATGGGGTAGGCACCGTGTATTTGCCCATTGCTTGACTTTCGCATCTGTGTGTAACTGTTACCCTGCAACATGGGGTAGGCACCATGTATTTGCCTATTGCTTGTCTTTTGCATCTGTGTATAGCTGCCGCCCTGCAACATGGGTAGGCACCATGTATTTGGCCACTGATTTGACTTTCACATTTGTGTGATGCTGCCGCTCTGCAACATAGGGTCAGGCTCAATGAATGTGATCACTATGTACTTCTCCTTTGCACGTTTGCATATGATGCATTACCTGTGCACGTTCCATGATGTAATTCACATCTCACGCTTCCTTTTTTGTAACCTGAAACACAAACTAATCTCCTAAGTTTAAGCACGGAGATACCTCAAGGTTTTGCGTGCTATATATATATCTAAATAAATATAAACAAAATAAATAAATATAGCCTCCAAGACATGCTTTTCCTTGGCCAATTGATATCCATCCATGGTAAGAAAATCCTACCAGAATGCACCGCATTGGTGTGAAATGCCCCCCAGCCAACCAATGTTAAGGCAATGCAGAAGTTCCTCAGGCTCTGCAATTATTGCAGAGCATGGATTGTAGATTATGCAGCCCCTGCTACAAGGCCTCAAAGAAGTACAATAGGCAGACAAAAAGATAATAATATGGACTTATGACAAGTTTCAATGACCTAAAGGAAGTGATATGCACTGCCCCAGTATTAGCAACTCCTGATTACACACAAGAGTTTTACTTATTTTCCCATTCCAATGAACAGCTGATGATTGCGGTACTTACGCAGAAGAGCGCGATGGTCCACAAACCATTCGCCTACTACAGTGGTGTGCTATATTCAGTGATGCAGGGCCAGTTCGCATGCTAACAGGCGCTTGCTGCCGCTGCATTTGCAAATGAGAAAAGCTCCACAATTGTCATGGAGAGTTCAGTTACATTGTATGTGGAGCATGCCGTATTTGCCATCCTTGAGCGTTCTAAATCAACCATGACCATGCAGAAAGCACACATATGAGGTAATTCTGTCCAGCCCAAACTTCCACATAGTGCGATGTAAAACAGTTAATCCTGCTACCTTTTTAACAGAGATGTGCACTGACAATGACCCTGCAAGACATGACTGTGTGACATTTGAAGGGGAAGAGGACAACATACCGAAGGCAAAAGTTAGCCTGCTCAAAGGAGGTTGGGGGGGTTTCTCTTTGTTGATGCGTCAGCCACTATCAACTGGTTTGAGGCTACTGGTGCAGCAGTTGTCTGCCTAGTAGATGGTGTGTACGAGACACTGGTACAAATAAAAAACTGCCCATGCACTAGTCAGCCCAGGCTATAGACCTTATAGAGCTAATTGAAGCACTCCAAGTGTCCTATGTGTGCCGCATGACCATTTATTCTGATTCTGCCTATGGCACCACCACGGTGCACTCAGGGCTGGCACGGTGGCAAGGCGAGGGTTCAGGAGATCAGACGGATCCCCAGTATAGCATGCAGCACTATTGGTCAAGCTCATGGAAGCACTGTCCCAGCTCTCCCTCACGGCCCATACTATTGATACAGACAAGGGGCCTCATTACAAGTTTGGCGGTAGCCTTGCTGGTGAAACCGGCAGGCTGACGCCAAACTTGCAATATTTTCTGGTGCCCCCGTGAATGGGCAATTACCGGGGAATTCCGGTTCCACCGGACATGGTAATTGCCCATTCGTGGGAGCCGGAAAAAAGATGCTTTCCATTCCAATTTGGCCCATAGTGCTGAATGGGAACGGGGATGTCGGATGCACCGGCACCGTTTATAACGGTGCTTCCGACAAGCTGTGCTTGCGGGTACCTTTCAGCCCGAAAGGCACCCGCGAGCACATCTCGTAGTTTGCCGGTCTGGGAACTACGTTACCGGCAAGCTTACCTGTACCATAGTTCCCGAACCAGCAAACTTATAATGAGGCCCAAGGTCTCACTCAGTAAAGCTGCCGTGGATGTGCAGCCAAGATAGCAGCATATCTCCCTGTGCCAAATATTTCCAAATATCTGGTGGTAGCACAGGGCCCTGAGCAGTTGCCAGCATCCTACAGCTCATTATCAATTGCACAACTAATTGAATTACAGGGTCAGGCCCCACAGAAAGAGAAGAACTTGTGGTTCAAGAAAGGATGTAAGCAGTCCCCCACAGATTTATTGCGGAGAAATTATACTATAGGCAAAGCGGTCATGCTGCACAAATTGTTGCTGGTCGCATTCGACCAGCTGCACCACCCATCCCTTGTATCAAAACAACATATTTCCACAGTTATTCAGGAGGACTGTTTCATCCCCAATCTGTGGGAAACCTTGTCTAGAATGGTTATTCACTGCACTATGTGCCAACCCTACAGCACTGGCCTTACATTAAAAACTATTCTAGGTACCCTGCCCCAACCGACTGGGCCATTCCATGAATTGCATATAGTTTCCACGGACATAGGAGGGAGGTGTAATGGTCTTGTTACATGATTGTGGTCATGCGTCCCTTCTCCCGATGGGTGTAGGCAGGCCCCAGTGCACATACAGATGCTAAGTGTACCGCAACATTTTTAGTCCAAGAGGTTTTCCCTTGTTGGGCAGTGTGTGATGTAATAAAGTCTAATAACGGCACTCGCTTCTTCAATGAGCTGTTTTAGGAAATAACTACATTACTCAACATCAAAGATCGGATGTGCACAATTGACCACCCCCAGGCCAACGGGATCGTAGTGCAGATAAATTGCCTTTTAAAAAGCAAACTGTAAAAGCTCTGCACCATGCTGAAAAAGAACTGGGTGCACTGCTTTCCCCATTGCCTTGTTTAGCATGAGCATGCAGCCCTGTAAGGATCACCATATGTGCCCCCATGAAGTGACGACAGGGTGAAGTATGCACATGCCCGTATCTCCCATTAGAACAGCATTGGATGCTCAAAGGGTTGCATCCGTTCTAGGGGATGAGTTTAAAAGTTACCCTTTTGCCTTAACAAAAGCAATAAAATGTATCTCTCAACAGATAGCGCCACCACAGTCGGAATAGACACCCAGTGCTGCACCTGATTCACCGACATCACCTCCTCTCCAGCTGTTTCCAGGAGATCTTGTGTACATCAAAAGTTTTGTCTGCTGGTGGAGTGAGCCTAGCTACAACGGCCCCTTCAAGGTCATCTGTGCTACTCCACTTGCAGTAAAGGTTCGGAAGCCACAGTATAGGGTACACCTTTCTTATGTCCGAAGAGCACCTCCTGCTGCACCCTCGCTCAAGTTGAGTAAATGCTTAAGGCATATTGACTGACATGCACTATCCATTGTTCTTATTGATATTTTTGAAAAAAACTGTATGCATACCTCAACGTGCATGTGAGGAAGGCATGCTATCAATAGTTAGACAGACAAAAGTGTTGTAAGTTTCAAAAACCTTTATTAATATCTTCAGAAAAGGTTGGAGACTTCCTGCCTGACCATAAAGCTAAGATCAGAGTAATCTTGACCATCAACTGAAAGAAAACAGTCCTAGTCAGTCTTGTCAAAACAAAAAGAGGTCTATACTAAAGAAACCTAACCTTGCCCTTGCTCTCAATATACAAATGTGAAAAGGGATGTTTGCAAAGGAAAATAGTGTTTTAAAAATAAATGTCAGAATGGCTTCTATGAGCTGGCTACATCTCCCTTTCCACGTTCAAAGCACAGTGTCTTGGAGATTTGTGGTAAAGATAGGTGAGCAACACAGTTATTTCAGAGTGTCACACTTTGGCTTTCAGGTACGTTTTAGGAGCATGTGTCAGATCTTTCAACAGCTTACAGTTCAATTAGATCCCTTTGGTTTCTCTCACCCAAATCCGGGTCTCCTCCTTTCATAATCAGACTTCCCTCAGTCAGGCTAGAGCCTGTCCTGTTTTTAAATATCACAGTCTCTCTGTCTTTCTCATGTATCACAGTTTACAATGGAGGTTTCCCTCTGTTGGGCTCGAATCACCACTTTCTTGGGGTTCTCTTATCCAGGTTTTTACACAAATCAAGTATACAGTTCAATTACAGGCTTCTCTCTGCCAGGCTAAAACCGGTCTCAAACATCACAGTTCAATTACAGGCTTCCATCTGCCAGCCTCAAACCTGTCTCAAATATCACAGTTCAATTACAGGCTTCCCTCTGCCAGCCTCAAACTTGTCTTAAATATCACAGTTCAATTACAGGCTTCCCTCTCCAGGGCTCAAATCTGTCTCAAATATCAGAGTTCAATTACAGGCTTCCCTCTGCCAGCCTCAAACTTGTCTTAAATATCACAGTTCAATTACAGGCCTCCCTCTCCAGGGCTCAAATCTGTCTCAAATATCACAGTTCAATTACAGGCTTCCCTCTGCCAGCCTCAAACCTGTCCTTTCTCTTGGGGTTCCCTTCCCCACGCTTTTACACAAAACACACCATCAGACTTCCCTCAGTCAGGCTCAAGTCTATTCACCATCAGACTTCCCTCAGTCGGGCTCGAGTCTGGTCATTCAACCACATCCGTCGTAGACTTTCGAAACTGCAGAGGATTTTGCTAGACCTCTGCAAGCCATTTCGACCAACCCAGTTCCGCTGTAGGCTTCCCTCTGCCTGGCTCGGACATGTCTTGTGAAATGCCTTTCAGGTATACTAGTTTCACTATCTGGCATCCTTCTCCTTGGCTTTGCTTTTCTGATGAGCAAATTCAAGTTCAGAAACACTTAAGTTTTTCGGGATCACGGTTCATGTTCTTGCAACCTCCAGCTTTGATTTACTTTCATCGCATTCACGTTAAAGTTCATAAACACTTCTCTACACCGGCAGATACTTTTCATGATTCACAGAGCAATTGTCTCTTTCTCTTCTTGCTTTTACTTCAGATGCGTACTTGCTTGTTACTGTTGTCAAACATGCCTTTTACAAACCGGCCCTTCGGTTCCTCCCCAACACTCCTGTTGTCATGGGAGGGAATCTGGAAACTTTCAAGCACATCAAAGGAATATTCCCTTCAGCTCTTCTGCTTCTTATGGTAAATCTCTCAGGCCCTTTGGACACACAGATCTCTCGCCTCGCTTCTTCTTGCTCTCTTGCAGTCGAACAGCTCCTTGGCCTTCCGTTCTCTGTAGCCTGGTTCCCCACAGCCCTGGCTGAGCGGCTCCTTCTCGTACCTCACCTTGCTCATAGTGTGTCGGTGCGCGCCACCTTTTATCATCAGTGTGATGGTTAGTATATGGCAGGTGTATGTCATTAAGACTCAGCACCTGACCCTTCCTAGCCTCATTAGTGGAACAGGGCCACTGTAAAGTGCTAGAGGTGGTCTTTCTAGCCTCAGTCCTTATCTTCCTTGTTTCAGTATTTCTGCTAACATAAAAGGGATAAGGATCATGGGAGTAGTAGTGTCCCAGAAAGTAGGTAGGAACAGACGTTGGATAAGACCTGGGAAAGGGGGGATACCATGTGTCACCATCAGGAGTCTCTCCCCCACTCCCCAGGACCCCCTGCCCAGGTGACCCTCACTTGCTAGTCCACCCCCAGGGTTGGGATCCAAAATTGATGGCCCTTCCCTGCCCACCCGAATACGGCATCCCCCGGGACTGGGTTGTGAAACACTCTCTGGTTTTTCACAGTGCAATTGAAAATTGTTTTGTGGTTCAATTTTTAATGTTCCCATGCAACTGCTCTATCTCCACCATATATAAGTGCTGCTATGCAATTTTTGTACATAAATGCAGGCCTTTCTCCGTCTCTCTCTCTCTCACCCCCTTTTCTCTTTTGCTCTTTCTCTGTCCCTTTCTCTTTCTATGTTTCTCTTGGCTCACATTGGACGTACACAGCTCTAGCCACTCAATTGATAAGTGGTCATGTTCCCGTCCCCGTGAATATTCTCTCCTAGCAGTGTGTTCTTCCACATATACCTGTGTTATGCATTGTGTAGCTGGATTCGATATATATTTAGGATGTAGTTTTATATGGGGGTGGACATATAAAGGGGGGGAAACAGAAATGTAAGTATCACTAAAAGTTCTCTAACACATGCCAATGCTACTGATGTCTCACTAAAAGAAAGACTAATGTAACTGCTAACAATATACCTACCAAGCAGAAACATATGGGGAAGCTTGCTAATTTACTTACGCTATCATTGTTTCTAAATGTGTTTTCCTTGCATCATTGCAAATGTTAGGTCTTTTCCTATTGGTTCAAATGTGAGTGCATCAAAACGTTTTAAAAGAATGGTGAGAAGAGCCAAGTACGACGGTTACAGAGGGCTCAGTATAGACATAACAGAAGATGTGCACCGCCCAGAGTAAAGCAATACTTAGCCTGGTAGAGAAAAAGAGTGTTAATGAGAGCTGTTGCATTTGTTCTTTCATACCCCAAACCTCGGGGCCCCAAGTTGTTAATGCCACAGGAAACTATGCTTATGGAGGCTCAATGTTTGGTCCATCTGAGGTTATGCAGGCTTACAACTCGAGATAATGATCCCAGACTACTACTGTGTGCCTGGAACCCCAGGAGCATACAGTGCTCACAAAGGCCATATACGAAGATAGAAGGGGTGAGGTTTGTGGCAAACAGGTGGCAGGAGACTACAATGAGCTGGAGGGCAGGAGGCCTCATGGGATTCGGTGATGACGTTATCGAAGGGGTGAATATTGTGTGCCGAGGATACTGAAATGAGCATGTGGCTAAACTCACAAGGTTGAGGCGACGGAAAAGCCGGTGAAGGTACAAAAGCAGGAAAAATACGAACTATGTTTCTGTAATGAATGAAGTGTTTTTCTAGGAGCCAACAGCAAGTGCAACAGGACATTGTACATTCCAGAACTCAAGAAAGGTATAACTTCTGTGATGGGCAACTACTGGGTCAATGGTCAGCAAGCGTTTCTGCACCACTCACCACTGTGGAGGGGCATGTGCTCGCTGGCCACATTGCACTCTGCTCTCCTTGTGCTCCCTGAAGAACACCTAATAGTGGGACCCCAGGGCTTCATCAGCCCAACAACAGCAGCAGTGACAGATGCCCCCACAATGATTCCACCACCACCCATATGTCGTATCCTGCAAGACAAAAGCAAAGAGGAACTGTTGCGCATAAGGTGGAGGTCCAATTATTTGTCTCAGGACTCATCACAGCTGCTAAAAGAAATACCTGACCAATACCGACTGTATAGTAAAGAAGAAACATTCTTTGCATCTCTGCTGGTTCCCGGAATACGAGCCGCCACAAATTGTCAGCTGGGAAGTAATTCAGTTGGTGAATGACACTCAGCAGGGCCTCAAAGCCATCATGGCTAAAATGCGGGCCATCCGGTTGATGACATTGCAGAACCGCTATGTGCTAGACTTACTAACTGCGATGGACGGGGGCGTGTGCCGCAAAATTGGCGATGCCTGCTGTACCTACACACCTCCAAATGACACAGACAACAGGTCCCTGATGCAAATAATAGGCGCTCTGCACACTCTCGGCACCCACATGCAAACCGAAGCAGGTATCCAGAGAAGTGACTGGTTTGACAATCTTTTTTCCTGGGCTCCATTGTGGATGGGGTGATTGTGAAGATTCTGGTCCCAATGATGGTGTTTGTGTTGATGATCTTCTGTACATGCCAGATTTGGTTTGATGGTGCGCCAAAGCAGTGCCTAGCAGCACACTGATTATTGTTTCAATTGGGGTACATGGTGCACTTCGCAGTACAAAAAGATAGTGCCATCCAAACAGAGGACCCTGAGAAACCCTGCATGGTCCGGTTAGAGCAACGCCTTCACCCCCCCAGGCACCACCACGACTCCCCCAACAGACCCCGAGAATTACATAGAGCATTGGGTAGACCTAGCAGGGGATGGCGGGTGTATATATGACATGTACCCCCGAGCAGTATGCACAAGCAGGGGAAAGTTTACAGTCTGTGTATAGAGCATGGGTACCAAAGGAGGGGTCACTGCCATATCTGGAGGCTGAGCAATTGAAAAGGGAGCTAATAAAGGAGGAGAAGGAGACCCTGATCAAAATAGAAACTAAATGCAAATTTATACACACGTGGAATCTTTGTGGGAATCACTTCACATGGTGTAGTAAAGTAAAAATTGTTTAGTGTGAAAGTAAGGATTACCATATGAAGGATGCTTGAATCATCTGAGAGAAAACAAAATTAAAAAGTGTGTTTGTGATCATTTATTTATGCTGCAACAAAGGTACAAAAGGCAAATGCATAAATAATGTGATGCAACTTTTTGTTATTTAAAAAGTATACCAGGTGGAGAAGGAGATACTTGCTTGGGAATTGGTTAATGTGGGAATAACAAAAGGGGGGATGGTTGGGAAGCGGGGGCGATCATCCAAGGCCCCCAAGAGGATCAGGGTGAGGCAGAGGCCTCCAAGTGTGTTGTAGATGCTTGGAGAGGGGGTGTTGCTAGAAGCCGCATCATGGGCGAGTTAATGCATGTTGAGGTATAGGGTTTATTGGGAGTGAAACACCACCTTAGAAATAGCAGCCATATTCAGTCAATGCCTAATGCTGCACTGCAGCTAGGGCAGTAGGCCCAGGCCACCAACGTGGAAATAAGGGAATAGGTTCCAACATGGGCAGCAGAGAGAGAGGCCAGAGATTTATAAACCTTCCATTGTCTTGTGCTTCCAGCATTCGCATCTCTGGAGAAATGCACCCTGGAAGGCCGTGAGAGGGTTGAGAACTCTCTGCAAACCTTCTCCAGTCCCAGATTTAAGAAAAAGTACCCAGATGCCCTGTCCCAAGAACCCAGCATTCCAAGGTATCAGCCAGTTCCAGACCACCAACCATAAAACTGTTAGAACACCAATCGATCAGAAAAGATCAGAAAGCAGGGACGGTTGCCCCCACCACTATGTCGTGGGAGTTGTGGTGCCATGGTGGGGCAAAGTAAAAAAAAAAAAAAAAAAAACCAGGGTGGGTCTTTTGAAGGGCGCTGACGTGTCTGGGATCGAGCTGGTGTTGAAAGTCATAGTCATAGATTTTGATTTGCTGCTGCCTGGCTGATAAGTGGTTTCACTTGGTTTTGCCCCCTTCTTCCGGCCCAAATTGTGAGAAAATAAAGTTTATAGGATGCAGCGGTATCCCACACCCCTCTCCATGATCCCCATTCATCACCTCCACTTCTCTGTTGTCATGCATAGCCTGCCCGCCTCAATGCCCTCCTACCACCCCTGACTGACCCATCCCTGTTGTGCCTAACTCCAACAAGGCCTTTGCCTCGCTGGAGGTGCAGTGTGCACATTTGCTGCTGCTGCTGCTGCCTGGCTGGTAAGTGATTTTCCTTGGTTTTGCCCCCTTAATCTGGCCCAAATTGTGATAAAATAAAGTTTGGAGGAAGCAGAGCTCTAACGCGCCACCGTCATTATCCCCATTCGCCCCCTCCACTTCCCTGTTGTCATGCATAGCCCACTCGCCTCCCAATCCTTCCACCACCACGATTGGCCCATCTCCGGTGTGCCTTAAACCAACAAGGCCCTTGCCTCACCGGAGCTGCAGTATGTGCATTTTCTGGTGCTGCCTGGCTAGTAAGTGGTTTTCCTTGGTTTTGCCCCCTTAATCTGGCCCAAATTGTAATACAATAAAGTTTGTTGTAGGAAGCAGCACCTCTCACCACTCCAGATTGGACCACCCCATTGTGCCCTAAACCAACTAGGCCCTTGCCTCTGCGGAGCTGCAGTGTGCGCATTTGCTGCAGCTGGCTGGTAAGTGGTTTTCCTTGGTTTTGCCCCTTTAATCTGGCCCAAATTATTTCCATGCACCCCGGGTTTGTACATCGGAGCCAGAAAGAAAAGACAACTAAAATGAATGAACTGCAAGGGTGTACTACCCCTGATTCAACTACCACAAACCAAGAACCGCCAAGATAAAGAAAACCACATAGGAGCCAGAAAAGAAAGAGCAATAAACAAACCGAACCACAATGGTCTTTCAACCGAGGTCTCAACTATCCACATCATCACAAACTACAAGCAACAACTAACCACACACAGCAAAGAATCAACCCCGGAAACACACCAATACGAACATGACACCCACTCAAAGGAACAAAGCCCACAACCTAAACACCATGCCTCGTTCAAGATAGAAGTCAACGATTAAACCAACATAGTGGCCCTCATTAGAAGTCAGGCGTTAAGGGGTTAACGGCACCATAAAGAGCGTCAGCGCCATTAAACCCTTAACGCCTGATTCACACTTTAATGCCTGCTTTTTGCAGGCGTTAAAGTCCAAGGTGCTAAGCTAAGTAATTTACCGTTCCGTAATTAGCGCCTTCCCCATCCCCATTATGCCCTATGGGGCAAAAATGGGAATGGGGAAGGGCAAATGGTGAATGGGGAATTACCGCCGCACTCACCTTGGAATGGGGCGGTAATTCCACCATCCACCATGGCGGAATCCGGCATGGGCCATGGTGCTAATAGCACCATGGTCACCGCCTGACTTGTAATGAGGGCTAGTATTTGTCCTGATCTACAGACCACCTTCTTACAACCACAACTTTGCAATTAAACTAGCGGATGCGGCTGCCATTTTATCAACCTACCATGACAACCTTGTGTGAGAAACCAGAAGGTGTCTCACCCGCTAGTCCCCTGGGGTCTCTCTCTCAGGTGTCCAGGGCACGTCCACCGCCTTTGGATCCAGACCCTGGGGGTGGACCAGTTCGGGTGGATCACCTGGGTAAGGGGTCTTCATGGAGTGGGACACCTGCTGGCAAGATGCCATATCCCCCTCCTTGTAACACCTTTACCACATCCTACTCGGTAGGATATTTAGGAACTCTCCTTATTCCCTACCTAACCACCTTCTTTAACATCTGTTTCTCCTCTGCCACCTTTCCTTCCGCTTTCAAACACGCTACCATAATCTCTATCCTGAAGAAACCTTCTGCTAGCCCTCTTCTTGCCTCCAACTTCAGACCAATCTCCCTTCTCCCCTTTATCTCAAAGCTCCTCGAGCACCCAACCTATTCTCAACTTTCTGCTTTCGTCTCATCCCACTCGCTCCTCCCCACCTCTCAATCTGGTTTCCGCCCTAAACACTCCACTGAGACTGGCGACTGCCCTCACTTACATCCTCAACTCTCTCCTCACTGCCCGCTATACTAAGCAATCTTCAATTCTCAAACGCCTCATTCAGGGATCAGAAAGTCCCTTTTGGAATAAAAACTGTCACAGTTACACCATTGGTTAACAAAACTGGTCTAGACCAACAGGACCCAACAAGCCTTAGGCCTATCACAAACTGCAATTTTCTGTTGAAAATCCTTGATAAAATTGCCACAAAACAGCTACAAGAATATGTAGACAAGCACTGTCTATTGCATCCCCAACAATCAGGTTTCAGAAGTGCTCATAGTACCGAATCTGCTCTAATGGACTTACAAACTAAAATGTTAGGCATCCTTGACAAGGGAAAGGCAGGCCTGCTAGTGCTTTTGGACCTCTCGCTTGCATTTGATTTACTAGATCACAGCAAGCTCTGAGAGGCCCTAGACACAGCTGGAAATTTTTCTAAGGAAGCTATCGACTGGGTATCATCCTTCTTAGAGGATAGAAACTCAAATTACCTGGGGAGGACATTCTATGAACTCTAGCCCAGTGGAATGCGGTGTTCCACAGGGAGCTAGTTTCTCTCCTTTGCTTTTTAATCTGTACATTCGTTGTCTCTGCACCCTTCTCACACAACTAGGGATCTTCTTTACCAATTTTGCAGACGACACACAGCTCATCCTGGAACTGTGTGGTAACCATACTACTGACAACAACAGATTATCAGCAATTTACAACACAATAGAAACATGGATGAAATCACACTGGATGTGCCTTAATAGCACTAAAACAGAGATCATGACATTTGGCTCCACAAAAGCCTTAAAAAACCTAGGCCCTGATTACACCTCGTTCCGCATAAAAGACTTGTCTGTCACGGTGTTTAATAAAGTTAAAACTCTCGACATTTACCTACAATCATCTCTAGGTTCCGAAGCACAAACCACTTACCTAAAACGGAACTGTCAATATTATCAGAGGCTCCTCTGCCACATTAGACCTCTTCTTGACACCAAAAACAGTGCCACACTAGGCAGAGCCACCATCTTGTCACGATTGGACTACAGAAACGCCTTATTACTGGGTGCCAGTAGCAGCTGCTTAAAGCAATGTCAAATCATCCAGAATAATGGTCCATCTGGACCATTGCGGGAAAGTCCAAATGCGAACACATTACAACAGACAGAAAAGACCTCCATTGGCTGGCGGTCACTGAACGTATCATTTTCAAATCACTGACATTGGTTCACCGCTGCTTTAACGGAACAGCTCCATTATACTTGAAGAAGGAGTTCAAATGGTACGAGCCAGGGCAAAGCTTGAGATCCGCTAAACAAGAATTGCTCAAGCCTAATCACCCCATAGCAAAATCTACTGGTATAGGCAGAGCATTTCCTAGCAAGTCCATCTGCTACTGGAATGAGCTACCTCGGAATCTCAGGCTCGAAAGCAATTTGCTATTGTTTAGGAAACAGCTAACAACCACGCTATTCAAGTAACATTTCTTATCACTTACTATTCTGCGGCCTTGTAAAGCCTGATCCTTCTTACTGTTCTGTCCCGTCTCTCCACTGTCCTGTGTCTTTGTTGCGCCCTGATGCCTGCCGGCTTTCGGCGCGTAATAAATATATAAATAAATAAAATCCTCCTTGATCTTTCTGCAGCTTTTGATACAGTAGATCACCCCTTACTTCTTAGCACTCTGTCCTCCTTCGGCTTCAATGGCTCTGTTCTCTCCTGGCTCTCCTCTTACCTCTCTAATCAATCCTTCACTGTCTCCTGGGGCGGCCATACCTCCTCCAGCCTCCCCCTGAACTATGGTGTCCCTCAGGGATCCGTGCTGGGACCCTTTCTTTTCTCTCTCTATACCTCCCTTCTCTCCCCAGTCATCTCTTCTTTTGGCATTTCCCATCACTTATACGCTGATGACACCCAACTCTTTCTTTCCTTCTCTTCCTTCACATCTGACCTCCACCCCACTCTTTCTTCCTGCCTCACAGCCATAAAAAACTGGATGTCATCCCACTTTCTTTCCCTCAATACTGACAAGACTGAGGTTCTTTGCTTCCCTCCCCGTCCCTTCTCTTCCCCTTCCCCTTCATCCACTTTCCACCTTCCAACCTCCCCATACCTACCCATGCCTGCAATCTCGGCCTCCATCTCTCCTTCTCCAACCACATCTCTCTAACCTCTCGAGCCTGTCGTCACCACCTTTTCAACATCCGAAAGATCTACTCCTCCATCACATTCCATGCTTCCAAACTCCTAATCTCCTCCCTTATTTTCTCCCGCCTATTCTACTGCTCCTCTCTCCTCTTTGGACTCCCTGTCTCTCACTTAACTCCCCTAAAATCCATCTACCACTCCTCTATTCGTACTCTGTCTCCTTGGCCCTCAAGACTCTATTTCATCCTCTCTCTCTCAACTTAACTGGCTTCCCTTCCTCTCACAACTGAAATTTCAATTACTCTGTCTTGTCTACAAATCTCTCCATGACCTGCCCCCCCCTACCTTTCTTCCCTCCTCACATTTTACTCCCCCTCCCGCTCTCTCCGCTCAGCAGACCTCTACCTCCTCACTGTGCCCCTATGCCCCATATGCCTCCTCATGCTTCCGCTCCTTCCAACTCCTACACTGGAACTCCCGCCTACCCTCCATCCCTACCTACTCACCCTTCCGCTCCTCCCTGAAAGCCCTTCTTCACTCCCCCCCAGACTCCCCTTCCCTTCCCCCTTTCCCCTCCTAACCCTTCCTCCCTCCTTACCCTCCCTCCTTCCTTCCCCCTTCCCTAATGACCTTAAATTGATCACTGACACCACTTAAAGGCATTGACACCAGATCACTCACCCTTCCCTTCCCTCCCCTCCCCCCACCTCAAAACAGACACTGTAACCCCATCACCTACCCCCATCCCCTCCCGTTCCCCCACTCTCCCCCTCCTCCTTGTAAATAGTTCTACATATTGTTCTAATGACTTGTTTCATGTTTGTAAATACGCCCATTTATTCGATAAGACTCCAGCTCCCTCTAGCATAACCGAGTTTATACTATTGCCAGTAGTCACCTACCTTACCCAGCCTCCACACCATACACTCTCGCACCATGAACAGCATAGCTCTCTGCCTGCTACTCTACATATGCTTATGGGGCTTTAGCTACTGCAAGGTAAACAGTACCCATTCAATAGGAACCAAGACAGCTCCATCCTACTCGAGATATATAGCCACTACCACTGCCCACATTATGGAAGGCAACTTGTTGAATCTTCCCAGCGGATTTCTAAGCACCCATTGTAGCTTACCATGTAGAAACACCAGACTCAGAGCAAGATTGTCTAGACTGCATGAGCCGTTGACTAGAACATTGCCCCCTACAAACATAAGGTCCGCTACCCAGAAGGCCTTCATCCCTTCCACCAAAAACCACAAGTTACAATCTACATCCAGGTCTACCATTTTACCACCCACCCCTCCCACGATTACTTCTTCCCCTATTACAGGCGGACTAATCAATGCTAGATCCATAACCGCACATGCTTCCGATATTCATGACCTGATTTTAGCTGAGAATTTGGACTTTCTCGCCATTACAGAGTCCTGGTTACACGACGCTGCAAGCCCCTTCCTATCATTAGCAATCCCAGCTGGTTATACTATATTGAGACAGGACAGAACCAACACGCGAGGCAGTGGCATTGCCAGCATTGCTAAGATTAGCCTAGATATGAGAACTACACTTACCTCAGGCTTAGACTCTTGCGAAGCGCTGTCTATTAAACTCCCCCTCGTGAACTCTCAGACACTGTCTATCCACCTCATTTACAGACCTCCTGGACCCACCGGGACTTTCGAGGAGGATCTCCATAACTTACTCGCCAACAACCTGAAAACTACATCACAATTATTGGGTCATTGTAGCCCAGATTGAAATCGCCCAAGACCATTAGATAAAAATGCAAGCATCATTGCTAATTCACTATCCGATTTGGGTTTAACTCAAAGAACGCTCGAACATACCCATATCAAAGGCAGAACCCTTGACTGGCTAGCAGACTTCAACTGCACAGTCAACATCAAATCCATCTCACAACAACCTTGGACAGACCACTTCCTGGTGTCCTTCGAATTATCGACCTCCAGATCTATCAAGCCAGCACCCATCATGGCCCTGCCCTACAAGAAACAAAAAGTGCATCACGAAGGAGAACGTGATTCCTGCTATCCTACCCACTTTCAACTAACTAGCAGATCACTCAGACCCAGAAACATTGGTCGATGAATACAATAAAATTATGTTAACCACTTTGGACAACATCGCCCCTTTAAAACTAAGACCAAGTAAACCCAAAGCCCACTTAAGTTAATGGTTTACCCCGGAATTAAAAGACCTACGACTCCTCAAAAGAAGCTGTGAATCAGCTTGGAGATTATCCCCCTCTAAGGACCATAAAAACAGACTCACGGAAATCTCCCGATACAAAAAAGAAATCTATCTGGCCAAAAAAACCTCTTATAACACGTGCATAGCGAATGCCAAATCAAACATGAAAGAACTGTTCACTATCCTCAAGGAACTAGAGTCCCCCATCCCCATCCCAGACATATGTTCTAAAGATAAAGCATGGTGCTCGAACATCCAACAAGCACTTTCTAATAAAATAACGATGCTCCAAAACAAAATATCTAAGAAAAAGGCTGCCCTTAGTCTACCACTCCAGTCCAGCAACTTAAGCCATCTAACAGCCAGGGTGACCCCTGCCCTGCCCAGTTTATAAAAGACACAGCCAGAGACCTCTCCCCATTTATCTCAAAACTTGTCAACTCCTCCTTTGCGACAGGTATTTTACCGACTAATCTAAAACAATCCTGGGTACTTCCCACGAACTATCGCCCCATCACGAAAGTCCCGTTTTTGCTCAAACTCCTGGACAAGATTGCCTACAATCAGATTAAAAAATTCCTGGAATTTCACAAGCTCCTAGGAGTACGCCAATCTGGATTCCGGCCACAACACGGCACTGAGACAGCCCTCATCGATCTGAAGGCTCAGATTGATGTCCTGCGAGACAAAGGCAAAATGGCTCTCCTCCTGTTGCTGGACCTCTTTGCTGCATTCGACCTCGTGGACCACGGGGTCCTTTGCAGCCACCTGGATTCGGCCGCTCACTTTTCTAAAGAGGCCATAACCTGGATAGAGTCCTTCCTCAGCGATAGGACGATGAGTGTTCTCCCCTCAGCAGCAGCCGACCCGATCCCCATCTCATGTGGAGTCCCACAGGGCTCCTGTGTCTCCCCCTCCCTATACAACATATTCACTAAGCCCCTTTGTGATGATCTGGACTATCTTGGTATCACCTACACAAACTATGCAGACGATACCCAGATTCTCCTCCCTCTTTCTGGGGATTACAACAAGGATTTGGCCTTGGTGAATAGGGTATATATCATCATCCAGGCATGGATGGTCTCACACAGTCTATGCCTGAATGATGATAAAAACAGAACCTATCATCCTGGGGACTCATGCCAACTTAAAAAAAATTAGGCCATAACTATGCCTCATTCGTGATTGATGGAAACTCCATCAAGGTGTCCAAGGAAGTGAAGACGCTCGGCTTCTACCTGGACTCCACCCTCTCATTCGATAAACAGGTGAAGTCCCTGGCATCAGCCACTGCCTACACCTGCAAACTTATTAGAGCTGGCAAACACTTCCTATCTAATAAGAACGGCATCATCCTAGCCAGAGCCCTAATCCTATCTCGGCTGGATTACTGCAATGCCCTTTACATTGGTGCCAATAAATCTATCATACACAGACTACAAAACCTTCAAAACAACGCCTTGCGAGCTGCTCTTGGCGTACCCAAAAGACTACACATATCGCATATTAGGCGCCAAAATAACTGGCTCTCCACTCTGAATAAAATCCACCTAAAATCGGCATCATTGGTTCAGAAAGCCCAGCATAATGCCGCTCCTAGCTATCTCACCGATACAGTCACTAAAAGATGCTCACCTAGACCAACAAGACCCTCCAATGCCAACAGCCTCATACCGAGATTCAGATTGTCCAAGGCCGGAGGAAGCAGCTTCCAGGGACAATCAGCCCAACTCTGGAACTCACTGCCACCTACCCTACGTGAAGAGCAGCCCTTTCTGAAATTTAGATCGAATTACATCAATCTCCTAAAAGCTGCCGAAACCTAGTCATCAGTAACCAACCAATGCCTTTATCTCCAGTGTAGACCTGCCACTCACACCAGCATCAATGCCAGCTCGCACCTGGCTACTGCACTTGCACCCTCCCAATTAGTGTTAGCAAGCTTGCCAGGACCTATTCCTCGCAAGTTCATCCGGCCCCTAGTTGTCCCTATGGTCTATGTATATTTAGCTTGGCTACAGCCGGCCATTATATTACCTCATATCGCACTCCATTGCATTACATCTTCACTTACACCTAGCCAGCCTGCCCTACATAATCTCTGCCCTCCAGTCATCGCATAACCTGTATATATTTGTATAGACATGTATATCATTTTACATTATTGTAACGTGTCATAATTGTATATTTATCTTCGTCACTGTACAATATCTGTAACCTGCAACTTAAGTCTTGCATTTTCTGTACTGCTGCGCCCGGTAACCTCCGGGTCTGGTGCGCATTACAAGTGATTAAAACAAACAAACAAAAAAACAAGCTTCTCTCACTTTTGTACCTTTTGTTATACTGTAAAGCGCTTTGGTTTAAAGCGCTATATAAATTCAATAAACATAAACAACATAAACTACATTCCCCCTTTCCCTTCACAAACACTTTCACATGGACAGCCCGCGCTGGGAGAAAACAGACTCATACCAGACCATTGTACCCGACATAACCCACTAATATGGTCAGGCAATTACTGGTAATCACTCACACCTGACTTCCATTAAACTTCCCCCACAAGGATAAAAGGCGGAGCATGAGAGCACACTCTGCGCTAGGCAAAGCACACAAAGCAACAGTATTCTCCCAACAGCAGCTGAACGAAGGAAGAATGACGGCAATCCAAGAAGGGTGTGCAAGGAGGGAGATTGACCTTTCCTACGAGAACCTGTTGCTTTCCAGAAACCTTCAGATTAGAAAGCGTAAGGCCAGGAATCCAGACTTCATTGTGGGTCGCAGATACACAGGGCCCTCCTGCACGGCTGACCGAGTCGGGGAGGGGGGGTACAGCAGCCGCTGTGATACCGTCCTTGGCTCCAAGATCAAAGCAGCACCAGAGAGATCAACAAAGCCGGTGAGTTGGGGAGACCGATGCAAGACCGGTTTGTGTTGAAGTCAAGGTTGCAAGCGGCAACATTGTATAACAAGCTCAAGAACGAAGATTGGTAACGTGTGTGATGAAAAACCCCGAGGAAATCTTAATTGCTGACGGATGTTTGAACATTTACGGGAAAAGATACAATACCAGTGACAGAGTGGTCTGGTACCACAAGGGTGCTCGATCGAAAGTCTCTGTAAGGTATCCAGCTAAGAAGTTGCAGGAACAAAAGTGGAAGATTTGCAAGAACATTTTGTGAAGTGAATCGAAGTGGTCCTGCAACAGTTTAAGCACAACCCATCACACATTCCAAAGTCTTTGATTCTTGATATAAAGACGAAAATGTAAAAAGGGAGATCCATGGTCTGAGCCCGACTGAGGGAGACCAATTGTGAACATTGTGCTAAAGGAGTCAGAGCCGAACGAGGGAGTTCCATGGAACGAGCCCGATCGAGAAGAAAATATATTGTGAACATTTTCACGAAAGGGGGTCCAAGCCTGAAGGAGGGAGACCCATGATGAACACTGGAAGTGAGAACTTATGAAAATCCTGATAAGAAAGGGACTTTAGGGCTTGTTTGTTAATACAAGCCCTCTGCAGTTAGAGACTGTTATTGGGAAAAAGGCTTTGGCGGAAGGCCACGTTACCTATGCTTTGAACTGTATCCTCGTGGCAGAGAAGCCAGAGTGTGTGTGTGTGTGTGTAGCTCAAACGTGCCAGCTTACCCAGTGCTGAAAACGTGAGGAAGGGAAGCCAACTGCTTAACTATCCTATTCTTGAACACTTTTCTTTTTGAATACACTATTGTCCCGCACCATTTGTATTTAGAAACAAGGAATGGCAATAGGTTTTAGTATGGGCCCTTTTATTTTGACAGAGACTAGACTACGACTGTGTTATTATTTGATGGTCGTAGCTTGCTCTCATACTTAGATTTAGGCTAAGATAGGCGTTTAACCAACCCATTGAAGTTCAATAAACACCTTTGAACTGTGATCACTTGTCTGTCTTTCCTGTTTGATACCATGGCTTCCTTAAACTAGTATTACAGGGAGACTTCAACATCTGGTTCGAAAAATCAAATAAATCCACAGCAAACTCACTCTGTGCACTGCTGGAAACTTTGCACTTCAAGCAAATAGTAAATGGATCCACCCACGATGCCGGATGCAATTTTCTGCAGGGTAGGACTATGCGCATCTGCGCCACCTCCATCAATGTATGAAGTAACCACTACTTAATACCATTCTACACCACATCCCAAATCCCCCTAGTGGCCGGAAAAGACATACTCCTACAAGCAAGAAAAGAAACTAGAAGAACCGAGACCTAGAGGCCGTAACAAACCTTCTAGATCAACCCCCCAAGCGAAACAGAACCCAATGAAACAACCATAGAGACAGCAGAAAAGACACTTAACAATTGGATTACAGAGGCCCTTGACCAAATGGCACCAGATAAAACATCCAAAGCAACACCAAATAAATGGCAACAAAAAGGTTCACAGACGAACTGAAAGAACTAAAAAAAAGCAACTGCAAAATGGAATAACATGGAGAGCACAATACACCCTACGAGACAACATAAAATACCAAAGACAACTCAAACTATACAAATCAACAGTCCTCAAAGCAAAAAAGTACTATTACGTCACAAGAATAGAATCGGCAAACAACCCACAGAAAGAACTCTTCAAAATCATCAAAGAGATAGAAAACCCTTCTTCCTGCAATAATTCCATCATCCTGACACAAGCACTTTGTGACAACATCACCAACCACCTGAGATTAAAAATAGATACAATCCAGGAGACAATCAACCTAGCCCGGGCAAATACAACCATGACTGCTGGACCACAGACACCGGGCAAAACACAGAGTGCAGCCAAACCCACCTGCCTAGAACCAATCACAGAGGAAACCTTCATCATATTGATCAAGGACACCAACCTTGCAGGTTCCACAAGGGACCCCAGCCTCCCTGACATCTTCAAAGGAATCATCAACCATAGAACCCGGGAAACACACTTCCGGAACCTAATGAATCTATCTCTCAAAAGAGGAATAGTGCTGTACTCCTTCAAATCAGAATATATTAAACCGCTGATAAAAAAGGAATCAGAAAACGCAGAAGACTCAAGCAACTACAGACAGATATCCAACCTGCCCTACCAAATTCAACCAAAGATTCTGGAGAATCATGTGTACAAAATCTTTCTTAAATACATTGAAACAAACGGAATGTTCAACCGATCACAAGTTGGCTTAAGACCAATCAGAGGAACAGAACAAGCACTCCTATCGATATGGGACGACCTAAAAATAAACGCAGACGACGATGCACAATCAGCGCTCATGCTATTGGACATATCACAGGCATTTGACACAATCAGCCATGCAATGGCAATAAAAAGATTGATGGGATGTGGCATACTGGAACCCGCACTGAAGTGGCTTACCTCATTCCTAACAAACCAAACCAAAAGAACCTACCTACCACCGTTCAACTCAAACACCAAAAATATATCATGCGGAGACCCACAGGGATCCAGCCTCTCCCCTCTGCTTTTCAACATCTACATGTGCCCACTGATGAAAACCGCTTGAACCCACTGACTTACCGCCTACTACTACACAAACGACACATAAGCGATTATGAAACAAACCCAGGCACAAAATAACAGCCTCAACAACTGTCTCACAGAAATCTACAATTAGATGACAACGAACAACCTTAATCTGAAGCCAGCAAAAACAGAAATAATACTCTCAACCCGCAGGATTCGACGGAGGGAACCTACAACTGAACTGGCCCATCGGCATGGGAACGCAACCAGAGACTACTGACATAGTAAATAACCTAGGAATACTCATGTACAACGGAGTATCCATGGAACCGCAAGTCAACGCAATCGCCAAAACATGATTATTCTTCCTATGACTGCTCAGGATTACCCCCCCTACTTTTCCTTTTGCCCCAGAACTCTCACAATCATATCGCTGATACTCAAAAGAATTGACTATGCAAATAGCCTCTACCTAAGAATGCCGGAAAGACTTGATAAAAAACTACAAAGGGTGCAAAATACAGCAGCCAGGATCCTTTTACGACTAAACAAAAGAGACCACATCAATCCAGCATTGAAAAGCCTAAACTGGTTACCAGTAAACAAGCACATGAAATCCAAAGCACTTTGCATCACCCACAAAACATTGCACAGACAAGGAGAATAATTCCTCCAAGACAAGATTAGCCGGTATCACCCAGGTAGGGAACGAAGATCCAGCAACGACCTACAAATAGAGGCAGAATACAACGAAAAAAGAAAACTTGGCGGATCAGCGTTCTCACATCTAATTGTTAACATTTGGAACACGATGTCCAAAGAAATTAGAAACACAGAAGACCACATCACCTTCATGAAACTGCTCAAAACCTGGCTATTCAGCAGATAATGACAACCTCGAAGGAACAGTAGCAGCACCACCACCACAGACAAACAACTAGAGAGGAGATGAGATGGGCCAAAGAACCCCAAACAAGAAACCTGGCTAGATACCATGAAGCAGCAACCAAAGAGCCACGTCAGAGGCTCCAACAAAGCGACCGACTTACTAACCCATCTTTTTTTTTTTTTTTTACATGTTTATTTTAAACCGGTAGTACAACCAATGACAACAGAAGCATACATACCACTTTTACGAACCCCCATTCCTGATATTCGAACACAGTCCAGAGACCCTGATGTTTCCACCCTCCCCAACCCCCCCCGACCCAGCCTCCTGTTCCAAATCAATGTTCCTCTTTGCTCGGTGGAGCGGGGGCGTCTGTAAATGGCTCAATGCTCGAGCTTGAAGTCCATCTGGTTGATAGGGGTTTGTGGGTCATTGCTGGGAAGTTCTGATCATAATCTAAATGGGGGGCCCAAATATCTATAAACCGGTATAAGAGGCCTGCTTTGGCTATCGTGACTTTTTCCGCAACCAGGATATCCCAAAGTTTGATCCACCAAAGAGTCATTGAGGGACCTTCGGCAGATTTCCAGGTTCGGGAAATTGTGATTTTAGCGGCCAATAGGAGTTGTGTGAGCAGTTTGACCGTCCTCACAGATCTCCGGTACACTCCTGTTGCTGGGGTAGGATGATTTCTGGTTCTCTAAGGATTATCACCTGGGTGATCTCTTCTATGTTAGAAATGGATTGGGTCCAGAAGGCATTCACGATTGGGCATGACCACCACATGTGCAGATACGTTCCTGGGAGCCTACATATGCCAGCATTGTGGGTCGAGGGATCGATTAAAGTGATAGAGGCGCACTTGGGGATAGTACCATCGTAGAAGCAGTTTATATGTGCATTCACAGTTGGTGATGCAGAAAGAGGAAGAGTGGGTTCTAGACCATATGTCCACCCATGTTTGGTTTTCTAAAGAATGCCCTATATCTGTCTCCCACTGCGCCATATAGGAAGCTCTTGGGGTGAGCATATAATCCTGTAGCAGCTTATAAAGCGTGGGGATTTCCCCCCTGAATCGACAGGTCCCCCAGAGGGAGTTCAAGAGGGGCTGGAATCCGTGTCGCAGCTTTACGGGTTTGGGGGTGAGAGCACCAATGTCGGAGTTGTGTGTAGGAAAACCGGTCCTTTTCCAGTAGGCGGAAGGCTGCTTTGCATTGCTCAAAGGAGCGGGGTTGATCATTCTCGAAAAAAGTTGTCCCAGGGACTCCAGTCCTCCCTCAATCCAAGTTTCTGAAGTTTAGCGGCTGGGACCCAGGAGAGAAGGCTGGGTTTTGGAAAATTGGAGAAAAAGGACCCAGGCCCCATGGAATGCTTTTATATTTCAGTGCCCAGTCCCAAGTTTTAAGAGTATGAGCAGTGGAGGCCAAGACCCCCACCCCAGGTTAGACGAAGTGTTGCCAGAATGTATGGGAGGAAGCAAAGGGGACGAGCAAGGTGAGATTGCTCCAATTCTACAAATGTTGGGCGTCCAGAAGTCATGATCCATGCCTGCATGTGTGCCAGCTGTGACGCTACCTGCTATTTGCGTAGGGCAGGGACCCCTAAGCCTCCCAGTCTAGCATTGCCCATCAAAGCTTTTTGAGAGATTCTTGCTTTCCTTCCTTTCCAGATAAACCAAAGCATTTTCCTTTGAATGCAAGGGGGGGGGCAAGTGGAATTGTGATGGGGAGGGAGGAGCAAGCGTACAGGAACCATGGGAGCAGGTTCATCTTACAAGCGGTTATCCACCCTATGAGCAAGATCTCTTGTGAGGTCCAACACTCGAGGTCCCTCTCCAGTTCCCTAAATAGCGGGGGAAATTGGAAAGATATACGTCTCTAGGACGAGCAGGGATCCGGAACTCTAGGTAAGGGATAGATTTCTCGCTCCATCGGATCGGGGATAGAGGTTCTAGGGTTACCCGTTCCCTATTCCCAGGGCCACCGACTTCCCAAAGTCGATAGTAAAATCTGCCACCCTCCCAAATCTGCTGAGTGCTTTGAGGGCTGATGTTAGTGAGGGGCGAATGTCTGTTATAGACAATAGCACGTCATCCGCGTAAAGAGACATTTTATGCTGAGAGGCGCCAATGGGTAGACCTTTAATCTTTGGGTCCAGTCGAACCCGCTGAGTGAAGGGTTCCATTACTAAAGCGAACAGGAGGGGGGACAGGGAACAGCCCTGCCTTGTACCACACGTTAAAGAGATTGGTTCGGAGAGGCTACAATTGACCCTGAGGAGCGTTTTAGGAGACTGGTGATTTGCCAAGATACAATTTCGGAAATTTGGGCCAAAGTGAAAGGCCTCTAGGGTAAGGTGTTGGAAGGCCCAATCCACTTTGTCAAACGCTTTGGAGGCGTCCAGGGACAGCAGTGCCAGTTTATGAGAGTCTTGCGTCGCGACATCCACTAGGTTAAGAGCCCTACGAATATTGTCCCCAGTGGATCTATGCATTACAAGCCTGTTTGATCTGGATCAATTAAGCTGGGTAGGACCCTCGCTAGACTGTTCGCTAGAACTTTTGAATATATGTTGGCGTCGATATTTAACAAGGAGATAGGTCGATATGAGCTATTTTCTCTGGGGTCCTTGCCCGGCTTGAGCAGGAGGATGGTTATAGATTCCTGCATGGATGGAGAAATCGATCCAGAGACACCAAACGAGTTGAAAAGAGCTGTCAACGGGGCTACCGGTTGGGGGTGAAATATTTTGTAAAATCTAGTTGTGAACCCGCCCGGGCCTAGGACTCTGGATTTGAGGCACTTAATGGCTGTTTCGACCTCGTCCCCTGTAATTGGGGCATCTAGATCTGCTCTGTCTGGCTCCTCAAGTTGAGGGAGGGCAGCTTCCTGTAAGTATCGTTGCTGTTCTACTTATCTTCAGGGTGGTGCTGACATCGTATTGCACCTTGCCTTGGGAGTCGCAGAGGCCTACTATAGTGTTTTTCTTCTTTGCCTTTGCTAGTTTCTCTACCAGGAATCTGTTTGCTTTATTATTCTTAGCATAGTAGCTTTGCTTGGATTTAGCTAGTAGGTATGCTGTTTCCTCCGCATAATGGGCCTCCAGTTTTCTCAGAGTGGTTAGTAGGGCGCGGTGTGATCTCGGGGTCCAACCCTTGCTTTTATGATCATCTTCAGTCTTCTGGACTTCTTCAAGAATCAAGCGAGCGTTTTGTTTGCCTCTATGATATGCCGCCCCATGTGCAATGAGTTCCCCCCCTTACCACTGCTTTCATGGCGTCCCAAGTGTACGCAGGTGAGGTGTCTTCCGGTAGGTTTTCCTGTAAAAAATGTCTGATCACGGTGGCAATGGAATCCCTAAGGGGCATTTTGTTCAGTATGGGATCGTATAGGTTCCAACAGCGCCTAGGGGGTGGATCAGGGTCATGGGCTCAGAGTGTCACTGTAATAGGGGCATGATCAGAGAGCACCCACATACCTATGGTCACATTGTCAACAAAGGCGAGAATTTGTGGGGTGGCCAGTAAGAGATTGATGCGCGAGAAGGTCCTGTGGACATGTGAGAAGCTGGAGAAGTACACTTTGTTGGGGTGTAGCTCTCTCCATGTGTCCACCACCTCCAGGGTTCAAAACAGTTGAAGCAGGCTTCCGGCAAGATTAAAGTCTCTGTGGGCTGGGGTGTGCGTTCTGTCCTGAATGGGGTCCGGGACCCCGTTAAAGTCCCCTCCTATGATGACTTGGCCTTCAACAAAGGGAAGGAGGGTTTCGCCCAGGGCTTCGTAGAATGCCTGTTGTACCTCGTTGGGGGCGTAAACCAATACAAAGGAGTATAATTGTCCAATATTAGGCCATTGATTGCTGTGTAGCGACCATCTGGGGACCATAGGGTTTCAAGTATCTAAGGTTGCACATGTCTGGCGAAGAGGATGGCGGTGCCCCAATTTTTGGTTCTGTTCAAAGCTAAGTATTGGAGCGGTAAGTTTATATTCTGGAGACGAGAAAAGTCGGCAGGTATGAGGTGGGTCTCCTTGAGTAGGACCACTGAGATTTCCATGTCCTGAAGCCGTTTCAGAATAGATTTCTGTTTGGAGGAGGAGTTCAGACCCCTGATGTTCAATGAGACGAGTTGCTTTTTGGTGTGGTGGGGTGCCTCTGAGGCGTCGGTGTTCTGTGGGCATGGGATCCAGACTGGATGTGTTCAGGGGCATTATTCTTCCGTCATCAAAGTGCAACCAGGGTTTTAACATGGGCCTCCAATGGGAAGCTATAACAATAAATTAGCAGGATGCCGAATTTTTCTTGTCGGCATATCCCTGAGCCAACTGGCCTAGAACTGTTTGTGATATACTCTGAGGTGATGTCACCTACTCTCCCTTGGAGTCGGGCGAATCCCACATCGATTAGAAAATTCTTCCGAGTTTCTAGGCGAGTTGATGGGCATTGGAGCAGTCGAATGGGGAATGCTGGTGCGAGAGAGTATGCGGCCAGAAGGGTAGACGCCTCATTTTTAGTTCTTAAACATTCCACTGGGCTCACCTTGCATTCCGCTCTTTCTGGACGTTAGTCCAGGCAGTACATTTCGGTCTCGGGAGGTAGTTCCATGGAGTCACCCATCACTGGATCAGCCAGGGCCTCATCTTGTCTTTCCAGGGAGTTAGGATGCAGGATTGCGTTTGCATCCTCCAGGTGAAATAGCCACCTATATCGGTCGTGTTGGTCTTGAAGGAACAGCATCAGAGGTCTCAGCGCTCTCTGTTTCTGAATCGTCACCATTTGCTGGAGCGTCGCTGTATGTTCTTGGGTCAAGCCTTCCATCTCTCCCACCCTTTGTTCCACTTCTGTGACCCTTTGCTCGAGTCTTGTAGTAAGCTCCGCCATGCAGGACTGAAATTCGGTTTTGATGTCGAGCATGAAGGCTTGTATATAATTCTTGGTGCCAGCTGGTTGGCGCTATCGGTGGAGGGTATCAGCAAGGATTTTGGCGTTTCCAATTTTTTCCCCTTGTCAGGTGGGAGAAGCATGGTGGCGATGTTGGCCTATTTCGGAGGCTTAAGGTGCTTGGCCATCGCTGCTGGAGCTTAGGATGCTTTACTTTTGCGGACCTTGAGAGACGGAAGGTAGGGGGATGTGCAGATCACCTCTAAAAAAAAGATCAAGGCGCTGCTCAGTTTGGGCCTCTCCTAGTTCGCACAGGGTAGGGTTGAGATCCGTACTGTTATCTCCCCTTCAAGTTCCTACCACCTAAGCAATGTTGTTGTAACCTGTTAGCTGTTCCGTAGGGGTATTACACCTTGGCAAGTCTTGATCCCCCATAGCTTAAAGTATGGTTGAGCTTTTTAGGTGGGGCCCTACCTCCGGGTCAGGGTGAGCATAGATGGCCGCAATGTTGGTGTGACAAGCATCTTAAGCAGGAGCTGGCCGGCTAGCACATTGTGGAGCAATAGGTTAGCGAGTCCCAAAGAGAGGAGGCTCCTCATATGCGCTGATAAGAGTAAGGTAGGCTTAGGCAGCCACGAGGCGGTAGATGAATGCCCATGCAAATAATTGTGACAGTGGGGATAATCATGAGGCTGGGACCATACCTCCAGGTAATGATGAGTTTCCGAGGTCTCCCCTGGCTCTGTTGCGGCACGTGGGAATGCTGTGACAAAGCGGCCTCAGTTGGTATCACAGAATGGAATGGGCGCTCATTATGCGCTGTTGCAGAGGGCCTGAAAAGGAGGCAGCTGTTTGAAGGTCGCTGGGTCCACGGATAAGGCTGTAGAACCAGGTTCAGGTTTGAGGTTCCGAATTGTAGGCCCTCGGGTGCGCCAGTATCCAGCAGGAGCTCTATGCCTCCGTGCTGCGCGGTGCAGAGAGAGGCTCTCCCTGAACCCGCGACACGGCAGAATTTGTTTGTTCCCTGAGCGCCCGCAAAGAATCTGAAGCAGAGCTGAGGCCCGCCAGGGCCGGCAGTACCAATGGATGAGGCAGCGGGGTGATGGGCAGCAGTGCTGAAGTAAGCGCACCGTCTCTGCCCACGCAATGCAGGGCGAGAGTCACCAAGTTCTCTCTTCTAGCGGGGATCACCTCAAGAACGGTATAAGTTCCGGAGTGTCCGCGTTGACGGGCGGCCCAATTCCAAAGCGTTGGGTGCTCTCCAGGACTTCGTTAGGCAGTAACGGCTGGGAGCAGGACCGCTCTTCGTCCCAGCACATCTCGCATGTTCACCATCTTGTGCTCCTACGCGGCCGTGCTCGCCAGAGGGATCACTGCAGCTGGGTGAACCGGAGCTTGTTGATGGTAAACACTGCTACAGACTGTGCTCCCAATGTGCCGATCCCCACTGATACCCCTTTCAGGTGATTTCATGAGCTGGGACCGTATATTAGCTGTCATTGCAGTGGGCTTTGCCATCAACGGAGCTGCCTCATCGGTGGCGCTCCAGGCCACGCCCCCCCTAACCAATCTTCTCCTTCCTGCTCCTCCAACATGAATGACGCCACTACACCAGACCTTGGACAAGCCACGCTAGACACAAACAAATCTGAATCAATATTATGTTCTCACCCAGCATCTCTAGATCCTGAAGCACACCTAGATTCATCCACCCACATAGTCCATAAAACCTTCAAACAACGCAATTACACACCAAGAAACTGGGCTATCTTACAGCTACGGTCTCCCGTGACTCTGGATCCCTTATGGACACTATCTAACCAGTGAACACTACCAATCCCACACAAAACACTAACACACATTCGAGGCACGGAAGTTTACCCATACGGTTACAACTTCCACATGTAAGGAAACACTCACAGATACCACTTCCTCTCAGTTTTGAACCTATCGCTCACCCTATCCCCACTAACATCCCCACCCCCTTCTCTTGCAGAGCCACTCAAGCACCTGGAGAATGTCCCTGGGTGGTAGCGGTGTATGGTATAAATCAACATAACCTCAAAAGTTTCCTCCACGCCCATGTCAGCAGTACCAAGTGCTGATTAGAGTAGAGGTAGGGAATACATTGTTTTTCTGCTTATAATTGACAATCAGCTGTAGCTTCACGCCCGATGACGTACCAGAAGAAGTCCACGTGGAAGAAGACAGACAGAAGGGGCTGGGAATGATGGCCTGGATTCTCTTATGGGGCAGGTAGCCTTTTTATCAGCTCCAAGAGTGCACGGTTAACGCCCTGAAGGTCTGCCTCGATTCTACAGTCTGGCACTCTGTTGAGCGGACTTTGAGGAGTGGGATCGTGTCTCTGGATGTTCAACTGGAGCTCAGGAACCTCACCTTTTATTCGGATTTCTCATTCAGTATGCAAACTCTCCCTGCAGTTTGCAGAAAGGGGTGGGTGGCTGCCAAATCAGGACAGCCAGCCCCCCCAGTGAGAACTGGTTCCATTCAGGCACATCAGCAGACAAAAAGACAGGGGAGTGTCAAACTCCTCCCTTGCTTTCTGTCTTCACAGAAACACAGGAGCCTAGGCGGGCACACAAAGGCAAAACCCACATTCAGTCCTTCCCTCACAAAATAGTAGAAGAAGCTCTAACAAAGGACAACCCCACAAGAAATGGCAAAAAAAAAGAAATGAGCCACCATGTTAGAACATAGGTGACCCTTTTGTTCATACTTGCAGCAGTGAATACAGCCTGCGGTAGAAAAATGCACAAAAGCTGGTAGAGCACGTCCTCTGCTATCCGCCATACCTATAGGGTTGCCACTGTGAGCAGAGAAGGGCGATGCTAGGTATCCCCTTAGCACTTCATAAGGTGGGGTGTGCTGATCTCCATAGGGTGGAGTTCTAGGAAGGATACGAATTACCCATCTTTCTTTAGGAAAAGCAGTTCTTAGCAAACATTTAAGAATATAAAAAGAGAACCCAAAGGGTCCCCAGCAACACTGCACATAAGGGCTGTGGGCTGCAAAAGTGAAACAGAGATGCCTTTAAGAGGTATGGAGGAAAGCAAGACTCCATCATATGAGGTAAAACATAAAGAACAGAGTTCCCATGGTTAGAAAAAATAAGAATGAATCAGGGGGAAAAAGGATCCCCTCATTCAGGAGACCTAGAAAAAGGTCCAGAGGTCCAGCCAAAGGTGCTTAGGGTCTCTCTAGGAGACGGATGAAGCATAACACTGATACATCTCCATAACAGGGGAGAGCCAGGGTCAGATTGTGGAGACAAATGAGGGGTTAAGAGAAACGTCTTCACTGGCCATTAAGAGGACCTAGAGTCGGATTTTAAAGCATTCTATAGAAGGTCTGGTGTTAATGTCAGGAGGAAGGCATAAAGAGTGAAAGAAGCAGGCGGCACGGGCGACAGGGAGAGAAAGTTTAGGGCAGGATGGGATAGTAATAGATGAGAAGGGGGTAGAGACAGATGGACTCAGAAAGAATGGGGGAGCAGGACTGTTCAGATTTTTAGATGTGAAATAGGAATTTAATGAGTGATTTTGCACGGAGCACTATTCAGCACAGTGGTCGTGTGCTGAGGTGGTGGAGGTTAAGGGTAGGTTGTAGAGGATGCATGTAGCAACGTTGAGGCCTTTGGGAATAGTGGGGGGACAGATGGGTAGGCTAGAAGAATAGTTGGGCGAGCTGAGCACAAGGGTAGAGATGAGCGTTTTGGCAGAGTGGTGTGTGTGTGTGATGGTGCCGTAATGCTGAGAAGGCCAGCTCTTGCAGCAGTAATGAACTGCTGGAGTCTAAGGTCGCTGCAATGATGAGGAAGTGAAGATATCTGGAGGGAGATCTGCGGGGGTGGGGGACCAAGTTCAATTGGTCATCACTTTCCACATCTGCTGAATTTCATGGGTTTTATTGGGTTAAATCTCATCACCTTATTTCTCTCTTAACACAAGTTATTTCACTGAATTTCAAGGGGTTTGTTAGTCTATAGTTTCTCCAGATCACTGTTCATGTTACACCAATAATGTGTCCCCAAAGACCCAATGCCCCCCTGCCTAGGCTTTGTGATCTATGCAGCTGTAAAATATTTTTTTCCACTCCCTCCTCCTGCAGTATGGTAGCGTTTTTTCCGATTCTCCCGACAATGTAACAAAACGGATGAAAATTGCCACGGTAATCCCCCGGTATACTGTGGATATGTTGAAACATGCCAGAAAATTCAAAATACTTTCCCGTCCTCACAGGCACTCACCATGTGCCCACTCCTCATTGCTGGGTTCCCCCCTCCCTCACTCCCCTCAATTTCCTTTTCCCTCCCTAACCTTCTCCCAGTATGTCCCATCACTCTTCGGTTCGTGTGACGCAGTTTCTTTTCCTTTCGCGCCTTGCAGCATTAATCGAGATTCCCACCAATAAGCCATACATGTTCTACTTGTAACTGGCTCGCTACACCACCCCCAACTCCATATGGTGTTCTTTTCACCCTCCCCACCTCTAGGCACATGTGATGGCATCCTATTTCTCCATCCAAATAAGTTCTTGAGAACGTTTTATTATCAGCTTCCCCAGATGTTATCCCTGCAATCACTCACATCAAAAAATCGGAGCTGTTCATTTCTGAAATGCCTCTCTGCTGTATTGCACCATGGAAGATATAGAAAAGGTTTTGGGGAGCAGTGGGCACCCCCTTCTCTGTTGAATATTTTTAAAACTACTGGACAGATTTACCCCAAACCAGCAAAGGAAATTAAATCCACTCTTTGTACCCAAGTTGTTACTTATGTGGTCCAAATCCACCCAATGGTTTTTGCACTACATCGGTTCAAAAATTGCACTTTTTCACTATGGGAAAGGCCGAACGCTGCGTTTTTTTGTTTTCTTAAAAACATTTTCATTTTTTAACAAATCTTTCCCACATGTCCGGTTTTTGGGTGGGGAGGGCATGAAAATATTTTGGGGGAAAATGTCATCCAAATCTGTCCAGTGAGCCAAACGTTATTAGCAATAGAATTTTGGGAAAAGTCTACATACAAGTGTTTCACCAAAAGAAAACCTGAACCACCATAGAGAGGGGAGAGAGGGGTGAGTAGTAGTGGAAGGGAGAGTAGCAGGATGGTGAGTAGTAACATTAGCAAGTGGCGGTAGACAGTAGAGAGACATTGTAGGGAAAGAGGATGATTAACTAGGAGAGAAGATGGGCGGAGTTGGAGCGAGAAGGGTAGAACAACAGTGAGAACTAGGGAGAGGAGCATCGGGGCATAAATAGTTTGGGGTTGGCGTTAGACTGTCTGGAAGGCACAACCATGCAGCCCCTTAGAACTAAACTCAATGTTAGTTTGTATTCTAATGCTTATCCCTTGCCAAAAGGGAGGGAGGATGGCAGAGATACTTGGGAGTATCTTAGTGCGCATGCTAAATCACACAGAACTGAAAGCGGGAAGGGTCTGATTGAGCAGGGAGAACGGAAGAATGCATGAAAACAAAAAGGTTTTGATGCATTTACAAAAGGTGAAATTGTCTTCTATATTGCGCAGGTCAGTCGGTCGGTTAGCAGTTCCAGCGTCTAGCAACCTCGACTACTCCTGACCAGTGGTATGCTCTGGTCCAGCAGAAACATGAAAGAATCTTAGTGTATAATATGATACATGATTTGGTATTTATAACGTGCCTGTACACAATGTTTCGCAGCCACAAGAATGGATGGGAGAGACACATGGAAGACAGGAAAAACAATCTTACTAGGCCTTATGTCATTCTGATCGTGCAAGTGCAGCAACAAAAGGGGAAAGGAAGAGGGGGGGGGGGGAGTGCAGGGGAGGTGGGAACCTAGTTCCGTTAGGGCACCATGGCCCTGAGTAAGTGCAGCCAGGGCAGTGCAGCTCTGGGTAAGTGCATGGAGGGCAAGGGGCTGTAGGCGATTACAGTTACAACCCCTAAATGCGCGGTAGGTCAGGAGGCAGTGCAAGAAGACTGACTGGTCATGGAGGGGCCTGAGACTCTGAGGGTACGCTGCAGCCAGTCATGGCAGGTAGACAGGAAGGTTATCAAGGAAGAGGGAGAAAGAAGGCAGAGGAGAAAAGGAAGGTCTTCAGCAGCTTCCGGAACTTCAGGTGGTCCAGCTCAAGTTTGAGAGGGGCAGGGAGGCCGTTCCAGAGGGAGGCACCTGCAGAGGAAAGAGACCTACCCCCCGCACTCTCAGCTTGGAGAAGCATCTGACCCTCAGAGAATTCACGGTAACTGAGCGAAGGGCTCTAGAAGAAAGTTATTTAGGCAGAGCGAATTGGATATAGTGCAGACCCCGGACCGCAGAAGGCACTGTGGACAATGTAAAAGGTCTTGAACTTGATCTTTGCAGCACCAGGAGCCAGTGGATAGATTTACGGGCTGGAGAGATACGGTTCCTGGGCTTTAGGCCAAGGATAAGACTCACAGTTCTGTTCTGGATTAGTTGAAGGGGGCGAAAAGTAAAGTTAGGCAGATTGAGAAAGAAGCTGTTGGAGTAGTTCAGCCTCTAGAGAACCAGAGCTCTGGAGACAGTGAGATTCTGGGGCAAGGTGAGAAAAGGTAGAATACCTCTGAGGTGGTGCAGCTGGAAGTGGGCCTTCTTGGCAAGGTTTGTGATGTGAGGATAGAGTGGAGTCAAAGATGACCCCAAGGTTTTTAGGCAAGGGTGGAGGGCTCAAGGAGGGCGGCCAGAGTGTGCGAGGGAAAGCGTGAGCAGGGGTCCCAATGAGAAGAATCTCACTCTTACTGGCAAAGAGGCATAGATTGTTGCACGTGCACCATTCCTGGATCGTGGATAGACAGTCAGGAATGAGCAAGGAAGGAGTGGAGGCTGAGGGAAGCTAGAAAGAGCTGTTTATCATCTGCATAACACTGGAAGTTAGAAGAGAAGGTGGAAATCAGGTGGGCCATAGAGGCCAAGTAGACATTGACGAGCCAAGGTGAGAGGATAGAGCACTGGGAGACACCAGAAGTGGGGAGAGAGGTGATGGAGAGAAAGAAACCCAGTTGTACCTGGGAGGGTCAGTCCAAGATGAAGGTCAGCCATGCCAGAGCCTGATCCGTGATGCCCAAGTTTCACAGAGTCGATTAATCTGGATAGCGTGACTGATCGTTTCAAAGGCAGAGGAAAGGTCAAGGAGGATGAGGACAGCATGAGAGCTGGAGTCAAGGTTAGAGACCAAATCTTCTTGGGTGTTCAGAAGAGCAGTTTCCATGCCTCTGGGTGCTCTGAAGCCAGACTGATGGTCATGGAGACAACCAACAGACTCAGTGTGGAGGGTTTGTTGGTAGATGGCAAGCTTTTCCAGGAGTTTTCCCAGAAAAGGAGTGACAGAGATCTGGCGATAGTTCGCAGGACAGGAAGGCTCAGCAGATGGCTTTTTTTTAGAAGGAGATGCACAAGGGAGTGCTTGATGAGATAGGGGAAAGACCTAGTATCGAAAGAGTGATTGCAGAACTTGGCCAAGGCTGGAGCGAGGGAAGCAATGTGGTCCTTGATGGTTCTGGAGGAGCTGGGGAGCACCTGTTTGGAAGACACTTTCATAGATCGGATTTGTCAAGAAACATCATCAGGTGTTATCAGAATCTGGAAGCCCTTAGTGCCCTTTGAATAATTACTAAACCATTGCTGGGCGTTGGTGTGTTTGCGAGGCCCTCTGTACCAGTGGATTTACCTTTACTATGTGTCAATGTGTGACTCTGTGTACCTTGGTTCCACACCCCCACTCCAGACATCCTAAATGAAAAGACAGAGCACTCTGCAGTGTTTACATTGTGAGAGTTGTGACTTACTTGGTGAAAACGCTGTAGACACACTAAAGGTCAGTTTACTTGAGCCCGCCCCAGATGTAGAGGAAAAATGCAGTAGGATGAAATGAGGAGACAAGAGAATGCTAAGTTGCAAAGCATGTGTAAGTAAATACTGACGAAAAGAAGAAATTATGGAACAACTTCTGAACTGGTTTAAGAAGGCACAGCCTTATAGTCCTTTCACTGGCTTAGTTCAGCTAGGACTTCATCTTAAAATATAGTTGCTTGCTAAAAAGATGGAGTTCAATATCAGCTTGTAAAAGTGAGATGTCTCCACATGCTTGCGAACGGCTTTGTTCATGTAAGTCTGCACACACACTAATTTCCTGTCTGGCAATGGTTGACCTAGCTACAAAGCACTGATCAGGGATTGCAAGAATAATTGGGAGGCATTCACACAGCTGTGCTGATAACATTCAGGAGGGATGGGGAGTGTTCCAGGAGAGTTCCGAGTTTGGCAGCTTTTACATAAGAATGATATTGTAGTAATTGGAAAATGTGAACAACCTTCTTAATGAAGTCAAATTCTGTAGCCATGCGTAGACAGCGATGCATTTCAAAACCTATATAAAGTGATAACGAGGGGGTGGGATCATGAAGGATGAGGATGTGTCAGAAGTGTTCTCTTGGTGTATGTTCATGTGTCTTCCCTGCAGCTTCTGCTATTCAAGATCTACCAAACTAACCTCATCTAAACTGGTGTCAAACTCTGATTTATTCATCCTCACAGGGCACTTCAGGCGGCCAGAGGAAAAAGAAACCCTGGCAGAGGTCTAAACGGTTTTGAGGGGATTTTGAAGAAGAGTCTGTTGGACAGGTGATGACATTTATTTATGTGAACGCTCAATCGTTGGCTCAAGTACTGAGATTTTTGTCAAAGGAGAATTGAGGGGCTGGTAGGGCTAAGGGCTAAGTAAAGAGAATATATGCAGCCACAGATTGGACAGACAAGTGCATGGCCACAGAGTCTTAAAAGGTAGAATAGAGGAAAGAAGGAAAGGTCTGGCAAATGTAAAACATCAGTCCACAAAGTCCAGGAATCCTATAGCATGGAAGAAAGCAATTGTGGCTGGAGGGTGAGCATGGTGAAAGTTACAGCATGGGGTATGTGCAGCTATTTACACTGCGGCTAGCACAATCAGTGATGTCAGAAGTCCCAATGCAATCGCTGGGATTTTCAGGAGTCCAAGAAAAAGCCCCTTGCTGTTGAACACCATGGATGTGGCAGCCTAATAATTTTGATGCAAGCGTCCCTGGGGTGGCAGACAAGGTGTCTGCTGCTACAGAACTGCCCACCTTACCTTTATCCATAGGCTCCTCATTGGCTTCTGCGGGTGGAAGTCATATTGCATCCATATTACATGAGCCCAGGGCCTAGGAGTCATGCTCCAGATCACAGGTCAGTAAAAGATGCCCAATATTTTGGAGAACGTCCTATGGTAAATAAAGTTAGAGAGACCTCAGCAGACACAGATGTTGCAAAAGTTTATTTGACGAGGGCCAAATTACCCACACTTGCTTTTAATGCTGTTAGACTGGAATAATGAGGTCAAACATCAAATGACATGAGAAACGGTCTCTTCCAGTTAGATCCGGAGACACCGGTCTATTCTCCTCAACCTGGAGCGTAGCACCCTCACTCCCCCACTGTTCAAGTACATCAGAATGACTGGCCTGCCTTGGCCAATATCATTCATCATCGACGGCGGAGGAAACTATTCTGCAGCCCCCTCACTCTATCGACCACCAGATCAGTGTATTCAAATGCCCCCTTCCCCCCACACTTTGCTTTCATTTGGTAGTGATTCCGGTCCCCTGAGCGCAAAAGAAAAATAAAGGACACAAAATGATCAACATGCTTGCTAGAGTGCTGCCAAAACAAAATAACCACTGTGAATGTGTGACTTAATAGTCAGACTGTGTTATCCAAGAATAGAGGGACAACGCTCCACCCGGGGTACGACAATGTGGACATTCGGAGGATGCAGTCTGCTGTAAAGCGGGACACCCCGTCCTACCTCTACAGATCACAAGCTCTTATATACAGTGTTGCTGGTACCACCTTGATCCATTCTTGCTCGAGACCATTTATTCAACTAGATACATGTGAGCATTCTGGGGGTCAACATGTAAGTCATCAGCAGTTGAAAACATACTGTGAACCAAGTCCGATCTGGTGAGATCACATGACACCATTGTGGGCACAGCCATACATGCTGGGCCACTTTTGTAATGTCATGTGACCTTATCTTGGAGGCAGCCATAACAAGTGGGAAGTTGCAGCCATGGGTGTTCGCTTCACAGAGAATTGAATCGGGAGCAATGCTGTGTGGTCCACCATCGGGCACGGTGGGCGGCGTCCTTCTCCAGGTGCCGTTTGCTGTAAACCGGTTACAGCAAATCAGGTAACCTGTTCACAGAGATTATTCCAGTAGCAGGTTTCCTTGGTTTTTCCGCTCAAAAAGCGCTCATGGATTAAAGCTTTTTTGTTTTTTTCTGTTGTCTAGTAAGTAGTCATTAGTGTGAATGTGATTCTAAGACCAGGATTCGGACTAGGGCTAGCAGATGGGTGCCTCCCGGCACTGGAGATTGTAAAGAATTGCTAAACCCCTTCCACCTGCTTTCAGGACAGCTGCAGGATCAGGAGTGAAGAAGGAGCCTGGATTAAGGGAAGGGGTGATATAACAGGGGAGAAACTGTCTTAGAAAGTAGCCTGTACTCTCTCGCTTCATGATTCAGCAGCACTTGACAAAGTTTTTCCTCGGATTTTCAGTTCTCAGTAGTGTTAGACAATTTGACTAGTCAGAGTCCTTCCCATACACAGATGGACAAGCGCGCGGCAGGTGAGTGAGGGGAGAAATGGATGGAGGATGAGAGGCAGAGGGAGGAAGTGTCCTTGCTCCATACCACGTTGGTCAGTCTAGAAGATTGTGCACCATTTTCTGCTGTTTCGCGTCGATGGCTCAGCTGTAGTCTGAATGTGTGTGTATATTTGTAGGTGGGGTTTCCTCTTTCTCGGCAGTACCTTCCTCCCGCATGCCCGTGTACCACCTGCCACGCGTCGCTCCTCTTCTACGTTATTGGTGTATTTCATTCTGTATCAGGCTGTCCTCGCACGACTGATAATCCGCTTCGTTTATGTTGTCGGGGTTGATGAGCTCCTCATCCTGAGATCCCTGCTCCTCGTTTTCAGCCACCTCGCCCTCCAAGGAGGTGTCCTGCAGCACCTGTGCGATGTACTTTTGCTGTAGGAAACAAAAGACAGCATAAGAATCATTCATGAATTAACAAGATGAAATGGAACACAAATGCACCCGAGCTTCACTTGCCCACTTTAATCAGATCTTAAAGGGGAATCGAGGGTTGACGCGGCATGAGGAAACCTTTTCTAATAATTAAATTAACAGTGAGTTTTGCAGTTATGTTCAAATGAGCCCTTAAGCCTCAAAGCCTTGCAGATCCTTGAACCACATTGGCATGAACTCAATAACTCAGTCGATGTTACTGCATTTAAAGGGCCTCCCTTCGGCGTGTGGAAAAGTGACCAGTGAGCAGATAAAATTATATGATGGTTTGGGATGAGAAAGACCCGCATTCCCACTGACAGTGACCCCTGGCCACATTTAGGTTGTTTGTTTCTGCATGGGGTTGGGGGCTGCGATGAAGTAGCCTCCTGGTCATCATCACAAGATCCCGAAAAGTGATATTGCCAGGTCTTCAATGCCAGGAGGAACACGTATGAGTATAGCCCAAGGACAAGATTCCCAGACCGGTTTGACGGGACAAGCAAATAACTACAATGCCTAGCATTCCTCCGTCTCACAGAGGGGAAACCCAGAGAGGATCTGGGAAATTCAATTACAGGTCAAAGGAAAGCAAAATACCGGGAAAGCTTAATCACCCCCACAGAAGTACCTACTACACCCCAAAGAGAGCAGTTATGGGAGTACGGCATGGCTCTCACATGTAACACCCAGGGATGCAGTGGGAAGAGCACCTCTTCCCAGAGTGGAATACTCCTATTTCTTGCACTACAGGGAGACCGGAGGGTAGGGAAACTCAGTCGCACCCTGACAAGGAGTCTCCTGAAATCAATGGAAGAAAACCCCATGCAGCGCAGAATACAGGAGAAACTCCAGGAAAAGGACTATGGCGCACATCCACACACACACACACACACACACACACACACACTGCACTGCTGAATACAGAGGACCAACAAACCGAACTGCAAGAAGGGGAAATCCAGTGGCAAGAAAGCACCATCACAGCAGCTCACACCCCCACTCACAAAAGAGGATGGACGAATATGGAGTCAATGAGAAAACCCAGAGAATGGAGGAAGGGGACTAATGAATAAACCCCAATGCTGGAGCCGAGGCAAGTAGAGTGAAAGACACACACCCCAGAGAGTAGGGGAAGGTGGATCAAAGGGGAAATCCCACAGGGGAGTAAGGTAAAGAGAAATAGATGGGGGGTAAGAAAGGAGAAATCGAAAACCCAGAGAGTAACAGGGGGTGGAAGAGGAGAGCACCAAAAAGGAGAGTAGATGGTGAGCGCGGCACTTTATCCCCAGAGGTCATGGCCCATGAACAAGCAGAGGTTGTGGCCAAAGAAAAGGTGGAGCAAGAATACACCATACCAGGGTGAGGTGGAAGAAAAAGCAGAAGCATGACTAAAGAAAAAGTGGAGAGAAATAGGTTGAGGTTCTGGCCAAGGCAAAGGCTAGAGGATTTGCCAGGGAAAAGGAGAGACAAACTAGAGTGTGGCCTGCACACTAACCCAGGGTGCGGACAGGAAGACATATTGTGGAAGATGCTTTAAAACCTCAGAAACTGAAGAATAGAGACATTGATAACCATCCTGATAAAGAAAATAAATCATCTTAACCTCGAGATCCCTGCATGCGCCAAGGTGTGGTGGGGGGGGGGGATAAGGACAAAGGAACTATTCACAATAGGTTTTATTTTTCAGACTAAACTGGCACCATCTACTTGCGGTGCGGTTTGGTCAACAATCATTCCTCATCCCTCCGTTGGGGTGCATGTGTGGGATTCCACGGATCTTGGGTGCACATTCTTGGAGAAGCAGCGTTCTTCAAATTGCACCTACACGTTCTCTACCTGAACATTAGCTTGCAACCTCTTGTGGAAGGAGTCTGCAAATTCTGCATTTGTCTGGCCGTGGTCTCCCGCAAGGGGATCTTGGAAAGAACCCTCTTGCTTTTGGAGCATGAGTCTTCCTTTTATTGGGTGCCATATATACACACATGTTCAAGAATAATAATTAGTGCTAGCAAGACTTAGGCCCTCATTACAACTCTGGTGGTAGCCGTGCCGTTAAACAAAAGGCACGGCTGCCACCGGAGTTGCATTTTCTCCGGCACCTGTGAATGGGCAAGAACCGGGTCATGCCGAGTTAGGCAGACCTGGTACTTGCCCATTTCTGGGTGCTGGAACAAAGGGCCTCCTCATCCCCATTCTGCCCCATTGGACTGGATGGGGATGGGGACATCGGATGCACCGGCACAACTCTGCATGTGCCAGTGCATCCGACGTGTTCTGCTCACGGGTGCCATTACACCCGGCAGGAAAAACCTGGTGCTTGAAACGGTTCGCGCGAGCAGAGCCCGTCCGGGAAGTACGGTACTGGCATGCTTACAGTACCGTACTTCCCAGACTGCCATGCTCGTAATGATATGCCTCTTACTTTTGCTTGAAACATTCATAGCACATCTCTGATGAAACCTAATCTGCATCTGTCTCGCGCGGAAAGCTCAACTGTAACGTGCTCGCCTTGGAAGCAAGACGACACGCAGCAGCACAGGTTCGATCCCCGGGTCCACACTTAGAAACCTCTGGGTATTAAGCGCGTTATAAATAACCTGTCATATCATATCATCTACCTCTAAACACATACATGTCCACTTGCTATCTCCCGGTGCAGGTTCTGTTCCCATGACATACTTCCAATATTCCGGAACCTTTAGCATGCTTGTACATGCTGCGCTGATGAGCAAGCAACTGCTGGACCGCAAATTTCCATTTCAGATCCTCCTGACCTGTGCCTCGCGATAACCAGCCTATGATCAGTCTTGCAACTTTTCTAGTGAGCTAAACCTTACATTACCTCGGTCTGACCTGAATGTAGACGTAAACAAAAACAGACAAACTAGAGCATGCCGACAACCTGAGACATGGCTGCGGTGCAAAACCATTCACTTTCAGGTCACTATATGATTAGAGTTACAAAGCAAACAGGACTATTGCAGGGTGTTGGACTTGTGGTTATCCGGATGTTTTGACCTATGACTCCCATGATCCCTCATCACTGACTGTCCTGGCTAAGGCTGATGGGAACTGTCCAGAGAAGCTGTGGGTTGCCTAGGTGTTAGACAATTATGCTCATAGATAGTCACAATAACACGCGGGACTGCGTTTTGAGCAGAAGAGGTCTGTTGTTATTGTATGACTTTTAGCTGGCCGAAGTAACATTGGGCCTCATTACGAGTCCGGTGGTAACCTTGCCGGTGCCAACGGTGGGTTGCTGCCAGACTCGCAATATTTTACCGGCGCCTGACTTCCCGTTGTCACCGGCTGATTACGAGTCCGGCGGCCCGGGAAGTCAGGCGCCGGTAAATTATAAGTCCTCATTTCCCTAGAGTCCCATAGGACTCTATGGAAGTGGGGACAAGGAAGCACCAGCACTGTTGCTAACGGTGCTGTGCTTCCGTGACGGGTCTGCGTACCATAGCCGCTGTGCCCGGTAGGGTCAGACCTGTCGGGCACAGCAGCCTCGGCAGGTGGACTCATTTGCCGATCTGGAAACAAGGGCGCCTGTGAGCTTACCGGCACCCTTGTTTCCGGACCGGCAAACTCCTAATGAGGCCCATTGTGTTAATGTTCCTAATATTGTTTTAGCTGAGAGGCCGATGAGGATGTCCAACACCCTCTGAAGATTACCCTGTTGTGTTCACACAAGCATCATAAAATTTGGTAAGAGCCTTTTTTCGTTGACCGAAACATGGTGGCTTCTGGACAGGTTAGAACTGTGCTCCCAGCGAAGCAGCTTGTGGGTGGTCAGTGTATAATGCGGAAGAGAAATGGGTCGCAGTTACATTTAATTAATTGAGCAAAAATATGCATTTTGCTTCTGTTTGTAATGTTTTTTCCGTGAGATGTGTCCCAATATTTTTACACTATCATGACCTGGCTCAGTACTTTTCTCATCTGTGTGCTATTCTACAGGCACCCTTCGTGGTAATGTTTCCTCCATCCCTAAATGTGTACTGTAAGTCATTTCTTTTCGAAATTGACATCCCTGTTCTTCAAATAAATACAAATACATTGGGCTCATTACGAGTCCGGCGGTAAGCATGCCGGTACTACCGGCAGGTTGCCGTCTGACCTGTAATGAGTTACCAGCGCCAGACTTGCCGGTAATACCAATGGGGAACACAGAAGCACAGGCACCGTTAATAACGGTGCTGATGCTTCCGTGATGATCAAAGTACTGTGGTCACTGTGTCCGGTACAGTCCTACCTGTGAGGCAGAGCGGTTCCGGCATGCAGACCTGCAATATGCCGGTCAGGAAACAGTGCCTATAAGCTTACCGGTACCATTGTTTCCAGACCGGCAGGCTCAGAATGAGCCCCATTGTATGTCGCAAAGCATTAAAAACCCCATAGTTACAAGACATGACCTTCAGATCATGGGATGGGCCAGAGAAATGCCACTCCTCCCCACACACCCATCACCAAGTCTAGATACTCCAAGGCTACAGAGTATGGATTCATTGTGCCCTGACCTAGCGTTTGGCTGATCAATGGGGGTAAAATGTTCCCAGGGAGGACGCTAAAGTGCTCATCAGATAAATGTTTCCTATTCGTCCAATACGGAAGCAAGCACATTGGCTGAAGCCTTTTCCTTCGCACGATGCTTGGCAAATGAAGTGATGTGTCAGTGAAGGTGACAAATGTTTCGCATCTCTACTGATGCACAAAGCAAAAACATGTGCATAAGATATCCACGCAGAAGAGGAATTGGCGACTCTTGTGTACGGATCTAGGGAATGGGTGGGAAAAGAGCGGTATTTTGTTATTTCTCCCAGTAAAGAGGTTTTCACATTTCCTGTATGGCCGATCCTTGAGACTTACAAGAAATAAAGCGACCTGTCAAATTTCTTGCACCCGCACAAAGTTATTGTAAACCGGGTGCTTCAAAACTAGGATTTTATCTCAAAATGATCTATGGTGTTCTAGCTGAAAGGTAATGGTCCTGGGAACATGCATGGACCTGATCACTGGGTCATAGGTCGATGTGAGGTCCATAGATACCATATTGAAAAGGAAGATGGTTTGAGGAGGTGACTCACCGCTGATTTTTGGCCCAAGAGGTTAGATGGCGGGCGTCCATTCTGCATGCCATCCACCACTTCCGGCTCGGTGTGGTCGATCTGTGGAGAAAGAGAGAAAGAACCATTAGGCTTTAAAGTAAAATTTCATGCACACCCGCCCGGTCTATATTAAAATAAATCCCCACCCGGTGCAATGTTCGCTTTATGCTCAAAACGCCTGTACTACATTCAATTTCTTGCATGATCAGAAAACTAGGTTTTTATAAATACCACTGTTGCCGCCACTAACCAGAGGAGTACGCGGCCAACCTCCGGGCTTGACCTGCTCCAGCATCGTCGCGTTATAGCACTTAAAATGATCAATCAATTTTCCTCCTCGGTTTACGATAAGTGAATGGGGATTATTTAATTCAAATCTAATCCATGCATCATTTTATGAGCAGAACACATTAGTTTTGCGAAAGCAGTGGGATAACGAGCTACAGTCCCACTGCTTCTACCTCAGGGGTACCGGAAACATGAGCCATTGGATGAATTTCTACTCATGAGAGACTGGGGTATTTCCAATTATGGTGACCTCACACTTATGACTATTTACTAAAGCCCAGCCAGAGACGATATAAGTTTTAACATTTCAGAGAACATTATACTGAATGAGCCTGGTCATTTTATTTGTTGGATATTGAAATTGTCCTTTAGTCTAAGCATCAAATATTCATATTCTGGCTGAAACTTTGTCTGGGAAACTGATCATTTATCGGCCATATCGGCACGGTATGCCTGTACCTGCGAGGTCGACTGAACAACTGACACTAGGAGAGGCGGCTAACAAAAGCCAATGACTAGAAACTAAGGTTATAAGGCTAATAGCGCTTGGGACAGAAAAACCTCCATAAACAAGGGGGAAGCTTCTGTTACTATTATCGTCGCTGTAGGAGCACCGGCTGAGGGGAGGGTGAGTGGAGCCTCAAAGGGAGGGGGCCACATGAGGAAGCGCTGCTGGTACTGAAAAGGAGCCATGGCAAGTGCAAACACGGACAGGAAGTAAGTGATTGTTGGATTCCTACAATATTGGCGCTTGGTTTTGGAGAAAATTCCTATGTTGTGTTGGATCCAAGTTTGTTAAGAAAAGTAGTCCACTAGTTATGGATTCGTGCCATTACGCCTTTATCATCACAGTGGGTGCCCAACATTCGCTTGCTTGGGGCACATGGGCACTGCCCTAACGGATTCCTCCAACCGGCAGCTTTGACATCGCACCCATATCAGGACAAGTTCAGCACGGTAGCTACATGTGCCTGGTGCTCTCACCCTTGCACTAAATCACCGACAGGAAGTGCACGTGGCCATCCGGTTGCTCAGAACGGAATAGTGGTACACGTTTGTTTTGCCACTGTTCCGATCAACGTAATTGGTTGTGATGTAGCTACAAGCCACATTTTTTACCTTGCAGGGCCTATATATATTTTATGGGGATTTCCCCATCTAACCAACCACAGAGGCACATGATTAGAAAGCGGGCTTCTTGCTCTGCAACTGATTTCACAATAACCAATGTCAAGCACGAAGTGGACGTCATTTCACTCCTTGGGGGTGTAATGGATTTAGTTGTGGATCCTCCCCCCGACACCCTGAACAAAATCTCAGGTCGACATAGGTTCCCCCATGGGGTCATCGAATGTACAGAAAGTCCATCGAAACAGTCACTGGAGCGACCGTGGCTCATTGGCCATCTTCTGGCTACTACTTCCACGAATGGGTTAAAGCATGTAGCTCCAGCAGCCCAGACATTTGTGCCACTGAGTCCAAACAGAATTGGCGCCAGTATAGCGCATGGTGAGCCAAAGGCTGTGGGTGGCGTTTGACCATGATTATACGACTGCAAACTGGTGGCGGAGGTCCCGGACACACCATATATTGGCACACAGACCAGATCTGCATGCGCAGAGAAAGTAGAAGGGATCGCAAGACGTTCCGGTTGATATTTTAACTGATAGCTAGAAATTGGGCTAATATGATGAATGGTTTGGGAAATTTTTGAAACATCGACGGTTGACCTGCCACGGTGCAGTCACAGAAATAAATATACTGCTCTGCGAGGCAACATCCGAACGGTGGGATTCTCAGGTCCCTCATGGGAAGATGCTTGATGCAAACTCTCCCAATGGGGTCATTTCTGAGAGAACTTTACCTAGAGCGGCGTCTGCAACCTTTGGCTCGACAGATGTTTTGGGCCACAACTTCCATCACCTCTAATCAGTACAGTCAATGGTGAGGGAACATGGGAGTTGTGGTCCAACTCATCTGGAGAACCAAATTTTTACAGACCCAAGACCTGGAGGGATCCGGGGCTTAGGAGGGGAATCAGTCTACAGTTTTGATCACAATGGCATTCCAGTAGCACTAATATAATTGCAGCTGCAATTGCAGCCGACCTACTAGACTTCTTCACTCTGCCCGATCTACATGGAAATGATCTTGTGTTATTTCGGTACTGATTTGCAAGATCCTAAACATTCACAATGATTTAAATCCCTCCTTGAGTCTGTTTCGAGAGGTTTTCCAAATTTAAACTTGGACAAACAGGCAGAGGGGGATTCAACCGGCTCTCAGCTACAATTTGGATTTTGGAGTGTGAGGACGATTGCGAATAGCTTTTTGCTGCACACGGCATTCTGGGGTCCCCAAAGGTGGGCTCTTTTATATATTGCTGCTTTATGGACTCGAGAGCTGATTTCAACCTAGACGGAAACCTAGCTTATCTGACCAAGGACCCTGTAGATATTGAGTTCATTACATATAGAGGAGACCTGGGCCAGAGAAGTACCCGGAATTGCTCTGGTGCTCTATTCACAGACGACGAACTGTATTCACGCCCATGTTATTTAGAGGGGCAAGACTATGCAGCTGTATTGATGTCTGTGGACGATACCTTCTGCATAGACCTCATCTGAATAGACTAGATCAGGAAGATAACGCCTTTGAACTACTTATGTACATCCAATAGTCTCAACCTGAATAAACCTCCTGTCCTGGTCTTTCGTCACACTAATGAACCATGAAATCTGGGGTCAGGCAAGTTCTGGGTTGTGTCTCAGATAACCAAGATGGGAGTTTGCAAGTGCTTCAATATTCTGGCCATGCCAGTACGCCTCTTCCGTAAAAGCAGCCGAACCTCTTACGCTGGCCCTGCTTGCATGTAATGGCCATTGCTTAGGTCTAATGAATCCTGCCCACCAAAGACACTGGTGAAAGTAAAACTGTATTCCCGCTACTCTAAGACGGATAGTTGTGGGGTGTAGAGGCATGCCGCTGGCGCTGTAATACTGTATTTCACAACCACTGCCAGTGTGAGCAGTTAGGCGTGACGTAATTATAGATCCCTTGTTCCCCTTTTCTATGGGATTACTTTGACCACTTGTCCCAGGCAGACCCAGAGGTGATGACATAATAGTGTTATGCCTCATTCTGTTGGCAAGACAGAGACAAGGCCTGCTTTATGTCGCGCAATGGAACCTCTGAGCAACATGTAACTGTTGTGTGGTCGTACTCTACAAATATTATCAAGTGGAATATAGTAGCCACTTAGGAAACAGTTACTCATTGTAGTGATTACTGTACTCCTAGTCCAGGGTCTCCTTTCCTCCATACTCATGGGTGGGATCAGTATGGGGGAGGGGTCATAGGAGTAGGTTTATGTTTCCGCTGTTCTGTGTTTTGTTACCGCTCCCCAGCAGCTGACTTCCGCATTACATTTGAATTTTTCTGCAGTGTTACGTTAATTCTTTTTTATACTGCACGAGTCAGCATCGCAGTGGTCTAACACTGAGGATTGTCCCAAAAGTGGATTATTGTGCCGCTGCGAGGTGTATCACACCAGTTTAAACTCGCATGAAAGATCTGTAAAGGTAAGAAAGGGATCGAAGGGTTGGGACGGAGTCTGATAGTTTGCCTTCCTGTCGAGTCCGCGTAGAATGATCAAGGTATCATGAGATCAAAGAAGGGCAAATGCTTAATGCCCCAGCAAGTGAGTGTATGTATACCTGTGTCCGTCCTTTCCAATCTTAGCAATTACTTTGCACACAAATTAAGACCTGCTTGTTTGCACGTACGAGGACTATCAAGAAAAGGGTTAACAAGTTATCCGATTCGTTTCGTTTAGTAATGCAACTCTGCTCCTTTTTGTAGACCGCAATGGCCAACACGTGAAGACCAATTTTTAAAATAGGTGGAACTGGCGCCATAATGGAGGAAACACAGACTACAATGGGTGATGTGGGGTTGCAGTGGGCAGATGCTGGATGTCTCGACAGCGTCGGGCTGCATTCTGGGATATGGGGGCCGCATTGGTTTATGCCACCACTGAAATGTATGAGAAGCAAGCACTGCAATGACAGGATGCACTGGCTGTGATAGGTTGACGGTACCGTTGGCAATGAGAAGAATACTGTGGTTGCAGTAGACGATATGGCGGTTTCGATGGGCAGTGTATAACAAGCGACGGGCAAGTGATGCGGGCTGCTATGGTAATACCCGGCAGGCACGGTGCTGTTGGTGAAGAGGTGGGTATACCAGGAAACTCAGTGTGAGCTGATGTGGGTTAAACGAAGACTGCAATTGATGATGGTCGCTAGCAGTCTTGAGTGGACTGCAAGGCAAGGACTGTTGGCAGTCCTTACTAGATTTGATAGAAGGCCATACACTCACAAATGCCACTGCACACAAATGCCAGTGCTAGCAAATACCCAAAGAGCCAGCTGTCAACCACCAGCTGGATCCTCCCACCTTACCTTGTAATTGTGAGCGCTGAGATATTTGAAGTGTCCAAAGCAGACATGACATAGGCAGATCACGATGGTTATCACAAGCACCACGAAGGTGAACATTGACGTGGGAGCCAGGAACCCTAGGGTGGAAGGAGCAGAGGTGGAAACAAAAACAAGTTGGGTTAGGGTCTCAGGTTCAGGCTGTAGATCATTGAGTGACTCACAGGGAAACACACATGACGAATAAGATGTGTGGACTGCTTCCCAGTGACACACACATGATGATGGTGATGTGTGGAGTGCCCCCAACCCCACCCGCCTCTCTCCAGAGAAACAAACATGATGTGATGGTATGGAGTGCCCACCTTAAGAGAAACAAACAAACATGTGATGGTGCGGCGTTCCCCCCTCAAGAGAAACAAACATGATGAGCAAGATGCATGGAGTGACCACCAGATGAACATGACCAACAGACTAACATGATGAAGTTTGTGTGAAGAGACCTCTCTCCTCCTGCCCCAATGACACCAGCATGGTGAGGGTGATGTGCAGAGCGCGGTGAGCATTCCCCTGGTAGCCAGAGGAGTCACAGGTGTGTGCCCAACAATGCTGCTCCCACCTGCCATCTACACCTACAACCGGCGAGAAGAGAGCCTGTGCACACCCCAAATATGTGTAGTGTTCCGAATGTGCACTGTGCAATAATAACCATCTGCAATGCACCCGTGTGGAACCAGAGTCAATGAACACCAATAATTCTAGAACGTGCTCCTCACAGAATGGCCGTGCAGAAGAACTTGGTGCCCATACAGGTATCCGAGCTCTGCTATGCATAGGAGGGCAAGGGAATCCAGACAGAGAGCAAGAAGGGGCTGCCCGGTCTGAGGAAAACCCTGGATTAACGGAAGCTTGCTGATCTACCGCTCACCGGATCTGTGAAGGACTTGCTGCACTGGATATTCCCTACCGAACTCAGATCCTCAGCCGGAGGCAGAAAAGGAGATAGAGACGGGCCATGCCGATGAGTCTGGAACTTCAAGGACTGGTCAATCAAACGGTATGCAGTGATTCCATCCACCACATTTCCTTTGTGATCTTCCACTCTTCTTGGCAGTCGAAGTAGAAGACCACAAGCTAAATGTTGTCGATGGAATCTGGTCAAACCAAATGAAACAATGTTGGTAGTGTCAACCCATCCCAGCTTCCCCCTTAGTCCCAGGGTGGTGGTGAGAGCAGTAGAGGTCTGCGATCTGTGCATGGGTACTCTAGACATGATGCATAAGACAGTCACCCCTGAAAGGTTGACAGCCACTTGGATGGTTGCGAGAAAGGGAAGATTATTAAGGTCACGCAGGTAAAAGTGAGCCGACTGAGGTCTGCTGATGCAAGGTGCCAACGTTCAGCAGGACCCAGGCTGAGGTTGCCCACTTTTGATCGGTGGCGTACGAACACATTTTGCATCTCGTAATTTTAGTAGCCTCCAACAGGCCCTTTTGTCCCTCACCCAACAGAGGGTTGAGAAAATGGACTTCAGAAAGCATCTATGACACCCTTCCCATGGCACTTAACACTATTAGCTTTTTTCTGCAGGAGAATCAGAAGGGTGGAGTTGGGCACCCGCAAGGACCTGTCGCAGGTGAAGCACTATGCAACAACCGCCACATAGCTGCTGTAACTTGCCCAGAATATGCGCTGCTCATAGGACATCACCATAAAACACCAGCAATAGATCGTTAACCATAATAGCAAAACATTATATACTCCCAGACTGGATTTTTAAGTTACAAGCATGTGTGTGTTGCTATCACAAGTCCTGTTAGCAGCTGCCTGCACTGGAGAATCACATGTGAGGTTCCATACATGAAGGTTAGACATAAGAGCCGAGAAGTGTGCTTGGGTTCCATTGCCAAGTGAAAGGTCCATTAAAACAGTTGCCAATGCATCAAGGTGGATTACACAGGGGGGATGACGGCAAATGTATGAAGATCCTCCATTCTCCGACACCTGGTTTTACGCTAGCATGCACCAAGCGTGAAATGACACTGCTGGTCAGACCAGATGAAACCCTCTTTGAAGAACGATGCATGGCTAGCTGTGGGTGTGATTGGAGACTAGTGCACCCTCAAACCTTCACTCACTTCCAGAGATCTAGCAGGGTGTGATGGATGCCACAAACGAGGACGTCAGAACGTGGCACCAGGGGAGATTAGTAGCAGTAGAACAAGTGGATGAGAAAGCTATGGAATGCACTGGAAGACCCTTGCCCTGATATTGCTGTGGTGTGTTGTGCAAAGCAGATTTGTATAGGCCTACAGTTAAAATTGGATGAATGGCCGTTGCGCAAGGAGCTTCATTTAAATTCCTGCACTCAGCCTGCAGGCTCGGAACTCACCCAAATAAGGTGAAGGGTCTATTATTCCCTCTGCATTTGTACTGAGAAGGATGCCCACTCAGTGAGGCGGAAGGTGGTCCTGTAATCCTAGTCCATGAAAAGCAATCTTGAGATAAGACTGAACTGATGCACGCTCACAACAGTGTGAGCACAAGTACTTCTGTCCTACCCATGTGTGCTGGTACCACCAGGATGCCAGATCAAGAGCCACATACACAATCTGGTCATGGTGTCACTCTATGGAGACACAAACACATCACAGACATGGTGCACAGGAAGTGTGGGTGGTTGGGAAGGCACTAACACAGATCTCACACTTGCTCTTTGAACAGTGCCCGCTCTTATGCTGGCTCTGCTGTCTTGGTAGTTCAGTTCAAATGATATGGACAAGCTCCCCACTGCAGAAGCTTTGCGATGGTCCAGGCACGAGTCCTATTCTCTGAGCCCTGGTGCATGATCACCCACGTATGTCATGCCTCCTCAGCACTGGCATTATACATGCTTAAAGCCCCAGAACAACATGTGCAGGGTCTGAGAACATAAAGCACCCTCAAAATTAGCCATCAACCCTTGGTGTAACACCTAAAGGCCATGGAAAAAGGCTGTCCTACTATCGAGGGGTGTTCAAAACCCGAACAGTATCAGCAAAGATTCAGATCAACTTTCCCTACGCACAGCAGGGCAGTAACGTCAAACATTTTTACAGCTCACCCCAGACTTTAATAACACCCTTCAGAGACAGAATTCTGGCACTCAAATCACTTTCATCACACTAGCATCCAATCCTGGGCACTCACCTGTCCTCATTGTGGAGAAGAACAGCAGCCAGAAGAGGCAGAGGATGGGTGCCGCCACCACCTGGTTCACCGCCCCAGAGTGGATCTTCTTGTCCAGCTTGGCAGGCAGGTAAGCGTAGTAAAGGTTGTACCTATCGACCAGGTGTTTCAGCAGCATGTACATCAGTCCTGGGAGGGAGGGAGGGAGGAGAGCAGAGCAGAGCAGAGGGTCAGTCAGTGATCAGCAGCCTCCATGTTTCAACTTTGGGCACAGGAAGAAAGGCGAAGTCAGGACAGCTGGAGGAAGCGCGTGCAAGAGTCGAATGAAATTGAGTAAAGGACCCACAAGCTGGGCTTGAAATTGGTGCAAGCCTTGGTACATCAGCAGGAACAGAGCCATGGGATGAGGAGAACCAGTGGGTGTTTGGGTGTGGTGGTGACCCCATGCCTCCTTAGACAGTGTTTATCTATTTCCGAAGAGACAAGAATGAGCAATGAGAGTGTACATTTCTTGAGAGATGTCTGGTGAGAGAAAAGCTGCACAGGAGTGGTTGCATTCGTATAGATTCATCCAATCAAGGTTTGGCGCAACTCACATTGGACTTGGTGTGGCTTAAGTAATTCACATACATAGGATGAGCCCAGGGTGCTGTGATGAGAACAGGCACCCTGCGTCCCGCGCGGAGCCACTGAGGGCCTATATAGAAGATGAGTTAAGTGTTTACTGGGCAGGGTGAGATGAAGGTGCAGTGTTGGACACTGCAGAGAAGAGAAGCCCCAGTACCATTGTCAGTATGTGCAGGCTGGAGTTTGAAGGTACCTAATATGACCCTTCAGCAGGGCACAATCACCTGGAGAGGGTCTAGGCCCTCCGAGGTACGTACAAAAAGCATATAAACATCTTCAGAATCACCAGTCTATTGATCGTATTTAGTCTCCAGCTTTGGCATTGCTCTCTCGGGCCTTTTGGACGCATGTGCTCCCCCACTCCTGCTGGCAGGTGGGTCTATGAATGTATTCCCCTTTCTGTCAAGAGCATCCTGGATACTTCCAAGCCTCTGCCCATCAAGTCTCATCTCATGACCCCTTTGCTACAACACGCTCTCCTGATCTGCTGTATTCACACTCTCTAGTAATAGGTTCTGTGGAGAGTAAGCCAATTGGCGTTAATACACGCTTGGAATTTGCTCCAGCAAATGCAAGCATGTCTGCAGCCGAGGGGTCCGATATTGTGTTTTTGAGTTCTTAGTCTCTCTTTTCTTGGGTTTTTAGAATCGAGCATGGTCTGCGGTCAGCAGATGGGAGAGCACCTTGTGTGCATGACTCTGACCACGGCACTGAAGTGTGCATGCAATGGTCAGGGTGTTGTGGATCATAAGATCTTGGTCGTTCCCACTTTGCACCTTCTCTGGATTGTCCCTAATTCATGATATGATAGGATATTTATAACGCGCTTAATATCCAGAGGTTTCCAAGCGCGGACCCGGGAATCAAACCTGTGTTGCTCCGTGTCGTCTTGTTTCCAAGGCGAGAAAGTTTCTCTTGAGGTATCCTCCCATGACATACGTATCCTTTGGAAGATACGGCCTCCAGAGCTGGGCATAATGCTCAAAGCGAGAACTCAAATAGTATTCAGTAGCGAAGCCTCACCCCGCACGCACACACAAACAACCCCCAAACCCCCCCACACTGCCTTCACACACCGCTAGAAAACTTACTTAAGACATGATAATCGCAAGACGGTGCTCCTCTGCAATGGCTCCCCTCTTCTAGCCCAGGACTATGTGGTTTCAAACCCCAAGTGCAGGACTCAGCAGTTGGCTGCACTGAATCTACGCGTCAACCCAATAACATCTCTGACCTGTATCAGAAGACACCTGTAAGGGTCAGCCTTGCAAAGTATTCCTTTGCATTCTGGGGCACTTAAATGCCTGAGAAGCTACTTACGTCCTCCCACCGCGACACCCAAGACTGACATGCAGTCTCTGAAAATGGGCTGTGCTTTAAAGGGTATTGGGGACACTTATACAGCACAACCATCCCTCTATTCGAAGTACAACCATGGAAGGACACAGCCGCTTAGGCCTCAGAACATCTATCACAAGCCAACAACCCCAGCCCAATGGTCCTAAAAGACACTGGCCCTCATTACGACCCTGGCGGAATTCGCGGTGCTAAATGCACCGCGGAGCACGGCGGAAAGCTGCCGATAGCGCCATGGGGGTTGGCGGATTTTCCACCCCATGCCGACCTTGGCGGAGCGGTAAATCCCCAATCCCCATTTTGCCCTTCCCCATTCCCATTCTTGCCCCATAGGGTATAATGGGAGTGGGGAAGGCGTTAATTACGCCACCGTAAAGTACGGTGGCGTAATTAACAACGAGGTCCCTTAGCGCCATGGATTTCTCCGCCCGGTAAAACCAGGCGGAGAAAGGCTCCATGGCGCTACGGGAACTCGTAGTAGGGCGGACGGGTCCGCCACGATTACCGCTGGCGGTAACCCACTCCGCCAGGGTCGTAATGAGGGCCACTGGGATGGCCCATGCAGTGCAGGGGGCCAATGCTTATCTATTTCACAGGGTGGATGGGATTTCAGGGAACCCGCAACAGATTTTGCAGGAGGGGGATAGAATGTTGTGCCACCACACACCTAACATATTTACCTCTCCAAAACAATTTGGCTCTGTGTTCTTTGCTCGCTCTCTTTTTTCTGCTTGTTCGTGGTCTTCTCTGCTCTCAGTACTGACTGTCCCCTTCCTCATCAGTCTGCTTTCTCTCTCTCTTTCACCTTCTGAAGACTCTTTCTGGGTTGTCTGATCTCTCTGGTTCCTGCCCCTGTCTCTCACTCTCTCTAGATTCTCATCAGCAAGTGTCTGTCACTTAGGATGCAGAAAGTGTGTCATCAAGGCAAGATGGATAAAGTCAGTGTCTCAAAATAACCAAGGTATAAATACTGGAACGATAACTAAGTGTAAATAAAAGAGACACATCCTTACGAAGCACTCATCTCCGGTCATGTTATAAGCGCTCCTGGACAGTGGCGCGTAAAGCTTCACGGACGTGTCCAAGATCTTCTATCGCAGTGCACAACAGTCAGACAGTACTTAAAAGTAGTATCTAGCTTCATCATGAAGCCCCCACATTTCTGAGACATTAAACACAAGCGTTGCCCGGCTCAATGGCATTCATTTTATCAACCTCAAGAGGATGAAAAGTTGAGGCGCTCCTGCCAGGATTTGCAGTTCACATACAGCTCTCTGAGGCTAATCCGTAACCCATTCAGTAACCATACCTTCTGCCAGCAGCTAAGATTCAATCAATGCTTCTAAAGCCTGGGGACCAGGAGACTCCTCGCCAGCTGGGTTTTCTCCCATTACTTACACTTAAGAGGTTAACACATTTTTAGAAATCACAGGCACTAGGGGACATGTAGGCATCTATGGTGAAGTGGACATCAATCGACAGCAAAAGCATTGCGATGCCCACCCTAGCCAGATGGACCTACCAAAGGGGACGATGATGGGGCAGGTGATGCTGTAAGTCATGACGACGGTGAAGATGCACATCATCCACGCATACGCTGCACCGAACTGGAACTCATACGCTTGGTGCTGTAAGAGAGAGAAAAAGGGAGGACATCACCTTTAAGGCTTTGACCGACCTGACCGAGCTCAAGATGGGGCACTGAGTGTCCGCTGTGCGGGTGTGCTTGGTGGACAGAGGAATGTGGCAATAACGGGGAACGCAAACAAATTCTCAAGGTGTCTCGAAACTCACAATTAGTAATGCCTCTTTTATATGGTTGATATCCGAGGCACACACCCAAAGAGGAGCACCTGTTGCAGAACTTCTAAAGGGACAATGCCCCAGTGAACATGTCCTTTATAGTAATGCACAGCTCCCTATTTGAACTGCAGCTCGCGTAGGCACGGCGCATGTCAAGCTCACTTAGCACTGTGACAATGCCACAAATACAATCGCTAAGCCGAAAAATCAACCCCCAAGACCTACTCTCAGACATGTCTTCGTGGCAGGGCACATTACTACGAGCCCTACTCATGGACCTTCAGGCTTCAAACTCTTCACAGCAAGATTAACCACTAAGACCAAAAAAAAGTCAATGCCAACAGATCTCCAAAGAAAGGTGATCAGAGATACCAATGTATAGAGGATAACTAATCATTTAGATTTCTCCATTGAAGAGTAATTTCATAAATCAATGAAATCAAGAACTAATGACCTATCTCCACTGTGAAGTAAAATGCACACCCAGAGTCATAAAGTAATTTATCAGATTGAACGAGGCGTCTCTTGAACACTGGCATACTCAGCCACCGGATTAAAAGAACCAATAAGCGGGACAGAGCTCCCCGGAAAACAACCAATCACAGGGCTATTTTACACAATAACTAATCGCAGATCTAAACATGATCGCAGGGGAGAACCATAAATACATGAATATTTGATCACCAAGATAATGGCTTATATAAGAGCTGATCCCCCCATGCTAAATTACAGATTCATTTGAGCAATCATGTACCAGATCAGTGGAGGAACAGAGCCATATGGGACAGGGGTCAGAAGGACAAATCCACCTGCCAGATAGGTCCAAGTATATAGCTAGAGACATCACCCTGCGGTATTCAGATCGACAGCAGAACACCTAGTGTACAGGCGCGTTATAAATGATTTATCATATCATATACATCTGGTGAACCACGAAAGAATGCATCGTCCTGATATGAAGCACCAGAGAAGAACCCGCCTTGCTCCCAAGACATCAGCACAGAGCACAACATCCTGAGATACGGCTGTGCCCATCCTAAGAAAAAGCCTCACTGAAGAACAGGTTCTCATGAAAAGCAGTTTCACCTCAGACAACGTCATTCTGAGATGCAGTTCAACAGAACACACTTTTCTGACATTTAGCACAACAGCAGGACACACTTGTGAGTTATAGCTCAACAGCAGGACACACTTGTGAGTTATAGCTCAAGAGCACCCTCACACCCTCCAGAAATGTAGCTCTATAGCGGAATACACCAGTCTGCTTTAGATCTCAACACACCATACACCCCCCCCGAGGTATAGCTCAACTGAACACGCCCTTCTGGGTTACGGCTCAATAGCAGAACATACCCTTTTGAGATCTACCTCAACAGCAGAACAGCAGAGTACTCCCTTCTGAGTTTTAGCTCAACAGAGCACACCCTTCTGAGCTAGAGTGCCATGGCAGAACAAACCATTCTCATTTATAGCTCAATAGCCGAACATACCCATTTGAGAAATAGAACACCGCCTTCTGATATACAACATCAAAGAAACGCAGGATGACCTGAGACATAATTCCACAGAAGAATGTGTTCCCTAGAGATACAGGTCAGTGAAACCTATCCTCCTTGGCTTCAAGCACTAAGATGTCTACCGGAGCGGTGGTCCCACCGAGGAGCATCTCTGCCGGCACTAGACCACCATAGAACACATCCTTGCAAGGTACAGCTCTGAGCAACCTATCATTCTGTGGAACATCCGCACAAAATACCTCCTCTGAACATGGAGTTCCATAGAACATTTCCTAGAGTGCTTCCTGGGCTAGGGATCGACAGAAAATCAGATCATCTTGAGAAGTAACTGCACAGAAAAACACACTCTCTTGGGTTGAAATTCCATGGAGCCCACGTCCTAATGTGAAAATAAAATGTACAGGGATATAGCATCATGGAGGGACAGCTTCGCAGAAAAGCACATCCCCTTGGGTACAGCATCATAAGGCACACATCCTCCTGAGGTATAGCTGCACAGAAACACCACGCTCCTGAGCTAAGGCTCCACAAAAGACCACATCTTCCAAATGTACAGCACCACTGAAGAAAGCATGGTCCTGAGAGACCGCTCCACTGAAAAATCCACCCTCCCAAGGTACAGCTCTACAGAAGAGCACATCTTCCAAATGTACAGCACCACTGAAGAGGGCATGGTCCTGAGAGATTGCTCCACTGAAAAATCCACCCTCCCAAGGTACAGCTCTGCAGAAGAACACATCTTCCCATCATACATCTCAGCTTAAGAACAGCCCCCAGAAGACAGCTCCACAGAACACACCCTACTGACATACAGCTCCACAAAAACCCAGAAGTCCGAAGGGATACAGCTCTACAGAATACTATCCCCCGATTCACAGCTAAGCATGAGAACACATTCTCTTGAGATAAGCTTCCAGAGATTAACTCGTTAACAAGACACAGCTCTATATGGAGACAGCTCCACAGAACACACGCTACTGACCTACAGCTCCACAAAAAACCCAAAAAAGCAAAGAGATACAGCTCTATATATGAAGACAACCCCGAGATACAGCTCCACAGGAAATGATTAAAGGCCAAGAAGATGTCTTGCTCCTTAAATCTACTCGCAGCACCTACAGAAATGACTAATAATTAGCATTGAATACCAGTCTGAGACATAACTTTCAGTGTACATAGTTATGTAAATAAAACTAGAATGATAAATGTTGAGAGCTACCTAGGGAATTGAGGTGCAGAGCCTTAACTGTTTGAAGGTTCACCAAGAGGCATGCACAATGGAACACATCACTTCAAATATTGGTGGTTCCACTCACTATCCATGCATCACACAATATTAGTTTGTCATTTGATCTGATAGGTTTTCTCTGTGTTACCACTCTCCCTCCATGTTACTCCCTCCCCGGGGTCCCCAGGGGTTTACAATCCATAGAGGCAGAGGTGCCACCCAAACATACTCGCTTGACGTTCTTCCTTTCGGCAGCCGACCGGGCCAGGGTGAGCCGGATCATGTACATCAACAATCCAGGAATGCGCAGCAGGTCCATGGCATTACCGATGAAAGCCGACGCAATGACATAGTTCACAAAAAATGCGCCGTTATCCGGAAGGAACACACACCTGGACGGTAAGAGGGGTCACAATGTAGGTGGGGAGGGGGAAGAGAGGGAGAAGGAACAAAAGTGAAATGAAGGAACAGGATGCAGGGACGTGTGCTTGCAACTATCGCATTAGGACAGACATTTCTACTTTTAAACACAATTGACCACCTTGATATCGGATATAGATTGATATGGTCATCGGCCCGCTATCGAGTAGCGGCATTGTCCTCAAAAGGTATTGAGGACAAAAGACAGCAATAACCTTGAAGGCAGTATCACATGGTGCACCGTAAAAAAGAAAACACTTAAAAAGGATCCGCTGCCACCATCTCATACTGGACAGATAATGCAAGTAACCAGAAAATTAAGTTATAGAGACACAAAGTGTCCCTACCGCACTTCACAGAAGGGGATGGTTGGGTGCTCGGAAAAACAAAGATTAAAATGTTACCATGCACTATGAACAAAGTTCTCATGCTCTGATGGCCATGGGGACTGATCAGTGCCCCCAAAAGAGATGAGCTTGGTACGTTAAGTGAAGCAAAAGTCCTGACTTGCCTCTAAAAGTCAGGAAAGGTCAAACACAATCGCAAAAAATAGGGTGTTCTCATTGATGTATATGGAGGGAAAGCCGCAAAAAAGAAAAATGCCCAACCTCTCAGCCCAAATTATATAAGGCGTGTGGTTTTATTTTTTTTTTAGATCACCTGGTTTGTTAATGTAATACTTCCTATATGGTAGCCTGACTGTCTTGTTCAAATGAAAGTCAAATACAATTCCTATAAAATGTTGTAAACAGTTCATCCACTAGAAACTGTGGATTTGTTTGCCCCCATTTTCAGACCCCCTAAATAGCATTGTTTAAAACAAGCTGCACTGCCCCTAGAAAAGGAACAAGAGCAAGAAGAAGAACAAGAGCTGCCACTATGAAGGTTTTCCAAGCGACAGGGAGAGAGGAGGGACAGACGTCTGCTTTGACCTTTCCTCACTGCACATATGAGCAGCAAGGATGCCAAAATGGCACAGGTGTGTTATACAAGACCACTTATAGCGTCTTCTTAGAATAATTACTCTTAGCAAATGCTTACACTGGACAAAAGATAATGAAAGATTACATTGTAGTGTTTTTTTTTAAACTGTGGGGCATGCTTATTTTAGAGATATTGTATTATTCTGTTTGCAATTAATTATTTTAAACAAATTGGGCCTCATTATGACCCAGGCGGAAAACCATGGTCCTAGTAGCACCATGGTCCATGCCGGTGACTTACTGACTCCGCCATGGTGAAATGGGGAAATACCACCCCATTACAAGGTTGGCGGGGCGGTAATTCCCCCTTCCTCCATGGCCCTTCCACATTCACATTTTTGCCCCATAGGGCTCAATGGGAATGGGGAAGGCGCTAAGTACGGTACCGTACTTAGCACCAAGGCCCCTTTGCGGGTCCCTACTTTAACGGCTGGTGTAGACCAGCCATTAAGGTCGGGTCCCGCAAAGGGACCTCGTAATCAGGGGCTAATGGGTTAACTGCGCTGCAGCCTTTTACAGCGCCGTTAACCCATTAGCGCCAGGGTCGTAATGAGGCCCATTGAAACAAGAATCGATCATTAGTTTACTGGAAAGCTCATCCCATCGGTTTTGATATTGCAATGATCACGATCAGTGCGAGATGATCTCGTCTTCAGTCTTTCCCGAATTCTGTCCATCACTGGCGATCTGACCAGAGATGTGGTTGCTTTTACATACTGTATGTGTTACTAAACGTACCTAGACTGAACGAAATTCTAGGCCCCTTTGCGTTTGGTGTCATACAAAACCGAAGTGTAATCTTGAAACCTCTTGGCGAGGCGCCTTCAGCTCTATGACGTAACCGGACTTAATACCATCTACTTGGCTCTGGTTGTGGGCCTCTTCTCTTTTCCTCTCCGATTATATGCATACGTTCAAGGACGCGGTTCAGATGCTCAACCTCAATGTTTTCAGTAGACACATTCTTCAGTTGAACTCTAGTAATTGGATGAATCGCTGCCTTCTCCGCGGTCGGCACTGGCAATGCAATTCTGTTGGGCCTTTACAAATCCACACTTGCCCACACTGACCGCCATCTTTCATGCTGCAGCTGGATGGCTCTCCAGGGCCAGAAAATTAGACCACATCACTGTGCAGTTCTTCAATGAACTGCACAGGTGCTCCTAGACAGGAGGAGTCTTTTTAAAGGTCATCTGCCCTACACCTAAGGCCATTCACGTCAACCATCCGAAACACTATCTCAGGTGGATCAGGGAGCCTGCAGAGCCAAGATCAATTCAGCACTGAGATCAGAGTTCAGAAGAAGCTCCAATTGAAACGCTTCCTCGCAATGGGAGTTACGCGATCTGCACGAAACAACTCCAGAAACAAGAACTCCTCTCAATCTGAAAATCTCTGAAGACTTGATTGTGGGTGTCAGGTTTTTTGCTAAAAACTTGCTTCAATGTTTCGGCTTTCTGCTGTAGTTGAGGGCTAAATGATGCTGTTCATTTTGGGCAAAGTTATTTGCAACATTGTCATAAGATGTTTTCATTTGGTTTGGATATACTGACTAAAAATGTAGTGTCTCGTTTTATTGGAACACTGCTGCTTTTTGTTATGCCTTGTTCACTCGGTTTGTTCTCTCTGTTTAAAAATGTGATTAGCGTCCGGGGCAAGCGCTGCAGTCAATTAGGTTACTCAGATCACTGACTGAATCTCACAATATAACCCTGCTTTCCAAACAAGCTGGACGCTGCTTTCACCCATCCGCCATCTTCCCCTCAGCTCCTCTTCCCTCTATTGTCTGTCTCTACCTCTGCCAATGAAGCCCCTGCCCCCTTCCACACATCTTTTTTGTTGTGGTGGGCACCACCGCTGAGCCGCTCCAGCATGTCTGACTAACTCGTCCCGCTGCCTGGATCCAACCGTCATTATCTGTAGTGGGGACACCTAAATTACTCAGAAGTCAGCTGGCCTTGGGGCTCGAGATAGCACAGACTCTCTCGTCGTGGGACTGTGGTCTCGCCCCCTTTCTGATTCTGCTGCATTTCATTGGAGAGCGGGTCCTGCTCCGTCATGCCTGGTGACACTTGCAGAGGTATCTTCAATTGCATCTTCCGCCTGCTGCATCCTCAAAGTCCTGTCCAATTATGGCTATGGAAGCAAGCGGAGGTCCTTCATCGCTCGATTCCTTGGGTCTAGCACAGTGGTTTACTTAAATATCTGTGAACCCGAGAAATTGGAGGTTCAACTTAGCCAGATCCAAACCAGACACCAAAAGTGATCCCCGCAGCTGCCACTCAAGGACAAGATCTGCAGCAAAACTGGAAGAACATTGGTCTCAAACAGCCCTCACTTACCTGGCATCGTTGGCTTCGTGATTCGAGGTTCAAGGGGCTGGGATACACACCTACTTTAGAGTCCTTCCTGTCCTGGTTTTATGTACGTATGTAAAGTCCACTCGTGCAGCAATCTGAGCCTGACCTCTGGTGGTGGAACCGGAGTCTGGTTGTCATGTCTGGGGTCTTCCTGGAGTCTAGTTATCTGGTTGTCTGGGGTCTTTCTGGAGTCTGGTTATCCTGTCAGGGGTCTTCCTGGATGATCAGGAAAGGCTGCTGCACTTTCAGTACCCAGGAAACCTAACTTGCCTGTGAAACAAACCTATTGCACGAACCCTAGAGCTACCTCTGCATCAAGCCCTTTTTTCTCTAAAGGAGAACTGCGATTACTTTTGGAAAGTATCTTAAGAGTAATCTAACCTGAGTTACTTACTGTGGACATTATAAACTCTTGATGCTACAAACAAGGGAAGGAGGGAAGTGGTGGGGGGGAAGGATGTTTTGGGATAGCCTGAGTTCATGTCACTCCTTTTATGTGGACCATCATTTTGCAAAAGGGAGTAGATATATATGTTTTAACGTGGTGTGATAATCGAGTTCTGTTTCCAAGTCAAATTTGGAGAATTGTACATGTATTGTTGGATGCATTAGCGGGCTTGAGTGCTCTGCAATCCCAAATGCTTATTTGCCCAGGAATCTATTGCTTTTAACGATCTTTTGTTGCATTTTACTCAATGCATAAATGTTGCTAAGTAAACAGACATTTTTTAACTTATCTCTGTCGATAATCTATTCCTTGTCAAGCGCTTGCGTTTGTTAATTGTACTTTACACCAAACCCTCCTCTCAAGTCCTAGCCTAACTGCCCATCCTCATTACCAAGAGAAAGTAAAGGCTTTTGGGCCAAACACTTGAAGGTCCACCAATGTTGGCTTGTTAGAAGCCTTCAACAGTACCAATTCTGAAAAACCACCTGACAGGTGAAAAGGAACAAGAAATACCTTTGCATTGGGTTAGGCTAGAGAAGCTGAGAGGTAACAGAGGAGAAATCAGTGTTACAACAAAACAAGGCTTGGGCGGGGATGCCCAAATCTGTACAGCTTTCCCGGGGATACTGCTTCTGGGCCAGAGATATCAAGGCTCCCCGCACCAGAGATGTTAAAAGGGAAATCACTTACTCAAAGCGGATCGCAGCTTCAGCCAAGAACTTCTTATCAAACAGCCAGCGGAAAAAGAGGTCCAGGCTAGAGAATGGAACATGGACAGGTGAAAGAAAGATAGAGGTTCATTAGAATAATCCAACTCGATCACTACAACACAGAACGTCTGGCCAATTAATTTTTTTAAGAAACTTCCCTTTAAAAAAAATGCTTATAGCCGTCAATCAATCTTGGAAGGACATCCCACTAAAAGGAAAATACCAACTTTGTTTTGCTAGTTTTCATGATGAAACTGGTCTATTCTTCAGGCAGTGCCACGATGTCTGAGAACGTTAGTTTCCTCACCACACAGTTCACGGTTGTGAGAAACTGCACGAGGGGTCCTTCAGTGCCAATGCCCCGCCCGCCTTCCATGTGACTAATTAAATTATGGGAGCAGAACATAATTCTTTTGACCTTTAGAAGAAAGTGAGGTTGGCCCATCCCTTCAGGAGCTATTTCAGTGCATTGAACTTGGCAACTGGCATTTGAATGCAAGTCTTCTAATCCCAAATTCAACAGCATAGCGACTATGGGAAACCCACAAATATCCCAGGAACGCATGCAGAACCCTCTTAATCCCTACTGAAAGACCTTCCAACAGCTGTGCCATTCCAGATTCCCCATCTCCTGGTAGAACCACATCCTGTATCTGCTGGAGATTATTATGGTGGTGGAACTCAAGTAATGGTGGTAGCCTAAACAGGTGGCACCGATATGTTGTGGGCTCTGAGCCACAGAGAGCATAGGCACTGAAATATGGAAGAGCATAAATATAAGAACGCAGGTAGAGATTATGAAAAGCATAATTTCTGGAGCAGACAAAACAGGGGGGTCATACAATGTGCGGTTCAAAGCATGCACACAAGGACAAAACAGTTCCCCTCCACATCACGCTGTTCCATTCCATCAAAGCAGACTGAATTGCTCTGTAGGTACCACTCAATCTTTCTAACTCCTCCTGGCGCCCCTACCCACTCTCTGGTGGTTTATGTTATCACCACAGTGTCAGACAAGAGCTGTTTTCGGATGGCAAATGTGGGATTTCAGGTGGGTAGATCTGCTCGCCCGTTGGTCTTTACATGGCGCATGGACGGCAGCACCTGGTGAACATGGGCACTCGGACTGCGGTCTAGCCCCTGCCTAGGCGTCTAGATTGGCCTACCACTCTTCTGTTCGACTGCTGTTGCAGCCCTTTGGATGTTCTTGTATTTCATCATGCTGAATTTTATTTTCACAGTTGTTTTGTTCTTCCTGTTAATGTTTTTTTAATCTTATCCTTTCATTATTTTGTACTTATTCCACAGCACAAAGTGACCCATGGGTGACCCTACACTATGCGAATAATACAATCAGATCATTCATATAAAACCAACTGCTGAAAATAAGAGGGGGATGCACAATTAGGTCTTGTAGAGCTGAGCAAGGTTACATGTCCACTAGTGGGGATAAACACATCAGATTTGATGGACAGCAAAGGACACCAGGCACCCGGAGGTTGGAACAATGCATAGAAGTGGTATTGTAATGAATGCTAAGATGCTGTAATACCAGCCTTACCCTGTGCACAGGCCATACATTACCTGCTCAGTCCCAACGATGGCAGCAGGAGGACCATGAAGATGAGGAATGTGTAACACTTGTGCATTGTTGTTCTGTTCTCACCAGACCTATTGAGAGGAGAAAAAAGCAAGAGCCCGACATCATGAAACTGCCTGCAAGGTCACATCACCCGATACCAAAATGCATGTTGTCCATCGAATACCTCGTACATAAAGCTTCCCGTTAAGATTCTGTTCCCATGCGTAAGTGTAATCTCGGACCTTGTACAGAAAGCTCCCTGTGAAAGCCGAGATCTTATAGAAGAATCCTACAGCAAGATCCAAATTCTATAGACCTCCCTCCCTGCGAGATCCTCAACCACCTAGCTCCCTTTGAGATCTGAGTTGATATACACGAAACTCCCAGCTAGATCCTATCCTCATATGACCAAATACTGGCATGATCCGCCACACCCTCTTCAAGGGCGATCACTGCAAAGAGCCAACTCCATACAAAATCCGTGACCTCACACCAAACTTCCTGAAGATTTGTTACCTCTCACTTTCCTCATACACCAACACACATCTGAAAGAATCCTGCCTTTTTGTATGGTTCAATTCACCAGGAAATCCCGGCCTAAGCAGTTAATTCCCTGCACGATCACCAACCTATATAACAGGTTTCCTGACGGCTTTGGATACACAGCAAAAAGCAGAGCGACAGGCTTCAGAGCAGGTCCTACAAGACTGTCTGGCTAGCGATGGGACCTGACGCTGCCCTACCCAATCATGTGGGGAACGGTTTTATAAACACATAATGTCCGTATTAACCGCAAACCATTACATCCAATAATAAACATGGGTCTGTGGTATCATACGATTTTTGTACTACATGTAACTGTGATAATGGAGATGAGAGTTTGGGCGGGTCGGACCACTCCCCCACATGTTCCCAATCATGAACGGAAGTATACACTGAGAAAGGTTCAGTAAACTGTTAGTAAACACCAATTACCATGCAGCCACCATAAGAGTAGAATAGGTTGCGCTACACAAGCAGGGCGGGAAGTAGCGTGCATTCACATAAGTAAGATAGTATGTAGAATACCCAGACAGGGTTATCCAAGTAGAATACAGATGGGCAAGCAGGCAGAGGTTAAAGCATACACAGGCGGGGGACAATGAATGGCGACATGCAAGACGCGAATAACACTAACATGGCGGTGAAAGAACCAAAGTACCGCCATTACTCAGACCAAGCCCTACAAGGCCTCAATTTTGAAATACTGCATCCTGGCATAAAATTGATTAACACAGCATTCTAGGCCTCAAAGGGTTCAGACAGCATCCCCAAGCACCAAGGTCAGTGCGCTGAGGTGAGTTCGGCTTAGAAGCTGAAACCGCACCAGATAGCGTTTCCCAGGGCACACATCATGCAATTATTAAGTTCATTAGTTCAGTTTGCAGCAGTGAGTACACAGTGCCCCAATGCCCCAAGTGATCGCCGAAGGAAAGCGCACACACGTTAGAAGAGCAGAAAAAACAATTATATATATATATGTGTATATATATATATATATATATATATATATATATATATAAAAAACAAAGTCATGTATGTTTGTGGGTTTGTATGTGGCGTTCTTGGGGACGTAAAGCCTCATGAACGGTGAGGTCTGGTGTCATGAATTTTGGATGGAATATTCTTTATTTCATTGCCGAATTAATGCAACGATTTCTGGCTCGATAGGACATCTCGTTCCAGAGGTAATTAATCTTTTTGTGTTTTTGGCTTTGTTTTTCGGCATTACGTTTTGTGGTGTTACACCGCCATCTTCACGTAATTTGTAGAAAGTGCTCATCATCGCACATCGGAGCTGAAACATGATCAACAGCTGATTAATTTCGATTGCAAAATTTTGTAAAGGACAGGTACTTCACCCTCATGACATCAAATGGAATTTTGCTACAATTTGAAGATGACCTAGATGAAAGAGTTGATTTGAATCAGGTTCCATGTTGAACAAAAAGACTTCTTTCTTCTGTATGATCTCCTTTCATTAATGCTTTAATCCCACAAATATATTTTTACAGAAATGCCACGAAAAAAAGAGCAGTTTTTAATCCCACCCGAATCAAAACAAAACATTGAAAGCTGAAACAAGATCAACATTGTGAAGAAGGTATATCTCAAGACCATGAAGCTGATAGAATTCAACATGCTTTTCAGACAGAACAATGAAAGTTCTCAAGAACCTGAAGCAAGATTTACTAATCCGAGAATATGTGCTGCTAAAAAACAAAGCAACAAAACTGCTGGAGAAACTGAAAAACAACTTGCTGTAAAGAGAATTAGTGCTACTGAACAACGAAGAAATGAAAGTGCTCAAGAACCTGAAGCAAGGTTTACGAATACGAGAATATGTGCTGCTAAAAAACAAAGCAACAAAACTGCTGGAGAAACTGAAATACAACTTGCTGTTAAGAGAATTAATGCTACTGAACAACAAACTAATGAAACTGCTGAAGAAACTGTAGTGAGACTGAGAATGGACATCCTGGGCGAAGACGGATACTTAGGCTAGTAAATAGATGAAATTGAGCTCTGAACAGTGGTCCTCTACCACGTGACCAAAAACAATGGTTATTGATTCCAGGCCCATTAGATAGTGCTACTACTTACAAGGAGAGGAAACGCGGTATTCTACTGTCTAATCACAATTAGCAGTGTATACTTTGTCTATATCCGGCAGGATAGTAGTCAATGTATAAGGAGAAAAAGTTATAAAGCAGGTACTAGAGAGGTGTCAAGCATTAACACTCTTAGTAAAACACTAGGAGGGACCAGTGAAAGTTAAAAAGTCAGTATCAAATTTTAATAACGAAAAAAATCGTAAAATTTAAAACATCCAATTAAATAGATTGGTCAAAAAATACAGAAATTGTCACTTCCAATGTACAAAACAACAATAGGGAATACGTAGTAGGCTCGGATGGCCAGTTTAATACGATGTTACAGAAAAAATACGAACACTGAGGGTACTTGTCAAGCAAATAGTATGGTACCCAACCAGGCATGGATAAATGTGTCATAAGTTTTACTCTCTGTTTACAGTACAGAGATGTGTCTCGACATGTTTCTGTTCCTTTAAAACAAAGTGTGGAACATTCACCAGGAGGAAATTAATTTACAGCATAGCCTATTTAACAATTGGAGTGGTAAACAATACAACTAAAGTATCATAGCACCTGCAAAAGATAAAAACAACAGACATCAAAGGGTTAGCTAATCAATAACTAGATACTTTGGCAAGTTCAAAAAATGAGCTAGGCACCATATCAAGGGGAATAATTACCTATCCGGGTGCCAGTGGGGGCTCTCTACTTAGATTAGTACTTGTAGGGAGGCGACCATCGCGGCCCTACAAGAAATAAAGAATAATCTACAGCAAAAGTTTCTGCTGAAATGAAAAAGCCTCAGAGTACACACAACACAGCAGCAAATATCGGGAAAGGGACACCCTGTAGGTGTCTTTAAGTAAAAGCATCTCATAGTGAGAGAGGGGGGAACCGTTAACAGTAAGTCCCACCAATATACAAAGAAAAAAAGAAACCGGCAGAGAGTGAGCGGGGCCTGCATCGCAAGAAACACGTGAAACAAGTGACCAAGCCAAGTCTGTGTAGGGCCACCAGGCGGGGACCTAACGGCAGTGACAATCCCTTATTAAGTGTGCAATAGTATGGTGATCGATGGGACCGGAGCACTACTATCCGCCCAGGTGAACAAAACTCGGGGAAAAGAATCCCGCGGTGGAAGGCGTGTCAGTGATCACAAGTAAAAGGAATACATTACCTTAGTAAGCCATAGATGTAGTAACGGGGGACGAATCACCGCAATCCGCACTAAAAAATAAAAATTGAGAAAAAACGGTATGATCAGGGTTAAAAAATGATCGACCCTGCATCAAAGGATAAGGTGATGCAAAGGAGAGCGAGAAGCATCTCGCAAGCGCAGAATCACTTACCAAATGAGGAGGAGTGCACGGCGGGCAAGTCTACCGCATTCGTAAGATCAAACAGAATGTATCCAGTGGCTGCGCGATGCGGCCGATGCAGGCTGGTAGTCAAGGGTAACCCTGGGAGTCCTACTATGTTTGTTCGACCGAAGAAGGGTGCTGTGAATAGGTAAAGCCCGGCGGCCATCTTGGAATGAAGTGGCAGATAGTGTATAACGGGCACGAAGTATACCAGGGTGAGTTAGTGGAGAAAACCCGTGATATGAGAAAGGACAAGGATCCTAACAGAAGGAGGCTCTTAAAAAAAGGGGGGGGCTAGGGAAAACTCGGGGTGAGCGAGATAACTGACCAATGAGCTCCAGAGTGATACAACCACAGTGGAAGAGTTGCCTGTAGGTACATCGTAAATAGATACTCCATATGTCATAATGAACGAAGAGATATTACAAGGGAAAACTAAATATTATGCCAATCGATCGACTCATTGAGCCCTTTAACATCACTATGTAGGGTAAAGATCATCTTTTGTTCCATTTTCAACAGTTTCTTTTCACGTGCTGTGTTATTCGTTCCTTTCAGGGCCAGGAGGACCGTCCAAGTGAAGTCCTCATATTTGTGTTTCAGGAGATTGAAGTGTTTCACAAGCAGAGCATTCTCAGTTCTGTTCTTCAAACAGCTCTGATGTTCCATTATGCGTGTTTTTACTTTTCTGACAGTTTTGCTGACATAATGCAATCCACATATACAGGTAATCATATATACCACAAAATCGGTATTACAATTAGTGAGGTTCTTTTGGGTCCAGCGTTTTGAGAGGCCAACATGAACTTCTTTAGTTCTAGCAGTTAATTTGCAGACGCCACATGTGCCGCAGCGATAATGCCCAGTGGCTTCTGGGAGACCCCAAAAGGTGGTCAATTTAGGTTCCGGAATATTGACCGATTTCAGTTTGCTATTACTAACTATATTGCCAATGGTGGTGCTTCTTTTATAAGCAAAAATAGGCATAGAGATAGCTTGAGTAGCCGTTCTGAAAATTTTCCAGTTTTTCTTTATGATGTTGTTGGTTTCAAAACTCTGGTCCGTAAAGGTGTTCACACAGACAAAACGATCCTGTTTTGGTTTTGTTGGCTTGGGTTCTAACAGGGCTTCCTGATTATTATTAAATGCCCTTTTGGCTGATTTTTTTATTAACTTTTTGGGGTAGCCTCTTTGTCTGAGCTTTTTACTGAGTGTGGAAGCTTCAACTTCGTAGGTTTCTTTATCAGAACTATTCCGCTTAAGACGGAGAAATTGGCCAAAGGGGAGGTTGTCACGTAAATGTTTGATGTGGTGGCTAGAATAATCCAGAAGGGAATTCTTATCTGTCGGTTTATGACAAGGTTTTATTTTCAAAACCCCATTGAGGGGGAATATGGTAAGGTCCAGAAAGTTAGTAAACTCATTACTAGAAGTCATCGTGAATTGTAGATGGGGATTGAGACCATTTACCCAGGTAAAGAAATTGTTGGCGTCGTCCTGTGTTCCCTTCCACAATACCAAAATGTCATCGATGTAGCGACTCCATTTGGTGATGTTGTTGCTGAAGGCATTGCAGTTGTTATAAATATGTGATTTCTCGAAAGTTTCAACATATAGATTAGCCACGATCGGAGCCATGGTGGCACCCATAGCTGTACCCTCGGTTTGTTGATAAAATTTTCCGTTTAGATTAGATAGTGCACCTGTCAATTCATTAGTACATCCAGACATTGATGACATGCCAAGGCCATGAACAAACTGGCAGATATGGCCTCACTCACGCAGAAGGGAGTAACTTCTTTAAGCTGGATCATAGCGGTTCGTCCACCTCTCCTTCCCCACCATGTACCTTGGCACAGCGTAAATGTGCTCGAGGTCGGATGAGCAAACGACCAACCAATGAAATTGTATTCTTCTTATAGACTAGTGTTGTAGAGTGCCCACCAATGGTCTGATACATTGAAATGTATTATTTGTATAAGGATGTACCTAGGAGGAGCTATTAGTTGTGAAAGAGCCAAATAAAGAGGGACAAGGAACAGCCTCCTGTGTCATGCGCTCTTGTGTTTTTGCATTTTGATAGGCATATTTAATTTGAATATTTGGCGTCGCCCCACTTCTCTCCAGTTCCATCCATCTAGAGTAGGCAGGTAGATGGGGAGAATGGACAGATTGACGGAACAATAGGCTAGAGTACACAGGTGTATGCAGAGATAATTATATGTTCTTTTATAATGTGCTTAATACCGGAGACCAATTTCTAAGCACAAGACCGGGATTCGAACCTGTGTTGCTATGCGGTGTCTTGCTTCCAAGACAAATGCGTTGTCCCTGAGCTATCCTCCTGTACCTAACATGGGCAGATAGGACAGATAGATGCAAAGATAGGCTAAAGCAGGCAGGTAGATGGGGAGATAGGACAGATGGAAATATAGTCTAGAGTAGGCAGGTAGATGGGGAGATAGGACAGGTAGGTGGAAAGATGTGCTAGCGTGGGCAGGTAGATGGGGAGGTAGGGCAGATAGGTGAAAGATAGACTAGAGTAGGCAGGTAGATGGGGAGACAGGACATGTAGATGGAACGATAGGCTAAAGCAGGCAGGTAGATGGAGAGATAGGACTGATAGATGGACATATAGGCTAGAGTAGGCAGGTAGATGGGGATTTAGGGCAGATTCATAGCAAGATGCAATAGATTGGATTGATAGGTTGGAACAAAGGTTAGACTAGATAGATGTGAAGATAAGATACATAGTTAGAAAGGTAGGCTTGATTAGACAGACAGATGAGACGATAGGCTAGAGAAGACAGATGGGAACATAGGGTAGATTAGATAGATTATAAAATAGGACAGAATAGATAGAAAGGAAGATTGGATAGATAGTTGGAAAAAAAGTCTAGATTGAATAGAGAGGGGAATGTAGGCTAGAGAAGACAGGAAGATGGGAAAGTAGGATAGATGGGAAGATATGATAGGTTAGATTGATGGGTTGTAAGTTACAGATGGGAAGATAGGCTACGTAGTTAGAAAGATGGGCTAGATTAGACATCAGACTCTAGACTAGATAAATGGGATTATGATTGATCACAGAGATATGGAAAGAAAGGATAGATGGATGAGATGGCAGGATAAATTAGCTGTGAAGATTTCATACATAGATAGGAAATAGGATAGATTAAACAGATAGAAAGAGCAGATAGATAAAGTAGATGAAATAGGTGGGAAGACGGAACAGATTAGATGGATGGGAAAATGGGAGAGATCGATCCGAAGATAGGGTTGATCATATCGATAGATCGGAAGATTAGATAGATCAATCAACAGATCGAAAGATTAGATAGATCAAATTGACAGATCAGAAGATAGGATGGATCAGATAGGAACATAGAATAGATCTGATAAGACGATAGGTAGATGGGAGGGTAGGTTAAATTGGATAGATTTGAAGAAACAAATATTTGAAGATTGAAAGCAGAAAATGTTCACCCATTCGTTCTAAACGTTGACTGTAGCTCTGGACACTGTTTGGTGCATACATCACCTCTTCCCGCTTAGACTCACAGCAGACACTGTCCTTCTACAGCGCTCCTCTTTGGATATGTGACTGCACCCCTTTTGCTGACTCACAGACCCACAATAACATAGCTGTGATGAATCTGATGGTGTCAACGCTTCTTCCCCATGTGGCATGGGGACGGCAGCAGCTACCTTATCCTGACCCTGGCGGCAGCTATTTGAGGGAGGATCACATGGGGAGGAACCCCTCAAGAGAGTGACACGACATCGGTTGAGACATGGTATCCTCCTTTTCATTCTAGAGATACCCCCTTCATTCCCCAGGCCTTAATGTCATTTTGCCATGACTCCGTTCACTCCCCCCATGAAAGCTACTGAAAATACCTTCCCATACTCTGTATACAAATCATCAAGAATGGACTTCTCTTTCCCTGCATGTAATAGTACTGCAATGAGGAAGCTGAGCGGAGTAATGAAGATCGATAGAGGCCAGAAGCACAAGCTATGCTCTAGTGGTTGCGAGCGCATACTTGATGCTGGGAAATTTAAACTGCAGAGCCCGCTGACTGAGAGAATCTCGTCCTCTAGGCAGTGAACGAGAGACCGATGTGCTTTTGAGGAAGCCCGTGGAGCCAACTGGCTCACAGAGCAGGCCATGGAGAGCAGATTGCAGGATCTGGTTCGCTGCGAGGACATCACACGAGGAAGAGAAAGGAAGACTTCTGGTGTACACAGGCAAAGAGAAGCAGCCTCAATGCTGCTCGAGCATTAAGAAACCCAGAGCAGGCAAGCGGGAGCCGCGTGGGACGTCGAAGCCACAAAGCAGAGGCTGCGATCCCGGGAAGAAGGAACAGGGTGCAGAAGAGCGGCTGCATGCTGACCGTTGGAGAACTGACACACACCACAGAGAGCTGGTGAGTTCACCCAAGGGAACCTGGGACACCGGGGCACGTTGACAACCCTAGCTAAGGCAAAACAGAGTAAATGAAGCATAGGAGATATAATGTGAGACTCGATATTTAACATAACGGAATGAATACACAGTATTGTCAAGTTTGCAAGTGTGCCCAGTGCAACATATGAGAAAACCTTGGCAAATAGAATATACCAGGCAGATACAAGTTGCAAATGTGTTAAGTGAAGCACAGATGAAAGTTCTGGCAGGAGAGTATACCAGGCAGATTCAAGTTGGACAAACTGAAAAGCAAATTACACGAGAGAGTCCTGATAAAAATACATCAGGTATAGCCAAAGACTATACTAAATCATACTAAAAAGGAGAAGCCTGGAAGGAGAGTATACCAGGTATCCTACCAAAATTAAGACTAACAGCCAAGTATTTTTGCATACAAGTTGGTTTGCTGACCAAAAGAAACCCAAGGAAAAAGTGAATCCTTAAATTTTAAAGTACAGTGAAGAGAAATCAAGGGGAAGGGAGTCATCCTCTGAAACTGTGAACTTTATCCACCTGGAACATTTGTGTTGGAGTTGCACCTTTTCCTTTTTGAACATTTGTGTACCTCAAGGCCAAAGACATTTCCCTTTTCACCTTAGAGTTAATTTATAGAGTGTGAGGGCCAGGATAGTATTTCAGACACAGGAGTTTTTGCTTTGGACATCTTGACATTGGACAGACCCTTAGTTTTGTTGTAGGCAGGGAAACACCTCCTGGAATAGGGATAGTGAGGCATTTTCTAACACCATGTGTTCTCTGTGTCCACGTCTCATTCCTGGCTCCTCCTAGCCGATGTTTTTATTATTAATAAGTGGGCACCTATGCCATTTTAATTATGTTAGTTCCTTGAATGTGTGTTTCCTGTTAAATCAGTTTCTATCTAAAACCCCTGGCTGTCCAGCAGCAGCACCGAATAAGCAAGGAAAAAAGATTCATAAAATCAAATACGCAAAATGATTTCAGAGTATGTGAAAGAATATTAGGATTCTTCTGTGACTTGGGCACAATCCACCAGAAGCCTGCCCAACGCTTCTCTAATATTTTAACCCACTGTAGTCATTTCACGTACATTGCTGATATTAAGCTTTTGCATTATTCATTTAAGTCACATTCACCCCATTTGTATACAAACCATGTGACTTGAATTTAGGTATTTGTGTTTATAAACTTTGTATATTTTCTCTGTCAAACATTTAAATGTTTGAACATTGAAGGCCACCTGGAGGAGTGGGACAAGGCAGTTACCTGGTCCAGTGTGCTTCGAAAAACGCGGAGTAGTACACAATGGTTGGAAGGAGGGCCGAGAAGGCCCACAGGAGCAAGGTGGGGAAGAATTGGGTGACGATCGGGTTCTGTTGAAAAGAGTAGAGAAAGATATCTTTTACCACAAGATAGGGTCTGAAAAAGTCAGAAGCAAATGAAACAAACTACAGAGACCTGGAGATTACAAGTAACTAAAAGAAACAGGATTACCCACTATATAAGACATGGAGTCACACGTGAGACAAAATGAAACTTCAACATGTACCACGGTACAAGAAATGCAGACACAACCATGGATCTATGTGATCATTTTGCTTTTTAAAGGTCGCCCAACAAAAAGATTGTTTTTTTGCGGCCGATTTTGGGCGGCATACAAAATGCAAAAACCCACATTGCCTTGACCCCCACCTCCCACCCGGACCTTCCCCACCCTCCACGGTGGGATTTGTTCAAAATCGGGTTGTTTTTCACCCTCGAAAACCCCCTCCCTCAGCACCCACCACCCCCGAACCTCCCTCCCTCAGCCATCCCAAACCCCCACAATCCCCAAAAATAAAACACATACACACACACTTACCCAATTTCCATCGAGGCAGCTTCTGGGTCCTGGCGTGCTCGTCAGCCAATGCGTGCACTTTGCAGCGCAGGGGCGGACAGTTCGATTTAGAAAGACAGCTCTGTACTGTCACAAAGCGGTCTTTATAAATCTTTTTTCTTTTTTTATTCAGTGTTTCTAAAAAGGTCTATTAACCTAATACCCACAACCAGACCTCAAAAGTGGCTCCTGGAGGGTTTTGAGGCAATTGTGAGGCACTGGTGGCATAGCCATTGAAACAGTCAGTGGCTTCATCCTCAAAAATTTGAAAGTGGTAAGTTTCATCCCAGTAATTTGCATCATGGTGGGAAATTAGTTACACATATATAAAAAGGCGTAAGGATATGCGGGGAGGAGCAAAGCGGTAGTGGGTAACTGGAAGGGAAGTAGGGTTGTGGGGGGGCCCCCAACTAAAAGAACAAACGAAGATCAAATTGCCACAATGAAACTTACCAGAATGAAATGTATCCCTTTCAAATGTTTGGAGAAGAAACCAAACTGGCCGAGAGGATAGCCCATGGGTAACACACTGACAAGAAGCCGCGGAGCAACACAGGGTCGATCCCCGTGTTCGAGCTTAGAAACCTCTTGGTATTAAGTGCGTTATAAATAACCAATTACAATTACCAATTACAATAGAACCCAATAAAAAAAAAAAACAAGCAGAGCAGGAGGACCTAGCGTGGATGAGACAAGCATACCAAGAAGACTCCCAGTCCCATAGGTCGTGTTCATGCCTCCCGCCCCCCACGGAACTCACGTTCAGGTACTCCACGGGCTTGGTCACGTTGAACTTGTCCATGGTGGTGATGATGATGGCCGGGGTGGTGAGGAAGAAGAGCAGGAGGAAGAGAATGACATTTATGACAAAGCAACGGATCCACCAGACGATGCCCACGATGGAGAGATGCTCCCTGGAGATAAGAGACAGAACGGGGAGGAGTCAGACAGCACACACGCCCCGCCACTGAAATCACAAGATAGTGTCCACTACTGTCGACATGGTCAGAGAGCTGTTCCCTTTTAAGGGGGACGACAGCAGAGTTAAACAATTCTGAAATAAAAACCCCACAACCTCCACAACATTAGTAAAACCACTTGGCTGGCGATAAGAAGAATTCCATCAGGAATCAGCTCTATGTTAAAAACATTTTTTTTTATGCATTTGTTAGTTAGTATTACTGAATTTCATTGTTTTTTGCAAGGGTCTTTTTTTCCACTTGTCCAATGTGGGTGTGGGGGGTGGGGTGGGATTGGCCCTACCAAGCTCCCTCTATTTCTCCTCCAACCCATTTTCAAATGCTCGTTTAACATGCCAGAAGCCAAGAGGCCGGCAAACTGCCAGAATTTTGCTATATAAGATCACTTCACATTGCATCTTGACGTGAATTCAACTTCAACCTACAGCGGGATCACCAACATAAGTCCTCAAGCGCTAAATCCACTCCATGTCTTGAGGGTATTGACATAAAATAATTTTTAATGCAGTGCATCTAAATGTGAATTAGTTACCTAGGCAGTGGGTATCATGAAAACCCGGTGTAATGGTGGATCGAAGGCCCAGACACAGAGATCCCCGATACTGGATATGACCTACTGGCATCATGGCTATTCAACCAACCTCCTCGTTACAGCAGTGATGAGAGTGACATTGCCGGAGATACGCGGTCTTTGATATTGGCAAAGGAGTGGACTTTTGGCGACTAATGAAGTGATTAGGAGACTTTGATAACCTCCCTAAGATTTGTATCAAGACAACATTTCAGAGACCTGGATTTCAGGGATGGCACATGGAGGTCCAGATAAATGTAATCAAGAGTAGCGAGTTCGGACGAGGGGACTCTATGGATGCGGGTGCCAAGGAAGGCAGTAGAGTAAAGAATAAAGAGACAGTTCTTTGTCGGGGGGGTAGAGAGGAAGGGACATCACAGTGGTTTGCAATGAGGCAGGCATTCCTCAGCAGTATGTTTGTTGAGAAAAGGGTTGTATGTGGTTAAGTGTAGAGAAGAAGAGAATTGTGGTAGCATGTGGGCAGACAGTGCTTACTCAGCGGTGTGTGGTGAGGTGGGATTTCTAAGGAAGCGTGAAGTGTGTGAGCCATGTGATGAGGTGGTGATGGTGGGTTGTGCTCCGTAAGGGATTGCTTATTGGTAGATGAAGAACGGATTCCTCGGTGGCCTGCAACAGGATGAGGTCCTCCATTCCTTAACGCGGCATGGGGACCATTCCATGGCATGAGATGGTCAGAAGGCATTGCTCAGTGGTGTGTGGTGAGAGGGCTTACCAACAAAGTTTGGTTAGGCACTCAAAGCAAGTGCAGCAACAGACGTAGGAGAAACACATTTTCTTCTAAACCGGTATCTGGTGAGGATGGGAATTGCTTAGTAGTTTGTGGTGTGGGGGCAACACTTCAGTTGCTTGGGGTGAGCAAAGGTTTACTTAAATGTGGTTACGAGGAGGTCCCTCCATGTTGGTGCTGAGAATGTATTTGGTACACAGGTGCTCCATTTGCACTAGCCGTAACCCAGCAAGCCACACCAATATAAACTGGCTTCCCTAACATTATGCAGTCTAGAAAGTAAGGTTGAGTCGCACTCAGTGGCCATTGATGCCTCAACCCGGGATGCTAAGGTCAGCTATACAGCATCGCCATTGCGTACTCAAAAGACCGAGGCCCAGCTCCTCTGTGCTTACCAGTAGATATTCTGTGGATCAGGCGCATACGTCACGGTCCAGTTCGGAAGGTGGAGTGATTCGCTGCAGCTAGACGAACTCGGCTCTCCCCGGCAGGCACACCCCTGGCATTTGCAAACATTAAAGTCCTTGAGAATTCTAAAACAGAGCAGCAAAGAAAGAGAATGAGAGCACATGTGGGTCTGAATGTGCCCCTCCAAGGACCCTCAACAGGGCCAATCATTTTCCAGGCTACAAAGCCAGGCTGTTTGTGTGTGCATGTCAAATACAGGACATCGACTAAGAGGCAACGAAGGTTGAACACGTGTCTTATTATACATGGCTATTACTCACGAGACCCTTGAATAAGAACCACGAAAGATCAAACCCATGGCAACAGGTCAGGAGAGCATACAATTCCAAAAGACCCATTAATAAGACCCCTCAGGTATTGGGCCCATGATGACAGATCCTGTAAACACATCCACTCACAAGAGCCTGACCCATTACACCAATAATAGGGATCATGGGGGAAGGTCTGGAGTCTGCATACTTCCATGAACCTCACAACTAAGACCCTCCAATCATCAAACCCATGGATATCCTCATACATAGGTGTGCCTATCACCCATGGGACCCTCAAAATAATGCCTACACATGATCAGAACCATAGTGGCAGGCTCATGTGTGTATACCACCACTCTGGTGACTCTCACACACAACCAAGTATTGATCAAAGCCCTGCTGACAGATCTTCTGTGCGTACAATTCAATGTAACCCTCATATGTGACACACCAAGCATCAGCTGCATGGTGGCAGATCTTCTGTGCGTACAATCCAATGCAGCCCTCATATGTGACATACCAAGGATCAGCTGCATGATGGCGGATCTTCTGTGCGTACACTCCAATGTAGCCCTCATATGTGACACACCAAGGATCAGCTGCATGGTGGCAGATCTTCTGTGTGTACGCTCCAATGCAACCCTCATATGTGACACACCACGGATCAGCTGCATTGGGGCAGATCTTTCTTATGCATGTTATGGACTGTACCCTCAAATAAGACAGACCAAGTATTCAATACACTGCAGGAGTGTGCAAATGATTCAATGAGATCCTTAATTAGAAAAGATCGCAAAGATCTTCAGTGTATATAATCCCACAAGACCTTCATTAGGAGAGACCCATGCCTGACCCTGTGGTGGCAGGTCCCCTGTCTATACAATCCCACAAGACCTTCATTAGGAGAGACCCAGGCCTGAACCTATGATGGCAGGTCCCCTGTGTATACAATCCCACAAGACCTTCATTAGGAGAGACCCATGCCTGAACCTATGATGGCAGGTCCCCTGTGTATACAATCCCACAAGACCTTCATTAGGAGAGACCCATGCCTGACCCTATGATGGCAGGTCTCCTGTCTATACAATCCCACAAGACCTTCATTAGGAGAGACCCAACCCTGAACCTATGATGGCAGGTCCCCTGTCTATACAATCCCACAAGACCTTCATTAGGAGAGACCCATGCCTGAACATATGATGGCAGGTCCCCTGTGTATACAATCCCACAAGACCTTCATTAGGAAAGACCCACGCATGAACATATGATGGCAGGTCCCCTGTCTATACAATCCCACAAGACCTTCATTAGGAGAGACCCATGCCTGAACCTATGATGGCAGGTCCCCTGTCTATACAATCCCACAAGACCTTCATTAGGAGAGACCCATGCCTGAACCTATGATGGCAGGTCCCCTGTCTATACAATCCCACAAGACCTTCATTAGGAGAGACCCATGGCTGAACCTATGATGGCAGGTCCCCTGTCTATACAATCCCACAAGACCTTCATTAGGAGAGACCCATGCCTGAACCTATGATGGCAGGTCCCCTGTCTATACAATCCCACAAGACCTTCATTAGGAGAGACCCATGCCTGAACCAATGATGGCAGGTCCCCTGTCTATACAATCCCACAAGACCTTCATTAGGAGAGACCCATGCCTGAACCTATGATGGCAGGTCCCCTGTCTATACAATCCCACAAGACCTTCATTAGGAGAGACCCATGCCTGACCCTATGATGGCAGGTCCCCTGTCTATATAATCCCACATGGTGTTCAAATAAAGCCCGCCCAAAAGATTGCACTCGTGGTGGCAGGTCCTGTTTGCACAAACCACACAATGAGGACCTTCAAATAAGGCCAACCAACGTTCAGACTTGTGGTGGCACGGCTTATGTGCACATACCACACGGCGAAGACCCCCACATAAGGTGCAACATGGATTGAAGTTGTGGTGGACGGTCTGTGTGTGCAGTAACCTCCAATAAAGACTACCAGGCCCAAAGCAGCAGGCATAAAAGTAAATTAAAATGAACAATACATTTTCTTTAAAAACCCATTAACCCTTTCAGCAGGGGAAAAATTGCCATTCCTTGTTTTACTCTTATTCGGGGTGTGGTACCAGAGATGCAGTGCATGTTTCTATTATGATTAGACGAGCAGTGTAACTGTAGTTAGGAATGCACATTCTGATTACACATGTTTATCTAACATTTGCCCCAGTTCTAAAGAGTGAGCAAATGCTTTGATAATATGGAATGGAGCAAACAGGTTTTCTCACAATCCTTATTTTCTAAACACTTTTGCACCCGGGCAAAAATAAATCAGACCGTTTTTTGTACTATGTTTGCTATAGAACATAAAAAATAAATCTGTTAACAACATGTTTCAAGTTAATCATCAAACACAGTAAATAAAACAAGCCAGTTTTAATTTGGCAGTTTTGAAAACATTTTCGGATAATACAAATGTGTGCTAAATGTATTTGATCCACTTTTTTTGCACACGTGCAAAGCTTCGATAATCTGCTTGGCAGAGGAAAAACACGTATACGGCATGAAGTCCTGTGTACCTGAAAAGAATCCAGGCCTGACTAAATGTTTACCTCAGGCTTCTTTCTGTCTGGACTATTGGGTCAGTGCAGCCTGTTGACCCTTGTGTCAGGTGCAAGAATTGGGTGATCGCAATACCCTCTGCACAGATCCAACGGGTGATTTTCCCCAAGGAGGGCGTGTGTTTCTAATCTTCTCCCACACAGGTCAATCGTTGCCCTGAGTCTGGTCTGCCTTTTCCACCCTCACCACCATTTTATTTATTTATTTATTTATTTATAAAGCGCACCAAACCCAAAGGTATTTGGGCATCTACCATGACACAGTATTTGAAAACTCCCTGAACCAAAGGTGCAGCACTGGGAGGGATACACTGGAACTTGCTTGTGAGCAAAAACTTTAATTGTCTAAAAATAATATGCTTTATTTTCCCATAGTATTTTGTTTAGCTTATTCTGGTTTGAAAGGTCAATAAAAAATATTCAATGAGTAAAATAAAGAGAATACAGAAATAACAGACTAACACGTTAACTGCTGTCGGTTTTATTTCTGTAACTTGTGCTCAAGTATAAGCGCCCAGATACCTGAGGGTTAGGTGCGCTCTATAAATAAATAAACTAAACTAAACAGGTGAACTGAGGGGCTGGGAGGATAGCTCTGGGGCAACGCGCTCGCCTTGGAAGCAAGACGACATGAAGCAACACAGGTTCGTTCCCTGAGTCCGCGCTTAGAATCCTCTGGGTATTAAGCACGTTATAAATAACCAATTACAAAAGGTGGAAGGTCAGCGATTGATACTCAGTACCTTCATAGCGACACTCCTCACCTTCTAAATCCCAGGACCCCTGCGTTTATTAGTTTCAAATTCTTGATGTTGGCAACACTGTTCCAATGTGGCTCAAGGACGGCCCCAATATGATAGGGTGGCATTGCGACAGAGTGAGATGAAGGGTAGTCCCTGGCTAATGGGATATCTTTGTAGTTCCTCTCTACAAAGTGGCCCAGATTGTGCTGGACCCAGTGATACTGGCAATGGGTTCTAGGCACCAGTTATTAGGCCTGGCTAAGGCTCGACGGCATATTTACTTTTGGAATTCATGAAGGAAGCATTAATGCTGCCATGGCTCAAAGGCCGCTGCAATGGATCACTTGGCTAAGAGCAGGAGGGTCTCCCAGGCACCTAAACCTGATCGACAATCTAGCGCGATCGCACACAAGCGAAAAATCCAAACAGGTGGAATGCAACCCAATTTACAATCTCCAACTATATGGTAGGTGTCGGGAAGATTTCCCTTCTAGGCACTTTCCCTCCATTTCTACACCCCCCCATCCCCACACATTTGGCTTTTGAACTCTGTCCTGACTTTTTACAGTGAAGCGAAACTTTCAGCGTCACTCCACTGCACGGTTGCTCATCGTTATGGGGAAACGGTTAGTACTGGGAAACTTAGCTTCCATTAGTCGGTTCACTAGGTTATCACTTTTGGTAACTTTGAATCTTTGCACACAGCATCTTCCAATGCAGTGCAATGGGGTGTACTTTTTGTTTTGCCCTAGACTAACACTCAGAGGATGTTTCAGTTACTCGAGATGTGTCTAAGGACAAACTGGTGGTAGCAGTTGCTTTTTCCCCATATTTGTGGGGTATTTTGTGTTAGCCTTGCCGCCTTTTCCGTATTTGGCTACTGGCTTTGGCTACTGTACTAACATGGGCATGCCACGAGGTCTTTTGTTTGTTCCTTGGCCTTCTTGCCACTAACCCTTCTTCCTGACCTGCAAGGACAGGAACATCCTTATATGGACTTCCAGGGCCATGTGTGTTGCAAGCCTGGAAGTGGGCTGGGACTGTCTGGTTTTGGTGTGTCTGAGTAGTATTCATGAGCATCACTCAGTTGTCCTGATTGGACCACTGCTGGAGTGTGTGTGTGTGTGTGTGCGGAGCAGATCTAGGATTGGCTAGTGTGGAGTTTCGACTCTTACCTACTTTTTTGCATAAGAAGAGATGCCCTGCACCATGTGCCAAAGAGATCCTGAATTTGACTGAAGGAGCCAACTGCCCAGCTTCCAGACGAGTGAGGAGACCGGAGACCCGTTGGAAGAAGACCTGGCACCAACTTTCACTGCTGTTCTGGGAGAGCCCTGCCTGGCTGGTGATCTCCTGAACTCTTGCGAGGAAGCTTCGACCCTTGGGGTGGTGGGAACAATCTCCCTCAATGTCAGCACGGTATCCTGCGAAGAAGAGCCATCGGAAGTTCCCCTGGAAACCGCAGTGGCTGGCCTACTCTGAATTTGTGCTACCGCGCTGCAGACGTCACGGTTATACATTGAGACCCATAACTTTGGCGACAGCTTGTGCTACTGGAGTCATTCCTACCAAATTGTGTGGTTCCTGCATCGAGGGAACCAGAATTAGAAGGCAAAGTTCGACTGTGACAAGTGTGTCCCCCTGTGACGCCGTACATAGGTGTCTGTCATCCAAAACAGCTTTTCTGCATCCAGTCCTGTTCTGAGAGGGGCTCTGTTCTGTATCGAGTTCTTCTCCATCCTGAAGACCGTGCACCAGCAAACGCTGAACAGAGAAGTGCTTGATCCTGCAACCCCTGGGCACCGAGGACTGGAGCTGATGGTGGGACACGTGACCTTGGACCCTCTTCGGATGACCTGCCAGATCTTAAGAAGAATTAGATTTCGGGTGGTGAATTGAAAATGATACTTACCGGTCCCAATTTCCCCTTTGGTAAGAGTTTGGCTTTGCCATTGCTTCCTCACGCAAGCATTCAGAAAGTCAGGAACAGTTTTGTTGACTGTAACAGTGTCTTCTAACCTTTGGAACAATCCCTAGGTACCCAGGACACCTACCTTGATTTGTTTCCACTTCACAAACTTCCTCAGAAGGTCCCATTGAACATAGGGATGACTCTAAAGTTAGGGCTTTGTGGCTACTGGGATTGGACATTGTTTCAGGTGTGGTGTAGTATCTCTGGAGTTACAGCACTGTCCATGTGGTTGTATATATACATTTTATATTAGTTTGTGTGATAGCATTAGCTGCTTGTAGTCATTATTCATTGTGTGCGTTTGGCCATATAATACATGTTAATTTTTATAACAGATTGTCTAGGGGTTATTCCTGTCTACTTACCTTTTGGACACATTGTGGACCCCTTACCAGGCTCACCCCTCCTGAGACTTAGCCTTGACCACTCTCTATGCTACCTTGATTGGTTTGGCTACAGCTCCCAGAGTTGTCCCTGTCACAATTATAGGTTGGCCTCCTATATATCTGTCCCCTAGGCCAGAGTATAGAAAACCAGTCCTAACAGTAGGCCGTCAGATGAAAAAGTATTTTGAGGGGCTTATAAGGAGACGTCTACCTCTATTAATATGGGATAAGACAAATGCCTGGAAAACATGTCTAAAGGTACCTGGTCATAAACAAGGAGTTCAACAAGGAGTCCATCTTCCCTGTAAGAGATATCCATGGATGGGCTACCAAAGTATTGCCTGGATTGCCATCATACGAGGGGAGTCCAAGGTAAACATCTGAATGATCATGCAGTTCTCATCGTCATACAGAGCCAAGAATCAACATGTGTCCGAGAGTTATGGGATGGAACTCGATTACGCATGATGTGAAGTCATACAGGACCTACCCACCAAGGGGAATACACCGAGGTGGTGGGTAGCTACCATAAAGCAGGGTGATTCCACACAGTGGTGTTGGACACAGATGCTAAAGCCGGCCAGTAGATCTCCCAGCAGCTTCATCCAAAGAGAGAACATTATGAATAGCAAGGTCGACGAATGGCGAACGCCGCTCTCAATGGCACGGAATGGGGCGTTAAACGGGCATCTGCACGATAATTCAAGCGACGCAATGGTCCATCGAAACAAAATAAAGCTCCATGTTTGACCATGTCAAGGACCGCACAGGCGTCTAATAGCACAGGTAGGTGGGGCATCCCCATCACCACCGGAGGACTGACCATCTGAGTGATGCAGTAGACGCAAGAGCAAGGCAAGGTATTCTGGTCAATATAGCCTCAAAGTTGTAAATTCAACATCTTTTCAAAAACCTTGCTGCAAAAGGCAAAGTAATTTGATCTGAGTAACTAACGACCGGCTACTAGCATAACAAGGCCGAGCAAAGTAATCAACGACCAGTTACTAGGATAACAAGGCAGTTTTAGGACTGGTCTAAGGGATGGGGGAAAACACGTTGAGGCTGAGACGGAGAGCGAGAGAGGGACAGAGGGACGGAGAGGGTGCTCGAGAGAGAGAGCGCAAGAGAGGGAGAGAAAGGGAGAGACACACCGACACTACCATTATTAAGCACTAAAGGAGCTTATAGTTTGAGGTTTTCTGCAAAATATGCCATCTTAATGTCATCCACTTAACGAGCGTGCTTTAACGAACCAAGTAAAGAGTGAAGGTTGCACAATTTAAGTTCCTGGTAGATTGCCCGACTAGGGACAATCTGGGGTAAAAAAGAAAAAGACCACATTTCTGAATGTCTGGTTCTACCTCAAACATCAGGTCTGGTATCAGAAATACTATCCGAGAGATAAGTGAGTTTTCTGCACTTGTCAGCAGAGTAAGAGACAGATTTCCGAGGATTAACAACAATACATAACTCAAAAAAGTTCGTTTAGGTTATTTTTGGTGTAGAAAACCATACTAGCCCTCTGGAAAGGGGATCTGGCCACTCAGGAAGCTTGGGACGCAGTCTAGATTGTCTGGCTGCCAGGAACGCAGGCTTATACCAGAGTGCTGGTCCGCACCCCGTAACCTTCCCCGCTGCTCCCCCCCCCTTTCCCGCTCCGCCCTCACCGGCTAGCAACTGTGTAGTTTCCTATCCAGTTGCTACGGGTGTAACATTGAAACAAAAAGAAAACGTGCATTGCGGTTCGCTGCATTGTCTTTGAAGTTTGTTTCCCAGTTGATGACTGCATGCTTATCAACAAAGAAAATAGATTTAAGAAACTATGGCACGGTGCCGCACCACAATGTACATTTTCTTTTTTTTCTTTTTTTTTTAAGTTAAACACCCTTAGTACACAAGTAGGAAACTACACAGGTGCTAATGCCGATATACACTTCGGCCAGCCACGTCGGTCTATATCGACTAAATAACAAGTTGTAGTTCTGGCATGGCCACAGTTTGCTGAACTTTGCAACTGTTCTCCAGAGGTCCTAGCATGACCACGGTGAACGAACAGCAGTTCCTTTCTGAGCATTTAAGCCCAATTCTTAGAAGTTCCCAGGCATAGTTTTTCAGGATTCAGGAGTTGTCGTATCACGATACCCAGTTTCCCGCTCTATTTTCTCGTCCTTTCATTGCAGCCCAGTACCCCACCGATAGGCTCTCAAGACTGGCACACAATGAATTAGCGTCCCTGCCCTAGACTCACATGGCAGTGATTGTTTCGTTGTGGAAGGTGACAAAGGCCATCCCCAGCGGCTTCTCGTTCACTTTCTCCTTCTCTTTCTTGTACTCCTCCTTCAGCCGTTCCTCCAGGTCGGTGTAGTACTGGATGGCCTCCACCTGGAAGGAAGGCAAAAAAGACACTGATGTTAAGAGATGTGGCATAAAGTACAGACTGTTCATTTTGTAGGTACCTTTCGTGGCTCAGTGTTCCCCGTGTCGTAACACCCTCACCAAGTATCCTTCTCAACAGAGATACCCTACAGCCTCTCGGAACAGCCTAAAATCATCAAGAAACCCACTACCAAATAATACTGCATCATCCCCCGCTTCTGTTCCCTTGGCCTGCCCGAGTCAGGAGACGCTTTAAGAAGGAATTGGACTGATCCACTTGAAGTCCAGGGGGACTGGTGACCTTGTGTGGTCCTGCATTAAGAGAACAACTTGTCGTCAGGTTCCATTTGCAACAACAACAACTAGGACTAAAGACATTTAAGCAAAGTATTGCTGAGTGTGTTTTCAGTGGACAACAAAAGCACTTAAGGAAACCTGGGAAAATACACTTCGGAGATTCACGCTGAATGCAACATTTTATTACGTTGGAATCAGAAATCAGATGTGCAGCTAAGTCAGTAGATCACATCTTCACCCTATTGGCCAAAGAGATTGGTTTATTTTATTTGTATTTGTATAGCGCGCAGCAGTCCACAGACATTGTGGCACTTGTTACAGAAAGATACTTAGTTGCAGAGTTACCATGTGGCATCATTTACATAGCAAAAGCATATTTGGATACATATTTGTACATCTGTCAAGTGACTGTTGGATAGAAAGAATGTACATAGTTACACAGTGTTAAATTACATTTATAATACAATATACATTAGGAGGATGTGTGTTGCTTACTGAGCTAGTTCTAGAAAGTGGTCTTTAGCCTTTTCCAGAAAGCATGAATGGATGGTTCAGCTCTGAGGAGGGCAGGGAGTGAGTTCCATAGTTTGGGAGCAATGTACGAGAAGCCTAGCCCTCCGGCTTTAGCTCTCCGTATACAGGGGGATGTGTAACTGGTTTGTGTACTGAGTTCTGGGAGGGCGTGTTGAGGTGGGTCTTGATGTAGCTTCTGATAGGTATGAGGGGGCTGTGTTGTTAAGGCATCTATGCGTAATGGTGAGGACTTTGAGTGTAATGCGGTCTTTGACCTGGAGCCACCGCACTGCTTGTCTGGCTTGGGATATGTGGTCTCTCCTGGGAATGCTCAGAGCAGCTCGTAGGGCATTGTTTTGTATCGTTTTTAGTCTGTGTCAGTTTTTGGAGGATGTGCCAGCCAAGAGTGCATTGCAATAACCGAGTTTGGCGCCTATAGTTGCTCTGGCTATTGCAAGGCAGTTGGGTGCAGAAAGGTAGGGTTTAATGGCATTGATACGTTGTGTGCTATATGCTGCCGCAGAGGCTATAGCACTAACTTGTTTGTTCATGGATAGGTTAGCATCGGTGTGGACACCTAGTGTCTTGACTGAGGAAGATACTGTGATGGCAGAATTATCGATGTTAACGTTGCTGTATTGGGGACTAAGTTTAGCTATTGTGGCTTTCTGCCCAAGGATAAGGATTTCAGTCTTATCCCCGTTAAGACACAAGCCATTAACAGCCATCCATGCTTGGCATAGATATCATGTAAGGCAGTGGCGTCTTGGTGGTAGGAGCCCGATAGTGGTAGGAGAACTTGAGTATCATCAGCATAGTTAGTATATGCTATACCCATGGAGTCAAGTAGGTCGAAGAGGGGTTTAGTCAGGGCTTTAAGTGGGCCGGGGCCTGCCGGGGCACAGCCGAAATATCGTTTTGAGGCCGGGCCCCTGCTGGGGCCCAGTAATCTCCCCTGGCAGCCCCGGCCACTACACGAAAAGGCATTTTTTTCTACAGCCTGAAGCGCTCGCTCGTTTGCGAGAGCTTCAGGCTACAAAAAAAAAATGCCTTTCAGCCATAATGGTGGCGCCGCACCTGCGAGGCATTCCTTTAATCAAATGACTCCCGTCGGCCTGCGCCACCATTATGGAAAAAACGTGAGGCCGCTGAAAGCAGCGGCCTTGCTTTCTAAATACTGGAGCTGCCGCGCATTCGCAGGACTTTCAGTATTTAGGAAAAAGGCCTCTGCTTCCAGTGGCCTCACCCTTTCAGCCTTAATGGTGGTGCTGCCCCTCCCCAGGTGGCGAGGGGCAGCACCACCATTAAGGCTGAATAGGCAGGCGCTGTCCCCTGCCAGGCAAGCCTACACAAAATAAATGCAGAGATCAGCAGCCTCTCCCCTACAGGTGAGAGGGTGCTAATCTCTACAAAAGGCTGCCTGGCAGGGGTGGCAGTAGCCCATTGAGCCGGGGCTTGTCAAGGGGGCGTGGCCTAACGGGCCATCAAGACCCCCGCTGTTAGGCCACGCCCCCTCGATGAGCCCCGGCTCGATTTGTAGTGCCACTTAAGGCACTGGGTTTAGTGAAGAGGTTATAGAGGGTGGGGGCTGTGCATGAACCTTGGGGGACTCGGCAGTGTATGGTAGTGGGGTCAGCATTTGCTATGTTAGAGAATACCTTCATGCCTCTGCCTCCCAGGAAGGACGTAATCCATGAAGCTGCTTGTGTGGAAAAGTGGGCTGCTTGGGTGAGATGGGTGGTTAGGGTTTTATGGTTGACCAAATCAAATGCTGCCGAGAGATCGAGCAGAAGGAGGGCAGGTTTACTTTTGTCAATGATCTGTGAGATTTGATTTTTTAGGTCTAGTAGGGCGGTTTCTGTTCCATGTCCTACGCGGAACCCAGATTGTCTTTTTCCCAATATAGAGTTGGATTCGATGTATAGTTAGATCTGGTTGTAAGCTGCCTTGTCCAGGATTTTTAGAAGGAATGGGACTGTCGTTATCGGTCTGTAGTTGTTGGGCTGAGCTGGGTCTAACGTGGTTTTATTTTAGAAGGGGGCGTCCTCACGCTTCTTTCAGACTGTTAGGTACAGAGCCTGTTCAAAATGAAGCATTAATGAATGCAGTCACCAGTGGTGCTAAGTCTGTCTCCTTTGCCTAGTGATGGTTTGAGGTGTTTGATGAGATCAAGGACCTCAGATTCGGTAGTGCCTCTGAAGTTGAATTGGGCGTGGTGGGGGTCTCTCTGTTTGGCTTGTGTACGCCGGTTGTTATTTTGGTTGGGGAGGGCTTTGCAATGGTTATGAATTTATTTATTGTAGGAGATCAATTTTGTTGAGCATTGCAGATTGGATGCCTGCGCTCCAGTTTTTGTCTTGGACTATCTCATCTGTGCTAACCGGAGGTGTGACCATTTCATTGAAGATTGTGAATGTCTCTGACTTGCGAATTGGACTTGGGGATCCTGTCGTTAAAGGAGTTAGCTCTCCAATACAAAAAAGCAATCATCACTGCTAAAGCTATCCGTTTGAAGACGTTCCTGTTTAAGTCAGTTGGGTCTGCTTGCCAGTTTTTTTGTGCCTGCCCCTTTTGTGAGCGGAGAGCTTGGAGTTCATCTGAGAACCAAGAGTTGTGGTGGAAGAATTTTTTTTCTTTCTTATTCTCAAGAGGAGCTATTAAGTTTATAGCATTGGTAAGTGTGTTGTTAAAGATGTCTGCTAACACTTTAGGATCCTGAGAGAATGGGGGAGCTAGACATGGGTTGTTGAGGTAAGGTCGGAGGTTATCTGCGTTGAGTTTTTTTGAACTTCTAGTTAAGGCTGGTGGCGCGTGGGTGAGAACTTTGGAGCTTGGGGTTGCGGGGATGTCAAATTCAATGCAGGTGTGGTCTGTCCAAGGATAGGCGGTGTTTGAGGTAATGTTGGATGCACAGTTGTGATCCATGACCCAGTCAAGGGTGCGGCCTTTGGAGTGGGTTGGAGAGATTACTCCTTGAGAAAAGGCTAGATCTAGTAGTTCTTTAGCTAGAGCTGAGGCAGGTTCATCTTTAGGGTAATTGTAGCCTAGATTTAGGTCTCCTAGTAATAGAATTTTGGAAGATTCTTTATTGTTGTTACTGAGTTGGTGGGAGAGGTGGTCTTGGAAGTCTGCGGGGGGCCCGGAGGCCTGTACAGGATATGAATGTTGATTGTGTTGTTGGGTGAGAGCGTTAATTTAACTAATAGGATGTCAGCATTACCACCCCAGGTGCTAGAGTCTGCTAGTCTAATGGAGAGTGGGTCTCTGTCAGGGGCGTTGCTAGGGGGGGGCTAAGGGGGCTATAGCCCCTGGTCTTTTGGTTGTAGCCCTGGATAGAATCTCAGGAGCTACAGCCAAAAGACTAGCTAGCCCCCAGTCCCAACAGTTCCGACATCAATTTAGCCCCGGGTCTTTTCCAGACCTAGCAACTCCCCTGGTCTCTGTAGATAAGAGCAACTCCACCTCCAGTTCTGTCCAGTCTATCCTGTCTAAGGATGGCGTAGCCTGGAGGTAGGGCTAGTGAAATCGCTGGGTAGGAGGCATCATTGAGCCATGTTTCAGTTACGCTAAGTAGGTCAAGATTATGGGTGGATGATAGGTCATTTATCTCTAAGGCGTGTGCAGGGAGAGAGCATACATTCAGTAGTGTGCATTTGAGAGGTAGACATTGTGGCATTTTGGTTATGTTCATTTTGGAGTGTGATGTGGTAGGTTCTTTTGTTGTGGGAGATTGTGTGCGGCTTAGTGCACGGTATTGCTAGAGAAAATTGGTGAGGCAAGGGGCGAATGTCATGACCCTTGCTACAGTAGGTAGAAGGTGTGGGTGCAGTGCGGGTGCTTAATCTGTTATTTCTCACAGGGAGAGGTGGATGTGCGCATAACCAGTGTCTGGGTAGTGTGCGGGTGCTGAGTCTGTGAAGTCTAGCCACTAGGCTGGGGGGTTGTGACTGTGTGGTGTGATGGTCTAGTGGAGTGGGAGGGGAGTGTATTGCTGTGCAATACGTATGATATGTAGGATGAGGGTGTATAGGTGTGGGTCCCAGAATTGTGGCGGCCATAGTAAATGTCACGAGGATAGCTAGGCGGAGCGCAGTATTGAGAGCAAGGGTCTGTGGACCTTTGTTGTGCACTGTATGTGAGATCTGGTTATAATCCTACTGCCCAATTTGGACTCGATTGAAGGACGATTCCTTTTAGATCAGTTAAACAGGCGCTGTTCATCCAATGGCCAGAAACCGGACTTGGCAGCTATCCCATACACTATTTGGAAACACACTTCTGAAAGAAATGCCACCAGTGCTACCTTGTCCATAACATAGCCAGCCCTTACATCAGACTCAAGGGATCAACTTCTAGGTTCAATGGTCAATAAGAATCCATACAAAACACCAAGGGAGGGAGCAGGTGCTCCCTCCATCCAGCCCGACCCATAAGGGGCTCACATTCCAGCTATGGTGGTAATGCTAAAACTTTAGCACAAATACAGCGTGTTTGACTCCCACCATATTACACATAAGTAGATACGGACTACTGACGGTATTGCAGAGGAACACCTCCAGTAGTAAATACCGCTGGATCACAAGGTGAAATAGTGCTTTCTAAATCCTTCAATTTTTCACTCTACATTTCAGATGGTGATAAATATTTCAGTGCAGCCCAAATTGCGGTACACATTGTTTACTATATAGAAGAGATACAGAAGCACTTTCCTTCAATACTGGAATACACTTTTGACATGGGCGCATTAAAAGCGGTAATATTTAGGGTCCTCTGATGCCCACCTTCTATGCAATGCAGGGAAAGGTCAATAGCGAGTATTAGGAAAGAGGTGTCTTTGTGCAGCTTTTCCATCGACTTCAACGGGACCAAGGCATATCTGTCGTTTCATGACACCACCTGATTTTTGCACGCAAATTCCATGTAAACCTCAATCCCTGACTTAACTCATTTCATTATGGAGGGGCCAGTGAATTCTTAAGGCTACAATTGCAGTGGAAACCTATCCACGGTGTAAGTCAACGGTGCAGCACTTCTGTCTGCCATGCAGCCAGTAGTACAAGGGGGCCAAGTCTCATCTTTGTTTTGACTGTCAGCATGTGTCCTGAACTCAGTGTAGCCCAGACAGGCTGGTGGCAGTGGTGCCTTCCTTTGCAATTTATGGGACCACATCTATGGACTCTTTAGCACATGGCAAACCTTTAGTAACTACAGTGCTCAAAATGGCTGGCCATGATTTGCATGCCCAGTCTTTGTGCTTCACTGACCTTTTGTCCGTCTTCCTCTCAGGCAAGGATATTAAATAGCCATAAATGGGCATCCTCTTTGCGGGTTCTGGCCAGAGCCTGGGAAGTGACCCGTGTGTGCCTGGAAATGGTTTGGGCTGGATAAGAGGCTGCACACAGTTCCAATACACATCCTGGACCTAGTTTGTGTCAGGAGGGTGGCTCAGGGGCAACACGTTTGTCTTGGAAGCAGGACAATGCAGAGCAACACAGGTTAGATTCCCGGTCCCGCACAAGAGTCTGATCTCCATTATTAAGTGCATTATAAAAGATGTACATAAGATGGCTGTCCATAATTGGGCAGTTGCCCAGGGCTTGAATGCCATGGGTCTCCTGAAAGGTGGGCTGGGACTTCAGTTGATCACTAGAGCCAAGGATCCAAAGCACAAGAGGCCACAGAAGGATAATGGAAGACTGCTGCTGGGCCAAACTTTGCCGAAGCCATGGACCGCTAGGTGAATCTCTGCTCTTTCGTCAACACGGGAGACCATTCATAGTGTATCCCACTCGTGAACTCATGGGCTGAACCAGTTCAGATTCCTGCCTCACAAAAGCCTGGAGCCCCGAAGATTTATTGGCCTGTAGTTGGCATCCACCATCCAAAGTGGGGACTTCTGTTGCCTGGACCTTACAGTCTTCTGCTGCTGCCTTGCTGGAGTCCTGTAGTCCTGTGACTTCAGGTCGGCGGGCCGTGTGGGGGATAGGGAGATCTCTACTGCTCATCCAGTCTGGCATCCAGATGGCCCATCAACATTGTGGGAGCATCCAGGTGGCCCTTCAACATCGTGGGAGTGAAAGTAGAAGTCCTTTATCTTCATCCTGAGTCCAGCCTGGTGGCCTTTGCGACTGTGACCTGAGTGACAAAGATGGGAACCACTGAAATGCTGGAACTAGCTGTGAATAGAACACTCGCCACCATGTAAACCCTGGACCTCTAACGCCAGAACTTATTTCATGATACTGTAAGGAAGGCATGGTATCAAAGCAAGACAGACACAAGTGATCACAGCTCAAGGGTGTTAATTAAACTGTAAAAATTGGGGAGGTAAACACCTAATTTAAACCTAAATCTAAGATGGGAGCAAGCTACGACCATCAAATAATAATCATACAGTCCTAGTGGAGTCTAGTCAAATAAACGGAGCCTATCTAAACGAAACTATTGCCAATCCTTACCGCTATGCTACAAAAAAGAGTGTGGGAAAATGTTCACAAGAAAAGAAAGAAGTGTTAACAAAATAATAAGTCAGGATGTTATGGCCGGGTCTCCCATACCCATGTTTTTAGCACGGGACAAGGTGGGACTCTTGAAGACAGCACACTCCTGGGCTTCTCCGGCATGAGTTTACAGTTCCCTTTCTCTATATCAGGGCCTTCTGAGTCCAAGTCTCTTTTCATGCAAAGTCTCTTGCTTCAGAGGGGCCTGATATGCTAAAACCAACAAAACAAACAGTTCCTTCTGGTAATCTTCACGTCGGGTGATTACTCTTCACCCTAGCATCCCCCTAAGCCAGGCTCCGATCCTTCTTTCAGCGTTAGCCTCTCAAAGCACTTGCCAATTTAAACAGAGGCTTCTTAGGGCGATCTCGTCTCACTGAGTCACTGTTATTCTATGGCAAGTGCGTGCTTCACAATATCAGTTTGCATAGCGTTCCCCTCAGCTAGGCGTAAACGCCAGTTTCACAATTCCCTCAGTCGGGTTCACACTTTCCACAGTTCACAATTTCTAAATCTCATTAGAAAGCGGGGGTTCCCTTAGCTTTCTCTTGGCATCCCTCCATCGGGTTACATTTGCCACAGTTCATATTTCAACAAAAAGTCATTCTAGACCCCTTAGGATCGTCCCTTTACCGAAGTTCAGATCTCATCCCCCAGTCAGGCGCTCGCTAAAGCCCCCAGTCAGGCGCTCGCTAAAGCCCCCAGTCAGGCGCTCGCTAAAGCCCCCAGTCAGGCGCTCGCTAAAGCCCCCAGTCAGGCGCTCGCTAAAGCCCCCAGTCAGGCGCTCGCTAAAGCCCCCAGTCAGGCGCTCGCTAAAGCCCCCAGTCAGGCTCTCTCTAAAGCACCCTGTCAGGCTTCACAATGTTCTAGGGTGTGTTAGGTTTCATCACAATTCGCAGGCATCCGTCAGTCGGGTTCACGTCTGCCTTCACAATACGTCAAAGACTTTCGACTGTACCAGGGATTTGGTTTGACCGCCTTGACATCTCACGGAGGCCTCCCTTAATGCCCCTTGGTACCGGTTAATTCTCCTAATTCGGGAGAGGGGGCACCAGCCAGAGACCTTCGAAAGAGTACCCACGTGGTGCCAGACCACTATTTCTGGAGCCAGTTTCTCTCATAAACGTTTACAAGGTCTCCCTATACCGGGCCTTGGACCCTTCCCACAAAGTTTACAAGGGTCTTCCACTGCACTGCTGGGCTTGGACCCCTCTCACAAAGTTCACAATCTTCAAAGTCCTAGTCCCAGAGTGCACTTGTGATAATTTTGCTCCCACTTCACAGCTCCCCAAACGGCAGTCCTAGTTTTGGGAGCTGTAGGAGCCACAAAGGGGATGTTTCAATGAGGTCAGGGTCTTACCTCCGGGACCGCATGTACCTGCGGTCTCCTGTCTGGCCCCAGGGGAGGAATTCTGCTGCAGGTACCGGCAGGCAACCCGCAGCTGCTCCTGGTCTTGCCTTCTGGAAGTACAGCTCCCTCCCTCCACACTGCAGTCTCCTCTCAAATAGCAGGGCCAGTGTTTTGGCGGTTTTCTCCTCCTCCAGGTATTCCAGGGCTTCTGCAGCTCACTAGGGCTTTTTCCTATGTGGCACCTTCCAGCATCCCAGACTCGCTCAAAGTGTGCTTTCCTGCTCTGCCTTTTATGCTGCCTGGGAGAGACAAGTGACGTCAGGTGCGAGTAATTAAAGAGGGAGGCCTGACTTAGCCTGGCCTCCTTAATGGGACAGTCTGCTGTAGAAAGTGGAGAGTGTTTTCTGTGTCTGTGGTTCCCTATTGGTAATCTTTATCCTCCCTATCTCTCTCCTCCTCGTCTCAGTGAATTTATAAAAGAACAGAGGAGAGGACTTATGGGGATAGTAGTTGTCACTAGTACGTTTAGGAAAATCTAGAAAAATATTGTCGAGGAAGGGGGCTACTCCTGTTATCGCTCACGGTGAGTTGTCCGTGAGAAAGTGTCCATGTCAGGAAGGGGGTGGGGTTTGAGTTTCTAAATATCCTACCTGTTAGGAAGGGGAAAAGGTGTTATAAGGAAGGAGGTACCGCGTCTCACCATCGGGTGCCCCTATTCTACTCTCAGAGGATCCAGGTGATCCTTCCACATTGGTCCACCCCTAGGAACTAGATCCAACAGCGATGGCCGTGTCCTGGACACCTTTGATGACAAATCCCCAGGGATAAGCACATGAGGCACCTTCTGTTTTCTCACAACACACAGCTTTTCTATAGCGCCAAACACCAAGGAAGGGGTCTTACAGCACCGGTAACTTGTATGAGAAACTGGCGCATTGTGGACTAAAACATATGGTGAGAGCAGAGGCCCCCCCATCTGAAAGAGAGAGGGTGTGGGTCCGTCAATTGGGCATCACCCTGATGGTGTGCATGTGTCTTTCCGACTTATAGACTTCAGGGTTAATGCACCTGCGCTATTTTAAACCTCCAGATGTGGACAATCGATTGTTTGACAAACGTATGTGTATATTAACTGTACATTACACCAAGCTCCTAATCCACTTAATCTAAGCCTTACTGCTGAACCTTATTACCAAGTGAGAGATTGGATTAGATTTCTGTGGTAAACCTTTGCATGTCCACCAAGATGGGTGCCTCAGATCATTTTACCAGTATTGGTTCTGAAAAGCCTCCCAACTGTGACCCACCTCTCTACCATGAAAACACGTACAGCTGCAGTATGATCGATCATTGTAAATGCTGCAATGTCAGCCTCAAGATGGCTATTGAAATGCAATAAAATGTTTACTACTGCCAGTGGTATTTTATTAAATCACCATTAGGTACCACTGAAGCGGCAATAAAGCTGTATATTGTGGTGCCCCTCACATCACTACAGCTGGTTACATCATTTATAGCCAGTGCTAATTATCCAAATAAATCCAACGGGCCTGTAATAGCCAAATATTTGACAAGTACAACTTGGAGGTCACAGAGTGCGACAAATGAAATCTCTTGCGACTTTTTTCTTTTTTTGAAAAATGTATTTGAATTTGTATAACGCACATCGGCCCCGGGGCATCGTGGCACTGTTACAGTATGCTCACTTGGTACAGCAGGGGAGTACAGCAGGAAAGTACATTCATAACGTTACAGTCAGTATGTAGGCGAAGGTGAAGAGGCGGATTAGTTGAACAGAGTGGTTTTCAGCCATTTGCGGAATGCAGTGTAGGATTTTTCATTTCTTAGTGCAAAGTGCAGACTTTGCACTTATGAACATTCGATTTGAAAGCCCCTTGTTGTAAAAATCTATAAAGGAAAACCTCCATTTAAAGTGAACATGCGGACACCCGCTTCACAAAAAGAAAAACCAATGGGCCTCATTACGAGTTTAGTGGGAATTCAGCTGTGAACCTTGATCATAGTTACTGCCACTCGGTCCTGTGGGCTTACCACGGGGCGACGAGTGATGCCAAAACTGTGTTCATCTTCATACATAAAAAAGAGGTAGGGATCGTCCCTTAAAGCATAATGTAGATTGGGACATGTAAAAATTGTTATACCAGTAGTATCCACTATGCTATTGAAGAGAAAAATCTAATATCATTTGAATCAGATTAAGTTATGGTGTATCCTAACAGCGGATATCACATTTACTTTACGCCATTATAAATACTGAAAACATTCCTTCTTAATTTGAAAAAAGATTTTTTAATGGGATATTTTTGCTTTTTACCTTTTAATGTTTGAACAAACCATTAATGGCACAGAAATTGGTGACACAAATTCCAAAATATTTTTCTTTCTAAAAATTGCTTGAACTCAAAATCACATGAAAGACAATAGTCTAGGACTTGCTTAAACTCAAAATCACATGAAAGACAATATAACAAATTTAAACACAAGTGCAAAAACGAGCTTAAAAACCAAAGATTAAGCAAACATTAATGAAGTCAAAAAGTTCATCAAGGCATATACATTCAAACTGGATTTGCAAACAGAGAAAACAGAAAAAACAGAGAAAACAGAAAACTCAGAAAACCAGGAGAGCCTTATTGAATAAGGCACCAAACCTTTTGGAGTAGATAAATACAGGAAAAGGTGAGTGAGAAATGAAGAAAATAGAGGGACCCTGCGGCCTAATTTAGTATTTGAGATTCCGCAGTTCCATAAGTGCAGGTCTGCCGACGTGTGCGTGTTTGGAAGATAGCCTGAAACCTCACTATATAGAGCTAGCTCAAAAAATAGTTTAAAAAGGTAGGCTCTTCCTGTTTATTATGAAAACAAACATCCAGTTCACGTTTCGGATTTGCCCCCTGCCGGGCAAATTGATTATATTGCAGCCGTCCTCAAGGCGGGAACAGGGAGAGAGATTACACTTGACCCAAGTCGCAGGTAGGGACTAAAACAAGCCCATGTAGGTTGGGGTTGGAGCCCTCCACTGATAAGGAGAGTGCAGCACGTACCCCCGGGCAACCAGGAAACCAGCCTCTCATTATTCGGACCGGTTCTTGATGGAAGGGATTCAGAGAGCCCTCAGGTTGATGAAAGTCGGGTTGTCGTATGTCCGCCGACTGAGCTAGTGAGGCACTAAAGCCAGTACAACTCGTGCTTGTGTAAGCACTCAAGGGGACGTATGTCTCTCTGGGAAGAATTGGCGTAAATGATTCAGCTGATGTGCCTGACTCACGTCGAAGAGAGGGCAGGCAGACTGCTGCAAGGCAGCCTCACTTGGAAACTGATATTGCTTTCTTATCGTACGGTACAGCAGCACCATAGAACTCCATGGAGATTTTGGCGGAATTACTGCGAGCGATTATTCTGCCGATTTTCTAAATTAAAGTGGAGGATGTGCCTCCAGCACGATGCGGGGCTAAATCCTCCACATTTGTCAAACTGGTAATGAGTCGGCGAGGTAAAAACGGCTCTAATTCTGTCACTGCCAGAAAAGGGACAGGAGTAGAATTACCACTGCTTGTTTACCACGCTCGGGAGGATAGCTCAGGGGCAACGTGCTCGCCTTGAATGCAAGACGAGGCGGAGAAACCTCTCGGTAGTAAACACGTTATAAATAACCCATTACAATTGCACTGCTGAACCCATAATGAGACCCAATGGCTTTAAAGAGTGGGACAGATGTTGCCAACTGGTGTATGGTTATGTGAGCAGTCTTTGATTTGAAGAAATAAACTGCACATTTGTAGGGCCACAAAGGGCCAACTAAGACAGCATGTACAGAGCAGATTTGAGAACTGGGGCTTGGTTCCTTAAATACATGCAGATCTGCACCGTCTATGAACTGGGAGTAATTCTAGTTTACAATCAGGGAAAACCAAGAGGGCTTCTGCTGCACCGGCAGAGCGGCACTCACCCGGGGAGAGACTTTCAAAAGTACAGCTGCTTTCGCTAAACTCAGCAGTAGAGTATGCCATCGATAAGACTAGAGGCGGCCCTTGGCCATTTGCCCTGGTAGCCTAAGTGTCTCTTTCTACCCCTAGCTTGAGAGGCAATATGAGGTCAGTGTGACTCATGCTGTGAGGAACGCCATGACAGCAGCAGACAATACTGCAGGAACCAAGCAGGAGAGTTCGGAGGGTGTGGGCCTTGGGGCTAGGTCTGGCAACTCCAGAATATGTTCTCCAAGCCTTTGGCTCGTCTTTACTTCACTGTGGCGATGCACCATGGCAGGAAGCCATGCCACAAGCAGCCGCGCTATAAGCGTGTGCGCTGCTTACGTTTCGTTCTCCCGCAAGGATGCAGGGTGCAAGCACTCATATTCCTAGGCATAGTCAGGGCAGTGGTTGTGGGGGGGCAGTTGAGGAAGCCCCTAAGAGCTGTCATTTTGAGGAATCCACTGTTGCTAGATCAAATCTGTGTAAGGCCAATATAGCACCTACCTAGGCACCACTGCTGGTGGCACACGAGGAGAAGCAGATATAGCACCTACCCAGGCACACTGCTGGTGGCGCATGAGGAGAAGCCGATATAGCACCTACCCAGGCACACTGCTGGTGGCACACGAGGAGAAGCAGATATAGCACCTACCAAGGCACCACTGATGTTGGCACCCCACCCGATATAGTGTTATGCAGAAACCTGTGCAGTTCCCTCTGGGACCACTGCAAAAAGTTTAAGACTACAGGTGTTTGGCAGTAAACCCAATTGGTAGCAGTCTGTACCACCCAGATTTAGCCGGTAGCTGTGGCTGAGCAGCCAGACTTCTCTCAAGATGAGTTAGGCAGTATTTAGAGTATACAAAATAGGGCAATTTACACAGTAGAACAAGCAGACACTGATCAGAGCTTTGGTGTAAAGATATATAATTATTTATTTAAAAACACATCTATGAAAAACACGCTGGCACTAATACTGCAAACAACTTCAATCACAATTACTATAAGTATATCAATCCCCTAACAATATTTCAACAAGTCTAGGTTCAACGGCACCACTTATTTGCAGACAGAGGTGAATGCTTTCCCCTAGATGGCACTCTAATATTCGTTAGAAAGGGAGAGAAAAGGCAGGGTATGAAACCACCTCAGTACCAACACTTTTACGAAGCAAATGCAAGACAAGTAAGGCAGGGTCTAATGTAGATCACAGAGTTCAGAGGCCAGGCTCACTCGGAGAGAGGCAAGGCAATATGTCCCAAAAAGTATCACAGTGGAAATGCACTTCAAGTCTTTGTAGCAAAATGTCACAGAAAGGTTGGACCAGTTTTAGAACAAAAGTTAAGAAGGTCTGGAGGCAACCCAGCGGAAAGGTAAGGATTTAAGACACCTCACGCTAACCGTCACAAGGGAAGCCAGGCGGACACAGTACCTTGAAAGTGAAGAGACAGCTCCGGCGGGGGCAGTTGTTCCTGGTGGTGGATGCAAGTCGGGACTTTGCCAGAAGAAGAGATGATCTCGTCGTAGAGGAAAGCGAAGATCGTTGCACCACCAGGGAAGAGACCAGCCGCGGAGTGCTCTGTCACAAGGCACCACCTTTTGGTTGCGGTACAGTGGTTAGTGGCTATCCGGTTGCCGGGGTGCTCAGCACGGGCAATTCGACCACTAGACGTCCTGGAAGCGAAGAAAAAGCAAGGGACCGGTTGTTCCCATCAGTCAAGGGAAGAAGACTCGGAGGTGTCGTCGTTGCAGGTCGGCTCAGCTTTACCCTCGTCGGATTCTTAGGTCCTGTGGCGACTTCTGAAATTCCAGTCCCAAAAGCCCTGCTTTTATACAGAAAACCCCCATTCATTCAGCCTAGCTGTCACTCAAACCTGCTAAGTGGTGAGTGGGGCGGCTCACCACTTGGGCCAATCACACCAGAGTGCGACTTGAGTTGGCAAGGCAACTCAGTCCAGGGTGCCTAAACCCCCTCCACCACCCCCTGTGGTACCCAGACAGAATGGCACCACTCTGGAGGGTTTCTGTGTAGAAGCCCGCCAAAAGTGGAACAAAGGGCTCAACCTTTGGTTTGGAGTTACAGAGGCGAACACATACGCCATTTTAAAAACCGAGTTCTGGCAGAACATACCAACCGGTGAATTTATTTAAGATAAATAAACCGGCGGTATGTTAGAGACTAATGTGAAAAAGTATTAGCCTCGAACAATGGGAAGAATCCCATAGGAATATATTCGCGGTTGAATATAAAAAGTAGTATCCACTGCCACCAGCCAAAACTCGACGAGGGGGGATGGGACAGTGCCCCCTCGAACAACAGACCCAGGGGTAATCGAATCACCCCTACCAGTACGTCCACAATAGGATGGTTTGTACTAGTTCTGTTAGTAAATTTAGGTCTAGTAAAGCCAATGGTGACTTTACAGGCCCTGGGAGACAGTAGTCAGTCCCAAGGTATGGAGTCTATGGTGGGGGTCACCTAGGACACCCCAGTGTTACGGCACGGAGGGTGCTGTGTAACACATATAGCAAAATACATGAGACCCTATGGAGTAAAAGACCCCATAGCCCATAGAACACATTAACATTCAAAGAAATACCACAAATCATGTCCAAGAGTGGGAGGAAGAGAGTCTCACTCTTGGCAGGATGAAAAAAACAAACTCCAGAAATCCAGCAAAGCTGCTGGGGGACTCACTAGGTTAGGAAATTCAGCCTAAACAGTGAATTCTCCCTAACACTCGCCCCCCCCAGACTAAGGGACAGGAGGATTTAATCCACTCCTGGATGAATCTCATACCTCTAGTCGATGACATACATCCTAGAGAGACCATCAGCATTTTGGTGGTGACACTCTGACCTGTGCTCAATGGTGAAATCAAACCCTTGCAGGCCGATTGACCATCTCAGTAGTTTTGGTTTTTCCCCTTTCATTTGCATTAACCATCTCAAGGGTTGGAGGTCAGTCTGAATGACAAAAGTAGAACCATACAAGTATGGCCTAAACTTCTTCAGAGCCCACACGATAGCAAAGCACTCTTTCGATTGTTGCCCACCTTGTTTCAGGATCCTTCAGCTTGCGGCTGATGAAGCAAACTGGGTGCTCCCTACCTTTCCCATCCAGTTGACTGAGCACTGCACCTATTCCTACATTTGAAGCATCTGTCTGCACAATGAAAGTTTGGTGGTAATCAGGAGCTCTGAGTACTGGGGCTTGGCAAAGAGCCTTTTTCAGGTTTTCAAAGGCCTGATTGCACTCCTCGTTCCATCTAACCTTTTTAGGGAATTTTGGAGAGGAGATGACATTCAGAGGAGAAGCTATGGTCCCATAGTTCTCAATGAAATTCCTGTAGTACCCGGTGAGACCTAAGAAGGCTCTCACCTGGGTCTGAGTAGTAGGTGTCTAATTTTGCACAGCTTCAATCTTACTGAGCAAAGGCCTTATTTCTCCACCTCCTACCTCATGCCCAAGGTAGACTACCTTACTCTGTCCGATTTGGCATTTACTCGCCTTATGGTCAAAACATATCTCAGGTGGTCCACATGTTCTTCCCAGGAATTGCTGAACACCGCTATGTCATCCAAGTATGCCATGCAGAAGTCCTCCATCCCATTCAGAACCTGGTTTACCATTTGTATTTGTTGAAATGTAGCAGGTGCATTTTTCAATCCAAAAGGCATTACCTTAAACTGGTATAAGCCAGCTGGGGTAGAAAATGCAGTTTTCTCCTTGGCATGGTCTGTCAGGGCTATTTGCCAATAGCCTGACGTAAGGTCAAATGTGCTGAGGAACTTGGCTGAACCAAGTCTATCCACCAACTCATCTGTCCTTGGCAAAGGGTGGGCATCAATCTTGGTGACTGCATTAGGAGCTCTATAGTCCACAAAGAATCTAAGTTCTTTAGATCCTGCCTTTGGTACTAACACAACTGGGCCAGACCATGGACTAATAGAGGGCTCCATTACCCCGAGATCAAGCATCTTGCTGACCTCACCTTTGATGTGGGTTCTTACATTTTCTGACATTCTGTATCCTCTGCTTTTGACTGGCAGACAGTCACCAGTGAGTAGGTCATGCTGGCCCCAAGGGGTCAAGCCTGGTGAAAGTGAGAACAGAGAGGCAAACTGATTTAACATAGATTTGCACTCTTCTTGTTGCTCAGGTGTCAGATTTGAAGAGATATTTACTCCTTCAATCTTTTCGTCTAAAGGTAAGCCTCTGAGGAGATCAGGAAGAGCTTCACTCTCTTCTTCTTCCTCGGATGATGCTAGAAGCAACGCTCCTACATCAGGTCTTGAGACATACGCTTTGAGTCGGTTGGTGTGGAAGACTGTTGGAGCCTCCTTGGGATTGACCAAGTCCACCAGATAGTTGACCTCTCCGAGTTTACCCACAAGTCTGAAGGGTCCCATCCATTTGTCTTGCAAGGCCCTCTGCCTTGTTGGGATCATAACGAGAATTAGCTGGTCTTGAGTGAACTCAACCATGTTAGCCTTTTGATCATGCCAGTGCTTGACCAATGCTTGTCCAGCTTTCAAGTTATCACTTGCTTCTGTCATCATGTGCGACATTCTCCTCCGGAGACCTATCACGTAGTCAGTCACTCTGACTGGATTGGGGGAAGGAGCACCTTCCAACCCCACCTTAATCAGGGCCAATGGACCTCTGACGGGATGACCATAGAGAAGCTCAAAGGGAGAATAACCTACTCCCTCCTGAGGGACTTCTCTATAAGCAAATAGAAGGCATGGCAGTAGAAGATCCCACTTTCGTTTAAGGGGTCCTCTAAAGCATCTATCATGCTCTTCATGGTTCGGTTGAACCTTTCTACCAACCCATTGGTTTGTGGGTGGTAAGCTGTTGAGAACTTGTAAGTAACTCCACAGGTTTTCCACATGGCTTTCATTTAGTGAGACATAAAGTGTGACCCCCTGTCAGAGATTACTTCCTTAGGAAACCCGACCCTGGTAAAAATACCAAGGAGGGCCTTAGCAACAGCCGGAGCCGTAACAGTCCGCATAGGTATGGCCTAAGGATACCTAGTAGCATGGTCTACTACAACAAGTATAAACCTGTTGCCTGAGGAGGTTGGAGGATCAAGGGGACCAACAATGTCAATCCCTACTCTCTCAAATGGGACTCCCACAACTGGGAGAGGCACTAAAAGGTGCCACATTCTTGGCGCCAACCTTACCAGAGGTCTGGCAGGTGTGGCAGCTCCTGCAGTGTTTTTCTACTTCGGCCCTCATCTTTGGCCAATAAAAGTAGAGAGAAAGCCTTTCCTTAGTCTTCTTGAAACTCAAGTGACCAGCCAAAGGAATCTCGTGGGCTAACTGCAAGAACTGTTGTCTGTTCTCTTAGGGTACTACAAGTCGTTTGTAGTCTCCAGGTGCAGACTCGGTCGGTTCACTGTAGAAGAGGCCATCTTCCCAATGCAACCTATATTTCCCAGGCTCTTGCCCTTCAGCCTGAGCTTCTGCCTGGTGGTGAAGACCTTCCAGAGTTGGACATTCTCTCTGTCCCTTACTGAAGTCTGCCCTGTTGGGTCCACCTTCTGCCAGTAAAGACTGCAGCTCAGGATGGTCAACAGGATCCAGATCTCCAATGAGTTCCTGGCCTTCCATTAGCTCTTCCTCAGAGTCTAATTCTACCACACAGGGTTGTACCTCCCTCTCAGCCTCAGCTGGAGGGGGAGTTACGGGTGTAACTGTGGACAACCAAGGGGAAGTCCTTGTTGGCTGCACTGACGTGCTGGCTGCTGGTTTCGGTTTAGAAGTTTTAGGTTTCCCTTTCGCTTCCGATTTCTTGGAGACAGAAGCTGACAAATCCAGTGGAACAGGAGTGATATCCTTCTTCATCATCTCCTCGGGAGTACCTCTCATGGTTCTCTCCCTTGCAGGTCTGGTAGCTCCCGTTACCATTTACTAGGAGGTCCGGGGGTATGAGAAACAACTCTGAGAGTTATTAAATCGTTACCCAACAGAACTCGTCCTGGTACCTCACTCTGTATGCTGACAGGTATCTTCACAGTCATGTCATTACACTGGATGAGAACTGGTAATTGGGGAAGCATCTGCACAGGCCCTCCAGCTAACTTGGTGAGGCGTTTGGGTGCCTTAGCAACATCCTCAGCCTGAAAAAAAGATTTATCCACCACAGTTATGCTGGCCCCAGTGTCCCTAATGGCAGGAGTCTCCTGACCATTCACCTGGACACTGTCCTTATAATACTCTTTAGTATTATCTGGGATAGAATTATAGACATCTAAATTCTGTTGTTCCCACAAACCCAGAGACACTAAAGAAACACTGGCTGAGACTCCAATGGGTTCATCAGCCAGCAGTAGAAAGTTACCACTTGCCATTTGGACTTCCTCCTCTGGAGCAAAGGCTAAGGAGACAAGCTGGACCCCTGAAGGTTTACCCTTGCATCTGGGATCTCCTTTCACATGGTCAGTAGAGCCACAAACAAAGCATTTTCCAAATGCTTTCTGGAATGGTGGCTTGTTCTGGCCTCCCTCTGGTTTGGCACCAGAGTGTACACTATTTTGCTGTGGTTTTCCTTGTGGCTTAGCCTTATGGTTTTGTTTGGGGCCCTCTTTGGAATTTGAGTTATTAGAATTCTCTTTTGAGTCTTTTTTAGGCTGTTTTCCCTCAACCTTTTTCTGAGTTTCCCCAAAATCCTTATGAGTAGCCCTGTTGGCAACCCACAAGTCAGCAGCCTTAGCTAGCTTCCTGGAATCCAATTCCTTCGAATCAGCCAAGTGCTGTCTGAGCTCAGGAGAGCAGGCATCATAAATAGACTCCAACATAAAAAGATTCTTCATACCCTCATAAGTGTTCACCTTGTAACCCTTAATCTATCCCTCTACGTTGTTCAACCCTTCACTCACCCAGGTAGCCCAAGGGGTACCATCATGCTTTTTGAGGGATCTAAACCTCTTAAGATACTGGGAAGGGGTCTTCCCAAATCTAGCTATCAGAGCTAGTTTCACACTTTCATACTCTCTCCTATCCTCCTCCCCCAACTCCATTACCGCATCAGTTGCAACAGGGGGGAGCCTAGAGAACAACCAGGTACGTAACTCATTACCTGTGATGTTCTGGAGCCCATGATTATACTCAAACAAACTCAGCCAATCCAACACATCCAACTTTGGTTCATACATATCAATTAATTCCTTAGGCATCCAGGGTCTTTTGGGACTGGAACTTCTAGAGAAGCCAGAGACAGAAGCAGTTTCAACAGACAACGTTTTCATTTCTAACTCATGCTTGAGCTCCATTTCTCTGAGCCTAAGAATTTGTTGCATTTCTTGGTGCTTCTGTTCGGTTTGAGCAGTAATCCTTTTGAATTCCAAGTCTATTTTCATTTTCTATAGTTCAAGGACTTCAGGACTTCGTGTGGGACCTGCTATAGGCCCAGTAGGTACAGCTGGTAAGGCAGAGGAGCAGGGGAGACAGTTTCATTAGCCTCTCCTTCCTCTTCAGCCTCTTCATCACTATCATCAGAACTTTGATTTAGATCAACACCATTACTGTTATCTACATTTGCTGGAGAAGATGGTTCCTCTGAACCAGTACCCAGACTTTGGTTTTCCAGCAATCTCGCTATTAGTTCTATTTTCTTGCCTCTTACAGAAAGATTCTCTTGTCTACAGAGAGCTCTCAAGCTCTCAGTATTTTCACCTGACAATGACTCTTGACTGTAAACTTCCATAGTAGACATGTTTTTAGAAAGTTGCTTTTTAGTGCTAAGCTTTGTGGTTAGTTATCCTAAAGTGTTGAAGAGCACTCTAAACTGTATACTCGATACAAATCCCACCGCTGTACACCAGTGTTAGGCAGAAACATGTGCATTTCCCTCTGGGACCACTGCAAAAAGTTTAAGACTACAGGAGTTAGCAGTAAACCCAATTGGTAGCAGTCTGTACCACCCAGATTTAGCTGGTAGCTGTGGCTGAGCAGCCAGACTTCTCTCAAGATGAGTTAGGCAGTATTTAGAGTATACAAAATAGGGCAATTTACACAGTAGAACAAGCAGACACTGATCAGAGCTTTGGTGTAAAGATATATAATTATTTATTTAAAAACACATCTACGAAAAACACACTGGCACTAATACGGCAAACAACTTCAATCACAATTACTATAAGTATATCAATCCCCTAACAATATTTCGACAAGTCTAGGTTCAACGGCACCACTTATTTGCAGACAGAGGTGAATGCGTTCCCCTATATGGCACTCTAATATTCGTTAGAAAGGGAGAGAAAAGGCAGGGTATGAAACCACCTCAGTACCAACACTTTTACGAAGCAAATGCAAGAAAAGTAAGGCAGGGTCTACTGTAGATCACAAAGTTCAGAGGCCAGGCCCACTCGGAGAGAGGCAAAGCGATATGTCCCAAAAAGTATCACAGTGGAAATGCACTTCAAGTCTTTGTAGCAAAATGTCACAGAAAGGTTGGACCACTTTTAGGACAAAAGTTAAGGTCTGGAGGCGACCCAGTAGAAAGGTAAGGATTTAAGACACCTCACGCTAACCGTCACAAGGGAAGCCAGGCGGACACAGTACCTTGAAAGTGAAGAAATAGCTCCGGTGGGGGAAGTTGTTCCTGGTGGTGGATGCAAGTCGGGACCTTGCCAGAAGAAGAGATGATCTCGTCGTAGAGGAAAGCGAAGATCGTTGCACCACCAGGGAAGAGACCAGCCGTGGAGTGCTCCATCACAAGGCACCACCTTTTGGTCGCGGTACAGTGGTTAGTGGCTATCCGGTTGCCGGGGTGCTCAGCACGGGCAATTTGACCACTAGACATCCTGGAAGCGAAGAAAAAGCAAGGGACCGGTTGTTCCCACCAGTCAAGGGAAGAAGACTCTCCAGCAGGGAGATCTCCTCTGTCATTGGGAAGTGGTGAGTCGGTTCAGCAGGGGTCCACCGGAGGTGTCGTCGTTGCAGGTCGGCTCAGCTTTACCCTCATCGGATTCTTAGGTCCTGTGGCGACTTCTGAAATTCCAGTCCCAAAAGCCCTGCTTTTATGCAGAAAACCCCCATTCATTCAGCCTAGCTGTCACTCAAACCTGCTAAGTGGTGAGCGGGGCGGCTCACCACTTGGGCCAATCACACCAGAGTGCGATTTGAGTGCCCAGACAGAATGGCACCACTCTGGAGGGTTTCTGTGTAGAAGCCCGCCAAAAGTGGAACAAAGGGCTCAACCTTTGGTTTGGAGTTACAGAGGCGAACACATACGCCATTTTAAAAACCGAGTTCTGGCAGAACATACCAACCGGTGAATTTATTTAAGATAAATAAACCGGCGGTATGTTAGAGACTAATGTGAAAAAGTATTAGCCTCGAACAATGGGAAGAATCCCATAGGAATATATTCGCGGTTGAATATAAAAAGTAGTATCCACTGCCACCAGCCAAAACTCGACGAGGGGGGACGGGACAGTGCCCCCTCGAACAACAGACCCAGGGGTAATCGAATCACCCCTACCAGTACGTCCACAATAGGATGGTTTGTACTAGTTCTGTTAGTAAATTTAGGTCTAGTAAAGCCAATGGTGACTTTACATGCCCTGGGAGACAGTAGTCAGTCCCAGGGTATGGAGTCTATGGTGGGGGTCACCTAGGACACCCCAATGTTACGGCACGGAGGGTGCTGTGCAACACATATAGCAAAATACATGAGACCCTATGGAGTAAAAGGCCCCATAGCCCATAGAACACATTAACATTCAAAGAAATACCACAAATCATGTCCAAGAGTGGGAGGAAAAGAGTCTCACTCTTGGCAGGATGAAAAAAACAAACTCCAGAAATCCAGCAAAGCTGCTGGGGGACTCACTAGGTTAGGAAATTCAGCCTAAACAGAGAATTCTCCCTAACATATAGCACCTACCCAGGCACCACTGCTTGTGGCGACCTAGGAGAGGCAGATATAGCACCTACCAAGGCACCACTGTTGGTGGCGCACGAGGAGAAGCCGATATAGCACCTACCAAGGCACCACTGTTGTTTGCACCCGAGGAGAGGCCGATATAGCACCTACCCAGGCACCACGTCTCTTGGCACCCGAGGAGAGGCCGATATAGCACCTACCCAGGCACCACGTCTCTTGGCACCCGAGGAGAGGCCGATATAGCACCTACCCAGGCACCACTGCTGGTGGCATCCGAGGAGAGGCCAATATAGCACCTAACCAGGCACCACTGCTGGTGGAACACGAGGAGAGGCCGATATAGCACCTACTTACCCTAGGAGACTGCATAGATTTGCCTTATTGGAATTTCAGCGCTATACTGGGGTCACAATGAAGCCACGGTCAGAAACCAACCAAGGTTTTGCACATCATGACATTTTAGCTTCCATCTTTGAGGGCGCTCAGCAAGAAGGTCTGCACCCGCTCCATGAAGAACGGTGTATGGTCTGTCGCATGGCTTTCTTTTGGATTTCAGTGCGCGGTGCTACATGATGCCAGAGGCCCTCCATGCAGTCTGCCAATCGTGATCCTTAGTAGATCCCAGGCAAGTCACTCACTTTGAGGGAAGGAGTGCCTGTGCTTTCCCTGATCCAGTAGATCCCACGCAAGTTACTCACTCTGAGGGTAGGAGCGCCTGCGCATTTCCCCGATCCAGTAGATCCCAGGCAAGTCACTCACTCTGAGGGAGGGAGTGCCTGCGCTTTCCCCGACCCAGTAGATCCCAGGCAAGTCACTCACTCTGAGGGAAGGAGCGCCTGCGCATTGCACCGATCCTGTAGATCCCAGGCAAGTCACTCACTCTGAGGGAAGGAGCGCCTGCGCATTGCCCCGATCCAGTAGATCCCAGGCAAGTCACTCACTCTGAGGGAAGGAGCACCTGCGCATTGCACCAATCCTGTAGATCCCAGGCAAGTCACTCACTCTGAGGGAAGGAGCGCCTGTGCATTGCCCCGATCCAGTAGATCCCAGGCAAGTCACTCTGAGGAAAGGAGCGCCTGCGCATTGCACCGATCCTGTAGATCCCAGGCAAGTCACTCACTCTGAGGGAAGGAGCGCCTGCGCTTTCCCCGATCCAGGACAGGGCAATGCAGCAGATGTACAAAACGGAAGTGGGATTGGGAAAAATTTCATTTTAGAGAGTGAAACACGCAACCAAATAAATCAGAATCGGACACTTGGGAGGATGCAACCAAGAGAAAGGATCGGTTAAGCAGCTTCATTGTCCATTCGGTTGGGCGCGGCCTGATTTGAAAATTAATAAATCTGGCACGCAAAATATAGCCAGTGTTTACAATGCAAGGTTTAGAAGATGTGCTACAGCTATGGCTGGCTGTGGTATTTTAGGGGCCTCTTGAGTGGGAGGGATGAAACAAAAGGGAGAAATTATCAGGAAAAGAAATGAACACAAAATGGAACACAACAGCAATCTGGTGGACGAGGAGCAGTTAGAAACAAAGAAGCTCGGCATAATGGCGACAATGGACGAAGAGGAGGTAGCAACAAAGAAGCTGGGCATAATGGCAACAATGGACGAAGAGGAGGTGGCAACAAAGAAGCTGGGCATAATGGCAACAATGGACGAAGAGGAAGTAGCAACAAAGAAGCTGGGCATAATGACCACAAAGGTTGAAGAGAAGGTGGAAATAAAGAAGCCAGACATAATGACAACAACGGACCAAGAGGAAGTGGCAACAAAGAAGCTAGGCATAATAGCAACAATGGACAAAGAGAAGGTGGCAACAAAGAAGCTGGGCATAATAGCAACAATGGAGGAAGAGAAGGTGGAAATAAATAATCTCGGCATAACGGCAACAACAGACAAAGAGAAGGTGGAAACAAAAAAGCTGGACATAATGGCAACAATGGACAAAGAGGAGGTGGCAACAAAGAAACTGGGCATAATAGCAACAATGGACGAAGAGACGGTGGAAACAAAGAAGCTGGGCATAATGGCAACAATGGACGAAGAGGAGGTGGCAACAAAGAAGCTGGGCATAATAGCAACAATGGACGAAAAGAAGGTGGAAACAAAGAAGCCGGACATAATGGAAACAAAGGTTGAAGAGGAGGTGGAAACAAAAAAGCTGGACATAATGGAAACAAAGGTTGAAGAGAAGGTGGAAACAAAGATAATAATGGAAACAGATGAAAGGAGGTGGAAACAAAGAAGCTGGAAATAATGACAATGAGCAAAGAGCAAATGGAGACCAGGAAGCTGGGCATAATTGCAACAATAGATGTGAGCAGGTGGAAAAAAGAAGATGGACATAACGAAACCTAAACAAAAGCATATATCAATGACTCTGGAGAGCACCACTGAATTCAGCAGAGACTTCAATGAGGAGTAATGACTGTGGACAGAACCTTTATCAACCATGACAGAAAGATTTGCCACCACTCCAAATCCTGATAGTGGGAGGACATTGACATAGAAAGAGGCCAACGGGTAGTCCACTCACAGGCTGAAGGAGTTGGAAAGTGTTGCTCCAGCGGCGTGGTCTTGGGAATCAATAAACGCAGTGAACGATACGGTCCTCACGAAGAGATTACGAGTGGCTGTGGTTGATGGAGAAATTTCAGAACAGAGGGCCTCATTACGAGTTGTGCGACAATGGTAAAACAGGTGTGCGCTCACAATACCGCCAGTTATACCATTCCCACAGTTATGAGGTTTGACTCCCATGTAACAGAAATCCACCAGGTTGTAAGTCAAACTAGTACCTCCACTTTCAATGGCAGTAATGACGTAGGGGGACTTCCCATTGCACGCAAACGAGGCGGTGAATTGCTGTTGCCACATGTGGTAATGTTAGTAATAGGAATGAGGCCAACTTTCACTAGGCTGAAGTTTCTACCTGCCATTTGATGATCTCTTTGCACCCGAATGAAGGTAATGGGATTTCCGCCTCTGGGGATGGCTTATAACCCAGATGTGAGAGAGCGACTCGCCCCTCTCCTTTAGGGCTCCTCCCTGTGCCTGCTATGCCCTGCTTTAAGGCCTCTCTCTAGTGAAAGGAGACTGAGGTGTGTTACTTCTGGCAGTTCGTGTAGGGCCAGGCTTGTGGGCCCTACCCAGGAGGATGGGTTTCATTTCCGATGAGCGACTTGGGGCTGGCTAGTCCATCCTCTTGCTTGGTCCTTTCTCTAGTTTTGTCATCCTTACCCTTCTACCAGGGTGGACACCTTAGTCTATCTGTTCTTAACTGTATGAGAGTGAAGGCCTTGTGCTATGCTAGCCGACCTCATGTCAAGTGTCCTGTCCAAATTCCGGCCCCTCCCTCTTTCCTTGTGGGAATCCGACAATCGCGTGGCGGGAGCTCAGCCTGGGGGCGCTTCCACTGCCAACTCCTATGGGGAGTGCGGGGGAGGGGCTTTGACAGACCATACTGCACAACTCTCGACACCAGCCTCCCACCTCCATCTGCACATGGGCACGAAGCATAACGTCCGCCAGTGACCGCACTTTCGTTTATTAGGATATTTTAGTTCATGCAAACCATATAATATACTTAAATTAATGGCGCATAATAAGATGTACTGAAAAAAAGAACTGAGGCAATAGCCCATTATTGAAGAGCACTTGATTTCTGATCAGTTTCATAGCAACAGCAGCCGCCTTCATTTCTTAAAGGTCATTCCCCGTTCTTTCAAACATCTCAGAACTCGATGGCAAAATTACATGTCAGCACCACAGAAGTAATGGCAGTAATTGCTCCTTCCACCCCTGGCTGACCCTTGCTTATGTTCCTTTTTGTCTTCCTTTATGTTTTGTCCGCGCCATCATGCCTCCGGGTCCATTGCTATAGAGTTAGAAGATTGACGGTTTCAGGCACACGCTTGGCCCTGCGCAGGAAACCACATGTATTCTGCAGTTGCATTTGAATCCAAGCCCATCAAACTTGAAATGTGGGTAACAGGTTGTATCTTATTTCCATACACAGTCTTGCTTTCTACTGGCATACCCCAATATGCCTCGCGGTCAGCCCCTGCTGTGGGGGCATGTTAATACCCTGGCCTTATTCCTGAACTGCATCCTATTCTGATCGTGATCAAGTCTATACAAAAAGGAAGAGTATACTCGTCCTTGGCACTTAAGGGGTTAACGTGCCTAGCTACCTCTGGGTTCAGTGCACTCTATAAATGTCAAATACATTTTTTTTACAAATAAAGCAAACTTGGCACGTGCTGATCCTTTTAAACATTGATGAATCAGCCGTCTCGTTCAGGGTCACCCCTAGGCCTCCCAAGGGGCCTTCATTAGTTGAATCCTCCTGTTTCAGTGGAAGAAGAAACTCTCGCGAGTGCCAGAACACATGAACAGGAGTTAATTCTCCAACTAGAGGCTGACCCTTCCATTTATTTTGATTTAGTGGACAACTGTATGGCGCCTATACAGCAGAAAGTGTTTCCAGGTGCCACAAGACAAGAGGGTGTTGAGGGAGGGGAAGAGAGGAGGATAACCACAATACATGGTCCTACTAGTACTTGTGACATTCGGATCGTGCAAGTGCAGCAAGCATGAAGGGCAGGGGGGAGGGACAGGTCAGGGCATACAGGAAGGTAAGGAGGGAGAGGGGGGTAAGTGCTAAGGGGAGCCAGGACAGAAAGTAAACTGGACGACGGGATCAGGGTCAATTTTTCAGACTTGGTAGTCTAGCAGTGTGAAGGGGGACGGGATGAGGGTAAGCTAGTGCGAGGAGGGAAGTGGGATAGACCAGACTCAGTAGTCTAGTCAAGGAAGGGTGCCCAGGGGGGGCAAGTGCTGTTAGGGGGGTGCTGAGGCAGACTGAACGAGGGAGGGCATGGCCCCTGTATGACTCAGAAGGGACCAGGAGCCGGTCGCAGCAGCGCGGGAGCCTTAGCAAGGAAGGGGGAGAGGGAAGGAGGAGGAGAAGAAGACAAGGAAGGTCTTGAGTAACTTCCAGAGCCTAAGGAGATTGGGCTCAAGTCTGAGAGGGGTCAGGGAGGCCATTCCAGAGGGAGGCTCCTATCAAAGAAAGATCTACCCCTCACTCATCTGACCTGCAGAGAGCTTGAGCTAAAGGACCGAAGGACTCTAGCAGGGAGGTACTTACGGAGAGAGAGTTGGATGTAGCAGGGCCCCAGGCCCCAGAAAGCCTTATGGATGATGCAGAGGGTCTTGAATTTGATCATTGCAGTCACTGGGAACCAGTGCAGAGATGTTAGGGCTGGAGAGATGCAGTCCCTGTGCTTGAGGCCAAAAATAAGTCTTGCAGTCCTATTCTGGATTAGTTGAAGGGGCAGAGGGAGGAAGGAGGCAGATTGAGGAAGAGTGTGTTACAGTAGTCAAGCCTAGAGAGAACCAGAACTCTAGAGACATTGAGTTTCTGGGGGAAGGTGAGGCAAGGGAGAATACCTCTGAGGAGGTGAAGCTGAAAGTGGGCCTTCTTGGCAAGGGCAGCGATATGAGGTAAGAAGGAGAAAGAGGAGTCGAAGATGACACCCAGGTTTTTTACCTCACAAGAGGGTGAGGGGATGGGGCCCAAGGAGGGTGGCCGGAGAATGGGGGGGAGTATGGGGGGTGGAGTTCAAATGAGAAGGATCTTGGTCTTACTGGCGTTAAGGCAGAGATCGTTAGCAGCACACCATGCCTGAATAGTAGTCAGACAATCGGGAATGAGAGAGGAAGGAGAGGAGGTAGAGGAGGGAAGCTTAAAGGAGAGCAGAGTGTGGTCTGTATAGCACTGGAAATGAGGAGAGAAGGTGGACATCAAGTGAGCAAGAGGGACAAGGTAAATGTTGAAGAACCACGGCGAGAGGATAGAGCCCTGAGGGATGACCCAGGTAGTGATTGAGGTAGAGGAGAGAAAATGGTGCAGTTGGAACTGGGAGGGACGATTCAAAAGGAACGAGGTCAACCAAACCAGTGCTCTGTGATGCCCAAAGTATCATGCAGTCGATTTAAGAGGGTGGCGTGAGTGACAGTGTCAAAGGCAGAGGACAGATCGAGGAGAATGAGGACAGATGGAGAGTTGGAGTTGATGTTCGAGAGCAAGGGACACAAGCAGTGGCTTGAGTCGGAGGTAAGAGTGGGTGACCCTGGACCCCTCTAGGTGCACTGCAACGCTCTGGAGCAACTTCTTGGAATACCTTTTCCCCCCACAGTACCTTAGGTTAGAAGATGTTTGTGCTGGATGCTCCGGTTGCAGTTCTGGACCCGACCTCCGGATTCCTTGGTCTGATGACTGAAGGGAGGACAATGGACGGGATCTCTCAGCAGCAGTCTCAAGGGAGGACCTGGGGCATGACTTTCAGCAACTTCTTGGTTCACTGTGCGGTTTTGGCCCCTTTTCTGCAGCACCAACAAAGGGCACAGATCGCCTGGGCAATCTTCTTAGCTTCCTGCCGTTCCACATACTGGTGAGGGGGTCTGGGTGAGTTGGATCAGATCTCTGGAGTGTCTGTATGGGCTCAGCACAGCTTTGGAAGGATTCGGCCTTTCCACGATGATGCACTCGAAATGGGCAGCAGGTCTCCTGGTACTGGGGTTCTGCACCTCTGGAATATCCTAGGACCTCGGGAGATGGCTCAATTCAAAGTTCCTCTTGGGACTGGTTGTTCCCACCAACCAAAGGGAAGGAGTGGTCTTCTTCGGAGCTCCTCTATTGCACAGAACACAGGGTCAGGACAGAAATGGTCGCTTCACGGTGTTGCAAAGGGTCTGCAGGCATCTCTGGTCATCTCCTTCTTCGGTTACTTCAGCTTCCAGCAGTCAATTTGCTTTTCAATCCAGAAGCCTCACCTTTTATACAGGTCCAGCACACATTCCTCTGTAATCTCCCACAGCATTTTACAGAAAGGGGCGTTTGGCTGCCCAATCAGGACAGCCAGACCCCCTGTGGGAGCTGGTCCTATTCAGGCAATCTGGCAGACAAAGGACAGGGGGGTGGAATACTCCTCTCCTACTGATTGCCTGCCCAGACACTCTGGAGCCTAGACGGGGACACCCAAAGGATCCTACCAAAAGCAAAACACACATACCAACCTCCCCCTCCGAGAATGATAGAAGAAGGGCTAACAAAGGACAACCACGCTAGCGGTATGAAAACTACAAAACAGTTGATAGAACACGTCCATTGCCACCATCCATAACTAGGAAATAGTCTATGAGACTAAAAAGTCATTGGGGTAGAGAGAAGTGGGATGCTAGGAATCCCTTTGGCACTCCACTGAAGGTGGTGTGTGCCAATCTCTCAGACTATTTTCGGGTCCTAGAACTACTGTTACTCGAGGATATAGAAAAAGAATCTTAAAGGAGGACCCCAAGGGTCCCCTGCAACACTGCCCATAAGGAGCTGCGTGCTGCAGTAGTAAAAACACAGATGCCTTTGAGAGCTATGGCGCAAACAGACTCCATAGTACAGGTAGAATACAAAGAATAGAGTTCCAAAATACAAAGCCCACAAGGAATGAGTGGAAAAATGCTCCACTCATTCAGGATTGAAAGAAAAAGGTGCAGAAGTCCAGCAAAAAGTGCTGGGGGTCTCACCACGATAGCGGATAAAGCATAAAAATTATAAATCTCCCCAACACCTACCAGGAGTATTTTGGGAGGAGGAAAGAGACCATTTGGAAAAACTGGCATGCAGCAGAATAACCAAGTGTAATACCGTGCAAGAACCACTAGATGGCGGCTTAGGGCCAGCATTTGAATCTAAAGAAATCCGCAAGCTGCAAAATAAGTGTCTGTAGGCCCAGTGATGCATTTGGGTCCAAGCCCCGCACTCCCTTCTAATGCAATGCAGTCACTGCAGGAAGCACCGTGCTACTGCAGCACACACTCTGGGGACCCACGCAGTTCACTGCGGAAACCAGGATGCAACAGCCAGGGTGTGTTTCCATTCCACCTCAATAGGTTGGAATATTTCACGTCGGGCATTTATTGAGTGTGAGCATAGACTGGGGAAGTGACAGAGGACTGCACCCCAGTCGGGCTCCCAGGCATATGTCAGATTGTTGCAGGTTGGAGCCGTCCATACAAGATAGCACACATCATTCACTGGCATCACTGGGGGGAGCTGGGAACAGTGTGTATTTACAGTGATTGGGGAACCATTGGGGAGCTCTGGGAAAAGGGGAAGTAGAATAGGGCACGGGGGCTTTAGAGGGGGATTGAGAGTGCTGTGGGTCGGTGTCGTGGTCTCACGGGCCAGCCAGATCAATGCTGTGCGCTCACAGGATACGATGATGGTACTGTATTTACACAGTTGGGCAGTGTCTCGGGAGAATAGCTTAAGGGCAACGTGCTCGCCTTGGAAGCAGGATGACACGGAGCAACACAGGTTCGATCCCCGCGTCTGCGCTTAAAAACCCTTCGGGTATTAATCGCATTATAAATAACCTATCATATATCAGGTGCTGGGATCACCCAGGCTTATTACAGGAATCTGTGAACACACAGATCACACGTGTGCACGCCAAGGGTACACAGCGTTATGATATGATAGGTTATTTATAAGCCAGAGGTTTCTAAGCGCAGACCCGGGGATCGAACCTGTGTTGCTCTGTGTAGTCTTGGTTCCAAGGCGAGCGCGTTGCCCCTGAACTATCCTCCCGATAAATGCACACAATAAATGAGCTGGCCACAGTTTGCCATACATGGCGTCTGCCACGTGCCGGCAGGAGCTCCTTTTATTAGGAGCACCTCATGACTTGTTCACTCCTCCTTTTCCATAACCACATCATAACCACCATGTGCGTTATGCAGGTTAACCAACATTAGGGCAGTGGGTGCAGTCGCGTCATTGCACCCATCTCGCTAACTATCTAGGACAATAGGCCTTTAATCAAACTGGTAGTCCTTGATTTCTGGGTCAAACGCGTCGCTCAGTTCATCATCCCCTGGAATCTTGGCCCAGACTCCTGGTAGACCTCCGACCCCGGAATGTTGGCTCTGCCCGTCATCCAGACCCGGATGGCTTGTGATCCATAAGGGGCTCTCCGTTGAGGCAGCACGTCCACTTAGACATCACCACATTCCTCCCTGCACCGATGGTCTGGGGCGGGTCTGGTTCAAGGGTTAGGGTCCCCTTCTCAATTGGACTTCTCCGTACCCCTTTTCTTCCACCTCTGGAGATGCTCAGGTGGACCGGTTCTCTGCTGGATGTCTCACCGCGGATGGCTGCCCCTAGAGGGCTGCAGATGTTGGACTGGTGCCCTGGGGTTCTTCCCTTCTCCACCCCCAAGGTTTTCGCGATATTCTCAGAGGCATCTGTGTCGAGTGTTCTTGCATCTGTGTCGAGTGTTCTTGCTATCGATGCAGGTGTCGCACTAAGGCTGGTGCTTCACAGATACTGGTGACCTGTGTGCCTGAAAGTCCTATCCCGCATTCTTCCGGTCAGCAGCGTTTTCAGTATCCCAACACTTAAGTTCTTATGTTACAGACTTTTGGGGCGCAATTGTGTATGTAGTCGTTCACATTTTGGGTATTTATTTTCTTAACACCTCATTGGAAGGCTTTGGTTTAGGCTCACGATGATGTCGGTATGAAATGGAGCTATTTGGACTGTGTGTGGATTTTACTGTTGGGACAAACTCTTCCTGTTTGAAAAGCTGTTTCTGCCATTTCACTAAAGGAACCCATTTCAACATTTGCAGACGCTCACTGTCAGGGGGCCTTGTGCAACAAAATCCACACTGCTGGAGACTGGGTTGGTACAGTCTCTCTTACAGCGATGATTAATGTCAATAACCAGGGCACCACACTCACCCCCAACCCTCCTCTTTCCTTGCAGGCCAATGTGCCTGCAATGATGTTATTTATTTATTTTCTTATATTTGCACTTCACTGGTGAGCATATGTCACTTTTTCTGTGCACTATTAATTCACTTCCCCATCTCATGAGTGCAAACGTGCACTATTCTTTCCTTTCCATTTTTTATCATGATGTCTTTATGTTTTTTCTTTCTTTCCAGGAACTGCAAACGTGCACAGTGATAACTTTTTTTTCTCAACCCTCTGATCCCAGAGCACATATCAATCACTTTGATTTTCTTTTGTGAAGCTCCACACACGGAGCACACAGGAGTTGGTTTCCTTGCCTAGGAATCTCTCACTCCCTGCATTCATTTTTCCACAGCTCCACGCATGGAGCGCACAGGAGTCGGTTTCCTTTTCTTTTTCCGCTCCCAATGCGACGCGCCTAGGAATCTCTCACTCCCTGTATTCATTTTTCCACAGCTCCACGCACGGAGCACACAGGAGTTGGTTTCCTTGCCTAGGAATCTCTCACTCCCTGCATTCATTTTTCCACAGCTCCACGCATGGAGCGCACAGGAGTCGGTTTCCTTTTCTTTTTCCGCTCCCAATGCGACGCGCCTAGGAATCTCTCACTCCCTGTATTCATTTTTCCACAGCTCCACGCACGGAGCACACAGGAGTCGGTTTCCTTTTCTTTTTCCGCTCCCAATGCGGCACACCTAGGAATCTCTCACTAACTGTATTCATTTTGCCATAGCTCCACGCATGGACGCACAGGAGTCGGTTTCCTTTTCTTTTTCCGCTCCCAATGCGGTGTGCCTAGGAATCTCTCACTAACTGTATTCATTTTTCCACAGCTCCACGCATGGAGCGCACAGGAGTCGGTTTCCTTTTCTTTTTCCGCTCCCAATGCGGCACACCTAGGAATCGCTCACTAACTGTATTCATTTTTCCACAGCTCCACGCATGGAGCGCACAGGAGTCGGTTTCCTTTTCTTTTTCCGCTCCCAATGCGGCACACCTAGGAATCTCTCACTCCCTGCATTCATTTTTCCACAGCTCCACGCATGGAGCGCACAGGAGTCGGTTTCCTTTTCTTTTTCCGCTCCCAATGCGGCACACCTAGGAATCTCTCACTAACTGTATTCATTTTTCCACAGCTCCACGCATGGAGCGTACAGGAGTCGGTTTCCTTTTCTTTTTCAGCTCCCAATGCGACGCGCCTAGGAATCTCTCACTCCCTGTATTCATTTTTCCACAGCTCCACGCACGGAGCACACAGGAGTCGATTTCCTTTTCTTTTTCCGCTCCCAATGCGGCGCGCCTAGAAATCTCTCACTAACTGTATTCATTTTTCCACAGCTCCACGCATGGAGCGCACAGGAGTCGGTTTCCTTTTCTTTTTCAGCTCCCAATGCGGCACACCTAGGAATCTCTCACTAACTGTATTCATTTTTCCACAGCTCCACGCATGGAGCGCACAGGAGTCGGTTTCCTTTTCTTTTTCAGCTCCCAATGCGGCACACCTAGGAATCTCTCACTAACTGTATTCATTTTTCCGCAGCTCCAACTACAGAGCTCGTAGAATTCACTATGATGTTCTTTTGTTATTTTCAGCTCCACACATGGAGTGCACAGTGATCACCCTCTTATTTGTTTATTTAGCTCCGATCACGGAGCACACGGAAACACTTTTTTTTTCTAGATCCGTGTACGCTCCGTGCCTGAATCACTTCCCCTTGTATCCAGCTCGGTCATGGGTTGCGCGGCATACACCTTTTCTTTACTAGCTCTGGTCACGGAAGGCACCAAAGTCACTTTACCACTTTATTTCAGCTGAAAATAAATCTGATCACAGAGCACATACCATTCACCGCCCTCTTGGCCCAGGAACACCCATGGGGCTTTGCTTTTAGCTCTGGTCATATAGCGCACAGGGATCCACTTTGTGTCCTCTGGTTGGATTGTTTGTTTTATTATTTGTAATGCGCACCAGACCCAAGGGTATCAGGGCGCAACAGATACAAGAATATGCAAAGCTTAGTTACAGTGAGTCATAAATGCAATATGTTACTATACATTATGCAAAGCAGGATATACAGATATTACAGGTATTATACATAAAAGTAAAGTTACTGTCATGGGATTAGCAGGTAGGTGTTGCAAGTTGTATTTCGGTTACACAGTCATGCAGTTAGTGGTCAGTGGATTTTAACCACGAGATAGTATTGGTTCTGAAATTCTGGTAGGACTGGTCTACTCTTAGGGAGGGAGGCAGGGAGTTCCATAGTTTGGCCGCTTTAACAGAGCAGCTGTTGTCACCAATCGTGGATCGTTTGAATCTGGGGATGGACAAGCAGTCCAGGATTACTGATCTAGTTGGTCTTGGGGATGTGCCTTTGTGGAATCTCGCAGAGAGGTAGATGGGTGCGGCGTTAAGAGATTTGTGGGTGAGCGATCCAGTTTTTAGTAGGACTTTGTCATTTGTCCGGAGCCAGTTGTTCTGTAGTCTACCCTCTGAGATGTGCTCTATTCTGGAGATATCTAAGGCTGTATTGTAGGGTTTGAATTCTGGTAATGATGGATTTGTTGGAGCCTATGTATAGTGCATTACAATAGTCCAGGCGGGACAGGATGAGGGCTCTGGCCAGGATGGTAAAGCTATTATTTGAGAGAAATGGCTTACCTGTTCTAATGAGTTTGCACATGTATGCCATGGAGGACGCTAGCGTGTTGACCTGTTTAGAGAAGGATAAGGTGGAGTTGAGGTAAAAACCTAATGTTTTTACCTCCTGTGCCACCTTAATGAGGTTGCCGTCAATTATGAAGGAGGTGTAGTCAGGCACTAATTTTTTCAGGTTAATGGGGGTACCCGAGATGATGAGTTCTGTTTTATCATCATTCAGGCATAAACCATGCGTGGCCATCCATGCCTGGATGATGATGTACACTCTATTTACCAAGGCCAGTTGCAAGTGAATCTAGAACCTTTTCCTTTCCTTACGCTTCGTACATAGAGCAAACACAACCCCTTTTCTTTACAAGCTCTGGACACGGTGCGCAACAATCAACATACCTTTTTTCAAAGCTCTGATCATGGAGCACACAGTCACTACCCTCGCGGGCCGGGAACACGCACAGGGAAATGCTCCCCACAGCGCAAGGGAGGCAGGGGCAGAACTTGCCCTGCATGGAGCCACTGCAGCTTCTTGCACATTGCGAGAGGGACCTCAAAGCGTCAGTAGCTGCAGGGCACCACAAGTTAGCGGGTAAGTGTCCTCAGCACCACAGGGCCTTCAGTTCCCTCTCGTCGCATGGTTGCTGGTCGGCCTTGTGGTTACACGGGCCAGCCAGATCGATGCTGTGGGCTCACAGCATACGATGATGGGACTGTATTCACACAGTTGGACAGGTGTCGGGATCACCCGGGCTTATTACAGGGATCCGCAAACACATAGATCAGATGTGTATATGGCCGTGGGCACTCAGCGTTGCACACAATAACTGAGCCAGGCACAGTTTGCCATACATGGAGCCTGCCACTGCACATGCCGGCGGGAGCTCCTTTTATAACTTGTACACTTAAAGGGAACATCACCACTGTGAGGAGGTATACTGGACGGGTGGGCCTGGCGGGAGGGTGAAGAAGGCGCTCCTTGAAGAGGCGGCTATATACTCCTTGTCTGATTGCATGAGGATGGGGGGCGAGCATGACATGCCGGATAGGAGGTCTCCCATTCTGAGGTGAGCAGCCTGGTAAGGCTGGCTTCCTGGTTCTTTCTGCGCTGCTGTAGACTGTACAGGTCATGACTTATCGGTATCCTGCCATGCCGCTTCAGGACTGCTCACCGCAGCACGTGTAGGACTCGCTGAGGCACCAGGGGTAAAAAGAGGAGCTGCCCCTCCTTAAAACAGCACAGGGCACATGTGGTGGCAAAAACCTAGGGATACAGGGCTGGCCCACCATAGAGGCGGCAGCATGGATGCAGAGAGCCATCCAGCGCTTGTAAACGTCATAGGTCTGACGTCTCATGATGTACATTCAATGTAAAGTGGGTGCATTAAAGAATACTTACACTCTGTGGAATTAAGGCCCTCTACACTGGGATTGATGATACATGGGTCATTTTTAGCAAAACAGAAACCCCTTTTGGAGCAGTTCACCAGAAACACATGGGGCCAAAAAGGAGAAAATGTGGTGCTACTGGTCCTCTCTGGGCACCCCACCCTCGTAAACACATTGCATTGCAATGGATGTGTTAGTAGCGCCGGTTGATCTTGGAGGGAATGCGCAGCACCTCTGTGTGCAGAGTAGCTCGTATTCACAGCACGGTGCAGCATTCCGCTTCAGCACTGATGGCGAAACACCCCTCCTTGCACCCTTTCAAGGCTCAGGAAGCCATGGGTCATTACTGGGGGTAGGAACGTGGAATTAGGGATGAGCAAACTCACACTACTCCAAGTACGTTCATGGTTATGAATGATATTAAAATGTGCAGACGGTTGGTACGCACCTCTTCGCACCCTTTGATGACGCAGCAACACAGGTGCCCGCACAGCCGCGGGTTGATCTTTGAGGTCACGTGATCCTTCTCCATCATGTTCTTGAAGTAGATCTTCCCACGTTCTGCCTTTTTCCTTTAAAGAAAGGAGTAGTGGGAGAGAGAAATGGAGGCAGAGGAGCACAACGAGTAGAGGATGCAGAGTGTAGGGGGAAGAGGCGAGGAGACATGCATAGCGGTGGGGAGAAGGCAAAGATAGAAGTAATGGGGAGAGGAGGAGGTGGAGGGCAGCAGAGAGCAAGGGATGTAGAGTGCATAGGGAAGAGGTGATGAGACAGGAGTGGCGTGGAGGTGGAGCCAAGGAGAACAGAGGAAAGGACAGAAGATGAAGAGAGTGTAAGAGGAGGAGGGCGGACAAAGGAGAAGAAAGCCGGATGGAGAAGTTGGGAAAAGGGGATGACAGAGACGAGAATAGAGAGCATGGACAGAGGAAAGCAGAGAAGTGAGGTAGAAAGACCAAAGGAGAGTATGAAATAAAAGAACGGACAAGGAAAAAAAAAGAGGAGAAGATAAATCAAGAGGACAAAAAAGGAGGGCAGCAGAAAGGAGGATATAGAAGAGCAAGATTGGGATCAGAGAGAGGAAGAAAGCAGACGGGTTTCAATCGTTAGTGGGGAACATTCTGAAATTGGCACACAATTAGCACATCAGTCCTCATCTGAACCCCCTCCATAGCCTCAGCAGCCTGGTTCTGCTATCCGGCAGACATCACCCATAAACCAACACGGAGACGCCATAGTTCACTCTGCAGCTGCATCCCATTTCTAAACGATAGTACCCCCTTTTATTTGCAGTAAACAGATATATACAGAGAGCTCTGCTCATATCACCTTGTCCTAATAAATACTAAGCTTCTCGCCCCCCCCCAAAACACACACATTCAATTATATTGCCCCATTAGGGGTGCTGTGAAAGTCAGGGGCACCTCCAACTGTTTCATGGATTGAGTGTCAGCCACTTTTGACAGCCTCAGCGGATGCTCACAGACTATTTGAAAATCACTATAATATGCTCAATATGTATTTTAGTGACCATTATGCACTATGCACTCCAGACAGATAGGGCTGGGCGATCTATCCAGTTTTGGAGATGGGCTACATTACTCGCCGTAATCGTACTTCTGATGCTTGTATCTGCTTAGATTCACATGCTGTGCATAGGCCGACATCTAGTGGAAGCTGCAGATTATTAGAGTTGTTTTTGAAACTCGAAAAGGGACGCTGACAGGGCGTACCAGTAATACTATCCCTAATGTGATGTCCACTGTACCCATGATCCCTCACACGTCGAGGTCCCTCAGATTGTTATTTTTCTGACATGAGGTAGCATGAGGTGTAGCGCAAGTACAGTTACATCCAAGCAGATACGTATCAGACAAGCTCATAAGCATCCATGCGCCTTCTCTCCGAGGGGAGGAAGGGTGGGTCGCATGTGAATCTAAGCAGATACAAGCATCAGAAATACAATTACAGTGAGTAATGTATCCCTTCTGAGGCTTGTGGAATCTGCTTAGATCACATGCTGTGCATAGATTAGCGAGCAGTGGTAGAAGAAGGAGGTGGGACGCGAGATGGTTCATGGGCGAATAAATGTCTTGTCCCCCTTGTGTATCTGTCTTGGAATGAGTGTCAATGCAGTAGTGCTGAGTGACAGGATGTACAGAGCTCCATGTAGCTGCTTTGCAAATACTGTCTAGTTGCAATGAAGGCGAGAGTGGCTTCTGTGCCTCTTGTGGAGTGGGCCCTGGGTGTAAAAGGCAGGGTTTTATCTGATAGGGAGTAGCACAGTATCTGATCGGGAGTAGACTATCCACCTAGAGATGGCATTTTTTGAAATGCGGTCACCTTCTCTGCCTGGCGTTATGGAGACAGCAATTGATGTTTTTCTTGGTGGTCCGGTCTTGTCTACATAGTAGAGGACCGCTCTTCTCATATCTAGTGTGTGGAGCTGAGCTGTTTGGTTCCTGGAAGAAAGCCGGTAGCTCAATTGACTGGTTTACATGAAACTTGGAGATGAATTTAGGGGAGAACCTAGGGTGAGTGCGTAAAACTAGCTTGTCTTTGTGTACAACAAAGAAAGGATCCTGCACTGACAATGCTGGAATTTCACTAACCCTTCTTATGGAAGCGATAGCCACTAAGAAGGCTGTTTTATAAGTCAGGTGCTTGAGACTAGACTTGTGCATAGGCTCAAAAGGTGGTCCCATGAGCTTAGCGAGTACCACATTGAGATCCAAACCTGGCGGCGGGTTAGAAACTGGAGGGTGGAGTCTCTTTTCTCCTTCCATAAACGCCTTGATGAACGGTAATTTCCACCAAGAGACCTTATTATGAGAGGTTGTGTAGGCTGACAAAGCCACCAGGTGGACCTTTAGGGAGTTGAATACTAATCCCCCATCTAGCAAATGGAGCATATAAGTTAGAATGTGGGATGGAGAACATTCTATAGGGTTGATCCGTTTAGACTGGCACCAAATTACGAATCTTCTCCATTTGTCAAAATAACAGTGCCTAGTGTTTGGCTTTCTTGCTTGTTTCAAGATATCCATGCATCTCTGTGGCAGGTTGAGATGTCCAAACTCTATGACCTCAGGAGCGATGCTGCCAAGTTCATCGAGTGCGGCTGCGGGTGCACTGTTAGTCCCTCGTGCTGGGTGAGTAGGTTGTACAGGCACGGGAGTTTGATGGGATTGCACATCGCCAGTTTGCACAGATGTGGATACCATGGTTGTCTTGCCCAGAGAGGAGCAACTAGGATGAGCGTCATCGGCTCCTTCTGTATCTTGTTCACCACCTTCCTCATGAGAGGGGTCGGGGGAAAAGTGTAAGCAAATTTCCCTGATCACTTCATCTATAGGGCGTTCCCTTGGAGCCTGGCTGGCGGAACCTGGACGCGAAGTCTGGGCATTGACTGTTGACTGTTTTCGCTTGTGTCGAATAAGTCTATAGTGGGGAAACCCCATTAGTTTATCATTATTTGATAATGCGCTCAAAACCATGGGGTAGCCAGGCGCAGCGGTAACAAGAATACTTAAGCTTGGTTACACACAGTGGATGCATTACGTGTTATTACAGTATTTACAGTACAAATATACAATCTGTCAGTACATCACATCGCCATAGTCTATAGTACAGGTTTTGAGGTAGTACAGGTTTCAGGATATTTACATGCAGAAATCCAAGGTCTAATGTCAGGGAACAGTTTGGTGGGTGTCATTGGTCCAGAGCCAACTTTTCACTTTGCATCTGAATCTAGAGTCGGGCTGATCATCTCTTAGTGCAGAAGGGAGTGCGTTCCAGGCACGGGCAGCTCTAACAGGGAAGCTCGCACCGCCCAATTTTGTGAGTCTAAATCTGGGGGTTTCTAACAGAAGATGGTTGGAGGCTCTGGTGTGGTGACTGGACGATTTTCTGGTCAGTCTAGCCGAGATATATGGTGGCGCGGTATTGTTTAGTCCTTTGTAGGTGATAGAGAGCGTCTTGAGGAGAATTCTGTCACTTATTTTTAGCCAGTGATGGTCTTTCCTGATATTAGATATATGTTCTCTTCGGGGTATGTCCAAGGCTGCTCTAAGATCAATGTTCTGTACTATTTGCATTTTGTTTATGACAGTTTTAGTGGCACCTGCATATAGGGCGTTGCAACAATCTAATTTAGACATTATTAAGGCGTTGGCTAGTGTGATACAGTTAGCTTTGGAAAGGCAGGGTCTACAGGCCCTGATTAATTTGCAGGTGTAGGCTGTAGATGAAGCGAAAGAGTTTACTTGTTTTTTAAGAGATAGTGTAGAATCAAGGTAGAAACCTAGTGTTTTACCTCGGTTACCACCTTGATAACATTACCATCTATATTAAAGGCTGTGTAGCTAGGGCTGAGTTTTTTGAGATTTGAGTTGGAACCCAGCATCAGTATCTCTGTTTTGTCGTCATTCAGGCAGAGGCCGTGGGAGGCCATCCATGCCTGAATGAGGAGGTAAATCTTATTTACTAGAGCTGTGTCTGCGACAAAGTTGCCAGATAGTGGTATGGGGATCTGCGTGTCGTCTGCGTAATTCGTATAAATTACCCCCAATCTGTCAAGTTTGTCGAAGAGTGGCTTAGTGAAGATGTTGTACATTGTAGGGGGGACACATGAACCTTGTGGGACACCACAGGTGATTTGTATTGGGTCCACTGAAGCTAAGGGGGAAAAGACTCATCGTACCGTTGGCTAGGAAGGATTGTACCTAGGCAATAGCTTCACTCGAGAAACGGGCGGCAGACACTAGATGCTTGCATAACACTGCATGGTCAACCAGGTCGAAGGCCGCCGATAGGTCGAGGAGGAGGAGCATAGCTGTTTTACCTTTATTCTTCAACTCGTCGATTTGTGTCTTAAGGTCAATTAAGGCCGTTTCAGTACCATGTTGTGGTCTGAATCCAGATTGGCGTGATCCTAGTAGTTGGTTCATCTCCAGGTAGTTTTGGATCTGGAGGTAGGCTGCTGTGTTAATGATTTTAAGGAGGAACGGGACCCTAGTAATGGGCCTATAATTAGTGGGGATAGCTGGGTCAAGGGTCTGTTTTTTACGGAGAGGCAGTAGCCATGATTCTTTGAGGTTAGTGGGCACAGTACTTAATCTGAAGGAGGCAGTAATTAGCTTAAAGATGAAGGGTGCTAAATCTCTAGCTGCGTCCTGGATTACTTGTGCCGGGCAACTGTCACCCTGGCAGTTCGATGGTTTCAGAGATGAAATAACCTTTTCGGTTTCCAGCATGGAAATGTTGGTAAACCTAAATGGTTTACAGCTACTTAGTACATCTGTACTTGGTGTATCTGTCAGAGGGGTGGTATGAGTTCCTGTGGAGCTCAAGGTGGCTTTCTTCTTTGCAATTTTGGACTGTAAAGATATTATTTTAATTGCTAATGCATTACGGATGCTAGTGCACCATTGTTTGTCCTTGGGGACATTATCCGTGGGAGCAATAGGGCTTTCCATTTCCTGGAGGATGGAGAAGAGTTCTTTAGAATTAGAGTTAGCTTTACTAATTCTCTCAATGAATGTGTTTTTTTAGTTTGTATTATTTCTTTCTTGTATTTGTTTGCAAGGTTGGTAAGTAGAGTTTTATTCTCAGCTGAAGGTGAGTGCGGTAGCCAGTCATAATGTCGAATGCAAAAAGTCGAATCCAAAAATGTCACACAAAAAAAAAATGTCGAAAAAAACATTTGAATGTGTTTTTTTTATGTGTATGTTTTTTTGGCTTTAGCTAGTAAAAATAAGGGGGGGCTCAGGGGAGAAGCCCCCCCCCATTAAAACATTTTTTTTAAAAAAAACATTTGAAATATTTTATTTTTTTTAGACATTTTTGCATTCGACTTTTTGGAATTCCACTTATTCACTATAAACCGGTGAGCGCCTCTAGATTGCTTGGAGTTTGCGTTTTTGGATTCGCAGTTCTTTGAGATGGGGGTGAACCGAGAATTAAGGTGTGCTTCTTGTTTATTTTTACGTAATTTGATAGGGGCAATGGTATCCAAGGCTTTGGACATGGAGATGTTAAATGTATCAAGTAGTGTATTTGGGTCAGAGTTGTTGGCGCCGGCAGTGAGAGCTGGTAGGAGGAGGGGGGGGGAGTAGTTTTTCAGCAGTAATTTCTTTTTTGCTTCTGGTTGGCAGAGGTGGTGCAATTTCACGAGTAACTACTTTTAGGGGTTCTATGATGGATGAGAAACAGATAAGATGGTGGTCAGTCCAGGTTTGAGGTGTAATATTAGAGATGGTAGTGGCGCAGTTCAGATTGGCTATCCAATCTAATGTGCGTCCTTTTGTATGTGTGGGAGCAAGGACTTTTTGGGTAAGGCCATGTTCGACTAAAATCGATTGGATAGATTGGGCCTGTTTGTCCTCAACACCATTAAATCCCAGGTTAAAGTCACCTAGGATTAGGAGCTGGGTGGAATCTTTGATGTTGTTAGTGAAGAGGCTGGAAAGGTCTTCCTCGAAGTTCCCTAAAGGGCCAGGTGGTCTGTACACCAGGAGAATAGTTAGTGTACTATTGTTGGAGATGGGTAGTTTAGCTGAAAGTAGTTCACAAGATGTGATGGCTGGAGGTGGGGTGAGTCTTAATGCAAACTTAGTTTTGGCAATAATAGCCAGGCCGCCGCATCTAGAGTTGGGCTGGTCGACTCTAAGTATATTGTAGTTGTCTGGTTTGGCAGTCATAAGTGCGGGACCTGCAGCATCATGGAGCCAGGTCTCGGAGACAACCAAAAAGTCTAGGTTATCCATAGTAAGTATGTCGGCATTTTCCATGTTATGTGCTATGAGGGACCTCGCATTGATGAGTGCTCCTGATAGGGTGGGAGTTGTATTTTTTTCTTGAATGGGTTTTAGTTTGGGGTGTTTGGATCTCTTCTGGTTATGAGGAGAGTAATTCTGCATTTTAGGTTTTTTTTCCATAGCTGTGGCAAATGGGTTAGTGCCAGTTAGAATGGGTGTGAGGATTGATAGTCTGGTTCTATTGTTTTTGAGATCATAGAGTCGTGGCAACCTAGCTCTAAGTCGCGTATTTCTCTCCTGCAGATTGCAGGGTGTAGAGTTGGTGTGGGCCATTTTTATGGTGATTATTGGAGTAGCCCACAGTAAGGCATAGAGTGTGTATATAAGGTGAGTCTTGGTGATGCGCATGTTGGGTTATTCTGTGGTCGCTACTGCATTATATAGGAAGGTGCTACGTAAATGCTAGTTATAGGAGCTAGACATCAGTGTTGTTCCAACAGCGAGGGGGCACCTAAGTTTGAGAGTCCTAGTAATAGCTAAAAATGCATACATGCCACAATGGAGGGGCACCTAGATTTGACAATCCCAACAATAGCTAAGAATGCATACATGCCACAATGGAGGGGTACCTAGATTTGACAATCCCAACAATAGCTAAGAATGCATACATGCCACAATGGAGGGGTACCTAGATTTGACAATACCAACAATAGCTAAGAATGCATACATGCCACAATGGAGGGGCACCTAGATTTGACAATCCCAACAATAGCTAAGAATGCATACATGCCACAATGGAGGGGTACCTAGATTTGACAATACCAACAATAGCTAAGAATGCATACATGCCACAATGGAGGGGCACCTAGATTTGACAATCCCAACAATAGCTAAGAAAGCATACATGCCACAATGGAGGGGCACCTAGATTTGACAATCCCAACAATAGCTAAGAATGCATACATGCCACAATGGAGGGGTACCTAGATTTGACAATCCCAATAATGCAAATATGCCGCTGAGAGGGGAGTATTATCAGCCGCAGGCTATGTGCTAGTACAAATACAGTTGGCCTGAGAGGACAATGGCATTAATATGAAGCACTGCACCAATACATTAGATTATTACGGGAGCAGGCAGTGTACAGGTAAATATTCATAGGTCACAATAGGTGCAGTTAGGTTACGCTGGCAGGGCACAAAAATTGATCAGGAGGCACGATAACAGGCTGAGCAGTAGGCGATTGAAATTACCTAGCAAGGTCATGGAAAGGTAGGTTGGGCAACACAGTCATAGGGTAGAGAATCTTTACACAAGTATAAAGGTGATCTAGTGAGATGGGCACAGAATCGCAGGTAGTGCTGGTGGTTTGAATATGCTGGTGACAATTTGCAAGGCAATTACGTATAAAGGTGATTATTGAGAGAAGAGGTGTTTTACGACTCCTTCGTGTAGACGCCACTCGTGTTCCTCTAGTAGGGGGATCTCTGCTCATTGAGTCTGCTACAGAGTGGAGTTCCCCTGGAACATATGTTGACGACAGGAACATCTTCCGTTTGAGTGCCCATTTCCAAATTTGCTGCGCAAGTTTGGACAGATTTGGAGAACGTGTACCTCCCCGTTTGTTGATATAAAACATCGCGGTAGTGCTGTCTGTTAGGATCTGCACAGATAGGTTTATTAAATGGGGTTTGAATGCCCAAAGGGCTTTGAATACTGCCATAAGTTCCAGCGGATTGATGTGGGTCTGAGCTACAGTGCTAGACCACAGACCCTGAGCTGTGTGGTGAAGGTAGTGAACCCCCCCACCCCAATAGAGAGGCGTCCGTCGTGACAACTGCCTGTATTTCTGGATCGTAGAAGGGCTTCCCCTTCATTAGATTTTCCCTTGTCCACCAGCGAAGATTTTTAATTGTTGCAAAACGACCACTAGATCGTCCCACTGACCAGTTGCCTGAGACCACTGTTTCGCCAACCACTCCTGCATGGGTTGCATGCGCAGGTGCGTGTGAGGAACCAGGTAAATGCAAGATGCCATCATGCCTATTAAATGCATAGGTTTTGCACCCATATCTGGCGGCCGGCCTGATAATGTGGTATTTGCAGTAACACATTTTGTACTCTTTCCTCTGATGGAAAGACCCACCCCTCTTCTATGTTTAAGACAGCTCCTAGGAACTGATTTGAACTACTTGGCACTAGGCTTGACTTTTTCTCGTTGATGGAGAATCCCAATTGAAAGAGGAGATTGATTGTTCTCTGAATGTTTTGTCTGCAAATCATGGGGGATTCCCATGTAATGAGCCAGTCGTCCAGGTAAAGGAACACTGGGATTGAATCCCTGCGCAGGTGCGCTGCCACCACCGCCAGTACCTTTGTGAATACCCTTGGAGCCGAGGCTATTCCGAAGGGCAGCAATTTGAATTGGTAGTGCTGGTTCGCTATCTTGAAACGCAAGAATCTTCTGTGCGCTGGGAACATTGAAATATGAAAATAAGCATCTGTCATATCCAGTATTGCCATGTAATCCCCCCCCTTTTTAGTAGAGGGATTACCTCTTGTAGCGTAGTCATGCAGAACTTTTGGGGCTCGACATACTTGTATGCAGGGCACAAATCTAATACTGGGCGCATTGTTAGATCTTTCTTTGGCACAAGGAAGTAAGTTGAATAAATATTCTGTTTACCTGGTTGGCTAGGACGACTTCGATGGCATCCTTTAATAGAAGTGTGGCTATCTCTTCGAGAAGGATACGCTGGTGTTCTTCTGAATGGATTTTCTGTCGTGGGGGGTGGTCGCAAGGACGTTGGAGAAGTTCTATACAGTATCCGCCTGCTACTGTGGACAGCACCCATCTGTCTGAGGTGATTCCCTCCCATGCGTGGGTGAAGCTGGAAATGCGTCCTCCTACTGGAGAAGCATGGGAGGGTACCTGAATCGAAATGTCACTGCTTCTGATCTGGTGTGCCACCTCAAGCAGGTTTGCCCCTCCCCCGACCTCTGCGTTGTCCTCTAGGATAGCCCTAGGAGGATTGGCCTCGATTATTTCCCTAGGAGGAACCCTGGCCTTGACTGTAGTTGGATCCCCGTTGGGAATTTTTGCCTCCAAAACGGCGAAAATTGCCATTACCCCTCAGCCCGGAAGGCTTTTTGGTGAGGTGACCCAAAGAATTAAGTGGGTCATACTCGTCCTTTACTCTGTGGAAATAATTTTAACCCACTTAGGAGCTGACCACCTAAGCCGATATCAGCTCCACAGTCAACCTAGTTTTTCTAGTTTGAATCCTTTTTTGTTTGTTTTTTCTCCAAAGATAAATTGCACAGATATGAACACACCCGCCCTGTCGATTAATACGAGGGAATGGGTGTATAACAATGCAGATTACTGTTTATGTTATGTAAATATTATTTCTTTGGATGCCACTTTGTAACAGTGTGAATATGATGTAATATTTACTCCACAAAATAATACTAACACACCTCTGATATATACTTTGTGATGTTTTGTCCCATGTGAAGAACCATAACACTCATATTCTGTTCATTTATTGTACTATGGAAATATGTGCTATAAAAATCCAGCCCCAGGGACTGGTTTAGATGAATAAGAATAAAATGCGTTGAGCAAGAAAGCAATGGCTCAGGGCAGATTGTTGGAATCTATATACAGAAGAAAATAACCCCTGCATTTGGATACTCAGCTTACTTTTGAAGCACCTCTTTAGAAAACAGAAACTTGATAAAATACAATAGCACACTCTAAGCGAGACTAGAGTTAGAAACCTGTGTATGTGGTTGGAGCCTTTTTTTGTTACCTATTCTGTTCAAGCTCTATTTCCTACCACATAACTAGGGATATCCTTTTAGTTACCAATACTCGTCCTTTGCTGTCTTAAGGGCGTCTTCGACGGCCTTATCGAAGAGCACATTGGGTTCAATAGACATGTTTATTAGGGTAGCCTGCGTCTCTGGTCTAAAGCCTGACTGGCGCAGCCACGCATCACTTTTAAATAACAGTCCCCTGAACAATGATTCCTCCGGCATTGTCCGCCACGTCAAAGTTGGTCTTAAGAAGACAGATAGTCATTGCCCTCCCATCTGCAGCCACCTGTGCTAGCTGGGATTCAGTGGATGTGGGGCAGACGAAAATAAAGCCGACATTTCTTCCACATTTCTTCCCACTTGTGGCAGTTGTAACTGGCCAAAAGTGTTGCATTGTTTGCTATTCTGGTCTGATAAGCCACAGAGAAGTCGGCCTTTCTACCTATGGCGTAAATCTTTTTGTTTTCTTTTTGTTTTCCTTGTCGGGTGGGGCCTCAGAGGAAGCAAGGGGTGTGCCCGCTCCAGCTGCCCTCTAATATATCATGGGTCTGAAGGTGCGGGTCTAAATTTCTCTACACGTGGGTTTAAAGCATGTGTGAGGTTAGGGGCTTCTAAAGATGGTTGTATTCTGTCCTGCAACGACTTCATTAGCGGGATAAACTTGGCCACTGTCTTTTTGTCCCCTGGGTTTGTTCTGCAAAGTCCTTATCCTCCTGTACCTCCTGGGTGTCAATCTGAAAGTGCTTGGCCGCTTTGGCTAGCACCTCATTGAGGCGGGGTTGATTATCAATAGAAGAATCGACAACTGGAGTGTCTTGGTTAAGAGGGGAGTCTATAGAGTACATACTGGCTTCTTGGTCAGCCTCTTGGTCCTCGTCATCCCCATAATAAGGGTCTGCTGTATCCTCATCACCAAATTAAAGGACAGCTGTCTCTACAAAAGAGAAATCTTCGTGGTCTGATTCTGGGTCCTAGAGGTCTAAAACTGTACTCTATAATTGAACATTAGTACGAGACCTTTTAGAAGGGGGTTGAGTAGGTAGAGCAGAAGCTTGTGAAACAGAGGGAGCTGAGGTGGGGGGGCGTGGGGTGGAAACTCTGAAAGTAATCGAAATTGGCCATAAAGGTAATTCTTCTCATCACCACATGTCTTGTGAAGACCATTCTTTGGAACTTGAGATTACCAAAGGTTGAGGGGAAAGTCCTAAATCTTCATCTATGGGAGGTACAACCTTAGATTTTTCTTTATGAGCTATGGGCCTAGATTCTCTATGTTTGTCTATGGCCCTGGATTGTTTAGGTTTTTCTTTCTGAGGGGTTTTATCTCTTAGAGGGATTTTGTCCCTATTAGGTGTTTTAGAGGATTTCTTGTGAGGCCCACAGGTGTATTACAGTTGTTGTTTTCAAAACTTGTTTTCAAAACTCGAACAGCGCATGATTAATACTATCCCTAGTGTGACGTACCCTGTACCCATGATCCCTCAGGCGTTGAGGTCCTTCAGATTATTTGTTTCTGACAAGAGGGAGTATACGTTGTAAGTGTGAAGTGTAAGTAGAGACCATGAGGTGTGAAAGACCTATGCTTTTTCCCCCCCAAGCATCTTGTACTCCAAGAGGGAAGGAAGGGTGGGCACATGTGAATCTAAGTAGATCCAAGCATCCGAAATACGATTACGGTGAGTAATATATCCCTTCTGAGGCTTGTGGAACTGCATAGATTAGCAGGCAGTACTAGTAGAAGGAGGTGGGTTATTAGAAGGTAGCGCTGCAAAGAGATATTTCAGCACTGCTTGTCCCACCTGTGTATCACCCCTAGAATGTGCATCCAGACCGTAATGTTGGGTGAAGGTGTGTACTGAATTCCAAGTGGTAGCTTTGCAAATGACATCTAGAGGCACGTTTGCTATGAAGGCTAAAATTGCCCCAGTGCCTCGAGTTGAGTGCGCTCTGGGCTTAAAGGGCAATGTTCTATTGGCAAGAGAGTAACAGAGTTGGATGCAGTTGACAATCCATTTAGAAATTACTGCTTTAGAGATGGGGTCCCCTTCTCTTCCAACGTCTACAGATACAAAGAAACTATCTGTCTTTCTGATAGACTGTCTTCTGAAGGTAGAACATGACAGCTCTGTGTACATCCAGTGTATGTAGACTTCTATCTGCTGCGTTTGTTGGGTTCTGGAAAAACGCAGGAAGCTATAGCTTGATTGACATGGGATTTTGATATGTACTTGAGAAGGCAGGATGTGTGCATAACACCACCTTGTCTTTGTGTAGAACTGTGAAGGGGTCTTGTACTGACAGAGCTTGTAGTTTGCTAACCCTTCTGATAGAGCTAACGGCTATGAGGAAGGCCACCCTGTATGTCAGCTGTTTAAGGCTGGCCTTGTGCACAGGCTCGAAAGGGGCCCCCCCATGAGCCTTGTGAGTACGACACCGAGGTCCCAGCCAGGAGTAGGATGAGAGATGGGAGGGTACAGCTTTTTGACACCCTCCATGAAAGCCTTAACTACGGGCACCTTCCACCACAACATTTGATTCTGAGACGTGGTGTAAGCAGAGAGATCAGGTACTTGACTGTATTGGTTGGAGAACAGTCAGTTGGATTGAGAGACTGTGTTCTGCTCCACAACACAAAACGTTTCCATTTGTTGAAATAGCAGTTCCTTGTGTTAAGCTTGCATGCCTCCTTGAGTATTTCCATGCACATTTGGTCTAGGTTAAGGAGACCAAACTCTGTGACCCCAGGAGCCAAGCTGCTAAATTCAGCTTCTGAGGGCATAAGTGCAGCGTTGTTCCCCGATTCTGGATCAATAGGTTGTTTGTGCAGGGTAGTTTTATGGGAGAACACAGGGACATCATTTGTAGGTTTGAGAAACAGGTCTGGCAGGCCTACATTGGAGCTATTAGGATCAGTGTTACTTGTTTCCAGTGTAGCTTGTGGGCTATTCTGTTGCGAAGAGGTGTAGGGGGGGAAAAGCATATTCAAATTTCCCTGACTCGTTCATCAGAAGTGCAATTCCTTGGATCCTTTCTGGGAAAACCTGGATGCGTAATTGTGGCATTGTGTGTCTTCCATGGTTGTGAAAAGGTACATTTCTGGGAACCTCCAGTTTGAGAAGACATCGTTTAGCACTGCCGTGTTTAGTTGCCATTCGTGCTCGGAGGGTAGCATTGTACTCCTGCTTAGTACGTCTGCCAGAGAATTAAGTTCCCCTGGAACATGTTGTGCCACTAGGAACATGTGTTGCAGTGCCCACTGCCACATGCTTTGGGCTAGCTTGGACAGCCCTGAAGAGGGTGTACCCCCATTTGTATACATAATCCATGGCTGTGGTACTGTCCGTAAGGATTAGGACCGTTTTCTGTGCTAGCTGAGTCTTGAAGGCTTGAAGTGCTTTAAGGACCGCTAGTCGTTCCAGAAGGTTGATGTGCTTCCTGTTTAGCCCCTGTGTCCATAGGCCAGGAGCAGTGTGATGCTGATGCAGGAGGTGAGCGTTCCACCCAGTCACAAGTCACAGATGTGTCTGTCGTGAGAGTGGCCTCGATCGCTGGTATGTGGAAAGGCTGGCCCTTTAGCAGATTGTCTCTATTCCACCACTCTAGCGATTGAACCAGAGGTTGCAAAACCACCGCTATATCGTCCCACAATCCGCTTGCTTGCAACCACTGTTTCGCTAGCCACTCTTGTATTGGACGCATGCACAGCCTGGCGTAGATGCAGAAAGCCATTATTCCCAGCACGCACATCACCTTTCGTACCATCACCTGACGACCAGCTAAGTACTGAGGTGTTTGAAGCAGCATGTTTTGGACCCTCTCTTCAGAGGGGTAGACTAGACCGATGTTTGTTTTGATTAATGGGCCCAGACATTGCTTTGTTTGGCTGGGCACTGCCCTGTCGACGTCCCTTTTCAAACTTCGAAAACTTCATGTGCAATACTCTGCAGCTTCCACTAGATGTCGGCCTATGCAAAGCATGTGATTCTAAGCAGATCCACAAGCCTCAGAAATATATAGATATCTGTTACCCATTAAATGAAGATGACAAATCAATATGACAAAATGTCACTTAATGCCTACTTCAGTGCATATAAGGATGCATATCCTACTTGCATTTTTTTGTTTTATTGCCATTATTGTTGAGAGGATGTCCTTTTATATCAATTGCAATTTTAGGATGAGGTTAACTGACAATTAATGTTAGAGTTGTTTTGCATTTACTGTTCAGTATTAGTACCGTTAGGATCTCGCATGTCGATCACCGTTCAGCCCCAAAATATCAAGCTATGACTTTTGGTCTCTACCTCTTGACGGTTAGTTGTGCGCTGCCCTCCAGTGACAATGTTTCGGTTTTCTTTATCTGGGCTGCACAATGGACAAGGACGTGCCTACCACACCACATTATCACTGTGTCAAAATCATGCTACCTACACCTTTGCATAATCATACCTTACCTCTCCTACCCCCACAAAGTGATGGCAATCATGTCCATTGTCCTCTCCCTAATAGACTACCACAAACTCTCCCTATATGGGAGCCCCTGCCTACCAACTCAAAAATGTCCAGAGTCCAGAACTCCACAGCTAGGCTCCTTCTCACTTTCGGCCGAAGAGAACACATCACCCCCACCCTCAGTACCCTCCACTGGCGCCCAATCGGACGGCGGGTCACTTTCAAAGTCATGTGCATCACTCACTGAGCTTTACACAAGACCGGCCTTAAATACCTGTAACAGAAAATCACCCACTATCACCCCATTAGAAACCTGCCACCAGGCACCGATCTCCTCGCGGTGATTCTCCCTTTCAAATCAACGAGAATTGGAGGCACCACTTTCTCTGCCCAAGCATGTACTATCTGGAAGTCCTTGTCTCTTAACATACTATGCATAATGGACAACCTGACCTTTCGGAAGGTCCTCAAGACATGGCTTTTGCCCCCAGCACCATGACTAACCCTACCCTATGCCCCCTGAATGAACTACTCATTCTCAGGAGGACTGCAGAATGAACAAACCACTAAAGAACGGTGAGAAAATGTGCTGTACCTGGACTACGTTTGAGGGTAACCTACGTATATTTATTGCATCTGGCTGAACTGTGAGCGCAGTCCAAGTGGTGCATCTGGGTGAATTTTGGGGGTGGCTGGTGGATTGCAATCAGATAGATCGAAAGGTGGCACAGGTGTTGCATCTGGCTGAAGTGTGAGGATAGCAAATGTACTACATTTAATTACATTCGGATGAATTTGAGAATATTCAATGCATTGCATTTAGATGAATCTCCAGAGTAGCCTATGTACTGCACATCGATAAATCTTAGGGGAGCAATATATGGCACTAAGACACACTTATAAGGTGGCCACTAGATCTGCATCGAGATGAATCTAGATGAAGCTATGAAGGGAAGCAATAAAGTATTATACCAATGGAATCGCCTTGATCACTAGAATGCAGCTATTTGGTCTAACTGATTAAATAATGTCTCTCCTACTTCACATACCTTGCATAATACCTCTGCCATTAGAATGCAGCTATCCACCACATTAGAACTTGGTCTAGCTGTACACATAACGTCTCTCTCGCATAGCCCCCAGACTACCCTCAGCACTGTGACAACACTTTGGATGCCGGCCCTTCTCCCCTAGGGGAGCCCATTGCTATGAGGCCAGAGGTGAGGTCGCTACCCGATAGTTCCCCTGGGGGTGGTGCTCAGCTGGAGGTTCTCATGAGGAAGGATCCCCCCCTATGAGAGTAGGGACAACTATTCGAGGAGAATGCGGTACAAAATACATCCCCAATCTCCCTCATCCTCATTATCTGAGAACAGTCCCCCACGTGTCAATGTATCTGTGTAAAGTAGATCAATCTGAGACGGAGAAGATGCAAAGAGCATGGAAATTGCCCAGCGGAAACCACAGTAAGCCTTCTAGTCTACATGGACATTGCACATGCATAAGAACTGAGGAAGGACTTGTGATAACATCGAGCCCTCAGTGCCAGGGCCCCAAGAAAGTGGTTGAGAAACTTGAGAAGACAAAGGACCCTGATAGAGAGAAAGGAATGTTTTCCTATTAAGGAAAGCATGGTAGTACTTGCAAGAGAGTGAAGCAAGTCTACCAGATAGAAGGAGAAAGCAGAAAGAGCACATCTGGGACCCACAAAGGCAACAAGAAGCATCCTCATTGTTCTTCATAGCCACAGTACCTGGCAGGGAATAAACCAGGTTGGCTGTGCCTTGAGAACTGAGAAAGGCCAGGGGAAGGAAGCCATTCTCCCTGATGTTGATGATCACTGTGTGAGAAGCCAGCGGAAGGGATCTATTCCCTCTGATGTTGATGATCACTGTGAGAAAAGCCAGGGGAAGGCAGCCATTCCATCTGATGTCGAACACTGAGAGAAGCCAGTGGAAGGCAGCCATTCCCCCTGATGTCAATAAACACTGTGAGAGAAGCCAGTGGAAGGCAGCCATTCCCCCTGATGTCGAACACTGTGAGAGAAGCCAGGGGAAGGGAGCCATTTGCCCTAATATCGATGAACACTATGAGAGAAGCCAGGTGAAGGAAGCCATTCCCCCTGATGTTAATGAACACTATGAGAGAAGCCAGGGGCAGGGAGCCATTCCCCCTGATGTTGATGAACACTGTGAGAGAAGCCAGGGGCAGGGAGCCATTCCCCCTGATGTTGATGAACACTGTGAGAGAAGCCAGGGGCAGGGAGCCCTTCCCCCTGATGTCGATGAACACTGAGAGAAGCCAGTGGAAGGCAGCCCTTCCCCCTGATGTCGATGAACACTGAGAGAAGCCAGTGGAAGGCAGCCCTTCCCACTGATGTCGATGAACACTGTGAGGGAAGCCAGTGGAAGGCAGCCATTCACCCTGATGTCGATGAACACTGTGAGAGAAGCCAAGGGAAGGGAGGCATTCCCCCTGATGTTGATGAACACTGTGAGAGAAGCCAGTGGAAGGCAGCCCTTCCCACTGATGTCGATGAACACTGAGAGAAGCCAGGGGCAGGGAGCCATTCCCCCTGATGTCGATGAACACTGTGAGAGAAGCCAGGGGCAGGGAGCCATTCCCCCTGATGTCGATGAACACTGTGAGAGAAGCCAGGGGCAGGGAGCCATTCCCCCTGATGTTGATGAACACTGTGAGAGAAGCCAGTGGAAGGCAGCCATTCCCCCTGATGTCGATGAACACTGTGAGAGAAGCTAGTGGAAGGCAGCCCTTCCCCCTGATGTCGATGAACACAGAGAAGCCAGTGGAAGGCAGCCCTTCCCACTGATGTCGATGAACACTGTGAGAGAAGCCAGGGGCAGGGAGCCATTCCCCCTGATGTTGATGAACACTGAGAGAAGCCAGTGGAAGGCAGCCATTCCCCCTGATGTTGATGAACACTGTGAGAGAAGCCAGTGGAAGGCAGCCATTCCCCCTGATGTCGATGAACACTGTGAGAGAAGCCAGTGGAAGGCAGCCATTCCCCCTGATGTCGATGAACACTGTGAGAGAAGCCAGTGGAAGGCAGCCATTCCCCCTGATGTCGATTAACACTGTGAGAGAAGCCAGTGGAAGGCAGCCATTCCCCCTGATGTCGATTAACACTGTGAGAGAAGCCAGGGGCAGGAAGCCATTCCCCCTGATGTCGATGAACACTGAGAGAAGCCAGGGGCAGGGAGCCATTCCCCCTGATGTCGATTAACACTGTGAGAGAAGCCAGGGGCAGGAAGCCATTCCCCCTGATGTCGATGAACACTGAGAGAAGCCAGGGGCAGGGAGCCATTCCCCCTGATGTCGATGAACACTGTGAGAGAAGCCAGGGGCAGGGAGCCATTCCCCCTGATGTCGATGAACACTGTGAGAGAAGCCAGGGGCAGGGGCAGGGGCAGGGAGCCATTCCCCCTGATGTTGATGAACACTGTGAGAGAAGCCAGTGGAAGGCAGCCATTCCCCCTGATGTCGAACACTGTGAGAGTAGCCAGGGGCAGGGAGCCATTCCCCCTGATGTCGATGAACACTGTGAAAGAAGCCAGGGGCAGGGAGCCATTCCCCCTGATGTCGATGAACACTGAGAGAAGCCAGGGGCAGGGAGCCATTCCCCCCGATGTCGAACACTGTGAGAGAAGCCAGGGGAAGGGTGCCATTCCCCCTGATGTCGATGAACACTGTGAGAGAAGCCAGTGGAAGGCAGCCATTCCCCCTGATGTCGATGAACACTGTGAGAGAAGCCAGTGGAAGGCAGCCATTCCCCCTGATGTCGATGAACACTGTGAGAGAAGCCAGTGGAAGGCAGCCATTCCCCTGATGTCGATTAACACTGTGAGAGAAGCCAGGGGCAGGGAGCCATTCCCCCTGATGTTGATGAACACAGAGAAGCCAGGGGCAGGGAGCCATTCCCCCTGATGTTGATGAATACTGTGAGAGAAGCCAGTGGAAGGCAGCCATTCCCCCTGATGTCGATGAACACTGTGAGAGAAGCCAAGGGAAGTAATTTCTTTGGCATTGTGAAAATCCTGAAAAGGGGAAGGGAGTCATTCCCACTGGTGTTGGACAGTGTGAAAGAAGCCAAGAGAATGGAGTTGTCCGCTTGGCCACGTGAAGAGTTGAAGAGCCAGCGAAAGGGAATGGCCCCATCCTGGTGTTTATTAACATTGTGTAAGAAGCCACATGAAGGCAGTCATTACCTTGGCATTGTGAGAAGCCAAAGAAAGACCAGGGCAAGGGAGTCAATTCCCCCAGACATTGTGAACTGCCCAGTAAAGAGCAGGAGAAGAAAGTTGTCCTTACTGGCACTGAGAGCAGCATTAAGAAACCTGAGGAAGGTTAGGGAGAGAGGAAGACACCCCCCCCAACACTGGGGTGATACAAGACTTTCTTTTTCCATGTGCACTGGTGGAGTGCCAAGCCACGAATATTGTTAAGACTTTTGGTTTTGACCTTTTTGGAAATCCTTTGCTTTTCACATCACCTGAAAGTAAACTTTGGTCTATCGTCCAGAAGAAGAGAGCCATTCTTCTGGGCCAAGAAGATGACCCCTTTATATAGTATAATTTAGAGTGTAAGTGAAGGAAATGGGTTTTGAAACACGACGGTGAATTGTTTGTTTTGATAGACATATTGACAGAGTCCACAGAATTTGGTTAAGGTAGAGAAACCCCTCTTAGTAATAGTGCCAGGTAGGGGTTTTGCTTTTATTTTGGTACAATAAAAGTCTATAACCAGAAATATGCCACCTGTGTGCCAGTCTCCTACTTCTACACCCTTACCGCAGCCATGTACTACTCAAAGAGACTTTTCACAACACCTCTGCCACAGGAATGCAGCTATTCCCCCATGATAATAATGTGGTCTAGCTGCACACATTAGATCACTTTCACATACTCTCCAGACTACCCTCAGCACCCATGCACTACTCAAAAACACTTTGCACAACACCAGTGCCATTACAATGCAGCTACCCTCACGATAAAATGTGGTATAGCTACACACATCTCTCCTAATTTACACAGTTGCACAAAACCTCTGCCATTACAATGCAGCTATCCCCTGCGACAATGTTCAGCCTAGTTGCACACATAATGTCTCTCTTGCATGCTCTCTAGACTCCCCTCAACACCCATACACTACTCCAAGACACTTTGCACAACGCCTATGCCATTAGAATGCAGCTTTCACCCATAGATACCGACCGGATACCACACCAAAAAGCTCAGCAAACAGTGTTAACCGAACTGAAGCTGCCAACAGCACATCACAGCTCCCTTGCTCTTTCTCCAAACGTTGTCCTGCTAACGTACCCCAACCGACCCCCTTTTTTTTCAGATCCGCCAGAGCACCAGGGGAACACTGCGGTGGGGATAGTGCGCGGTGTAAATATCCTTTAACATCAATGATAAAATGAGATCTAGCTGCACACAGCACCCATATGCCTGTTCAACATGGGTGACTAGCAGGCACCTGGCCACCGCTACCTACTTTCTTATTGGCCAAAATGCACACACGCATTCTTTAATCTCTGATGAATTTCCCATACTTAGACTTCGGTGCGCAAGGGGCGTTCAACCTACAGCGTGTTGAGACCATACCAACGGTTTAAGGTGCAATACACAGTGCTCCAGATAAGATTTTGAAGTGTGAGTATTTTACTCCCTTTTTATTTTTAAATGAGAGTAAAATGATTTTTTGCAGAGTAAAAATGTAAGTCCAACTCCCAATTGGAGTTTTTTCTAAGTGAGTAAAAAAAATGCGATGCTGCTACTTCACCACATACCGCAATTGAGGACGGTGGCCTCCGAGGACATTCAAATGGTGGAATTTGAAGATGAAAGTGAGCATGACCGTGTTATTCTACACATAGCATCAAAAGTTATCTGTGACTCACTACTAAACAATAGCATCACTTTGAACTCCCTGGGGTTTGACATCACTGAAATTAATAAGAGCAATGGGCCGGAGGAGCCCAAGAAACATATGTGTCCCTCAGATGGCCGCTTACTTGCAATCAAAAGCCCCCTCAAGCAAGGGAGAGTATGTAAGGCCACGTGCAAGAAAAATGAGTCGCTCCATCGAGTGAGTGAGGACAAGCAGATCTTTGAAGATGAGCAGATCAAAATAACGATCAGTAAGATCGACAAAGTCGTCCAGCTAAGCTGTCCCGAACCCAGAGAGGAACAAGACTGGACCTGGGTTGCCCAAACCATCAACTGTTGTAACAAGAGTTAATGCCAGAGACCATGTCAACAGTAGGAGATCTGTATTGCCTCGTGGAACACTAGAGGCCACAGGCATTTGTTCAGTGAAATTCCAATGAATTTAGAAGACGTGGATATTCTGTGCCTACAGGAGACCTGGCTTTTGCATCTGCCTGTAGCTGACGTCTTCGAGATTGCTTTTAATACTGCAATCAAAGGAGCCAAAGGACGTCCAATGTCGGGGCTGCTCACACTTGTTAAACTTGGAAGTGGCATACCTATTTTATCTGCAAAAAACGTATCAGCATATACACAAGTAGTTGAGATTAAACTGCCGATACAGCAACCCAGAAATGCAGATCAAATAACACTGATAAACGTCTATTGGCAACACACTGCGATGCAGACAGAAACCTTCTTGGAACTAGTCACGGAAATAATCTCGAATATCAATATCAAAGACAATGGGACAGAATCCAAGATTTTGATCTGTGGCGATCTTAACATAAACTGCCTTACAGATGACACTAGAACTGACAGTGCAAATGGGAAAGAGTCTAGTGATCCAACTGTCTCCGCATGGTTACAAGAAATGAAAGCATGGAATCTGAAGATACTTAATGGAGAAACGCCAGGTGATATTCCGGCACATTTCACATGGAAAAGAGACCAACAACAGTCTACCATCTACATGTTCGTGTCAGAGAGAATGAAACAGGATGTTGCTCGCTTGGACATCATTGAAATGGAAGCGAGCGATCATGCTAAAAACAACTCTGAAGATTCACCGTGCAAAAGGGAAAATCTATCAATGTACAAACCTGACTGTGGCGCCAGGGCGCAATCGACTAAAGCTTACACAAAATAAGTTAGAAAAGCTAAAAAAATCATTGGAGAATAGGCCTGCCACAGAGAAAATTAAATACACAGCTCTATTGGAAACATATCGAGAGAAGCAAACTGTGAAGCCATGACGTGACTTTATAAAATTACATACTTGGGATCGTGAGATTGTCGTCAAAAAGAAAGAGCTGAGCAAAGCACTGAGAAAGCTGAAAAGAACCAATACTCGTGCTAATTATGAAAGAAAGACGAGACAAACCTACAAGAATTGGTTGATTAGTCATAAACATGTTATGCTACAAAGAGATGCAGAAGTAATGATGGAAACAATAGCCAAAAGGAACACCAGTGCATTTTGGACCTACTTGAACAACATAGCGACACCACAAGAAGCTATAACAAAAAATATGGTGTCGGAGAAAGATTGGGTCAAACACTACTCTGATACATTTTACAACAATAACATAACATGCAGCAAACCACCCAATCGGAGCAATGACTGGTCTATCAAAATAGACAAAGAAGACATACACAAAAATATCATGAGACTCAGCACATCCAGAGCCCCTGGACCGGACGGGCTTACAAATCAGATGCTAAAACAACATCCCGACTTATGGACAGACGTGTGTCACACTTTATTTTCCACTATCTTGCAGGAGAAAAAGATTCCGACCACATGGCGAAGCGCTATTATTGTACCAATTTTCAAAAAAGGCGCACGCACTGATCCAAGAAACTACCGCCCAATAGCCCTTCTAGATGTGTTGGGGAAAATATTCACAACTCAACTCCAGATTAAACTGCTTAAATGGATTCAAGAATCTCAAAGTTATGATGTTCGACAGGCGGGATTTGTCAAGGGTGTCGGCTGTGGCCTAAATCTGGCAATCATACATTCCCTTAAAATGGAAGCCATCCGTCAAAACAAGAAGATCTATATTGCGTTTGTCGACCTGTCCAGCGCATTTGACACCATCGATCGTGGAATGCTCTGGGATAAACTGGAATTGTCCAGGAAACTTATTAGATCCTATTAAAGAGCTACATACCGACACGGAAATTAAAATCAGATTAGATGCTGGGGGGACGCTCAGCGAATCTATAAAAACAAACCAAGGAGTAAAACAGGGTTGCCCGTTGGCAGCGACTTTATTCGGCCTTTACCTGTTTGATATCGGAGAATCCATCGAAGCAGTAAAATCCAATCCACCGAGAATTAATGGAACAAGCATAAACTGGTTGCTATATGCAGATGATATTGTACTGCTCGATTTAACACCTATTGGACTGGCAAGAAAACTAAAGAGTCTGGAAGAATATGTGGAGAAAAAAAATTGGAAATCAATCCTGCAAAATCGGAAGTCATAATTTTACAAGATCTTACACGAAATAACAAGCAAGTCAAAAGAAATACTTTGACCTGGAAACTGAACAACGAAAAATTGAATTGCGTCAAAAAGGTAAAATACCTGGGAATGTGGATCAACAGCAACATAAATGAGGCTCCGTGGGCCGAAAACGCAAAGCAAAAATGCAAACAACTAGCATGTCAAGGATTGATAATAAACAAAAGATATGGGAAGTTTTCCTTGCTACCTGTTTTAGCCCACTACAATCAAAAAGCAGTCCCAACATTGATTTATGGAGCAGAATGCGCTCTAGGAGTTGCCTCGAATCTATGGGGACAACTAGAAAATCAATACTGGAGGCGTGTCCTTCAACTACAAAGAGGCATTCCAAGCGCATGTCTACGGTATGAACTAAATCTAATATCCATAAATGCACGAGTCTTGTGGAACACGCTGTCGATCTACAGGAAAATAATTATTGACAAATGTACACCACAATTTGTAATATTACGAGACGCAATGGAAGGAAACCAAGAATCTGTACTGAAAAAATGGATTGATGCATGCCAAAGCCATCTTGCTGAAATGGGCACTAACTCGGAAATACTGAAAACTAACCCAAACTATGTGAAAAAAAAGCTATGGGTACGAGATTGGTGTGCAACAGTGGACGACAGAAATCGCCATACACTGATGAAAGATGCGGCTAGGGAAGCAAAGGACCAAAAAAACCAACTGCAATATATGGTAAAAACAGCTAATGCCAGACACAGAAGGATGCTCCTAAAATTCAGATTAAATTTGTTTGACACAAGATCAAGTTTAGCCCTGAGATATCGGAAGCCTGATGTGACAGAGAGTTGTCGATTCTGTAATGACCACTCTGAGACATTAAAACATCTCAACATCTGACATTATATTGCCCTGGTCTAACAGATTTGAGAACTGTGCATCTGAGCAAAGTAATTAACCAATACGCAACCCTATCAGGAGAGGAGCTTTGGTTGAAATTTGCAAATCCACTACAGAAAGACGTTGTTGGCCTGACAAATTTCCTACAAAAATTGGAAATCTTATTATCAATGGAAAACAGAGATATTACCTCAAGAATCGGAAACTACAAAGGGGCAGAGATGTCGAAACAGCAACCTGAGAGACTAACTGAAACAACATCAACTGATGAGCGTATAGTAGCTGTGATCAACGTGGATTGGACTTTACTCCACCGTGAATAGCCTTTCTTTTTAGTCTGCTTTCGACACCTTTCTATGTGATGAATGGAATAAACTGTGCTAACTTGGGCCAATAGGGCTGTTTGCGAAATCTCTGCCTTTTGTAAATGTGTATCGAAGGGAAAATATTTCAAAAAGGGAAAATATTTCAAAAAGTTTGTATAAACTAAATGAAATAAAATAAAAAAATAAAAATAAAAAAAATATATATGTTTTAAATGAAAAACAGAAAGGTTTTGTAATAATTATTCTGTTGCACCTAGTTATTCATACACATTAAAAGATGCATGCGTATTTCTTCCGATCAGGCAGCTATAAGATTAGTTTCTTCCTGTGGTACTAAGTGCACTGCCGGTCCAAACATATCCATGGAGTTGTGTAGGTGAAAGCAGGGGCTCAAGGACCACCATGTCGGTTTCCTATTTTTGCTGGGAGTATTTTTACTCTGTGTTTATTTTTTGGAGTATTTGCCTATTTTTTGGTGGAGCACAAGTGGCCGATACTCCCCTTATCTGTAGGGCTGGCGAGACAAATGCCCATTACATTACAAGCGGCAGGAAGGGGGGAAATGCAGGGACAAAGGAGCTTCTCTCTGAGGAAGGGGGAACTATTCACCGCACCTTCGCGCATTGCATATATCACTGGCAGCCATATTAGGAAAATCAGACAAGCTAAGAGAATCAAGACAGCAACATGTTGCTATAAGAAATATTTTTTAAAATATTATTTAAAAAATCCATTTATATACAAAAAGCCATGCATAAAAGTGAGTTAAGAAATGGCCATTTCACAATATTTTGATACTTTCAGAATGAGTTTGTCAGTCAGTGCCTTGTCTGCCCAATACAGGTAGCCCCAGCGATCCAGGCAAACACCACAAGTGCTGCGCAAGCGGCACACCCTGATGCGCCGCACAGCCTAATCCTGGCACCTTTGAAATAGGCTTTAAGGTTGTATCCCTTAATCTTCCTTGAAAGCAGCAGAGGAACAAGTGGGTCAGCATTTACTGCAACTGGTTACCGCGTAAGTCGAGATCCGCCCCTTCCATTTCTCTACCACCACTATTCCAAGTTTCACATCCTGGTAGCGCATCTGCAGGTTTGCCATTTATTTCAAATATCGCCCTGCCCCGCTGGCTCTGTTCAGATTGAAGTAAGACTCTCCAGGTTGGGATTTGAGACGATGGGAGTCAATATTACCTGTTGGAAAGACTTTGAACAGCCCAGCTTCAGCCCCACGACAGCAGAGCGCAATTGCAGCTGCTGTGTTCCACGTGCGGGCCCTCGTCAAACTACCTGCCCCGGTCTTGATGCATCAAAACCAAGGTAACCCCTTTAAAGCTCAAAGGGGGCCTAAGTCAACCAAATGAGTCTTGCACAGATGTCCTGGGCATAGCCCAAATATGGAGCCATATTAAAATAAGCCCAACGATGTCCTCACTTTCAACACTGTCTACCTCCTTTAGGTAAGCAGTAACAATATACGGTATTGCAGCAGAATACAATGTTTTATTACAAGTTAGTGATGTCAAAACTATATTGAAATAAGGAAAACGAGTTTAGGATTTCGTATCCGCATTACAGGCCTCTCATATATTGTACATATGAAAAACTGCCCAAGAATGCATAAGGCACAACATTCAATCTGGCATAACTAGCTCACCCACAGCGCTTTTATTTTTAGTCTAGTATGTGTTTCTAGGCACTCTGTGACTTATTTACTCTGTTACTATAATTTACATCATACCGCAAGCATGACAAGTCTCTTCAAGGTGCCATGGGGACCGGTCAGAGTCAGCCCATCCCTTGTCTGTGTCTGGGTACCCTGGGGAGCCCCTGGATAGATTTGCATTTAAAGTTGCAAAAGAAAAGCCACAGCGAGGACAAGGTTAGCTCCTCACTCTTTACATGGGACAGATACAGTACTCAGCACTCTGCATCAGCCCGCCAAGACGTTCGGCGTCTGCACGTCACGACACACACCTGCGTGGGGGTGGCGCGAGCAGAGCGGCGTCGTGCCACGTCAGCCAAGGGCGCATGCGCGAGACCCTGGGCGGGCATTCAAAGGAGCAGCTGGCGAATGTAAATAATCCACGTGCGTCCCGCCCCTGAGCACTGATTAAATTCGTATTTTTCGATATTTCACAAAGAAAGGGTTGTTTAGACCATAGCGTGGCTGTGTTAATTCACTCTCGTGTCTGCATATATCAAAGCGAATATTCCGAGCGAGCAGTGTCTCAAAACCTTCCGTCCGAAATTAGAGACAGTATTGCCGTTAATCCCAGCGTTTATGGCCTCGAAGCCTCCCTCAACCAGGGAGATAGTAAGAAAGAACAGACAGTGACCCCCAAAGCACTGTCTGTAGCTGAAAGAACTATTCAGTTATTGAAAGGGAGATGTTGGCCTGTTCATGGACTGCTGAACATTTCTGCATGTACATTAACAGCAACAAATTCAACACAGATCACAAGCCCATTGTCCACATGCTCAGTTCCATAGGAACAATGTCCTCCACTCCAAGGCTAGCCATGAAGCTTCAAGAGTACATCTTCGCCATCTCCCATCTACCGGCAGGAACAATCAGGCAGATTGCTTATGAGGGCCACAACTGATGCAGAGTGGGGCGGCACCATGAATGTTATTGCTGTTTTACAGAAAGTAAGTCACTTCTTAGGGCAAGCATGGCCAGATGAGAAGAAATTGAAGTACAACCTAAGAATCTACAGGAAAATCGCAAGTGACCTGTCAACTTCACAAGGCACCCTGTTCAAAGGGGACAAAGTCACCCCACCCTCTCACATCAGGTTGACGATAATGAAGAGTATTTACCAAGGACCCTTGGGTGGAACTCTTAGCAAGAGATGCATCAGAACCTTATTGGTGGCCACAAATGAACAGTGAAATAAAAGTGGGGTGTAGCATTGCACAATGGTGTCCGACAGCAACAAGACTGAGAATGTGATAGGCCCACTTACAAATGCAGAAACACAGGACAAACCCTGGGGAAAGGTGGGACTCAATTTCATCAACATCTGAACCCTCAACATCAGTAGCGTATCGTATCATTGGGCTATTTGTCAAAATGGATAGAAGCAGACTTTGACCCCAACATCAATCAAGGAAATATTTAAATCGAGAAAGTCTGCCCAAATACTTAGTGGCAGAAAATGGGGTTCAGCTGGTGTCTGGGGAGATGAAGGATTTCCTACTCCTAAATAACATCACACAGGGGTATTGCTAGTTCTGGAAAAGATCTGGGGCTACACTAATGTCGGGACTGTCTGGACTCTGGGTTAGCTAGCCTTTTGGTTCTAGCCCCTGAGCTTCTATCTGGGGCTACAACCAAAAGGACCCAGGTCTATAGCCCCCTTCGCCCCCCACCTTCCTAGAAACGCCTCCAACATCACCCAAACCTAACCTTTACCACCCCTGTGCCAATGGGCAAGTAGAAAGGGTGAACAGGTCTATTAAAGGGAGATTGCAGTTGGCATTTACTGCACGCGAAATCACTGAATGAGGCAATCACAGCACACAGCCGTACCCCTCAAAACCATTACTGAAGTTTCACCCTTCCAACTAAGGCAAGGTCACAAGGCACAGTCCATTCTCATTCCTCCCTGGCTCCTCGACATCAGAAAAGACCCGTCGGTGTCAGTAGAGGTCCTTCTGTGTCAGGTTAAAAGGAAGCAGAACCTATGCAACAAAACGTGTGGCAGGCGCAAAGCATTCCAAGCCACAGATATATAGTTGGGGGAATGGGTCAAGATAAAATTAAATCATAGAAATGATTAAAACCCTCTCCAAGTTCATCGCACCCAGACGTACAGTGAAGAGAGGTGACAGTTACGTCCTCTGCAATGACACAATTGCGTGTAACCGGTAGAGAGTTGCGCCGTACAAGAAATGAAGCGCCCATTGAGAAGGAATTGCCCAGATGGACAAGGTGGCTCAAGTCTGAGCCAATGCTACGAAACAGACTCAGTACATGAGAATCCAAAGAAGTCCAGACATTGACCCAGAGGGTTTAGCTAGTACTCTGGACCAGTGAACCCACACATAAATGGATGACGTGGGGGCTCAGCCCATCAGCAAGTCCCTGCAAACTGGTGAAAGGAATGTTGAAGAAATACAGGAAACCACACCCAGAAGAGAGAACATTACTGGGCAGGTATCATAACTTTTAAATGAGCATGTTATCTGAAGAATGCGATTTTTGTTAAGATAGGCGTTACTGGCCACATGCGTCACATCACACACCCATGTCGGGTGGCTTGAGCAGGCCTGTCTTTCCCCACCAGACCCCTCTTTCTGTCCAGCATCTTGCGGTAAACTGCCAATTTCCTGCATTACTCGTCGACCCTGGCTTTCCATACCGACCTGCTAATTGGATTGCCCTGCTAAGACTGGTTTCTGCCCATCTGCTAGAGTCCAGGCCCTTGAGGCTTTTGTGCTTTATTGCAGGATTGATATTGTCTGCTTTGTTTCGACCGATTGCTAATCCTTGCCAACCCCTTCCCTGCCACTTCTGAACTATCCCTGAAGAGGGGGCAGGGAAGGGGTATGGTGAGGTGGTGAGGGTGTGGGAGGCTTTTAAGATAGCCTCCAAGTATAACACACTGTTTGTATAACACTGTTATTAACCTTTTCTTGTATTTTCTCTTGCTGCCTTTCACCCAATTCACCGCCCTTGAGTTTCCAATCCTGTCCACCTAGAGCTGGTCACCCATATAGTGCACTATATAACTCTCGTAAATGAGGGGCGTGGCCAACCGCCATGTAGAGTGGACGCGACTTTGGTGAGCTCTGCTTGATGTGCCTTCGATAAGCTGTTTTATGGGACACTGAAGCTTCATCAGAACTTGCTAAAACATCACGAGTGCTGCTGATGCCTGCGGGAGGCTCCTGGGCCCCCCACACACGGGGGTGGAAACCCTAAAGACTTAAAACACGGCCTGCGAAAATCGCGTAGCTGGAAGCCAAGATGGCGGCTTCCACTTACTGAGCCCGGGGAGCCCTGCGCCAGCCCAGCGAACCACGGAGTCGGCAGACATTCGCTTCGGAAAGGAGGAAAAGTGAAATGCGTTCTGGAAGGATCCCTCCGTGCTACGAGAGTAGCTGCTGAGAGAAGCCGGAGGGTGCATCGGAGGCGCTACCTGGACCGCTGGGACGCGCAGGCGACCAGAACAATTGGAAGCGCCTTCCAGCCCCGCAGTAAGGATCGGCGGAGACTGGAGACCAGACCGTACCCGCCTGTCAAGGTGAGAGAAGAGCGACGGGGCCCGGTCTGAGGATTGCACACTACGTCAAGTGCGGCCACCCGCTGCCTCGCCCCGCTCCTGGATTCGGCACCCCGGGGGGAGGGGCGAGGGCGCACAGAAGCCGGCCGTAGACCGGGAGACACTGTGTCCTGAGCGGATGTCTAGCCGAGAGGAGGGTCGCCCCCCCCCCTGTTTGGGCCCCTGGCCCCCCCCTCCCTGCCTGGGGACCCAAGCGAAGTCACAATCACTGCTTGGAGTGAGGAGAGGAGAACGGCAGGGGTAGAGACCCCATCAATCTGCGGTGAGCGGAGCTGAGGCCCCCCTGTGTGGGCCGCCCACTGGGCCTCCCCTGGCGGCATGTGCCAGCACCAAGCGGGGCCTTGCAATCTAGCCTGCGCTGCACCGTGTGGACGCCGGAAGCAGACAGTGCTGGGATCCGGGACTGTGCGACCCCCCCCGCCCCATGAATGATACTCCTAGCACTGGATTTCAGATAAGGTGCCCCCCCACAAGCAGCGGAGCGCCGCCCGGAACCAAGCTAAACCACACACCCCTCCCCGCGTGGTCCACTTCTCCTTGTATCACAGCCTGTGGTGACATTGAGGCAGACCGAATGCGCCCTGAGGAGCCTTGAGGAGCCAGGCGACCGCCTCCCCGCGGTGCAAGATCACACACCGCCACATCCGGGAGCCTGGTGCTGGAGTGGACTACAGCCCAGGGAGTGCTGGGGTGCTCGGCGCCTTCTGCACCATAAGCCTCCACACATTGAAGCTGCAAACCACATCCGGGGCCACGACTAGGAGCTCTCGTCGTGGAATCTGCCCTCGGTGCCTGAAGTCTACAGAACCACTGGAATGTCTGGCCTCGATAAATCAACGGGGAGAGGAGATAGGTCCAAGCAGCGACAGACCACCCTGGACGCCTATACAGCCAATGAACTCCCCAACCCCCGAGTGTCCAGACATGGCAACTGCTGGAAAGGAAACAGGCCCCACCGTAGCGGTGACTGAACCCAGCAACACCCAACTCCTGGAAGCCATTACGTTATTCCAAGCAACAATGGTGAACAAAATCGATGCTGTGGCCATAGATCTGGGCCTGCTACGCCAGGACGTCCGCTCCCTGGCTGGTAGAACCGATGCGCTTGAGACCCAAGAACGTGAAAATACCGAAGCGAAAACCCAGCTCCTGCACAACGTGGATGGCCTTCAGCAAAGGGTCAAGAACCTGGAGGACAGGGCGGAGGAGGACGAAGGGAGGGCTCGCTGGAACAACATCCGGCTGCTCGGCTTACCGGAGGGCATCGAAGGCCCGGACCCCACCAACTACGTAGAAAACCTCGTGCTGCAGGAGATCAGAGCAGATAAACTATCGCAGGGTTTCTCAATCGAAAGGGCTCATAGGTCACTTGCCAAGAAACCTCCACCAGGTGGCCCACCTAGGCCTATGATAGCGAAAGTATTGAACTACAGAGACCGCGAGGTCATTCTAGCGTATTCACGATCAGGTGGCCAGATCCAGAGGAACTCAGCCAAGATTGCGATCTATCCTGATTACACCTTTCAGGTACAGATGAACAGAGCTCAGTTCATACACACAAAGGCCAGATTGAAAGCTGCTGGATTGAAATACATGCTCCTATACCCCTCAAGGTTAAAGGTGATACACAAGAATAGAGCCCACCTGTTCCACACCCCGGCACAGGCTCGGCACTGGATGGACGAGCAGCAATTACCGGACATTGAAGACAAAAGGCGCAAGCCGCATTGAACCACCTTCCAAGGCTGCAAGAGAACGGTTCCTACCCCAAGTGCATAGTAAAAAATAAACCGAGCCCTATGAGCAGCTGATATGATCCTACTACGCGGAACACCGAAGCAACAGCTCCCTCAACCCCCAGGAGTTTTTTCTTTTTTCAGGGTACGTTTACCCGCCCGTAGGGCACCCGAAGACCATGCTTGGTCCTAAGGAGCGGAAACGGGACAGTCATGACGAGGGTCACCTCGTTAGACCAGTACTACGTTGGGGAAGTTTGCTAAGGGGGAGGGAAAAACGGGCAAGTTGAACCCATGTTGGGAATTTTGAACAAGAAATACCGAGACCTCAGGATGACCTCATTACAGACGCACCACTAACAAGACCTCGATCGAGACCGAGGGGGAACAATGGGCACCATTACGCTTATGGCTGAAAGAATAAAAATAATGACGTGGAACGTCAGAGGCATGAATAGCTATGTGAAACAACGCCGGATTCACGCATATCTGCGACGCAGCAAGGTCGGAATTGCTATGCTCCAAGAGACACACCTAATGGAGGAGAAACTGAAGGCACTGGCCAAAACATGGCGAGGGACCCTGATCAGATCCTCTTATTCCTCATATGCAAGAGGGGTCCTGATATGGATCGACCCGACCATCCCCTTTAGGGTAGTGAGCACCAAGACGGATGACGAGGGCAGGATGGCACTTGTGCAGGGTACCGTGGAGGGGAGAGACCTGTGCCTGGTTAGTACTTATGCACCCAATCACGACGCCACGTCTTTCTTCCACTCCCTATATTCTAGACTAGGCTCTTATGTAAATTGCATCATGATTTGGGGTGGTGACCATAACTGCACCTTAGACCCACTCAAAGACAGGTCTGATGCCAAACACTCCTGCCTATCCCCCCCAGCCAAGATATTGTCTAAACTGATAACCCAGCTGACACTATGATCTGTGGAGGGAACTAGGCCCGGCGCGACGAGAATACTCCTTCTCCCCGCCGCATAACGTCCACAGCAGGTTGGACTACATGCTGGTCAGTCAGGAGCAGCAAGCCACTTTTTGTGAAGCACAGTATTTACCTAGGGTATTGTCAGACCACTCCCCCTTGTTAGTCACCTGGGAGGTGTACCCACCCAGACCCCCGGATCCCACGTGGAGACTGCGGGCCAAGGCCCTGCTGGATCTAGCCTTCCGGGATCACATACAAGACAGTACAGACGAATACTGGCAAAACAACCTAGGCAGTGTAGAATGTATCAGCACCGCGTGGGAGGCATATAAGGTTGTTATGAGAGGGGACATGATAGCTGCGGTGGGGGGGGGCCCAGAGGTCCATTGTGAACTCTCTGGTAGGCGCAGAAAGGAAGCTGGGGGAGCTGGAGAACAGGGCAGATTCGACTCCTGAACATCTACAGGAAATAATTACACTGCGACAAGCCCGTCTGTTGCACTGGGAGTCCCTGGGGAAATTAAGTTATGCCAAGCATACGGAAAGGACACACACCCTGGGTGGCAAACCTGGCAAACTCTCAGCTTGGCTGCACAAGAGGGAAACCCCTAGTACCCCCATCTGCCACATACGCAGACCCGATGGCACCACCGTGCACACCCAGGCAGAGATTAACATGGTCTTTTCTGAGTTCTACCGTGACCTTTACTCCCAGACCCCGCCCTCATCTGACACCGGGATCGAAGATGCCCTAGATTGCATAAAGTTACCCAGGCTAGATTCACAGCTGGCTGAAGCCCTAGACGACCCGATCACCCCAGAAGAAGTGAAGGCAATAATTAGATCATTACCCTCTGGGAAAGCGCCAGGCATGGATGGCCTTCCCAGGGAATTTTATAAGACATACAAGGAGACCCTTGCCCCACTGCTAGCACAAGTATATAACGAGGCTTTCGAGCGAGGCATACTCCTGAACTCCATGAGTGAAGCAATAATAATCCCCTTACTGAAGCCTGGTCACTTGACGCCACCAAGGCCTTCGACTCGGTTAGATGGGAATGGTTATACGTCACTATGGTCAGGATGGGGATCGGACCCGCCTTCCTTAAATGGACCCAATTGATCTATACTAATCCCACTGCCAGGGTGCGCACCAACAAGACTTATTCTGACAAAAGGCCTCTCTATAGAGGCACACGGCAGGGATGCCCTTTATCCCCCATGCTATACATTATTGCTGCAGAGCCGGTGGCTGCATACCTCCGTCAGGAATACGGTGATGGAGGCATTGAGCTAGACTGAGTGTCACATCTCATCTCCATGTATGCAGATGATATGCAACTTTATCTGCATAATCCCGAGCTCCTTCTGCCCTACATTCTGGAGACATTAGATTGCTTCCATAAACACACAGGCATTCAGATAAACAAGGACAAGTCTTGTCTCTACCCCTCGCTGCATTGTATGGCGGGGAGCACGGATACCTGCCCCCACTAGACCTCCAGTGGCAGGTAACATCCTTTAGATACTTGGGTGTTACCATACACCGTAACCCGAGTACCGAACACATTCCTAACACGGTTAGGGCGAAGGATGCACTTGCAAAATCCATGGACTTTTGGGGGAAGCTCCCTCTCTCTGTGGCTGGGCAGGCGGGACTCCTCAAAATGGTAGCACTCCCACGCCTACTGCACTGCTTTTCCAACGTTCCCTTTAACATACCCCTCGCTTTTTTCAGAGACCTGAACAAGCTCTGTAGGGGATTCCTGTGGCAGGGAGGTAGGCACAGGGTGGCGCTGGACATTCTCCAAAGACCCTGTGAGAAGGGGGGATTGAAAGTCCCCAATTTCGAACTGTATTACCTGGCCAGCCAACTGAGGCACGTAACGCATTGGATGGCTGATGAAACCACCACCGACACCCGACTTCTCCAACCGGCCCTGCCGCGACTGCTACTCCGAGACTTACTTTGGGTCGAGAAGGGGGCTCTACAACATCATCCTTACCTGATCAAGCTTGGAACTTAGCTCTGGAAGCGGGCCTGCAGAGCAATGGGGTTGACGGACCCGTATTCCCCGCAGATCCCCATTGCGGCAGTCATGGTAAAACCCTCATGGGGACACACGGCACTCAGTGGGAACCCTACGGTGTGGCAGTACTGGGAGATCTCATTCATGAGCAAGAGCTCATGACATTCACTGACCTCAGCGAGTCTACGGGCCTGCCCACAGGCCAGTTCTTGCTCCACAGAGCAGTAACGCAGGCCCTGAAGGAAAGATGGCCAGAGGCCGCCAACCAACTCAGAGAATGAAACCATCGAATCATTGCTGGACACTGCCGAAGGAGGTCACGAAACCTCCAGGATATACGAAGCCCTACTTCAGGGCACGACAAAGAATGAACTAAAATGCAAAGGTAGATGGGAGAGCGAATTGGGCCTTGAATTTGAGGACAAAACATGGGAGAAAATAACCCATTACCATAAAAAAATCTCCAGAAATGCCCACCTCCAACTCATTCAGCTGTACATTACCAACAGGGCCTACCTTACGCCCGACGCCATATCAAAGTTCAAAGGACCTACGATCCAGACATGTCCCAAATGTCACGAGCCAAGGGCGGGAATGACCCACATGTTTTGGAGCTGCCCGTTGGTCCAGAGGTTCTGGGCCCAGGTGAAAGAGAGGGTGGCGATGGCTGAGATTGAGGTGGAAATTCACGAGCCGGCAGCATGCATATTGGGGAGATACAAGCGAAGCAGCAAGAATAAGCCCCTAAATAGACTTATTGACTTGATATACATAACAGCGAAAAGGCGCATAGCCATGGGTTGGAAGAGCGCAGGGGGTCTGAGTGAGGCCCTTTGGTGGGATGACCTCAGGAGATGGATAGCCGCTGAGACTGCGGCTTGGGAAGCGGCGATTCAGGTACAAAGACTGGACTCCAGTGCAGATCTACTCCGTTGGGTAGCGCTAACGGTGCCTCTACTCCACCCAGTGGCGCAGGACAGCGCCTCGAACAGTTCTGACAGTCCCGGCCCGGCACGCGCCTACGGAAAACTGAGGATGTTATTGTGGTGTCGGAGGGAGGGGGTTGGGGCAGGATGGTTGGGAACGTTAAGGCATGTTGTTCTTGATTTATACATACCAATGATTCGTTTGTTACTCTTTGTTGAAAAACCAATAAAGAAATATTAAAAAAAAAGAAAATAACTCTCGTAAATGCTGTCATAGAAGGTAGCATGTCCTTCAGCGTCTCACTCTTCCTGCTGGTCTCTGCAGTGTGTGCACACCTCCAGTGTTCCAACACCCCTGCACACACAGGGATTCTGAGGCTGGAGCACCTTCTGGCAGAGTTACTCATGCTGTTCATGTACCACCTTGTTGTAGACAGTGAGGACCCTCAATGTGTATCAATCCATGCCTGCAGTCCTTCCATTCCAGAACTGCTCCACCAATGCACCTCAATCAGACCCTCAACAGCGACTTCATTACCCATGATGGGGCACCAACTACTAAAATATTTTTTTCCCCGTGGCATGTTATGATATTGTACGACTGGGAGAGATTGACGAGACGCATGCGCCCACACGCACAACGTTCTTTTTATTAAGTACCTTAACATTAACCCCCACAACCCCAATCTCTATCGCTCAGAACCAGAAGGGAGGGGTCTGCAACCTGCGGCTCTCCAGATTTTGTGGACCACAAGTCCCGTCATTCCTCACCATTCACTGTACTGTCAGGGGCTGAAAACATCTGGAGAGGCAAAGGTTGGAGAGCCATGCTAAACGCAACAATGCACACAATGGTCTGCTAACATTTTCAAACATTTTCATGCCGAAGGTCCCTCGACCCGCCTGAGTAAAAAATTGTTTTCTGGCTCCCCCGAGTCATCACTGCTTATATTTTCTATTAAAAACAGTCATTGTAATCCTGTTTTAAAAAGCTTTGCGCCTGCCTGGACATCCTTCAACCCCCCTAGGGGGTGCCATCCCCCCAGTTTGAAGACCACTGTGCTAAAGTAACTCAATTCTAACCCTCTCAGTACGATTAGGATGTATAAAGGGGTCTTATTTTCCAAAGACCCTGTATATCTGCTCGAATGGAAAGGGGAAAGAAGGAACCCACGTCCTGTGCTCCCTACCAAGTCCTAGAGACACCAATGCAAACCTTTTTCTGTGTTTCCCCGGTAGGTGGGCACTCAATAACCTATAGCTCCCCATGTTATTCGAGTACTGAGACCCCCACATGTTTAGCTCAACTCACATCCCCCCCCATACTTTTCCAGTACTGGCAGCCAGATGTATCATTCATATTATTTAGCTGGTGCGCTACAATTCTTTTCCGGGGCACGGTGCATCCACACCTTCGGAGGACTACATAAACACCTTGTACACGTCAAAGGTCAGTGATCAGGCTATAATCAAAGTGCGTTTACCTTTCTGCATCAAGGGACATCAGCCTGGCTACATTGTAACATGGCCGGGCCTCCAGCACAGTACAGTTAGGATACGCCTCCCTGTAGACAAAACAGAAGAAAGACTGAGACGTCTGCAACACACTCGAATCAATTAGGTGAAAAGCAGGTGGGAAGGAGAAAGGGAAGTGTGGCAGATAGAGGGGGAAGGGTTGGCAGGAGGAGGGGAAAACACAGAGGTTTGCGTTTTCACATTTGGGGATAGATTGGTCTGCAAAGAGTTCTGGCATCTGCCCGACCCCTAACCATTTTCATGAGAATTTTTTAAAAAGCATTCACACTAAGACTCACTCAAAGTGTTTCTTGATTTTCTCAGATTCCGCATACTTAGAAATGCCATTAATAAATAAAGTGCGTTTTACCTGAAATGAGAGTAAGAAAGTGGGTTAAAGTTCTGCAGTGACCATATCCAGACATTCAGTATTATTATAAAGAAACTGCCTTGCCTGTAACAATGGGACCTGCCCAACACAGGAGCGCTTCATTCCTATGCATCATATTTGAATAGCTATACATGCTGACATTTTGGGTATTATGGTGCAGTGAAATGTATAAATAAAGTTAATTAAAAATGGTTTCAGGACATCATAGGAGGTACATCTATCCCAAAACAGCAAAAACCAAGAAATTGAATGGTTCATTTGTTTTTGTCTCTAGTTTGGATAGATTTCAGACACTCCTCTATAGGCTCACACATCTTACACAGGTGCATTTATCCGAACCACTTAAAAGCCTCAGTGTTTGTATGTGAATATTTTAGGTTTTGAATGGAAATGCATTTTCAGTTTCATAGACGTTTTGCTCCAGTTCGTTTTTGGGTTTTTCCGACTACACCAAACAAAAGGGTTCTGGGACCCTCCCCGCCCCATGTATAACTTAAGAATAGGGGGACGGTACCTACGCTAGTGAACAATGTTGGTGAACTAACTCACAAGTGTCTCAGAGTCACACAAAAACACACACACAATGTGCAATTAGCACAAGCCCAGCTCCTCCCTCCATCTCTCGACTCATTCAGTCTATGCAGTGATAGTCCCAACATGTTTTCCTCCACCTGACTGACTGATTCAGTGTGCATCCTGTTTGTAAAGTGGCAAGATATCATTTTTCCCCATCCATCAAATGGTTCTGGCTATTTAATGTGGGTAGAGTGCCAAGACGAACTTCCTCCCCATCCCTCAAATGTTTCCATCTATTTAATATGGGTAGAGTCCTAAAATGTACTTTCTCTTGGTCTCTAGTGATTCAGTCTATGTAATATGGGTAGAGTCCAAAGATGTTATTTAATGTGGGTAGAGGCCCAAGATGTTCTTTCTCCCCATCCCACAAATGGTTCCATCCATTTAATGTGGTGTGGTGTGGTGGGTCGGAAGAAGGAGTCGGACACATATGTGTGCCACCCCTGTTTGTTAATGTAAAACATGGCAGTGGTGCGGTGCATGAGGACTTGTACTGTTTGACCTAACAGGTGCACTTGGAATGCTTGCAGGACTTTGAGCACTGCTTGCAGCTCCAGCAGGTTTATGTGATTTTGGGCTGTGATCTGAATCCACAGGCCATGCGCTGTGTGGTGACGGTAATGGGCTCCCCACCCGGTGAGTAATGCATCTGTTGTGACAATTGCTTGTACTACAGGGTTGTGAAAAGGTTTCCCTTTAACAGGTTTCCCTTTGTCCACCAGCGTAGCGCTTGAACTAGGTTTAGCGAAACAACCGCTAAATCATCCCACTGACCGCTTGCGTGAGACCACTGTTTCACTAACCACTCTTGCATTGGGCGCATGTGCAGCCGTGCATGCGGAACCAGGTAAATGCATGAAGCCATCATCCCGAGCAAGCAAACTGCTCTGCGTACGGTTATTTGGCGACCGGCTAGTTACCAAGGTATTTGCAGCAGTATGTTTTGTACTCTTTCTTATAACCGAAAGACTAGACCCTCTTCTGTCTTTATGACAGCTCCCAAGAACTATTTTGTCTTGCTTAGAAAGAGACTTGATTTTTTTCTCATTGATTGAGAATCCCAATTGGAACAGGAGATTGATTGTTCTCTGGGTATTTTGCTTGCAAATGTGTTGGGATTCCCCAGTTATCAGCCAGTCATCCAGATAAGGGTACACTGGGATTGATTCTCTGCGCAGATGCGCTGCCACTACTGAGTACCTTGGTGAATACCTTTGGCGCTCAGGCTATGCCGAAGGCTAGATCCTTGAATTGGTAGTGTTGTTTTGCTATTTTGAAGCACAATCATTTTTGTGCTGGGAACATTGAAATATGAAAGTATGCATCTTTCATATCAAAGGTTGCCACGTAGTCCCCCGTTTCAGCAGTGGGATTACAACCTGTAGCATTGTCATGCAGAATGTTTGTGGCTTGACATAGGTGCAGGGCGCAGGTCTAGGACAGGGTGCATTGTTAGGTCTTTTTTTCGGCACAAGGAAGTACATTGAATAATACCCTTGTTTACCTGGTTTGCCGGGACGATTTGTATGGCGTCCTTTAGTAGCAGTGCTTTGACCTCTTCCAACAGGATGCGTTGTTCTTCCTGTGAAGTCTTTCTTTGTCTTGGCAGGTGATTGGCTGGTGTTTGAATAAGCTCTATGCAATACCCCCCACCCCGCCACAGTGAAAAGTGCCAACTTGTCCGACGTTATCCTTTCCCATGCATGGGTAAAGTGTGAAATACGACCTCCTACTCGAGTGGGATGGGAAGGAACCCTAAAGCGGGTGGTCATTGCTTAGGACGGGTTGAGCCCCTCTTGAGGAGGAGGATCTGCCCTACTTCTAGACCTTGTTTGGCCTCTTTGAAAACCCTGTTGGGAGGACTGCCCTTGTGAAGAACCCCAGGACGAACTTTGCCCACCCAGGTTGTAGTTAGAGGAACCCTGGGAGTTCTGTCCTCTAAACCGGCGTGTGTTTGAGCCTCCTCTCTGCCCAAAGGGTTTGTTAGTGAGCTGTCCCAGGGATTTGAGGATATCATATTCCTCCGTTGCACTTTTAAGTGCATCCTCAACTGCTTTGCCAAATAAAACATTGGGCTCAATGGGCATGTTTAAGAAAGTAGCCTGGGTCTCCAATTTGAAACCCGATTGTCTGAGCCATGCGTGGCGTTTGATTAGTGTGCCTTCTGCCACGATTCTCCCCGCATTGTCTGCTGCGTCTAGGTTATTTTTAAGGATGCAGCTTGCTACCTGTCTCCCCTCAGCAATGGTTTGTCAGAGTTGTGTTTTTGGGGGCTCTGGGACTCAGTCTGTTGTGCAATCTCATTGCACTTGTGGCAATTATAGCTGGTTAATAGCATAGTATTATTGGCTATTCTTGTTTGATAGGCCGCCGAAGAAGCTACTTTCCTGCCCAGGGTGTTGATCTTTTTACTCTCCTTGTCAGGAGGGACTTTGACAGAGGCCAGAGGTGTTCCCGCTCTCTTTCTTGTTATGGGGACTACTAGAGAGTCAGGATTTAACTGCCCCCTAATGAATAAGGGGTCTGGTCTAAACATCTTTTCGATGCGTAGGTTGACTGCCTGTGTCAGATTGGGGTTAAGCCGAGGGGGCTGAATACGCCTCTGGACTGATTCAAGCAAGGGGATAAACTTTGCTGCAGATTCCTTATCCCCAAAGATGTCCTCCACAAAGCCTTTATCAACCTGGGCTTCCTGGGCATCAGTGCTCTACAGGCTTTAAGAGCAGGCCACTGTATTGCAGTTGGTCGTCTACCGGGGAGTCAGCCACCAGTGGGTCTGTGTGATCTGGGGATTGGATGATGTCTACATCATCATCATCATCATAGTATTGGTCTTAGTCCCCTGTGTCCCCTTGGTCCTCTGGATCTGAATATGAGCGACGGTCATGTGAGCGTTGTGTGTCATAATATGCGTCTTGACCTACGTCATGGTATGACGAGGTAGTGGCCTGTGTGGTGTCCATGAAGGCTTTCGTGGCTGCGGGCTGAATGCTTGCTGTCTCGCCTTGTGGGGGGCCCTGAAGGTTGTTGAGCTGTTTGGGGTGTTCATCAAAGAAGTTTATAAAACAGGACATTCTTCTCATGACCCGATAAAATTGTTCTGGGGTCCACTGGGAGAAGCTTCGCAATACAGAGGGAGCAGGTGTAGGTGGTGGTTCTGGGGTAGGGCTCTTCGTGTGATGCATTGCCCCTGAAAGGGTGTAGTCAGGGGTAGAGTCATTTCTGCCTTTTCGTACCTTATGACTTTGTTACGTAGGGTGTCGAAAATGTAGATTTTTTCGACATCCTGGCCTTCAATAGGGTTTCAGAGACGTGTTTCTTTATTAAGTCGCTCATTTTAGAGCTTTTTGTCAGGGCCATTGACACATCTTTCGACGCCCGGTTGCCGGAACCGGGCGTCGAAACAGACGCCAGAAACGAACGTAGGCGTCTGTTTCGGGGGCCTGCCATGTGGTGATCGTGACTGCGATGGCCCAGTAGACAGGAAATGTTCGGACCTACCCTTCGACACTGAGTGTGGCTTATCGGTCGACGACGTGGTCCTCTTTCTGCCATGGGGGATTTGATTGGGGGGGTCCAAACTGGGGGTTCTTGAGCCGCCGGGTGTAGTCCCTGCAACAGAACTGCCACCTTGCCTGTTGGGGTCAGGGGCTTAAAAGCGGGAATCCGCTGGATCCCAATTGCCCTCAGCGTCACTAGGGATGCTGACATCACTGGAGGCTCCCTCGACGTCCACGGCAGCCTCAGCCTGAATGGCGTGGTGGGCCCAGCGTTTAGTCTTGCGGTCCTTTAACGTTTGGCCCTGAACAGCTTGCAAGACTTGCACTGTTTTTTGGCATGGTCCATAGGAAGGCAAAGGTTACATCCTTCCAGGGAAACGTTTTCAGGAAGGACTGAGTTTAAATGGAGTGTTTTCATTGTGTATAAAGATGGCAGCCTGGAGAAATAAATGGGAGTATAGGGGAATTTGCATTTCTCTTAATGAGATTGGAATATGAACCTCCCCCGCTCTCCCTAGTGTGCAGGGCTGAGGCCCGTTGAGTGAAAGGCCGCAGGCAACATTTTTGTCAAGATGGGAGTTGCTGTCGTCGACGGAGGGTCTTGTCCTCAAAGCCATTGCCGCAGGTCTTGCGGTTAACAGTTGTTTAAAGGACAGAAAGAAAAACTAAGTTTAAACTTTTACTAAGTAATGGCGTCAGCCAAGTAGGAACTCTGCAATATGCATCAGACTACGATGGTGGATGTCCCTTTTTGAGTTTCGAAAACAAAACATGTAATACTCTGCAGCTACCACTAGATGTCGGCCTAAGCATAGCATGTGATCTAAGCAGATTCACAAGCCTCAGAAATTATATATATATATACATGGGATACATTACTCACCGTAATCGTATTTCTGATGCTTGTATCTGCTTAGATTCACATGCTGTGCATAGGCCGACATCTAGTGGAAGCTGCGGAGTATTACAGTTTGTTTTTCGAAACTCGAAAATGGGCGTCGACACAGGGCGTGCCAGTAATACTATCCCTAGTGTGACGTCCACTGTACCCAAGATCCCTCACGGGTCTAGGATCCTCAGATTGTATTTTTTCTGACATGAGGTAGCATGAGGAGTAGCGTGAGTACAGATAATCCAAGCAGATAGACAGAAAGGTAAGACTACAAGCAATCATGCGCCTTCTCTCGGAGGGGAGGAAGGGTGGGTCGCATGTGAATCTAAGCAGATACAAGCATCAGAAATACGATTACGGTGAGTAATGTATCCCTTCTGAGGCTTGTGGAATCTGCTTAGATCACATGCTGTGCATAGATTAGCGAGCAGTACCAGAAGAAGGAGGTGGGATGTGAGAAGGGTCATGAGCAAATAAGTGTCTTAGAACCGCTTGTCCCACTTGTGTATCTGCCTTGGAATGAGTGTCAATGCAGTAATGCTGAGTAAAAGTGTGAATAGAGCTCCAAGTAGCTGCTTTGCAAATGGTGTCAAGGGGAACATTTGCAATGAAAGCCAGAGTGGCCCCAATGCCTCTAGTAGAGTGGGCTCCTGGCGTAAAAGGCAGAGTCTTTTCAGAGAGTGAGTAACACAGCTGGATACAGTTAATAATCCACTTCGAGATAGCACCTTTAGAGACGCGATCCCCCTCTCTGCCTGTAGCTACGGAGACAAACAGTTGATCTGTTTTTCTTAGCGGTCTGGTTTTATTTACATAGTAGAGGACCGCCCTACGCACATCTAGGGTGTGTAGTTTCACTTCAGCAGAGCTTTGCGGGTTCTGGAAGAAAGCTGGGACAGTAGGTTGTACCAGGCTGGAAGTTTGATGGGCTCGCACACCGCCATCCTGCGTAGGTGTGGGAACCACGGTTGTCTTTCCCGCATGGGAGCAACTAGGACGAGCGTCATCGATTCCTTGTTCATCTTGTTCACCACTTTCCTGATGAGGAGTTGGTGGAAAAGCGTACGCAAACATCCCTGACCAGTTCATCCACAGGGCGTTCCCCTGGGAGTCTGGTTGGGGGAACCTGGATGCAAATCCTGGGCATTGTTTGTTTTCGCTTGTGGCGAATAAGTCTATAGTGGGGAAACCCCACTGAGAGAAGAGATCTTCTATGATCTCTCTGTGAAGAACCCATTCGTGTTCCTCTGGGAGGGAGTCTCTGCTCGGAGCATCCGCTAGGGAATTGAGCTCCCCTGGAACATGTTGCGATGACAAGAAGATGTTCCGTCTGAGTGCCCATATCCAGATTTTCTGTGCAAGCTTGGACAGATTTGGCGAGCGAGCCCCTCCTTGCTTGTTCAGGTAGAACATGGCTGTAGTGCTGTCCGTCCGGATTTGCACTGACAGGTTTAGTAGATGGGGCTTGAACGCCTGAAGCGCTCTGAATACTGCCAGAAGCTCTAGCAGGTTGATGTGGTTCTTGGCCACTGAGTGAGACCAGAGACCCTGCGCTGTGTGGTGGAGATGGTGAGCTCCCCACCCCGTCAGACATGCATCTGTAGTGACTACTGCCTGTACTTCGGGATCGTAAAAGGGTTTCCCCTTTGCAAGATTCTCTCTTGTCCACCAGTGGAGGCTTTGTACCAGTGTTGGCGAAACGACCACTAGATCGTCCCACTGACCACTTGCCCGAGACCACTGTTTCGCCAACCATTCCTGCATGGGACGCATGCGCAGGCGCGCGTGGGGGACCAGGTAAATGCATGATGCCATCATGCCCAGTAATCGCATTGCTTTGCGTACCGTTATTTGTTGACCGGACTGATAATGCGGAATTTGCAGTAGTATATTCCGAATTCTTTCTTCTGAAGGAAAGGTCAACCCCTCCAGGGTATCCAGGATTGCTCCTAGGAATTGTTTTGAGGTGCTTGGCACCAGGCTTGATTTCTTCTCGTTGATTGAGAAGCCTAATTCGTGGAGGAGGTCGATAGTCCTCTGAATGTTTGTCCTGCAAATTCCTGGGGTTTCCCCCGTTATGAGCCAGTCGTCCAGATAAGGGTACACTGGGATTGCCTCCCTGCGTAGGTGTGCAGCCGCCACCACCAGTACCTTGGTGAATACCCTTGGTGCTGAAGCTATCCCGAAGGGCAGTACCTTGAATTGGTAGTGGCGACTGTCCATCTTGAAGCGCACGTACTTTCTGTGCGCTGGGAACATGGAAATATGAAAATAAGCATCTTTCATATCCAAGGTTGCCATGTAATCCCCCTTTTTTAGGAGGGGGATTACCTCTTGTAGCGTGGTCATACGAACCTTTTGGGGCTTGACATACTTGTTGGCAGGCCGCAAGTCCAATAATGGGCGCATTGTCAAGTCTTTCTTTGGCACAAGGAAGTAAGTTGAATAAATACCCTTGTTTACCTGGTGTCCCGGGACGAGTTCTATCGCGTCCTTTTGTAGAAGAATTCTCCTCGAGGAGAATCTTCTGATGTTCTAGGGAATGTACTTTTTGTCGTGGAGGATGGTTCGGGGGACGCTGCAGTAGTTCTATACAGTACCCTGTGGATACTGTTGACAGCACCCATCTGTCTGATGTGATCCCTTCCCAAGCCCGGGTGAAGTTTGAAATGCGTCCCCCTACTGGGGTTGCGTGAGAAGGGACCCTGAACTGAGCGTCACTGCTTTGGTGGAGGCGTGCCGCCTCCCTTGCTGGGGCTGCCTCTGCCTTTACCACGACCTCTCCAATTACCTCTGCCGTAACCCTGGGTAGACTGTTGGTTGTTGTTCCACTGTGTACCCTGCCCCTGGGAAAAGTTGGATCCTCTTTGGGAATTTTGGCCGCGTGGGCGACGAAAATTACTATTCCCTCTCTGGTTGGGGGGTTTATTGGTTAACTGGCCAAGGGATTTGAGTGTCTCGTATTCGTCCTTGGCATTTTTCAGTGCGTCCTCGACCGCCTTCCCAAACAACAGATCGGCTTCCACCGGTTTGTCTAATAATGATGCCTGAGTTTCTGTCTTAAAACCAGACTGCCGTAACCACGCATGTCTCTTGATAACAGTACCTTCTGCTATCAATCTGCCTGCGTTGTCCGCGGCGTCGAAGGTTGCTTTCAAAATGCAACCACACACGGCTCTACCCTCTGCGGAAATCTGAGCTAATTGGCCCTTTAACGGTTCAGGAGCAGAGGCTATGAGAGCCGCGACTTCTTCCCACTGTTGGCAGTTGTAGCTGGCCAACAGGGTGGTGGAGTTAGCAATCCTTGCTTGATAGGCGGACGTTGAGGCTACCTTCCTGCCGAAACCGTATAGTTTTTTGCTCTCCTTGTCGGGAGGAGCTTCTGACGAAGACAAGGGTGTTCCAGCCCTCTTCCGAGTGTTGGTAACAACTAGGGAGTCCGGCTTCAGATGTCCTCTTACATAGAGAGGGTCAGACTGAGCTGCCCTGAAAAGTTTTTCAACCCTGGGATTGACTGCTCTGGTGAGGTTTGGGTTCACCAGGGACGGATCTATTCTCCGCTGAATGGATTTAAGGATAGGGATGGTCTGGGCAACCGGCCTCCTTTCTCCCACTAACTCTTCTGCGAAGTCCCTTTCCTCCTGTACACCGTGGGTGTCAATGTGAAAATGTTCTGCTGCGCGAGCGAGAACCTCATTTAGGAGGGGCTGGTTATCGACCAGGGAGTCGGTAACCGGGGCTTCGTTCTCTACCGGGGAATCTACTCTGTATGTTTCCGGGTCATCTTCTTCTTCCTGGTCCTCATCATCCCCATAGTATCCCGTCCCGGTTTGCTCTTCTATCATATCAAACTCTTGGTCTCCACCAAAGGAAGCCTCTCCTTGATATCGAGAGTATGGTGTTGCGTAAGGTTGTACCTCGAAGGGATCAGACCTCATCGGGGTTTCAAACCGGGCCTTTTTACTCGGGGGGATAGGATCAGTAGAGCCTGAGGGTGTGGCCCCTTGTGGATCATACGAGAGGAAATGTTCAGGATTTTTATCATAAAAATCAGCCAAGGAAGACATTCTTGACATGACCCTATCTATGTCTTCACTGGACCATTTTTTGGAACTGGGAATGACTTTCTCAGCAAGTCTATGGGATTTATCCTGAGTAGCCTTGCTGGTTGTGGACCTTTCAGCAGACCTGGACTTGTCTGTCTGTTTAGGGGGGTTGGATTGTCTCACAGGTGTGGAAGAATGTACAGGTAGTTTCTTCTGCTGTTTTCCCCCCTCCCCGTGCGTAGAAAAATGTTTTCCCTGTCCCTTAGTGGCTCCAGAGTTCTTCGACGCCTGGCATCGAGGATCGGGAGAGGTGTCCCTGTCCTTCGAGCGTAGGGCCTCGCTGGTTTTAATTGCTGGCTCCGCCTCCTGGAGCGCGGCCTTGGGATGGAAGTCGTCTTCGGACGATCAAACTTCTGTTAGCCTAAGGAGCGAGGCACTCTTGACAAGAGTGGATGATTGCCTGGCGTCATGCGGCGATCTTGATCGAGAGCGCCCAGAGGACACCGAGTCGGACCGTTCTGTCTGTGCCTCTATCCGAGAACTCAACGTCGTCGAGTCTCGGTTGGACTTAATGTGTTTAGTGTGTGTAGTATGTGAAGCGCTTGCGTCGCCGGGGATCTTCCCCATAGCTGCCCTGCCGGACGACCTTCCGAGGTCGGGGACCTGCGCTCGGCTGTCTTTGGACGCCGTAATGCCCTCGCCGTCCGAAAGTACGGCGTCGCTGCCATCGCTGAAGGCGCCCTCCGCTGCCATGGCCGCCTGCCTGGCGTGGTGGGCCCAACGCTTCGTCGAACGGTCCTTAAGTGTCTTAGGTTTAAACCTACTACACGCTCTGCAGTTCGCTTCGGGGTGGTCCCTCGGCAAGCAGAGATTGCACGTGGCGTGCCTGTCGACCCAAGGGTATTTGCGGTTGCACTTGGGGCAGAATTGAAAAGGGGTACCCTCCATACGCACCTTGAGGCAGCGGGCTGTTAAGTGTAGGAAATATATAAGGTGTACCTATATACCAAGAGTGTAGAGTATGTACCACCCCCCACTCTCCCTACTTGCAGGGCCGAGGCCAGCGGCCTACCAGGCCCGGGCCGAGGCCAGCGGCCTTCCGGGGCCCAAATCCGTCGTGCAGCAGCCGACGGTCGATTTCTTCTCCAGCCGGCGTCGAGTGTCGAAGTTCGACGTTGGCGTGGGGAAGGATGTCAATAGATTATTATTTATAATTTTAGCAAAAGTATGGCTAAGGCCAGGGGACTCCGCAAGATGCTTCCGACCAGTATGGCGGAAAAAAACAATCTGAGGATCCTAGACGCGTGAGGGATCTTGGGTACAGTGGACGTCACACTAGGGATAGTATTACTGGCACTCCCTGTGTCGACGCCCATTTTCGAGTTTTGAAAAACAAACTGTAATACTCCGCAGCTTCCACTAGATGTCGGCCCATGCACAGCATGTGATCTAAGCAGATTCCACAAGCCTCAGAAATATATATATATACACACACAAACACACAACACAAAGAAAGTTATGGTGGGTTTAAAAAGGTTTGAAAAAAAACCTTTCACCTGAAATGTGAAAGTTGGAAAATCCATTTGAGCCATGTCACACATTCCACAGCGCCACCTAGTAACCATCGCTGGAAGTTCACCTCCAGTACAGAGCAACATTAACAAGGCATTGTGGGTATGCAAAGGAGCCCAAATGCAATTCTTTTCTCCAGGAAATTGTCCTTGTCTAAGGTTGATTAAGCTATGTATAAAACAGCACTGCACTAGAAGACAAAACATTTTTCCAGGAGAACGCCTTTGCATTTGGACTAATATGCATACCCACAATGCTTTGCTGTTGTGTATCAAATGTATAAAGGTCATCCTTTAGAAACTACTTTATTATGATGGTTCCTTCTGGTTCTCAGTGTCTGATTTATGAGCTCCTGTACATCCTACCAACTACTCATAGGTCTGGTTTTCCAAACTATGTACTGCTTATCAGTATTCGCAGTACTTTTTAAAAAGTTTTTCTTAATATAGTCTCTTACAGTCCTTCCTCTGACTTTAGAGTATTTCACTCTCTTTCCATTCAATCCTTCTGGACTTTGCTATAATGGGTGAGACACCACCACTCCTGTGGTCTCTCTACTAGGCTCTGTCTCTGAGTTCTGGGCTCAACATATGAACATAGAAATCAACGGTGATTATGATCAGGATATTCTGAACCTTAACACCGTCTATAACACCCTTGAACAGTGGATGTAACAACTGGCTCTGCCTTAATGAAGCAAAAACCGAGTTACTCTTCTTTGGAGGAATTAAGGAAGGAATACAGTCGTTTTTACGTGAAGGATTGTTCCATTCCCGTGGTTAGCAAAGTAAAAACGCTGGGGCCGAGAAACCCAAACCAACTACATCTCAAGGAACTGCCACTACCACCTAAAACATTTAAAGAATATCATACCTTACATTTCAGAGGTCAACTGTGCCTACATTGCCCCAGCCGTTATCTTATCACGCCTGGATTATTGTAATGCGCTATTATTGGGGGCCAACAAAATGTGCTTAAAAAAGCTTCAAACTCTGCAGAACGATGCCGTTCGTATTATCAAGAGCATCCCCCGGCAGGAGAATATTTCATCTGGCAGACAGTATCTGCACTGGCTACCTACTGTGGACCGAATTAAGCACAAAACTGCATCCATTGTGCATAAATGCCTGTATGGAAATGCACCAGACTACCTGAAGTCTCACATCTCACTATACATTCCCAGAGGCACATTACGCTCCACCGATTTGGCACTCATCAGCTCTCACAAATTCAAAACGGCTAAATGCCTAGGAAAGGCCTCTCCCACTCTGGCCGCTCAGACATGGAATTCTCTACCTCTGAGTTTACTACTAGAGACGAACAACAAAACTTTTCGAAGTGCGCTGAAAACCACCCTATTCAGATAAACTGGGATTATTGATACCAAAGGTGATTATTTTCACCTAACATTGAACTTTGTCTGAGTCTTGTTCTATATGCAAGCCCAATGCGTCCATGTGTGCCCTGATGCCTGCGGGTTCCCGGCGCGTTATAAATTAATAAACAATCCCGGCTCATAGTGCTTCCCAAACTCTTTCATAAAGGAATCCCACCCCCCCCCCACTCTTCAACTTTTCACTTTGGCAACTCCTTCCATCCTTAGTATGATACTCTTTCCGGCTTTCTCAAAGACTCATGCTTAATTTCACCATTCACTTTGCTTGGTTTCTTGGGATATATTGTTAATGTCCCAAACTCAATATCTTAGTTTTTACAAGTTCCTTTTCTTAAGGCATGTTGTCCCACCCACCCTGGCGGTCTCCCCCTTCTCCGTTCCACCCCGGTACCTTTTATGGTTGTGGGTGCCTTTTTGGAGTTTGGCACATGCACAGGTCTGCTGATTCAGTTGGTCGTCTCTCTGTTCAGGGCTTCATGACCGCTCCACTCTCAGCATCTCTGTGGCTTGCCTTGCTCTATGAATGCTTGCTGATGGGAGGTTTCAGGTCTCCCACTTCTATGGGTGTCGGCATCGTTACCCGGACTCGAGGCCCACCATGGTGTTTCCGTGGTCACTGTACCACATTGCATGATCCTGCACAATCCATTCTGACAGCAGTGCCTCTGATATGATATGATAGGATATGGCATTTATAATGCGCCTATACACAAGTGTTTCTGTTTGGCTTGCAGGATCTCGCTGTCTCACTCTGGCACACACTGCTTCTTGGATTGCCTCAGGCTTCACAGCTCCACGCTGCTCCGCCCCTCCAAGGCGTTGCTACATCAGAGGGCTTCCCCTGCATATGGCTCTCTCTCCTCAGTTCTACTCCACACCGTCATACAAGTTCGCTCTTAAAGGGATATTCCCTTTTCTTTCAGGTGTTGTGGTTGATGCAGCATTGTCTGGAGCCAAACAAAAGGAGAACACGTTATTCGTTACTGGAGGCAGGCCCATGTCTGCAGATAAAGTGGCCTGCTTAGGGAGTTCCTTGTGGGAATGAGTCCTTGTCCCCTAAGTGGGAGTCACTCCCAGTGAGGTCACACTTGCCCAGACCCCTAGGGAGGGTCTTGCGGAGCAGCTCACGTCCTTAGACTCAAAGGAGTGGCTCCCCTTTGGTTCGTCACAGTGGGTAGAGTCCCATGACGATATATCTCTCCAGTCCTTGAATGATTCCATCTATACAATGTGGTTAGAGTACCAATAGGTGGATTTCCCTCCATCTCGGATTGAATCAGTAAATTTACTACATTTTACTCCATGAGGTGGTCTACCCCCATATTCTGGATGATTTCGTCTAGTTATTGTAGGTTTAGTCCAAAAACTGTGTGCACGCTTCAAGTTTGGGAAAGTTTTGCAACAGGCCCGGTCCTAGCTAATGCACTGCACTGTTTTGTGTGAAAGTGAGTACAACCCATTACATCTGTAAAGAATCCACATATTTTTACTTTTTTTGCAAATTCAAACACTGTACTTCTGCTGCGACCGCCTTTTCTTTACAGACAGAACGAAGGGCTCTCGCTTGATAATGCAAATTGAGAATCGCAAAAAGTGGAGGATCGGCTCCTGGCCACCTATAAAACACTAGCCACCACTCCAGATGATTGTGCTTTTTCGGTGTCCAGGCAGCCATTACAAATACTTCTATCTGCCATGTTTTCCCTCACCTCCCTGTACACCTCTTCCTGTCTCGCCCGCGTCTCACTCACCGGTGTGTGTAAACTCTTGCTGACTCATTGGCAGTGAATTCACCCCAAAAATGATTAACTATTTTTAAGGAACACCAAAAAGTTAGGCCCCACCAAAAAGTTAGGCCCTGTCTTACAGTTTAGATTATTTAAACCGTCCAAAATCCATTTACGATTACACTGGTACCCTATAACAAAGCGCAAAGCAAATTCGACGGGCGCTGAGAAAGTGGTCCTCAAGTACAGTAGAGCTTAACCCAAGGATACTGAATGATTCCAGTACCCAAGGATTTAGAAGCCGCGTTTCCGCAGCCTGGATAATGAGAGCGATTTTGATAGGAAAGAACCTATGCTGGGCATCTGGAAGAATGGAAAGAGGTTACAAAGGCTCTTGGGTACAGGACACGCTGCAATGGACGTCTCTGGAGAAGACACTCACACGCGTGAAGACACTCCAGAAGAGTACCAGGACATGCAGATTCTTGTTAGATGGTATTCCTGATTAAATACTCAAATATAAAACTAGACTCACCCAACTGTCTGTTCTGGGTCTACGCATGAGAATTTGCCCTCTCCATCGAAGCTGGCCTTCCACGTCGCCCATCGTATTTAGGCTATTTAAGCAAATGTTAGTCTTTATCTTAATCAGTTTAGGGGCTAATTAGGTGTGTTGTGGCATCGTTGAAAACAGGCAGCATTTATATGTTCAAAATGAATGGTTTGACCTTTACCACAGGTTATATTTTCGAAATACCACACGCTGTAAAGATTGCATGATTGTGGGCTAAGAATTGCAGGTTTCGCCCATAATTATAACCCCACTTAATATTCTTTTTTCCCCCCCAACCAGACAATGTTTTGTCTCACAAGTGGGGGATGGACTGAGCTTAAAATATGCTGGGGAGCCAGAAAAGGGGCAGAGTCTGTGGCCACCTTCCTTTCTCACCGTGTTGGTGCATGGGGACGTGCAACGTGTAAAAGGATAAATACTTCTGCTTCTGTACACTTTGTGTGGGACAGCACCATGATCACATTACAGGTGCAGGCAGAGTCGCGACTCTAACACTGCGCATGCTTCAGTGGCTCCACCTACCCGCCAGGATCATATTCAAAACTGCATCTATCCCCTACAAAGCAGTCTCAAACGGAACACCAAGATGCTTGCCAGCTAAACGCCACACCTCTGGTTGCTCTCGCATCTCACGTAGCAAAACTATGAAAAGGTTGGAGTCAAAGCTAACGCGCAAAGAGAAGACTTGCCAACAGTCCTCCTCCCTCCGCACCTGACCACCTGGCTTTTAATCCCAGTAGAGGCTCAAAATGCCCCCACCATCCACCAGTTCTGCAAAACACTGAAAACATGGCTCCTTCAACAATAGCTGCCAGAGGAATAAAAAAAACCCTCTCCCTCCATCAGCAGCACTGCACTACTTCATAAAATGCCACGCCCAATTCTGGCACAATCCTGTTGTAAAGCGCTCTGCTGCTCTTGAACTAGGTTTACGCTATTAGCAATACAATAAATAAAATGATCTCCATGCATTTTTTATCTTTCACACAAAAATGGCATTTTTTAAATTAAAATACTGAAACATAGAGACATGGTTTTTATCTACAATACCACATTTACAAAATATCTTTACCACAATTTGATTTGGATTTATTTGAAAAATAAGGATTGCAAATCCCGGAATGACTTACAACACTTTTACAGATAGTGGAAGCAGTGCCACGAAGAGTGCCTGTACAATAGCACAAAGATCAGAACAGATGGGGGGATCGGTTTATGAGGGTGTAGAAAAGTGGGACATGTACCAGGTACAAAACAAAACTAACAGAAAAAATATATATATATAAAAATAATTGTGGTTACAAAGGTAACATTAGCCTAGCGGGGCTAGTGCTTCAAACTAAAGAGAAGTACTATTTCAATTCACAGAATTACATTATTAAGCATCACTGGAGGCAGTGGTGGTGTCCGGCAGGGAGGGCCGGGGAGAGGGCCGGTGGAGCTCCCTCTAGGTGAGGTTTAAGCCGAGATTTGAAGAGATCCACCGTTGGGCTGGCTTTGCTTGTTATGGGCAGTGGGCTCCAGTTGAGCGTGGTGAGTAGGAAGAAATAGCGGAAACGAGAGGGGGCACGGAGAGGGGCAAGGGGCAGGGAGGTTGAGTGCAGAGGGTCCATCGGAGGGAACAAGGTCCCGGGAGGATAGCTCAGCGACAGCGTGCGCGTCTTGGAAGCAAGACGACACGAAGCAACACAGGTTCGATCCCCGGGTGCGCGCTTAGAAACCTCTGGGTGTTTAAGCACGTTATAAATACGTAACTAAGACAAAAAAAAAAAACACAATTACGCAACTAAGAAAAACAAACAATTCTTGTAACAGCGCCTCGATGCCTGCGGGCTGTGTGAGCGCTTTATAAATGTAAAAAATAATAAATAAAATAAGGTGGAGAGTTAACGGATATATAATTAGACAGGTACTGAGGGGCAAGGCCATTGCTAGCTTTGTAATCTAGAAGGAACTTTAAAAGAGTGATTGTGCATGGAGCGCCATCCAGCAGCAATAACGCCATAATCTGTGCATACACATCAGGACATCCCATACCTTGGTAATTGCCACAGGCGCTCTGTATCAAGGTAATATTGCAATAGTTGTAACAAGGCCCTTAGTCATTTATGGAATCAGGCTATGGGCCACAAGGCAATAATGCATGTTATTATTGCACAACACAAGGGCTCCACCCATGCTTGGACCCATGCTTGGACCCATGCTTGGACCCATGCTTGGACCTGCGAGTCGCAGGTTACTCACAGATCCTTGCAGGGAGCTCCTTATCTAAAATAACGACTGATTTTAAAAAGTTATAAATAATCAAATGTCTTGCGAGTCAAATCCAACTGTTTAAACACTCCTAAATATTGTATTACTTTATTTTGAAAAAGGTAGTATTAGTTGGTAAAATATAATAAACAATTTGCAGACTTTCTTTGACCAAACAACCCAACTCTTTTTTAAATAAAACTAAACAAGTTTGACACAGATCTCAGAAACAGGTGCTCAAATTAAGAAACTATAATATTCTCAAAATAAGGTGGTAATTACAAAACTCTGCTGGCGCATGTTGCGAGTAGGCCAGCTGCTGTTGATTACGGTATCAGGTAATATTATGCCCACCAATAATACCGCCATATATATAGTCATCGGGGAAACGGCAGAGACGATATTATTAATGGGGTTAATATTAGGGTTAAATGGGAGCGTGGGATGCGGTGGTGTTTAACGCTCCCTTTAAAAAAAGATGAGGGTTGCAGGGGTGTCTCCCCCAGGTTCCATGGGGTAATATCACAGCAAAATAAGCGCACCATTCTTGTATAGTCTGCGGCGATATTAACACATAGAACCGAAAGGACCTCCCACCTTCCAGCCAGAAGCCTCCACCGGGACGTGCAATGCATGGGCACATGCCCCTCCTTCCTCTCGCCCTTTTTTCACCTACCTTCTTTCCAAAGGCACATGGAGTACTGGTGGACCTGAGCAGGGTACATTCTTTCTGATATGGTGCTAACCAAAGAACTCAATGCCCCTCCAGGGGTCTATCTGGCGGGGGTTCTAGTTCCACTTGGGGGCAGTTGGTCCCTAGGTTGCTAAGACCTGCGTGTCACATTTCCAATATGGATTGCAATAATGACTCTGAGTAGAGGGCTTTCAACTTGAGATGAAAGCAACCGTCTGAATCAGGAGAGCCATGGTCCCAACCTAAGCCGGACTCACCAAGTCGTCCTCCTTGTAGCGCATCTTGGAGGTGTGCCGCCGCATGCTGTAGACAGTCAGCAGGAGGTAGAGGAAGGCGAAGGAGGTGTGGAGCCACAGCAGATTATTCCTGTCGAGGGGAGGGAAAAAACAAGTCAACTTGACCAATGGACTGGCACCAAAAGAAGCTGTCAACATGTGCAGAGTGGCAGAGCCTACAGTGAAAATAAAGAGACATCAGGCAATCTTACGCATCCACCCAGAGACAGACTGGCACCAGCTACAGCACCCACTCAGAGAGGCTGGCGACATCTACAGCACCCATCCAGAGAGAGCCTGGTGGCATCTACTGTACCCACCCAGAGAGATCCTGGTGGCATCTACAGCACCCACCCAGAGAGAAGCTGGAGCCATCTACAGCACCCACCAGGAGCAGGAAATACTGGCACCGTCCACAGCACCCATCCAGAGAGAGGTGGGCGCTGTTAGGCAGAAACCTGTGCAGTTCCCTCTGGGACCACTGCAAAAGATTTAGGACTACAGGTGTTTGGCAGTAAACCCACTTGGTAGCAGTCTGTACCACACAGATTCACTTGGTAGCTGTGGCTGAGCAGTCAGACTTCCCTCAAGAAGAGTTAGGCAGTATACAGAGTATTCACAATAGGTCAAGAGAACACAATGGAACAAGTAAACACTGACCAGGGCTTGGTGTAAAAGAGATATAATTATTTATTTAAAACCACATCTAGAAAAACACACAGGCACAAATAGTAAGCAATTCAAAAACACGGTCACTAAAAGATATACACTCCCTTAAAAGAATATTAGACAAGTCTTAAGTAAAGTCTCACTTATTTTCAGACAGCGGTGAGCGCTTAACGTAGATGGCACTCTAATAATTCATTTTAAAAAGGGAGAGAAAAGCAGAGAATAAATTGAAACAGATCCCAACACTTTTTCACGAACACAACAAGAGAGGAAGGCAAAGTAACACTAGGAATTCAGAGTCAGTCGGCCGGATCTGCTTAAGAGGATCCAAATGAAAGGTGTCCAAGGTCACACGGTTGCAGTACACAAAAGTCTTGTAACGGTTCAAAAAGGAGTTGGATCAAAGAGAGGGAACAGTTAGAGGGTCAAGGCGGCCAGCCCAGTCAAGAAGGTTAAGGAGTTATTATTACCTTGTAGCAATCTTTAGAAAGGGAGGCCTGGCGGACACGGTACCTTAAAGTGGTGAGAACACTCCAGCGGGGGCAGTTGTTCCTGGCAGCGGATGCAAGTCGGTGCTTCGTCCGGGAGAAGAGAGGATCTCGTCGGGAGGAAGACAGGAGTCTGTTGCACTGCCAGGGAAGAAACCAGCCGCAGAGTTTCTCAGGTACAAGGAGCGGTCCGTTGATTCGCGGTTCAGTGGTAAGTGGCTATCCGGCTGCCGGGGTGCTTGGCACGGGCAGTTCAACCACAAACTGGTCTGGGGTGCGAAGAAAAGAAGGTAAACTGGTTGTGCCCACCAGTCAGGGGAAGAAGACTCTCCAGCAGGGAGATCTTCTCTGTCGTCGGGAAGTGGTGAGCCGGTTCCGCAGGGCTCCACCGGTGGTGTCGTCGTAGCAGGTCGGCTCAGCTTCTCCCTCGTTGGATTCTCAGGTCTTGTGGCGACTTCTGAAGTTCCAGTCCCCAAAGCCCTGCTTTTATGCAGCATACCCCCATTCACTCAGCCTAGCTGTCAATCAAACATGCTAAGTGGTGAGCCGGCCGGCTCACCACTTGGGCCAATCACACAAGAGTAACTCGGTCCAGGGTGCCTAAACCCCCTCCCACACCCCTTGTGGTACCCAGACAGACTGGCACCACTTTTGGAGGCTTCTGTGGAGAAGCCCTCCAAAAGGTGGAACAAAAGGCTCGACTTGGGTTGGAGTCACAGAAGAGAACACAAACGCCATTTTAGAATCGAGTCCTGGCAAAAAATACCAACCAGTGAATTAATATTAATTAAATAAACCGGCGGTATGTTCGAGGCTATGAGAATTAAATAATTAAAGTTGGTAGCCTCGAACAATGGGAAAATCCCATAGGGAAATATTCGCGGTCCAATATAAAAAGTAGTTTCCACTGCCACCAGCCAAAACTCAGGGGGGACGGAGACGTGCCCCCTCGACTAACAGACCCTGGGGCAATCGAATTGCCCCAACCAGTACGTCCACAATATGATGGTTTGTACTGGTTTCTGTTAATAATTTGGGACTAGTAAAGCCAATGGTGACTTTACATGCCCTGGGAGACAGTAGTCAGTCCCAGGGTATGGAGTCTATGGTGGGGTGTCACTATGACATCCCTGTGTTACTGCACGGAGGGTGCTGTGTAACACACATAGTACAAACACATGAGACCCTATGGAGTAAAGGACCCCATAGCCCATAAAACACATTAAACAGTCAAAGGAACACCATAAATCATGTCCAAGAGTGGGAGAAAAAGAGTCTCACTCTTGGCAGGAGAAAAAAACAAACTCCAGAAATCCAGCAAAGCTGCTGGGTGACTCACTAGGTTAGGAAATTCAGCCTAAAGAGAGAATTCTCCCTAACAGGCGCCACCTACAGCACCCACCAAGAGCAAGAAATACTGGCACCGTCCAATGCACCCATCCAGAGAGAGGGATTGACAGCATGCATATAGGGAGAGGGATTGACGGCATGCTTGCAGGGAGAGGGATTGACAGCATGCATATAGGGAGAGGGATTGACAGCATACTTGCAGGGAGAGGGATTGACAGCATGCATATAGGGAGAGGAATTGACAGCATGCTTGCAGGGAGAGGGATTGACGGCATGCTTGCAGGGAGAGGGATTGATGGCATGCTTGCAGGGAGAGGGATTGACGGCATGCTTGCAGGGAGAGGGATTGACGGCATGCTTGCAGGGAGAGGGATTGACGGCATGTTTGCAGGGAGAGGGATTGACGGCATGCTTGCAGGGAGAGGGATCGATGGCATGCTTGCAGGGAGAGGGATCAACGGCATGCTTGCAGGTAGAGGGATTGACAGCACCTACAACACCCTTTCAATTAGGGAGAGACGTGCAGCATCTACAGCAATTACACAAAAAGAAGGATAGACTGGCACCATTGATCACTCCCACAGAGGGAGATTCTTCACCATGTAGTGGTAGAGTCTGATGCCATCTATAGCACCTAGAGAGGGAGGGGGGGCTGGCAACATCTACAGTACCCAGACAGGGACAGATACTGGTACCGTCACCATAAAATAGAAATAGAGAACCACGCCACTCAGAGAGAGCAAAAGAGAGAGTACACATTATTTATTATATCAGTGAATGTGGGGTGTGGCACCAGCTATCATAGCAGTGAATGTGGGGTGTGGCACCAGCTATCATAGCAGTGAATGTGGAGGTTGGTACCAGCTATCATAGCAGTGAATGTGGAGGTTGGTACCAGCTATCATAGCAGTGAATGTGGAGGTTGGTACCAGCTATCATAGCAGTGAATGTGGAGGTTGGCACCAGCTATCATAGCAGTGAATGTGGAGGTTGGTACCAGCTATCATAGCAGTGAATGGGAGGTTGGCACCAGCTATCATAGCAGTGAATGTGGAGGTTGGTACCAGCTATCATAGCAGTGAATGGGAGGTGTGGCACCAGCTATCATAGCAGTGAATGTGGAGGTTGGCACCAGCTATCATAGCAGTGAATGTGGAGGTTGGCACCAGCTACCATACCAGTGAATGTGGGGTGTGGCACCAGCTATCATAGCAGTGAATGTCGAGGTTGGCACCAGCTATCATAGCAGTGAATGTGGAGGTTGGCACCAGCTATCATAGCAGTGAATGGGAGGTGTGGCACCAGCTATCATAGCAGTGAATGTGGAGGTTGGCACCAGCTATCATAGCAGTGAATGGGAGGTTGGCACCAGCTATCATAGCAGTGAATGTGGAGGTTGGTACCAGCTATCATAGCAGTGAATGTGGAGGTTGGCACCAGCTATCATAGAAGTGAATGGGAGGTGTGGCACCAGCTATCATAGCAGTGAATCTGGAGGTTGGCACCAGCTATCATAGCAGTGAATGGGAGGTGTGGCACCAGCTATCATAGCAGTGAATGTGGAGGTTGGCACCAGCTATCATAGCAGTGAATGTGGAGGTTGGCACCAGCTATCATAGCAGTGAATGTGGAGGTTGGCACCAGCTATCATAGCAGTGAATGGGGGGTGTGACACCAGCTATCATAGCAGTGAATGTGGAGGTTGGCACCAGCTATAGCAGTGAATGTGGAGGTTGGCACCAACTATCATAGCAGTGAATGTGGAGGGTGGCACCAGATATCATAGCAGTGAATGTGGAAGGTGGCACCAGCTATCATAGCAGTGAATGTGGAGGGTGGCACTAGCTATCATACCAGTGAATGTGGAAGTTGGCACCAGGTATCATAGCAGTGAATGTGGGGTGTGGCACCAGCTATCATAGCAGTGAATGTGGAGGGTGGCACCAGCTATCATAGCAGTGAATGTGGGGTGTGGCACCAGCTATCATAGCAGTGAATGTGGAGGGTGGCACCAGCTATCATAGCAGTGAATGGGAGGTTGGCACCAGCTATACCAGTGAATGTGGAGGTTGGCACCAGCTATCATAGCAGTGAATGTGGAGGGTGGCACCAGCTATCATAGCAGTGAATGTGGAGGTTGGCACCAGCTATCATACCAGTGAATGTGGAGGTTGGCACCAGCTATCATAGCAGTGAATGTGGGGTGTGGCACCAGCTATCATAGCAGTGAATGTGGAGGGTGGCACCAGCTATCATAGCAGTGAATGTGGGGTGTGGCACCAGCTATCATAGCAGTGAATGTGGAGGGTGGCACCAGCTATCATAGCAGTGAATGTGGAGGGTGGCACCAGCTATCAGCAGTGAATGTGGAGGGTGGCGCCAGCTATCATAGCAATGAATGTGGAGGTTGGCACCAGCTACCAAACCAGTGAATGTGGGGTGTGGCACCAGCTACCAAACCAGTGAATGTGGAGGTTGGCCCCAGCTATCATAGCAGTGAATGTGGAGGTTGGCACCAGCTACATACCAGTGAATGTGGGGTGTGGCACCAGCTATCATAGCAGTGAATGTGGAGGTTGGCACCAGCTATTATAGCAGTGAATGTGGAGGTTGGCACCAGCTACCAAACCAGTGAATGTGGAGGTTGGCACCAGCTATCATAGCAGTGAATGTGGAGGTTGGCACCAGCTACATACCAGTGAATGTGGGGTGTGGCACCAGCTATCATATCAGTGAATGTGGAGGTTGGTACCAGCCATCATAGCAGTGAATGTGGAGGTTGGCACCAGCTACATACCAGTGAATGTGGGGCGTGGCATCAGCTATCATAGCAGTGGAGGTTGGCACCAGCTATCATACCAGTGAATGTGGGGTGTGGCACCAGCTATCATAGCAGTGAATGTGGAGGTTGGCACCAGCTACATACCAGTGAATGTGGGGTGTGGCACCCGCTATCATAGCAGTGAATGTGGAGGTTGGCACCCGCTATCATAGCAGTGAATGTGGAGGTTGGCACCAGCTATCATAACAGTGAATGTGGAGGTTGGCACCAGCTACATACCAGGGAATGTGGGGTGTGGCACCAGCTATCATAGCAGTGGAGGTTGGCACCAGCTATCATACCAGTGAATGCGGGGTGTGGCACCAGCTATCATAGCAGTGAATGTGGAGGTTGGCACCAGCTACATACCAGTGAATGTGGGGTGTGGCACCCGCTATCATAGCAGTGAATGTGGAGGTTGGCACCAGCTATCATACCAGTGAATGTGGGGTGTGGCACCAGCTATCATAGCAGTGAATGTGGAGGTTGGTACCAGCTATCATAGCAGTGAATGTGGAGGTTGGCACCAGCTATATACCAGTGAATGTGGGGTGTGGCACCAGCTATCATAGCAGTGAATGTGGAGGATGGCACCAGCTATCATACCAGTGAATGTGGGGTGTGCCGCCAGCTATCATAGCAGTGAACGTGGAGATTGGCACCAGCTACATAACAGTGAATGTGGAGGTTGGCACCAGCTATCATAGTAGTGAATGTGGGGTGTGGCACCAGCTATCATAGCAGTGAATGTGGAGGTTGGCACCAGCTGCATACCAGTGAATGTGGGGTGTGCCACCAGCTATCATAGCAGTGAACCTGGAGGTTGGCACCAGCTATCATAGCAGTGAATGTGGAGGTTGGCACCAGCTACATACCAGTGAATGTGGGGTGTGGCACCAGCTATCATAGCAGTGAATGTGGAGGTTGGTACCAGCTATCATAGCAGTGAATGTGGAGGTTGGCACCAGCTACATACCAGTGAATGTGGGGTGTGGCACCAGCTATCATAGCAGTGAATGTGGAGGTTGGTACCAGCTATCATAGCAGTGAATGTGGAGGTTGGCACCAGCTACATACCAGTGAATGTGGGGTGTGGCACCAGCTATCATAGCAGTGGAGGTTGGCACCATCTATCATACCAGTGAATGTGGAGGTTGGCACCAGCTATCATAGCAGTGAATGTGGAGGTTGGCACCAGCTACATACCAGTGAATGTGGGGTGTGGCACCAGCTATCATAGCAGTGGAGGTTGGCACCAGCTATCATACCAGTGAATGTGGGGTGTGGCACCAGCTATCATAGCAGTGAATGTGGAGGTTGGCACCAGCTACATACCAGTGAATGTGGGGTGTGGCACCAGCTATCATAGCAGTGAATGTGGAGGTTGGCACCAGCTATCATAGCAGTGAATGTGGGGTGTGGCACCAGCTATCATAGCAGTGAATGTGGAGGTTGGCACCAGCTATCATAGCAGTGAATGTGGAGGTTGGCACCAGCTACCAAACCAGTGAATGTGGAGGTTGGCACCAGCTATCATAGCAGTGAATGTGGAGGTTGGCACCAGCTATCATATCAGTGAATGTGGAGGTTGGTACCAGCTATCATAGCAGTGAATGTGGAGGTTGGCACCAGCTACATACCAGTGAATGTGGGGTGTGGCATCAGCTATCATAGCAGTGGAGGTTGGCACCAGCTATCATACCAGTGAATGTGGGGTGTGGCACCAGCTATCATAGCAGTGAATGTGGAGGTTGGCACCAGCTACATACCAGGGAATGTGGGGTGTGGCACCAGCTATCATAGCAGTGGAGGTTGGCACCAGCTATCATACCAGTGAATGTGGGGTGTGGCACCAGCTATCATAGCAGTGAATGTGGAGGTTGGCACCAGCTACATACCAGTGAATGTGGGGTGTGGCACACGCTATCATAGCAGTGAATGTGGAGGTTGGCACCAGCTATCATAGCAGTGAATGTGGAGGTTGGCACCAGCTACATACCAGTGAATATGGAGGTTGGCACCAGCTACATACCAGTGAATGTGGGGTGTGGCACCAGCTATCATAGCAGTGAATGTGGAGGTTGGCACCAGCTATCATACCAGTGAATGTGGGGTGTGGCACCAGCTATCATAGCAGTGAATGTGGAGGTTGGCACCAGCTATCATAGCAGTGAATGTGGAGGTTGGCACCAGCTACATACCAGTGAATGTGGGGTGTGGCACCCGCTATCATAGCAGTGAATGTGGAGGTTGGCACCAGCTATCATGCCAGTGAATGTGGGGTGTGGCACCAGCTATCATAGCAGTGAATGTGGAGGTTGGCACCAGCTATCATAGCAGTGAATGTGGAGGTTGGCACCAGCTATCATACCAGTGAATGTGGGGTGTGGCACCAGCTATCATAGCAGTGAATGTGGAGGTTGGCACCAGCTACATACCAGTGAATGTGGGGTGTGGCACCAGTTATCATAGCAGTGAATGTGGAGGTTGCCACCAGCTACATACCAGTGAATGTGGGGTGTGGCACCAGCTATCATAGCAGTGAATGTGGAGGTTGGCACCAGCTATCATACCAGTGAATGTGGGGTGTGGCACCAGCTATCATAGCAGTGAATGTGGAGGTTGGCACCAGCTACATACCAGTGAATGTGGGGTGTGGCTCCAGCTATCATAGCAGTGAATGTGGAGGTTGGCACCAGCTATCATAGCAGTGAATGTGGAGGTTGGCACCAGCTACAGTACCAGCGAATGTGGGGTGTGGCACCAGCTATCATAGCAGTGAATGTGGAGGTTGGCACCAGCTACAGTACCAGTAAATGTGGGGTGTGGCACCAGCTACCATACCAGTGAATGTGGGGTGTGGCACCGGCTATTATTTAAGTGATTGTGGGGAGTGGCACTAGCTATCATAGCAGTGAATGTGGAGGTTGGCACGAGGGATCATATTGGTGATTGTGGGAGGTTACCACTAGCTATCCTATTAGGGAATGTGAAGGTTAGCATTGGTTGTCAAATAGGTGCATGTGGAGTTTGGCACCAGCTGTCATACTAGTGAATGTGGAGGATGGCACCAGATAATATTTCAGTGAATGCAGAGTTTGCCATCAGCTATGATACCAATGAATATGTGGGTTGGCACCAGCTTTGAGATCAGTGAATGTGAAGGCTGGCACCAGATATTTCCGTGTATGCGGAGGCTGGGACCAGCTGTCAGATCAGTGGAGGTTAGCACCAGCTACCATGTCAGTGCAGATCGATGCACAGACACACAAGGAGCATCCATGCTCCCTTAATGATCGGCCTCTAGAACATTGTTGCAAAGCAGAAAGGCAATGAGGACTGCAAACCCGCCCAGGTGACGGGAGGCCTCTGCGCGCGCCGATACGGCTGCTCAACCCGGTATTTCAAAGCGGACGCATATGCTTGATGACGGCATTAGGGAAAAGGGTAGCAGAGACCAATCTACCTGCCTGCGACACGGTCACTCCAGGGAGGCATCTTTTACACATACACGCTTTTGAATCTCATGCTAATCCAGAACACTCTACAGTCTGTGTCTCAGTTTTTTAGCCTCTCTGCATCGTTAAGGGTAATTGTCTATGAAGACCCAAATCCTGATGAGAAGAAACCCACAATGCCCCAGTTCTGGAAATCAACTTGTGACGCACTCTAGAGTTCTACCTTGGGACAGCTTGGCGCCATGAGCATTTAAACCAGCTCTGAAACCGGCGCGCGTGCGCCTTTGATCATTTTGTGCAATGAGCTGCAGAAAGCATAACATTTCTGCACTGATGGCAAGAGCACTGCGCCTGGAGTGGTGCAGAAATCAAAAAGGCCATTTTAAACATCCAACCTCATATCTCCCACGTTGTCCTGCTGGAATCCCATTCACAGGGTTCCACATAACATTTTAAACTGGGAGTAAAATTATTTTTTGGGGGATTCAAAATAAGTAATTCCCATTGAGGATATTTTTTATGAGAACACATTTTTATTCTAACACATATTCTTTTCTATAATCTGTAATTATTTGCACCTAAAATAATTGTACATTAAAAGAGGCATTTTTATATAGAAATTCCTCTTCAGTTCAGGCAGTAATAATATTAGAACTCCTCTCCGTAGCTTTGCGGTGCGGGTATATGTGGGTGGAAATCGGGGTGCAGGCTTCTATGAGCCCACGGACTCCTATTTTTTAGTTGGGGGTGTGTTTACACCCCATTATCGGTAGTGTTTGTGTGTTTTCAGGGAGTAAAGGTAGCAGCTAGCCGTTATCCGTAGGGCGGCACACAACCATTAGTGCTTGCCGTGGATTAGCTGGACCGCTCCTGCAACATTAAATAGGATTTGTCAGAGCTCCTTCTGGGATTTCACGGCATGTTTCAAACAGCTGTTTCAAGGCCACAGAAAGGATCTTGCACCCCTGTTCCTTTTCCATACTCGCTGCATGGGTCTTAGCTACCCCACATTCTCTCTTATGGCCACAAATCCCTCATGTTCAGGGTTTGGAGAAGCCATTTTACTTCCCCACAGCACACATTTGCCATTACTTTATATACTCTGCAAAGTCCCCGGATGCACAGGTATCGATTATCAAGAAAATCCGATGGAAGATGGTAGACCAGATGGACAACAATGTTTTAAGTAAAAAATCTCTCGGCTTGACATGGCCATTTCTAGGCCCGTGTTCATGTGTGCACCTGGTCCTGCCTGTCTATCAGATAGTCCCATGTTAGAGAACCAATTGCAGGTAAGTAACTTAATCTTCTCCAGCAAGCGTACATCAAGAAGCAAGCAGTGATGGGGGATAAGGGATGGGGTTCGGGATAAAGGGGTCCAGCAAAAACTATGTTTCACAGCACGCTGGCCTATATGGACTCTGGGGGCATAACAATGCATCCTATATTGTTTTCTTAGAAGAATGTACAGACTTCGAAGTGTCAGCTTTGTAACTTTTAGAAAATTAAAACGTAGTTGGACAAACTAGACCATACGTTAAAGTAAATATGGATAGTGGATGTATGTATGCATCTCCTCACATCAATGACGTCTCCAAGAAGTCAAACTACCAACTGCATCTCCTCAGAGGTATTCTTCCTTTTCCTCTCCTTCCCCCAGAAGCTTCCTGTCTCTAGAGCTCTGGATCTGTCTAGGCTGCACTACTGCAACAGCATCTTTCTAAATCTGCCTGCTTCTACTCTCCACCCTCTGCAACATATCCAGAACAGGACTGCAAGACTTGTCCTTGGCCTCAAGCCCTGGGATCGTAACTCTCCAGCCCTGAAATCTCTTCATTGGCTCCCAGTGGCTGCAAGGATTAAATTCAAGACCCTTTGCATTGTCCACAAGGCTTTCTGGGGCCTGGGTCCAAAATACCTTCAACTCTCCCTCCGTAAATACCTTCCCGCTCAAGCTCGTCGCTCCTCCACCTCCAACTCCCTCAGGGTCTGTCGCTTCTCCAAGCAACGGGTTGGGGGTAGATCTCTTTCCTCGGCTCGGGCCTCCCTCTGGAACAGCTTCCCTGCCACTCTGAAACTTGAGGAGAACCACCTCTGGTTCCGGAAGCACTTCAAGACCTTCCTCTTTGCTTCCGGCTTCGCTCTTCCACTCCACTGCTGGGCTGTCTGCTTCGGCACTGTACACCTGGTTACCTGCTGATTTCGGACCCAGGACCCTGCCCTCCCAGCCACACATCTGCACTGCCTCCTGGCAAACCTTTCACTTTGATCTGTATCTGTAACCCTACAGTCCCTTACCTGCACTTATCAGACACTCCTCGTCTCCGCCTTAAACCTTGTACTTGCCACCTTGCTGGTTGCACTACCAGTTGTTTTTTTACCTTGCTTAGCACTTTCCACATCTCCCCTCTCCCTTGCACTTTCCGCCTTTCATCCCCCCTGCACTTGCACGTTCTCAATGTCACTGGACCTAGTAAGATCGTTGTTTTGTCCTCCCTTGTTCCCCTCCCTGCCTCGTCGTGCCCTGAAACACTTGTCTATGAGCGCAATACAAATAAAATATTCTATCGTATCGTAATGTTTTAAGATGTCAGCCAGTATCACCAACGTTGAAGATTATTCAGTGCTGTGGGTTACAGTTGGTAACAACACCAAAGAAGGACTGGGCAATGTATGTAAAAGAGATCTGTGAGCATTGCAATCACCTAATCTGACAAAGCCTGTTTAGGGTGAAACGTGTTATTTTCTGTCCAGGCTTTAATAAAGGACATTATTCACAGCTTCTAAGGAGTCGGTTTTCAATTTTGGGAATGCACTGCAATAGTGCCGTTGTTTCTCGACTACTTTGCAGTTCTGTTTTTCATTTTTCAACACGGACCAGCCACGGTTTACAGCAGGTACAAACCAGTCGGCAAACCAATCTACAATGAAAAAAAAAATGTATATAATGCAATTCTCACCGTAAACGTATTTTTGATGCTTGTATCTGCTTAGATTCACATGCTGCTAGGCCAACATATAGTGGAAGCTGTGGAGTATTACAGTTGTTGTTTTCAAAACTCGAAAAGGGACGTCGAATAGGGTGTGCCAGTAATACTATCCCTAGTGTGAAGTCCCCTTTACCCATGATCCCTCACGCATGTAGGTCCTTCAGATTGTATTTTTCTGACATGAGGTAGCATGAGGAGTAGCGTGAGTATAGAATTATCCAAGCAGATACGATAGACAAGCTCACAAGCATCCATGTGCCTTCTCTCAGAGGGGAGGATGGGCGGGCACATGTGAATCTAAGCAGATACAAGCATCAGAAATAGGATTACGGTGAGTAATGTATACCTTTTAATGTTTGTGAATCTGCTTAGATCACATGCTGTGCATAAATTAGCGAGCACTGATAGAAGAAGCAAGTGGGATGTGAGAAAGGTCATGAGCGAACAAATGTCTTAGAACCACTTCTCCTACTTGTGTATCTATCTTGGAATGAGTGTCATTGGAGAAGTGCTGAGTGAAGGTGTGAACCGAGCTCCATGTAGCTGCCTTGCAAATACTGTCCAGCGGGATATTTGCGAGGAACGCCAGAGTGGCTCCTGTGCCTCTTGTAGAGTGAGCCCTGGGATAAAAAGGCAGAGTTTTATCTGACAAGGAATAGCACAGTTGGATACAACAGACTATCACCCTCGAGATAGCAATTTTAGAAATGTGGTCGCCCTCTCTGCCTGGCGCTATGGAGACAAAAAATGTATCCGTTTTCCTTAGCGGTCTGGTCTTGTCTATGTAGTAGAGGACCGCTCTCCTCACATCTAGTGTGTGGAGTTTTATCTCAGCCGAGCTCTTGGGTTCTTGGAAGAAAGCCGGCAGCTTGATATACTGGTTTACATGAAACTAGGAAATGAATTTAGGTGAGAACCTAGATTGAGTACGTAAAACCAGCTTATCCTTATGTTCTGTAAAGAAAGGATCCTGCACTGATAAAGCTTGAAGTTCACTCACTCTTCTTATGGAAGTAACAGCCACTAAGAAGGCAGTCTTAAGTCAGGTGTCTAAGACTAGACTTGTGCACAGGCTCAAAGGGGGGACCCATAAGCTTAGCAAGTACCACATTGAGATCCCAACCTGGCAGCGGGGATGAAACTGGGGGTGAAGTCTTTTTACCCCTTCCATGAATGCCTTGATAACAGGTATTTTCCACCACAAGAGTTTGCTCTGTGAAGTAGTGTAAGCTGACAAAGCCGCCAAATGGACTTTTAGGGAGTTAAATACTAACCCTGAGTCTAACAAATGGAGCATATAAGTTAGAATGTGAGATGGAGTACATTCTAAGGGATTAATACGTTTAGACTGGCACCAGATAAAGCACTTCCATTTGTGAAAGTAACAGTGCCTAGTGTTGGGCTTTCTAGGTTCTTTTAAGATGACCATGTATCTTTGTGGAAGGTTGAGGTGGACGAACTCTATGACTTCAGGAGCCATGCTGCCAAGTTCATTGCATGGGGCTGCGGGTGCACTGGTAGTCCCTCGTGCTGGGAGAGTAGGCTATACTGGCATGGGAGTTTGATGGTGTCGCATACTGCCAGTTTGTGGATACCATGGCTGTCTCGCCCACATAGGAGCAACTAGGATGAGCATCATCAGTTCCTTGTGGATCTTGTTCACCACCTTCCTCATGAGAGGGGTTGGTGGAAAAGCGTAGGCAAATATCCCTGCCCAGTTCATCCATAGGGCATTCCCCTTGGAGCCTGGCTGGCGGAACCTGGACACGAAGTCTGGGCATTGACTGTTTTTGCTTGCGGCGAATCGGTCTATAGTGGGGAAACCCCATTGAGAGAAGAGGTGTTCTACGACGTCTTTGTGTAGTTGCCATTCGTGTTCCTCTGGAAGGGGATTTCTGCTCAGAGAGTCTGCTAGCAAGTTGAGTTCCCCCGGAGCATGTTGGGATGACAGGTAAATCTTCCATTTGAGTGCCCACTTCCAAATTTGTTGGGCAAGCCTGGACAGATTTTGAGAACGAGTGCCCCCACCCCTGTTTGTTTATGTAAAACATTGCAGTTGTGCTGTCTGTAAGGACCTGCACTGACTGGTTCGATAAGAGGGGTTTGAATGCCCAAAGCACTCTAAATATTGCTAGAAGTTCCAGCAGATTGATGTGGTTCTGAGCAACCCTGCGAGACCAGAGTCCCTGAGCTGTGTGGTGAAGGTAGTGAGCTCCCCACCCTGTTAAGGAGGCATCTGTTGTGACGACGTCCTGAACCTCTGGGTCATAGAAGGGTTTCCCTTTCGTTAGATTCTCTCTCATCCACCAGCGAAGTACTCTGCACTAGTGTTGGTGAAATGACCACCAGATCGTCCCACTGACCACTTGCCTGAGACCATTGTTTCGCCAACCACTCCTGCATGGGTCGCATGCGCACCCTTATTTGGCGACCGGCCTGATATTGAGGAATTTGCAGCAACACATTTCAAATTCTTTCCTCTGATGGAAAGGCCAACCCCTCTTGAGTATTTAGGACAGCTCCTAGGAACAGTTTGGAGGTGCTGGGTACCAGGCTTGACTTTTTCTCGTTGATGGAGAAGCCCAATTGAAAGAGGAGGTTGATGGTTGTTTGGATGTTTTGTCTGCAAATTAGAGGGGACTACCCTGTAATGAACCAGTCGTCCAGGTAAAGGAACACTGGGATTGCCTCCCTGCCCAGGTGCGCTGCCACCACCGCCAGTACCTTAGTGAATACCCTTGGAGCCGAGGCTATTCCGAAGGGCAGCACCTTGAATTGGTAGTGCTGGTTCGCCATCTTCAAACGCAAGAATCTTCTGTGCGCTGGGAACATTGAAATATGAAAATAGGAATCTTTCATATCCAGTGTTGCCATGTAAACACCCTTTTTAGTAGGGGGATTACCTCTTGTAGCGTAATCATGCTGAATTTTTACATACTTGTTTGCAGGGCGCAAATCTAATACTGGGCGCATTGTGAGATCTTTCTTTGGCACAAGGAAATAGGTTGAATAAATACCCCTTTTTACCTGGTTGGCCGGGACGACCTCCATGGCATCCTTTAATAGCAGAGTGGCAATCTCCTCGAGGAGGATCCCTGGTGTTCCTGAGAGTGTACTCTTTGCCGTGGAGGGTGGTCGTGGGAGCGCTTGAGTAATTTGATGCAGTAGCCGCCGGATAATGTGGACAGCACCCATCTGTCCGAGGTGATCCTCTCCCATGCGTGGGTGAAGTTGGTAATGCGCCCCCCTACTGGGGAAGCATGGGAGGGGACCTGGAGCGCAACGTCACTGTTTGGAAGGTGGCGTACCACCTCTAGCAGGGCTGCCCCTTCCCTGCCCATGACCCCTGCGCTGCCCTCTCGGTTAGCCCTGGGAAGACTGATTGGTTATTCCCCCACGATGAGCTCTGATTCTGGCTATAGCTAGACCCTCTTTGGGAATTTTGGCCTCAAAAAGCGATGAAAATTACCGCTTCCCCTCTGTCCAGAGGGTTTGTTAGTGAGTGGACCAAGGGATTCTAAAGTGTCATACTCATCTTTCACCGTTTTGAGGGCATCTTCGACAGCTTTGCCGAATAATACGTTAGCCTCGACCGGCATGTCTATCAGTGTTGCCTGTGTTTCAGGCTTAAATCCTGATTGTCTCAGCCATGCATGCCTTTTAATGATCGTACCCTCAGCGATTATTCTACCAGCATCATCAGCCGCGTCGTATTTAGTCTTAAGGAGGCAGCCAGACACTGCCCTCCCGTCAGCTGACACTTGTGCTAACTGGGTCCTTAAAGGTTCTGGTGCAGTGGAGAGTAAAGCAGAAACTCCCTCCCACTTGTGGCAATCATAACTTGCCAAGAGGGTGGCACTGTTGGCTATCCTAGCTTGATAAGCTGCAGAGGAGGCGACTTTCCTACCTAGGCCATAAATCCTCTTGCTGTCTTTAACCGGGGGAGCCTCTGGGCAAGCAAGTGGGGTGCCCACAATCTTCCTAGTGGTGGTGACGACTAGGGAATCTGGTTTTAGCTGTCCCCTAATATATAAAGGGTCAGAGGGTGCAGCACGAAATAACTTCGACACGCAGATTCACTGCACGGGTGAGGTTAGGGGTTTGTAGAGATGGCTGAATCCTGCGCTTAATAGATTTTAGCAGCGGGATGGACTGAGGTACTGTATTCTTGTCCTCCAGGATTTGCTCTGCAAAATCCTTGTCTTCTTGAACTTCCAGAGTATTGATTTGGAAGTGTTTAGCAGCCTGGGCCAACATCTCGTTGAGGAGGAGTTGGTTATCGACTGGAGAATCATTTACAGGAGGGTCCTTAGGAATTGGGGAGTCTAAGGTGTAAACGTCAGCCTCATGTTCCTCCTCCTGTTCCTCATCATCGCCATAATAAGGGTCTGCATCCTGGTCCTCATCAAATTGAGTGTCAGGGTCTTCATGGTAAGAAACAGGGTCAGAAGGCTCCACAACAAAGGGGTCCATGACTAAGCCCTGAAAGGGGGTCTGAGTGCGAGACCTCTTAGGAGGAGGTTGAGGAGACACAGGTGTGTCTTTGGAACCAAATGGAGCTGAGGTGGGAGGGGTGTTCCTATAACTTTGAAAATAATTTGGATCTTTTTCATAAAAGTTGGCCATAAATGTCATCCTCTTCAGTACTCTGTCTATATCCCCAGAGCTCCATTCCTTTTGGTGTAGTAAAAGCTTGAGGGGTGAGGCCCCATATCCACATCTGTGGGAGGTGTTACCTTCATTTTAGGGGCAGGCTGAGGTTCTTTAGATTTCTTTGCAGCCTTGACTTTCCCATGATTCTCCTTAGGAGTGTGGGGATCTTTGGAGGACTTTTTATGGTGTTTACCCCCTCCCCTATGGCCAGAGGTGGTCTTTCCAGACTTTTTATGGCCTTCCGTCTGGTTCAACGCAGCACATCGATTTTCGGAGGCGGAATCGGACGCGAACATCGAATTTCGGATGTGGGATTAGATGCAGAGCGTCTAGTCTTGGAAGTGGGTTGGGACACGGCATCGTCATCAGACGACTGGGTCTCGATGGTAGTTTTATGGGTGACACCTTTACCGTCCGAGGACGGGTAGGCCCAGTTTTGAGGCGACAGCAGGCGGGAATGCCCAGTGGACAAGGATTCGGTGAACCGCTCTCTAGGTGTTGACCGTTGCAGATCACTCGACATGCGTGTCGAGTCCCGGACGGGGCTAATGAGTTTGGTGGTGGGTGTACGTGTTGCGCTCTTGCTGCCGGGTGTGGTCCCCAAAACATGGTCGCCGGCCTGTCCTACGGGGTCGCGGGCCTGCGCCTGGGTAGCTGAAGCTGCCCCGTCGCCCTCGCAGTCCGATTCGGCAGCATTGCTGCCATCGCTGAAAGCGCCCTCTACATCCATGGCTAAGAGCTGCCTGGCGTAGTGGGCCCAGAGCTTTGTGAAGCGGTCCTTTTGGGTTTTAGGCTTGAAGAGCCTACAGGTCCGACAAGATGCCTCGATATGGTCTCGAGGGAGACACAGATTACAAGTTATATGTGTATCTACCCAAGGAAACTCTGTTACATTTGGGGCAGAATTTGAATGGAGTACTCTACATATGGTCAAAGTATGGCAGCAGGGTGAATAATATGTAGGAAAAGGGGGATATAACCTATATGACCTCCCCCCCACTTCCAAGGCCAAGGGTCCGTCACGGCAGTCTCCGACAGAAGTCTCTCCAATCCTCAGCAGCGTCGTTCTTCGGCGTTCAGTGGACAAAGGATAGGAATAAATTGAACGTAATTGAAAGTAGGTCAAGGCTTTATGCCGAAAGGAACTCCGCACACATGCATCCGACTAGTATGGTGGAAAAAAACAATCTGAGGGACATACACGCATGAGGGATCATGGGTACAGGGGACTGCCCTATTCGACGCCCCTTTTCAAGTTTCGAAAACAACTATAATACTCCAGTTTCCACTAGATGTCAGCCTATGCACAGCATGTGATCTAAGCAGATTCACAAACATCAGAAACATATATATATATATATGGGATACATTACTCACCGTAATCGTATTTCTGATGCTTGTATCTGCTTAGATTCACATGCTGTGCATAGGCTGACATCTAGTGGAAACTGTGGAGTATTACAGTTTGTTTTTCGAAACTCGAAAATGGGCATCGACACAGGGCGTGCCAGTAATACTATCCCTAGTGTGACGTCCACTGTACCCAAGATCCCTCATGCGTTTAGGATCCTCAGATTGTATTTTTTCTGACATGAGGTAGCATGAGGAGTAGCGTGAGTACAGATAATCCAAGCAGATAGATAGAAAGGTAAGACTACAAGCAACCATGCGCCTTCTCTCAGAGGGGAGGAAGGGTGGGTCGCATGTGAATCTAAGCATATACAAGCATCAGAAATACGATTACGGTGAGTAATGTATCCCTTCTGAGGCTTGTGGAATCTGCTTAGATCACATGCTGTGCATAGATTAGCGAGCAGAACCTGAAGAAGGAGGTGGGATGTGAGAAGGGTCATGAGCAAATAAGTGTCTTAGAACCGCTTGTCCCACTTGTGTATCTGCCTTGGAATGGGTGTCAATGCAGTAATGCGGAGTAAAAGTGTGAATAGAGCTCCAAGTAGCTGCTTTGCAAATGGTGTCAAGGGGTACATTTGCTATGAAAGCCAGAGTGGCCCCAATGCCTCTAGTAGAGTGGGCTCTTGGCGTGAAAGGCAGAGTTCTTTCAGAGAGTGAGTAACACAGCTGGATACAGTTAATAATCCACTTCGAGATGGCACCTTTAGAGACATGATCCCCCTCTCTGCCTGTAGCTACGGAGACAAACAGTTGATCTGTTTTTCTTAGCGGTCTGGTTTTATTTACATAGTAGAGGACCGCCCTATGCACATCTAGGGTGTGTAGTTTCACCTCAGCCGAGCTTTAAGGGTCCTGGAAGAAAGCCGGAAGCTCGATGGACTGGTTTACGTGGAATTTAGATATTAACTTAGGTGAGAACCTAGGGTGTGTGCGTAAAACCAGCTTGTCTTTATGGACAGTAAAGAAGGGATCCTGCACTGACAGAGCCTGAATTTCACTGACCCTTCTTATAGAAGTAATAGCTACTAAGAAGGCCGTTTTATAAGTCAGGTGTTTGAGACTGCTTTTATGCATGGGCTCAAAAGGGGGGCCCATGAGCTTCGATAACACCACATTAAGGTCCCACCCTGGTGGTGGGTTAGAAATAGGAGGGTGAAGTCTCTTTACTCCTTCCATGAAGGCTTTAACTACTGGTACTTTCCACCACGAGACCTTGTTATGGGAAGTGGTGTATGCCGACAGGGCTGCCAGGTGTACTTTCAGCGAGTTAAAAACCAATCCTGCATCCAGCAGGTGGAGCATGTATGTAACAATAGTGGAAGGAGTGCAATCAATCGGGTTGATTTGTCTACTCTGGCACCAGATAACGAACCTCTTCCACTTGTAAAAGTAACAGTGCCTTGTGTTTGGTTTCCTAGATTCCTTTAGGATGTCCATACACTTCTGTGGTAAATTGAGATGTCCAAACTCTATGACCTCAGGAGCCATGCTGCCAGGTTCATTGAGTTGGGTTGCTGGTGCACTGTTTGACCTTGGTGCTGGGACAGTAGGTTGTACCAGGCTGGAGGTTTGATGGGCTCGCACACTGCCATCCTGCGTAGGTGTGGAAACCACGGTTGTCTTGCCCACATGGGAGCAACTAGGACGAGCGTCATCGACTCTCTGTTTATCTTGTTGACCACCTTCCCGATGAGGATGTTGGTGGAAAAGCGTACGCAAACATCCCTGACATGTTCATCCACAGGGCGTTCCCCTGGGAGTCTGGTATGGGGAACCTGGATGCAAATCCTGGGCATTGTCTGTTTTCGCTTGTGGCGAATAAGTCTATAGTGGGGAAACCCCACTGAGAGAAGATATCTTCTACGACCTCTCTGTGTAGAACCCATTCGTGTTCTTCTGGGAGGGAGTCTCTGCTCAGAGCATGCGCTAGGGAATTGAGCTCCCCTGGAACATGTTGTGATGACAGGAAGATGTTCCGTCCGAGTGCCCATATCCAGATTTTCTGGGCAAGCTTGGACAGATTTGGCGAACGAGTCCCTCCTTGCTTGTTCAGGTAGAACATGGCTGTTGTGCTGTCCGTCCGGATTTGCACTGACAGGTTTAGTAGGTGGGGCTCGAACGCTTGAAGCGCTCTGAATACTGCCAGAAGCTCTAGCAGGTTGATGGGGTTCTTGGCCACTGAGGGAGACCAGAGACCCTGAGCTGTGTGGTGGAGATGGTGAGCTCCCCACCCCGTCAGACATGCATCGGTAGTGACTACTGCCTGTACTTCGGGATCGTAAAAGGGTTTTCCCTGTGCAAGATTCTCTCTTGTCCACCAGTGAAGGCTTGTACTAGTGTTGGCGAAACGACCACTAGATCGTCCCACTGACCACTTGCCCGAGACCACTGTTTCGCCAACCATTCCTGCATGGGACGCATGCGCAGGCGTGCGTGGGGGACCAGGTAAATACATGACGCCATCATGCCCAGCAAACACATTGCTTTGCGTACCGTTATTTGGTGACCGGACTGATATTGCGGAATTTGCAGTAGTATATTCCGAATTCTTTCCTCTGAAGGATAAGTCAACCCCTCTTGAGTATCTAGGATTGCTCCTAGGAACTGTTTGGAGGTGCTTGGCACCAGGCTTGACTTTTTCTCGTTGATTGAGAAGCTTAATTCGTGGAGGAGGTTGATAGTTCTTTGAATGTTTGTTCTGCAAATTACTGGGGTTTCCCCCGTTATGAGCCAGTCGTCCAGATAAGGGTACACCGGGATTGCCACCCTCCGTAGGTGTGCAGCCGCCACCGCCAGTACCTTGGTGAATACCCTTGGTGCCGAAGCTATCCCGAAGGGCAGTACCCTGAACTGGTAGTGCCGACTGTCCACCTTGAAGCGCAAGTACCTTCTGTGCGCTGGGAACATGGAAATATGAAAATAGGCATCTTTCATATCCAAGGTTGCCATGTAATCCCCCTTTTTTAAGAGGGGGATTACCTCTTGTAGCGTAGTCATACGAAACTTTTGGGGCTTGACATACTTGTTGGTAGGCCGTAAGTCCAATACTGGGCGCATTGTCAAATCTTTCTTTGGCACAAGGAAGTAAGTTGAATAAATACCCTTGTTTACCTGGTGTCCCGGGACGAGTTCTATCGCGTCCTTTGCTAGCAGATTGGCGATCTCCTCGAGGAGAATCTTCTGATGTTCTAAAGAGTGTACTCTTTGTCGTGGAGGATGGTTCCGGGGACGCTGCAGTAGTTCTATACAGTACCCTGCGGATACTGTTGACAGCACCCATCTGTCTGATGTGATCCCTTCCCAAGCCTGGGTGAAGTTGGAAATGCGTCCCCCTACTGGGGTTGCGTGAGAAGGGACCCTGAACTGAGCGTCACTGCTTTGGTGGAGGCGTGCCACCTCCTTTACTGGGGCTGCCTCTGCCTTTACCACGTCCTCTCCCATTACCCCTGCCGTAACCCTGGGTGGACTGTTGGCTGTTGTTCCACTGTGTACCCTGCCCCTGGGAATAGTTTGATCCTCTCTGGGAATTTTGGCCGCGTGGGCGACAAAAATTACTATTCCCTCTCTGGTTAGGGGGTTTATTGGTTAACTAGCCAAAGGACTTGAGTGTCTCGTATTCGTCCTTGGCATTCTTCAGCGCGTCCTCGACCGCCTTACCAAACAACAGATCGGCTTCCACCGGTTTGTCCAACAATGATGCCTGGGTTTCTGCCTTAAAACCAGACTGCCGTAACCACGCATGTCTCTTGATAACAGTACCTTCTGCTATCAATCTGCCTGCGTTGTCCGCGGCGTCAAAAGTTGCTTTTAAAATGCAACCAGACACGGCTCTACCCTCTGCGGAAATTCGTGCTAACTGGCCCTTTAAGGGTTCTGGTGCAGAGGCTATGAGTGCCGCGACTTCTTCCCACTGATGGCAGTTGTAGCTGGCCAACAGGGTGGTGGAGTTTGCAATCCTTGCCTGATAGGCGGACGTTGAGGCTACTTTCCTGAAAAGTTTTTCAACTCTGGGATTGACTGCTCTGGTGAGGTTCGGGTTCACCAGGGACGGGTCTATTCTTCGCTGAATAGACTTAAGGATAGGGATGGTCTGGGCAACAGGCCTCCTTTCTCCCACTAACTCCTCGGCGAAGTCCCTCTCTTCCTGGACACCGTGGGTGTCAATATGGAAATGTTCTGCTGCACGTGCGAGAACCTCGTTCAGGAGGGGTTGGTTATCGACAGGGGAGTCGGTAACCGGGGCTTCCTTCTCTACCGGGGAATCTACTCTGTAGGTTTCAGGGTCTCCCTCTTCCTCTTCTTGGTCCTCATCATCCCCATAGTAGCCCGTCCCGGTTTGCTCTTCTACCATGCCAAAATCTTGGTCCTCACCAAAGGAAGTCTCTCCTTGATACAGTGAGTATGGCCGTGAGTATGGTTGTACCTCGAAGGGGTCTGTAGACCTCATCGGTGTCTCAAACCGGGGCTTCTTACTCGGGGGGATAGGATCATTAGAGCCTGAGGGTGTAGCCCCTTGTGGATCATATGAAAGGAAATGGTCTGGATTTTTATCGTAAATGTCTGCCAAAGAAGACATCACTCGACCATTTTTTTGGAACTGGGAATGACTCTCTCAGAAAGTTTTGGAGATTTATCTTGAGTAGATTTGCTGGTTTTTGAAATATCAGCAGACCTGGTCTTGTCTGCCTGTTTAGGAGTGGAGTGTTTCACAGGTGTGGAAGAGTGCAGAGGCTGCTTCTTCTGCTGTTTTCCCCCCTCCCCGTGAGTGGAAAAGTGTTTTCCCTGTCCCTTTGTGGCTCCGGAGGTTTTCGACGCCTGCCGTCGAGGATCGGGGGTAGAGTCCCTGTCCTTTGAAGGTGGGGCCGCGCTGATCTTGTCTGCGGGCACCGACTCCTGGAGTGCGGCCTGGGGGTGGAAGTCGTCTTCGTCTTCCGACGATCGAACTTCTATTAGCCTAGGGAGCGAGGCACTCTTGGCAAGAGTGGATGATTGCCTGGAGTCATGCAGCGATCTCGAACGCCCAGAGGACACCGATTCGGACCATTCTGTTTGTGCCTCTTTCCGAGAACTCGACGTCGTCGAGTCTCGGTTGGACTTCGTGTGTTTAGTGTGAGTAGTGTGTGAAGCGCCTGTGTCGCCGGGGGTCTTCCCCATAGCCGCCCTGTCGGACGACCTTCCGAGGTCGGGGACCTGCGCTCGGCTGTCTTTCGACGCCGTAATGCCCTCGCCGTCCGAAAGCACGGCGTCGCTGCCATCGCTGAAGGCGCCCTGCGCTGCCATGGCCGCCTGCCTGGCGTGGTGGGCCCAACGCTTCCTCGAACGGTCCTTAAGTGTCTTAGGTTTAAACCTACTACACGCTCTGCAGTTCGCTTCGGGGTGGTCCCTCGGCAAGCAGAGATTGCACGTGGCGCGCCTGTCGACCCACGGGTATTTGCGATTGCACTTGGGGCAGAATTGAAAAGGGGTACCCTCCATACGCACCTTGAGGCAGCGGGCTGTTAAGTGTAGGAAATGTATAAGGTGTACCTATACCAAGAGTGTAGAGTATGTCCAACCCCCCACTCTCCCTACTTGCAGGGCCAAGGCCAGAGGTCCAAATCCGTCGTGCAGCAGCCGACGGTCGATTTCTTCTCCAGCCGGCGTCGAGAGTCGAAGTTCGACGTTGGGATGGGGAAGGATGTAAATTAATCAATATTTTGGCAAAAGTATGGCTAAGGCCAGGGGACTCCGCAAAATGCTTCCGACCAGTATAGCGGAAAAAAACAATCTGAGGATCCTAGACGCGTGAGGGATCTTGGGTACAGTGGACGTCACACTAGGGATAGTATTACTGGCACGCCCTGTGTCGACGCCCATTTTCGAGTTTCGAAAAACAAACTAATACTCCGCAGCTTCCACTAGATGTCGGCCTATGCACAGCATGTGATCTAAGCAGATTCCACATGCCTCAAAAATATATGATACATTACTCACTGTAATCGTATTTCTGACGCTTGTATCTGCTTAGATTCACATGCTATGCATAGGCCGACATCTAGTGGAAGCTGCAGAGTTTTACAGTTGTTGTTTTTGAAACTCGAAAAGGGATGTTGACAGGGTGTGCCAGTAATAATATCCCTAGTGTGACTTCCACTGTACCCATGGTCTTTCACGCGTCGAGGTCCCTCAGATTGATTTGTTTCTGACATGAGGTTGCATGAAGTGTAGCAGGTGTATTAAAGCAGATATGTATCAGATAAAGCCCAATGACGCTAAGAAGAAACATCTATGCATCTTCTAATCCAAGGGTAGGAAGGGTGGGCGCAAGTGAATCTAAGCAGATACAAGCATCAGAAATACGATTACGGTGAGTAATTTATCCCTTCTGAGGCTTGTGGAATCTGCTTAGATCACACGCTATGAATAGATTAGCGAGCATTGTTAGGAGAAGGTGGTGGGTTGTGAGAAGGTCCAGCGGCGAATAGATGTTTTAGAACCGCTTGTCCCACCTGAGTATTTGCTTTAGAGTGTGTGTCAATACAATAGTGCCGAGTGAAAGTGTGTACTGAGCTCCATGTCGCTGCTTTGTAAATGGTGTCCAGCAGGATGTTTACGATAAAGGCCAGAGTAGCTCCTGTACCCCTTGTGGAGTGTGCTCTCGGCGTGAAAGGTAGTGTTTTGCTTGATAAAGAGTACCAGAGCTGTATGCCTCGGACTATCCATCTGGAGATGGCATTCTTGGAGAGGTCGGTCTCCTTCTCTGCCTGGAGCTACGGGGACAAACAGTTGGTCTGTTTTCCTGAGCGGTCTGGTCATGTTTACATAGTAAAGGACCACCCTCCTTACATCTAGTGTATGGAGTTTTTTCTCAACTGAGCTTGTTGGGTTCTGAAAGAAGGCCGGTAGCTCAATTGATTGGTTTACGTGGAATTTTGAAATTAACTTAGGTGAAAACCTAGGGTGTATTCTCAAAACCAATTGGTGTTTTCGAATAGCAAAGAAAGGGTCTTGCATTGACAATGCTTGAAGTTCGCCGACTCTCCTTATGGAGGTGATCGCCACCAAGAAAGCAGTTTTATATGTGAGATTTTTAAGGCATAGGCTCAAAGGGGGCTCCCACGAGTTTTGCAAGTACTACGTTGAGGTCCCAGCCTGGCGGTGGCTTTGACATAGGAGGGTGGAGTCTCTTTACTCCCTCCATGAATGCCTTCATGACAGGTACTTTCCACCGCAACACCTTACTTTGAGAGGTGGTGTATGCGGATAGCGCAACTTGCTGTACCTTTATCAAGTTAAAAATACTAACCCTGAGTATAATAAGTGGAGCATGTATTGGAGAATGTGAGTTGGAGTACATTCTATCGGGTTTGTTTTGACTGGCACCAAATTACAAATCGTCTCCACTTGACAAAATAACAGTGTCTGGTGTTTGATTTAGGTGCCTCCTTGAGGATATCCATGCACCTTTTAGGTAAGTTAAGATGTCCAAACTCTATGGCCTCAGGAGCCATGCTGGCAAGTTCATTGAGTGAGGTCGAGGGTGTAGTGTTGTCCCCCCGTGCTTGGAAAGCAAGTTGGTCGGGTGGGGGAGCTTGATCGGATCGCACACCACCAGTTTGCGCAGATGTGGATACCAAGGATGTCTCGTCCATATGGGAGCAACTAGGATCAACGTCATGTGTTCTTTGTGAATCTTGTTCACCACCCTGTTCATAAGTGGAGTTGGGGGGGAAAAGCGTAGGCAAATTTCCCTGACCAACTCATCCATAGGGCGTTACCCTTGGAGTCTGGTTGGGGAAACATGGACGCGAAGTCTGGTCATTGCCTGTTTCCTCTTGTGGCGAACAAGTCTAGCGTGGGGAAACCCCACTGAGAAAATGTGGTGTACGACATCTGTCGAGTCGCCACTCGTAATCGTCTGGTAGAGGATCTCTGCTTAATGAGTCCGCTACGGTGTTCAGTTCCCCTGGTACATGTTGGGAAGTCAGGAACATCCCCCATTTGAGTGCTCACTTCCATATTTTCTGTGCTAGCTTGGATACATTTGAAGAATGTGTGCCCCCCTGCTTTTTGATATAGAACATTGCAGTGGTGCTGTCTGTGAGAATTTGTACCGACTGATTTGTTATGTGTGATCCGAAGGCTTGGAGAGCTTTGAATATTGCTAGAAGTTCCAGCTAGTTGATATGGTTCTAGGCTGTGATTTGAGTCCACAGACCATGTTCTGTGAGATGAAGGTGATGCCCCCCGCCTCCCGGAGAGTGATGCATCTGTTGTAACTACCGCTTGCACCACCGGGTCGTGGAAGGGTTTTCCCTTCAACAGGTTCTCCTTTGTCCACCAGCGTAAGGCTTGTACTAGTGTTGGTGAAATGACCACTAGATCGTCCCACTGACCACTTGCTTGAGATCACTGTTTCGCCAGCCACTCCTGCATTGGGCGCATGCGCAATTGTGCGCGTGGGACCAGGTAAATGCAAGATGCCATCATGCCAAGCAAATGCATCGCTTTGCGTACACTTATCTGCTGACAAACTTGATACTGATGTATTTGCAGCAGTATATTTTGGATTCTTTCCTTTGATGGAAAGACTAGCCCTTCTTCTGTCTTTTTGACAACTCCTAAGAACTGGTTTGTCTTGTTTGGTAGGAGGCTTGATTTATTCTCGTTTATCGAGAAGCCTAATGGAAAAAGAAGGTAGATTGTTCTTTGTGCATTTTGCTTGCAAATTTGGGCTGTTTCTCCCGTGATCAGCCAGTCATCTAGGTAAGGGTACACTGCTATTGCTTCCCTGCGTGGGTGCGCTGCCACCACCACCAGTAACTTGGTGAAAACCCTTGGAGCTGAAGCTATGCCGAAGGGTAGCACCTTGAACTGGTAGTGCTGGTTTGCGATCTTGAAACGCAAGAATGTTCTGTGCGTTAGGAACTTTGAAATATGAAAATAAGCATCTTTCATATCCAAGGTTGCCATGTAGTTCTCTTGCTTTAGCAGTGGGATTACTTATTGTAGCGTTGTCATGCAGAATTTTTGTGGCTTGACATAGGTGTTTGCAGGGCACAGGTCTAATACAGGGCGCATTGTCAGATCTTCTTTGGGCACAAGGAAGTACGTTGAATGAATACCCTGGTTTACCTGGTTTGCTGGGACAGTTTCAACAGTGTCCTTTAACAGCAGTGCTACGACCTCTTCCAGGAGTATGCGCTGCTCCTCCCTTGTGGTGGCTGTTTGTCGCGGGTGTGAGGGGTGGAAGGAGGGATGCTGCAATAGTTCTATGCTATAACCGCCCGCTACGGTAGAAAGCACCCACTTGTCTGAGGTGATTCCCTCCCATGCATGGGTGAAGTGTTATTCGTCCTCCTACTGGAGTGACATGGGAGGGTACCTGAATTGGGTGGTCATTGCTTTGGGGGTGTGGACCCACTCCTGGTAGAGGAGGATCTGCCCCAGCTGCGAGATCTTCGCTAGCCCCTCTGGAAACCTTGAGATGACTGTCCTTGATTGGAACCCCAGGATGAACCATGACCTTGGTTATATCCAGATCCACTCAGCAAATTTTGGCCCCTGAAACAACGAAAATTATTACTGCTCTGTTGGCCCGAGGGCTTAGGGTGACCCAGAGACTTAAGAGTGTCATACTCTTCCTTTGCACTCTTTAATGCATCCTCTACTGCTTTGCCGAACAGCATGTTAGGCTCTACCGGCATATTGAGGAGGATTGCTTGTGTCATCAATTTCAATCATGACTGGTGCAGCCCTGCATGGTGGCCTCTGCTATAATTCTGCCTGCGTTGTCAGCTGCATCTACATTATTTCTTTAGATACAGTTAGATTCAACCTTACCCTCTGCTACAGCAAGAGACAGTTGAGATTTTAATGGTTCTGGATCCAAGGCCATTAAGGCAGCTATTTCCTCCCACATGTGGCTGTGGTAACTGGCCAGCAAAGTGGTGATGTTGGCAATTCTTGTTTGGAAAGCTGCAAAGGTGGCCATGTTCCTTCCGAAAGTGTATAGTTTCTTACTCTCTTCATCGGGGGGTGCTTCCGATGAAGCGAGTGGTGTTCCCACCCTCTTTCTTGTTGTGGTAACTACCAGTGAATCTAGTTTTAACTGACCCCTTATGTAGAGGGGGTCTGATGTGGCTGGGTGGAACATCTTCTCAATTCTGGGGTTTACTGCCCGTGTGAGATTAGGGGTTTCTAGAGAGGGTTGAATTCTTTGTATGGATTTTAATAATGGTATAAATTGGGTTACAGCTTTTTTGTTGCCCAATATGTCCTCGGCAAAGTCTTTGTCGACTTCTGTTTTCTGTGTTTGAATTTGAAAATTCTCTTCTGCCTTTAGCAGCACGTCATTAAATTGAAGTTGGTTGTCAACTAGTGAATCCGCCACTGGCGGTTCTAGATTATCTGGAGAGGTTAATACGTAGCCGTCTTCTTCTTCATCATCAAAATAATGATCTACCTCCCCTAGGTTCTCTTGATCCTCATAATCTGTATGAGGGTCAGAGATCAAATTGGTTTGGGTCCTGCAGAGGGGTGTCTTCAAAGGTGTTTGGCCGGGCTCTTTTTGCTGGGGGTTGAGACATTGGCGCCCCAGTAGTTGATGGTGTGTTCAGAAGACTACCCAAAGATTGAAGGTTTTTCTCCCAAAAAAATCAGCCATAAAGGACATACGTCCCATCTTTACTTATATCATCAGCCGACCACTGTGAGGAACTTTGGATAGTGACTGGAGTAGGGGGAAGTTCTGGTGTAGGTTGCTTCTTGTGTTTCATAGTTGCAGCCAACGTACCCTCCCCCTGGGAAACGCAGTTTTGTTCTGTATGGGATGCACTCTCTTTCTCCCGATGAGATGCACTCTCTTTTTCCATATGGGGTTTGTGGCTCTTCAAGGTATGGTGTTTCGAAGTCCGCCCTTGAAGCAGTGTTCCCGGGACATGCTTCTTGACTAAGTGTGACAATTTTGATGTCTGCGAGTGTTTTGCCAATTTTGACGTTATGGAAGATTGTCACGTCTTTGGCAACAGTATTGGACACGGCGTCAGAGTCAGATTTATCTCTCGACCTTGGGGGGCTTTCGTGCGGTGAGCATGATCGCGAATGCCCAAAGGATAGGGAGCTTGTGGAACTTCCCCTTGACGTTGTGTGTGGCCGTGACGACAGTGTTGTTGTCGTCTGGCCTTGGGTTGTGTGTTTTGATAGGGATGACATGACTGTGCTAATACAGTGGGTGTCGTCCATGTAATAGTGCCGCCGGCCTGTGTGTTGGGGTCGGGGGCTTGCACGCGGGAATCAGTATGTTCCCTGTCGCCTTTGTCGTCGGAAAAGACGCTGATGCTGCTGTCGCTCGAAACACCCTCCATGTCTATGGCGGCCTGGGCCTGCATGGCGTGGTGGGCCCAGCACTTTGTCTTTCAGTCCTTGGTCTTGGGTTTAAAAAGCTTACAAGCTTTACAATGACACTCGTCGTCATCCCGGGGAAGGCAGAGGTTACACACCCAGTGCAAATCCTTCGAGGGAAATTTCTTGTTACAACTGGGACAGAATTTAAAGGGTGCATTCTCCATTATTAATTGGAAGGGCAGCCTGGTGTTTATAAAGGAGAGAAGGGGGAAAATGCATTATCTTAGTGGGCTAAGATGTGTACCACCCCCCACTCTCCCTACTGTCTGGGGCGAGGCCTGGGGCGGCCTTCCAAGGCCATTGGATCGTCGAGTCAAGTTCTTTGTCCGATGATATTGGTCCTCGAAAACCGTCAAAGTTGTTGTCGAGGTGCGGCTTCAAAAAAGAGAGAAAGCGAGAATTAGCTCTAATTTTTTAGTTAATAAATGGCATTAGCCAAAACGGAACTCTGCGTTTAGCATCCAACAATGATGGCGGGAAAGAACAATCTGAGGGACCTTGACGTGTGAAGGAGCATGGGTACAGTGGATGTTACACTAGGGATAGTATTACTGGCACGCCCTGTCGACGTACCTTTTCGAGTTTCGAAAACAACTGTAATGCTCTGCAGCTTCCACTAGATGTAGGCCTATGTATAGCATGTGATCTAAGTAGATTTCACAAGCCTCAGAAATAAATATATAATAAATGTTCCATTTCAACTGCAACTAGGGGTGCGCAAAATTAACAGAGCATCCAACTTCTAGTTATTAAATCAACAGGTCTAACGAAGAACAGCCAACATGTGTTTCGCGCCGGTTGGCGCTTTCCCAAACTCATTAGGAAAACTTCAATTAATTCTGTCCTGGGCGAGCTCCTTGTATAATCCCCAAAGAATCCGATTGAAGGCAGGCCGTGGCTTTCATCAAATATTCATCTGCTCGGTCATCAGTATCTTACGTCCAAAGCTTCAAATCCTTTATCTTAGCAGGGAAACGCCCTCTCACGTCAGTATTTAGTAAGATAAGGAGGCTTTGCAGCTCGTGCATCAGTGTGCGTTTGTTGTGTCGAATGCAATATTTATAAAGGACGCCTTTTATATCTAAGGGATAAATGGGCGAAGGGAAACATTCTGCTAAAAGTAATGTATGGTCTTCGTTACTCCAAAACAGGTTACGGTGCTTCATGAAGATGGTAGACGTGGATGGTAGGCAGAGCCTGACATTTGGTTATAGGGAGTGATGGCTGAAATGCGTGGTCCTTTATAGCCCCAAAACCATTACAGTGCTGGTTTTATTGTGGTCCTTAAGGAGAAGTCTTGTAATTGGCTATACACTTCATTGTGTGGGAAAGTAGAACGTTATGGTTTAGCTTGAGGGAGAATTTGGCCAAAGGGCCTTCTACATCTCTAACCATTTTTCTCCAGCATCACAGCCTGATGTGTGGCGTCTGCACGTCTTGGGGGCAGGAGAGACCGGCCAGTCAATAAAAGCACCAGGACCTGGTAACAGTGGGCAAATAAAACCTTAGGTCTAAAGGCGTCACTATTTGGAGCTAGAGCATTGTGTCTGTATACACTAGAGCTTGTCGCCGCGCCTCAGTGGCCCAGAAGGTCTTGGTCACTGATAGACAAGTCCCAGAAGTTAATCCTAATGACATAGGTCAGTGAACCTCTGAAATGAGGCCGATATCTAGTGCTGAGAAACAAGTGAACAACAACAGCTATCACGCAGAAGCCATAACCCCGAACCAAACCCCAATGCAGTGTAGCTGCACCCCTTGTAGGCAGTAAGCTTCCATATCACCACCAGACCATCCCAGGAACAATGCCAGAGGTAGTGTATCTCTATTACAAGTCCTTTTAGGTTTAAACGCGTATATGACATGCTCGGCTATCAACTCTGGACAAGGGAAGAAGAACACAGGCAAACAAAGAGGAAATCAAGAGCTCTGGATGGTAAGGCATAGAAATCAAGAGCTCTGGGGGGAGAGGCATGGAAATCAAGAGCTCTGGATGGAGAGGCGTGGGCATCAAGAGCTCTGGATGGAGAGGCGTGGACATCAAGAGCTCTGGATGGACAGGCATGGACATCAAGAGCTCTGGGTGGAGAGGCATGGGCATCAAGAGCTCTGGATAGAGAGGCGTGGACATCAAGAGCTCTGGATGGAGAGGCGTGGGCATCAAGAGCTCTGGATGGAGAGGCGTGGGCATCAAGAGCTCTGGATGGAGAGGCGTGGGCATCAAGAGCTCTGGATGGAGAGGCGTGGGCATCAAGAGCTCTGGATGGAGAGGCGTGGGCATCAAGAGCTCTGGATGGAGAGGCGTGGGCATCAAGAGCTCTGGATGGAGAGGCGTGGGCATCAAGAGCTCTGGATGGAGAGGCGTGGGCATCAAGAGCTCTGGATGGAGAGGCGTGGGCATCAAGAGCTCTGGATGGAGAGGCGTGGGCATCAAGAGCTCTGGATGGAGAGGCGTGGGCATCAAGAGCTCTGGATGGAGAGGCGTGGGCATCAAGAGCTCTGGATGGAGAGGCGTGGGCATCAAGAGCTCTGGATGGAGAGGCGTGGGCATCAAGAGCTCTGGATGGAAAGGCGTGGGCATCAAGAGCTCTGGATGGAGAGGCGTGGGCATCAAGAGCTCTGGATGGAGTGGCGTGGGCATCAAGAGCTCTGGATGGAGAGGCGTGGGCATCAAGAGCTCTGGATGGAGAGGCGTGGGCATCAAGAGCTCTGGATGGAGAGGCGTGGGCATCAAGAGCTCTGGATGGAGAGGCGTGGGCATCAAGAGTGCTAGGCGGGGAAGCATTTAAATTAAGAGTTCTAGGTGGAGAAGCATAGGTTGTAAGAGCTCGAGAGAATGATTTAAATTAAGAGCTTTAGGTGAAGAGGCATAGTAAGAACAACTCTAGATGGAAAAGCATGGACACAGACAGGAATGGGAATCAGAACTCTAGGTGGAGAGGCATGGACCTCAAGAGCTCTGGATGGAGGGGCATAGAGATCATGAGCTCTGGATGGAGGGGAATAGAGATCAAAAGTGCTAGGTGGAGAGGCATGGACATAAAGATCTCTGGGTAGAGGCGTGGAAAAAAGGGCTCTAGGTGAACATGCGTGGACATCAAGAGCTCTGGATGGAGGGGCATGGAAATCAAGTGCTGTGGCTAGAGAGGCATGGAAATCAAAAGCTTTGGGTGGAAAGGCATGGTAATCAAGAGCTCTAGGTGAAGAGGCATGGAAATAAAGTTCTCAGAGTGGAGAGGCATGGTAATAAAGCTCTCTGGGTGGAGAGAAATTGAAATCAAGTGCTGTGGCTAGAGAGGCATGGAAATCAAGTGCTCTAGGTGAAGAGGCATGGAAATAAAGTTCTCGGAGTGGAGCGGCATGGTAATAAAGCTCTCTGGGTGGAGAGAAATTGAAATCAAGTGCTGTGGCTAGAGAGGCATGGACATATGCAACTTTGAGGAGAGAAGCAGCGAAATCAAGAGCTCGGGGTTGGGCAATGCAGATGGTAGGAGCTCAAGAAACAATATGGAAATGGGGATCCTGTGATGAAATCTCAGGACAGAAAAATCCCACAAATCCAAAAGTCTGGGTGGAAGGTCAGGATGTAGCGATCTGCAGATCAGAAGACTGGAATGCAGACATGAAAATTGGAAGCATCGAGAGAGATGCAAATCAGGATCTCTGGATGGAGATCCATGGACATCAAGAGCTCAAGGTGGAGACACATGGACACTGGGAGCTCCAGATGCAGAGATCTAGAAATCCAGCATTCGTGATGGGGAGAAGTGACCACCAGAAGCTCAGGAAGGAGGGAATTCTGGAGATTGATACAGGAATACCTGGAGACTGAAAGCTCAAGAGAGTCAGAAAAAGTGAAAGTGCTGGTGGGGAGAAATGAAACTTGAGAGCTTGGGATGGAGGCCCATAGAAATTGTGGGTTCAGGAACAAGATGCACACAGATTGAGCACTCATGCAGGAGTGAGGTTTCCATTGAGAATGAGGGGTGCACAGTCATGGAACCCTATGCTGAACACAGAGGCCCAGGATAGAGACAGGAGATTGGGTGCTCAGGATAGACTCAGATAGTGAGGCAAGACCAATGGGTCATTTTGGACAAATGGGGTAATCGAGAATGGGGTTGCAAAGTCAAGTAAGTCAGCACAGGATGTGGACACCCAAACTCGCACGGGTGGAGAGGCCAGGCAATATCAGGTTTGGAGAGGAGCAACATACACATTGGGAGTGTGGGCCAAAGGAATGTTGAAACCGATAGGGCGGTATTTAGGAAACGGGAGTGTAGACGGGCCATACATCTGTTTTTCAAAGGGGACATCGGAATGGAAAGCTTTGGAAAGTCGGCTAGGAGCATCGGCAGCTCAGGATGCGGAGTAGGTTTTGAATGGCAACTCTGGATGCCTACCTATGGATGTCGCAAGTCTGGTGCAAAATGAACACAGCCATGATTCGCTCAAGCGGGAGAAGGTTTTGCTCGAGATGGACAGGCTAATAGCCAGCAAGTGAGGCACTTTGAAGAGCAGAGAAATCAGATGTTTGAGAGAGGCATCATCAACAGCTTGGGGAGGCAGGCAGCTACTAATGTGGGGGACTGAAGGGGGCGAGAGAAGGGATACGAATCTGTGGTTTAGGGGGAGCTTACAGATTGTGAAAGGCTCGAGAGACACAGAAACAATAGTTCAAAGGTGTATATTGGTCTTGGTGAACACAGAGCCAGCTGCTCATTAGCATCTGGGGTGGGGTTGGGTGAGGTACAAGGTCAGCAATTAGGGCACAAGGTGTCCGTGAATCAGGAGACGACTTAACTAATCATTCTTTTTCTTTATACATACCTGGAATCCAGATTTGCAATAGTTGTTCTCCCAAAGCTGTAGGCGTTGTTTTCTATGAGAGAGGGAAGGGGAAGGGCAGTGAAAGAGAGGGAGAAACTCGTGAGCTCACTTAGCCATCACAATGTTAGACCACAAGAACAATCTACTTACTTATAGTTTTCCCTGCCAGCACCTACAACACACTCACATGTTAAGTAGACTAGGCCCCTGCTTTCAAGGAAGGATAGCTGGGTTCCCATACAAACTCCACAAGCCCATCCTCAATGTGGAGATTCTAAGAGAAATCAAAACATGCTTCTGGTTTCTTGATGAATAGTAGGAGGGGCAGCCTCCCTCCCCGCCTTTCCAGCTCACCTCTGCACCCCTTCAAATGCATTGACCCATTTCCATCAGTGAAGGTGTGCTTTCAAAGCATGAGAATGTGAGCGACCCAATCTCTTAACCTCCCACTCCCCCACATGTCAATTTCCAGCCCTCCTTGTCCTCAACTATAAACCATCCCCTTCTTGGCCAGAAGTGTGTTGCTTTTTTGTTTTGATCTCTTGTTTTTTTATTACTCATTAAAATCTTGCTATTTTTATTTTCTTCATTTTTAAAATTGCTTACTTTCCCTTTGAAGTTATTTTTAACATTTTTTATTTCCAGAATTCTTTACTTTTACAGTTTTGTTTATGGTGCATTGATCAAGATATCTTCTAGGCCACCCCTTGATCTACTTTAATCAAAACCCAGCGGGGCATTGGGACGGCTTCAATGTCTAATTGAGGCCAAACCTCAGCCCATCTTCCCACTCAGCACTCAACTAAAAATCCTAGCAACTGGATTAAAAACCAACAGTGCACATGGACAAACTGACTCCAAGAACACGATTATTTCCCAAATTGCTCTAGTGAACAGAAGATGAGTTGAGCGACTACTAAAAGGCTAGCCGACATGAATACTGGAGATTTTCGAAAGGTCGAGGTCTAACGGTCAAGCTTCAGGATTAAGGGCCATCTCAATTTAACGTAGCCCTCGATCAGATCAATTAGAATCTCCGGACATCCTAACTATAGTTATAGAAATCTCTGCTTCTTACGTTGTCCTTGTGGTCAACAAACTGGGATATTCCGAAATCCTAGTGTAGCTACAAACCATGGTTATACGAATCGCAGATTCATAAAGCATCCATCAACGAACTCAATCAGAATCTTCTGAAATTGCAGATTAGAAAGCAACTCTAGTTCTAAGGAGCTCCGCTTGCTAAGATCTGGGAAGGTCTGAAATCCCAAACTGGATACCAACCATAGTCATACAGAGCGCAGCTTCATAACCCATCCTGGATCCCGACAGACTGGGATGTTCCGAAATCCTAGACGAGGCACAAACCATGGTTATACGGATATCAGCTTCATTAATTAGCCCCGGGGTAGATAAGGTAAGATCTTTTGACATCCCAGAGTAGATACTATCCATAATTCTAGGAATCTCGTCTTCGTAATTCATGGCCGGCGCAGAAGAACGTGAATGCCCTGAAATCCATAGAGCACTCGCGGGAGCCTAGCAGTCATGTTAACCATTTATCCCTCAGCAAAAGAGTCATAGGTTGACCATCCCTAGCAGGCTCTGCAATGGGGGCCAGCACCTCCTCCAACAGTTTTGCCAGCACGACCGGATGATTGAAAGAGCTTTGCTTTACCACGGTGGGAGTCATTGAGGGAGAGCTGGTCAAATACCCCTCCTCTTACGGAGATGTGGCACCGCCTTCCTGAGCAGCATTGTTCCTCACAGCACGCTGCAAATGCACCAAAGACGCTTAAACCAGTCTGAACACTTCTTCCCAACAAAAAAAAGAAAGGCTCTGCGATGTGGTCGGTGGCAGAACATCACAGACTCGCAACATGGAAGCTGGCTACACTGGCACAAAATCCAGCCGGGGTCTGCAACCTTTGGCAGATAGTTTGGACGACAACTCCCATCACCTCCAGTCAACAGAGTCAATGGTGAGGGAACGTTGGGGCAGAACACCGGATGAGCCACATGTTGCAGGCACCTGATCAACTGTTGTGTTATGTTGATTTATACCGTGCACCACTACTACCCAAGGGCAGTCTCCATGCGCTCACGTGACTCTGCAGGAGAAGAGAGTGGGATGTGTTAGTGGGGATAGGATAATAGGATAGGTTCAGAACTAGGAGGAACTGGCGTCTGTGAGCGTTGTCTTGCATGCGGGAGTTGGTTCCACTCCTTCATTCTTAGGGGCTCTGTCTTTTGGAACTCTATGCTTTATATTGCACCTGTACAATGGAGTCCATTTTCTCCATAACTCTTGTTTGTACTACTGCAGCACACAGCTCCTTAGGGGCAGTGTTGCTGGGGACCCTTAGGGTCCTCCTTTAAGATGATTTTCTTTATCCTAAAGTAACTACAATTCTTAAGGATATCTCTCCTAAAACTTTATAGTCCGAGAGATTGGCATGCACCACCTTCAGTGGGGTGCCAAAGGGATACATAGTATCCCCTTCTCTCTGCTACTGTGGTTTTTAGTCACATAGACAATCACCTCGTTATGGCTGGTGGCAGTGGACGTGTTCTACCAATTATTGTGTAATGTTTATACTGCAGGCTGTGTCCATAGCCCTGGTAGTGAGCAATAAGGGCAGCCAAGTACCAACATGGGGCCTCCCTTCTTTTTTCACCATTTCTAGCATAGTTGTTCTTGGTGAGCCCTTCTTCTACCATTCTGGGAGGGGAAGGCCCGTTTGTGTGTTTTGTCTTTGGCAGGAACTAGTAGGTATCCCCACCTAGGCTCCAGAATGTCTGGGCAGGCAGGAAGTGGGGGAAGGAGTCTTCCACCCCGCCTGTCCTTTGTATGCCAGAGTATCTGAATAGAACCAGCTCCCACTGGGGGTCCGTCTGTCCTGATTGTCCAGCCAAACGCCCCTTTTCTAAATTGCTGAGAGATTGCAGAGGATTGTGTGTAGGAACTGTATAAAAGGTGAGGCTTCTGGAGTGAAAAGCAAGTCGACCACTGGAAGCTGAAGTAACCGAAGAAGACGACCAGGGATGTCTGCAGACCCTTTGCAAGACCGTGAAGTGAGCACTGCTGTCCTGACTGTTTTCTGTGTGCCAGAGGAGCTCCGAAGAGGACGAATCCTTCCCTTTGGCTGGTGGGAACAACTGCGAGTTTCCAGAGCTGCAGAACCCCAATACCTGGAGACTTGCTGCCCATTTCGAGTGCATCGCTGTGGAAAGGCAAAATCCATCCAAATCTTTGCTGAGCCCTCAGGGACACTCCACAGATCCGATCCAACTCATCCAGACCCATTCATCAGAGTGTGGGACTGGAGGAAGCAAAGAAGATTGACCGGGCGAATCAAATATGATCCTGACACAGAGACAACAACTCTGTTTGGAGGTATTAGTAGGGGTCTCTCTTTCCCCCCCGCCCCCCCTTATTCTAAACTCAGCCGCCTACGTACTACAATTACATAAAAATAAAAACAAAATAAAAACGTCCTACTTTTATCTTGCAGCGCAACTGGCTTTGGTGCTCATTACCACATGGAACAGGGACACAACTATTTTGAATTGTAACTTACAATAAGAATTATATTGTCATAAATATAATTATCACGCATAATACTAGACTATCCAAGTTAGGGAAATCTGTCACGCAGTGCGGAACTTTATTCCATCGTTAGGCAATTAACAGTTTAAGGACGTGTTTGCAAGAACTACACCGCTATAGCAAATCGCAAGGATCCGCCACTTCCTTAATCAGACTAGTAACCTAGCAACGGGGGTCACGTGAACATGTCACCTGACCATCAACCCGGGCCGGTTACTATGGGAACTAATATTCACTGCCGATGCATTCCGTTTCTTTGCAGACATTCGCCATTGTGCATGCACTGAATCAAGCTCCTGCCGGTAAGACCATTAGATACTATACCAAGATTAGCCAATGTAGCACGTGTTTATAGGAGAAACGTTCATGACACGCCCATTACCATTATTCGATCTCTTTAGATTACGCCTAACATTGAAAGAAGAGACCAGAACCTATCTGCAACGCTGCAACAGCGGCACGCCACGCTATTACCAAGCACGGCTAAAACGTGACTCAGGCAAAATGCCCAGTCACTAAATTCTAAGCGACCCAGCATCACCTTTATCTAAATTTAAACAACTATAGGAGCATATGTAGTAACTATTGCATTTTGTGCTTACAGTATTACAGCTTATCAATTTGAAAGATACGGCATCAGTATAAAAAGGTGTTCATGAACTAATCTTCGTCCACGCACTACTTTGATCTATCAAACCATTGATTACAAAATAGACAAGTCATAGTACTAGAGGTATGTTTATAATTATGCATGTCTATACCTTATTTTCATCTTGCAACTATCTGAATAAATGCTTTAACAATTACAGCAGTAATACGGTACATGGCGTACAACCTTGTCGGTAGCATATCTAATCAGTGTGGTATTCATCATATGCACTTGCATTTTTCTTTTTGGACAAGCCGATGATTGGCTATAGGATATGTTCATAATGATCAAAGTTGTCTGTTATCGATGTTTATATATATCTGACGTTTTTATTTTTTCTCTCCTTTGTGTCTGTGTCTGTGTTTTTTGTTTTTACTCTCTCCCTCCTCGGGTTGTTTGGGTACTTAGTAGCTGACAATAAGCTACACATTTAAATATTTCAGTTTAGTTGTTGGAACCTTATTTTCACGCCCTGAGGACGACCTTTTGAGGTTGAAACACGTGTTGGCGCTTTCAAGTGCAATGGTGCTATAAATTGCAACTTAATATCATGCAGAGTAGAAACTAGTTTACTCTCTTACACAAAGGTGACTAAATATTTTCAATCGACGTTTTCAAGTGCAAATGTTGTTACTAATTGCAACTGAGAATCATGCAGAGAAAAAACAGTTTTCTTTCTAATACAATCATGATTAAATGTGTTTGTGTTTATATATATAAAAATAATTCATGCGATTCACCCTTATGTGACCTACCTATCTTGTATGATCAATGTACGTCTAAACTGAACAAAATTGCGAATAAAACAATTTTGATGAATATAGTTGTGACTATTTATGTATATATCCCCCTTTTTTGACTAACTCATCACAAAAGCACCCTCAAGTATGTGTTCATCATTCAGGTGATAGTGGAAGATCACCTTACTAACCACACGACTGCAGCTATTTCCTAAATAAAAATAAAAATATATACCAGCCCCAACACCAACACCTTAAGACCTGCGCTTTCCTGGCACGGGCTTGAGCTTCCACAAATCTTAATTTTCTATTCTCAAAGGGGACCTGCACATTTCAGGAGTGGCCGGGCAGGCGCGCAACGATGCGCTGTCCAGCCTGCTTGCGTACATTAGTGTCGGGACTGTTCCCAACAGGCGCGCAGGGATAACTCATTTCTGCGCACGAAAGAGCGCATCCCGTTTGTGAATTCGAGATGCACTTTCAAATGCGCTGAAACGCTCCCTCATTTGCGCAAATGGGGGGAAGATGCGCTCATTCAAATGCCCTTTGTGAAGTGGGCTTCCTAGCGCATCTCCGCGCTTGCGCCCCAAAAAGGTTTTGAGAGTCTGGCCCTATATATTTAACCCCTCATTCATGATCAAGGGTCCCCAAAGGAGCAGGACTGGGGTCTTCCTGCCTTGGCACGCCTTGTTTAACGTGCAACGAAGTCATTTACCCAGTGGAGTTAGGCACATGCCGCACCGCCAAGTGCTCCTTTGGGGGGCCTCTTAACTGAAGATGCCCACCCCCTGCACTCAGGATTATTTCTGGCCCTAGCAAGCAAGAAGCACCTTTCCTGACCTTACAGCGGTGCAAGCATGCTGCTGCATTATGTGCAGTGTGCAGATTATAATCCTCGCCTTTTAGTGCTTTCAAACAACCTAGATGCCGCTACCAAGAAGTGCCAAGGTCACATAATGAAGTAAACTGGTGGAGCCAGGATTACGTCAGACAGTAGTTACCAAAACTTGGCCACCAGACTGCATATCCCTCTAAGACATGGCTATTGGGCTGCAAGGAAAACACTAGATGGTTCCATCAGGGTTGGCTGCTCTGAAAAGAAGTTAGGGTTGGGGCAGAGCCACTCAGGAGCTTGCCAGACATTGAAAGTGCCAAGCCTTTCCAGGAGGGCTGGTTCCCCTCTGTCTAAAAGAGCGCGAGTCCGTGAACCATTGAGACACATGTGCTTATTGGGGTTCCTGGGTGTCTTATCTAAGTCCTTTCGTTGGGGGTGCATGTGGTGCCAGCATTCAGCACCAAGCCATTTCCCATGAAGAACATAGGTGAAATGTACACGTGCATTGGGGGTGCACAGCTCTTGCTTCAACATAAAGCAACTCTTGTTTATCTCTTTTTAGCTTATCTTTGTGTACAAACATTTAGCCCATTTCAAAGGTCCCCCAATATTGGCACATTACAGAGCAGATATGCACGAACATAAAGTGTTCCACTGAGGATCACACAGTGTGATCAATTGCAGGACCCGGGATTCGAAGCAACATCCCCAGCAGAAACCACATTGTCCAGCTTAGTTACTCGCACACCTCCTAAATAGAAGGACCTCCTCTGGAGTGGGTGTTTAGGTCGTTGCTCAAAAGTGTCCTGCAACCGTTGGCTCGGCAAATCTATTGAACCATGATGACGTCCCCATTGACTAGGCTGGCTAGGACCGATGGGAGTTGTAGTTAAGATCCAAGTATAATCACATTTTGCAGACCCCAAACCAAGGCAGCTCGGTGCTCAGGGCTCCGAGACCTCCTGAGGTACTGGTACATTATATAGATGCACTCAATCACTCATGGACAAAAAGCAGCTCTTGTGCAATCACAAAGCGATCGTGATGCAGCCCTGGTGCGATCGTGAAGCAGCCCTGGTGCGATCTTGAAGCAGCCCTGGTGCGATCTTGAAGCAGCCCTGGTGCGATCTTGAAGCAGCCCTGGTGCGATCTTGAAGCAGCCCTGGTGCGATCTTGAAGCCGCCCTGGTGCGATCTTGAAGCAGCCCTGGTGCGATCGTGAAGCAGCCCTGGTGCGATCGTGATGCAGCCCTGGTGCGATCGTGATGCAGCCCTGGTGCGATCGTGATGCAGCCCTGGTGCGATCGTGATGCAGCCCTGGTGCGATCGTGATGCAGCCCTGGTGCGATCGTGATGCAGCCCTGGTGCACTCGTGAAGCAGCCCTGGTGAGATCGTGATGCAGCCCTGGTGCGATCGTGATGCAGCCCTGGTGCGATCGTGATGCAGCCCTGGTGCGATCTTGAAGCAGCTCTGGTGCGATCTTGAAGCAGCTCTGGTGCACTCGTGAAGCAGCTCTGGTGAGATGGTGATGCAGCCCTGGTGCGATCGTGATGCAGCCCTGGTGCGATCGTGAAGCAGCCCTGGTGCGATCGTGAAGCAGCCCTGGTGCGATCGTGAAGCAGCCCTGGTGCGATCGTGAAGCAGCCCTGGTGCACTCGTGAAGCAGCTCTGGTGCACTCGTGAAGCAGCTCTGGTGAGATGGTGAAGCAGAGCTGGTATTATATAAGTCATTTATAACACGCCTGTACACAAGTGTTTCTAGAAGCCATCATGTAGCAGCTGTGATGTGCAATGCCTCGTTAAAACAATGGGGCTACTTTCGTTTATTTTGGCAAAAATGTCACAATTGCTTTTAACCACAAATTCTTACAAAATGAAAACCCAACAAGGTACATTGGCGATTCCTATTTTAATAACGTGCAATTCAACCACCAAGGACAGGAGAAAGCCAGGCCCTACATCTACCCTCTGCTCCAGCGCAATCAGGTGTTTAGTGATCGGCTTAGTTCAAGAATCCTCTGCAGGCATTAATCTAGAGTTAATGAATGGCTCCCCGTTCCCCTTCTACAGCCTGGATCCGCAACAGCGCGAGAGCTCAGCAGGCGGGTAAAGGGTGGGGGTATCGCAGCTCCGGGCTGCAAGTGCCGCTTATCTCGCAGGCGCAGCTCATGTCCATTTATCGTTGGGACTAGCGCGTGGGCATCACGTGATGGGCCACGTATCTAATCTTACGTGGGTGCAAGAGCAAACAACTGGACGAAATGTTCTCTTAGGAACGTCTAGAAAACTGTAAATAACGGGCATCATGGAGTCTCTTCAACAGACGGCTGTAACTGACAAATGAACCCCGGATATAACGAGCCCTGGATGGAAAACTGGGTGGGTGGGCCATGGCTGGGCAGACACACGCCTGGCCTTGTAGCAGATGAAACCATGCAGATCTGCCCAAATGCCGTGCATTGTCCATTGGGAACCGAAACATGTCCTGCTAGCCCCCAACACGCCAGCTCAGGGGACTCTTTCAAGGGCTCCCCCGAGCTGGAGTTGTGGGAGAAGGCGTGGCAGGCGGCCTTTTACTGTAAAATGTGCCCACGGTGGCAGAAGCATTTAAATGCGCCCCTCCGCCGCGGGTACTTTTCATAAGAAAAGGCACCATTAGCCCCCCACCATGCCAGCTCGGGGGAGTCTTTCAAGGGATCCCCCGAGCTGGCGTAGTGGCAGGCGCCTCATTGCCATTGAATGCACCCGCAGCGGCGGGCTCACTCAATGACAATGGGGTGCTAACGTGCCCTATTTAACCTCCTCGCCCTGGCGAGGAGGTTCAATTTTTTTTTTTTAAATATAAAAAGTTGCCCATACTGGCCCCGCCCCCTTCCGCCCTGCGTTAACCAGGGGCGCGCGGTGGGCGAGGGCGCTATTTTGCCCAGGGCGCTGCTGCCCTTAAGGCTGGCCCTGACTGCCCTACCCAAATTCTTCCGAGCTAGATAGCGTATTAACTGAAGTAGTCTTGGCCCACTTCTGCACATGCAAAGCCCTTTCTTTTCAGTGTGTGTGCAGCGCTGAAACAAACACCACAGTGCTATATAGAAGACCTAAGTGCATGCATGAGCCAACCAGTGCACCGGGCCTGGCTTCTGTGGGTGCGCTGGTGACCCTAAGGATGTGTTTCAGCGTGGCTGTGTTGGCTGTCTCCACGACGATCAGTCTGGCTTCAGAGCTGCCAGAAGCAAGGAAACTGCTCTCCCAAACATCCATGAAGACCTGCTCTCCAACCTTGAATCCAACACCCCCTGTGTCCTCATCTTATTTGATCTCTCCTCTGCCTTTGACACAGTCAACCATGCCATCCTGCTCAATCGTCTCTGTGATAACCTGGGTATCACTGATCAGGCCCTGGCTTGGCCGACTTCTTTCCTCTCCATTCGACCCTCCCAGGTCCACCTTGGGTCCTTCCTCTCCTCGATCTCTTCCTGTGGTGTTCCGCAGGGGTCTAACCTCTCTCCCTGGCTGTTTAACCAATACCTGGCACTTCTTGCCCATCACATTGCTGCTCTCTGCCTCAACTTTCTGTGCTATGCGGATGAGACAACTCATTTTCAGGCTCCCTTCCGGCACTTCTACTTTGCTCATCTCTGACTGTCTGTCTGCTATCCAGGAGTGGTGTGCCACCAATGATCTCTGCCTTAATGCCAATAAGACCGAGATTCTCATCATCGGCATACCTGCTCACTCCTTTCGTGTCGCTCTCTGGCTGGCCTCTCTTGGCCCTCCTCCTGCTCCCACCTGCGAGGCTAAAAACCGTGGGGTCATCTTCGACTCCACAGTTTCCTGCTCTCCTCACGTCTCTGATGTCTCTAAGATGTCACACTACCAGCTACACCTTCTCAGAGGTATTCTTCCTTTCCTCTCCTTCCCCCAGAAGCTCACTGTCTCCAGAGCACCGGTTCTCTCCCGGCTGGACTACTGCAACAGCCTCCTAAATCTGCCTGTCTCTACTCTCCGCCCTCTGCAACTCATCCAGCACAGGACTGCAAGACTTGTCCTTGGCCTCAAGCCCAGGGATTTTTTTTTTCGCCAGGACTGAAATCTCTGCACTGGCTCCCAGTGGCGGCAAGCACACTCTGCATTGTCCACAAGGCATTCTGAGGCCTGCGGCCTCAATACCTTCAACTTTCTCTTCCTAAATATCTTTCTTCTCAAGCTCTTCGCTCATCCGCCTCCACTTCCCTCAGGGTCAGTCGCTCCTCCAAGCAACGAGTTGGTGGTAGATCTCTTTTTTCTGCTGGGGCCTCCCTCTGGAACAGCCTCCCTGCCTCTCTGAAACTTGAGGAGAACCATCTCCGGTTCCGGAAGCACTTAAGAACTTCCTCTTTGGTGCCGATATCTCTCCTACGCTCCCCTACTGATCTCCTGGCTGAAACGGAAACTGCACTGGTTACCTGGCTACCCTCTGATCTTGGGCGCGGGTCCCCTACCCGCCAGTTGCACACCTGCACTTCCCCCTGAAAACCCTTGCGCTCCGGAATGTATCTGTATCCTTACAGCCCCCTACCAGCACTTGCCACCTGATGTCTGCACTTATCCTTGCACTTGCCACCAGCTGGCTGCACTTTTCATTTATTGTCTTTATTTATTTTACTGTACTGCACTGCCCCCTCCCCCCCTGCACTTGCACAATCTCAATGTCAATGTCACCTGGTCTAGTAAGATCGTTGTCTCCGTCTTCCCTCTGTTCCCCCTCCCTTGCCTGGTCGTGACTTGAAACACTTGTGTATAGGCACGTTATAAATGACATATGATATCCTTCGGGGGCTTGCTTCAATACAGCAATGCCCTAGTCTCTAAGGAACGATCCAGAGTCCAGTCCATTAAGACTAAGGAGCCACTGGGTCTGAAGCGTCCATCTGGCCATCACCGCCGGTTGTCTGTAGGTAGAAGTCATCATATTGGGAGTTCAAGGTTCCCTTGCATGGAAGGTTCTCAACTAGACATACGCGGCTGGACAACTTCTTTGGATCGTGGCCCTCAATAGATTCAGAACAGTTTCTTCAAACCAAAATCAGTAGCTGAGCCTGTATTTTTAAAAGGCACCTACTCCAGCAATATATTTTATTTAGCAACCCATCCAGTTTCCTCGTAAAGCATTAATGATAAGTGCTGGCATTAAATAACAATGGAGAACATTATTCATGGATTAATGGGGAATCGGGTACTGGCCAACAGGAGAGCCATTATTTGTGGATTAATGATGTTGTGGGAATTAGGTAGTATAAGAGAAACCTTATTGGTGATTTAACGATGGACGGAGTATTGGATAATCTAAGGGAGGCATTATTCACAGACTAGTGATGTGCAGGGCATTGGATAATCTAAAAGAGGCATTATTCACAGACTAATCCTGTGCAGGGCATTGGATAATCTAAGGGAGGAATTATTCACAGACTAGTGATGTGCAGGGTATTGGATAATCTAAGGGAGGAATTATTCACAGACTAGTGATGTGCAGGGTATTGGATAATCTAAAAGAGGCATTATTCACAGACTAATCCTGTGCAGGGCATTGGATAATCTAAAGGAGGCATTATTCACAGACTAATCCTGTGCAGGGCATTGGATAATCTAAGGGAGGAATTATTCACAGACTAGTGATGTGCAGGGTATTGGATAATCTAAGGGAGGAATTATTCACAGACTAGTGATGTGCAGGGCATTGGATAATCTAAAAGAGGCATTATTCACAGACTAATCCTGTGCAGGGCATTGGATAATCTAAAAGAGGCATTATTCACAGACTAATCCTGTGCAGGGCATTGGATAATCTAAAAGAGGCATTATTCACAGACTAATCCTGTGCAGGGCATTGGATAATCGAAAGGAGGCATTATTCACAGACTAATCCTGTGCAGGGCATTGGATAATCTAAGGGAGGAATTATTCACAGACTAGTGATGTGCAGGGTATTGGATAATCTAAGGGAGGAATTATTCACAGACTAATCCTGTGCAGGGCATTGGATAATCTGAGGGAGGCATTATTCATAGACTAGTTTTGTGCAGGGTATTGGATAATTTTAGAGAGGCATCATTGATAGGCTAATGTGCAGGGCATTGGATAATCTAAAGGAGGAATTATTCACAGACTAATCCTGTGCAGGGCATTGGATAATCTAAAAGAGGCATTATTCACAGACTAATCCTGTGCAGAGCATTGGATAATCTAAAAGAGGCATTATTCACAGACTAATCCTGTGCAGGGCATTGGATAATCTAAAAGAGGCATTATTCACAGACTAATCCTGTGCAGAGCATTGGATAATCTAAGGGATGCATTATTCATAGAGTAGTGATGTGCAGGGTATTGGGTAATTTTAGAGAGGCATTATTGATAGGCTAATGTGCAGGGCATTGGATAATCTAAAGGAGGCATTATTCACAGACTAATCCTGTGCAGGGCATTGGATAATCTAAGGGAGGCATTATTCACAGACTAATCCTGTGCAGGGCATTGGATAATCTGGAGGGAGGCATTATTCATAGGCTAATGTGCAGGGCATTGGATAATCTAAGGGAGGCATTATTCACAGACTAATCCTGTGCAGGGCATTGGATAATCTGAGGGAGGCATTATTCATAGATTTATGTGCAGGGCATTGGATAATCTAAGGGAGGCATTATTCACAGACTAATCCTGTGCAGGGCATTGGATAATCTGAGGGAGGCATTAGTCAGATTTATCCTGTGCAGGGCATTGGATAACCTGAGGGAGGCATTATTCATAGAGCAGTGATGTGCAGGGTATTGGGTAATTTTAGAGAGGCATTATTGATAGGCTAATGTGCAGGGCATTGGATAATCTAAAGGAGGCATTATTCACAGACTAATCCTGTGCAGGGCATTGGATAATCTAAGGGAGGCATTATTCACAGACTAATCCTGTGCAGGGCATTGGATAATCTGAGGGAGGCATTATTCATAGATTTATGTGCAGGCCATTGGATAATCTAAGGGAGGCATTATTCACAGACTAATCCTGTGCAGGGCATTGGATAATCTGAGGGAAGCATTAGTCATAGATTTATCCTGTGCAGGGCATTGGATAACCTGAGGGAGGCATTATTCACAGACTAGTGATGTGCAGGGCATTGGATAATCTGAGGGAGGCATTATTCATAGACTAATCCTGTGCAGGGCATTGGATAATCTAAGGGAGGAATTATTCACAGACTAGTGATGTGCAGGGCATTGGATAATCTAAGGGAGGGATTAGTCATAGACTAGTCATGTTCAGTGCATTGGATAATCAGAGGAAGGTATAACTGTGCGGTGCATTGGATAATCTAATGATGGCATTCTACATAGATTAATAAACCACTGGGCATTGGAAACCTCGGGAAGTTGTTAATGATGAATGACCACGGTGGGTATTGGAAATGCTAAGTAAGGGAAGCATTATGCAACCTTGGAGAGCCAACAATCTAAGACGTTTACCAGCAACACAATTCCCACAGAGAGCACTTTGGCTCACCTCAGAGGTCCCCATAGAAGTTGACCAGCAGCACAATTCCCACACAGAGCACTTTGGCTTACCTAAGAGATCCCCTGAGAAGTTGACCAGCAGCACGATTCCCACACAGAGCACTTTGGCTTACCTAGGAGATCCCCTGAGAAGTTGACCAGCAGCACGATTCCCACACAGAGCACTTTGGCTTACCTAGGAGATCCCCTGAGAAGTTGACCAGCAGCACAATTCCCACACAGAGCACTTTGTCTTACCTAGGAGATCCCCTGAGAAGTTAAAGGCAAAATTCCCACACAGAGCACTTTGGCTTACCTAGGAGATCCCCTGAGAAGTTAAAGGCACAATTCCCACACAGAGCACTTTGGCTTACCTAGGAGATCCCCTGAGAAGTTGACTGGCAACACGATTCCCACGGAGAGGACGCCCACTGCCACCAGCAGGCCGATGATGTGACGCTGGAAGGAGAGGTAATGCACAGCATCCGCCCCACACTTCTCTCGGATTTCATCATCTCTGCAAGGCAGTAGGAAGACAGAGCAAGAGTGAGTGCTTCATGGTGGGAGGAACAGGGTGAGCAGAAGGGTATATAAGAGAGGAGAGGGCAATGACCGGTGGCTGGGAAGAAGGACTGGAAGAAAGAACAGAGCGGGATGAGTGATGTAAAGGAGGCAGAGATCCCAAGGAAAAGCTAGGGGAAAATGAAGGCCAGAAGTGGTGATGGTGAGGAAAGAGAGGAAAGACTAACTGCAGTGGAAGCAACAGTAAAAGGGCGTGTAGTGTTGAGGCGGGGCATGCTGTGCCACAATGTGCTAAGGAACACCGTCGCAAGAGAAAGTGACCGGTTACTACTTACATGCGTTCATGAACGTCTTAAGATCTTGTGATCCCCTCTCTCCTCCTGCTACTTGTTTCTTTGTATCCACTCTACCCTTAACAAAGCCCTTTCTAAATCTGGTCTCCCCTTAAATCCCACCCCCAGGCTTTGGGAAATCTACCACCAAGCCTACTCCAACTGCAGCAGAAACCATCCACACCACCTCCTTCACGCCCACCGCCCTCAGCATAACGTGGACATGGTGCAGCTAATGCGGGAAACCTGGCCCGCCACATATTCCCGGCCAGCGAAGATTGCAAAGTGCTGCTTACTTTATCCGGAAGATGGCCGTCAGCCAGGAGCAGAATCCCTGTGAGGAGAGAAGAGAGTGGGTCAGGTCCTGCAAGACAAGCTCCCGCCATAGGCTCCCGCCATAGGCACGTGCATCGTGCATCGATAACACCAGCCAAAAGCACCACTCTCCCCAAAGCGACAAGCCGCTCCGCTCATACCACCTGCAACAGAAGTTCCCCATTTAGTGGCCTGGGGACACTATGCTGGGTTGTATTGGCCCACAAGAACAGCTCTTGCCACAGTAGCTTGCAGGCAGTGCAGCTCACACTGCCAACCACAAAAGCACACACTGCCCAGAAGAACAGCTCCCACCAATGTCACTCACACTGTGTTTCGTTTGAAAGGGATTTACACAATGCTCAGCTTACTGTGCCCAGAAGAATGGCCCCCCACAACAGAGCTCCCAGAAGCCACAAGAAGAGAGCCTGCCACCGACTGACTGGTGCTCAGCTCCCATCACACCCAAGAACCGCTTCCGTCTAAGGGACTAGAATTGCTCCCAACTCGCCACAATAACAGAGGGAGCCCCTGTACCTTACCTTCTCACAAGAACCACTCCGCCCACAAAAAAAAGGCCTTTCCCCTGCTCCACGGGGCCGGAAGTGGTAACATCACACTCACCCAACCCTCCACAAAAGTCGCCTCCCAGCACAGCAACATTACACTTCGCTCAAACTGCCCACAAGAACAAGTCCAGCCCACAACACTAGACACAAAAAACAAACACACCCACCGCAGTGGCTCACACTGCAAACTCATCAGAGCGCCCACAACCACAATAAAATATCTCCTGCCACGTGGACCTGCATTACAGTAGGCTAACAGCAGCACCTCACCCAGCCAGGTAGCCTAGCTTCAGACCCAAGGGGCGCCTTAGGGCCCATATTATGACAACGGTTGCATCTTTTTTATTTGAAAGGAGCGTATTTCGGCGAGAGTGGGCCATCTTCACACCCACTCCTGCTGCTGCCGCTTTGATGAAGATTGGGGGTGGTCATGGGCGTAATTATCGAGGGGGGACAAGGATGCGTTCGTCCCCCCCCCAATTTATGTGGTACGCCATTTTGTCCCAATCATTTGGCAGTGGCCCCTTTCATTTAGATGTCATGTCCCCCACCACCCCCCAGCATTTTCAGCAAAGTTACTCCACTGGGGTTGGCATTTTGGACTGAAACATTCCACGATTTATTTTCTCATTTTTAGAGACCACAGCCAATTGAAAATCTGAGCAGCAAACATAAATTGGGTGTAAAATGCATCTGGGATTGTTTGAGAAATGGCTGTGCTGGACTGAAGGAGAAGACGAGACTCACCCACTTTCTCTTAAATGTCCACCCTCTCCAACAAACCCCCCAAACCCCCCCTGTTCTAAAATTCTGGGACAGGGTAGTCTTCCAGCGCCTCATTTACCACCTGGATGCCAACTGACACTTTCACATCTGGGCTCCGCACCAGGCCCGCCAAGGAAAGGGCACTGGCCCTCATCAGCCACTTTCTCACCACTGCTCACCGCTCTGCTGCGTGTTCGACTACCTTCCAACTCACCCGATCCTCCTGGGGAGCCCAGACTCGGTTCTATCCCGGATCGTAGGATCCTTGTCAGACCTGTCACCACCCCATGCGACATAAATTCCTCCAATCCCACCCCCTTCCCAGTGGGGGTCGCCCACTGGCTCTGTTCTGGGCCCGCTACAGACATCTTCTCTTGACAAGGTAGGATAGTGCTCTGCTGTGACAAGTCCACACAGACCATGAAGAATCGTAAGCCAGGACTACACACTCAACCCGAGAGGATGGAGTAATGAGGCTCAAGCCTCGGTATCCAATAATCACAGCAGATGAAATCTATCTTCAAGAAGAGGACGAGAAGGAAGGATAACTCAGGGGCAACGCATTTGTCTTGGAAGCAAGACAACGCAGCGTGACACAGGTTCAATTCCAGATCCTGCGCTTAGAAACCACTCCTGGTATTAAGCACGGTATAAATGAACCATTTTTTTTGTTGTTTTAAGGTGATCTCCTCCCTTGCGTCTCTCACCGCCTCTCCTCTTTCTCTCACCATAGATAACCAGCCGCCCCTGGATGGCACTTCCATGTCTTATGCTCACCTCTTCCAAGACCAAACCTCGCTGCTCATAAGGCTCCAATTTGGATCACGTGATGCCACTTGTCCGTGTGGCAAACAAGGCATCAAATGGTAGTCTGTCAAGCTTTAAATCTGTCCTCTCTAGACTTAATATTAAATCTTACATTTTTTCGTGGATACGGCTCTAAAGCCTGTGTCCGTTCATCCAGGTGAAACTCTGGCTTCCGCGATTCGGGTCGGGCAGCTTGCACAGCGCTCAAGAGAGGACCTTGTTTGCCACACGAACAAGTGGCATCACGTGATCCAAAATTGGGACGCCCCACTGAGAAGTCAGCCGGAAGGGGACACCCACAGGACTCTAAAAGTACCCTACCAAAGTAGAAGGCTCCCTGCAATTCATATCCCAGCAGCATTGAGTATATGATCCAAAGTTGGTACTACCTCCATAAAGTATTATTGGTGATTCTTGCTGAAAGACATCTTCCACCTGATGATGCTATTTGGCTAGACAATAGTCAAGATCTACCTTTATCCTGAAGAAGGTCGTGAAATATCAGGCTAATTGAAAAAAGCCATTGTATGATGACCAAAACATATGTAGATGTTGTAAATAAGCTTAAGTGCTATTTGACTTAATTACATACATACAGTCGATATAGGTGTAAGGCAATGATTTATTGATATGTGTTATAAATAAACAATGTTCATAAAAATAAAAAAGGTGTTGTTTAGGGTTTTGAACAGCCCATTTTTGTATAGAAGTGGTCATTTGATGTGTATGAATGAAAGTTTGAATTTATGGTGGATGAATTGTGTTATGTGTAGTATATATGAACTTATATGCTCTATGAGCAAACAGTGTCAAGAATTTCTAACATTTGATTTTGAATAAATTTGGTGTTCTAATTAGTATAGTTAATTTGTTGTGAAAGTAATTTATCTAACCTCATTCACCAAGGTCCATTTTGTGATTTCTGTACTTCTTACCTGGAGGACCTGTGGTATTACAGGTACCCTTATAATATAACCCAAGTTCTGCAGGGGCAGAGGTTTCCCTCAGGTCAGTCATGGTTTGATCAACCTAAAGTCACTGAAGTATTACAATAAGGACGGAGTGCACTTGTCGCTGGCAGGCATGGATCTGTTCTTTTGGAACTTGTGCACAAAGCTCCTGGAGTTATGAGCAATGACGGGGGGGAAGCCACGGATGGGCATGAGCCCATCCGTGGTGTGGTGGTGTTTTATCAACCAGTGACACTGTAGGACTACTAACGAGCAAGGGTGCTGGAGGTATCCATGAGGGCTCGGCTTGCGCCGGCAGAAAATGGCACTCCTCTAGTCCAGGATCACCTGCAAGGGCAGGCGGGGCGCAGACAATAATGGTTGGGGGGGCATTGGCCTAGAGTGGACTTGGTTGGAAAATGGGGGAAGCAAGGTTTGGAGACGGAGCAGTCGGCCGGTCGCCACACCTGGAGAGAAATTTGCATAAAGTTTGCTTTTTGCAGTGATGTTAAAGCTGTAGTGTTTATTAAAGTGTGATAATAAGTCAGCAGCCTTTTATGCCAACCAAAAGAAGAATGTCTCCATCTGCCTTTTTTCCATAAGAGGGAGGCAAGGGTAGCGAATGGAAAGAGCAAGAATGTTTGAATATCTAATGCCCAGGTTATGTCCAACTGCGCGAAATACAAGAAATGAGTGGCTCTAAAACAGGTGTGCACACTTAGGAATTGCATGAAGCTATCTTCAGGCACATGGTCATTAGTGCAATCAGCAAGTCTGCAACCCATTCACAACCCACACAGAGAAAGCAACCCTTTCCCAGGAAAGGGATAGGCGAGATGCTGCGCTTGTCTCTTGATGCATGCAGAACCAGGAGGAACCGGCGTCTGAGTGTGAGCTCTCTGGATGCGCTTTGTTTTGTGCACTGGGCTTTGTGTGTCCGGAAGGGCGTCGTCCAGTGTTTGAACCGTTTGTTGTCTGATGCGATTGGGTTTGTAGCTTGGTTAGAGAGATGTGCGGGTTGCGTGTTTCAGTGGGTTCATTCACTAGTTGTAGGTGAGGAGTGCGGGTTGTGTGGGAGAGAAGAAGTAGTTCAGAGGTTTTAGGGGGGATCTCTGGTTATTTGTATGTATGTTATCGTTTTCCACTCTGAATTTATCTCCAACATTGATTTCTGTGAGGGACGGGGTGAAGAGGTAACGGGTTGACACTGCAGGAGCGGACGTTGGGAACAAAACAAAATCAAAGTTTCCAACTCCCCCTTCCAAAGTCATCAGGCCTGGCTTTTAGCCAACAGGACATTTGAGGGCTTGCAGGGTGGAAGTGTGGCTGTTTCCATCATAACCATGGGCCTACAAGTCCCAACATGCAAAGAGAATGTACCTTAAAGTCACCACTGGATAAAATGCTTGGGTAAACACAAAGTCAGGTAGGAATTCTGAAAAGGCTGGGCTGAAAAAAGGAGAGCGACAGCACCCCCAATGGTCACTTGTGTCCGCAGTCCTAGTACGAGCTTGCGGGTAGCGAGGCATATGATGGCATTTTTGATTTTTGTTTGCTGGTTTGATTTTTTTATATGCAACACAACAATCATTTAGTTAACATAGTTCCACTTACAATGCTGAACTAGAAGAAACTGAAAACCAAGAAGAGGTTGATTTTGGTACACCCACTTGGCATTGTGGTACAAGAAAATAAGTGGCGTGCGGACAGCTGCCTTTCTCATGCCAAAGGGAGATGCAGTCAATCCAGGTTTGGGTTTATGTCAGGGACTAGCCCATCAAACCACAAAGATCATAACAGCACAAATAAGCACACAAACAATACTCTGAAATATAAAAACAAAATAAACAGTTGAAAACAATAAACTAATCAACTGTAAAAAAAAAAACACAAAACCACCAGCATCTCAACCAGGTCACTATAAAACACTGTTACACACCAAAAGTTTGGTGCGTAATACTGAGCGTGTTTCAAATAATTGACCACAGCAAAAATGATGTGATTGACCAATTTACAACATGCAGGTGCGTCTCCAAAAGATCTAACTGCACTTTCAATTAAAATAAGGAAAGGAGCTGTGAAGCCTTGGTGAGAAGCCAGTCTGCAGCAGAGCATAGCAGCCCAGCACCAGAGTCCTTCCACTGTGTTGTACGTGAAAGGAGGAGTCTATAATTAGCCAGACCCACCGCGGAGCGGTGAAGCAGAGGTGAGAAGCCAGTCTGCAGCAGTCCGCTGCAGACGCGGAGCCGGAGCCGCATGGAGCCTGACATGAGACCGATGAAAACACCTAAACCCACGCGGCTGATGGCGCAGGAGAAAAAGGAAAGGAGCAAGTCGGAGTCCGCCCCGAGGCCTGCAAGCACTTCTTTTGATGGGCCCAGTCCCCCGGCTGAGATGAGCGTGGCCCCAAGGGCTGGAGAGGCTAGCGAGTCAAGACCAGCATCCCTACTCCCTCTAGAGCAGAGGCCCGCAGAGGACTACACAGCCATAAACAGTGCGAATGTGGATGTTAATCAACCGGAGGCAAGAGATCAGAGTCTGGCGTCAGTATCTCTACCTACGACACCTTCCCCTAAGATCCCGGCTCCAACAGAAGACAAAATCACCCAAATATCGACAGCGGAGGAGGCGTTCGGGGTGCATCAGTGTGAGGAATTTACCTCCGCATCGCCCTCCTTAAGCCCCGATGGTCTCGCAGCTGGCAGTCCGCAGTCCACTGGTAAGGCGAGTGGTGTCTGTGCGAGCGCGGTCGGTCGGAAGACGGCGCCCGCATGACGCCAGGCGGAAGTCCAGCGGTGGAGGCGAGCACAAACAAAGTGCCGAAGCGGAGGCGGACCTCGCGAAGCCCGATGTGATTGACAGGAAAGTTGGAAGCAGAGTCTCTGCAGGCAAAAGCCCTGCATGGAGCATAGCAGGGGCCAAGAGGGGAGAAAAAGAGGTGGAACCTCTGGACAACTCACTCCCCAGAGAGGCCACAAAACATCAACACTGCAATAGAGATACAGCTCAAAAGAAACTGGGACATTTAACGGTCGAAACCGAAGAGGAATCGGAATCACAGTCTAGCAGCAACAGTATTCTAATAAGGACAATGATGCATAATATCAGCAAAGAAAATGCTGTCACCCCACAAAGCCAGGGGAAGCGGACAATAAAGACGAAAAGAAGATCAAACAAGATTAAGCCCATTATTGAGATCTGTGGGAGTGAGACGTATTCTGACAACGATATGGACACAGAAGATGAAAAACCCGACAAAGTAGTCACCGATATTGAAAGTAAAGCGGCGGACGAGTCGGAAGACGCAACAAAGGAAACAGATGATAATCAACCAAAGCCCGCAATGACGGAAAAAAGTAAAAAAATACTAAATAGTAAAACCCTGGTGAAATTGTCGAAACAAGGGGCTAAAAAGGCGCCAAACAAAAGATCAGTGAGCAAACAGCTCCTGACGGAACTGAAGGTCAAGAAGGTTATGAGAAGACGTGGTCAACCCGCGCAGGCTGCCAAATCGACTTCTGTCATGCCCATTAAAGGCTTTCTTTACCCAACATCATAAAAGAAAGCTAGTCACAGAAGAAGTATCTGATGCGGAAATGCTTGAAGTAGCACTCGAAACGCCACCAGCCCAAAAGCAGAGAAAAATGGAAATGAACGCCACCGCAAAAGACAAACGGGGGTCGGCGGACTGGGTGTCTCAAGAAAATAAAGAGATCAGCATTAACAAAGTGAAGACAAGCGCAGAAGTTCTAAAGGGAGCTGGGGAGACGGTCTTGAAGGAATCAGAGACAAGGAGTAACTTCAGATTCAAACCTTTAAATCCTCAAATGCTACACCCCAAGAAAGGGGCCCAGGAGATCATATGTGTAATGGAAAGACTGGCGGAGGAAAACAAGGAGGCGGCGTTCTGGCAGAACATACAGCCAGGGAGGCAAATCAGCGCCCTAAGATGCTGACCGAAAGTGAACATCGTTTAGCTTGGACCAAGCCCCATCTGTCCACGGGCCCGTCCAACAAGTCACCCACTAAAACGAGGGAGACGTCCAAAGCCCTCTGGGATAGTGTCCGTATGAATAAAGGGTCAGCAGAGCACCTACCATTATGTGACAGAACTCAAAGTCCCCAACTGGACTGCACACAAATGGATTCTCTAGCTGTAATGAGAAGACAGGAAAAAATCCAATTATCCCCGAAAAAGAGAACTCTAAGCGACATAGCAGCCTCGATGCAGAAAGAATCACCAAATAAGAAACCTGACATGATAGCAACCATGTCCGCAATGTCCATCGTACTAGCGCCCTTCTGCAAGTTATATGAAGCCATAAAAGAGGACGTTAAAGATAACACCGCAATTCTAACAAATATGATAACCAAATTGTCGCATGTTGAAAGCTACATTACAGCAGTAGAGGACAGAGCAAGTAACCAGCAAGTCAATTGGGAAAATAAAATTGAAGCGCTGGAAATAAAGATCGAAAGTATGGGAGCCATAAACAAAAAACTATTGTCACAAATGAACAGTCCGAAACCTAAATGTCAAGAGGCGCAGATACAGCTGAAGAACAAGGGAAACCCCCAGTCAACACCTTCTCCGGACAAAAGTGAAGGCAAACTCCGCCCAATCCCAAAAAAAAACGTCCAAGTGCTACTACTTCAGACAGATGCAAGCAGAAAGCCGAAGAAAGACGAATTCGACCAGTGACCCAGTAGAGATAAACCATACCCTGCCAGCATCGCAAGGAGAGGAGAAACAAGTCGAACCAAAAAAACGGCGGGAGGAAAATGCCACAGCCAGATCGCCTAGAACAGCGGAGGAATTCCTGACCAGTTCCGACTTAATGAACATGTCGCTACATGCAGAAAATGACCTGAGGCACCAGAGATGTATTTAGAACCGGCGAGCGCACCACCCAAATGAATGTTCTTAAGGTGGCTGAAGTAGGGGCAGAAAAAGCTTATGGTCTCAATGATCGTAGCACGCCATCTACGTCAGAGCCAAAGGATTCTAAAGAGGAGGACCACAAGAAGAAACCCAAAGAAAGTAGAACAAGAGGGAGCCCACAAAAACAGAGCCCAAAGACCCGAAAGGGAAAAGCAAAACAGTACAAAAGAGGAGATAAGAGTGTTTAAGTTGGAACAAATGGACACAGAAGGAGGTTATATTCTAGTTATAGAGAAAGCACCAAGCAAAACGAAAAAACACCAGACATGGTTTCTGGATAACACCAAAATTGAAACCGTAAAGAGTATCAAATATCTGGGCGTACAGATGGATAGCTCAGGAACGGATAACACCTTGCAAAGCCAACTGTAGGAGAAAGTCAAACGTTTGACTTCCCAAACAAAAGCAGTGGATAGCAAGTTTGGAAAATGGTCTCCAACTCCGGCAATAACCTTTTATAACACAAAGGTAGTCCCATCGCTCGTGTACGGAACAGAGGCTTCACTGTATATCTCACGCCAGATTTGGACAAAATTGGAAGGTTACGTCTGGAAATCTGTTTTAGGCCTACCAAAATCGACATCCATGCCTGCCATTAGGAGAGAATTGGGCCTTGTGTCCCTAGCGTCTATGGTTGATCAAAGTGCTATGAGGCTGTACAGGAAAATAATCATGTCTGAAACCCTAGGCACATATGACATCATGAGGGAAGAAATGGAATCAGGAAAGTGCAAAGCCCTAAATAAATGGGTAAAGGCCAGAAAAGACGAACTAACACAAATAGCCTGAACAGAAAAAGACCTAAAGGAAAATCCAGACCAAATTAAACGAAAAATGGAAGAGTGGGACTGGATCACCACAGTTGAAAAGGCACTAAAACAAACAATTAACCCACTTACCACCGACTTTCAACAAGCTGAAAAAACTGCAAAACTACTGTCTAAAATTCCCGGACAAAAAACTGAGAAGTGTGTTTATGAAAGCCAGATTTAATCTGTTACCAACGCGGGAGATTATAGCCATTCGAGGAACCAAGAGCGACAAGACTTGTCGCCTATGTGAAAAGGAGGCAGTGACAGAAACACTAAAACATCTAGTGATAGACTGTCCAAAAACCAAAGAAAATAGAATGTCTTATCTTCGGCCGTTGCTTTCGAATGCTTGGTTTTTACAGCCAGAGGACCTGTGGAACAGATTGATCTCAGGTGAAAAAACGAGATGGACTGTGGCAATGGCGAAACTAACAGAATTAGCAGTGGGAAAAATAAACCAGCAAGTGCCCACGGATAATCGGCAGACAAGCGTCAAACCACCCCGGTGATTTGGACAAAGACGGAAATCCTCGAATCCGTTCTCCAACGCTGAATACAAGCACTACAGGATGGTGGATTTGCGGGAAGATGTTCCTCACGCATGAAAAGAGAGTTTGAAGCTTTAATAAAACTCAGTTTTAGATGAGTACAAATCAAATAAATAAAAAAATCATTAAAAAAAATAAGTTAAAGCCACAAGTTTTGGATTTTCTTATAGAGCGGGAATACAAATATCCTCTTTCTGAGTTGGGCAAATATGACCAAGTGTAAGTAGCATTTGGCTTCCAGTGGTGTGTTAGGGTAGCTCGTGGCAGGGTATAAAAAAAACAAAACCACTATTTAAAGTTTTGGTTAAGGGAAAAGCTCACTTGTATCGAGGTAACATTCAAATGCAAAATTCCTTTGCACTCCAGACACCCTCAAGAGTATCCTAGAAGACATCTTTGGCCCTAGAGGATTTGTTCATGTGCCTAACCTGTACAAGCGCGTTTCGTCTCCATTTTGGAACAGCTAGTGATCTGCATTGAGCTATCTCATGGATACTCTAGGCAGAGTTTCCTGGCCATAAACTTTACACTTTTGAGCCATGGCCAAGCCAGGAACCCAGATAAGGCCATGAGATCTTGCGAAACACTCCTACATTCAGTTAAGCATGGTGAATCCCCAAACCCTAGACCAATACATTAATCGCACTTCCTGATCGATCACAAATAAACTAGACCCAAGACATTATGGGGGCGATGCAGTGTGTTAGCTAAACATTCGGGAACCTGGTCATCGCATCACGCTGGGTGGGGCAGATTACCTTCCAATGTCGTGGAGCGAGTGGGATGAGGACATGGATTTATGGCTGTGATGGATGGCACAGATGGATGTCCATGAATTGATCGAAATGTCAGAAGGAGGAAAAAAAAATAAAGTGGCTTGAACGAAAATAACTTTCGGTTTTCTCCCTCCTGCTGACATTTCCTACAACCCTTCCCCTCACCCCCCTTACTTACTTTCAGGCGGCACACTGCTGTGTGCCATCGCCTCTGCCATCCCTCTGTGACACCGGTTCCCTTCACTTACGTGCATGGGAACCTGCGCTACAGGGTCTTTTTTTTAAAAACGTTATAATGTGGGTTGCACGGAACACCCCTGGATCACCTGATGCGATTACAGTGAACAAAGGTGCAGAGGACAACCCCTGCATCCCCGCTTCCCTTGTTCACTGTAATCACACAGAATGGTAGAAGTTTTCGAAATTTTCGGCTGTATGTAATTTTTATACAGCTGAAATTCGAAAATATCCACAATTCTGTTTATTAATTTCAGTCTTTCATACGGATACCCGCGCAGATCACAGAGTGGTTTCCCAGTGAGGCATACCCCCCCCCCCATTAGGGATATCTCACCCATGAGGGTAAGGGATTGACACCAAAGTCCAGTTACCAGGGGGAGACATAACGTGACGTGGACGTAAATACATCTTACAAACAGCGACAACCTGCAGGTATGTTTTTTGCGCCACATTCAAACCAACACTTTCCAACAAGACTGGAATAGGATTGTGCCCTTTTGTTAAGGCTGGACTGAACAATGATGTATGAAGCTTTCGCTAGAACCAGAGACACTGTCTACAGGTGGATGTGATCTAGGACTTCAAGAGAGCCACCCAAACTCCATCTATTCAGGGTAAATGATGACCTCCCTGTGTACTCTCTGGTGTTGTGCATTCGGCTCTGGGTAGCAGGAGCCATGACACTTACGTTGTCTCTCTGATCAAACTCCACCGAGCTGGACACGGAGGTCAGGCGCTCATAGCGTTCGTGGTTCTCAGAGTGCAGAGCAGACGCCACGCTAAATAAAGACAAGAACAAATAATTACCAATACATCATGTAGGAGAAGGAAAGAGGAGGCAGAGGAAAGAGGAAAGAAAGGAAAGAACTAAAGGGAAGAAAGAAGAAAGGAAGAGCTGAAGGAAAGAGGCAAGAAAGAACGAGCAAATAGGAATAAATGAAGGTCAGAAGGAAAGCAAGAATAAATGAAGGGAAGAAGCAAACAAAGAAGGAAGGGAAGAAGGAACGAGGCAAGAAAGAAGAAAGGAAGGTCAGAAGGAAAAATAAAAAAAGAATGAGCAGAAAGAAGAAAGGAAAGGAAGAAGGTACGAGTGAAGAAGAAAGGAAAGGAATGGTAGAAGCAAAGAAAGAAGAAAGGAAGGGAAGAAGGAAAGAAAGCAGAAATAATAAGGAGCAGAAAGAAAAAAGTAAGAAGGAAAGAAAGAAGAAAGGGAAGAAGGACAGATGAACAGAGAAGAAGGAAAGAGCGAAGGATAAAGGAAGGGAAGAAGGAAAGAGGAAGAAAAGAAATGAAAGGCAGAAGGACAGAAAGAAGAAAGGGGAGAAGTAAAAAGGAAAGCAAGAAGAAAGGGAAGAAAGAAGGAAAGGTGAAAGAAAGGGAAGAAGGAAAGAGTAGAAAAAAGCAATAAAAGAAAGAACGAGCCAAGCAGAAGAAACGAAGGGAAGAAGGAAAGGAGAAAGGAAGGGTGGAAGGGAAGTGAAGTCAAGAGAAAGAGAAGATGGCAGAACAAGGGAGAAGGTAGGGAGAGATGAAGGAAAAGCAAAGGAAGGATGGCCAAAGGGCGGAATGATGGAACGAAAGGATTAAGTATACATGCCAGGAAGGGATGGGCAGGAAGGACTTCAGCAAAGAAGCAGTAGAACAAACACCTAAGAAAATATGACACAAATTATGAAAGAATAATAAAGAAGTAAAAAGGAAGATAGGGAAACATTAAATAAAAGAAAGAAAACACAAGAAAGTAAAACTGGCAAGAAGGGAAACGAAAAGCACGGACACGTAGAAAAACAGTATAGCGGGACGAAGAGAAGGGAAAGAGAAAAAAAGAAAGCTAGAAAGGAACAAACAGGGTAAATACGTACAGCATATAAAATGGAAAAGGACCAATCAATCAAATAAGAAAACAAACAGGAAAACAAAACATTTTAAAATTATAAACACAGAAGAATAAAGAAGGGGCGGAAGGTAGAACGGGAGCGAGTGAACAAAACAAAGGGCAGGGGAGCAGGAGTAGAGTGGGAGGTAAGAGGAAGATGGAGAAAGAGACAGAAAGAAATAAGAAAACCAAGAAGAAAACAAACACAGGCAGAAGGAGAGAGAAATTAGAATATAAAAGAAAGAAAAATTAAGGCAAAGGTCTAGAAAAGTAGAAATACAAAGGAAGCAGAAAGAAAGGAAAAACGACGGCCCCAAATAAAGGGAAAGAAAGACAAGAGAGGGGGAAAGAAAGAAGGGCTAGAAAACGAGAAAGAAAAAGAAAAAAGGCTATAGAAAGAGAAAGCAAAACGGAAATAAATGTAGTTAGAAAGGGCGAGAGAGAGAGAGATAAAAGGAGAGAGAAAGAGAAAGGGAGAGGGAGAAAGGGGAAAGAAAGAGGGAGTGAGAAAGAGAGGAAGGCCTGGAAACATAGAGAAAAGAAAATAAGAAAGAAAAAGGAAAGGAAAGAAAAGCAAAGGCATAAGGAAGACAGTAAAGAAAGACAAGAAAGAGGGAGGGAAAGAAAGAAAACAGGGCTTGAAAAAGAAAACAGGCTACAGAAATAATGAGAAAGAAAGAAAGAAAGAAAGAAAGAAAGAAAGAAAGAAAGAAAGAAAGAAAGAAAGAAAGAAAGAAAGAAAGAAAGAAAGAAAGAAAGAAAGAAAGAAAGAAAGAAAGAAAGAAAGAAAGAAAGAAAGAACGAAAGGAAGGAAGAAAGAACTAAAGAAAGAATGACTCTGGGGGAAGTAAATGAGGGCTCAGAGGAGCGACTCCAGAAGCTCCACTGCAGAGAAGACCAGGAAGAAAGAAAGGCCAGGTTAGTTCAGCAGCCCCCCACCATAGCCAGCCCCCTGCCTCCCAGAGGAGTCCATGCTCTCCTGCCCAGAACAGGCGGCTGCATTGCAGGCCTGAGCGCTGGTGCATGAGCCTTCCTCCCCCCAGAGCCCATGATGGCCGCCGGCATCCCATCATGCAGCAGGGCCGCCCTGCTGCATGATGGTACTGAGGGAACCGCTCTAGGCAAAATGAATCCAAGGAACGCGTGGGGAGGAGGCGCAGGCGCAACACGGGCGTCCTGACAGACATAGATGAGTTATCAACGTGCAAGAGTAGAGAGAGAGCTGGAGACCTAAGGAGACTCTACTGTGTTCCTGCAGCAGCCCTCATCTGCCATCAAAAAGTAGGTTTCCAGCCCCTAGATGACAGAAAACAAGATGCAAGAAAGATCAGTGGGTTAAGGCAGCTACTGTAGTGAGAAGTGGAGAGGGGGTTATGCAAACAGGCCATCTGCTTGGGCTGGCTAGGGTGCTGTGGTATGATGTGGTCTGAGCGGTCTTTGATGGAAGTGCAATGCACTTGGCACAGAACATGGGGTGCTTCCCATGTCTGATGTGAGATCGCTCAATGAGCCTGCCTGAGGTCTGTAGGTGACCCGCTCTCACTTGGCCTGGCTATTGTCTAGGATAGCTCAGTAGGTCAAAGTGCCGCTTGCAGGGTAACATGTGAAATTGATTCGTAGATTAAGGTGGGCATGAACTGCTGACAACGCCACCATCCTCCAGCCTTCACGGAAGGCCCGCCTAAGGACATTAATGCACCAGCTGTGCCAACATGTTTTAATTCTCCTGCAGGAGTGAACAAAAGTGAGGTAAGCAGCCAGGCAAGGCATGCCGTGGACTCGAGCTAAATGTACATTCAAAGGATGGCTTTATTTTAAATATTTCTTAACCACATACAGGGTGTCCAGTCCCAACTACACTCAATACCCATGGTAACATCCCTAAGACACCTGTTGCCGATGCCCATTAAAGAACCAGAAAAGTCATTCTCCATTGTCAGGAGCCAACCCAAGACTTTGTGGCTTGAAGACCCTGAAAAAACAGCCCCTTCCAGCAGCACCTTCCGCAAGTCCCCACTACACACATCCATCCTCGATAATTGCAAAAACCCTTCAATCCATTTATATAAAAGAATCTCGGCTACACCAGTTCATCAAAGGTGTGATCTCTGACACATACTCATACCCTGTCATGCCCGGGACCAGCCGATCTGTGAATTTGCAAAGCCCTACGTCTTGAGGCGTGTCACATATGAAACACAAGAGTTAAAACTATATTTTAAATTGATAGCACACAATATTTCACAATTAAAGGCATGTGCGTCTTAACACCCAACTGCAGCTTCCACATGTAAAACATCAATCCCGACACTGATCTTTCCTGCACACAGAAAATAGGCACAAAGGTTTTTTTAAAATGTTTTACGGCTTTGCAGACACTGCCAAAGTCATATCAATGGGACCGCTTTGCGTGCACAACAAACAAGTACAGTAATTTTTACTGCTTTGTGTGCACAAAACAAAAAATGTCAATTGCAACACATACTTAAAAATAAGAAATGAGTCCAGTGCCCCATTAGACATTAGCTAAAACATTAACAGTCGCAATAACTGAAACTTAAAGAAGCCAGCTTTTACACCAATCACTTCTTTTAAAAAATATTGCACAACAATATTCAAGTCATCGCAACACACAACATACTGCAAAGACACTGATCGCATCCTAAACCCAGTGCACCACCCTATCACTTGTACCATTTAAAAAAAAAAAAAAAAAAACACAATTCCATCTGCTTGTATAAAACAATCTCGGCTACACTTCTTCAAAAAATGTGTGCTGTTTGACAAAAACTCAAATTCAGCCATTCACAGCCTGCCAAACTGTGTCTTGACAAAGCCCCTATACCTTGTACACATAGCAGCCTTACAGGGTGTCAAAGCGGGTCTTTATCCGGGGTTATAGGCTTGAAAGGCCTGAAACAAGTCCTCACCTTTTGTTTAATAATAAATCGCTGTAGGCCTAAATAATTGCACAAGACCACACATTCTGGGCAAACCGTAAAGTCAGGCCAACTAGTAGTGTGTAAAGCACAGCCCTAACACTGCTGAGATTTCCTCACACACAGATAAGCACAAAGCCTTGTTTGTGCTTTTGCTTCCACAAAACAAATAATATCAAAATGTGCTGTTTTGCCCCCCACCGACCAAATACTGTAAATTGTAACACATGCTTAAAATATAAGATATAATCTTTCAGGGACAAAACAGCAAAAGGCCTGGTATAATGCATGTTTTCCTTCAGGCCCAGAATCTAAATTATAAATATAGCCTTTATATTTATGTGCTGGTTAATACATCAAAATAGGGTTTTGGCTACAACTGCTGTTAACTGCTACATATGAAACATCCCAGCACTCATTTAAAATGTAAAGGAGCCTTGTAACTAGATCAGGACTTGCAAAAGATAATTTCTGCATGCCATACATTTATTTAAAAAATCAGTGACATTGTGCAACCTATATACAAATACACATTGCTGACATGTGTCAAAATAAGCGCAAACACTTCCCGCTGGCTAACAAGAGACAGGTTCTGCCACTGATATTTTATCTGGCAAAGAACCGCCTGCGCTGCCCATGCAGTGGTCTTTTCCATTGGCGCTGTAAACTGCACTTTACACAAAAAAGCAAATGGTTCTCACTTTGCTTGTAAAAGTGAACTGCTTTCATTATTTAAAAGAAACATGCATTGTCAAAGCCAATAGTTTGGACTTTTACATAGGCTCTGTGAAACACACTTTGCTTATAAAATGATAAAAAAATTGTCCATAGGCGCCCCTCTTTGAGAACGAACACGGCTACATGATCTGTTCTTTGGGATGGTAAACATTGAAGAGTCCGGATCCACACTTTAGCTCACTGTACCTTTCACAGAAGGGAAATACCCATTTGCATATCAGTCTTTGTCCCGCCCACATGGGCAGTCCAGCACCTGAATGCTATGGCAATTCTCTTCTGAACAAGAGTACCAACAGCAACCCGTTAAACGTGTTTCAGTCTTGTTGGGCCTCATCAGTGAGGTGGAGCTGTGCCTCTCTGAGAAAGGTACAGTGAGCTAAAGTGTGGCTGCGGACTCTCGAGTGAATACCTTCCCAAAGAACAGGTCAATGGGCCTTGTTCGTTCTCGCAGAGGGGCACATATGGACTATTTTTGATTGGTTAGGGGACTTCGGTTTAGTCACCCTACGTTTCCTAGGGTCATCCAGACGTGCACCCCTTGCTCTGTGCTCAGAGAGGCACAGCTCCAACACACTGATGAGCCCCAACAAGGCTGAAACGTGTATGGGGTTGCTGTTCGTACTCTTGATCAGAAGGGAATTGCCATAGAATTTCGGTGCTGGACTGCCCATGTGGGCGGGACAAAGACTGATATGCAAATGGATATTTCCCATCTGTGAAAAATACAGTGAGCTAAAGTGTGGCTGCTGACTCTCGAGTGGGTACCTTCCCAAAGAACAGGTCAATGGGCAGTGTTCGTTCTCGCAGAGGGGCACTTATGGACTATTTTTGATTGCTTATAAAATGAACTGCTTTCATTATTTAAAAGAAATACAAAGTGTAAAAGGCAATAGTTTGAACTTTTGTATAGGCTCTGGAAAACACACTTTACTTACAAAGTGAATTGTTTTGCCTATGAGGTGAATTCACATAGGGCTGCCATGCCAGCCTCTATTTGCACTCTATATCATACCTATATCCAAGTTTAATGTTACTAGCCATTGTAGATAACTATCTAACCTTTGCCATTAAATTATAAAATCATGACATCATCTATGCTACATATAGAATGTATGTATGCTTCATATAACATAAAAGGCAGAACCCTCTGCAGCGTCATTTCTGCAAAACCCTTAGTCCACAGCCCCTGTCTTCAGAGCTCACTTCGCCCCATCAATAGTCATCGAGCCAACACCACCACGGGCTGCTTCAATGTTTATACACATTTTATATACAATGTATATTCACTTTATATCGAACCACCTCAATGTCATATTAAAATATTTTAATAACAGTTTTATACCCACATTAAATAAAATATAAATTTTATATCAAATTGTTATTTTTTATATTCTTTTTATATAAAATGTATATTCACTTTATATCAACACCATATCAAAAGGGGGCAGGGCTAAGAACACAAAGGGGGCGTTCCCACTTGTCAACATTTTAAGGTGCGTGAAAGGGGGCCCCATACACCACTTATAGTAATAGGTCTTTCGGAAGGTTTTAGATTTGGAGGTCACAGTGATTAGTTAGCATCTCAGCTCCAGTTAGCATAGCAAAGCTGGAGGGATGACCCCCACTATGAATATGAATAAGCAACAATATTCAATTTTACTCATGATTTTAGATGCAGGCTGGAGTATAGATAAGAACCATATCCACAGCAAGACCGTAATATACTGTAAGTAAACTTAGTTTTAATACAACTACTTACATCTACAAGGGTGACATGATGAATGACAGTTGAATAGATTGTAGCTAATTTATGTTAGTCTTTGGTTTATTTTCAGAGAAGGGCCGGCAGCGGCAAGCAACAGTTGTACCCCGCTGCGCATTGCATGGCCAATTGAAAATGGCCTGGGAAAAATCAAGCTATATAATTAATCAAGTAGATTTGAATGAAGAAATAGATAGGGGTAGTATTTGACTACCCTAATTGTGTATAGGAAGTAGAGTGGACAATATCCCCCTTGATTTGGAATAAGGGCGCAAACTAAAATTTCATCACAGAAACTGTATCACCCCAGTACTACAATACAGTACTATAGTTTCCAGAAGGCTAACTAGCCCCTGATGAATTTCTACTGATTGACTCTGACACGATAGGAACGAAACATGTTGGGCAAATAAAGGGAAAACACATCTTCTACAAAGATCTATAGATTAGTTGCAATATTTGCACCCTTCAGGTGTTTTCAGACACTGGGCAGAATCGAGCACTGTGACACTTTTGCACTTTATAATTGTTTTTACCAGTTCGTGGTTTTTAAATGTATGACTGTATTTAACATTGTTTGGTATGTTTGTAACTGTGCCTTCATAGAAAACTGATGAGTGATCATGTATCATTTATTGATTATTAAATATTTCAAGCTAACAAGTTGGTCTTAGAAGTGTTTAACTCTACCTATACTAGCAGTCCAGGTAGGTTACATATATACAGAAGCGTGTTGTACCAGGTATAACGCTCCTGCTGCTATTTCAAATTCCCTGGAATCTCCCACAGTATACTTGTTTGTCATAGGTGTTTCAGTGCCTGGATCTAGGATTGAGGTTGCACTAGCAACGAGATATAGCAAGCAAGTTTACCGCTCCACTACTGCACAACTTGCGGCCTGCATCTAGTATGAAAGCAGTTACAAAGGGTTCTCAAGCGATTACACATTTAAAATGGCCTCTGATAAAGGACATTGCCCTAAAGCATGCCCGGAGCCGCTACTCTGCTGCACATGCCATCTTGGTTTTGGGCATTCCGAGCATGCCCACGTTTGAACGTTTTGGCTCATCGATGAATGACATCCAGGTCAAAGTGCAAGTAAGCTGATGTTTTTGCCTCGACTGGCCTTTCAATGCTGTTTCTGCTGATTGGCTCCATCATTCCCATGTGTTCCTTTATTACACAAATGGTACCTCCTACTTATGAACTTAGAGGCATTGTTGCCCAGCAACAGACAGTTTACGAATCCAGAATTATTAAAAGGGGACTTCAGGTTCTCGGTTACTCTCCAACTTCAAGTTAGTCGCCTTGGGAATATCTTTTAGACACAGTCAAGGATACTCCAAAACTGGATAGAGACTTAATAAATAAGTTAAAGATTACCTCCAGGTTTAGTAGAGGACTTCCATCCAGCCTTTGGTTGTGCCATCAGCTCTAAGGTCACCGCACCTTGACAGTTTGCATGGTCTGACTTTACTATAACCAAAGTGGACAAGCCCACCACTTGAACCGTTAAAATGCCCTTATGATGTATCTTTATGCTCCCTAAAGAAAGTGGCATTGTTTTACCACAGGGTATATATGTGCATCCTAATGGAGCCTCGGGAGGGGCAGTATGGCTTGTGTTGAAAACCTCTTTGAGTTGGACCCTGAGAAAACATTGGTTGTCCCCTCACTCTGCGTTCACAGGGACTTGAAAAGGTTAAACCAGATAGCTACTTCTATTATTGAGTTGAATGAACATGTTAGTCAGAAGCAGCTCAACATAGCTCTTTCCTGCAGCCAATTGATTCCCTCCGACAACAAGCCACCATTTCCACTCTAATGAGGGATGCAAGTCATTCGGGGCGGCAGAGCGGTGGGCGTTCCACAAAAGCAACATCAGTCTTTGAAAGGATGGGGTATGGATTCAGCAGCGGTTAAGAGGGTCCGGGATTCAATGTGGTTTGCATGTTTTTGCAATGCCTGAAAACGATGGCCAGGGTAAGGTCATTCTTGTCATTGCTAGCCTGGTGGCAATTTGGACTGATTCCATTTAATCTTCAAGAACGTAGTCATTTGTTGGAACAATTGGATATTTTCCATCGAGAATTGAGTATTACGCTTGAACAGAAAGGTGCAACTGAGTGCAGGGATAAAGATTTGTCGACCGCCACCCAAGGAGCGCATGATGCAGTCTAGAATGGGAACCACTAAGAGACCCGTGACGTGTGATGGTCAGGAGGAGCCGCTAGGAGCATTTCATCATGGTTCTTTGGAGAAGAAAAAGGTGCATTGGCCATAGTGATATCCTTGATTTCAAAGACCTATGAACTTTTTCAATTGCTAATGCAAAGTGATTTTTCACATAAAGAGCCAGGTCCAAATTGGTTGAAATTTGGCTTGGATACGCCACTCAAAAAATAATGTCAGAGAAGGAGGGAAACCTCTGCAATATAAGTCATATATATGTTTTAGCTATTAAAGAAAAGTACAAATATTTAGTGTAGAGAAAAGAGGCACTTTGTGAGAAAGTGTTCCCCAGATATTGGGAAACTAGCCAGCGCAAATGATTTGGGGGTGAACACCTGTGGCCATACATTTCAGCACCTCTCGTTTTATATATCAATATTGAGTTGATCTGGCAGAAAGCTACTATGCTGGGTGGTCTTTAGAGCAGTCTGTCATTTTATGAGAAGGAACAATGCAAATTAACACAATACTACAATTGAAGCCAGAGCCTGAAATGACGACACCGGCAGATGTGTTTCCACTAATCTATGTGGTTAGAACCCCGAAGGCAGATTAATTGCAACTGAACGTGTATACCCACAAAAAGAAATACAATGTGGTGCCATTGATGGCACAGCATCGAGTGGTATTCCAACCATCACATGGCTGATATTTTATAACAAATGTATTCTTTGGCCAACATGGTACAGAATGTTTCTGATGTTTTATTCAAGAAAAAGATGTATAGTTAAAGAAAAACACGCATGACTGTTAGATGGATTTAATTCTCTAAGAACAATGCCCTATGATAATATCTACACCAATCAGTCAACATTCAAGTGAAGAGTAACACTCCGATTGTTCCTATGAATGATGTGCGACTTTCACACTTGTGTAGATTATCACAGACTAAATGCAAAACACCATTAGCCGCTTGAATATCCAGGTCCAAAATCAACCCGTGTGCCGGGGACTTCAATTATTGATTGTCCTGAGGTCACCAGACACTATGCAGCTGCTTGTAGCCAGATTGCCTGCATATTAGGAGCTATGTAACTATATACAGAGTGGTGGCCAAATGTTTTCAGGGCATATAGATATGTAACCTGCGGCATTGGTGTCTTCTGCTTTAGTGAATTATCAGGTTATTTATACGGAAGAAACTGCATACTCGATCAGGAGTGTGCCCTGCAAATACAGTGGTTTTGATGTGTGCATGAATACTGCTTTAAAATCTATATTTGGTTATTTGAGTGCAGGGTTATGTCTTTTGGGTTGTGAAATACTCCCAATATGATGCGTATACATGTAATTCAGTAGAGCTTTCTGATTGTACATTTGGGACATTTCGTTTGTATATTTTTGTAAAACCAGAGAGAATAATATGTTAAAGCAGTTCTACCTAAATTACATATTTTAAGCTTGTGAAATGTAAATTTCTAGTTAAATCAGTGATATTTCCAGCTCTGCGATTGTGCCAAGGACTGGTAGGGTGATTCAGAATTGGCCACTCCCCAAAAAACATGAGAGCAACACAATATTTCTTACATTTTACCATTTCTATTGAAGGTGTACTGCTGATTATTCATGGTTTTTGACTCCTTTAACTTGAAAATTTGTTTGGAATGAAGATACCACAAAAGGTGTTTAACGAGTTGAACTAAGGCCTTCCCTACGACCCAATATTTCAAGAACTGCATTGGGTGAAGAGGTTCTATTTGGAGAAGGACAATGGCAATATTTAAAATCCTAACGTGCGTTGCTGTAGTTACCAATGTTCTCAAATTAATTTTTCTGCTCCGTTTCTGCTCAGAGAAAAAGAATAAAAATTCAGGTGCACTTTCTGGTCCTGCTTCCAAAGTTAAAGTCAATCTCAACTAGACAGCAAGTATCCGACTGAAAAAAGCAGAAGTGCTATACCAGATCGGTCACTTCAAGCCACAAAACGTGAGCCTTCGAAATATGCATCGGTAGGAGTGTATATCGAGCCACATATGTTCCAGTCTCAGATGAAAGACCTTTGGTGCCAGATACAGATCCAACAGCCTGATTGCAGAACATCAGAGGATGGCTGGTTTGCTCATTGTCTCTGGCGTCCCTGCCAAGATTAAAGATGGGGTTTGCTAGGTTTCTGATCAGGGACATGTGGGGTGAAATATAGCTCCTGAATGCCAGAAATAAAGAGGGCAGGGTGATTTGTAAAATCCCACTGAAATATAAGTCCAGCACAGAAATGGTGATGTCAGACAGGAGACCTATTGAACCAAAAACAGGCCCAAATCTCAAAGAAAAGTGGGCTTGAATCTCTAAAGTGTAAAGATCTGCACAGTGCATTTCAGCAATGAAAAAAAAGACATGTGGCCGATAATGCTGTGTTACTAAATCCATGAAGAGCTGCACTTTTACTTAAAGAGACAGACGGCAGCGTGTACACTATCTTTATGCAACATGAGCCTGTGATCCCAAAATTTTTATTGAAACCAAGCTTCTTGCATTTACAAGAAATAAAAATTTCCTTTTTTGTTTTTCCTCATCCAAAAGACAGTATGCAGAGAGAAGTGCTCACTAGACTTTCAGAGTTTGAACATGGTTTTCTCATATAACTGCCCTGTACATATGGACAATCCAGAAGTGATATTCATATATTTTGTAACTGAGATTAAAGAAGTTCATTATACCTGGATATAAGGCCAAGGTGCCTTATAAAATGTCATGTAAAATGCGTTGTGTGGGAGTTTAAAAGTCATTGCTTGCAAATCTTACATTCAGACGGTCATTTCTCCTAAGCATGAAACTTACAGCCCGATTCATGGAATTATCTGCACGTAAAACACAGATTTGTGTGCCATTCAGCCCGAAAATCCCTGTTTGAGGTATGGGGATTTTCGGGCAGAATGGCGTGCAAATCTGCGTTTTACGCGCAAATAATTACATGAATCAGGGGCTTCACCACCAAGACCTTCCCTCGGTTGCCCTGGAGAGAGAGGTCTGGTTATCAACCATAAATCAGGGCCATTACTTAAAAATATAGAAAGAAATACACTGCTTAGATTTAGACCACGGTGAAAACAGATAAGGCCACGCCTGTTCTTTCAGCAGAAGTGACCTTGAGGTCACAATTCCCATAAAATGTCCATTAGAGTTGCAATCAGGGCCATTGCAGGCCTTGAAGAGAAAGGCGAACATAAACATGAGCCAGGCTCTGGCTGATTACATGCTCAAGGGAAAATGAAACTGAAAGCGAATTAAAAAAAAGACTGGAATCTAGTTAATGGAAAAATGCATATTATTGCGTAAAAGGGGCCGTGTATATACGACAACAGTCATTCTAGACATTTATTAAAGGTGACAGTAACCCCCTTTAAACCATGCTAAAATGAATTTTGTGTGATAAACATAACTAAAGTTATTAATGAAAATTTGATTTGGGCCTTCCCTTGATTCCGAGAGATTTGAGAGTTGTTGTGAGGGTGAAGGAAATAATTAACATGAGAACTATGCAGTGGCATATTTTTCACTGATAGGGCTCCTGAGTAAATAAAGAAAAAACGTATCTCTGTATCGGTAGGGCGTGCCGACTTCGGATTAGCATCATCGGATTTGCCTTAAAATGTAGTTCTTGAAAATTATATTCATACTTGTAAACATTTGAAAAATTAGGGTACTTGCCATGTTCATAGATTTTTAGAGTTTTGAACATGCCGAGCCCACTCGTTAGTTTGGGATGACGAAGCTCCTCTCACAGCTTTCCTAACTCACACCCCTCATCTCCTTGTCCTATTAGCACACATATGTGGGAGGTGGACAGAGAAAACCAACCAATCCCTTTTGTGGGAATCATGACAAGTTTGTGATGTCATTTGCCCTATAAGTAGACAAGTTTGCATTAGAACTGGGCTTTTTCACTTATTCTGGGAGGCAACCTGCTGCTGAACTCTTGCGAGAAATATCCAAGCCGAGAGGCCCCAAATCTTGCATTGGAGACAGGAACCAGGAGATATAGAAACTGACTGGGACCCCAACACCCTTGCTGTCCCAGAGGTGCCCTGTTGTTCCCTGATGTCCATTACAAGGCTTTTCCTGTAAGTAAAACTATCCCCAAAGCCATATATTGGGTAGGCCCTGCATTTTCACGCATTGTTTAAGTTATTTCCCCATAGCAAAATATGCTGTTTGTCTGTGTAGATCCTTAGGCATATTTAATTAAAGTAAATCAATTAATTCCCCTATAGAAATCACAGGTGTTTTGTTGGCATTCGAAACTAACCAGCTCTTTCCAGTGTGTTTTGAGCCGGTATTGATATCGAAATTCCCCATTGATCCCCTTAATTTTAAATCAGAGGTGTGAAGCCTGGTATTTCCTTTGCACGTGCAGTAAAACATTGAAATTGCCCCTTTGTTCCCATTGTGCTTGGACCAAAACCACAAAGTCCTGCATGTTCTTTTGAGATGTGGAAAAACAGATTTTCCCATTGCTTTTCTTTCCCTCCTATTGCATCTACAATCAGAATCCAAAAACGATTTTCCCATTGTGTTCCCACTCTCTGCCACTGGCCTTCAATTCAGAGTGTCTAAGCCTAATTGATGTTTGGAGGGCGGTGTTGCTGGGAGAAAAGTATTATAACCAAATCAGCAATCACTTTGTGTCTTGAATTGTTTTTTTTTGTATTGATGGGTGATTTGAAAAGAAAGCTGCAGGAAATTGTGACTGCATATCTCATTATCTGTGTGGGTGCCTTTACAGAAGTCATTTTTGTTCTTGCGTTGCTACAGCATTGATGGCTGATGTTAGTCTGTTTGTCAAATCTAGTTTAAATAAATTAATAAATCTATATTCTTACTATACACTGGCCTGGTTCATATTCCATTTTGGCACCGGGTGTTTGTTGGGGTTGGGTGCGAGATGGGTTGGAGGCCTTACCAAATAGGACCTGAATCAAAATCATAGTGATTTGTTTTGTGCCACATTCATTGGGGGGTAAAGGAACTCCCTGAGTTGAGTTTGACCGCGTAATAAACCGCGACAAACAAGCTCCCTTCCCAAGTGTTTAATAATGATGGTTTGAGAGCTATGAAACACTCTTGAGATGCAATGGTATTTGAAGAGGAGAGCCAACGTTTCAGCACTTTATACTTGCCTCTAGCACCAAGACATACTAATCAGGATTGCAACTACCCTGAATTCTCCTTGTGGTACAGTAATGGTAATGGGCTTTCAAGGTTTTGCAGCCAATGGTGTTCTATTGGGATTACATTGAAACTTGTCTAAAGATGAGACCAAGCACTTTGATTGGATTTTGACTTGTTCGAACATTCCCCTATGCCACTGATCTGCATATAGTCCTGGGAAGCACTAGTAAGTCGGTGCATCAGCGCTGCTCTCCTGTTCTCAGAGGAGGATTTGAGTGAAGAGTGGTGAGAATCTCTAGGAATCGATTCCTTGGCATGTCTTTGAGAAGGAGCCAAGCTTTTCCTCCTTGGATAGTCAGGGGATGGGACTGCTGCTGTATTTAGGGCTCCTTGTGCCGAAGTGAGGGGTGGGAGCTTTCACATGTAGTGAAATACTCATGAGGCTGAGACAGTGGGTGCTAAATTATTTCCATGCAAGGAATAAATACTGCGGTCGCAGGAGCTGGAAACGGACGTGTCTCCATGTGAGAGTTGAGTTTTAGGATAGGATGTGATGGGTGCCGCTCTTTCCCCATTCAAAGGATGACTCAGTGGAGAGCAGGTGCAGGGTCCTGAAGTTTCTCCATGCAGGGGAAGAGCCATGGGGTAGGAGGAGCAAGGTTCTGTTCTTCCTCCATGCAACGGCGAAGTCACAGGGTAGGATGTGAGGGGTGCTGCTCTTTCTTCACTGAAATGAGTCCCGGGGTAGGATGTGATGGGTGATCCTTCTTCATTCAAATGAGGAGTCCCACGGTACGATGTGATGGGTGATCTTTCTTCATTCAAATGTGTCCCAGGGTAGGATGTGATGGGTGATCTTTCTTCATTCAAATGAGGAGTCCCACGGTAGGATGTGATGGGTGATCTTTCTTCATTCAAATGAGTCCCAGGGTAGGATGTGATGGGTGATCTTTCTTCATTCAAATGAGTCCTGGTGTAGAACGATGGGTGCTCTTTCTTCATTCACATGAGGAACCCCAGAGAAGGAGGTGATGGTTGCTCTTTCTTAATTCAAAGGGTGAGTTACTGGGTAGCAGTTTAGTTTAGTTTATTGATTTATAGAGCACACGTAACCCTGAGGTATCTGGGTGCTTAAGCTTAATCAGTAGGCACATCAGGTATTGGGTCTTGAAGTTGCTCCATGCGGGGGCTGAGTAGCAGAGTTTCTGCTCTTTCTCCATGGGAGGGATGAAACACGGATGGGAGAATTAGGTCTACTCTTTCTCCATGTGATGGATGAGTCACAGGATGGGGGAAGGAGGTCTGCTCTTTCTCCATCTGAGGGATGAGTCACAGGATGGGGGAAGGAAGTCTGCTCTTTCTCCATCTGAGGGATGAGTCACAGGATGGGGAAAGGAGGTCTGCTCTTTCTCCATCTGAGGGATGAGTCACAGGATGGGGGAAGGAGGTCTGCTCTTTCTCCATCTGAGGGATGAGTCACAGGATGGGGGAAGGAGGTCTGCTCTTTCTCCATCTGAGGGATGAGTCACAGGATGGGGGAAGGAGGTCTGCTCTTTCTCCATCTGAGGGATGAGTCACAGGATGGGGGAAGGAGGTCTGCTCTTCCTCCATCTGAGGGATGAGTCACAGGATGGGGGAAGGAAGTCTGGTCTTTCTCCATCTGAGGGATGAGTCACAGGATGGGGGAAGGAGGTCTGCTATTTCTCCATCTGAGGGATGAGTCACAGGATGGGGGAAGGAGGTCTGCTCTTTCTCCAGGTGAGGGATGAGTCACAGGATGGGAGAAGGAGAGCTGCTCTTTCTCCGGTGAGGGATGAGTCACAGGATGGGAGAATGAGGTCTGGTCTGTCTCAATGTTATGTTATGTTACGTTATTTGGCATTTATATAGCGCCTTATGTATCATTGGTATGACCTCAAAGAGCTGGTAGGTTGAACGCCCTCGGGAACCACAGTTCAAGTCAGTAGAGAGTGTCGCATGGTGCGTGGGCGCACCGGATATGTGTGCAGCTGGTTTGGTTGTTGCATGATAGCTGCCTCTTAGCGGTAGGTGTGGTGCTGAGGAAATCAGTTGGATATGTTCAGTCTGGAGGGTGGACACCCAGACTAAGTTCTGGCTGCATTAGGCCTGAGGAGACGCCTAAGCTAGCCGGTATGTGCTCAGCTAGCTGTGTTTTATTAGGATGATTTGGTGTTTGTGGGGTCATGTTAGTATGAGAACAGCTAGGCCGAATGTGTCATAGTATAGTTGTGTTCTAGTTGAATGATGGTGTATAGGAGAGAGTAAGTGTAGTAGTGTGATATTGTGTTTATCAGTAAAGCGCCTGCGACCAAGCACGAGAGCAGGACAGGGGGCGTACATAGCGGCATACGTATATAAAGCGACAGGATGGATAGGGTAAACATGTGATACAGATAACATGGGGATACAGGTACATGGCATATACATAGCATAAATAGGAGATACAGAGATCTATCCACTCCATCCACTCTGTCCTTTTCATCCACTCTATCCTTTCAATCCGTTCCATCCACTCCATCCGTCCAATCCATCATTTCCATCCGTTCCATCCACTTCATCCGTTCCATCCACTTCATCCGTTCCATCCACTTCATCCGTTCCATCCACTTCATCCGTTCCATCCACTTAATGCATTCCATTCTCTTCATCTATTCCATCCACTCCATTCTGTTCTGTTCATCTATTCCATCCACTCCATCCATTCCATTCCATTCATATAATTTGTCTGCCCATTTTAAATTTACTGATGGATTGCCAGGATAGAATTACAGAATTGATAGGAAAACAAGTTTGTTATTCATTTTCAGTGAGTGATAAGTCACAGGATGGGAGAAGGAGGTCTGCTCTTTCTCCAGGTGAGGGAGGAGTCACAGGATGGGAGAAGGAGAGCTGCTCTTTCTCCGGTGAGGGATGAGTCACAGGATGGGAGAAGGAGAGCTGCTCTTTCTCCATGTGAGGGATGAGTCACAGGATGGGAGAAGGAGAGCTGCTCTTTCTCCATGTGAGGGATGAGTCACAGGATGGGAGAAGGAGAGCTGCTCTTTCTCCGGTGAGGGATGAGTCACAGGATGGGAGAAGGAGAGCTGCTCTTTCTCCGGTGAGGGATGAGTCACAGGATGGGAGAAGGAGAGCTGCTCTTTCTCCGGTGAGGGATGAGTCACAGGATGGGAGAAGGAGAGCTGCTCTTTCTCCATGTGAGGGATGAGTCACAGGATGGGAGAAGGAGAGCTGCTCTTTCTCCGGTGCGGGATGAGTCACAGGATGGGGGGGGGAAGGAGAGCTGCTCTTTCTCCAGGTGAGGGATGAGTCACAGGATGGAGGAAGTAGGTCTGCTCTTTCTCCAGGTGAGGGATGAGTCACAGGATGGGGGGGAGGAAAGAGAGCTGCTCTTTCTCCGGTGAGGGATGAGTCACAGGATGGGAGAAGGAGAGCTGCTCTTTCTCCGGTGAGGGATGAGTCACAGGATGGGAGAAGGAGAGCTGCTCTTTCTCCGGTGAGGGATGAGTCACAGGATGGGAGAAGGAGAGCTGCTCTTTCTCCATGTGAGGGATGAGTCACAGGATGGGAGAAGGAGAGCTGCTCTTTCTCCAGGTGAGGGATGAGTCACAGGATGGAGGAAGTAGGTCTGCTCTTTTTCCAGGTGAGGGATGAGTCACAGGATGGGGGGGAGGAAGGAGAGCTGCTCTTTCTCCGGTGAGGGATGAGTCACAGGATGGGAGAAGGAGAGCTGCTCTTTCTCCAGGTGAGGGATGAGTCACAGGATGGGAGAAGGAGAGCTGCTCTTTCTCCATCTAAGGGATGAGTCACGGGATGCAATAAGGAGGTCCGCTCAAACTCCATGTGAGGGAGGAGTCACAGGATGGGAGAGGGAGGTCTGCTCTTTCTCCATATGAGGGATGAACCACAGGATGGGAGGAGCTGGATGCTGCTCTTTCTGCATCAGAGGATGAGTCACGGGATGGGAGAAGGGGGTCTGCTCTTTCTCCATGTGAGGGATGAGTCACAGGATGGGAGAATGAGGTCTGGTCTGTCTCAATGTTATGTTATGTTACGTTATTTGGCATTTATATAGCGCCTTATGTATCATTGGTATGACCTCAAAGAGCTGGTAGGTTGAACGCCCTCGGGAACCACAGTTCAAGTCAGTAGAGAGTGTCGCATGGTGCGTGGGCGCACCGGATATGTGTGCAGCTGGTGTGGTTGTTGCATGATAGCTGCCTCTTAGCGGTAGGTGTGGTGCTGAGGAAATCAGTTGGATATGTTCAGTCTGGAGGGTGGACACCCAGACTAAGTTCTGGCTGCATTAGGCCTGAGGAGACGCCTAAGCTAGCCGGTATGTGCTCAGCTAGCTGTGTTTTATTAGGATAATTTGGTGTTTGTGGGGTCATGTTAGTATGAGAACAGCTAGGCCGAATGTGTCATAGTATAGTTGTGTTCTAGTTGAATGATGGTGTATAGGAGAGAGTAAGTGTAGTAGTGTGATATTGTGTTTATCAGTAAAGCGCCTGCGACCAAGCACGAGAGCAGGACAGGGGGCGTACATAGCGGCATACGTATATAAAGCGACAGGATGGATAGGGTAAACATATGATACAGATAACATGGGGATACAGGTACATGGCATATACATAGCATAAATAGGAGATACAGAGATATATCCACTCCATCCACTCTGTCCTTTTCATCCACTCTATCCTTTCAATCCGTTCCATCCACTCCATCCGTCCAATCCATCATTTCCATCCGTTCCATCCACTTCATCCGTTCCATCCACTTCATCCGTTCCATCCACTTAATGCATTCCATTCTCTTCATCTATTCCATCCACTCCATCCATTCCATTCCATTCATATAATTTGTCTGCCCATTTTAAATTTACTGATGGATTGCCAGGATAGAATTACAGAATTGATAGGAAAACAAGTTTGTTATTCATTTTCAGTGAGGGATAAGTCACAGGATGGGAGAAGGAGAGCTGCTCTTTCTCCGGTGAGGGATGAGTCACAGGATGGGAGAAGGAGAGCTGCTCTTTCTCCATGTGAGGGATGAGTCACAGGATGGGAGAAGGAGAGCTGCTCTTTCTCCATGTGAGGGATGAGTCACAGGATGGGAGAAGGAGAGCTGCTCTTTCTCCGGTGAGGGATGAGTCACAGGATGGGAGAAGGAGAGCTGCTCTTTCTCCGGGTGAGGGATGAGTCACAGGATGGAGGAAGTAGGTCTGCTCTTTCTCCAGGTGAGGGATGAGTCACAGGATGGGGGGAGGAAAGAGAGCTGCTCTTTCTCCGGTGAGGGATGAGTCACAGGATGGGAGAAGGAGAGCTGCTCTTTCTCCGGTGAGGGATGAGTCACAGGATGGGAGAAGGAGAGCTGCTCTTTCTCCGGTGAGGGATGAGTCACAGGATGGGAGAAGGAGAGCTGCTCTTTCTCCAGGTGAGGGATGAGTCACAGGATGGAGGAAGTAGGTCTGCTCTTTTTCCAGGTGAGGGATGAGTCACAGGATGGGGGGGAGGAAGGAGAGCTGCTCTTTCTCCGGTGAGGGATGAGTCACAGGATTGGAGAAGGAGAGCTGCTCTTTCTCCAGGTGAGGGATGAGTCACAGGATGGGAGAAGGAGGTCTGCTCTTTCTCCTGGCGAGGGATGAGTCACAGGATGGGTGAAGGAGGTCTGCTCTTTCTCCAGGTGAGGGATGAGCCACAGGATGGGGGAAGGAGAGCTGCTCTTTCTCCAGGCGAGGGATGAGTCACAGGATGGGGGAAGGAGAGCTGCTCTTTCTCCAGGCGAGGGATGAGTCACAGGATGGGAGAAGGAGAGCTGCTCTTTCTCCGGTGAGGGATGAGTCGCAGGATGGGAGAAGGAGAGCTGCTCTTTCTCCGGTGAGGGATGAGTCACAGGATGGGGGAAGGAGAGCTGCTCTTTCTCCAGGTGAGGGTTGAGTCACAGGATGGAGGAAGTAGGTCTGCTCTTTCTCCAGGTGAGGGATGAGCCACAGGATGGGGGGAAGGAGAGCTGCTCTTTCTCCAGGCGAGGGATGAGTCACGGGTTGGGGGGAAGGAGAGCTACTCTTTCTCCAGGCGAGGGATGAGTCACGGGATGGGGGGGGAAGGAGAGCTGCTCTTTCTCCAGGCGAGGGATGAGTCACGGGATGGGGGAAGGAGGTCTGCTCTTTCTCCAGGCGAGGGATGAGTCACAGGATGGGAGAAGGAGAGCTGCTCTTTCTCCGGGTGAGGGATGAGTCACAGGATGGGAGAAGGAGAGCTGCTCTTTCTCCGGGTGAGGGATGAGTCACAGGATGGGAGAAGGAGAGCTGCTCTTTCTCCGGGTGAGGGATGAGTCACAGGATGGGAGAAGGAGAGCTGCTCTTTCTCCGGGTGAGGGTTGAGTCACAGGATGGAGGAAGGAGAGCTGCTCTTTCTCCGGTGAGGGATGAGTCACAGGATGGGAGAAGGAGAGCTGCTCTTTCTCCAGGTGAGGGATGAGTCACAGGATGGAGGAAGTAGGTCTGGTCTTTCTCCAGGTGAGGGATGAGTCACAGGATGGAGGAAGGAGGTCTGGTCTTTCTCCAGGTGAGGGATGAGTCACAGGATGGGGGAAGGAGAGCTGCTCTTTCTCCAGGTGAGGGATGAGAAACATGAACTCATGTGGATATATGTGCCAGAAAGCGACACTACATTTGAAGTTCCCATGTGCCTTTGAAAGGAGGCAGTGCGTGAAACGTCAATCTACACCGTTCTCTCCCAAGAATAATTGCCAGGGCGAAGGTCGGAAAGTAACAAAAAAAGAAGTGGAACTCTGACCCCGTCATTGAGAGTACAGTTGGTCTTGTGGGGGGGAGGGGATGCACACTGGGTGTGGATGACAGAGGAATGGACAAAAGTAGTGCTCTGTTCTGGAATGCGTTACCTTATGTTGGCTAAAAGAGATTATAATGTAGATGCAACTGCTGTGAGAGATTTGGGGGGGCGGAGGGGTGACCCCCCTGCAAATTCCTGAAAAGGATGGACGTACAAGAGGGGCCGGGGAGAATGGAGTTATTTATATTTTTCTTTCCTTGTCCCCCTGAAATGTCATGTTAAATTGCTGTACAACACCCCGTAATCTTTCAAATTATAACCGTGCAAAAAAGGGTTGTCGCTGTGCCAGTCAAATTAAAAAAAAAAACACAAAAGTTCGAGTTTTGATACCTATTATCAAACTAACAGAAAATGTTATCCTGCGCTGGAAACCGGCCTTAGCTTTTGAAGTCTCAAAGGCCACCTTCATGAGATGCGAGGAAGAGAACAAACCAGGTATTGAGGACTTTGAGAGCCATCTGTTTTAATGATAACAGAACATTCTCAACGAGTCTTATAAAAGGTATCCAAACTTGAACTGTTCTCACTTAATTCATAAAAGATGTCTAAAGAAAATCAGTCTTTTCATGACCTGTATGGTTTTCCCCAAGACTTGAAATAAGAATGAGAAGGTGAAGTAAAAATTACAGTCTGGAGGCCACAAGGCTGAAGCCCGATGCGCAAAAGAGCACCGGGCGCAGCCTGGTGGCCACTGCATGGCGCTGCACCCCGGCGGACTGCAGACGGCAACCGACAATGGATCAGGCCGCAAAAAGCTAGGTGCGGGAGCGGCGTAGAGAGATGCGTAGAAAGGGAGGCGTTGGGGCCGTGCAACACTATGAAGGATTTGGGGTGGGGTGGACCCCCTGAAAATAAGCAGAAAACAAAGAGCCTTCACCGGGCAGCCTTCTAGTTGACCTAGAACTCGAACGACTGGTGTGTTATGCAACAATAATCTTGGCCTATCTACTCTGTTTTCTTCCAGGCTCCGTGAGATGCATGTTGTTGGCGAGGATAATGACCCCAAAGTTGTGGGTCTTTATGTGAAGGATAAAAGGGCACATGGTTTAGTCTGCAAAGGGGGCAAACTTTAGTATCAAAAGGATGCAGAGATCTAAGAAACGACGACTTATTTTGGCAATGGGGGTCCCCGTGCTTTTTACTGAGGCCAACATAGATACATAATGAGGTGCCCGTAGACTGACCACAATGTAAATAAAAAAAATAAAAATTCAATTGGGCCTTTCGATCATGCCAGAGTCCAGCCTCTAAACGCGGGAACGGGTATCGAACCCATGCTGCTCAGCGTTGTCTTGCTTTCAAACCATGTACGCTGCCCCAGAGTTATCCTCCCAGCCCAAATGTTGGAAAGGGGTCATTTCACGTCTGAAAAAGAGCCAGCACTTTACTTTCTATTCACACGCATTGGGCAAAATGGAGTTTTAAGAGGGGCAGAGGAGAAAAACGAAGTAAAATGATCTGTTAGAAGTCCATAATGCATGGCTAGCCTTCTCAAAGGGGGGCCTTTAATAGGTGGGCTTTAGCATGAAAAAATGGCCTGTGTAAATTACATTTCATGCTATATCATGCACTATGGAAGCACCTTGGTGCACTGTAATTTTGTTTTCAAAACACTCGCCTTGATGCACAAATGCCTTCATGGGCAGGCCCTCCCCTACCTAGCCCACAGATTTGTCCCCCACACCACCTACAGACCATCAAGAGTGGCGTATGCCAACAGAATAATGGCACCCATCACACACAGAGTGCGAGCGAGTGGCACTAGCTTCCCCAATATGTCTGCTACCTTCTGGAACTCCCTCCCCCCGGTACTCCGACAGATTGGCTCTCACTCAGCTTTCAGGAAAGCTATGGAAACCAGGCTCTTTGTATGAAATGTTTACCCATGTTCATTCGTAAGCTGCTGTACACACTGTCTGTTTTACCTGTAAATGTAACTGATCACTATGCATTAAGTAACTTTGTGGGCCGCATTCATGCAGCCCTGAATCAAGCCTCCATACATGGCCTTCATAGCGCCTCAATGCCGGTGAGCTGTAATGTGCTCTCTAAGTCAAATAAATGAATAAAATAAATAAATAAATATATTCGTTTCAAAAAGGGCTCACTAATGTAAGTGGAACACATGACTCAAAAGGCCTTGTGAATTAACCGGGGATAAAACATTAAAGTGTGCTAAGGATATTATAGCCTATGTCCACTGTATTAACTCAGACATAGGAGACAGACTATAGGACACTGTTGAAAAAATTACTTTATTGATCAGCTTAAAGAAAACCTACTCTAGGCCCGATTCTTGCAATGAATTCTCTATGCTAGAAAACAATATATGGGTGCTTGTCAGGATGTCTTACAAAATTACACTCTGCCCTCTGTCAAAAGCTACGTCAATCTATCTCTGCCCTACCACTATGAAAAAGGAAAGAAAAAGAGATCAAGTCTCAGCTTAGTCGAAGGTTCCTCCCCCTTGAAGATTAGTGGTGGCTGGTTTTCTGACCCCCCACCCACAATGTTCTTACAGTCTCTCGAGTTCCTGTCCTCACCGATAGTTCATTGTAAATTTCCAGTTAAAAAAGAAAGCAAAGTCTCTTGACTTTGGATAACACAATGCCTTGGTCAAATATTCCAAAAAGAGTGGCACTTTCTTCAGGGTTGTATTCGCCCGATTCTAGTAAACTGAGGATTACAACAAAATACACAATGTTGCGTCTGTTATTCTAGTAGTATTGTACCACTTTGTCATGGGAGATAGTCTGGGGACCTGTTCCACCCAGCCTACTGTGTCTCGTCTTTCTTCCCCTCGTGGGGTTCCTAATATCTCAGCAACAGGTGGGCTATGAGCTTTTTCAGCCCAAATTGGTATCTCCTTTTCACCCCCTCGCTGGGTCTTTGGTTCCTCAGCCCCATGTGGGCTATGGGCTCGTTCTGCACTATGCAGTATAATTTTCACCCTTGCGCGGAGTGCTCAGTTTCTCAGCACTGGGTGGTCTATGAGCTACTTTAGCCCAGTTTGGCATGTCTTTTCTACCCACTCGCCAAGTTCTCAGTTTCTCAGCCCTAAGTGGACCACGGGCTCAGCCAGCCCTGTTTCGTGTCGCTTTCTCCATCTGCCAACCAGTCCTCCACGATAGCCGTAAACCTTCTCTCCAGAAGCTGGACTTGCTATTGGCACCAGTCATCGTCTCACCAAACTGGATTCTCGATATGTTGCCTTTCATATAGCTGGCTCTTCCATGAAAACTAGTCCTTGGGTCAAAATTCCGGGTGTCTACTCAGACTCCACACTTAATATGAAAAAACAAGTCACCCAAGTAAAGGCTTCCTGTACTTATACTACGCGCCTTATTCGGCAAATCAAACCTTTTTTCTCGGAGGCCAATACTGTTGCCATGGTCAATTCTAAACTTGACTATGGCAACAGCCTGTTGGCTGGTACATCGAAATCTAATCTGGACACCCTTCACGTGGCTCAGAATAATGCTGTCCGAGCTGTGGGCGGCCTTACCAGAGGGTATCATGTCACTGAGGCTCGGAAATCACTTCACTGGCTCCCCATTAAACACGTTGTTACCTTTAAGGTTGTGTTTCTCGCACATAAGTGCCTCCCAGACAAAGCGTCTGTCTATTTGGAGGAAAGGATCGAGCACTCTTGTATCTCTCGCCCCCTCCGAGCCAGCAACTCAAATAGACTTCATCAGCCCCGTCACAACTTTTGTTGTTTTGGTGGTACTAGCTTTAACTCTATTGGTCCTAGCCTCTGGAACTCACTTCCTACTGGTCTTCGGCTCTGAAGCCCTTTCTCTTAAGAAATTGCTTAAAACATATCGCTTTACCTCTAATGATTAGACTTTGCATTTATTTCGGGTGTCTCTTGCTTCCTGCCTCAGGGGGCCCCGTCGGCTTCGGGACCCTACCTTGGTTGAAGCGCCAGCTTCCTCGCAAAGCCCTCGGTCTCCACCCACCGTGTCCTTGGTAAGGTTCTTCGCTCTCCGGCAGAGGGACTGCCTTCCTTCTCTGCGGATCTGCACCGGACCGCGTTCTATAGTATCTGGCAGAGTCTCTCTCCATCAGCTGACGTCCTCCTGGCCTTAACTTCCTGCCTGGAGTAAAGACGAGAAGTCCATTGGTCACCAGCCTCTTCAGCAGGTGAGAAGGAGTACAGGTCAGTAACCACGCCATCTACCTTACAGGGACTGTGTACATTGGTAACATTTTCAATGTCCATCTAACCAATAAGCATTGAAGTCTGGGAAGGGAAGGGCGGTTGGACAGAGGCCTGCCTTGGGCATCCCAGTGGGAACCTGCTTGCCCTGACCCCTCGAAAGGGTATCGCATAGCAGGCTCACCTACCTAGTCCCAAAAGATGCCTCCCTGTTATTGGACAGATGAAACATCTTCACTTAATTGCAGGCTTCATAGTTACAGGTTTCAGGTCACAAGACGGGTACAATGGGAACACATCCACCGACCACCCTCACTCCAATCCAGCCTCTCAGCAACTCACAACCTAAGAACAGTCAGCAAAGAACATTCACAAAGCAGTATTCTACCTTCTGGCACTCATGACATCGCACGCATCCAGAACAGAGTAGATAGGGACAGGTAAGTCACAACACTCCTCCCAACCCCCCATTGGGGAGAAGAGACAATTTGATTTATTTTATTCTTCAATTATAACGCGCTTAATACCAGCGAGTGGTTTCTAAGCGCGGGAAAGGGATTCGAACCTGTGTTGGCCCGCGTCGTCTTGCTTCCAAGACAAACACATTGCCCCTGTCTATCCCCCCCCCCAAAACCACACTTTCTTTATACGTGTGGGTTATCTAAATAAGCGGGGACTAGTCAAGTGTAAACAGACATCAAGCTTAAACTCTGTTGGTTCAGGAAAGAAAGAACCACAAGACAAGACCTCTCTAGCTAGCCTCCGAAAATCTGAACCTCCTCCTCATCAACACGAGACTCAACCGTTTGCTTCTAGATTTCAGGAAGGAGGACAAGACCCTCATCTTCAAGGAATAGCTCCTCCCTAACACTTAGGTCCACAGACACTCCCCACCTAACCCGGGATGGTGACATCTGGTCCCCCCGCTTTCGCCTCTGGTTGCTTGTTGATCCCTTGCTGGCAAATTGCCCGCCCGCCCTTCCCCCTGCCCCGTTTCCGTCTATGGTATCTCCGTTTCACTCGCTGTGCGCTTGCCCACATGACTGGTAAAATGTTCTGTTGCTCCCAGAAGTTAGTTCTGCAATGAATACACCAATAATAATAATAATGACGGTGGGCACACGAGCAATTGGGCGCCAGGAAGGGGTACTCTACTGCACAATAGCTCCGGACAAATACTAGTGGTGCATGGAATCGACCCCGTCCACCAATCAATACCACAGTTGCCATGCCATGGCAAAATCATGGGTTCCCACTCTCCCCTCTTGCGCTCCTCACTTTTGCTCACTATTCCCCAAGCAGACTAAGGTCTGGAACATTCCGGGGTGGGGGCACAATACTCCACAGACAAGGATCAGGCACACTGAAACTACTTCAGCGGTAATTTGGCACAATATAAACATTACGCAACATAACCACGGTTTGTCGATGGTCATAAAAATAGGCCACGCCCATTCCATCCCTTGCACCAATTCACAAGGTTACCACTGGAGGGCACCTGTGAGCAGCAATGGACACTTTAAAATCTAGTGTGTGATCAGGTTTACAGCTGGCGTAGCAAAGCAGGCGGAACGCGAGCAAGCAAGAGCAAGTGTTTGCGATGCAGAACCACAACCCACACCACAGCGAAGCGAAGCGGGGGCAATTAACACTGATTTTGTGTTTAAAATTGGGTCTCTGAGTTTGCACACATTTTGTTTTGTGTTATCTGGAAAAAAAATGTTTAGTGAGAAGCTGAAAAGTAGAATTGGGAGAAAAAAAAGTCAGAAGAGGAAGAGAGAAAGAAAAAAACCTGTTGGGGAGGGTGTGAATATCCTCCCCTCGACAACATACTATTCCATCTCTTCTCGGTCCATCGGCATCCCTTTCCGCCGCTCTCTATGGTGGGGGAGGAAGAAGAAAAGCAGACGCACAATTAAAATCAACGACGGAGCGTGGTGTCGTGACAGCGGAACGCTGCCAAGCAGGAGAGCCTAGAAGAAACCTAGAAAAAAGAAACAGTGAGGAAAGCCAGGTTATGGCCCAGTTACGGTCCACAGCGATCCTACAAGGGAGAAAATGGCGGCTACTGGGAGGACCTTCCGCAGCAATCTTTTCATCACCTAGAAATAAGGCTCAGTGTTTAATTGTATGTATTCATTCTGTGGTCATCATTTTTGTATGCGTTTATTGTACAGTCAAAAAGCGGCAACTACCATTTATCAATATGTATTCAAATAAAAAAATGACCCGAGTGCTTTGATGGCTGTAAGAGGACACGCCAATCTCAATGTATCACCTTCTTTACAAATGGGGTACGGTTTGCTTTACAAAGCCTTCTGGGGGAGGCATAGAGCTTGGCACCTGAAAATCAAAGTAAGCTTTAGCTGCATTTACATCAGACTCACTTTTCGTTGTTATTGCAAACTATTTGTTATTAGCACCGAGGGCAGGGGAGCCAACAAATCGGGTTGCTCGGAGCACGGCCCGAATCCCACGATCAAAGACAACGTTCTGAGCAACCTGAATGCTGCTCTCACCCACCCTCCCATCTTCCCCAACACTCTTTCCCTTCCCTCCAGTCTCAGTCCCTCTCCTCCGATTCCTTTGGCGGTCGTGCCATTGCTGCCGCTCCAACCTCCTGGGCTGCCATGGAAAAGGAAGATGGGCTACACATTGAGTCCCGCCTTCCCTCTCTATGGCGGCCATCTTAAGTATTTTGTTTGAATGAACAGGACGCTTCGCGTGCATCCGGTTAATTCAAACAAAATACATTTCTGTCAGCATCCCGGGTTTTTGAATAACCACCAGATCTGCCGTTACCACCGCACATGGTTAACTTGGGGCCCCGGACCATTACCACCCAATCCGGCCCATCTCGGGGGTGTACACACACACACACACACACACACACACACCCACCCCAAGCCAAAAAGCAGATGGCTGTCCCTTGCTGCTGACCTGGCCCACATCTCTGCTGCAAACTCAACAGCTTCCCCGGGTAATTGTATCCTTTTGACGCTCCATGCTGTCACTTTATGCAGCCATTGGCATGCAGTCCAACAATGACAGCACAGAGAGCCAAGGAAGAGCCCTGTTTTTCCGTTTCCCTCCAGACACTTTGCTTTCTACACATAAATACTGGCAGGAAACCGGTGGATTTCTGTCTGTATTTATGTATGTGAGAATCGGTAAGGACTGAAAGTAGCGGGGCTTACGTACAATATAGAACATGTGGTTTGTTGAACATCCTGCCTCTACTCACGAGTTCACATTCGAACATAAACAAATACCTTCTGAAAAACCTAGCCCAGTGTCTGCAACAGCTCAGCCTGAAGGCCAATGATCGCCATTGATGGGTGCCGCCGAGCAGGGGCCTGAAACCTTTGGCTCTCCAGATGCGTTGGACTACACACCCTTTCAGTCATAGCCAGCATAGTCAATGGTGAGGGATCATGGGAGTCATAGTCCAAAATATCTGGAATCTGCAGTCTGCAGACCCCTGCCTTAGAGCCTCTTGGCCCACTACCACTCTGGAATTGATTTAGTTCTGAACACACTATTCCACTCTGCGATAAGAGAGCATCGGAGTGTCATCGTGGGAAGAACAATAAAGAAGAGGATGGAGCGGCACTTTTTGCTCCAAAAGGCAGTACCAGCAATGCCTTCAGACCCTCCAATCCCGCATCAGAAACGCTACGACAGAAATTTCTTAAATTGGAGAGACTCTCAAAAAAGGAAATCAATAAATATTGGGAGAGAGCCTGAATGATCAATTACAGGGAGAACGATAAAATCCCTAGAGGTTTGAGAGTACTCGTATGTCTCGATTTCAGCTTCTAGGGCGATCGGATCTAGCACAAAAGTGGAGGCACAATCTAATCAACAGTTCCAGAGGAATTATTGATTTACTTATAGATCATGCGGAACGCGAACACTCCAGGACAATTCTGCCAATTTATCAAGTTAACAAAGAAATAGCAGCCATGACTAACCCGGAGAGTACCAAGGCAAAACTGTATCAGAAAATGTATGCAATACTATAAGATTACCAAGATGAAAATTCAGGAACTATTGTCGAGATGAGAGAGACCATAGGGATGATCGGGTCTTCACCTTTTAAAGCAAATTTGATGAAAAGATTAAGAGCTCCTCAAAGGCTTCCACCAGAGGTGTTGCTGGGGGGAGGGCTAAGGGAGCTATAGCCCCTGAACTTTTGGTTGTAACCCTGGATATAATCTCAGGAGCAACAACCACAAGGCTAGCTAGCCCCCAATCCCGACAGTTCCGACATTAGCGTAGCCCGGGCTCTTTTCTAGACCTAGAAACACCCCGGGCTTCCACACCAACCTCTACACCAGGAAGTTCTGAAATAGACTCAGAAAGTGAAACACAGGCGGGGACGCGTACCCTATCGGACTCAAACAACAAGAATATGGAACCCACCACCAACAGGACGGTTTTTTTGGAAGAGATCAAAGGCTGCAAAAAAGGCAATCAACCAAGCAACTTCAGACAAGTTAGATTTCCTAACCCTCTCGTAATAAATACAACAACAACAACATCATCAGAAATACTCACAGCTTTGTTTTTAATTACATAATACTGGACAAGCACACAGCTTAGGAAATGTTCAATACTTTACTCATCATGGGAAGAGTTACACTCCCGGCCCTGAAATGCAAGGCATGTCTCCTCTGAACAAGAGTACCAACAGCAAAGTAAGTGAGCTAAAGCATGGTGCTAGACCCTTCCGAGTGGAACAAATTCCATGTTCGTTTTCAGTAGAGGGACTCCTGAACGCTTTTTGCGAAACTTGGGGTTTCATCCACAGTAACCTGGGGTAATCCAGACGTGAACCCCTTGCTCACTGTGCGTTAGAGAGGTTGAGCTTCACCTCACTGTGGACCCCCAACAAGGCCGAAACACGTGTCTCGGGTTACTGATGGTACTCTTGTTCAGAGGAGAATTGCCTGGCATTTCGGTGCTGGACTCACCTTGTGGGTGGGACCAAATATGAAAATAGTATTTTCCCTCTGTGAAAGGTACAGCGAGCTAAAAGGTGTTTGTAGAAACTCATGTGCGGGAACCTACCCATAGAATGTGTTATTTGGCTGTGTTTGTTCTCGGTAGACAGGTTCCCAAACTATCATTGGATTCTTTTTTAGGCAAACTCTTTGTGAGCAAATGCTTACAATGCCTCCTTCCCCTCAAGCCGAAGATGGGATCAGAGCCTGTGATGGAAGCACTCCTCAGGGAATTGTATGCAAGGATGATGCCGCCTCCTGCTTCAGGCAAGTGGAGTGTTCCTACATTAGAAGTCACCTGTCATTAAGTCAGTAATGGAACATGCCCGAGCCAGGGGGTAAAGGATCCCGAAAGGAGGATACTGCCTTGTCAGGAGGAGCGGACAGGGAAATCTTTGTGAATCTGGCACTTTTTGTCCTGAAGAACTTCCGTCACTGAGGTTTCCTCCAAGGGGGACCTGCATCATCAGTGCCTACCAGCCTGTGCATGAACCGAAGGAGGGCCGGTCAATTCTGATGGTCCTACCACAGATTAGGCATGACCAAGCCTTTCTCCTGACGCAACACAGAACCTGCTGAGGATACAAGCGGTAAACCACTGCTTCACAAACCAACGTTAACATGCCATCGCGGCTCATGAACAATCCTGCGCCAGCTTCCAGGCACTGGGTGGAGGACCCAGCTTGGGCTAACTTGCAGCCTCCCTTTACCTACTACCAAAGTAGTCGGAAGAATTGGAGGATACCTTTGGCCTACCCATGTTTCAACGGGGCACACAACCATTTTATATTTTTTCACACTGCAGCCTACAAAAGTGAGTCACTCCATTTTCGGATTCAGCATTGTTGATCGAACCACTTCACTATTCTTGTGCACCTCGGAAGCGCATAGTCAGCGGTATTCTGGGACTTGTAATTTAGGACCCTGGATGAAGAGTGGACTTTAGGTACTCCAAAGGTGTGTTTTGGGGTCTGGGGGCCAACATGGAGATGAGATTTTGATGTTAGATCTCTGTGGGGTTCATAAAGAGGTCTGAACATGTTACGGTCTCAGGCTTATTGATGTGAGTTATCGTCGCTTATCAAGAGTTGGCTATCCCTCTGTTCCTTCATTTTATCCGGTATTTCCCAGCTGTGTCCCACGATGAAGGTGGGTAGAGACATTCCTGCTACCCGGGTTCCCACAAAGCTCCTGGTGGTATCCCCTAAGTGGATGCTGCGCTCCCCTGTCCTTTCGGATTCAGGTGTAGGCAGATCCTGTATAAGATTCCAAAGAATTAAAAAATAAAGTGGTTCCATGTTCTTAGTGCATCATTACGCCTAACAAGAGCGATCACTGTACTCGCCGCACCTTTATACAATGTGTGTCGGGCAGGAATCAATGTCAGTCATTTGCGTTCTCCGTCCCTTCTCTTCTACCCAAGTCCTGAAGCATTTGTTACAAATAGAACTGAAAGGGCATGGAATCGGTGTTGACTCCATGAATAAACAGCTGGCAACTGTTGCCAAATAATCACAAAGAAACGTTCCCTTTCAAAATGGCCGCCGCCACATTGCAGCTGAATAGAAAAAACTCCCTGAACAGAAACAGACAGATCGCAGTCACAGCATAATCGCCGCTCAGGTCTTCATCCAGGGGTCTGTACAGTGCAAGTCTCTCGGGGTAGTGCTGGGCTGGAAATCCTGTGTTAAATATTTAACATAAGGGGGACTTTGCAGCGAAATGTCAAAACAAGGACTTAATTCTGTAATGAATGGATTTCAGTGGCAACAAATTAGTTGAGACATGTTGCACAGCCAGCCACACATTGAGGAAGTCCCAAGAGGAGCAACTGGAGGAAACAACAGAGGGTCCCCGGGGCGTTTCTATGACACAGCACAGAGCGTCCCCGGGGCAGCTCCATGACGCAGCTGCACCCGGGTAAGCTTCTATTTTTAATCCACCACCACTAATTATGTCTGCAGGGCCTACAGAGCTCTGGGCGGATTTCGATTTGCTCAAACCGTGCTCCTAGACCAAGCCGTCTAAGTATCTGTTGGATGGTTGCAGTGGCTGCACGGCTGTGTGCAGATGCACCTTGCATACAACAAAGTCAATGGTTTTTGGGCTTGGACAACTCTAGCACCCAATGGCCTCGAGGAACACAATACAAAGCTCTCTGGAACAGTGCAACACAATCACTGGAGGGCATCGTAGAATACAGCATTAAGGCCTGTATACCACAAGCACGCTGGGATGTTGTGTTACACGGGTGTGTAACACAACATCAAGGTTTGCAGAGTGAAGTAACCCATCAGCAATCAACCATATGCCGTAAGCACTTATGAACTCTGTGTCACACAATCTCAAGTTTTGTGGGCCTGTACAACAGGGAATCTGCTATTACAAATGAGAATTTTTTTGTTTTTTTATAGATTTCCTAGTGTAAGAGCCTGTGTGCAAGGGCCAAGTGCAGGTTTTCAATGACACAGTAGGACCTCAACATATCTTAAGGCAACAGCTCCCTCTAGCAGTCACAACCAGCAAAGCTACTGCACTGGACAAACATACATCTGGCCTTTTATTACATTGTTGGATAAGATTTAAGTAATGCTTATATTTTCTAATTATTTTTCTTTCGATAGCCCCCATTTTCAAACCTTGGAGTTTTTTTTAGCATCTGCCAGTTCTTAAGTGGGTGAATATTTGGAACCTTTATTCCCTACAATCAAGGGTACTTCTGCAAGGCTTTTGAGTGGCGCTTGTCTGCACACAGATGCGGTGCAGGGGGCTCATCTAGGGACCCAACCGTCTGGGCATTCTTCAACTTCTATTATTCCAGCCCAGTTCACCACAAGAGGATTCACTCATTTTATGTATGCCCCCCTCCTGCACCCCATTTCTATCCCCATTGATGTACCCAGGGACCAGCAGTCCAGTGGGTTGAAACGGGAGGCACGAGGGAACTATATACAACATAAAAAACAGTTACCAGCAATGAAGAAAGAATTTACCCGGTGTCCAGCCACTCATGCCCACCCCCATTACAAAGCCCTGCCTCCTTGCGGGCTCCCCGACAGTGGAGGAGCCGCAGGACTTCAAGGTTGTGTGGGATGCAATCAAAGGCCTCAAACTAACAGAACTGAAGGGCCATATGGAAAAGGCCTGTCTGTCATTACCAAAGGAAAACCAGCATTTTTAATTGGCAAATGAAGAAATTCAAGGGTTCCTTTCACATGGAAAACAGGAATTTTAAACACTGACACCAAAACAGCGTTGCATGCGAGTTTGCAGTTTAAATGTGAAAAATGTACCCCTGCTAACATACAAATGACAGGGAAAAGACATGGTGACAAAAAGTAAGGTACATTATGTTTTGCATGCAAAATACCAGCAAACATTTGAAAATAAAAGCCCATTTTGCTACCATGAAAAAGTTTCTGTAGGCAAACCCTTTGCTTGCTGTGGGACAAATGTCACAAAGGACTCGCCCCACGAAAAGACTGGTTTACATACCCCCCAGCTATTTTACAACTGCATTAAAGTGTGGCTGCTAGGATGTGTTGAAAATAGACTATGTCTTTGAAAGGGCTTTCTGCAGAGACAAATGACCCTGGCTGGTGCATCCCCGGAATGTAGAGAGGAGGTGTGAGGACCGGGCTACAATTAAGAAGAGCTGAATTTTGAAAGAAATACAAGAAATGGATGCCCTTCAGATCGAAATAGTGGTCCCCTCCAGATAAGAGGACAGGCCTCGTGACATCACAGGGCCGGCCCGGCTTATTATCTACAGTGGGGGATCTCTGTATAGCAAATGCAGCCCCTATTTACAAGCTGTAACCAACTTCAAAGAGACTCATAAAAACACTGGCCCAGAGAGACAAATGGCACTGAAGACAGGAGGCCTCCAATTTGCATATCCCAAAGATTTGCTATTAATTTAAAAGGACTATTATTATTTATGCCTTTTTCTCAGCAACCATTAATTGGATTTTCTGTATGTGTCATTTTTTTGTTAATTTCCAGGCAATTAATTATACAAAATTCATCCACCTGAAACTTGGGGAACTGTAATGGTCAGTTAAACTAGGTTCCTGGTGATCTGAAAATGTCCTGAATGTAAGAGTTAGCGAACTGGTAAAGAGTGAAATTATGAATTTGGAGAGTAAATTACATGTTCATAACTGTATTGCTTTCTATGAAAATGGCAGAAAATTGCCAGTCGTCCAAAATGGTGCAGACCTGGCTGTTTTATTTAATTTCCCCATGATTAGCTAAAAATATATATTATATATGTCAGAATACGGCGAAATTACAGCAGAATAGAAACTTTCGATCAAGAGTGCAAACTTACAGCTGCCAATTTCGTCAAACAAAGACATCCCAAAGCAATTGTGGAGAGAGCTTTTTGGAAGGCCCGAAATTTAAATCGAACTACTTTGGTTTCAACTAACAGGGCACCAGAGGTTAAAGAACAAGAACAAGATGACGAAATCAGGCTTATTCTAACATATGGAACTCATGCCAATGTCATTAGAAAAATATTGCATCGACATTGGCATCTACTGCAATCAGATGAAGCATTATCGCCAATCCTCAAGGAACATGTCAATATCACCTTTAGGAAATGTCTCTCCATCAAAGATTCATTGGTCAGCAGTTTTTTGCCTCCCATAAGCAAAATCTCAAACAATAGTTCTTGGCTGAACACAAACATCAGTGTTTTTTTTTAAATGCACCAAATGTAAAACATGTAAGCTTGCCCTGAACAGAACTAATTATATACATCCAGTAACAGGACACTTGGTTGAATTGCAAAGTCATATTACGTGCAACACAGAATTTGTGGTTTATGGACTTTTATGTTCCTGTAACCTTTAGTACATTGAAACTTAGAATTCTACAGCACATGAGAGCCATAAAAAACTTCGATCCCTCTTTTCCAATGGTAGTTCACTTCAAGGATGTACATCAGGGCAAAGGCCCCAGCGTTGTCACAATCAGAGCGACAGTTTCCACAAACGGTAATAATTGCGACACACTGCACTGTCAGGGGAGCCGCGGATTGGTGCGGCCAGGTTCTGGACTGCATTCAGAGTCCCAGGGGCCGAGAAAATTATGTATAGCTCACAGCCACGACGTCACATGTGGATTTTGAATTTAATAATCTTATGCAGTCACCAAAAGAAGACTGGACAGGGCCCATGTAGTAACACCTAGGTTGTGATCCCAGACACGCATTGGCCTATAGGCAGGGTTTAAAATGGGCAGGTACTTGCCGGTCCCGTGTTCCTGCACTTTTTTATTTGAGAGACATTGTACTGGCACTTCTCAGCAGGAAGTCAACATATTTAATGGGGTAGTACTGGCACTTCTCAAAAATAAGCAGGTACTAAGTACCTGGTCCTCTTCCAATTCAAGCACTGTAAGTAGAGGGCACACTGGCATGCTGGTAGAGTGGCCCACTTCTTTTAGAGAACATGTCAAGGGTGATGAGGCGGTGTACGCGCTTGGGCAGGACGGAATACTCAAGGCCCCACAGAATTAAAAGAATGCAAAGTGCCACTTAACTGTATCGGGCATCCCAGTGTGATTTCACCAAAAGGAATTCATATCTTCAAATATTCGTCTGTTTGCAATGCTGGAGCGTTGTGACCTTTGAGAACGCTGAATTGACAGAACGCGCACCTGCGTAGCCACAAGCTCTCCTGTGGGTAAGGCCTACCCTGGGTGGTCAGCCAACGGAGTGAGACAGAGTGGGTAGGGGTTTATTTAAAGTTGTGTGTCAAGTAACGAGCACAGGGTCCGGGCAGTATATGTCAGGCCGCACCATAATACCTGCTTGACAGCTCCAACCTGCAACACGTGCCACTCTACCAGTAATGTCATAACAATAACAGGTTATCATTTAGTAGTCTCTGTCGCGGTGCTGCCATGTGGTACCACTGTGAAAGGGCGTCACTATTGCCCAGCTGAAAGGTACTCAACTTATTGACCTCTAGGGAATGAAAGGCCGTGGACTTGCCAGGATTTGAACTTGGGAAATATGGACTGGCCACACAATAGTGCTAAATGAATGAGCTATCGCCACAGATGAGCAGCCCCTTCCAAAAAACAGATGTTTATTCATGTAACAATAAAATAATTATGTTTGTAACCTCTTTGGCACAGGTGGTATAGCTCAGTGGCTATGCGCTTGTCTTGGAAGCATGACCACGCTGAGCAACAGAGGTTCGAATCCCGGGTCTGTGCTTAGAAACCTCTTCAGTATTAAGCGCGTCATAAAAAAAACTATTATAATTATGTAATAATTATATAATAATGTAAAATTAAACCGTGAAGTGTACAAAGACTGTATAATAAGCAAGGTGTTTGGGTTGCAGGGCTGGGAGATAGAAATAACGGGCCAATGGAATACAAGATATCTAAGGTAGCCAGTGGCTGGGCCCATTTTATTCTATGTTTGCTGTTTAAGGAGGATCCGACGGGCGATTCCATATCATTGGGTCAGTGCTTCTGTTTTGAAAATCGTTCTTATCTGGTAGATTAATCCAATTTAAACCAGAAAAGACAAACTCCCAGAATCCACAATAAAGGCCAAGGACCGGAAAACAGGTGTCCTGGGAGCAAGGACCAGACAACCCTATGCTGTTTACCAGGAGACATCAAAACATAAATTGTTCACGCAAAAAGGGGGGAAAAGTCATATGTGTTACTCCTTCTGTTAGTTGCTGCTGCTGTTCAAGTTTGGGGTAAAGGGGACACAAGATGGAATAAATGGGGGGTAGTGGGTTAGAGCAGAGGAAGGTTAAATCACTGAAGGGCGTGCTTACGGGTAACAGCGATTGGGGTTGTAGCTGTCCTCTGGATATGTGCTATTTACTATGAAAAATGTGTGTGCACAAGTAGAAAACAAGCATTATCAAAGCCACCTGTTAGGACGTGTGCAGTAAACGTGTTCTCCTCTGTGTTACGAGGTAATGACATCACATGCCCAGGTACCCATGGTACCCATGCGAGCTGCCAGGTTACAATCATTTTCCATGCTTTCCTAGAATATGTTCACAGACTCGCACAAATTGCCAGCGTTTGTCATTAAACACCAGTAACTCACACAATTTGCAAGGTATGTTGAGAATCTGCTCATGTACCCGCATCATGTGCCAGGGATTGCCATCATTTGCCAAATGTGGTCTTCATATGCCCAGGTACTGTGAGGGGTCAGTACTGTGAGACTCACAACTGTGTTTAGTATTCTTAAGGTTTGACATTTTAGTTTAAACAAAATTAGAAAATAAACCCTAACTAAACCTACTCTACCAGGGGATTCCTTACCTAGTCTAGGATCCAAGGGAAACTCTCCCAGCATACACAAAATCAACCCGCACTCTAGACAGAAACATGCAAAGGCACATAGCTGCAACAGCATAAATAAAAGGTTACCAAACAACCAGTGTCTTGGATAACGTCCAATTATCCTGGCCAGATCTTGCTCCCCAAGGAATGCCCCAAATTCAATTTCTTCCAGGGAAATAAAAGTCTTAAAGCAAGTCTTGAAAAGTTCACTCAAACAAAAATCCACTGGTAACAGTTCCTTCTTTGCTTGATGAAAAGATCCTCTTTCCAAGTCCCACAAAGAAAACAACAGCACCAATGGTATCCCTGGATCACCTCCTTCCAGGAAAGAATGTGTAAAGTTTAAGACAAAAGTATCATTTCTGCTTAACAACTCTTCCTCTTGCAACTTCTGCCTCGTCTTTAAATAGTTTGTCTTCTTAGGGTTTGCCCTCTCTATAGCAACTCCCTCCTGCCACTGATCCTGTGCGAGCAGCCTCCCTTTCCCCACAGTTGGCTTCTGCTTCTACTGCAATAAACTTGATAACGTTCGGACAATAGTATCGACAACCACAGTTTTGTTGCTACTGCGACTTGTAATTTAGGCAACTTAAAAAATCGACCTCTCCAGGTTGGCAAGGCACTCTTCTCTTTTGTATGGCAAGAAAAGGCAGCCTCTTTGCCTTTCCTTTCTGTCTTGCAACTACCAGAAAATCTGTCTTTCTTCTCATCGTGAACAGTCTCAACTCTACAGACTTTAATGAGTTATTTGTAACAATGATCTTGCTCCCTTCCCCATTTACATATGCACCTTCTGCTCCAGTAGTCACCCCAAAACTGTATTGCCACTCTTCCAGCCTGGGATAACCTTGAACCCTTGTATCAGAGGACTCTGGGGTAACAATAGCTTCAGTGACACCAAACAATGGTGTCCAGTTCTTAAATAAGCTGGTTTCATTTTAACAGGGTTTGGTCTATTGGCTTGGGTAATACTTGTTCTTCATTGAACTTCAGCCACTTCTACATCAGTGTTCTGTAGAAAGTTTCTTACTAGCAATGAAATTAGGCACACACAATATCGTTTTTATATTGAACTATCACTTTAAAGATGTGTGTTCCCTCTTTTAGGTCAGTGTTATGCTTCAAACGGAACTGGGAAACAAAGTTTCATGCGCAACCTCTTCTGATGTTAAAAGGGCTTGTAACATTGCAGCAAAGTCAAGTCCTACTTCATAAGGTTTACCAGGAACGTTCTCCTCTTTAACACGCAACCACTCAGCAACTAGTTATATCCAACAATGGGAAAAAGAGATGCTTTCTCTACAAGCGGATACTACAGCTTTGTTAATATAAGAGTGTGATGGAATTCCCTTGTTAGAATAACTTCGCACTTCTGTGAACAACTTGTCATCGCTTTTATGTTTACGTGAGTATAAATGAAGCCAGCTACAGTTACCTGCAAGGTATGCCTGATGATTTGACCTACAGAGCTTCCCTTTACCAGCTCCAGAATCACAGCGGTTGCGGGCTGCTTCTGCGTCCCGGCTTGGTTTCTTCTTCTGCTGCTGCTGCTACACGCACTCTTGGGACCCACATCCCTCTGCTGCACGGGTGTCTCTGACTGGCCTCTTTAAAGGACAGTCTTCCACTCTCCAGCTTCCTTTGGCTTGCTTCTGCACACAGGCCTTGGGTGGATGCACAACGTCAGCTTTGCATTCATAGCAATTAGACGCACCTGGAAAGACTGCCTGTTTCTTCCAGCCTCTGCCAATGCAGCCACAGCCAAACTGGATTTGCGAGCACAGGACCAGCTCAGACCTGCAGCTGAAATCTGCCCCTTCTCTACTCTGGCGTCCCTTCTGTGGTCACACTTCCTAGTGAACTGCCAGCCTCGTGCTCTGCTTCTTCTGCTGCTGCCAAACTCCCAGCTCCTGCTCCAGCTTCCTTCTACTGCTCCTTCCTGTTGCAGAAATGTGTTTTTCCTGCTCCTTTAAAATGGCAAAAGGCCATCACAAAGACAGACGTTAATGCCCCCCACCCAAGGTGGGTTAGTTGGCTTCAGGTACAAGCTCTTAGGTTTTGGCATATGCCTCCCCAGCACTCTTGTTCGTTAAAGCCTTTAAGGCATGTTATAGCACTGGAAAGCTACTTCAAAGCACTACAGAGGGAGAGGCGGGAAGTAGGTAGGTTATGAGGTTAAGCGTCATATTATCATAGCCTACCTACTTCCCGCCTCTCCCTCTGTAGTGCTTTGAAGTAGCTTTCCAATGGGGAAAACTAAAAAGGGTTTCCTTCCAGTCTTCCAGGTCTGGTACCCCCTCCCATGTGATCCCCCCCCCACAGTGCAGCACCCCCAGAGTCCGGATCAGAAAATGCCTGCCTTCCCCTGGCCACATGAGAGCAGCAACACGCTTTTGCGGCTGTAAAATCGAGGACAATGGGCCTCATTACAAGTTGGCCAATGCAGGTTAAATGCGGCGGTACTACCGTATGAACTGGAGGTAAATCTACCAATTTTCCACCTAATTTCAGAGAATTACCGTGGTGGAATTACCACTGAAGTAATTCCACTGAAATCTCCTATCGAGTCCAATGGACAGAAATAAATGGGGACTAACACTGCCTACCGCCACTTGTAATCTTGTAATCCGGCAGTAATACCATCAGACTAAGTGGCAGTAACGGTAACACCATTTGGTGGTACCTGGGCGGATTTACCACCCCGACACCAACAAACTCATATTGAGGCCCAATGTCCTTTATTTAGACAACATAAAGTAGAGAGAAGGAAAATAAATTCCTGTTTGTAATATGGTTCACTATTTATTACTTTTAAGAACAAGTCGATGAAACCTCATTTAAATTGCGCCGATTTCATGATGTTGGTAGTGCATTGCTGTGCAGAATTTCTGTGGTGTAGAAGCATGTGGTAGGTGCATTCTAGAGTGTTGCTGCAAGCGCCATATTGCCTGCCCCGATTTCATGCTACTTGAAGTTCCAGGGGTCCATGTAGGCCCACACCTGCCGACAGGCGCCCAGGGGTGGACTGCCCTATAGGGAACTCTGGAAATTTCCCGGTGGGCCTCTGCACCCTGGGCCTCTTTTGTGTGGTATTTCCAAATGTTCTCATAGGAAAAGCATTGGGCTTGCTGAAAATGTGTCATATGGGGCCACTTTGAACTTTATTTCCAGGGCCTCTTTTGCTCCCCAGTAATTATTTCCAGGGCCTCTTCTAGTTCCCAGTCCACCCCTGCTGAGGCGCCCCACCTTTCACAGTAACTTCTACTCCAAACCACCTAGGGGCAGGGACGGCACCAAGACCTTTCAACCTTTGCAGTTGAAATGGGCCTCGAGCATCAGGAGGACTCCGAGACATCAACCATATATTGGCAGTCTCAGCATAATGCAAATACTTCTTTAATGCAGTGCATTAAATGTGTGGTTTGCAGCACGAACATTTCAAGGGCAGGCTGCCTTTGCTGGAAACATCAGGCCATTACTCCCTCCGGCCTTGCAGTTTCAGGGTCATTTAGTGTTTCCACTGGCAATGGCGGTCTTTCTTTGTTCTGATTTGCAGAGGCCAATAAACCATTCCTGTGGTAATCTTCAGCTGCGCCCTCCGTTGTTTTATCACAGGGATCTGAAAGCTGCGGCCCTCCAGATGTTTTGGACACCAACTCCCATCATCCCTCACCATACGCCATGCTGTATCCGGCTGATGGGAGTTGTAGTCTAAGACCTATACGCGGCCAAAGGTTGCAGACCCCTTCTTTATCAGAATGATGCCACACAACAAAGCCATCAGGTGGGGCTGACGACATGCAGATGCTGCCTAAAGAAACCTCTGTAAAGGTTGTGCCACCTTAAATGCGTACTTACCGGCCAACAACAGACCCCATGAAAAGGTGCTAAACTGACTGCCAGTGGCAGTGCCTAGAGAGGACCACAGGTGTAGCACTTGCAGTACATATGTTCTAAGTAGATACACCATGGGAGACCACCAATGAGCGCTCTGTGGTTTCTGCCCACCTTTTCTTTACACCGGTGCAAATAGTTTTCTGCTCTACCTCCCGTCCCACCTTCATGTACAAGACAGAAATAGCACATCCCCCAACCCCAAAACTTCTGCATAACTCAGGTTTAAAAGCAAAGACCAAGGGGATGGTTGTCACTCACCTGTCGGCATCTGTCACCAGGGCGAGGCGCCCGTAGTCCCAGGCAACCTTACGCAGAATTGAAAAGACGAACAGGAGAGCCTGCAACAAGCAAAGGGCCAGAGTCAGATTCATAACCCCAGAGACATCCCCGGAGATGCACCCCCAGAGACACAAGGGGTGAAGCAATGACAGATCATCGTGCATGCAACAAGCAAAGGACTGGAGTCAGATTCATAACCCCAGAGACATCCCCAGAGACACAAAAATACACCCAAGTGTGCCTGCAACAAGCAAAGGACTGGAGTCAGATCAAAACCCCAGAGACATCCCCAGAGATTCACCCCCAGAGACACAAGGGGTGAAGCAATGGCAGATCATCATGCATGCAACAAGCAAAGGACTGGAGTCAGATTCATAACCCCAGAGACACAAAAATACACCCAAGTGTGCCTGCAACAAGCAAAGGACTGGAGTCAGATTCATAACCCCAGAGACATCCCCAGAGACACAAAAATACACCCAAGTGTGCCTGCAACAAGCAAAGGACTGGAGTCAGATCAAAACCCCAGAGACATCCCCAGAGATTCACCCCCAGAGCCACAAGGGGTGAAGCAATGACAGATCATCGTGCATGCAACAAGCAAAGGCATGGGGTCAGATTCATAAACCCAGACACACAAAAATACACCTAAGTGTGCCTGCAACAGGCAAAGGACTGGAGTCAGATCAAAACCCCAGAGACATCCCCAGAGATTCACCCCCAGAGACACAAGGGGTGAAGCAATGAGAGATCATCGTGCATGCAACAAGCAAAGGACTGAAGTCAGATTCATAACCCCAGAGACATCCCCAGAGACACAAACATACACCCAAGTGTGCCTGCAACAAGCAAAGGACTGGAGTCAGATTCATAACCCCAGAGACATCCCCAGAGATTCACCCCCAGAGACACAAGGGGTGAAGCAATGACAGATCATCGTGCACGCAACAAGCAAAGGGCTAGAGTCAGATCATAACCCCAGAGACATCCCCAGAGATGCACCCCTAGAGACACAAGGGGTGAAGCAATGACAGATCATCGTGCATGCAACAAGCAAAGGACTAGGGTCAGAATCATAACCCCAGAGACATCCCCAGAGACAAGAATACACATAAGTGTGCCTGCAACAAGCAAGGGGCTAGAGTCAGATTCATAACCCCAGAGACATCCCCAGAGCTGCACCCCGTGTTAGGGAGATTTCTTACACAAGTGCTAAATTCCCTCTACCTGAGAGCCCTCCAGCTCTTTTGCTACATTTTTGGGCTTTGACTCTTTCCTTTTCAATGCGTTTCACTTTTATGCTCATGGACTATGGGGTCTCACCCACCCCACAGGCATCATCTTTTTACTGTGTGCCCCCCAGCACCTTTCGTGCAGTGACGCAGGGTTGTCCTTTCAGTCTTCCCACTTTAAACTCCATTTTCTGGGACGGACTACTGTCTCCCAGAACATGTAAAGTTACCATTGACTTTACTAGTCTTTTTAAATTTACAGACTCAGTACACCCTATCTTCCGATAGAGTACTGGAGGGGTTAATAGTTATCCCCTTTTGTCTAATTCTCATGGAACATTAGTATGTTCCCCTTTCTCTAAGATTTGGCTGGTGGCAGTGGTATCTACCATTTTTATTCTACTGCAGACTATGAAAATAGCCTTTGGTACCATTTCAGGCTATGGTGGTAGCCTCACACTCAGACCCAGTAATCCACTTTTAATTTTACTTGGTTCCAGTCGAGTTCTTTTGACATATCTTTTTGTAAAGGTCTTTCTAGTGTTTTAATCTGCGCGCCAAACCAGGTTTGGTTCCTTTGTTCGGCGTCCTTTGGCAGGCTTCCGCACAGAAGCCCTCCTTAGGCGCCTGAGTGTGTTGGTGGACAGGATGTGAGGGAAGGGTTTGAGGCCCAAGTCGCACTCTTGTTTGATTGGCTCGTTGGCTGCCCTGCCAGGACAGCCACCCTGCTGTTTGATTGACAGCCAGGCTGTGTGAATGGGGGATTTGGTGCATAAAAAGACAGTCTCTGGGACTGGAAGGCAGAGTCACCACTGGAATGAGAGAACCAACGAGAAGCTGAATGAAGACGACTGCTGCAAATACTGGACACCCGGTGAAGCCCTGCTGCAGGTCCGAATCGCCTGAAATTCGATGACAGAGGAGATCTGCAAGGAATCTTCTTCCCTTGAGCTTGGTGGGAACAACCAGCTTGCCAAACACCAGGCACCGGTCCTCATCCTGGTCGAATTTACTGTGCATTGCTGCAGTAGGTCGGATAGCCAGTGGGAAGAGAACCAGTTTGGGTTTTAAGGAGCGCACCTTTTATTCATCATTTTGCTCCGCTGCTGGCTTCTTCCCTGGGCAGTGCAGGACCCTCCAGCTGTCCTCCTTGTCACCACGACTGACGCTTCAAGAACCGCGAGCCTGCAGGAAAAACTGCCTCAGCTACAGCATTCTTCTCCATTTAAGGTACTGTGCAAATTCGGTCGTTCGTTCAGTCTGACCGCGGTGAAAGTGCGGGAAATCTTTCGCCTCTCCGAAGGCTCGCCTTCTCTTCTCCTTTAAATAACTTTTCCTCCGACCAACTTCGTTTTGAACTCTTGGCAAAGACTTAACCGCAAACTACTTTGAACTGTGTGAGCCTCTGCAAAGACTCTGATCCATTAACATTGGCCCAGACCTATTGACTTGAATCCTAGTTGTAGTAGCCTTTTCTAGATTGCCCTGCCTATAACTTGTTGGTGATATTGATTTTGAATAACCTTGTCTTTCCTCCCCTTTTTAAATTGCTGGAGTGCCATTTTGCTCACACTTCATTTTGAGCTTAACTTGTCCAGAATTGATTTGGTGTTGTTGTAGTATATTAAAGACTGATTTTCTGCTGCTTTATGATAGTGAACTGTTTTATAAATGATGGTGTAAATAAATGTATGTTCTTTTACTCAGAAACCTTGAATCAGTGTTTGTTTGAACAATAGTAATTGTTGTCCTTTGTGTAGACTCTTGTACTGCTCACTTTACACTTGAGATAAGTCTGGCTGCTCAGCCATCGCTACCACTTTACTGTGTAGTACAGACTTGTACCAAAGGTGAAATTGTACTTACACCTGTAGTCTTAATTGTGTGTAGTGTTCCCAAAGGGTAGTGCATATGATTCTGCCTAACACCCCCAGAGACACAAGGGGTTAAGCAATGACAGATCATCGTGCATGCAACAAGCAAAGGACATTGTGTATACAACAACCAATGGGACACAGTCAGATTCATAACTCCAGAGACAGCCCCAGAGACGCTTCCCTGGAGACACAAGGGGTGAAGAAAGGACATGCAAAGAGTTACAGCCAGGTTGATAAACAGACACCAGGGGTGAAACAAAGATACACCCACGTGTGTTTGTAACAAGCTAATCTTACAGTCAGATTTATAAACCCAGATGAGATATTTGGGGAGTGAAAGGGGGATGCAGCTCAGTGCTTGACAAATCTCAGTGTACCTACAATAAGCAAAGTTACAGTCAGAGCTGTATCCCCAGGGACACTGAAGTGGCGTAGCAGTGGCACATCTCAGTGAGCCTACAGTAAGCAAGGCTACAGTCAGAGCTGTAACCCCGGAGGCACTGAGGTGGCATAGCAGTGGCACATCACAGTGTGCCTACAGTAAGCAAGGCTACAGTCAGAGCTGTAACCCCGGAGGCACAGATGTGGCATAGCAGTGGCACATCACAGTGTGCCTACAGTAAGCAAGGCTACAGTCAGAGCTGTAACCCCGGAGGCACTGAGGTGGCATAGGAGTGGCACATCACAGTGTGGCTACAATAGGCAAGGTTACAGTTAGGGCTGTTACCCCAGAGGCACTGAGGTGGCATAGCAGTGGCACATCTCAGTGTGCCTACAGTAAGCAATGTTACAGCCAGAGATGTAGCCCCAGAGGCACAAATGTGGCATAGCAGTGGCACATCACAGTGTGCCAACAGTAAGCAAGGTTACAGCCAGAGATGTAGCCCCAGAGGCACAGATGTGGCATAGCAGTGACACATCACAGTAAGCCTACCATAAGCAAGGTTACAGCCAGAGATGTTGCCCCAGAGGCACAGATGGGGCATCAGTGGCACACCAGAGTGTGCCTACAGTAAGCAAGGTTACAGTCAGAGCTGTAACCCCAGAGGCACTGAGGTGGCATAGCAGTGGCACAGATCTGTATTTTACCAATTCACAAAGGTTGTAGTCCGATAGAAGTTGCCAGGGGCTCAGCGGGTGAAGCAGTGGTGCTGCTCTGTACATCGGCAACACGAAAAGATTAGAATTACACACAAAAAACAACCCAGCGTCCCAGGTGTAGAGACAATGTATGGATAGGATTTATAAAGCACAAGCCTAGCTGGAACGCAACAGTGTACTGTACATAGGGGACACATCCAGAGGGGTTGCAATAGGGTGTGGGGGCTGCAGAGGAGCTGGGATGGGGAGTGGGAGCAGGGGAGAGGGGACTCTGGATGGTGAGAAATAGGTTTGAGTGGAGGAAATGGCGAGATGTTCTTTGAAGGGAGGAGTCTTTAGGTCCTTCCTGAATCATAGGATGGAGGGGGCTGGTCTCATCTGCACCAGTGGTAAACTTGTTTCAGAGACATAGTCAATTGCAAGAAAGGGCCAGCTTCCAACTTTTTTTCCCCTCTCGCAGTGCTTTGTTTCCAGCCTGGCAGTGTCGTGGCTCGTGGGGGTGTGTTGGCCTCCGCAGACGGTGAATTGCTAGGCAACTAGAGTGGGGTTTTGGTTGTGACTGGTTGTAGCAGGCAGTACTGAACACAATGCATGATGGTAAGGCACAGAGTAGATGATGAAGGACAGGGCGGTAGCGCATCAGTGATTACAGATGTTGTTGTGGCCCTGTGTAGGGTCCTGGAAGCACTGCTTCAGAAAATATGCCATATCACCACTCCCACAAGACAGTGACACATGCAATGCTTCTCAATGTATTTATTTTTTTGTAAGGCACCGAAAGCCCACAGGCATCCGGGTGCCAACATAAAGACAGGGCGGCAAGGACAAGAGAAAGAGACAGGACACTTGATCGGTGGAGGAAGACCAAACAGTGCTGTGTTCAGTATATATTACTAACTGTCTTGTAGTGTGATCTATTTAAACAGGAGTGTTTTCAGCTTTTTTCTGAAAACAAGGTGATTTGTCTCTAATCTTAGGTTTAGGGGCAGGCCATTCCAGTTTGTGGCTGCACGGATCGGAAAGGCTCTGACTAGGCCGTTTGCTTTCTTATGTGGTTTTACTATGATGAGTCCTAGTGTTTCTGCCCTGAGTGAACGTGATGGCAGGTATTGGGTAATCTTTGATTTCAGGTATGCTGGAGATTTCCCATGTAGGCCCTTGTGAACGCGTGTCATGGATTTAAACAGCACTCAATCTTCAATCGTCAACCAAAGTAGCTCTTTTCGAGCTTCGCTGATTTGATCCGTTCTCTGCTTCTGTTTGATTATTCTTACTGCTGTTTTGTACTAGCTGATATTTGTTCATACTTTGCTTGTTGGCTCCAAGTAGTAGTGCATTACCATAGTCTTAACGGGACAGTATGGTTGCTCTCGCGATTGTAGTGCAGTTTGCTTCGTTACGAAGGGGCTTGATTGCTCTGAGCAGTCTAAGATAGTATGCACAGTTTTTATTCACATAGGATGCTTGTGCTTCGGAGCTTAAGGAAGCCTCTAGTGTCATGGCCAGGGTCTTAACCTTGTTCACTACCTGTATATGGGTGTCTTTGGTTTTGAAAGAGTTGTATTTCAAAGATAGCTTGCCCCTAGCCTGATTGGAACCAAAGATCATTAGTTTTTTTAGTTTTATTTTTTTTTTGTTGCCATTTAAACACATCCAGTTGCGATCCATCCAAGTTTCTATGGTGTTGTATAGATCAGTGACTGTCTGGCTGTCTTTTTCGTAATCACTGCTTAGTTCTACTAATAGCTGTGTATGGTCTGATTAGTTTGTGAAATAAGTCTTTATCTTATCCAGTACCTCACAAAGAAACCTTAAGTACATATTCAATAAAAGCGGAGACAAGCTCGATCCCTGGAGAACCCCACAGAAGATGTCAGTTTCTTGCGAGAATTTATCTCCCCAATGTACTCTAGATTTTCTGTTGGCAAGGCAAGATACCAACCAGTCGATTGCCTCTTTAGAGGAGTTGGCTACTTTTTCAAGAGCCTGCTGGAGCAGCTTGTGATCTAGGAGATCAAAGGCAGTGCTGAGTTCGAGCAGGATCAGCAGGCCTGTCTTGCCTTGGTCACGAATATCCAGCATGTATGACTGTAAATCCAGCATAGCAGTCTCTGTGCTGTGTGCAGCCCGAGACCCGGATTGTATAGGATGTAAGATCTCGTTGGACTCTACAAATGATTGCAATTGTGCGGTTGCAAATTTGTCCATTATTTTGAGCGTGAAATTGCATTTTGTAATGGGTCTGAGGTTGCCAGGGTCTCGCTGGTCTAGGTTTGGTTTCTTCACTAAGGAGGTAACCGTGACTCTTTTGATGGGATTGGGTACGATTTTATCCTGACATGATTTGATCGCTATTCTGGTAAGCAGAGGTGCAAAGATGGCATTTTCAAGAATTATTTTAGGAGGTAGTAGGTTTTCAGCGCATGACCATGGCCTCATTGAGGCTAGAGTCCTGAGCATGTCTTCTGTAGTGATTGAGTGGAACGAGAATTGTTCAGATAGCTCAATATTTTGATGGTGGGGCGGATGAGAGAGAGAGTACCAGGGAAATAAGCTGGGACATAACTCCGCTTTGTCTCCGGGGTCAATGAGGATGCACGGCAGTTGTGCATTGGTTGGGCCCCTTGCATACTCCTGGCAAGGACCATAATATCTCTGTCACTTATAGTAATCGGCTAATCTTGAGATCTTGTAAAGTTGCCAAGGAGCGGTATCCAGGGAGTGGGACACTACACTCCTACTCATTTTCAGCGGGTGCATTTCTAAGGGGTCACCTAGGTTCCCCCTCTGTCCCCTGAGAGCTCAGACAGAGGGAAGGCTCTTGCCAGGTCCTCGGGGCCAGTGCAGACGCTGCGTGCACCTCAGCTGACAGTGCACAGCTCTGCTCAGCACGAGGACGCCTCTTGGCCGGGATGTCTAGAGGACATGGGGGTGGATATGTGCCAGCTGGCTTCAGTGTTCCAGATGCTGTATAGAAGCATCAGTGCAGCGCCCAAAGACACCGATGCTCCACGGCCACCCGACTGCCTCCTCTTCCCGATGCTTTCCCCACAGGCGATACACAAGGCCAAAAGCCTGGCCTTCCATCAAAAAAGAAATTGCTTTCTTATATCGTGGGAACGGCGTGTCTTGAAACACTTGTGTATAGGCGCGCTATAAATAAAATATCATAACATATATCATATCGTCTTGCCGAAGCGCTGCTCCGTACCCCGGACCCAGGGGCTAGCATATGGCACTCCCAGACTCGGCACAGTCTTCTGAAAGCAGTCTGCTCGTTGAGGCGCAATTTGCTCATGTGCTGTAACTCCACAAAACACTGCCCTAGCCCAAGGTCCAGGGGCTAGCACAGAAACCTACCAACCAGATATATTCTGAGGCTGAATTATCGCAAGAATTGCACGCCTTGCAGAAGACTCAGCACTGGATGCAGAAACGGCCAAAGCCTCACATACAGTGTTGCAGCTGTCCAAATTGGTATATATATCCCGCAATTTACATCTCTTTATTAGAGTGAATACTGTGACCAATGAAAACAGAAAACAGAAGAATCCATTATTCCCTTAAAAGGGTTTCTTACTGAATCACTATAAGGCATGTTTAACATTAAGAATTGTGGACATTATGATGTACCCATAATGCTCTTTGCTTTTATGAACCTATGAGGCGGGTGGAGGACCCTCTCACTGCCATGAGGTGGGTGGAGGACCCCCACACCAGCCATGAGGCAAGTAGAAGACCCACACTGAACCCATGAGGTGGGTGGAGGACCCCCACACTGCCAGAAGGGGGGTGGAGGACCCCCCACACCAGCCATAAGGCGGGTGGAGGACCCTCACACTGCTATAAGGCGGGTGGAGGACCCCCACACCAGCCATGAGGCGGGTGGAGGACCCCCACACCAGCCATGAGGCGGGTGGAGGATCCTCACACCAGCCATGAGGCGGGTGGAGGATCCTCACACCAGCCATGAGGCGGGTGGAGGATCCTCACACCAGCCATGAGGCGGGTGGAGGACCCTCACACCAGCCATGGGGCAGGCGGAAGACCCACACCGAACCTATGAGGCGGGTGGAGGACCCTCTCACTGCTATGAGGTGGGTGGAGGACCCGCACTGAACCCATGAGGAGGGTCGAGGACCCTCACACTGCCATAAGGCGGGTGGAGGACCCCCACACCAGCTATGAGGTGGGTGGAGGACCCTCACACTGCCATAAGGTGGGTGGAGGACCCTCACACTGCCATAAGGCGGATGGAGGTCCCCCACACTACCATAAGGCGGATGGAGGACCCCCAACCAGCCATGAGGCAGGTGGAGGACCCTCACACTGCCATAAGGCGGGTGGAGGACCCCCACACCAGCCATGAGGAGGGTGGCGGACCCCCACACCAGCCATGAGGCGGGTGGAGGACCCCCACACTGCCATGAGGCGGGTGGAGGACCCCCACACTACCATAAGCTGATTGGAGGACCCCCACACCAGATGTATGCAAGACGAATAAGTGAGTTAAAGTGCTCACACTTTAACTCACTTATTCGTCTTGCATACATCTGATGCACCTTGAATACCTTCTTTCCTATACAACCGTTGTTTTTGTGTTACCATATGTGATTTTGTTAACGGTTAAAAGGACAAGCACGGTTGTACCGTGCACCCTAGCTTCATAAGCTCTCCCTGTTGTTTCAGGACCCCCACACCAGCCATGAGGCGGGTGGAGGACCCTCACACCTGCCATGAGGCGGGTGGAGGACCCTCACACTGCCATGAGGCGGGTGGAGGACCCTCACACCAGCCATGAGGCGGGTGGAGGACCCTCACATTGACATGAGGCGGGTGGAGGACCCTCACATTGCCATGAGGCGGGTGGAGGACCCTCACACTGCCATGAGGCGGGTGGAGGACCCTCACACTGCCATGAGGTGGGTGGAGGGCCTTCATACATTCAGGCGATTTTTATACCCACTACTTTGCAGATGCTATTGGCACAGGATGGGGTTGAAATAGTCCGCCCAGATGCTTTTTAGCACAGGATGTCAGTGGAAAATTCCCCCCAGATGTTTATTGGCACAGGATGGGGTGGAATATTCCCCCCAGATGCTAAATGGCACAGGATGGGGGTTGAATATGCCTTCCAGATGCTTATTGGCACAGGATGGCACTCAGTGCAATGTTCCTTCCAGATGCTTACTGGCACAGGATGGCACTCAGTGCAATGTTCCTTCCAGATGCTTACTGGCACAGGATGGCACTCAGTGCAATGTTCCTTCCAGATGCTTACTGGCACAGGATGGCACTCAGTGCAATGTTCCTTCCAGATGCTTACTGGCACAGGACTGAGGTGCCCTTCTTGCAGAAGTTCACTGGGCCGCAAAGTAAAGATAAATGATCAAAAGAAGGGATTGCAGTTTACTTCCATGACCGCAAGATGGTAGCATAGAGCTAGACTAATGTCAGAACTGCATAATACCTTTCTCCTTCCTGGCAAGGGGAAGGCTCAGCCGAGCTGGTTTGAGAACGTAACAGCGTGAGCTCAGTCAGAGAGTGAATGCAGTTCCCTTTCTGGGCCACATGAGGGCAACAGAGAGCTGAAGCAAGAACGAAACCCTTGTAATCCATAGGGTAATTGCAGTTCCTTCGCTTGGACACAAGATCCCACAGTCCACAAATTCAGACCAAGAACATAATGGGCAGATCTCACAGGGTTCATTCGTTTTCCTGCTTTGGTCTCAGGGGGGCGCCAGAGGAATAGAGTTTAATGGCTTCATTCAGAGCGGGGGCACAGCTCTTGGCCAATTGAGAGCGCACAATGCCAACTTCTCTAAACTGGTGAAGGAGAGCAACAAAGCAGCCCTGCCACTGGACATGCATAAAGACACCATTAACCAGGAACACCCTTCATAAGTCTACAGTGTAATTATAATTGGTGATTTATAACGTGCTTAATACCCTGACATGTCTAAGTGCGGAACCGGGGATTGAACCGGCGTTGCACAGTGCCATCTTGCTTCCAAGACGAGCATGTTGCCCCTGAGCTATCCTCCCGTACTCCTGAACTCCTCACTGGAAACCCGAATAGTCCCAAGCTTCCAAAATCTAGGAACACCACAAGCTAACGAACAATGTCCAATGAACCCTAGTTGGCTACCTTCCTGGAAATCCCTATGTGCAGTCGAATCCTAGAACACGCTGAGTCCACCAGAATGGGAATATAGATCAGGGACAACACACTTGCCTTGGGAACAAGACACTGGTGTGCAACAGGGTTCGCTCGATGGTCCAGCGCTTAGAAGCTGCAGAAGTCCGGCATCAAGCACGATATAAATGGCCAATAATACAACATCCTGGGCCATGGGAAAGTAGTGTGTGCTCTGTCGGGAAGAATGGGATCGTCACTTTTGGCCATTTGGCGTGATCTTAAAATTAGCAGAGGCATCAAATTCACCTCGGCCCTCATGCTTTCCTAGACAGCTCTGCAGCTGTGACAACACTAATCGAAGTGCTCCGGAAGTGTGGCTGTTGGGCTGGGAGCTCTCGAACTTTTGGAAACTGGTGATTTTAGCGGTTGGACTCCTGAAGCTTCACGGCGTCGGCAAGAGGAAGCTTGCACTGCCGCGAAACGAGTGACTGGAACTCACTTAGCCCCTCCTTGATTGCCCCGCCTCCTGTCAGCCCTCCTCCCACAGCCTCTCCCTCAAAAGCACTGGTGCACGCGCATCTCGCGCGCGCATCCGAAGTGCTCCGGAAGTGTGGCTGTTGGGCTGGGAGCTCTCGAACTTTTGGAAACTGGTGATTTTAGCGGTTGGACTCCTGAAGCTTCACGGCGTCGGCAAGAGGAAGCTTGCACTGCCGCGAAACGAGTGACTGGAACTCACTTAGGTGACTGCTGCTAACTTGCAAAACCGTTGGTTTTGCTGCGAGTCTTGCTGTGTCCTGCTGAACTACGAGGGTGTAATCAATTCCCTATTCTCTCTCCATTCTCTTAGCCCCTCCTTGATTGCCCCGCCTCCTGTCAGCCCTCCTCCCACAGCCTCTCCCTCAAAAGCACTGGTGCACGCGCATCTCGCGCGCGCATCCGAAGTGCTCCGGAAGTGTGGCTGTTGGGCTGTTTGGCGGAGCGGCGGAAGTAAGGAGCCCCCTTTCTTTCCCATTTAATAAATAAAACCCGTGTGCATTTAGCTACGAGCTCACCAGCATCTTCATATTAAAGCACATGACTAATTTGTGGGGTTGCTAAAAGTATTGCTTTTCAATTTTATGGTCATCTTATACATGTCCTGTTTGCATATAAGTAATACATCAGTATTTTTATGCTTGCTTAGAAATGGTGAATGGTTTAAGAAGTGGTAGGAAATTGAACGACCTTCAAACCAGAGCAATGTCCAGCAATACTGAGACCAAGTTTGCACTATCTGTTGCACCATTACTTGAGACCCCTACCACGCCTTCAATGGTTACGAAACAGGATGTTGAAGAACAGATAGGTGTTACCTCAGCTATTCCATCTTTAGATATAAGACCGGGGATCCTGGAAGAAATGGGTATTAGTTCTAAATGTCACATGCCCATCCCGACACACTGTCCCAATCAAGTCAGTACTTCAACAAACAAGAAATTCAAGCTAAAGGACCTAAATAATAGTGACCAAATGGGCACCTTACAATCTACTCTGCCACAAACTTGCGAAAATAATATGCATAGTCATGCTAATGCAATTATTAATGAAGATATAGTTGATTGCTCATTGATGGGCCCAATAATTGAGGCAGAACTAGGTAAACGTATACGACTCTCACTTGGCCCTTCCACGCCAGCCAACCAACGATTGGTTGGACGGGAGGACGTATTTATGTTGACCACTTCTGCCAAAAAAAAAAAGAAAAAAAAAAAAACATCAATAATAGTCTACCAAATTATAATTGTGAAGTTTTGGATGTTGAAAAGTCCAAATTGGTATGGGAAACTGACTATATCTCAGATGCATCACTCATCAAACCCATGGTAAGTTCTCCAAATACAATGAGTGCTCAAATTGCACTCAATGAACGTATGATCATAGACATTCAAGAATTCCAATCAAGCATGAATGATAGAGATAAGGAAATCTCTGACAACGAGGCTCGCCCAGAGAATATTACTCTAAATGTCCCATCACTAAGTCCTGATTTCCCGGTATTGGCGAGAATTTTAGATCTACTTGACAAAGGGCATGAGCGCTCGCATTATGAGATAGGCATCATGAGAACAGCAATTGAAGAACTCACTAACAAAACTAACAGAATTGAGGGTCTCCTGTTTGCATGTGATGCTATTGCCAATCTATCAGAAAGACATAATACTAGGAAGATCATGATTGATAGTGCTAACCAATTTGACGGGATCTATGGTATTTCACAAAAACAAATACGATCCTTTGCCAGTGTGGTGACTCCAACTACACAACACTCCACTCACACACAGACTGATGGGAATGATGAAGAGATATTTAAAGTATTAAATTCTGTTCAAAGGATTGAATGTCATCTGGAGCAATTGAAGGTTAATTCTAACCTTATATCTTCATCAAGACAGATCTCTATCTGTGCAGAGGAGGAGAGTGACAATGTTATCGAACTAAATAGTCCCTCCCCTCTGACTGACCTGATTAGTCCTTCTCCTTTGACTGATCTGATTGATCTTTCCGAAGAGTGTTTAGACAATAATTCGTCTATTCAAACCATTATAAAAGAAAATGATGCCCTACCTAAGCATAAGATCGTTTTAACCCGCAAAGAAAAGCGATCAGCTGGGAGGGCAATGAAAAGGAGGGCCAAAGCACTGGCACTGACAAAAAAACATGCAAGGGCAGCGTCAATTTCGCCTGATCTACTAGAGAATGAGGTGATTATTGACCTCTCTCAGTTGGATGACGAATCAAAGACTCTACTGGATCTAAATCGTCCTAACACCAACCAGGAATTGAATAAGATAACCAATGAAATAGGGCCCAAAAAGAATGATAGTAAGACTATCAATGGAAAAGGAGGGAAAAAGGCCTGCATAAACTTAACACCTAATAATTCGATCCAACCCGATACTCTGGCTAGGGGGTCGCAGCTGTCCCTTTCTCAGTTTTACCCTATTTCTCATAAACAAACTTCCTACAATAAAAGCAAAAAGTCTAAACAACAAACAAGTGAAACTGAATTGAAGACAGTGGAAGCAGATACAATCATTACATCTCTAGATGATGAGCCATGGATGATGGGTGTGTTGGGAAATGATCCAGCAAAATCAAAACGGCTAATGCATAACATGAATGCATTACCCATCATCAATGAAGTATCATCTATTAATACGGTGAAACATAATGTTCATGTCTCCGGATTATCTACAAATATAAAGGTCCCGCCAATAGATGATGTAACAACTGACTTAAATGATAAACAAAATGACATCAGTCATAACTTTGATTTTATTAAAGATCCACCCTTTATATTGGGTTGGGAAAACGATCCAAAAATAAATACCAGACCTAACTTAAATCGCTCTTTTCTTTTGAAAGCCTTCCACACTATCCCTTGTCTGAGAACAATTTGTTCAGGGGATATTGACTGGGTTAGATTGCCTACTATCCAGAGTGATAGAATGACCTGCGGTTTTTACTCTAGGCTGATTATGAAGCTGGTCTGGGAGCAAAGAGAAAATTTTGCATATGTAGGTTTAACTCCCTTCCTTCTACATTCTGAATCAGAGGCAAAAAGCTTTCTGGAAAAACCGGTCGCCATCATTACAATAAATCAAAACATGGAGCAGAAACAATCAGCGTACATTAATGAAGAGTTGGTAAAACAGATATTGGCTATGGCTGCAACCCTGTCGGGGTACAATAACCAGAGTACAATGATGACTGCACCCGCTCTGGCTGCACCTTCCTAGTTCTACGCAGCATGACCAACCATTTGTATGCTTTTCCTGGAATAGTTGTGGATTAGCCAACTTTAATAGATGGTGGGGTACAGTGGATGCTAAAGCTTATCCTGCTGTTATACTACTCCAGGAAACTATGCACGTGAACCATTTTAATTTGCAAGGATATGACTGCTATACTCACCCCGCGTCAAGAGGGGAGAAGGGCCGACCATCAGGAGGGCTGGCAATCCTTGTCCACAATGCTTGTAGATTTATTACGAAATGTACATACAGGGATGATTCTGTATTAGCTGTTGAATTAACTCTAGACACACTAAGCAAAAATTCTTTTCTAATTATGTGTCTATACTGGAATAGGAGCAAGACAACGTTTATTGCAGCTTGCGAGATACTTAATGCAATTCTAGTAGATGCATTTTCTCGCCATACACATTTGGGAGTTGTGGTTGGCGGTGACTTTAATTCTTCCTGTCTGTATGATGATAAGTATAAGGGGCAGAATCTATTAAATACCGATCAAACTATAAAGAATGGTAAACAATGGGTTGACTTTTTCCAAAACTGGGACATTCAGGTAGTCCCCATTGATGAAAAAGGTCCTGTACACACATGGTCAAGAGGAGGTTTGGGTTCACACATTGATCATTTTTTTCAATCCTCGTCTCTACAGAATTCCCATGACCGAGTTAATATAAAAAAATTGGGTTTTAGTGATCATTATGCAATTTCTTTGAAAGTGAATATAGACAGCTGGTTCTTTGAAGCCAGTAAGATATTGACGTTAGTTGAAAATGACCGTGTGGGCCTTTCTGTAAGATGGAATCCATCTATCTGTCATCAGTTGACAATGAGAATGAAAACTGACCCGGTGATGAACAGGGTTGTGAATGACTTATGTTTTGATCCAAGCAGTGTTGATACATTGTTGGCTGAAAGGATTGAATATCATCTTTCTTCAATGTCACGGAAAAAAAATGTGATCGTGCATCAAAAACATCATTTACATGTCTTCAATATTGAAATGTTTCGTTTAAAGAAGGATAAGAATTACAAGATTCGACAACTCGCGAAATTGGTACTTGAACCGCACGATTATTATTATTTAAAAAATAATATCCTTTATAAATATAAAATTGCGGTGAAAAATCTAAAAATAAAACTATACCTAGAAGACAACCGGAATATGATGCATAATCTGCTCAAGAGTGACACACGGAAAATATGGTCAATATTGAGGACATTGAATGCCTGCAATGATGGCCCAATGGAAAATGGTATATCAGCAGATGCATGGATTCACTTCATTCGAACTAAATATGATATGCCAAATCAATTCCTACCCTATCCCACACTGGACATGGTTAAGGTCATACCCATAACTTCACCATGGAGACACGATGACATATCCAGGGCTATCATGAAACTAAATCCTTCACGGGCTACTGGCCCTGATGGCATTCCTGCATGTCTTTATAGATCTGATAATGACCTATGGGCAATAATATTAAAGTATAGATTCGATGCCATTTTCCTCTTACAAAAAATACCAAAATCATGGTGTTCGGCCATTATCATTCCTATTCACAAAAAAGGTCCTATAGATGACCCTCTTAATTTTAGACCTATTGCCTTAACAGACTCCTCTTCTAAGGTCTTCTGTTTGCTAATTCTTGAAGAACTCCAGGAATTCATGACTAAGAATTCCATATTGTCAAAATATCAAACCGGGTTCAGATGTCGTATGGGTTGTTCACTAAATGCCACCTTATTATCCCATATTCAATTGAACTCAAAACACCATCATTTAGGAGCTGTCTATATTGCAGCGTTAGATTTAAGCTCTGCATTTGACACAGTATTGCGTGATATACTATGGGTTAAGATGCTAGCGATGGGTTTTCCACGTCATTTGGTAGCGCTCATTATCTTACTACATTCGCATACCAGTTATAGAGTACGATTAAATAAGGAGGGTGCTCTTACTGAACCTATTCCATCTAAAATTGGGTTGAAACAGGGCTGCACACTGGCGGCTGTCTTATTTAACCTATATATATGTGATGTAGAGGATTGTTGGGCTAATGAAATTATCTACCCGATTAAGCTAGGATGTCTTAAAATCAATTATATTGGCTTTGCGGATGATATCTTAATTTTAGACAAAACCCCCTTTGGTCTACAAAATAAGATTAATGCGTTTAATAACTTTGCTGTCTCTCATAACTTAAGAGTAAATCATTCTAAATCATCGATTATTGTATTATGTGATGGGAAAAAAAAACAGTGCTCTTATAATTGGTCGATTGATGGAAGATATATCGAAATAGCATCTGAGATCAAATATCTGGGTTATCCTTTGACTGATGATTTTTCCAAATCCTGGTGGCGGGAAAAAATACACACTAGAACCAAACCATTGATATCTCAAATGCGTATAATTATGGCAAAATATTGTGAATTTTCACTTTTGCCTATTATACAGTTTTATCTCCTAAAAATTGAACCAATAATTATTTACCTAACTGACATATGCCTATATGAGGTCGATGATATATTGGATACAGTTCAAGGGACAATATGGAAAAAGGTACTTGGCCTGCCTCTTGCTATACCGAATGACATCGTTCGACATGAATTAGGCCTCTTACCACTATCTGCCAAAAGAAACCTGCGATTGTTGAACAATTATGCTAAAATACTTGACCCTCCGAGCAATTCTCTTTATGTAGACCTAAAAAACCTGCTGGAAATAGGGAATGTGAGATCAATAAATGTTTATGCGGAAAAAATGAATGATCTAATGTCAATACTGGGAATTCCAAAAGAAGACATAATATTGGGACTACCAAGTTGTAAACGAAAATTGCACTTATTTTATTGGTGCTGTCAAGCAGACAGAATAGGGCGTTATAGTTCTTATTATGAATATGCCCAGTATAGAAGAAAGTGGGGGGAGAGGTCGAAATATATTACACAATTTCCATCCTCTATTGCTCGAAGGTTATATCTTCGCTTCAAACTTAACTTGTATCATACCAATGAAAAGTTATATCAATGGGGGAAATGTGATGTAAAGTTCATGTCTGGCTCATGTCGATTCTGCAATAATTCAAAGGTTTTGGAGACTCTAAAACATCTAGTAATATATTGTACATTTTTTGAAGACCTACGTCAAGACAGGTTTGCTAATTTTTTGGATTCTGGTATAATTCTATCTCGTGAAGTACTATGGCAAAAATGTATGAATGGCAATAGTACCAAACTTATTATTAGACTAACACAGATTTTAACAAATATTGATATTAAATTAAATGAACTAAATTGTGATATGTAAAAAGAGAAGGGGAACAGAATGCATATAAGCTTTAAAGGATATTAATTGTTCTAAATTATTGTTTTATATGTGTAACAGTAATTTATAGGAAACCTACTGATTAATGTGTGATTCTTTTCAAATTGTTTTTATTATATGATAAATTATGTACCAAATTTGTAAAGGTTTTTTACCATATACAAATAAAAATAAAAAAAAATAAAAAAATAATAATCAAGTGGGTATAAGAAGCTGGACTGCAATAAAGGGAGAACAGAACCTCCCAGGCAACTCTCTTTCAGGTCCAACTGCAGCATCAGAGCTGGTGGCGCAGCACACGAATCCAGACTTTATCCAGTGCTCTTCCACGTGCGCGCGGCGCCTCATCAAAAAAGCCATAGACTCACCTGCTGCCATTACCAGCAACAAGGACACAGAGGTCACCTTCATCCATTACCAGCAACAAGGACACAGAGATCACCTTCATCCATTACCAGCAACAAGGACACAGAGATCACCTTCATCCATTACCAGCAACAAGGACACAGAGATCACCTTCATCCATTACCAGCAACAAGGACACAGATCACCTTCATCCATTACCAGCAACAAGGACACAGAGATCACCTTCATCCATTACCAGCAACAAGGACACAGAGGTCACCTTCATCCATTACCAGCAACAAGGACACAGAGGTCACCTTCACTCATTACCAGCAACAAGGACACAGAGGTCACCTTCATCCATTACCAGCAACAAGGACACAGAGATCACCTTCATCCATTACCAGCAACAAGGACACAGAGGTCACCTTCATCCATTACCAGCAACAAGGACACAGAGATCACCTTCATTCATTACCAGCAACAAGGACAAAGATCCCCTTAATCCATTACCAGCAACAAGGACACAGAGATCACCTTCATCCATTACCAGCAACAAGGACACAGAGATCACCTTCATTCATTACCAGCAACAAGGACAAAGATCCCCTTAATCCATTACCAGCAACAAGGACACAGAGATCACCTTCATCCATTACCAGCAACAAGGACACAGAGATCACCTTCATCCATTACCAGCAACAAGGACACAGAGGTCACCTTCATCCATTACCAGCAACAAGGACACAGAGATCACCTTCATCCATTACCAGCAACAAGGACACAGAGGTCACCTTCATCCATTACCAGCAACACAGACACAGAGATCACCTTCATCCATTACCAGCAACAAGGACACAGAGGTCACCTTCATCCATTACCAGCAACAAGGACACAGAGGTCACCTTCATCCATTACCAGAAACAAGGACACAGAGATCACCTTCATCCATTACCAGCAACAAGGACACAGATCACCTTCATCCATTACCAGCAACAAGGACACAGAGATCACCTTCATCCATTACCAGCAACAAGGACACAGAGGTCACCTTCATCCATTACCAGCAGCAAGGACACAGAGGTCACCATCATCCATTACCAGCAACAAGGACACAGAGATCACCTTCATCCATTACCAGCAACAAGGACACAGAGATCACCTTCATCCATTACCAGCAACAAGGATACAGAGATCACCTTCATCCATTACCAGCAACAAGGATACAGAGATCACCTTAATCCATTACCAGCAACAAGGACACAGATCACCTTCATCCATTACCAGCAACAAGGACACATAGGTCACCTTCATCCATTACCAGCAGCAAGGACACAGAGGTCACCATCGTCCATTAAAAGCAACAAGGACACAGAGATCACCTTCATCCATTACCAGCAACAAGGACACAGAGATCACCTTCATCCATTACCAGCAACAAGGACACAGAGATCACCTTCATCCATTACCAGCAACAAGGATACAGAGATCACCTTCATTCATTACCAGCAACAAGGACAAAGATCCCCTTAATCCATTACCAGCAACAAGGACACAGATCACCTTCATCCATTACCAGCAACACGGACACAGAGGTCACCTTCATCCATTACCAGCAACACGGACACAGAGGTCACCTTCATCCATTACCAGCAACAAAGACACAGATGTCACCTTCATCCATTACCAGCAACAAGGACACAGAGATCACCTTCATCCATTACCAGCAACAAGGACACAGATCACCTTCGTCCAATACCAGCAACAAGGACACAGAGATCACCTTCATCCATTACCAGCAACAAGGACACAGAGATCACCTTCATCCATTACCAGCAACAAGGACACAGATCACCTTCATCCATTACCAGCAACAAGGACACTGGACCACCTTCATCCAGCACCAGCAACACGGACACAGAGGTCACCTTCATACATTACCAGCAATAAGGACACAGAGATCCCTTTCATCCATTGAACCCGGATGACTAACAAGGTTACACTAACCCCGGACACCTCACCACAAGCACCATTGCTCAGGCCTACAGAGATGGGGGCCTGCCCAGAAACCGCAAAGATAAGGATTCCGATGGTCAGCGGACTCACGCTAGAAGTACAAGTCAGGACACTTTGGTGAAGAAAGGTTTCCACCAGCTAGGCTCAGTCGACTTATCTCTCCTTCCCATGCAGGACGCTCGCCATCGTAGCTTTGGTGCAGACCACAGTGGCAAGATGTCTTAGACTCGACAGGAGAGAACACATCGCAGCTCATTCTACTGTCTAGTGGTCAAGAGAAATTCATTCAAAAGCACACTGCTTCCACCCCAGAGCCCTGCATGGCCATGGCAAATCCATCCAATGAAAGACAATCCCGTGCCAGGAGAACACTGAGATCCAACAATGATGCGCTTCCTGAAACCACATGCCACCTTAGAAGGAGACATGGGGCATCAGCTTTCTCCATCAGAGCAAAACTCTGAAACTGCCCAGTCGAGGACTACTTGACCATCAGGAAAACCTTGAAGACCTGTCTTTGTAACACACTTGAATGGACAAAGCACTTTGCGGCAATCTGCCATGGACACAGAGCTAGAAATTTCCGCACGCATACCAACTGCGCTACCTCCAAGCGGCACAATAACAATCCCTCCCATCTGAATTCAAACAACGGTACACCTCTACAATCAACGTCTACCACGTCCCGTGGCCATTAAGTCCTAGCACCAGAAGCACATGATGCTCCCCTCTGGAAACAAGTGCCTAGAAACAGACTTACAGGCTGACCTCAGATTACCTCTGGTCTGTCTGCATGCATCTATACAACGGCCAAGCTATCTTGCACCTTCCCTCTCCTCTCTCTAACCCAACCCCCTCTGTTTCAGATCTGCAAGCGCGCCTGGAGACCATGAAAATGGCAGTGGTGTGTGGTATAAATCCCACCGACATAACATACCAGACCTTGATCAAAAGAGTGATCTGTCTGAATCAAGAGGCCAATTGCAGTTTTCTTCATGACCACACGAGGGCGCCAGAAAGGGCAACACTCAGACACTGAATGCAATTGGAGGGCATTAGAGGTGGAGAAGGGGATAGGCTGAATGTAAAGGCTGGCTGTAGTTCGGAGACTTGACTAAGCTAGGATGGTGGAAACCTATGTCAAGAACAGAACTGGCTGAGCAGAGAGCTTGTGTAGAATTGTTCGCACCTCGGTCCACACAAGGGGGCGGCCTCGCCTGACCTACATTTCCCTGGAGGTGCTCCAAACAAATCTGGAAACCATCCTCTGTGGATAAAATGCTGCAAAGGCCAAGTCCTGCTCGCAGACGAGGGCTAGGTGGGCGAGAGGGAAGCAAGAAACCGCAAATCTGTGGCGAGTGCGAGCGGTCATGCACACATCTGCGCCACCAGGCTCCCGACAGGAGAAGCAGCCTTCACCCACAGTACAGCGCAAGGAGTCTGTGGCGTGGAACTCCGGGTGTGTGGAGAGGAGGCCATTGATTGTGTGGGGGAGGGTAGAGTGAGTGGGTTGCGGGCGTGGGACGGATACGCCAGAGTGGAGGGGGGCTTCTTGTTGGTAGTCCGCATTTAGTTGCGGCTCCGTGATGTGATGTGGAAAGCACAACAGTCCTAGAGCAAGTCCTAAAAAGGCTTCTATGGATAGGCTGTGCCCAGTGACAGGTGATCCCCGATGAAGATATGTAGGTGCAACTAATGCGAGGCTGTCACTCTGCAAAGTGACGATGTCTATGACTTGGGGGGCCAGGGACCAACGCTTGCCAGTATGCCAAAACTTGCCAGGTCCTACAAACTCTCACATGTACAACCACAGGCATTGCTAGGAGGATTTTGGGGGGTCTGTAGCCCCGGGTCTTTTGGTTGTAACCCTGGATAGAAGCGAATGGGCTGCAGTCGAAAGGCTAGCTAGCCCCGAGTCTCCACAGCCCCAACATTAGCGTAGCCCCGGATCTTTTCCAGACGAAGCAGTTTGAAGGGGTCCTAGCAAGAAAGAAAGTGAAGCAGGAACAAGGCGCCACTGCAAAGAAGTGCCTGAAAGGAGAGATACATACAGGAAACGACAAAGATATCAGAGCCATGTGGCAACTACAGACCCCTACCAGGGTCAACATCCAGCCAAAGGGCAGAACTAATACTCCAGCAGAAACGTCAAACACTTACTCAGAGTGCAGTCAAACTAAGAAAATAGGTTGTTCACATGAAAATCGCCAGAGTCCCCCATCACAATGCCGCCTCAGACATCGATGAACAGTAGTATGCTGAGTTGTACATGAACTTTCTGTCAGCCACCAATCAGAGGCAGAGAAGTTACACCCGAAGCACACAGCTCTCATTCAAGGCATTGAGGTAAAAGCACTTGGACAAAGGTGCCTCAATAAATGTCACGGTCAGAGGGCTGTTGCAATAGCCCAAGACCAGGGCCAAGCCATTGTAAACATCCATGAGAAACTATACCCGGTAATATAGCCCCAATCCTACTACAGAGCATCTTCAAGACTGGGGTCCACACAAAGAACATGGTCATTGAAACAGAGTCAGATGCTCTTCTAAGCTGCGATACTGTTGAAATGCTTCAGCTGATCCATTTTGAAAATATCATCCACACCTGGAAACTGGACGACATGCTTGAGGGGCTCTCAGGGTTATTTGAGCGGGTTGGTTACTTGCAAGCAAAAGAGACGTACCTTCATATTGACAAGACAGCACAGACACCGGTGCAGCAACATCCCTGAATCCCATTCCGCATTAAAAAAATAGTTGAGAGTGAGCAAGAAAAACTAGAGAGGGAGGACACAATTGGGCAAGGGCCCAGATTATGGCTCACTCCAGTGGTCATCACAAAGAAGGTCAAACAATCAGGAGAGTTGAGATTATGTGTAGATAGGAGGCTCTTCAAAAGAGGCATTAAGAGGGAAGAATTCTTAACCACCACTGACACCACCCTGGCAGGTATGAATGATGCCAGGTAACTTACCACATTGGACCCAAATGCAGCAGTCTATCAACTGCAGTGACAGTGAGAGTACTGCTACATCACCACCTTCTCACCACAAGGGCTTGAGAAGAGGGAGAAATCTCGGCTCCACGGTATCCTCGTCAGCTGACATTGTTCAACACACAATACGAATATTAATTGCAGACATCGTAGGAGAGACCAATGTCAGTAATGACTCTCTAATATTTGCAGTAACAGAGAAACCACATCAGGTGCAGTTACACTCTTGCTAAAAAACAGCAGCCTGATGCTACATTGAAGTAAGTGTGAGTGGTACAAGAACAGATTGGGGTTAGCGAAGGAGTATCAATTGACCCAACGAAGGTCCAAGATATGTCAACCCGCTGCCCATATGACGGTGTGCAGTTTATCATATTATCCACAGTTCAGGAGGGCTGTGTGTTTCCAACATGGCGCCACGCTGTCAGCGCAGAAGGCTACTGTGTTACTGTAGCAGTCATCAGTTCCTGCCAGACACGGCTTGGTGCGTCTCAACGCTAGGGTAATCATTAGCTCATCGCTCCCTGTGTGTTTTTCTACATTCCTGGTCCCCCATTTTTTCTCTCCGGTCCTTCCTTGTTCTTCCTTCCCTGCTCTGTACTTTTCGGGTCTCCTCCTGCTTCGATTTACTTCAGCCTGCCCTGGACCTTAATTGTCGTTGCCTTTTCCTGTGCTGCTTTATCCTTTCAAGATTGTGCCTTATCCGTCTTCCTTTGTGTAATAGGAAATTGTGAGACTACTTCTGGATTAGATCAGCTACACAGCCACCACACCACACAGCAGTCATCTCGATCAGGTTTTTTCCCCGTGTGAGTTTTTCCTGGTTGGTGGCTGGTTCCGGCCGTTTCCCTGTCTGGTATTACATTCATCAGGCAGGGTGGCGTCCAGAGACAGTCGTCCATTTCTGCACAATGCCCGTTCCACGCAAAGAAAACGCCACGCCAAGATCTCTACCACCGACATGGATACCAAAGCACAAGTGAGACCAGAATCTCGGCATCGGTCCTCTGACAGTTACAAGTGTCCATCTAACACTGAACCTGACCGTTTATTCCTAATATCACCTTAGTGATCAACTTCTCAAACTTTCATCCACTAGTTTCCTTCAATAAGTCTATCTTCACCCAAGAAAACCCATTCAAGGGCATAAAAGGTGCCTTGTCGGATGAGACTACCATCACCGAATTCTGGAACTGATAGGGGATGATGGCTGCTATGGGCTTGGTGCCTTTGTATTGAAGAAATAAATCGCAGGAGAAGTCAGGCCCATTGCCTATGCAGGTCAGGCACTCACTGCTACTGAACAGTGACACTCTCATATCGAAAAAGAAGCCATTGCCATGACATGGGCTGCTGGCACTTTTACCTGTACTTGTATGATATGCTATATGATATGATAGGATAGGCTATTTATAACACGCTTATTACCCAGCGGTTTCTAAGCGCGGACCTGGGGATCGAGCCTGTGGTGCTCCGTGTCGTCTTGCTTCCGAGGCGAGCGCATTGCCCCTGAGCTATCCTCCCAAGAGGATGGCCATGCCATCACAGTAGTGATGGATCATAAACAGTTGAGGGACATAGGTCACAGACTCTACCACAAGATCACCCAAAAAGATTGAGAAATGGGTGCTCCAGCTGCAAGAGTATCATTTTCATCATTTCAATATCGCCCCAGAGCCATCAACCGAGGCGACTCCTCCTGCACCATGCAACCAGACAGGAGCGAGAGAAAGAGCCAGCAAAAGAGAGAGAGAAAGAGGAAGAGGAGTAAAGAGAAAAGAGAAACAGGAAAGAGAAAATGAATGAGAAAGAGGGAAAGCACAAAAGAGAAGGAAAGAACTGAGCTAATGAGAGAGAGAGAGAGAGAGAGAGAGAGAGAGAGAGAGAGAGATGGAGAACAGGCCGTGCTGCTTGTGGAAAGGGCCAGGCCTATTACATCAGCACTGGATGCAATCCAATCAGCAGCAGCACAAGGTGTGTGCTTCCAAGTGGGTATTCAGGACCACGTGACCAGGAAATGGAAGAATGTGCTGGCTGGCTATCGTCAAAGGACATACGAGGCTAGAAAGGAGATTCAAGGCCAGAAGGGGTGTTACTCAGACACTTGCATTGTTCTGGCATAGAGTCTCACCAGAAGGGCACCCATGTTGGTCACGAACGGGTCATGAAGACCAAGGAGAGAATTCAGGAGAAGACTTGGTTCCAGGGCATCAATTTCCCAGGGGATGCTGACGAGGCACAGTAGCACCCTTCCCTTGCCAGAGTAGTGACAGTATTGACAAACACTGCTCAGTCCTCGGTGAGGATCACATCAATACACCATGACCTCTGTAGGTTCCTTAATGGATGATGCCATTGGCTAGTGATGCTGGATGAATCCTTACAGTACTGTGACGATCCTCTAGATGGCGTCACTTCTCCCCAGAGGGGAGCCCCTTTCCATGAGGCTAGGGAGGTGCGGTCGCTAACCAATAGTCACCCTGGGGGTGGTAACATGCAGGAAGAGTACTTATACAAAACAAAAGAGGTAATGGCTGGAAGGTTTAGAATTAATACTAACCCCTGGAATTGCTCTCGGCAACCCTCCAAACCATCGTTCTTCAGCCTGCCAAACCATTACAGAAGGTTAAAGACCATATGCAAATCAGGCTTGGTCCCACCTCAAAAGGAGCTGTCCACCCAAAACTGCTAGGTCATATCTCTTCTGCACGAGACCACAATCCTCCTCAGACGTTTCGGCCTCATGCGGGAGGACCTCATAGAGAGTAACTTCCCTTCTTGGGACAAGGACGAGAGTCTGGCATTCAACCCCTTTAATTCTCGGCCCTACAAGCTAATACCAACATCAACAGACTCTCTACATATGAAACAGTCTAAAACCATGTGTTACTGTAAACTGTCAGACAACCTTGCTATAATGAGTACAGGGACAAAGATCAAGTTACAATCAATTAGGAAGAATGCTCAACTAGTTGTTGTCAATTGAGCTGAAGTTACACTGAGCAAGTCCCTATTTAAACTAAAAAGCAAAGAAGGACTTGTGTCTGAGGGCGAAGCAGAAACCGAATGAGAGGACGAGAGAGTCCAGAGAAGGAGACCAACATGCAGGGTATGATTCGTCGGAACACACAAGCACGTTGGGGATGTCGGCAGGGGCTCGGCAGTAGCCGTAGTAGTGGTAGAACAAGAAAGTGGAAACAAGAGGGCGATCGAAAGACCGGGTAAAGGCGAAACTGGTCCAGCGGCCTACCTGCCCGGAGGAGGGAGACCAGGCGATATGAAGGTGTACCTATTGAGAAGAGATCGAGTGACGTGGAAAAGGCTGAGCGTGGGACGCCCAGAGAGTATCTTGGTAGTCGACCAAGAGCATACAGAATTTAACCCAATTGGAAGTGTGGTGGTGGCATGACCGGTGGTGGGTGCACTGCGTGGTCTGAGAATGGTGCTGAAACCTCCAGCACTGGCCAATCGCGGAGCCGCATATACAATTACCCGAGAAACATTCAGGAGTGTGAACAGTACGCTACCTGCAAGGGCTTGGGGGTCAAGTCAGTACTTAGCACCTGAACTGCGTGCAGCCAAGGGCTGCAAAGCCAAGAGGGCCCCAATGAAGGAAATAGGAAGAAACAGAACAGCCCTGAGGTAGAACCCGTGCAAAGTTCCCCGGCCAGTGCAGGTAACAGGAATGATAGGAAGTCCAGGAGGGAGCCGAAGGTTATAGAAGTGAGAGGTTAAACACATAGAAACAGAGACTTACTGTGAACCCTGGACTGATGCTCAAATATTCTGCTGCCAAACGTTGCAGAAGCAAATTCTTTGGAAGTTGGCCCAGAGAAGAGCAACTCCTGGACCCAGGGGTCTTCCGAAGTATCATTGGTGAGAAGAGTGTCCTCCTGGTGAACAGCCCGGAAACTGCCAGCTTCCAGGGCACGTGCCCATGAGCCAGGTGATACCTTTTGCGAAATTCGACAGCCCGCGGTGCATTTTAAAACACAAATGGACCACTAGACATGGCCTTTGGTGATGGCCATCAGCCACGCCCACCATTTTAAAAGATTTCAAGCCCACTGTCCATGCCCGCGTGCCCACTGTATATTTTTCAAACACAAACAGGCCACTAGCCGTGGTCTTCGGCTAAGGTCAGTGGCGGGATAGGAAGATTCTATAGCAGGTGATTTGGTTGTATGCAAACCATCACTTTTTTTTATCCCAAAATGTATCCAAAAATATATATATGGGGGTGGCTAAGGGTAATAATTAAGGTAATGGCGTGTCTCCCCCACATATATTGACGGCCAAATGGATTAAAAGAAAAATAATTTGATGATTTTGCATTCGAATAGATAGATAGATAGATAGATAGATAGATAGATAGATAGATAGATAGATAGATAGATAGATAGAGCGCATGAAAAGGGCAGTGGTGCGTGGTATAAATCTCATTAACATGAAGTGTTTCAGAAGCGCACATCCTCATCACTCGGGGCATCAGCATGCACGTGGCACTGCGTGAGGCGCGTGAGGCGTGTGGCTCGCTCGCGCCACTCACCAGAAAGCACATGAAGTCGAGGGCCAGCACAGTGGGCACCCCTCCAAACGGCAGGCCCTGCAGTACAGTGCTGCGGATGCGCGCGCTGTAGCAGTAGTCCTTCGTAGTGGCATTGCCGCAGTCGCTGCCCGTGCAGGAGGCGCCCGCGCTCCCCAGGGTTACTAGCAGGCCGGCGGGCATCATTCTCAGTTGTTCATCTTACCTGCAAAAAAGAGGGAGAGGCACAGGTGAGTAAAGTCACATTCATTGTTGATTGTATACTTATAAAGCACTTTGACCAAAGCAGTTCAAAGAGCATCAGTGAATGCATGAATCTATCAACGGACTTGTATAGCACAGTTCTGATAGCTTAGCTGGAGGCCCTCTCTAATGGAAGCAATGAGGGAAAGGAATGACCATTGGATTGCAGGTGCTGCATGTGGTGAGGCAAAACAACATGATTGGGCACCCCTGCAAATTGTGGTAAGTGGGCACTGGGATTCTCTTCACCCATGGACATCCACGCACCCTAAACTGCCCTGGGGAACTTCCCACCACACCACACCTGCAGCGTAGAGGATTAAGGGTGTCAGTTATGCCCCTGACACTGCCAGCCGCCTCCCTCTCCATGCAGATCTGGTGAAGTCAAGACTGGCACCAAAACATCCCTGGCACTGCCCGGCTAGGCTAGGCCATCCCCTAAATCCTGCCCTACGAGTGCGGCCTCTAGTGGACAAGGTTTGGTATTCACGTTATATAGAATAATTAAGCACGATTGCCAGCAGCCATGTGCAATACAGGCAGTTTTATACTAGGTAGCAAGATTCATGGGCCGAAAGCAAAGAAGGGCGCATAACGAGGGCTCAGGGGGCATAGCTACCCATATAGCCCGTGGTGGCAGTCACTAAGGCTGTTAGCACCAGATGCTATCCTTTGCATAACGAGGGCTCAGGGGGCATAGCTACCCATATAGCCCGTGGTGGCAGTCACTAAGGCTGTTAGCACCAGATGCTATCCTTTGCCTCTCTAACTTTAAAAGTCACTCTAAGATGGCATACAAAGGGCACAATTGTCAATTTTTTTTTTTTATTTATTTGCATTTGTATAGCGCACATGCAGCCCAGATGCATCGGGGCGCTGTTACATGTAGTTGTAAGGCTTTTGATTCAGATAGTAAAACAGGTGACCAGAGGTCTCTTGGTTACACAGATACACGCATAAATACATGTGACTCACGATATGCATTACGCAGTTTACAGAAAGAAGTCGGGTACATTTCATACAAAGAGCTTGGTTTTAATGGCTTTGCGGAAGGCTTGGTGGGACTCGAACATTCTTACGTGAGGTGGCAGTGCGCTCCAGTGATGGGCAGCCCGGGTGGGAAAACTGGACCCACCGGCGCGCACCTTACGCGTTTTGGGCGTGACAATCGTGTTGGAGTAGCAACTTCTTGAACAATGGACAAGTACCGACCCTCTAAGCATTTATAATGTATAACAAACTCTAAGAAAGAAGCAATCCCTTCCACGGAAGAGAAACTACTTATAAGCAGGGATTTATAGACAAAGACATTGTTAGTTAAATTTATTTTCTTGTTTTTATAATCTTGACCAACATCATCTTAAAAAATGGTGTACAAAAACGACAATTGTTGGTTGAACAAACACTAAAATCTAAATTGTAAACAGGCCCACACCAACCAGTGCCCTTATATCTCAAAAGGGTGATGCATCGTGAATCCATAAAAGTCAAATCCAGCATTGGCCACAAGACGGTGATGGTGAAACCAGAATGTATCAGGACAGACGGGAACGGTGGGGGCAGGCGGCATCCAGAGACGCACCAGGCATCCTGAGCGCGCGCGGCTCCCATGGCCAAACTGGAGAATTATGCCGAAGGTCTGATTGGCTTCCAGGATTCCAACATTCTCTCCAGGGTGCCAGTACCAATTTCTATACCAACCAGCGGAGGTGTTGCTGGAGTCGGGGGGTGGGGGGGTCTATTAGCCCCGGGTCTTTTGGTTGTACCCCCGCATAGAAGCTCAGGGGCTACAACCAAAAGGCTAGCTAGCCCCGAGTCTCGACATTAGTGTAGCAACACCCCTGCCAACCAGTACACAATTAAACGTCTCTAGGGTCTTGCATGAGTTCTCTAGTTTCGTCCGCTCATGGGCAGAGTGGGCATGCAGGGATTAGAAATCGTGCCCTACCAGTCAATGGGTGTACGCTGGACAGGCTGAGCTACCCTGCCCACTCCGATTCCATACTCCAGGGTACAATTACTGGACTCACGGACGAGACGGTCACCCCTGGGGGGTGAAGCGTGAAGCAATGCCCAGATGGCGAGGGATTCCTCCAAGAGAATCGAGCTTCTGTCGGGGGCAACATCAGAGCTCGGAAGTACCCCAAAGTCAGGGGCAAGCAGGCCACCCAGTCCTGGTCTTAGTCTTTGCACTCAGGTTCTGGTAGCTTGGCTTTTCCTATTTTTAGGTCAGAACTACAAGTCCCAGAATTCCGAGGGAAAAAAACAGGACCGGTATGAACAGACAAGCTTGAGAGCCTGCGCCAAGAAAAGCAGCAATGCAGCCTCTCCCCCCCTCCCCACCCAAGTTACAGATTCCATTAAAAACCGGAAAGCGCGTGGGAGACGTGAGGCAAAGCTCACAAAGCAGTGAATAACACAGCTGCGACTTGGACCCGTGTCAGTATAGCCACCTGTATCCAGCGCTGCTTTCTTTACACAGCACTTTGCTGGTTGGAACTTGTAGGACCATTATATAATTGAAAAAAGCAGAACTTCAGCAACCAGAATGCAAAGCGATCTTGTGAAATAGACCAGGACTGGATACAGGTCCTCCTGATGACGACACAGGGTGCAAGCGGATCATGTACGGGCCTAGAGCAGAGAGTCCAGCGCAGGTAGCACTGAGGAGGAGAGTGGGTGGCCGATCCATGCCGGGGTTTCCTTGCAACCGATTGGCCCGATCTAGAAAACACAATCACGAGCACTTATAGGCAGGACATTGTAGTCAAGAGAGATGCTGCAATCTATGTTGGATGATCTAAAATAGACCTCCACCAACCAGATATTTAAAAAAAATGAGATTAGATTATCTTTATAAAGCCAACTCCCTCAGGGTCAGTCGCTTCTCCAAGCAACGAGTTGGTGGTAGATCTCTCTCTTCTGCTCGGGGCCTCCCTCTGGAACAGCTTCCCTGAGGTCTGCCCTTGCACTTGCCACCAGCTGGCCGCACTTGCCATCAGTTGCCCACACTTTTTATTTATTTTTTATGGTTATCTTGTGTACTGCACTGGCCCCTCCCCTTTTGCCCCTGCACTTCTCCCCTTCCCCTGTACTTGCGCGATCTCAACGTCACCTGGCCTAGTAGGATCGAATTCTCGGTCTTCCCTCTGTTCCCCCTCCGTTGCCTCGTCGCATCTTGAAACACTTGTGTATAGGCGCGCTATAAAAATGCCATATCATCTCATGTGTCTCCCCTGCAAGAAAAGGAGTTGCCTAATTGGAATCCATGTCATGGGACAGAATGCTCCAGTCCTGGGCTTTGCTTTTACCTTCGTTTTACTGCAGTGCAGTGGACTGAATGGTAGTGAACCAAGACTACAACTCCCAGAATTCAGTATATGGTGAAATGACGACTCAGGGCTGGGATATGTAAACTAAGTCGCATTTTCACAATGAAATCCAACAGTTTGGACCCCAAGGAAGGCTATGGGGCACTTTACTGAAGGGTGCATCCATACATGCCAACTTTATCCATTCTATTCTGGAGTAACTACTCAAGTCCTGGTTTAAACTTTGCATTCTGGGACTTTTAGTCTTGCATTTGTAATGGGGTCATCCCAGACTACATGTCCCAGAATGCAAAGTTAAGAGCAGGCATGTTCTACCACCTCTTCATAGCGTTCCTTAAGTGGCTCAGCTGCACAAAATAGAACAGAGGTTTGCACCCCTTTCAACCCACCCCATTCCATTAGGTACATATCTGGGCCAGTCCTGCTTCGTCTTTATATTCTGGGGCTTGGAGGCCTATAGTTTCCAATAAAAACCTGGAACTACAATTCCCAGATTCAAAGAAGAACCAGGACTGGAAACTAACTTACTTAACGGAATGGGGCATGTTCATAGACCGGGGATTTTGCGTCCATTTTATCTGCGGTCCCCAAACGCGGCGATAGCAGCTCGCGCCCCGACATGCGGGTCACTTCAGCTTCTTTCACTGCCTTGCAACGTTCTTCTGTGCCTTTCTGCTTTATATTGTAACTTGTAAGCACAGCGCCCAGATGCCTCCGGGCTCGGTGCACGGTACAAATAAACTAAACTTGGTAACTGAATCCAGGGGCCTGAAGAGGACACATGCTGCTCCTGAAAAGCCCTGCAGAGGTTCCCCTCCTAGCTCTCCAACAGACACCATTTCCTTCCCGAGGAGCCAAAGCACATCCCAGCACCACTCTGTGATCTGCGGAGCTCCACCAGGCTCCATCCTGCCCCACCAGTCATCTTCGAGCCCCCATGGAACCTCTGCGGGAACTCCTTGCCAACACCAACATCAAGATACACCACCATGCCGAGAACAGGCAGCGTTAGCCAAATATCCAATCACATCCATCGACTCAAGCGCGGTCTGTCTTTCATCCAAGCTTTGACGTCCACCACCTTCTTGAGAAATACTTGAATTCATTCTTCCTAGGAAGCCCCGCCAATCACGTCCAAGTTCAGAATTGGCACGGGTTATAGGCTGCGTCTGGCCCAGTACAAAATCTCTCGGTGCGGTCATCGACTAAGACCTTTCATTCAAAACGACATCGCCAAAAGCACCCAAGCAGCACAGTAGTTGTGGAACTGTGACTCCACTGGGGTGCGGGAGGAGCAAGTTGCAAGACATGTTTCAAGGGGTTGTTAATGGGCTAGGGTGACAGCCGCGTGGGTGGAACAAACAAAATGAGGTCCTCTGGATCGTTTCAATTCATTGGTCTCAGCTGGAACATTTATATATGGCCATTGTGAAATCAATCGCTGATAACTCGCTGACCTTTACGCTGCTGGAACTTATACTTAACACCTGCCTGAAGAGCTGCTGCTTCAACAGGGGCCTAACACTAGAAACACATGTGCTACCATGGGTAGAATTTGGTAACTGATTGGAAAGTCTGGATCAGGAGACTGAAAATCTTTTAACTCCCCTGGTCAGACAGAGTCCCATCCTGAAGTGTCCATAGGCATGCATTACAGAAGTTCAAGGGACTCCCACTACAGCTGCATTCCTGCCCTAGTGGCATTAGGGGAAATGCCAAGTAAAAAAGAAAACCCCATGGAAGTGGCCTGAGCCATCATCAACTGGATCATAGGAGCATTTAACCCGGGACAACAATTTCACAAGTCTTCCAAAAATCAGGGGGAGATGGGGTGTCGTGAGAGATACTGGGTTTCATTACGACCCAGGCTAATAGCGCCATGGTTTACGCCGGTATTTTACTGATTGCGCCATGGTGGATGGCGGAATTACCGCCCCATTCCAAGGTTGGCGGGGCAGTGATTCCCCATTCACCATTGGCCCTTCCCCATTCCCATTTTTGCCCCCATAGGGCTCAATGGGAATGGGGAAGGCGGTAATTATGGTACCGCAAATTGCCGTTAAGGTTGGAACCCGCAAAGGGACCTCGTAATTAGGCGGTAAGGGTTTAACGGCACCGCCACCTTTTACGGCGCCGTTAACCCCTTACCGCCTGGGTCGGAATGAGGCCCACTGTCTTAGTTTTAGCAGGACCTCCTCCATCTTCTGATAGGGTCCATCCAGGCTCAGATGGCATCCATGCTTCATGTATCCATTGTATGGGTGCCGAAGTGAGGCTCAAACACAATGGTGGCATATTGTTTTAGGTACCGACTTTTATTAATCGAGAAAGGCCTATCTATCCCTAAAACGAAGAGGGGTTTGCCTGCCACAAAGAAAACGAGTGAAATTGTCAGGATGTCCAAAACCAAAGAGTCTGTCACTGTCGTGTCTCGATAGCCTTCCTCCGTCCCTAAAACGAACAACTTAAACTGTGCAAGGGTGATCTCTTCCCAAAGTAAAGAGTTCATGGTAGTTCCAACGAACAGAAAAGTTCCCAGTCTCTCGGGCAATCAAAAGTGATGAATAAACAATGTTCATCGGTACAGGATTCCAAGGCCAGGGTTCTGCGCCTTTCCCCTAGTGCTCCATTACTTCCCTTCCTGTTGGGCTTCTGCAAATGTCACCGGGCGATTCACAAGGATATAGTTCTAAGATTCACAGTTCTTTATCTCACGCGACTTGGCACACTTCCCTACCAAGCGTAGGCTTATATCCTTTCGGTTCCAGGGTTATTAACCCTCTTATTCCCAACCTCTCATGCGGGTGCTGGTCCTAGACGCGTAATATTCTGAACAGCTTGGTTTACTCTCCTGCCAAGCAACTGTACTATCATGGGCTGTCCCTCTTTCTCTCACAGGGTCCCAGAGCCTCTTATTCCTTGTTACTGTAGGCTTTTGACTTTCACATGGGTGCAGGTCTCAGACTCGCAGTGCATCGTTGTATCTGCTTGGTTCACTCCCTTGCCAAGCATCCAACTTTTCCTGGTTTCCTCCTTTTTCAATCAAGGTCTGAGACCCTCTTATTCTCAGCTTCTCATAGGGCCGAGGGTCCCAGACTTGCAGCTCATAGTCGTATCTGTTTGGTTCACTCTCCTGCCAAACATATGATTACTCCATCTGGCTTATTCTCGGGGTCACAGACACTCTTCTACTTTCAATTCTATATGGATGCAGGTCCCAAACTCACAACCTCTTCTCAGGTTCCCAGACCCACTTGTTCCGGCTTCTGTGTTCAACCCCTTGCTTCCCCAGACCTCCAACACCTCTCGGGTAATTTGCCTCCCCGTTTGCTTCTTGCTTGCAAGTACCAGCCTTTTTTTCATGAGCAACTGTGTTGCTTCTCGAGTCTATGGTAGCTTTCGGGTAAGCAGCGGGGTATGTAGCGGGGTATGTAGCGGCTCTGCAGACGTCTGACTTTGCCCAGCTGTGCGTCCTTCCTTGTACACACTTCGCCAGGGCCTGGCGCACCCAGAGGTTTGTCTCGGCAGCAGCCAGAGTGGTCCTTCCAGCTCTACCTGCTTTGGATTCTCCATCTCCTTCATTCACGGCTTACCTTTCGGCTCTCATCCGCTCCCTCGGTGCACGGGTACTGCAGTTCCTCCTAACAGGATCATTCTCTTGTGTCCCAGCTGAGCTCCTTTTGAACTCCTGTGCTGGATTGTTGCATTCGTTTGAGCCAATGGCATCCCATGAGAAGCTAGACCGCTCACTCTGCTTCTCTAGAGTGATCCTTGGACTCTCAGTCATCTTCTTCTTCACAGTACTTATTTTAAAACCAGATTCAAGGTACTTAATATCATTTAGTACCTCAGTATTGTCAAGTAGATTAGGTTGACTGATTTGACAACAGAACACATTGGCTCCATCTAAAGAGGGGGAAGGAGGACTTGGCATTGGAGAAGGGGTTGGGTGCATACTGCGTTCCCTGAGAATAGTCGTTGCCAATCCCATAGCGGGCTTCCTTCCCAATGTGACACTCTCTTGGTGCACCCCTCACCCCCTAAAGGGGACTCTTGTACTGTGGACGCACCAGCCTGGCCCCATGGGAAAGGTCTCCCCCTAGGGAGAAGGGACAACATCCTCAGTTTCATCACAGTATATTGAAAAAGATTTCCGTTGGGCAGTAACTTCCATAGGGTGGTTAAATGAAGAGACATGCTAGAACTTCAAAAGGCACCGCATTCCCGAATGGCGGAAGTGGTGGTAAAAAAAAAGTGGAACTGTGACCAAGTAGGACTATTCTGCTCGCGATAGCTCCTGCTCATTTCGACCTCTGCTTGCTCTCTTCCCAAAGTCGAGCCTTTCATCCCAGCCTCTGAATTTCAGAACAGCTATCAAAGCCCTGGCCATCAGGCATCTCCCACATGGACAGTGGCAACGCCCTTCTCACAGGAGTCCTACATGCCACCTTGGCGTCTCCGAAAGCTGTCCAAAATGCTGCGGCACGCCTCATCACAGGACTAAGAAAATGCAACCACTTTACCCCCATACTCAAGGGGCTGCACTGGATACCCCTGCAAGAACACATGTTCAAGACCTCCTGCATCATGGTCAGAACCAAAACAGCACTCTAGCTACCTGGCTAAGAAACACACCAAAGCACCAACAGAAGCCACAACATCGGCAAACGAAAACAAAGAACTACAAAGAAAACAGAGGAAACTGGCCTTTACCTGCTACACACCCAGTCTCTAGTGACTGGCCCCCTACATCCTAGACTACAGGAAAGACCTGAAGACCTCACCAGTAACCCCCAGGGTGTACCCCCTTTGAACAGCACTCTGTTGCTTCCCCATCTAGGTTTACGCTTAGTACTCTAAGTGGGATTAGCTGTAAGGCAGCTTCTGATACTGAGGGGTGGTGATGACACTGCAATGATGGCTGCTGCGTATAAGGGGTCAGGAAGCAAGGTCAGGCAAGGTCAGGCGCCAGCAGATATTGGGAAGGTGGACATTCGTTTTTTTCCCTCTCCATCACTACAGAGGGTGCGTAGACGCAATGGGACACGAGTGTACACAGGCCTGCCCGCACACCGCGAGAGCCCTCACTGGACCGGGTTAGGCGGGATCCCATTCAATGGGTCAAGGCCATGAGAGATTTTACCAGGGTCCGGTACAACCATTGTGGTGCAGCCCCAGTACCAACCCTATCCATCATTAAAGAATCAGGGGACTCACAGGTGCAAGTGCAACTTTAATGTGCAATTAAGCACAAATTGCAAAATCATACTGAAATCATGATCACACTGGAAGACATAGAAAACAAACAGTGGATCCCATTACCCATGAACCTGGGTATCCCATTGACACCGTCTGCAGCTGGAATCATCACCTTGGAATCATCATGGACAAAGAGTTAACACTACAACCCCAAGTCAATACAATAATCCAGAAGTGCTTCTTCCACCTACAAACTATCAAAATAATTCTAGCATTCCTCTCATTCACGCACAAAACACTGGCCATCAGATCCCTCATCATATCCAGGATAGATTTTGCAAACAGAATTTACCTTGGAATGCCAGAATACCCAGTAAGCAAACTGCAATGAAAGCAAAACTCGGCAGCCAGATTTCTTAAACTCACCCGAAGAGATCACATCACACCAGCTCTTAGGATGTTACATTGGATCCCGGTCAAGAAAAGAATCACTTTCAAAACAATGTACATGAGGCACAGAGCAATACACGGCTAGGGAGCGGAATTTATTCAAAATAAACTTTCCATCTACAAGCCAACCAGAACCCTGATATCCTGCAACAACATCCGCCTACAAGCCAAACAATACACAAAGATAAAACGGTGTGGGACAGCATTCTCCTGCTTAGCCACAAAACCATGGAGGACCATACAAAATGGCTCTTCACCTCCTAACTCAATGAAACCGACTGAACAGCGCCCGCACACCTCGTAATCGGCCAAGTACTGAAAAAGAGTAAAAGTAGCCCAAAAAGAATAGAGCAATGAAAGACAGTACTGGGAGGAGAGAATTTAAACAGAGACGCCACCCAACCCCCACAAGAGCGACTACTAAGAAAAAGGAGAAGTTGGTAGGCCCTTTGGGATTAGCCCAGGGAAGGAGGCACAAGGAAAATCAGGGAATGGAGACCCCTCAGCCTAGGCGTACCCCTACTGAGGGCCAACAAGTGAACATGAGTAATACACCAGACCCCCCCCAATAAATACACAACACACAAAGGGTATCGAGGAAGACCACTAACCGTTCCCAGCGGGTCCCCTTTAGGCCAGTGAACACATCACCTGGCTAGAAATAGGGCTCGTACTAAGAAATCAGACAGCCCAACGAATTCCGGAAAAGCTTAGGAATCAGGAACAAGGAGGTGACAATTCAGATAAAACCCAGCTAGGGCAACTACGCGGCATGGGGGGGTGGGGGCACACAAAGATCACGACTGCCACTGGTGCTGCATTTAGATGAATTTCAGGGGTAGGAAATGTGACGCACTTGGATGTCGGGGGAGGGGGGATTGTGACACACTCAGATTGATTTCTGGGGTGGGAGGTGCAACGCACTTGGATGGATTTTCAGGGGGCAGAGGGGTTACGCCCTTGGTTTGACTCCTGGGGTGGGGGGAGTGGTGCTCTTGGGTGGGGGGCACACTTGATGGATTCCTAAGGTGGGAGATGTTACGTTATGTTCAAGTTTTTCCTTCCAAGGTACTGCGCAACCGACACCAAATGGCAACCTGGCGCTAAGACTGAGTAAGCACTATTAAAGGAAGAAGTAGGGGCTTAGAAGAGTAAGGTTTTCAGAGCCTTTCTGAATTGCAAATGGGTGGCAACAGAGCGAAGAATAATGGGGAGGGCATTCCAGAGCATAGCCGCCCTAACAGAAAAAGGCCGGCCACCAATTCTAGCACGACGAAACCTAGAGACGGCAAGAAAGAAAGAAGCGATCCCTAGAGCGCAGCACACAGCCAGGAATATAAGCTTGAAACTTCAACTGCAAGTACTCTGGGCCAACTGCGTGAAAAGCCCTGTGCACCAGACAGATTGAAGTGCACACCTTTAGCCACTGGCAGCCAACGCAAAGCATTGAGATCTGGAGAAATGTGCTCCCGATAGGAGGAGCCGGTGGCAAGGCGGGCAGCTGAATTCTGAAGAATTTGAAGGCGGCGTAGCAGATAGTCAGGCTGGGCCAGATAAAGAGTTACAATAATCGATCCGACTAAGGACCAAAGCAGAGACCACCAGACCCTGCAGGTGAAAAGGAATAAACCTTCTGAGTATCTTCAGCTGGAAGTGACCGGCCTGACAAACTGAGCTGATCTGGGAGGACAGAGAGGGTGAAGCAGACACTGTTACACCAAGATTCCTGACCACAGGAACAGCAACAGGAAAGGAGGAAGGCCAAAAAGACAAAGTCCAGGGGAACGGGACAGCAGTAGAGCCCGCAACCATAACCTCAGACTTGCCCCCATTCAATTTGATCCAATTGTCGCTCATCCAGCAGCCCACAGCAGACAGTCATGCAGCCGAGTGGCATGGGCTAGATGGTGAAGGTCCAGCTGAACAAGAATCTGAGTATCATCCGCGTACGACTAACATCTGAACCCGTGGGAGCGGATAAGAGCAACCAGAGGCTGGATAAAAATATCGAAAAGAGTGGGAGATAAGGCAGAGCCTTGGGGAACCCCACCCACCAGAGCAGAAACGGCAGAAAGAAAAGGCTATAGTGAAAGCAGCTGCGAGCGATCAGAAAAAAAGGAACAAAACCATGAAAGAACAGAACCAGATACCCCAGCCGCTGACAAGCGACTGATGAGGATGGAGTGATCAACTGTATCAAAAGCGGCAGAGAGATCCAGCAGGATCAATGCAGCGACTCCACCCTGATCAGCAAGCACCGAGACCAGAAGTGTCTCTGTACCACGCGCTGGCCTAAAACCCGGCTGGAAAGCATCAAACAGGGACGTATCTTCGCAGAAACATCCAAGCAACGGGGAAACTCGGGATTCCAACAACTTCATAAAAAAAGGCATGAGTGAAATAGGGGGAACATTCACGGGAACAAAGGGGTCCAAAGAAGGTTTTTTTAGCACAGGACTCACTGTGGCACATTTGAGTGCAGAGGGAATGGTGCCGGTCGAACAAGAATGGTTGACCGCGGCCGTGATGTTAAAGATAATCAGAGGCAGGATGGCTTTACCATTCTCAAGGGACGGCATCAGTAGGAGAAGCCGACTTCATTCTCTCTACCACTGAAGTGATATCCGCAGCCGTGAAAAGCAGAACGGAGTCCCATAGAGCACCAGGTGGTAATATAGGCCCCGGGAACCGAGCAGAGGATAGACCTGGCGTCACCTCAACAGCATTGCGGGTAGCAGAAATATGCTCCCGAATGTGGACTACGGTGCACTTGTGTGAATTTCGGGGGCCGAAAGGGTGGAGCCCTTGGAGGGATTTCCAGGACTTTCCCCAACAATCCGTACTAATAAACTCACTCCTCTGCATACACCTCTCAAACTCTAGACTTAACACAGCCAGACCTCTACAGAATCCCACAGTCAGCACACACACTACACAACACCACAACAACAACAAAACAAAGCACGCATAATCTCGCACAACAGCACATGTTGGCCAACTTCCGAAAATCACATGTATGCTCCGTGAACGGTGTTTCCGAACTGAAGCTGCCAACAGCACATCACAGCTCTCTTGCTCTTTTCCCGCTCAACACTACTAACTAGCCACCCTCCCTCCTTGCATTACAGATGCGCCTGGAGACCACACAAGTGGCATCGGTGTGCGGTATAAAAACCTTTAACATGAACTAAAAGTGTATCCCAACAATGCATGTTTGCACCAGGGCATCGTTTGTTCTGGTGCTAATAGGGCACAGCATTTGCACTAGTGCAAAGAGTGCATGCTTTGCATTGGAGCAATTTCGTCCTAGTGCTAATACCAAGCAGCACTTGCACTAGTGCAAAGGTTCTGTGATCGGGCCCCTTGTCACCCATTTCCATCATCACCTCTTACCCGTCCACCCTAACCCCCCACTCCTCGCACTAACTTCCCCTGCTGTACCCCCATTCCCCACCTTAGCTTTCTTGCATGAGGGGTTTTGCCTTTTTAATAGAATTCTAAATAGCAGCAGTTACGGTCAGCCAAACCAGAAAGGATGAAAGGCTGAGTCAGCCCTGCCAGAATTCAAACCTATCCATGCAGGTTGTACACCAGTCTCTGCATAGCACCACAGCCCTCCAAAGATGCCCATACGGCGTGCACAAGGCCCCATGTGGATAACCCCACGTCAGTGTCGGTGGTGCAGAGCAAGCTTCGTCTTCTGCCACACAGCAACGAGAATAATAATTTGCGATTTATATAGCACTTTCGCCAAAGCGCTGTACATAGAACATACTTACAGGATTCGAACCTGCGACTTGCAGATCACACACAGATCGCAGCAGTGAGCGCTCGACACACAGAGCTATCTTACCAGATGACAATAGCAGCCTATGTATAGCAGAAGTGCTCAGTAAGAACATTTAAAACCCCACTAAAGCTACTGCATACTTCGCGAACACGGATTCATTTGCACTCCAGTTCCTCAACAAGGAGGGAGGATAGCTAGGAGGTAACGTGCTCGCCTTGGAAGCAAGACGACACGGAGCACCACCATCCCCGGGTCCACGCTTAGAAACCTCTGTGTATTAAGCGGGTTAGAAATAACCTATCCCATCATAAGAGGCAGAAAAAAAGCTCTCCTGTGATATTCTGGGAGTCCTGGCCTTTCCCTTCACCTTTTCTCTGTTTGCTGCCTTGGCCGTTTACCTCTAATCGCTCAGATTTTGAGGGAGTTTACAAAGGCAAGATGGGATTCGCATTGAGTGACACAGGCAAACTGCTTGTGCTGGTTTTGTTGTTGTTGGATAATGTAACCACATTTTGCAAACCCATTACTTAACAAAACCGGCTTTTGTGTGGCAAAGAGATCATGAACATTTTCTCATTTCTTAGGGATTTTAACAAATGTTTTACTTTGTGGTTTAATTATGTTGGAAGCACTTGCAGGTACTTTTATCAATAATAATATGGATTTAATAATGTATATGTATTTGATCATACATCCTGCTAATCAGAAACAATTGCAGAATTGGAAATCAGGACAGGTATCCACTGAAGATGGAGGATCTTAAGGGGCAAAGACCAGAAAAAAACAAGCATTGGCAAAGCCAACAGTTTGGGCTTTGGGGCAAGCATGGCATTGGCTGTTGGTACTACCTGGGATTAAGATGGCATCACCTAGGAAATGGTGCGAGTACATGGCCCAATGATGGCAGTGACTTGTATGCCTATACAAGAACAAAGACTGATGGCTTTGCCAACCCTTGCGTTGCAGAGGATTTCAATGCAAGGAACAGATGCAAGTACACACACACACATTGCTTAAATAAGATGAGTAGGCTGAAGGCACACGTGGTTAAGTCCTTTTTACTACACGGTCAGAGGATTTACATGCAATTCAGCCAGTTCCTTGCAGAAGGCTGCGTACAGATAACAATGGCAGCTGAGAACTTCCCGAATGCTCTCCTCATTCGAAGCATTACCTTCTCATGTGAGACTGTCACCCAGTCTCCTGCCCTGGCCCTGCCCTTCCATAGCATCTGGGCTATCGTTGTGGCTGCTACTACTGGCCTCATCACCAATTCCCTTCTACTGTATCGTATTACAGGCGTACTTTATATAGCGCCTTTTACCATTACTTTAGTCTCAATGCGCTTGTGGTGGGAACGCCCTCGGGACTGCAGTCCAGAGTGTGGGAAATTCTCAGAGGTTTAGAATGCACGTGTGCATTTGGCCAAGATTAGGAATTAGGTGGGCTGGCCGGGCTCCTGTAAGCAACCCAGGAGGTCAGGCATGTGCATGGGTGCTGAGGGAAGTCATGAGGGTGCTAGAGCAAGAGACTCGTTATGCGTCCAGCTGGACCAAATTTGTCATAGGTTGTCACTGTACTCTAATGGCAGAGGTGTTGAGGCAAGTGTGGCGTAAGGAGGCGAAGACGTAAGTGTCCAGCAAGACTGAATTTGTTGTAGTCGTAGCTGCATTCTAATGTGTGAGGATGGATAGCCATGCCTGAGGCAGGTGTCCACCAAAGTGGTACGTTATACGTACCTTAAACTCAGATGGAGCTTATCTTTGATCTCGCTGTGTGATCAGATCGTCTGTGTGAAAAGAGCAGGTCCCCTTCTAGACTCTTCTAGGCACTATGCACAGGCTTATCCTGAAAGTCTTCTAAGCGCACTAGACCGGCTAACTTAGTACATCTTCTAGGCATGGCAGACCTGCTACCGGAAGATCCTGGGATCCTAGGATTCTCTAAACGCAATAGCCAGTCTACCCTAATTGTCTATGTATCTTCTAAGTTCTATAATGGGCTACTTTCAGGCATCGTCTCAACCTTCAGGCATCGTCTCTCGTCTCAACCTTCAGGCATCGTCTCTCGTCTCAACCTTCAGGCATCGTCTCTACCTTCAGACATCTTCTAAGTACAATATCAAGAATTCTTGCAAATATCTTTATGTGTTACAATGGCCAAGGTATAGATCTTCTAAGTGCAATGGATGGGTTACCATCGTATGCATTGAAGCACAATGAACAGGCTAACAACATAAAGTGCAACACAAGCGTCCACTCCCAAGACCATCTAAGTGCAGCGCGCTGCTCACCCTCAAATCAGCCTCACCTACACTGATCTTCTGAGTGCTATATTGTTGTGTTCATTCGGTTAGACTGTTTAGAGTGGAGTGGCGAGCGGATAGGTGGCGACTTTGCAACATTTGCTGCACACCCTAAGTGCAGCAGCATTCTACGCCAACCCAATCCCAATTCAAAGACTCCAGTGCTGGGCCCCAGCAGCCAGGCCCCCAGATCGCTGTCTCCATCCTAGATCACCTCCCCCTTCCCAGCCCCGTCCACCGGCAAATTGTACATTTAAAATTGAAAGAAAAAAAAAAAGCTACAAGTCTCAGAATTTCAGGGAAAAATGTGAATAGGTGGCCTTCTCACGCATGGAATTGGGAACCCTGAGAGATGTCATTGAATGCAAATTGTCCTTGCTCGGCTTGGCCGTTAGAGCCAGACCGAGGTAGCCCAGAAGATGCTTTGAGCCCCTGCTCAACAAATCCTTACTTTCATTCTCGTCTACCCTTAAATTCTCAGTATTAGCATAACTGACCTAAAAACATTGGCCTAAAACATGTGATCGAATTTCTTTTAACCTTTTTTTCGGTCAAATTTACTTAAAGATATATATGGGGTGGTTAAGGATATAGATTAGGTTGGGGGGGGGAGTAAGGGAGTTGCGGTGGGTCTCCCCCTGCATTTTATACCGAAAAAAGGTCAAATAAATTCGATCAAATGTGATTAGGTCAAATGTTTTAGGTCAAATCGACCCAAAGCAAATTCTCTACCTCCCCCAGTTCTAATCAATGTCGGAAAGACTATAAACGCAACTCTGTTGCGCACTGGGTAGAGGAGGGGCTTCCCTCCACCCTTGCAGCCCAAGGACAGCGCACCGCAGAGGTTTCGGCCGCCCTTGGCTGGGTTGGCAGATACTGCTGTATGCGGCACACATTCGGGGCTTGGGCAGTTTCCAGCTTTTGCAGTCATATTTCTGCTGTGCCAGGTCCAGGACAGAGAGAACAAGGAGAGGGGAGGGTGGGAGTCCCAAATGCGGGGCATCGAAAGAGTAGAGCAATTCTAAAAGACAGAACATGGGCATAGCCAGGGGGTTTCAATCATCACATTAGCTTCTATACAGCCATGCCATCTGCAGCAAGCGGGTCTGTGATTCAGACGACAGCCTCGCCAGCTTCTCCTGCTTTCACCCACATTAAATATTTCATACATTTATAATGTGTGTACCTTGCTTGAAAACAGGTCTCATTAAGTGCACAGCCAGAGCTTCTAGCAAAATGGTCGGACAAAACAAAAACCTTCCCGCAACGCAGAGCGTTCGCAGAGTTTTACCGAATTTTGGAAGCAGCCTGGCAGTGGCAACTGGTCTTTCTTCACTTTTCATTTTTTTGAGGAGGAGCTACACAACAAAAACCCGCCCGCTACGCGGAGCGTTCGCGGAGTTTTGCTGAGTTTTGGAAGCAGTCTGGCAGTCTGGGGCAGGCTGAGACCAGAGGCCAGGACCAGGAAGAAATCAATGGCGGCACCCCTGCATGAAGCAGTCACCCACCCACTCCAGGCTCTAGAAGAGGAGTCACTGGTTGCCAATCTGCTCAGGAGCGCAGCTATACAGTACAACAGAAACAGTAAGGCGAGTGCTGGAGGCGCTAACATCATTGACACAGACACGTGCAACACGCCCAGCACTGCTACCAGCCAACTCGTGGCTCGTCAGACGAGTTACTACGCCCCAGGTCAGCTCGTGCACATTCAGCGTAGAAGTTGCAATTACTAGAAGCACAGGGCTATATATTAACAACATGAAGGAGATGTTCCCCTCGCCATGATGACAGGGAATCTGGGGGCATGGAGGGTTAATCCACCCATCAGCCTTCCATAGCATCCCCCAACTCCTTCAATAGTGCAACACCTTAAACACTGACTCAATTGCAGACCCACTGGGTCTCCTTTACTCAGCATGTCAGAGGACACCCTTAACGGATCGAATGACTTTCTGGAGCTAGCCCCTCATCGGCGGTCGGCTGAGGTCTTAATTATCGGTGGACAACCCGATCAATCAAAGACTACCGAGAAGGATTGTGGTACTAGCAAAGCACCACTAAACAGGACAGAGCGCAACTCTCCAACTGCTTTGCCCTTATCAGAAGCGACTTGCCCACAATGTTGGAACGCAGCAGATCCCCCCCCCCCTGGTGGCTACTGTAAAGAAACAAACACTTGCTTGGCTAATACCTTGCGAAATCCAGCCGATACTACAAAAACATTCACATTTGGCTCTTCAAATACCGGGCAGACACAGTCGCCATCTCTACCATCAAAATGACATGAACAGGTGACAAACCCGAACAACCCTATAAGGGATCAGAATGAAAAGAAGCCAATTCAAAATAAACCAACCACCAGTTTTGGATTCAAAAACGAAAGGAAACCGACGACGAGGTACTGAACGGCGACAAATTCCATCTGGAACGAACCCTGACAACAGAACTAAACACTCCCAGCCCAACCACCGAACTGGTGATTCAGGCGAGGGATCGGATTGTGTGCTGCTGGGAAGCATGAAAAACCTGTAGGAGGAAGCCCTAACTTATGAAGCTTTAGTACCAAAAAGCTTCGTAAGTCTGGGTAATGAAGATGGCTTAGTGTCCATCAGAGGACAAGCAGCCTCCATAGATTCTATTAGCAATTACAGGCCTAGTACCACGGAGGAGAAACAGAGAACAACAAAATCTTGTGAAGAAAGCTGCCCATCAGATACTAGATGGAGCAGCGCACCAAACCCCTCAACCTTTAGAATAACCCCTACAAGGCATTTAACAAGAGGCCAAGACTTACCTCAAATTCTGGGGATGAGGTCCAGGACCCCGTCATTGAGGACGCATCGGCCAAGCTTAACAAATCTATGTCCACGCCATTAAACTTGTCCCAAGCACAAGAAGACACCTGTCCAGGTTTTAAGAATGGTCTTACACCGGGCATAGACGCTGACGCGATAGCGGCCCCAACCGTCACTATGTCCTCTTTCATGAAACTTTGTGAGAAACTGAGCGACCAACTCAAAGACAACACTACGCTCCTCAACATGCTACACGCCAAAGCATTATTCGTGGATGTTTTATTTATAACAGCCATACAAGGCAAACTGGACAAAAACACAGCGCGGACCACGAGCATCCTGCACAGCATTGTGGACCCAATTATCTTGGAGAAGAACAAGCGGAGATTCGAAAGATCCTCATCATCGACAGCAACTCATATTTAATTGAATGTGAACACAAACCTGGACTATTCGGTCTCTGTAAGCAAGAACTTGTGTAAAAGAAAAAGGAAATCTTCCTTGTCTGGCCCCGAGACCGCTAGGAAGCATCCGGCAAAAGAGATTACCCGATATGGCAATCACAGAGATTGCCTGGTCACTTCCTCTACATCGACTAGAACCCAGGAAAATGTGGCAACCTCAGAGTGCATTGACGAGTGAGGTTGAAACAGACCCCATCAGAGACGGCAGTGTAACCAAGCTTGTTCCAGTTGACACCGGGCAGCCGGCCAATCGGTCTTGGAAAAAGCAACTGCCACCATATTAAAACCTCTACAAGTCGACTCAGATGTCACATCCAAAGAGCCTACATCACACCCAAAAGAATACAACCTATTTATCAGGAAGCCAGAGGCATTGAAGTCAAGCTCCGGAGATCGAGCCCCAGTCTCCACCAAGGAAAACGCTAAGAACACCACCATGACGACTGGAAAACTACAAGTAAAGGAACGAACATCGAAAAAATCCCAACATGCTAAACCTCCATCTAAAGCAAGGTCGAAAGTTGGCAAATTCTTCATCAGAAACCTGACATTACCGATAAACAACAGAATCTCAACCTCAGACAAGCCGTCTCCCTTAAGTCTTTGGAAACAGGGCCCAGGCTCTATGGAAAATAAATCTAATCCTCTAAAAGTGGTCCACTTGTCCTGTCCCCTGTTAAGCCCAGATGTAGATGAGGACCTAATGAACTTATCTACTTACCCAATATCAGACAATGAACAATTTGAAGACCATATTAGCAACCTAACTTCAGATGACAAAAACAAACACAGCGCGACTTGCGCATCCGCACCCAATCCAAGGAAATATCTCAGGGAGAGCAGGATATAGGTTCACCCTCAATGGCACCTTCAAGTACGGGAGACTACATCAGTTCACCCAAGGTCATCTCAGTCACTAAATCTAAGCATGAACAGCTAAGAGGGAAAATCACAAAACAAGTAACAAAGAAAGAAGATCCTGATGATCGGCCCTGTAAACCAACACTACACTACTCTACCCTGGAAGACAAAAGAAAGTGGCTTCTGCAAATTGTTCGGAGATCGCTAAACAACCGAAGCAGCCAAGATTCATTGACGAGTGAAGGGCCGGTCAGGAAAGCGGTCAATCTGGAAGCTGTCACCGAGCAAGAGAAAGCAGATTACAGATCACTTTTACGAATAAACACTTCATCCCGAATGTATCCATTCTGGCCGAAAAGCATTCCAACAGAATTGTCACGAGTCGTCAATCAGGAACGAAAGAGCACGTGCGGGAAAGGCTGATTGAAAATACAAACAGCAATACACTTACTTTAAAAACCTTGGAGCAAAAACGAACAGTCCTCGCCCAGGACTGCAAATAACCTAGAGCAGAAATTGAAGATAAAATCAAGCACCTGGGAACTCGTAATACAGCTAAACATGATAAGCCCTGAGACCGGCACACAGAGGAAACCTGCCTCTTTCTGGAACGGATACTTCACATCAATGATGGCCTGATAATGAATCGCGCTAACGTGCAGGGGTTGTTGCATCACATCCCAAACATCAGACTGGTCACAACAAAAGACCTGAAAATCATCGACTTCCCAGAGGAAGATCGATTGGACATGGTGATCGTTCATCTACCCTCCAAATTCATCAAAAATCAATTACTAGACGAGGCATCAGGCCTGCTAAGGATGGGCTTTGACTTAAGGGAATTGACCACGAACGAGGAAGGGAGACCAGAAGGTGAACATCGGAGATCGAGCTTGTCAACTATGGCTGCTGAAGGTAGAAGACCAGCACTTAGATATTTGGACAGGCAGCCTGAGAAATTAACCCCTGGAGATAAGCAAGCAGAGGTCCGAAAGAACAAGGGAGACTTATCCGTCACCGTCATGCTGTAGAATGGCCACGTTAACTATAGCCACCATCCACATAAAGACGACAAGAGAGCTATGTTGGGGGAAGAAAACTGGAGCTGGTTGGCCAAGGTACTGACAACTAAACCCGGAAGATCATAACAGCCCAAGCAAACAGATAAGCAAAATCTGGTCGTTGGAAGCTGGGATACAAGAGGCTTTAAACATCTGTTTGGTCAAGGCGATCTGGATCCAGATGCATATGACATCATCTGTGTGCAGGAAACATGGATGAGGAGAGCACCCACCATAGCAGGGTACACAGTCTATTTCAACCCGGATGTGAAAGAGCAGAAGGGGTGTCCGTTAGCAGGTTTACTTATAGCTTTGAAGCATGAAGCTAATCTGGAAGTACTGACCCTGGAGAACACCAATCCATACATCCAGATTCTCACGATCAGGATGGGTGGGCCTAATCTCACAAGGTCGAACATACGGATCATGTTAAACCTCTATTGGAATAGGATTGCTTCTGAGGCTGCCCTTTGCCCTCAACAATCATGGACTCTCTGGACGGGGCAATGGAAAAATGGCTGGATCCCTATAGATCACTCTGTGGGGGCTTAAACCTCCATTGCTTTGATAAAAACAAACACCTTATTGAAAACACAAACCTGGCAGCAACTTAAGCGGAAACGAGAGGTCTGAGGTGGCAATAGGAGTTGTCACTGAGAAACATACATATAATAAATGGAAATACTAAGGGCGTTACTCCGGCCAGAGTAACATGGAAAAACGAACCTGAAGGCAAGATCTTGGACTGCATCTTTGTTTCGCGCAATATGCTAAACTATGTGCAACAGTTTGTTGTTTTGGAAACCAGGCTGAGTGACTAAAACATACTCAAGCCAACATGTGCGTCACTAAACGTCACAGTGCTTGAAACCTACCCTACAGCATTGGGTGTAACCGCTGGGAGAAATCGACATATGGTCTACCCGGAGAGAATCGAACTATTGATCACGAGACTCGAAGCCCAGATGGACATGGAAAAGGTACTCCCAATAGGACAAGTCTTAGACTATCCGAAATTGATGATAGATTTTGTAGAATCCAGGAAACAGGTGCCACGACGATCGTTTCAACCGATGCACACACATGACCAAGCAGTGGCAAACAGGAAAAAGATCCTCAATTCTAAACTTAGGAACCTTAAAAAAACTGGATACAAATGAAGCAAGAACGACTAGTAAGAAACTGAAACAAATCTATCGCAATTGGGATAGATCAATAAAACATGGCCTACTACAACAAGATGCCGAAAACACGCTAAGAAGTATTGAGTCCAAAAATACAAGTGAGATTTGGGAGAGGATCAATGGCTTAAGTGCCCCCTCAGGAAGCCCTACTGTCAAACTCAGTTTCGACCAGTGCCTGGAAGGGGCATTTTGCCTCACTATTCCAGACGGATGAGCTGGTGAAAACTGTGCCTCGTACCTCAGAGGGTGGAGCCTGGTCCTTTGAGACGACTAGAGACGACATCCTCATACTTATCAACAAAGCAAGTAACTCAAGGGCATTGGGGCCAGATGGGATGTCCAACATAATGCTCAAGAGGAATCTGGACCAGTGGGCCTCCTTCTTGTGGTTGCTATTTGAACAAATCAAGAAGCTAAGGTGAGTACCACCCTCGTGGAAAACATCAATTGTTGTTCCAATCTTTAAAAGGGGGACATGGCTACTCCAGCCAATTACAGGCCCATAGCCTTGTTGGACGTGGCAGGGAAGATCTCTGCGGCACTTGTACTGCAGGGCCTTTCAAAATGGATCCTAACCTCTGGCCACTATGAAATCAGGTTTTGTAAAAGGAGTGGACACATCGCTAAATGTCTTTCTGATCAACAGCCTAAAGAGTTGTATAAAGGAGAAGAAGGACACTAAATTGAATTTGGCCTTGGTAGACCGATCCCAGGCCTTTGACACAATCGACCATACAAACCTCTGGTCGAAGCTGGAAGAGTGGAACTGCCGGCAAGATGTGGTTGAAGCAATAAAAGATCTCCATTCAGAGACCTCCTAAGGAGTTAGACTGGATGGGAAGGGCCTGCATTCTGAACCCATCAAGACCATGTAGGGTTTGAAGCACGGCTGTTCTCTAGCTCCAGCGTTATTCAACCTCTTCGTTTCTGACATCTACAACACCTTGAAGAGGGCAAGAAGCTTCCCACCGAAACTAGCCGGTGAACATCTGGACAGACCTTTATATGCAGACGATCTCGTCCTTATCGACCAGACCCCGATTGGCCTGCAAAGGCAATTAGATGCTCTCCTAGTATATGTCCGGGAAAACGGGCTCAAGATCAACGCCGAGAAATCACACATACTGATGATGGAACCTGGGGGCAGCAGAGGAGGAAACGAACACTCCTGGTACATGAATGGTGAAGAGCTCACTAACTATCACAATCGGTAACTACCACCCCCGATGACTCCTCACCTGACTCCTTAGAGGAATCCTCCTGGATAGAAGTCGTAGGTCTTCTTTTCCCCTCCTTCTTTATCCCCTGTGGGTCTTCGTCCGTCTTAGTATTCCTCCTTCCCTTCTTGTCCTTCTTCCGCTCGTAGAGATAGGGACGAGCTCCGCTTGAGGCCACCCTGACAGTGATGAGAACAAGCTGTCAGGTGGACCCAGGGGAGCCAGTCCCTTTATGCCAGGGAAAAAGCCAGTGACGGCAGAAAAAACCCTGGTAGATGGTGAGTCCTTGCTGACAGGGAGAGAGTCGGAAGTGGAGGAGGCCGGTGAATGGTAATTAGCAAACAGTACTCGAATCCAAGAACTACCGGATGAGGTATGTTGATGTCGAAAAGGAATTGAGGTGAGTCCACTGGATCAAGGTAAGCTGGAGTGGAGACTGCACACGAGTAGATAGGAAGGAAGGTAAGACTGAAAACTCAAGTAGAGAGAGAGAGAGAGAGAGAGAGAGAGAGAGAGAGAGAGAGAGCTGGGACAGAAGGGCGAGAGAGCGAGCAAGGAAGGGAGAGAGTGAAAGTGAGAGAGAGAGCGATCGGGAGCGAAAGCGGGTGAACAAATCAAAGGAATCAAGCACAGGGGAGAGAGAGCAAGCGGGAGCGAAAGCGGGTGAACAAGGCAAAGGAATCAAGCACAGGGGAGAGAGAGCAAGCGGGAGCGAAAGCGGGTGAACAAGGCAAAGGAATCAAGCACAGGGGAGAGAGAGCAAGCGGGAGTGAAAGCGGGTGAACAAGGCAAATGAAACAAGCACAAGAGTGAGAGAGCCAGCTGGAGCGAAGGCGGGTTGGACAGGTGTAGAATATGAGTGCGAGGGGATAGACCGCTAGCCGGAGGTAAACAGCGAGGGAATGCGAAGAATAGCTTCAGTATAGAACCCAAAAAAGGAAGAGAGGCTGACAAGAAGGAGCGGACAGAAGGACGCGAGACGGAAAGCGCCGAGAAACAAAGAGAGCTGAAGCGGGCTGAATGCAGGGTAGGAAAGAATCAGAGGCGCAAGCTCGAGGAGCGGCACAGCAGGCGAAGTTAGCAAAGGCTGACAAAGCGAGTTGCAATGCACAGCGTTGTGGGCGTGGCTACCTTTTAAAGGAAAAGAACCAGAAAAGACTAGAACGGTAAAGGACCGTAAGGTGCCTAAGTAAGTCTCCATCTTTCCCACAGTGTCCTGGGTCGCGTTGTGACACTAACGTAAGCTCGTTGATTTACCTGGGGATGTGCTTAAACGCCAGTTCACATGATGCCCCAAGAGAGATCATCTTGCGAAGTAAGGTCAAGAACCTAGCTGCTCAGGCTCGGATTATTCTGAAAAAATACTGCAACTTCCCAATGGGCCCTTTGTTATCATTCTACCGCGGGAAGGTAGTCCGATACTCACTTATGGTGCTGAAGCTTTCTTTGCCCTGCCGGCAAAACTATGGCCTGTCTGGGAGGGCCTGAAAGGTCCTCAATCTCCCAAGACGTACCCCTATCCAGGCTATATGAATGGAGCTTGTACGCGGTGCGGTGGTGGTTTGGAAGTCTCTGGCCTTGCTCCGTGAATGCATACTACCACCGCTGCTGCTGGGCTTCAAACTCCTGCAGGAGGCTCGTTTGGAACGGCCAGAAGGCACTTCACGAGAATGGGGAACATTTGCATCGCATTGCAAGAGGGCATTGAATCTTCTGTGGAATTGTTAATAACTAATCCCACTGGGGTGAAACACAAATGATGGGCTCGTGATTGGATCAAAGCACAGAAGGAAAGACTGAGTTTCAAGTGCTATGGGAAAGCGCTCTGTGAAGCGCGCTCGCTCAACTCCCTTCCAAAATACCTACTAAGACGTCCATGCAGGTAGCATCGTGCACAGTTTATACGGTGTGACCAAACCTCTTTCCTACCAGAGAGATCTTGGTTGCCCGGGTGGCAGGGAATGAAGTTGACTTCAGTTGCAGACTGCGCACCAGCTAAGATGCCAAGGAAACGCTCCAGCACTTAGTGCTAGCCTGCCCGGCAATGACAGAACGGAGGACTAAATGGTTGGGCAAATACATTAACGACAGACCATCGTTCTCGGCCGACCAGTGGAGGATCCAATTTATTGAGGAGGAAAGACTGTCGCGAACTCTGACTTTTTAAACGTTTTAAAAGAAATGTTCAATTTAATAAAAAGTAGTCAAACTGTAAAGACGGCATAATGGGAGCATAACTTCTTATCCTTTCTTTTTCCATTTCTTACGATTTACTAACAAAATGTTTTGATGATTACTTTTGTCACTGGTAAAAGGTTTCTCTTTGAATAATAATTTTAAAAAATGTTTTAAAAAAAATGTCAATAGTGGGTCTTCTGGCATCTTAAAACAAGGATTGGCAAAGTCAACCGCTTTGTCTTTTGCGTAAGCTGCAACCATCATGTTCTGCCATCATGGTACTACCTGGACAAGATATCGGAACAGCTGGCAAATGGCGTTAGAACCGGGGGTATTATGTCAGTGCCTGGGAAACGGCCTATAAGAAATGCAAGAGCTAAAACGGTTGGCTTTGCCAGTGCTGGTTTTAACAGGAATTCCATGCAAGGAGCAGGTTCGAGGACACGTCCACTGCAGAGGGCGCCTTTGGTTAAGAGCGTTGTTGTTACATCAGGAGTTGGTGTATAGGGGAAATGACGCCATTACCTTTCAGAAGGCAAAGCACGAGACTGAACGAGGCGCCAGGAGGGCAGCTAATGGGTGGCCATGGTCATAGGGAATTGCATGGACATGGGCGGTCAATGGGCGAGGGAAAGACTCACGCCATGTCCACAGGATGCCTGTCCTCCAACACATCCCATGGCTCCTTGCTTCACGTCCCATGCCATTAGTTTGAGCTCATATGAAGCGCTTACAGCGCCACCCAAAAGCCAAAACGAATAAAAGGCGCTTGCATTATTAAGCTAGGGCGCGTCTCCTGCACAGAACGGACACAAGGGCAGACCATGCATTGATTTCTTAACAGAAATGTCCCCGAATGCAAATATTTTAGCAAATATTTCAATGTTTTACGCAGAACGTGTGGGCATCATTATAGATCGTTTTAATCCAATTCTTTCTTATTTGCAAGTAGTCAAGTGCGTTGTTTTGTCTACAGTGGCCGATGCAGACCCCCCCCCCCCGGCCCGCGGTGTGCCTGTGTTCTGAAGGTGCGGGCGGGTGGGTTGGGGGGCGAGAGGTAAAGCAAAACGAATGAGGGAGGTCCTAGCTATCCACTACCACAGACGAACTCGACTGAAACGAGGGACCGGGTAAGGAGCAGTTCGGGGGCATTTCGGCAGCTTTGCCGGGATCCGGCTGGTCCAGGCCCACTTAAAGCCCCGGGTGCTAGCATTGATGGGCTCAACGTTTGGCACCGTGAAGCACACAGTAGAAGTGCTCACTCCCATACGTGAGATGATGCTTCGTAGTCCATCCCTCTCTTGCACGATTCTCCAGATGGAGCCGGTGCCCTGGACTCGCTGCCCCGGCCCACAATGCCCGCCCTCCTCGGGCCTGATTAGTATGCTGGGCAGCGGGCGTTGATGTCATAGCGGCACCGGATGGAGCTGGCACAGCTTTCTCAAGTCAAGGGTCCCATTGTGGACAGACCCAGCCGGGGGGAGGTACAGGGAGTGCTGCAGTGGCCATGGCACTGGACTGCGGCATCCTCCACTGCCGGGGTCCGTGCACCACACTGCTTCACTGCTGGCTCCCCAATAACCCTCCAGCTCCCACCCACATACACCCAACAAATGAACGCCAAGCTGGCCCACAACACAGCATACATACTATGATGACAATACATGAGTGTCAGGAAGCCATTGGATAGGCTGGGGAGGAGGGGGGGGGCTTGAGGAAAGCAATGACACGTGGTCAGGAGGACCTCCCAGAAGTGCACCAAAAAGGCATCAGAAACTGAGAAATATCATTGGCTCACCCTTGGGTAGCGTGGGCCGAGCTCAAGGTTATTCCAAGGCAGATGCTGGGGTATCCCGTGGGGGAACGCCGAACACGTGATACAGATAGAAGAATAAACCAAGTCCCCACTAATTAGGAAAGCGTTATTAGCCCGTTACCACTAGACGAATGCTAATCGTGGAAAAACTGATTAAGATTAACAAAATTAAACTAAGTTATAAAAGTAATGGGCCCCCAAAATAAAAATGTAAAAATCCCCTTTCTCCCAAAAAGTCAGGATACGGCTGCGCTTCTCGATACGAGGAGGGCGTTCTGAGAAGACTTACCTGCAGCCCACGTGACCCCTTTCTCTCATGGCGTCCCTTGCAGTATGGTGAGGGCGGGCACAAAGCATTTCAAGTGGCAGGGGATGGAAACCTGCTCCTCTACAACCAGGCAGAGAGATTGGACCAGATAGATTCACCTGCCTCCAGGGGCTCCAGCAGAAACACAGGCCAGGCAAGGTCAGGCAGGCGAGGGCCCCTGGCATGCAAGCACACTACCTCCAAGAATTTACAAGGGAGTTCTGATTCCTACTCTGCAATTTATTGGATTAATTCCTTACCCTATTGTGGTCCATCTCAAGCCTAAAAGGCGCACATTCTAAACTTTCTGAAAGTTTTCTGGCAGTCATTTTTTCCTAAATGATCCAGCCTAGATCCTGCTCTGTACCTTCCCCCAGCCCAATCCAACATGGCCGAAGTCTCTTCTTGTGGGCAAACCCTCTGTCCCTCTGCGAGACTTCACGGCCAGGCAGGCAGCGCTTGGAGTCGGCAGGCTGGCAGAGCTCTTTCCAGGGCGCTGGCCGCACGCAGGGTCTACTTGGCATCCAGGTGGCCTTCCCGGCCTGAGAACTATTGTGATATTCTATTCTATTAATGCAACACATGGTCGTCGCTGTCAACGTATGCAGCTTGGAGAAGCCAGCGCGGCCATGCTGCTGCACCGGCTGCACCAATATCCAGCACCAGGCAAGAGCACTCGGGGGAGGGAGGTGCCAGTGAGGGAGAGCGAGATGTACTGTACCCAACACACCCCATAGTCAATAGACTACAATCCTGCTGCTGAGACTTCAATTACTGGGAGTAGCCACTCCAGTGCTTTAAGTGGGGGGAGTACATTGAGGAGGGGAGGGTCTTTCGTTAGGGGGCATGACCTAAGTACGAGGCTTAGGCCCCGCCCCACAACAAGAGGTTGCTGACCCTCCCAGGCAACCCTTTAACCACATGGCTCCTTGAATGCAATGGGCTGCCTACTGTGTGATGTCTCTTTATTCCGAAACAGGAGAAGGGCTGGAGTGACCAGCCTCTCCTTTTCTTTCCGAGTAAAGAGCTAACATGCAGTAGAAGCCCTTTAACCAAGCACAGTGAATGGGCTTCCTGCTGTACGTTAGCCCTTTACTCAGAAACAAAAGGAGAGGCCGGCCAATCCAGCCCTCCTCCTGTTTCAAAATAAAGAGACATCACGCAGAAGGTGTAGCCAAAACGCTGCTCGGTTAGACAGTGGATTTCAGGCGTCAGCATTTCGGATTTGAAAAAATAGGTGCAGTGCTCAGCTAAATGGCTGCCCGAGAGGTAGGCGTGGCTGGGGCTAGTTGGGGTGAGCCCCGGCAGGGCCCCGGGTTGGGAGCCCATCTCAGAGACTGCTGGGGCTTAGCCCCGGATAGCTCTGACCCACTTAAAGCCCTGAGCCACTCTCATGGCAACCCATTTCACCCAATTACGTTTTACTGCGATATCTTTGTACTGGATTTCACTGCAGATCTGTAGATGAGGGGGTTAGGGTTAGATATATAGAAAGGGGGTGTGGGGAGCAGTGCTGGCCGTCACCTCCCCCCGCATTTTGCAGTAAAAAAACTAATCCAGCGGGAGGGTGAACGTTCTCAAGCCAGGATGGGGCACCTGTTAGAGGTCGACATAGTATCTTCTGAGATACGAGGATGGGGGACCTGGTCGAGGTAGGATCTTCTGGGATACGAGGATGGGGCACCTGTTAGAGGTAGAGGTAGGATCTTCTGGGATACGAGGATGGGGCACCTGTTAGAGGTAGAGGTAGGATCTTCTGGGATACGAGGACGGGGCACCTGGTAGAGGTCCATCTTCTTGGGTACGAAGATGGGGCCTGGGCACTGCCCACAGATGGGAGCCGGGCACTTACTGGCAGACGCAGCTGCCTCCTTCTTCTGAATGGGAAGAGAGGAGGTCTGGATAACGGGACCTAAGACACCAACTGGGAATAGGCCTGTAGAATGCAATGGCTGATGGAACTGTACTGTGCGTGCAATGTATGCGCTGCACGGCTCACTGACAACCAACCAACACAAGAAGGGTTCTTCCACTGCCCTCCAGGGCCAAACCCACAAGCCGCTCCTCTGGACGCTCCTGAAACACAACCCCACCCTCTTAAAGAAGGGGCCGTATGGGGCCAGGGGCTCAAACCAAAACGATAAGTATTCCAGGAATCAGGCCAGCCTCTGAGAGGAAGTACTCTATGTTCTCCAAGACCCTGGCCCATCCCCCGAGGGGAGGGGCCACATATGTGCTCCAGGACCCTAGCCCATCCCCGAGTTGAAGGACCCCCATGTGCTCCAGGACCCTAGCCCATCCCCGAGGGGAGGGACCCCCCCCCATGTGCTTCAGGACCCTAGCCCATCCCCAGAGGGGAGGGGCCCCTATGTTCTCCAAGACCCTGGCCCATCCCCCAAGGGTAGGGGCCCCTATGGGCTCCAGGACCCTAGCCCATCCCCCGAGGGGAGGGGCCCCTATGTGCTCCAGGACCCTAGCCCATCCCCGAGGGGAGGGACCCCCCCATGTGCTCCAGGACCCTAGCCCATCCCCGAGGGGAGGGACCCCGCATGTGCTCCAGGACCCTAGCCCATCCCCCGAGGGAGGGACCCCCCATGTGCTCCAGGACCCTAGCCCATCCCCCGAGGGAGGGACCCCTATGTGCTCCAGGAGCTAGTGCATCCCCTGAGGGGAGGGACCCTATGTGTTCTGGGACCCTAGCCCCTCCCCTGAGGGGAGGGACCCCTATGTGTTCTGGGACCCTAGCCCCTCCCCTGAGGGGAGTGACCCTCTATTTGCTCCAGGACCCTCCATTTCCTGAGGGGAGGGACCCCTATGTGCTCCAGGACCCTAGCCCATCCCCGAGAGGAGGGACCCCCATGTGCTCCAGGACCCTAGCCCATCCCCGAGGGGAGGGACCCCCATGTGCTCCAGGACCCCCCATCCCCTGAGGGGAGGGGCCCTATGTGCTCCATGACCCTAGCCCATCCCCGAGGGGAGGGGCCCCCATGTGCTCCAGGACCCTAGCCCATCCCCAGAGGGGAGGGACCCCCCATGTGCTTTCGGACCCTAGCCCATCCCCAGAGGGGGGGGGGGCTATGTGCTCCAAGACCCTAGCCCATCCCCAGAGGGGGGGGGCTATGTGCTCCAAGACCCTAGCCCATCCCCGAGGGGAGGGACCCCCATGTGCTCCAGGACCCTAGCCCATCCCCAGAGGGGGGGCCCCATGTGCTCCATGACCCTAGCCCATCCCCCGAGGGGAGGGGCCCCTATGTGCTCCAGGACCCTAGCCCATCCCCGAGGGGAGGGACCCCATGTGCTCCATGACCCTAGCCCATCCCCGAGGGGAGGGACCCCCATGTGCTCCAGGACCCTAGCCCATCCCCAGAGGGGAGGGACCCCCATGTGCTTCAGGACCCTAGCCCATCCCCAGAGGGGGGGCCCTATGTGCTCCAAGACCCTAGCCCATCCCCGAGGGGAGGGACCCCATGTGCTCCAGGACCCTAGCCCATCCCCAGAGGGGGGCCCTATGTGCTCCAAGACCCTAGCCCATCCCCGAGGGGAGGGACCCCCATGTGCTCCAGGACCCTAGCCCATCCCCAGAGGGGAGAGACCCCCATGTGCTTCAGGACCCTAGCCCATCCCCGAGGGGAGGGACCCCCATGTGCTTCAGGACCCTAGCCCATCCCCAGAGGGGAGGGACCCCCATGTGCTTCAGGACCCTAGCCCATCCCCAGAGGGGAGGGGCCCTATGTGCTTCAGGATCTAGTGCATCCCCTGAGGGGAGGGACCCCCATGTGCTCCATGACCCTAGCCCATCCGTGAGGGGAGGGACCCCCATGTGCTTCAGGACCCAAGCCCATCCCCAGAGGGGGGGCCCTATGTGCTTCAGGACCCTAGCCCATCCCCGAGGGGAGGGACCCCCATGTGCTCCAGGACCCTAGCCCATCCCTGAGGGGAGGGACCCCCATGTGCTTCAGGACCCAAGCCCATCCCCAAAGGGGGGGCCCTATGTGCTTCAGGACCCTAGCCATCCCCGAGGGGAGGGACCCCCCCCATGTGCTCCAGGAGCTAGTGCATCCCCTGAGGGGAGGGACCCCTATGTGCTCCAGGACCCTAGCCCATCCCCGAGGGGAGGGGACCCCCCCCCCATGTGCTCCAGGACCCTAGCCCATCCCCGAGGGAGGGACCCCCATGTGCTCCAGGACCCTAGCCCATCCCCAGAGGGGAGGGACCCCCATGTGCTTCAGGACCCTAGCCCATCCCCGAGGGGAGGGACCCCCATTTGCTCCAGGACCCCAGCCCATCCCCGAGGGGAGGGACCCCCCATGTGCTCCAGGACCCTAGCCCATCCCCCGAGGGAGGGACCCCTATGTGCTCCAGGAGCTAGTGCATCCCCTGAGGGGAGGGACCCTATGTGTTCTGGGACCCTAGCCCATCCCCGAGGGGAGGGACCCCCCATGTGCTCCATGACCCCCCATCCCCTGAGGAGAGGGGCCCTATGTGCTTCAGGACCCTAGCCCATCCCCAGAGGGGGGGCCCTATGTGCTCCAAGACCCTAGCCCATCCCTGAGGGGAGGGACCCCCATGTGCTCCAGGACCCTAGCCCATCCCCGAGGGGAGGGACCCCCATGTGCTCCAGGACCCTAGCCCATCCCCGAGGGGAGGGACCCCCATGTGCTTCAGGACCCTAGCCCATCCCCAGAGGGGGGGGGGCTATGTGCTCCAAGACCCTAGCCCATCCCCGAGGGGAGGGACCCCCATGTGCTCCAGGACCCTAGCCCATCCCCAGAGGGGAGGGACCCCCATGTGCTCCAGGACCCCCCCCATCCTCTGAGGTGAGGGGCCCTATGTGCTCCAGGAACTAGTGCATCCCCTGAGGGGAGGGGCCCTATGTGCTCTGGGACCCAAGCCCCTCCCCTGAGGGAAGGGCCCCCTATGTGCTCCGGGACCCTAGTCCAAGCCCATTAGAAAAGGGAGTCCTGTTTGCTTGATAAGCCTAACCCCGTATCCTGAGACTGAGGACCCCCATGTGCTTCAGGCAACTAGCCCGAGCCCATGAGAGTGCAGACTCGTGTCTGCTCCAGGAAAAGCCACCCTAGTGTTCTTCGGGGTTCGAGCCCAACCCTGTAGAAGCAGGAATCCCCCATGGGCTCCGGAATTCTGGCCCCACCTAAGTGTTCAAGGACTCTTTTCTTAGCCCCGAAATGGAGGGACGCGTCTGCGGTTCATGGCTACAGGTACAGCCCCTGAGAGGAATACCTACTGTCCTTCAGGGGCCCACCTCTGCGCCCCGGAAATAGGAACCCGCACGCAGGGCTGTTGCTGGGTCTGGAAAAGATCCCGGGGCGTGTTAATGTCGGGACCGTTGAGATTCGGGGCTAGTTAGCCTTTTGGTTGTAGACCCTGAGCTTCTATCGCAGGCTGCAACCAGAAGACCCGGGGCTACAGACCCCACAACCCCCCTCTTAGCGACGCCTCTGCCCACGTGTGTTCCAGGAGCCCAGCCCAATCCCCAGACAAGGGAGACTCCGGTCTACTTTAGAACTCCAGAGAAGAACACCTGTGTTACACAGAACCCCCCGCCCAAAGCCTGTATTGGAGGTTACACAGAATCCCTGCCCAAAGCCTGTATCGGAAGAGACACCCCTCCGTGCTCTGGAGCAGTAGCCCTACTCCCAACAAGCCCCAGAACTCCAGCGCCAGTCTTTCTGAGGGAGGGCACCTGCCCAATGCTCTGAATGTCAAAGTGAAGAAAAACAATGAGGCGAGTGTACATGGTGAGAGTTACTAGGCAAAGAAGTGGGGTGACCTGGCAGGAGGGACTCCTGAATGCTCCGTAAGGACCCTGTGTGCTACAAGTCTCCAGCTAAAGGCTGCAGAAAGAGAGCCGCGCTTCTTTTCTCCTCCAGGGCCTGTAACTCACTAATGATCAAAGAGGTTAATCAAGTGAACGATGCAAACACTCTCCCTAATTGGACGGACTTGCCAACTGCAATTCATTTAAGGAGGAAACATGGTCTCGCCCGGCACCTCTTTCAGGAAACCGATTAATATGGCGAGGATACGGTGCTCACCGGATGGAAGCCGCCCCTTTCTGAACCCAAAGCGGCCACTTCTCCTCAGAGCACGATGGGTACTTCCCAACGGTGTCCAGACTGGAGACTGGGTGCCACAAAGGAGCTCATGGCCTTGAATACTGCAAGTGCCCCGGCACCCCCAACACCCACACCGCCCCCCAAAGAACCGAGGCGGCAGCGTGGCATGAGAAAGGTTCACCCAGGCATAAGCCCAGAATCTGAAGAGGGTTCATTTCCCTTCGCACCTACCATTAGCTGCGCCCTGAAGCTCACGGCTAAGCTCCGCCACCCGCCTAGTGCCCAAGTTCCCCCACCCAGTGGCACCTCTCTTCCTCCGCCTGAACCCACCTTCCTTTTCAGATCCGCCTGTAGCCCATGAAAATGGCTGTCATGCTCAGTACGAATCACAATAACACGACATTACCTCTCTGTGTGCAGCACGAGGGCTTGGGACTTGATCGCACCCTTTGCTGATGGACAGTGGGGTGGGCCTTTGGACACACACCAGAATAACAAGGTGGTTTGGGGTTGGTGTCAGCACTGGCTTCTAATACGATTTCAGTCCCCCTTTTATCTCTTCAACCTCCTCACCTGTGGAGTCGGAATCCTCCTCTACTGGGCTGAGCGCTCGGTGTGCCTTGTAGTCCTTTTCTTTTTTTCGAGGCAGAGCGTGTCTCCCACAAGAGGAAGCCACAGTGAGGGCGTGTAAATACGCCCTGACCGTGTCCCCCTCTCAGGAGGGACAAAAAGGGGAAAAAAGCCAAAGTAGGCAAAGAAAACCCTAGGACCGGCAAGTATCCTGATGGCAGCTGGGCTCGTAGAGAACTGACGAGTGAAGGGAGAAAGCAGCAAATAGGAAGCACCAGGAAACGTAAACTCCAGCAACATCGGAATGCAAGTAAAACAAACGGGAAGCAGAAAGCCGGGAACAAGGCAAAAACGGGAGGAAGGAGGAAGAGTCCCGAAGGCGAGGACCGGAGAATAGCCAGGAGTGGAAAGGACAAACAAAGGGAAGGGCTCGAGGAGCAAGGAGTAACAGCGTGTAGCAAGACCGCGGCAGCGAGGAAAAACAGCTGACCGTGGAAGGTTGCAACGTGCTGAGCAATGGGAGAGAAGTGGCTAAATAACGTTACGGTCAACCAAGCGGAGAAAGACTAGACAGCTTAGTGAACATAGCCTCATGCGTGACGAGAATCAGGAAGTCCGTAAGCGGCATCGGGGCCAAAGACGCCAGCTGAGAATGACAGTGGGGTGGGCCTTTGGACACACACCAGAATAACAAGGTGGTTTGGGGTTGGTGTCAGCACTGGCTTCTAATACGATTTCAGTCCCCCTTTTATCTCTTCAACCTCCTCACCTGTGGAGTCGGAATCCTCCTCTACTGGGCTGAGCGCTCTGTGTGCCTTGTAGTCCTTTTCTTTTTTTCGAGGCAGAGCGTGTCTCCCACAAGAGGAAGCCACAGTGAGGGCGTGTAAATACGCCCTGACCGTGTCCCCCTCTCAGGAGGGACAAAAAGGGGAAAAAAGCCAAAGTAGGCAAAGAAAACCCTAGGACCGGCAGGTATCCTGATGGCAGCTGGGCTCGTAGAGAACTGACGAGTGAAGGGAGAAAGCAGCAAATAGGAAGCACCAGGAAACGTAAACTCCAGCAACATCGGAATGCAAGTAAAACAAACGGGAAGCAGACCGCGGCGTGTAGCAAGACCGCGGCAGCGAGGAAAAACAGCTGACCGTGGAAGGTTGCAACGTGCTGAGCAATGGGAGAGAAGTGGCTAAATAACGTTACGGTCAACCAAGCGGAGAAAGACGCCAGCTGAGAATGCGGCGCATGACAGTTGGCCTCAGAGGGCCTGGCAGCAAAGTGTTATTTCCCAGCACTGTCCACTAGAGGCTGTCTGATGCCAGCTCCCACACCGTGCAGGGTTGTCCAACTCCAGGCCTCGAGGGCCGGGATCCTGACTGGTTTTCAGGATATCCCTCATTAATATTCATGAGAAAACATTTGCATACATTTAGATTCATTGTATGCAAATGTACTCATGAATATTGAGGGATATCCTGAAAACCCAACATGGATCCGGTCCTCGAGGCCGGGAGTTGGACAAGGGATATTTATTTAGGGCTGTGAGCCTACTGTGTCTGCCAATGGTATTCTGCACACAAGGGCATGGCAATGCCCATCTGCAAAGGAGAAGTGTGCCAAAGTTTACAATGAGGTCATGTTGCATTCCATAGTGTAAACTGGCAGACCCAGCCAGCCTGAGGCGCAACGAGGCCATGCCAATAACAGAAAAGCGCTCTACAAATGACAGCACAGCAACAGAAGCCAATAATCCACTGGAACGCAAAAGTGGGGACTAATGAAACCTGAAAACAGTTCCAGCATCATACCATGCTGTGCAGGGGAATGAGGACAGGGCCTTGGCGGCCAGAGTTTGGGGTCTCATCGGTGTAACAATGCTGTTTTGGGGGGTAAATATTTACACTGCTGGAAGAGTGTGGCAGTGCGATTGTCTGCTGGAAGCCACTTGGGGCAGATTCTGATGTTGGTGTTGAAAGAGAAAAGTGTTGCTTTATGTGCACCGACACTTTCGAATAGTCATATGCTAATCGTTAGCAACAATGGTTCTTAAAGTGAATGACCTGAATTTTCATATAAACAAAAGACTGTGGGCCCGATTCTGAAGTGCATGCAAAAGTGTTCTTCCATGAAGGAAACACACTTTTCTTAAAAGCACCATATTCTGTCACAGTGAGAAGTGTTTGGCATGGCATCAAAGCACAATTTTTGCATGCATCTTATTTATAGCTTGACAACAGCCCAGGCAACCATCCGGAATGCAGGGCGGGAACTGCGAAGGGACTCCCCTTCCAAATGCCCTGGGTCACGGCACCTCTGAGGTGTCAATAACATCTACTGCACACTTTTCCCCTTTAAAATCAAGGCATTTCACAGTCTGCAGCACCACATTTCTCAATTACTGGAAGGTGAAGGGCACTTAAATAAGGAAAGTGGTAGACTTTTTAGAAAGACTCACAACTGACTCTCACTCCAATCATCCTTGCCGGCTACAGGGCACTCTACATTCACCCCTCACTCCTCCTACGTCTATGACTATCAACTACACTCTCACAAATAATGACCTAGCTGAAAACATTGCTGCAAATACTTCAAAAATCAGAGACTCTCTTCTGACCTTCCTCACACTCTCTCTCCTACATTTTACACTCTGCCTACTCTACCCTCATCCTCCATCTCCCACTTTAGTCGCACTAATACTGACAAAGTCCTATCTCTGCTGATGAAGGCTAACCCCTCTTGTGCCCCATCAGACCCTCAGCTAGTCAAGCCTATTGGCCCTCCAGTGGCCCCTCACCTCACTGAACTCTTCAACCTGTCCAGACTCTGCTTGCTTTCCCTCGGTTTTCAAAACAGCCACGGACATCCCTCTTCTAAAAAAGCCAGGGGCTGAACAAAAACTCTAAAGTGCTTGAAAGGGTTGCGTTCAACTGTCCTACCAATTTCTTAGACATCCACACCCTTTGAAGCCCACCCCTAAAAGCAGGTTTCCGCTCCGGTCACGCCACAGAAACTGTGCTCATGAATGTGTCCACCTCCATCTCCTCCGCTAAGCCCCCAAACCTATCCTCTATCCTAATTCTCCATGACCTGTCCTCTGCATTTGATACTGTCGCTCACTCTGATCTCTTTAATACGCTTCTCTTTTCCTGATCTCTCTTTTTGGATTTACTTAACTTCAGGCAGTCATCTTGTTCCTGAGCTTTCCTGTAGTAAGCCCTGAATTGTGGCTGTTATCTGTGCCATGCAGCAATTTTTCTAATTTTGAATACAAATTGTGCATTTTACTACTGGCAGCATGGCGAGTGCGTGAAGAGCAATCTCCTTTCACCAAATCAACCCTTCTGACTGTTTTTTTTTAACTTTCTTGCACTTGTGTGCATTGTGGCCTTATGGAGTTTCTGCCATTAAAGATGGCCGCAGAATCTTGACTTTGCATCTGTGCGTTGCTGCCGCCCTGCAACACGGGGTCAGGCTCAATGGATGTGATCACTGTGTACTTCTCTTTTGCTCTTTGTGTATGATTTATTACCTTTGCAGGTTTCACAATGTTGCAATGCACTTCTTACGCTTCCTATTCTGTAACCTAAAGCACTGAAACCAATCTCTTAAATTTAAGCGCCTCGATACCTCTGGGTTTTGCGTGCTATATAAATAAACAAACAGAATGTCCACATGTCTGCCATTAAATATTGGATGGCTTAGCAGTCTCTGATGTTAAACTCTACCAAAACGGAGGTGCTCTTCTTCCCAGCCAAAAGCTCTCTCTCATCTCTTCCTCTGCCTATCCAACTCCCATCCGACACGCTCCCCTATTCTTCTTCAGCTAGAAACCTCAGCGTCATCTATGACCCTTCTCACACATTCTCTACTTTCATCTCAAAAACTGCAACAGCAGCTTGCCTTAACCTCTTAAATATTAGGAAAATCAGGAACCTCCTTCCTTTCCACACTGCCAAGCATCTCTTAACCACTCTTGTCTTCTCTAAACTGGACTACTGTGCCAGCATCCTCTTTGGTCTCTCTTTGGTCTCTCCAGCTATGTGTTCTGTCCTCTCACTTTGCTACCAGGACTCTGAACTCCATCACTTCACACCTACTTCCACGGAACGTCACCAGGCTGAATTGCAGACAATGCAAAACGGGGTTCTCCCGGTTCACAAATCTATACACGGTAAGGCACCACTGTATCTATCCTCTATCCAAATCTACAAGCCTTCTTGTAATCTTCGCTCTGCCTCCACAGCTATCATTGTGGCTCCTTGCCCTCCCTGGGCTTCCTCTCGCTTCGCTCTTTTTCTTTTCTTTGTCCACTTGCATGGAAATCTCTTTACCCAGACATCCAGGAAACTGTCCATGCCGATTTGTTCAAATACAGTCTGAAAACATAATCACTTCCGAGTTACCCTCTTAACCTACCCCTCGTCTGCCTGCTAAAAGATTTCTTTCGCCTTAACCTTCCTTTGTCCCTCACTTCCTCTGCCTCCACTCTAGCACTTCACCCATCATGGTCACATCCCAAGCACAGCTGGCCGTACCGCCTATGTATTGTCCCCGGTGACTGTTCCATTTACTCCCCTCCACAACCTGATCAGAATGTCCCTGAAACTAACCCCATTGTAAGAAGCTCACTGCTTGCCACCAAATCTGACTCATTTCTTATCTATTTTATGTTCTTTTGTGATCAAAAGATAGACATTGTTCCTCCTGCATATAAATAAAATAAATAAATAAATGGGGCAATGAAAATAAAATAAAGGTTAACACACCCTGATCCAATAAAGACAGACTTTTATCAGCTTTTACAGCTGGAAAGCACAACATCACCCCACCAATATTTCCACCCACCTCAGAATGGTGGTGCTGAAAACTGGAGTGGAGAGCGTCACCCTTGTATACACATTTTACCCAGGCAAGACATTTGTATGCAGAACGGTACGACACCACAATCATCAGATACTGCCTTATTCAAGCGTGCAAACATGACACCCAATGGCACAGCCTGGTGGCGGAAACCGACACAACCACAGTGCACGCAGCTCCTGTAGGAAGCCTTTTGTTGCGTGGTTACTCGAGACAGGGGAACCACGTGACAATGAACATTTTGGCAAATCTATATATCGGCACCATTTTCGTTATTTACAGAATTCGAAACCAAATCTAAAATTCAGAGTGAAATACCAAAAATGGTGCCGATATATAGATTTGCCAAAATGTTCATTGTCACGTGGTTCCCCTGTCTCGAGTAACCACGCAACACATTCATATGACTCCCTCAAAGAACATTTTGGTAGCATTTGCGGCACAGCAACATGTGCCGACATCCGCAATCAACGAGCAGCAAAAACTCTTCAACGCGCGCACGTAGGAAACGGTGCAAGCAACGTTTCCGACGGTCTCGGGCGCGGGCCTTTTAGCTCCTTGCCAACACCGGGGTGTTGCTGGGTCTGGAAAAGATCCAGGGGTACGCTAATGTCGGGACTGTCGGGACTCGGTGCTAGCTGGCCTTTTGTCTGTAGCCCATGAGCTTCTATCTGGGGCTACAACTAAAGGACCTAGGACTATAGCCTCCTCAGCGCCCCTCCTAAAAAGGCCTCTGCTCGCCAAGTCTTGCTGACAACAGCACTGCACGTGGCTGGCACAGACCGCAGGTCAAGCCAGCCAGCAGATGGCGACATAAGTTTTAGTGGTCAGCGATTGGCCATCCAGCCCAGGACCAATACAAATGCAATTCAAGCATTGGTCGAAGTGGGCGGGAGCAGTGTTCCTCTACTTTTTATTCCATTACATTTTTCTGTTCCTATACTTTTATTTTAAAAAGAAACCATTTCGTTTTAAAATAAATGTGTAAGAAGAAGTGGAAACCTGCTCTGAACATTCTATTAAAAGGCAGGTGTGTTTCTTTGGGGGTTTGGATTTGTGATATAAAAATGCCCCCCATTCCCCACTCTTCTTTTCTTGGTTCCTCCTTTTCAGAACCAACATGTTAGTGTAGCCTCGCGACTGCATAGCTGCCTGGTGCCTCCCAATCAGAGGCCGTAGTCACTGATGCTTACATACAACAGTCTAAAGGGTCGTATCTTTCATGTTGCCGACAGCATCGCTAAAGTGGGATTTAGAATTACTTATGCGCGTTATATTTATTAAGTAGCAATGATGCCAGGTCTAACAGAAATGCCACACCGAGGTTACATTATATATGGCAGAGGCAGTCCTCGCATAGGGTGCCTTTACAGGTTACAGTGGTTGCATGGAGGAGAGCAGAGGTTACATTATATATGGCAGAGGCGGTCCTCGCATAGGGTGCCTTTACAGGTTGCATGGAGGAGATCAGAGGTTACATTATGTATGGCAGAGGCAGTCCTCGCATAGGGTGCCTTTACAGGTTACAGTGGTTGCATGGAGGAGAGAGAGGATACATTATATATGGCAGAGGCAGTCCTCACATAGGATGCCTTTACAGGTTGCATGGAGGAGAGCAGAGGTTACATTATATATGGCAGAGGCAGTCCTCGCATAGGGTGCCTTTACAGGTTACAGTGGTTGCATGGAGGAGATCAGAGGTTACATTATATATGGCAGAGGCAGTCCTCACATAGGATGCCTTTACAGGTTGCATGGAGGAGATCAGAGGTTACATTATGTATGGCAGAGGCAGTCCTCGCATAGGGTGCCTTTACAGGTTACAGTGGTTGCATGGAGGAGATCAGAGGTTACATTATGTATGGCAGAGGCAGTCCTCACATAGGGTGGTGCCTTTACAGGTTACAGTGGTTGCATGGAGGAGATCAGAGGTTACATTATATATGGCAGAGGCAGTCCTCACATAGGGTGCCTTTACAGGTTACAGTGGTTGCATGGAGGAGAGCAGAGGTTACATTATATATGGCAGAGGCAGTCCTCACATAGGGTGCCTTTACAGGTTACAGTGGTTGCATGGAGGAGATCAGAGGTTACATTATATATGGCAGAGGCAGTCCTCACATAGGATGCCTTTACAGGTTACAGTGGTTGCATGGAGGAGATCAGAGGTTACATTATATATGGCAGAGGCAGTCCTCACATAGGATGCCTTTACAGGTTGCATGGAGGAGATCAGAGGTTACATTATGTATGGCAGAGGCAGTCCTCGCATAGGGTGCCTTTACAGGTTACAGTGGTTGCATGGAGGAGATCAGAGGTTACATTATGTATGGCAGAGGCAGTCCTCACATAGGGTGGTGCCTTTACAGGTTACAGTGGTTGCATGGAGGAGATCAGAGGTTACATTATATATGGCAGAGGCAGTCCTCACATAGGGTGCCTTTACAGGTTACAGTGGTTGCATGGAGGAGAGCAGAGGTTACATTATATATGGCAGAGGCGGTCCTCGCATAGGGTGCCTTTACAGGTTACAGTGGTTGCATGGAGGAGATCAGAGGTTACATTATATATGGCAGAGGCAGTCCTCACATAGGATGCCTTTACAGGTTACAGTGGTTGCATGGAGGAGATCAGAGGTTACATTATATATGGCAGAGGCAGTCCTCACATAGGATGCCTTTACAGGTTGCATGGAGGAGATCAGAGGTTACATTATGTATGGCAGAGGCAGTCCTCGCATAGGGTGCCTTTACAGGTTACAGTGGTTGCATGGAGGAGATCAGAGGTTACATTATGTATGGCAGAGGCAGTCCTCACATAGGGTGGTGCCTTTACAGGTTACAGTGGTTGCATGGAGGAGATCAGAGGTTACATTATATATGGCAGAGGCAGTCCTCACATAGGGTGCCTTTACAGGTTACAGTGGTTGCATGGAGGAGATCAGAGGTTACATTATATATGGCAGAGGCAGTCCTCACATAGGGTGCCTTTACAGGTTACAGTGGTTGCATGGAGGAGATCAGAGGTTACATTATGTATGGCAGAGGCAGTCCTCACATAGGGTGGTGCCTTTACAGGTTACAGTGGTTGCATGGAGGAGATCAGAGGTTCCATTATATATGGCAGAGGCAGTCCTCACATAGGGTGCCTTTACAGGTTACAGTGGTTGCATGGAGGAGAGCAGAGGTTACATTATATATGGCAGAGGCAGTCCTCACATAGGGTGGTGCCTTTACAGGTTAGAGTGGTTGCATGGAGGAGATCAGAGGTTACATTATATATGGCAGAGGCAGTCCTCGCATAGGGTGCCTTTACAGGTTACAGTGGTTGCATGGAGGAGAGAGAGGTTACATTATATATGGCAGAGGCAGTCCTCGCATAGGGAGCCTTTACAGGTTACAATGGTTGCATGGATGAGAGAAGAGGTTACATTATGTATGGCAGAGGCAGTCCTCACATAGGGTGGTGCCTTTACAGGTTACAGTAGTTGCATGGAGGAGATCAGAGGTTACATTATATATGGCAGAGGCAGTCCTCACATAGGATGCCTTTACAGGTTACAGTGGTTGCATGGAGGAGATCAGAGGTTACATTATATATGGCAGAGGCGGTCCTCACATAGGGTGCCTTTACAGGTTACAGTGGTTGCATGGAGGAGAGCAGAGGTTACATTATATATGGCAGAGGCAGTCCTCACATAGGGTGCCTTTACAGGTTACAGTGGTTGCATGGAGGAGATCAGAGGTTACATTATATATGGCAGAGGCAGTCCTCGCATAGGGTGCCTTTACAGGTTACAGTGGTTGCATGGAGGAGATCAGAGGTTACATTATATATGGCAGAGGCAGTCCTCGCATAGGGGGCCTTTACAGGTTACAGTGGTTGCATGGAGGAGAGCAGAGGTTACATTATATATGGCAGAGGCAGTCCTCGCATAGGGTGCCTTTACAGGTTACAGTGGTTTCATGGAGGAGAGAGAGGTTCCATTATATATGGCAGAGGCAGTCCTCACATAGGGTGCCTTTACAGGTTACAGTGGTTGCATGGAGGAGAGCAGAGGTTACATTATATATGGCAGAGGTAGTCCTCACATAGGGTGGTGCCTTTACAGGTTAGAGTGGTTGCATGGAGGAGATCAGAGGTTACATTATATATGGCAGAGGCAGTCCTCGCATAGGGTGCCTTTACAGGTTACAGTGGTTGCATGGAGGAGAGAGAGGTTACATTATATATGGCAGAGGCAGTCCTCGCATAGGGAGCCTTTACAGGTTACAATGGTTGCATGGATGAGAGAAGAGGTTACATTATGTATGGCAGAGGCAGTCCTCACATAGGGTGGTGCCTTTACAAGTTACAGTGGTTGCATGGAGGAGATCAGAGGTTACATTATATATGGCAGAGGCAGTCCTCACATAGGATGCCTTTACAGGTTACAGTGGTTGCATGGAGGAGATCAGAGGTTACATTATATATGGCAGAGGCGGTCCTCGCATAGGGTGCCTTTACAGGTTACAGTGGTTGCATGGAGGAGATCAGAGGTTACATTATGTATGGCAGAGGCAGTCCTCGCATAGGGTGGTACCTTTACAGGTTACAGTGGTTGCATGGAGGAGAGAGAGGTTACAATATATATGGCAGAGGTAGTCCTCGCATAGGGTGCCTTTACAGGTCACAATGGTTGCATGGAGGAGAGCAGAGGTTACATTATATATGGCAGAGGCGGTCCTCGCATAGGGTGGTGCCTTTACAGGTTACAGTGGTTGCATGGAGGAGATCAGAGGTTACATTATATATGGCAGAGGCAGTCCTCACATAGGATGCCTTTACAGGTTGCATGGAGGAGATCAGAGGTTACATTATGTATGGCAGAGGCAGTCCTCGCATAGGGTGGTGCCTTTACAGGTTACAGTGGTTGCATGGAGGAGAGCAGAGATCACATTATGTATGGCAGAGGCGGTCCTCGCATAGGGTGCATTTACAGGTCACAGTGGCTGCATGGAGGAGAGAGAGGTTACAATATATATGGCAGAGGCAGTCCTCGCATAGGGTGCCTTTACAGGTCACAATGGTTGCATGGAGGAGAGCAGAGGTTACATTATATATGGCAGAGGCGGTCCTCGCATAGGGTGCCTTTACAGGTTACAATGGTTGCCATATATAATGTAACCTCTGCTCTCCTCCATGCAGAAGCAGTCCTCGCATAGGGTGCCTTTACAGGTTACAATTGTTGCATGGAGGAGAGCAGAGGTTACATTATATATGGCAGAGGCGGTCCTCGCATAGGGTGCCTTTACAGGTTACAATTGTTGCATGGAGGAGAGCAGAGGTTACATTATATATGGCAGAGGCGGTCCTCGCATAGGGTGCCTTTACAGGTTACAATTGTTGCATGGAGGAGAGCAGAGGTTACATTATATATGGCAGAGGCGGTCCTCGCATAGGGGGCCTTTACAGGTTACAATGGTTGCATGGAGGAGATCAGAGGTTACATTATATATGGCAGAGGCGGTCCTCGCATAGGGTGCCTTTACAGGTTACAATGGTTGCATGGAGGAGAGCAGAGGTTACATTATATATGGCAGAGGCGGTCCTCGCATAGGGTGCCTTTACATGTTACAATGGTTGCATGGATGAGAGCTGAAGTTACGTCATATATGGCAGAGGCAGTCCTCGCATAGGGTGCCTTTACATGTTACAATGGTTGCATGGATGAGAGCTGAAGTTACGTCATATATGGCAGAGGCAGTCCTCGCATAGGGTGCTTTTACAGGTTACAATGGTTGCATGGATGAAAGCATATGTTATATTATATATGGCAGAGGCAGTACTCGCATAGGGTGCTTTACAGATTACAATGGTTGCATAAAGGAGATCAGAGGTTACATTATATATGGCAGAGGTAGTCCTCGCATAGGGGGCCTTTACAGGTTACAATGGTTGCATGAAGGAGAGCAGAGGTTACATTATATATGGAAGAGGCGGTCCTCGCATAGGGTGGTGCCTTTACAGGTTACAATGGTTGCATGGAGGAGAGCAGAGATCACATTATGTATGGCAGAGGCATTCCTCGCGTAGGGTGTGTTTGCATCGATGAGAGCAGAAGTTATATTATATCACATACTTTTTATATGGAGCCTGCCTTTTAAACAATTGCATCCATCAGACTCGTTAATTCTCAAAAGTTAATTTGTGTAATGAAATTGAACTGACAGAGGGCAAAGTGTTTTTTTTCAGATTAGTTTTACAGCAGAGATGCCAAATTCACCACAAGGAGGCTAGCTTAGGGGACGCCTTTCACACCTCTTTTAAGCTTTGACTATTAAGTGGCGCTAATCGGCCACCTAGAAGTAGAATTGGAGTACAGCTAGGAGAAGGATTGGTTATGAGTGACACACATTTTTGGATACAGTTTGGTTATTTACCCGCCGATTGACTGCCTATGGCCATCTTGATTATATGCCCATTCCCACCCACTTCCTGACCCTTCCTGCTCAAGAAACATTCCCCGTTGATCTTTTGTGCTAGCTTTTTCAAGCAGTAACATCAAACGATTTGCTCCAAGTGCCATGCAGTCCGGGGTGGACTGGCCTATAGGGAACTCTGGAGATTTCCCAGCAGACCTTTGCACCCTGGGCCTCTTTTGTGTGGCAACATTTTATTTTCACATTTTCTCATAAGAAAAGGGTTGGGCTGGCCAGAAATGTGTAATGTGGCCACTTTTAACATTTTTTCCATGGCCTCTTTTGGTTCCCAGTCCACCGCTGCTCGCAGTGTCATTTCAAAACAGTATACTGAGAGTTAATGGCTTAATTGCAGCTGTAAATGGCTATGGATGTAATAATACGGATGTAATAAAAATGCCTTGACAAAGTGTGCCTTCAGTCACTTGATTTATATGAAGTCCTGTTAAAAACAAGTAGCGGCAAAGCCAACATTATTCTCTAGGAGTAGGATATATGCATTTGCTAGGCACTGCCATTCTATGCTCAGGTAGGTTACCATCCATATCCAGTTAGTACCATTAGGGCAGTACCTGGCAAATGCCTTTCTCAGCATGTCATAAAAAACAAACAAAAAACTGTTGGCATTGCCAATACTTGGTTCTCTTTCTCAAACGTGTTGCACGCACAACTCTGAACTGAACAAAGCATGGCCACCACAAGCCCACGACATTCAAGCAGCAGCGTCTTCTTGAGGGAAGGGGCAGCATTGTATGGTGAACAGATTTGTAAACAAAAACAGGACAGATCATAGACATAGAAAAAGGACTAACGTAAATACAAATAAAAGGATAGTCCTACTTCTATGTCTATGTTCTGTTGCAGGTGGCGGAGTGGGGGTGTGCTCACAGGCACACTCCTCTCATTGGAGGAGAGAGGAAAGGGGAGGAAATGGGGGCGTGAAAAGCATTTCACGCCCCCATTCGCACAGAAAGAGTTGCCCCAGGACCAGATTTTGAAATCGGGCCCCGGCAAAAACCGGGACTGTAGCCACCCATCCTTGCAAACCCAGCACAGCGTTTTTAAAATTAAAAATTCCTGGGGGCGGAGGGCGATTTCCCCAGACTGTCCCGGTAAAACCGGGACTTCTGGTCACCCTACAACATTGGATGATGGTGACACGTTACAGCGATAGAAGCGCAGCCACCAGAAACAAACTGGTCATGAAGGAACATCGGGGCACAAGTCCATCATCGATGACATTGACGGACGCCCTTCCAGGGGCCATATGTGATCATGGGAAAACTGTGCGTGAACTCTTATTGTTACAAATCATGGCAGCCAGGAGCAAACCAGCCATCGAGAAAATAGTTCTACACAACAGGAGTAGTGCCTCATTGGTGACAGTGACTGGTGTCATGGAAGGGGCAGCCTTTGATTAAGCTAGGGTGACCAGATTTAAAAAATAAAAAACATTACAGCATGGTGCCGGTGTTTCCACTTCCCCATTCCCATGGAGTCCTATGGGAATGGGGATTTACCGAATTCCGCCTCCGGAATTACTGGGTCACCGGGGTTGTAAAGCCCCGGTGTTTCTGGGAATCAGAGAGGTGGAATGGTAATACGAGTCCGGCGGTAACCTGCCGGTTTTTCTGGCTCGACACCGCCAGACTCGTAATGAGGCCCAGCATTTCTTCTGTGTGAGATTGTGCATTCCTGCCTGCCAGCTCTGAAGACCTACCACCAAAAACTGGGACCACTGCAGGTTCCAATGGGAACATAATCATGAGAAAGGGGGACGGAGCACCAAATACTTGGACATTCCCGGCAAAACCGGGACGTCTGGTCACCCTAGATTAAGCTAACAAGAGGCAGACATAACAAAATGGCTTCCAGCTCCCACAACTAGGCGACCCTTACGATGTTTCTATACCTCTAGGCTAATTACTTATGGTCTGGTGGGGGTGAGGCGAAGCACAGCAGGAAAATGGAAACCAGCTAGCACCCCCACCCTCGCCTTTCCCGTTACCAGAGCAGTGGGGGAGAATGTGGAATACTCTTGAAATGGATAGAACCCCAGATCCCAGCACCCAAGACATAGTTAAAGATGAATCGTGATGCGAAAGCATTCAAACAGCTATGCTCAATAAGTTAGACCTCCTTCAGGGCAACATTCGATCCCACCAGAACTCCCCGACCAGTACTAACCCACCCACCTCGCCTTCCACCATCACCCCACACCCTGACAAGACACTCTTCTCCTTCAGAGACATCTCAGAAACCAAAGTCTTGACCCTCCTCAACAACATAACCATCCAACTGCAAAGGTGATATCTGACCCGCCAATATTATTAAAGACTGCACCGACACACCCCGCAGCGTTTGACCTTGTGGACCACAAGACCCTATGCAGACATCTCATTACATCTGCGCAATTCACTCCCGAAGCCACTACCTGGATCACCTCCTTTCTGCGTGGTGCCCATCACCATTCACTCTTGTACCTCGCCCACCTTGTACAACATATTTAGTAAAACGCTGTTCGACAAACTGGACGCGCTCGCCACTGCATACACGAACTATGCTGATGACATTCAGGTCCTCCTCCCACTCTCTGGCTCTTACGAAATTGATGCCAAAACACTGCACGATACCTATACCACCATCCAAGCCTGGCTGGCAGTCAACGGGGACAAAACCGAAATCCTCATAGTCGGCCCTAAGGAAACCCTAAATAAGCTTAATAAACTATACAACTCCTTCACCATAGACAATACACAAATCACTGTCTCACCCTCAGTTAAGTCCCTGGGGGTGTACCACGACGCTACACTCTCCAGGACACGCCAAGTTAGCGCCATCGCTTCGTCAGCATCTTTCACAACAAAATTGACTAATGCAATCAAACCCTACCTGTCCACGCAGAACTGTCTCTCAATAGCTAGAGCTACCATAGGTGCAAAACTGGATTACTGCAATGTGCTCTTTGCTGGTACCTCTGCCAAAAATCTCAACAGACTGCAAATTATTCAAAATAATGCACTCAGAGCAGCCCTGAACATTTCCAAGAGGGAGCATATATCCCCTGGTAGGCGTGCTGCACACTGGCTCCTAGTTAAGGAACGCATCTTCTTTAAGACGCTAGCCATAACACGCAAATGCCTCTCCCTACTGCTCAGAGAAAGTAGTTAGAGCTAGGTCCGCCAGACCCATCGCGGACGCTATGCTAATCAACTGAACATCGCCTCCTTCAAACGGGCTCAAGCTGGCAGCCCCAGCTTCACTTTCATAGCTCCTAAACAATGGAATGACCAAACACCCTAAGGAGTGAGACCGTGCACGTGTCTTTCCACAAAGCCCTCAAAACGAGGCTCTTCAACTAGTTCACCTTACAGCTCCGGGCTCGCCCCCTGGATACCTGCGTTTCAGAAGGTATTAGTTGTAACCGGTTCCACTGTCACCCTTGATCCGTAGAGCCCCTCCTCTGCTGTAAACCCTTCACGCTTAACCGTTACCTACCTGGCTTTAGGTTCACTGTAACCACGAACCACAGAGGCTGTACTTTCTCTGTCTCCTGTAAGTAAGCCTAGCATGTAACAGCGCCACGATGCCCAAGGGCTGCTTTGTGCGCTGTATAAATGTAAAAAATAAAAACAAAATGATTAAAATTGTAGCCCAGAAATATCAGAAAGCACGAGCACCCGTCATTGATTTTGTAATGGCAAACGACTTCCCGCAGGTGCACTTTAAACCTCTGACAACAAAATACGTTTCTCCGGATTTGGAAGTCAGAGCGGATTAATTATGCAGGCTCTGAATGTTATTATTGAAATGTATATGGTTCCTTTGTACTTTGCTGCGTAACGTCCCTTGCTGATCAGTTGTGACTGAATTTTAGTGACGCATATATTTTCTCTGATGGCGGCCATTCATTTCACCTGGAAATGTGTCCCGGATATCCTTTAGGCCTGGAATGAATGATCAGACTTTGACGCAGCCAATGGCGTGCCGTAATCCACTAGCCAATTTAAATATTGCTGAGTTGAAAGAAGCAGCGCTTTATTTTTACTACTGCCTCAACGCAATAAATGAAGTATTGGGAACAAAAAGTTCTGTACAAGTCCATTAGCAGCCATCGACTGCAGCGAACGGTCTCCTGGAAAGGGCAATTAGGATTATGGGAAAACATTGTATGTTAGGGTGACCCGATGACCCCGTTTTGCCGGGACTGTCCTGGAGTTGGGCCCTATGTCCCCGTCCCCAGAGTCTTTTTGATTTAGAAACCCTGTCCCGGTTTTGAGGAAAGGGAGGCTGACAAATTGTCAACAATTATAAACTAAGTAAATATACACCATTATTTTTTCCAAATATTGTCATCGTAGGATGGGCTCGAACGCCAACCTTCCAGGTACCTGCCATATGCATTAACTGCTTTTCCCACAGAGAATGGCTGAGAAATGAGTAACTAGCCGTGCATTTAATGTCAAACGGAGCGACATCTCCTTTGTTATTTACGTGCTTAAATAAACCGTCAAAACCACACCATTTGTATGCAGAGATTGTGGGGAGGGGTGGTTGGTTTACGAGAGAGGAGGGGGGGGGGGGAGCAGCGCTGCTTGATGGGCCGGCTCTGGCCAGGGCCGTGATCCGGCATCAGATGTCTAGCAGGATCTCGGGACCCGGCCTGCATGAGTTTCATGGCCGTACACCATCCCCAGGTCACTGAGGCGTCTTTGTTTATGCAGAGATTGTGGGATGCGGGTGGGGTGGTCAGTTTACAAGAGAGGGGCGGGGAGAAGCAGCACTGGCTAATGGGACGCATCTCGCCGGGGCCGTGATCCCGCACCAGATGTCTGGCAGGATCTCGGGTCCCGGCCTGCATGAGTTTCATGGCCGTACACCATCCCCAGGTCACTGAGGCGTCTTTGTTTATTCAGAGATTGTGGGATGCGGGTGGGGTGGTCAGTTTACAAGAGAGGGGCGGGGAGAAGCAGCACTGGCTAATGGGACGCATCTCGCCGGGGCCGTGATCCCGCACCAGATGTCTGGCAGGATCTCGGGTCCCGGCCTGCATGAGTTTCATGGCCGTACACCATCCCCAGGTCACTGAGGCGTCTTTGTTTATGCAGAGATTGTGGGATGCGGGTGGGGTGGTCAGTTTACAAGAGAGGGGCGGGGAGAAGCAGCACTGGCTAATGGGACGCATCTCGCCGTAGGCCGTGATCCGGCACCAGATGTCTGGCAGGATCTCGGGACCCGGCCTGCATGAGTTTCATGGCCGTACACCATCCCCAGGTCACTGAGGCATCTTTGTTTATGCAGAGATTGGGGGATGTGGGTGGGGTGGTCAGTTTACAAGAGAGGGGAGAGAAGCAGCGGCCGGGGCCGTGATCCGGCACCAGATGTCTGGCGGGATCTCGGGACCCGGCCTGCATGATAATCATGCCTGTACACCATCCCCAGGTCACCGAGGCGTCTGACCCTCGATGAACCTGATGGCTCGGTGAGATAATCTGCTCTGCAGCACACACAGTAGATTAGATCACCGTGCCCCCAGCTTCGCCAACCGACAAAAACGCCTCAGTGATCTAATCTGCTCTGTTCGAGTGCGCACAGAGCAGATGACCTTACAATGATAACATATTTTTGGGTGCACCACTGCCATGGAAGTGAGTTAAAATGGATGTACAGTGTGGAGTGTGGAAAGAAGCCGCATGAAAGAAATTGCACAATTTTTAAACTATTATTTTGAACATTTTCTTTGAGCCTAGTTCAACTGCCAGCTCCAGCCCCTCTGAACTCTGCCTCCTGGTAACTACGCCCCCTCCTCCAAACTCTGCCCCCAGCCCAGCCCTTGTGGGATCCCCATTCAAATTGTTTCCATTCCCACCGCTAAAGAGACTTGAGTGAGGTAGCCCTTCTTTTATGATGTTGGTCGTCCCTGTTTTTGGTCTTGAAAATCTGGTTACCCTATCGTATCTGTAATGTGCAACTTCCAACGACACAAAACATGGCCACCAGAAGCATGCTGGCCTTCAAGAAACAGCTCTTTATCGCTCCATCGTCGATGGCAGCGAACAATGTCCTGGAAAGAGCAACAGTCGGTTATTGTAAGCTTTTAACAGTAGAATCGCTAGAGTTAGACTACAGGGTAATTGTTATGGGGAAAACGCTGTAAGTACCACTCCGGGCCCATACAAACATGGCCGCCAGACCGGCCCGTACAAACATGGCCGCCAGAAGCATATGAGAAACAGTTCTGCATAGCTAGGCATCCATGCTGCCATTCTCGCATTACTGTGGCACTCACTTTGGCAAGATTTAGTTGACTTGTCCTGCTTTGAAAGTGCATTTAAATGGAATCGATGGTGTGTGAGAGTATTCCCATCGCCTGCGGCGCTCACCTCATGGCACCCAGGGAAGTCTCTCAGGTTACTGCGGTTATTGCCGGCATGCGGTCACTGAAAACAAATTGTGGGAGTAAATGTACACCCGATTGTTCTAATGAACCAAGGGCATCCCCAGCAGAGAACATCGGCGGCTATCGGCTCCCTGGAGAGGCTCAAGCTACAGCGCCTGGACCGGAAAGTATCATTTCCCTTTCAACGCTGAACCTTTGACCAGAGGACAAAGTGGGTGGGAACTAAAGGATACGATGTTCCGCCGTCGTTCCATTACTTTAAGAGACACGAGCACCGTTCCTGGACGTGCACATTTCTAGTTTTTCTGTATACATCTCCCCCTCTGTATTGTAGGGCCGGTGGTGGGCACACGGCCAACCACACAGGGGCTGAGAGGCCAGCACCCTGTTGGGTCACCGGACTTATGATAGTCGCAGGGCGGGAGCGGATAGTTCATGGGGACACAGCCTGTATCCCAGGGGCAACCTAGATGGAGGGTGCATGAGGTGGACCCAGGGCACCGGGCTGATCTGGGGGGCCCAGACCAGCAGGGACCTGCAAGACCGTGACCACACAGTGTGGGCCTGCAGAGACTGACACAGGACTTCCATTGTTGGAGTCTGCGGCCGTTTTGAGGCGTGTGCATTCAGGGGCTCCTTTTATTAGGTCAGGGCCCATCTTAAAAGGGCAATACACTCGGAAAGGTCACGCATTACACTCTAGAGATTCAAACCAGAGACCTGCGGGTAGCAATCCAGTGTTACACCTCACTGCGCCATCTCGCAGGGGCTGGATTGAGTTGGTTTATGTGCAAAGGTTCTTTGAGACAAAGCCCATCACCAGCCGAAAAAAGCCCCGCTCGGCAGTGATCTTCCCTCGTCTTCAATTATGCATGAATCGCTGTAGACATGGGGATTTGTGCGTTTACTGGGAGAGGTGTGTGTGCTGCTGTAGTCCTGGGCATGTCCCTTAAGAGGTGCGAATGGTGGGTGATTGGAAAGGGGAGAGTGCACACACCTGCATGCTGTGGGGACAACCACTGACACTAATGGTGGTCATTTCATTGCATTGCATTGGATTTCACTGTTTTTTTAGTCTTGATAGAACTGTTGTAAAACACAGCTTTGTGGGGTCGAGTGGAGGAAAGGCAGGACCCAGGAATGGGGTTTCAGTTGGAGGGGATGGGGTAGAGGGAGAGTATGGGGTCTACGTGGAGCACGGAGGATGTGGCGGTGTCATGCATCCTTCATCCCAGTCCTCTCCAGTGCAGTCCTTGCCCCCTGTGCCCCAGGCTTTGCCCCACACAAAACACCAGACAGCATGCTCTCGTAGCTTTCACGTTACCCACCTGCAGCATCAAGAGCTCAAAGGCACGCTGCCGGGTTCCCGCGCACCATTTCTCCGTGCTTGGTGAATTCCGTGGCGGCTCTGTACGAAGCAGAGTCCCGCCATCACAACATACAGAAAGAACACCTGGCACAGTAATCGATCACGTGACGTGGTTTCTCGGACTGCTCATGCTTATTCCTTCCCATCACTTGATGCACGCATTGGAACAAGTGATCTTCCAAACAGGAAATAAAACAGCTGCTCTCCCGGCGAGCGTTGCTTCTCAGCCGTTTACTCAGCGTTTGGCATCCTTGTACTTCAGATTGCGTTTTCTGGTTTCTACGATTGCGGACTGTGTATTCTGGACTTCTTTTGCCTTATCCTTCCACAACCTAGTACCCAGTGATTTCACGGCTAGACCACGGATTGTTTCACGGATGGCAATTGGTCTTCCCTTGGTAACTTCGGATACCTTCAGACTTCGGGACTCGGGCTTCCAGAGCTACGTGCTGCAAGTAGCCCTGGTTCATTGACTCTGCCTTTTCTGCATTCAGGTGCTGCTGGTGGGCTAACTGGTTTCTTTCCTCCAACCCGTGGCCCGTCCCATTCTCCAGCATTATAGAACAGGTCTACACACTGATACCCGACCCTCCATCAGATCCTCCCTCTCCTCCATCTTGTAGGTGCTTGTTTATTCCATATTATTGATACTGCAGGACATGTCCCTTTGACCCGTTTGCTTAACCTACCCATTTTCTTACAGCGGCCACTCAGAGGACTCGGTGTTCCTGTTCTTTCACCACCTGTGGCTCTAATCCTCAAACAGCGAGTAGTTTCTATTCTTCGCTGTTTGTGGCTTAAGGACAGAGGTTCATTACTCCACGCTACAATCAAGTCTTGACAGGCGGCCAGATGGGAACATAGTTCCAATACTTTTTCATTAACACTTGGACCACTGCCTTTGATTCGCACCCTGTGCCCCTGCCCACTCTCCCTCCAACCCTCTTTTGGTCTCCTGGGCCCAGTCCCTATTCTACCCCTTCTGATCCGCTCCCATATCCTCCTCCTGCCCTCATGTGCCACCTCACCTTTTAATCACTTATCTTTTCTCTCGGTCATCTCTGCCCCGCCCATCACTGCGTGTCCCCCCCTATGCCTCACCCATTGGTGCTTATCCCCACTTATGCTATATCGCACCCTCTAAATGTACCCCTTTCCCCTCTGCTTCTAACCCGGTCTGACTCCTTCCATCCCTCCTTTCTTGCCCCCTTTTTGTCACAGCCCCTCGGCCTCTCCTCCGAGCCTCACACAGTTTGCCCCACTCTTCCCCTATCACTTTCTCATCCCCTCTCTGGAACATCCTTCGTTCCAGATCACCTTTATCTTTCAATACAATCTCTGGAACAGAAATGCATGCTCTTCCACCAATGCGCATGCTCGCAATCAATAGATTTCCGGCTTTGATCTGTAGGTGAACTTCTAGGAATGGCCACCAAGTGGCGCTGTGGCGTGCGTGCTTAATCACTGGAACAGAGGCACAGAACTTCTTCATAGGCCCTCAACCTCTCACAGAGTCTCCATCGAAAGAAGATTCATCTACAGAGATTAATTTGGGTGGTCTTGAGTGGCTATGGGCCCCCTGTACAGCTACATTTCCATTTGTCCTAATAATGACTTCGACTGCTCCAGCCTCCAGCCTCCAGCTGGCCATGGGGTCAGAATTTCAAATCAGAGTTTGGGCTTTCCATCTTAAGTTATGGGTTCAAGGTTAGTAATATTCAAGTTGTAGTGTCCCTGCGTGGACCTCCTCACGCTCTCATGCGTCCCTCGGCCCCAAAGAAGCAGGCTGACACAGGAGCTGGGGTGCAACACGTCCTACACTTTATTTCTCCAAAACATAACTGCCGCGCTGGGCGGTAACCCCTCCCTTTCCTGTTGCGTGGGGCGCAGCCCACTCAAACAACTAACAAACAAAGAGAGAGGACTGTTCCTCTCTTTAACTCTATGGTGGCGACACCACACCCTCCCATCACTAAACAGTCAGTTGCGTTCTCAGCCCATTCCTTCAATGAGACGAGTAGGCTTTTTCCTGGTTCTCGGTGGACGGCGATCCATGCTTGTAGAGGGTGCCATCCATTCTTCTGGTGTCACGTCATCTCCGGAATCTTCCTTGTCTCCCTCATAGGGGGCGTCCCAGTGGGAGAACGAGTCACATGTGCTTGGCCCCTTTGCATGATGAAAACCAGGCATCCTTCTAAAGTGTGAAGAGTTTCGCGTTACGGACCGGTGATCTCCTTCGGCCGTGATGAGCGATCCTTTTTTCTTAGTGATGATGAGTGGCTCCTCATTGAATGGAGTCACATTCTTGCGCTGTTGCTGCTGTCGGACTACGACCATGTCCCCTGGTGCCAGGTCGCTCTCTTTGGCTCTGCGCTTGCGGTCGGCCGCTTCCTTCATGTGTTCCTTCATGAGGGAGTCTCTTGTTCTCATTTCCGCATCCTCTTCGTATTGTCCATCATGATCGGGTGCCTGCGGTAGTCGCGTTCTAATCATTCGTCCGAACATTACCTCTGATGGTGACTTCCCCGTGGTGCTGTGTGGGGTGTTCCTATAATCACGCATCAGTCGATACAGCATTTTTTCAACAGGTTCACCTGTGAGGCGTGCGCTCTGAGTTGTGCGCTTGATGTTGCTCATAAATCTTTCCACCGTACCATTCGCTTGAGGCCATAACGGTGTTACCTTGCGATGACGGAAACCCATGTATTCTGCGAATCTTTGAAAGTCTTGTCCTGTGAAAGGTGGTCCGTTGTCGGACTTTACAAATTTTGGTATGCCATATGTTGTGAACATTCGATCCAGTGCCGGGATGGTGTGATGTGCGGCGGTGGATGGGATGATCTGTAGGTCGGGATATCTAGAGTATTCGTCTATGGCTACCAGGATGTATTCACCTCCTTCCATGGGCCCAAAATGGTCGATGGCAATCTCTTCCCAAACTCCTTCTGGTAGTGTGGTCATTCTTAGTGGTTCCGGGACTGTGTGAGGCTTTACGATGGCGCAGGTGGGACAGTTAATTAATAGTTCTTCCACCGAGACGTCTAGTTGGGGAAACCATAGCTTTTGCCTCAGCATCCTTTTTGTGGACACAATTCCCCGGTGTACTTCATGCGCTAGCTCTAGCACCTTCTGGCGTAAGCTTCGTGGTATTACTAACTTTGTCCCCTTTAGTAGTAGTCCTTCCTCTGATTTTGCAAGTTCTTCTTTTACGGCCAAAAAGCACGTAATGTCTTGTTTGGTTTCCTCATTCATTGTCTCTCGGATCTGTTTTGCATGTTTCCACCTTCCGGTTTCAAGGCACCTCAGGATGGTTTGTATTCCCTGGTCTGCGTTGGACTCTCTCGTTATTTGTTCTGTGTCGAGTCCTTGCGGGGTGCTGCTGTGGACGACATATCTGATGTATTGATCAGCAATAGATTGTTCGGGTTCGCTCTTTATTTTGGGGTGTCGAGAAAGAAAATCCGCGGGGTTTTGTTCTTTCCCTGGTCGGTGTATGATGGTGAATCGATAATCCTGCAGCCTGAGTGCCCATCGGGCTATCCTTGGTAGCATTTTGGCTTGTGGGTTGCCGTAGATGAAAGTGAGTGCCTGATGATCTGTCACCACTGTGAAAGGTTTCCCGTATAGGAACAGGTGAAAATGCTTGCAGGCCCAGACGACTGCCAGACCTTCCTTTTCTGCCTGAGAATAGGCTTGTTCGGTTTTTGATAGGCTTCGACTGGCGTAAGATACTATGTGTTTCCCGCCTCCGTCTTTGTCGTCCAGTTGCGTGAGAATGGCACCCAGCCCAACGGGACTGGCGTCTACAACTAGTTCTGTTGTTTTCTTGGGGTCAAAGTACGCCAAGTATCGGTCATCTGAGATACGGTCCTTGATGGTCTGGAATGCTTCTTGGCATTTGGTTGACCACACAAACTCAGTGTTTAATTTGGTTAGAGCTCTCAGGGGTTCACTGATGGAAGCAAAGTCACATATGTATCTTGTGCAGTAGCTTGCGAGCCCCAGGAATGATCTGAGGTCTGATGTTGTTGTAGGTGGTTCAGCTTCACGGAGCGCACTGACTTTCTCGGGGTCTGGTGTCATGCCCTTTTCTGAAAATATGTGTCCGAAGAATCTGAGTGTCTTCTTGCGGAACTCACACTTTTCTTTGTTGAGTGTTAGTTGGGCTTCCTCTAAGGCCATGCAGACTCTCATCAATGTGTCGTCATGTTGTTCTTGAGTTTGGCCAAACACCAGAATGTCATCGCTGTAGTTTAAGCAGTTGGGCACATGCTTGATGACATTGTGGATCTCTTCTTGAAAAATTTCGGCCGCTGAGGATACTCCGAAACGGAGTCGCTTGTAACGGAATAAACCTAGATGGGTGGCAAATGTTGTTATGTATCGCGAGTTTTTGCTGAGCTCCAGCTGGTGGTAGCCTTTGTTTAGGTCTAACTTCGAGAACGTTGTCGCCCCATTTAAGAGATGTACCATGTCCGTTATCCGGGGGGCTTGGTGTCGTTCTCTTAGAATGGCTTCATTCGGTCTCCTCATGTCTACGCATATCCTAATGTCTGGAGAGTCTCGCTTGGGTACTGGTACTATGGGAGAGACCCACGGTGTAGGGCCTCCCGCGGGCTCAATGATGTCGGCTTCTAGTAACTTAGTTAGTTCGTTTTCAACTTGCCATTGAATGTTGATGGGGATGCCCCTGTAATGCTGGGCTACTGGAGTGACGTGGGGGTCGATGTGGAGTTCAATTTGTTTTCCTTTTAGTTTTCCTAGGCCTTTGAATAGTGCCGGGAATATTTGATCGATGCTTGCTGTTGGGTCTAGATACTTGTGCACCATGAGGCGGTATAGTATGTGAATGAGCCCGATCTCTATTGCTGACCGATAGCTCAAGATGCATCCACTCTCGGTGGCGGCTTCTAGCACGTGCATGGGGATGCTTTTCGTATGCTCTTTGTACTGGCATGATGCCATGAAGAACCCTTTGCAGGCTAGGGGTGTCTTTGAGCCATAGGGATAGATGAGGGCTCTTGCTGGCTGTAGGCGAGGGGCGTTCGGTATGCTTTGGTATACCTCTTCGCTTATCACGTTCACGGTTGCTCCCGTATCTATTAGGAATTCTGCCGTTGTTTGGTTTATTCGTATTCTTAGCATCGGGCTGTGTTCTTTGGCCTTGTCATTTCCAAGAGCATATAGATATCCCTTCTTCCGTGGTGCTTCTTGTTGCATTTCCGGCCTTCGGGATCTCTCTTCTGAGGATGCGCTTGACGCACTCTCTGATTGTGATTGTTCTATGAGGCATCTCACATATCTTCTGGGTCGTCTCCTCGCTTTTGGCTGAGTGGCTTTGCTCTCCCTCCATTCTCTCCTCTCTTGCCTTCTTTCCGGTTGGTCGTCGTGAGGACGGCGCCGCCCTTGTTCCTGGAAGTGGTGCGCTGCCCTATTGTAGCGGGAGGTTTGGTGTTGTTCTGGTTCCATCAAAGGCTTCCCGTTTCTGTTGGCGCCTCTCATTCTGCTGCGAAAAATCAGGCATACAGACTTGTAGTGGTCTTCGCCACCACATGCGGAGCACGTCTGTCCCATGGCCGGGCAGGTTCCTTCGTGTGGATATTCGCGGCCACACCTGTAGCAGAAAGGGTCTTGGTTGGTTCTTGCCATAGCCTCCAGCTTATGGATGCTTTCTTGCTTGCCGTGCGTGATCTTTATGTCGTCCAGGCCTTCCACTTGCGCTGCAAGGGCAGCATCAGATCTCGCTAGGCGCAGGATCTCTTCTAGACTCCTCGGCTGCTGTAGTAGTCTCTTCCGGAATTCCGCACTTTCGCACCCCACTATGATCTGTGACCTGAGGGCCTCCTCATTCGAGTAGTTGTTGAAGTCACAATGCTTCATTTTTGATCTCAGTCTCATGACAAATGCGTCTATGGACTCTCCTTTGTTTTGCTTGGTAGTGTGGAATATGTGCCTTTCGTAATCTACGTTTGTGTGGGGTGTGAAGTACTCTGTGAGCGATGTCTTTAGCTTGATGTATGAATCTATGGTGTCTTCCGGCATTTCCTCAAGGATATCTCGTACATTGGAGCCAACCGCATGATTCAGAAGATTTAGTTTTTGTTCATCCGCTAGTGGACCAGCTGCCTTCAGGCATACCTCAAAGTCTCTCAGCCATCTTCTCCACCTTGACCCCAGGGTGCTTGTCTCTGTGAGGTCAAAATTTGCTGGCAATTGGGCCAGAAGGCTGTCCGTCTTTTTCCTGTGCGGGGACGCTGGGACGGAGGATCCCTCCTCATGTGCTAGTGTTGCTGGGACTGTGAGTGATGCCCTGCGGGCTGGGGTCGCTGTGGCGGAGGTGATTCCTCACCGGAGCCACTCATGGGCTTGATCTGGGTTGACTAGTGTCTGCAAGTGCGGTGACGTCTGACTGCCACTATGTGGCGCTGTGTCCGAGGGGATTCACTCTCCTTGTGTCAAATCAGGTATGGGTGGCTACGTGGGGCCCTATGAGGCCTTGCAGGTGTGCCTCTGGACTCACTGCCTGCACTGGGGTTATTGCTTACCCTTTTTTTTTTGCAGTGCAGCGTGGGCACGATGTGTCTGGTGATCCTCTGCCGTTGGCCGCGGCGCTGGATGCACGCCTGCCGGCGTTGGTGCCGTTGGCGGGAGAAAGACTTCTCTTTCCTCCGCCCGGAATGTTGGCACACGGGGAGCTGCAACTCCTGCTCCACCCGTGGGATGCGCGCTTGGGGCCTCTTCCGGCGGTGGGAAGACTCACGCTCCGACCCTCTATCTTCGGCGGTCGGAGGGCGGAGGCGCCGCGGGCGCCGGTCGCTGCGACCTGAGGTGGCGGGCACAGCGGGGCGCGTGTCCGCCTCGTCGCCAGATGTAGTGTCCTTGCGTGGACCTCCTCACGCTCTCATGCGTCCCTCGGCCCCAAAGAAGCAGGCTGACACAGGAGCTGGGGTGCAACACGTCCTACACTTTATTTCTCCACAACATAACTGCCGCGCTGGGCGGTAACCCCTCCCTTTCCTGTTGCGTGGGGCGCAGCCCACTCAAACAACTAACAAACAAAGAGAGAGGACTGTTCCTCTCTTTAACTCTATGGTGGCGACACCACACAAGTGGGGCAGCGAAAAGGTGAGAAAATGCCGGACTCGCCTAGAAACCCACAAACTGGCGCTATACTCGATAAGTGAGCTCTTTACTCTTGGATTACTCTAAAGCGGACCTCAAGAGACTAGAGGTCAGACTGAAGGCCCAAGATTCAGTGATGCTGGAACTAGTTTACATCAGCCCCCTATTGGTCTAAACTGACTCTAGTTCTTCCCTTTCCCGACCCATGGGCGCAAATGGTGTACCCGAGGTCTCGAGCCGAGGTTTCAAGACACTCGTACAAGTGCAAACATGCAGACCGATCTTTCCTAGTCCACCCACCACACCGCGGCACTCTCCACGGGCTCTTCGGGAACACAGCTCTTCTAGAGCAGCGGTTTAGACTTGGCTGGGCAGTAGGTGGTATCCTTCCATTTCTCTGGACGAGCTGCACTGGGTTAGTCACTGCCAGCCCGGGTCGGAGAGTAAGGGAGTCTTGCGGAACTTCAGATCGTCTTTCCGTCCTGAAGATTGACACAGAGGGATCAGTCGGAGCCAACCACCCAACTATCAATGCTAATGGTCACAGGCCCAATGCAATTCACAAACAGGAAAAAAGACCTCACAGCTCAAAGCTGTGTGCTAGAGGGAGTGAAATGCAGAATACTTGCTACAGAGGTTGACGGGCAATATCGAGTAGCACTGAAGCAATTAAGGGCTTAGGTCATGCGTGTTAAAAGCAGCATGTTTGTGATCAGGTGCAAGTTGCAAGCCTCCGTTTATTATTGCTGGAAGGGAAGGGAAAGAGGCCTGGTCTGGGTAATTGTTTCATTATATGATATGATAGGTTATTTATAACGCGATTAATACCCAGAGGTTTCTAAGCCGGACCGGGGGTCGAACCTGTGGTGCTCCATGTCATCTTGCTTCCAGGGCGAGCACGTTAACCCCTGAGCTATCCTCCCCATCTGGGTCTTACATTTCTGGTCACGTGACTAGAGTCCAGCGCTATCCATGTCCCCTAGGTCACGGGCAATAGGCCCAGCAGCCCGGCAGATAAGGGGTGCGGCAGCCACTTTTACTCCCCAACATCAAAAATAAAGCAAATACTCCCAACAAAGAAAAATAGGGAGTACAATTCCTCCCAACCAAAATAGGAAAACTGACACGAAGGAGCCTGTCCCCCATCTTTCACCCACACGGCTCCATAGTAACCAGAAGTGCAACAGGAAAAAAGCTCTACTATAATTTCTGCCTGACCCGAAGAGGCCGTCATGTACATTTTAATGTGAATGAATAACTATTTACAAATAATTAAGTGTTGTTAAAACATTTTTATTCACTTACAAAATGCTCCCATTCTTAATGGGACTTCATTTTGTAGTCCTTGAAAAATCATTTTACTTCCACGTTTAAAAAAATAGAGAGTAAAGTACTCCCACTTCCCAAGCTTATCTGGAGCACTGGGTTTAAGCATAAATAACCTGTAAAATGGCGGCTGTCCTTCATAGGTGTGCTGTGCTCCAAGTGTTATATGTTTTAAGAGGGTGTTTGCTAATAAAGCCAGAACTGGAAGCCTGATGTCAGACTTTCCACTCAATGCCGGAAACCTAAGGCCTGACTTACCATTGATCGTTAGAAGATGCATGTCTGACGTCCCATTGGACATCAGAAATATCACGCCAGACTTTCCACTGACCTTGTAAAGCTTGACACCTGACTTTCCACTGAACCTTTAAAGCTTGATGCCAGACTTTCCACTGAACCTTTAAAGCTTGATGCCAGACTTTCCACGGAACCTTTAAAGCTTGACACCTGACTTTCCACTGAACCTTTAAAGCTTAACGCCCAACTTTCCACTGAACATTTAAAGCTTGATGCCAGACTTTCCACCGAACCTTTAAAGCTTGACACCTGACTTTCCACTGACCTTGTAAAGCTTGACCACTGACTTTCCACTGAACCTTTAAAGCTTGATGCCTGATTTTCCACTTAACTTTTAAAGCTTCACAACCCACTTTCCACTGAAGGTCAGAAGCTGAAAGTCCATTTAACTTTAGAAGTAGGTTCTCTGACATTCCATTAACCACAATGTATGCCTTTCCATGGATTATTCCAAGTCTGGCTGAAGACCGGAAGCCTCGTGCCCGACTTCTCACTGACCATTTAAAGCTCGACGCCTGACTTGCCATTCACAATCAGATGATGAATGCCTGACTTTCTCCTTAAAATCATACGCTGGAAACTAGATTATCATCTGAATGGAACACGCATGAGGTCTGTCTTTTAATGTTCCACCAAATATAAGAGTGGACTTTCCAATTGCCAATGAAAGCCTGGTACAGGTCTTGACCATCAGATGACCGTGCCCGATTCCCTGTGCAATGTTTAAAGTAAGATTCTGCCTTTCCTATCAAGTAATGGATGAACATTAGATGCCCAATTGCCAATTGATTGATGACAGACTTCCCACTGAATGGCCTTTTCATTGACTATTAGAAGCCAGACACCCGACTTTCCATTAAACAAAAGATGCCCAATGACTGATGTTCAAATGAACGTTACAAGTGTAATGTCCGAATATCCATTGAAGGATAGAGGCTAAATTCAAGACTTTACCCTAAAAAAGAAAAGCCTGATGACTGGCTTTCCACTTAGTGAGAGAAGCACAATGCCAGACTTCCCCTGGAACGAGAGAAGCCGGATTCCAGACTTTCCCTTGAACGAGAGAAGCCGGATCCCAGACTTTCCATGGAACGAGAGAAGCCGATTCCAGACTTTCCATGGTACGAGAGAAGCCGATTCCAGACTTTCCATGGAACGAGAGAAGCCGATTCCAGACTTTCCATGGAACGAGAGAAGCCGATTCCAGACTTTCCATGGAACGAGAGAAGCCGATTCCAGACTTTCCATGGAACAAGAGAAGCCGATTCCAGACTTTCCATGGAATGAGAGAAGCAGATTCCAGACTTTCCATGGAATGAGAGAAGCCGATTCCCGACTTTCCATGGGATGAGAGAAGCCGATTCCCGACTTTCCATGGAATGAGAGAAGCCGATTCCCGACTTTCCATGGAATGACTGGAGCCTAATGTCTGACTTTCCATGGAACGAAATGAGCAAGATGCCCGACTTTCCATTGGATACCAGAAGGAGAGAAGCTGGATTCCCGACTTTTTTTTTTTTTTGAACTTTACTCAGTTAACTAAGTTTTGTCAAATTTTCAGATTATCTTCAGAGTGCTGCCAAACAGTGTAACACATACATTTCCCAGCGTCTAGAAGACTGAAACTCAAAGTCAGAGAGTGAAAGTCCAGAACCTTGCCCCGACTAGCCTGTCAGGTCAAGAACCTTGAACACCCTTTACTTTCCACTCGCTTCAATCCGCTTCCGGTCCCATAACATGTTTTCCGTCTCATCTATTACGGTTTATCTGGTCAAAAGCGAGTTCAATAAGTTTTGACAGAGCTTGGGTCCATCTCGTATTTTCGCCGGAGATCAGTCTCTTCCATAGTTCATCTGGTTCAAAAATCCAAAGATTTTCCCCCAACGGGGTGAGGTAGATGTTTCTATTTTTCTTTGTAATTTCGCAATCAATCACAAGGTGTTTCAGCGTTTCAATGGATGAGTCCTCTTTGCATAGGCGACACCGCTTTTCAGATAAGTCTCTTCTGATTGTTAGGATTTCCCTGGTTGGCATCAAGTTGAGTCTTGCTCTCATGATGGAATTTCTCAGTTTCTTATCTAGAAACTTTACACAGTACTTTAGTGGTTGTTTCGCTTTATTAAATGTTGGCGGTAGGTGATTTAGGAGTTTGTAGCCTGAGGCTTTCTCCATGGTACAGATCCAGTCCATTTCTTCTGTTTTCCTTTTGATGCGATCTGGATTTTCTTTCAGGTCTATTTCTGAACATTCTATTTTTGCCAGATCGTCTTTTCTAGCCTTGGTCCACTGTTTCAGGGCCGCACAATTGCCCATTTCATTTCGTCCCGTATGATGTTGAAGATGGGTAGTGTGTCCGACATAATTATTCTTCTATATAGACGCATCGCACTTTGGTCTATCATTGATGCTAAAGACACAAGCCCTAGCTCTCTCCTGATGGCCGGGATAGGCGATGATTTTGGTAAACTCAGCACCGTTTTCCACACATGCCCTTCGACTTTTGACCAAAAGTTGCGTGGAAAGTATAGCGAAGCCTCTATGCCATAGATCAAAGCAGGGACCACTTTGGCTTTATAAAAGGATAATGCCGGTATTAGAGAAAATTTGCCGAACTTTCGGTCAACTGCTCTCATTTGGGAGGTCAGGCGTTTTGTTTTTTCCCCATATTTGTTTTTGAAGGCTCCTTTCTGTTCTGGAACTGTCCATTTGTATCCCTAGATATTTGAAGTTGGTCACTACTTCGATTTTGGTGTTGTCCAGGAAAACACTAAGTTTTTTCGCTGTTTTGCTTAGGCCTTTCTCTATCACCAAGATTTTAGTCTTTGATTTATTGATCTCCAGATAATTATCGGCAATGTAGCTCTCCAGGTTCCTTAGTTTTCTTTGTAAGCCCACTTTAATTTGGTCGATTAAGATGACGTCGTCAGCGTACAACAGGCGGGGGATCTCAGTTTTCCTGATTTTTGGCAGGAACGATCGAATCCTGCTTTCTGATGTTTGATAGTCATCTAGAAATGCGGTAAACAGAGCCTGCACCAGTGGACACCCCTGCTTCACCACTCGATTGACTCCAATTGCCTCCAACAGCGCTCCCTGATGGTTGAATTTGATTCTGATTTTAGTATGCGAGTGGAGGGCTTTTATGGGCTCCAAAATCGTGGGTGGGCAATTCCACCCTTGCAGTTTAGACCAGAGTCTGGGACAGTCAATTCTGTCAAAAGCCTTTGACAGGTCCACAAAAGCCAAGTGGACCTTAGGAGCCCCTTCTTTGACTTTCGCTTTCAGGATGTTAAGTACCATTAGGTTGATCGAGGTGGATCCGTTTTTCTGAAATCCCGTTTGCAAAGCATCATTGGATTTGCTATCTTTTCCCCATGCTCGTAGGTGTTCTAGCAGACCGGAGGCATATATTTTGCCTATTATGTCTAAAAGGGCGATTGGCCTGTAGCTCGCTGGTTCATTTCTAGGCCCTTTTTTTGTAGATGGGGACTATTACAGCCTTCTGCCATGATTCGGGCACCATCTTTGTTTTACCACATTCGTCGAAGATCTTGCTTATCATTACAGCCCATTCTTTAGGACACATTTTTAGGTTCATATTGGTAATCCCATCCGGACCCGGGGCTCTCGAGGTCTTCAGTTTACGTATGTATATGTGATATCTTCCTTGTTCGTTAAGTCAACCCATGGTATTTCGGGGCCCTGACTTTCGATTTCAGTATCTGTCGATTCGATTGGCCCTCGAATACAGACGTGAAATATTGGCACCAGCTTTCTCCGACCACTGCGTTGGAGAGTGATGAAGTCTGTGTGTCGTTTGACTCTTATCAGGGTCCAAAATTCGCTCGATTTTTTGATTGAAGTTTACGCATCATAGTCTCAGCGTCATTTTGGTATTGGATGCTTTTGTGCTTCTTCCGCCAATTTTTGTAGATTTTCACTTCTTGGCGCCAGGCCTTCCAGTCGTCCTCTGCATTAGATTTCTTTGATATTCTTACAATCTACGGCCCAATTTTCTTTTTTCAACTAGGTCCTTATCGTAGGTGTGGTTGTTAGGGGGACGATAGTTCATTTTCTTTTGACCTTTAACCTGGAATTCCAGAAGTAGCGGTAAGTAGTTCGGTCTCTCTTTCTTTTCTTCTTTAGACTCGTGTGTAGCTTTATTAACCCATGCCTGTCTAATTTTCACGATGTTTCGTTCAGTGAGATGTAGGCGGGTCTGTTGCGAATTAGTTTCAATTGCCCAATCGTATGTTCTTACTTTCCCATTAGTTATTGACCACATGCAGGACAGTAAATTGTGATCACTATTCTCCGTTTTTACAACCTTGAAGCTGGTGAGATCGTGGGTGAGGCCGTTTGACACGAAGATGTAATCTAGCGTCGCTTTAGAGCCGTTACGCTCCCACGTGGGAATGTTTGTTTGTTTAGGGAATAGAGCAGCAGCGTTTTGAATGTTTCTTGAGCTAATAACTTCCTTCAGGGCTCTTCCTCTTTTGGTTGTGAGGTCCGGCCCTCCCCGTTTCTGGGGGGAGCGTTGTTGATCATTCGAGGCTGTCGTATATTTGGCATTAAAATTGCCACAGATGATGAGCTCGATTTTCTCAAATTCCACCTAGAGCTGGTCAATCGTGGTCCCAATGGTGGAGCAGAAAGAGTTTATTGACATTCGCTGGGGCAGTACATAATGGCCAGATGATTCAGTTGCCCTTTTTTCATCTTTACCCCAGAGTGTAATTGCGAGGTCAGAGTGACCAGCAATTCATAGGACTGCCTCCACGTTGTTGGTTCACTCAAACCCCCTCCGGTTTTAATTGCGGTTATCAAACCAGACGACGGTCTGCCAAGGAGGCCTTTCACTGCCGGGGAAATCGTCAATACGAAACCATCAAGAGCTGGTTTGTTAACCAGCCAGGTTTCTTGCAGGCACAGAATATCATAGTGCCCCAAGTCGACGTCACCAGTTATCGTCAGTTGAGCATGGCCTCTCGTGTTCCAAGATGCCAAGGAGTAGCTTTCGTTTATGGGTCGCTCGCGGCTTTCTACGCTGGGCGTGTCATTGGGGCAAGCTGACCCAGGTCGTTGCTATTTGCCCTTGTCGTTTGTCCAGCTTGCCGTTAGCCACTGCCAGGGGCCTCTTGGTTGTCTTTCCTTCCCCATGGTGGCTCGGGACTTTTCCTGTTTCGTTTTTGTGTCCTCTTGCTTTGCTCGCCCTCCATCTCGAGAATCAACGATTTGGTGCTGGGTTTCGCTGTTCTTTTTGCTCAAACTCCAGTTCCCGTTGAGCTGGTCCTTCATACTTTGGTGATATCTATGATTAGAGTCATCTCTCGACCGTGGTTCCTTCGACCAGTTCCCTGCCCCACCGTGCCTCTGTGGTCGCCTTTGCATTTCCTGCCGCTCCTGGCGATTGTGCCCTCAGGTTTGGTGGTATAGATCCTCCGTTTTTGGATCGGTAGTGGTACTGGTGTTTCAGGTTTACCACCTCTTTCTCTTCGCTATCTTGAGAACTCCATCTCCTTTTTTGTTCCATCAGGCGGAAGCCCAGCTGAACAAATTCTTCTTAGTCGCAATTAAGGATCTTGATGAATCGGTCTGTTTTTAAATGTAGAAACGCTTTGGCCCTCTTTTCCCTATGGTAGGGTTCCACGAGCACGAGGTCATCTGACCTAATCTTTTTCAGAGTTCTCATTTTCTTTGTTATCTGAAGCACTGTCGGTCTGTTTAGGATTAGAAAGTTTTTGTCCGCTTCCATTTGTTCAAGCTTGAACAGACGAGTTTCTTCTTATGTTTTTTTCTGTTGAGGCTCTCACCTTTTGCCATGCCATGTTTCCTTGGGCTTCTTTGGTTGCTGGTCATGGCTTTTGGACGACGAGGGTTTGAAGGACTTCTTCTTGTACTAGCTACTAGATTCACAGACTTCTCGTCCTCTAGGTTCGATTGGGATATCGGTCTCTTGGCCTCCGTCCAGTGTGTTACAAGCTTCTTGCTCTGGACATCTCCCACCTTATCCGCTTTATGCCTGCCATTCAGCCTATCCTCACGTTCTGCGAGACTCTTTTCGCTTTCACCCTCTTGAGAGCGCGGATTCGTTGATTTCTTCTGACCCTTTTCTGAATGAGTGGAAATATCCATAAGATCGGTGCAACCTAGGAAGTCGTCTACTTTTCTTGGTGATCGCGTGAGATCGATTTCTTTTTGCTGGGACTTTTGGTCTGATCTATTTTCGTGTATATGCTTTTTGCCCTGGCTGGGTCCCCTCGCAGCTGCTACAGCCGACATACCTGGAACCAGCGTTCCAGTATGATCGGTTTTTTGTAGCTGCGTCTTTTGAGCTTTGGACGATTTTCCTCCTTCTGGATGCTCTTGTGTGAGTCGAAACAGGGTTTTTTCTTTATCCTTCAACCTTCGTGCTGCCTCTTTCCCCCCCACTATGGGCGCCGAGGTTTCGGGCGGCACAAATCTATTCAGGGTTTCAATGGACTCAACCTTTTTTTCCAGGGCTTCCAGTTTCTTCTGCCAGTGTGTATTCTGGTTAGATGTCGTTGGTTGATCTTCCGGGATTGTTGGTCTTATTTTAGGGAATCCCGTCCGGGATTCCATGTTCTCGATCTTTTTCTCCAGAGCTTGGATGGCGGTTTCCCATTGCTTTTTCTTGTTTAGAGCTTTGTCCACCGAACCAGGTATGAGGCTTTCCACCTGGGCCAATTTCTCCATCAAGTTCGATAGCAGTGCTGTGTTGTCCTGAACGTTTTCTTTAATCGCTTCGTACAATTTACAGAATGGAGCTAAGACGATAGTCATGGCAGACATAATAGTAATCATTTCCGTTTTTTTATTAGGAGACTCATTTTGTAGGGCCACCGTGAAGTCGCTAAGACGTCTTTTTTTTGGCGAGACTTGATTTTTTTCAGCTCTTCTCAATAAGGCTGACGAGTCCATCCATAGAGAGTCCCCTGCTGATCATGGATTTCTATCAAAATTTACCGACGTTCTTGGTGAGCCAAACTTTGTATGCTGGGTTCCCTTGTAGGATTTTAGCAGATCCCCTTTTGTCATGGGGGTAGAGGGAGGACCGATGGACAAATGAGGCTTTGTCCAGGCCAGCTGCTCTTCTGATTCTGAGTAGAGCTGTGTCGTTCGCTTTGGATCCACAGGTCCTTGGGTCCCTTTAACCCCCTCCTCTTCTTTCTCGTCTTCCAGTATCTCATCTATGGTCACTGGGACCCCTTTTGGAATTTTTGGGATCTGGGTTGTGAGTGTCTTATCTCTTGAGTGGCTCATTACATTTGGTAACCCTGATGTTGGTGTCTCCACCGCCTTTGCTTTGTCTGTGGGCCCAACGGGTACCTTTGTAGATGTACATGCTTTTTCTTGAGCGGTATATTTACACGGCCCTTGGTTGTCTCTTTTATCTGCGTCAGTTTTCCTTTGTTTTTGCGCATGCTGGGTGTCCACTGCTATTTCCAACATTTCGGCGTCTTATATTTCTGTGTCCAAACTTTGTTGTGTTCTTTTATGTTGTTGGGTGAAGAAGGTTTTTAGCGAGGCTGACGAGAGGGTGTGGTAGCCCTTTTGACATTTGACCGCCTCTTTTGCTGCATTTCCTTGACTTTTGTTCCACCGGAAGAGATTTCTTTAATAGTCTCGAGTTCACCATCTTGTTTGATCCCTGCATCCTAGCTCTGGCCGGGGTGTTAGGTTTATTTTTCTTTTTTCTTTTTGCACCAGCTCCATTTCTGAGTTGCTCACCATCAGTTTCCTTATTCGAATCCTCCGGCTCTCCCTCCGTTTGATTTTCACTCATCAGGCCATCATCATCTGAATCCGTCTCTTTGCCACAATCTGAGATTATTGGTCTGTCGGTGCACTCTCTACGAGGCAGGGGGACCTTATGTTACTTATACCCGTCTCTTTCCTGTATTTGGTCCGCTCATAGTCTGAGTCATGCAGCATAACTTGGACCCGAAGGACTTTAGGCTCCTGATTACCATTATCACTTAGCAATAGTCGTCTCTTCACCATTACCCCTTCTGTGGTGGGGGGATCTTCTCTCCTCATACGTAGGTCGATGTGGTGATAACTCAATTATTTCAGTTAATTCCCTTACCATGGTATCATCATCTTGTTTTTAGGCCACCGAAAAACCCTGCTGTCCAGGTTTTGGGTTCGTGCCCCACTTCGCTGGACTTTACTTTGATTTTCAATGTTGGGTGGATCAGCAAACTCCAAACTGGTCTCTTCTCGCTCCTGTTCCTGAACCGGGTCATTATCAGACCCGCTACCCGCCGTGCGGTTTAAGTCGAACGGAGCCCGTCCTTTGACCACGCACGGCAGAGCTCCCTTCCATGTGGCCGGAATGATTTTCCCACCCTGGGGTGCGGGGGAAGGCGAGCGGACCGACCGTTCGCTTCCTGTCTCGCAGTCCTCCAAATCCCTGCATTCCTGCTGCACCTCTGGATCTTCTTTCCTTGATGTGGAAGGCAGCATCGTCGACTGAGACGCCATCATGGACGGGGACGGGACCCGGGGTCTCGGGTGTGGCCTCGTAGATCAGTTGCAGTGTTGTTTTGTGCTCTTTGTTTATTTGCCAGGCCATGTGTTAGAGCTTGGTCACGGGCTGGCCCCGGGGTTGTCAATAGGAGGTCGAGGATCAAAGGGGTTACTGGGGGTCTTTGCGTCGAGTCCGATTTACTCCTCCTCCTTTTTCCCAGGCTCAATTCCCCCCCTGACTTTGCCGTTTTGAGCGGCTACAGAGCTTTCAAGATGCTGGTCACAGGTCAGGCAGGTCGCACCTCTGGCTCCATTTGGGTTCGGCTTCGCGTCTGCAGCGGACTGGCTTGACCTCCACGCACTTCCAGCACGAAACAGCAGAAACAGTATGGCCAGATGCGATGCCCTTGTCGCCGCGTTCGGGCTTAACGCTGCAAGGGTGAACTGGCCCTGTGTTTATGGGCAGAGAGTGTCACGTGAGCAGTCACGTGACCGCCGCAATGCTCCGCCTCCTCCTCCTCCCGGAAGCAAGCGTTCGAAGAGCGCGAGTTTAGGAAAACTCCCAGCGCTAGTTTACAGGCAGCAGTTATCAGCAGCACCAGGTAAAACAGTTTGTTTTCTTAAGAGTACCCCTTTACTGCAGAGGAGAGGTCCCGACTTTCCGGAATGACAGATGCCTGATGCCCAAGTTTCCATGGAATGAAATGAACCGGATGCCTGGCTTTCCATTGGATGACAGAAGCCCGAAGCCAGACTTTCCCTGTAACGAGATAAGCCGGATTCCCGACTTTCCATGGAATGAGAGAAGCCGATGCCTGACTTTCCATGGAACGGCAGAAGCCGGATGCCTGACTTTCCATGGAACGGCAGAAGCCGGATGCCTGACTTTCCATGGAACGGCAGAAGCCGGATGCCTGACTCCATGGAACGGCAGAAGCCGGATGCCTGACTTTCCATGGAACGGCAGAAGCTTTATGCCTGACTTTCCATGGAACGGCAGAAGCCTGAACGATGAAGGGTTGCCCTAGTAGCAAGGGAACGTCGTAACCTTTAGTCCCCGCCCCCCACTTTGACCCCTGACACATTATCAAAATGCTGCCATAAATATTTGTATAGATTGGCCATACCTGCCATCGCGCACTTGCCAAAAACATGTTGGCACTGGTGTTGGGGTGACAATCTGAACCAATCCTACAATAGAGGGGAGGGGGTTTGATGGTGGATTATTAAACAATGTGTCATTTGGCTATACAATTTCATTCCGTTAAAAAATAAAGACTGCATTTGTAGGCTGTAAAGTTTACATTTGTAAATACATTTCTTAATTTCATAGTATAATGTGATTTTCATGACACTTAAAACAATATGAGGTAACCGTTCTCTTTTAAATATTGGGTGATATTAAAATACAGCCCCAGAAGTGTGTTTTTGAGTGTGAACAAATGTTTTCAACTCCGTTTTTTAACATTCAGACATTTTGTTTTGACATTTTGATATTTCTTAATATTAAGTATGAAAAAATTAAATTTCTTTTGGGGCATTTACATTTTTTAAAAACATTTGGAATGGAGACCCTGAGGGCGGGTACAGCCCCTTAATGCTGTTCATCTCAATGTCACCCATGCTGCGCCCATTCTGCACTTGGTCTCTTAGCTGAGAATGCCAAGCAAGGTACCAATCTGTGCTGAATGGTGAAGTTGGTTTCTGTATATGGGGCATTGGCTGAGGGTCTGGGGGGAGGGGGCGGTGGGGAGTACACAAAAGGCATCTGGACTTGGCGGGCATCCTGCCACTACTACCAAACTCTTGACCAGGGTTCACGCTTCTGTGGCAACGCTAAACAAAGAAAGAGTTTTCAATGCCAAGTAACTCAAGAGCTCATCACATGAGCATCTTTTTGAAAAACATTTAAATATCACATGAGCAAAAACAAAAGAGGTGATGGCTGGAAGGTTTAGAATGAATCTTAACCTTTGGTATTGGGTCTCTAGGCCCAGCAGGCATGGGACCCTCGTCTGGGCACACCTGTCTGTTGCGTAGTGCATACGCTAGTTATACGCATACGCGAGTGGCAACGAGGCTCGCGCATGCGCTGTAAGAAATAAAGACAGTCACCCGGCAGTTCGAGCCGGGGACCCGAGCAGAACACACGCGTCCTGCGTGGTTCCTTGCGCGTGTCTGCTGGCGTGCGTGCGAGTGCCGGTGGGGGCCCTGGGCAACCCCTACCATCTAACACTGGCGAAGAGGAGGCTCAGGAGCATTCCATCACCGTTCCGACAGCATCGGAGTCGGAATTAATGCTCCGTGTGCATTCGAACTCACGCGTATGGCCGGTGGCCATTTTGTATGATTAAGGATCACAGCGGTTGCGGCCCAGGAGGATGCTTGTGCGCCGGCTGCGATCCCCATTTCATCATAAACAATTTTTGGACCCTCCCACAGCCCTAGCTCACCGCAGGGCTGTGGATTAAAAAAAAATTAAAAAAATTAAAAAAAGATCTACAAGGGTGTAAATGACTTGCCAGGCTTGGCATCTACAGGCCTCACAGGTGCAGTCGCTGGTGTTTGAAGCAACATCATCTCCTCTGGTGTCCGGATTACACCTACACTTCCAAGTACCATCAACCTGTGAGTAATCTGCCTGATCATCAGTATGGGCGAGGAAGGAGAGGTGGAAGGTGCTGTTGCGCCCATCCCACGCAGGATGCACAGCACACTGGCCCCCATGCCAGAGTTTGACACCACGGATACACCATCCAAGTTGGGGCCGAAATGGCTCCTGTGGGTCAAGAAACTAGAAATGTTCTTCAGGGCCTCTGGGGAGGAGGATGATGACGCCAAAATTGCCATCATGGTGTACTCCGCAGGCACGGAGGTGCACAGAATCTATGACTCTCTCAATATCCCGGTGGTCATGTATGACACTGTGAAGCAGGCCCTACGAGATCATTTTCTGCCCATGGCCAACGTGGATTTTGACAGATTTGTCATGTGCGCCGAAAGGCAGCAAGAAGAGGAATCGCTGGACCCGTTTAGTGCGCTGCTGAGACATCTGGTAACCTCCTCCAGGTGGGTGAATGAGGAGAAGATGGTCCATAACCAGCTACTGCAAGGTGCAGTTCAGGGAAGCTAAGGAGGCAAGTACTGAGAGAGCCTGGTCTGACTACAGCAAATCCTGGACACGGGGAGAGCTTACGAGCTGGCGGAGGCCAGGGGGGAGAAGATGGATGCAGCCACGCACTCTGGCAAGAGCGAAGAGGCATTTGCCATTGGACGCTTTGCTCCAGAGAGGGCGGAATGGACACCTAAGAGGGGAGATAGCCCTCCAGCGATTGGTGCTGCTCAGTCGTGTCCCTACTGCAGGTATGACCTGCCACACGTGCGGGAGTGCCCAGCAAAGTCGAGGATCTGCGGCCGGTGTGGCACACCAGGATATTACGCGAGAGTGTGTACGCCAACCACACCGGTAGCAGCATCGAGAGGACCAGCAAGAGTTGGGGGCAGCAATGCCCGGAGGGTGAGGGGCGTGTCAGCTGTCGAACAAGGCCTGCAGGACCTGAATATCGCAGAAGAGGAGGAGGAAATCTTTATTTCAAGCATTGCCACAGGCCCCGGAGGAAGCCAACAACCGACATGCCTGGTAAACATCGGAGAAGTTCCCACCCCGGTCCTCATAGATATGGGGGCGTTGGTCTGCGTGCTAGCGACTGAACATTATGAGGCACTCCCAGGCCCTCCCGAATCGACACAATCCAAGGCGCGGATATATGCTTTCGGTGGAGACACGCCACTCCCCATCCGAGGGGTGTTTGTGGCAACTGCGTCTCATGGACTGAGCAAGATGAAAGCAAGATTCTTCATCACAAGCGTGAGCCCACACTCCCTCCTAAGTTGTGCTGCCTCCGAAGCGCTGAACATGGTGCACTTCACGTTCGCTGTATATCACACCGACCTGGAACGCCTGCTCCAACGTTTTGACATGATCTTCCAAGGGATAGGGAAGTTGAAGGCCGACCCCATACGGCTCCACATCGACGGGTCGGTGAGACCAACAGCACTCAAGCATCGCCGCATCCCGTTCCACCTGCGGGCACAGGTGGAAAAGGAGTTACAGACACTGGTCGACTTGGACATTATCAAGAAGGTGGAAGGCCCTACCCCCTGGGTCTCCCCGATTGTGGTCGCCCCAAAACCTAAACAACCAGGGGCAGTCCGCATCTGCGTGGACATGAGGTTGCCAAACATGGCGATCAAAAGGGAACGTCACCTCACTCACCCACTCTAGATGACATTGTTGGCGAGCTAAAAGGGGCGAGAGTCTTCTCTAAACTGGATACGAGGTCTGGCTACCACCAGCTGTAGCTTCACCCCGAGTCAAGATACATTACCACCTTTACAACTCACGAGGGGTTATACCAGTTTAAGAGGCTCAGCTTCGGGGTCTCGTCGGCAGTGGAAGTCTTCCAGAATGCCATCAGAGGGGCCCTGTCGGGACTAAAAGGGGTAATAAACATGTCGGACGACATTCTGGTGTTCGCAAGGTCAGAGGCAGAACACCTGAAGCGCCTGGAGAACACCCTGGAAAGACTCCGCAGCCTATGACTGGCCCTGCACAGACAAAAATGTGAGTTTTTGAAGGACCGGCTGGAATTCTTTGGGTTCGTGTTTCACACCGGGGGCATCTCCCCGGATCCAGAGAAGGACATTCAGGAGGCCGCCCCACCGGGGTCCCCCGTGGAAATAAGGAGTTTCCTGGGGATGGTCAATTACTGTGGACGATTTATTCGCGATTTGGCCTCCCTGTCGGAACCCTTGCGGGCACTCACTAGAAATGACGTGGCCTGAACCTGGACCGGGAAGGAACGGAGGGCGTTCACTGCCATCAAGAACGCCCTGTCGGGGTAAGAGACTATGGCCTACTTCAATCCTGACCAGAAATCAGAGATTGTGGTGGACGCAAGCCCGGTAGGGCTGGGAGCAGTCCTAATGCAGGCGGATCCTCAGGGGACCATGCGGCCCATTGCTTACGCTAGCAAGGCTCTCACCGAAACTAAGAAGCGCTTATTCCCAAATTGAGCGCGAGGCCTTGGCCATCTTATGGGGCTGCAAACATTTTGGGATTTACATCCTGGGGAAGCCTGTAGTTGTTGTGACGGATCACAAGCCCCTGATCCCCATCATGTCGGGGGCATCGTCCAAGCCACCGCCTCCCATCGAGAGATGGATGCTCTCGCTCATGGAGTATGGGGTCAAGTTGCTGTATCGGCCTGGCACGCACAACCCAGTGGACTATCTGTCCTGACATCCGGGAGCTGGGCGGCCCAGCGACTCGGAGGAGGTGGCAGACTGCGTGGAAGCTATGCACCTGGTGGTGGAATCGGCGCTGCCGGTCGCCCTGGCGCGCCAAGAGATTGCGGACGAATCAAATGCTGACGAGGTATTCCTGAGAATAAAAGAGGCTGTGGCCAGCGGGGAATAGCGCAAAGTCCTCGCGAACAATGCCCGGAGGGACGACAGCGCACAAAAGGACCTTCAGGCTCTCTGGAGGACACGTCACGAGCTGTCAGTAGCAGAAGACGGTCTCCTGCTGAGGGGCCACCAAATCGTTATCCCACGGACGTTGGCGGGCAGAGTTCTGCAGCTCGCACATAAAGGGCACCAGGGGATGGCGAAGACGAAGGCACGCCTACGGTTAAAAGTTTGGTTCCCGGACCCGGAGAGCAGGGTTGACGAGTTTGTGAGGGCTTGCATCCCCTGTCAAGCAGCAAGTCCAGTGGAAAGAGGGCCACCCATTCAGGCCATGGAGAGGAGTGAACGTCCGTGGGGGACAGTGCATGCGGACTTTGGGTCCACGGGCCGGGGAATGTACTTTTTGGCAGTGACAGACCAGTGGTCGTGCTATCCTGAGGTGGAGCTAGTTGAGTCTGGCCATGGAAAAGATGTTTGCCACCTGTGGATTTCCCCTGGAGATATGCTCGGACAATGGAGCGCCGTTCCAGGGGCAACAGTTTGCTCAGTGTTGTGAGGAGAGGGGGATAAAGCATCGGAAAGTCACATCGCTCTGGCCCAGAGTGAATGGGGAGGTGGAAAGCTTCATGCGAACGATCAATAAGGTTTTACGCATATCGCTGAATGGAGGGGAGGAACTCCGGCGCAACCTGTTCGACTTCCTGCGCGAATACCGCCCGACCCCGCATCAGTCCACCAAGCGGGCTCCACGAGGGCTGTGACCCGAAGTTGAAGGTCGACGTCCAGGAGAGATTGATAACAACCGGGTGCGAACAGAGAGGGCCGCCCAGAACGAGCGTGAGACTGTCCGGCGAAGACTACCAGAGAAGGTGATTGTACTGGGGGACACCGTGCTGGTGCGTAATCGAAGACCGGAAGGGAAGTTGTTGTTACCATACAAAGCACAGCCGCTGGGGGTGACCCACGTCAAGGGGTCCATTGTCAAAGCGGCCAATGCCCACGGGACAGACACCAGGAATGCGTCGTTCTTCAAACGCACAGAGGTGGCGCAGAACCCGGCAGAGGACGGCATGCAGAGACCAGAGGAAGACCCAGGAGCGCCACCGAGAAACGATGGACCGCCAGAGGTTCCAGGGTCACCAGAGGCGCCCGCATCCGAGGTACACAGGTACCCGAGTGGGGCGGGGCGCAAGCCGCTGCAGTGGTTCAAAGACTTTAATATGGACCCTGACTCGTAACTGGTGGAAGACTGTCAGTTTAAGTTTCGATTGTTACTGTTGGGTGCATTATTTGAAATGGTTTATTGTTTGGGGAAAAAGGAGGGATGTTGCGTAGTGCATACGCTAGTTTTACGCATGCGCGAGTGGCAACGAGGCTCGCGCATGCGCTGTAGGAAATAAAGACGGTCATCCGGCAGTTTGAGCCGGGGACCCGAGCAGAACACACGCGTCCTGCGTGGTTTCTTGCACGTGTGTGCTGGCGTGCGTGTGAGTGCCGGTGGGGGCCCTGGGCAGCCCCCACCATCTAACACCGTCCCACTCAAGGTGACTACAGCAAAACAAAAGAGGCGATAGCTGGAGAATTAATCGTAACCTCTGGCATCACTCTGGGCAACCCCGCAGAACTTCCTTCTTTGCCTGCAAGCCATTACAGAAAGGGGAAAGACCATATGCAGATTTTATAAAATGTGCAATATTCCTGGCAGTGAAAAATATAAGCTCTGAAATCACGTACAACCCACCATCTGGAACCTTTTTTTAAACAAAATGTCTACGTGGAATCAAGACACAGAGGATTATTAAAGCGTGGGTGTGTCTTCGAGGAAGGCTCATTTGTTACATAACATGGGCCCATCTGGAGGGCCACAGGGCTCATGCATATGTCTCGGGAGGATAGCTCAGGGACAACGTACTCACCTTGGAAGCAAGACGACACGGAGCACCACAGGTTCGATCCCCATGTTTGCGCTTAGAAACCTCCGGGTATTAAGCGCGATATAAATAACCTATCATATCATATTGTCAGCCAAGGATTGACCTCTCTCAAAGACAGTGAACCATCACGGACGCCTGCTGAGGATCCTCAGCGTGTGATAGAGCGGAAATGAGCTAAGAGTTAGGGAGCAAAGTTCCGGGAGAAGGACCTAGGAACAACGCTGTTAGAGTTGGGATGAGAATAGAAACTGAAGGGGTGGATCAGTGGGTTGGGAAAATCAGGACACACCAGGTCTTCACTGGGCGTTACTGGAAACCAGAAGAACAAGACCCAGAAAGGCAAGGATGGGCCTGGGTACCACTGGAGGTGACGCAGGGAGCACAGTGTGTTCCTAAACGTGATGTGCTGCTGCCGGGAGGCTGGCCACCATGTGGAAGGGGTTTTCTTTTGATAGAGAAGGTGGTAGACCGCAAACTGAGAAGAAGCTCTGGGCACGGCCAAGTCAGGATCATCTACCTGGCTAGTACACACACCAACGAAGCCCCGCGCGGACGGCAGCTGAATAACCGCCCCTGCCGCCCCCAACAGGCATCAAGGGAGAGACCACTACATCTGTACAATCAACATGCACGTCAGAGACCCGGCCAAGGCATCCTAGATCCACGCTCACGCATCTATACCTGCGACGCAGAGGACCTAGACACCGACCCAGAAAGAGCCCAAGGAACTTCCTGTCTGCACACATCAACACAACAGCAAAACTAGCCTGTACCCCCACCTCTCTCCACTAACCTAAACTCCACCCCTCTGACCCACAAGCAGAACTCAAGGAACTTCCTATCTGCACACATCAACACAACAGCAAAGCTAGCCTGCATCCCCCCCACTCTCCCCACTGGCCTAACCCCGACTCCTCTGACCCACAAGCAGAACGCAAGGAACTTTCGGCCTGCACACATAAACACAACAGCAAAGCTAGCCTACGTGCCCCCCACTCCCCTAACCCCCACCCCTGCATCTCTTTCAAATCCACCAGCGAGCCTGTAGACCCTGCAAATGGCGGCGATGTGTGGGAGAAACCCAAATAACAGTGGGTCATGAACCAGTAATATGCAAGGATGATAAGATGCGAGAGGGAAAGACTGCGGGGGTGGGGGTCAGCAAAGGGATTACAGAAAAGATACAGCGATACGTTGAAGGACTAGTTTGGTCTCCTAAAGGCACGGACTTGGAGCAAAAGGTTTTAATTGAAATTACTGAAAGGTTAAGGACAGACATGGGTTACAAATTGTGATCGTCACCACAGGGACAACAATAGGCCCCCGCCGTGCCCCAGCCATCCAAAATAGGCTCATGCGTTTCTCTCCCAATCAAGTTTTCTGAAATAATGGCCGTTTATTCCTGTAAAGAGTGTCGTCGTCGTCGGCACCATTGCCGCCCCCTACAGTCTCATTTAGGAGGTGCTGTAAACATCCTTAAGATGGAAAGAGCGGTTCCTGGCCCATTGCCGAAAAACAGGACGGCAGGGACCGTGCACCCCGCCCTCCACCCATTCCCATGGCGTCCACGTGATCGTCTTTATATGCGGAATACTATGTTTTTTTTTTAAAGTGTTAAGAACCTTGAGCGGTGCATACTGCTGCTGGTGTCACTGAAGCCTTATTCTTCAGGTGCAGGGGTGAAATGCGGGAACGCACCTCCCCTTGAAATGTGTTTCATCCCAGAATATTTGAAGTTCTGAAAAGTTTAGAAATCTTGGTTCTGGAATGTTGCTTTTTAATTCAAGATCTGTTTTTCTGTTTTTTTTTTTACTTTTTTTCTTTTAAATTAATATTTTTTAAATATATGTAATTATTGTTCTTTAGACTTTCCCAGACATGTAAAGAGAAAAGGCAATTTTCACCTGTGTTTCACACTTTACTTTTCCACTACTTGGTCGAAACAATTACAATTAATGAATGGCCCCTTTTGCAAAAAGTGCAACTAGGAGTGGTTCCTTCCTGTGCAATTTAGGATTCTAAACAAAATGCCCCCTTACTCTTTTCATCAACACGTTTCTGCAATAATGAAAAGATTGTCAGATTGATGCATCATGTGACTTGTGCTTTTTTAATGTAATCTGTATAAAATGGAGTTTTATATTAAGTATTCAAAACCAAACTTCAACACTTATTTGTACCAAATTGAGCCTCGACACCGACAGACACACACACACACACACACAAAAAATGAGCTGTAATTTTCTAAGAAACAAAATCTCCTATTCCTTGCTTCGGTATTCTGGGGGAGGGGGGCCTATCTTTCACATACGGTGGAGGGAACACAAGCGCATCCTCTGGAGCAGACTGGGAGTAGCCACAGTGTTCAGGAAGGCTTTGTTGGGTGAACAGCATCTGAGATGGTGCAAAGACTGGGGGCCTCACTACTCAGCCCTCTCAGATGAGGTTGAGGAGGCATCAGCCTCGAATTCCCCCAGCCAGGCTCAGAAAGACATCTGTACTGTTTTTTTTATGGAGGGGTGCAAATGTACTTTTCCAGATCTGGGAAGACATTTTTTGCTGGATCATGGATCTGGGAAATCTGGATCAACACCCGCACTTTCATAGGGTATTCCAAGACTCGCACCCTATGGAATTTGCCCCCCCCCCCCCCCGATCACACATCTGGCCCACCCACATGAATATTCCTGGAGCCAGGCCTGTTGAACTGCACCTTTTGGTGGCAGAACCAAGAGCCATTTGTTAATGGCTTGTCCCCTTCTGTAATGGTACAGACGTACTATAGAGTTTTGTCATGGAATGTTGCACAGAGCAATGTTAGTGGTAATATTTAATTCAAAGCCTTGCATCTTTCACTTTTTATTTTACTACACTCGCCCCTCCAGAATTACATTCGTTTTACTATCAAACTTCCCAGCAGAACATATGCTTTGAAGGTACTTTTTCTGTAAATACCCACTGACTGTAGATATGCATAATCTGCTTTATGTCTAGCATATATCTTCCATTGTTGCTTGTGGTAACACTTGTAATTTGTATTACCTGCTTTCCAGCACCCAGATACCCACGGGTTAGGTGCGCTCTACAAATGTTAAATAAATAAATAAGGTCCACCAGTCAGATGATGCACCTTCTTCAGAAACCTCTGTTCAAGCAACATCGCCTGTCATTTGCTGTTTGAGATAGTTAACCATTTCATTAAGCCTGATGTGAAAACCCGCTATATTCCCACAAAAGATAAAACATACTTTAAAATTACAGAAGGCAACCCTGATTTTAGGTTTTAGAAAATAGTTGTTGCCAGCCAGCTTGAATAAGGTTGCTACTTCGCTTATAGGTGTGAATGGTCCTCCCCCTACCTGCTCATGTTTATGGCTGCGGGGCATACATCACGGTCTAGGGCAAAAAAAAAACAAGTCCTGGCCGACCTCCTGCAGTTCAGCCTCTCAGAATGATATCTCTGAGGTTGCTGCTGCATGTTTAGAGTGAAATCCCCCACCACACCCATATTGCACTATGGTCCCACTGGCATGGCCTCCTTTCTAGGTGGGTGGGGGGTAGCAGAGGGTGGCATTGGGGGTCCTAGCCCCCCTGCAGGAGCCGGGCCGGCACTGGTGTTTAGTGGTTCCTGGCTTGCACCAGGACTCGAGTCTAATGGAATACTGTTTGAATAATAGGTGGTGCCTTCCTTCTTGTGTTGGCCGGTCCAAGGCCGCAAACCTTCAGTGGTTTCCTGGCGCGTGTCACACACAAACTCACCCCTAGTGAGCAGGCCGGGCACTGCTTCCCGGATTTACTACAGGGTGCATTTCCAAGAAAGAGGCTATTTAGTAAGATTTGCCTGGTTGCGGCTGGCTGTTTTCTGCGTCCCTCCCTGATCAGCAGTGTGGGTGGGAGGGTTGTGGGGGGATCACTCTCTGTATCCCTGGGCAAATCCACAGTGACTCACACCAGCAGTGTCATTATCCCTAAAATTAGCTCAGGCTCCGGAACAGCGCCATTAGTGAAATTATGAAGAGCGCGCGGTCGCTGCGCACAGGAAACCTTCTCTCTGAGCAAGCAGCGCCCTTATGACTCCCGCCAGCGCCCCCTACTTGGCCCGAGACCCACTGCACGAAACCCCCCCATGGCTGCTTCGGTCCCTCTTATCATCCAAGAGACAGAAGCACCTCCGGCCATAGGGTTTGCAGGGCTCTGGGCTGCAAAAGGTCTGTGCCCCCCGCCCTCTTATTTCCATAAATAGTGACATTAGTGATATTACAGCAAATTATATTATAGAATGAGTCTTCAAAGGTATCATGAGAAGTTAAATTAAAAACACGTTGACACAAGTAAGGCAGGAGAGTAGTGAACTGATGCCCAGTATATGAATTGTCACTGTTACTATTAACTATATGGCAAGATCAGGAGTGTTTCTTTTTTTTGAAGGAGCAACAGCCTGTGCTGATTATCTTACATCGTTGTTTTAATTTTGGCAGATAAGGCAAAGTGAGATAAAACGATTTAGACAGGAGCACACACTTTGGCTAAGTGAAGAAGCCGGGATTGAAGACCAATCGGCAATTCAGGAACTTGCACACGTCTCTTCTCCGATGGAACTGGTAGAAATCTTGTTTGTAAAAGGACTTTGAGTGTTTGAATACACTATCTGACTGTGGAAGGTATTGCAAAATAATGGAGTTTTGCTAATAGAAGTGAGCTGCTGTTCATTCAGATGTTTTTTTATTGTGTATGTATTTGGCCATATTAACCAAACTAGCACAATGCTTTCATTTCAGGAGCTACAGATAAGGATTATTTTGGTCATGAAAAGAAATAAACGGGAGGATGTGATGTCGGGGCAGGATAGGTCCTGGGGCAGTCGGAGCAGTCAGGGCAGGTTACGTCTACTGCAGGATTGCCTTATAGTGCGATAGAGCCTATTTACCTGGGAGGTCTTAAGGCAGGGAAGTGAGCAATTTTGCAGGTGATCAAATGAAAGCTTAAAACGTTACGGTGTAGAAGATTGGGCCAGTCAGTCAGTCAAAGAAGTGAAGTATGTGTCCCGGCAATTGAGGTTGATTGAAGAAAGGAAGCAGCCCCTGGTGAAATTCCGAGATTCTGAGCAGACATAAAGGAATGAAACATGTTGGGTTTGTTTGGGTAGTACGAATGGGTAACATCAAGTCCTGAGAGGGATTGTTTAGTAGGTGTAAATGTGTCTAGTGAACTGTATAGCCCATAGCACTGAATCAATTAGAGATGTGCTTAATAATTGTGTCCGTTCTCTATGTTGTTTTACCGGCTTTAAAAGAATTTCTAAAATGTATTAAAAAATGATATTTAAAGCATGAAGACATATTCTGAAGTATGTTAGCTTCTGTTTCTTTAAGATTCAATGCAATGTATTCTATTTGAAACTAAGCAACTCTGACTCCTCTGAAATTATTCAGATTCCTGATCATTTCTGTTAGTTATGTTAAATGTTAAATGTATTTGTACCGCGCACCGTCACCAATGGAGTTGGTCCCCAGGCGCTCTGGCGGATCTTTAAACGATAAGGTGGGATGGGTTAATAAGGTGAAGAGGGAGTAGGATAGTGAGAGGAGTGGGGTTCTCTTGGCAGCTTCAACTCGGTATACACCGGGTTCTGAGCTTTGGTGCGGGTATTGGATCGGTGTCAGTCCGCGTGTGCTGTTGGTGCGGCTTATGTGTTGTTGCAGTGTTGTGAAGTGTGTGCGGGTTGTTGTGCGAGAGATGGTTGTGTGAATTTGAGTGAGATAAGTATGCAGGGAGTTTGAGTTTATATTGGTTAGTGGGTTACTTGACATTTAGCATGCTAACATTCACAGTTTTGTCTATGTGTAGCACTTGCGGACCTTCACAATCCTATCTAGAAGCGACGCGGGCTAATGTTCAGAATTCTATCTCGGTGTGGGCATGCTGACATTCAAGTTTCACCCAAGTGTGGGCATGCTAATATTTAAAATCCTATCCAGATGCGACGCAGGCCAACGTTCACAACTCTATCCAGGCGTGGGCATCCCAACATTCACAATCTTATCCAGATGCCACGCAGGCCAATGTTCACAATTCTAAGTGTGGCACATGCTAGGTGGGTAACCTTGAGAGGGGTTGCTCAGTAGGACCTGGTCTGTACATTACCCTCTAGCCTCTTTTTGGTGTAGAGTTCAAATGTTAACAAAATGAGCAGAGCTCAAGTCCTAAAAGAAAGTGTGGGGGAGGGGCTCAATAGCATATACATAGGCGAACATGGGGCAGAGGGCGTAGTTGCACACTTTCACCTTGCCATGCCCATTTAAATCACTTGTTGTGGTGCGGTTTCCGTCTCCTCTCCTGCTCGGTTTAGGCTTGGCGACATGTTAGCATGCATCATGCAAAATTAGCAAGTGCTGCTCACTTGAAAATGGGGCAGTGGCCTCATTAATAGACCACCTAATCATTGATTGGAAGGGGCAGGCAGGCCAAATATGTTTTGCAGGAGTAGCCTTCGGAATCAGGGGGTCCTATAGCAGAATGCTGCCAAGACGACTCAGCAGGTTTTGTGACTGTTGCTGAGATCTTATATGTTTGGACCTTCCTGTAAATCGTATGGCTTTTTTCATAATGCTGCTGGAAGGTATTTGCTGTAAAGGGTGTTGGTTTGACCGGGGGATGGGTACAGCTCCCTCGCGTCACTCATTGTGGGAATCTCATGGTGAAAATCAAAAGCTGCCACGTATTAATATATGCACAGTAAGTGAACTTATCTTAAAGTGAAATATACTAATGTGGTTCAATTGCCTTTCCCCTTAGAAGAAAGTGCGCAAGACAAATTAGCATTTACTTTTAAAAAACAAATTAAAAAAAATATATACCAGAGAGGAGAATTTCCAATAACTATGCTGGCAAAATATAAAAAGGTTACCACCTTTTAAACCAACAATTAATAATTAAATATTGCATGGAAAACAAAATCCAAATATGCGTTGTGTGCTTTAATGATGCTTTTCCATGGCCTTGTGGGTAAGCGCCTGACCTGGAAACATGACAACCTGGGGTGAAATCCTAGTTTTCGAACACTTGAGCAAGCAAACTTTAAATGCCAGCCTCAAAAGCAGGGGCGTAGGAGACACATAAAATCTGAGGGGGACAGGGGACATCTTGGGGACTTTTCTTTATTTATTTATTGTGTTTTAGTCAAAGAACATGACTTCTCACAAAATTAGAATTAAAATAGCACTACCTATTAAATTACAAATATCAATGTATAAAACAAGAGAAAAGAAGAAAAGAAAACAGAAGAAAATTAAAGGATGCAGCAGCAAAGAACATCTCTTTGTATGTTGCATTTCTAGATTTTTCATCTGACTATGAGCTCATGGTAAGAGAGAGGAAATAACAATTACCTCCAGTGGGCCACAGCTAGGACGCCAGCTCGGTAAGAGGCAGATCACCTGTAAGTGGACTCCTGCCAAATAAAGGATATGAAGCCTTTTCTAACCAACTGCAAGTTGCTACTTTTTTTGTGTGGGGCAAGGAGACATGTGTGTCTCTTGGAATGGAAAGATGGGGGTTTCAAATAAAGAGGAAATCTTGTTTGTACCTCTGAGTAAGCCCTGTTATGGGAAAAGAGGGACTAGGTGTGTGATTTTAGTGCTTTGACTGTCCTCCGGGGGGGGGGTGCACAGCAAACAAGGAAGATGAGCGATCGCAAGCCCACCCCCTTATAAGCACTCCCCAGGTCTGCGGCCAGATGTGTCGGACTCGGGGGATGCCTAGTAGGTGGGGTGTATGTGGACCCAGGGGGGTGGCCAGAGGGTTAGCATGCTATGTGGGCTGCCCCTCTAGCGCCCCTGCGAGGGCTGGGCTAGCCTCTCACAATGAGTCTGGTCCCTCTTATTCCATCTCATGCTGGCTTCAGAGCCTAGCCTTTCTTTGCCTTTGTTATTCCGAATGCAAAGGTGGACTCTGTTCCTTTCTCGTTTAACATTTGCTGCAAAGCCTGATCTATTTGATTCTCTCATATGTTACTAGGACGGCAGAGCATGGGTCCTCTGCCCTGTTACTTTATTCAAAGAGCCCCTCTGGCCTTTTTTTGCCTCTCCCTTGTCTCAGTGCTTGCTTGCTTAATACAGACCCCCTTGCTTGAACACTCAACATATTCTCCCTAACACAGCAATGGCAGCTGCAGTCTGTCTTAACTTCTATGTTCCGTGTCTTGAACTGGCCTCTTATTTCCGCTTTTCTGTCTGCAGGGGAAAGGCATTTGCCAGTCACTGCCATGATGGTTCTACCTGGCCATAAGAGGGCAACAGCTAGCCAATATTGGAAGAACATGGGCATGGTATGCCAGAGGCTGGCAACTGCCTTCCTAATGCCTACACAAGAGACACAACTCTTGCCTTTGTTTCTAACAGTAATTCAGTGGATGAAGAAACACAAGAACACACATATTGCTTATAAATGAAGGGGATGATGTCACACTTGGTTAAGACATTTTGATCACGCCAGGAGCTAATTTCCAGCTGCAATTAAGCGATTACCTTTTAGATTTCTGGCTTTAAATAATGTTAGCATCACCTGGAAGCACAGAGGTTGCTCAACAGGGTTCCTGGAGTACAAGGGGTACCCTACTCATGGGCATGGATGATTGGAGGGAATTCTTGCCCTGGTTTGGAGCCTGGCCCCTACAGCCATGATGGGGGAGAGGCCTAGTACTTTTGGTTGCACGTACCCCTTGAGGGTGGGCGGACATTGCCTCCTGCTTTAGCCTACTAACAGCTCTGCTTTGCAACTTTATCACACATACCTGTCAGGTGGCATGTAACTCAATGCTACTAATGTTATCAGCCTCGGAAGTCTGGAATCCTTTGCCACATCAACTAGGGTACAGGCTTGCCACCTGAGACTTACCCATGTCTGAGTCGGCATCTGTCGCCCTGTGGGGAACACAAACACAGAAAGAGCAGGGCACAGTGCCCTTGTGAGTTTTTCACACTTCTTCCTCGGGGTGGGCACAATTCACTACGCAGAGAAAGTGGCACATGCTGGGCAACGTTCTCCCACTTTGACAATGTCACCCAAAGAGCGAAATTGGCCATTTGAAATACCTCTGTCGACTTATTATTGCGCAATCCACACTGATGGGTTTAAGTACCTGCTTAATGCGAGATGGCAATTAAGGGCATTTGCCAACGCACTCAAGAAGCACAGGACACCCTCTTACCAGCGATATGCCATGCTCACTCATTCTGATCACGAATTGGCATTTATCTGGGGTCATGTTAAATGTATTTATTTATTTATTACATGTGTAGCATCATGCAAAACCCCCAAGGATCAAGGCGCAAAGTAAACTGCATGGAGTGGACCACTTCCATTGGCGCACATTTTTACTTTTCTGCCACAAAATGGAAGATTTTAGCGTAAAAGGCAGGTGAAATCACATTGCTTTTCCACTTTGGAAGAGTGTAAATACCTTGCGCAATTAGCGATTTCTGGTGGAATTGACAATGGCTTCCTCTGGACTCTGCCCTCTTTTACCAGGTTTAATTTCCAAGCAGATCCCAGAGGAATCCCTTTCCTTATTTCCAGCATGAGAATCTATGCTGGCAGTAAGGACACATTTGTCTGGCGGAGCGGGAAATACAGGGAGTCCTGGTGTGTCCACTCAGCTCCCGAACTCCACCCAGAAAAGGCACGAAAATCTGGCCAATTAGAAAAAGCGACAGTAAAAGTGTTTTCCACCACTTTTTCTGAACCAAATGACCTGGAAAATGCTGTGTTGCATCGGAAGCTGAATACGTTCCCTCTGACTATTATCCCACCGGAAGATTGAGCCAGGTGCTGAACACAGGTGGTACATATTCCTGTGAACAATCTGCATTTGGAGAATTAACTAACTGAGCTACCTTACAAATGATATCTCCTCTGGGGCTTTACCGTCTTAACCCCTTAACTGCCATGGGTATTTCCCCCCAGTGCCAAGGCCTTTTTTGGTGATTTCGGTATGTCGCCATTCAATCCCTTGTAACTTCTTTGTTACATGAGATATCTCGGCCAAAGTTGGCCCCTTTTTTCCCCCCACATGTAGGCGGTCATAACGCCACCCAGGAATCCTACCTTGCTGTCGAGAGAAAATAACCAAAAAGGAGAACATTTGGTTTTTTGTCAGAAAATGACAATAAAATATTCTACAAAGAAGCCTGTGGTGTTTGCCTTGTAAGAACTAGGAAGAAATGGTTTGCTGTGCTGGATGATAGTTAGTGACCCTATTGATTATGAAAAAGCGGTGAAAGACATGGGAGATAAGTTTTTGGAGAGAGGCTACTCTGAAGTTGAAATAGAGGCGGCGACAGTCCGCACAGCGGCACAAGACAGAAAGGAATTATTAAAACCTCAAACTAAAATCAAATCAGCACCTCCTTTAGTCTTTGTATCTACATTTTCCAGACAAAGCAATCGAATTAAACAAATAATCAAGAAAAACTGGAACACGATAACTTGTGATCAAAGAATAGAGTATCTGTTCAGGGAATTCCCAACCTTCGCATACCAACGCAGTCAGAATCTGAAAGACAAGTTGGTGAACACCAAACCTCCACGCAAGAAGAAACTCACAGACCGTACTGGCACATTCCCGTGCCTTAATTGCAGCAATTGTCAGTACATCATGAAAGGACCAACCATAAACCATCCGCATTCTGGAAAAAAGATCAATTAAAGGATTTTGCGACGTGTGACACCCAAAATGCCATCTATGGTATAAAATGCCCCTGTGGCCATTTTTACATCGGACAAACACAGCGTACAGCGAAGATACGCTGGAATGAGCATAGATCTTGCATTAGGAATCGAACAGTTACCTCAGCGGTAGCTAGACACTGGTGTGAGAAACGCCACCGTTTGGCACAGATTAAATTTGTTATCCTAGAAGTGGTACAAAGTTATAACAAATATGAAAATTTGCAAAAGAAACTTGATCAACGTGAAACTTACTGGATTGATCGTTTGGGGACCCTGGCACCTAAGGGGATCAACGAAGAAATAAACTATATGTGTTATCTATAATTCCTTTTTTCCTTTAAGATTTTTTCCTTAAAATTAGCCGTGATGGATTTCCAATGATACAGTGGGCTGTTTTTACAAAGACATTTACTGACAGTTTTCATTTGAATACAGAACATTGAACTGCATTACATTTCTGTTCACCAACTTCTAATGTCATATGTGGTTACACATTTCTTATGTTCCATTTGATATTTTTTTCCCCACTTGACCAGGATATGCATCGCTAATATATGCATCATGAAAACGATTTTGATATAATTGCACTGATTGAGCTAATTTGTTGTTTTGTTTGTTATGTATTTCTATAATATATTGCTACATACCTATGTGATAGCTGTTTACACACACGACTATGTTGTTCACTTTACTGCTCAGATACACGAGAATGTTGTGCGCCTAAGTTACAAAGATTGAAACACCCACATGAGTAAGCATCCGTACTATGGATCACGTTTCCATGGTGATGAGTCCCGCCTCCCGTGACGCCACAGTGGTGGGACCCAAGGCATACGTGCACTGACACGACGCCGTTGTGGTCACCATGGGAACGTTTAAATTCCCAGACTGACATTCGTGCGCGCACTTGTGCGAATGCGGCTGACATTGACTCAGCGTTGCTGCACGGTAAGGCTGACTCTACTTCTCTCCCTTCTCGGTATACATGACCTGAATTGTTAAACTACTTGTTACTGATTAACCTTCCTGTGGCTTTGCAGGAACTTAATTCACTGGATGGTAATACGAACACGAGCCATTTGGATACATAGGTACGAACAACAGTCTTTTATTTAGTTCTGCCTAACTTACGCTATGATAGCAACTAACGCGTTTTGATGTGTAGTTATTGACTTAGAATTTCTCTCTTTTTTTGCATATCATCCTCATTATGGAACATTTGGATCTGGTATGTGTTTGGAATCACTATTATAATGACTGTTAATGTACTGATATATGTGAACAGATTATTGATTGAATGTACCGCCCTGATGAAGGTTTTTTACAACCGAAATGCATTGGCATATGTACATATAATCCCAGCCTGATATTGGCACAGCCTCATGGAATATGATACAAAAATATTCATTTGAGTAACTTTCTAACCAAGAACTACCAAAGGAGATGTGAATAAACATTTCTTTGATACATTTAATTAATGCTGACAATTTATTTATCAATCTTTGGCAATTGGTCCATATCTAATGTGCAGCCCTATTTTAGGGCCAACTGAGAGCACCGGTTTTTTGACAGAGCAGCTCAACTCTATCTTTTTGCTTTGAATTTTTTGGTCCCAATGCCATAGGACCTCTTTATAACCGTATGCCCCAGGCTAAAGTTTATCAATTTAAATCAACTGTAAATAAAACTTAATTAACAGTATTTTTGTAGTGCCCACCTTTTAACTCAGTTTTGCTGTGCTGGATTCGCCATTTTCCAGGCTTTCAAGAACAGATTAAGTGGAAACCAAAATAACCTATTTTGATATGCTAATCAGCCGTTTTGTGAGAGGAAGGAGATTTTGGCGTTTTTTGTCCAATAGGACATCCATGGACGGAATGGAAGAAAAGGGTAGGAAAGCTGAATGGGAACCCGGAAAGGCATACATTTTTGAAAAGTAGACAATATTCCAAGTTTAGGAAGGGGTGATTTGCGCAGGTCAGGCAACAACTATGTAGAGAAAGATTCGATAGTTTGGGGGGAAATCGGGAAAATTACAGGAAAAAACAAAAACACAATTTCCGCACATTTCATTTTGGTCACCCACACATGTGAGGTACCGTTTATGTCAGGAAACCTGTGGGAACGTGGGAAGGTAGGACATGTGGTGTTGGCGGCGTGTTTCGGTGGGTGGCAAGAGTAAAATGTCTGAAAATTGTTGTTTTTTCACCAAATTTCAGACTTTGCCGTGGATTGTGGGTAATACATTCTGGAGCGATTCGCACAAGTCAGACCTCTAAATTCCCACGGTTGTTGTCTTTTTGGAAATGCATGGGGTTCTTTGTTTTCCTTGGTGGGTTCGACACCCTAGATCCAAATCTGTAGGTTGTCCACATGAGCAAAATCTTCTCTGCCGAAAGGCTTGGGGTTACCAGTGGGTAAGCCTTTTCCCTTTGCGCCCAGGTGGGTGCACCCACACATGTGAGGTACCGATTTTGTCGGGACACCTGTGGGAACGCAGGATGGTAGGACATGTGTTGTTGGCAGCATGTTTCAGTGGGTGGCCAGAGTGAAATGTCTGAAAATTGTAGTTTTTTCCACCAAATTTCAGAGACATTTCCCTCTGCCCACCCACCGAAACACGCCGCCAACAACAGATGTCCTACCTTCCCACATGCCCACAGGTGTCCCGATGAAAACAGTACCTCACATGTGTGGATGCACCTACCTCGGCGCAAAGGAAAAAGGCTGCACCACTGATAACCCCAAGCCTTTCGGCAAAGCAGATTTGTCTCATGTGGACAACATACAGATTTGGGCCTAGGGTGTCGAAGCCACCAAGGAAAACAGAGAACCCCATGCATTTCCGAAAAGAGGACACCGTGGGCACCCCCCTTTTCACAAAAAACATCCATGGTGGTTTAGTGACCCCCACACCCACCCAAAAAAAAAAGTTCTAATTTTTTTTTATATATTTGTTTTTGTTTTGCCTCTTTCCTAGGGGCAGATTGTGCTAGCAATCTGCCCCCAGGGAGAGCCACACGAGATGCCCCCCATCCATTTGGGGTGGGGGGAGAGGGCCACCCCATTTCCACTAAAAACCTCCATGGTGGTTCAGTGGCCCCCCACACCCACCCATAACAAGTTATAATTTGTTTTATTTTTGTTTTGCCCCTTTCCTAGGGGCACATGTGTGTGGCCATCTGCCCCCCGGGGGGGTAAAATGAACTGCCCCAGGCTTGGGGGTGGCTCTGCCAATATTTTCAGTGGCCTCCCCCCACCCCAAATGGATGGGGGCATCTCATGTACCCCTTCCTAGGGGCAGAAATCTGCCCCTAGGGAAGGCTACATAAGGTGCCCCCATCCACTTAGCGTGAGGGGAAGAGGGCCACCCCCCCTTTTAAACACAAATAATCCTGGTGTTCTAGTGGGCCCCCCAACCTCAACCAAAACAAGTTATAATATATAGTTTTGTTTTGCCCTTCCCTAGGGGCAGATGGGCACATGTGTGTGGCCATTTGCCCCCAGGGGGGGAAAACGTACTGCCCCAGGCTTGGGAGGGGTGGCTCTACCAATATTTGCAGTGGCATCTCCCCCTCCCCAAATGGATGTAGGGCATCTCATATACCCCTTCCTAGGGGCAGAGATCTGCCCCCAGGGAGTGATACATAAGGGGCCCCCATCCACCTAGGGTGGGGGGGAGAGGGCCACCCCCTTGCAAAAATCCCTGGTGGCTAGTGGTCCCACCCGCACCCACCCCACCCAAAACTACGTTTTAAAAAAAAATCTTTTTTTTTTGGTTTGCCCCCTTCCCTGGGGGCAGATGATCACCCATCTGCCCGCAGGGTATTTCCCCCATGCTTTGGGGGTGAGAGGGGAGAAGGGAGCTTACATAGTAAGCAGTCCCTCCCCCCACTTCAAAAACAGATCCCTGCACGACACACCAAGCACATATTCTGGGGGGATTAATGACATGACATCCCCCACTTACAATTGTGTGGGTGATTTGTCCCCCCCTGCTCCCCACTCCCCCCCCCCCCATGTCCTACGCCCATGCTCAAATGTACTGAATGCAGGTTGCATCCGACCTGTGGATAAGTGGGGGGACGTTGTCCAACCACATGTAACCTCAACTTGTACCCTGCAATCAGCACAGGTCCAGAAGCAGAGAAAATAATCCCTCCTGTGTCCAGGAATGCAATCTCTTGCCACATCCTGGCCAAATATTCTGGACTCACTCATCATTTCCACTCCCACCCCCACGTCTGGCTTTCAACAATACTCTGTTTTATAAAGATGACTTGAAAAGTACACAAACCCTAGTAAAGTACTCACATAAACATTTCAATCCTTACAGAAATAGGGTAGGCAAAAGGTTTGCAGTGTGGAATTATTCCGCCCCACCTGGAGTGAAAGACTAAAAATACCAGACTGCATTTCAGCAAAAGGCAAAACACGACCTGTGGGCTTTAAAATGCACTTTCAAGACATCAATACTCATAACAAAAGGTAATGTGTGAAAAGGTTACCCGCCTGCGTTTCAATGATTGACAAATGCAGGCTTCATACAGAAGATCAGAAACATTTTACATTCTTCCTAAAGTAATCGCTTTTAAGTGGGTTAAATGTAGACATGTGAAAATAAGGCCGATCATTTAAACTGTGTGATAGATTTAATTGTCCTGGACGAGGGCATATATTTAGGCAGCTAACTAGTGCTTTGTGTGTGCTTTCAAAATAAAAATGCCCCTTTGCAGTTCTTAAAACGGAAACGTTAAGACCGTCTTGTCCAAAATAGTGGTTTCTTAAATGAGCCATCACTTGTAAATCACCCTCACTTTAAATGCTCTGCTTGAGGAAAGAAAGTCAGAAGCAGTACTTCTGGGGGCGCTCTCATGGACTGCTGGGTGGGAGCTATTTGCCGCTGGAGTGTCGAAGCAAGAAGTTGCGAGGTAATCCGTGTCCTTGCTAGGACAAATAAAAAATAACTACATTTTTTTTAAAAAGAGTGCCTCAAACATGGAAACAGCAAAGCCCCTCAATATTACTATATATGCTGGAGGCAGGCAGCTGGTGCCTGCGGGGCCCCTATGGCTGCGGGGCCCTAGGCAGCCGCACAACTGTTCTATCCAGGGCCGGCCGAGGTATGGGCAAAAATTAGGTGGCAGCAGTGCTCCAGATACCATTTTGAACTGGGAGAATTTTACTGCCTTCTCGGAGTAAAAAAAAGTTGGTCACATTCCCAGTGGGAGTATTTTATAAGCGAGTAAAAGTGTGTTTTAATTATCAATCAGAAATGTTTTGCAATAAATATTTCTATATAATATATGGTGTGCATGGATAGAAGTTATTCATGCACATTAAAAGATATAGGTTTACCTATTAGGATCAGGCAGTAGTGGGCAGAGGGCCCGTGCTCTATAAATAAATAAACAATACAATACTTTCTTCCTGTGGCACTACTGTCCCAAACGTGTCCATGGAGCTGTGTGGGAGAAAGCAGGGGGGCAACCTTCTGTGTGCCCATTTCCTATATTTTGTTGGGAGTATTTTTACTCGCCATTTGTCTTTTACGCGAGTAAAGGTGGCCGATGCACCTCTTATCCGTAACGCTGAGTGGCAGCCTCTGGGTTCAAGGGCTAGGTCACAAGGCCATGCACGTCAGGTACGTTGGTTCCACCCAGGACAAAATAAACAACATATGCCATAGGGCAGGAGACCACGGAGTGGCCAGGACCAAACACTAGATGTTTACTCCGATGCTGCCAACCCTGCACTGCCCTTCTGAAACATTATGAAAGACTTGCAATATAACAAAAGCTTCTTTTATGAACTTTTTAATGTCAGTAAACCCAGCAAAGACAAACATGACAATTTATCAAACATGTTCATTAAGTACTAGTGTACAGTCCCGTGTACACGGGCCAAACTGCAGATTTACATTATGCAGCAGGACCACTACATACCCTAAGGCAACAGCTCCCTCTAGCAGTGACAACAGACGAAGTTACTGTATCAGACAAACATACAGCTCCTCCCTTGGGAGGGGCCAGATACTCGACTGGATCGTAGAAATGAACTGTCCCATCGCAGCTAACAAATCTTACCCTTGTACTGATTGATCACAACGCAATATCATTTCCCCTACCAACTCACAAACCCCCCCAAACTCCCACCCACCCCTCGTGCCCATGCACCCTCCACCTGCACCCCTGACTTTCCACTTTAAGCCAGTCTCACCTCAAGAAACCCTGAGCATCATCCGAAGCCTGAATCCCACTAGATGCCAAGGAGACATCGGCCCTGCTTCCGTAATCAAAGACTGCGCCACAGACGACGCACCTTTTATCAGCACACTCCCGCGAATTCACCACCAGTCTCAAGGACTCATGGGTCAACCCCCTGTTAAAGAAACCCTCCCTTGATTCAGAAATCCCCACCAACTACCGCCCTATCACCATGGTCCCATTCCTACTCAAAATATTGGACAGAGTAGCCTACTGCCAAATCCAATCCTTCCATGAACACAACAACCTCCTTGGCCTAAGACACTGTCTGCTGCTACTACCCATTTGATGTAGATTCTTACTGTGACCGCATGATAATCCAAACTGTAACCACCGATGTATCCTAAGGAGTTCGCATTGTACAGCTACTCGCTCATTGTAACCAAGAGCAAAGTACCCTCCCTGTAACTAAGACACTTTCTTGCAATAGCACCTCGATGCCCTTGGGCTGCTAGTGACCTTTACAAATCTAAAAAATAAAATTAAATACAATCCGGATTTAGACCAGGACACGGCACAAAACTGGCTCTCCTGGATCGACGTTGCTGACCACAGCATTCTCTGCCAGCACCTTGCCTGAGCGGTGCACTTTTCAGAACAAGCCACCACCTGGATCTCATCCATCCTATCCAACAGATCCTACAGAGATTTCTCTGACATCACCCCCACCCCACTCTGATCGCCTGCAGAGTCCCACAAGTCTCCTGCGTCGCTCCTACATTGTACAATATTTTCAGGCAAGCACTATTCGACATCCTAGACAGACTCAGATTTCATAAACAAACTATGCAGACGACACACAAATACTCGTACCCATCTCAGGCAACTATGCCAACTCCACGGCCCTAAACTCCATCTTTCACAAAATCCAAGCATGAATGGCTACCAACATGCCCTGCAAAAATGACGAAAAACCCTCACAGGCTCACAGACTTCCGTTAACAAACTCAATGACAACTACAAAGCCTTCACCATTGACGGTACTACCATACCGGTCTCCAACATCATAAAAACGCTGGGGGGTACGCATTGATCGCCACTCTGACACTGAACAGACAGGCCAGCGCTATCGCCTCATCAGCAGCATACATGACTAAACTCATACATGCCTCCAGACCGTTCCTATGCCAAGACAGTTGCCTCAGGATTGCAAGAGCCCTCAAAGGCTCCAGACTGGACTTCTGTACCACACACTTTGCAGGCACCTCCACACAGAATCTTAAACTCCAGGTAATTCAAAACAACACCCTCAGAGCCACACTCAGTATTACAAAACGTGAACACATTTCTGCAGCCAGGAAAAAGGCCCACTGGCTACCCATCAGACAAAGCATCCTGACACTAGCCACACAAATGCTTAACCAACAAGGCACCTAGATACCTCTCACAAACATTACAAAAAAAAACAACCTTGCAGACCAACCGAGCCGATTCACTCCAACCGCCCAACTATCCTACCCTACAAACTGAAGAGCTGGAGGCGTCCGCTTCCCCGCACTCGCAGCAGAACAGTGGAACTATCTCCCACACAAACAGAGCAGAACCCTCACATGGGGTCTTTCGCAAACAGCTCAAAACCCTCATGTTCTTCCAGGATGCCAAATGAGACCTAGCCAACAGTTCCCACCCCCTTTCCACATCGCTGCAACCCCTTTACCTCCCCCTGCATCACACTACACATCCTCACCCCGGAGCTACCCGTCTCTTAGCACGTAGCTCTCTCTACACCTCTCATCTATGTAACTGCATTCCTGTAATAATTGCATCCATGTAACGCCCTGAGGGCTGAAAAAAGAAAATGTGAGACCACGTGGAAAAACTTACCTTCTAAAGAAAACAAAAACAGTCACAAAAATCACTGCACGCTGCAAAGCAGAGATCATCAAAACTAAACAAGAAACATATAATGATGGGATCCAAAACGCCAGTTCCAGCATTAAGGAACTATTTGGAATCCTAAGGGAATTAGAATCACCTATAGCTCCTTATGACTCCCACCCTAAAGACAAAGCTTGGGGCACGGGCATACAAAACGCCCTGGCCAATAAAATCGCTACCCACCAAAATAAAATTGCCTCTAAAAGACTCAATATCAACGGTTTTGATACAGTGCAGAACCTAGACACCTCTACCCTCACTAACACTCTACCAGCATTCAAATGTGCTCTAGTTTCCATGACTGAGGTCGCTAAAATCATTAACTCTCTGAAACCCTGACGCTGCCAAGGTGACATCTGCCCTGCCCAAATCATAAAAGATGCAACGAGAGATCTCACTCCTTTTATCACTAGGTTCATAAATGCCTCTTAAATCATGCCAGGTTCCCCCTAACCTATAAGATGCACGGGTACTACCCCTGCTCAAAAAGGCTTCGCTCGATCCCACCATCCCAATTAACTACAGGCCAATAACCACTCTCCCCTTCCTCCTCAAAATGATAGATAAGGCAGCCTACCTCCAAATACAGTCATACCTGGAGAGCAGCAATCTACTAGGGCTTAGACAATCTGGATTTAGACCCTTGCATGGGACCGAAACAGCCCTTCTAGACTTGAAAACACAAATAGACTTGATAAAAGACAGTAGACAATGTGCACTACTTTTGCTACTAGACCTCTCCGCATCCTTTGATCTGGTTGATCACAACATACTCTGTGAACACCTATCATCGGCAGCTAACTTCTCCCCGAAGGCCACAACCTGGAAGAAATCATTCTTAACAGAATGATGAGAGTATTTTCCCCTTCAGATACAGCTGACCCCATCCCTATCTCCTGTGGAGTGCCTCAAGGTTCCTGCGTTTCCCCCACACTATATAATGTGTTTACCAAACCCTTATTCGACATACTGGACCATCTGGGTGTCATCTACACCAACTACGCAGATGACACCTATATACTGATCCCACTTTCTGACAACTACGACTCCGACAATGACAGACTAAACAAAATCTACCGAGGCATTCAGGCATGGATGGCCACCCGTAGCCTGAGCCCGAATGACAATAAGACTAAAATTCTTATATTAGGCGCCCCTATTTACCTCAAAAAATGTAATCCTAAATACATCTCGTTCAACATAGACGGGACCTTGATCACCACAGCCAAGGAAACTAAAACAATAGGTTGTCATCTCGATACTGCCCTGAACCTCAAGAAACAAGCCACCGCCACAGCTACCGCCTATACTTGTAAACTGATCCATGCATGCAAAAATTATCTTTCCACCAATAGCTGCATGATTTTGGCTCGAGCATTAATCCTGTCCAACCTTGAGTACTGCAATGCTATATATGCAGGTGGCAACAAACATGTTCTCAACAAATTCAAAACCTTGCAAAATAATGCACTAAGAACCGCCCTGAGCATCCCACGGAAAGACCACATATCCGAAACAAGAAGAAGCTACAACTGGCTTTCCATCAAGGATAGAATCTTCTTAAAACTTGTCTCCATCTCCCACAAATGCCTTCAGAATGCTGCCCCTAAATACCCGAGTGACAAAATTGTCCTTAAAACCTCAGTTAGACCTACGAGATCAGCTAACTCCCAATGCATCATTGTGCCTTGCCACAACCTAAAAAGAGCCGGAGGTACCAGCATCCCAGTGCAAGCAGCCTTAGCCCGGAATACCCTCCCTCTTAACCTGCGTACTGACGGTAACCGCCATAGTTTTAGGACCAACACCAAAGAATGGCTCTTTACCAAAGACACCATACTCATTGCCTGATACGATATTATCTCGCCTGTAACTGCCTCTTCACTGACAAATGTATTCATGTATATTTAGCTTGCAGGAGAAACCTTGACTCCAATGTTATTTTCTTTGATGTACTGTGATTATTACCTTTCTCATTGCAACCTGTATTAATACCTCCTTTTATGTATGTATGTATAGTAAGTTGTCTTGAAAAGCGCCCAGATACCTCAGGGTGTGGCGCGCTGTACAAATAAACAAACAAACAAACGCTCTTGCTATAGCCGCTATCCATGTAACCTGCGCCCTGATGCCTCAGGGTTTGGCGCGCTGTACAAATAAACAAACAAACAAACAAACAAACGCTCTTGCTATACCCGCTATCCATGTAACCTGCGCCCTGATGCCTCGGGGTTTGGCGCGCATTACGAATGTTAAATAAAATAAATACAGGACAAACATACATCTAGCCTTTCATTATATTGTTAGATTGGAATAGAGAGGTGCATTGTCTAAAGTGATCTCTGCTCCAATTTGCTGACGCAAAAGCCGTTATTACTTCTGCTGCATGACCGCGGCTGGTACTCATTTTGCTCTCCATTGAAAGGAGCAGAACCAGGAGCGAAGCATTCAAGACCGTGAATTGGCTTTCAGGCGTTTACATTTTCAGAAACTCTTGCCAATCGGCAACAGCACTCGTACTGAAGGAGATCCAAACATTTGGAAACAAACATTTCTTTGTATGGTGAATATGTTGCAACAAAGAGAATATTTTCACTATCCACAAACCATAAATGTTGGCAAAACGCTACACGGTCACATAGTATGAGTGAGGCTTTTATTTAAATAGCAAACACTGTGTACTGAATCACTTCTAGGGAAGCCCAATTTCGTCAGTTAAGGCACAGGGAGATAAAATGGGTTGCCTAGGACCAGAGTCTATAGTTAAATGGTGAAGCAGGGATTTCAGACCAGTCTGCAATGTAGGTACTTAACCACATATCTTTCCAGATCCACGTAGTACAGATATGCATTAAAGTTTGGCTTCCCGGGGCTAAGGTATATTCTGCTTTATAGTGATATCTTGAAAAGACCACAATTCACATAATACATTGACTTGACAAAATATGAGTCCTTATACAAACATTTTGAGCAAAAAAGAACAATTGCAGCTTTGTTTTGCACAGAATCACCAAACACTAGCACACAGAGTTCGGGGTACTAGTAGCCTGTAGGCATTCACACAATAGAAAATCTATCTTGTATTTTTCCCGTTCTCCCCACCAACCTCAAACACACTTATTCTCTCAGATCCTCCACAGTGCCTTGAGACTATGCAAACAGCAGGGGAGCGCTGTATAAATCCCAATGCCGTACAACAGCAGAAAAGGTAGACCATGGGTCTATGAAATTGGGACCAGCAGGGAAAGCTTCCCTCACACAGAGGAGGTACCGCATGGGCCAAACAGGGCATGCTCCCCTCACACAGGGTTACAGCATGGGGGACAGCAAGTCACCCTCAGACAGAACTGATACAGCATAAAACACGTCACCCTCAGAGAACCAGCAGAGCATGACCTCGGCAGGGTACATTTCACCCTCACAGAACAGAGGCAGCATGGGCCAAAGCAGGGCACGCTCCTCTCACACAAGGTTACAGCATGGGGGACACCAAGGCAAGTCCCCCTCACACAGATCTGATACGCATAATACAAGTCGCCCTCACAGAACGGGCAGAGCATGACCTCCGCAGGGTACGTTTCACCCTCACAGAACGAAGGCAGCATGGGCCAAAGCAAGGCATGCTCCCCTCACACAGGGCTGCAGCATGAGGGGCAGCAAGTCCCCCTCACACAGATCTGATACAGCATAATACAAGTCGCCCTCACAGAACGGGCAGAGCATGACCTCAGCAGGGTACGTTTCACCTTACAGAACAGGGGCAGCGTGGGCCAAAGCAGGGCACTCTCCCCTCACACAGGGTTACATCATGAGGGACAGCAAGTCCCCCCTCACACAGAACGGATACAGCATAATACGAGTCACCCTCAGAGAACCGGCAGGGCATGACCTAAGCACGGTACGTTTCACCCTCACAGAACAGAGGCAGCATGCGCCACAGCCGAGAAAGCTTCCCTCACACAGGATCTGGCATCAGACAGCAGAGCAATCCCCCTAAATGGCGCACACTGCACCTCACAGGGCCAGGCTTTAGAGAGCAGCGCTAGCCCCATACACTGCACGTGCTGGAGACCCTGAAGTGTGGACAGGCACAGACAAAAGGCAGAAAGGGTGTGGGCTAAGATGGAGACCATGAAGGGCATACATGTCAATAGAAAGCAGTGCATGTACAGAAACAAAGGCGGAAACGGTACTGAAAAGGCGAGGGTAAAGCTGGAGACCACATCAGGCCAGTGTGTTAGAGAGGGAAGTTGGGGTGGGCTTTGCTCGGGCCCACCATGGCTCCGGCCACGCCCGCCCCAGTATGCGAGGCGTGGCCGGCTTCCTTACACCCCTCCAGATCTCACCCCTGTGCCGTGTGATCCTCTGCAGAGCCGGCAGAGGGCGCCCTCGGCATGCCACCTGATCAGTGCGCACACACACGTGCACGGTTCATGACTTCGCGCGCTGTACAGAGTGTGCTTTCCACAATGCTTGCCAATCCCTTGCCCTCGGGTTCGGCGCGGGCAGCATTTCAAGAAAAGTAACACATGGCGGTACATCATTGTGTGGGCATGACCTTGGGCGGGTGAGGCTGCCATATTTTGAAGACTACCTTTGCCACAGTTGGCATGGTCCATTCACAACAAAATAATGCCTGAAAATGTTGCATTCGCAAAGGAAACAAAATGCTACATTTCTAAATGTGCAGAAAAATGTGGGAAATGGCGCCAACAGCTGTGAAATTTGGAATTTCACCCATCTGCCAAGCCTTTCAATTCGTCTAAAGCAAAACTCAGTATTCATTCCTGATACTGGATGCCCACGGAACCAGTGTTGGCAAAGCACCTCATAAGGACATCCAGGAATGAGTACTCTGGGGCCACAGTGAGGGGGGTGGGGAGGGGGGGGGGTGATCAGCAGTGGACGTTTAGAGGTTCAGCAGCCGCCAAGTCCTAATGTCATTCAGTGCAAAAGCCGGAAGGGATGCCGACTTCTGCTGCAGTGTTTCTTTTCCGTTTCTGTCCCGCAGTGGGGGATAGAGGGAGAGGGGGGCGGGGGGGGGTGGCGAACAATGTTCACAAAGGGGAACTTAAGACAGACAAATGTAAGGTCAACACGGGGGAAGTTCAAGCATGGATATGCTCTGTTGACCTGTGGCTTAATCCTGGATAGAGCGCTGCATTCCTGACTCCTGTTGTGTTTCATGCGTGTATGTTTATGTTTTGCGCCGTTATGCCTACAGGCTTGTCTCATGCGCTATACACATACAAAGAAATAAATAACATAATACATTCAAAATGCAAGATCAACAAGAGGAAACACCAGAGATTTGTCTCGGGAGGATAGCTCAGGTGCAACGCGCTCGCCTTGGAAGCAAGATGACGCAGGAGCAACACAGGTTCGAACCCCGGGTCCGCGCTTAGAAACCTCTGGGTATTAAACGTGTAACAAATAACCAATTACAATTATACAGATGCCAAGTCCACCAATGAGACCGTCAAAGTCAATACCAGGAGAACGCAGCAAGGAGAACGCAGCAGGGAAAAGGCTAAGGTTCACCAAGGAGACTAGCAGAGACCATTACAAGGTCCATCAAGGGCAACACCAGGGACACAAATGCCAAGTCCACCAATGAGACCATCATAGACAATACCAGGTCCAGCAAGGAGACCGCAATAGAGAAAAGGCTAATGTCCACCAAGGAGACTAGCAGAGAGACCAATACAAGGTCCAGATCCTCAGTCACTTCGGTAGAAGAGAATAAAGGACCTTGGGTGAACATGCAGATAAATGGAGTGTCCATACCTATCATGGTTGACACTGGGTCTCCATACACTATGATGGATGTCGACACATTTGTCAAGGTACTGTCTGGCAACCTTCGAGAGATACAATGCAGTGAGAGCAACGGGATACGGTAAAACCCCCACAGATATCATTGGATGTACTTGGGTGAAGTTGTGTTTCCCTGACAGAGAAACGTACTTCAAGTTATATGTAGGCAAGAATGGTTCATCTGCAGTAGGATGGGAAGAACAAGCCGCTCTACGTGTTAGGAACTTCCGCACCAGGGCGAATCCTATTTTGAGTGTTTTGAAAGATAATAAGGACATTAAAGGTGTACTTGCCAAACAGTTCTCAAAAGTGTTTAATGAAAGGATTGGACTCCTGGAAGGGTTTCAACATAAGATAATTCTTAAAAAAAGAAGCAATACCCATAACACATAAGGTAAGGGGTGTTCCCATCGGCACAAAAGAAGCATTGAAAAAGGAACTCTCTCGATTGTGTGAACAGAGTATAATTGAGCCTATAGAAAGCTCAGAATGGTTAGCCGCTATAGTGTTAGTGAAGAAAACAGATGGGACCATAAGGATGTGCATACATCAGAGTTCTTAACAAAAATATCTGGATAGATAGACACCCTAGTCCAAACATCAGGGAGTTGTTGACGACCATGAAGCCAGCCAGATATTTCACCACATTAGACCTATCCTCGGCATACCACCAGCAAGCACTGGAAGAAGGATACAAGAGTTTGACATTGTTTGTCACTCCACTCGGTGCCTTCATGTTCAAGAGGATGCCATTTGGCCTTGCCTCGGCTGCAGCAGTCTTTCAGAGACTAATGTCACATTCGTTCGGAGGTCTTGAAGGAGTATATTGCTTCCAAGATGACATTTTAATATCTGCTGAGACCGAAGCGGAGCACGATGCAAAACTGATGGGAGTGTTACAAGTGATTCAAAAAAATGGACTTAACCTTACACTTTTCCAACTTTAAGGTAAGTGTGACAAAGTATCGTATCTGGGCCATTCCATTAATGCTAATGGTATTAGCCCCAGGAAGGAGTTGATAAATTCTATTATGAACATTCCGGAGCCAGGCAACAAGGACCAATTGAGAAGTTTTTTGGGGATGACAGTACTACTCGAAATGTGTGGGTGATTACACAAACAAGACCAAATGTATGAGAGAATTAATGAAGAAATGTACAAACCTTTTGTGGTCAGATAAGTGTAAACGGGAATTCGAACAGATGAAATCTACAATCAATGATGTCCTAACGTTAGTAATGTTTGACTGCAAGGTGAAAACCATAATATCTGTGGGTGCCAGCAAGATTGGTCTAGGGGGAATATTGGAGCAAGTTCAAGACAAAGGTTTAGTGACAATTGCGTTAGCATCAAGAATCCTGAAGGGTGCAGAATTAAACTGTTCCACAATTGAGAGAGAAGCTTTGGGAGTAAAATGGATTTGGGAGCACTTTAGGAACTTAGTGTGGTGGCTGCCCATTATCTACAAAACTGATCATAAACCATTAGTACATGTGTTACAATCCAAGGCTCCACCTCTGATATCACCAAGGATTAGACGTTGGATTCTAGATATAATGCAATATAACATTTGCATATGCTATATTCCAGGCAAACTAAATTTGGTTGCCGACTGTTTCTCAACGTTGCTATGGGATTGTGAAAATGCAGACACTGAGTCAAGGATGGGGTCTGAGCCTGATGATATCATAGCTACTATAAATCTGAGCATAACAAAAGAAGAAGAGTGCAAAGATACGGCTGGAGTTTACCCGGAGAAATTGGGCCTCAGAGAAGCCATAAACAGTGAATGGAGAGACTGTGATCAAAGTTTAGGAGCATATGCTCAAATAAAAGATGAGATATCCATTGACTCAACACACATTTATAGAGGGAATCGTGTCATCCCTCCCACGAATTTGAGAGGAAAGAGAATAGCGTTGGCCCATGAAGGACATTTGGGCAGAAGTTTAACCAAGAGAAGAGTGAGGAGTAATTGCTGGTGGCGAGGAATGTGGCGGGACATGGACGAGTGTCAGGAACTGTATTACATGTGCAGCAAGTGATAACGTGAAAACTGGGAGGAAAACACCCTTACAACCAGTGGAGATTCCCAGTAAGGTGTGGTCAAAGCTGGCAATTGATATCATGGGACCGTATGAAAACCTAGATACTGCCAAAATCTACATTGTGGTTCTATTAGACCATACCTCAAAGTGGGTCGAGTGGGAAGTTGTGGAAGGGAATGTCACCACTGGGAAAATAGAGTTTTTTTAATGAGATTTTTAATAGAGAAGGTGATACCAAATAAATAGTTTCTGACAATGGAGCTCAGTTTACCTCACTTGAATTTCAATTGTTTTTAAAAGATAGGGCAATTGAGCATATAACTACATCACTCTATCATCCCATGGGCAATGGTCTTGTTGAAAGAATTAACACATTTGTAAAGAGTGTAATTCAACTGACTGTAGCCAACTCGCTTCCATGGAGAGATACCCTTAAGGAGGCTCTTTGTACCTATAGAACAACTCCGCATTCCACCACGGATGTAGAGCCATTTACTATGATGCGTGGTAGGTTAGCAACCAATTGTTTGAGACCTGCATGGATGTTCATGAACACAAGTAAAGGACATTTCGACATTGAGCAAATTATAAGAGGGGTGAGAGAGAAACAAGCAAAATATAAAGAGTACTATTATTGGAAAAATGGAGTGAAGGAGAACATAATCGGAAGCGGCGACTGGGTCTGTATCAAAGAGCCCAAGAAAATGTTAAAAGGGGAATCCAGGTTCAGGTCGCCACAAAAAGTACAGAGATATTCTGGAAAATCAATTGTGTTGGAGGATGGAAAGAAGTGGTCATGCGATGATGTTGTAAGGGTGGAAGGGATTCCAATATGCCAAGTACCAGTAAATCAAATACTCAAGTGGCGACAGGCCACGCAAACAGGAGAATACAGGACAGCGATTCTGATAGAAGAGACAATGAGGCAGGAAGTAGGAGTGATGTTTCAAGAGGCATATTATCCAAGAGAAACCGCAAGTTGATCCAGAATTTCAGCAATGACTAAATTTATTACTGAGAGGCGTTTGGATAGCTAGGGAACATGGATGTATCCTTTTTATCCCAGTGATGTTTTCTTGTTGTTGTTTTGCTTATTTCTTCTTTCATAATATAGGGGAGGGGGATGTTATAGTCGGTCTCTTACGTGTTGCAATTACGTATGTGTTGTATGGTTCTGGAAGGTAGCCATTCCAGAACCAGTGAAGATGCCCCGGTGGCCATACGCTCCGGGGGCTCTCCGAATAAAATTGGATAGCTACTAATAAATGCCTCATCCATATTTATCACACTCTGCGGCTGAAACTGCCGCCATTTTGTCAATCCGGCTCTACTCGCTGGCTCCTGTCACATGATGCAGGAAGTTCAGGTGAAATAAACACAGTCGGCCATCTTGGATTGTGTCTGTTATTGTCCGTTTAGGAAAGCCAACACGTGGAGCTGCTACTTTGTGGGATGAAAAGGTTATGGAAACATATCACACGTGTTCTTCCAGCAGCTACCTTCAGTGGTATGCAGCACCATACTGAATAACAGCAAAGGATAAACATTCTTCAGGCAAGGAAGGCTGCTGACCTCTCCAGGTAAGATTTTATCCAAGTCATCTGCTCATAAATGAAACATTAGGACATAAGACTAGAGACTGTGTTTAAGAGACTAAATGTTACAAGTGAAAAGAGGTTGGGTGCCAACCACAATACGAGCGCATGACACTATAGTAAGTGAACTCATTTATGCCTTATGCATACAAGAAAGTTTTTTCCTGCTTGCAGGGGTGTAGCAAGGTCTGCAGGAGAGCTTCTATCCGGGGCTACAACCGAAGACCTGGGGCTATAGCCTCCCAGCGCCCCCTCCCACATACACATAGTTTGAAGATCACTGGGAAATGTAGGGTGCCTACCAACGCCATTAGAGGATGAGGAGTGGTTCCTCCAAAGGACACCGAGGGGAAATAAAAGTAAGACCTATTTTGAGAGAGTGTTCTGTGATACTCGAGCGGATGGCGGCCAACCAAAGGGTGTGCTTCTCCAAGAGGATGACCTGTGCAACATTCTCTAATCACGCAATGCTGGGTTTGCTGGCGACACACCATGGCGAATGACCAGGTGGAAGACTGCGCTACCCATCGACTGAATACCGGGTGGCCACCTTACTGCCCTGTGCAAATACCTTTCTGCCAAATGCTAATCCCTTTTGCATTGTGACTAAGGGGAGGTCTCACAAGTTGATTGACTTCCCACTTTGAGGCGTGCTCATGGCACCTAGAACATACACTAGAGTCAGTGGCGTACTGAGGGGGGGGCGGTGGGGCATCTTGCCCCTCCATCCCCCAGTGGCTCTTTCAGTAGCCAGACTGGGACATCGGGGCTGGCGGCTGGGCACAATGATTCACCAGGTGTCCTGCTGCCAGGAGGACAATGTATCATTGTGCCTAGCCGCCAGCCCAAGTGTCCTGGCAGCGGGACACCTCCTGTTCGGCGCCCTCATTGACGAGAATGGTGCTGAGCAGGAGCACACCACATGGCTAACGGGTGTCCATGTCCCACCCCGCTCTGAGTCACTGCCGCAGCTGCAGCCAAGAACGGGGAGGCACACGGGCATCAGACAGTACCGTGTGCTCCGCATAGAGGCGTAGCCAGGATGGTCTATCAAATGGGGCCTGATGCTAATGTAGTTGGGCCCACTGCACTGACAAAAATATCTGTAAATACCCACAGAGCGCTGCTGAGTGGGCATTTGCACATTTTGGGTGGGGCTTGCCCCTCAGGCCCTACCCTGCCTACGCCTCTGGTGCTCCGCCTTCAGCTCCAGCCCTGCACATGTTCACTAGTCCGACTTATAGAGAAGTCAGATCATTTCTTTCGGGAGTCGGACTAGTGAATGCACTCAGGAGCACTGTCAGGTGACTTTATCTGAGCATCTATGATTAACCATTGCTTTTTCAGGTTTGGGCCTACTTGGGTAGAAAATATTTTACCTTTTCACATTTGACCGAATTATTTCTGTTCTTTTTTTTGGTCAAAAATGCAAACCCCCCCCTCCCCCGCATTGCCTTACCCCACCCCATATATATATTTAATTACATTTGACCGAATTTCGACCACCAGCAACTATACACCATGTTGCCAGTCAGCAGTCTTCTAACACAACAATATATACATTTTTCTATTTTTCTTCTGGGGCTTAAAATGTGTGCTTTAAAGCGCTCGCATTACAAGCTGCGTTTTCTCTTCCCACGGGACACACAGAAGTGTAATGACCTCATTGACCTCCAACACTGGATCCTCCTCATCAGCCACTTGCTGACAAAGAAGGGTTTAGAGCTCTTCAGTGGGCATTTAGCCTTTAAGCTCCCCTGCTGTCTGCCCAACTCGTGATAATTGGCAGCTATTAATCATATCTTTGTCGCTATTGCAACGTATGTACCCCACGAGTGGGTCCGATTGTTTTTGCTCTAAGCAGGACCCTCCCCCCAACCATAATGTTGAAATGGGCCCCCACACATCTTCAGCCGGGCCTGGGGAGCCAGTCTAGTCCTTGCTTAATGTGGCATGGCTTTTGTTCTGGGCATCCCATCCGGGCCAGCAGTGTTGCCATGTGCTTCTGCTTGGCCTGGCTGCCTGTAGAACAGCGGCCTGGAGCAGAACACGGACAGCAGTATGGCCGTATACTCCTGCTCTGCACCCTCCATACACAATAGGGGGCATAGCAGGAGCACGCTCTGTGTCCCACTCCAGGCTGTTGACTGCACTGCAGGCCCAATAAGGGCCAGAGCCAGGAGCACAGAGCTCCACGTCCCACTTCCAGGCCGCTGACTGCACCACAGGCCCAATAAGGGCCAGGAGCACACAGCTCCACGTCCCACTCCAGGCCGCTGCCTGCACTGCAGACCCAATAAGGGCCAGAGCCAGGAGCACACAGCTCCATGTCCCACTCCAGGCCGCTGACTCCACTGCAGGCCCAATAAGGGCCAGAAGCACACAGCTCCACATCCCACTCCAGGCCGCTGCCTGCACTGCAGGCCCAATAAGGGGCAGAGACAGGAGCACACAGCTCCGTGCCCCACTCCAGGCCACTGCCTGCACTGCAGGCCCAATAAGGGGCAGAGCAGGAGCACACAGCTCCATGTCCCACTGCAGGCCCAATAAGGGGCCAGGAGCACACAGCTCTGTGCCCCACTCCAAGCCGCTGCCTGCACTGCAGACCCAATAAGGGCCCGAGCCAGGAGCACACAGCTCCATGTTCCACTGCAGGCCCAATAAGGGGCAGAGCCAGGAGCACACAGCTCCATGTCCCACTCTTGTCCGAATGTAGCAAGAAGAGGGTACTGAGTCAAGTCATCATATGGGGGGCAGGAACGCATGTGTTTCAGTTCAGCATTCATTTTCCAAGGTGCATTAGGGGGGAAAATAGCACAACTTTCTTTGTGGGTCGCCCCACCCCCCACACTTGCAATGCTGGATACTGCCTCGACTGCAGTGTAGGTATGTGACCGCTGCAAAAAGCCAGCCACTGGAGCCAACTGTGCAGGAGGCAATCATTCGCCATCTTGGCTTCACTTTACCGCAATTAGACGTCACTTACACTGCAGTGGGCTCTGTAGGACCCACCTGACGAGATGTGGAAAAGGCTAAGTGTTCTCCCGTGTAAAAAAGCCACGCGTCTCCGGCTGCCTCGCGCAATTATTAGGAGGAAAGATCTATGAAGCGCGGCCACTTGTGCAGTTAAACATCCTCAGTTACCCTCCAGATTCGGAGCATGCAGCTGCCAGCCCCGCAGGAAGCAATCCATGCGGAGCAATTAGGGAGTGACGCGCACGCGGCTGACGAGAGCGTGAAGGTCATGCAGAAACCAATTAGATGTTGGTGGCATGTGACAGACAGGGTGGCCCCAGCGCCCTGCACATCCACTTCAGTCACAGGACTAGCGCAACCTCTGTCATGGGCATTAGTTTGGGCTATTAGGTGGCGCTTAGGTAGGTAGCCACTGTCACATATATAAGCTGACACTATTGCACTGGAGTACAGCTAGGGAGGAATGGCTTATCGGGAGGGATACAAAGCTTGTAGGTTTTGTCTGGTTATTTGCCCACCCATTGACTGCCCATGGCCATGCTAATCCCTATGGCCTTTCCCACACGGATCCTGCCCCTCCCCACCCAAAACACCTCCTCATTGAACTCGCTTTAATCAAGCCTTACCATCAAACGTTGCACTCGAAGTGCCTACCAGTGTTTTTTCAAGCAGTCTTCTGACAGTTAATGACTTAATTGGAGCTGTAAACGCTCTACTGGTGCAATAAAAATGCCCTAACCAAGTCTGCCTTCTGCACTCTATAAGCACTATGTGTGTCCTTCATCGAAGTCCTGTTAGAAATGGTCATTAGCAAAGCGAACAGTTTTGTCTTGTGTTAGGAATTTGCCAGGCACTGCTATTAGATGCCCAGGTACTCGCACCATTTTGCACCTTCTACCATCAATAGATAATACCACTACGGCTGTATTTGGCAAGTGCCTTTCCCGTGCCTACCCAAACTGTTGGCATTGCCAGTGCTTGTTTTTAAATGGTTTCTCAGCATCAGCATAGACAGAATGTGTGCATGGGATGTATATAGTGCAAACCTAGCTGGCAAGCAACCGAGTGCCACAGTAGCAAGGGGAGAATACAGAAATCGAATCAGCGGGAGGGAGGTACTTGGAGAAAAGTTGCAATCGGAGGCTAAACAGGTGGGAAAGTGCTTCTCAAAGAGTAGGAAGTGCAGGAGAGATGTGTGTCGCTATGCTGGAGAAAGCCCATGTTCTGCTTCGTCCCAGTCTTTCACCATTTCCATTCCAGTGGGGCAAAGGTGCATCCGGGGAGACGTACAGCGATGGCGCGTTTTTCAGCCGGGCAGAATGGATCGTTGTCCGTCATAGCCTTGTATGACGGCCATTTTGGAGGTAGTGCAATCTTGGGGGGCGGGGGGATAACCAATGTAGCTATAAGAGATTGGGGTGCTGTGGTTGTATTTCTTAAGTCCTATGATGAGAAGGGCTGTGGCATGCTGAACAGCTTTCAGAGGGGCTACAAGGAGGTCAGGATAGCAAGCCCCCCTCCCCATTTCCCCATGTGTAAAACCCCAAACCCACCCATTCCCCACCAGTTTTAACCCCTTACACCAGCCCAATATAAGAAAAAAGAGGAGAGAGGAAAGACCGCCCTCTCCGCAGACCCAATAAAATCAATCCAGAAGAGAAAAAAAAAAAAAAAAAAAAGGCACAGCTCACAGGAGGTTATTGGAACACTCATTTAATGGAAACAGCACAAAATGTGCAAAACAAATGGCTGGGGAAACAGCAAACAAAGGCAGGACGCCTATAGGCACGACCTGCTTACAACGCGTTTCACGCTCAACTGAGCGCTTGGTCACGTGAATATATATAGATTTAGTATTTTATTATTTTTTTAAAATCAGTATTTTTTCGTTGTTTTTGTTGAAAATACATCCTTTAGTTTCTATTCGTTGAATCACTGGACACCGGTTGCGGTCATTGATGCTGAAGCCAATGGATTTTGTTGCAGATGTGAGCGGGCGATAGAAGCCATCAACTGTCATTTCAATTAGCCCATTCTGGATTTGAGGGTGCTTGCAGACCCGCAAGGAGGGCAAATGATGCATGGGTCACAATTGTATATTTTTACGAGCGCCTCATCTAGAACCTGGATAGTGTTGGTGGTTTCATGTCTTCAGGACGACATATTTGATAACGAATGCACATATACTGAAATTTCTTTAACGAAAAACATAACTTTTTTAAATTGTTTTTGGGGGTTCCCCCCAAAGCCCTGTTTACCACCTGTAAGAGGATTCAATTCAGCACTACAGCCAAGTCAATGCCTAGTCTGGGATACTGAATGGAAACCCTTATTGATATATCTTTATGTCCAGTTCATGCGTTCTGGATGACTACCCCTATATAACACCCCTCTATTGGAATCCGCCTGACCCCACTGAGCCAAGAAGTAGTTCTGTTTTGCAAGTTAAAAGGTTTATTTGAGAATTTAAACAATATAGATATATATCTCACACTTTAGAATAAATTAATAATTGAATAGCACACTTGATATGATAAAGATTAACAACGGAGAATCTGGCACTAGCACACCTCTTTATAATCGCTAAGGAGTTGACATGAAATGGATAAGGTAGCACACTGGTAAGTAGGGACAGAAGAATAATGTGATAGAGAATGCTTTATAGAGTTCAAATGGATGCAATGTTGAATGAAAGGCAGTACAGAAAATACTCAATATGATTTCAACAAAACAATGTAATCACTTTTCTCTGGCAATCCACTCCCCCCCTTTATGCAATGCAAGGAAATGGAAGGAAGGCACACAGTTCTCAGAAATGCAATCAAATGTGATTCAGTTCACCCCAGCAAGCTTGGACTACAGAAGTTTAAAACACAGGCCCAAAATGCTTTTATATGTGCTGGCAATGAAGTGAAAAATACGCTAAAATGCTTTTAATTCCCTCTAGAGGTTTAGGGTGAGTGGTATATGCTTTGAATAAGTTCAGGATCACTTTAGCAATGCTCTATAATGGTTGTCAGGTTGCAAACGAATTTTTGCAACGGAAGGCAAGCAGCAGCAGATTTTTACACGTGGAGAAATTTGCAAATCGCGGTAAAATTCGCGAGTCCGTTTTTCGCGATTACAGAGGAACTACAAGGACTACAAGGACTGAATGTTACAGATGAAAGTTACTGCAAGTCTCTAAGACAAACGGTCGCGGAGATATGAGCGATTTTGTAAAGGTCGTTTTTTCAGATTTGAAATTTTAAAGTTCAAAAAGACAAGTGCAGCTTGCAACTAGAAAATGACAAGTGACAGCTTTACAAATGACAGGTGACAGTTAGGAGACAGTTCTACTTAGATTAAAATAGCTTGAATTATATTATTTTAACTAAGAGATTGGTTCTGCACAGTTCTACTAGGTACTCACACTATATTCTTGAATTAGAATGGGCCTCGCCATGGATCTGGTCAGGTTTTAGACTGGACTTCACAGTGATCTGGGTCAGCTCTCTCTCTCTCTGGATTCTGGAGACTGATGGATTTGAAGTCTGGATCTTTCTGCACAGCTTTCTCTAGAGATTGATGGAGGTAAAGTATGGATTTTCCGGCAGAGCTTCCAGCTGCAAATGGAATTGAAAGTCCCTATCTGTTCTGTCTGTCTGCTTTTATCTGTTTTTAAAATGGGTGTGTGTGCAGCATCACTAGACCCTACCCCTCTCCACTTGCCATTGGCCACTTCATCCGCTTCCACTTGATTGGGGGAATGAAATGAAGTGTCATCATGATGAGGTCTGTTTATGGTACAGAGAACCCACCCCTGTCAACTTACACACAATCTATCTTTTGATCCAAAAGGCATATTTGCACAGGTACACATTTGTTTAAAATTACATGCACCCTTCACATATCACAGGAGGTATACCCTGTCCAAATCTGCTCTTCCTGGGGGCTTGGGTTCAAAAATGGCACATATTTCACTTTTTAACTGGTTTCGCAATATCAGACATTACCCCAAATTTACACACATGTGCGCAAGGAGTATGGACATTAGTTGATGAAGTGTCAGATTTTTCACATGCACACATTTTGAGTAATATCCTCTTTTCCGCTAAAACCCCCCTGAACATACCACCGGGTCCTAACACGTCTTAAAATGTGGGCAGAAAAATCACAAGAATTATGGTATCATTTATAAAATTTTCACATGTCCGTACTATGAGTTATTCATATTTTTAGAGTTATGTTCTGGCCCCAAAAGGGTGTGGTTTCCCCCCAGCACAAGGTTGAATTTCTGGTTTTTCCAGTTCTGCCAAGCCAGCTTGCTCTCACAGGCAGTGCCCCTCCCCTGTCCTTCCAGGAGGAAGCTCCATTTACGACTCCCGCCAATAAAACATTTGCCTGAGTCAGGACAGGGCTTTGTTCAGAGCTCCTGTATTCTGTGGGGGCTCCCCTTAATTCAATTATCAGAGAGATGGCATATCCTTAGTGTGGCCAGCAAAAGGCAGATAGGCCTGGGAACACAGCTGTGACTCAAGTTTCACTCCTGATGGGGGGTAGTTGCCAGGCAAAATTGGAATCTCTTTAAGCCAGTTTTTAGCTACATGTCATTTCTGTTCCCCAGTTTTCTGCATTCAAATAAAACTAAACATTTTTACATATGCAGCTAGAATGCTGATTCTAAGTTTAAAACTATGACATTTAAACAATTGAAACCTATGTGACACTCAAAAGTAGGTCACTCAGTCAATTTAAACATTAAGGGGCCGATTCATAGAATTCAGCGCACAAGTGGCGCACGCGGCTGGCGCACAGTGTGCGCGTGCGAATCCCTGCGCCAGCCGCGTGCGCTAAAATCCATTTCCGCGCACAGCGTATTCATGGATTCCAGCCACCAAAACCAGCCGTGGCGCACAGTTGCGCAGCGACCCTGCAGCAGCGCCAGTTACGCCTCCAAGAACGCCTCTCGCGCAGGGAAAAGCCATCAAAATCCCCAACCCAGCGCAAAGGGCAGCAGCAAACACAGAGCTGGGAGCGTGTATTCCAGGGGTGTGCGGGTGTTTCCATACGCGGCTGGGCTGGGTACGTGTATTTCAGGGGTGCGCGAGAAAGTCTACACGCGATTGGCCTGGGTACGTGGATTTCAGGGGTGCGCGAGAAAGACTACACGCGATTGGCCTGGGTACGTGGATTTCAGGGGTGCGCGAGAAAGTCTACACACGATTGGCCTGGGTACGTGGATTTCAGGGGTGCGCGAGAAAGACTACACGCGATTGGCCTGGGTACGTGGATTTCAGGGGTGCGCGAGAAAGTCTACACGCGATTGGCCTGGGTACGTGGATTTCAGGGGTGCGCGAGAAAGTCTACACGCGATAGGCCTGGGTACGTGGATTTCAGGGGTGCGCGAGAAAAACTACACGCGATTGGCCTGGGTACGTGGATTTCAGGGGTGCGCGAGAAAGTCACACACGATTGGCCTGGGTACGTGGATTTCAGGGGTGCGCGAGAAAGACTACACGCGATTGGCCTGGGTACGTGGATTTCAGGGGTGCGCGAGAAAGTCTACACGCGATTGGCCTGGGTACGTGGATTTCAGGGGTGCGCGAGAAAGTCTACACGCGATAGGCCTGGGTACGTGGATTTCAGGGGTGCGCGAGAAAAACTACACGCGATTGGCCTGGGTACGTGGATTACAGGGGTGCGCGAGAAAGTCTACACGCGATTGGCCTGGGTACGTGGATTTCAGGGGTGCGCGAGAAAGTCTACACGCGATTGGCCTGGGTACGTGGATTTCAGGGGTGCGCGAGAAAAACTACACGCGATTGGCCTGGGTACGTGGATTTCAGGGGTGCGCGAGAAAGTCTACACACGATTGGCCTGGGTACGTGGATTTCAGGGGTGCGCGAGAAAGTCTACACGCGATTGGCCTGGGTACATGGATTTCAGGGGTGCGCGAGAAAGTCTACACGCGATTGGCCTGGGTACGTGGATTTCAGGGGTGCGCGAGAAAGTCTACACGCGATTGGCCTGGGTACGTGTGTTTCGGGGTGCGCGGGTAGTTCCACACGCGATTGGCCTGGGTACGTGTGTTTCGGGGTGCGCGGGTAGTTCCACACGCGATTGGCCGGGGTACGTGTGTTCCGGGGTCCCGTGAACTTTCACACGCGATTGGTTGGGATCCACGTGTGTACTGTCATCACGTGCAATGAGGGATACTCCCTCGCACGTCACGTCACAGACGCGCTCACGCGCTGAGGGCCTTTGGTCCAATGAAAATGCGTATGCGTGCAGACGCGCTTACGCGCTAAGGGCCTTTCCTCGAATTACACGCTGATGTGCAGAATTTTCACGTGCCAAATCACTCCGTATCAAGCTGGCCACTCGTAAGCACACGGAAGACCACGCTCCTGCCCAGAAGGCCGAACTACTGCCCCCCAGAGCCCCGAGCACGCTCCCACCTGCCATCTGCTGCTGCCTGACTGCCTGCTGCCCACGTGCCCTGCCATTTGCTGCCTGCACATCAGCCAGGGGTGCTGTTGGTGTGACCACCCCTGCTGGAACCAAAGACTCCCGACTGGGATTCCATCGCTCCACAGCCCAGCCCCAGGACCCAGTTGCCCACCCACTCCTGCCTCTGGGGTTGTCATGTCGGGGCAAACTCCATCTGTGACCACTGACAACCCCCGGCCAGAGAGGCAGAGGGGCACCAGCTTCAGTGCCACCGAAGTTGGTGTCCTGGTGGAGCAAGTCCTGGGGCAGTATGATGCCCTCTTCGGAAGTTGCCGCGCCGACAAGGAAGGACGGACTCGGATCTGGACTGACATCGTGACTGCCATCAACGCGGAGGGGGTGGCAGTCCGCGACTTCCAACATGTCAAGAAGCGCTGGGAGGACTTCAGGTCCAGGACCCTGACCAAGGCCCGGCGCCTCTTGAAGGCAGCGGATGCCAAGGGGCGCCGGGGCCACTTGTCGGAAGAACAGATGAGGGTCCTGGAACACATATCCCCAGCGCTCCACGTCCAGGTCCTTGAGAGGCAGACCCGTCTGGAGTCGAGCGGTGAGTGTACATGCATCCTGATTGTGAGCAGTGCGTGTGGTGATTGTTCAGTAGTGTGCAGGTTGCACATCTGTTTGTATGGGGTCGAGTATGGGTGCGGGTGTACAGGGCCGTGGGGCTGACACATGCGAGGGCTGTAATGTGTGAGACATGGATGGTGCCTGTGTGTGTGGGCTTGCATGCCAAATGCAGTTGTGTGGGCACACAAGTTTGTATGAATGTGTATGTGAGTAGACATGTCCGTGATGTCACGCATGTATGTTGTTTTCAGCTGATTGTATCAGCGCTGTGTACATGTGCATGTGTGTGTATTTGACAAGGGTGCAACAGTGATGCAACATGGATGCATGTGACAGCGGTATGTGGAAGCCTGATTGGCAGATGTGACATGGATGCCCGTCTGATCACTGCGACACTTAGCAGAGGTGTACACATGCATGCAAGTGTGGTGGTTGGTGTGTACATGTGTGGTGCACTTCCTGTGTTGCATGTGATGTCTGGCTCACCTTTGGCTGCTGATGCTGTTGTATGTGTATGGATGGTGTTGGCAGTTGCAACATGGCTGTGGTATGGCTCGTGTGTGCAAGTTGTAATGACATGTGTGTTGGGGATTGTGATGACATGTCTGAGGTTTGCCAATGCCACTCATGTACAACTGTCATGTGTGTATGTGTCCATTGTACAGTGCCCTGATGCCTGTGTTTTTTTTCTCCCTGTCTGCAGCGTCAACTGATGAAGAGGGCGGAGAAGGTGCTGTGGAGCACAGCGGCGGGGATCCCACCGCCAGCCGGAGACGCAAGGCCCGGCTCCCCTCCCAGGTTGTCATCTCGTCGGGGAGTGAGGAGTCCGGTGCCGCGTCCCAGGCCGCAGCTGCCGGGGGGAGGTCCAAGAGGCGGAGGTTGCAGTTGGACTCCTCGGCAGCAGAAGGGGCAGCTGGGACCCCACAGGGCCCAACGGGGGAAGATGGCACAGAGTCATCCAGGTTGGTGGGGGGTTTGGTGGAGGAGGAGGCCGTGCAAGCACCGGAGACGGGGTCTGGGGGTGGGGATCCCACTGGTGCTAGTGGTGCAGTGCAGGACCAGGGACAGGAGGCAGCACAGGCCGCCGCGGAGGTGCCTGTGTGCAATCCTGTCCCTGATCCTGTCCCTGCATCATCTTGCACCAGCAGGGATGCCCATGTCCAGACCAGTTTTCAGGCAGGGGATGAGCTGACGTCAACTGGCCTTCCTCTGCCTGCGGACGTGGCTATCCAGGCCCGGGTTGAGCCTGTCCTGGCTGGAGTGGCGTTGCGTCAACGGGCCATGCGAGGTGACCTGCAGTCTTTTCATGAAGAGACTGCACATCATCTCGAATGGCTCGTTGACCACGTCAGCCTGCTGGGACAGGTCACCCAGGCCGGATTCCTCCGTCTGATGGGGCTTGCCACGACCCCCTCCTCAGCTGGACCCCCTACGCGCCAGTCGTCCTCTGTGCCATCTTCCCACCCATCAGTCACCTGGGTGCCCTGTGGAGCTGCCTCTGACGGTGCGGCCAGGCTGGTGGAGGAGGCATCCCTGCCGCAGTCGGGAGTCGGACGTCCAGCAGGGGTGGCCACGTCAACGACTGCACCCCAGCCGGCGGAGGATGTGCAGGCAGCAGGAGGCAGTGCAGGGGCAGAGGCACAGCAGCAGCAGCACCATGGTGGGAGCCATGAAGGCTCGGGGCCTTCGACATCGGAGGGGCAGGCATCGGCCGGAGGGCAGGAGGACCCAGGACAAAAAGTGTCTTCCGTGTGGCAGCGGTTGGGCCACGCCATAGATGCGGAGCGGCAGCGGGCGGAAGAGGCACGGCTCTCAATGGTCAGGGCGGAGAACTCCATGCAGAGGGCCCTGAGGCGGGTCGAGTGCCTCGAGGCAATCCGCAGGGCTTTGGAGGTGGACACGTCGACGGCCCTGCGGACCCTCGGGGCCATGGAGGAGGACCGCCTCCGGGACATTGAGGAGGAGTTCGATGATGCCCTGGCCCGGCACATCCAGAAGTGAGCCGTGGAACTAGCCCGCTGCCCTTGTACATAGTTATGTAGGTAGTGTTAAGTTTCATTTTTGTTTTTATTTCATTTGGACCTTTTGGACATTGGCCACATTTTTGTATATAGTTTTTTTTATTAGTTAGTGTAGTTAGTTAGGTTTCCTTTATTTTGTTGGGATGATGGACCCTGGCTTCTTGCATTGTACATAGTTGTGGACTTGTACATACTTTCTTTTTTAACATTATCCATGGATCAATGGCTTATAATTTTTTTTTCACATTGGATTTTGTTTGGTGGACATTGACTTTGTACTACATTACTTTGGATTTCTATATTCTTTAATTTTTTTTTTATTTTGAACGGACATGCTTCTTTTCATTTTTTTCCATTCACATTTCTGTTTCTTCATTTTTGTTTCAATTCATCTTTCCTTTAATACATTATTTATTTGTTGCACTTCAATGTGTGGTGTCTCATTGTTTTCATGCATTTCATGTTATGTGTTTAGAGAATCACTGACACCCATTGGGTGTATGTGAGGGACATGTGTTTGTTTTGGAACTTGCAATTGGTGTTCTGTGATGTAATTGCAGAATATGAGTGGGTGGATGCAATACTCGGGTGGGTGTTTTGCATTTGGGGGCTGACCATAGAGACCAGGGATCTGGACTGTGATGACATGTTGGGTGGGGAACATGAGTTGGACATGGGTGGGGGCCTGCTGGAGGCTGCCCCTGGTGGCTGGGGGGTGGGGGTGGTGGGAGACATGGGTGGGGGCCTGGTGGAGGGTTCCCCTGGATGCTGGGGGGTGGGGGTGCAGGGGGACATGTGTGGGGGCCTGGTGGAGGGTGCCCCTGCACTGCTGGGGGGTGGGGGTGGTGGGAGACATGTGTGGGGGCCTGGTGGAGGGTGCCCTGCACTGCTGGTGGGTGGGGGTGATGGGTGACATGAGTGGGGGTCTGGTGGAGGGTGCCCCTGGATGCTGGAGGGTGAGGGTGCAGGGGGACATGTGTGGGGGCCTGGTGGAGGGTGCCCCTGCACTGCTGGGGGGTGGGGGTGGTGGGAGACATGTGTGGGTGCCAGGTGGAGGGTGCCCCTGGATGCTAGGGGGTGGGGGTGCAGGGGGACATGAGTGGGGGCCTGGTGGAGGGTGCCCCTGGATGCTGGGGGGTGGGGGTGGTGGGAGACATGAGTGGGGGCCTGGTGGAGGGTGCCCCTGGATGCTAGGGGGTGGGGGTGCAGGGGGACATGAGTGGGGGCCTGTTTGAGGCTGCCCCTGCACTGGTGGGGGGTGGGGGTGGGGGGAGACATGGGTGGGGGCCTGCTGGAGGCTGCCCCTGGTGGCTGGGGGTGCAGGGGGACATGCGTTGGTGGGCAGTAGTGCTAGTTGATATGTGGGTTGGCTGGTGGGCATGGCCATGGTGGATGGGGTGCCTGCAGGACATGTGCTGGGTAGGCCCCTGTGGTGTGAGCCACCTGCAGGGGCCGTGGAGGGTGTAGAGGGTACACCTGGGAGGACCCACACGTGCAATTCACGTGTGCTGCTCCCCGCGCACCCCCGGAATACACGTACCCCGCTCAATCGCGTGTGGAACTTCCCGCGCACCCCTGGAATCCACGTGCCCGGCCAAATCGCGTGTGTCACTTCCCGCGCACCCCCGAAATACACGTACCCCGCTCAATCGCGTGTGGAACTTCCCGCGCACCCCTGAAATCCACGTACCCGGCCAACTCGCGTGTGGAACTTCCCGCGCACTCCTGAAATCCACGTACCCGGCCAAATCGCGTGTGGAACTTCCCGCGCACCCCTGGAATCCACGTACCCGGCCAAATCGCGTGTGTCACTTCCCGCGCACCCCCGAAATACATGTACCCCGCTCAATCGCGTGTGGAACTTCCCGCGCACCCCTGAAATCCACGTACCCGGCCAACTCGCGTGTGGAACTTCCCGCGCACCCCTGAAATCCACGTACCCGGCCAACTCGCGTGTGGAACTTCCCGCGCACCCCTGAAATCCACGTACCCGGCCAACTCGCGTGTGGAACTTCCCGCGCACCCCTGGAATCCACGTACCCGGCCAAATCGCGTGTTGAACTTCCCGCGCACCCCTGGAATCCACGTACCCGGCCAAATCGCGTGTGGAACTTCCCGCGCACCCCCGAAATACACGTACCCGGCCAAATCGCGTGTGGAACTTCCCGCGCACCCCTGGAATCCACGTACCCGGCCAAATCGCGTGTGTCACTTCCCGCGCACCCCCGAAATACACGTACCCCGCTCAATCGCGTGTGGAACTTCCCGCGCACCCCTGAAATCCACGTACCCGGCCAACTCGCGTGTGGAACTTCCCGCGCACCCCTGAAATCCACGTACCCGGCCAACTCGCGTGTGGAACTTCCCGCGCACCCCTGAAATCCACGTACCCGGCCAACTCGCGTGTGGAACTTCCCGCGCACCCCTGAAATCCACGTACCCGGCCAAATCGCGTGTGGAACTTCCCGCGCACCCCTGGAATCCACGTACCCGGCCAAATCGCGTGTGGAACTTCCCGCGCACCCCCGAAATACACGTACCCGGTCAAATCGCGTGTGGAACTTCCCGCGCACCCCTGGAATCCACGTACCCGGCCAAATCGCGTGTGGAACTTCCCGCGCACCCCTGGAATCCACGTACCCGGCCAAACCGCGTGTGGAACTTCCCGCGCACCCCCGAAATACACGTACCCGGCCAAATCGCGTGTGGAACTTCCCGCGCACCCCTGGAATCCACGTACCCGGCCAAATCGCGTGTGGAACTTCCCGCGCACCCCCGTAATACACGTACCCCGCTCATTCGCGTGTGTAACTTCCCGCGCACCCCCGGAATACACGTACCCCGCTCAATCGCGTGTGTCACTTCCCGCACACACCCGGAATACACGTACCCCGCTCAATCGCGTATTTTACTTCCCGCGGCGCCACTTTTTTGATGCGCTGGGACTCTACCGCCTGCCTTCGTGTGGCGGACGTGTTTCAGCTTGTGCGCGGCTTTGGCTGTGCGTGGGTTTGCCCTATTCCATTCCATGAATACGTGTGGTTCGTGTGCGTGTGGGCGTTACCTCTGCTTCCGTGCAGTGCATCCCCAGTTACGCCCTTATTTTCGCGTGTTGTTCCCCATTCCGCGCGTTACGCCCCATGTCCCGCCCACTTTCTGCTGTGTGCGCTGAGGTTGTGCGCTTTCACTGTGCGCGTCGCGCACCGTCGCGCACGCCTTTCGCGATGTTGCAGTGACTTGTGCGCCATGCACGGGTTTGGCGCACATCCCGCGGTGAACACGCGCAGGGACTTCCATGAATCGCACGCGTGCGCGTGCGCCTGTTTTTTTCTGCTTGCGCATGCTTGCGCATGCTTGCGCCTAGATTTTCGGCGCACGTTGGTTCCATGAATCGGCCCCTTAGATTTTTAGTGTCTTTCAGTCCAAATTTACTTAAACTGCTGAAATCCACAGCTCAGCCAGTCTTGTTATAAACCTTCAAGTCACTTCAGAATATAACTTTACATTGGATCCACCTCTCAGTAAGTCTTTCTTTGGCTTGCTTTGGGTTCATTTATTCAGTTTTCTACAAAAAAGTAAAATCTGGTGTTGTTTTAAAACGCCGGCTTGCTGATAGTGGTGAGTACTGGTACTGCACCCCTTTTTGGGATTTAAGAAAAAAAAATGAATTCCCAACAGTCATGGGTTTGCTTTTGGCAATCAGCATTGCCATTCCCAATGGTTTCAGACTACTGTGTGGGTAGTCCAATGGTGGTTTTAGGCAGTGTCCTTCTGTGCCCATAACATCGGCAAAAATGAGTGGCAGCCTATTCTTCATGCATTTCCCTGTGCATTTTCTGGGAAGCTCTGGCCATCATGATGTTTTCCATGTCAGTACTGCACAGTTTTGGGGTAGGGCTTGGATGCGTGGATAAAAACATCCCACACACCCTTAAAAACCCACCCCATCCCTTTCCCCACAAGATATAACCCTTTACTCCACCCCACATACATTTTGGTTATGTTTTGTCGTCGTAAAGTTTTCGATATGTGTGCAGGTCTACATAAAATGTTTGCTATAAAGACTGGATACCATGTGGTCTCAGTGGTGCACCCTGGCCAGAACTCTATTACATACCTCCATCAACAGACCAGTGACAAATGGTGCATCAGTAGTTCAGCTTCATCAGGTCATTTGGGGGATCTATGCAGGAGTCTTATAGGGGATTTGACACTCCTGAGATGGGTATGAAGACAGGTGGGTGGGCCCTACTACAAATGAAGTTTAGCACTGAAAGGCAGGGATTTGTAGCAGAACCTCTTTGGCCCCCCCACCCCAGACCTGATCCAGCCCTGTGCGTGCACAACAACATAATTAAGCCTACACCCACAGGCAGGGGCAGTCTGTGCAGTGGCCCAGGGCCCGCTGTCAGAGAGGGCCCTGCAGGCACCAGTGCCTGCCTCAACTATACCAAGAACATTGTTTAACGGTGGCTGTGCAGCTTCCATGTACTAAGCTCATGCGAGGCCACAGTGTCGGCTCCCAACCTTCTGTAGCTCTCTATGATAAGATACGATATTTATAACACGCCGGGACACAAGTCCTTCAAGGCACGACCAGCGGTAGGTCTAGAGACCAACACCCACTCCCACCGGCCCTTCAGACGCTGCAGGCCCCCTTAATGACTACTTACCACTTTCCTTCTTCGAGCAGAGCATTTCAAGTCAAGGTGATTTACAAACGAGAGATCATTGTTTTGGAGGAGATGTTTGTAATGTTTCTGTGTTAAGAAATGCAAATAGACATTTTCATTCTGGAAGCACACACAAAGCACCATTTAGCTGCTTAAATCTACAACCTCATCACCACTCACAACCTTGATCTCCTCATGATCACCGAAACCTGGCTCCGTGAAGCCACAGGCACGGCTGTAGCTCTAGCCCTCCCTTCAGGCTACACCATTTTCAGACAGGACCGCCCACACCCCAAAGGAGGGTGTGTGGTCCTGAAAGCGAAGGAGTCCATTCCCATCAGCAAGATTGAAAGAACTAGGAAGTGCAATAGCGACTACCTTCTCCACAAAGGTAATGCCTCTCCGAACTACACCGTCACCTTCCATATGGTCTACAGGTCCCCCCAGATCCATAGGCGACTTCCAGGCAGCCTTAAAACACCTACTGTCCGACAACCTTAAAATAAAAAAATAAAAATCAACAAAAGGGCATTCTCCTAAGAGACCTCAACCCCGGTCTCAAAGACCCCAAAGACTCCTCTGCCAAATCTCTCGACAATACACTCGAAACCCTAGGCTTCAAACACGCTATCAAAGACCCCACCCACAGCAAGGGCTGCACTCTAGACTGGCTTTCTCACCATATGCAAACTCACAATCAAGGGCAATTCCCTTTCCCCATGGGCGGTCCACCACGTCATCCTATTTGACATCGCCGCCCCCAAGAAAGTGCAGCAGCCCACTGTACCTCTCCAACCTGCTCTCACCAGGAGCTCACGTATGCTCACCAAAGAACGGCTCCTACCCCACCTACTAGTCCCGGCTTTCAGGCCCCGCTTTTCCAACAACACAGACATAATCGCAAAAATGTATACCACCACCTTGAAACTAGCAGTGGAAGCCATTGCCCCTCGGAAAGCTAAACCCACAAAACACACCAACACCCTGTTCTCCCCTGAGCTTCAAGAACTCCGCTCCAAAGAACGGACTGCACTAACCATCTGGCAGGCAAATCACCTCGACTCAGCCAAGCTAGAGTTTTGCAAACTTGCCAGGGAATACAAAAAGCGATCGTCCAAGCCAAAGCCACCTCTTCCAACACAAGGACTGCCAATCCCAAATCTGGTACCAGAGAGATCTTTCCATTTTTAGGGAACTAGAAACACCTACCCCCCCACCCCAAAAAAACTATTACCAAAGATGACACCTGCTGTATAGGTATACAATCAGCCATGCTGAATAAACTAGACACCTTACACAGCAAAATCAAAGCCAACCAACAAGACATCGGACCAGCCCACGCCACTCCACCCACATCATAAAACCTGTGACTCACCTCTCGGTCAACGAACTTGAAGTCATGGCCCTCCTGAATACGATCAAACCCTCCACCTGTAAAGGGGACATCTGCCCGGCCCCTCTCATTAAAGACTGCGCTGGCACACTCGCACCCTTCCATACTGCCTTCATTAACGCTTCCATTTCAGCTGGGTTTGTGCCATTCTGCCTCAACGAAGCATGGGTACGCCCCCTCAAAGAAATCCTTACTTGACCCGACATCTCCGGCAACTACAGGCCCATAACCACTGTTCCATTCCTGCTAATAATCCTGGACAAAGCAGCTTACCTACAAGTCCAACAGTTCCTCGAAACTCATAGCCTCCTCGACCTAACACAGTCTGGCTTTCGCCCTGCCACGAAACCGAAACAGCCCTACTCGACTTAGAGTACATTCGGGATTCTGGCAGACCTGCCCTACTCCTCTTCTTGGACTCTTGGACCTGTCAGCGTCTTTTGACCTAGTCGACCATCAAATTCTCTGCCACCACCTCTCATCTTCAGCACATTGCTCCCCCAAAGCCACAGCATTGATCACTTCGATCCTACAAGGCAGAGCCATGAGAGTTTTCTCTGACCAAGCATGCGTCAAACCCGACATCATCCAATGTGCAGTGCCACAGGGCTCATGCATATGTCTCAGGAGGATAGCTCAGGGGCAACGTGCTCGCCTTGGAAGCAAGACGACATGGAGCAACACAGGTTCGATCCCCGGGTCCACGCTTAGAAACCTATGGGTATTAAGAGAGTTATAAATAACCTGTCATATCATATCCCCTACACTATATAACATCTTGAGCCGACCACTCTTCCACATTCTGTATTCTCTAGGCATTACATACACCAACTATGCTGACAACACACAAGTCCTCCTCCCCTTATCGGGCGACTATGAGTCGGATGCCATGACCCTCAATGCTGCCTACTCCACCATCCAAGCCTGGATGGCAGAGCATTGGGTGTGCCTGAATGGGGACAAGACTGAACTTCTCCTTATCGGATCGACTGAAACACTAAAGAAATTGGACGACCAAACCTGGTCTTCACTATTGACAACATCCAAATCCCAGTGTCTCCTGCTGTAAAAACCGTCTGAGTCTACCTAGATTCCAACCTCTCCATGTCCCGGCAAGTCAACACCATCGCGTCTCCTGCAACCTATCACTCCAAGCTTCTCAATGCAGTCAGGCCCTTCCTATCCACGGAGAACTGCCTCACCATAGCTAAAGCTATAACTGAATCCCTGATCCTGTGAGATCCTTGGGTCCCACCTCTTCTGCCCCCCACCCCAGTTCCACTTCCTCTTTCACTGACCCTTTGGCTGATGCACTGCGCCAACTCGTTCCCACCCATACAAATGCAGGTAGTTCCCAACTCAATATCTTGGCTGACTGCACTTCCCATGGGGCAGTTCCTTCCCGTGACAACAATCCCGAAATCAGGAATCCTACCCAGCTTGTTTCTGTTCCTACACATTTTGCAGCTCATGCTTTGGACCTCATTTTGAGCACATCCCATACTGCCTCCATCAACTAAATCAGACCTACAAGATGGTGAGCACTACGAGATCCACTTCTGGATTGTCCTGATTCCCTGTCCATCAAAACCTTTGCCCTTTGCCTCGAAACCTATTCTTACATCTTGACCCTTCTTCGGAATCCACTTTTCACAACGGGTGCCTTAACACACAACTTTCCATAATAAACACATTTATTTCTAAAGCTAAAATCTCAAAATCCCCCCCCCCCCAGGCCTTGCAACGCTGCAAAACTTGGGTAGCGCTCCTCTTATTCCAAAGTTGCTAAACTCATCTAGCCTACAAAACCCAGCTCAATCGTTCTAATGAAGCCATCCGCTCAGCCGAAACCACCTACATTACTAATCGCCGCTGTGACAAATCGCAGGGATGCGTCCCTTCTCCCAAAGGTGGAGCCCCCCCCCTGTGAGGCTAGAGAGTTGAGCCCACTGTGCAATACCCTCCCTAGGGGCAGAGGCAAGTTGGAAATGATCAGAGAACCAGAAGCACTCCGCTAGTCAACAATTTTCTTTTACTTGAAATGATTTCGACTCAATAGATCCCAGTCAGGGATTACCACAGGATGAAAGCTGTTGGAGTTGACGCGCTTCCGCGTCCAAGAAGCCATAAGCCACCTGATGATGATAGAGGATCGAAACATGTGCATGTTCGGGTGACATACCATTCAACTGCCATAAAACATTTGGCTTGAAATGCATATGTTTTGTGAATCAAGATTTTTTGAATAATTAAAGTGCAGGAATTCTAGAAAATATAAAAGTGTTTCTTTCAACTTTTTTTAACAATTAAGGGTGTTGTAACCCCGGTTTGATGAGTATTCTCATCAATCAGTGGTTGCTTCCACTGTCTTCACGGTAGAGGCAAGTGGGGCCTCACCGGGAGAGACTCCCCCTTTGGGGACAGGGACTCCCGTTCCCAGGAAGAGCTCCTTAGAGGACCTTCCAAAATAACATATTTTAACCTTTCTAATAACAATATCTGTTATTGCAGCACGAAATAGAAATCCTCCTATGCTCCCATCCCACTGGGACGAAGAAGATAATGTATGGAGGAAGAGAACCTACAAGAGAAAGAGAAAAGGGACCAAAGACGTATGCAGGGGAGGCCCCAAGGATAGGTCATTCCAAGATGGGAAGGAACCTGTGAAAGTGCAGGAAGATCCTGTGAGTTTCAAAAGGGCCCAGACACTGACATCAAAGAGAAGCAGAGGTAGGACGCACAGCAACCTGCAGTTTTGAGAGGCCGAGAGGTGACCGGCTTGCTACAGTGGGTAGCTAGGAAGCCAGGGGAAGTGAAACGGGACGCATGGCGTACCAAAGTCGAGGAAGAGAAGAAACTGTAGGCTGGTGGCATGACCACAGGAGGTCTGTGGTGGACCAAGGGTCCTCACAAACAGGCTGAAACCATTCTGCCATGGCAGGCTCAGGACACGCCGGTACATGAGCTACCGGAAACCCATCCAAGACAAACTGAGGGAGGAGAAGCTGGTGAAAAGAAACGAGAGGGCAGATTAGAAAGAGGACGCTGATCCCCAATGAATGAAAACCCTGGTGACATTAACCTTAAGTTTAACAGGTGGGGAAGGTAATAGGGATAACAGGAGACACGGGGGAGTGAATGAGAACCATTATTGGAACACTCCTACTCGTCACAGTTACAACAAAGATGATATCAAGACCAGAAAGAGGAGTGGATGAGAAGTATTATTGGCAATCTCATACTTGTCACAGTCAAGAGAAAGAGAACATAATGAGAGTGAATAAGAATCATTATTGGAATGCTCATACTCGTCTCAGTCAAGAGAAAGTATCGAGTGAATGAGAATCATCATCGGAATGCTCATACTCGTCACAGTCAAGAGAAAGCGAATATCACAAGACCAGAAAGAGGAGTGGATGAGAAGTATTATTGGAACTTTTGTACTTGTCAAGAGAAAGAACATAGTGAGAGTGAATAAGAATCATTATTGGAATGTTCATACTCATCTCAGCCAAGAGAAAGAGAACATGAGGAGAGTGAATGAGTATCATCATTGGAATGCTCATACTCGTCTCAGTCAAGAGATGGTAATATAACAATACCAGTAACGAAAGTGAATGAGAAACATTACTGGGATGCTCATACTCGTCACAATCAAGAGAAAGTAATGAGATGTAATGAGAATCGTCATTGGAATGCCCATGCTTCTCTCACTCAAGAGAAAGATGATATGAATATACCAGAAAATAGGATGAACGAGAATCACTATTGGAGTGCCCATACTCGTCTCGGTCAAGGGAAAGATAGTACAACAATACCAGACAAGAGAGTGAATGAGATCATTATTAGAATGTTCCTCCTCCTCTCAGTCCAGAGGGAAACAATAGTCAAGTCAGTACAAAGAGAGGTGAATGAGGAATATTCTTGGAGTGGCCCAATTCGTAGCAACTCATTCCAAGAAGGCCTAAGCTAAATAGAAGGTCAAAATGTAAAAGAGAAATCCGAACACCATCTGGCCATTGTACACATCTATCCAGACACAGAACAAAGGGAAAGCAAAGTCTGTGAACTATTCATGAAACTAAGAAACAGTCCAGAAAGAATAAAATACTTGTTGGATAAGTCTACCAGGGGAGGAGAAAAGGATCACTTCTTATAGAGGAACACAAGACAAGAAACAAAAGTCCAAGGCAATAATGAATGAACTGGACAGACTGATAAAAGTGGTCACTAAAGATCACCTATTGAAAGGTGGTTGGGGCAATAGGCCAACAAACCTCATGAGAAGGGAGACATTATCCTGACTTTGAGTTGTTAAAATAGTGGTAGGGTCAGATCGGTTTAGAGTCGGACGGTGGACGTTTTCATTTATAGACATTCCCTGACGAGCACAGGGAAAAAGAGGCTTTATTCATATTCTTTAATAAACATACCAGTGAATTGTCGACCAGAGTTCTGTGTCCTTCTTCTGACCTACCACATCCCATCACTGAATCGCTGTGGACTACTATCTGCTTACTTCTCAAACAAAGCATGGCCCATCCAGGCACTCAGTGCCCCGGAATTCTCCTGCCTCCTGATAGCGCCACTCACCTGCAATACAGCTTTGCTCCCATCTCCTGCCCCTATGTTCCCAACCTGATCTCTTGGACCAATACCAGCTTATCTTCTAATGCTTGCTGCCCAATCAGGCTTGTGAAACTCTGTCCAATGGTCAGGTTTTTCACCCCCTGAACAAATGGTGCAGCTCAATCGCTGTCTCCCCTCATATTTAAATCTGTTGTTGTCGTCCCTCCACTAAAGACATTCCCTCAAACCAGCTCTGACATCTACCTCTCACCCTACCTCCCTCTTCTGCATGCCCCTTCCAATATCCTGGAAGTCCTTGGAACCATGCAGCTTCAAACCATCCTCAAATAGTACCAACTCCTTCAGCCACTTTAGACATTGCTTCACTCAGGTGGGGCGCAGACAGTTCTGGTTGCTGCAGTTGAGCACTTCTGCGCAACCGCCAGTTTTAGCCTACTTCTTTTAGACCGCTCTATGGCTTTCAACATGGTTGATCCTAAGATTCTAATCGAAAATCTTCATTATGAAGGCATCAAGTCCTGGACTTCCTATTATCGCCCCCACCCCCCACATGTGGTGTCCCACACGGATCTTCGCTTTTCCCTCTCCTTTTCAACCTCAATGGCCAAACCTTTCTATCACTCATCGATTTGCACCCTTCTCATTCTTTAACTATTCTGACGAAATCCAGTCATCGGTTGACCTGAACAGCAACAACAACATCTCACCAATCTGCTTTCAACATTTTATGCCGAACATCTCCTCTGGATGAGCAACCACCTTCTGCAGCCAATCTCTTACATAGCCGCTCACTCTTCTGCCGTGGCCCACATGCACTCGTCGGCAGAAACTTTGGATTCAAACTATAGAAGTATCTTTACGCTCTTCAACTCAGGGCTTTGTCAGCTGTTCCCTTTCCCAACTCCTCTTGCACAAATGTCTACGTCGGCGCACTTATGCATTCTTCTGTCTCACCTCCTGCAAGATCCACAGTCTCCAACTAATCCAGAATTTGGACATCTGATGGATCAAGACCAGTAAACATCACCATGTCACACCAATCCTTCAGCGACTCCCAATCCCAATTGAGAATTCTGGTGAAGACTATTTCTAGAACACATCACGGTTTCTAGCCAACCAGCTCGGATGTCTTGGCCTCTCAAAATTATGTACCGCCTTTCCCAAGCCTTTTCAGATTCCTAAATTCCATCCCTCTCGAGGTTTGGCTTATCTTTCCTTCTGCTTGTTGATCAAGACTAGAATAAGCTTCCAGTCTAACTTTGCTCTCTTTCTCATGACCGGTCTTTCCACCACCACCTCAAAATCCATGTCCTCCCCTGTGCCTTAGAGTCTTTCCTCACTTTCACCGTCTGCTAGACCCAGCACCAAGAGACCCGTGGGGAACGTAGGCGTTACAAGTTTCTATTAGATAACACAGGGGAGGTTGGGGGACAGGGACATATCCAATCGTAGCCCATATAACCACCACATGCATATATACAATCACAGCCTAATCCACCACGCCACATACCAATCACAACTCCATCGACAATCCCCACATATACAACCACAGCCTAATTCACCATCCCCACCAATACAAGAATCCACCAC